>NW_026623008.1:5000-2945000 GCF_023065955.2 Ursus arctos | reverse complement strand
AGTGGGTGCGGATGGGAAAGCACTTAATCCCCCCCAGAGATGTAAGAAACTGAGGCCTGGGGGCAGAACGGTTGTCTCAAGGGGCCCTCAGAATGGAAGACCAGCCCTTTGCCTGAGGGCCCCATAAGTCCCTGAGCCCCCTTAAGAAAGGGGCCCCATCATCTTCATACCCACCCCTAGCCCCACATACAATCTAACACAGTCCCTTACAACTGTAGCTATGTGACATATTACATTTACAACTGAAAAGTGGAAAATAAAAACCAGGAGGATAGGGAGAAAGGTAATAATATGACCCTAAGGTTTGCCTTATTCTAGAGGTCCTTCTCTTGCCTTCGGTGTGAAACTCCTCCATAGAACGTACCAAATTAAATTTTGGAGGAAATGATAAGGGGGTTAATAACCAGCCAAGATCATCTGCTATGCTTTCTACAAAGACTTCTTTATTCCAGGTACTTGCCAAGTCTTCATGTGTGATCGTTCTAATCCATCACCACCCTGCACTTTTGCACCCGCCTGAGCAATGAGGGGCCTGACGCTGAGGAGTAAGGTGACTTTCCCATCATCATTCGGCAGAGCCAGGATGCAAGGCAGTTCTCTGCTCTGGAGCCTCAGAGAAAAGCAAACATCGAACACCAAACTAACCCATCTGTAGCTACATTCTGGTCATAGAACTAGCTAGAGGCAAACATCTGACTACTCTGCGCATACTTTCCTTGCAAGCAAACAGCCTTATGCTCCAACGCCTGGCGCATAAGTGCCGATGGGCCCCTGGGTTCATGCATAAAAGATCAATAACTACAAGAAGATCCCACAGACCCCATGCTCATGCTGGTGGAACAAGGATCAGGCCATTTGACATGTGGCAAGAATGACAGTTGTAAGAAGCAAGATGGAAGATAGAAAATCCATAAGGATGCCTCCTCGCTTCCTCTCTCTGGGAGGTCAGCTACTAAGAAGAGAACAGAACAGCAAGTGAGAAGTGGTGTCCCCTTTCAATCCCCTGCCCTGTTATTCAGTCCTCCTCAAAACCAGGAGTCCTTTCTTCATCTGTGTAAACCCCTTAAGTCTTTGCATGGATGCTGGGTGGGCAAACCTTGCCACGAAGGGCCGCAGGGTAAATATTTCAGGCTTTGTGGGCAGTGTGGTCTCTGTCGCAACTTCCCAATCCGGCCATTACAAGGCAAGAGCAGCCACGGGTAATATGCAAACAAATGGGTGTGGCTATGTTCCAATAAAACTTTATTTACAAAAACAGACAGCAGGCAATTTGGCTCATAGGCTATAGTTTGCTGGCCTCTCATTTAGGCAGATAGCTGAGGGGGGTTTGCCTTATAAATTAAATCGAATATATATCTATTTTGAAAGATTGGCTAAAGCTGGGACGCAATAGCAATCCTTCAGTTCTGAAGACTAGAACCTTCACATTCCGTCATCAAAGGTTCACTGAGTCCTGAGAATTTCCCTGGCCACTGCCAAGGTGGCCTCCACCTCAGCGAGCTGGACCGTTAACAGTCAGCAATGGGCAGCTTCGCCTTGCCGGGTCTGTGCACGTGGGGTCTGTCCACGTGGGGCTGGCTCGAGAATAGGTCACTTTGTGTGACGGTTGCCTCGAGAACTCAATTAGACAGGATTCTTGACTTTTGGAAACCAATCTCCAGGGAGAATTTTATCAATTTAGTTCCTCCAAGGACCCTCAGAAATATTTCAGCCACACGTCTTTCAATTTTCTCCATTAAGGTTGAAAAAGAGCTGCATTTTGCAAAAAGACAAGAGCGATCCTATCTCAGAACTGGTGTGTCGAGCTACTGGCTTTCCCTGCCGCACGCAAGTGGCAGGGTTCTTAGGAGGTTACCCCCCCGGATTCTCTCCTTCCTCACCAACTTCTCCCAGTACTCACACCTTAAACAGTGTTCGCTCAGGTCAGGTCCCTGCGGACTTTGCATAGTGCAGGTAGGAACATCTGTCCCACAGACCCTGCTGGCCCGGGGCAAGGCAATCCTTGCACAGCGTCTACACCAGCTGTCAGGCAGGCTGTGATCTGCGGAACAATAATGTCACCCGAAGGGAAGGTACACGCTATACACCCAAGAAAGGGAAGGAAACACAAACTTTCTCCTCTCCGTTTACAAGGTCAATTTTGAATCCATCTTCAAATCCTTTGCAATTCAGACACGGTCCCAGAGTGCACAGCACGCTGTGTGGGGTTCTTGCTTCCCCTTCCTGACAGGTGTTATTGTTCCTGCTAATTTAGGGGCTCTTTCTGCTCCTGGTAATTGCCACTGTATACTAATGTGCGAGGAATCAGCTGCCATCCAGATAATGAAAAATTATACCTGGAATAATGGATGGGGACAGATGGATTAGCAAACTCCGCATCAATCAATAGGGCTTTTATGGTTGTATTTGTGGTGGTTCGTAATAAGATCAGGCCCTGGAGATGGATGTGGCGTTGGTAATCCATCTCGGGTCTGGACGACTTTCTCATTAAATGAAGCTGAACTGAGCATGGGCCACTGTCCGTGGCAAAAGCTAACCCGTCGAGGGCCTTCTTTCCTAGCGTTGAGGAGCGCTGGTGGCTTACCCAGCCACACACTTGGACGAAGGGGGGCACGATGGCGCGGGGATTTGCTGAGGCGCAGGGACGAAATCTCTTTGTCGACAGCAGCTCGTCGTACAATGCAGGGATCTCACGTGCCTGCACTGCGGGAACCAAGAACAGTGACCAACGGACCCAAGGACGTCTGTCTCCAGGGGCTTGGTGGGTGAGAGGTGACAGGGGTTCCCAAAGTACCGGTCCCGCTGCAAAAACACCATTCCTTTTCCACAAAGGCTGCAAAACATGGACTCCACAGCACATCCCTGACAGACAGTCTCTGGGAACTCGGTGACCCTCGCAGCGTCCCCTGTGGGACGGGTGAGGGGCTGGCCCAGCTTGCTTGAGAAGGGGGCACTCCGAGGTCTGGGCTCATTCTGAGGTACTTGCCAGCTCCTGGGGCGGGGGAAGGCTGCTGAGGGAAAACGCGTCTTCCCAGACCAGGGTGTTCTCAGAGAAACAAGGCCGCGAGCTTTTGTGGTGGGGACACAAAGGAGCGTGCCATTTTCTGAGTGACCTTGTAGAGCTTTCCACGCGGTGGGTGATGGGGGAGCCTGCAGATAAAGTCGCCTCTCATTGGCATTCTCTGCAGCTTAGGGCAGGACCCCCCATACAGAGAAGAGAGCCGCGCTCCGGAAACAGCTCTGCTAACACCACATGAGAACATGGTAAGGTGAGTCTGCGAGGAATCACCCAAAGGACCGAAGCCACATTGTCCTCAGCCGGGGAGGGGTCCTACTGGCATGGAGTGGGTAGGAGCCAGAGATGCTGGCTCTGTCCTACAACGCACAGGACAACTCCATGAGAAGGAATGATCTGGCCCAAAACGTCAGTGACGCCGAGCTTCCCCACTAATGAAAGAACGCATGACTGACACTAGGAAACAGGGTCCCCATCTCAAACCTGGTCACACCATCCCAACTGACTTGCTGGGACACCATCACTGTGGGGCATGGGGGTAGCGGGTCAGAGATGTCCGGATCACGCCCCATGTGGCCACAGAAGGGGAAATGGGGGCCTCTGCCCATCACGTCCCCTGTTCTCCCTCCAGCCACTTCCTTCTTAGTGGCGAGGCGAGGCTTGCGGAGGGCACGCAGGACTGACCTCCGGCCACTGCGGCGAGGCCGCCTGCGTAAGGAAGTCACACTCATCTTAGCAGTCGTGGGTACCCTGTGTTGTTTTGGTAAATCGGTTCCTCTATGCTCCCCATACCTCATGAGGCGGGTGAAGAAATGCTCCGCATTTCCACAGGGTGAGCCTGACGCCCTCCTCTCCCAGCGGAGGAACACGGGCAGCCCTCACCTCCCACCCGCAACGTCGCGTGACAGTACGCTCAGGGTGTCGCCAGCCAGGGAAGCCCCCTTGAGCCTGCGTGTGGCTTGGTCGTGTCGGTGTGGTTGGTCTTAGCTCCAGCCTGACCAGGGGTGGAGCGGACGCCCTGGAGCCCAAGGCCCCCAGCACAAGTCACATTATTAGCACAGGCTATCTGGTAAACCGAGACACTCTTATCAGGCAGGACGGTCAGGGGATTTACAGCCCAGGAACTGGGCTCCAGGTCATCTCTTTGAGTAAGGTTAACCCTTTCCTGCTAAGAAGAGCAGCTGAGACCCAGGAAAGCCAGGACTCAAACGCAAGCAGGCTTGCTCTGGGGCCCGTCCTTCAGCTGCTCTCCTGCACAGCCCGCTGGAGAACAGTGGTCCTTTCACCCCGGGGGTTGGCCAGTGGCCGTGCTGCTACGACCTAGAGAGGAGGTGGGGGTCTTCATGTGCACCTCACCGACGAGGGGCTCTGAAAGGGACTTGAAGTTGGCCTTAGTCCCCTGATGTTAGGCTGACTAAAGCCATCCCATCGCCAGGTCAGCCACTTCGAGGAGCAAACTCCTTGGATGAGGAGAACTTTCTCTGCCTTTGGAGACTCCCCTGAATTTTAGAGCCTAGTGGGGAGACAGCGGGAGCTGGGGGCCAAAAAGACTGCTCAGCAGCCAGACCCAAATGCATCGGGGTCCATGGAGAGTTTCGGAAACTCCACTCACCCCCAGTGGTGTTGTCCTCATTCTACGGATTGAGTTGTGTCTCCCCAAAACTCACATGTGGAAGTCCTAACCCACCGCCTCAGAATGTGACCTTCCTCGGAAATGGGGTCGTTGCAGACGTAATTAGTTAAGATGAGGTCATAGTGGGGTCGGTGGCCCTAATCCAGTATGACCGGTGTCCTTATAAAAGGGGGAGATTTGGAGACACACACGCCCACAGGGACAAGATTGGAGCTGTGCCGCCAGAGCCCACGAACCACCAGAGGCTGGAACACCCTTCCCTGGAGCCTTCGGCGGGAGCGTGGCCCTGCCTCGCTCTCATCTTCTGGCCTCCAGAAGTATAAGTAAGGCAGTGACTCTGTTGTCGACACCACCCACTCTGTGGGACGTGGAGACGGGGGCACCGGGAACCGCACACGCCTCAGCTGAAGTGCTTCGTGGAGGCCCAGCAGCCTTGAGGGGGCAGTTCGAGTCACGGAGCCCATAACCCCCCGCAGCTGACTTCAGCCAGCCCGAGACAACTGGTGCCGGGTCCTGGGAGTCCAGAGCCTGGACAGGAGACCTGGTCCCCCCTCCCCCCCCCCGCCTGGATTCCTGTCCACCTGTCCAACCTCAGAATATGACTTGATTTGGAGAGAGGGTCTTCATCGATTTAATTAATTACCTAAGGACCTTGAAATGAAATCGCCCTGGATTCAGGGTGGGTGGTCAGTGCAGTGGCTGGTGCCCTTATACAGCCCCGAGGTGGGCACAGAGAAACGTGGAACAAATCCATGTGATGGTGACGCGGGGGCTGGAGGCGTGCGGCCGTGAGCCCAGGGCCGCCAGCAGCCACCAGGACCTGGAGAAGGCAGAGAGGACCCTCTCCTAGAACCTTCGGAGAAGGCGTGGCCCTGCTGGCCCTTACTTTTGGCTTCAGTCCTCCAGAGCCTCGAGAGAATAAACTTCTGTTGTTTCAAGCCCCCGGCGGTGGGACTCGGCCCCTGGCGGCCCCAGGGGATTTGCACACTTGCTTTGCCTCACTTAATGCATCTGCAGATAAGATCCCAGGAGAATTTATTCGGAGGCCAAGGGAACATCGTTGGCCGCTTGGCCTCCGCACAGTGGGCCTCAGCGAGGGCAGGTGTCTTCCCCGTGCGGCCGTGAGGATGGGTCTCTAGAACCCCCTTCCCCTCTCTGCACACACAGAAATCTTCTGGGGCGCGTGGCAAATGGGGCTGAGGTTGGCGTCTCTCCCACTCCCGGGGTCGTTGACACTGCGCTGAGTAGGAAGGCCTGGAAGCAGAGGTCCGAAAACTGCACCCTGAGGGCCAAATGCAGCCCACCCCCCGATTCTGTAACCAGAGCTTTACTGGCACACAGCGACATCAGACTAAATGTCTGAGGCTGCTTTTGTGTTACCAGGGCAGGATTCCATCGTGTGGCCCGGATGCCTAAAATATCTGCTCTCCGTCCCTTCAGGAAAGAGTTGAGGACCCCTGCCCTAGAGGGCCCCCGAGAATTCCACAGTGGCTGCTGCTGCGTGTGCCTGGCGGGGCTGGGGGTAGGGGCGGCTGGGGAGAGAGAGGGCTGGCCCTCCGTGACCCTGCCCACCCCTTGACTCAGGGCCTCTCCCACCGCGGGACCACACGCGCAGTCACCCCTCGAGGGAGGGGGTGCAGGTGGGATACGCATTTCTGAGCTGAATTTAATGGTTGGGAGAAAGGGTTACACACAGAGGCTAGGCCCCAACCACCTGGTCCCTTGGACTCACAGTCGCGGGGCAGCAGCGACCAGGATGCGGAGCTGGGGCCCAGGAAACATGCCTCCCGCCTTGAGTCCTGAACACCCCAGAGGCCGGGTCAGACCTGCTCGTTCACAGGCAGCATCGCTTCTGAGCAGAAAGACCAGTCCTGAGCGAGACACAGCCCCTCTGAGAGAAGGAGAGTCTCAACTTCCGGAGCTTTGAAAGCACGAGCGCTGGGGCTCCTTCAGCTGCCTCAGCCTCCACCTCTCTTGCGTTGTTTGCCGCTCCCTCCCTCCTACGTCCAAGCACGCACACACGGGCACACACGTACATGCATGCACACACACACAGGCACATGAGGCACCACACACACGGGCACACATGTACACATGTGCAGACACACATGCACACACATGTACACATGGGCACACATGCAATCACACAAGGCATGCATGTACACATGTGCACACACAGGCACACATGCACACACATGCGAGCACACACAGGCACACACACATGCGAGCACACACAGGCACACACACATGCAAGCACACACAGGCATGCATGTACACACATGGGCACACACATACACACATGGGCACACACAGGCATGCATGTACACACGTGCACACACAGGCACACACATGCACAGGCACGCATGTACACACATGGGCACACACGTACACATGGGCACACACAAGACATGCATGTACACACGTGCACACACATGCACAGGCACGTATGTACACACATGGGCACACACGTACACATGGGCACACACAGGCATGCATGTACACACGTGCACACACAGGCACACACATGCACAGGCACGCATGTACACACATGGGCACACACGTACACATGGGCACACACAGGCATGCATGTACACACGTGCACACACAGGCACACACATGCACAGGCACGCATGTACACACATGGGCACACACGTACACATGGGCACACACAAGACATGCATGTACACACGTGCACACACATGCACAGGCACGCATGTACACACATGGGCACACACGTACACATGGGCACACACAAGACATGCATGTACACACGTGCACACACATGCACAGGCACGCATGTACACACATGGGCACACACGTACACATGGGCACACGCAAGACATGCATGTACACACGTGCACACACATGCACAGGCACGCATGTACACACATGGGCACACACGTACACATGGGCACACACAGGCATGCATGTACACACGTGCATGCACACACGGGCACACACGTGCATGCACAGGCACACATGCACGGGCACACAGGCACAACTGAATTTATTGCTCATCTCATTCAAGAATAGACGCTGCTGATGTTCAGCTTTGAGCTCAGTAGCCAATATGGAAATGACCCACTTCTTTCACTTAACTCCCAAGAGCATGGGGATATTTCAACAAAGGACGGCAGGCGAGGAAGGAGTGTGCAGCGGGAAGCCAGCACTGCTCCACGGTAAGGGGGAGTCGGGGGCTGGGGCGGGACAGCCCCACGGTGCCTATCAGCCAGCACATCTGGCCGGCAGAGGGGCTTGTGCTAGGAAAGCAGCGTGGTCCGTGGGCGTGGGCTGGTGGCCGGGGCTCTGGGGCCCACGAGTCAGCTGCGGAGTCTGTGGCTGGATCACTCACCAGCAGCGCCGGCCCCGCCCTCAGTAAAGAGTCCACATTTAGCCCGTACAATGGTGAATGGATCACACCTCGAAGCGAACAGCGCAGCCCTCCCCCACAAAGCCTGGCGCCCTCCCCCTCGGAGCACCCTCGCCGTGTGGCCTGGGTATTCCCGGCCCGCGGATGACGTGCGGGCGCTGCCGGCTGCTGCAGATCGGGAGCTGGCGCGCCGTGGGTGTGCGGACGCCAGAGACTCCCACCCCAGCTATTGTTCCCTCTGTGGGGTGCGGGCAGAGGCTCCGGCCCCCTTCCTGGCGCGGGTCGGCCGGGGCCGGGCGTGCCCACCGCGTGCACGGTCCCAGCAGACGCTCGGTAAGTGCATTCTAGATAAAGGGATGCACCGATGCCTCAGCCGTGTTGGAAAGCCCAGGATGTGCACCATGGCCAGATTCCCACCCTTGTCCAGTCCTGAGGCCTAATCTTTTCATTTGGGGCTCCCTGTGCTTCAGACGCCCACCTAAGCCTGAGGGGCAGGGCCCACACTGGAGGGTATCGGGCTCCCGCGGCTACGCACTTGTCTCCTACTGACTTCCAGTGACATGTCGGCACGTTGGCCGTGGCCCGGGACAGAAGCGCTGTCAGCGGCTGCACCAGACAGAGGCAGATCCAGGCATGGCCTCCCCCCTCCACAGGCAAAGACCCCCCAAGGGTGGAGCGGCGGTTCTCAGATGCTGGCTGCGTACCGCAGGTGCACGCACAGACGCCCGTGAGAAACCCCTTACCTGTCAGGGCGTCACAGGCAAGGACAGAATCACAGGACGCCCACAGACATCAGGGCAGGCTTGGCCCCGCCTGGAGTGGGCTCCCTGGCATCCTGTCCCAGCACGGCTCTGTGGCTCCAAGCCGCCTGCCTCCTGACCTGCCCCGGAGGCTGCAGAGGACACACCGGGAGCCCCCAGCCCGGCGCCCGGGGCAGAGGAAAGCAGTGTCTGGACTCAGCCCCGAGAGCCGATTTCTGGTGGAAGCTGCCCCGTCCCATATCCACGGGGGTCACTCATGAGGGGACTTCCGTGCTCCAGCCGTCCCAGGGGAGCCAAGCTGTCACGCAGCAGTGGCATGCCAATTTGCCCTTCGTGAAGAGTGAGGCCGGGGGGAACGTTTCCCTGCGCTCTGACACATCTCTTCCCTGGAAGGTCCCTGTTGGATAGAAAAGTGCTGTGTCCATTCAACACCTGTGAACCTACTACGTGCAGACACTAGGCTAGACACTAAGCTGCAGTCGGGGACAGCAGCAGCCCAGCCCCCACCCCGCACGAGCCATGCTCCAGGGGCCAAGGGGCAGGCGCCCACCAAGCGTGCTCAGGAGCAGACGTGCCCTGCATCCATGATGAGCACTTCAGTGACGACAGGAACCATGATGGCCCATCACGGAGCCGATGCCGAAAGTTGGGGAAAGGGTCCTGGGAGACTGAGACAGACACCCCAGGGGAGGTATGTCACCATGGGGGGGTCCACGACTTCACCCCTCCCTCCAGCCACACTCCACTACGTCACTTTGCTGTGCCCCCCACCCAAGAATGGGGTGCCCTGCCCCAGCTCTCATCGCTGGGCTGGGCCGACAGTGGGGGCAGACATTGGCCCTGGCATGTTGCGGGGCTGGCTCCTTTGAACTTTTGGGGTCACCAGGAGAACAGTCCCAGGCCAAACACATGGAGCAGGGCAGACAGCCTCAGTGACAGAACTACGGCCAGCCCAGCTGAGTTGAGAGATGGACGGCCGCCCCGAGGCTGTGCTCCTGCCGCCGTTCAGCCTGAGGTCGATGCTGTCTGTCACGTGCTGTCATTGCTGGGACCACAGCTAACTGACCCACTACGTGGAGAGGGGCGGGGACGGTCCTCCAGGCAAAGAGAAGGAGCTGCATGGGCAAAGGTCAGATGAGAGGGCCAGGGAGGCCTCGAGGCCGGATGGCCCCACCAACACCACAAGGGGGTTACGCTCCCGGCGGGCCCGGCGGCTTCAGGTCTGGATTGCTCAGAGCGTCAGACATCACCAGGTGCCGCAGCGCACTCCCTGTGTTGCCATGTCCCTGAGCAGCCCCTCACACTTGAGCCGCGGTCACAGGGTCTCCCTGAGGGAGCTGACTTCTGACACGCAGGAGGGAGGGGAAGGGATAAGGGACAGACCAGGTTTGCTTTGTAGAAGAGAAGGGTTTAGGGAGGTGGCTGTGGGCCCAGAGGGGTCGTGAGGGACGCAGGCCACGGCCTTCCTGGAGAGCCGTCGCAGCATTCCAAAGCAGTTTTGTGCTGTCCTTGGAACCGGGCACTCCGTACAGGAAGCTTAGCTCCCTGCTGGGGACTCCTGGTGCACGAGTTTGAGAACTGTGCAGTAAAGAAGCCTCTTTCATGAAGTTGGTCTGACCCAGCATCCCCCAGACAATCTGACACACGCGCTCTCCTCCCGCAGAACTCGCCCGTCCGGACCCTGGCAAAACTAGCTCTCCGTGGAGCTCGGCGACACATAGGCTCGGGCGAGGGATGAGCCCCCGTCCTGAGGGCCTGCTCTCTGCTGCTCCTCCAAGGGCAGAGCCCACCTGCTGCCCCTGCGGCCCTCAATAAACATCTGTGGGGTGGAGAGAGGAACCTCAGCTTACGAGACACGGATCCAGGGAAGATGCTCCTTGCTGCCTGGCCCTGGCTTGGACACGCGCTGCTTTGGCGGTCAGAGGTCAGAGAAGGGCTGTCCATGACGCACGTTGATGACAAGGGCCCCCCCAGAGCCTCTCGGAGCACTGGTCCTGGGCTCCAAGCCGGGCGGCCCCACGGTGCAGAGCTGGCCATTCCTCCAGCCACCACAGCGCTGTTTCCTGCAGTGCCAAGGCCGTCCCCGTGGCTGGCGTCTGGTTTAGGGCCCGGGCCACTGCTCTGTCTGCACGCCGAGAGACACTCGCTCACTGACGGAGCCCCCTCAACAGCTCCCTTCCAGCGACCTGGCGAGCTCGGAGTCCAGCCTTTAGGGTTAGACCGAGTCCGAGGGGCAGGTGGGAGGGTCCAGCCCGGTCTCCTCAGCGCGCCGTGCAGCTTGCGAACAGAGCCCGGTGGCTCAGCGGGCTGGCAGCTCTGCCTTCAAAATTCACTGACAGCGTCGACAGAGCCAGCAGGACGGAGATGCCTATCCCTGTGTTCCACTCAAATCCCTGTGAAGCCCTACAGTTTGGGGAAACTGCAATGCAGTTTTGATGGGGTGGGGAGTGGGGGAAAGAAGGGCAAGTGCAAGCGTGCCCGCCCGCTTCGTACGGGAGCTCTGAGCACTTTGTAAAGCTCCCTCGTGGGAACGTCCTTAACCCCAACAGCAGCCACTGTTTTTATGCCACTAACTGCTGTTTTATTAAAAACAATAAACAGACAAACAGATGCATTTAACAGGGCCTCATATCCCCTCCCCCACCCAGGGGCCCTGTGTGGCCATCCCACTGCCCTCGCACAGTTGTCTGATCCCCCTTTTCCCACAGGGAGGGGGCACTTGATGAGGAATCACTGCTGTCCTCACCCCCCACCCCCAGCTCCAAGGCAGGGCCACCTGTAGGGTCAGCTGGGAAGGGCAGGACATGCCAGGCCTGGGCAGTGATGGCTCTGGGCACCAGGCCCCGTGATGCCAAGAGAGCAGGGAGGAGGGCCTGAGAGATGGGAGGCCTGGGGGGGGGGTGTGTGGTGGACAATGGAGGCAGACAGGGAACCATGTGCCCTGTGCTTTGTGGTGTGGTCCTCATAACATTTGAACCCATGTTTGCAAGACAGCCTTTCAAAGCTCAAGACAGGCCTTGTCAAAGGGAACAAGCAGAAACCAACAGAAAAACGTCCACGCTCAGGCTGGGGGGTCGGAAGCCAGGAACTCCCTGTGAGTTTGCAGAACAGAAGAGGCGTCGTTCCCCCACCCTCAAGATGACAGCCGTTTGGAGTCAAGGAGGCGTGTGTAGGCTGCAGACTGAACCCTTCTGAGGGGGATGGGCTTTCCAGAAAGATGGAAACCCAGCTTCCCGTCTTCATGATCCCAACCCAGCAGCCTCTGGAGTCGGCAGACGTTTCCTGTGAAGGGCCAGGGGTTAGCAGTTTAGGCTTGGAGCCCCACATGGTCTACACTGCAACCACTCACCTCCGAACCTGCCACAGACCCAGGTAAAGAAATGGGTGCAGCTGTGTCCCAGGAAGACTCTGCCTGGGGCCACTGATATTCGAATTTCAAATAATTTTCATGTGTTATGAAATACCATCCTTTTGATTTGTGCCTACCTCTTTTTTTTAAAAAAAAGATTTTATTTATTCATTTGAGAGAGAGACAGAGAGAGCACAAGCAGGGGGAGTAGCTGAAGAGAGAAGCTGGCTCCCCCACTTAGCAGGGAGCCCAATGCAGGGCCCAATCCCAGGAGCCTGGGATCATGACCTGAGCCAAGGGCAGATGCTTCACCGACTGAGCCCCCCAGGTGCCTCGTGCTTTGTGCCTACTTCTGATCAGATTCTGTCTACAGTTTTTCATCCACAATGTCCAGCATTGAACCGAAGTTTACCAGGCACAACAGGGGACAGCAACAAGGAACAAAATCCAGGAGGAAAGAGACAACAGACTGAAGAAATGGTCTCACCGAATAACTAGGCATTGGTGTGATCCGGCGCTAACTTTAAAATTAAAGGTGATCAATATAGGGAAGAGACTAGATTACGAGAGGAAGAATTTCCAGAGGGAACGGAGACATACATAAATACCAATATCTTAACTATAAATCACGTCTATGGATAATTTACACTTGCATATATAAATAATACGTGTGGGTATTTTTGAAGAAAATAGAATCTATTCTTTCTAATTCCTGTGGGATTGGCCCCGGGCAACCATCGTTCCATTTCCGGGTCCTGGTTTCCCCGTCCGTGGAATGAGTAACGGAGTCTACACCGGCGGTCCTCCAACGACCCTCCTGAGTGCAGACACTGTACTTTCGGCGGCTGCGGGAGAATCGAGGAGGGTCTGCGGTCCCCTCTCCCTCCTTAACTGTGCTGCCCCCCTTCAATCTGTTCTCCATACCAGGGTACAAGATTTCACTAAAAAGAACCTCTGGATTGATCAGCGTGGGGGGCCTTTCCAGATGCAATGATGTACGATTCTGTCACAGAAGGTTTGTGACAGGCTCCTGCTACTCTTCAGAGGAGGGAAGGGACAGTCGGGAGGGGCCCCTGAGGGGGACCTATCCGGTGACAGAACAAGGGCCACGTGGCCAAGAAGCCACAGGAGGATGATGAGGTCTTTGTGGGCCCCCAAGGCCTCCCTCCTCCCAGGGCTCCAGCCGTTGTCTCATGCCTTGAATTTACCATTTGGTCCTGGTTTTATAGATGTCTTTTGAGAGGCAAACTCCTTGCAAGAATAAATCATTCAGGTGACAGTGTAACGGGGTGGGGGTGTGTGGGAAGGCGTGGGAAGTCAAGATCACTTCTTATTGGCTGAAGGGATTCAGAGAAGCAAGAGAATCCTGGGTCCTGATCCAAGTGGTGTCGTTGAGAAGCAAGGGACCGAGGGAGGCCAGCCCCCCGCCGGCCGAGAGCTCCATGCAGAAGCTATATTAGGCTCTGTTTACGTATGTGATTTACGCTCTGCAATGTAATAGTCCTACTTGCTTAGCACCTACTGTGTGCAAGGTGGACCACTCAGCCTTCCCAGCTCTGCAGGATGGCAATATGGGGCTCACGGCGATTGCACTGTGCTCCCCCCAGGCCACCCCGTCTACTCTCAGAGCTGGGGTTACCATCTCTACCCTGACAGTTCCCACAGCATCTTCTCCTGCTGGGACCTCTCACTGGCCACCTTCCCATCTGCTGGGAGCTTCCCCTGGGCTAACTGCACCCCCAAGCACAAAGCAAACCTGTTCCTTCCTTGCCCCCACATCCTAGTGGATGTCACCAGTGTTCTCCCTCCTCCCCCTTCTCCTCCCCCTTCCTTCCCCTCCCCCATCCTCCTCCTGCCTATTCAACCCCTCCTTTCATGACACGCTTGGCTTTGCCCTCCTCATGTGTCTGTGACACAGATTTCCTCCATGCACTGAGCCCTGGCCTCTGCAGCGAGGCCTTCCTGGCTAACTGGCCCTGTCTCACTGTGGGCACTGCCATCGCCATCCAGGGAGATGGCAGGTGTGTGGCATGGGAGCGGGTCTGGTGGCATTAGGACTGGGGGGGTGGTGGGGGGAGCACGAGGCCCAGTCCAGGAGCCAGGCCCCCCACCAAGCCCCTCAGCCTCTGTGTCCACAGTCACCTGTGCACTCGGCTTCTGCCCAGGTCTGGCCATGTGTCTGTGCCCAGTGACCAGCTCTTATCATTCTGCAAATGGAAACATACTTTGCAGAGGGCAGGGATGCTTTTCCCTTGCTTTTGTCTCCACTGCATTCTGTCCTCCTGGACAAAATACTCTCATCTGGTCTGCTTACCAGGTCTGTCTTTGGATGACATGCTGGATCCTGGATAAAACTGGGGAACAGACACCCAGGCGGAACGTGCACAGCTGTGGGGACTGTGGCGCACGGGGCTGTGGGCGGGGCCCTTTCCTCCAGCCCCGCAGGGAGCCGCAGCACCAAGGCACAGAGCGCTGCCCCCAGGATCATCACACAGCCCACATTCTGGAGCTGCAGGCGGTCACAACGCTCCTTCAGTCACCCAATGTGCCCTGCGCTGTGCCGGACCAAGACCCCAAAATCCCTCCCAGGCCACAAATGCTCTGCCAGATCCAGGAACCATGGTATCATCTCTGGAGGACGGTGAAGAAATGACTGTGACAAGGAAGGAACGGGTGGTGTGCAGGAGAAGCCCCTGGTGCACCGGCACGGGAGGCCCCTGGGGGCAACGGAGGGCTGGCCTCGGGGCCCCCGGCCAGGCTCCAGAAGTGGCCTGGCCATCGCCAGCTCGGTGACCCTGGGCAAGGAGATGGTCTGAGCACTCAGAGTCTTGGGTTCTACGGCGGAAATCAGCAAAAGCTGACGCCGGCCTCACTCACCACCCCGAGCCCAGGTCAGGGGGTGGGGGTCTCATCCCTGCCTCTCGGCTGCCCCAGCGGAACATCACCCTCTTCCGGGGACCATGGACGGCGTTGCTGGAGAGGACCAGACACATCATGTCTCCCTGTTTCTTTCTGTCTCTCTCTCTGTCTCTGTCTCCCTGTCTGTTTGTTCCTCTCTTGGAAGTTTGGGTCCCTTCCTCTCTAGTCCAATGGGACCAAACAGGGAAGACGTGGCCCTCGTCCTGAGGCGACGGTCCCCCTGCAGGGACGGGGGACGAGGGCTTTCACAGGAGATTTCTGAGCTTTGCTGTGCCCTCCCCCGCACCGCCCACGTGGCACAGGCCCCACTTCAGCCCATCATTCGGGGCCCCACTCGTGCTGGGCTGCTGGGGACGACGGCTCCGCTGGTGCAGGCGGGGCCGCTGGCCACACCATTCACTGTGGGCTTCCTCGGAGTGACAAGGTCACCTGTCAGGTCTCTTTGGTCACCTCCTGTGTCCTTCTGTAGCACAGAGTTCTCAAGGGCAGGGAAGCAGTCCCGCCTCGACAGCGTGAAGTGCATCCACACCTCCTGCCTCCCTCTGCTGCAGGCGTGTGCGTGCACACGGGGAAACACAAGTACACACACACCTGCCCTTCCTTACACACCTGCCTCCCTCTGCTGCAGGCGTGTGCATGCACACGTGCAAACACAAGTACACACACACACACACCCTTCCTTACACACCTGCCTCCCTCTGCTGCAGGCGTGTGCATGCACACGTGCAAACACAAGTACACACACACACACACACACCCTTCCTTACACACGGACCCCTGCACGCCCCCCGCATCTCTGTCGCTGTGCCCCTCTGTGCGCACGTTCCTGGTGGTGAAGCAGACACACCAAATCCTTTCGTTTTACCTGGACTGCCTTGTACCAGCTCACGCCTCCCACACAGCCTTCCCTCCCGGTCAACCTGTCCTCGGAGAGCGGGCTCTGAGAAGGGCAGATGCAAATGCCCAGAAGCACCGGAGGGCCCCGCGTGCCCACCCTCCCGGGATTACAACGTCCCTGCCTCAGTGGGTGGGGAGTCAGGTGCTATCTCAGCTTCGCAGATCGAAAGACCAAGGTTCCAGGACAAGGTGACTTCTCCTAGGCCACTCCTCAGCCTGCAGCACCCCGCAGCTTGAAGGTGGCGCTGGACCCTGTGGCCGTGCCAGGCAGGGGTGTAGGTCCTGTGGGGCCCGGGGGTGCCCTGTCAGCTGCTTATGCTCCCCTGGGGTCTTCATAACCACGCAGGGAATACAAAGTTAATGGGATGGACATACCAGCAGGCTCTAAGGCTGAAATGCACCGGGGGGCTTGGACCGAGCGAGCACAGCAGCGCTGTTACCATTGTGTGGACCCCCCTAAGAGACAGGTTGGAGTCCCAAGAATGTGACCTCGTTTGTACACGGGGTCACCGCAGGTGTGATTAGATGGGGTCGTACGGGAGCAGGGTGGCCTCTACTCTGGTGTGACCAGTGTCCTGTAAGATGAGGAAGAGACACAGAGGGTAGGGTGCCACACGGAGACAGAGGCAGAGGTCAGCGTGACTCCTAGGACCCCTGGGAGTGGAAGAGGTGGGCAGGATCGTGCCCCAGAGACCGTCGGGAGCGCAGCCCTGTCCACACCTGTATCCTAGACTTCCAGCCCCCAGACTGTGACAGGTGAAAGTTGCTTTCAGTCCCCAGCCTGTGAGGCTCGGTCACAACAGCCCCCCGAGGCTGACACCAGCAGTGAAGGCTGGATTCCGTGGGGTCAGATGGCCGAGTCTTCATGGGAAGGGTCTTCTGTGGCAAAGGCGTGGGCTGGACCAGCACAGCCTCGCCCTCCCTGCCCTGCCCGCCCTGCGGAGCGAGCGTGCTTTGTAGAGGATTCGAACCCGTCTGTACCCGCAGGGCAGGGGCCTTAGTGACCCAGCACCTTCCCGACACGGCATGCGGGGACCCGCGGTGTACCGGTCTCCTCTGAGACACTAAAGGTCACCAGCTGCCTCCCCAACTAAAATCCCATTTGTCGGCGGCAATTTCCAGGGCAGGGAGCACTTCCAGAGGCCAGGCTGTGCACAACCAAGAGAACAGACAACATAAAGCCTGGTGTTCCTTCCGCTCAACCACCGCCCCAGCTGGTGCCACCCGACAGCAGACATTCAGAAGAACCGAATGCAATGGAAACAGTGTGTAGTAAATACGACTGTTTTCATCCTAAGCCATACGTGTTTGCAGTCATGGTGTGATATCAGCTCCAGAGCAGGCCTGGCGTGGTCAGTGCTAGCCAGACGGGTCCTTCCGCAGAGGATGACGGCCTGCCACCCTGTGCCGGGCAGCCAGGTACCGTGGGGGGCCCGCTACAGCGGTATCACTTATCACGATACTAATCTTACCAGTACACACTCTTCAGCAGCGGCTGAAAGCAGCCCCCAGACACACCCGAGTCCTAACTCTGTGCGCCTCTGAATGTGACTTTCTTCGGAAACAGAGATCTCGCAGATGTAATGAGCTAAGGACCTCCTCTGCCCCGGACTTAGGGTGGGTCCTAAATCCAACGCGGGTGGAGACAAGAGGGGGGACTAGGACACACGGAGACACGGGGGCAAGTCCACGCGAAGACGGAGCCGAGGTTGGAGCTGTGCCCCGGGAGCGCCCAGGCACTGGAAGAGGCAGGAAGCACCCTCCCCCGGGCCTTCAGAGAGAGCACGGCCCTGCGCACACCTGGCTTTGAGGCTCCCGGCCTCCAGACCGTGAGATGATACATTTCTGTTGTTTTAAGCCCCTCCAGCACCACCACCTCGCCGCTGTTCGTGGAAACCTGTGTCCCAGGGGCCTTGGGAAACTCCTGCAGTGGACCCTGCTGTCTTCGCTTTACAGGGAGGGCTTGTCCAGGTCTCCTGTAGTCCCATAAGTGGCAGAGCCCGTGATCAGACACCGCTCACCCCGATTCCAAAACCCTCCCTCTTTCCACATGCACTCAAGTCCCAGCCAAACACCGAGGCAGGCCACTCACCCCAGCAACAGGGGACTTGGGAGGAGGACACTCTCCAAGAGAATGTGTATCCCAGTACCCAGTGGGCTCCGCTGGCCAGGCTGCACCTCAGATCCCCAAATGATCTGCCCAGCCTGGACTCCAAGCCGAACACAGAGGGCACGTCTCACAGCTTTCGGAGACGCCTTTCATCCCCACTCTCCATCGGGGTGCCCTGGAAACACCAAGATGTGCATCATTCATGCCTGAGCTAAATCAGTCTGGGAAGCTGACCGGCAGGGGAGGGTGGGGCGTGCGTCCAGCCGAAGGAGGCGGGGAACCCCGAGGAGCGCTCCCTCAGGCTCTCTGCTCAATGTTGGGCTGGAACTTCGTAATTTTCTAATCAAGGCGCCCAGATCGGTACCTGCCATCAAGGTTGGGAAGTGGGGGAGGCATTCCTCCCAAAGGCATGCAGAGAAGCCAAAGGCTCGTAATGGGGGGAAGAAAACAGCAAAGCCGGGACACCTGTTCCTCTTTGGAAGAAGGGAGCCCGCCATCGCCCTGAGTCGGCCTCAGCACGGGAGCCCACGTCTGCCGCGCACACGGAGCCGGAGGCCCCGGAACAATTAATTTAGGAAATTGTCATCCCGGACTCTCTCCAACAAATTCCAGCGTTTGAGGGTGTCTCTGACGACCGTTTGTTATTGTTACTCATTGTTATTTAGCACGATTGCACGTGATTATTTCGATTATTTCAATTCTAGCCGTGGAGGGAAACGCAGCTGGAAGTCCCAATGGGACTGCCTTGTTTCCTCCCGTCCTAGGACGCTCTGTCTAAGGGGCTCTTTCCTTGGCACGGTGGCATTGTTGGCCCAGGATGGAGGAGATGCAGGTAGGGTATGGACCCCTGGGTCCCTCGAGAGCTGCCGAGTGCAGGATTCAGGCCCTGTGTAGGTCTGCTTCTCTCCCAAAGCCCCTGTAACCCACGTGGCTTTACTTCTTCAGCTTTCTGGTCACTTCATGATGCTGCCACCAGCCTTGGGCAAAGCACTGTGCTTGGCTGGAAGCTGGAATCTGACTGTGTGTGCATGGCATGTGTGCGTGTGTGTGCCGCATGCGAATGGCCGAGCATGGAGGCACGCGTGCTAAGTGCACACGTGTGTATGTGTTTGCATGTGGGACTGTGTGCCTGTGTGTATGTGTTATGTCCAAGCATGCCGGTGTGCATGCATGTGTCTGCACTCAGATCCACCCTCTGTCTGGCCGAGCTCAGCCAGGCCTATGTCTTCCTCCACGGGGCCTGTCCTGTGGCACTCGGCACCATGCTCTCCGACAGACTCAATAATAGCTCTGTTGATTGATTCGTTGACCTTGGACAAATCACTTAAATTCTCAGCCTACTCATCTGCCAGAGGGGGAAAAATATGTGAGTCCTTTAAAAATCATGAAGCATTATACAAACGTAAGGATTATGTGTAAGGCTGAAAAGAGGAGGAATGGCCAATCCGGCACTTGGGAGCCAAGGCTCCTTCTGGGCTAAACCCACACACAAGTGGCTGCACTGTGAGCTGTGGAGCTCTGGCCTGACTTCGCTGCCCTTGGCAAATGACTCAGGCACACAAAGGGCCAACTGCACTCAGATGTCCCTTGAAGTCACGTTGGCACTGACCGGAAGCCCATGTGGCTCTGTGTGTCCTCTTCCCTACTCCCTGATTATAACCCCTCTCAACACCCCCCTAGCCTGTCCACACAGACCCCATTCCCTCCCAATCACTTCACCTCCCCGTCCCAAACTGCAGTCCAGCTTTGCGCTGTGATAGTCCAGGGCACGCCGAGGCCCCATCTTCTCCTGTAATTATATCATCAAACCTGAATCAGGACATGAGCCTTATTGAAGTCAGGAGGCCAATTATTCCCCAATCAATTTTGAGTAGGTAAGTCAGGAATTGTTCTTGGCGAGACCTCCTATAGATGGGGTTGAGCCAACCTGACCTTCACTTTGCAAATCCGCCCCAGCTGCACTGAGCATTTGAGAGCTCAGGTCAAAATGTAAAAGACAAATTCACTGGGGGGCGGGGAGAGGAAGAAATGAGAAAGCCATTCAGGCCTATCTGGCTGTGAACTCTTGGCAAAGCCTCATTTATTTGATGGCCTATGGCTGAATAAATGCATGGATGGATGGATGGATGGATGGATGGATGGATGGATGCATGGATGCATGGATGGAAGGATGGATGGATGAGTGGATGGATGGATGGATGGATGGATGGACGGATGGATGGATGGATAGTTGACTAGATGGATGGATGAGTGGATGGATGGATAGATGAGTGGATGGATGGATGGATGGATGAGTGGATGGATGGATAGATGGATGGATGCATGGATGGATGAGTGGATGGATGGATGGATGGATGGATGGATGGATGGATAGTTGGCTAGATGGATGGATGAGTGAATGGATGGATGGATGGATGGATGGATGGATGGATGGATGGATGGATGGATAGTTGGCTAGATGGATGGATGAGTGGATGGATGGATGGATGGATGGATGGATGGATGGATGGATGGCTCTCTGAATGGATGGATAGATGGATGGATGAACAGATGGATGGAAGTATGGATGGATACACAAAACAACTGGGTGGATGGTTCTTCAGGGAGGGCAGGCAGAAATGACAGCTGTGGCTTTCATAGTTTGTTTATGGTGCTTCTGTGCTTGTGCTGAGCCCTTCTGCTCTGAATTCCCAACAACTTGATGTGCACCCTCATGCCCCTTAACTGTCTACCTTCCCCAGTCCTACCTCTGCCCCTGACCCCACCACACACGGCTCCATATCAGCAGAGCTGGGTATTTAGATCTTTGTTTTTACAACCTCTGTCCTATGTCCTGTGTCCAAGGTGGGCCTTAGGGAGCAGTTGAAAAGGGTGATGGGCTTTTAGATTTTGTGGTTTATTTTACTTTACTTTGTATTTTGAAATAATTTTAAACTTAGCAAAAAGGGGAGAGGATGGACAGAGACCCCTGCCCCGGATTTGCCAATGGTCTCAGCACTACCTGATCCCAGACCACACGTCCTGTTTAGTCTCAGCTTGTCTCAAATTCCTGCTATCTGGAGCCACTTGCCAGCCTCTCCTAGACTTTTGTGGCCTTGGCATTACAGAAGTACCAGTCATTGATATATTTATCCATGCTTCCTCACGGGTTAAGGGTCGGGGGATGGAGTCCACGAAGCCATGCTATGTTCTTGGGGACTCCTATCAGCTGGAGCATATGGGCGACCCGTCCCCTCCGGGTTGGGGCCACTGGGACTACTGTGCGCTGGTGTTGTCTTCTTGCGAAGCAGCGTCTCCTCTTTGTGGAAAGAAGTATCTTCCAGGAGACAACTTGAGATGTAAAGGCCCCTCCTGGCCCAGCTATCACCCACTGGTTTTACCGCCTGTTGGAATTTCTTGCCTGAATTAATTGCTGTGATGGTGGCAGGGGTTCCCCAATCCTTCTGCACTAGTGCCATTAGCGGGCTCCCTATTGTCCAGAGGGGCTTCCCTTTGTCACATCTTTACTCACTTAGGGATCCCTACTTTACTCCTTGGGTTATACCACCAGTTCTTACTTTGTACCTGAAATTGTCTCCGATTCCTTCAGCAGGAGCCCCTGACGCCAGCTTCTGGTCTCCGGGCCGTGTCCCCAGGGCTCTTCGAGCACTTCCTTCCTTTCTGGGCAAGATGTTACAGGCCTGACTTGTTATCTCCCTGCCCCATCCCTGGAATTGGCCACTTCTCCGAAGAGCCCTGGTCCTTTTACGGAGAATGCTGGAAACCAAGGCCCAAGTGTTAGTCACTCTCATTGCTACTGGGGTGTCTTTGTTCCTCAGGCCCCTCAGTTGGAGAGCCAGGAAATGTCTTTATGAAGACTCATCTGGAAAACCACGAGCGTGCACCGACATTGCACGGCAGGGTGAACAGTCTACTTGGAACCTCAATATGTGACCTTGTTTGGAAGAAGGGTCTTCTAAGATGAGAATGAGTCAAGACGAGGCCATATTGGGTTAGGGTGGGCCCCGTCTCCAACGTCTGGCATCCCTGTAAGACGAGGAGAAGACACATAGACTCACACAGAGGGTAAAGTCGTGTGAAGACGGAGCAGAGGCTGGAGCGGCGTGGCCCCAGCCAAGGGACGCCTGGAGACCCCCGACGCTGGAAGAGGCGAGAAGAACCATCTCCTAGTGCCTCCAGAGGGAACGTGGCCCCGCTGACACCTTGCTCTTGGATTCCTGCCCTCCAGGAATGGGAGAGAATACATTTCCATTGTTTTAAGCCCCCAGCCTGGAGGATCTTGTTACACAAGCCCCAAGAAACCAATACGACCTCCAAAGGCAGGTGTGTTTACTGGCCGTGATGTGTTTACTGGCCCTCACTGTGTGTTTACTGACCCCCTGGGAGTGGCCACCCTCCCGGCTCTGCCAGCCGCTGCCCTGCTCTGATGCCCCCCCAGACCGGTGGAACAGCCTTGGACTTGCAGGTGGCCCTCCTCTGCTGTTGGGACCCCTGGAGAGTCTCTGCGCGGATGCTTCCTCCCGAGGGTGAAGGCCGGGGCCAGGAGCGAGATGCCCTGGTCCTTAATCTGTACAGAGCTCTACCAGATCTTTCTTTTCTTCTTCTTCCTTTTTTTTTTTTTTTAATTTGAGAAAACTGTGATAAAACATACACATCACGTGAAACCTATCCTTGACCCTTTTGAGGGGTGCGGGTTGGTAGCGTGAAGGGTGTTCACACTGACAGGCTGCCAACCTGCAGATCTTTTTTCATCTTGCACATACGAGACTCTGCCCCCTTTAAACACGAACGGCGCACCCCGTCCCCCAGCCCCTGGCGCCCACCTGCCCTTCTCCTCTCTGTCTCCACCAACTGACTCCTCTAGGGACCTCAGAGGAGCAGAATCCCACAGTATCTGTCCTTCTGTGTCTGGTTCACTTTGCCCCGCGTCACATCCTCAGGGTCTATGCACGCTGTCGGGTCAGTCCGAATCGCCTTCCTTTTTTTAAAAGGCTGAGTAATAGTCCATCATATGGCTCTGCCCTCTGTTGCTTACCCATTCGTCTGTCAGTTGGCACTTGGGATGCTTCCACCTTCCGGTGATCGTGAAGAAGGCTGCTGTGCAGACGGCTGCACAGATATCTGTTTGAGTCCCTGCGTTCAGCTCTTCTGGGCATAAGACCTGTCAGATCCTTTTCTCCTCCATAGACGAGGGGGTCTGCGAGCTGCACGGGGATGCCTGGGGGCGGGGGGCTGGCCTGGAAGCCCTCTCAGGGGCCACGGCCGGGGGGGCCTGGTGTGGGCGGTGTGCAGCAGGGACCCCTACCCCCAGGAGCCACTCGGAAACCAGAAACACAGGAAGAGCTGGCAGCGAAGCAGAAGGAAATCTGCATTTGACCAAATTCGCAGTCAGGGTCAGAGTCAAGGGCTACATGGCCACTCCCGGCCAGAGGAGCAGAAACCAAAGTACAAAAGAAAATGGAAAAAAAAAATCCAAGAACAACCTACACACAACACTCGGAATC
This sequence comes from Ursus arctos, assembly GCF_023065955.2. Lineage (NCBI taxonomy): Eukaryota > Metazoa > Chordata > Mammalia > Carnivora > Ursidae > Ursus > Ursus arctos. The sequence goes on along the minus strand of NW_026623008.1, from coordinate 2,921,441 downwards.
TGTTGCCTCCTCCCGTTTCTCAGATAGCTTCTTTTTAAAAAAAATACACTGTAAGGGTCATGTCTGTGCAGTGAGAGAACATGAAAAATACCAAGAACCCATGTGAAATACCAGCCAAGATGACTAAGTAAGAAAAGACGGAATGCAAATTGGTCTCTGCCTCCTGGGAACTGATTTAAGAATCTGTTCAAAATCAAATTAACTTTTTGACTTATTTCCCCAGAAAGCTCGAGAAGGCAGCACCAAGACCCCGGGTTCACATTCTCGCGGGGGAGACACAGAAGCGTGGGGGACCCAGTCACAGATGCATTCCGAGCACGGGGCTCCAGGCTGTCAGCGCCGTGGGTGCTGCGTGGACCGGCTCCAAAGCGGGTGGACCCCGAGGCCCAGCACGGCCTACCTCGCTAGCGCCCTGTGTCATTCAGCTCTGGGTGGTACCAGGAGGCATGCTGGTGAAGAGGGAAATCTAGTCCCCTGTGAGAGAGGGGGACAGACAGCTGTGCCCTCCCCACGTCTCAACTCTGTACCTGGACGCATCTAAACGCAGAGGCATGCCCCATGTCACAAGCCCACGGCTCGGTAGGACCTCAGCGTCATCTCCGACCTCCCCCGGGGCCTCCGTCACCGTTGACCCTTGTGTGTCACAGGGTTGCGTGTGGGTCCTGCCTGGATCCCAGCAGGCTGCCCTGGGCCCACGCTGCTTTGAAATACAGCGGCCAGCGAAAACCCTGAGAACAGCAATCAGACCTGTCTCTCCCGCAGCTCAGACCTTCCAGGGGCTTCTCCTGGTTTTTAGATGCCTCAGAAGCATTGCCCATGGGCTGAACACCCTGTGCTGGCGCTCACCACCCCACTCCCACCTTACTCTTCCCCTCTGTCCCCTGCACACCACAGCCCGTGCACACTCTGCCCGTGTGCACACTCTGTGCCCTGCACACCCTGCTCCTTGCACATCACACCCTGCCCCCGTGCACACTGCCCCTGTGCACGCCCTGCCCCCCAAACACTCTGACCCACTACATGGGCCTCCAGACTCCTCCTCGGGCCCACATCCTGCCCTGGGGGCCAGGTTCTATGCTGCCTGTGGGGCTCTTCCTTTGCACTCCTACCAATAACTTGTAACCGCTCTTTTCCTTTCCCAGCACACAGATTCCCCGGTCAGAGCAGCACACCTCTCCTGTAAGCTCTCCTGCAATCTTCCATATGTCTCCAGCTTGCTCACTGCAGTTTGCAATTAGGCCCTGGTTTGAGCGCATTTCCACATCACCACCCTTCCTGAACCACTGGCTCAAGAGAACAGAGCCCCGGCTGGTTCACAACAGTTACTTCCAGGCCGTCACCAGGGCCTGCGTGTAGTGGGTCGGTGATGATCTGAGACATGAATGAATGAATGACCTCTACGACCCCATGTGGCCTTGACCTTCCTCTACTCTGGGGTAGTCACCGAGCTCTGGGTCATCCTACTTAGGACACTGCACGTCACAAGAATCGGGTGAGGAAGGAAATGAAGCTTCGAGGACGAGCAGACTCTGTCCCCGGCACCAGCGAAAGGCTCTGTGTCCCCAGGTGGGCACCCCGCAGGTGGCGGGAGTTCAGCCAGCTCTGTGACGCGGGGCTCCAGGTTACCTCCGAATCCCAGTGGCACCTGACTCTTGAGTTCCCGGCTCCCCTTTTGGCCCCTGGGCACGGCTAGGCAGCTGGTGTTTCCCTAGTTATGCCTAAGCCCATGGACACGGGCCCCAGAAGGTCGGGACCCAGCATCCCAGCCCTGACTCTCCGGCACAGCATCCCCAAACCGACGGCCATATCCCTGTCACTGTGTGATAGTCAGGGTGAAGAGAAAACAGCACGTCCGCCCCTCCTAGCCCACCCCGGCCAGGTGATCAATACGGCTCCATTTCTGTACAAGACATGAGGAGCTGATGGAGGAGAGGCGGGCATGGCCAAGGTGCTCAGCAGAGGCAGGGAGCAGCAGAGCTCCCCACAGCCCGCCCCGGGGCTCTGCCTGCCGGGCCCCCACCCCCGCCCGGGCCTGGGCTCTGATGAGCGCCCCCAAGTCTCACAGATGCTCTGTCCACCACCCCACCAGTAAGTACAGGTAGGAGAGGGACAAGCTCCGCTCAAGAAACAACTTAAAATAACCCTGTTTTCTTCCAACTGTGCGAAACTGGACAGCAATCCCCATTTACCCAATGCATGCCATGTCGCCTCGGTCTGGCAGGCTTATCCCCTCCGTCGCAGGCGGCTGCACTGCTTGCCGGGGGCAGACAAACCAACCAGCACAGCATGAACCTCCAGGCCTCAGTCCACAACGAGAGCCCGCCCTCGCCCTCGGCCCACTCCTGGCCCAGCCCTCGGACTCCTGGGAGGGACCCAGGGGGAGCCCACCTGAGCTCTGCATCCCAAGTGTAGACTGGTCCCCTGCCTGCACCCCCAGGGCACATGGCTGCCCAGGAGCCTGAGGCACAGTCAGGACCATTGAGGGAAGGAAGGGACTCCCTCTGGCCACAGGGGACTGGGAATGATTTGCAAGATGGGGATGTTCGTGGTCGGGGCTCTGGAGCAGGACAGGGGAGGCAAGGCTGTGGGAAGGAGGGGGCCTGACCGCAGAGCAGTGGACAAGGAGGGTCCCGGGAGGCCACGTGTGAAGGCTGTCACAGCCTTGGAAGCAGAGGACAGCCCTGGACCTTGGGAACCCTGCACAGAAGGGGGTACAAACTTGGCCCCGGCGTCATCGGGGGCTCCTCTTCGGGGCCGCCTTCTTTTTCTTTCCGACGATACCCACAAAGTCGGCTCACGCACCGCACCCAGCATCGCCCACGGGGCTCACTGCCCCAAGTCAACGTGGTCTGAGATCACATGGTGGCAAGGTCACCCACGCGGGCTGATGTCCAGCTGGGTCTCCAGGCTGCTGGGAAGAGACGGTGTTTCCCCAATGCTGACCTCGGGGGTGCTGTGATGTCAGGGTGCAGGTGGCTTTCCTGCCCTTCTCACACACCTTCCGTCCCCCTTTGCATCAGATCCTTAAGCACCATGATGGGGTTCCCCCAGGGCGGGCACCTCCTGGGGAAGTAGCAGAAGAGCAAGCGGGAGTGACGGAGGCCAGATGGGTCTGGATGGGGGTGGGGAACCCAGGCCTCCCTGGGGGAGGGCGCGCTCCCTCCGGGTGCTGGGGAACGGCAGGCCTGGGGGCCAGGCTGCCCCCGGTTCCACCTCTCCTTCTGCTCCATCACAGGTGCTCAGACACCTTAATCTCTTTTGTTCTCTCCTTCCTGATCTGTAAAATAGCTTAAAAAGAAATAAAAATAAATATACAATACACCCCAATGCGTTGCGACCAGGATTGAAAGAGAAAGGCCAGGGCCGTGAAGCACACTACAGTACCATCCCCGAAGTAGGTTTAAACCACAATCCTACCCTTTACAGGCTGTGTGACCTTGGGAAAATCACTTAACCTCTCTGTGCTTCTGTTTCTGCCAATGCGGAACATCCGGACATTATTCGGGTGTCCCCGCAGTGTTGCATGCATAGGAGATTTGACTGAAGTGAAGCACGCAGAAGCCGGCTCGTGGGGAGTACCCTGGCCATCGGAGGGAACCCTTAGTAGGAGGGCAGGAGTCACAAACTGGACCGCCCTGCATTTTCCGGGCTCGGGGGATGAGTGCTCCTTTCTTCTAAGCGTGCAGCACCTGCTGCTGCCTTTCCCCCCCACCCAGAACAAGTCTTGGGGTTCAGGAGCTCTGGTGTTGTATTTGGATTTGAATTGTCATGACTGAAGGGGACTTGTGCAAATCATTCCTGTCTTCCCCGGGCTGAGCAGAGTCAAGGCTTGGGACGTGATCACTTAGGAACGCGGCTCACTGGAGCGCGGTAGGGCTCTGCTTGCACGGCGCAGACCTCGCGTGAACCGCTCCGTGCAGCCCGCTCTCTCCCCCACCAGATCTTTGATCCACATTTCGTAAGGGCATCTTGCCCTAGAATTATGAGCACAGAAATCAGAGCAAGAATCTTCCGTGTTCTATTTCTGGCTCTGACACAGACGCCAGCGTGTGGGCAGATCATAATGCCAGAATTTTCTCTGGTCTCTGGGAAATAGCACAAGTCACAGTGGCCTTCTCCTGCCCCTGCCACCCGAGGGGGAAGGGGCTCATCTTGGACCAGCCACAGGTGGGTCAGGACGCCCCAGACCATCCCCCCACGGCGCGCCCACTGGATTCCCCGTGCTCGGGGGCAGGGTCCGTTTTCCTTGCTCCGTTCTTCCAGAACGGCATCAAAGGGACTCTCGGAACAGGAAAGGCAGCTGTTTGGCTACATTTGGTTCCCACTGGCTGCATCTTGATGAGGACGAGGGGCCGGCGCCGTCCTGCTGGTGGGGACGCCCCAGCCGCCAGCACAGACCTGAGCACTGGGTGTATTTTTATTGGCTGGATGAATGGAGGACAGAATAGAGGAGCGAGCCCATGGGACTCTTGGCAGCTTCCTCTTCCTGTAACCTGCTTCCAGACCCAGGATCTGGCCATGATGATTCTCAGGGCAGGTGGGGCCTTGGGCAAGTGCAGACCCACATTTCCCTCGTGTGATCTGAGCTCCAGGGTGTGCAGGCAGTGTGGGGGGGAGCAGACTGTTCCTATAAAAAGTAAATCAACCGAAACTCTGAGCCAAGCCCAGGGGGGGCCCTGCTGCCTCCTCCCGGCCTCCACAGGAGCAGAGAGAAAAGACTGGGGAGGGGGCGGCCCACAGCCAGGGGCCAGGAAATTCCATGAAGATTCCCAAGGTGGAAATAAGTGTCTTAATAGCTTTTCAGTTGTCCTCCACGCTAATATGCCCTGTGGCGGCCGGCTGGGTAGAGAGGAGTCCAGAACCCTATTTCAGCTCATCTGCAGGAATCTGGAGCAGAGGGGGCCGCAGGTGGGCGCCCAGGTCAGATTCTAGCCCCTGATCTGTGTGCCAAGGGTCACCCCATATTACAGAGGCTGGGCTGTATGGTCCGGCCTGGGTCTCTCCGGGACGGGGGGGGCTGAGGCCCAGCAGGGGCGGAACTGCAGGGCGGGCGTGGGTCCGCGTCTCTCCAGCACCTGTGGGCTGCTCCCTGCAGCACAGTGTTCTCAGTATGCTCACACGCCAGGGGTCCTACCGCTGCCCATGGCCCTGCTCAGGCTCTCTGGGGAAGGCAGCTACCCCCCTCCCTGTGTGTTAGGGGCTCTCTGAGCAGGGGGCCCGGCAGAAGGCTTATCCCTGGACCCTCAGAGGCCCGTGGAAATGTGCTCGATGGCGCCAAGGGTGAAACACTTGTGTCCACTCCACTTCCTGGTGGAGCCTCTCCGTCCAAAGGTACACCTGCTGCCATTCCAAAGTTGGCTCCGGGCCCCCACTCTGTGGCCGTCACAGTGAGACAAGGGGGGAGGCACCCTGGCCTCTGGGGGGGTGCTGGGGGATGGGCAGCAGGGGGAGGACAGCAGAGCTGCTGGTGACGGGATCCCAGCCTCCCAGGACAGATGGAACTGGGAACAAAGGGGGAGAAGGGAATCCTCCCAGGAGCCTAGTATGACTTTGGCTTTTCTCTAGAAACTATCAGGCAAAAAGGTCACTGTGTGAGGGTCTCTGCCTTTGTCCCAGAGGCCCTTGTCCTTCTGGGGCTCCGTGCAAACAGCACCCCAAGTCAGAATGGGCTTGCTCTGCCGGGGCCTCAATAAGGCACCACAGACCCTTAAAGCACCTGCCTCTTTCTCCTTCTGAAGCTGGCCCTGCAAGTCTGACTTGTTGATGGCTGACCATATGGGCACCTTCCCTGCGGGCTGACCCTGGCCCAGCCCCACGGCCCCTGCCTGCCTACCTCTTCCTATGGGATGTGCACCTGTCTCTGCACACCCCCACCGTTTTTATTGAGGTATAATTAACAAATAAAATTGTATATATTTAACATGAACAATGGGATGCTCTGATCTGTACTTTTCTTAACTCTTTGGGGGCACTTAAAAATGCAAAGAGAAGGGTTGTAGCACGGTTCGGAGATGGAGGCACCTGGAAGGAGCCTAAGCGCGACAGCTCTTCAGTTACTTAAAAAAAAAAAAAAAAAAGCAACCAATAAAATGTCCTCATGGTAAAAGCTTTTGCAATCTCCATCTCTTTTTAATTTGGGGAGTTGAATCTGAGTGAGACTAAGAGAAGATACCCAGGGGAGAAGTGACATGCTTTCAGCTTAGGGGGAATGAGGGGTGCAGGCAAGGTTTGATCCAGCCAGGCAAGGATGGGAGCTGTTCAAGCACTGAATGCAGGAGGGCGTTGGGATGAGTGTCAAGTGTTGCTCGAGATGTCTGTTGTTCCTTGTGCACCGGACAGGTGTGCAAGAAACGCTTGTCTCCACGGGGATCGGGGCTGCCCCAGCCCAGCAGCTGCAGGCTCGGTGCCAAAGGACCAAAACAGCTGGTGTTTTCCCACCAGGAGGGATGTGTCTCCCCTGGACTCTGGCCTGAAAGGCAGGCCTTGGGTTCTTGGTGCCACTCCAGCCGCAGCGGACGGAGGGCCCTCAACGTTCCTGAGATCTGGGTGAGCGGGAAAGCCTGCAGGCCTTCCAGGAATCGATCGGCACGCATGACAAACCCACCAGGAGGAGTAGAGGCTTGTGTTTTTGCTTTTCTTTAAAATTTGTAAAAATGAGAAAAGATCAAGGGGGAGGTAAGCGCTTCCCCGCCGCCCGCCGCCTCCCCCTCGGGCACCCGACTCGGCGTGCTGCAGATTAATCTGGCTTCTGGAATGGCCGTGCTGAGCTGCTCTGTCTAGGACTGTCCTTCAGCGCCTCGTGAGTTATTTCCCCCCAGAAGCCAGAGTTAACAATAACATCGAACTTTACAAGAAACCTCTGCCACCAACACGCAGCGGGCTTGCCTCCCCCTTCCCCATCTCCTGCTCAGATGCCACGTTCAACGATCCACGAGCGGTCGGGGGAAACTCCAGAAACTCCTGGGGTGGGTGAAGAGGCCCTCCCCGCACAGGCTCAGGCTTTGCTCCCGGGGGCCCCATGGGTGGGTGCTGCCTGCTGACAGCATTTCTTTGCTCTGAGACAAGACAGAAGAGCTGTGCTCGGTTGGCAATGGGGTGCGGAAAGAAGGGGGGTGCTTCCAGGGTTGAATTTTGTCCCCCCCCCAACTAAGGTGCTAACATCCTACAGCCCAGACCCCGTGAATGGACCATATTTGTAAACAGGGCCTTGGCAGATGTCATTAAGGGTCTCTAGACGCCGTCGTCCCGGATTATCGGGGTGGGCCCTGAGCCCGATGACAAGTGTGAGAGGTTGAACTGTGCCCCCCTCACGAGATATGCTGAATTCCTAGCCCCCAGACCTCAGAAGGGGACTTGACTTAGAAAGTGGGTCTTTACGGGGGTCATCAAGTTAAAATGAGGTCTTTAGAGTAGGCCCTGACCCAACACGACCAATGTCGTATGAAAAGGGGAAATTTGGACAGAGGCACGTGCACAGGGAGCACCACGTGAGGACACAGGAAGGGGACGGCCGCCCACAAGCCCAGGAACCCTGAGGCCACAGAAGGAGACGCCTGGAGCGTCTCTGCCTCATGGCCTCAGAAGGACCTTCTCTAGGACCCCAGGCCCAGAACGGGGACAGTAGATGTCTGTTGTTCAGCCCCAGAGAGACTCAGGGGCCCTGCACAGAAACACCCCCCACCGCGAGCGCGGAGCTCTCACTGGCTCCAGCAGACGTCCCAGGGTACCATACCGGGACTCAGCAAACAGGCGCACCCCCGGGGCAAGGAGGTCATCCTGAGGGGCGCTGTCTGGGAGGGGTCTGAGCACGCAGCCTGTGAGCAGGGGGTTCTCACCCCAAGGGCCCGGCCCGCCCCCTGCGGCTGGACTGGCAGAGCGTCTCGGTCAGCGTAGCGACACCCGTGGGGACACACGCCCTGTCGAGGGTTGTTCCTGCTCTGACCTGCTCCCCTGCCTCAAGCACAGGGAGGACCCGTCAATATCTGGGCCGGGAGCCAGGCTGCTTGCGCATTCATTCACGGAAGGTGCGATGGACGGGCGCGAAGTCACGGTGGCTGAGTTGATTCATTAATGACCCATCTCTGGTGTTGATGTAGAAATCATTTCAGTGATCTTTCCTGGGACACAGCACAACCATGCTGTGCTGGCCCAGGCTTGAAGGAGGAGTGGGGGTGGGGGCTCTGCAAACATTGGAGCTACGGGAAGACCAACAGGGGGTCTGCGGCCAGGGCTGGAGGGCCAGTGGACACCCTGAGAGCCCACACATCCAGTGACAGGCCCAGCGAGGTTGGCTCCAATGGGGAGCTGATGACAGAGCTGCCAGGAGGGTGGGTCAGAGGAGGACTAGGTCCCAGGCTCCGGGTAGGGGGCAAGGCATAGCCATCCACACCCACCTGGACCCACACCCATGACCACCACTCACTCCTACAATCGCTCACTCATTCAAGCCTGCTTGCTGGCACTCCCTAGGTTCCAGGCTGTAGTGGTCGTCTACACTGAGTGATGAATGACCACAAGCTCAGAGGCTCAAACCTCCTGATTATGTCAGTTCCTATGGGTCAGGAGTCCCACTGTGGCTTTGCTGGGTCCTCTCCTTGGGCTTTCAGAGACCCCGGGTGCCAGAGGTGTCCAGCGGGGGCCAGAGATCTCCACAGTCTGAGGCTCCTGGTGTTGCCCATGGCTGGGCCGTGTTCTCATCTGGAAGCCCAACAAGAGAAGGGCCCATTTGCAAGGTCATTCCAGACTTCATTTCTTCGCGGCCATGAGACTGAGAGCGATGGCTTCGAGCTGGCACTGGGGGGGACTGTCCTCACTCCCAGAGGCTGCCTGCAGTGCCCTGGCCTGTGGGCCTCTCAAAGGCTGTCCCACCACGTGGCAGCTGCTTTGCCTGGGCCAGCATGCGAGTCTCTGGCGTGAGTCTGCTGGCAAAGCAGAGTCTGTACGACGGAAGGTACCAGAGGATGATGTCACCGTCAGCTTTGCCATATTCTACTGGTTGGAAGCGAGTGACAGGCCCTCTTCATGCTCCAGAAGAGGAGATCTCACAAAGCCCCTACCAGGAGGTGGGGATCATGGGGCACACGAGCCAGGGGAGGGGGTGACCAGAGAGTGCCTGCTCCATGCTGCCGTGCAAGAAATACTGATTACGGGAGCCGACTTTTCTCAGCCATGGGAGGGACGGCAGCAGAGGTGACGCACTCAGGAGCCCTGAAAGCACAGAGGGCAGGAGCTGGGGCAGGACCCGGGGCCGGTTGGCTCTCTGGGTGCCCTGGCTCAGGGCCCAGACAGACGAAGTGGGGAGCCGTCACGCAGCATTCACACATTAGCAGGACCACCGGCGTGTTGGGGCAGGTGGACCCCAGCTCCAAGCAGCGGCTCAGCATGGAACAGACGGCCTCAGGCAGTGCTGTCCAGACAGCTCCAGGGGGGAGCGGACATGAAGATGCCCAGGGGAGACAAGCCCAGCCCCCGGCTTCAGCTCAGGGCACGCCTCCGCGCTTCTCATCCAAATTCTCTCATCCTCGCTGAAGGCAGCAGCGCTGACCGAGGCTTTGAAACCCACCTTTGGAAACACGGAATCTGAGCTCCTCCTCCCACCCAGACCGTCCACCAGGAATGTCCTGTGGCTCCCAGTCCTGCCACCCCAGCCAGCACCCAGTCCCCATGACAAGCCCCACTCAGCTCCAGGAAGCAGACTGCAAGCCTCTCCTGGCTCCTGGGGAAAATCTTCCCAAACCACAATCGCTGAGGTCCCCCACCAAAGAGGGGGGCAGAATACTGAATCGGCATGTTCAGAACGTGCACAAGTGCGGACTGCTGGGAGTGCCGCTATAGGCCGTGGAGTGGCGTCCCCCCAAAGACACACATGTACTCAGCAAGTCAGCCTCAGCCTCTGCTCCGGGGTTCCATGGCCTGCCCCCCACTTCTCTTCACCGCCATAGGCACTGGAGTGCATTTTCTCTCCGCCCAGGACTGAGGACAGAATGGTGTCCCTGCAGTACCCAACACACCCTCTTTAAGGACAGAGCCGGATAAACAAGGTCCTATGGGTGGGGCCCTGACCCAACGGGACTTGTGTCCTCCTAAGGAAAGGAAGAGTCACCAGAAAGCCTTCTCTCTCCACACGCACAGCTGTGCCATCGGAGAGAACTTCCTCCCCGCTGCCTGCTGGTGGGGAGACGCCCTGGCCAGTCTGGGCCCCAGGGCCCTGCCGAAGAAGACTTCACACCTGGGTGGGACTGTCTGCCGCAGTCTGCCCCCAGCAGCAGGGGACCCGTGAGCCCGGGCCCCGCTGAGTGGCTCCCAGCTCCCCTGCCGCCCTGAGCGTGTGGGGTGGCAGACAAGCAACTTCATTCTCGTCTCCAAGACTCGGCTGCCTTCAGGCCGGGTGAGCCGGAACTGCTCCCCACACTCCCCACGTGTGTGACAGTGGACGCCGGCGGGCGAGTTCCGGGCGGGTCGTGCACACGCACCGCGGTGTGCACGTACCTCGCGAGTGTGGGGTCCGCACAGGAGAAGCGGCACCGTCTCTCGGCCGGGGCTCAGGCGACCTCCAACGGCACGGCGCATTCTACCCTGTCTCTCCTCTTCGCGTCCTCGTTCCCGCTCACTGAAGGCCAAAGACCTGCAGGCATCTCACCTCACGAACCCATTCGCACTGAAGGTGCACGTTTTAACTGTTCAGGAAAGCAGTGCGGAGCCAGCTGCGGGCCAGGCGCTGTGCTAGGAGCCAGGGGCACAGCGGGGGCGGGATCTGGGGGCAGGTTTCTTTCTGTCCCTGAAGTTGCTCCTGAGCTGGGTGATCACCCAGGGAAAGTGCTGAACACGCAGGGGGTATGTGCTGCTATTGGCCCTGGGGGGTGGGGGGAGGGGAAGACATCTAGGCAAGTGGCCATAAAATGACAAAAGTCACGGTGAAAGCCACAAAATGGGGACAAAGAATCCAGGAGGTCCTAGGGGTGTGGGCATCAAAAGGAGGAGGGGGAGGTGGACACCCCGGAGGAGGGAAGAGCGTGAGCCTGGCCAAGGACAGGCCTCCTGGATGCACCGGAGACATCGCACCCTCCCTCCAGCTGCCCGTTTCTTAACTCAGGAGCCAGAGAGGTGCCTCTCCAACTTGGGGAGGGACAGGGAGCTTAAGTGTCCTGGACAGTGATGAACGGACCTGAAAGGACAAACTGCAGTTGGGAAGACTCGAGATATGGGGCGTGGCCAGGATGACGGTGGGGCATGAACCTTCGGGACTTCTTGAGAAATGGAAGAACTTCTGTCTCCCTGCCCTTGTCCCATCGTGGCTCTGCATCCCACACTGTCCCCCACCCAGTGGACGTCTGGGACAACGGCAGGGCAGAGTGGAGGGCCTGCTGCAGTGCCCAACGTGGCCTGTATCCCCTTACACCAGTGGGTCCTCACCTCCTGCTCCCCTGACGTGTCAGCCTCCCACCGACGAAGGCCCTGCCCAGCCCTGCTGACAGAAGGCAGCTGACCACTGACCCATGCTCTGGGTGCAGCACCAGCCCTGGGCCTGGGGTCCATAGGCCCGAACTGGCCACCCGTGTCCCCGTGGAGACGGACAAAACACGCATTCCCAGTAAAGCCTGAGCCTCGTTTCTAAGTCTGGGTCCGAGCGTCTGCCAGGAGCGAGGCCTGTCTTGGTACAGGTTAGAGACGGTGGTGGGTGTCGTCTCCAGGACCTGGCAACCCCTCCAGCCTCAGCAAAGACTCTGAAGGAGGAGAAGCTCAGCAGACGGATGGTGGAGGACGGCCCGCGATGCTCAGTGCACCTGTGGTGTTTGCGTAACAGCGACTTCTGGCTGCGGCGGGCGCGGGTCTCAAGGCCCCAGGAGAGGAGCGCAGGTGTTGGTACAGGGCGGTGTCTGGGAGGCAGTCTTCCAACTCCCCTGGCCCGGGACATGACCAGGTGAGGGTGCTGAGCTCACCTCCCCAGATGAGGGACCTCCAGTGAGGCCTGGCTCACGGCCAAAGCCAGCAGGCGGGGACAGGGCTGGCTTGCACATGTGGGGATGGCCCTCCCACAGCTCCTGTCTGCACTTCGGGAAACACCGCCCCTGACCAGGACCTCCACGGCCCCCACACTAGCTCCAGCCCCATCCAGCCTCCCTCGCTCGTGCCAGGAGGCCTCTGCACGGGCCCCGCATCCCCACGCCCACGTCCTGCCCCACACACCCCTGCCCAGCAGTCAGGCCCAGCTCACATGCCCCCACCTGCATCTGAGACGGTGTCCGCGTCCCTGCTCAGCGTCTGTCCCCCACCTGGGGATGGCTCAGGGGCACAGACTCCTCCCGCTCACACAGAGCCTCCCAAGTGAAAAGGGGAAACGTCTGGTGCCGGGAAAGCGGGATTTCCCAGACAGACCGCCTTCTCCTCACCGCCTCCTGTTCCCCCCACAAGCGCAGCCTGTCCTGCGGGTTGCTCAGCTGTGCGCGCGGGCCGGGCCATCCAGCAACCGTGGGGGACAGTTCTCATTCCGCACAAGGACACTGTTTGCAAGGCACCAGCACCCAAATTCGACCTGTCCTGGGCCCTTCACGCTGGCAGGCAAGCCCGCCTCCCGCTCCCCCGCAGGCAGCAGCTATGGTAGCAGCAAAACTGTCCTTGTCTCCAGGGTCCTCTGCACCGTGCCTTCCCCGCCCCCTTCTGTCCCAGCCTCCACTCCCTCACCTCCGGTCCCCCCCCATGTGCCCCAGCGGGCCTTCGTGTCAACCCTCCAAGCCTGCACCTCCGTGGGAGACAAAGGTGGTGGTCACCTCCGTGCTCATCCCTCTTGTTTCGTAGGAGCCCTGATATGGGACCATGTCCTCCCTGTCCTACTTCTCCTCTCTCCATCCCTCCCTCTTGTTCCTTCCCTCCCTCTCCCTCCCTCCTGTCTGCTCCCTCTCCTTCCATCCCCCTTCCTCTTTCCTTCCCCCTTCTCCCTCCCTCTCTCCCTCTCCCCTCTTCCTCTGTGAGGTGTTTTCTGCCCCAGGCTTCCCTGGTCCCACACTCCTGCATTCCTCCTCCCCCAGGCACCCTTCCTTGTGCTTTGGGGACTCTCTGGAGCCCTGTCGCTGTCCCTATCCCCCTCACACGCCGTCCACACTCCCTCCAGGTGATGTCAACTATCAGCAGGACCTTTGAAACCACCCGGACGCCCGATGGCTCTGGGGTCTCCAGTGCAGGGTAAACCTTCCCCCAGCTGCAAACACGCAAGTGCAAGGGGGCCCACAGACGTCCCCTTTGGTAGCTGATGTGGCAGTTGCAGTGAATCCAGGCCCAAGGGGCTGCTGGCCGCCCCTTCCCTTCTGCGCCCACCCCAGCTCAGGAGAGGCGCCATACGTCGAAGGCACAAGTTGCTCAGATCAAACACTTGGGAGGCCTTCTAGATTGTTCTCTTTCCCTCACGTCACCCACCGATTCCTCAGCCAGTCCCGTGCACCTTCATGCGTCCCTCTGACCTGGACTCCCACCCCACTCTGTCCTCCTAGAGCTACACGGCTTCAGGACCGTCCACCAGGTCAGCCCACTCTCCGCTCACCCCACTATCCTCAGACTAAACCCCGGAGCCCCCACGACAGCTTCCAAGCCCCAGCCCAACCTCTGACCCCCCCCCCCCCCGCCCCCGGCCGTGTGGCCCGCCACTCCACAGCCCTTCTGTTGCTTGTCACGCTTCCACCACCGCGGCTCCTCCCTCCCACCCCCGGCTTCTCATCCAGCTCCCCGCCCCGCGCTGCAGGCATCCTCCCCACACACCTGGGTGGTCTCACTCATGTTCTGCATGTGTGTCTGTCTGTCCGCTGCCCCTGGAGGGACAGGGACTGTGTGTTGCCTTCCGACGTAACCACACCGCCTGACACACAGTAGGTGCTCAGGAAATGGCTCAGGCGGGTGAGCGAGTGAGAGTGAGTGAAGGCTGGATCTTCGGGGCACGAGGGCCAGCCAGAGGTCAGACTCTTCCATCTCTGACCCGTTTGTGAGGCTCAGTATATACAAAGCATTTCTTATAAATGGAGGTGGTGTTTTCTCCAAGCCCCAGTGGCTCCCAGGGCCTAGTGAAGGGCGTGTGGGGGGAGGGGTGGGCCAGCGCCCTCCCCAGGCCCGCCTTCTTCTCCAGCAGGACTTGGGCAGATGAAGGGTCTGCAATTCTCCCAGCTTCTGGAGAAAATCCCCAGGCACTGCTGACCCCTGGGTAGAGGGGGCGATGCCGACCCCCAGCTGGGGTGGATGGCAGCTCCTCCTGGATTGAACGGCAGCCCGTGGGATAGATACGTCCTCGTCCTAACCCCCAGACCGCGTGAACGTGACCTTATTTAGAAGGAGGAACTTTGCAGTCATGATGACATTAAGGATCTCAAGATGAGACTGTCCCGGATTCTCGAGTCGGGCCCTGATGCGATGGCTGGTGTCTTTATAAGAAGAGGTGAGACACAGACACAGAGGGAATGCCGTGTGAAGACAGGCCAAGGCTGGGGTGTGGCCAGGAGCCAAGGAGCACCTGGCGTCCCCACCAGCTGCAGGAGGCAGGAAAGGTCCTCCCCCGCTCCGCAGACGGGGAGAGACCCAACGCCCATCGTTTCCAACTCCCAGCTTGTGGAGAGTCGCTCCCGCGGCCCCGGGACACTCAGGTGCAGAGGGAAGCTGGTTCTTTCCGTGCGACATGTGGGTGGGGACGAGGCCACCTGTCTCCGGGGTGGGAGGCTGCCTCTGGAATGTCTGAGACGAGAACGGGGATTCTCGGGAGGCAGGGGCATCTAGGAATGTGGGGGACGTTTTTGGTTGTCACAATGACTGGCATTATTTGCGTAGGGGCAGGACGCTACCTGCCCGCAGTGTATAGGACAGACGTGCTCACCCACGGCCGGCCCTCCGTTCTGTGCGACTCTGAACGTCCTTCTGCTCACTCCTGCTATAAATGCTCTGAGCCCAGAGAGGCTCCTTCTGTTCCACATACAGACCCAGAGTATTTTTTGCATGGTTTTAATAAGCACCAAAGTTTCCAAGAACGCACCACCATGTCCATCGAAAGAAGGCTGGATTATTTTTGTCCCAAATGCTGCCGGGAGTTGTTCACCGTTTTCTGAAAGTTACCTGCCCCCCATGCACAGACGGCACACCTGTCTTCGCTCGTGTTGCCCTCAGGTTCCTGACGATGCCACACGGGGGTGGCTCCCGGTGAGGACGTGCAGAGAACGGCATCTGTCGTATGTCGCTTCACGTCACCGTTCCTCTCACCTCCACCGCGGGTACTGGATGAGTCGGGAGGACCATCGGTTTCGGTCGGTTATAGTTTCTCCGCAAAGGGGCACTCAAAGTCGGTAAAAGGGGATGCTACCAAGATGCTTTGTAAACTCGGGCCCTGGGTCTGGAAGGGCAGGGAGCTGGCTCTAGGGTGTCAGCCTTTCCTCCTGCCCCACTGCATAGACGATGCCAGTTCTCTTTCCGGCAGAGGTGGGAACAGGGATGGAGACCCAGGTGTGGCTCTCAGGGGCTCTGCCTTTGGCCCCAGGACACAACCATGGAGCCTCTCTGTTCAGCATGTGAAACGACACGGTGGGGGCAACCACCTGCCATGGGCTCTGCTGATGGAGAAGCCTCCCTGGAGCTTCTAGAAGGTTCCTTCATCACTGGGCCTCACATGTGGGCCAAGAACTTCCAAGGGAATAAGGCAATCAGCTTCCTCTTGGATTTAGGTCCCGCTCAGGACGCCCTGATGCTTCAGGCAGCAGGGCTGTGTGGCGAGGAGGGACCCTCGGCGTCACGGAAAGGGCCCTGGCCCCCCTCCCCCGACTCATAAGAGGCTGAGCCTCCCTGAGCGTCAGCCCCCCGCCTTCCGAGGGCAATTTCGAGAACATGAAGAGTGAAGGACAAATTTGGCAAAAGGCCACGTAAAGGGATGTGTGCAAGGGACAGTCTGCAGAGAAGCCAGCTGGCCCCTGGCAGAGGACACGCTGACCGGCACTCCAGCAGACAGCCCTCCCCTAGACCGGGCCCCTGGACATGGTGTTCCCACAGGCCACATGTGGGGGCTGCTGACCTGGCGAGTTATGGGGCTTCTGCTGTGGTTTCCCGGGTGGGCTGACTGTCTAAATCCTTCCGGCACAGAGAGAGGTCATGAGACAGCCGGAACAGCATTGGCCAGGCACCTGCACCTACCCACCCCAGCCCCGTCGGGGGATCCTGAAGGAGGCAGGAGTCCCGCTTCCCCAGCACAAGTGCCCTTCCCTCCCCGATGCAGCCGCAGAGCGAGGGGGCCTGCACAGGCCCAGGGCCCCCAACACGCGCTGTGTGTGCCCAGCTTACCATGTGGGTAAACTCAGCCACTTCTCAGAACCACCCCGTGAGGTGGAAATTATTTCCCAGTCTGCTGTCAAAGAAGCCGGCACTCCCTGAGGTCAGGGGGTTCAGCAAGGGCATGCCAGTGGCCATGGACGGTGGGCAGCCAGGGCCTGGGTCACACCTGGGTCAAGGCAGGGGCTCCCCCTGTGAGAACCAGCTTCACCACCCCCACGTCCCATCCTCGGTCGGCTCAGCAGACACCTCTGCCTCTGCTCCCGAGACAGACTGGGCTTCCCCGCTGCTGACAGAAAGTTCTGGAAGAGAAGCTTAATCTTCTGGTATTGCCAATCATCACCTCCAAGCACAGACTCCAAGGCGAAGATTCACTGAACCGCATGGAAAGGCAAGACTCGAGGCCTTGTCTTCCCATCTGATCACCTGGCACGACCATCACACGTCTGCCTGTGATCCTGGCTGAGCCTCTGGAACCAGGCGGCCACCTCTGGGGTGCCCGGGAGTTCCACTTGGAATCCACCTGCCCGGGGGGTGAGGTCAATGCCTCTTCCAGCAAGTGCATGCACTGGGGCCTTTTCAAGTTGGACACCTGCCATGCAGGGCCGATCGTGGGAGGGGGCTGGGTGACTTCTCCCGCTCACGGAAAGGTGACGTCTCACCTTCACCTGGCAGCTCAGAAATCCCAGCCACAGCTGCTTACCCCACCGACCCCAGAGCCTGATGTGCACGGAGCCACTGGACTCACTGCCTGGAGTGACACTGGATGGGAGGGGAGGGCCAGAGTCCGCCAGCCTTCTCCTTTCACTGATGACAAAAGGGTCAGGGCAGACCATTTTCCCAGCTGTGGGCAGAAGGAACACAGAGCCTCGAACGTTCTTATAGAGCTTCAGGGCTGGAGGAGGAGCCTCAAGGGTTTTCCCTCCGGTGTCTTTCTAGACATAAGGAGACTGAGTCCCAGGCCACCGGCTTCACTGCTTCCACCACGCAGGCCTCCAGGCTTCTGGTCCTCTGGTGCACTCTGCCCTCCCCAGTGCTCCGCCCATGCATAACTTGCTCATGGGTCAGCACCAGCCTCGTTCACTCTCCAGGAAGCCCGGCAGTGCCCTTCCCACCAGGACCGGCCCCCTGCTCCTTTTACTGGGTTTTTAGAACTGCTGTGTAACTGCCCGAGCTGGGGCTTTCTGACACTTCCGCTACCGTCCTTAACTGTCACTTCTCTCTCTTGTGTCCTTACCTGTCTGACTTTCCCAAATAGATTTCAAACTCCTTGAAAAGACAGCCAGGGCCCGGTCTTGTATCCCTTCGCGCCCCCCCCCCCCACCCTGAAGTGCGGTATTTCCTATCAACCAAGACCGGAGCTGACAGCTCCCTGCACGACAGATCAGAAGCTAGAAATTCCAAAACCAGTCCTCTTCACACCGTCAGATAATTCTAAAAATAATGTTCTGTCTAATATTTAATCTCTACGCTTAGAATCATTCCCATGAGTGGATGAAAACCATAAATTCAATCCACCGTATATCAAACAGGTCTGTGATCCCTCCCGTGTTTATTGAAGCACTGGACGTCAGGAAGGCACATTGCGCGGGAATGGGGGGTGTCTCCTGCGCCCCCCCAAAACCTGCATCGCCAGCAGCCCTTAGAGGAGACAGGTGTCCAGGGAGAGATGGCGTCAGTTCCAGCCCCTTCCCTGGGGCAAGGAACACGTGAAAGGGAAATAAAGGTAAGCCGGTGATAGGGGCGTCTCCAGGAGACTTCGAGGCCGGCTCTAATGAGTCGGAGCTCATTTACCCATTTGGTGTGAATGCAGCTTTGCTCAGCCAAAGCAGACGAGTGCTCTGGGAGGTTGGATGGGTGCAGAGGGCTGTCGGCAGACGCACGCCATCCCGCTGTGCCACAACGGGTCGCCACGCGAAGCCAGGCGCATCCACTCCAAAGTCCCAGTTAAGACCCTAAAGCCCAGCCTTGCCGGCTACAGAGTGTAGGATGTTTGGCGAGCTCCGAACACTCATTTGTTCGTGGATACTCTTATCCCAATTAAGCCACTCAAAACTTTTGAAGTTCATGAGTCATTTGCTTCAAATATCTTTAAATTAAGGACGGATTCATTTCCCTGGTAGCAAACACCCAGCAAGTTAATTAAAAGGGGCTCAGCATTTAAACCACCATCACAGCTTTAAACAGAAGGAGAAGAGCATGTCTCTCCCTGTCACAGCTGCCCCCAACTCCCTTCCACTTCTATCCCAGCATTTTGAAAACATTTCCCAACATGAGACTTGCTCTGCTGTTCAGGTCAGCTGACCATCAGTGTGAGAGAAGATGACACAGCCTGTCCCTCCTGCTTACAGTGGGACACACCTAAAGGACACTGAAGGCCCCCTGCTGACAAGGACAAAGCAACTTGGAAATCATCCTTGGAAACGCATGAGTGCACCCCAATGTAAAAATTACCAGGCAGGACTGGGATGACATCTGAGCCATCTCCTCCTTGAGCTGCTGGGTGTCACGAATACATGATTGATCCAAATGGGAACAACCTTGAATGACCATTAACAGAGACCTTACAGGGCTTCGTAGCCCCTCCCGGGTGGCGTAGCTTTGCCAGGAACACGGACAGCTGAGGAGCGCATCAGATGTATCCGAGCAGGCTGGAGAATCTCCAGGTCCAGGGGCCAGCGGGAAGATCAAGAACAGCAGGTCTCAGAAATGTGTACTGAGCACCAGCTGTATGCCATGCACCCACAGCTTAGGAGATCCGCAGTGGGCAAATACAATAACCGAGATCAGCTGGCTTGAATTCCCCACAGCTCCCTTTATGAGTTTTACGATTAAAGCCCAGGAAATGACTTTGTGTTTTTCTCCCAGGAGACTTTGTGATTCCAGACTCAGAACATGACCAGCAAGAGAGCTGTCACAGGGAGATGGTGCTTCGCTGCGGGGAGTCCTCATCTCTTGACCTAAAGTGAACTTCTGCCCCATCTGACACTCACCCTCTGCCAGCACCATGTGAGGCTGGAGCTCAATGCCTCGGTGAACCTAAGCCAGGTGATTTTCCACCCCAAGAAACTCCTAGCTAGTGCCACCTATAGCTCTGCAAAGAGCACCAAGGTCAGGGATGAGGATGTGGGACTTCATCAAATGATCTCATCAAATGACCTCACAGTGGAGCAGTAAATGTAGCAGCAAGCTAGTGGTAGCAAACCATCACAAGGAAAACTGATTATTATCATCACTATCACCATCGTCACCATCACCATGAGCCTCATCACCATCATCACCACCATTATCATCACCATCAACACCATCATCACCAGTATCATCACATCACCATAAGTGTCACCATCATCACCAACTTCATCACCATTGTCATCATCACCATCATCACCATCACCACCATCATCATCATCACCATCATCATCATCATCATCATCACCACCATCACCATCATCACCATCACCATGAGCCTCATCACCATCATCACCACCATTATCATCACCATCAAGACCCTCATCACCAGTATCATCACATCACCATAAGTATCAGCATCATCACCCACCATCATCACCACCATCACCATGATCACCAACTTCATCACCATTGTCATCATCACCATCATCACCATCACCACCATCATCATCATCACCACCATCATCACCATCATCACCACCATTACTACCACCAGCATAATCACCATCATCACCATCATCACCATCACTATCATCACCACCATCATCACCACCATCATCATCATCACCAACTTCATCACCATTGTCATCATCACCATCACCACCATCACTATCATAATCACCATCACTACCATCATCATCACCACCATTATCATCACCATCATCACCACCAGCATAATCACCATCATCGCCATCGTCACCACCATCATAATCACCATCACCACCATCATCACCATATTAACAGAAGCAAACATGTAATGACCGGCTGTTATATTCCAGGCACTGACCCCCTGGCATATACTATCTCACTTAATTTTTGCAACATTATAGGGTGGTTAATTATGTAATTCCCACCGAGGCACAGAGAAGATAAGCAAGTTGCCCAAGTTCACACAGCTAATACAAGATGAAACCAGGAATTTGAAGGCAGACACTCTTAACCCACTACACTAAAACTAGGAAAGACTTCCCGGGGCGCCTGGGTGGCACAGCGGTTAAGCGTCTGCCTTCGGCTCAGGGCGTGATCCCGGTGTTATGGGATCGAGCCCCACATCAGGCTCTTCCGCTATGAGCCTGCTTCTTCCTCTCCCACTCCCCCTGCTTGTGTTCCCTCTCTCGCTGGCTGTCTCTATCCTGTCAAATAAATAAATAAAATCTTTAAAAAAAAAAAAAAGACTTCCCAATGACTTCACTCACAGGGTGGTCTCCGGGAGAGCCACTGGCGATTCCAGCAGCTATTCCATATACTATTAGCTCCTGAGGGATTTCAGAGTACCCCAAATCTCCAGCCATCCGCTTTTCTATGCCCACTGGTATCTGTGCTCCGGGCAGATGGGCAAATGTAACTTTCCCCTTCCAAACACCTCTCTACAGAAGCAAAAACAAAAACTCACAACTCCCCAAACACGATTCCAAAGACATCTCTTTGGACAACAGAACTGACTTAACAAATTCTTCCTGTCACTTTCCCAAACCTTAATTCTGTCCTTTGGGGTACCCTCAGCAGTGAGTGGGCAGAGCTGGGTGCGTCTCAGATGAGAAGAGTCCCCATCTCCCTGGTGGCTTGTTGGCCCCTGACACCTGCAAGCTTCTCCTTGGAGTCCTTCTTGCTGGGTGTGGACGCACCTGGCATGTACACAGGGTTCTTAGTTCAGGCTTGGTGGTGTTCCACCGAATCCTCACGACAACCATTTGGAAGAGATATTTCTAAGCTTTAATTTTCCTGGTGAAGGAAACGAAGCCAAGAGAGAAGAGAACTTCCCCAGGGTCACACAGCAGCAGAGCCCAGATTCACAGGTGGTCTGCGGCTTGCAAGTACATATGACAGGCCTGACAGCCTCCTGGACCCCCACTCTGGGGTCCCCAAGACCACTCTTGCAGCCTTACTTCCGTCTGAGATGGGTGAGCAGAAGTCGTGCTCCACAGAGATTCAGGAGCCCAGGTCTCTGTGTGGTGACCGCCAGGAAAAGGGGATTTCATGGGGCTCCCACCAGGGCTCTTGGTGGCTTGGGCCACTTTTGTGGAATCAGCTGAGCTGTGACGGACCCAGTTAGAGACGTCACCTCAGCCCTTCCTGTCTTGCCCTGCCTTGGCCTGGACACTGAAGGCTGCTGGCATCCCTTCTCAGCATCCAGCATCACTTCCCAGAATTAACATTTCTCTGCACTAAAAGCAAACACACATATCCCCCCCCCCCTTTAAATTTGTTTTGCTAAACAAATTAATCTAGCTCCAGATTACATTATGCAGAACTGTAAGTCTTGTCCAAGATAAGCATCTGTCGAGTTGGATTACCAGCGTCCAACGTGCCGCGAATTAACGTGCTGAGCCTTCTCACGCCGTCCCGAGCATTTAACTTCAGCAACAACAAATGTAATTCGGAGTAAGTGGGAACTTGTTTTCTCGTCCGTGCCTATATAGTAAGTGACGTGTGTAGAGGGGACGACAGGAAGGGAACGCAGCACTAAATCCTATTATGATGGTGGCTTGTGGCTTTATTGAGGTAAAAGCAAAGGCTTCCGTAAAGTGCTTTTGGGCCCCTGGCACAGACGCGGCGAACTGCAGGCTGTGTGTGCCCGGGTCCCGGACAAAGGCTGCCCGGGAGAAGGCCCGCGACCGCCTGCGGACCTTCTCCCGCTGTGCTCCAAGCTCGCAGCCTCCGTCCCTGGGCCTGGCCCCGGCCCCGGGCTTTGAGATAGACTTGGGTTTGCTTTCATAGCTATGCCGCTCTCTAGGGAAGAATTGCTCAGAATATAAAAACTGCAGTTCTCTTGCCCAGGTGAAGGAAGAAGTAGGTCACGGAACAAAAGCCACCCACTCTGTGAAAACCTATCCAGCTCCCGACTGCGGCCAGACGCAGGGGAGCGCGGACGCAGGCTGCAGGAAGACCGCAGCGCCCATATCGCCAACACACCCCGAGAAGCAGCTCTTTTCTGTCCGGGGTCCGGAAGAGGGCCTGCACGGGGCTTGTGGGGCCCGAGGCCTTAGGACATGCAGAAGCAAGCAGACAGGGGGCGGAGGAGGCCACGCGGCACACCCCCCCCCCCCCCCACCCGTGCCAACAGCCTGGAATTCGCATCCTGTTCTAAGAGCTAGCCAGTACTGCTGCTCGTCCGGGATGTGCCTGCCCACATCTGATCTGTGAACATCCTGGTTGCGGTGGGGCGTGGGGTCGTGGCCTGTCCACAGAGGCAAAGGGAGCCAGAGGCGGGCTGGGGCACAGGCGTCCCGGACTCTACGCGCTCCCTCAGCCGGCCGCGAAGCTGGGGACGTGCCTGTGGCCTGGGAGAGTTTCAAGGGCTGCTCGTCTGGAAGCAACCAGAAGAGGAGGTGGGGGAGAAGAAAGAAAAACAAGACTATGTGGCAGGAACTACTTTGAGGCCAAGAAATGGTGACTGTCCATATGCACCCAGAGTCACAGCAGAGGAACCAGAGCCGTGTGCTCTGACCCCCGTCCTCCAAACACCTGCGACACCGTCCCCCGGGAAGACACGCCCCGACCCGAGTCAGTTTGCAGAACCTCAGCGAACACCACGGGAGCTCTTCCTCACACCCGACCTCAACCTTTTCTGCTGCTTCAAGCGATCCCTATCCTGGGCCAGTGTGGCAGTCGCCTCTCCACGGGACCACGACCTTGGAGGTCTGGAGACTCCACACGGGCCCTAATTCCACCAGCAGGCCCATCCGCATCTTGTTCCCAGGCTGGCCCAGAAGTCAAGGTTCTACCATTCGGGAAGATGTGTCTCTGTGCCCTGCGGGGTCCGGATGCCCATGACACAGGCAAGGAGGGCACAGCGTCCCCTTGTAGGCCACCCCTAAGGAGAGACCCTGTCCCATCTCCCTTCTACCAGCCAGAAGGGCTTGGCTAGAGCACAGCCCACATTTGCCAGGACACGAAAGTCCACGGACACACATGCCCCCTCCGTCCCCAAGGCCGCCACCCAACGGTCAGCACTCGCCATTGCTGTAGTTTCTGCCGCTGAGAAATGGGGAGTCCCGCCAAGCACCGTCAGCAAGCACAGCGCGGCATCCTTCGAAAGCCACACCCCCAGGGTGTCCTCCTACCCCCACCGAACCCCAACCAGAAAAGAGGTGGCTGTACCTGAGGTCTCCCCCAGAATCCGTGGGGGCTTGACGTCTTCGCCATTGTCTTTGCTGGGACTGGTGGAAGGCTCCGTTGTGCTAACCCCAACCGGGATCCTATTCCTGGGGCCCAGGGGCTCCGTGACCCCCTTAGTCTGCAGCGTCGTGGAGGTGGCTGTGAGGGCTGTGGCGGTGGTGGTGGCGGTGGCCACAGTTGTCTTCCGTGTCTGTGAGATGGAGGCCGTGGTGGGGCCATAAAGCCCTGGAAATGTGTTGGATTCCGGGGCCTCCTCCTCCCCCGTGGGCCCCCAGGCGATGAACTCTGTCTCTGTCGTGGGCCTGCTGCCCCGGAAATCAAAGCCGTGGAAGCCGGCCCCCTGCAGGTGTCTCTTCCCCCGCCCCAGGAGGGCCTGCTGGTCCGTGGTGGCCCCGCTGCCCGCGGTGGCTGACGGGGCCGAGGAGGAGGAGCCAAGGGAAGGGCTGGATTTGGCAGCGGCCGGGGGCTTGGCGAGCCCCCCTCTGGGCACCAGGGCGGCCACCTGGTCCCTGGGTCTGTGCGCCCGTTTGGCGCGCGGGCTCGGCACCTGCCCGTGGCTGCGCTCCACGCGGGCCGGGCGCGGGCTCCACACAGGCACGGGGATGCGCGCCGCCTGTCCGCTCTTCAAGCTCCACAGCCGGGGCGGCCGCTGCGGCGGCCGGGGCAGGAGCCGGAAGTCGGGGCCCGGGCCCAGGGACTCACACGAGGGCAGATCCATGGCGAGCTGAAACATGGCTATAAGTATCCAAGCATGGCTTCCTAGGGAGCAGCCCGGCCAGCGGATGGACATGGAACTGCGTGGAAAAGAGAGAGCAGTGTCAGCTGGGGGCTCTGGCGGCTCTGCGGCTGTCCCTCCACCCCGCCGTGACACGGACGCGCTCTTCTGGGAGCGAGCTCTAATCCTAACTTCACAAGGGAACCCGAAACCCTCCGTCAGCCGACCTCACAGCCTTGCCTGAGCGCCAGCTCTGCATAGCATCTTAGAGGCACCGTCCCCACGCACCTGCTCCCGGGAGCCGGCTCCCCGCCTGCACCGCACCGCTCTTCCCAGGAGCGTGCAACGCACATGGCTGGTTGACATGACACGGGAGGGAAACCGAGGCTCAGAACCCCCAACTCAGCCGACAAGATGATCTCAAACACCTTCTGTTCCCCATGGGGCCTCTGCCCAGAGTGAAACGGAGACATGGAGCGGACGTGAGGTAAGGGAATGGCAGAGCTGGGGGCTCGGGCTCCCCCCGGGTCCAGGGCTGAGCACCTTCCTCTGTGTCACGAAGTTACGGACCAAGGTGGGTGTTTCGGAGCACACAACCTCCCCTTCCTGCGGCCCAGAGGGACGGGGCTTCCACTCTCTGTGTGGCTGAGCCCGCCGGACTTCACAGGGGGCACAAAGACCAGGCATCGACTGAGCCCCCGCCCCATGCTGGGGTCCGCAAGCCCCACCGCCCCCCTTCTCGGGCCAACGTGCGTATCTCAGAGCAGGCTCGGCCTCGGACGCTGTACGCTAGGAAAGCTTCTTATTTTTGGCTTCCTCTGGATTTGGTTCAGGAAAATGAGATCTGCTGTGGATAAGCTGGAAGTTTATCGATGCGCCAACTCAGCCCCAGTGCTGTTCTGTGGACATTTCGGCTTCCCCTATTTATCTTCAGCGCAGGCGCCCTTTGAAACCCCACCATCCGCCTCCTCTGCTCCAGGCATGGCTGGAGGAAGGGCAAACCCCACATGGCCCAGGGAAGGGGACGCCGGGGCTGGGGGTGCACGGAGCATCACGTGAGCGGTCAGAGCACAGCGGACAGCCGCGGGGAGGGCTTGGGGGCCCCGGGGCCCATGCCCCCTCTCCCACCAGCTTAGGTAACTCAGGACAGGGAACAGGCGCCATTCAAAGTCGGGACGCGTCACCGGCGTCACGTCTGAAAATTGACACGGATCCAGAATGTTAGTGAGTGCTGCGGGTGGGGGCGGGCGAGGGCGTTCGGTGCGCGGAGCCGCCAGCCTGGAAAGCTGCTCCAGACCAGCCCCGGAGGAAAAAAGGCTTGGCAGTTTTTCTTCATGAGGTTCCGCGTGACTTTAAAAGGGAATAAATCAGTGAGTGAGCAGCGTGTGGTGTGTGAGTGAGTCATGTGTGCACGCGTGCACGGGAGTGTGTCTCAGGACTGCGTGTCTGCACGTGTGACTGCCGATGTGTGACAGCACGTTGGTGCCTATGAAGGACCAAATGTACAAGTGGGTGTGAGTGTGTCAGCAAGTGTGTAAGAGCACGAGTCCATGGGAGGTATCAGTGTGCCCGTCTGTCACATGTGCGCGTGCATGTGTGGGTGTGGCTGAGTGTGGGGCCCGCACGTCGGCGCACACATGTGTGCATCAGTGAGTGTGCAAGAGTGTGAGTCTGTTGTGAGGTCGTCTGTGTGCCCATCTGTCATATACACGTATGTGTGTCTGTGGCTGAGTGTAGGGTCTGCATGTCGGTGCGTATGTGTGAGTGTGAAAGAGTTCGAGTCTGTTGTGAGGTGATGCATATGCCCGTCTGTCACTTATGCATGTGTGTGTCTGTGCGGATGTGGCTGAGTGTGGGGTCCACGTCAGTGAGTGTGTGAGTGTGCAAGAGTGTGAGTCCGTGAGGGGTGGTCTGTGTGCCTGTCACATAGGCATATGTATGTGCAAGTGCGGATGTGGCTGAGTGTGGGATCCACGTCAGTGAGTGTGTGAGTGAGTGTGCAAGAGTGTGAGTCCATGGGGGGTGTCTGTGTGCCTGTCACATAGGCACATGTATGTGCAAGTGCGGATGTGGCTGAGTGTGGGGTCCACGTCGGTGAGTGTGTGAGTGAGTGTGCAAGAGTGTAAGTCCGTGGGGGGTGTCTGTGTGCCTGTCATATGCATATGTATGTGCAAGTGCGGATGTGGCTGAGTGTGGGGTCCACGTCGGTGAGTGTGTGTGAGTGTGTCTGTGTGTGAGCCCCCCCCCCATTCTGCGCGGAGCCCCACGTGCCCGGGGCCGCCTCCTCTCTGGCGGGTACTTAGGCACGTGCTGCTCCCTGCCTGTCATCAGGATGTGGAAAGGAAGAAACTTGTATTAATGAGCGCTAATTACCGAAAAGGACTAATCCCCAAATAAAAAGGGCCCAGTTTTTTAATCAGAATGAAAGTGCTTTGCTGCAGAAATTAGGAATCGCTCATTATGCTGATGCCTCCGCACTGAGTTTCTGCCGGTGTGCAATTTCTCTGCACAGCCTGCCAAGCTCCACGCAGGGACCAGGGCCGCTGTCACCGCACACAGAAATTTGGGTCAGTGTGAAACATCCCCGTGCGGACAGTAAGCACAGCTCCTCTGTGGCCACAGGTGGCTCAGTGAAGATGGATGGTGTAGACCCTCTGGTTCTCCCACTGCTCTGCATGTTGCATGGGAGTCCAGCCCCTAGGGAAGTGGGACACGTCAAGCAGGAGCCGTGCCTCAGCCCAGAAGGCCCCACCAGGTCCCATCAGGCCCCACCAGGTCCCACCAGAAAACACCAGGTCCTACCAGGCCCCATGAGACACAACGAAGGTCCCACCAGGCCCCACCAGGAAACACCAGGCAACCCCAGGCCCTGTGAGGCCCCACAAGGTCTCACCAGGCAACCCAGGCCCCACCAGTTCCCACCAGAAAACACCAAGTCCTACCAGGCCCCATGAGGCCCCACAAAGGCCCCATCAGGCCCCACCAGGAAACACCAGGCAACCCCAGGCCCCACCAGGTCCCATCAGGAAACACCAGGCAACCCCAGGCCCCATGAAGCCCCACAAGGTCTCACCAGGCAACCCAGGCCCCACCAGGTCCCACCAGAAAACACCAAGTCCTACCAGGCCCCATGAGGCCCCACAAAGGTCCCACCAGGCCCCACCAGGAAACACCAGGCAACCCCAGGCCCCACCAGGTCCCACCAGGAAACACCAGGCCCTAAGGTCCCACGAGGCAATGCTAGGCCCTTAGCAGACCTCAGCAGGCCCCACCAGGCCCCACAGGGCCACAGCAAGCACTCCCAGGCCCACTGGGTACCACTTGGCCCCTCATTCAGGCTGAACGAAGAGCAACCACAGGCGGACCTGTGTGCCATCAGTGCTGGGAGAAATATTGCCCCAGGAAATTAAACCCGCGGCACCTCAGCCTGCACTGGCTTGCTGGCCCCAGCATAACTTCACACACAGGGTATTTCTGTCATTTTTCACCAATCATGAGCTGTAATTGGTTACCATAGAAACCCCTCATTTCCACGCCACCCGGCTGTTATGCAGAAAAACCAACCGATGGCAAGAGCGGGGAGAGCTTGCTTTGTTTCTCTTCGAGTCCGGTTTCCTCCTTCTTACAGGGATGGATTTGTCCAGAGAGGGAATATGAGGAGGGCAAGGGGACAAGTCAGGACAGAGGCCAGAGACTCCTCACCGCCGGGCCAGCGTCGGGGCAAAAGAGCCCCTCCCATAGGGAGGCCGGGGCTGACTCTGCGGCCTGCAGGGATCGGTGGTCTCTCTACGGGGTTGAGGGTCCCGGCCCTAGACCTTCACACTCCCAAGGTACACACACGGCACTTGTCAGGATGACGCTGTGTCCCGGCATCAGGGGATCCAGCCACCACCTCTCTCTCCATCCTTCCAGCCGACCCAGACCCAGGAATGCTCTTCCCTCTGACTCTGTCCAGCACAGGGCTGGGAGGCCTCAGTTGTGCCCACAGCCCTCTTGCCCCAGGAAGGTGCCGTGGCCCTGTCAGCCATTTCCCAAGGGGGTGGAGGACCCCTCCCAGGTGCAGGAGGGAGGCCCTGCGGCTGCCTGCCCCACTGCTAGCCGTCAGAGTGGCCACGGGGCACACCAAGGTGTCCAGGCCACAGTGCAGGCAGCAGAGCCCATGTCAGCCTCCCCAAACCTCAAGGGCATCCATAGGCCCCTTAGGAACACACCCCCACTTCACACCCACGAGCAAGGCTACAAGCATGAAGCCAAGTGCAAGTGTTGGCAAGGATGTGGGGAGACAGGACATGGTGGGAACGTAGAAGGGTGTCTCCGCTATGCAAAACAGCTCAGCAATTCCTCAAAGACGTCGTTACTGGCTGACCCAGCATTTCCACTCTTGGGTAGAAACCTAAGTCCACACAAAAATGTGTCCACAAATGTCCACAGCAGCATTACTGATGACAGTGAAAAGCAGAAATCACCCCCGTGTCCATTAGGTGAACGGATAAAGAAAATGCGATCTGTCCCTGCAGGCAAACACTCTCTGGCCTTAAAAAGGAAAAGAAGCATCAACACACACAACAATGTGGATGGAGCTTGAACACCGTGTGTGGGCTAGAAGCCGCCAACCACATCAGGCTACACGTCGTCCGCATCGCCCAGAATCGGTCTATCCGTAGAGACAGAGCAGATTCCTGGTTGCCAGGGGCTGGGAGAGGTGACTGCTAATGGTTATAGGACTTAGGGGGGACAGGTATGTTCTGGAACTGATAGTGCTGATGGGTGCACAACCTTGTAAATACATTAAAACCACTGAACTGCACGCTGTGGGCGGGGGCTGAATTTAGGGAACGTACATCACAGCTCAAACAGTGGATGTATTCAAGGCGGGAGAGACCGGTCTGGGGTGGGCTGGATAACGTCCTGCTCTGGGTGCGGGCGTAGGCCCTGGCAGGGGGCAGGAAGGAGAGGGTGCCCAGGCTGGAGCCAGCGTCTGAGCTGCCGGCACGGGGCAGAGAGGGTGCATGAGATCTTTCAGGCTCATGCACGGTCCTCGCGAGGGCTCGGGCTCGTCTGAGCGCCCAGCTGCAAGGCCCACAGCCCGCGCAGGGCAGCGTCCCCGCTCCCCCACCTCCACCCGGCCGCATCCACGTCAAGGCTGCGGCACCGTCCCCTTTATTTTCTGGTTCACAGCTTTCTTGCTTCTCCCCCTTTTAAATTTTTATTGAAATCTTTTTTTCTTAAGAACACTTTCATATGATTCAGTGGATTGAGGTCGAATTTGCTACCTTCTGTATATTTTCTTCACAGAAGAAAACCGCAGTCAATTAAGGGAGACAAAGACTTGTCTTCCACTTACGGTCCCACTTTTCCCCGGGGGCTCGCAGCCAGGCCTCCCGTAAGCGGCTGACCCCTACGCGCAAGAACGGCCAGGGCGGTTGGACTCTGGGCTGGGCTGCAGGTCTGGCAAGCCCTGGGATGTTGTCTCTGGCAAAGATGAGCCCCCCCCCCCCCCCAGTAAGACAGCACTGAGGACCCCCGCCCCCTGAGTGTCCGCTCCAGGGCTTGCCACCAGCTCGCCTGGGACACCAGCCACAGTGTGCATGATTCTGTTTGATGGAGAGGTTGGCTCACACCTGTTTGGGATGGTGACTCCCTCAGATATGTCCCATCCCATTTCCTCCGGCGATGAATTGGGTGAGCTTTGAAATTATGAAAAGCAGGTGTCCCCCAATAGTGTGTGCTGTGCTTAGTGACCTGCTTCCCAAAATTAGCACATGGAAAGGGGAAGGAAGTCACTTTTCAGTGGAGACACCTGGCGCGCAGGACCTTGGCCAGTGTCAAGGTCACAGCCGCGGGGGTGAGTCATGACGGCAGGTGCTCCTGACATGGTGGGAAGGGCGCTGTGCCTCCTCCCGAAACCCATCACCCCGTCTAACCGTGAGAAAACCACCAGAGAATTCCCGATGGCGGGATAGTCGACGCAATCCCAGACCGGTCTTCCTCGAAACTGTCAAGGTTAGCAGTCTGAAAACTGTCACCAGCAAGAGTTGCCTACGGAGACGTGACGCTTCCATGTCATGAGGTGCCCTGAGTGGGATCCCAGAGAAGAAAAGAAGTCGGGAAAACCTCGCGAAATCCGGATAAAGTGCAGGATTTCACAAATGGCCAGGAGTGGTGTTTTCCCTTTGTTAGCACAAATACACGGTGGTGATGTCAGATGTTTACGTGGGGGCCTCTGGGAGCAGAGAACACAGGATTTCTACCTGCTTTTTCTTCTTTTCAATTTCTGTAAATTCAAAACTATTCTGAAATAAAGAGTTTATGGAAGCAAACACATCAACAGAGCGGGTGGACATGGGGGTCATGCTGAGGGGGTGCAGGTGGACTCTGTGGGGGCTCCCCGGGCTTTGGTGAACGGAGGCCCACCTCTGGGGGTGGCCTGGTGGGGACATCCACGAAGGAGCACGGCCTCGTCACCGTGTTTCCATCAGGCAGAGGAACGTGGCTTTAGGTAGGAGGGGAGACCCTGGTGCCTGGTGCGGAGACCCGAGGCTCCCCCGCCCCCGTCGCTCCATGCTGTCTGACATGCCGGCCTGCACAGAAGGGGGCCAGCACTCTGGCCCCTCTTTCCCCTTCACACGCTCGGGAGGCTTTCACCCGTGTGCCCCGAATGCCAACAGGACAGTGCAGTGTCTCCTGCTAGATTTCAGGCACAGAGACCCGCCCTCCCCACTTGGAGCAGGACACCCCAGCCTCGGCTGGGGAAGGGAGCACGCATACACTTCCTTCTGGAAGGCAGTCGCTCTTTCAATTTTCCTAATGAAAAAAAAAAGGGAGCCGTGACTCACTGGAATGTTTTCCCCAGCCTGATGTCATTAATGTCCTGTCTGAACCACCCCTGGCTCACTTTACCCCGTGACTTACTAGGATCAAAAGCGTCCCTGTCTTTCAGGAAAGGTGCTCTGGGCTGCCTACAAGGCTTTCATCTTCAGCGGCCCCATGGATGTCAGGCACAGACGTAATATTTGATTCACTGGGAAGGAGCCGTGGAGGAACCATTCATTTGAGTGGCACAGAAACTTCTGGAATGGCAAGAGGTTTCTGGGTACTCGCCTCCCCCAGTGCAGGGGGGCCTGCAGTGGGATTCTGGGGTCTCTTATCACCCTCCCCCCTGGAGCGGGTCCCACCCCTGGGTCAGGTTCCCAGGTCCCACCTTAGGTGGACCGGTGATGGGGAGTCCTGCCCTTCTTAGGGGAGCCGAGGGCCAGCGCCCTGCCGAGTAGGTGCGTTTAACGTGGCCTCCTCCCAGGGTCAAGGTCATTGCAAGGCAAGGGTGAGAGGAATCGGAGTGTGTCCCCAACGTGTGTCCATCTAACCACCCCACTGGCCTTCACCAACACACCCAAATCACAGGAGGTCCTGGCTGGAAGGGACAAAGATGGTCCTCGGCTCTAGCCCACCCCAGAGCTGGACTCTCAGCCCCCTGGTTCTTGGGACCTGAGCGGGTTTACCAGCCTTAGCAAAGGGTTCCGGGTCAGGCTTATGTGAAAAGTGGTGGGCAGGACAATGTAACACCCGTCTCCTGCCGAAGCCGGTTCTCCACGGGCCCCGTGCCACCAAACACCAATGCCATCCCAAACCCTCGGTACCCGTGTGATGCCCGCATGAGACCCACAGAGGAGGGGGCCCGCTTGGAGTCTCAGTGAGCTGGCATCAGACCTGGAGTCTAGGACTCGGGCACTTGAGCCCTGGACAAGCCGAGAGCTGTGGGACCAGGGACATACTAAGAAAAGTAAAGCAAAAAACCCTCCAATAGCTGCAGCGGTGGTGGGTAGACTCCCGGCCCATCCACACGGTGGCTCCAGCAGGAGGGGAGGTGCTGGGGTGCGCCCTGGACCTCGGCAGGTGCCACTCCACGCCCCTGCCCACCTGGTGCAGCAGCCGGGGCCCTGGGAAGGTGAGTGATCTTAGCCCTGTGGACATCCAGAGATACTGGAGACATTTCTGTTGTCACTCTTCAGGGGGCTACCAGCATTTAGGGAGAGGCCGGAGTGCTGAGACCATCCACAGGGCCCAGGACGGCCCCCACAATGACTTATCAGCCCCAGTGTCCACAGGGCTGAGGTTAAGAAGCCCTACTGCCCACGTTCCATTTGCTCCTCCTGGGGGCTGGTGACGGGGGAAGGAGCATCTTTACCCCAAGAGGAGAAAGGCTCCGAGATGACCCACCCACTCACACTCCAGAAGCAGCAAGAGACGGTGGAGACACAGGGGGCTCGGGCCCGGCTACTTGGCTTCCAGCCTAGGATTGCAACATGCTAGCTTGGGCGATGCCCATACCCGCTCTGTGCCTCAGTTTCCCCACACCACGGGGTGTCCCAGGCCTCCATGGTGAATACTTGAGGCTTGGCTCCCCGGAAGCACACACAAGCATCGGCCATGACCCCCCACTTCCCCTCGAGGCCGTCAGTGGTACGGAGGGGCCTTCTGCTCTCCCTGGGAGCTCTGGAGCAGGGCGTGTGCAGGACGCGGAGGCACGGGGGACATTCTCGACAGCCTTCACAGGTGCCTGAAGGAGACTGAAGGATAGCAACGCGCTGGCGTTCTGGTTGCCTGGGCAACGTGCCCGCAAGCATTCCGAAGGAGTGAAGTGGTGACAAGCAGTGGGTGGGTAGCACCGTGGGTGGGAATGTTCTCTCCCCAGGAGTGGGGAGCAGGGTTTCTGTGAGTCTGACACACAGCCCTGCTGCCGCGGCCAGGTCCCCAGGGCCCTCTACACCGTGTCCGGTACCCTGTGCCCTACCTCCCATGCTTCCTCTGCAGGTGGGGACAAAGGTCTAGATGGGCCCCCAGCCCAAGCTGGCCCATCCCCGGGACAAGTCATATCCCTCTGGACAAAAGAACAGAGCTGGCCAAGCCAGACAGTAATAGCAGCGGGACCAGAGTCCTGCTGCCTGGTAACCAGAACTCCACACCAAAGCTGGCTCAGAACGAGGCTGCTCAGAAGGGCCTGGGAAGGCAGAGTCGATTCTGCAAGCTGCCGGCACACGTTCTCAGCCTGGGCCTCAAGTGAGAACCACCTGGCTGGGGAGAGGGTTGTTACAAAATGTGGAGACCCAGGCCCCACTGTGGACCCACTAACCAGCATCTTCGGGGGGAGAAGTCCAGCATCTGTAATATTTTCAGAGGCTCCCCTGGGGCGTCCAGAATTGAGAGCCAAGAACACAGTCCATTCCTCCCTCGGACCCAGTTCAGTCTGACTCCACCAGCTCTTGGAACGAGAGATACAGGACAGGGCGGTGGGGAAGGCAAGCCGCACGTGCGCCTGGTGCTGGGTGACCCCTCAGAACAGGGCCTTGGGCAGAGCACGGGCACACAGCCGTCCCCAGCCCCTGTGTCACATCTCCTTCCGGAGCTCGGCTGCCCCCAGCCAGGCCATCAGGCCAGGCGGACGGTCACGGGCAAGTTCTCACGCAATCCCGTGAAGTCAGGGCACAAACGTGCATTTATGGAAATCCAGACCAAAGAGAAGGGAGCACGGGGATTAAGGACGGCGCCGTGACCTGAACGGTAGCCCACGCGGGCTGAGCGGCAGCTCTGCGCCAGGCACCGGGCTCCGCACGTTGCACGACTGTCTCCTGCCGGCGCTCGGCAGCCCTGGGGGGAGGGCTGTTACTCTCAGCTCTTCCTTGCACAAGAAAGAGAAGCACAAAAATAGCAGCTGTGTGTTCTCTGGAAAGAAGTCTCTCGACACAACTGGAAGCCTGGAGGAGGTAAGCACTCAGCCACAGGAGGGGCGCTGGCGGCACGCGCTCCTGCCAGGCTCCAGGTGCTCAGCGGTCCCGTCATCCCGCTTACGCGGGGAACTACGCAGCCCAGCTCCTGACGCGCGGCTCCCGGCGGTACCCCGCTCCTGCCTCATGTCGTGGCCCCGAAACGTGGATTCTCAAGAGCAAACGCCCGGGCGTGGCATTCACAGCCCCCGCCGAAGGCCGCCACCTTTGTTTCTGTTGCCACCGTGATGCTGGCATGGACGAAAGTCACTGTGCACTCAAAGCGCTGTTGAAGCCACCCAAGGACAGAGGAGCACAGGGACAGAGTCACCGCCTCTCAGAACAACACAAGCAGGGCCTTCGTGGGCTCCAGGGGTTTCTCAGGTTGGCAGACAGGGGAAGAATGGCGCCGATGGTGGTGCCGAGGGCTTGCCATGGGGGGGAAGAGCGAGCCGCCCGAGGGGAAGTGTGTGGCCAGGGCCAGGGGACCGAAAGCCCAGCTCTGCTGCCAGTTCACCCGCCACTGGACAGGGACCTGTCTGGGCACCATCTCCCAAGGTGGTCACGTGCCCACCTTGTGCAAGGGGATGGGTTGATGCCCAGATGATGTCGGCAGAGCTCTTAGCAAAGGGCCCAAGACTGTCCCTTAGGAAGGGCTGGGGTGAAGCTGGGGTCCTTTCCAGGGCGGCCACTCAAGGCACTCAGCGCGGCGGGAGCACCCTGGGTCCTCGCACATTAGGAGGTAAACTGAGGAAGGTGAAATCAGTGTGTACGAACCGAGTGGGTGCTCTGATGGAGGCAAAATCACAGAGAACCTGGAGAGGCTCACAGCCTCGTGGGAGGGCCCGGCGTTGGCCAGGAGCACCTCGCAGAAAAACGGAAAACCGTCCATCAGGCAGTCGACGGGGCTGGGGGATGGCAGATGACCTTGAAGGTGCTTCTGAGTCTATGATGTACAGATTTCAGGCAGCACGCGGGGCCACCTTCTGTGGTCAAAGGCAGACGCCGCCCACCTGGGGGGAGCCCCAAAGTCCTCAGCCTTCTCCACACCCTGCCACAAGCACGTCACCGCCCTCGGCCCTTCATACCTGAGCATAACTGAGGCTGAGAGAAACGGGCCCTTGCAGGGGATCAAGGGACTCATGCGGTGGTCGTCACGGGGCGCAGGGCCTGTGGTGGGGAGGGGGAGTCAGGGCTCCTCCGTGGCCCACCGGACATCCCACTGTTGGTCCACAGATGGGGAAAACAGGCAGTGGTAACCTGGAAACAAGCTGGACGTGCCCGAAGTGCATGAATCATCCATGCAAATCCCACAATGTAGGTCATGGCTCCATCTCGTCTCCAGCTACAGAATCCCCATCTCCCCATCAGGAGAGGACGTGACAAGGAAAACCCTTGCTCCCCCTGACCCCGATGCCCCACTTGGGCCCAACCCGCAGACGGGACAGCACCTGACACAGATCCCAAAGGGGCTGCAGGCAAGGCCAGGGAAATGCTGCCCCGGGCAAGTGCCCTGGGGGGTGATGTCCACCCCCAGAACTGGCAGCAGCCCTAGGACAGCCCCCCCAGGCCAGCTCCCAACTACCCGCCAACACCCGCTGGGAGATGCAGCCCCTCTCCCCCTTTACCAAGGAGCAGACATTTTGGAGATGGAGATGGGCTTGCCTAAGGGCAGCGCCTAGTGCACGGGGCCCTGGGGAACACCTTGCAGCTGCCTGCCCGCCCGTGCCCCCGGGCTTGTGTGCACAGTGCGGCGGGGGCAGCCTCCAGCCGGTCTCAGAGTCACGGGGAGCTGGAGCTCCACCTGACGAAGACATCGCTGCTCTAACCGCCAGCAAAGGTTCCCCAGCCTCTGAACACACACGGCGACAGGGGACTCGCTACCTCTAGAGAACAGCACTGCGCAAGTGTGGGGCCGTGCCTCAGAAAGCCTGCCCGTGTGAGCCAGAGCCTGCTCTGGGTGACGTCTGCGTCCCGCTCCCAGCTGCGTCGTGCGGGGACTTGGGTCTGATCCGATCCCTGAGCTGCTCTCCCACATACTGGTGGCATGTACCCCAACACACGCACACAGACGAAGACACACACACACAGATACACACGGACACAGACGCAGCAGAGACACAGAGAGGAACATGCACGCATTCACACGCGTGCTTGTACGCGGATAAGCCAGGCACGGGTGCACACACACACACGCACACGCATGCACTTGTACACGCACACACAACACACATATACTTGTACACGCACACACATGCATGTGCTTACACACAGAGGCACTCACATGTATGCACACAGAGAAACATACACACATGCGTGCACACTTGTGCACACGTGCACGCACATTCCCAGCCACCCCTTTCCAGTTCTCCCTCCTGTAGCAGAGCTGAGAAACCCCACATCCTGGCTACCTCCACCAGGCACACGCCATGTCGCCTGAGTCTCCCAGTGGAGTGTCCAGAGCTTGGCTGCAAACACAGCTTGGCACAAAGCTGATGTGACAGCTACTGCTGGCGTGGGGACAAAACACTGTCGTTTGGGGAAATTCTTCCCAAAAGAACCCAGTGGAGCTGGGCCAGCTGGGTCAGAGCTTCCAGCTCTTCCCGACGAGGTCATCCCATCCTGACACTGTCCCGAGAAACAGGTGTCACGGGAGTTCTTGCTGGAATGTCTGGGGGAAATAAGAGCTTTTCCAGGAAGGCCCTGAGGTTCTGGGCAGCAGCTGTGGCTTGAAAGGGGAAGAAATCCTCTGTTTTCTGGGAAAGCCAAGTCGCCAGTGCTGGGCTCTGATGGACCAAGGGCCAAGAGGGCCTCTGCCCCTGTCCCCCACCCCAAAGCTCCCGGCTTCAAGCTCTGGTCGCTTCTGTGAGGAGGTCCCTGACCGGCTGCTGGTTACTTCCAAGAGGGGCTCGGTTGCAGACACACGGCATCGTCCTCTCAAGAGATGGTTTCCAGTGATTCTCCGGAACGTTCTCCACCTCGTGCCCCAGCATGGACGGCCGTGGGCTGCTGACAAGCTCCCTGGAACCACAGCTCTCTCTTGTGGCATCTGTAACGAGCAGGTCTGAGTCTGCATCGTATCTCCATCACGTGTCTGAGCTCCCCACTCCAAAGAGAATTTCCATCCCAGGCAGGGCAGGAATGGTCATCCCCGTGGTACAGATGGGGACACTGAGCTGATACGGGGGAAAGTGGAGGGGGTGATTAGGGGCGGAGGCAGGACCTAAATCTGCCTGGTCTACCTGTCACCCATGGCACCCTCCACGGTCTCCGGGAACGATCTCCACCAAAGGGGCTGCCCCCCCCCCAGTGCAGAAATCAATCCCCTTCAGTTGTCATTGAACGTCATTCACCAAGACCATGAGACTCCAGCTCGGTGCCCTCTCCCCGAGGACCACTGATCTTCAAGGGAGGGGGGAGGAAGGACAGGAACTGCCACCCACAGAAGCCAGGAACCTTCTAGGCGTGAGCTGGGCGCTGAGCTGCGCCCTCATGGGAACTCCGCCCTGGTGTGAAGAATACACCCCACGCTGGGCCCAGAGACTCCCCATCGTTCGCCGTGGTGGGACTCGGCAAGATCTTCTGTGAAGGGGCCACTTCCACACTCACCGGGGAGTCTGCACCCGCTGCTTGCAGCCACACCCCGCTCTGTGGACGCCACCAAGATGACCTACAACTGCTGCGCTCCAAGCACAGTGGACGTGACCCCTGGTGGTGCTGACGACAGCTGTCCCTCCAAAATTTACGTGTTGAAGTCCTAAGCCCAGGACCTCAGAATGGGACAGCGAAAGGGGATTAAGGTAAAAGGAAGTCATCAGGGTGGGTCGTAATCCAATAGGACTGGTGTTCCTATAAGAAGAGGAGATCAAGACACAGACACGCCCAGAGGGACCACGCCGTGAAGACTCAGGAGCGGACAGCCGTCTACACTCCATGGAGAGAGGTTCAGAAGAAACCAGCCCTGCCCACTCCTCGACCTCAGACTTCCCGCCTCCAGCACCGGGAGAAACAGACTTGTGCTGCGAGGTGAGCCCGTCGTACCTGTGGGTACAGCTGTGCAGGCACCTTCCCTCCTCCACGGCTCCTGCCTCGGCTCCAGCCCAGCGGTCAGGGCTGCCTCTGGCTTGTCTCCAGGAGAGCTGGCGTCCCTACTCTGGTTCCTGAGCGTGCAGGGGTCCCTCACAAACACGATCCCACCTCCTCGGTCTGCACCCGGTTGGCCGCCCCAGCCGAACCCCCCTCCTGCCCAGCTCGCAGCAGAACGCCACACGGTCTGCAGAGCCCTGGCCCCCTTCACAGCGGTGAGCCCCTCGGTGCGCTCGGATGGGGCACGGCCGGGAGTCTACAAGCCAGCTGATCGAACCTGTCCCTCCCGGTCCTAAAAACACACGTTCAGCGGGTCCTGTCCCTCCCTCCCAGCCATGCACGGTTCTCAGCCTCCCAACAGGCACATCTGGGCGGCATCGGTGGGGGGCTGTCCTGAGCACTGCCTCCACCCACAGGATGCTAACGGCACCCTTCTCCCCAAGTGCGGCAACCAAAAATGTGTCCCGCATCGGCACACTTCCCCAGGGGGACCACCTGCCCCGTTGAAAACCAGTGCTCTGAAACACAGCTTGATTCCGCCCACTGTCTCCCCTCTACCTTCCCCAGGCCGCCATTCCGCCTGCTGCTTCCACTGGCTTCCTGTCAACCATTCTCCACCCAAAGCGATGCTGAAACTCCAGGGGACAATGTCCTACTCCTTCCCGCTCAGCCTCCGTCCCCCTCCACCCCGAGTCCTTCACAACCCACCCAGCACAGGGTCCGCTGGCATCACAAGTTCCTCGCCTCGATTTGATTATTTCTCTGGGGTTGATGTCCCACGAGAACAGGAACTGCGCCCCTCTTCCTCAGCAGTGTCTCCGCGATGAGCGGGGCAGCTCCCGGCACAGAGCAGGAACCCCAGGAATATTCGCTGAGGGAATTAAGGAATGGGGGAAACCAGTGATTGAGTGTCCCTGAGCCACAGGCAGAGCAATGAGCTCTGGGACAGTCACGTGGCCGCTGTCCCTTGAGGGGGCCCTGATCGTCACGGTTCCCTGACAGGTTCCAACAACCCCTTCCCCACTAGTGCGGGAACAGTGCTGAGGACATGCCGCCCCATGGACGGAGCCCAAGCCCGCCGGCTGGGAGGGACCTCACCTTGTCCCCTCCCAGGCC
The DNA here is from genome assembly GCF_023065955.2 of Ursus arctos. NCBI lineage: Eukaryota > Metazoa > Chordata > Mammalia > Carnivora > Ursidae > Ursus > Ursus arctos. The sequence continues at coordinate 2,882,171 of NW_026623008.1, read as the reverse complement.
AAATGGTGGATCTCCTCCGGAGACTGTCCCACTCTCCTGTACTTGCCCCCGCACGGGGGGCCGAGGCTCGTTTTCCTCCGGTTCTAGTTTCTGACACAACCTGACAACTCCCTCCCTCTCTCTGAGTCTCTTTGCGCCCAGCGATGGAGAGGTCAGCCTCACTTGGGGCAGGAAGAGCCATTTTGCAGATGGCGGGAGTTGGGGCTCTGGTGCTTCAAGGAGGACACCCTCCAGCCCCAATGCCCCCTCACCACCTCCAGGAAGCCCTCCATGACTACCTGCCCTCCACCTTCCTCTCTCTTGACCTCCCATGGGTTTTCCTCTGATGCCCAGACTCCACCCCCACCAGTACCTGCCTGTGACACCCCCCATTAGGTAGGTCTCTGCATCCTGCAGCATCAAGGGGACTTCTCTGAGGTTCCCTCGGAGGCCTTCTCCTCATAAAATAAGAGAGGAACTCAGCCCCAGGGCTGTGGTGGGGAGACACAGGGCACAGGAAACTAAATTGCAGCCTGAGGTGGGAGCTTATTAAGCTTGATTGTTATTTAATATTAATTACACTTTAATACGAACGTTAACTGTGCTTCATAATTTTAATTTTTATCCAATTATTCTGCAACCAGTGATTAAGCAGCGACAACGATGGGCGCTGGGGATCGAGGAGTGAGGCGGTAATGTCCTCACCTCCTCCAACCCCACGCACAGCTCAGGCTCGCAAATGTGCCGTCAGCGATCACTGATGGAGGGAATGAATGAAAGAAAGAAAGAATGAATGAATGAATGCAGGAATGCAGGAATGAATGCATGAGTCAGGAGCTTGCAGTTCACTTGGGGAAACAAGCGCTTTGGGTAAGAAATGACCCAGAGGCAGGGCAGTCGACCTGCTGGGGTGGATTCGACTCTGGGCAATCCTGGAGGGCAGCTCAGAGGTGGTGACGGGTCTCGAATGCTCAGTACAAGTTTACAGAGAAGGGCCCCTGAGAGCAGAAGGAGGTCAGGGTTGATTTGTGGGGTCCGCTTAGGGAGGCCAACAGCGGTCAGGAGGGCTGCGGAGGAAGGCTGGCAGTGGGAACTCCAACATCCCTTTCCTCTGGGGCATTAGGTGGCCCCTCAGTGTCACTGAGTGCTTTGCTGGGGCAGGAAAGGGGACGGGTTCTTACAGTCACGAGCTCCATCAGTTCCCACAACAACGGACGATGGAGGGACAGCCTGCCTCCCTGTGCCTCCGTTTCCCCATCTGAACAGAGGGAGAGGTGACCTTCTGAGAACACGCAGTAAGAGGGGAGCCAGGGGTTCAGACCCAGGCCCCGAAGCCCAGGCTCACTGCTGCTCCGTATTCTGCCTCGTCAATGTGCAGGGTGGAGACACACGCTTGGTAAAGCGATCCCCGTGGCCAGTTGCAGCAGCCTGGAGGCCCAGGACCCAGCTGCTTCTCTCTTGACCAGGAAGCTCCTCCCATGCACCTGTCACCCTCACCACGAATCACCCTGACACCACTTCCCTCTGGTGGACCCAGCCCATCGCCTCGCAAGTGTGGGTTTGGGGTCCGAAGTGGGGGGAAAGCTGAGCAAGCCATGTGGAGGAGGGCAGAGGGACGTGGAGGAGGGCAGACTGATGCACAGGAGGGGAGGGGAACATGGAGGAAGGGAGAGGGACACGGAAGAGGGCAGAGGGATGCAGAGGAGGGGAGAGGGACATGGAGGAGGGGAGAGGGACACAGCACAGGCACCAGGGAGATGCCCCAAGGCCCCGACAGCCCCTACCTTGGACAGGAAGCGTAGGGGCCGCAGGTGCTGGGCAGTACCAACGGGCAAGTAGAAGCCTCCGTCTCCTTATCTACAAATGGGGCATCTGGGCGTCACAGGGACCCCTCGTAGAGGTTGTCCCCCCAGACCGTTTTCACACTCCAGCCTCAAAGCGCTTGCCCGCGGCTCCCTCCCTGCTCAGAGCACCTGGTCATCTCCTCATGCTGGATCCGTCCTCCCACACCCACTCCCGATGTGCAGTGTGAGCTGCGTAACTGCTTTAACGACCCCGCGCGTGCGCACTTCCGCCAGGGCATCTCAGAGGACCAGCTCACCCCAGCAGCTCCGGGGCTCCCAACGGAGATGGAGCTCGAAACCCCACACCCATCTCTCTCTCTGGACACCCCCTGGGCTAGCCCAGCACGCATGTCCAGGAATCCCCCGAGATCTGCTGGGTGTCCTGCACTCTCGGAGCCCCTGGACCAAGGGGGCAAGGCCTCTGTCCACCCACAGCACCGGCCCCCGCTGACCGACCAGCAGCACAGAGCACCCCCACTACAGCTCCAGGGCCCGAGCCCTACTGCCTGGGGCTGGCCCAAGGGAGGTGGTCAGCAAGCCCCCGGCCTGGACTGCGGAGGCTGGGGGAGGGACGGAGGGCTTCGAGAGCACTAGACACGCTGCAGCCCGGCTGTGCCCCCTTCACAGGACTGGGGACGGCTCTTCTACCAGAAATGGCTGGAAGTGTCCCAAGAACTTGGGAAAGTTCTACTTCTCCTTGTAGACCACATGGCCTGCGGCAGCAGTTTGGGTACTCAGTGTGCCCGTCTGTAAAACGGACTAAAATACTTTGCAGGGAGGATTAACTGAAACAAAGCCCATCTAGGACCCAGCCTCCTGTAGGTCCTCCATACACGGGAAGGAGCCACGTCGCTCTCAGACCGGGACAGCATCCGTGCCCACCAGGCCCAGAGGTGTGGACAGAAACAGTGACGTCCTCTCTCGTGGGCCTCCATGGGACTCAAGGGGCAGCTCCTAGCTCTAGATCCACGAGGACAAGGGGGCGCAGCCGTGGAGACTGCCAGCTGCCCCACTGCCTGGCTCCTGTCCTTAAAACAGGAGCTCAGGCCAATCGTAAAGGTGGGAAGGACCCGGACACCTCGGGGCGACTCTGCAGACCCAGCCCAGCACCCCAGACTGTAGCTGCTGATGGTGGTATTGTGAGCAACCCTGGCCAGGGGACAAGGAAGGGCCCAGCGGGGCTGATTTCAGACCCTCCTGCAGGAGCTGGCTGGGTGCAGGCTCCCAGAGGAGGCTGGAACATTTTCTGGACTCAGACACTGCACCGGGCCAGGTGGGGTGGGTATGCCTCCTCTCGGCGGAAGGGAAGACAGACCTGTCTCCGCCAGGGGCTGCCATCACCGGCCAGGGTGCTTTCCTGCAGCCCCACCTCCCCACCGCTCCTCCTGTTCACACCAGCCTCACGTGTGCCAGGCACTCTACAGCGTGGAAAGCACGTCCCCTCGGCTCTGGATGCTACAGCCCAAGTGTACTTTGGGGGCCGGGGAGCCGATGTCAGAAGCCCAGAAACTTGCTTCGGAACACCCCACACAAAGGAGCTGAAACCAAGCCTCTGGTCTGCAGGCTGCCGTGGCCCGCCTCTCCTCCGGGACTCCGAGGCCACCACGTCCTGCGGGAGGAGGTGCCAGGAGCCAGCCAGAGCCCACCCAGGTCATCAGAACCGGAGTGCCGGGTACACCCTCTGCCATGTGCAAAATTCCACCAGGACCATCTCTGTTCTGCACGGATCGCAGGCCTGGCTCTGCAGCCCACGGCCCCGCGCGGGCTCTGCCAGACTCCACTCACTCGTCATTAGATTAGAAACGTGGATTTTGGTGTAACCAACTGCTTGTTGGGTTGTGGACCGGGGAACCTTTGGCAAGGGAAAACAATTTCACCACCTTCATCCGCTGAATTCATACTGGGGCCTGTTCCGATTTCGCGGTAACGGTCTCGGTAACCTGTGTGGGGCAGAGGATGTCAGTGTGTTTCTCTCTCTCCTCACTCGCCGGGAGTCGTTCTGGATGCCCCGTTTCCTCTAGGTTGAGCTCAGGAACACTCCGTGGAAAATTAAGTGTCTGGACCGCAGCCAGTGCGCCTGGGGGGGCGGGAGCCCTCGCCATGCTGCGCACAGAGTAATGTGGGGAGGGCGACCCTCACCTTCCCAGCCCTGTGGCCAGGACCGCCTCTCAGAGTCCGGGAGGGCCTGAGCGCCAAGTGCGGCTGTGCACCCCGCCGCCTCGTCTCTGGGGGAGCGAAGTCCTCTGCGCGGCCTGAGTTAATCTCCACAGCAAGGGGAAGCAACACAGCAAACATCAAATCCAGGCCCTTGTTTTCAGAATTCTATTTTCAAGTTAATCACTTGTTTGTTTTTAGGAGAGAAGCTACACCTTGAGTGTTTTCACTAAACAAGTCTGTGTTTGCATGTCGACCCGTGTATTTAAATTCCTCACGTGCTGCATTTCAGGCCAGGACTTCCCCCTCTGTCCCCCTCTGTCCCTCTCTCTGTCTCTCTCCCTCTCCACCCTTCTCCCCTTTCCCTGTCTCTCCTCTCTTTGGAGTCAGTCTGCCGATCCGCTAAAACAGATTAGTTACCAGGCCTGCTCCACACCAGATCCCTTTGGGCCCTGGGGTAAGACACACCCAGGGGTCTCGAGGTGAGAGGGGTAGGTCAATGACTGTAAGTGGGGAGCGTGCCGACCGCGACCCAGGACAGCTGAGACCCCACCAGATGGTAGAGAAACAGTATCTCCTCAGAGACTGGGAGTGACCAGGTGAGTGGGGGAGCCGCGCTTCAGCCAGGCCAGCCTCCTCCCAGCCTGTGCACATGCGAGATCAGCTTGAGTCCATGTCCACTCGCCACGGCCCAGCCAATACCCCGGGCCACACACCATCCTCTCCTAACCCACAGCCACCTGCATGGGCTCACAAGGTGGCACTCTGGCCACCTCTCCAGCTGCATCCAACAGAGCCTAGCCCCACATCCCTCTCCCTGTCCTGGGCCCCACCTCTGCATCCCCTGGGCTTGACATAAAGGTCCCTTCCTCTGAATGTTCGCTTGTCACCCCAGAAAAGGCTGGGCCCCAGAGAAATGCTCTCCTAGGTGCAGCCCCTCATCAGCAGCCACTTCAAGCTATAATCCTTCCCTCAGCTGGTAGCCCCATGGTTCTAGGTCTCTGGTGTGTTGGCCTCCCCAGCACGTCACCCAACGCCCACACACAGAGATGCCCCACAAGTGCCAATGGATGGATGGATGGATGGATGGACAACATGGATGGATGAATGGACAACATGGATGGATGAATAGATGGACAGATGGATGGACAGACGGATGGATGGATGGATGGATGGATGGTGGATGGATGGAAGGATGGATGGATGGACGGATGGATGAATGGATAGCTGGCTGACTGGATGGATGGATGAGTGGGTGGGTGAATGCATGAGTGCATAGGTGGGTGGATGGGTGGCTGGATGGACAGATAGCACTAGTGCTTCTCCCCTCTCGTGGGATGTCTCACTGCGTTCACCAACTGCACTGATTGCCCTGGTCCTGGGTGCTCTCCCTTCTTTCCCTGACAGCAATGTTCATCACATAATTCAGTTCAGCACTGAACAGTGTGGCTGAGTGGTCTATCTCAAATGCGAATGTTCTCCTTCCCTAAAGAAGCCAGAGTTACGGAGGGCAGAAACCGCCACTATGCTTCGTATGTTCTTTGCCTAGCTTGGCGGCATTTAGCCCTTGCCCTCCACCATGATAAATGCAGGAAAGATGTTATTTAGGTCTTTTCTTTCCAATCAAAGAGGAAACTAGGACCACGAGGAAAAGGTCTAGCACACAAACCCCAGGGGCTCCAGCCCCCATCCAAAGTCGGTCCGCCAGGCTGCCGCCGCCCGGACCTACCCTCACGCCGGGCATGGTGTATGAGGGCCGAATCAGCGTGCTGAAGCCGACAGAAGGTCTGCCAGCGTTTCTGTAGCTTCTGTGCTGGGCTTAAAGGAAACCTAACTCCGAATGTCAGCTCTGAGACAACAGATAATCATGAGATATTGCAAAAATAATCCATGGTTTCCCTCAAAAACTTCCCCCAGGGTTCTGCTATATGGTGAGTGCCCATGGCGGACTTCATGAGGTTTTCAAGCCCTCAATCCTATAATCTCATGCTGATGACAGTTTTAAAAAGTAAGTACTTTCTACTTTGTTGAGTAGATTCTGTAAAGAGAGAGAGAAGAGAGACAAACACTCAGCAGTTTTTTAGGTGGAAGATGCCAAGCCAAGGGTCTGAAGGGAGGACCGGGACTCTCGGCTCCTGCCACCACCCACTGCCCAGTCCTGACACTTACAGGAGGGCCCTTGTGGGGGACGCGGCTCATGGCTGGCCGACAGCTGTCCTGGGCAGATCAGGGCTGAGGAGTGGGCAGCAAGGACTCTGGTCCAGCTCAGGGGCGCTGACCTTCTGTTCTGACCTCTCTGCAGAGCAGAGACAACCCTCTGCTTGGAGGCTGAAATCCTAAAAGCAGGCCAGTGCCTGCCCCAACAAGTTACACTGAGGGATCAGAGGATTGGTGACTTTCAGAAGGACAAAGGGGACAAACAGTCCAACGCTCATCTTACCCCAGACCTAAAGGCTGGGGCCAGGATGGTGTCCTGACCACAGCCGGGAAAGGCAGGCAGAACATTCTGGAATCACGGTCTGCCCACATTAGCATCTCAGCCAATATCCTTATTAATTTGCTGGCGCTGAGACTGGCAGAACAGCAAGGAGGGAGAAAATTCCTTGCTGTGCCTCATGACAAGAAAGGCTATGTGGGGGCCTGACACGACTTGCCCGCTCCCTCAGAATCGGTGAGGAATCGTGGAGGACTGGGGTTTACCATTTCACTTACTTCCTGAAGCTGGGTAAGCGTGCGGGGCATGCTCTTGGAACTGGGGCTGTTCTGGGGGCACAAAAGGATTAAGGGACTTACCCACACTCGGGGAAGAAACAAAACTCGAAACCAGCCCCCCTGGAGGTTCTGGCTGTGGGAAAGGAGATAGGGTCGTCAAGGGTAGGAATTTGGACCCTGAAGCCCAAGGGGCTCAGCCGCTCACTCCCCTGCTGTACCACACGCGCCACTGTGAGCCTGTCTTCACCTGTCCATCACACACGACGGCAGAGGTTTTCAGGAAGAGGAGGGTGAGGGACACAGTCCCTGGCACACAGTAGGCCTTCCAAGAGACAATATTGCTATAGTGGGTGAAACGGCAGCCCCCAGAGAGAGACATCCACGTCCTAACACCCCAAACCTGAGAATGTGCCCTTATTTGGAAAAAGGGCCTTTGTAGACGTGATTAAGTTATAGATCTTGAGATGAGACTCTCCTGGACTGCCTGAGTGTGCCCTGATTCCAGTGACAGGTGTCCTTAGAGGAGAAGGCACAGGGAGGTCATGTGAAGGTAGAAGCAGAGAACGGAGTCACGTGACCACCAGCCAAGACACACCAGAGCCACCCAGAGCCACCGGGAGCTGGGAGACAAGGCACAGTAGTCCCCTGGGTCTTTGGGAGGAAGCATGGCCCTGCGGACACCTTGATTTTGGACTTCTGGCCTTCAGGACTGGGACAGAATACATTCCTGTTGTTCTGAGCCCCCCGGTTCATGGCACTTCGTTCCTGCAGCCTCAGGAAATGCACACTACTGTGATCACCGGCTTCGGGGCCACCGAGTGGAGACGGCCCTACTGGCTACAAGGACGGAGTGCAGGTGAGGTTAGATCACTCCGCCAGCTCAGCGACTAGCAAGCAGCAGCTGCCTCGTGCCCAGCATCCGCTTTGTGGGGAGACCCCAGAGAAGAAGAAAAAGGCCCTGCCGTCCAACACACAGTTTGGGTTTACCCAGGGAAAACAGAAGGCAATCCCTGAAGGAACGGGTCCTGCCAAATTTGGTGTGCTGCCCAGGTCCCTCTGTCTGTCACCTGACACTTCCTGCCGTCCTCAACCTGGCAGAGGCCGCAGTAAGCAAGCAAACAGACCTTCAGCCTGTGGCCTCAGGTTGACCAGATGGCTGATCACCGGCCGCCAACAACACCTGCCCCCACAGTTGGGCGTGCACCGGGGGGCAGAGGGGAGGCACCCACGGTGTGTGCTAAGATGGCACCGGTGAGCCTGCCTGTCCCCTGCCTGGCAGCGGGTGGCAGCCCTGGAGTGGGGTCTAGATCTCTGGTCCCAGGAAGGAGCTCCTGCCAGCCGCGGCTTGAAGACAGAGATGCTGCGTTTGGTGATCCGTCAATGTTTCTAGTTGGGGTGGCGGCTGCCGCCAGGCTCCCGCAAATTGTGATACACAAATTGTTAGCAGCTTGCAGACCATTTGCAAATAAACCATCGCAGTGAGGCATTAAAAGATCCCTAAATAAGCATTCTCGCGGAAGGTAGTGACACAGGGCTTGTTTATATCCTTCCTGCTTGACACTTGTTCCATCAAAGGGAGGCCTCGCTCGTCCCGCGGAGAGGCTGTGCAGGCAGCATTTAAAATGCAAAGATCTGCTGATTTTTCATACGGAATTATACAAATGGAACCGCTCTTCCATTTTATGATTGAATTAGGTAATGTATTGATGGTGCAGAAAGAAGCAAGGTTATGTCCTTGTTTTTCATGATTTATGGGCTTGGAGCGTCTCACAGCTCCTGGCTCTGGACACAAGCTCGCTAACACGCGCCTTGGTGCGCACAACGCTGGCTGTCACGGAGACGGGACGGCCGCTGGACGCACCGGCTTCTAGGCCATTAGCATGTCCTCCAGAAAAGCCCTGCTCAGAGGGGAAGGCCCCAGAGGCAGGAGGCTAGTGTTGTCGTTTCGTCTGTTTTCTTCCTGCCACGGTGACTTATGATGACAAAGGCAGGAGACAACTGCCAGGGACCAGGGCTGACTCCATTCTCTGAGACCCTCAATGGCCAGCAGCCTGGAGGCCGGGGGGAGCTGAGCTCACCGGACCCTCTGATCCTGCCTCTGTTCTGTTCAATCGCAGCCCCTACTCGCCATTTACTAGCTGCCCTCGGACAAGCTGCTATCCCCCTGCCTCAGCATTCCCACCTGTGAAATGGAGAGATGCGTGTCGGCCTCTAAGGGTTAACGCTCAGCTCCATTTAGAAGCAAGTGGTGAGCCAGAGGTGTTTGCAAAAATCTTCTCATCCCAGGATTCCACCCAGGAAAGGCAATGGGTTTGGAATGTCTAAGAAGCAGGAGAGACAGAGCTCCCTGGAATGAGGATGAGCTGAGAACTTGCCCAAGTTGCTCCCCTCCCCTCACCTCTGCTCGCAGGCTGCTCACCTTGTCTCCACTCCCAGGCTGCTCACCCCACTCCATACCCTCCCCTCCCTTCCCAGGCTGTTCACCTCCCTCCACGCCCTCCTGTCCCCTCCCCTCCCAGGCTGCTCACCTCCCTCCATCCCCACCGGTTCTCCCAGCAGGCAACCAGGCAGGCCTGGAGCTGCCCTGGGCCTTGCTCCCTGAACTCTCCCTTGTACAGCTCATTAAGCTGATGGCTGGGAAAGCAGGTCCTCATGAAGGTGGCCGTGCAGTCCCTGCCCGAGGCGTGAGGGGAGTCTCATGGCCTATTCCTTCCTGCCTTCCTGTGAACTCTTAAACCTGCAAGATGTGCTGAGCCAAGAGCAAATGGAGCGGAGGACGGTTTCCGTGGAGGAAAATTATCAGCTCCTTCACAGCTGCCCCCTGAGCAGCTGGGGGTGCGTTCCCGGCCCTGCACACGCACACAGTAGCAACGTCCTCTGAGCCTCAGGGCTCTGCAGACCGCAGGAAATTAAATCACTGGAGTGAGCCCGCCACGCCCAGCCCTGGTAGCCCTTCCTGGCCTTTCACGCACTGCTCCTGGGGGCCTTCTGCCCAACCAGCCTCCCTTTACCCTGTTCCTTTGGTTCTGGCCCCTGCCCCCTTCCTCCTGCCCCTGCCCCCTTCCCCCTGTCCCTCTTCCCCGCCCCCCTTCCTCCTGCCCCAGCCCCCTTCCTCCTGCCACCCTGGCCCCCTCTCCCCTGACCCCAGCCCCCCTTCCCCTTAACCTGGTTCCTCCTGTCCCACTTCCCCCTGCCCCCCACCCCTGCCCCCTTCCTCCTGCCCCCGTGCATCAAGCTCTCTTGACCCGTCTCATGCTATACCTGCCCGGGTTCCATCCCTGGGGCTCTCTGAGGGCAGTGACAGCCCTTCCTTCTCCCTGTAGCCCCTGCACCCATTCCGGAGCCGGCGTGAGACCTCAGACGGTGGTGGAATCATGTCAGCCGGGTGCCTCGTGGAGGTTATCCAAGCTCAGAGGCCAGGGAGAGCCAGGGCGGCGGGCACCCCGCACAGGAAGCCAGATCCCCGAACACTCATGGAAAGGGCATGTCCTCCATCTCCCTGCTGTCCTAAGTTGGTGAGCTCACACTTGCTTTTCACGCACAGCAAGGTCACAGAAGCTCTGCTGGAACAGGAGGGACGGGCTCAGAGGTTCTCGGACAGGGTCCCCAGGCCGGCGGCACTGGTGAGAAAGGCAGCTCTTGCGCCCCGCCCCAGACCTGCGCCGGCAGACGCTGGGCCCAGGAGTCGGCATTCCACAGCCTTCCGGGATGCGGACTCTGAGCTCGGCCGGCCCAGGGGGCGTCTCGGCCAACCTTCACAGAGTGCGTGCTACAGGCGGGCTCCGTGCCAGGCACTCACGGCCTTGGGCAATCCCGTCCTCCCACGGCCCTGAAGGATAAGACGCCAATTCACCCCATTCTACAGATAATGGGAACAGGGCACAGAGAGGGTGAATTGTGCACCCAAGACCACACAGCAGGTAAGAGTCCACATTTGAGCTTTAGCAGCCCGACTCGTTCAGAGGTCGGACGCTGGCGGGTGATGCCACTGGAGCCACAGCAAGGAGCAGAGGGAGCGCTGGGGACCTGGACCCGCACGGGGGCTTATCACCATCCTCATCATAGCCACATCCAAAACCCCGCGAAGGCTCAGCATGGTTCTGGATGCCGTGGGGCTGGGGGTACAGGAAACACGCAGACGGGCCAGTCCCGGGGTTCAGACTGCACAAAGCCAGGCAGACTTGCCACGGGGCCACAGACCACAGAGAAGGTGAGCCCGGAAGGGCCCCGGGAACCCAGAGGCCTGGAAGGGCTGATATGTCTCAGCCTGCAGAGCGGAGAAAAGGTGGTCCAGGAGGTGGCTCAGGGGGACGTGGGCCTGGGTGGGGCTGGACAGAGGCAGCCAGGGGGGCAAGGCATCCCTGAGTGTCCCTGAGCAAGGAGACTGGAGCCAGGATGCCCACGGTGGTGCTAAGGGCTCACCAGCTGCGGAGAGCCCCATCCATGAGCAGCACAGCCCTCCACATCCCGCAGATTCAAGACACACGCTGCTGGCACCGTTAGCACCGCCAAGTTGACAGATGGGGACGTGTTGCCATTCCTGGCATCGCAGCGCCAGTCGGCCATGGCACTGTCAAGGGACTCTGGGCCAGACTCCCTAGATGCAGCCTGGCCCTCACACCTCCTGGTCATGTGGCCTTATGAACTTACTGGCCCTCCTTTGTCTCAATTTTGTCATCTGTGAAACGGGGATCATGACAGGGTGCTGAGGATTGCCCACGGCACGTGTCCAGCACGCAGAGCTGCGCCTAGAACCTGTAGGCCCTTGCAGATGGGGAGACCGAGGCAGAGAAACTGAGGGGCCTGCCCCAGCTTACAGAACTGACTCATGCTCCCCATGCAGTCCCTGCGACCCCAGGCACGCGGCCTTCCCGCGCACGGCTGCCCTCTCCTCCGTGGGAGACAGAGGGGAGGTGTCCATTCAGGACGCGGCATTTCTAAAAGGTCTTGCTTGTCGGGTGCTGTGATGGAGACAGGGCACGGTCAGGAGGAGGAGGGGGAGGGGGAGGGCTCCCTCTGCCCCAGGAGCCACCTCGCCCAGGCTTGCTCCCTCGGCCCCAGCTGGGCTTGTCTGGCGAGGAGAGCAAAAATGCTCAGAAGAGAGCCCAGCCTCCAGCCAGACTCCCAGACTCTGGATGCAGGCCGCGCCCCAGCGCCCGCCTGCCTGCCCGCAGATCTGCCCCGAGGCCTGCCCCAGGGCGGGTGTGGCGGGCGTCCTGGCCCGGCTCCGGCAGGCGTTTGGCCTCCTCTCCTTGGCCTGTGGCTAGCAGCCCGGGCTGCTGAAAGTGTGGCCCCGCTGACACCCCTCTCCGCGGCAGTCTGTGGCAATTTTGCACACTGTCCGTGCTGCTGAAAACACGGGCTTCCGAAGGCTTTCCCCAAACACTGCGGGCATTTAGCGGCTGCGAGTTAACAGTGGGCGTTTCATCCAACTGTCTGTGGTAACACTTGCTGTTTGTCCCGACCGGACAAAGGGATTTTGTATGAGTTTGGCTGTTTAATCTGAAACCTGCACCTGTCTCTTTGATTTATTTAACCCTTCCCTCAGGATTTTAAGCCAATAACGGGTGCTGGAAAACACTCCAGCTCAAACAGAGCTTGCTCTGAAGTTTATCTTTGCAATATTTCCAAATCCTCCCGCGTTCTAATGTCAAAGGCCTATTATTTAGCTCATATATCGTACAGGTTATAAGACACTAAACTGTAATCCTGCAGAGAAATGCTCTATTTCTGCTCCCCTTCAGCCAAAAGTCCGTGTAAAAACACCTCTGGAAAGACACCGGTGCTGGAATGAGAGCTCCTGAGTAGCAACGCTACGCTGAGCTTCACCGTTCTTCCTGGGATGGAAACAAATTTTAGATGTCTAACACAGAAAAACTCAGCGCGCCTGAAAACACAGCTGTAATTCTCGTCCCCGGACAGTCATCTCTCCCCGGCGTTAGCACCAAACCCAGGGTGACTTTGCAAGGGAGCAACAGGGACAACAGTGACCTGAATGGTGCCCAGAGACGGGGCCAGCAGGACGGGGCTCCGTGCAACCCCACACTGGTCATTCATTTGCGAGCATCTCCTGACCCGGGGATGGAGGAAGGCAAAGCCTGGAGGACCCCCGACCCAACTCCTTCCCAGCCTTTGCTTCCCATAGGAAGGTGTGGCGAGAGGATGGTGTACCCCCAAATTAATGTCCACCTGGAACCTCAGAAAGTGGACTTATTTGGAAATAGGGTCTTTTAAGACGTAGTCCGTCAGGACGAGGTCCTACTGGATTACGGTGGGCCCTAAATCTAATGATTGATGTGACGGCTAACCTCATGTGTCAGCGAGACGGGACCAACAGGGCCCCAGACAGTTGGTCAAAGGTCATTCTGGGTGTGTCTGTGGGCTGCTTCTGGATGAGACTAACGCTGGAATCGGTAGACTGAGCAAAGCAGAACACCCTCCCCGATACGGGTGGGCCTCACCCAATCAGTTGAAGAGCCGAACACAGCAGCACCACCAAAAGCCCAGAACTCTGCCCCCGACTGCACTGAGCTGGGACAACAGTCTTTTCCTGCCTTTGGACTCAAGCTGAAGCATCAGCTCTTCTCTGGGTCTCCAGCTTGTGGACCGCAGATCCGCGGACTTCTCAGCCTCCGCCATCACCTGCCAATGCCTCAGAATAAACCTATGTTTCCTTATGATATACCCACATCCTACTGGTTCTGCTTCTGCGGACAGCCCTGGCTGACACACTGAGATACACACAGACGGACGAAGGCCTTGCTAAGACACAGCCAGACGCTGCAGAGACATAGCACGAGCCAAGGCACGCCGAGGACAGCCAGCAGCCACCAGACTCGACGAGGCAAGGACCCGTTCTTCCCTGGAGCCTTCGGAAGGAGCACAGCCCGTGGACACCTTGATCTTTGACCTCTGGCCTCCGGGACTGGGAGGAAACAAACTCCCCTTGTGTTAACCCCCCCGGGGTCTGTGGTATTTTGTCACGGAAGCTCCAGGACACCAGTCAGCCGGGGCCACTTAGGATCCGAGGCCCTTACCAGATGGTCCAAGACACGAGGATCACACACTCATTCATTCATTCCCTGAGTATTTGAGGGTCTCTGTTCTAGGATCTGGAGACACAGGATACAAGGGGCTGCCCTCACGGGGTTGACATTCTAGGTTGACGAGACAGGTAAGACACAAACCAGGCCAAACACAAGCCGATCAGAGGGTGACAGGAGCTCTGGCAAGGCCGCCGTGACAAGAAGCAGGACGTGGTGAGTTGAGCAGGGAGGAGCTTTGAAACAGGCCGGTTCCTCTAAGGCTGAGGGGAGCTGAGGATGCCTGGCCTAGCACCGGCTCCCAGAGCCCGGGTCCCTGTGGGCAGCTCGGCCTTGGTCTCGCGGGCTGACACAGATAAGGGCACGCACAGTTGATGGTGGTTTCGGGTCCTTGCTGCACGGCCTTGGCTGTGTTCCTAACGCTGCCTGGGAACTGGTTTCCTCGGCCGTCGGGTGCGAATAATGGCAGGGCCGCGGGGCTGTTTTGAGGATGAAATGAGATGTTTCACGGTAGATGCACCGGGCCTGTGGTCCTGCTGCGTCCATAACTCTGAGCGGTTATTCCGTCCCCAGGGTCCCCGCCTCCTGTTGTCCACACCTTCCCTAATCCACTCCTGAGTGTGGGTGGGACCTGACCCACTTCGACCCAAGGGGAAACAGCAAAGGGGGCGATGTCCCTTCTGGGATAACCTTGCACAAGATCGCAGCACCCGCCTTGCTGGGGGACTCCCCGGCTTGCTGATCTGGGGAGGGAAGCCGCTGTGCAGTGAGCCAGCCCTTGGGGAAGGCCCCAGAAACGGCGGCTGACGGCCAGCAAGAAAGGAAGCCCTCGGCTGGCAGGCTTTGAGGGACTGTGTGCTGCAGACAAACACTCCCAGCTCGGCAGGGACTCCACCCCAGTCCAGCTTCAGATGGGACCCCAGACCCAGCCGACGTCCTGACTGCAGCCTTGTGCAGTATGAGGCCGCTGCACCAGGCCCGGGCCCCGACCCGGGGAAGGGACGGTAATACACGTGTGCTGGGGTGGTTCGTCCGACTGCAGTCACTAACACAACACCGCTCATCTTCAGAGACAGGCCGGCACCGGAGGGCACAGTCTGGGGCCAGAGGGACGGACGCTTGGGTTACACACTTTCTGTGCCAGACACCTTCCTAAGTGAGTCACGGATAAACGTACTTCCTCAGCTGGACCCACAAGAATCCTGTGACTTTCAGGCAATGGGGAAGGGTCATCAGGAAGTCGTTCGACGCGGCCACTAGTGCGGGACAAAAGGACACTGTGACATTTGCTGGAAGGGCATCCCTACTGTGCGTGGGGCACGTCTCAGTCTGCCTCAGGCAGGGCTGCTGACCCTGCCCCTCGCCGGCCGGCCAGCTGGGCTGATCTGCGCTCAGCGGGCCACCCGCAGGGACAGAACGCACTGCCCACAGGAACGACACGTGGCCCGCTCCAGGCGATGTCTATATGTATTTTCACTTGATATTTACTTCTATATAAAAATATTTGCACACTTACATTTCTTCTTAAAATTCATGAATGGGCACTCCAATGTGAGCCGGCAGTTGGCTCCAGGACCACGGCGGTCAGAGGCATGTCCCGTTTCGTCCCTGATGGGATATATTTAACCACGGCTCTTAAGGACCTGAACACATGCTCACACACACTTTTTTTTTTTGAACTTCAAGGCGTTTTCCTTCGGAGTGTTTTTATGAAGCGACTTGTCCACCCGGTGTGAACGTCAGCGGATTGACTTTAAAAGCGCTTCTCCTGCAAGCCGCGGCCTCACACCCCCTGCACGGCGCACTTTGGTCTCAGAAGTTAGTTGTTTTTTGTTTTGTGAACCCTCCCTTCCCTCCTTCACCCGCTCTCTGTCTGCTGCTTGGCGTAGCAGAGCGGGCCAAGAGAAGGTGAGATCCCCAGTGGGAAGAGGAGGGAGAAGCCGCTGGCCACTTCCCGGCGAGGCCCTCCTCTATCCGAACAGCTCGTTTACTACAAATAAAAGCAATTAATCTTAGCAGCATGCCCAGCGGGGCGGCTGCCTACCCGGGGCAGCCTCTCTATTAGTGGAAGCAGGGTGTGCAAAGTCACAGGACCCAGCGTCCAGGAGCCCAAGAGCGGGAAGGTGCAGTTTACAGCCCACCCTGACTCTCTGCTAGATGTCCCCTCTGCAACACCCCTGCCACCTGTCCCTCAGCCCAGACTTACACGCCTCATCTGGCGGGGAGCTCACTCTCACCGCAGGTGGCCAATCCACCACTGGACATCTGCCGTCGAGGTCCACATGCACCACTGGAAGGCCTTCCTGACCTACGAGCTCAGTTCTCCTGGCCTTGGTGTCCTCCCGCCTCTCCCAGACCACCCCTCCTCATGAATGAACAAACAGCTTCAGCACGTCCAAATGTTCAGTCCATCCATCACCCTCATCCATCCACGGGGTCAACAAACACTGTCTAGACACGTACTGGGGACGTGCAGGGTCTGTGCCAGGCACTGGGACCCACGGGAAGCCCCCACCGCCCGGAGCGTCTGTCCCAGTGGAAGGACCAGAGGGTCAACATGGCCATTTTAGAGGGTCCCAGATGCCATACAAAGAGGGGTACGGCACAGTCTCGGGGAAGCCCTTTGAGATAAGATGGCCAGGGGTGAATGTTGGAACTGAGACCTGCAAGGGTGAGAATAAATGAGCCAAGGGAAACACTGAGCAGCGGGGCACTCCAGAGAGTCATTCCAGCTTCCAGAATGTTCTCTCCATGGCTCCGTATGACCGGCCGGGCCTGGTCATCTCTGCAGGGGAATAGAAGGAGAATGGTGGAATATGGGTCGGGATCTCCATAGTCACCTTTTGACTGCCCCCGCAGGCTTCCGCAAGCTCATTACTTCCCGGGCGTGGTCAAGCCCACCACGACGGCGGGCGTCCTCTGCAGAAGGACCAGGCGTCTTCAGCCCAAAGCTGGCAGGACGAGGTAAGAACGCAGCTGTGAGCTTGCTTCTCTGAGAGCTCTCCACCTCTCCACCGTACTCCCTTCCACCCCAGGCTTGGGGAAGGCCCAGCCTTCTACCCACGTCCACCTCACAGCAGCTTTCGGCTGGTTTTTTTTAACTCCTGGAGCCAATACCATCGCATCTGTTTCCTACTCATGGCAAATTCAGTAACACAACAATCTAGAGGCTGCAATTCTCATGTTACCATTTTTTGCTACCTGGTCCCTTGGTGCCGACATTGGTAGAGAAGACCCATCTACAGGCCATGTTGCCCCCAAGCTTGGAAGCCGGAGGAGTGGGGGACCCAGCAGTCCTCGGCCTCCCCCACCAGCTGCCCAGATCTGCGTCCAGGTGCTTTGTGGGCTGGAGTTCCCAAGGAGCCACCTTCCTTCTCTTTCTCTCTCATATGTGCATGTTATTTGAAAGCTGACTTCAGGGTCCGTCGGACAGCACGGGCTTTACGGTCCCCGAGAAGGGCGGTGTAGAAGCGGACATCGGGGCCCCAAGGGACAGCAGCGAGGGACAGGTCTAGCCTCGCCAGTCGGACCACAACGTCATGTACCAATGAGGCAACCAGGCACGTTCCAGAAACCAGTGGCCTCTTCTGGAATCCTTGGCCAAAGCTCGGATTCGTTGTAAATAAACTCGGTTTTTACTGCCTTCACACAAACCATCTTTTTTTGGAACTGCTTAAAAAAAAGGAAGGAAAAAAAAAAAACCCCGAGCAAGTGCATAGGAGATGAGGAAATTGAAGGAGCGTGACTAATACACAGGCACCAAAACCGAAATGAGGAGGCAAACAGACGGTGCCCACTGATCCTGCAGGAGCAAGAACAGCCTGGAAAAGCATCCTCTCCTCAAACCTGCCGAGGGTCCGGAGGCATGGGAGGGGAGGCGCCGCAGGCAACCTGCAGGACTGGCTGTCCCCACACGAGGACACGGAGCTGGGCGCCAACGGGACGGACCTCCTTGCCGGGCAGGTGTCTGGGTCCCGGTGGGAAAAGTGACCGGACGCTGCTTCGCGAAGCAGCAACCTCGCTGACTGCCCCGGGAACGTCTTGCTGATTCACGGAGACACTTCTCTCTCCCCTCTCCCGTTCCTCTGCCCGGAAGACCTCTGGGGCAGCGTTCTGCGGGCTTTAGCACCACCATCATCAATAGATGGGTTACGTAAGCTCCTGGACCCGGGTGTGAGGCACGCTGGGTGGCAAAGAATTTACCCTTGCCCAGAGAGACCTGGCCTTTGCCCTCGGCTACTCGGAGGTGTGACCAGGCCCGCGGTGAATGCCCTCTTGATAAAAGCGTCTGTATTTTCCTGGGGGCCTTGGCCACAAAACAGTCTAGCAGTGTGACTGATGGGGGCTTTGGGTCACGTGGTATCTGCTTGACCTCCCAAGGGGCTGAGACCGAGGTCAGCCATGTGGGCAGTCAACTCAGTCTATGTGCCCATGCCACAGTGAAAACCTTGCACCCCAAGATTCCGGTGAGCTCCCCTGGCCCTCCACGGGCCCTGCCACACACTGTTCCCCGGAAAGTAAGGTGTCCTGACTCCACAGGGAGCAGATGGCTGGAAGGCTGTCTAGTTCCTCCCTGGATCCCACTTGGTGCGTCTCTTCCCTTCACGGATTTCAATCTGTATCCGTTCCCCATAAAAAACCCTACCTGTGAGCATAGGGCTTTTCTGAGTTCTGTGAGTCCTTCTAGCAAATTACTGAACCTAAGAGTGGTAGTGGGGATCCCCAAATGCTGCAGTTGGTGTCAGGAGTGGGGTGGTCCCAGGACTGCCCAAACGCTGAAGCCGCTGACAGAACGAGGGTACTCCTGGGGACAGCTCCCTCCAACACCGCAGAGGCACGCTCCCACGGCTCGCCCTCGGAGGGTCCGGGAGGAAGACAGTAGCCCAGGAGAGGAGAGTGCAGGCTGTGTGTGGGTCCTGTCCCCTCCTTCCAGTCCTGATGCTCTGACACCTGGGGCTCCCGGGGTGGAGACAGCATTCTCCCGCCTGCAGGAAGATGCTCGAGCCAGCACCCAAGACAACTTCCCCAGAGCCACATGGCACTGTGATTCATGCCCTGTGCAGAATCTGTGTTTGAAAATGCTGAATGTCGAGAAGGAACAGCAGAAGTACGCAACACGACAGAAATAGGAGGGCACAGATAAAACAAGGCTTTTGTTTGCACAGAACTTTCTGCCAGAGACCCCAAAATATGGAGGCGGGGAGGCAGAGAAGGGTGGAGACTGCTCACTCTGCCCTGTCCCCCTGCCATCCAGAGGGGGAGCTCTGAGAGCCTCCCATGGAACCAGAGCCCCGGAGCGGGGGCCCTGAGACCAGCGGCCAAGAGCCTCTGCCCACCACACTAGGAGCCAGGCCAGAGGCCGTCCAGGTCAGAAGGCACACCCCCGAGTCTGACTCAAGTCCTTCCCTCCTCTCCCAGCACTTACACTTTCCTGCTAACTTCTGAGCACACAGCAGGGGTCGGTCAACTATTTCCAGAAAGGCCCAGAGAGCATGTGTTTTAGGCTCTGCAGGCTTGGCTGGGGTCTCTGCCATAACCATTCGATTCTGTCTTTTGTAGCACAAAAGCAGTCACATAATGTGCAAATGAGTGTACGTGGCCATGTGCCAATAAAACTTTATTTATAAGATCAGGCAGTCATGGCATTTGCCCCTCGAACCATAGTTTGCTGACCCCTGACCTTGAGAAGGGTTACTAACCCCACAGCTCCCCTGAATCCTGTCTCCAGTGCTCTCTCCCTGTCTACTGCTCTGTGCTCTAATCCAGCCTCGCGGCCAGTTTGCCATCTCTGGGAATAGGGCAGCCAGATTTAGCAAATAAGAGTCCAGGATGCCCAATTACATTTGCATTTCAGAGAAACAAGGACTTTTCTTTTCTTTTTTTTTTTTTTAGTATAAGAATATCCCATGTAAAAGTTGGGACATACTTGCAACAACAAAAAAAGAGTCTTTGTTGTTCGTCTGAAGTTAAGTGATCACTGGGTATAAATTAAAATAACCGGGCATCCTGTATTTTGCCTGGCAGCCCTATCTGGGGGCAACGCGGTTTGACGCATTCCACAGAGATCTCGGATCTTCTGCTCCCGCCTCAGGAGCAGAGCCTCCCCTCAATCAGTAATTCTGATAAACCCTTGATTGGAGCAGGAAAGGCCAAAATGACAGTGGTGAATTCACTCAGTCACTGAGGAAGCCAGAACTCACACCCAAGTTGGTGCGCTCGGAGACTGCCGGCCACCAGCGAGCCCGTCTGCGGGGACGGCTGCCAGCTTCAAATGCACGCCCACGGCTCACAGTTCAAAGAGGTCTCGCGGACTCCCCACCGCACCCCACATCTGGAATAGAAAGTGCAGAGAGGGAAGGAAGCAGATGGGCAGAAAACTGGACGACCAGGGGCATCTCAACTGACGTATCTGTACCAGGGACCTACCTATTGCTACGTAACAAGACCACCAACTGAATAGCTTAAAACAGCACCCACTCCTCAGCTCCCAGTCTGGGTCAGAGCACGGCACAGCCCGGCTGGCCCTCTGCTCGGGGTCACACGACTCACACCGGGGCACCGTGGGCTGTGTCCTCCCCTGGAGACCCCAGGAAAGATGACACCTGTCCCTCAAGCTCAGGACCGAGGTCCTGTCTCCTTGACTCGTGGCCCTCTGCCCTTTGAGACGTGTCACATCCTTGTGTTTGCGATCTCTGCCCCCACCCCTGCAGCTCTCCATCTTTCTTTTGTCTCTGGGTTTAAGGGCACAGGTGGTCACATTGAGCCTCCTGAATAATCTGGGATAATCTCCCTATTTTAGGATTAACTGATTAGTGACCTTAATGACTTGTGCTTAAGCCCTTGTTGTGAGTCAGGTGGTGTATTCAGGACGTGGTATCACACCGTAGCCATGGCCCAGGAATAGGGAAGGACCGCTCAGGCTTCACAGCGCCCCCCCCCCCCCACATCACCCATGAGATAGGGACACAGCGAGCACTGGACAGATGGGACCCCATCCCTGGAAACGACTCTGGAGAGAGCTGGTGTTTGCAGGGGTACTAGTCCCCAGCAACGGCTGCTCTGGGGCCTCCTGGGGCGTCGATGCCGGACATTCTGCTGCCAGACTCCTAGGCTGAGAGGTCCATCAGCGCCTGGAAGCACAGAGCAGGGTCCACAACAGAAGCTTGCTGTATCCCCACAGCCCGTGGGCAACGCTGGCAGAAACAGCCCTCCATCCATAACGCACCCAGACAAAGACATCCGGCTGAGTGTGGCCCTTCGAAGCTCCTGGCCGCCTGGCTGCTTCATTTCTGTTTGATATGCTTGGAAGTCCTTTATGTCACGGTGTTGGGGGTCCGGTAACCTCGGTGACACCGGCAGCCATAAGGGAAGGCCCATGTGACCCCTGACGGCTCCTGCCCCCTAGCACGGCAGCACAGGTGCCCCACAACTAGCCCCCAACGGAATCCAGACCCTGGGAGAAGCCTGCCTGCCTCGCATGACCGTGCACATCTTCACCCGATTCACAAGCAGCCCAGAGACTCCCGGACCCCCTGCGCCCAGCCCCACGGAGCCCCGGGACGGAGGGTGAGGGTGCCGCGAGGACTCCACCAAAGAGGGGAGGACAGGGCTCATGAGAGCGCTCACTTCTGAAAGTCTCCGCTCTTAGCAGGCACCTGAGCGCAGGTGGGAGGTCCGCGCCGCAGGTCCCTGGTCAGATCATTACAATGAAAGCAGGCTCTAACCAGCTTCCCTGTGAAATGCTGTGTTCCCATTAATTACATTTTCTGGTTACCCAGGGATTCAATTTTGTTCAGTCTCTGGATTTACAAAAGCACGAAAAATAATGGGCCAATATCTTTTAGATTAGAAGCACAGCTAACGAGGTTTCCATGTCACGATGCCATCGTCCTTTGAGGAATGGGGGTGTAACGGGGCACAGGCCAGGACAGGTGCTGGGAAAGGACAGCAGGACCCACGAAGTCCATTCCCTCAACTCCCGGGGTGCGCTCAGGAGGGCAGATCACCCTGAACCTGGGGCCCCACAGCTGTTAGATGGGAGACCCAGGCTCCAGTGCTCTGGGCGGGCGGGCTCGCGGGTAAGCCGAAGGATGTGCGTACACTCCGTGATACATCATAAGTTCCTCCTCACTGTTAGGGGCTTTGCTACTTTTAAAAAAAGGTTTTATTTATTTATTTGACACAGAGAGAGAGCGCGCAAGCAGGGGGAGCGGCAAAGGGAGAGGGAGAAGCAGACTCCCGCTGAGCAGGGAGCCCGATGCGGGACTCGATCCCAGGACCCTGGGATCATGACCTGAGCTGAAGGCAGACGCTTAACCGACTGAGCCCCCCAGGCGTCCCAGTGCTTTGCTACATTTATGAAGACTGTCATCATAATGTCAATGTTATGACCATTATTACACTTCGGGACTCAGTTTCTTCTCCTATATAAAGTCAGCAAAATCACCCAAGTCTCCTCACTGCTGTGAAGACAAACGGAAACAATGCATGGGAAGTGTGATGCACATTTCAAAATGCCAGCAAGTGTTACTATTACCACCGTCTCTACCGAGAAGTAACGATGGATGGAGTTCAGGATATTCTCGAATGGTTCGCATGCCAGGACATCCCTTAGAAGATACTTTCCAGAAACGTAAATCCCCCAATATGCACTCAGTTTGTGGTCATTTTCTTTTCCCCTCCTCCAAAAAGGGAGAGGGCAAAAGAACATTCTGGAAAACCGTGCTCCAGTTCATTTGGGTTTGCTCCCGGTTTCACACGTTTCCATGAACAGGTGACCCAGCGGGTTCTCGGGACAGGAAACGGCGGAGGGGTGAGGCTGGCGGTGAGACTCTGCGGGGACTGGGTGCTGGAGCCGAGGGCAGCCGCTTGCCGGGAGCCAGCAGCAGGCGACACGGCATCGCGCCTCTGTGCCAGCAAGACGCTGCTCTCAATGAAAAGCGACAGGCTCAACAAGCCGGGCCGTCACCGGAGAAGCTCCAAGTTCACAGCACGTGGCTGGGTCACAGAGGTGCCACGCTCCTGCGGGGTCTGGGCTGCTATCTGGCTAAAAGGATAAACGTCGGCTCAGGTATTTTTCAATAGACCATACAGCTCAGCTTTGAGGTCCAGGAAGAGGGGAAAGCAAAAGTCACCGAGAATAAGATTCATCCCAGGGGCAATTGCTTTAATCCATTCCCAAAATGGCTCATAATCCCTCTTTAGTGTAGAGCTTATAAACAGTGCTGCTTCTCACCCGAGCCTCCTCCCTGGGGATGTGTTAGGAGTAAAGACAGAACAGCTGCTCCTCGCCGGCACCCCAGCGCCCGGCCCACAGGCAAAGCAGAGGCCTGTCTGCTCGGTGATGGGTGGGGGGCTGGGCTGGCTGTCACCGAGCAGCCACTGGCACGCGCCAGGCCCTGGGCTGTGCTTTTCACGCAGTCACCATCCTCCCAGCCCGGGTGGGATGACACCTCCACTCCCCATCCTTCCGATGAGGTCTCCGGGCTGGGAGGGAGCATGGGAGCCGCCCAAGGCCACACACGCGGTGCAGCTGTGGACAAAGCCCGTGTCTGGAAGCGCAGGCATGGAGGCACCCCCGCAGAGAACTGGAAACGGACCCCCGAGCACCCAGATTCACCCACGCTCGCAGCAGCACCACGCACAGCAGCAGAAAGTAGAATGACCCAAATGTCCATCCGTGGACGCATCGAAAACAAAGTGCGGTCTACACAAGCGAGGGAATAGTACTCAGCCATTCCGAGGAAGGGAATGTCCATCGCGGTGTGGGGGAAGCTCGAAGCAGTGCGCAGACGGCCGGAAGCTGGCACAGGTCACATAGTACACATTTCATTCATAGGACTATCCAGGATAGGCAAATCCAGACACAGACAGCAGACTGTGCAGTGGGGGATGACAGATAATGAATACAAGGCTTCCTGCAGGAAGGTGAAAATATTCTGGAACCAGACAGTGATGGCGGCTACACCACAATACTGTGTATGTGTTAAGCGCCAATGACAGGTACACTTTAAAACAGTTAATTTTATGTTATGTGAACTCCACCTCAATGAAAAAAAAAATAGAATTAGTTGGCTGAATCTGGGTCCCTCCTGTTGGCTGAGTATGGGTCCCTTCTATTTGCTGAGTCTGGGTCCCTCCTGTTGGCTGAGTCTGGGTCCCTCCTGTTGGCTGAGTCTGGGTCCCTCCTGTTGGCTGAGTCTGGGTCTCTCCTATTGTCTGAGTCTGGGTCCCTAATGCTGGCTGAGTCTGGATCCCTCCTGTTGGGTGAGTCTCGGTCCCTAATGCTGGCTGAGTCTGGGTCCCTCCTGTTGGGTGAGTCTCGGTCCCTCCTATTGGCTGAGTCTGGGTCCCTAATGCTGGCTGAGTCTGGGTCCCTCCTGTTGGCTGAGGCTGGGTCCCACCTGTTGGCTGAGTGTGGGTCCCTCCTGTTGACTGAGTGTGGGTCCCTCCTGTTGGCTGAGTGGGGGTCCCGCCTGTTGGCTGAGTGTGGGTCCCTCCTGTTGGCTGAGTCTGGGTCCCCCCTGTTGGCTGAGTCTGGGTCCCTCCTGTTGGCTGAGTCTGGGTCCCTCCTGCTGGCTGAGTCTGAGTCCCTCCTATTGGCTCCCCTCCCATCAGTATGAGTCCCATGAAACCTACATATGCCCCGTGGCCACTGACATGAACTCTACCTGCTGTGACTCAGTAGGACTCTGAATTCCTACATAAGACAGGGTCTCAGACTGATGGGAGGGGCTGGGGGAGATTTTGGAGGGGGCGGGGTATGAAACCCACCTCCCTGTTGCCTCTCAGAGATGCCCTGGACTTCTGTCTGTCACTGAAAAATAAGTGAGGGATAATAAAGTGCAGAGCCCAGCAAGAAGGCCCACCAGGGACATCAGCCCTGGACACAAGTCATCCCCCAGGCGGGGGCGCCCAGCGCCAGGACACACACACGCATGTGTGCCTGTGCTCCCCAGCCATCCCTGTCCAGGACTGCGGCAGGACAGCAGGCTGCCCGGGGGTCTGGTCAGGCTCCTCTAGGAGTCCTTGGGTGCCCCTCTGCTGACCTCTCGTGGCCTTAGAAACACTGCTGAACCCTGCAGTGCCTCAGTTTCCCCATCTGTGAAATAAGCCAATGACACTTCCTGAACTTGGAGGGCTATCAAGAGATTTTGTTTATCAAGGTTCTGAACTACTTGGCAGCTGGATGGATGAACAGGGCACAGACTTATTAATTGGTGATGTTCCAGTCCACTGACACCCCACACCCACTCTGCCCCAGTCCACTCCACAACACAGACACGCACACACACACACACACACACACACACACACCCCACAACACATGTACACACACACACAGACACGGACTCAGACACCTCCGCACGCACACTGACACACACATACACCTGTACGTACGTACCCTCCCTTACACTCCACAGACACACGCACACACACGCACACACAGCCCTCCTCCTAAGCGACTCTAGCTTTACTGCCACACGTTTGGACCCACAGGTGACAGAGGAGGCTGCCACCCGGATTCCATTATTTGGAGAGGAGACACACTCCCCCCGAAGTCTCCCCTTTTCCACTCGAAACTTCCAGCCTGACTTGATGGTGTTGCTTCATCACCTTGCGTCTTGGGGTCTTTTCTCGGAATGTGAACGTGCCTTCCAAGGGCGGGCAGGATAAGTTGAGCATAGCCTGAGTGGGGACGGGTTTCTCCAAGGGGAGGGGCCGGAGGGGTCTCTAAGGGTAGAAGAAATGCAGAAAAAGGGCCAGAGAGAGAGGTGGGGTGGTTGGAGCGGGCTGTGCACTGTCCCCATGTGGTCTCAAGCCGGCACTTTTCCTAAGAGTAATTTAAAGTGAGAACTGGCCGGAAGATTGCCGGGCAGCCACATCTCTGATCAAGGGACCGGCCAGGCTGTCCTGCTGGCCTGAGCCCCTCACCAGCTGGGGGGGCCTTCCCAGCGGCTGGCTCTGCAGTCGGCTTGCTCTCCAGCCTCTCAGTGGCCACCCTCCTCCCCACCGCACTCCCCAGGGTCTGTCTTTCCCTTTTCCCCCTGAACACACCGGGGCATTGGAGCAGTGCTCCCCCCAGGACCTCCTGAGGCTCCGACTGTGGACAGAAGCCCGAGACCCGGGCTTGGAGTTTAAGGTCCCTGCACCCTAGCCCTGCTGTCCTGTCCAGGCTCCTCCCTCTGGTGCTCCACGTGCACCTCCCTCCTCAGCTGTGCAAAACCTGCAGACTGATCCAAATGCACCTGCTCCACCCACGCCTTGCACCTGCCCCCCCCCCCCAGGAGGTGGGAAGGCTTCAGCAAGTCACTGAGCTGCTGGGTGCCTCGGCGGCCCTGTGAAGCACGGAGGCACTCGAAAACAGCAGCCGCCCTGCTGCCCCTGCCTGGCTGCACCTTCCTTCTTGGGCCCACCTAGCTTCCTTCCCTCGTCCTTCCTGATGGAGGCCGAGTGTCACTTCCTCCAGGAAGCCTGCCCGCTTGCTCCAGGTAGAGATCCACGCTTCTTCCTCTTGGCTCCTGAAATTTCATTTGCACCTCTGCCCCCACTCCCCTTAAAAGTTCCTGCAGGGCCAGGATAGGCTTCTCCATCTCCACGCCCGGCACAGCACCTGTACGCAGTGGGGGCGCCATCGTCGTCTGCTGAGTGGAGGCATCAGAAGGGACTCTTCCTCAGCCCCACCAGGCCCAGAGCCAGCCTAGGCTGCAATCCTGGGGACCCCCGGTAGACGGTGCTACCAAATCATAGCCCTGACCCTCCCACCCCACCCCGTCGCCCTCGAAGTGAGCTTGGGGCTCCGGGTTTCTGAGCATCAGGCTTCTGGGAAGAGAATCGAATTAGCCTGGAAAATGCTGAGGGAAGAAGGAACCTGGATCTGTGGGAGCTAAAAGAGACCTCTGGGGTAGTAACGGGCAGTAAATTAGCCCAGTGCGGAGCTTGAACCGCGAGCCTGCAAATGCCCCCTGCAAAGCTGCAGGGTGTAATGCCACAGCATCGGCGGGGACCCGGGCGCCTAATGGGGCCGTTCCATCAACATTTTCTGGGATTTTGAAATGCGGTGTCATAAAAATAAACATGCTTACTCTTGTCTTGCATAATTGGCTCCCTAAAGAATCCTTGCATTCTGAAAGCCACCATGTCCCTCGGCAGGAAGTACAGCTTTTTTCAGCATCTGGGTACAGTCCTGCATTTTCTCTGTACAAAACAGAGGGGGTGGGGGGAGTGAGAGAAAGCGGACTCCTAGGTGGGCTCTTTCCCCTCTTCATTATTATGCACGCCTTGCCAAGTGCCAGAACAGGGTTTTCAGCGGGTCTGGAGGCTGAGGCCTTTGTCACAAGGCTGGCCTTGGGGTTTTGGGAGGTTCATTGCAATATGCAAGATAGAACGCCCCTGCCTGGCAATCGATTCTGTTTTACAAAGTCCGTTTTAAAAAATAGTAGTTGCGGGTCAATGGAGCCTATCAGCCCTCCCTGGGCAACTTCTCCACCTTTGCCTAACGTGGCTTTCTGCAGCAATTTGGGAGATGGAATCCAGAGCAGAAGGTTTGTTTCTGATCACAGGTCCAGGAGGGCAGCGACGGACTCTCGTGAAAGGTGAGCTACGTGATTGAGATGCCCGAGCACCAGCACATGCAGCCAGGTCGAGTGCCACCAGAGGCTCTCTAGGAATAGAGAGACAGGCATGCACCTGACCTGCTCCCGCCCCCAAATCGCCCCTTATCCCCCAGGGCCATCCTTGACCTGTATGAGGACAGTGCTCCCACTCCCAGCAGGAGAGCGCTGCCTCGAGGGTCTGCAGCCAACCGTGGGGCAGAGCTGGTGGGGTGCCCCATTCATTCCTCTGTGGCTACCCAGCTGGTCCTCAGGCAGGCCTGACTTCGGGGGCCCTGGCCCCCCAACCACATGGACGGACCTCTGTGGGTTCACAGGCACTCTACAACCATCATCTTTCCGAGCAGGCTCAGGACACCGGAAGGTCAGGACATGGCCTTTTCACTCTGCGTCCTGGGCACCCACGTGTTCCACGGTGAGCCAGGCAGGAAGGGCCGTGTCCCTCCACGCTGGGCTCCAATCCCCTGCCTTGCGGCCCGCCTGGTGCACGTCACGGTCTTTGAAGACACCCAGCGACACCAACGTCAGCACCCCGCTGCCCGGTGTGAGCCCCGGCTCTGCTCCTTCCTTGTTGTGTGACTCGGACAGATCAGTCCACCTCCCTGAGCCTCCTCGGGGAACAGGACATCAACAAAAGCCTACGTCACAGCAGCGTCATGGGGATGAGTGAAGACGCGTCCAGTGTTAGGGCAGCGCCCGGTACGCGGTGATCACGAGTGCTCACCAGTACACACGCACGTCCGTGAAGGTGTTCGGCCCATGACCACTCACAAGCCCTGTCGTCCGCCCTCCTGGGGAGGGAAGCGAGTTCTCTGACACTCCATCCCATGCCCAGCGCTGATATGACAACCGGTCTAGGATACTCTTCTCTCTAAGCCTCAGGAGAACTCAGAACCCTCCTCAACACGGAGCTTGAGGGAGCAACCACCCCTCAGCGCTGGTCCCGGAGGGGGTGTCTGCTCGCCAGCCCCAGGTCTGGGAAGCCTGTGCTCGCGACACCAGTTAGCACCTGCGAGCAAAGACCCTCGACGGCCAGCTGGGCCCTGATTCGTGTCCACGTGCATGGGACTGGCCCAGGAGGCCACCGTCCTCCTGCCCCCAGCTCGAAACGCAGGCTCCGGGATAACTGGCAAATGTGCTGTCTCCCCACGTAACGGCAAATACTTGCTTCATTTTTTCCTTTTAGCAAACCAGGTTCTTCAAAGCTCCCGGCTCCCCCTGAACTAACCCCACCTTGGAACGTGCACGTGGCCTCTGCAATTGGGTTTAACGTCTCCCCCAGGGAAGCTTCCTGGGAGTGCTGTCCTATGCTTACGGACTCCGCACTGTCTCTGTCGTCTAAAAAGACACAGTAAAGCCCTTGGCTATAAGGCGCTCCGTGAGGGTGCAGTTCCCTAATCTGGCCCCACTGTCCCGCTGGAAGGAAGCCCACGGTCCCACGCGACCGCCTCCCTGCAGCCCCGTGGGCCACACCAGCCTCACGCAGCAGGGAGAGGTCAGGGGCCGGGGGGCCGTCTGCAGGGCCACCTGCCAGCCCCCTCTGCTCCAGTCCCAGGCCACGCACAGCCCTCCTCCCACCTGGGGACCACGCCCAGGCCAGCGGGAGCCCCTCTGACGCGTCCAGGGTCCGCCCTCGCGGTATCTCTTCACCGAGGCAGGACAGAAAGCTCTGGACTCGTCTTCATCTCACCACGACGCGGCACCACGGCGAGACACCGCTGACACCCGGTAAATGTGACCAAAGGAGAGATGCGTAACTAAACGACCGCTCGCGTGCGGAGCGGAGAGAAGGAGCACACGCAAAACCAGAGGCCGGACGGGGGCCCCTGCGCCGTGCACTCCCACCGGCTTCACCACCCAGGGGGCTTCTCTGACCCCCTCAAAGCCTTTCCGTCTGCAGCTTCGGAGGACGTGGGGCGGCAGCCGCACTGGTGTATGACCCGCGAAGCAGAAAGAAGCCCAGCGCTCAGCAACCAGGGAGTGGACACACCAACTGTGGTACGTCCAAAAATGCCGTGCCCCTCAGAAGTAACACAGAAACCTCGAGAGACCGCAACCGAAGAAAGCCACCCACGCCCACGGCGCGGTGTGTGGTCCCGCCTGCGGGGAGTGCCCAGAACCCGTGAGTCTCGAGACCAAGGTCAGATCCGCGGTCGCAGGAGCCCAGCGTGGAAACGGGGGCTAACTGTAAACAGCACCAGGGATCTTAGCGGCCGCGACGAAAATGTTCGCACACGCAGCACATTTACTAAAATCACTGGGTCCTGCACTTAAAATGGGGGGATGTCATGGCATATAAATTATCCCCCAGTAAGGAAGCACGCGCGCGGCCGTGCCCACGGTCGACAGTCCTTCCGCCCAGACTTCTGTCACGCGGACCCAAGCTCGTCAATGTGCTCATTCAGTAACTTCCGCGGTATAATCTCACCAGCGCGCTCAAGAGGGGCCCCGTGGATTTGGTGACACATTTATTTTTAATTATTAAGTAGACTGACTAACACTATCTGTGTCACAGACGTGTTTTCATCCCTTCGTGACGTTTCATCAATTCCTTGCTACAAAATCATCTCTCCTTTAGACTATAAAACTTCCACCAAAAACTCCGGCTGCCAGAAGGACCTGTAATTCCAGCATGAGCTGCACACAAGGACCAGATGCTCCAAGTGCTGGCCTGACGTCACGGCCGACAGGTCCTTTTGGTTTGGTTGTTTTTTGTGGTTGGTTTCTTTGCTTTTCCCAAAAGGGCAATGTGTAACTTAACCAAAGGAGTAAGAACGAGATTTTTATATACAACACAGGAGCCATGAAGGGCAGTGGGAAGAGCACGAATGGACCTGGGAGTCCATGAAACTCAGGTCCACATCTCAGCTCTCCCACCACTAGCTGTGTGACTTTGGGGAGATCACTTAACCTCTCTGAGCTCCGGCTTCCTCCTTTGTGAAATCAGAGCAACAATGGCCATTCCAAGGGTCATCATGAGGATCCCGAGGACGGACTGAGAGGATGTAGACTGGCTGGGTCCCCAGCACAAAGCCTGGGTTACTAGAGGGTCAGAACTACTGTGGCCCAGCACCTCCCGCTGGACCGAAGGGACGGAAAGACAGAATTAGTGGGTCTTGTCCATGGGGTCTCAGAAGCTCACAGCCAGATCCAACGGTGAGCTTCCCATGGCATTAACCAACTCCATTCAACAAGAATTTACGGAGTGGGGGCACCTGGGTGGCACAGCGGTTAAGCATCTGCCTTCGGCTCAGGGCGTGATCCCGGCATTATGGGATCGAGCCCCACGTCAGGCTCCTCTGCTAGGAGCCTGCTTCTTCCTCTCCCACTGCCCCTGCTTGTGTTCCCTCTCTCGCTGGCTGTCTCTGTCTCTGTCAAATAAATAAATAAAATCTTAAAAAAAAAAAAGAATTTACAGAGTGCACGTGCTCGAGGGCACACGCGTGTGCATGGACACACACGTGTGCACACACAATACACTGCAGTGCTTTTATCGTAAAGAGCGAAAGGAAATGAAAGCAGCAGAGCCACAAACCAATGCTCTGCCTTCCCGAACTTGAGGCCCATGTCTTACTGATCTAGAAACAAGACGCCAACTGTTTCTGCCTTTGACTTAAATTCCTCAGAGCACGGTCTTGAAGCCACCCTATGTGCCGGGGTAGGAAAGTGGGACTGTCCCCAAAAAGGCTGCTCTATTTGCAGAGCTGACCTGATTTATATAAGGATCTGGACAGCTCTTCTCATCCAATAATTATGCACCAGGTCATTTATTACTGTCACCGATGATGGATCTGGTAACATTAGCAACACCGTACGTTCATATGCCACTGTATTTTGCATTCTAAAAAAATGTGCCAGAACCACCACATAGCAAATTCCATAAAGTCATGTTTTTACCCCTTTCCCCACTTCCACGGTGCCCGACTGTCGTTAAACCCCAGTACACGGTGCCTAAGAGTTACACCCCCCCCCAAACAATCAGATGCTAATCTTTGGCAGATAAGTAGAGAATATCCGCTTTCTAATGAAATTTTTATTTTAAGTTAATTGTGGATTCACAAGCCCTGTAATACGTAACACGGACAGATCCTGCACCTGGTTCCCCCAGCAGTAACATCTTGCAAAACTAGGGTGCAAAAGCAGGATCTCGGCATCGATGCGATCAAGACAGAAAGCATCCCCATCACCGCAGAGATCCCTCGTGCTGTCCTGACGTACCCGCATCACCTCCCCTCACATTCCCCACCCTCTCCCTCACCCCTGGCAATGACTGCCCTGTTTGTTTCTGTAACTTTACCACTGGAGGGCGCCTTATGGGGCCGTCGTACAGCACGCAACCTTCTAGACCGTCTTCTTCATGTAGCGCCATTCTCCGGACACGCATGCAGGTTGCTGGGTATAGCAACAGCCCTTCCGTGGCTATCGCTGGCACTATTCCATGGTGGGAAGGCACCCGAGTTAGCGACGCCGTTCGCCCACTGAAGCGCATCTGGGTTCTTTCCGATCTGAGACCATGACAAACAAAGCTGCTGATAAAACGTGTGTGCAGATGTTGGGGGACACGTCTGCATTTCTCCGGCCCAGATGCCCATGAGCTTGAAAAGCTCCACGACGACGGTCCCATGTCCCACGTGACCAGCAGGTTCCCCACATCCTTGCCGCACGTGGTGGTGTCGGCACTGTTCGCATCAGCCGCTCTCCTAGACGAATAGTGATGTGTGCGGTTTTAATCCGCATTTCTCCAGCGAGTAAGCATGTTGAACCCCCTTCCGTGTGTTTTCTGACTACCCGACTACCCTCTTTGGTGAAATGTCCCTTCGTGGCTTTCACCTGTTTCTAACTGGATTGTGTTTTGAGAGGTGTTTCTTTCTTGGAAGCTAGTCCTCTGTCAGGTATGCAGTTTGCAGAAATTCTCCCCCACCCTGTAGTGTCTTTTTACCCTCTTGGATGAGTCTTTCACACAGAAAATGATAAATTCTTGATGAGGCCCAATTTATCAGTTTTCTTCCTTTTACGGATCGTGCTTTTAGTGGCAAGTCAAAGACCTCTCCGCCTAGTCACACATATCTTGAGTACTTTGTGTTCTTTTTTTTCTTTTCTAAAAGCTTTCTAGTTTTACCTTTAATTATGTGACCAATTTCGAGCTAATTTTGTATTAGGTACGAGACTTAACATTGAGGTTCTTGTTTTTTTGTTTGCTCTTGGCTACGAATGTCCCATTGTTCCAGTACGGTTTGCTGAAAAGGCTAACCTTCCTCCAGGGAGTAGCACCTTTATCCAAAATCAGCTGGGCGCATCTGTGGGAGTCTGTCTGCGGATTCTCTGCTCTGTTTCATTGATCCATCTATCCCTCCATCAATGTGACCCTGTCTTGACATGACAGCTACATGATAAGTTTGACCATCAGACTGATTCCTCTCGTTTCATTATTCTTTTATTTTATCAAAACTATTTTAGTATTTCTAGTCCCTTTACCTTCGCATATGCATTTTAGAATAATCTTACCTATGCACGCAAATATTTTGCTGGGATGTTGAAAAGAATTGTGTTAAACTTCGATATCAGTTTGAGAAGTGACCTCCTTCCTTGAGTCTTCCTGTCCATGAACATGGTATGACTTTCCCTCATGTAGACCTTCTTTCACGTCTTCCATCAGCACCACGTACCTCCCAGCATGTGACTGACTCATCACCATATCATGCTTTGTTACCTTTATACTGAAATATTTCATTTTGGGGGTGATTGTAATTGGCACTGCATTTTTTAATTTCAGCGTCCATGTGTTCATTACTAACAGATGGAGACACAATTCATTTTTATACATTTATCTTGTATCCTCCAACCTCCCTGAACTCATTCATTAGTTCTAGGTTTTTTTTTTTTTAAATAGATTACGTGAATTTTCTATGCAGACCATCACATCATCTGCAAACAGGTTCAGTTCTATTTCTTCCTTTCTGCATGTTTTTATTGCACTTTGTTCCTCAGGGTGCTGGCTGGGGCTTCCAACACCCTGCTGAGTAAGAGCGGTGAGAGCAGACCTCCCGGCATGCTCCTGATCTCACGGGAAAGGCTTCCAGCTCGTGGGCTTTTGCATATACTGTTTATCAAGCTGAAGAAGTGCCCTCTTCTACTCTCCTGGAAGTCCTTCTCGTGGACAGGACAGGTGTTGAATTTATCAAATGCAGAGGATCCTATGATATTCTTCTTTACCCTTTCCTTTGATAGACTGCCGTGACTGATTGTCAAATATTGAACCATCCCTGCATCTATGAAGCAAACCCCACTTGGCCATGGTCTATGCTTCTCTTTATCCATTGTTGAATTTTGTGCACTGATATTGTGGGGTTTTTTTGGTTTTTGTTTGCCGTTGGTCAGCAGTCAAGTTCGGATGCGGCGTGTTCCCCTTTCTTCCTTAGACTCTCAATCGTGTGAACACAGCAAGTTTCCTTCTGCCGCAGGACCTTTGTTGTAAAAACTGGTCTCTTCACCTGGAGTTGGAGCTCCTAATGTAAGTGCTTTGCTACCCACTGGTCCCCAAAGTGCCCACCACACACACGTACACACTCGTAACACATGCACACACACCTGTGTCTGCAACAACATTCCCAAATGCCTCCACTGGAATCAGGCCTTGGCGAGTCACCATCCCTCCTCCTCCCGTGAGGCCCGGGGTGGCGCAGACGCGCAGCATCACGCTGGTGCTGAGTGCTGCACGCAGGGGACAGGATGAAGGCCCTGCACTCGGGTCGGGTCTGGTGCACGTATGCTGCTGGGGGAGCCACTGGGATGTCCATCCCAGGTGCTGGCTCCGGGCGCACGGGCGCAGAACCCTAGCACCGTCCCTCTAGGAGGTCCGCTCTCCCTTCGGGAGGGTGACTGGCTTCTGTCTTGTTCTCCCACGTGCTGGTCTTACCCTCCACTGACTGCCCCCCGGGCTCTGACACCTCTGTTGTAAGTGAGCAGCCCTGTCGCTCCCTCTTCAAGTCCCCAAAGCGCTTCATTACAACGCAGCGTGGACGCTACTCTGCAAGGTATCAACAACCGGCTTGCAGGCCAGCCGCCTACCATGTGAGTGCATCGGCCCCCGACGGAGGCAGCTGCTGCCCCGCCCTGGCTCGATGTTTTGCCTCTGGCGCTAGCGTGACCAGGCACAGACCTGGCACTCAGCAAATGTCAAACGTCCACTGCTGAACGAGAGGCGCGCTGGCCAGCCTGGCCCTTCTCGGAGCTCACATTAAGCACCGGTGCCAAGCCTGACTTCCGTTGGGAGGGGGCGTGGCAGACTCTAACACGCTTACTTCCCTCACGTCTGTGTTTCCCCAGGAACGTGTCCAGTATGACAACCGGCAGCCCCAGGAGGCTGGTGAGCACCCCAAATGTGGCCCCTATTACATTTCTATTGGACACTGCTGGTCTCCACTCTGATAACAGTATTTTCATCCCCACACGTATTCCCCCCTCCATTACTGGACTGCGGGGTCTCAAGGGCAGAAGCCCCCTCGTTCTGGGTCTGCATGGCACCTGCTCGCGGCCGGCCCTCCCCAGACATGCTAGAACTGAGCTGGGAGCTCAAGGTGTGGACGAAAGGAATGAACTCAGATCAGAACATCCTCTCTAGTGACACAGACGTAGAAAGTGGACGTGTGTGAGTAACGAGAGTCGCCGTGCTGTCCCCGACACCCCCACGACTTATTTACTTCATAACGACAAGTCTGTATCTCTTGGCCCCCCTCGCCCACCCCCACCCCCATCCCAGCAATCACCAGCCTGCTGCCTGTTTTGCATACTTGAGAGTTGCTAAGAGAGCAGATCTTAGAAGTTCTATCACAAGAAAAAAAATTCTGTAACCGTGTGAAGGGACGGACGCTAACTACACGTTACCGTGGGGATCACCACGCAAACGGCCCCGCTGTACACCTGACACTAACAGTGCTGCGTGTCCGTTACCCCCAACGTGTATAAAAAGCAGACGTGTTTTATCTGAGTACAGTGCAAATTCCGTAGCTCACATCTGGGGCAGGAGCACAGGTGTCAGAGGCGTGGGTGTGTCACTGCCTGTCCTCACATCTACCTACCTGCCCCCCCCCCCCCCCCGTGCACTCACACACTGACCAGAACCTTCTCCTGCAAGTGAACTGGCTCTGTCTTGAGTTAACCTTTTCCTAGTCCTGGGGTAGGCGTATGAACCGTTCCAGTGCCCGGGAAAGCCAAAGGGAAGGGAGAACTCAGTCCAGTTGTAAGGCCAATAGTTTGCATTTGGCCCCAAGACACCCTCACCCATAACTCCTTGTCCTCCCTGGATGGTACCTTTTCCCCTGAATCCCACGACCACATCTGTGCCACCTGCCTTCACGTTCTCTTACCATCGATACCCATTCTTCCTCCCAGACACTTAAAACTCAGATACTTTCAGTCCTATTGAACTGATAATGACTGCAAGAGTTCAATAGGGTTGTTTTTCCTAAACACGCTTGCATTTCAATTCTGACTAATGCTCGCAGGAAAGGAAAGAATCTCTAATGGTGGAATCGTGAGGACTAGCTGTCAGGCAGAAGTGGTTTATCTATTTAGGGCAGGACAGGGCCTACACATAAGGTGGGCCCCGGCGGGGAATTCTTTTCCTAAGCCTCAGTGTGGAGTTAAGGACGAGTAACCACAGGGCAAGACTTGATGAAGCCAGGGCACTGTGCCAGGCAGACACATTTACTCACGCACACACATCTTCTGAGCACTGACTGTGCCACTCACTCTTCTCAAGAGCTAATGAAGAATGAGACTCAGTCCCTGCCCTCATGGGCCCACAGTCCAGAGACCAGGGCTCCTCTTCCATGTCAAACAAGAAGCCTGAACACAGGTTTCCGGTGGACACACCCCCTGGGTCTCCACTGCCAACTACGAGGTCCTGACGCTGGCCTTTCCGGAAGCCCCTGAGGTCATGCACGGGCAGGGCGGGCGACCAGGCTTCACCAGCCACATGGCCCAGCCAACCGCCCACGGGGGGCTGGCAAAGGTGGGAGAGGGCAGAGCAGCAGCGGGCCCTGCCACGCCAGCCCTCCTTGGCTGGCCACCCAAGGGAAAGCGCGACAAATGGCAGGCGTCCCAGTGAGTGGACAGAGCGAGCACAGTGAAGGGCAGGCTGGGAAGGCTGACGCACAGATGGGCCCAGCATGGCTGCCACCAACCTCCTCTTGGGAGGGGAGAATGAAGAAATAAAGTGACACCCTTCTGCAGAGCTCATGCAGGGGATGGAAATGCAAATATGAGCCCCAGCCCCTCCCCCCATCACCAGGTCCCCTCGGTCTAGCAGCACGACCCTGGCCTCTGCCAACATGCCGCCTCTGCTCCGGGCTCTCTTCTAGCCATGCCAGAAATCCTCATAATGATGAAAACCCCCACAGAGGAATGTCGGGTTTCTGGCTTCTCACTGTCCCTGGGGTCCTTGCACAGTTCGCCCGGCCACTTCTCTGCACCTGCCCGGCGTCCCAATTAACTTGGCCTGTCCGGAGGCTGCTGGGAGACAGTGAGGCAGCTGCCCCCCACCCCCGCAGCAGCAGGGAATGAACCCTGCACCCTCTTCTGGAAGGGGCATCAGGGACCTGGCATTGAAGAAATATCCCACTGTTTCTCGTTGACTGCTGGAGTACAGGGCCCTGGCCCAAGGGAGGGGGCTGGAGCAGCCAGGCCTCCCCCAGGCGGCCAGACCTGCTCCAGTCCTGACGTGGACAGAGAACTCGCGGAGTTGGGGCCCCCGAAGTTCTAACATGGACGCACCGCAGCCTCTGACTTTCTATTAACTGAGGGTTAATCGGAGTTATGTGACTGCCACTCCCCACTCGGCGGCCTCATGACTCACAGACTCTTTGAATTCCTGGAAGGGGGTCTTAGAGAAAGAGAGTCAGTGGGCCCCACGGCTTGTCTGCTCCAGCTCCAGCAAGCCCCGGCTCCTGCCTCCCCCTCGTGTCTGACTGGCATCAGGCAGGAGAAACCCTCTCGAGCCAGACTTCAAACGTGAAAATCTAGATCAAGGATATATTTGGCTTTCCAAGCTAATCTTTACATCAATTTGGTCTCTACTGACTTGTAGCCCTTTGAAGAAAACTTGGCAACCACGCATATGGAAAGCAGATGACTCTTACGTAACCCCAGACAGGAGCCCCTGGGCTCTGGAAGGCTCGGCAGTCACGGGTGGGTCGGGGTTTGCTGTTTACCCACTTCATCATGACCTAGGGGGCAGCTTTTATCCACACGGCTGGGCAGTGGAGCTTTCCCACAAGAAGCCCAGGATAATAAAGGCGTCAGGAAGCACGCCCAGCCCACTCGTGCCAGACGTCTTGATGGTGCCCAGGCCGGGGGAGTGGGGGATGACGAGGCCGGGCTGGGCTGCCACTGCCACCTGAAGGACCCCAGCTAAGAGGATGCAGGATGCGGTGGGGAAGCAGGCTGTTCCCTCTCCGGAAACGCGGACACGGGCGTCTCGGGGAGGCGTGGAGCTGTCTCCGCTTGTGCGCTGGCTTGCCCTGCTCCCTACTTATCGCCCTCTTGGATGCACAGAGGAAAAGGAAGCGATAAATCAACAGAAGGGACAGACTAGGAGGAGCCCGCCAGCCCCTCCTCCGCTTGGACAGTGGCTCCCCTCGGTGGGCGTGGCATGAGGGGAGGGGGACGCACCCCGGTGGTGGAAAGAGTTGAGCTGCCTCTCAGATGGCCATTTATTCCAGCATCGCTGTCCCTGACGAGCACCCCAGCCGCTGACACTCGATGGATGCCGGCTGCAATCAATTTGGTAGCAGCAGCTGGAAATGGGCACGAGCCAGGTTTCACCAGGAGGGCGATGTCTGTGGACAGAGCGTCTGATTCCGTCCATCCTCTTCAAGCCTCCGCACAGCCCCAGCTGCTGGACGTCAGAGGCAGGGGTGGTGGCAGCCCACCCACTGGGTCTATGTGGTGAGGCCCAAACATGGTACCATGTGCGTGGCCAGAGCTCGGGGGACTGCGAAGCACCCCGCAAAGAGAGTCACATCACTTTGTTACACACGCACCCCCGAGCAGACACACACACCGGGGCCGTGGTGGGTGGGAGAGCGGACACCGCGGCCCCCAGGAGCCGTCCTGGGAAGGAGCCGTGGGCCGGCGAGCCGGGGCACGCCTGACGACACCGAGCAAATGCCTCGCACGCTCCCGGCCCCTGACAAAGCTGCGGCACTGTGGGCTGCAGCCTCCGAGGCCACTTACAACAACGAGGCCGCCAAACTCTGCTGCGTGCTGAGTAAGCACCCCTCCAAGCTGGGCTCGGTGCTCATTTATGTCTGAGCTCCAGAGCAGCTGGTCAGGCTGCCGGGCTGCTTTCAAGAGATACCTTTACCCGTGCCTGGAGCTTTGATACAACTACCACCAAAAAGGCACGAAAACAGCTCAATAAGACTCCATCTGTTTCTGCCTCATAAGAAGAGAAGGCTCCATGCACAGCTCCGGTCACACGCAGAAGCAAAAAACCAAGCCCAGACTTTGTCTGCGGAGCCTGAGCGGACAGCTATTCTCACTCAGGTCATGCTCAGAGCTGCCTTCGACAGACCTGGACTCCGGGTTCAGCGTCTGCCTGACGAACCAGGTTCGAAGCCTGGCCGCAGGGTATCCAGGGCTCACCTGGGGAGCCACGGGGTGGCTTGGGAGCAAAGGTGACGGGCTTTCTCCAAGGACAAGGGGCATGTCCAGGTCTGAAGCAAGCAGTCCTGGCTTCGTGACCGTTACCCCTGCCTGTTGTGATGGGAAAACAGCACGGACCCTCCCGGCAAGGCCCCTCTGCTGGCCAGGGGATGGCTCTCACAGACGTGACAGAGCTCTCTCCTGTCAGCCTCCTAGACAGGTGACAGCTCGTCCTCAGAGGCACACTTACAGAAAATCTCTTGTGCTAACACTGAAGAAAAAAAAACACACAAAAGGTCAAACTTCAAAATCACCAACAGAACTATTTCCTACAGCAAAATCCCAAGGAGCTTGCACTGGGGGGCTTTAGAGGAGCTGTTTAGTGAATTCTGAACCAACAGAGAGGTTTCTTTCCATGGTATTTACTCTTCTCTTCCCCTTATCAAAATGTACTAATCTTTCAATCTAGCAACTTAGTAATAAAAAAAGAAAAAACCCCACATAACTTGCCAGCCATCAGTCAGAATCAAGCCGCCAGACAGGAGCTCCGGACGCAGCTGGGAGCCAAAGATGCACCCAGAGCCGGGGCTGGGACCCTCTGATCGTTCCCGAGGCCCTCCGGGGCTGGCTGAGCCTTGAGAGGCAGATGGCAGGGCACCTGGAGGGGTCACCGGGCAAGGCTGCCCTCGCTCCATTTTGTCTGTGTCCCAGAACACGGAGCCTAAACCTTATCTAGTCCAAGAACAGGGTATCGATTCAGGCCACCGCCAGTACCCAACAGGATCGCATCGCCGTTAACCTTTTACAGTCCACGCTGGCAAACAAGACCCAGCCACCAGGAGAAGGAATGCCGCTTTCCAGAAAAAGGCGGATAATAACATTTGACAATTTTCACTAGATGTTTTAAACAGTCTTTACCCCCGGGATGGGGGATTGTCTCACAAATCAAAGGTAGCTAGAGAACGCTTGGCGAGCTCTGTGCTCTTCTGATTTCTCAAAATCAGGACGCGCACTTGAGTCTCCCTTCGGCTCACTCCCCCTGGCTTTGATGGGGCGGCGGTGGGGGCGGCTCAGGCAGCCGCTCCAGCACCTAGCGGCCCTTTCCTCCCCAGCACGGGAGCGCAGTGCATCCCAGTGGACAAACTCGAGAACCGCACCACTTTTCCGCCTCCGCCTATGTCCTCCTCGCTTTCGGTTGCAACCCGGGACCCAAAAACGCACCAGCTCCGCGAAGCCCCCTGGCAGGC
Organism: Ursus arctos; assembly: GCF_023065955.2. Lineage (NCBI taxonomy): Eukaryota > Metazoa > Chordata > Mammalia > Carnivora > Ursidae > Ursus > Ursus arctos. Next base: position 2,841,933 of record NW_026623008.1, on the reverse strand, counting down.
AGGCGACGGCTTGGAGGCAGCCTGCCCCGCCAAGGAGACAACTACGCACGACTGGGCTCTAGGCCGCCCCAGCACGGGTTGAAAGCCCGAGCTCCACAGCAAGCGGGCAAAGTTTGCTGGAAAGGGTCTTCCCGTGTACCCCTGCCGCGAGTTCTGAGCTCGACCCCCTGGTTCCAGCCGGCCCTGGAGTCCGGAACCAGACAAGCCCCGGGGCGCTCCCGCGGGTGTCTGCGTGTGTGGGTGGGTGGGGGGTGCCCGCCTGAGCTCCCCCAGAGCCCCAGCGTCTCCCGCCCCAGCTGCCCGCCAGCTGTGCGCACCCGTCCGCCCGGAGGTCACCGGCAAACAGCTGGATCGGCAGCTGGCCCCCGGGAAGCCCCTGCTCAGCCCTGGGGCCCCGAGGAAGGGGAAGGGAGAGCGGAGTGGCTGTTTGATTTTGGTTTCCTCCAACTCCCACTGCCAAGCTCTCGCCGGGAATCGGGAGCCGGGAGCGGGGGGGAGCTCTAGCTTTCTCCCGCGGCCCCGGTCCCCGCCCTGGGTCCACGGCCCGCCGGGCCCCGGGGAGGAGGCGCGCCGGGGCGGCAGGCCAGGACACTGCGCTGCTGGCGCCCGGAGCCGCGGGCTCGCCGGGCCAGCCCCGCTGCACGGGGATCTGGGGCGGGCGCCCCTGGCCGGACCCGCACGCGCGCAGCCGGGGAAAGCCGGCCGCTCCCTGCGGGGCCGCGGAGCTCCAGGCTCCAGACTGGCACCCCGACCGAGCTCCCGGGGCCCCCTCTGGCAGCTAGCGGGGAGGGTCCCTTTATTTGCAACGTTGAGGAGAGCGCCGCTTCAGCCCAGCCCGGCACCCACGCACCCACGCACCCACCCGCATCCCGGCGCTGGCCGGGTCGCTCACCTGAGTCCTAAAAGCTGTTGAATCCACATGGTCACGTTTCGGGGAGCGGAGCCTCAGACCTTGCTCGCCCCGGCCATCTGCGCGGCACCCGCGCCCGCTCGCTTCCGTCCCGCGGCGCCGGTCTCTGGCTCTCGGTCCGCCGCCGCCCGCCGCCCGCCGCCCGCCGGCCGCGGGGCGCAGAGCGAGTCAGAGCGCGGCCGCGCGGGGCTCCATGCCGGCCGGCGCGCCGCCGCCGTTGGGGCGCATGGCTCAGGCGGGGCGGCCCGCGGGGGCGCACATCCTCCGGCCCCGGCGCGGGGCTCGCCGCCCCTCCGGGGGCGAGCCAGCGAAGGCGGCAGCGAGGCGGGGGCGCCCACGGCCGGCCTGGGAGGGGCGCGCTCGGGCGCTGCGGCCGCGCGGTGAGAGTCGGAGGAGACGCGGCTTCGCCCTCCCGGGCGGTGGGGAGGGAGGCCGGGCGGCGCCGCCGCGCACGGTGCGTGTCTCGTGGCGCCGCTCTCGCCTCCGGTCCGAGCCCCGCGCCGAGGGGGCGGCGCGGTCCGGGGGTGCGGGCGGCGGCGACGCGGAAGGACGCGGGTCGCCTCCGCGCGCCGCCAGGTCAGGGGGCTCTGCCGGGGGTGCGCCGCCGGCCGGCACCGCTCAAGTTGGCCGGGGGCTCCGTCTGAGCGCTCGCTCTGCAGACGGCCACGGCGCTGGAGGCCGGCAGGAGGCGGGCGCGGGAGGCGCGCGGAGCGAGGGCGCCGTGGAGCGCGGGGCGTGGGGACGCGCGGCGGCGGCGCCGCGCCGAGGAGGCGCGCGGGGATCCCGGGGCCCCGCCGCCCGCGCCCACCGCGCCCGCCGCAGAGCCGCCCGCGCCGCTCGGCCGCCTCCCTCCGCGCGTCTGCCTCTCCGCGCGCTCGCCCCCGCCTCCCCGAGCGGGTCCCAACTCCGCCCGCCCGGCCCGGCTCACGTCACCCGCCTTCCCCGCCCCTCGACTGGAGCCCGAACCCCCTGACCGGAGCCGGCTGCCGCTTGCTGCCCCGCCTCACCGCGCGGGGCTGTGCCCGGTCCCGGCCACACATCAGGCGGGGTCCCCGGCCGCCCCTTCCCCATCCCCGGCCTCGTCCCAGTCCCCACCTTGGGAAAGGCTCGAGAGAGGCCGCGGGCTCGGATTGGACCGCCGGGCGCCGCCGGATGGTGTTGCCACGGTAACCGGATGGCCTGCGAAGCAGTTCGAGGTTCCGACCCGTTTACGGGTGCGCCCAGTGGACCTGGAGAACTAATTTGGGGAGGGGGGCGTTCCCGAGGGAGCACTGGTTGGGGGGCGCCTGGAGCGAGAGGCTGCGCAGAAAGTTTCCTCCAGGCGGAGCTGCACCAGAGGCGCCGCCAGAGTCTGGGAAGCGGGAGGGTCCGCTCCTAGGGGTCCTTCTCTTCCCGCCTCCCCAGCCCCAGCCTTGGGCCCTGGAGAAAGAAGCCCCTGCGTTCCAGGTCAGAGGTTAGCACCTTCTGCCCCAGCCCAGCCCGGACCTGAATGTCCAGGCTCCCACAGACCCCCGGGCCGAGCTTCAGGCAGCAGCCGTAGCTCAGCCAGGCCCTCGCTCCCTAGGAGTCGCTAAGAGTTCCGAGTCCTCGGCCTCCCAGACTCCGCCGCAGCCAGTATCCCAGCCGTTCCCATCCCAAGACTCCCCATTGCTTTCTGAGTGAGGCTCTGTTTGCAGGTCAGTGTCTGGAGGAGGAAGGGCCCTCGATGCCGGCCTCTCACTGAGAGAAGTGACCTACAGTGAGGCGCTCTGCCTACCTGGGAAACCGCCCGCAAGCCCCGGCTGCCCCCTCGGCACCCTCCAGGTTGGTGCAGAATCGCAAGCCTTAGGGGTCACCTGGCACAGCACTTCCGTGGCAAGCGCGGAGGCGGTCGGGAGTGGAAGGAAGGTTAACATCAGACCTGACCCATGCACCTGCCTCCCTTAGCCAAGCTCTGGACTCACCCCAGTCTTGTGAGTTCAGCATAGAAGCCCCACGTGGCTGGCCAGGCCTCTCTGAGAAGGGACAGTGGGTGGTGGGGCAGATCCAGGCCCTGCATCCCGCCTGCATCCCTGGGCTTCGGGTCTTCGAGAGCCGTGGGAGTCCACTCCGCCCAGAGAGCAGGTATGGGTGACCTGCCTCCCCTCGAAGATCCCAGACGCCAAAGGCAGGCGGCAAGGAACTGCGGGGGCAAGAACCCAAGGTTTGCCGTGCACGTACACGCCAGTGCTGTTTACTTGCTGAGGGGGCCTGGGGGCCTGATCTAACTTCTCTGACCCCGCTTCCTTCTCTGTAAAATGGGTTTCATTTTTGTGGCGAGTAAATGAGGTGGCCTCACACACAGCGTCACTATTAGGGTTCAAAGAAACACCAGGCTGAGTCAGCACTTTGCCTGCCTGGTGCTTCCGGGGTGGTCTTGCCCTGGAGCCTTCTCCCTGAGGAGTTTGGGGGAACAGAGCCCACCAAGGGGGACCCGGAGGGACTGGAGCAGCAGGCTGGGCCCAGGATAGGCAGGGGAGAATGGGGTACCCACAGTGCTGCCACCTAGCGGGACAAAGTGGGGGTGCTGCGGGAGGGAGGCCCTTTCAGGAGCCAGAGCACCCCTCTAGCCAGAGCACCTGTTCCGGGCCAGGTGGGGCTGGGGGGTGGGGGCAGTCCTGATCCTCTCTGTTCCAGGAACCCCTCCAGCAGCCATGTGCAACGTGGGGACCTTGTCTCAGAACATGTATAAATACGTACGCTAAAATACACTAGGAAGAGTTATTAGGAATTCAGTTATATTGCAATGCGTCATAAACTATTAAAACACATTTTTGAAATAACAATGTATGTTCTTTAATATTATGTCAAGTAATGAGTGGGTGGATCGAAAACATAGCACGATTTAGAAGTGGGGATATGCAGCAATGGTATTTCGAGACATTCGAAATGTCGGTCACATGACGGGGGATGCCGGCAGGTTCTGGGTTTGAGAGCAGGTTACAGGGGCCTCGTGCCACGGCGGCCTGTTGCCTACACTTGGAAGGAAATGCTGGATTTCAGTTGGAATTTGCAAGGATAAACATATCATTTTTCCCCACCCATGTATAAAGACCCCTTGGGTTCTACCCACATACCCTGGGAGTCCCTGGATCCCCGGTATGAAGCCCCGGCTAGATAGGAGTGTGTTCTGAAAACGGCAAGGGAGTAAGCTGGCAGAAGGAGCAGGAGAAGTCAGGGTCTAAAGAACACAGTAGCTGTTGACCAAGTGGGTGCAGATGTCTGGCATCTCTGGGGGAGGGGGCTGCCCTCTGCCCCACCCAGGCCTGAGTGCATCAGTAAGGACGAGGCACACGCGTTCCCTTTTTCCTCCGGGCCCTGAGAGCTACTGCTCAGCTCCCTCCAAAGAAAGCACCCACCTGGTATTCTGTTTGTTTTTATATTTTTCTCTTGATGAAAACATTGTCGTTTTTTTTACATGCTGTAAAATAGTAAAACCAGGGCTTCTATTTCACCCTTCATGTAATTGATTTCCTGTGCTTTGAGGGCATCTCACATTTCTGACCTTTCCATGTTCCTCCTCTCTTGGGAATTGGGGGGGTGGGCGGATGTCATCCCACACCCAACACACAGACTGTCACACACAGGCACGGGCCTCCCCAGCTTCAGCAGGTGCAAAAGGGAGTTTTCAGAGGCAGCCGCTATAGAAAGCTCTCCCGGCCCCCTCCCACTTCTGGTTGCTATCCCCCTACTCAGAAGCAAGCCAGCCCCTGAAATCCTAGAATTAGCTTGCAGCACACTGGCCTCTCTGAGCCCCCTGGCCTCTGCCCTGCCCTATTTTCCCAACAAAGGAGTTGGCTGACCCCCTGCAGGTGTCCTCTTTGAGGCTCTCTTAGGCCATTTACCTAATGGCCTTCACAGAGTGGACTATTTTTAAAACCCTCTAAAGCCAAATTGAGCTGCCATTGTTCATTTTTCTCCCAAGGAGGTAAATGTGTCTTAAGCATGACATTTGATTAAGTAGCTAAGTTTGTGATTTTAAATGGAAGGAAAAACACTGATTAAAATTATTACGTTTCTTTAAAGCAGTCACACTACTGTCTTCTCTGCCCCCTGCCTTACTAGCTCCCGCACACAAGAAAACTTGCTTGTGCTGGGGTGGGGGTGGGGAACGAACTCCCAGTCACTCTTCCTTGGGGGAGGTTAAGTGCCCAGACTTTGAAAGTCCTCCCCTGTCTTCTGAGCTGTTCCCCAGGTGAGGTTTGAACACAGCTGCCGGCTTCAGCTGGGTGAAAGAGCGAGGCTGCCACGTCAGGGGCCAAAGAGAGAAGCCAAGACTCCCCCAGACAAAATGACTCACAGGACAGTCAGACCACAGCCCAGGGCCAGCAAGAGAAAATGCCAGGTCTCTCCTGTCCATTCCAACATGCCCGTGTATCTGAAAGAGGAAAAGTTGCTCTCTCCACTTGTTCTGAGCAAGTGATGGACTCCAAAGGCAGGTGAGAAAAGGACTGCCTGAGAATTTGCGCTGGCTTGGGATGGAAGAAAAAAAAAACCTATTTCAAGGCTTTTAGGGATTCACTGTGATGACAGTTTTGCTTCTTCAATTTAGATGGGCAAGGATGATGAGAAGGAGCATTCATTTACAGTTCAAAATAAACTGACAATTTGAACACAGTCCCTTGGCAGAGTGGAGTCCAGCGCTTGGAGCCTGCAGCTGGAGAGAGGAGGAGAAGGTCCAGAAGTGGGCAGAGGCGTGCAGGGAAGTTGGTCAGGGGCTGGGGTGTCCCCCCGGGGGGAACACAGTGCCCAGTTGAGTCCTCGTGTTTTCTCTCATAACTATGGCTGAGACCAAAGTCTGAGGGTTTTGTCCTGTGTGGTGGTTCTGCTCCAAGGCAGTTGTGCTCCTGTTAAAGGTATGTCCGGTGGCAATGGAAGGGGTGGTCTCTGCTGTGGGACAGAGGCAGCCAGCAGAGCCGATGGAGCCAGAAGATGTGAGGGAAATCCCCTTCCTCTCTCATACTCCAGAAAACGCTGGGTCTTGGGAGGTAGAGGGAAGGGGTGCTGGACTGCACAAAGTACTCGGGATGGGGCTCATTTGGATATTAAAGAGAAGGGGGGAGGGGAGATCCGGGACATGGGCGATCAGCCCCTTGTTTGATGTGGGGACTGAGTCTCTCACTGGCACCCAAAGGTCCAACACCTGGTGGTAGGAGGATGAGAGGATGAGTTCACCCCGTTGAATGAGCCCCGAGCATGTACAGGAAGGACCAGTGAGTGTGGCTCCCTGCAAAGAAGGACGCCTCACTGGAGAAGCTCCTGAAATGGGGACGACTGCAAAGTGAAGGAGGTCTGACCTGGGAGCTGTTGCTGCTACTGGCTGGTCTCAGGCAGACAAGGCAAAGCTGGATGCCAGCGTATCTCCACTGCTGATGTTCCTTCCAAATTGATTCATAAGCCACATCAGTCAGGGCAGACTAGATTATGTTCTATCAACAGACAACCCCCAGAGCTCTGCGGCTGAACCCCACGAAGGTCAAGTTCTCGTTCTTGCTCATGACCACCAACAGTTGCCATCAGCTTTGCTATGCACATTGTCTTCATTCTGGGACCCAAACTAAAGGAGCTGCTCTTACTTGAACGTCCCCTGTCACATGATGCAGGGCATGGAGTCACAGTGAAAGCTCACGGTAGCCCTTAAAGCTTCTGCTAGGAAAGAAAACATGTCACTTCTGAGCACATTTCACTGCCCAAAGCAAGTAACATGGTCAAGCTGACAATGAAGGCTGAGGAATCATAAAGCTCACACAGGGAGGGACAGGTGACACCCTGGGAGGGACAGGTGACACCTTGGATACTCACACAGTTCCCTAAATTTACCAGTAGAGGTCAATGATTCAAGAAGATGGTTTGTATTTCAATTTCACAGAGACCCTAAACTTGACAATGCCAGAATTTGTTCAAAGGAAGGAGCATGTTTTCGGGCAGACATGCTGAGTTTGCATACCTTTTCTATCTCTGAGCTCTAGAGAGATCCTTGACTTTGAAGGCTGGGAGGACTCTGGACCTGATTGCATCACCCATCCAAGAGTCAGGCACCTGACTAATGTTGGAAAGACAGAGGCAAACACTTGTCAACTACAGTGAGGTGGTGGGGGTGATTTGCTTACCCCTAGCTATAGCCATGGTCAGATAATGCATCTTTGGAGGCTACGCTTCTATCTAGATGGGAGAGTTGTGATTAGTCAAGAAAAATCATCATTATCATGAGCATCATCATTATAGTTACCATCACCACCATCACCATCATCACCATCATCACCATCATCACCATCATCATCACCATCATCACCATCTCCATCATCACCATCATCATCACCATCTCCATCATCATCACCATCACCATCTCCATCATCACCATCTCCATCATCACCATCATCAAAATATCCATCATCATCACCATCATCATCACCACCATCACCACCATCATCACCATCACCATCACCATCATCATCACCATCATCACCATCATCATCACCATCACCATCTCCATCAACACCATCATCATCACCATCATCATCTCCATCATCACCATCTCCATCATCACCATCATCAAAATATCCATCATCATCACCATCATCATCACCACCATCACCACCATCATCACCATCATCATCTCCATCATCATCTCCATCATCATCACCATAACCATCAACTTTAAGAGTTTTATTGTTGCTTAGGATCTACTGAGAGACCTGTTTTTAACACACCAAAATGCATCTGACCCTTCTATGGCCCCCTTTTTAGGCCAGGAATCATCAGACCCCATTTCCCCAAGCAGCAGTTCAGGTGACGTCAGGGCTGCTCACAGCCAATCCAGAGACTAATCAAGCAGAAAAGCCACTTCCTCTAACGATGCCTTGTCCAAGCTGTTATTCTCAGGCTTGAAGAGGCTTCCGGAACATGCTAAGGAGGAAGGAAGACATGTCACTTATTGAGTGCCCTGATGCAGAGCAAATCCCCAGCTGGCTTGCTCCAGGGTGGCCCGAAATTCACCCCAGTCTTTAAGCATCAGCCACCATGATGAATTTTACATTTCTAATCTCATTTAACCACCACAACAACGCAGAGAGGTTGATAATATCATCTTAGCTGAGCTGAACATTTAAAATATTAAGCACTATGCAGCTCGAACACTGGAACGGAGGAGGCTGGCTTATGGCCGTGGAGCCAAGCAGGGGTTCTGGGTGAGGTGCTGAAGCAATATGGGGCGGTGCTGGGAAAGTTCAGGGGCTGTTTCCAACTGTCATGTCGACATTTCAGTGTCGTAATAGTGTACTATTTGGGCACCCACCTGAAGCTCAGGCCTGATCACATAGGTGTGTGCATAGACGGAGTTCAAAGAGGATGGTCCAAGATCACCCAGCAGGGAAGGGCTGTCTCTGGTCCAGCCCCAGCTGGTCAAAGGCAAGGCTCTATTTACTGTATCATATGGGTGACATGTCAGGCAAAACCCTTCTCCCCCATTCTATTCCCCACTTGCGGAACATGTCAAAAAGCATCACCCCTCGTAGGTAGCCTGTGTTCAGGGCAGCAATATCCAGAATACCAGTCATTGCTGCGGGCCATCACATTCTTACAGCGTAGCTGCTCCCTGAATCTCACCTTTGAACTGTGCTTGTATGAAATGTGCACTTCTGCTTAGTCTTCTGGGGAGTGTGGCTGCAGTCGCACACGGCTGACCATCTGATATCCATTCTCCCCTTCATCCTTAGTTACAGAACGTATGAGGGTGTTTGTGGGGGGGATGACAAATAGGCCAAGCCAAAAGGGCATCTATCCCAGCCTCTCTCGTACCTGGGGTGGCCTGTGACAAAGTCCTGGCCAGCAACACGCAGGCAGACATTGCTTGACGGAACTTCCCGAAAAGGGGACTGACCCTCTCGCACACAACATTTACCTTCCTTCTTCACCTTACTCCTGCCTGGAACACAGATGGGATGCAAGAGATGGAGCAGCCGTGTTGTCAACTTGAGGTGGCAGGTGTGTGTGTGGAAGCTACAAGCTGTGAAGACCAGAGTGAGTGGACAGAAGCAGTCTGGGCCCCTGGGGCATTGTGGACGTCCATATGAACCTACCTACAGACCTAGTAGCAAGAAAGATAAATCCGTCTTAGCTCAAGCTACAGTTTGTTCCAGTTTTCTATAGCTTTTGGGCAAATGCAATGGAGCAGGTCAGTGCTTCCCCGCAAGGCTGGGAAACCCTGAGCACGGGCCGAGCTTCTTGTCAATGGTCTGGGGAGGAATTTTACTACGTCACTAATGTTCTAGCCCAAGAGGGGAACAGGAACCTGGAATCAGCAGGCTGAACGGAGACCTAGCGCGTGGGCTTCACGTCGCCCACTGCGCATCCCGAGCCCTGCCTACCCCACCAGTACCCAGCCCTGCCTACCCCACCAGTACCTAACGGGCGTCTCTGGCCGAGTTCTGACCTGGGGTGGGGGTGGGGTGGAGCTGAGGATTCCTCGGCTTTTTGTTCCAGGGTTTCTGAAGGCTCCACTGAGAGAGCAGGCAAATGCCGAGTCTCCTGGGAGACAGTGACTCCTGGCTCTGGGCTTGATGTCTGGTGCCCCCAGCTCTCCTTTGTTGCAGGGCCAACCAAAGGCTCTGGAGAAGGCACTGCAGATTCGCCGGGTCTGGAGCAGATGTTTAAAAGCTGAATCAGGCCCACGGCTTCCCAAACGAGCTTGAGGAGTTTCATTTCTCCCGGCTAAATAAAGCAAGGGTAGCAGTCCAGGATCTCTTTTCGTAGAGCAACTGTACTAGAATTCCTCCCCCCGCCACCCCCGGCAGCCCCTCCCACTCACCCAGCGCAGAGATCTCCAAAATCAGCATGGGCACTCGCATGCAATGAGAGGAGCCTATGGTAGCCCAAAGACCACGGTGTGTGTGTGTTTGTTTTCTAAGAAACAAGGAATTCGGGTCCTGCCTCCACCACTTGCCCTCTGCGTGATGTCAGACCAGTTACATCACTCCCCAGACTGGTTCTCACATCGTGAAAGTGGGAAGTAAAGGCTGTGCCTCGGAAGGTTAAATTAGATGAGCTCTGGACGCGCCTCCGCGTTGGGGGCTCATGGTTGCCGTGATTAGGAAGAGGTCCACGGTCAGCATCAACTACTTATTAGCCTTTTCTTGATGCAACAAGCATTTATCGTGCAGGGTCGCAGCTGCCAGTTTGTTCAGTGAAACACACCTGATCTCCACCCTCATAGCACTTAGAGCTCAGGGTGGGATTCGGGCAATAAACAGATGCGTGAGACACAAATGCATGACTGCCCATCAACAACCTTCTGAAAGCCATCAGCTGGCCCCTGCCTGTGCTCAGCGCCATCACCTTCTAAGCTCTGTCTGCTCTCAGGGGCTACAGCCTGAAGCTATACTGCTCGGCTTCCTTCCTGCAGGAGCCGATGATGCTGTGAATTGCTGTGGACGGATCGCGTCCAGGTCTCAGAAGAGAGTCAGCAGCAGAACACTGCCGGAAAGCAGGTGCTACGTCCACGCATGTCCGTGAGCGTGATACCTTCCTCAACAGGAATTAAGTGCCCACTTACTGCAGACAAGAATCTGCTAAGAGCTGCAGGGGGTGTCAGTCCACCTGTGCCCTGAGAGCTTGGTAGGAAGAGGATGACGCATGCACATTTGGGTCAGCTTCCCTTCAGGCACAATGCCCAGCAGCTTAGGGTCAGTCATTCTTAAATCCATCCGCTCACTTAGCCAGAATGTACTCTGTGACTGCTGAATCAGACCAGTGAGGCCTCTGCTCCTCTCCACTTCATTTCAGCGGGTTCCAGAAAACAGAGACGAGACAAACACCCCTTCAGAGCCTGCACTTGGGATTAGGGGCTGCTGAGGCCGGACATTCGCCATGCCCAGATTCCCCGGGGCCCAATCTCAAGCCCCAAACATCCAGGGGGGATAGCTGTCAAACCCTCTGATTGGGGCATCTGCATTAAAGCTTGCTTGAAAGTGGGGAGGGGGCAGCTAGCCTCATCTGCACCGTATTTAAGGAGGTGAGTGCCAGTCTGGGGGAGATGGGTATTGCAGAGGGGGGCTCTCAGCAAGCAGGGTGACCCTATGTCCCAGTCTGGCCCCATCGGAATAATAATTGTCCACCGGGTCCCATCGCCCCCTCCAAGCGTCCCAGTTTGGACTGTATATTCTGTGCCGACCCGATCAGTCAAGCACTCCCACATCAAAGGCTCTCAGGCATTGGGAAAGCCCACCTGGGGGATAAAAACCACCAGGGGTCTTAAGATCGAGGAGTGAGGGTCCACACAGAAATACTTGCACATGTGTATTCATGGAAGCATGATTCACAGTAGCCAAAACGTGGACACGACTCCAATGTCCATCAACAGGCACGTGGGCAAAAACGTGGTCCATCCACACAGCGCAATGGCAGTCCGCCGTAAAAAGTCATGAAGCACAAACACGCCACAACACGGATGAACGCTGCCAACGTTATGCTGGAGAAAGAAGGCCACTTACTGTTTGCTGATGCCAACTGTCCAGGGCAGGGAAATCTTTAGAGACAGAGAGCACATCACGTGTCGCTTAGGCTGTGGGGGCTGGTGCGGGGAAGACAGGAGAGACATAACTAAAGGGAAGAATTTCTTTTGGGGGTGATGAAAATGTTCTCAAATTCACTGTGGTGGTGGATGCATGTATCTGTGGATATTCCCAAAGCCACTGAGTTGTACACATTAAATGGCTGAGCTGTAGGGTATGGGAATTACATCTCGATAAAGATGTTAATTGTTCTATGTTAATGTTCTATAAAATGTTCTATGTTAATTCTACGGGAATTAAAATTAAAAAACTTAATAAAAAAAATCATGCATAGGTGAAAGAACCATCCAAAGTAAGATGAGTCAATAGATTTTCCTTGAATACAGGGCAAAAGGCGTGGATATGGAATTTCTCATTGCAACTAACATTTAGGAAACTACCACTTGTCACAGTTTAGTGTAGGTATCAAAGAAGAAGCCCACGATCGTCTGGAAAGGCTATTTCCTGGCTACACACACGTCTGAGGCCAGGTTTTCTTCATATACTTTAACCAAAGCAACTGTAAACCTGAGTAAGGACGCAGATATGAGAATCCAGATGTCTTATGCAATGTGTTTTTAATTTGGAAATATTATTCTTAATAAAAAATGTTCTTTACATCAACATTTTTTTTTTAAGGAAGAAGGAGTTGGAGACCCAGTGGCAGGCTACTGGCCTTGGCTAGGAAATGGGCATAGTATGATCACTGACCTTACTCCGTGCATGACTGATGATGAAGATGATTATAAATATATCAATTCTAGCTAATATTATAAACTAGTTGCTATGTATCAATTGCTCTATGGATTTGAGCTATTTATTTCCCACAGCAGCCCTGTAATGTGAGAATGTTATCAGTCCTGGAAGCAGCCCAGGATAAGTCCTGGGTAAAAGGCACAGCCCTCTGCCATGCCTAACGCCCAGATCCTCCCCTTGGGGCTTGGAGAGGTGGGTATGTACATCGGTGACTGTCACGTCTTTAGTGGGGTATGGATTAAGTGTGCAGGGGTTGTTTGCGATCATCGGTACTGGGGAAGAATAGCCCCCTCCCCAGGCTTCCAGATGGGACTTCCAGTGCAAAAATGTAGTTCTGGGGGCAGAGTTAGAAAATCCGCTTGACTGCCCACCTCGTCCACGTCCTGATGCATTTGTTTTGCGCCTGCCTGCTTCAGGTCAGCCTGTGGGTAGGGTAGCCCAGTGGTTAAGAGCCAGCTGCCAGACCCGGATCTTGGCCGAGCCACTTAGCAGCAGTGAGGCCTCAGGCCAGTGACATCACCCGCTTGCAAAATCAGGATAACGGTTGTATCTGATTCATGATTGTTGGGAGGTGTTAGGGACTGAATATTTGTGTCCCCCCCCACCCCAACTCGTATGTTGGAGCCCTGATCCCCAAAATGTGATGGTATTTGGTGGTGGGGCCTTTGAGAGATGGGTGACATTAGATGAGGTTATGAGGGAGGGGTCCTATGAGGCGGGAAGAGACCCCAGAGCTCATTCTCTCTGGCGTGCGAGGACGCAGTGAGAAGCCGGGAAGAGGGCTCTTGCCAGGAGCGCAGTCCTGGACTCCCCGCTCCAGGGCTGTGAGAGCTGCCGTTCTGTTGTCCAAGCCCCCAGTGCGTGGTGTTTGCCGCAGCAGTCCGAGCCAACTGGGACAGGACCCCAGGGAGTCCACCCAGCTCTTCGCAGGCACCACCTGCTCTCGTGGATTCAGAACCCACCTGATGGGGCACTTACTCTGAAATGCATAGAGCGAAGGGCCAGCCTGCCTGTTCTGTCCAGGTTTCTCCCCATGGTGGGCATGCCTAATGTGAGTTTCCTGGCTGGAGATCACATCCCGCTTTGGAAGGCTCCTTTCCTTCGCTTTTGGCTGTGATTTCCCTTGTTTTTCTGCAGCTCCACAGTGGGATGGCCCACTGATGTGAGAATCTTGCGACGTCTCTCACCACCCAGCCTGCCCAGCGGGCAGCCCCCTGTGCTCCCAGCGAGCAGTGGAGGCAGACATTGGAGAGAGGAGGGCGGTGCAGCTGACAGCATCCTGTGTGATTGGCCTGACTGCTCCCCCGGGGATGGGGGTCCACTTCTCCCCTTTGTCCCACCCGGGGCACGGGTGGCTCTGTCTTTATGCGCACAGTGCTGTCGGAGGCTCTTCCTGACCTGGCCAAGGTGAGGGATTTCCCTGGATTTGGGGCAGAGCAGAAATCACCGTGTCCCGAGGCCAGCAGTGCAGGATGCTGCTACGGAATTTGTCCTGGATTCTAACACATTGAAGTCCCTGGTGGTCCCAGGGGCTCCTGTGCGGCATTAATGCATTTTTGCCAGATCTTCAAAAGGCCCAGGGCAGGGAAGAGAAAACTCACGGTGAGAGCATTAATTTTCCAAAGCCCTGTTTCTACATGTGCCACTTTCCTCGGCCTGCTAGTGTTCCGGCTCTTAGGAAGGGCAGGGCACAGGGTTCGAGCATGAAGTCAGAGAGCACTAATTAGCCCTCCCTAACTTCAAAAATAAAATCACCGTGCGGTATGATGATCGTGATTATTGTGCCCATTACTACCACCACTCCAATCACTGGTGCGCTAGCCCTTTCATCCCAGAATTTCAAAGCAGAATGCTTTATAAGGAGATGGCTATTCATTTGTTCAATGAGAAGCATCTTTTGAAAATGGAGCTTTCAGACTCTTGATGGAAAAAAAAAAAAACCCTCTGATTTCTCCCCAGCATGACTAATAGGATGACAGAGTCCCTCAGGATGGATGTGTCTGGCAAGTGGGGTCCAGGCACTGATGTCAGAGGCAAAAGGTCCCCACATGCTGCAGGATGGGGGACCTTGGGTATCGAAGCTTCTGAAACTCTCTGCACCCAATTCTGTCCCCTTCATGCCCACCCCTTCCCAGGAGCCATGGCATCCATCGAAGGTCAAGGGCAAACCAGATCCTTGTTGCAATGGAGAGGCACGGCTGAGGTGTGACTCTGGCCTGACTGCTTGGTTCCAAATCCATGTTGCCTAGGAAATGTCAGTTGTGCATCCTTGGACAGGTTGCTTAACCTTTCTGTGCTTTTGTAAAATGAGATGAATGCTAGTTTCCACCTCGTGGGAGTTCTAAGTAATATATGGAGTCACCATAGGTCCAGCCCTTGGAATGGTGGTTAGCACAAAGTAGGTACTCACTAAGTTATGGGGACGTGGATGACGGTCACAGTGATGCTACTTCCTGTCTAAAAATTCAACAGTGGCTTCCTACTGCTCCTATACAATGCAGACCCTTGTCACAGCACACGAGGCTCCTTAGGGCCCGGGCCTTCATTCCCCTCTACGCATGATCCTGGATGCTAACCCCACCTCCCACCCAGCCCAGCCCCTCCACTGCCCCTCATCATCCCACTTGTCCTTAGGCCTCTGTATTGGCCAGTGGTCCCTGTTGGAGACTTCCTCCTCCTTGTGCTCATGTTCCTTGGCCAGCTTGCCTTGGTCCTGTAGGACTCAGTTTACTGTCAACTCCTCTGGAACATTTCCCCACCCTCCCTGTGGGATGAGATGTGCCACCTGTGTGCCCATGTGTCCTCTTCCCAGCCACAACCCATGGTTGGGTTTCTCCCTTCCTGTGCCTCTCTTCCATCTTCTTTCACATCCCCATCATCACCACCACCATCTTCACCATCATCATCATCATCACCATCATCATCATCATCATCATCACCAACATCACCACCACCACCATCATCATCATCACCATCACCATCGTCATCACCATCATCACCACCACCACCACCACCATCATCATCATCACCATCATCATCATCACCACCACCATCATCATCATCACCACCACCACCACCATCACCATCATCATCATCACCATCACCACCACCATCACCATCACCATCATCATCACCATCATCACCACCATCACCATCATCACCATCATCATCATCATCACCATCATCACCACCACCACCATCACCATCACCATCATCACCATCACCACCACCACCGCCACCACCATCATCATCATCATTACCATCATCTGCTGTTCCTCCCACTGGCCCATCCTTTCCCCAGGGCAAAACTTGAGCAGGTGATCTTAGTAGCTGATCCTTACAAATGCCCTTCCTGTCTCTACCAGGAACATGCAAGTCACAACATGCAGTTTGGTGTTTGTGAACAAAAGTGATGTCCACACCTCTTGGGAAGCTCTTCCCCCTTCATTGGGTGTCTCAGGGGTCATGGAGAGATGGCATAGAAGCAATACTTGTGGCCTGGCTCACTGAGGGTGCTGAGTGGCTGTGCACTGGATGCCTGGATGGATGATTGGGGCTGCGAATGCGTAGATAAGTGTTCAGGTGGAAGCGTGGGTCAATCCAGCAAAGGCTGGGGGAGGGATGCTTCCATCCTTCTCTGTCCTGCAAGGAAGGCTCCCTGGGTCACCTAGCAGACTCACTCTCTTATGTCATCATAAAACCCTCTGACGAATTAATGGAAGTCTTTTCTAGAGAGGCTCCCGACAAGCAGACATCTTTCGTTGTTGTTAAGTATCATAAATGGTGAATGTGTTCTGGAAGCATGTGACACAGGGATTTTGCTAAACGTCAGGCTTTTGACTGCACTTTGGGAATGACTGGCTGAGAACAAGCCTCTGGTTTAACCAAGAGGGGAAGTTGGATAGGAGTTGCTCGCAAACAGATCTCCATGCCGCTCTGCCTCTCTGACACCGGTATTGTAGAAACAGGCAAATTCTCATAAATTGCCTTTATGTGCCCAAGGAAGATTATGCTATTTTGGGCTCTGGAGACTTTTAAAAACAAATGAAAAGCAAAGCACAATAGCTCAGAACGTCTGACTCACTCCAAAGGAAAGCAAGCCTACCTTCCAGGAGAGGGGAGACTAAGGGTGCAGAGAAACAGGGGTCCCTGTGGGAGGCCAGGCCATGGGGGCTTAGCCACGGAGAAGTAGTGGACAGAGCTGTTTATCTTGAACACCATCATCCCCACTACCGTCCACACTTCCCTCCCAACTCAGGGTCATGTGGGTGACCAATGAGCAATAACGCAGGACCTTCTGGAAACTGAGAGGAGGCTGATGGGATGGTGAGGGGGTGGCACCCCTAAATGCTCCAACACAGAGGGAACCCTGGGGGACCCATGTCCTGCTTGGTCTCTTCCGGCTACAAGGCTGTAAGAGGGGGCCAGGCACCCCAAAGCCAGAGCCCTTCCCGGAGTTCCAGGTCATCCGTGTCTCACAGATTCCTGGCTAGAATAGCGTCCCGGGGGCAGTGGGACAGCCAGAGAGGGGGTGTGGCTCTGTGCTTCATGGTGTGGGGACGAGGGTGGGAGAACCAACCTCCATGATGCATTGCAGCCTAATCCTCCCTAGGACCACCTGTCCATACTTCTCAGGAGCAGTGCTGGGCATGTCTGGTCTCCAGGCTGTGACCCACCAGCCCCCTGGCCACCGTCCTCAGCAGGTGCACTGCATCTACTCAGCCGCATGGAACAAAGTCTCAGCCCTCCCTGGACCCAGTCTCCACCTTCCCTCTGCACCTTCCTGAGAAGCTCAATGTCAGGGGTGCAGCAAGCATGCCTGGATTCCCCCCGCCCATGCATCTGGACGGACCACTGACTATGTGTCCACACTTAGTAGGACCTGGGGGGGGCAGCAGTAAACAAGTCCCTGCCTCAGGAGACATCTAACCTAGTGTGGGGGTGGGGAGCAGACAGTCAGCGAGAGAAGATAATGCAAAAATACCTTATAGACGTAGATGGTAGGCTGAGTGTTGGCCCCAAACATGCCCATGTCCTAACCCCCAGAACCCAGGAATCTACGGCCCTACATGGCAAGCGACTTTGCAGGGGTGGGGAGTACGGTTCCGGATCATCGGTCAGGCCCCATGTCATCACAGAGGCCCTCCTAAGAGGGAGGCTGGGGGTCAGAACCAGAGGCAGGGTGGAAGATATTGCCCTGCTGACTTTGAGGAGCATGGATGGGTCCACCAGTCAAGGAGGCCAGCAGCCTCTGGAACCTGGAAAGACAAGAAAAGTTCCTCTCCTGGAGCCTCCAGAGGGCATGCAGTCCTGCTGACATCTTCATTTCGGGCCTTCCGGCCTCTAAAACTGCAAGATAGGAAATCGTGCTGCTAACTCCCTTGTCTGTGGGCTTTGACTAGAGTAATGATAGAGAACTACTCTCTCCCCCAAAAACATCCATGAATGAGGGACTGGGATGCGAGGGGTGGGCTCCTGGCTGCTTCCGCAGGAGGCCCCACCGAGGCGGGACCCCAGCAGGAGACCGGATGGGTCAGCCCAGGGCCAGTGGAGGGAGCAAGCCCCCGGGTGGGCGGGTGGGTGGGCAGATGGCCAGAGGTCACCTGACTCCACCCCCTGCCCTGGTTCAGGCTCCTGTCCAGCACCAGGCAGTCCCACGACTCCTGCCCACAACCTGGTCACCAGACTGCATGGACGATTTCTCTGAGTGTCCTGCGATGTTGTCTCCTGGCCTCAAGGCCCCTTAGAGAGGGCATGGGCTGGCCCTGGCAGGGGCTCCTGTGGAGTACTGTGCAGTAAGAATTTGGCCTTGCCCTAAGAGTGGTCTGGCCCTTGCTCTTGGCTTCCAAGAGGTGACCTGTGTCACCCTGATCAGAGGGCCTTTGTTCAAGGTGGGTCTGGCCAGGTCAGAAAGACCAACACGGGACTGGGTGGGGGAGGGCTTGGGTCATACAGTATCGCCCAGCCTGGTGACTGAGAAAGTTGTGGGCCTCAATCACCAATCCCTCAATCATCGATCGGTTGTGCCCACCCCATGGAGCCCTGAGAAAGCCCCAGGCTCAGGTGAGCCTGCCCGGTTGGTGACATTTGGTGTATCTTGTCACACGTTGGTGCTGAAAAGGGGGATGTGTCCCGCCCCCGTGGGGAGAGGACAATGCCAGCTTCGTGCGTGGAGACGCCCAGTCTGTGCCCCGCATGCCTCTGCCCTGCCGTGTAGACCATGGCTGTGAGTGCCTCTGTAGTGGGTTCAGAGTCTTTCTAGCAAGTAATCCAACGGAGAGTGTTTTGGGGCCTCTGTCCGCTACTGAGGGGCTGGTGTCAGAAGTGGGGTCAGTCACGCCCTACCCAAAACTGTTGTTCTCCAACCCAGCAGTCTGGCTAGCCTCAGGTACCCCTCCCCGGTGTAGAAGGCCACACCCCTCCTGGAGGGACACCCAACGTTACCCCAGGCCCCAAGCACCAGCCTCCGCACGCAGGGCAGATCGTCCCAAGAGGCCTCAGCGTTGCCCATCCCCAAAAGGGCTCCAACAGTGGCTGCCAAGTTCTGGGTCCTCTGCTGCTCATTATTATGGCTTATGACTGAGTCTTCTCTCTAAGAAATGTGAATTAGAAATAGCTCCAGTGGCTGACCACCTCAAAAATGCAAATCAGTATAATTTCAATCAATACATGCAGCACTGAGCATTAAAAATGCAAATTTCCTGCTGTGCAGAGAGCAAGAAAGAGCAGTGCCTTATTTAGAAAGAAAACTCGGTTGCAGGAGGACCTTTCTGGATCCCAGCGTAAACCCAGTCCTTAATTGGGACAAAGGAAGAAGGTGTGGCGCAGCCAGGCCGGTGACATTAGCGGCGTCTTGCTGCCCCAGCTTGGCTGGCGCTATCATAAAAATGGGCTTCCTTGGCAGGCCAGAGCACGTCTCTGGGCCCCTCAGCTGGAGGGAAGAGTGCACACCTTTCTAGGCCCGCATCGGCCTGCCTATTCTTCACCGCTCTGCACTTGCTTCTCCTTCCTTAAGCCTGAAGCAAGCGCGTAGCGCTTGGAGGGCCTCCAGCCCCTCGCGGAAGCAGGAGTGAGAGGTGCTGTGAGTGCCAGCCCTGGAGGCCACGCCCCGAAGGAGCACCTGGCCCAGGGGAGGGGGAGCTGGGGGTCCTGACTCCAGCCCAGCCTGCACCCTCGGCCTCCGGGAGGGAAGCCTTGCCTCCATCCTGTCTGGGTCAACACACCAAACCCATGATGCTACTTTCACTAAGCCGCGTCTTCCTCTCTTCCTCCGGGAAACCCCCCTCCCCCCTTCCCTGCACTGCAGGCCTAGTTCTGCAGTTGCTGTGTGCCCAGGGGTGGACCTCGAGTCGTCCCACCGGTGTCTAGCTCCTGGAGGGCAGGCGTCACCCGGGGTTTGGCTCTAACATGGGCTTTGCCCCAAATGGATTGAAATTAGTGAATGAAGTCCATCCAGTCTGTGCAGGGACTTGGAAGAGCAGTTTCCAGGTTCCAAGGTGAGTGGCCTGGTGCACCTTGCAGGCAAACACCACGCCCGTTGGAGAGCTACCTGGCTCTGCTCGAACTCTTGCAGGAGGGCGGGAAGCTAAGCGTCTGCATTACTACCTGTGCCCCATAACACACCACCAGGCTGAACGGCACCCACATATGATCTCACACTCATCGTGGCTCAGGGGTCCAGGCTGGTCCTCGGGATGTGTTTCACGGGTATCAGTGGGGTCTGAGGGTCTCATCTGAGCTCCCCCAGTTGTTGGGAGAACTCAGTCCCTTGCTGCTGTAGACCTCGTGGTGGTATCCTTTCTCCAAGCCAACAGGAGAAAGGGTTCTGGGTTCAGGAAGGGCCCCGGTGGCTCTTGCAAGAACCGTCACCTGATTAGGCAAGGCCCAGCCAGGATAACCTCCCTTTTAATGAGTTTGAGCTTAAATGATCAGGGACCCCCACAACACCCACAAAAGCCCTGTTGTCTATGGGTGAGAAGCCAGTCACAGGTTCTGCCTGTACTCAGGGTGTATCCCCATTGTGGGGCCCTCCTAGAATTCTGCCCGCACCTCTTATCCTGAGGCAGCCCATTCCTTGGGCTGTGACCCTGGAGTTTTCCTTCCCATGTTTGGGCCCCACATCATTGTTGGCAACCTTGGAGGTTCTGGCCTGACCCCTTCTCTGCCCCTTCACTCCCTGACCCAGGAACCCCCACCCCCAGACGGAGCCTTGCTTCCCTCACTTCCTGTCCACTCTGAAAACCAGAGCAGAGGCGTTCCCACACTGAGCGTGCGCCTCCGCGTCCAGCCCGAGCACTGCAGACACGGCCGTCTCCAGGCTCGAACTCCAGACTCTCCTGTCTTCCAGAGCCGCTCTCAGCACCTGTATCTGCTCCCGTCCAGCCCGCCTCCCACTCCCCAGAGCAGCCCTCTTGTTGGCCCGGCCCGACAGTGGCCGCACCGTCCTACAGCTGTGCCTGCCCGGTGGGGACACCGGGAGGGCAACCAAGACCCAACGCTAGCCTGAGAGGCCTTCACTGGGGTCTGCACCCCTGTCACCTGGGATCGTCCCGTCCTGTCAAGTAGACACTGTTTGGGGATGAGGAACCCGGGAAATTGAGAGACCCTGAGGATCGCCTCGGTCTAGGATTGCAAGATACCACACGGGACGCTCAGGTAAATTTAAATTGAAGAAAAACAACAAATATTTTTTTTTAAAGATTTTATTTATTTATTCGACAGAGAGAGAGACAGCCAGAGAGAGAGGGAACACAAGCAGGGGGAGTGGGAGAGGAAGAAGCAGGCTCATAGCAGAGGAGCCTGATGTGGGGCTCGATACCGGAACGCCGGGATCACGCCCTGAGCCGAAGGCAGACGCTTAACCTCTGTGCCACCCAGGCGCCCCAACAACAAATATTTTTAAGAAATATATCCCAAATATTCCATGGGCTGTACCTCCACCAGAATGTACTTGTGGTTTATTTGCAATTCAGATTTAACCGGCCGTCCTGTATCACACAGCTGGTGACAGACAAGGGGGCAGGAACAGGAGCCCAGATCCGTCTCCAGAGGCCGGGCTCTTCTCTGCCTGCAAGTGGGGTCCTCAGCCACAGCCCTGGGCCACCTGGAGGCAAGAACCAAATGCCTACGGATGAAATCAGACAAGACAGGAGTTTTAGCCACTGCAGGTTGTAGGATGACATGCCTGCAGATGTCTTGGTGGTGACCTGCTGCAGAATTGTGTCGCTCCCCAATTTACATATCAAAGCCCTAATACCCAGTGTGGTGCTGTTAGGAGGTGGAGACTTTGGGAAGTCCCGAGGGTGGGGCCCTTGGGAACGGGATTAGTGCCCTTCTAGGATGAGACAGGAGAGAGGGTCTCTGTCCCCCGTGCGAGGGCAAGGCAAAATGGGGAGGCTGTCTGCAAGCCTGGACGTGGGCCCTCGCCAGGCACCAAACATGCCGGTGCCTTGATCTTGGAGCTTCCTGACCTCTTGAGCTGTGAGCAATAAACGTCAGTCCCTTAAGCCCCCGGTGTGTGGGGCTCTGCCACAGTGGCCTAGCTGGCTGGGACCGCTGCCCCACGCCCCAGCTCCCTGCAGAGCCCCGGCCTCCCCTCCAGAAGCCCACGACCTTGTTCTCTGCCCGAGCTGCTGATCCATGCCGAGCAGGCCTGGTCCACGAAGCCCTCAGTCGGAAAGTGGTTCGGCACCGTCGTTTCCGCGGTCTGTCTCTGCTGGGAGTGGGACACTTTGTACCCTGCGGCTCGCCACCGCCCATCTGGAGACGTCGTATTTACATGGTTAAGCCGACAAACAGTGTTATTTCCTCCAGCAGCTGACAATTCCACAAAATGGAGAGATTGTAATTTGAAGAGACACAATAAAAATCCTTCCCCGTTACTTCAGAACTCCGCAAGGAGGCTCCAGAGAAGCCCCGGGAGCCGGTCGCTCGGGAGGGAGGGAGGCAGCCGCCCCCACACGCAGGGACAGACCTGGCCGGCACGGAGCCTGCTTTCAGAGAGGGTGCCAAGGGCCACGCACATGTGACCGCCGGCCAGTCTCCCCACACCCCGCACCCAGCAACTTCTCAAGCTGGAACATCTCCAAATGCATGCTCTTTGGCGACACAGACCTTTATTCAGAGCATTTTCGGTGTCCGTGTAGGTGGTGGCACAGTCAGCCTTTTCATGTGCGGCTGGTCCAGGCGTCCATGCTGACCCGTCCCCAGCACGGCCGTGAGGACGCCGTCTCCTCTGTGTCTGCTGGAGGTGGGGCCGCTCACTTCTGGGGCCACAGAGGAAGCCCCTGGTGCTGCTGCTCCTGGTGTCGTCCTGGTGGGACGAGCTCCCCGGCGAGCCTGCAGGGGGGGTCTGCGGGAAGGGGAGACCGAAGCTGCCACCCCGCCACAGCCATCCGTCCGGCCTCTCCTTGCCATCCATCCCCCCGACTTGCCAGGAGAACTGTCCTGGGCGGCTTTCCCCTGCTGTCATCCTGTCCCCGCTGGCAAACCGGCCCCCGGGAAAGACAAAGGTTAAGAGAAGTCCTGCAAGCAGCCTTGGCCGAGGCCCGTGATGACAACAGTCCCACCCACAGCGGCTGCAGCTACCAGCCCCGGCCGCAGAACGCCCTGCTCCCAAACGTGGGGATCCGACAGTCGGCTCTGTGACCCCGTGCGAGCTGCGTCCAACCACCGCCACCAGACGGCAGGTCCCGGGAGCGAGCCGGACCCTGGAGGGCGCTGCGTCTTCGCCACCATCCTGGCCCCCACAGATGTGCACATGCAGCAAATGTGTCCCCCTCCCCAGGGTGATACAGACGGGCCTGCCGACCCCCAGGCCCAGCCCTCGCCTGGCACACCCCCCTTGGGCTCCATGCTCCAGCAGCACACGGCTTGCTGTCTGTGGCCCCCACACCGTCCGGAGTCGGTCCTGCACCCGGCCTGGCTGCCATCCCACCCTGCTCCCAGCAGCTTCAACACGGGTGGCTTTCGTCAGGAAGCCCCCCCCCCCAACCAGTCACCTCTTGGCCAGATTAAAGACCCTCCCAACGCTGCACTGGTGACAGGACATTCCCTGCACTGTAATCACCTGTCCCGTTTCCCCTACGTGAGCGGTCTCAGCGGCAGGCCCGTATCTCTGAGCATGCACCTGGTAGCATGGTGCCCTGGAGCACGAATGTTCAGTAAACTTTGCCAAATGAAAGGATGGTGTCTGCTCAGGCCACACACACGGCATGAGGGGTAGCAGGAGCCTGTGACAGGAAGTCCCCCAAAGCCACTTGATCACCTCCTCCCCAGGATTTGCTCTAGTCCCTCTGTTCTCTCCCCAGAGGCCCCGAAACACTGACTGTGTGTGGCTCTGCCGGGCACATAGCAGGTGTTCAATCAAAGCACGATCAGTGAGAGGATGAAGGACAGGTTCCCGTGAGACAGTTCAGTTCATTGATGGCCACGGAGAGAAGGCACTGCAGGCCCGCTCTGCGTCTGCCCCTCTCGTCACAGAAGTGCATGGAATTAAAGCATCTCCATTAATTGCATGGATCTGTCCGGAAAGTCCTCCAAGTTATAATTCATGCAAACCGCCCTGTATCCTCTCTTAACGCACGTCTGCGTGCGAGGTGCCTTGGGGAGTATTGATTGATTTTCGATGCTGAGCCCAGCACCCCGTGAGTGGCTGCTTCACGCAGGTGCAAGGATGCAGCCTTCTGGGGGCAGCTGGGGTATCTCCAGTGCATTCCCTCTCCAGATGGGACTCCCGTGCTCTCCCACGTGGGCAGGGGAGCCTGGAGGGAGATGCACCTTCAGGTCCTCTGGCTGTGCCTCAGGAGTGAGGGAGCAGGGTCTTAGGGGGAAGCAAGACCAATAAACAGAGATGTTGGTCAAGGGGGTTGGGGCTCCATGCAGACGGCTGAAGCTGCCCCGGGGTTACCTCCAAGCGAGCCAGGTAAGGAACAGCAGGTGGAGTCAAAAGGTCCCCTGGATGTGGGCTCTGGAGTCAGACACACCTGGGTTTAAGGCTCTACCCTTGTGGCCCGAGCAGAGACAGAGAAAGCCTCTGGGCCTCAATTTCCTCACCTGCAAAAACTGGCGGAGTGGGGGGAGTGACCTGCCCAAAGGGGGTGGTGTCTGTACGGCATCCCTCCCAGGGAACCCTGTCCTGGAGCACGCCGTGCCTCCTGATGACAGTTTCCCTCAAGCTGCACCCTCGAAGCCCTCCTCCCACGAGGAAGAGAAGGAGAAGTAAGCAGAGCCAGGCCAGCCGGAGCCTGCCCACCTGTGAGCACGGGCCGGGAGGAGCGGGCTGCAGGAGACACTGCTGTGTGTTCACAGGGACCCCCTTGCTTTCCTTCTGCACACAGAGCCAGCCAGAGTTCCTGGCCTCCCTTCCTGCAGACGAGGCCACGTGTCTGCCACCAACGGGCGGTGGGCAGAGAGGTGGAGTCCATGTCCAGGTCTGGCAGCTGGGGTGGGGTGGAGAAGGCCCCCTGGGTGGACTCAGGGGTGATGTGTTGAAAAGGGAAGAGCCCCATGCTGAAAGAGTCTGGGCCCATGAGACAAGGCTACGAAAAACTCTGGAAGAGAAACTCTGGGATCAAGCAGGGACAGCAGGCTCTGACATTTGGGGTTAAACAGAGGGGGAGCAGTGGGCACAGAGAGCAAGCCCGGCCTGCCTGTGCAAAGAGCCGTGAAGATGAAGTCCCTGTAGCAAGAATCAGATGGCCAGGAGAGCCCCAGACACAAGGTCTGGGTTCAGGGGCCCGGGCTGTTGGGGGCCGGCTGCACCTCAGGTCATGCAGACACAGGGTGAGGACTCACTCTGTGGGAGTGTGGGCTGCTTTTCCTGCAAAGCCGTGGTGGGAGCTCTCTGATGGTGGGTACAGAGCACACAGCACTGCACGTAAGCGCTTGTCATGGAAGTTCGAGCCGTCTTCCTGTCTCGTCCCACTGGCCTGGGACCTGTGGCTCCATCTCTCAAGCCTGGTTCAAGGTCGAGAAAGCAAGTGTCCATGCATGTGAGTGGGGCGGAAGGATGCTCGCTCACAGCCTCCAGCACCAACTCCGTGACAAAGATGCCCCGGGAGGGGTCTCCCAGCCTGGACTGCGCCAAAAGGCTCTCAAGATGTCATGCGGGCCAGGATCCCAGGTGCAGCCCCTGGGAAGCTGTGTGCAGCTGTGTTCTCTGCAAGAGCAAGTGTGTATGGGCGGCACTGGGGACAGGAGGTGGGGAGGAAGTCAATGAACTGCCTCACCTGCCTGCTCCCTCAACAGGGGCAGCTGGAGGGACAGCAGCAGACCCCAAACAGCAGCAGACCCAGGGTCCCTGCCATTAGACAGGCTCACGCAGTCTGTGCCACCAGAGTGCCAATGGGTGTGTTGGGGGAACAGGAAAGAAGGCAAACATTAATGATTTTGCTGGTCACAGCAGTAGCGGGGTGGCCGACAGTAGGCACGGGGTCAACCACCTGGACTGGAGGGCTTGGGTGAGGACAGGATAAGAGAAAATCAGCTCTTGGCTCCTGGGTTCATGGGAGATGGACACCCTGGGCAGGAGAGACTGACTATCCCCCAGGAGGATGACTGTCTCTGTCCACTCAGGCTGCTGTCACAGAACACCACGGGCGGGGAGGCTCACAGACAATAGGCATCTCTTGCTCAGAGTTCCGGAGCCTAGGAGTCCAAGTTCCAGGCTCATGGCATCTGGGGAGGGCTGGCTTGCTGGTTAAAGGGGTGAAGGAGTTCTCGGGGCTCTCCTTTGTAAGGGCACTAATCCCACTCATGAGGGACCCACCCTTATGACCTAATTACCTCCCAAAGGCCCCACCTCCAAGCACCAGAACATTGGGGTTTAGAATTTTAACATGTGGATGTGGGGGTCACACACATGCAGTCACAACAGTGACCTTAGTCCCGGTCCACACCTGTTGCCACAAGGCAGTCTGGTAAAACCACATTTTGGCCCCTGGCTTCTGTGGTGCTCTGGTCAGCTAGCACATGCCACGTGCACAGTGAGAAGTTTTAAATTAACGTGTGGTTCAAGCTGAAAGACCAGCAGGGCTGATAGGCTGTTCTCGACACTTTCCAGACCCGATGTCTGCCTCTCCTGCCTCCCAGCAGGGGCAACACGTGGTGGACGGCCCATACCCCCGCCACCACCCAAAACCCCTCAGAGGCCCCAGCTGGCAGTCAGTGGGATCGGGGGAACATCATAAGCCAAACGTGAAGATTGAGGCAAGGGCGTCCTGCACAGAACGTACAGACAGGGAGCGGCAGGCTCGCTCTCGCTACAAATGACCCTTCTTTATGGCAGGGGCGAAACACAACCAAGTATTTATCTCATTGCTTGCCAATGCTTTTAAAACGTTGCAATAAACCCCTTTGGCAGCAATGAGCTAAAATAATGAAAGTACACGTTTATTGCAAACCAAGTACTGAACTCCTCAGGGTCATTACAATTATGCTGAAGCTGGAGTTTGCACAAAATGCTTGTTCACGTTGTCCGTGGGTCCTCACAAGGACAGGGACCACACAGCACCTTCCACAGCCGACGTTAGTGGTCGCTTTAGGAGGACTTTGCCCAGAGATGGGATTCCACCACGTGTCCCTGTGGGTCTCTCACACATCACGCCTTGACGCATCGGTTTTCTTTTAGATGACATGCTGAGCTTCCAAACAGCCTGCTCATTTCAGATTCTAATTTTTCTCATGCACGTGTGAAAGGTAAGCAGTTAGCTGCTCATATGCCAGTGCCACTAGCGGAAGAAGGACTTTGTCAGCTCGTTAAGGAAGCCCACCTTAAATGACAGCAAATACTTCAGACGGGAAACCAGTGAACTCCAAGAAAGGTTCGGTGTTTTCAGTCCAATTTATGAACGAAAAATACAGCTTTCAGAATTTCATCCTGTTGGAAGCAAAACACCCGAGACTATGGTGAGCGTAAGTAGTTCCCCACTGAAGATAAAATTATTTGTTTCATCGTGGTGATAATATGCCTACGTATGTGATAAAAGCTTCGGGATAAAGCCATGTTCTTATAGGAAGACTCGTGGGAACAGATAGGAAGGAGGGACAGTTTGCCGGTGCACACGTAATTCGAAACTGTGGCCGAGTTGAGACAATCTAACAATCAAATCATGTGCATTCAGTTAAAGTAAGTAAAAAGCAACATGTTATAACAAGCAGATACTGAATTTAAATGAATTAAAAAAAAACCCTTCCACGTGGCTGCATGTGCTTTTCTTTGCTGCTCGCCATGAAGAAGATTGCGGAAATGTCTGAGCCTTTGTAAATCAATTTGGGTGTCCTGTGATGGCATGAAAACCTTTGTAAATAAATCCTCTGAATTTTTGGTTGCATCGAACGAGTTAACAATGACAATCTCAACAGAAACTCTTGCTTTGGAGCCTTTGAGAAAATTATTGAAACCAACCTTGCAAAGAGGAAGACACCATATTTATCAGTATACAAGTGAGGGGTGGGGGAGAAAAATGAAACACGACAAATCCCGACAACACATAGGGTTTGGTTTAGGAATGATAGGATGGTGCTTTGGAACAGCTCGACTGGTAGACAGCAATCTTTTAATGAAGCCCTAATTTTAATTAAGCAAATTAGTATCCCGTACTGAAATGGAACAAAATGTAAATATCTACAAGTTTGCTGCATCGAAATGTAAAAAAACATTCAAGACAATCATATATGAGAACAACAGCAAAACAGACAATTTATTTGATGAATTTTTATCTTGCAAGAGTATCTGTCAAAGAAAGCTTCTCAGGATGGAAGCAAGAAGCCAGACTCTGCAGATGCCTTTGGGTGAAATACTTACACATTTCAATGTGGAGGAAAAAAAATAACTGTGAACATATCCTCTGAAGCGTCGAATTTGCTCTGAGCTTACCAGGTACCCCTGCACCTGCAGAGAGAAAATTATCTCAATTAAAAATGTTATGGTCTAACAGAGAGGAGTCATCTTAAGGTGTCAACAATTTCAAATGTACTAACAAAAAAATTACAGCTTTGAGGAAGGGCATACGCAGTTTTATGGAAAAATTTTAAATGTTAACATTCTAAAGAAAAATGCTATTCTTTAGAAAAATTCCAGTGAGTCCACGAATATAATAAAACCCACTTATTCAAACAAATACTTCAAAAATATACACCTGTAATTATTTTTAGTGTCCCCTCCCCCCCGCCGCTGAACTCTGAAAGACGTGCAGCTTGGGTGGCAGACTGAATGATCCCCTGCGTGTCTGCCACGGAGATTTCCAGACTTCAGAATCTCCCTGCAAGTTTATTTCATTGTGATGCAGGTCTTCTGAGACCGTCGTTGTCGCTGTCTCTTCAGGTGTCATTTACACACCGTGGATGCGAAGATCTTAGGTGTAGAAGTCAATAAGGGTTGACATCTGTGGACGCCTGTGTGACCAACACCCCACCAAGATACGGAATGTTTCCATCACTCTGGAAAATTCTTTGTGCCCCTTTGCAGTTAGTCCCCCACTCCCCAGTGACTACTCTTCTTGTTACCTGAACTCAGAAGGATCTGGGTCTGGACCCTGGCTCTGTCACAGGCCAGGTGTGCATGGTCACTTGGACAGATGCTCAAACTTTCCAGCTGTCGACGCTCCATCCATGGAATGGAGCCTAAGGGTTGTTGAGAGATGCCACGAGTTAGGATGTTGGCACAGTGTTGGGCATACAGTTGGCACTGAGTAAATCAAAGCATGGTCGCTGGTGATTGAGGCTGGAGGAGTGCAGCTCCCCGCTGGTGTGGGATTCGACCACCTTGGAGGGTCTGAGTGAATGCAGTTCCACAGGCAATTCTGTCAAGGTGTTCTGCTCTGCCCTCCCTGTCTCCAGGTGTCCTACCTGGCTGCCCCTCCCTGCCCAAATGCCCTGCAACCTCCCTTCTTGAGACAAAGACATGTGGCCATGTCTGCAGCCTGGAGTTCTACCCTCTCCCTGAAAGCTCTTGTCCCTTGACACTGCAAGAGGGAGCCAGGTCCCCGCCCCCATACACACGTCCCCCTCCTCCAGCCCCTTCCTGTGGCTCTTAGCACCCCAGTACTAGTCGCCCCGTGAAGACAAGCCCAATGTCCCTGTTGCGTGCTGCCCTTGGTTCGAGCCACCTGACACAAACACACACACAAGACAAGGGAGCCTCAGTGCAGTGGACCCACTGATCCGAGTCTCAGCGGAGAGCACAGTTCGTCCATGTTCTCCACTGCGATTGGATCATCCGAACACAGTGATTGTGGGGGCCCCGAAGGTCTGCTCTACAAACTGAACATTACACACCCCTACACGGGAAACGGGAAGCCTTACTATGCCCATTTTATGGATGAGAAAACAGGCTCACACCGCCAGCTAGAAGACAGGCTCACACCGCCAGCTAGAAGGTGCCGGACGGGACTTTGAGGTTGGCTCTTCTGCCTCCGCCTCCCGGCTCTGTCCTGCCAGCCTGATGGAGCGGCAGGTGTGCACATCCTGCCTGCGTCTCATTCTTCACGGGGCTTCGCAGGCATCTGGGAGTGCTCCCCGGCCTGGGTCCCAGAGACTCAAATTCAGCAGGTCCGCCCCTGACACTGTGCCTGTTTGGAAGTTCCGAGGCGATTCTAAGGCAAGGGTGCAGGCCCGCCAGCCCTGGGTCTCCCACCCTTGACTGCACAGGAGCCCCGGCCCATCTCAGTGGCTTGACCTCACTTATGCTCAGTTCCTGCAAGAATCTGTGACCACAAAGGGGACAAGAAATGGGGAGGCCCACACTTCCTGGCTTTCTGAGCCCCTGTTTCCTAGACCCAGACCCTTGGGAAGACCCAGACCCTTGATCCCCCGCCCCCCGACCACCATCCCCCGGGAAGAGGCTATGCAGAACAGTGAACGTCTCACCAAAATTCAGTCTCACATCTGTGTCCCACAATGCAAGTGCCAAGGGAATTATTTTTACCTTGCAAGGGCTTGTTGAACGTGTCTGATAATGTATTTATAACGGCCCTAGGAACTCAGCGAGTAACAACCGCCCTGAGTGACAAGGAAAATTGTTAGAAATTGTTCCCTGTAAAAATAACGAGCCCCGCTGAAACGAGCCAATCAAAACAGCCTTCTGATGGCTTCCTGCGCAGACAGGTGCGGCGGGATGGGGAGCCCTTCTTCTGCTGGAACGTGGGCCCCTGTTTCTGATACAGGATCTGGGTGGCAGGGGGCTTGGGGCTGCTCTGTTTCCTGATACCCACGAGCAGCTGTGTCCCCTGGGTACGGCACTGGGAGAGCCAGAAGCAGCGGGGTGGCCCAGAAGGAGATGCAGAGAGTTTGTACCATCGCCTGGGGGTCTGACTGTCTTTATCTCTCCCTGTTCCCCATTCCTACCCTTGGCCTGGGTTCAGGGCTCATCAGCTCTCCCCTGACTCACTTCTGTGGTCTCCCTGCCTCCCACTGCCCCTTCAAACCTCCCCTCCTCAGGGCCCAGGCTGAGCGTGCCTCTGCTCTCTCTCTAGCTTTGCTGTGGCTCCCCAGCACCCAGACACGGAGGCCGAGCTCCTCTGCCCACACGGAGCAGAGCCCTCCGCAGTGCCGTCCACCCTCCCCGCCGCTCAGCTCCTCACTGCCAGCTTCCACCTCGTGCTCTACGGCGGTGAATTCCTGCCACACTGCTGCACAACCTGGGGGTGGTGACGGGGGTTTTTGCTCACACTGTCCTCTTTGCCGCCAAGGCCCCCCCTCCCCGTTGCTCTGCAGTGCTTTCTGCCGTGCCCAGACTGTAACTACTCTTGATTCCACAAGCTCTGGGGCCCAGTGCCCAGGCTCGCCCTTCCCCCGCTCTGCTCTCCCACACCCTGCCCCCCAGCCCCTCCCCCAGCCTCCTGCAGGTGCTGCAAACTCTGCCTGCCCCTCCCCCCCCACCTGCATGGGCTCTTTGAAGCAAGAGGGCATGTCACCATCCTTGTGCCGCCTGTGTGGCCCTCTCTTCCTGGGGTGGTGGCCCACACGCTCAGGGAGTGAGGCCCTGGCTCAAGGCCGCCGGCAGGACCTGTCGATCGGAGCGCACATGCAGCAGGCTGGCTCCGAGCTCACATGGAAGGAGGTGGGACGCTGGGAAAAGTCACAGT
The DNA here is from genome assembly GCF_023065955.2 of Ursus arctos. Taxonomy (NCBI): domain Eukaryota; kingdom Metazoa; phylum Chordata; class Mammalia; order Carnivora; family Ursidae; genus Ursus; species Ursus arctos. The sequence goes on along the minus strand of NW_026623008.1, from coordinate 2,810,617 downwards.
GAGAAAAGTAAGGTTTCCCTCAAACCCAGTTAGATACACGTGGCCCACCTGGCCTTGGGCACACTTCGTGCCACGCCACGCCCACGACGGCTCTGTGGGCAGCTGTGGCTCCTCTCCTACCAGTGGGGAGCATGATGTGTGGGGCGTGGAGCTCCCATACAGCCAGGTCTCACAGGCTCTGGGCCCCCCACTGGCTCTGTAGCACCCCAAAACACCCATGAGAGTCCCATGCCAACGATAGCCCCGGGAAGGGGACTGAGGCTGACATGGCTGGAGGCCAAGCCCTCGGGGAGGCCGGGGGGGCCGTGTGTGCTCCCCTGTCAGTGAGCTTCTAGGTCTGGGGGCTCTTCCTCTGGGCCCAGGTAACTGGGGGTACCCTCAAGGCCCTAGCAGGAACCACGTGGTAGGCGAGGAGACATGAGCTCAGTATGAAGGAGAGCAGGTCGGGGACCCGCGTGAGGAGGCCCGGCCGGGGCGCGGACGAGGAGCGGAGGGCAGGGGCTGCAGACGGCCACCTGCGCTCGGAGCCCCGGGCTGACTACAGAGTCCACTCGGCTTCACTGCGGCGGGTCCCAAACCCAGCGGAATAAAAGACTTTTTTCCGCCGTGGCCAAATGACGGTGTGAGAGCAACGGTGTCTATGTCAGCTCTCGGTTCAAACCGAGTCAGGGATGAGGCAAATTGGATCATTATTCATTTTATCGCTTACTTATTTTTAGAGCAATCTAACAATTTCATGTAAAGTGCAAAGCATAAACCTGATTTACAGCGAAACTGCTCATTTACTGCCCCCACTTGGGCACCTGACAATTCGTGTTTCCACTTAGCATTCCCGCCCCTCCTCCCCTCCTCCCTGCCTCGGTTCAGGGTTCTGCCCGGTCATTTGCAGGAGAACCTTCCAGACGATGAGCTTGACACGGAGCAGGGATGAATGCCACTGACAGGTCAAACAGTCCACGTTCCATCGTCCGGGGACCTGCGTGGACGCCTCAGAGCCACCACAGGGTGTAGCTGAGGCCGTGGGGTGGGGAGGGGGCCCTCTGGAGGGACCCTCCTGGGAGTGGGAGCACCACTCCCTGCTGAGTCCCTGTCACCCGGACCCTGTAGCCCCCCACCCCACCCCCGATATGGCTCCTGGGGGGCGGGATCCCCAAACAGGAATGGGATGGACCCGGGCACACCTTATTATCTGCTCTACTCAGGAGCGCCTCCTGTTCTCAGGGAGGTCCCGGTGTGAGCAGCCGGGCTCTGGCTGTGAGTCTGACGATCCTAGACTGTCCGTCTGCAGAGCACAGCCTGCCGTCGCCTGGGAGCACCCAGGGGCCCTGGGCCCAGAGAGGATTTTGACCTTGGTAGTCAAAGCGGGGCCGTCGCTGTGTGCTGACCCCACAGATGAGCCACCGGGCAGGGGGAGGTCGAGGCAGGGGCGGGCGGCAGGAGCAGGGGAGGGAGGGCAGACAGCCCGCCAGCGTGCAGGGCCGCGAGCACCCACAGCCCAGGCCGCAGGCTCCACAGCAGCCCTCCTGGGTTCTGACCCACTTCGTCCCGGCCACGGGGAGCAGGAAGCATGGAGGGAGAGGGCGCCCCACCCCCGGTTCTGGGCCGGCAACTCTCCACCTTCCCACCCTCAAGGCTTTCTCCTCTAATTGAACGAGGGTGAAATGACAATTCATGGCTGTGGATTTTTATTTATTTGAAAACAAAGAAAAGCACCTCAGATTGTGACGGGAACAAAGCCAGTTGATAATAAAAGCTGCTTCAGGCCCTTGGAAAGACAAAGCCAGGCCCCTGATTACCCCTGGGGGGGAGGCAGAGAGGGGCCTGGGCTCTGTAGGGCTTCGTTGTCTCTCTTGGCAGAGCTCCTCTTAATTGCCATTAAATTATTCAGGCAGCACCGTCAGGCCCTGTAGCAGTGGGCAGGGCCTCCTCTCCAACCTGGCAGTTACGGCGGCCCTCTTCTCCTGGTGTCCTCAATATTTCTCAGGGCTGTCACCTTCCCTCTCTCCAGTGGGCCCCTGATTTTTGCTGCCCACCATCCACCACCCTCTTAGGGAGAGGATGCCCTCCCTTCCTTTGGGAAGTCCCACCCCAAGCTCTTTCAGGGTCCTGCGGGGCCTTGACTGGCTCTAGGTGGGTGGGAAGTCTCGGCTCCCGGCCACAGGGATCTGTTCGCGGGAGGGCACAAGAATGAAGCTAGCCTGGTCCTGGTGACCTTCGGCCATCTTCTGGGACAGGCGGGGCAGAGACCAGACGTCAGTGTCTCCCACAGGATAAGCTAAGGAAGGGCGGACCCTCCTGGCCACTGGCCAGGCAGTCATTATGCCACGATGATGGGAGACTCAAAGAGGTCAGGCTCCTGTCCCCCCAAATCCATGCCCACCTGGAGCCTCTGAACTTGAGGATTTTACAGATCTGATTGGTTAAGTGAGGTCACCCGGGATCCAATACGACTGGTGTCCTCGTAAGAAGAGAAGACAGACAGACACAGGGAAGGAGGCCAGACCGACAGGCAGAGACTGGAAAGATGAACGTGCAAGCCAAGGACAAGCAAGGATTGCAGAAGCCGCTAGACGCCAGGAGGGAAGCAGGGAGGGACCGTCCCCTCGTGCGTCCGGAGACAGCATGGCCCTGCGGACACCTGCATCGCCGACCTCCAGCTGCTGGCACCCTGACCATGAGTCCCTGCCATTGGAGTCGCCCAGTTGAAAGTGTTCTGCTCAAGCAGCCCCAGGGAGCTGGTTGCAAAGTACCCCTGAGCTGTCCGGCGTGGAGGCTTTTCCATCTCTGCACCGTGGGGTCAGGAGAGCACGTGAATACTCTCGGCTTGGCCAGTGTGACATGGGGTTTTGGTGATTTGTGACCAGAGGGTTTCTAACGGGCACAATGTCTGTTATGAATGAAGGGGCAGGACTGTCTGGGCAAGAGCAAGGGTTGTGTGTGTTTTCCCCGAAGGACACGTGCTTGGGCCACACAACCCACACATGGCTGTGCCACCACCCCAGGCACCCTCGTAATCCCAGAGATGCCCAGAGAAGGCCTCGCCTTCAAAGAGCTCTGTGCGGCAGGAGAGAGAGGAATAACCAAAACACGGTTCGCTACGGCAGAGCCCCGGTAAGAATTCACACATGGCTCAACCTTGACGTCTGGTTTGCTTACCAACGGCTGTATTTAGAGGGTGACATTTCAAATAAGACCTTCCAATGCCTCCCCTTAAATGACTGGGGGGAAATGAGTAATTTCTGAGCAACATTTTAAAGTGCTACAGATTCCTCCAACTTTGATTACTAAAGTTCATACAAGCTGAGTGCCCACTGATGGAGAAGAAAATACTTAGCGCCTGAGTACGGAGAGCGCGGACTACTCCTCGAGGACCGCGCACCGCCACTGTTTAAATTGTTTCCCTCCGCAAAGGAGGAAAGACCGCCGTGTTCCAGCACTTGGGGGACGGGGCTCGGACGGTGCATTTTCACATTCGGTGTTGATAACAACCCGATGAGGAACACACCCCCGTGTATTTCAGCTCAGGAAACAGTTAAATAATTTTCCATCATCGCACGATTGGGTACTGTTGGGATGCACTTCTGTCTATTTCTAAAGCTCGTGCTTTTTTTTTTTTCCCCTGGATCTCGGTTCCTCTCTACGGACTTTAAAGGAAGAGAGGCCCAGTGTGGCCACGGCCTGAGCTGTGGTTGCGTAGAGGGTCTGGGGCAGAGTGGCGGACTTGGCTGCTTAATCCCCTATTCGCCATCTGTGCCTCCTTCCGTCTTCCCTGTGTGTTCCAGAACGTGACCCCAAAATCTTAATACGAGGAAGTGCTTCTCAGAGGACTTATTTGCATTTTGCTTTTCCAGCAGGAAAAAGGAAGTGAGCGTTCACCTCCTCCCTGCTTGGGAGGAGCAGAATGGACCTGCATTTGGACTGCTGGGGGTCTGCTCCCTCTGACTCTGTAGCAGGATAAACGGACTTGCATTCTTCTTGTCTCTAATGTAGGCTTTGCCGCTAAGGACAATCTGAGCACAGTACAGCTGGGCCTGGAGGGGGGCACTAAGAGGGACCCCGAGTCCCAAGACAGAGGATCCCTGAGCGGCAGAGTAACAAGCATGCCAGGAAGGGAGCAGCAGGGCAGCCAGGGAGCCAACCCACGAGGATCTCAGGCAAGGGAAAATGCCCCCAGCCTCTTTCCCCAGCTGCTCCACTCAAGGGGAACCTGGAGGTAACTGTCATTAGTTGGGGGAGCAATGTATCCCCCTAGAGATGAAGGAAGAAGAGGACCCACTGACCCACTGCTGCATTTCCTTGCCCGGGAAACCTCCTATGGTTTCCATTCAGGTGCTGCACCCCCACCCCCACCCCAGGTCCTCTTCTTCCCCAGCTCCCCAGTTTCCCCAGCTCATTCCATCTGGGAAAGATTGCCCCATCCAGCAGCAGTGCCTACACGGGGCACCTGCCACCTCCCTTCCTTCTGAGGCCCTGGAAGACAGAGCCTTGTTTGCTAAACAAACACCAAGGTCTTATCTTTTCATATGGAGGGTATTCCTGCAACAGGCAGAAAAGCTACCTCAAATGTCATGCTGCTAAAAGGGCTGCTTGACCAGGCTCTAAGATATGCATGGACCTTCCCTTTATCCTCACCGGAAGGTGTTCCTGTTTATTTAAGAAACTCATAAAGGAGAGTGCAGGGGGGCAAACAATGACCCAAAGATAGGACTGCGTCCCAATCCCCAGAATGTGCGAATGTGACCTTCTCTGGCAGAAGGATCCTGGGAGGAGGAGGTCATCCCAAATTATTCAGGTGGACCCGAAGTGCAATTGTGTGCATCTTCAGGGGAGGGGGCAGAGGGAGCTTAAGACAGACGCGTAGTGTGGAGAAGGCCATGTGAAGACCTATGAGCTGTGGGACACCCAGAGCCCCCAGAAGCAGAAAGAGGCGGGAAAGATCTTCCCCTAGGGCCTCCAGAGGGAGCATGACCCTGCCAACACCTAGATTTTGGACTTCTGGCCCCCAGACTGTGAGAGAATACGTTTTTGTTGTTTATCCTCCCCCATCGGTGGCACTTTGTTATGGTGGCCAGGGGCAAACTAGTACCCAAGCAGAGGACAACTCTAGGACAGCAGGGGCAGAAAGCTGACCCCTGTTTGGGCTTGTTGGGCTTGAAACGCTTGGTATATTTTCAAGTGGAGAAGTCAAGCGAGCAGTTGCATGCATGTCTTCTGGAGCCCTGGGGACGAGATGCACTCCTGCGGCTCATTGGCTGTTAGGGGTTATTCACAGCCGTGGCCAGACGATACACAGAGGGTGGGTGCCGATGGAGACATGGGGTGCTCCGACCCTTACAGATTGGGCCAAGGAACAGGAGACAGGATGGGGAAGATCCTGGGAATCCCAGGAAAGAGGATCGGGAAGAGTGGGTAGTAAGGTGGGAAGTGCCCAGGGGAGGGCGGAAGGGGAGGGGCAGGGGTGTTTCGGGAGGGGGGGGGCAGGAAATGCACCGCCAGCTCTCATAGAATGAAGACAGATGGGCTTCTTGCATGCGGCAGCATGGAAGTCCTTGGCAACCTTGAGAAGGTTAGGTCTTAGTCGTGAGGATGGAATTGACCATGTGCCAGACAGGTTGCTGCTGATGAGAAGCTGAAGCAGTTCCTGGAATCCACTTAACCCGACGCAAAGCATCAGTCATAGCCGCCACCCTTCCTGCGAGTAAGTTATTAGGGAGCCATGCTTGAGGTTCTGCTAGCCTGGAGGTCAGTGCAAGTGCTGGCAGGTGCCAGGGACCCCTCCCTCCAGCCGCATCGGTCCTCGGTGTTAGCAAGCAGCTGGTGGGCGCTGGCTCAGTGAATCCATGGGGGCCTACGGGAGCCAGCCAGGTGCTACCCTATTTCTTCCTTTACAGTGGATGCTCGACACTTGTGCCCAGGTAGCAGGCTCTTTTGAAACACTGATAACCAAAGTCGCCGTGTCCCAATGGTGGGGTCTCATCATGTCGTGAAGGTCCCCTAAATGGCACATCTGATACAGGACTGTGATCCAAAATATATAAAATGCTGTTAAAATTCAGCCATAAGGTAACAAACCACCAGATTAAAAAACGGGCAAAAGATCGGGGCAGGCACCTCATCAAAACAGATAGATGGGAAACAAGCATATTAAAAGATATTTCACATCACATGCCGTCAGGGAAACGCAGATTAAAAGAATGAGATGTCGCTGTACACCTATCAGAAGGGCCAAGTTGAGAGCCAAGCCCACCGGGTACCGGGGAGCGCGTGGAGCAACAGGGACGCCCGCTCACTGCTGGTAGGAAACCAAAATGGCACAACCACGTTGGAAGACAGGTTGGTCTTGGATTTTGTTTGTGTGTTTTATAAAACTAAGTACACTTACCATATAATCCATTAGCTACTCTCCTTAGTGTTTATCCAATGAGTGGAAAAGTCATGCCCACACAAAACCGCGTACGAATGTTGATAGCAGCTTTATTCATACTTGTCAAAACTTGAAGGGGCGCCTGGGGGGCGCAGGCGTTAAGCGTCTGCCTTCGGCTCAGGGCGTGATCCTGGTGTTATGGGATCGAGCCCCACACTGGCTCCCTACTGGGAGCCTGCTTCTTCCTCTCCCACTCCCCCTGCTTGTGTTCCCTCTCTCGCTGGCTGTCTCTCTCTGTCAACTAAATAAATAAAAATCTTAAAAAAAAAACAAAACAAAAACTTGAAAGCAACCAAGACGTGTTTCAGGAGGTGAGTGGGTGGATAAAGCCCGGTGCATCCAGACAATGGACTATCGCTCCTCACTAGAAGAGAAATGAGACACAAGCCGTGGAAAGATAGGGAGGGACGTTAAATGCATATCACTAGGTGAGAGAAGTCAATCTGAAGGCTACGTACTGTATGATTCTACCTAACGTTCTGGAAAAGGCAAAACCATGGAGACAGGATAAGGATCAGTGTCTGTGGGGGGCACTAGGGCAGAGGAAGGGTGACTAGGTGGGGAGCACAGAGGATTTTTAGGGCAGTGAAACTACTCTGTGTGACACTGTATTTGTGGCCATATGTCATGATACATCTGTCCAAGGCAACAGAATGTGCACCACCAGGAATGGACCATCACGTAAAGTATAGACTCTGGGTGATGATGACGGGTTGACGTAGGTTCGTGGTTGTAAGGGAGGCACCACTCTGCTGGGGATGCTGATAGTGAAGGAGACTGTGCAGATCCCCAATTTTGTCCACCTGGGGGGCAGGGGTTGTGTGGGAACTCTCTGTGCCATCCCCTCGATTTTTCTGTGGACCTAAAACTTCTCTAAAAAAGAAAGTCTACATGTAAAAAAAAAAATACCCTAAATGTGTCAGGTGGCTGGACTTGCCCCCCTGCACCTCCGTTAGCTGCATTAGAGGGTCAAGATCAGGTATGCAAACTGCAGCCTGGAAATAGGAACCCCCGGATTCCTAAGTCCCTTCCGAGGCCCTCCTGAGAGTTGTTAACGAGGGTTAGAAATCCAACCATCTGGCTCCATCGATTCCTCGTCCCTTGCTTTGGCGTGACTACTAAATGTTATATATGCCTGTGGTGTGTTACTGTAATTACACACCTACTGATTTGCAGATTTCTGATTTTGTCCATGTGTCACAACTAACTTCAAACCAAAGCTGCCTCGTGTTCTCTTATGTAACTCCTCTAAACCTGAAAATTCTCTCAAATTCATTCCAAGGGGATGTCCCCAAAATACAGCTGGAATTGAACAATTAATTCTGACATTTTCCTGTCCACAGCAGATGATGGAACTTTCAAAAACATGAAAACCAACTCCGCCCGATGGGTACTTGGAATATGGGAACTGTCCCTTGGTGAAAGCCAGGGCATCCCCTCACTGCAGTCAAATTCCATTCACCTGGTGGTGGCCCAGGGTCTCATGGTCACATCGGATGCCAAGCAGGACTGGGATCGTTCCCGAAACAATAGCCCTCTTTGCACCCGTAAGACTTGATGACCACACTTCTGACCTCTCCTCAGAAAAGTGATTCCTATAATCCTGCCAAACGACATGAACCTCCCAGTGTCCCTGAATTGGCTAGAGCAGAGAACAGATAAGTCTGAAACCAGGGTCTTGCCTTGGCATAGCACGCTGCTTCCCGTCCTCTGTCTCTGCAGGGATCCGGCCCCTATTAGAGGATCGCAGACATGGAGAATAAGGCAAGAAGTGAGAATTGAGATCCTTGCTAAAACCACCCGCTGGAGACAAGCCTGGTCTTATGTACGGGGTGGTGTTGACTATCCCCCCCCTTTCCCTTCCCCTCCCGTGTGTTTGTGGCTGCACCCCGGCTGTGTTCCGTGAGGGCAGGCTCCCCACTCCACCTCTCGTCGCTAGTGCTGGGGTAACAACTCACAAGCAAGAGCCCTTTGGTAATCATCATTCAGTGACTCAATTGTTTAATATAAAATTTGCTAATGGCATCGATCTGGCCTGCTCCGTACTCTGCCATTTGTCAGAACACGGGTGCCATTAAGAGGGACACTCGCATGTCCACGGTTCTGACGGGGAAGGCTCTCCTTTCCCTGGGGATCTGGCGTCCATTTCCCGGCAAAGGCCAGCAGCAGGGCAGCTCCGGCCACCTTCCCTCTCCCGCGTCCCCATTCAGAGAGCCCCTTTCGTTCCACAAATCTCTCTCTTGCTGTCCGCGTCTGCATGCTTTTATCCGTGAAGGTTCTGCCGTGAGCCATCTAGAAAATCTTAATTCTCAGGCTTTAAAAGGAATTGTGTTTTGCCAGCTGATACGAGGGTTTTTATGACACCGTTGGGTGCAGTCCCTTTTCTTTCAAACAGAAGATTGCTAAAAACAATTGGAAACCTGCCTGGATGACAAGTGTGAAAACAAACAAAGCAGAGGCGAGGCAGGCGGGAGGATAAAGTGTCCGCAGGGACAGGGTGGGTCTGGGGTGGCGTCAAAAGGAAGAAGACACACCTGGCCTGGCCTTTTGTGCGACGCGCCCTGGGTCCTGGGGAAGGGAAACCGCTCTCCCGGGAGCTCTTTCGCTGAGTCCTGGGTCCCCCGGGGCACAGCCCAGTTAGGGGAAAGGCTGCAGACGGGGACAGGGACAGGGAGCTGCCTGCTGTGAAGGATGGAGCTGGCCAGCCTCCTGGAAAGGCTGCCTCTTTGTGGCCAATCTTTACGGCCCCCGCGTCCCATGGGATTCTACTCTTTGGGGGAATGAAGGTGGACACACATGCCTGTTGGAGGGGTTACGATTGTGGCGATCTGGGAGCCCTTGTTTTCAGAGTGTGAGACAATTCTGGGGTCTCTAGAACTCTCGGGGGGGACAATGTGTTCATTCAGGCAGGGGCATGCTACCATGACTGCCAGGAAGAAGCAGCCCCGTAGGGACAGGGCCCAGCAGCAGGGGACCTGGGGAGGGGCCCCCACAGCCGGCACACCCACCCTGAGCTGCACAGTTTTTACTGAGACCTTCCAAATGCCAAGTAGAATGGGGTCAGGGAGGAGGAGTGAGCCCGTCCCACAAATCCACCCGCTCCCCCTTCTCTTGCCCTGGTGACAAACCAGAACTCAGTGACACCTGATTCTATTTGGCTTTCTCAGTGTTGACGGTGACTTTCACCCCACGGCATGTTTCCAACAGCAGCCACCTCACCTGACCACGAGGAATGGGGACATATAGCAATCACCCCATTTGCACTGGGAGATCCAGTGAATCAGAAATATGGGTGGGGGGCAACTTCACCTATTTGTTTCAGGACAAAAAGGAAGAGGCAGGACGGGGTGAGCTGATTTATGGGGCAGGTGTGTGGGGGAGGAGCTGCCGGCCCTGAGTCTCAGGCAGGATTTGGTTCACAAGCTGGCTGGGACAGGAGGGAGGAGGGGCCTGGAGGGGCACTGGGCCCACCTTACAGAGTTCAAAAGCGACTCGGGAAGCTCACAGCTGTCTTGTTGGTGCATGGAAGTGATGATCTGAGCAGGGGTGGAGGTGGAGACATGGTCCTTGGCCACCTCCTGCCAGGTCCTGCATTTGCTGTGGCAGATCACAGACATCATAGGCCGAGGCTCCGAGGGGCCGTGGACTCCCCTACCCAGGACAACACGAGCCCAGGCAGCACACACTCCAGCGTCAGGCTGGGAATCTCAGAGGTCTGCCTGGAGCGGGAAGAAGGGCGGACACAGCAGGAGGATGGAGGAGGGAGATGCATTTGCAGGTTCTTGGTCCGATGCTTCACTTCTTCGTGCTTCGTGTGCGGAAAGTCAGATTACGGTGTGCGCCCAGCTCCCGCATCCGCTGCACGGAGACTGTGACGCTTGCGCGGTAATCTTCGGGGGCTCTATGAATTAGATGAGGTGGCCGAGGACTCTGCACCCACCCAGGTGCCCCAGAACATGCCAGTTCCTGCAGACTCACCACTGGCCCCGGAGCCCCACCCCACTCGAGGCCTTTCTAGACCACCATCAATGTGCCATAAGGTATGGGGTCGCCAGCTGCAAACCTGTTCTGTCCCTTCATGGTTCCATTTTACAGATGGGGAAAACTGAGGCTCAGAGAGATTAAGCCATTAGTCCAGGGCACACAGCTGGCCTATAAATGATCACAGCAGACTCCCTGAGCCTCCCCTGCTGCCCGGTCCCTGCTACTCTTCAGCCAAACTCCTCTAGCTCTAACAGAGCACCTGGAGCTCCTGCCCGTCCAGTGAAGTCCAACTACATCATCAGCCCCGAAGCTGCCCAGGACAGCCCCCTGCTTGTAGCCGCATGATCTCTGCCATCTCAGTGCTTGGCACAGCAGACCAGGGAAGACATGGGTAAAAAGCCCACAGGTGACTGAAGTTTACTGGAATTTTATTATATTTGGAAGTTTAAGACCATGAGGCAGGTGTGGGAAAGTGAATCACTTAGCTAAGAAGGGAGCCTAGCCGTCCGCCGAGCACCCGCATGTGCGTGGCCGTTCACGTGTTACCTGTGGTTTGCGCGCTGGGTACCGTGTGATTTCCTAGGTAATAGGTAGGTAAGTACCCGTCGGCACAATTTAAATGCCTGCTGTTTCAATATTCGGCATACTTGCTCTATCTAATTGAGGAGTATTTAGTATTTAATAGCTATTAAACTATTAAACAATTTAGTAGGGATCGCTTACAAAATCTGATGACACCATCAAAACTTCACTTCCTTGGAAAAATGACTCAGGAATGAACGCAGCTGCTGGCGTCAGGGCACCGAATTCAGGAGGCATGTGTGTCTCCCGCACAGCCGTCCCTGGCCGCCGGCTGAGTGCGGACTGTGTCCTCCCTCCTGCAGGTCTGTGAGCTCTTCCCAGGGGCACCTGTCACTGTCCGCGTCCCGCTGCCTGGACGGGAGCTGGACAGTGAGGTCTTCCTGCAAACTTTCCTTGAGAAATACGTCTCCGGGGGCACCTAAATATGGTTTTATTTATGAACAGCGTGATTCTATCAAGCCGTCCAAGAACTCTACCAGCTGAAGTGAGGCTCTCCCGCATGTGTCGCCGCTGCTTCTCACGGGGTCTAAGCCGCTGTGGAGCACAGCCAGCTTCCCACGTGGGAGACTCGATGCCCACTTGAAGTAGAAGGAGAAGGGGTGCGCAGGACCCTCCACTCTGTGTTCGTGCATTTGGGGAGCGGCAAACTCACACACGTACACACAGCCATTCACGTTCACTCACGGATTCCAGCACCCCCGGGGGTTTTCTCCAGGAGCAGCCAGTGAGAACGCTGTACGAGAAGCGTGGGGAGATGCCAGGCCATACTGGTGTATTGTGGTTCGGCGTTCTGGAGACGGTGGAGAGCTCATCTGTGTTCCAGTGCCCCTGGAACCAGCTCTGAGCCCACCTGGCTTGTCTCGGTGGGTCTGCTGGGCTCTCATGCCCCCAAGAGAAGAGGGGAGCCCACGGGGTCCCTGTCCTGGGACCTAGCACCGCGCTCCGGGAGGAGGAAGGCCAGGAGTGGCGAAGGGGCTCAGAGGGGTGCTGCTCGTTTGCTGCCAGCTGAAGGGCGGATTCCAAAGGTCAGGAAGCCAAGCCCAGCGATGCGGGAGACACTAGGATGAATGGTGACTGCACATCACCCGCATCCTCTGAACTTGAAGTGCTGGCCAGGATGCATGCTCCACGGCCAACCCAGCCTGGTTCAGCCTGTCGTGGACAGCTGAGATGTCCGACTGTGGGGGCACAGGCTGGCAACACTCCTTTATCACGTGTGTTGAGGTGGGAGGAAGCCCCAGACCCTGTTCCAGGCGGCGGGGGCCATGGACATGGATGAAACACCCATCCTACCAATGAGGGTCCCCAAGACCAGCAACGGCAATCCTGGGCTGATTACGGCACAGCCTCCAACACTCCTGGGATTTGGTGTTCCAGCCAGTGACACGGAAGGAGGGATGGGTGACAGCCACCTCCACACTCTTTATGGAACCCACTTGGTCCTTGCTGGGAAGGTCTTTGGCTGGCCCCTGCAGGAGAGGCCCCGCCTTGCTCACCCGTGTAGCCAGCACCGGTGACGCCTGGAGACTCTCCGCCAAGCAACAGATACCGGTTCTCACTTTGTGCTGTAAACTGGAATTCTGCCACTAAGCCCCTGCAATTTTTTAAATATTTGGTAACTGTTCTTGCAAATGCAAGCATTCGTGAGTGTAAGCTCTGTTTTGCAGAAGGGAAATCTGAGGTCCAGAGGAGCTATCAGTGGAAAGAGGTTCCGTGGCCCACGGGAGCCAGAGATTTCCACGGTGAGATTCCAGGACGATGTTGAAGCCTGGCCCTGGTAATGCTGCAGGCTTCTCTGGAGCACATGAAACATTTGGTCCAAAAACATATCAGTGAAGGGCCCACTGTGTGCCAGAGAGAGCAGCGAGCGAGCAGGCAGGCCCCGCGCCCCCCCCACCAACTCCCGGGGCTCACACTCTAGCGGGGCAGCCTCTTCTTTGATTGCAGGATTACGTTTGCATTTGGGGTAAAGAGGGGCATGTTTCTTAAAGTTTCATTCCAGAGACCTTTGCCCACTGTTCTCCAAATTCCAAAATGTGCAGGTGACCACACGTGCACCAACGTGAGAGTTTTTCTCTTTTGTTTTGCTTTGTTTTATTCTTAAATGAACATGTCGCCACCCAGGAAGACCGTGTGTCCCCAGGCGTCTTCAGGCCCTGCTGACTGGGTGAGAACCAGCTGAAAGCCGTGGGGTGCCGGCCACACTGTTTCTGGGTATGCTCAGGCCCCCTGCTCCGTAAGAGGAGCCGTGGCCGCCCGGGGCGGGGACACATCCTTGTAGCGGTGCCCAGACGTGGTTATTGGGATTGGTGGTTGGGCCAAGTCCCTGTCTCCCTCAGAGGTACCAGAACTGTGTCTGCCCCAGAGTGGGAGGTAGTGGGGTCCCTCCCTCCCTGTCCAGCCTGGGGCTGTCTGCGGAAGTGACCAGGAGCCGGGGAGCAGACAGCGGTGTGACGGTGAGGCACACGCCGGGCTGGATGGCCCTCATTGCCACTAGAGGGCTCAGGCTCGCATGCGGGGAGGCCAGGTGGCCTGGCCGGCACAGCCCTGCTCCCCCGGAGAGCCGAGTGAGGGTCCTGGCTGCCAGCAGTGCCCTCAAGCCGTCTCCGAAGGCACTCGGGACACCTAGGAGGCCTCGCTTCTGTGTTCAGTGGACGCACCCCCAGTGCATCATCTCGCGCTGCTTTTAAGGCGTCCTTGTTCTTTGCCTTTCCCTTCCTTCAAATACTCGAGGCTGTGTGTCACCTACAGGGCTGCTTCTGGAACCTCTGTCTGCTCTTGTCTCACTGGGCTGGGGGAACAGCGATAGGGAAGAGCGTGCGGCGGAGCGGCTGGAGACTGGCTTCCTGCTGTCGCTGCAGCCCCAGACCAGGACCCTGACCTCCATGACACATCAGCACCAGGGCATCCCCAAAGCCATCTCCCGAGATGCTCTCCAGCTCATCCAGTGGGAGGATCAGAGGATAATCTGTGCTCTTGGAGACAACAGCCGCTTCTCCTGGGGCGGAAGATCAGGAGTGGATTCCACAGCAGGCTGGCTGGCTTCCCCCGAGGAATCCACGTCCTAATCCCTGGAACCTGTGTATGTGTCACTTTATATGGAAAATGGGTCTCTGCGGTCGTGATTGAATTAGGGATCTTGACATGAGGAGATTATTCTGGCCTGCTGGGTGGGCCCCGAACACACCACAGGCATCCCTACGAACAGGAGGCGGCGGGCGATCTGACACAGACGAGGCCGCGGGACCCTTGAAGATGCTGTTCTGCTGGCTGCGAGACGGAGAGCGGCCACAGGCCTGGAAATGAGGGGAGTGCAGCCCTAGAGGGTGGGTGAGGCACGAACAGATTCACCCCGGAGTCTCGGGGGCAAACACCTCAAGTTCAGACTGCTGACCTCCCGACTGTGACAGAGGCCACAGGTAGCGTCAGGCCATTGTGTTTACAGTCATTTGTTACAGCGGCCATAGGACCTGATGGGGGCCAACTCCATCTTGTTCTTTCCAGCTTGGCTCAGACCTCACCTCTTCCAGGGAGCCCTCCCTGCCCCTGCCCACCTGGCTCGCTCCCCCAGCCATCTGCATTCCCAGTGCCCTGTTCTCTCCAACCCTCTGTGTCCCTATCCGCCTCTCTGATCAGCCACGAGCTCCGAGCAGACACCTAGGGCTCAGCAACTGAACTTGCATGGAGGCATGAGACCATCCTGTGCCCTACAAAACCTCCAAAGACTCTAGCCTTAAAAACCTGATTCCTGCACCATGGGCAGGGTGCAGGGAGGAACGTACTGGATGCTCTCCAGGGTGGCGGGAGGGGTTTTCTCCTCCCTGGCATCCCTGTGGGGCATTCAGTCCCACCCAGCCGTGCCCGTCTCTCTGCCCCACCCCCTTCCCTGGAGGCCTGGGTTTTGGCGTCTGAGAGGGAAGTCGGATCTCCTTTCCGTGTCCTTAGGGCGGCCCTTGCTTGCACTCCCCAGCCGGGGGCGGGGGGTGGGTAGTAATAATGGCACAACCAGCTGTCCTCGTCCGTACGTGCCCACCACTTCTTGGCAATGCCGGGCTTCCAGGGAGGAGAGAAAGCCTTAGTGCTGCAGGGCCACTGACGGCCTCAAAAGCAGCAGTCACCTCTGGAGTCAGAGAACATGGCTCAGACTCGTTAACTGGTGAACTGGTTAACTTCCAGGACGGCTGAGCCTGGAAGGAACGGCCAGGCTCTGCAGAGTTCCCTACGGAGGCTCTCGGGTCAGCTTCTGGACAGAGGATCCGGGGTGCCCGTGTGAAGAGGGCATGTTCTGGGCCCACGCTGGCCGGCCCCACCCCACCTGTGCACATACGTTCTGTGGCCTCAGGGCCGAGGGAGGCAGGAAACTGGGAGCACCAGCACAGGCGTGGTGGCCAGAGAGGCCAGGAATCTGCTCATCTCACCAACACACATTTACCGACTGACGGCCGTGTGTGGGAGGTCTCCTGGGCAGGGGAGAAGCAGCAAGGACAAGGACGGTCAAACCGCCCTCCCAGAGCTCACATTCTGGTGGGGGAAGCCAGACGAGACACAAGCAGAGAACCCACGTGAGCCCAGAGCATGCTAGCCAGGAGTAGCAAGGCGAGGTGAAGGACCAACAGGGGGAAGGTGCACGAGGGGTGTGGATGGTGGGGCGAGCCTGGGAGAATGTCCAAGTGGAGGGTGATGGGGAGGCCTCCTCTGAGCAATAACCAGACATTCCAGCTGAGGACACAAGCCGCAGAGCTGTCTGGGGTCCGAGGGGACGGCCAGCGAGCAGGCTCTGAGGTGGGAGAAAACCTAGCGTTCCGGGAACGCCCAGGAGCCAAGGGAACAGCAAATGGTCTGGTTTGGGGCTCCGCGGCTACCTTTCCGGGAGGATGAACTCATGAGGTTTCACGAAAACCAGAAGACTGGCTGGTTGCACTTTCCCGGCCCAACAGAGAGTGGGTCCGGGTGGAATTTACAGAGCAGGGGTGGCCCAACACTCAGGACGCCACAGCCTGAGTCCGAGAGGCAGCTTCCTGGGGCTGCTCGTAGATGGGGGAGTCGCACAGACACAATCCCCAACTTAAAAGAAAGCTTTCCAAGGGCGTGAGCCAATTTCAGGGCACTTACTGAGGATTCCCCCATCTCTCACTGCTCCTTTTTTTAAAAGAGGATTTACTCAAAGCCTGCTTGATGCATGTGGACGGCGGAACCACAGATCCTGCCCAACCAAGACAGAGGGAGTGTTTTGAATGATGTGTCCCTAAGACCTTGTCCCCAGAGAAGAGAGAGCAGCGAGTCCTGGCTGCGGGGGAGGGAGGCCCCTTAGTTCGGGGACCACCTGGTGTTCCTCCTGGAAACGCACTGGCTGCAACGCAGGGACGCTGTTTGGGAGTCAGGCACCTGCTTTGAGCCTGCGTGGTCTCGGATGCACCCCCAGGTGGAAGGGTTGGGATTTCCCCGCTGGGGTGATGCTTGGAAGAGCTTCAGAGTTGGAGGGATGCGCTTCTGTTCTTGACCCGAAAGCACTTCAGGGTGCCACAGCCCCATCCGACCCCAGTAGCACAGGTTGGGGACTTGATGAGCCCACTCTTCTGGGCCAAGCTGAGGTCGGCAGGTAGATGGAAGGGACCCTGATGATCTGGACGCTAAAGCCCTGGTGCTTGGCAGCTTCAACAAGGTGAGTCAGAACTCACTCTGAAGCCACGCCGTTTCCACTAGCTTGTCCGGGTGGCCCAAGGCCACACGTCCTGCTGCCTTCACAGCGTCCTCCAGGAAGTCAAGGGGAAGGGAAGGGGAGAAGATGGCTACTGGGTGGTAGTTACCCCTTCTGGACTGTAGGATCAAGATCCGCCCTTGGGATGGCTTCGTCCTGGGGGGTGTGGCCAGAGCCCTCGCAGGGCTGGTACCCAGGCAAGGTGGACACGTCTCACCCGAGTGTGGATGCCTCAGGCTGGCCTGCATGCAAGAGGAGATCAGCCAAGATCACCCTGGAAAATCTAAAACACACGTGAAAGCCCGTATATGTGGCTTTGCTGACGCAGAGTAGGCATTATGCATGGGGGGAGGGGAGCGCCATATAGGACAGATGTGCATCCGTGAACAAGGGGGCCTTTTCACGGGGCGGGGGACTGGGTCCCCTCTCTACCCAGACAGGCATGCACCTTAGCTTCTCACGCTCCCACTGAGCACACGCGGCTGAACTCCTCTAAGGTAGATAAATGTCGCTCTGATGGGCCCCGCCACGTGGACGATGCACGAACGAAGGGGTGAACGAATGAACCAAGTTGCGTGCCCCCTTCTGAGCCCACTCTGCCTGCTGTGTCGGCTGCTGGCTCCAGGCTTCTCGCAGTCTAGTGCCGGGAAGACAGGGGCCCGGACTGGGGACGGGTGTCCATGCCCTGTTCTCTTCCTCCGGCACCAGCCCAGCCCCGTGTTTGGAGCCTGCCAAACCCTCTAGCGTTCTCCCAGCTCTGGGCCGAGGTCCAGTGTCTTCACACAAGGTTCTCTCCTTCTGCCTCCACATTGCTTTTCCATCTTCATCTCCTGCTGGTCCCGTTCACCCTCCTCCCCCGAGCCTCTACCAGCGCGTCTTCCCATCCCCCGCCCGCCCCCACACCCCATACCCTCTGACCCCCAGTCCCAATGCCACTCGTCCAAGAGCCTTCCCTGGCTCCATCTTGCAGCTGTGCACACCCCTCCCCCGCTCCATTTTCCCACAGTGTATTTTTCATTTCCTTTTTACTTCACTAATGACAACACAACATGTATCTGTTTTCTTTGCAAAAACCATGTTCTCCTTGAAGAGAGGAACGTAATTTATCCTCAAGTGGCTGTACCTACACCACGCCTGACTCATGGTAGGCGCTCAAGGCTCCTGTTGATGTAATTGAATAGTTAGCTTCTCGGGTAGGAACACGCAAAGGCAGGGGGCTGGCAGGAAGTCCTTCTGCGCTCAGAGAGGGGAGGAGGAGGGCGTGGGGACAGGCGTACACGGCAACTGATTCATCGTCCGGAACTACTTCACTGTCGACGACTTGGTCCCAAGGGTCGCAATCCCCTCTATCCCGTCAACTGTACATTTAATTTAAAAAGTCTGATTTCAGGGGGGCGCCCGGGTGTCGCAGTCGGTTCAGCGTCCTACTCTTGATTTCAGCTCAGGTCGTGAGCTCAGGGTCGTGGGATCTGCGCTCCGTGGAGATTCTGCTTGGGAACTCTTCTCTCTCTCCTTCTGCCTCTCCCCACCCCCGCGGGCACGCTCTCTCTCTCCAATAAATAAATATACCTTTAAAAAAAAATCTGATGTTATGTTCTTGTGATAATGGGAGAATCTGTCACAGTCCCCACCCACCCACCCAGGGAAAAGAATCCTAATCTTGCAGTGTCTTTAAGCAGCTCACATGGCAATCCTTGGTTTGGTCAGCTATCTAACCAGAGACAGGCTGTCCTGTCCTGTTGCTGTCCCGGGTCTGGCCAGACCTTCCTCTGGAAATTTCCCAGAGGATTCCCAGACTGCAGAGAAAAGAGGAGAGGTAAACAGCTGGGGACTACCCGCACATCTGGAGACATGCCACCAGGGGCAGGAGACCAGGGGCCAGAGACCAGGCACGTCACACAGACATGGATCAGAAGCTCAGTGAGGCCATCCGCACGTGAGCTTTCGGATTCCTACTACCTTCCACATATGCTCCCTTCAGACCCCAACGCGGAGCAGACACGGCCTGTCTGTCCCCCTGCCCGTGGCTACGTCTCCTTCCCTTCCGGACAACTCCAAGCCCCCACGTGGCAAGACAATGTCATTTCTTCCAAGGGCTCCAATACGTACCTGAGGGAACTCCCTTCTTCTCCCTGAAAAGAATAGATGCCTTTCCAACTTCAACATTCCTTCAAAACTGGAAAATTACATTTTAAATCTCCTCCCATAATCTGATATTCACTTTGCTTTTCGAAGACGTGTTCAGGGAGGGGGGAGGCTGGGAGGGTCCAGCGGAAACATTTGTTTCAGCCCAGATTGTGCAATTGGTGAAAGTAAAATATTTATATTCTTTGTACCCGGCTTGTTTTCCTGTTTTTCCTTCAAAATAAGAGGTCAGAGCCCCCATGAGCGAACAGATTGTTGACTTCTATGCCTGAAAACACCCAAAATATCTCCCATTAAGGCCCCCTGTTCTACTCTCTTTGTTCTGCCTGGGCGAAGAAGCTGTCTGTGTTCCAGAAACAGAATTTCAAATTAGATTATTTGAATGAAATCAGCAGCTGTTGATTCAGAAGAAGTGAAGGGCCGGTGTCATCAAATCCTTGATCAAGAGGAGATCTCAAGAGAACATCTGCCCCTGTCTCCTGCACAAGGCGGCGGGTGCCCGGGCTACACCCAGCAGGACAGATGGCCTGCTTGCCGTCCCTCAAGGTCCCGGGGGACAGATGCCACCACTGCCCGGGCGCCTATGTCGGCTGGCTGGCCGTTTATAGAAACACTTGTTTGCGTCGAGCTGCTGCTTCTGAGAGTAAGGGCGTTAAGGGAACACTGTGTGCGCGGGAAGGGCGGGGGTTCCTGCCCGATTCCTGGAAATGCTCGTGATCCACAACAAAGCGTTTAGTACAGGAGGCCCTGTAAGTGAGCCACGGCCTGCGGGCGGTTCTCAGAGGTGCTCAGTCAGGGTTTTGGGAGCAGCCCTGTGATGGTTAGCTCTGCATGTCAGCTCGCCTGGGCCCGTGCCCGGATATGTGGTCAAGCATTATTCTGGGTGTTTCCGTGGGGGTGTTTGGGGATGAGATTAACATTCAAATCAGTTGAGTAAAACACATTACCTTCCATAATGTGGGTGGGCCTCATCCAATCAGTTGAAGGCCTGCAGAGAACAAAACGCTGACTTCTGCTGAGCAAGAGGGAATTCCACTGCACACTGCCCTCAGACTCCATCTGCAGCATGGGCTCCTCCCTGTCGTCCAGCAGACCACCTTGGGACTCAAGCTGCCCCTGTATCCTGCGTCTTCAGCCTACCAGCCTCCTCCATCAGATTTTCTCCAGCCTACCAGCCTCCTCCATCAGATTTTGGACTTGCCAGCCTCTGCCATCACATGGGCCAATTCCTTAAAATACATCTTCATCTCTACACGTACACATCCTATCATTTCTGTTTCTCTGGAGAACTCGGACTAATACAAGTCCTAAGAAATGGGTCTGAAAAAAGTGAGGGGAGGATGGGTGAAAAACACCCCAAACCAGGTTATTTTATATGTCCCAGAAAGGAACCCTTTGGTTTGAAAGATGACTTATATTTTTATATTTTAGCTTAGGCACTTTCCTCGTCTTCCGATATTTGGGAATGCATTGTGACTGCAGGGTGATCCACTCAGTTCTGCCTCTGGGAGGTCCTGCCGCGGTCCTCCCGCTGCCACCCGTGGATGGTCTCCCCCCGCCCGTCTCTTGCTCTGACTGCCACAGTGTGTCCTGGGGTCTTCACAGTTACTTCCACAGCCCCTCCTCCTCTGACAGCCAGGAGACTTTCCTCCCCTGAAGTTTAAGTCTAATCACGCCTGGGCTTACAGCTGGATCACGAAGTCTGGCTGGAGGATGGGAGCTGGTGACTTGGATTCTGCTCAGGCTTGCACTCCAAAGCCTCCAAGAAACCATGCGAAGAATGTTCCCTTGTGTTGTATCTGAGATCCGAGCTCCAGCCCCGGCCCTGCTTCGTGTCTCTCCACCTTGCTCACTACGCTTTCAATACTCAAGTCCGATTTTTCCAAGAGCTACGGAACTTCTTCTTACCTTCAGGGCATAGAGACATCTTGTCCCCTCGGTGGGCCATTACCCTCTGTCTCCAACCTTCTCCCACAGATTGCTGGGTGCTGAGCCCCAGGCAAGCTCCTATTTCTGTGATACTAGTCTCATAGCACTATGTCCTTTTTCTTCATTGTTCTTGTGACATTCTCAATTTTTTTTTGTTTTTATGTTCTTTACTTGTCATGTGTGTTCCCGCACTAAAGAGTCATCTAGTGGACTTGGGACAATGTCTGACTTAGTTATCACTACATTCCCAGGCTGGCCGGGGTACTTACTGTGCAGTAAACGCTCAGTAAGGAAGTGCTTGAGTTGAAAATCGTGAACCTCTAGGTCTCCAAGGGCCTCATCACCACTGTGACCAAATCAGAATTTTCCCACTAAATTTTAATTTTTTACTTTTTTTCATTAAAATTTTTAAAACTGTGGCACCTGGGTGGCTCAGTCGGTTGAGCATCCAACTCTTGATTTTGGCTCAGGTCATGATCTCGGGGTCATGAGATTGAGCCCCGAGTCAGGCTCTGCACTTATCGGGGAGCCTGCTTGAGATTCTCTCTCTCTGCCTCTCCCCCTGCTCATGCTTTCTCTCTCGCTCTCTCTAAAAATAAATAAAATATTTGCTGCAACATGGATGGGACTGGAGGAGATAATGCTAAGTGAAATAAGTCAAGCAGAGAGAGACAATTATCATATGGTTTTACTCATTTATGGAACATAAGAAATAGGAAGATCGGTAGGAGAAGGAAGGGAAGAATGAAGGGGGGGTAAACAGAAGGGGGAATGAACCATGAGAGACTATGGACTCTGGGAAACAAACTGAGGGCTTCAGAGGGGAGCGGGGTGGGGGAATGGGATAGACTGGTGATGGGTAGTAAGGAGGGCACGTATTGCATGGTGCACTGGGTGTTACACGCAAGTAATGAATCATCGAACTTTACATCAGAAACCAGGGATGTACTGTATGGTGACTAACATAATATATAAAAAAATTTTTTTTAAATAAATAAAATAAGTCTTTAAAATATTTAAAATTTTGAAATGAATTTTTACTGGCAAGTGAAGGGAATACTCAATTTTGCTAAGTAGTAACTATTTGTCTTTTTTTTTTTACTGCCTTGCAACTGAACCCCATTCCTATGTGGGAAATTCTCCACTTTCGTGGGTTTTGATGGGAAGCAGGGTTATTTCCCATTAGAAAAGTTGGAAGTGCCAGATGTTCATACTACAGAGGCTCCCCCAATCAGATGTCCTCACCTGACCTAGGACTGGGGGCTCACGGTACACGGGAAGGACGGTGTGAGGACTCCCTTTGCGGTGGCCCTTGTAGCAAACCTAAGTTCCGGGAGAGGTACCATGGCGATGCTACTGGTGATGTCCAGTACTAGAGACTCCGCGAGTGCCCACGGAAGCAAACCGCGTTCAGCCGTGGTGTCCCTACTGGAGTCAAGAGCGGATGGTAATGTATGACACGGGAACAGAGATACAGGAGGGAAACCTGATGACTCCTAGGGCCTGGACCACTGAACCCCACTGGACTCCTTGCCAGCGCAAGCACCCCCCTCCCCTCTCTGAACAGGTGCATACCGTGCTTGAAGATGCCGCCATGACTCTGCCTGAGGACCGCTGAGAGAAGCCACGCCTACGTGCACCCACTCCGTTCCCCAAGCTTTCACTCCAGGGCATCCGTGGTGGGACCAGCGACAAGCTACAATACCAAAAGAATTGTAAGATTTTATTCATTCACATCAGAAAAAATATGTTGCCTGCCTAATCTAGATTAATGACACCAAGACCCACCGAAAGACGTAAAGCATGGACCGGATGGTATGTCAGGCGGAAGGCGTACAAATATTCCACATGTTGTTGGGTGATTTTAACTATATTGCCTGGGGATTTTAAAACATGGGAAATATCTAAAGAATAGTAAACAATTGATAACCACACAATTAAGGACAGGGATTACATCTGGGGGTGAGGGGAAGTATCAGTCCAAGCAGGGAAAAATGCAATCCTGAACAGGCTGATTTTTTGGTTTTGGTCCTAATATGGGTGCAGGTATCAGAGATTTGACTGCAGTGTGCTAGGTCTAACCTCTGGAAATAGTTCTGATGATTTGCTGAGTTGGTTGAATGAAGCCTGGACCCAACATTTCACCAGAAGCTCACACTAATGAAGTTGGGGTGCCAACCTTCTTGTGATTACTGCAGAGGAAGGAATCCAAGATGAGGAAGATTAAAATACTGGAGTGCGTTTATCACCCCCTCTCTGACTCCTTAATTATGTTCTGCAGGAGGGCTGGGAGCACTGCCTTCACCGAAGCAGAGAAATATCCTGCAGATGGTAGAGCTGAATCTAAAAGAACTGAACGGTGTGAACGGGAAGTCATCAGAGAGGGAGACAAGCCCTGAGAGACTCTTAACCAGGAAGCAAGCTGAGGGCGACTGGAGGGGAGGGGTGGGGGGGTCACTGGGGGATGGGCATGAAGGAGGGCACGTGATGTGATGAGCACTGGGTGTTATACGAAACTGAGAAATTATTGAACACTACATCTGAAACTAATGATGTACTGTAAGTTGGCTAATTGAATTTAAATAAAAAACTAAACTAAAATAGGGGCGCCTGGGTGGCACAGAGGTTAAGCGTCTGCCTTCGGCTCAGGGCGTGATCCCGGCGTTATGGGATCGAGCCCCACGTCAGGCTCCTCCGCTATGAGCCTGCTTCTTCCTCTCCCACTCCCCCTGCTTGTGTTCCCTCTCTCGCTGGCTGTCTCTAACTCTGTAGAATAAATAAATTTTAAAAATCTTAAAAAAAAAAACTAAAATAAAATAAAAAGACGTGCAGTGGGAGTTTCTTTGGGCTGGAGATGTGGAGAGGCAGAGACGCTGCAGCCGCGCTGGGCTTTCTGATTTGAATAGGAATTCCAGGGTCCCGGGTGGCAGGGGTCCAGTGGACATGGTGACATCACAGGCATGAAATCAGGCGTTGGAACAGTCTGCTGTACGTAAGCCCCTGGAGGTAGCTGCTGAGACGGCGCCGAGGACCAGAGGAACACAACCAGGGCTGGGCCGTCACGATGGTCTCAGCCCCTCACCCAATCCCCTGACCCGAGCCAGTCCACAGGCCCAGGACCTCTTGAATGAAGACCCAGGTACACACACTTGAGAATGCACCCAGGCGTCATCTCGCAAATAAGAACTAGGACTGTTTCTCCTGGTTTCCTCCAAAAACGGCCAGCAGCCTTTTAACAGGTCAACTGTGCATTGAAGAAGGGAAGCGCTCAGCCCTTACGCACCAAGCTCGCACTCATCATGGGTGGGTATAGGGATCAGGTGATGCAGGGAGAGTCACCCCAATCCCACCCTGGATGCCCAGAGGACCCTTGACTCAATCCCGCTTCCAGGTGCGCCATTAGAAGAAACACATCAGGGAACACAATTCCCACATTGTCTTACTGGTCTGTGAAGTGAGAGCCACGGCTGTAGGAGGGACCAAGAGGAAGCAACGTAACTGCTCGGGAGAATATTTTGTGATCCTCAAGCCACCAGGTGGAAAATTTAAAAACATACGGTGAGGTTGGCTCAAGTGACAGACATGGGCGACGAAGGGGAAAGAAGCGGCTGATAAGCAGTGGAGAGAGGGCGGCCTGGGGAATTCAGGGGAGCCCCTGAGTGCCTCCTCGGACCCCCGAGCCTAGCGGTAATGGTCCACGAGAGCTCCACGAGGGCTCACACCCCTGGGAAGGAAGGGCTGGACCGCGGCGCCAGAAGAGCGCCTGAGCCGCCGGACGCAGGCTGAGGGCAGCGGGAATGGGTGGCGGGAGAGGGGCTCGCAGATAGAAGCGACCATCTCGTCCGTCACGAATCGCAGGCGTGAGGACCCGGCACACACCCCTGTCTTCTCACTTCCTGACCCATGAGTATAGGTTTCACGATGCGTTTTTTTGTCTGTTTTAATAATTTTCTTCTTCGTATCTTTCATTCACGCGTTATCTGCAGGGTCTGTCGGGGGTGATGTTTTTGCGGTTTAGACCACAGGTACGGGGTACCCAGATGAGAGCGTGATCGAACTTGGAGGTGAATGCAGTGACCGACAGGCCCCGGAGTCGCCCTCTTTTTCTTTTTAAAGGGGGTGAGTTTTCTCTTGTGCCAGAGGACGATGTTTGGATGTTTCAGAGTCTCAGGGGTGGGAGGAAGGGTACGCCTTGACGTCGAGCAGCCGACGGGGGCTCTGCCGTGGACGCAGCCTTTTCCCTGCTGCCAAGCTTCCGAACTTCCTTTCTGTGCGTGGGACTTTCCCATTACGGTGTCGGTGGGAGGCCGCAATGACACAGCAGCCCTTCTGAGCTGCCGCCTGGGCATTTTAGGGTGTGACTACCCTGCTCACACCACAGTCTGAGCCTTTAGGACCTGAGCTTAGGATTCCTGACGCAAGTTTCCACCTTGCTTTTCCCAGGGCGCTTTTAGAAATGACCTCTGGGTGCTTGCCAGCCTGCTTGCTCTTTCTCTCCTGCTCGCTCATGACCGGGGTGGAGGACCGTCCCTCCTCCTGCTCATTGAGCCTCTGCTTTGGGACTTGTAAGAAACAACCCTTGTGACTTTACGTCCCCTGTGTGGGTGTGCTGGAACTCTGCCTTCAATCAATCACTCCCCCCAAGTGGGAGCTCTGCGGCCAAGGGGGCCACCTGCCAGCCCCACATGGGCGGCTCGTGCCTCTTATTCAGCAAGTCGTAATGGGCATAGTCCTAATTTAACACACACTCCAGGCTTTCCAACACCCAGGCAGACCCGCTTTCATCCAGAGGCAGACAAAGGCAGACACTCACAGTTTAACCTTCCTTATGTCCTGATTGCATGACCTGGAGCCTACCAACCACGTGCACGTACGCAGACACAGAGAGGAGTGAGGAGCTGGGGACACGGGGTAGAGACAGGGGGGTCGTCTGTGGGAGGAGGGGGTTGCCAGAACTTTCCTGGGGCCCCACCTGTATGGTGCCTGTGGCTCCAGGGTCCAGCATCTCATGCTCGTGGATTCTGCAAACTTCAGCAGCTAGGGGCCAATGCCAGGTGCATTTCCGGAGACTCCGCGGCATGAACACGTGTGTTCTCCTTGGCTCCAGAGTGCTGAGCCTGCTTCCCCACTTCTCAGTAATTCCGTGAGCTGCTCAGTCCCCTTTGAGCAAACCCCTTTCTGCTGAAACAATCACAATACTCGCTTCTGCGGCTTGCAGGCAAGAGCCGTGGCCGCTACCGGAGGGGAGCTGCAGGAGACACCCTTCCTGCAAACGGAAACATACATTCCTGAATGACACAACTGAGGCCAAGGACATCTGTGTCGTTAATAAGGAAATCAGCACGGAGGGCCTTGAGGCCTGAGGTCAGCTACTCACTATTTTTTAGTCTAGTCAAAACTTGGTGCTTCTTTCCGGGAGTCTGCCACTGAGTAGGGAGCTGATGTTTGAATTGCTTTTATCCCCCCTCCAAACTTTTCTTGCAATAAATATCTGCCAACATATTCAGCGAGAGGGTGATATTGAAAGTGAGGCTGAGCTCCCTACGGTGCTATGTCTGTTTGGGAAGTTGTCAGGGCTGCCCCTTTCCACGCGGTGTAGACTGATCCAGTGTGCTGTACCGTCACCACTTACCCTAACAATGCTGCTGACCGTCCCCCAGAATCCACCCATCCCTTGTCTAGGAGTGTGACAGCCAACCCACGGGAAACCTGTTGGAGAATGGAAA
This sequence comes from Ursus arctos, assembly GCF_023065955.2. Taxonomy (NCBI): domain Eukaryota; kingdom Metazoa; phylum Chordata; class Mammalia; order Carnivora; family Ursidae; genus Ursus; species Ursus arctos. The sequence continues at coordinate 2,784,129 of NW_026623008.1, read as the reverse complement.
GGCCCTGCTCCTCTGTAGGAGATGCCGGTAAGCAAACAAAACCATGTTCAGGTTCCACCTGCCCACCCCCCTTCCCCAGCTCTAGGTTGTTTGTAGGGAGATGCTGGCTGTTCTCTTACCTCTGTGATGGTTAATTGGTGTGTCAACTTGGCTAGGGCACGGTACTTAGGTATTTGGTCAAACACTATTCTAGATGCTTCTATGAAGTCATTTTCTATTGGAGGGGATTAACATTTAAATCATTAGACATTGAACAAAGCAGATTACCCTCCATAGTGTGGGTGGCCCCTGTCTAATCAGTTGAAGGCCTTCACCAAAAGACTGAGGTTCCACCAAGGGATAGAGTTCTGCCTCCAGACTGCTTTTGGACTTGAAGTGCAGCATCGCTCCTCCCTGGGTCTCCAGCTCGCTGGCCTGCCCTGTACATTTTGGACTTGCCAGACCTTATAATCATGTGAGCCAATCCCTCAAAATAAATTTCTCTCTCTCTCTCACTACACACACACACACACACACACACACACACACACACACACATCCTATTGGCTCTGTGTCTCTGGAGAGCCCTGATTAATACAATCTTTACCACTCTTTCCTCAAGCCCCTGTCTTGGGCATCAGTCCCCACCATCCTACAGAACCCATTCTTGTGAAGGTCAGCAGTGACATCCATATTGCCAAAAACAACAGTGGCTTCCATCCCTTTATCTTATTTGAAATCCGTCTCTTCCTGACGTTCATGATCCCGCACCGTTCTGGGTTTTCTCCTATCTCATGGGAAGTTCTTCCATAGTCTTCTCTGTCCGTTCTTCACTCTTCGATTGACCCCAGATGTTGGAGGGTCCCGGAAATCAGCTACACACTCTTCCGGTTTGATGCTGGCCTTTGTAAAGATTGATTATTTCTCTTGTTTCATTGCTCGTTTTCTTCTTGTGGCTTCTGACACAGCACATGCTCCTGGTTTTATAGCCTACATGAATGGTTGTCCCTTCTCATTTCCACTGGGCTCTTCCTCTTCGGCACAGCTCCTTGAAGCAGGAGCCCCGAACAGCTCAGACCCTGGTTCTCGTCTCACGTGTATTCACTCCCTAGGTGATCAATGTCGTGGTTTCTGCAATGACTCCGTATCTGCATGTGCAGGCAAGACCTCCTCCGAAAGTCCAGATCCATCCCTCTGACTGTCTGCTCCATCGCCGCACATTTCACATTCAGCCATAATCCTTCCCCCAAATCCAGAGTTACGTACCCAAAGCCTCGATCGACATTGCTACTCAAACATCTGCTATCTCACATTCAACACACCAGACTTAACTTCTAACCTCTCAACTTCCCCCAAAGCATTTCCCTTCCACCCTGCCGGTTTCTGAGGCCGCAGACTTTGGGGTCATCCTTGAAGAAGACTCTCCTTCTTTCACACCCCACATACAACCTCTCAGACTCTCCCTTCAAAATACATCCGCAGGCTCCACAGCTGACTAGGAAGCTTGTTTTGGACGATCTTTGTAAAGCACAATTTCTATACAAAGAGTTTCATATAGAAAATTTCTTTTGTATAGAAAATTCAGGGGAAAAATGTCTTTAAATGAAGCATGAGTTTGAAGGCATCTGAGTGCAATCAAGGTAGCAGGGACGTGTGGGAACACCATCCCAGGGAACATGCCGGCTAAGGGAGGAGAGCCAAGAATTTGGCATGGCACCTGCTGACTTGATTGAAGGGGGCTGAAGGCTAAGAAGCCGAGCAGAGCTTTTTCACAGGGGTGGGCGGGCGAGGGACGCTCTCCGCTGTCAAGCAGGATGTGTCCCAGCGAGCACGTGGGCATCAAACTAAGACACAGGAAGGGCTGTGGCCTGGCAATGAGGACAGACCAGAAATAGACTAATCACCCACGCCCCCAAAGAGGAGGGGAAAAAGAGGGAGCAGGATAGCAACAGCGACAACAGAACCATAAAACAAACTTCAAACCCACACTCCAGAGAGAATAGGACTTAGGGCAGGACGGCATTTTCTATGAAGGCATTTGGTGATTTATTAGCACAAGTCCTGAGGCTGAAAACCAGAGAGGAAGTGCTGGCTGGGAAGCTGAGGGGCTCAGCACAGATCTTGATAGATTCACATGGAGATAAAATGGAAATCCAGGACCCTCCAATCATGAGAGGCCCTGCTAAACCCATCTGGCTCTCGATGTCCTATAGCTTGAAAAAATGCAAGAATCCAATGAAAACCAAGAGAAACACAGACAATAGAAACAAACACAGCGATCCCCAGATGTGGTGATTTCAGACTCAGACCTTCAAGTACCTGTGATTAATATGATCAGGAAATTTAAGAACAAGACGTAGAATTTTGGCAGCAAACTGGAAGCTATAAAAATAAATCAAAAGGCAATTCTGGGACTTAAAAATAAACATTCACAAATTAAGCACTTAGACAGAGGAATGCAATGGAAAATGGGCAAAAGGTTTAAATAGGCACTTTGCAGATGGGGATATCCAGATCGGTCCATTAAACATGAAAAGATGCTTGACCTTATTAATCACCAAGGGAATGAAAATTAAAGTCACAAGGGGAGACCACTACAGGCTAAGCAGAAAAAAGTGAGGTTAAAAGGCCTGACGGGGGGGCGCCTGGGTAGAGCAGTTGTTAGGCGTCTGCCTTCGGCTCAGGGCGTGATCCCGGCTGTTCCGGGATCGAGTCCCACATCGGGCTCCTCCTCTGGGAGCCTGCTTCTTCCTCTCCCACTGCCCCAGCTTCTGTTCCCTCTCTCGCTGGCTGTCTATCTCTGTCAAATATATAAATTAAAAAAAAAAAATCTTTATAAAAAAAAAAGGCCTGACGGTCGTGAGTAGAAAGACACCCTCTTGCCTTGTTGGTTGGAAGGCAGTACAAGCGCTTTGGAGACGGGTTTGAGAGTACGCACCGATGTTGAATCCACGCACAGCCTGAGAGACGGCCGCTTCGCTCCTAGGTGAACACAGCAGAACTGCCTAACAGAATGTTGTCACCGCTTTCCTCGTGACAGCCGAAATGACCGTCAGCTGCAGAACCCATGAACGCACGCGGTGCGTTGGAACACCGGAAGCGACAAAATGCATGAACTCTTGTCGGAATCGACAACACGGGAGGAACCCTGCTCGATGTCGGACAGGAGCAGAGTGCATGGCGTAGGCTTCCATTGTGTAAATTCAGAAACACGCAGACCACTCCCCAGCTTCAGAGCTCAGGTCCTGGTTGCCCTCGGGAAGTGGATGGTGGGGTTGGTGACGGGAGGGTGTGCTGGGGAGAACTTCCAGACCCGAGTGGTAAGCACACGAGCATTTCAGCTCGTAATAATCCTTCAAGCTGTGTGAGCTTACAGTTTGCACACTTTCCATACGAGTACACATTTAAGCATAAAATGTTGACTTGAAGGAAGAATCACACAGATCTGGAACGCCCCCTCTTTGTCAGCCGCCTTACTGTTCCTCTGCCCCTGTCGCCCCCCGCCTGGATTTCGGTAATGGCCTCCCGACAGCTTCTCCGCTCTCACCTTGCCTCCTGGTGTATTGTTCACAAGAGCCCATCCAGAGCGGTCCTTTCAGAACCGCAGTCTCAGGCTTCACGGCTGGGTCCTCCCTGCCTTTCTGACCCCATCTCAGACTGCTCTGCCCGTCAGCTGCTCCACTCCCGCTGTGCAGAGCTTTTTTTCTTTTCCTTGAATGTATCATACTCCTTCCCATTGAAGGACATTTGCACTAGCCTCTCCCTCTACCTGGAATGTCCTTTGTCCCAATTGTCCCTTAGTCATACCTTTGTCACTGAGCCCTCAACCTAAATCCCCTCGGAGTCCTGCCCTGATGCTCCGATCTGAAGGAGCCCACCGGTCACTCCATCTTTTCCAATCTCTGCGCCTCTTCTTTCGCTCACGTGCACTTTCCTCCTTCCCTTCCCCCTCCTGCTCTCCCCCCCTTGCTCCTTCACACCTGCTCACTACCACGAGACCTGCAGAACAGCACACTTTGTCTTATTCCTGCGTGATCCTGGACACCGCACATAGAGTTCTGCATACATATGAGCATAATGATTAGGTGTGAGATGAATTAAGTTTGGCAAGCACTGCCCACTACCTCTCTCTCGGAGAGCCCTGATTTACATAAGCACGTTAGCGTTCCGAGAAGTCCCACGGTAAAGAAGCCTACGTAACGTTCACTTGCTATTTCCAGCCTTCGTTGGACACGAGACACCAGTTTTGCGTTATGCCTATTAACGCCCACTTTCAGAAACGCTACCTCGTGGTGGGAGGGGTGTTGCAACTTCCATCGCTGAGAACTTCCTCGTGGCAAACAGCGGGCTGGGCTCATCCACTCACTGTCTCCATGACAATCCCAGAGACTGGGTGTCATTACCCTGGTTTCAAATACGGAGACGCTGCGGGTGCCAGGTTGAAGTGGCCCCTGTGTGATGTGGGTAGCACGTGATGAACCTGGACAGCTCTCCGTGGCTCCTCCCTGTGAGCCTTGCTCTTGGCCCCTCGGTTGGGTGAACCCCATGGAACATCCCAACCCAATGCGGACCCTGACTTCCCACGTCAGGCTCTGCCTCCCTGGGAGTAGAGAAGAGTCAACAGACAGCTGAGATCAGGGCTTTCTGGAGAAGGCAAGACCTCTGCTTCCCATTGTACGTCTGCATCCTTGTGACGCTCGCCCAGTCATGGCCGTGGGACAGATGTCCCCGCACATTTTTAAAGCCACAAAACTTCACTTTATAAAACTCTTGGCCAAGCAGATAGGAAAAGATGTCAAGACTTAACAAATTCCCAACTTACCCACGGGGATAATTTAAGAGACGAGCAGATGAGCCACGGGGGTCTCCGTCATGCCACTAATTAGGGGGCATTCCAGAACCAGCAGCTGCTCGGTATATGCTTCACCCCAGTGTCCGTCCAGAAGTGGGAGACAGGCTCCGACAATGCCCTCCGTTCACCGGTACCATTTCCCAGGGGGAACGCCCCCGGTGGCACAAATGAGATCTCTCACCAGACACAGGAATTTGCTGACGGTGACAACTGTCTTTTTCTTCCCCTTTTCTAACTTGCTTATCTATAACAGTGATGAATCAGCTCTCAGATTTCACTGTCTATGGGTCCCCTTGAGTCTGAGATGATGGACAGGAAGCAAACAGGTCAAGTCCTTCAAGAGCCATGGTGACCCTAACACCATAGAGACCCTAACACAGAGACTCCCTTGCTCTGATGAACTGAAAAGGCCCCTTGAGGTCTGGGTCACCAACATGGCTGACATTTGCTGTGGGGGCTGGCCTCTACTCACTTGGCTTCCTCCCAATTTATAAAAACCAGAATGTCTTCCAGATATTGCCAAATGTCTCCCGGGGGACAGAATTGCTCCCAGCTGAGAACTGCTGGTCTAGATTAGTGAATATTCTGAAATACGGGATGTTTTAGAAGAAATGGAGATGAATTAGTCAAATAATGTACTAACCCACCAAGATTAAGTGTTTCCCTTGGGTGCTTGTGTTGATAAGAAGTATTCACTTCTTTCATTGGCAAGTAACTTAGAGTGCGACGCGTCATGCCAGCCCCGGCCCTCGTCAGGACCCTGCCTTACAGCCTGGTAGAAAACCAGCTAAGATAAATCAGTAATGGGCAAATCAATTATAGAGTAAATGAACGGAGTGTCCCTCCACCCCTGAGAAGAGGCTGCCAGCTCGAGGGAGCTGAACCCCTCTCTGCAACCTGTCCGCATTTGCCATAGCTTTCACCCACGTAAATGATCATCCATTTCAGATCAGAGGCGTGCGGACAAATAATTCTCTCCCTCCGTTTTGGTTTCCTGGCAAAACAAGCTGGGAATGGGCTCCAAGCAGCTGGGGACTCATCTCACTCCCAGCGTGGCCTCGGAAGAGTCCCCTCTAGGAGATTCGGGCCGGGATGCAAGAGCAGCTGCGGAGGCCCTGGGTACCACGTTACCGTGGGGACGGGCCTGGTGTTTCCAGGCAGTGTCAGCACTTCTGCCCTCCCCGCGCTTCCCTAACAAGGTGATGTGTCCTACTTTTGAAAACATACTTCAAAAGAAGTTTGACCAACAGCTTGCATATTAGGGCAGGGCATGAAAGGGAACTAGGGGAGTTGTATTTTTCCAATAAAGCCTGCTTTAGAAGGAAAAAAAAAGTAATTTAGTGGTGTGTACTTCACAAGAAAGAAAGACAACGAAGCCCAACAAACCCGAAAATTTGTTTCAAATACCATCACCACCTGTTAGACGAGAGGTTCGGCACTCAGCCCTCTGTGCACACGTTTTTGGCTGGGACGCATCATTCCTCCATGGGGTGAGTCTCGTAGCTCCCCCGCCACCAGCCACTCCCCTCGGCCACGTGTTTTCAACCGTGGTCATCATGGCGCCCACCTCCCGTCTGAACTTTCTCACGGGTCAGGTCGGAAAGGAAAGTATCACATAACAGCACAGACACAAATCAACGTTGATTAAAACGTGTCAGCCTATCAGAATGCTCGGTGTGCGTGCGCACACAATTTTCTCTGCGTCCTTCGCCATTGTTGAAATGCCCTTGTGGTGCCCTTCACCCAAAGGAATTGGCATCCAAATGCAAGAGATTAGAGAAGCCTGCCGAAGAGAACATTCTGGACCTCTGGCACTCCTGCCTGTTCAGTGTTCCGTTCTGTGAGCTCGTCCCCTGGGAGGCACTGTGGACTATTGTCCTCTCCCACTGGCATGGAGGTCGTGCTCCCCAAAAGTACTGGCAGCAGAACTGGAGTTCCCAAGATCGAGGCCCCATGGACATAGGGAAGAGGGCACATTCTGGCACTCCTCTCACTCCCCACCCTCAGGTTTCTGCAGGGGTGCCGGTGGAGCACATGAGAGTCTCCAAGAGCTGGTGAGGGCTGCAGGGTGAGGAGACACGGTTAGCCCTCCTTCCCCAGATCCTCAGATGCCCTTACATGGAGGCCTGCCTTCTCCATCACCCACACAAGGACCACTGCAGAATTAAGGACATTATCACGGCTCCATGTGACACGTGCTCGGGGCCGGGGAGGCAGAAGGGGGAGCAGGAACCGCCATGAGGGTCTTTATCCCTGGACCCAACAAGCACTGCTGCTTTCTCCTCCCGAGACAGAACGGCCTTTGTTCTGTTCACTTAGAGTTCTTCCCCAGCATTTGTGGGACATAAAGAGTATAAAATAATTATTCTTATGCACCAAAGTCATCTCTGAAGCGGACCATAGTAAGAACACCTCACACCTGTATTGCCTGCAAAGTGCCCAGCGCGGCTCGAAGTGCTTCCTAGAAATGGCAGTGAACGACAGCTCCGTGGATGCCATTAACCCGCACTTCCCCCCACGGCATAGCGACAGCCTGTCGAGCCCGCAGAGTTCGGTTACGGAGAATCCCACCTCGGCAGGAATCACGGCAGGTGAGAGGTGAAGGTTTGTAGGGTTTGGGGTCTGGTTTGAGTCGTGGAAGGTGTTTTTCCACGCGTAGCCCTGACTGGGACGCCCGTGGCTGAGCCGTTTGGAGCTGGTGGACACGGCCAGGCCAGGGGCTGCCACCAGAGTTTGATGAATAAGTGGGTTTGCCCAGCTGAGCGACTATTGTCCTGAGAATGAGGCTGTTTGCCCACGTGAGCAAACCATTGTTCAGCAAAAGTCGATTTTCAGGATGTTGCTAAAACTGACGATTCTGCTATTTACTCCTTGACAGACACGTCTTCCTGGGCAAGAATTTCTTGGGACAAATAGTAAGTTATGCTGATAATTAAGCTATGGCACTGTCAGCGTCTCGGTTCTCAACCATCTTTTGTGGTAGATGCTATTATCGTCCCTCATTTTACCCCTGAACAAAGTAAAGCACAGAGACGTTAAGTAACTTGCCCAGAGCCCCACAGCCAGTAGGCAGCAGAGCCAGGATTTGAACCCGGGCTGCCTGGCTGCACGCCCCATGTTCTTCATTTCTCCATTAACTGCTACTTGCGAAAGCAAGTCCGAAAAGTGTGCGGGAGAAACAGAAGCCAGAGAAATCTGCTGAGCTCTCCACGAAGCTCATCGTTTAATTAGAAATGACAGCGTTGTCACTCAGCAAGTCAGGTGATAGGGGATCTCTCCTCTTTCCTCCGGCACAGGACGCCCCTGCTCCAGGGGGGCAGGAGAAAGGAGGATAATTGCCTCCATGCACTTTTGTTGAAGGGAGCTGGCCTGAGTCGCACAGCGGTGACTCCCGCAGAGCGAAATTCTGGGGGCGTCCCCGTAAGTAAACCGTGCTTCTGCTCCAGCACCGTGACCAGGGAGGCAGAAAGCGTGGCCTGAAAACACGCTCTGTCTTGCCCAAGCCAGCAACTGCTCAGAAACATCAGAGCCGTGTCTTCACTCTGCACCTCCTGCAATCCAGAGAAACAAGGTTCACACACACGAAACCAGTGCCCTCCAGGAAAGGTTTGCAGGGCTCCCCGGGCCGGGCCGGAAGAGCAGCGAGAACTCAAGGACGGAGAGCCAGTCTGCTCAGAGAAGAAAGTTCCGATTTGCAAGGAGGAGGGACCAGGTGTGTAAAGGTGGGTGGGAGTTTGGACCTGTCCAAAGAGGCAATGGGGAGCCACAGAAGTTTCTAGAACAAAGAGGTGCTTGGCAAGGAAGACCGAGACACACTATCAGAAAAGCCGTGAAGCAAACTGCTGACGGGCGTGATGTCCGTGACCCATGGAATCGTTTCCTCAAGAGGCAGCAGATCCTCGCTAAGTGATTTGGGGAAGGAAGGGCTAGCGCAGCCCGGTTGGTGGTAGTGGAGCATTGTATCTGCTGTGCTGTCACCTCGGAAGCAGGACCATATAAGATCTCCCCAGGAGAAGGAACCCGCTGAACGAGGGGCCTGTCATCAAACGCAGCCTCGTGCCGGCGCTTACGAGGAATGCTACCTCCCCCATATATAAAATCGATTCTGTTCTATATTCAAAGGCCCTTAAACGTGAGAGGAGCAATCTGTCTTCGTTTATGGCTGTGGGTGGTGGAAAGAAAAGCTGCCATATTAAATAACCCCACGGTGAGGAGGCGAAGGTCGTTATCATAAGGTGCATAACCTTCCAGAACCCAGCTGGCCGGGGCTGACAGCTGAGGCAGGACAGAGTGGAGGGGCCTTTCCACAGGCCCGGCCCCCTGGCCCCTCGCTGGGGCTGTCCGGAGCCGCAGTGTGGGCAGAATGGTGTGGCTGGCCTTGGGGGGGGGGGGTGTGACAGGCTGAATTGGGCCCCACCCTCCCAGTAGCTCAAAATGGGACTGGGTGTGGAGATAAGGTCTTTGCAGAGATAATCAGGTTAAAATTAGGTCATCGGGGTGGGCCCTGATCCAATGCCACCGGTGTCTGCATGAAAAGAGGGGGTCAGGACACAGACACGCACAGAGGAACGACCTTGTGAGGACGCAGGGAGAGCATGGGGTCCAGGGGGAGAAGCCTCGGGAGGAGCCAGCCCTGCACACGCCTTGCTCTTGGCCTTCTCGTGTCCAGACCTGGGCGAGAGCCCATGTCTATAGTTGAAGCCCCCGGTCTGTGGTCCGTGGTACACTGTTCTGGCGACCCCGGGGAAAATAACACAGACCATTTGCACGTAAGTCCACATCCACACCTGAGGCCAGCAGGGTCACACAGAGGGAGAAGGGGACCCGCCTAGACCTAGTCATTAACCAGGAGGGTGATGCAGAGCAGAAACCCACAGGGAAGATGAAAGCTCTAGATCAGGAAGAGCACCCTAGGTTTGCTCTGTGCTGCTCTTCCCAGATCTGCTGTCCGTCATGCTTGACGAGCACGTGTGTGCGGACAGCCGCATGCAGTTTTTGTGCAAGTGAACGAGTCTCCAAGGCTCTGCTCCCCCCTGAGACGTGAGCCGGTGAGTCAGAGAGCTCAGGCCAGTTATCTGCTCATCAGAAACCAATTACAGCCCTCCGGCAACCCTTCCCGTCCTGCAACCTAATTAATCCGTCCCCGCCCCGTGATCCTGGCTGGGGTCTTCACCCTTCCACGGCTGCAGGGGCAGCAAAGGGCAGCTGTTGTGGGGAAGGGGCAGCTGAGGAAGTTAGGAACAACCCTCCTTGCCCTGGTAGAGAGGAAGGGTTAATTGGCTGATGGCTGCTTACGGAAGGGGCGCCAATTCGCCCTGGAGGCACGTGCTTCAGAACAAAAACTTTGAAGATACGACAGAGCAACTGCCCATAACCCCAATTACCCAAGAATAATAAGACTCAGCGGATACCTTCAGGTATGGGTAGTATTTGCACCTGCTCAGCAGTTTCCGGGCAAAAGTCAGCTATTTATATCCGTCACCGCCATCCTCCACTTGATGGGAACCCAACGTGGTCCTTCCCTTCAGCAGGGGTCTCGTGCAACATTTTATTTTTATGAATATGGGTGTTAAATGTGGAGGGAAGAACAGTTCATTCAGTGTTCTCTGACGGTGACGGGGCGCAGAGAGATGCCCACCTTTGCATGACTTTGTCAACGCCCTCCACCTGCTCTCGGGCACCTGAGAGCCCAGGTGGCAGCGGCATCACCCAGTGATGGCAAACAGCGGCTCAGCCGGGATGGGACTTGTGCACAATTTACATTCTCTTTGGGGTCCCCATCACAGTTCCCCACAAGGGTTCTGCTTCCTCCTTCACCTGTCTCCTCCTCCCTGTCCAGGCGTTCATGAGAATGGGTGTCTACCACTCATCAGCCATTTTACAGACTCCTATGTCTTGGAGCGCTTTGCTTTGGGATCTCTAGGGCTGACCTAAACATCCATTCCAGGCGGCTTTCAGGATAGGTGACTTGTCACCTCTGCTGGTAATGTATTTGCATGTTCACATGGGCATCTGGGAACCTGCCAGCCATCCCAGCTTAGATACCCAAAGCATCAGTGAAGAGCCCAGCCAAGTCTTTGGAAGTCTCTAGATGCAACCGCAGTCTGCATATAGCCACAGAAGATGTCCAACAAAAGTCACCATGCCGAACCCAGTCAATCTACAGAACAACAACGGGATTATCAAATGGTTTTAGTGGTTTGCTGTGCCACAAAGGATATGAGAACACTCAGTTGTCCCACTTGTACTAATAAAGTGAATCCCCAAAAGAATTAAGTAATTTATCTGAGGCCACAAGATTATTAATGGGTTAGGTTGAGATTGAAACGGGAATTGGCCTGACTTCAAAGACCACTTTTCTTCCCAAACCTTAATCCTGACAAAAACAATAGCTACATTAGAGTCAGAATTTACTGCTCGATCTGAATTGGGAAAAGAGCTTTAAGCCACCCCTAATCCATCCCCCCACCACCGTGGTGAAATTCCAGTTGGGTCCACCTGGCTCCTTTTGCTTCTCCAGCTGCAGCTGCACACCCAGAAGTTGTCCCCACCCCCTACTCTGGAGGACAGTGCTCTCAGCACCCCATCAGAATCCAGAGCTGCCCACAGAACAGTCCCTGAGCGCCCATACATCAGCCAGAAGGCCCGTGATGAGGGCTGTGCATCAAGCGGCTGCTGCACGAGGCTTCTGCCTGCTGCTTGTACGCGCGTCGACTCTCGGCAATGCCATTACACCCTAATGAGCCGCTCAGAAGCATCAACTTTTCAGCCTGCCCAGCTGCTGCAAGGGCCGTTATGGCTTCACTGCAAAGATAAAAAACACCCAGAAAATTCCTGGAACTGATCTTAAACTATGTTGTACTAGGAGGCAATCTGGTTCTCTGCTACCAACTGATTAAACTGTGAAGGTCACTTTCATAAGAAGAACAGAGCAACAAGGGCTGGGTGACCCTCGGGTCCAGCCCCTTCTTCATTCTGACCTGGGATTGATGGGCAATGATACAGGAGTCCCTGTATCTGTAGAGGGACAAGGTTTTTGCCTGAACTGCCCGTCCCTGGGGCCATATAACAAATGCCCTGATCCCCCAAACTGCTCAGTTCATTACCTCCTATACTTCAGGAGTCATAGACCCAAGGGCATCTGTAATGTCAACAGGTAAGAAACAATAGCACTTAAGAAAGGCAGGAGCCCACTCTGCAAAAAGTTGCCAATAGAGTCAGAATGGAGATGAATTTGACCAATTTGTTTTGTTTTGGCCAAAGAAAATGCATCAAGTTAAGTGAATCAAATGCACCTTGGATGTGGGTATGCTTCCTCTCTGACCCTAATGATGAAAATGATAGTGACTCTAATGAGGACAATGACCTTAATGAAGACAATGAGATGATGATGATGATGGTGGTGATGGTGATGATGGTGGTGATGGTGGTGATGGTGGTGATGATGGTGGTGATGGTGGTTCTGTTGATGATGATGATGGTGATGGTGGTCATGGTGATGATGATGATGGTGGTCATGGTGGTCATGGTGATGATGATGGTGGTGGTGATGGTGGTCATGGTGATGATGATGGTGGTGGTCATGGTGGTCATGGTGATGATGATGGTGGTGGTCATGGTGATGATGATGATGGTGGTCATGGTGGTCATGGTGATGACAATGATAATCAGAAGGATCAATGTTTATTGAAGGCACTTACCTGCACCGATACTTACTTAACAGGAATTACTCCATCTAGGCCTTCTCAAAGTAAGAAGGGCCAAAGCTTAACCAGGATAAGTGATCTCGCTGCAGCCGGCAGCCATGCAGACAGGAGGGATGGCTCTGGGATTCAGGCACCAGTCTATTTCCAAGCATGAGCATTTAATCAGTGGAAGTCCCTGAATCTTTCTCACTGTTCCTCCCTGCCCCACTCAGATTTATCTTCCAAGGTGTGCAAGAGTTACAAAGGACCTAGATAAGAATCCAGGTGGTAAAAACTGATCTCTTTAAAGCACAGGATTCACAAGGTTAGAAGGACTGTCTTCAATTTTTTGTAGGCCATTATGTATCATGGGACAATCACACAACACCAGCAAAAAGCCCTTCTTTTCGTCCAGGTACAGCTGATGCTCTGGGAACCAAGCACACTCCTCAGTTTAATTCTATCCACTTCTATTAGGCACCTACTATGTGTTAAGACCACAGTGCCACCTGTGGGTGTTAGGAAACAGGGCAACCCAATGTCACCCAACAAGTACAATGTTAAAAATGTTTCCCCACAAATATAGCATGATGCGTTATTAACATATTGTTAAATACAGTTGCATGATTGTAGAAAAATGAGTTCTATCCACATGTAAAATTATGTTATTATTATGTGCATATATTAGAAGATTAAGTAGTCAAATAACCAAATACAGCAACAATAACTTGCTATGTTTTTTCACACAATTTTGCTTATGATATGTTGATTAAACTCAAGTTCATTATTCCAGACAATATTGACCTACTTTGCTCCACTTAATATCAGCCAAACAGCACTTTCATATATTCTCATAACCATCAAAACTGTCCTGTCCTTGATAAATGTGTCTCTCACATGAAACCTCAAACTTCAGGACAACTGCGGGTGTAGCACAGAATGGGAATGCCAATTTTCCAGACCGGAAAGCTCCTTCTTTAAGGACAGGGAGCCACAAGGTCAAATGTCCATCTTGGCCATGCCTGTGACCGTATTATGTCTTGCTCAGTTTTCTTTCTTTTTTCTTTTTTCCTTTTTTTTTTCTCTCTCATTTTGAGAAGTCGGGAAGGGTCAGGTTACAAAATGTTTTGCTCCAAGGAGGTTGGTCAGAAAAATCTGGGGAGGTGGGAGGATTTTCATTTGTCTCTCCGCATCATTCCCTATCACGTTGCATTGTTTCCAAGATCAGACAGATGCCAGCAGGGCTGCTCGGGTGGTCCTCACCAAACTGGGCAGAAAGCCCCACACTCCAGCTGAATGGCATCCTGGAACGTGGACATTGCTTGCCCCCAGCCTTACACACAAGCAGGCCCACCTCCCAGAATACTCTCCTCCCAACCCGCCTCCTTCCCCATTCTCCTTCTCCTAGCTGCCTTGGACCTGCCCTTCAGCAACCTGCTGGATGCCTCTGCCTGTGAATATCTCCCCGCAGCTGGGGTAGCTGTTCCCTATTTGCAGGTCCATCAATCCTCACTGTACTCATCCCAAGGAGTATGTCATCTATCATAAATGGAAAACAGCTCTCTGATAGGCTCAGAATTTATTTGGGTGTTCATTAAGAGGGTCAAATATTTTAATCATGCCATCCTGTCCTGTCTAAATGAAGAACAGCTCCTAACCCATTATCAAGTTATGTATTTACGCATTAATTAATTAATTAGTTAATAAATTAAACATGTACTAAGGAATAGCTGCTAAGAAAGCCATGTCAGATATTGGAAAACAAAGATTAATAGGGACACAGTTTAAGGAACTCCCAGGCCAATAAAAGAAGATGAGGGCAAGTAAGTTTGACGCAGAGTCAGTGTGCTGGCATGGAAGGTTGACCAGACAGAGGACACAGTCTGTGAGTGCTGAGACTCGGCCTCCCTGGGACCACACACTCTGAACCTCCCTCCAGGTGACATGCACCTGCTGTCGCAGGATGCTTGTCTACACAGGTTCAGAACCCCAAGACTTCAAGACCCCACCACTTCCATCAGGGTCCCAAGCACCCACCCTAAGCAGTGGTGGGTGGAGACCCTTGGGTGGGTGCTCTAGTTCCTTGGGCCCCATTTATTCCCCAGTAAAATGAGGGGCTGGGACCAAGCTGATATCCAAGGGCTCTGCAATCTCCAGTCTTCTATTGGCATTGAGATGCTTCAAATGGCAACTGGCTGGTCCACAGTCAAGAAGAGTCTTATTCTGTTTTTCTACTGAGCTACATAAAATCTCATTACTGATACAAGCACGTTAACTCCTCACAGCTGCCCTAGAAGCAGGGGAGGGGCTGATCATTTAAGGAAGGGGCACATGTCTATGTCTTCACCAAGATCAAACCATAATCCAGGCTGTCCATAGCTCTGCAGGACACAAGCCTTTCCCCCAAAGGTCCAGTTCTTGCCAGAAGCTCACAAGTGGTGGCTTGATTTTTTCAGGCCAGAGTGAACAGAGCAAATATGAGACCTGAATTTCTATTTACCAGATCAAAAGTGGAGAAAGCAAAAAGTAAATTTTTCAAGTGTGTGTTTCCATCCTGTGCTGGGATTTTCCTGGTTCGGGATGTTACTTCGTAAGAGCGCATACACATTTTTAAGAGAAAAAAGAAGAGGCCAATATTTGTTAAGATTCTCCCAAGTTCTCACAAGGTACACAAGTCCAATGAAATACCAGATTCGTCTCTTCAGGCTTTCCCTTGAAACCCAGGCTTCAAAGTTTGGAGGTCGCTACACCAGTCCTTCGGGTACTGAACAGAAATGAAAGTCTGAAAAGGCCACACGCTGTGTTTGGCTAAATGAGGGTCTACACCAGTGGTTCTCGAACTTCTCAGTCTCTGGAACGCTTTGTGGTCTTAAAATATACTGAGAATCCCAGAGAGCTCTTATTGATATCTATTCAGGTTTATCATATTAGAAATTAAAACTCGGGGGGCGCCTGGGTGGCACAGCGGTTAGGCGTCTGCCTTCGGCTCAGGGAGTGATCCCGGCGATCTGGGATCGAGCCCCACATCAGGCTCTTCTGCTATGAGCCTGCTTCTTCCTCTCCCACTCCCCCTGCTTGTGTTCTCTCTCTCGCTGGCTGTCTCTATCTCTGTCGAATAAATAAATAAAATCTTAAAAAAAAAAAAAATTAAAACTCAGAAAAAATAAAACATTTATTATTTCATTAAAATAATAAGCCTACTACATATTAATATAAACATTTTTATTAAAAGATATGTTTAATAAAACAAAAAAAATAGTGAGAAGAGTGGCATTATTTCACAATTTTTGCAAGTCCGTTTAATTTCTGTCTTAATGGAAGACAGTCCAATGCCCACATCTGATTCTCCACTCAACCAGCGGTGATACAACATGTCAAGTAACCTCTGGGAAACTCCACTGGATGCCTGCAAGAGAATACTACACCCTAGTATTCTGATGGAAAAGTTTGACATTGAAGACCCCCAGAAGGGTCTGCAAATTCCCAGAAGCCCTTGGACCACTTCCTGAGGACTGTAGTTCAATAAACACTTTGGAAATGCTTCAGAATTTAGAATCCTGAGTTCCAAATTCTCGTGCTGAATCACGTGCTAGCTGGTGACCTCAGCTAATTCATCTAACTTTCTGACCACATCAAGTCTTCATCTCTACAGCAGGACGGGTTAGGTCCACCTTAGGTTGTTACGAAGATGAGATGTAATGTAGGTGATGTGATAACACAGCCCTTGGCTCATAACTGGCTTCCCTAGAACTCTTCTTTGCCAGGACGTGTCCCTATGTAGGGACCTATCTGATTGGTAAATATGGGGAGAAAAAATTGAGAATGCTCTGGAAAGTGCCATCTCCTCCTCTGCTCCACTGAGGTCCACCATGGGGAGTCCTGGGAAGGAGGAGGAGGTCTGCCCACCGTCCCCAGCTCACAAGGCTACCAGAGCTGGAGCTGCGTCACCCGATCAGACCTCCACCATAAGGCAGTTCAGGTGCTAGCCTCCATTGGCTCCTTTTTCTGTATGTTATTTCCCAATTCGGTCAGAATGTGATAGTGGGGAGAATGATGAATGGTGTCATAATGGGGCACCTGAAGATCCCACCAGCTGTCATCATCACCACCATCATTGTCATCATTGTCATCATTGTCCTCATTCATGCCATGAGAGTCATTTCACCGTGGTCATTGAGAAGCAAGTACACACAATGTCTACGTAACAGGATTGTAAGTCTGCTTCAAATTGCCCCAAAATAAAGTACCTTATAATGCTTTTATAATCTGGGCATCATCAACTGGACTCAGGAATAAGGGATTAAGTATAAATTGAAATTTGGGATTTCAGTAACCCATTACAAGAAGGAGAAAATGTCAGTTAATTATTTTACCAGACAGCATAGACAACCATACCTAGAAGAAAGTGAATTCTCCTGTGTGCATGGGGAATTTGAGGACAATTGCTTAAGTCTCAATTATTCCTTTATTCATTTTGTGTGGTTACTGCATTCATTTCAAGGCTCATGGGAGGTTACCCAATAGCATAGCTGAAAGGAAAGCAATCACTGTGGCATGGCTCAGTACCCCACCCTGGAACATGGCCAACCTCACAAATACCCAGGAAGCTTGGTTCTGGACTAGAATCCCAGGATGGCCAAGTGGACACCGACTGTCAGTGTTTTATTGACCTCATTTCTCGAGCCATGGCCCTTTGCCTCCCCCTATCTCTAGGAACATTTTATGTTGGTTTATACTGTTGCATAAAGTTCCAGAGTCATTTCTAATTCAGTTGTGGAGGTATTTGAACTTCTTAATCTAGGCAATTGGCTCCCAAGGCCATAGTTCTATGGAGCCTTTTTCCTCCCTGGCCCCCAGGGCTGGTTAATCATTGCTACATTAACTCATTTGGGCCACAGGGTGCCAGCTGGGTCCCTGAGGCAGAGGACAGCTAAGAGCACCCTCATTAGTAACTATCACCAGAACCTTTGCTGGGGCTTAAATAATTAGATCCACTTAATGAAATGGGGCCAATTAACTTCCAGTTTATGACCAAGAAATAATTTCACCATGTGGTCGGACTCTGCTTTAGGAGGAGATCCACACTGCCTGGATCCAGGAACAGGGAAACGTCACCCTGGCTAATGTGTGTGGGTTCTCGCCGGGTACTCTTCATACTACCTCTTCAATAGCACTAAATACAAACTAGTCTGGGGATGCCTGACAACCCCAGCCTCCCAAAAGCATCCATCGTTCATATATTGTTCCAGAAAACATTTCTGGAGTATATTTCCCCAAGTTCACTTGCAGGAGAGGAGCCATTAGATTTGCCTGTCTGGTCTCTAGTTCACCATGGATGATGAAGAGAGCCTATGGTTATATCCCGTGTGGACAATATGACCCACAGATTCCTGAATACCTGAGAGGCAGGAGGACCACTCCAATGTGGCCCGTGTGTCGTCTTCAGGGCTTTAATACTTTGGGCTGCAACCATTCCTCTCTTTAGTGCTAGCCCAACCCCAGAGCCACCTGCCTGAGGGCTCATTCCCAAGAGCCTTGCTCTTACCTCGTTGCTCCCCAGCCACAGTTAAATGCATTCTCCCTGGGGTTTTTGGCAGGTCGTCAGATGATCCCTGGTGACATCCAATCCACCATGCTCCAGGGTACTTTCTCCCTAATGGTGGAATCCTATGGGATTAAGATAGGCTGGAGAGATTTGGGCCCTGAGCTTTACACCCTTCCAATGTCAGTTTGTAGGATTGGTTACAGCTGTAACAGGGAACTCCCCAGAAATGTCCAGCTACCTCCTCGTCTCTTTTCAGAGCACCTGGACCAGGGGGCCTTACTCTACAATGTCTTTAAATCCTGCTCTTTGCTTAGTGCTGCTCTTTGTTCACTTACCAGCATGGGCTGGGGATCCTTGTAGGTGAGGGGAGTATAGACCCGGAAAAGGCATGGTCCTTCTCAAGGAAAGAGTAGGTGGGTCAACACACATACCCAAATAACCCAGATATAAGGGACTCTTCTGGATATGTGCCGCAGGACAGGATAAGCTCAGAGGAAGAAAGATTACTGGGAGGGAGAGATTCAGGGAAGGTTTCATGGAGGAGGTGCCATTTGTGAAGAGCGCTGAATGACTTACGGTAGGATAGCAATGTGATAGAAAGTGGGGGCATAAGAGAGCAAAGTTGGTAGTTTTCAGTAATCTTGGGGGTGCAGATTGGAAGAATGGAAGGAATCCACTCTAAGAGAGATCCAGGGAATAAAACTGGCTTCCTTTCTGACCGCTAGGACATGCAGGCTGAATGAGAGGGAGTGGAACCACTGGGTGAGTGACACCCAGACTTCCAGTTGAGACACTGGGGAAATGGTGGCAGTATATTCATTAAGTTGCCAAGTTGAGTTTGGACATGATTCAACTGTGAAGGGAGGGGTCATACAAGAGATGTCTATTAAAAGGTTTTGGAAACATGTCTGAAGCTTGGGCCAGTGGCTGGACCAGACACAGAGTTGGGGGTCATGGGCATAAAATTGATAATGAAATAAAATGGGAAATCTCAGAGGTGACAGAAACTGATCACCTACTTAGGCGTAAAAAGAGTAGAGGAACCAGGTACATAAACAGTTAAGGTGTGGGCAGAAGAAGAGATGCATTTTATGAAGACTGACAAGGGGCAGCCAGAGAGATAGCAGATGTCTGTGTGGTGATGGATCCACATGTCCTTCTTTGCCAGACTTTTCTTCCAAGAGGTCTAGGAGCACACCCAGTGCCCATCATATCACCTGGCACAACATAGTTAGCCGACAAATCTTTGCGGTTGAGCAACAGAAGAGAGAGAAGTGATGGGTCATTGTGGTTAGAAACCTTGTGCAATGTGAACTAACCAGAAGGTGAGTGACTTGGATCAAGGGGTCCTCATAAGCGCGTTGCAAAACCTCACCTATGTCTGGCATTTCCCATTTCATGGAATCATCAAAGGGAGCACACGGGTTATTGACACCAAAGGACTGGCTCCTTTTTGAGGATTGGAAAAAGTGTTGAGACCTCAGTCGTCCTCCCTCTAAGGAGCTTGCTGGAGGCCATGGCCGTGTGCTGTGAACAGGAATGAGGAAGAGTGATGAATTTATCCCACGTTGAGCAGAGCAGGCCCCCCAGAGAACTAAGACATCACCAGAGTTCTTCTCTGACTGTGGTGACACCTACTAAGCCAATTACCTGCATTTTCGTCTCTTTATTCTCAGATGACATTTCCTATTCACAATGCAAATGCCCACCAAAAAAGTTCACTTTTTTTTAACCTTTCATCCATCACTTACACATTTATGTGCATATAGAGCCTAAGGAAAAAATATGATCAGAGAGAGACTTAGGAGGACTCTGGGTTTCTTGTGAAAAGAAGAAAGGGGCACTAGGAAAGGGGGGGGGACTAATAATACTAAAACCAGAGCACAGAGCCACAAATATCAAATTATAAATCTTGGCCTGAGGATTTTGGTAGAAAACCTTGTTTAGAGAATTTGCGATGTTCGATACATAGAGTTTTGGTTTCTGAAGTCTTACCATCAAGTCTGGACTCAGAGGTTACCTTGCTAAATGGCAGGGAAAAGTCTGTCCGACATAATTTAGGATCCTGTTTGGACTTTTCTGAGCTCTAAACAATAATTGAATCCCCAGATACTTACTGGAGTCTGACCACACATGGTGAAATTATTTCTTGGTCATAAAATGAAAACTTAATTGGCTTCATTTCTTTAAATAGATTCAATTATTCAAGAAACAATGAATCTTGTAGAGGTACTTACAAGTCCGGGGTGACTACAAGAGATGAAGGTTTAGAGCACGTTACCCAAAAGCCTTTGCATACTGCCACCAAGGAGCTGGCAGATTGGGAAGGGATTTGTTTGTGCTTATAAAATATAAAAACTGCCCTCTCTGGTGCGATTAGGTTTGATGCAACCAGCTTATTAAAAATTAATGCAGCCAAGAAATGATGCCCATATGTATGATGGAGTTCAGCACTGTTGAAAACAGTGGGGAGTTTCTGAGTGGGGATCGTAGGTCTATAGCCCACCAGCTCCTCAGCCTCTCAGAGAAAGCCGCTGAATCCCATACCTGAGGCCATGTCTGCCTCCACGTGCTGTTCAGTGATATTCCTCCCCTTCAACATGGCTTACGATTGGACTCTAACTGAAACGGTTAATTCCTAAGGCTCGCAGAGAAAATGCAGAGTCATGGCTGGATTCATCCCTAAGCATAAGGCTTCCTTCTACACAATAGACATCTGTGGGTTTTGCTCAAAAACTTCTTCCTACCATGTCCTTTGTCCCCTGCAGCTTTGGCCCCGACTCGGAATGTTAATCAGTCCCAGAATAATGTGTCTGTAATTAGCTAAGAATCTGACTCAACCTCCAGCCTCTGCCTGTTGCCTTATTAAAAGTTGCTTCCCATCGCCCTGACCCTGTAGCTGGGGCATGTTGTGTCCTTGCATGCCTCCTCTAGTATGCGTGAATTACCTCCTGAAAGAACATGTTTAGAAGCAGAGTTAAATCATTAACCTTAACCCGGAATTTCACTAGCACAAAGATATCTCAAACTGCAGGGTTAGATGGGTTAATTAGGACACAATATCTACCTTTTCTTCAAGCAACTGAAGACAAGAGATGAGATCAATGAGATGATGGTCACAGGCATGCTTCGCAGTATGGGGATGGGTGGGTGGGTAGAGGGTGAGTGACCATCTTGGGGGTTGGAATTTTCTCTAATGAAACCAAGAGAAGGAAGACATACACCCTACCATTAGGTTCCTCTAGAGGTTCACTCTGAAGAGAAGGGAGAAGATGGCGGAATCAACTTTTGGGGAAGGGTGTTGTCTGTTCCTAGAGAGAAATGTTCCTGCTGCTGTGGAGCTGTCCAGAGGACTCAGTGCTGAAAGCATGTTGGTGGAAGGACACCATGTACATCTTGAAATACCAAAATGCACTGCCCTTGTGCTTTCTCCGGGGTCCAGACTGAGCTGTATTTGAAACAATATATTGAATGCCTTTCTGAGAAAAGGACTAAGCGTTCACTTTAACTTTATACCATTAATACTGTGAATCATTATTTGGTCACCAGCTCTACGTTCTAGTATATGGCACGTCTAAGATGGGATCACACGGAAAAAAAACATCAAGAGATATAGTATAGGATGACGATGCATTTCCCAATATTTTAAATGAACTAAAGGTGTAGGAAAACCACTGATATTTAATTTTCCCATCAGAGGGCCCCTGTCTTGCCTAAGTGTGACACTCTGTCGCCAGAACGGTATGGGGGTTTTTGTCTTCCTTGAGCCTCATCCCCTAAGTCGGAGTTCCCCTCCTGAGCAATTTCAGGACGACATTGTCGCTTTGTCATTTATGTAATATACCTATACACACCTTGACTTTTCAAAAATTTATTTGAAGTGAAAAGTGCAAAAGCTAGTGTAAATATGGAATTAATTAAATCTATCTATACTTTGGTCTTTTCAAAATTAACTTACAAAATGTTTGCCAGTAAAATTATTAACATGTAACTCTGAAGATAATGAGTCAGTTTAAGGTTATTTAATTACTGGTAGAATTACAGTATTTATACTGAAGTATTTTCTGTGCTCTATTCTCATGTGTGACACGACTCTGAAGGTTCTTCAAGGCTAGCATCTTCTGAGATTTCATTCTGATAATTATCTTCACCTGAAAGGATGAAACCTGTTGAACAAACGGAGTCAGTGGTGCTTGATTGGTTGGGCATCTTTGGGACATATGTCTGTGTTGACAGAGAAGTCACTCTGGAGGGTTAATTGATCACCGTCCTTGTGTGCTGCGAGGTTCAGAAGGATCAGAGCAAGTCCTGAAAACTTAGCCCCTCGCTCCCTTCCTGTGGAAGGTCACTTGGGTGGGGCTCAATTAGCACGAATTCCCAGTTCTCCATGGAACCAGTAAGAGTGCCATTGGGAGCAGAACTTCTACAGCGGAGAGCCCACCTGCCCTTTGGGTTCTGCTGGAGAGTACAACATAGTCCTGTTGAGTGACATTTGTTGTATTGTCACTCAATTATTCAGCATTGGTGCGGGCTGAGATAACTGTCGTGTTTGTGGGTTACTGCTGAGCAGTGAATTCTCCTCCAACTTTCTCCCAAACAAGTTATACTTTCCTATAGGTAATCCAGCCAGATTTTAGAGCAGTTTGCCTGGAGCAAAGGCCTTCATGTTGTGATCTATCAAAGAGACTGTATGCATCAAACTTGGCAGCCCCCTCTTTGATAATGCTTCTTCTCCAGCCAGATTGTCAATGCCTGACCTTTATCTAATGACGGAGTCAGAAGACTGCCACGAGCAGCAGGGACAACAGTGGGGAGAGGCAGAGGCTCTGAGGGGACAATTCAGCAAGGATCTGGGTCTGTTCTCTTCTTGGATGGAGCAGCTTATAGGGAATAGAGCTGGTCTTGTCTAAAGAGAGCTAAGTGCCACAGATTTCAGTAGGCTCTGATTTCATGATGATCAGCTTTAAGTCCCTGTGGTATGTCCAGCTAGGACTAACTTTGGTGGGGGATGGGGGTGGTGTGTGTGTGTGTGTGTGTGTGTGTGTGTGTGTGTGTGTAGAGAACACATCCTGAGTCTTGGAGCTTACTACTTGGGGAAACAAAATATGCATGCATAATCAACTGAAGAAAAATACAAGACAGAATATAATAAGGATAAAACCAAATAGTCCACACTCAGAGCCTTGGGATCCAGAGAAAGTCATCCTCCTCCCATGCCCCCCTTTTGCAGTAACATGGAAAGGGTTCTGGTGGCCCTGAGGGAAGGAATCTATCCAGTTAGAGACAATGGAGCAGTGGGGGAAGCTTGGAGGAAGCTTCAAATATTGGGGGAAAACTTCTATTGGGAGTTTAGAGTCTAAGGTTCCAGTTCCAATAAATCCTGTGGGAAGCAGAGATGTTCTTATCCAAGAGTCATTCTCAGACCACTGGGCTACGTGGATTGGGCAGGTTTATTCCTTAGTGAGATAAAATTCCCTTCAGGTCTCTCCAGATATTGTCATTGGTTAAAAGAATGCTGAGAGCATACGCTCTCCCTCTCCCCCAGTTCTAACCTTCCAAGTTCTTCTCAGAGGATTTCTGTAGTCCTGCCCCCTCTCAGGGAGCTGGGATGGAACTGGGCAGTGACTCCCTGCCAGCACAGGCTTCTTCTTTGTCCTTGGAGCAGCTCATGCAGAATTAGAGGGAAGCCCACGAGGTTGGAGTCATGCAGCTGAATCCCTGGCTCTCATGAAAGGGAGGTGACTTTGTTAGCCCCTCAGTACATGTGCAACTTGCACAGAGATACCAGTGCCCTCAGAACACCCACGTATGCTCAACAAGATGGGCAAAGTTGTTTTTTGTTTTAGTTTTTACTCTCATGTCTTGGCTACAACTAACCTTGTGCCTCCCAAACAGACATCTGGTTCTCTTGCATCTTCTCCACCATGGCCAGACCAGCACCCAACCTGCTCAACCCGCCTGGGTCTCTGCCCTATGGAAGAATCTGCCTGTGGTACCAGCTCTGTCTCCGTCTCTACCTGGCTTCCGGGGATGGTCTAAGCTCTCCAAGACAAGGAGGAGAGGCAGAGCTATAAAATAGGAAGACTGTATTTTTAAAAAGAGAAATAAAGCTCTATGCCCCTGGGAGCTGGGCTGTAGGGTTCCCAAATCTAACACAAAATGCTGACATTTGAAATGTTGCTAATTCTTTCTAGGAAGGCCTATAGCTCTTCATGCTCAGAAACAAGGAAGCCAATTTCATGCTTCAGGGAATTGGTGGATGGTCTGTGAGGTCAGGAAGGGACTCCTCCACTTGGGTGGGCACAGCCACTCTCAGGTGATGAGCACGAGAAGCTGCATAGTTAAGCTTAGACTCTCTGGAGACCTGCAGAGTGGCCAGAAACGCGCTGCGATCATGGGGACCATGGGGGAAATGCCACGATTAACAAGAAATCCAGCAAAGGATGGGGGAGGGGGAAATTGATGGCTTTAATACACCTACCCTCCCTCTCATTTTTAATAACAGTGTTGCCTTTGCAATATTAGCTCCGTTAATTCTCACCCCATTCCATCTGCTTTTGTTTTCACACGCTTGTGCTGTAATTTTCAATTTAATTAGTTGCAGTTCTGTTAGACGGCAACAGGTCCTGGTTTATCTTCCCAGCTAATACTGCTAATTGTTTATCCAGCCTTCAGTAATATCTCATTAACTTTATAGGCTATCGTTTCCACATCATCTACAGAATTAATTTTCTGCAAATCTAGAGATGTTGGTGCTGGTGAACGTTTTCTCTCAGAAACGCAACAAAACCAAACAGGAGGAAAACAACAACAGAAAGCATCTGGCAAAGTTGGAGAAGCCCGCGTTGATTTCTGCTGTGGTGTCCCTCAAGGAAATAATGTCTAAAGACAATCTTTCCTTTGATTTTTTTTTTTTGTAAAAAGAACCCACCTAAGTAATTCATCATTTTTATAACAGCCATTATGCATAAGGCATTTATGGATATGCAGATGAGAGATGAGACGTGCATACAGAGTATTCAGAGGCGACACGCACGGGTCCTCCAATTACTTGCCTTAATATAATGAAGTTGTTATCCAGATGATTTTTATGTTATCTGTCTTGATTTCTCAGAACGTTTAATAACTGCCCCCCTCACTTAGAAGATGAGAAATTCAGAAGACAATAGTGCATGATTTAGTTGCAACCCACCAAGACCCCATCTAAGAGCTTGATATCAGTTCTGCCCTCCTTCCTCGCCCCTCCCCTGCTAGCTTCCAACCAAGGTGCAAAATGTTTGCTCTTCACAGGCCTCCCCTCCCCTGCTCCAGAGCTGGCCTCTTCGTAGCCTGTCTGGTCCCCGATGTTCAAGACAAAAAGATGTGTTATACATCTCCCCAGCACCGTTGGACCACATAAATTGACTGTCCCCTTTCTCTGAGCTGCAGACAGCAAGAAATGACCTCCGTGCTTTGTCACGTGCACAGGAGAACTTGGCTAAGGGAGTGGGCTAGACCCTGACCCACACGGTCACTGCAACTGGGGCCTCCTCCCCATGGCCTCCGGGCACACACGCTGTTTCTCCTCCTGGTTTCAGTTTCTGCATGAGTCTGTCCTCCAAGTGGCCAGAGGGTCAGTCTGTTCTGTGTGGAGGAATTTGTGGACTTTCTTCACAGCCTTGATCACAAACCAAGAACATGTTTTCCGTGGCTGTGTTGTGGTTCCTGCAAAACTAGAGGCTGCTACTTACCCACAGAGTAAAGGGGGCAAAGATGGATCACCAGCTAGCAAAAAGGTGGGGAACTGGGATCACTGGGCTGAAGGCAGCGGGGGATCTGGAGCTGGTTGTTTCACTGTGGCCGCGGCCACAGCGCAAGAAGAGTCTGAGAATCAACACAGGGTCCTGCTTCGACAGAGCAGGACAATCCACATAGAGGGACTGGAGAGAAGACCACCCACCCGTCGGACAGAAGAGAGGACGCCAGGTTCGACGATCAGCTCTGACTTCTGCTCCAGGCCCCCAGGCTCACTCTTCTCCCTTACCGGAGCCGTGTCCTCCCAGCCCGCCCACCGTCAGCGCCCTGGGCGAAGTCCTGTGTTCTGAGTGTTGCTGAGTTACAGACACCTTTGGGAATACGAAGGAAGATACGAATGAGCAGCTCCTTATGCCCAAACTCATCCAAGTTGCTCAGGTTTTGGGGGAGATCTATAAAATCAAAAAGAATCATAGCATTCCTGTTCTGTAAGTAAGAAATTTAAAATGGCCAGGAAATCAGTCGAGGTTTCCTTCCTATACATTCCGGAGACAATGGTAAAGCGAGAGAGTCGCGACGCGGCATGTGGCGGCCCAGGCGCTGAGAAGGTGGCCTCGTAAAGAAGCACTGTTCTTCATTTTTACCGTCTTCGTGAACAGCAAATGCAATTCAATTTTACAAATATTTTCAAGCATTGACGGCGAGCCAACAAAAACTACATACTGAGTGTTTTCAGATAAAAGTGGCAGAAACCCAACTCAAAATAGTGTACGCTGAAATGACGGTTACTGGCTCCTGTAGCCGAAAAGTCCAAGCGCAGAGCTGGCCTCCAAGGCCCCCGCCCTGTGGTCAGGTGTCCAGGTTGTCCTATATTCTTATTTACCTTCTCTCTTCCTCTGCTTCCCTGTGTCTCTTTGTCTCTGTCTCTCTCTCTGTCTCTATCTCTCTCTGCTACCTGTCTCTCCCTATCTCTCCCTGTCTCTCTGTTTCCGTCTCTTTTTCTCCCTCTGTCTCTGTCTCTCTGTTAGTGTCTCTCTACCTCTCCCTCTTTGTCTCCCTCTCTCTCTGTGTCACTGTCTCTCTATCTCTCTCTGCCTCTCTCCCTGTCTCTCTGTTTCTGTCTCTCTGTCTTTCTCCCTCTGTCTCTCTGTTTGTGTCTCTCTGCCTCTCTCCCTGTTTCTCTCTGCCTCTCCCTCCGTCCCTCTCTCTCTGTCTCTCCCTCTATCTCTCCCTCTATCTCTCTGTCTCTCTCTGTCTCTCCCTCCATCTGGTCCTCCTCTTGCTCTTGCTTCTCCTTCTGTAGAAGGTTTCTCTGTGGGTGAGGGAACTAAGAAGGTAGGAGAGGAAGCACAGCCCAGCCAACCAGCTCTAGATTTCCATCCTGCCAGTCCATGGCCCCAAATTAAGAGGCTCTGCATAGGCTTCTATTTCTGTGGTTTTATATCACGTATTTATTGGCCATCTGTGCTTTCCCTTGATGAAGCTGCCCGTTCGTACATTCAGTCGTCTTCTCGGTCTGCGGGGCATCCGAGTGGCACGAGTAGGTCAGGCACTAATCCGTAGTCCCCGGGTTACAAACACCCGTGTGCAAGCAGCAAGAGTACCCACACCCCACACACTTCGCTCTTTCAAAGTGAACACTTCAGTGGGTTTTAGCACATTCACAAAGCTGTACGACTGTCCCCTCTCTCTAATTCCAGAACATTCTCACCACCCAAGTGAAACCCCATGCAGATCAGCACTCACTCCCGTTCACCGGCCCCAGCCCCTGGCAACGGTGAATGTACTTTGTATGGATCTGGCCACCGTGAACCCCATGCAGCGGGAAGCCTACCGCGCGGGGTTTTTCCAACTGGCTTCTTTCTCTCGGCATCACGTCTCCGAGGTCCGTGTATGTCGAAGCACAGATCTGACCCCCGTTCCTGTTTTGGCTGAGGACGTTCCAGTGTATGGATGCAGCACATTGGCTTATCCATTTATCAGCTAATGGACTTCAGGGCTGTTTCCAGTTTTCGGCTCTTAGGAACGGTGCTGCTGTGACTGATCACATGCATGTTTTTGTGTGAACGTGCTTTCAGTCGTCTTAAGTAAACACCGGCGGGTGGAACTGTTGGGGGTACTAGCTCCCCACTGCTCCTGTGAATCTTCTAACCGCTGGAATGACACGTCCATTCCCGGCGAGACCCAGAGACTCTGTGCGGCCCAGGGAAACTTTCCTATGTATTCCAAGGAAGATTTGTACAGGTGTAATGAAACGAAGGGGCTCCTGCACCCCAATGTTCATAACAGCAATGTCCACAATAGCCAAACCATGCAAGGAGCCGAGATGCCCTTCAACAGATGAATGGGTAGAGAAGATGTGGTTCATATATACAATGGAAGATTACTCAGCCGTCAGAAAGGATGAAGACCTACTATTTACATCGACAGGGATGGAACTGGAGGGGATTCTGCTGAGTGAAATAAGTCAATCAGAGAAAGACAATTATCATATGGTTTCACTCACATGTGGAATGTAAGAAATAGTGCAGAGGACAATACGGGAACGGAGGGAAAACTGAATGGGAAGAGACCAGAGAGGGAGACAAAGCATGAGAAACTCTTGAGTCTGGGAAACAAACTGAGGGTTGCTGGACAGGAGGTGGGTGGGGGAATAGGGTAATTGGGGGACGCGCATTAAGGAGGGCACGTGATGTGATGAGCACACTGGGTGTGTTACACGCAACTGATGAATTACTGAACCCTACATCTGAAACTAACGATGTACTGTATGTTGGTTAATTGAATTTAAATTAAAAAAAAGAAAAAATAATAAACAGGAAGAAAAGAAGATATGTAAATGAGATCATAACAGTGTCTCTTGCAATAGGAAAAAAAAAATCAGAGAAATAGTTAAAATGTCCAACCTCAGAAAAACAGATAATTTATCGCGAGACGATACTATCTATATATCTGTGAGCATAAATGAACTAGAGCTACCGTGTTCATGAGAGGGGGTTATCACAAATACGTTGGGAAGACATTTTTGAAAAGTTTCAAGATTAAAAATACAAGTTGCAGAAGGATGTGTCCGATGTGACGTTGCTTCTCTGTAGGTCAAAAGCACACATAACAATACACGTGTGTGCGCACATATGGAGTGTAGGGGAAAGAGATGCCCGGTACGTCAAAACCCAAATTTAGAATAGTGGCTCCATCTTGGGGTGAGGGAGGTGAGAAGGAAGGGGTAACTCGTTATTTCCTAGGCCGGCCGATGGGAACGCGAGCTTATGTTTATTAATCTTTACACCTCTTGCATATCACAAGTGTCATATAAGCGTTCCTTAAAAAAAGTAGAAAATATAGTTTAGAAAATCTCTCATTCAGAATATAAAATTATGAGAGACCTAGACACAGCTACGAAATAAAATAGATGTAAGCATTAATCGATAAATTTAACGGGATTCCAAAAGACCAACAGGATATTTCATGAGAGTTAAGAACTGATGGTGGAAACGAAAGGGAAGACCAAGTATTCAAGGATGGCCAAAAAAATTTTTTAAAAGCTGAACAAAAATGGGTGATTGTTCCTGTCATATTGACAAGTTCATTGTAAATTACAGTAATAAAACTATGTCACTTGCATGGGGATAAG
Organism: Ursus arctos; assembly: GCF_023065955.2. NCBI lineage: Eukaryota > Metazoa > Chordata > Mammalia > Carnivora > Ursidae > Ursus > Ursus arctos. The sequence goes on along the minus strand of NW_026623008.1, from coordinate 2,754,700 downwards.
AAATTAAAGCATTGGGGGGCACCTGGGTGGCGCAGTCGTTGGGCGTCTGCCTTCGGCTCAGGGCGTGATCCCGGCGTTATGGGATCGAGCCCCCCATCAGGCTCCTCGGCTGGGAGCCTGCTTCTTCCTCTCCCACTCCCCCTGCTTGTGTTCCCTCTCTCGCTGGCTGTCTCTCTGTCACATAAATAAATAAAAAAAAAATCTTAAAAAAAAAAAGAAATTATAGCAATGGAAACGAAATCAGAAGTAAGGATAGACAAACACCTACACCTATGTTATATTTTGGTTTTGACAGAAATGACATTAAATTAGTGGTAGGAAATTTGAATTTGTACCTCACAACGTACACAGAATAAATTGCAGGTGAATTAATATTTTTAACTTATACGATGGTTTATTACTCAGCTATAAAAGAGAATGAAATTTGCCGTTTGCAATGACACGGATGGAGGTCGAGGGTATTATGTTAAGTGAAATAAGTCAGAGAGAGAAAGAAAAATGCCATTAAGTATCTCAGGAAACAAAACAAAACCAAACAATAAGGTTCTTGTCTGTGGACCAGCCAGTTGCCATTTGAAGCATCTCAGTCCCAACAGCAGGCTGGAGCTTGCCGGGCCCTTGGATATCAGCTTGGTCCCAGCCCCTCATTTTACTGGGGAATAAATGGGGCCCAAAGGACTAGAGCACCCACCCCAGGGTCTCCACCCACCACTGCTTAGGGTGGGTGCCTGGGGCCCTGAGGGAAGTGGTGGGGCCTCGGAGTCTTGGGGTTCTGAGCCCGTGTAGACAAGCATCCTGTGACAGCAGGTGCATGTCACCTGGAGGGAGGATCGGAATTGCTCTGGCTTCTGTTTTAATAAGAGACAAGTTCAAACCAGGGATACACACATTCAGGCGAGAGAAGATGGTGCCCTGGACTCTGCCGTTGAACAGTGGCGGTGTGAGGGTGGCCCGTCTGCAGGTGCTTTCAAGGATGACCTTCAGGACAGATGTCTGACATGGAGGAAAGGGAAGAGTCAGAAACGGGGCCATGCTCTTATGGACAAAGGATCTAAAGGCATGACATTTCTGTCAATTCTAATTTTAATTTGTAACAAATTACGACAGATGTAATAAAACATAAAACAACACATATTTATTACCTTTAATTTCTTCTTCTTGTCTCATCGCCCTGACCTGTGGCTTATCCTTGCATTTCTAATGCAGACTCTCCTGAACACTGAGAGGTGTTTTTTTTTTTTTAATGTAGTTGGATTTAGCAACGATCTTCTCTATTTTTTTGCCTTTTTAATCTTACTTAAGACATACATCCTTATTCTAACATTTTGAAGATATTCTCATAATTTTCTTTCTAAGCTTAAATTATTTTGCTTTTCTCATTTAGTTTTTTAAGCGACTAGAATGGAATATTGGATGTGGCACGAGGTAATGAGTTGGGGAGCTAATTTCATTTTATTTCCCACGTGGATAGTCAGTTGTCCCAGCAGTGTTTATTGAACATTCTAATCTACCCCTGGCCTCCAAGAACGTCTTTCTCGTATTTTCATTTCCCATTCACGCTTGGCTCTGCTGTCTTCCGTTCGGCTGGCCTTTTACTGTCACACTGCCTATCTGCGGTACCCGTATGACACGGTACGGTATCTGGTGTGGCAGTCTCCCCCAACACACTTCACAACACCTTACTTAGTATACCCAAAATTGTCTTGGCCATTTTTATCCTTTTGTTTTTACATTTAAGTTACAGAAGCAGCTCGTCAAATTTCTGCTTATAAAGGGTCAGAATTGTGATGGAAATTGCGTGACACCAGAGATTAATTTGAAGATAATTTTTTATGTTTACAAAATATGGCACATTAAATTAGATTTTCTATAGTGTTTTAAAATAAGTAGTTAGACGTTTTCCCATAAGATTCCTATATATCTCCTATTAGATATATTCCTGGTTTGTTTGTTTTTTTAGTGTCCGTTTACAAAAGCAACAAAGGTATAAATCACATCCCATTTTCACTGCTGATACATGGTATGGAACTTCTCTTTCTATAGTATTCTCGCACTTGTGTATTTGCCCAAGAACTACGTTTGGAGTACTCACTATATGTTAGACACCACTTCAGGGGCTGGGACGTCACACATATCCGGACAGATTCAGTCCAAGCCTTTTTGGAGCTGACATCCTCTGACAAGAGGGTAACAATAAACAAGGAAATCCATGGTAAGTCAGATGACGGGCAATGCCTTGGTGACAATAAAGCCAGGCAAGAGTAACAGGGCGTGCTCTCTCAAGGGGTTTCACTAGACTGGGAGCTCTGATGATACGGCCACTGAGTGGAGCCTTAAGGAACAAGCGAGAGAATCCTCCAGGCACACGGCAGAGGGAACTGCGGAGAAGGGGAGCGGCAGGTGCAGAGCAGAGCCCTGCACATCCCCGGTGCACTCGGGACCACCGAGGAGGCAGGCGGCATGCGTGGCGCCTAGCGAGCCAAGAGGAGTGTAGAAGAAGACGGGTCCAAGCGGTAGTCAGAGCCCGACAAGGTAGGGCCTTCCCCAGATCTCCGCAGGGGTGGCTCCTTTTCGTGTTTGCTCTGAGTTCAAGAATCGCCTCCCAGGACCACAGCCCCCTCCGCCACGGTGTTCTGTGATCGTGGCCCCACGCGTTGCTAACTGAGGCTGTCTGGATTATCTGTGTGCACGGTCTCTATCCTCCCAAGGAGCCTACGCTCCACAGCAACAGGCTCTTCTCAGCTTCCGGACCACTGGTTGGTTAGACCCCGCAACTCTGCATGCTTATAAATTACATTCATAAATACACCCACCCCCAGCCAAGCACAGAGCTCTCCCTTCCCGTCCCCGCGAAACCCACCGTACCCTGTGCTCCCACACCTGCCGTGGCCGCACTTCGGCGCACTGCTGCTGTGTCGGCATGGGGTGGGGGAAGTAAAGTGACCTGCGAAAGGAGCCCCATGACGGTTTGCTTGACAACACAAGTGAAAGGAAGGAGTTGGAATTGCAAAGGAATTTCTCTGGAAGCTGACAACTCGGGATGTACGGAGCAAGCCCCGTGCCTCAACTGTGGCTTAAATATATCTAACCGGTAAGGTAGATTGGCAGGTAAAATCCTTTTATTATGAAAAGTTTCCAGCATATACAAAATTAGAAAGAAGAGTATAATGAAATCCACGTTCCCCTCGTCCAGCTACAAATGTCCCTGCTTCCCCCAGATTATTTTGAGGCAAATTTCAGGCATAGTATTGCTTCTTCTATGTTTTTTTACTTACATGTCTAAAAGATAAGGACTCGTTTTAAAATACATGCCAACACAAATCATCACGACAAAAATTAGACAAGAATTCCGTAATATCATCAAATATCCAGCCATACTGCAAATTACCCAGTGGTCTAATTTTTTTCTCCTTTTGTCCAGTTTGTTTGAATCACCATGTACATTCTGGTTGGCTGGTGTGACCCCCAATGCCTTTCAGTGTAAGGTCCCCTCACTCTCTTATTGCCCCTCTAGTCTGTGTCTTTCCACCTGGATTTTGTGGATTGCGTCCACATGGTGTTGTACAATAGGTTATTCTGTCCCCTGTATATCCTGGAAAATGGTAGTTACACCCAGGAGTTTGATCAGACTCAGGTTTTGTTGGGGCTGGAACACGTCATCAGCGGCGTGTGATTCCAGCCAGGGTCATGCCCGCTCATCTTTTCCTCTGTGGTGTCGGAGGCCATTGATGACCATCACCTAGATCCATTGCTCACAGGAGAGACAAAATGGTGAACGCTCCTCCATTTGTCTGGCTTTTTTCTCGTGATTACACTGGGGTGATGGCTTCAGGGGAAGAAGAGCACAGGGGTACCATGCTCTGCTTATCGCGTCATATCAAGGGAACACAGATGATACCAACGTGACCTGCACTGGTGATATCAACCGCCGTCACTTGGCTAAGACGATGTCTGCGGGACCTCAGTGGGAAGTCACAGGTTTATCCTTCCCATCCTCCATTCCTTGGAAGTGAGTCATTAAGCCCAGGCCACCCTCCAGGAGAGGGAAATGAAGCTCCGCCTCCCAGAGGAGGGTCTCTATATTTATTAATTGGAATTCTTTTGTAAGGAAGGCTTGTCCCTCCCCCACCCCATGTATTCAACAATTTTTTACATTGGTATGGACTCATACATAGGTATTTTATTCTTTGGGTTATAATCTAATGTTATCTTTATTTTGTTGCTCAAATTGTTCTAGCTTTGGCCACGTAAGTCTTTTAATACAAGAAAACATACACTTTTTTTGTTTTGTTTTCACCGACTACCTTACTGTTTTCACTTATCTCTGCATACCAGACATTGCTTCTAAAGAAATCGTCCTGATTCCTTTTTATAGAAGCAAAATAATCCATCGAATGGCTCGATCACAGTCCATCTGGTAATTCCCCAGTGGTGGACACTGGATTGGGACCCCTCATCTGCTCTTTCAGAAAGTGCTCTAACAAAGAGGCACACGTCTTCGTGTTCTCCCTGGTGCATTTGCGAATAGATCCTAGAAGTCGATCCCTTGGACAAAGCGTACGTGTATACAAGATTTTGCTAGACTTTGCCAAATTCCCCGTCACAGGGGAAGCACTGTTTTGCCAGGGTTTTATTGCCAATGCTGGGAGAGAGCACACAGCTGTGCAGGGCTGGGAACACCTGTGTGAGCTGAGAGGCTGTCAAGTGGGGCAAGAGACATGTCCTGAAGTAAAATCTCACACAGAAGATAACAGATAAATAGGGAGCTCCTTGAGGTCTCATCCACAGTGGGGAAGCCCCAACACCGCACCCCTAGCAATCCCTGGATCACCTTATGGCAGCGTGGTGCAGGGCTCACCACCACCAGATGCGGCGGTTCCGGTATTGACACAGTTGGCATTATACATGATGGTCTTTTCTATGGGAAGGAGAAGCACACGTCTGGCAGGGAAGCTGCTGGGTTTTTTGTTATTGTTTTTTTCCAGGAGAAACAGAGGGTCAGAGAGACTACGGGATATGCTCTGTGCACACAGCTGCTGTCTGGACGCACCGAGACTTGACCTCAAGGTTTTCTAACGTTCAGGAACATCGCTCTTAAGCTGGTCGACAAAGCTAGTAATAGAGTAATCTACCTTCGTGTCTTGGTCACCTAGGCTGTTATAACAAAAATATCACAGACTCGGGGGCTTATAAACAGTAGACATTTTTAGCTCACAGTTCTGGAGGCTAGAAGCCCAAAATCAAGTCTTCCAGAAGATTCGGCGTCTGGTCGGAGCCAGCTTCTTGGTCCTAGACGGCGGCCTTCTTGCTGCCCCCTCTCATGGTGGAAGTGATGAAGGAACACTCTGGGGTCTCTTTTATAAGAACACTCATCCCAGGGGCGCCTGGGCGGTTCAGTCTGTGAAGCATCTGCCTTCGGCTCAGGTCATGATCTCAGGGTCCTGGGATCCAGCCCCATGTCCGCAGCGGGGAGCCTGCTTCTCCCTCTCTTCCCCACCTGTGCTCTATCTTTGTCACTGTCTCTTTCTCAAGTAAATAAATAAAATTTTAAAAAATAAAAAAGAACACTAATCCCATCAGGGGGCTCCATGCGTAGGACCTAATCTCCTCCCACGTCCTACCACTATCACCTTGGGAGTAAGGACTTTGACATATGAATTTGGCTGGGGGGGGGGGACACAAACATTCAGCCCACAGACCCTTGCGTGGGATGTTGCCCTTTGGACCCCAGATCTGCTGAAATGCCCTTTCATGCTGTCCTGTGCCTGGCCCCCAATTCTGGGACGGCCTCTGGCTGACACACACTGCCGCTCTCCCACACACGACCGCAGCCTGTGTTTTCCTGTCCCTCCCGTTTCTCCATGGCTGGTTGACCAGGAGGGAGGAGACGTTGCATTCTGCCGGCCGTCTCGTGCTTCTCCCCAGGACAAGGAGGTAAAGATAGCTCAAACCCCTCTGCATTTCAAGCACCACTCATCACCTCTAATGAGCTGATGTTCGCAGTTGAGACTCTTCTGGCTAAAGAAGGAATGAACGCAGTCTGCACAGCCCCCACGGGCCTCGCTCTCAGCCCCCCAGATGGCTGCTGTGAACCTGGGGCACACTGGGGTTGAAAGCTGGGGGCTTCACGCTCACAGTGCCCCGCTCACAACCATCTCCGAGCTTCTCCACTGTCCTTTCTCCCTCTCCTTTACTTCCCCAGTCTGGTTTCTGCCACTGACACCTTGGGCACCTCCGACGTTCAGGCAGAGGCTGGAAACCCTACAAAAAGGATGCTTTTAATGACTGCCTTGCTCAGGGGCAGGGCTGGCTTAGCACCCACGATGAGGGCGCAGACGCCCAGACCCTTGGCGTCCTCAGGAGCCATGCAGCCCACGGGCGCATGCTGCAGACGAGTTATCCTTCGGGACCTCTTTTTTTTTTTTTCTTAAACAAGAAACTCTGAAATGTTACATTACAGTCACCTGGGTTCGACATCGGTGCACTAATGTGATAGGGCCCTTGGGGACAGCAGCATCACCCAGTCATGGGCTACCGAGCACTGGCTGTGCTCACTGTCTTGGCTGAAAGCACGGGGGCGCCGTGAAGGAAGCTCCATCGTCTCTGCCCTACAGACGAGGAGCCGCGCTGAGGCGGGTAAAGCAGCTTGCTCACGCACCCAGCCCAGGCGGAGCACTGCTGTCACACCGCCTGGTGGGACGCCCGGACCCTGCCAGAGTCCTGGCCCAGAGATCCAGCATGCCAAAGGGCTGACTCTTCACGCCCTTCGCGAAACTCAAGGAAGAAGGCTTGATCACGGCTCTCAAGCGAGACAGAGACATGTTCTTTTGCATGCGATTCTCAGGTGGTCCTCAGACTTGAAATGCAGCCCTTCCCCAGGTCTCTAGCTCACCAGCCTGCTCTCCCGGTTTTGGACTTGTCAGCCTCCATGGTGGCACGAGCCCACTCCTTGAAGTAGGTTTCTCAATAGATGATAGATAGATAGATAGATAGATAGATAGATAGACACACTCTATTGGTTTCGTTTCTCTGGAGAACCCTGATTAATATTTTCCCTAAGGCTTGTAGGGGTTTGAGCTATAAAAATACAAACAAAAACAAAAACCACTCAACAGAACATGGGCTGCCTGGAGACAGAGTTATCTCTCCCTTAGAGGGACACCAGTCTTTTTCTTAATGCCTTCAACTGATTGGACAAGGCCCACCCACCTTAAGGAAGGTAATCAGCTTTACTCAAAGTTTACGGATTTAATGTTAATACCATCCAAAAGAATCCCCTTATGAGACATTTAGAATAGTGCTTGACCAAATACCTGTGTACGATAGACGAGCCTAGTTGACACATGAAGTTAACCCACATAGCGGCATTCTCTACCATGGCTGTTACCCTCAGCCTATCCAGACACGTGATGCCCAGGGCCATGCAGAGGAAGGCTCATGCAGCATCCTTGAGCAAGCTCGTGCAGGACAACGGGGCCGCCCCATGCCTGCTATAACCAATGGTCAGTCTCGAATTGGTCGCTCTCAGATCAATCACATATTATCTGCTTAGCTTTGCCCTGCCACACGACAGGGGTCGCGTCAGACCTTTTGCAACTTTGGGCTGAGACCTGTAGCCAGTTTCTACTTCCAAATGTGTATTTTCTGCTGGATTTCACCACGGGCAGAGTCTCCAGGAATGGCAATGATCTGTCCTAAGGGAATTGACCACATACCAAGATGCCGTGCAGACGACGGCCCCAGGCGCTGTTTAAACGTCGTCCTGTTTTTAGTGAGCACACCCACGAGCCACACAGAGCCCCTTCCAGTTAGTACAGCCCTGCCCTCGACTTCGCCAGTCGACAAGAAACACTGACGCCACAAGAAGGGCGTCTCACCAACTTCCTCCTGACTGTTGGGTCTAGCACAGCCTCTGCACCCCAGGTTGGGGGCTCTGGGGTTACTTTTTAAAAATAGCTTACAGATATGTAGTATGCTAATAAAAGCACTGAAAAGTCTGGTGTATTGGGATCATTTATATTCAGGGTTACCCCCCCCCCCGCCCCACCCTTATCTGAAAAACACTTTACAGATGCCCATTTCCAACTATTGCTTACAAATTTCATAGCAATTGCTCGGGAGCTGCCTTTAGTTTTCTACTCGGGATTTAAATCCTCAACCTTTCCACCCACCTTTTACAGCTCTCGCGGTGTGCCCACGGCTCTCCAAAGCAGGCCTTGCGGGGAGAAATCAATAGCAGAAGCGATTGCCTGCTGATTTCCAAACCACCAGGAGCTCAGACTCTAGCGCTGGTTTCAACGCGGCTGCACATCTCAAACGATTTGCCAGGCCTCTTTAAGAACTGTATTTTCTCACTACAGAAGAATTATTTGCGTCTTCCTGAAAAACCTAACAAGAGCGAAACCTAACAAGACGGAACCGTGGCTTAGAAGTTTGGCAGAGGTTCTTCTGATCTTCCTCTGAGCGCTGGTGGAGCGCGGGGGCCCAGGGCATCCCGCGTGTAGGGCCCCAGAGAGGCAGCAGGTGTGCGGTCCTGGCCGGGGTGGGCGGGGGGAGGGGGCGGGGGCACCTGTGGCCTCCATTCCTCCACTGTGGAAATCACACAGCCATGGGTTTTAGTGGCTCCTAAGAGCACCGGGGCCTCGGGGTAACTCTGGTGACCTTCGTACAAAATTCCTGCGTCTTTGAGCAGATCAAGAATGCCCAGAAGTGACAGCCTGGGAGGCGAAAGCGGTTTCCATCTCCTCTGCTCGACTTCACACGAGGTTCACCGACAGGCTTGCAGGGGCTCTTCTCTCTTCTACTTTCATGGCCGGCGGGTCTGAGCTACCGGGCATGCCTTCTCACAGCTTCCTGCTCTTCTGACGTTCTTTTTATCTTGTGCTCTTTCTTTTTTCAGCATTCTCAGCCAAAAGACTCTGGGACGCTTCTCTACCCAGGAATCCTCTCTGAGACTTGGGGGGTCAGAAATATTCCTTTGGGGACTTCCTGAGGCCAGGACATGGGGTCCAGCGCCACGGAGGGTCAGGTCCCCGGACCCCCCTGAGGACCCTCTGCTTCTTTGAGAAGATGGATTCTTGTTCCGTCTGTCATGCCCTCCGGCGGTATCCCCTGGTCCCCAAGACCCCTGAACGTGGCCTGGCCCAGAATACGGGCTACGCTGCTGGCCTGGGGGCTGGCCTTGGGGGCCCTGATGAGCCAAGGGGACTGTGGCTGGCAACAATTTAATCGTAGTTCACAGTCCCCCTTACAACCTTGCTCCCTCCTGATTAAGGAAGAGGACTCTGGATTCCTCACCCCCCCACCTTCCACCCCCAAAGTGCTTAAGAAACATTTCTTCCAATTTAAGACAACTTTAGAACAAAAAAGGCCTTCCGGTCATCCCTGTTCAAGGCACGTGGCGGAGCCTTCAGGGCTGGGGGTGCACTATGTTTATTAACTGAGAAAACTGGGTTTGCGGACCCCTCAGGAGGGTCTGAGTTTGTGACGCCAACAGAAGCAGATGAAGGGTGGGCCCCCTCCCCTGGGGGCTCAGGGGCTGGCCCCAAACTCTAGAAAGAGCTGCTCAGAGGAGGGAGGGGTGCCCGCCCCTTCACGGCACAACCCCCCTGGTTGACTCCTGTATCGACGGGGGAGGCGTCGCCAGCCACTTCTCCGCGCTGACATATCAATCAGGGAGAGAGCTGGCCCCGGGTTTGAGAAATAATAAGCAGCAGTGTTTGCAAAGGGCCAGCTAACAGCGGTAACCAGCCAGCTCGCTTATTAAACAAGAGAAACGAGCCTCCACTCTCTCAGAGACGGCAGGCGGAAAGGGCACAGGAGTTTTAATTAACTTTTTAACTTTCCAGTCTTTGCTGTCAGCCTGTTTCAGAGCCTAAGGCAGGAAGCCCTGGGTCCCAGGTCTAAAGTGCTTGCCCTCCGCACTCATTCTGTGGTCAAGCGCAAGCAGGGTGCCTCAGGCGTGAGAGGGGGACCCGGTCTTCTGTGGCTCTCTGCGGAGAGAAGACATCTGCTGTAGCCCTGTCCGGCCTGAGCACATTTTTTCCAGTTCACAGTCCCAGTGACCTGGCCATGCCCCCTCGATAGCCACTCTCACAATGAGGAGGGCAGGCAGCCCCCCGAGGACCCCAGGGAGAGCACGCTTTCCCCTGACATGCTGGCACTCCTTCACGGGTCCTCCCTCGGACATCGCTTCTTCGGCAATAGAGCCTGGAAGGACTCTAGGCTTCGTTTCCCTCCTGGAGCTGTCCCCGCGGGCAGATTCGGGGCCGGAGTCTGTGCAACACTGAACAAGTGAATCATGTGAAAAAAAATCGAAGCGAGAAGTAGAGATTAATGACTGCCTTCCTGAAATGTAGGGATTTGGCGATCTTCCAAGCTCTCCGGGGAGGCACCGCTAACAACGGGATGATGGACTGCGACCTTTACGTTGCAATAACTTTGCAATAACTGTTTTTTAATTCATTGTTCCTAAAAACTGTCACTGGTAAGTAAGCTGTGGTGCTCGGCAGCCCTGCTTCACCCTCACCTCATAGGGGGAGGCCCACTAGCAGGGGAGCCCCGAAGTCTCCCCCAAAGGCACGAGGCAGTTTGATCGTGGAATCAGAAGATGGGAGCTTCCCCCTTGCTTCTGACTTTTAATAATGACGGGGCCTCGCTGCGGGCAATTAAAAATAAGAACGACGCCACACCGTCAGGCGAGTGCAAGTCCAAAGAGGTTTCTACTCTTCTCTGCCTCTTCGATGCTTAAAAATGTACACAGTTGATGCTCATTATTCATGGACCGCATGTTGGCGAGTTCCCCTCTCTATAATTTATTCGTAGCTCCCATGGCAGTACGTGGTGCGTTTGTGGTCATTCTCGGACAGGTGCAGAGGGGTGAGAGTTTTGAGTCCCCTGATGGACGTACACATTCCCAGCTGGGGTCAGACAAGACCGTGCTTTGCCTTCTGGTTTCCGCTCTCGGACTGTAAGTAAGTAGCCTTTTTGTGGTCTGTTTAGCGCCACATTTTTGGCATTTACATACTTTTTTTTGGTGGTCTTGCTATTCAAAGTGGCCCCCAAACATAGAGCTGAGGGGCCGCCTAGTGTCCCAAGCACAGGAAGGTGTACCCTAGAGTGTGTTAGGGCAGCTTTGTGCAGGCATGAGTGTCAACGTTGCTGTCAGTGAGTTCAGTGTTCATGAATCAACAATCTACATTCATGTGTCTTTGAACACAAACACACACAAAACAGGGCCATGTATTGATTGCTTGATAAAAAGGTCATGACCGCAGGCCCACGGGATCCTAACCTTGTATTTCTCCTAGGAGCAATGGCTCCGTATTCACTAATTCAGCATTCACGGTGACTTTATAGACATTACTATTGTGAATAATGAGAACGGACTGCAAAATGAGTATTTTCCTCCTCTTCAGTTTCCTTGCCAGTTCTCAAGGCACATCTATATACGGCAGGCCCAGCATATAGTCTGTCACCTGATTCCTGCCAGAGGCTCTGGTCCAAGTTCTCCATTCACCCTCACCATGGGGATCACCCCAGCTCCAGGGTGATGGCCTTGTTCAGAATCCAGTATCAAAGAGTGTTGGGTGCTCCTGGTCGTGGATGCCTGTCTTACGACCACACTGTCAAGCGGTCTCTGGAGAGCCCTCGATGGTGTCAGACAATTCATGAAGAAGAGAACAGCTTCCTTCCTGTGCCATGAGATGCTGAGCAAGGGGTACTCCTCTGTGCTCCAAGCTTTGGTTCAGCAAACGTTTTATAGCCTTTTGGATGCCCAGCACTGCATGGGGCATTGGGGACAACAAGACAACCAAGCCATGCTTCCTGTTCCGAGGAGCATAGAACCCTGGGTGAGACAGACAGCTGAGCCAGGAACCACAGAGCATGTCATGTGCACTAGGGTAAGGCTATCTGCGACACGGGAGGCACACCTTTTCTGTCAAGGGCCACGCAGTGAATATTTTCATCTTCATTGGTCAGAAATCTTTGACCCCCATTACTTAACTCAGCATAGACCATTTGCAAGTGAACGGGAGTGGTTGTGTTCCAATAAAACTTTATTTACGAAGACAGCTGGCCTGTGGGTCATGGTTTGCCGACCCACTTGTCTAAGAAACTAATCGGAATCAATCCGAGAGTTCCTGGAGCAGCCAGTTTGGGGAGAGTTCCTGAAGGAGGTGGGGTCCGAGCCAATTCTTAGAGGAGAGGCAAATGGTTTGGAAGGGAAAATGGTGTTTTCATGCCGCCATTCTGTCTCCATCTTAACGAGGGAGCAGGGCAAAGGGACTCCCTGAGCCGCTTTTCTGAATACAGTGGGGTGCAGGCAGAAGGGAAGCGCCTCCACCCCACACTTTCACGCCTGGTGCGGTGATTGCCCACCTGAGCCAGGTGAGATACCTGTCGATGCTTCCATCGCCATTGTTGACCAACGCGGACCCATTCTTCAGGTGACGGATTTGAAGAGCCTGTGAGTTCTAGATCCGTGGTTCGTGGAGTGGGGTCTGGGCCCAGCAGCCTCAGGGTCACCAGGGAATCTGGTAGGAATGCAGATTACTGGGCCCGTGCACCCTGACCTGCTGACTCCGACGCTCCGGGGGCGGGGCCTGGGCATTCTGCTTTAACAAACTCCAGGTGATTCTGCTGCACGGTAAAGTTTGGGACCCTCTGCCCTTGACCAAATGGATGAGCCCCTCTCCCCTCCCCCCAGCCAGCTGCTTCCAGCGTGCCCGTAGGCTTCCTGAGACCAGGGAATAGCCGCCACGGGGAAGCCTCAGTAACCAAAATGTTGTGCATTCCCCCTGGTTGGGCTGAAATTCACCTTTTCATTATCTGCAAACAAGGGGCTTAATAAGGAAATGAAGTAGATGAACGAAATTACGAGGAGCTATTCAGAGGAAAACACTGTTTTTGGATACCTTATTACATTAATTGTCTCCATGCAAATCATCTCTTCTAATTACAAACGAGTCTTCGTTATGAAAGTGGATACGTTGCAACGTGTTTTGAATACTCAAGTCAGCTCACTACTTAGGCCTGGATGTGGTCACAAGAAGTACCCCTGACCTGGGCCTTCTCGCTCACGCCATTCACCCTCACGGTAGCAAGGACCCAGAAGGAGCGCCCAAGAAAAGAAATACCTGTTTTTGGTTTTGTTTTGTTTTGTTTTTTAAGATTTTGTTTATTCGTTTCAGAGAGAGAGAGCACGATGGGGGAGGAAGGAGCAGAGGGAGAGGAAGAAACAGACTCCCTGCTGAGCTGGGAGCCCAATGGGGGGCTTGATCCCCAGACCCTGAAATCACGACCTGAGCCCAAGGCAGACACTCAACCGACTGAGCCACCCAGGTGCCCCGGAAATCTTCGTGTTTGTTGATGACTTGCTGATGGCATCCCCATGCTGTTGCCCCAGCCGGCCTCGGACGTGTAAATTGCAGATGAAAAAAACGCTTGCAATCAAGTGGGCCCGGCTGATGTCCTCATCAGACAAAGTGACAGAAAGTCTCGGGAGATAGGAACATGCAAATAGGTGAACGTTTCCCTAACCTCGTATTGACTTTGGCTTCTAAAATCCATTTTCTTTATTAGCTGATGTATTTGCAGAACACTTTCTGCGTGGAATCTGGAAACATTATTTAAGCAGTAAATTGTTTCCACTCTAACCGGTAATAGCAGGAAGATTTAATAGGATATAGCACAAGCTAAGGGCTTAGGGCGAGGTCACCCCGGAAGGGAAAACGGGCTCTTATGAGCCCACGAAGGCCTGTCTTTGAGCTCAGAACCAGACAGGACATGCACACTGTGCAGCTCCAGGGGGCTTGCTCTGCTGTAATCCAAGTGTGGTTGGACAGTGGTCTCATATGGTGACCTGGCCACCGGACATTTAAGATTCACCAGGGGTTATGCTGAATTAATGGCCAGAATGTGTGTGACATGGCACGCTGCTTCATACCCCCATGTCCCTGGTAGCAGTGCCCGAGTGCTCCGAGAAACAGAGCCAACAGGATGGTGTGCAGATATAGACGTAGATCTGTCTATCTGTGACGGACAGTAACAGCTCTTTTAAGGAATTGGCTCACGTGACCATGGGGGGTGGCTGGCAAGTCTGGCAAGGTAGGGACCCGGGGAAGAGCTGATGTTGCACCTTGAGTCCAAGGCAATCTGGGCAGAATCCCTTCCTCTTTGGGCAACCTCTCTATTTTCCTCTTATGGCCTTCAACTGATTAGATGAGACCCACCCACATTATGGAGATAATCTACTTTACTCAATGGATTTGAATATTCATGTCATCTAAAAACTATCTGCATAGCAACATCAGACCAAGTTTGACCAAGCCACTGGGCCCCATGTCCCAGCCAAGTAGACACATAAAATTAAGCATGACAGAAGGACACTTGCTGATTTTGCTTGCTGGCAACCTTTGCTTGTTTTGCCAGTAACCCAACCCACATTTTCCTTGGGGAGCCTACTCTCCTCTAGGTGACCCTTGGCCCCATGTGTTTGGGTGCCCAGACTTCCAGGTGTAACAACTGAGCCAGCCCTAACCAGCTTATTCCTTTGGTCCCCACTCACTACCTGCAAGCCATGGGGATTAGCGTTGGGGTGGAAACATGACCACAGTTGGCCTGTCAGAGCCTTTTGCCCCTCACCCCACACTCAGCCGCTGTGGTGGATCGAGGGGTAGGATGGACCCACGTCCCTCTCATGACACTACTTGCTCTGGTGATTTTGTGTGAACTAACAGTTCACACTTTGAAGTGACCTGCTGCCATTCGAACCCACGACCTGGCGTGTCTGGATTTTTCCGCTCCAGGACTGTGAGCTCGCATGGCAGCTCCAGGAGGGCAGGTCCTAGGTTCACTTCACCCCCAGCACCCGGAACTCCGTGCAGCACACGGTAGAAGCTCACTGACTGTCCGCTGAAGCGGTGAATGCATGCACCGAGATCGCCTTCTGTGCTAAGCCAGCTGGGCGTCCGTCCCTTATAGACAACAACGCCTGGCCAGCACCTGCCTGGATGAGTCACGCCATAGCCCGGACCGTGGTGTCACCGGGACATGGACATCGCTAGACCCAAAGCCAGCTCTGGTTTTCGATCCGGGTCAGATGAGCTCACCTGAGATCAGCGGATTGGCAAACCCCAGCCTGGAGCTCTTTTCTGTCCGTAGTGACACTGATGGGCTCCGGAAGCTTGTCCTTCTCAAAACCTGCCAATTTTTCAATGCAAATCAGTTGCTAACAAAAGACAGGCCCAGCTGAACGCGGACGTTCCAAAGCAATATGCCCTTTGTTTGGGCTTCTGGGAGCCGCGCTGTGCTCAGCTTTGATCAAAACACTCACGAATGAGTTTAGAGTTCTTGTAACAAATGGGATTCAGAATTCTTCCACGGTGCATTTGCAGAGAATCGGAGCTCGCTTGCAGCAGACGAGCAGCAGAACTCCCTGGCAGGGGTTGGCAGGAGGCAGCTTCAGGGTTGAGTCACCAGACCTTGGGAGTGGTGGGTGAGCAGAGGTTCACGCTCCCAGGAGGGGGGTGGGCATGGGGACAGCACACGGTGGTGAGAGGACCTTGACTGGGGGACAAGCCACCCCCTCTGCTCAATTCCGAAGGTGACCGGGATGCAGGACGTCGAGTGCTGGTGGGACAGTCTCGGGCCATCGTGGGCTCACTGCTGATGAGTCCCGCGGCCCAGGGCAGCACACCCACTCCCCTCTCCCTGCACGGGACAAGCCCACTCTGGAGTCTCACTGCTCCAGCAGGAGGAAAACACGCCTTAAAATCAGCCGATGAAAGTTGCGTCAGTAGGAAGTGATGACCTTCTTAGAAACGGCTTGTTGGCGGTCATCTGACCGAGATCACTTCACAGGGAAGTGTAGAGGCGGAAGGGTGGCAGCGGGTGGGAGGAGGGTGAAATGTGCCAGATTTAAATTTAATACTTGTTGGTGATTTTATTTTTCATTGTGACTTAAAGAAAGTCAATCTGTGATGGGGGCTGCTCACCCCTTGGGGCCCTGGCGCCTACACCTGGCAGGCCCTGGGTTCCTGTGCAGACGGACCTGGGTGACGGGAAGCATGTCCCATCACTGAGGCTGGGAAGGCTCGGCCCAGCCACCTGAACGCACTTGTGTTTTGACCCAGTCCAGCTGTGGAGCCCCTGCAGCACCAGGCCGTCCTGATGAGTCACGGAGGCCCAGGCTCAAGGGTCTTGTGCAGAGAGACCTAGCTGGGTACCCTGGCCAGAGCAAACGGGGTGTGGTGGGAAATCGAGGCCGAGCAACCCCTGCAGCAACCTGGAACACAGTTCCTTCATGGGGGCTGTCTCATTTTTGCGCCCCTGATTTGAAATGTCCCCTGAAATTAATTTCTGTTTGTTCTTCCTCCTAAACTTTCTTTTCTCCAAAAAGGAGACACTGAAGACATTTTCCCTGGGTTACTATATCCCTATTTCCTGATGACCTGACTTTCTTTCTGCCCAAATGGGACCGTTAGAATCACGAAGAAGAAGAGCGATTAGCCAGCGCTTACGGTAGAAGGCTCAAACAGTCAGGAGCTGGGGTCCCTGCTCCGGCAGGGCCCGGAGTCCCTGAGTCCTGTGTGGAATGGCACTGCTCCACGTTCGAGAGTTTCTCCGTGACCGTGGGCCGTCCATGGTGTGCGCAAGGCGGACGGCACCCTTGATGGATGGTCGCGGCAGCCTTCATGAAGACCGGCCTGTAGAATGGATCCGAAGGAAGTTGAGGGTAAAGACAGCAACGTGCGGGGAGCCGTGCAAACTGATTCCTCGGGGGTGGGAGGAGGAGGTGGGCAGCACGGGCTGGACAGGCCAGTGGAGGTCATTTCCGAGCCTCGCAGACAGCCAGGCTGAGAAGGAGTGCTGGAGCTGGTCAAACGAGACTCGGGACCACGTGCGAGAGTCGGCAGGCTGGCAGGCCCAGGTCCGAGGAGACTGTGCTCCTGGCAGCTGATGCTGGTGGAATTTGTCACACGCAGCCCCTTCTGTTCCTGCCGCTCTTCCCAGGAGGGTTCGTTGACAGCTTCCAGATCTAGGGGTCTGGGTGATCTTGGCCTTGGAAGCCAGGGCCAGCCCGTGGAGAGCATCGGATAGCAGCAAGACATCACTTGAATGCATCCCCCTGAGGATGATTTATCCCGGGGGGCTGTCTCCTCGGATGTCAGGCAGCCCTTGTAAGGCACTTCGCTCCCCAGAGGGGTCCCCTGTGACCTGAGGGCCTGCAGAACTGCAGAGACCTGTCGGTGGCTGGCAGGGCCAGGCCTCGTATTTCCCAGGGGACGCAGGTGGAGCAGTCACCCCGTCCGCCCCCGCAGACAGCCGCAGCAGGGGCAGCGTCTGGGTTAAGCACCGCAAAGTGGACGATGATTTACGAGACCCACAAGTGGGCAGCCTGCATGAGTTAACGTGACGCTTCATCAACCCTCCGGTCCGTGTTTAGGGATGGATGTGGAGGTCTCAGACTATCCGTGCAAGGCTGCCTGCCATCCGCCCTTGGTAGGGGTCGGGGATCTGATTCGTTAGTGCATTTTGGGCAGACGTGAGCTTGGCATTGACAGAATCACTGTTTTTCTCAGGATGAATGATTAATGCCTTATTGGTTAAAGGGTTTAGAATATTTACCCTTGTCTTTCTTGCTTCTTAGACTCCGCCGGTGCTGTCAGGCTGTCCTTAGCGGTACTTGCGTCCCCCACTGACAGCCCAGCTCCCCTGGAGCGGGTGAATGGCAGCACGCAGAGGACCACACATCTGCAAAGAGCTGTCCGTGCCTCATAAGGGCCTCACATTCTGCAACCTGCTTTCACCCTCGTAACTGGCTTTTTGCAAATAAAAAGCAGTAGTTGTGATGGATACCCACTGGCCCCTGCTTCAGGTGGGCTTGTGCTTTGCTGGAGAAATGGTACTGTTTGTTAAGAGCTGTTCCGTGGGACTTTCTCCTCTATCTCCAAGCCAGCCCCTTCCACAGCCACAGTTCACCCCTGTCCCTGGCTTCTGCCTTCTGCCTTCACCTGGGTCAGGGGTAGGAGAGGTCTGTCTGCCTCCCGACTTGAGCAGTAAACCCTGCCCTCCAGGTCCCCTCAGCCATGTGCCCTGCAGCCAAAACCTGCTGGGGGGCAGGCAGTGCAAGGAGCCTGGGCCTCAGAGCAGCCAACCTCTCCTAACTCTCAGCCATCGGGCCACGGAGCCAGAGAAGGGATCCGCAGCCTTCCTCGGGAAGAACACTAAACATTTCAAAACCGCAAGGCTTTTAACCGTGAATGGAAGAAAAAAAGCAGCTCACCAGAGGTAGCAATTAATATGCCCAATTTTTCCATCCAAAGCTATTTCAAATCCGTCTCTAGCTGTTTCTTATTAAGCTCTTTAACATTAAAAATGTTCCATATTTAAAGTGGAGGCGTGTGCAAACAGGGACGGGGTGGGAGGGACACTGAGGATCGCCCAAAGGATCAGCCGTGCTCTTTTGGGAGGGGCAGCTGGCTTCAGCCATCGGGTGCCTGGCACCGCGCCCAGCCTGAGACGGTGACAGGAGGCATCACACCTGAGCTCTGTCCAAGGTCACATCGCCTCCCTGCCCTCCGCACTCACTCTCCTCTTGTGACTCTTCAGGGCGGGGGTCTGCCTCCAAACGCAGCTCACCACCTGTCTCCGCGCAGCCTGAGAGCTAAGAACGGCTTTTACATTTTCAACTGGTGGGGGGAAAACCAAAAGAAGGATATTATTTTGTGACGTGGAAATGATCGGAGTCAGATTTCAACATCCAGAAATAAAGTTTTATTTTCGCACAACCACCCCAGTCACTCACATATGGTCTCAGGCGCCGTCTCCACAGCGCCGAACCAAGCAGCTGGAACAGAGACCGCCCGGCTGACAGAGCCCACATAGTACTATCTGGCCCTTTCCTGAAAAAGGACTCCCCCCCAGCTGTGCATAAATCCTGACAACGGAAGGAGGAGGCGTGAGGGCGTTTAGCTCACTTCAGCTGAAGTCGTGGCAGGTATGGACTGGGGAATTTCCGGTCTGCATCCCCCAAATTCACACGTTGAAACCTGCTCCCCAGTGCGATGGTATTAGAAGGTGGGGCCTCTGGGAGGGGATTGGGTCACCAGCGGGGAGTCCCATGATGGGGTTACCAGGGGACCCCAGAGAGCTGCCCCCCACCCCCCAATCCGCCCCGTGAACGTGTGCAAGGAGAGGGCAGCGGGCTGCCACCAGCAGCAGGCCCGGGACCGGCGGGAGCCGCGCCCTGACCTCAGCCTCGTGGGCTGCAGAACTGTGAGCCGCACGTGGCTGCTGTTCCTAACCCCCCGTCCGGCACGTTGTCACAGCGCCGGAACCACCGAGGACAGGGATTCAGGGGGAAGAGAGAAGACATCCGAGACATCCACGGAGATCTGCATGAGGGGCATGGAGGCTGGCGGTGGTCCCTGGGCCTCCAGGAGGAAATGACAGGTCTGAGAATGTGGGCAATAAGCGCTGACCGCCAGCCGGGAGGGCAGCTAGATCAAGGCCAGCGTCCGTCCACTGCGAACACGGCCTGCAGCTCTGCCGTAGCTGTTGCGGGCACTGGAAGGACAGACGCATCTGGGCACGTCCTGGAGAACGTTGGGGACAGTCCGAAGGCCTGAGCTGCCTCTCAGGTCCTGGCACTGCCCCCAATGACCTTGGGAACCCCCTGAACCTTCTGTCTGGAGAGAAGAAGGTTTAATCTGGACCAACATGGAGGTCCTGGCTTCAGACGCGTTCACTCCCCAGGGCAATGACCACTCACATGGATGCTTGCGTCCTGCAGCTCTCGACACCCAAAGAGGAGACAAGAAGCTCCAGGAAGTGGGGAGGGGTCCCTGCTTTGTTGCCTCTTCCAGAACAGCCCCCTTCCCCTCCGGTGAAGCCAGCTCCTAATGTCAGGCGTCGGTGCCTGCCCGTGGAGAGCTCCTTCCAGCAGCCTCGCTGGTGCCACCCTGCTTTCCTCCCCCACGCGGGCTATTACTTTCCCTCCAGAAAGCCATTTCGCTGGGACAGAGCTCATTTATTGACTGGGTAATAGAAACTCTGCCTGCCTCACTTCGCAGCTTTATATGCAAATTGCATTTAGATCGTCAGTCCTGCTCCCCTCTCTTCGTCAGGCATGAATAGAAGCGGTTCAATTAACGCCACCGAACAAAACAGGAGATGCGTGGGGGCCGTCCTTGGGTTCCTGGGTCCTTGTACCTAGACCCGGGAGGAGAAAGTACCGGCCGGGGCGGGGGGAGCAGCTGCTTGCGCCCCCCCAAGGCTGAGTGGGTGAAGGGAAAGCGGAGGGAGAGGGGCCCCCTTCTAAAGGCAAGGTGAGGGAGCAGTTTGTGTCAGCTTGGCTGGGCTAGGGGTGCCCAGACAGTCGGTCACACATGATTCTGGGTGTGTCCGTGAGGGTGTCTCTGGAAGAGATAAGCATTTGAGTTTGGAGGACCTGGTAAAGAGATGGGTCCTCACCAGTGCAGGCGGACTACACCCTGTCCCGTGGGGCTGAGGGAACAAAGCCGTGCAGGAAGTGTGACCTTGGTCTCTCCTCCCGAGCTGGGATGTGCATCCTTTCCTGCTCTGGGGCGTCGACGCTCCTGGGTCTTGGTGCTTCAGACTCACTCTGGACCCCACCACTGGCTCCCCGGCTCTCGGCTTGCCGATGGCAGACCCCGTGAGCTCTTAGCCTGCGTTACTGTATGAGCCGATTCCCGTAACAAATGCCTTCTGATATCTACTGACACGTGTCCTATTGGTTCTGCTTCTCTGGAGAACCGTGACGATATGGGGTCTCCGTCCCCCGCGGGTCACGTGGCGCCTTGATCAGATGCGTGCCCGTGGCAGGGCGTCTGTGCATTCCAGTGCTTTTGCGGAGACAGCAGGGAGCTGGACCATCGGGGCCTTCACCCTGCAGCCAGGAATAGGGCTCATCCCCCTGCCGCCAGCTCCTTTCAGGTTCCTGAGCCAGATGTCTCCAAGCCCTTGGGGAAAGCACACACACTCCACCCTATCCCCATAACACACGGGGACGGTCCTCCAGGAAGAGCTGCTCCACGTGCAGAAGGCTAGCGACAGTTTTCCCCACACTTGTCTCAGCTCGGAGCCCAGAGAGTGTCAGGCGACCCCATCCATGCTCTTCGCTCTCCTTCAAGGGTCCTGGCTGGCAGATACTGAGGTGGGAGCCAGCCAGGTGGACCCCAGGTGTGCAAACCCCCGACGGCTCCCACTCCCCAGCTCCACACCCTGACTCTGACCTCCCCAAGGTCAGCCTGCTCCACTGAGTTTATTCTCCTTGCAACCAGTGCAACTCGGAAGTCCTGGCGTCCTGTCCAGGGCCGGTTCACTGGGCCCAGAGCACAGGCAGGGGCAGGGGGGCAGGGGGCAGCTGCCTAGGCTTTCTTCTCCGCAACCAAACACGTCCTGGGCCTCGGGAGGGCAGCCAGCCTGGGTGAAAACCAGAGTCATGCCAACCCGGTTCCTGGGCCAGCCTGCCCACCGTGCGCTGTGTGACACAGGGGCATCCTGTACCTCTCTGAGCCTTGGAGCCACCCTTCATGATGCCTTCTCCCGAGTGAGAAGCAAATGAGGCAACACGTGTAGGATACCGAGCACGGTGTCTGACACCCGGGGAAGACTGCCCCCTAGTTTCACACACTGGCTCCAACAGGGGAGTCAAGGAGCCAGGAAATTATTCATACGCTGACCAGGGTACGCCCTGGAGGAGGAGGCTCTGGGGCTCCTGGGGAAAGCCGGGAATGCCGTAGGGGAGAGGGCAGCCAGGCAGAGGAGGGGTGTGGGGCCCGGGGTCCCCAAGCGGCCCTGGATCTCCACCTGCACCCTGGGTCTCGAGCTTGCCTCCCAGCAGAGCGGCCCCAGCAAACCTCCCTCTTGGCCTGAGCTGGTCCGAGGTGGGTTCCTGTCTCTTGCAGCCCTGACTCGCCGACAATGTTCGCGGCGGACGTCAAAGCCCCGACCTTTGGCCCCAGAAGGGTGGTCCCAGCGGAGTTTAACACTTAGGTGAGCCAGCCGCGGTCTCCTGGGCTGCTTCCTTATAAAATGGGGGTGAAAATTCACATTCTCACTTTCTGCTCTGCCGGGAGGCTCCAACCAGCTTGTGCGTGTGACCTGCTACCAGCTTCCTAAAAGAAAGGGTGTTCTCACTGTGAGTGCAGCCTCTGTGTCTCCGTGGATTATTCTCCTCAAATCAGTTCACCAGCCCTTGCTGGTTTGCAGGCATCAGCATCAAGGGCTGGAAGCAGAAAGTTTGCTGAACGTTGGTTTTCTTCCCCCCCTCCCCGCCCTCCCCTCTTTTTTGGTCTGGGGGAAAATGTCCTGACACCACTGTTCCCGGTAACTGTGACTTTCATTTCAGCCATGTCCCCGAAAAGAGCATGACGCCCTGGTGTCACCTTCCAGGCTGCTCCCCACCTGGAATGTAAATATCTCTCTGACGCCTCCTGTCAGGGGTGACAATGCTGCCGCGTCCCTGGCACCCTCCCCCCGAACGCGGCTGTCATCAGCCCCGAGAGGTGTCATGAAATAAAGCAAGAGCCAATATAGCCCCTTCTGGGCTCTGGCAGCGAGGCCCAGCTGTGGACGTCACCGAGCAGAGGGGCGGGGAGGGCAGCGCTCAGCTTCGGCCTGGGGAGGAGACTCCCAGAAGTGTCCAAAGGCATCATCCCCGGAGCAGCGTCTGACCATGGTGGGCGGTCCATCGCTGTGTCCTAGACGGTTTGACCCCCCGAGGCCCCTCCCTCCTCTATAAGCCGATTTCCTTCTCTCACCAGCAGGGAGATAAACCTGCACAGCTCAGCCTCCCGAGGACCCACCCGGGCAGGGGGACACGGCCGTGGGCGGTGCAGAGGGGAGCGCTCCTGCTTTCCGTCTGCTCACCGCTCCCTGGGGACTTCTGACACCAGGCTCGTGGGTTTTCCACAGCGAGCGATTCTGCAACACCAGCCGGGCGTCCTACAATTCAGTTCTGCGCTGACACTACCTGGAGATGGTGTTGGACCCCACAGGCTGAGGGCTCAGCCCCGCGGCGCTCTGCGTCAGGTGCAAATACGAGAAAGGAGACGTGCCACACTCTGTCACCCTTAGAGAACTGCCAGAAACCAGGGACCACAGAAGCAGACTGGTCCACGTAATTGGACTCACGCGATACCTGTCTTTCTGTGGCGGGCTGATTTCTGCCCGTGGGTTCACCCATGTTGTAGTGTATGGCAGGATTCCCTTCTTCTTTCCAGGCTGAGTAATACTCCATTGTGGGGACGGACCACTTTTCTTTTTTATTCACTCATCTGTGGGTGGATTTTAGATTGTTCCCACAAATTGGCTATTGGGATAGGAGGTAATAACTAAAATAGTCCAACGCACCAAGGTAAAGAATGCAAGGTGGTTTTTCAGGGGCCGGGGGAGGGGACGTGGGGGTCCTGCTCAACGGTGTTGTGTTCCTGTTGTGCATGAGTCCCAGAGTCTGCTGGTCAGCCCCGTGCCGGTGGGTAACAACACACGCCACGCCCTCGGCACTCTGGTAAGACGGCGGCTCCATGCTAAGTGTTCCTACCACCATAAAAAGAAAAAGAAAAATATCTCCAGGCTCCTCCAGGCCCAGCAGGAAAGCCATGGGCACCAGCCGCCTTCCCCACGTGGAGGTCACTGCCTCGGGCCTTGAGCCTCTGTGTTAACACCTAACCGACCCCAAGAGATCAAGCCCTTGCGGTGACAAGCCCTCTGATGCCAAGTCGGAACCACTTTGCCTGGTTTCCTTGACTCACTGGCTAAGACACTCACTCCCAGCAGGAACAAATCTGTTAGAAAAGAAACACCTTACCCTTGGGGGTCCCTGTCCACTTAGTCAATATCTGAGCCCCTGATGTGCGGACTCTCTTCGCCGGTCACTTAAGAAAATGTTCCTTTACTGACAGAAATAAATGGCCATCTGCCAGGGAGGGTAATGTCTCAGCTGTAGTCAGGTGACACCCCTCCCAGCCTGGAGCACCTGTGCATGGGGCATCTCAGCACACACAGGCACACACGCATGTGCACACGCACACACACAAACACACACACACACACACAGAGCCACACAAACACGGTTGGTCTAGAGCAAGTTCAGGCTGGGGAGGCAGGGAGAAGGGTCTGAAGATCCACGACCTGAAAATCTTGGGAAATGAAATCGCCAGCTGTTCACCTGCGCCCCCCCCCCCAGACATGCCAGCCCCCTGGCTGACGCCGCTCTGGTGGTGGCACTGTAGACATGACGAGGCATTCAAGGAGAGCTGTCTTCAAGGCGTTCTTTATTTCCCCTGGGGGACACTAGGGCTAATAGTGAGTTTAGGGGGAGAAGGTTAGTTGATATTTCTTTTGTGAGGTTCTGAGGGTCCCCGAGCAGCAGCTGTTGGGGGATAAGAGGCTTTTCTCTCTCCTGCCGTTTGTCACTTCGTTTCTTTATCACACTTCAATCTTGAAAGTCGGGCAGGTGGAGAGACACTCGAGCCGGTGCTTCTCCTTCCTCACTGCTCTGTTTGCTACTCATCTCATGGAGACGCAGGGAAGTGACCAGGGACCCGAGCTGGGGAATTTGGGAGGGGTTATCTTCAGAGGCCAGACAGCTTCTGGGAAGGACAAGAAACCTGTGGTCACCGTGTCTGGGAGGGTTCAGCCCTGGCGGGGCGCTCAGCTGGCACCAACTTGAAAGTCTTCATAAATTTTGAACAAGGAGCCCTGCTTTTTCATTTTGCACCAGGCCCTGCAAGTAAGGAGCTGGTCCTGGTTAGAGGGGCTGGACTACCCCTATGGAACCTGGAAGGAAAACCCTCCACCGCTTCAGAAGGAAACAGAGGGCCTGCTCCTGATGGGGGGCGGGGGTGGAGGTGTGGAAATGGACTTCAGCAGGGTCTGCCTGCAGCTCTGCAAGACCCCGGGGGTGAGATGGAGAAACCGCTGAGCGAGAGGATGCTAGCACTACCCTGGGGGCCTGGCCCTCTCGGCTCTCACTCCCAAGGCCACTGAGAAATAAACATCAGCAGTTCTCACCTCTGTTCCTGCAGGTCGACAGACCCTAAAATAAGTGGTAAAGTCATTATCACATGTGCAAATGTCACCTACTCAGAATACGATGACTCGGTGTCCAGACAGGATAACCGGGCCTGCTCCAAAGCTGTACTGGTTTTAATGTGTTCCTTTTATTTTTTGCACGAATACAAAAATATTAATCCTATAGCGTTCTGATGTAAATTTTCTGAGTCGCTCCCCAATATCCTCTATAGCTTGTTTTTAAATCAGGATCTGATCAAATATCACGGCTTGCCTTTAGCGGACACGTCTCTTTTTTCCTAATTTAGGCTAGAACAGTTCCCTGCTTTATTATCTGTTTATTTATTTCTACTGTAGCAAGAGACACATGATCTAAAAGTAACCACTGGCATTGCCGACATTCTCAGTGCTCTGGAACCACCAGCACCGTCCAGCTCCAGAATCTTCTCATCGTCCCAAACTGGAGCTCTACTTTCCGTCTCTGCGAACGCGACTCCTCTAAATACCGCACGTACGTGGAATCACACAGATATTTGTCGTTTTGTGTTGGGCTTGTTTCACTTAACATAATGTCTTCCGGTTTCATCCATGTCGTAGCACCTGTCAGCCTGTGCTTCCTTTAGAGGCTGAGTAACACTGCGCGTAGGGGCCCCCCACATTTTGGGTAGCCCCTCATCGGTCAGCGAACACTTGGGTGGTTTCCACCTTTCACCGTAGCGAATACAGCTGCTGTGAACACGGGTGTACAATCAGCTGTTCAAGTCCCGGCTTTTCATTTTCTGGTTTATACTCGGACGTGGAATCGCTGGATCCTATCGTTCCTCCACGTTTAATTTTTCGAGGGGCCTCCATCTGCCTTCCCTCCTTGGCTGCGCTGTTTTGTACCCCACCTACGGTGCGCGAGGCTCCGTCATTCCACGCTCTCCTCGCCACTTGCCACTTGTCTCTTGTCTCTCCTTGTGGTACTTACTGCTTTTAGCATTGACATTTTCGAAGTATTCAAGGCAGCTGAGTTGCTGACTATCTCACAACTGGGATTCTTCTAGGCTGATTCCTCACAGTTAAAGTCAGGTTAAGCTTTTTTTTTGGTCCAGATACTGAGTACTTCCCAGTGCACATAATATCTGTTTGTCTCATTCTTGGTTAAAACGGTGCCACAAACCTCTCAATCGCACAGGCGCCCCCTTGGTGGTGACTGCCATCAATCTATGCAGGATGCTTCTTGAGAGCCGACATCCCATTCAGAGCAACTTCTGCCCGGTTTTAGCATCGATAGACGGCCCTTGCTCTCATCAGTGATTGTGAGAGCGTTCTGTTTTGATCCTATTATTCCTCTATCACCCATTCAGTGTCTTTTTCTGTAATAACTTGTTTTTCTGTCACTTCTCTCCCATACCTTTTTTGAGAATACTATGGAAGTATAGATTTTTTTTCCATCTCAATGTCTTATAATCCATCATCATCATTATTCTTTCTGATGCTCAAATTGCCCTACATTTGGCCGGTAAAAATCCCTTCCAGCTGATCCGCATGTCTTTTTGACGCACCTGCGTTTCCTTGCTATCTGGCACAGCAAGATAATCAGAGATCCCTATTCTCCACCTGCCACGGACTTGGAATCAGCCACATCGTCAAGGAGCCTTGGCTCCCTTAATAGGGAGCAGTATCTAGAAACCAAGGTCTGGGCACGTGGCTGTTTTAGGTTTCCAGAATCTTTCAGGACCATGTATTTCTGAGGGAATACAGAGAGCATTTAGATTGTGCAGAGTTCTTGTAACCAAGTTTTATAACAAGGCTGTTACCAAAGAATTAAAATATCCTTGAGGTAACTTTTTGTTAAACATAGGGAATTATATTAAAGGAGAAAGAAAAATGGACAATATTTTATTAGCAAATCAAATTCAACAATACTTTAAAAGGATCATACACCAGGTGATCCAACCATTGCACTACTGGGTATTTACCCCAAAGATACAGATGTAGTGAAGAGAAGGGCCATATGCACCCCAATGTTCATAGCAGCTCTGTCAACAATAACTAAATCGTGGAAGGAGCTGAGATGCCCTTCAACAGATGACTGGATTAAGAAGTTGTGGTCCGTATATACAATGGAATATTATTCAGCTACCAAAATGAACGATTTCTCAACATTTGCTGCAACATGGATGGCACTGGAGGAGATAATGCTAAGTGAAATAAGTCAAGCAGAGGGGCGCCTGGGTGGCTCAGTCCTTAAGCATCTGCCTTTGGCTCAGGGCGTGATCCCGGAGTCCTGGGATCGAGCCCCGCATCAGGCTCCTCCACTGGGAGCCTGCTTCTTCCTCTCCCACTCCCCCTGCTTGTGTTCCCTCTCTCGCTGGCTGTCTCTATCTCTGTCGGATAAATAAATAAAATCTTTAAAAAAAAAAAAAAAAAGAAAGAAATAAGTCAAGCAGAGAAAGACAATTATCATATGGTTTCTCTCATCTATGGAACATAAGAACTAGGATGATCAGTAGGAGAAGAAAGGGATAAAGAAAGGGGTGGTAATCAGAAGGGGGAATGAAGCATGAGAGACTATGAACTCTGAGAAACAAACCGCAGGCTTCAGAGGCGAGGGGGGTGGGGGAATGGGATAGACTGGTGATGGGTATTAAGGAGGGCACGTATTGCATGGTGCAGTGGGTGTTACACGCAACTAATAAATCATCGAACTTTACGTCAAAAAACAGGGATGTACTGTACGTTGACTAACATAATATAATAAAAAAATATTTAAAAAAAAAAGTTTAAGGAAAAGGATCATACACCAGGGCACCTGGGTGGCTTAGTCGGTTAGACATCCGACTCTTGGTTTCAGTTCAGCTCATGATCTCATGGGTTGTGGGATCAAGTCCTGTGTGGACTTTGTGCTCAGCAGGGAGTCTGCTTGAAGATTCTCTCTCTCTGCCCCTTCCCCACTCTCTCTCTCCTGCTCTCTCTCTATATAATAAATAAATAAATCTTTAAAAAAAAAAAAAAAGGATTGTACACCATGACCAAGTGGGATTTATTCCAAGGATGTCAAGATGGCTCAACATCTGCAAATCAGTCAATGTGCTACTCACATTAGCAAAATGAGAGGTAGATATCATAGTCATCTCACTAGATGCTGAAAACCCATGACAAAATTCAACATCAATTTATGATAGAAACTTTCAACAAAGTCAGTATAGAGGGAACATACATCAACACAATAAAGACCATATATGACAAACCCACAGCCAACATCATATTCAATGGTGAGAAGCTAAGAGCTTTCCCCCTAAGGCAAGGGTGGCTACATTCACCACTTTTATTCAACATAGTATCAGAAGTCCTAGCCAGAGCAATTAGGCAAGAAAAGAAAAGGAAGTCATCCAAATCAGAAAGGAGGAAGTAAAACTGTCACAATCTTCAGATGACATATTATATATAGAAAACCCTAAAGAGTCCACACACACACACACACACACACACCCAGAACTAATAAAAAATTCAGTAAATTTTCATGGTACAAAATCAGTATACAAAAATCTGTTGTGTTTCTATACATTAGTAACAAACCCTCAGAAAGAGAAATTGAGGAAATTATTCCATTACAGTTGCATAAAAAAGAGTAAAATTCCTAGGGATAATTTTAACCATGGAAATAAAAGGCCTATATACTGAAAACTATAAGACACGATGAAAGAAACTGAAGAAGACACAAATAAATGGAAAGATATACCATGCTCATGGATGGGAAGAATTAATATTGTTAAAATGTCATACCACCCAAAGCAATCTACAGATTCAGTGCAATACCATTCAAAATTTCAATCACATTTTTTCACAGAACAAACAATCCTAAAATTCGTATGGAACCAGAGATGACTCTGAAGAGCTAAAGCAATATTGAGAAAGAACAAAGTTGGAGGTATCATACTCCCTAATTTCAAATGATATTACAAATCTGTAGTAATGAAAACAGTATGGTATTGGCATAAAAAAGGACATGAGCATCAATGGAACAGAATAGAAATCCCAGAAATAAACCCATACATATATGATGAGTTAACTTATGAGAAAGGAGCCAAGACTATACAATGGGGAAAGGACAGTTTCAATGGGGAACACTGGACAGCCCCATGCAGAAGGGTAAAACTGGACTCTTTTACACCACACACACAAATCAACTCAATGTGGGTTAAAGACTTGAATGTAAGACCTGGGATCATAAAGTTCCTAGAAGAAAACATATGTGGTGAACTTGACAACTGGTCTTGGCGATGATATTTTAGATCTGACTCCAAAAGCAAAGAAAACAAAAACAAAAATAAATGAGTGGGATGGACAATAAACAAATGGTCAACAAATGACACAATCTCAGGTAGTAATTATTGTTTTGGAGAAGAGTAATGATTTTATTTATGTATCTTTATTATATATTTATAATATAATAATATATTATGACATACTATATTATATGTATATATAAGGTATTTATATAGTATATCTTATGATATAACATACTATATTTGTGTATATTACATATATATATGTAAATTATTCTGATTTCCAGAGGCACAAAGAGGGAAGAGCTTTCCCAAGATTACACACCTACTGAGCGAACTTGAATTTGAGTCTGGGTTCAAATTCTGGCTGCACAGTCTATGCTGTCACCATGACACCTTTTCACTCTAAATACCAAGTTGCTATGTTGGGATGGGGCATCCCTAAGTACACAGACTCAGGCTGCCCACCAGTTCACTTATGAGATCCACCCACTGTCACTTGACTATGTCCCACTGCCTGGTAGAGCTCAAGGTCCTTTATACCCTTGGAAATTTAAGTGTAAACTTCCTCTTCTGGACCAGTCATAAATGTGAGAAATGAAACATGTCTTGGCCCTGGGGTCTGGGGAATCTTTATAGGTTTTCCATCTTCAGTCACCACCCCAGATTTGGAAACTTTTCCAAGTTTTTCTCCTTGTCTCGGTGGGTGACGTCTTTGATTTTCCCCGATCTGGGAACACCCTCTTATGGAAGTCCAATAAAATAATCAAACGGGCACTTTGCAGTCCTAGCCCACGACACTGAGACTTCAGTAGTGTTAAAATTAAGTTCAAGGCTCTTAGATGGGAGCTCAGCACCCCAGGGTTGAGGGGGGACTCATACACCATGCTCTCGGAGCAGGGCCTGACTTAAGACTTTCTTCCAGGACATCACAGAAGCTCATCTTCCCGTCTCTGCATGCGGCCTGACCTGGAGTAGATGCTCAGAGTGGGTTTGTCCAGTGAATTGACGAATGTTTTCTGAGCAGCACATGTCTGCATTACCTGCTGGAGACACGGGATAAATAAAAGCAGCAGAGCCAGGCTCCCGTGGAGCGTGTGCCTTCATAAAGGAGGCTGACGACACATAAAAGACAGGAAACGAGGTTAGCTACCATGTGGCAGTGAGTGGCTCAGAGCAGGATAAGGTGGCGAGGGCGGCAGGGCACAGTACAGGGTGGTGCGTCCACGAGCGGGTCAGAGGACAGGGCTGATGACGGGCTGCCTGAACAGAGAACGCGCAGACTTCAGGGCGAACACACGCAAACCTCCAGGGGCAGGAGGGGCTGTTCCGGGACACGGTGAAGGCCTTACTTGAAATTAATTCTGATTATTGAGCATGTTCATTCACCGTGTTCATCTGTGCTTTGTGGATGATTTTAACCAGTTTCTAAATTCCTGGAGGTCACAGCTTTTTCTGAGGTCTGTGTTTTATAGTAGTTCTGGTTAACTCTTGGAGAAAAAATCATAGATTTGGGAAAAGGTCAAGGAACATGAACAACAAATGGCAAAGGGGATGAGTGGGCTCCATGGGAAGATGGAGATACCTGCGGACGGGGCCGCAGAGTACAGATATTTCCAGTACAGTCCCTCGAGGTCTCTGCCACGGTTATGGTACCTATGGGCTTGACTACTCCTTTATAGCGAATCTTGCACGTAGCCACCAAATCTTGAGAGATTATCTTGGAAGAAGTAACTCCCACTCAACCTCAGACCATTAACTAACAGAAGTGATGGTACTAAAAATAAACGGCCCGGAAGGAGTTTAGATCGATGAATGGGCCCCAGAGTCCTAGCAGGCTGTGAGAGGGAGTCTGGAGACCTACCCTGCCGCTTGGCATTGACCTAGGGAGAAAAGCAGAGCCCCTACAAAGTATGTCGAGTTGCGCTGCTAGAGACAGGACATCAGGCCGTCCTGCAAAATCGATCTGATTCGATGTAGCTGGGATCTATGCTCCACAATGCTCTTTCCAAAAAGCTATTGTCACATTCGGTAACGTTCTTTAGAAATATTCCTAACAACGATGTTGTATAATAGAGAATTTGACTTGCCTTTGTTCCCAGGTTCTAGGAAGGAGGCGAAATCCTTGGAATTTCCCTAGTAATTAGAGCCTTTATTGTTCATGAGCCTCTGGGGTCACACCTGAGTTTAGGCTGAGAGAGGAGATGGCTCAAGGTCAGGGCTGGCCACAGGAAGACCAACCCAGCAATCGGAGGATGGGGCTCTGAGTCCAGTGATATCAGCCTGACCCTTGGAGAGGGAGGGGGACGGCAGACCAGCTTTAGCCATGTGGTCAATGGTTCAATCCAGTGTGCCTGTGTCATGGAGCCCCCGCAGAAACTCTGGGCACCAGGGCTGGGTGTGGCTTCCTGCTTGCTCAGCACACTGATGGTCCAGCAGAGCGACACAGCCTGATTCCACAGGGAGAGGACACGGAAGCTTCATGTCCTCTCTTTGGGCTCTTCCCAGACCGCACCCTCTGAGGCTCTTCATTCTGCCTTTGCTGAGTAGTTTCCTTTATGATAAAACTATAATCAACCGTATAGTGTTTTTTGGTTCTGTGAGTCATTGTAATAAATAATCCAACCTGAGATGGTCTTGGGAGTCCCCAAATCTACAGCCAGTTGGTCAGAAGTGTGGGCAGCGTGGGGGACCCTGAAATGCAGCTGATCTGAGGTAGGCCTGGGCTGCAGTCTGGGGCATTGTTCTAAAAGAAAGAGGATCCACACCAGCTCTGGGCGGTTAGTGCCAGACCGAACTGTGGCAAACCAGCTGGGGTGGAAACAGCATTGAGGTGTCTTTGACGGCCACGTGTCCACGCAGGGTGCTGGTCATGATTCAGTGTGCCAAGTTAGTCACAATGGCGGCACAAACTCCAGAAGGCATCGTGGGGGAATGATACGGAGCTGGGTGCGAGAACTAGAACAGTCACAATCAGAATCAGTTCATCTTGTAATCACGAAGGCCAAGATGGAAGGCGGTGCTCACAGCAAGTGGACAGCTCTCCGGGATAAAACCCGGACCCGCACTGGCCATGGAAGGGAAAGCAACGCCAGCTGGGGGAATGGGTTTAGAAAGCTTCGCTGAGGTTGAGCTCAGGCGTCCACCGTCAGGACTTCTGGCCCTTGCCTCGGAACGTGGGAAGCCGTCCTCCCATGAGATGTAGCAAAGGGATGTGGCCTGCCCGTCCCTCGTGCGTCCTCACGGCTAGGCCTTGTCTGATGAGCTCACAGTACGCCCCACGTGCCACCACACTGACAGTTGGAGTGTGCGTGTGAGGCTGTGCACACGCGTGAGTGCAGACACACTCGTGGGCTGGCTTAGTCACACCAGACAGCCCTGCCTGCACTCCCCCCGGAGGTGCTGCGTGCTCTAATGTACCCCCAGGATGGCACGGGGCGGCCTGCTTCTCGTGCATTGATTCCAAAAGTCTGAAGGCAGAGAGGACTCCGAGTGAGGGGGGCACACCTGCTGTCTGACGGGGGGGGGGAGTTCTTCCACATCCAAGAAGACCTTGCCCTCCACTTCTCCATTTTGTCAGTGAAGGCGGCGGTGAAGCAGCCGCCCCCCAGCCACTCGGAGCCTTACTTAAGGAGAACCTCGTCTCCTCATGTGTCAAGAGGACTTTTCAAGCATTTTACGTTGTCCTTCCTCCCCAGGCTGGTGCCGCTCCTGGACCGGGTGAGTGACAAGTCCCAGCAATTTATCATGAGTTCTGTGACCTCAAGAGCAATCCATCAGCGACAGAGGAAATCAACAGAGCCATGGCAATCTTGCTGTTTACCCACGGCGTGTGTTTTATCAACTTCCCAGTGTCTGATCCCACCATCAATACCCACTTGAATTCTCTCATCCCATGCAAACGGCGCCTGTTGATTCTCGCGCACGTAAACACTGGAATTTTATGCACTTACTGTGATATGTAACATCCCCTTACCATATTCCCTATCTTATAATAGATGCCATACCTGTCAGATATTTTATATATGAGATATACACACGTAAGTACAATAAGCCCGTGTCGGTTAGTTCTCTGCATGTCTGTCAGTCAGGGCAATGCCCGTTTTGTCTGCTTTTACTGTTTTCATGCATTGCTTGCTTTTTTCCCCTCCAGTTTCTACTTATCATGATGCCCCCGCTATCCCCATGTAAAGCACTTGGCAGAACGGTGGACCAGCACCCCCTCCAGGATCCCCACGGTCTGGCGGGGAGAGGGCAAGGATGTTTGTCTGAGATTTGTACAAAGACAGTTGTTCATTCTTGAAAATCTGCAGAAATGTGGAGAAAGGAGTCGTGCGTTCTCACTGAAGGAGGCAGGAAGACTCCTTTTTGCCTCGTCCAGAAGGCTGAGAAGGGCCAAGATGAGCAAAGATGGGGCTCCGGGGCGGCTCCGCCGGTTAAGTGTCCGACGTGGTTTCGGCTCAGGTCATGACCTCAGGGTCATGAGATCAAGGCCCACATTGGGCTCCATGCTCAGCGGGGAGTCTGCTGGAGATTCTCTCTTTCCTTCTGCCCCTCCCATCCCACTCTTTGTCTCTCTAAAATAAATACATCTTTAAACAAAAACCGCTGAGCAAAGACGAAGCTGCCCACGGTGGGGGAGATGAGAGGGAAACTGTAGACAGAAGAACAGGGAGAAAGATATTAACATGCCCCCGCCGTATCCCCCACCCCTGAAGCGGAAATCACTCCGTGCTGGGGGCCAGGAAGGGAGAGAAACAATGGATCATTAGTCTCCGTGTCCTGTCTGCCACTCCCCAAGCCGGAGGGCACTGCAGAGGCACAGCAGGTGTCCCCGGAGGCTCTGCAGCCCCCACCCAGCTCCTGGCGCAGACTTCCACACAGAAGTCCAGGGGAATGCTTCCCACACTCCGGGCAAAGATGTGCAATGCTGGGGCATGAAAAGGGGACACAGAGCTCCAGCCTCTGAGATTTCAGACCCCAGGCCCCGAGTTACAGACCCAAGGGGAGTATCTTTTCCAAGGGCAGGGTTTGGACAACGCAACCTCCACAGAGGCAGAGAGGACCGATGTGTGGATGAAGAAGCCTGACTCAGCTTTTTACTGGAGCAGCTGGGGACCCTAATGTCACTATCTGAGATGGGGACTGGGGCTGTTTCAATGTGGAATGTTTAGTTCTGAGCTTGAGGAGCCTGTGAGACTCTCAAGGGGAGGCGTCCTAGAGACGGTTGGAGGGAGCGCTGTGGACATGGGGTGTAAATCTGGGATGCTGTTGAATTCAGAGCAGCGGCCTGCATTCCCCGAGGTAAGGATGTGCAGAGAATAGGCCCCAGGACCCAGCCTCGGAAGTCCTGCTGCATTTAGACTTTGGGTGGAAGAGCAGCCAGCAGCACAGAGGGCAACGGGCCAGAGAGGCAGGAGGACAGGCTACGTCCAGGCAGGGGCTGGGCCGCCGCGGGGGCAGGGAGAAAGCCCCTGGCAGCATGAATACTGCTGTGCTGCTCAGGACGGAGAGGACAAATGCAGGACTGTTGGCTCAGCCACGTGGGACCACACTGTCCCCCAAGCACCGGGGAGGTGAGACGGAAGTGGAAGGTGCCAGGGCAAGCGGGAAGGAAGAAGGACCCCGTGCAGGGGAGCCTGGCCGTGAGTGGAAGCCGAGAGAAGGGAGTGGGGCAGGACTGGGCGCTGACACGGGAGAAGAGAACAAGAAAGCCACAGAAGAAATGGGATGTGGCAGCAGGGCAAACCTGTCCAGGGGGCGAGACCTGGAGCCAAGGCTGTCGGCTCCAACCAATAAAAATACAGGAAGCCCACATAAATTTGAATTTTAGATAAACAACAAATTGTTTTTTAGCATGAGTGTGCCCCATGCAATATTTAGGATATTCTTATGCTAAAATATTATTCACTGTTTACCTAAAACCCGAATTCAAGGGGGCGTTTTGTATTTTGTCTAGCAACCTATTACATTCCGAGTTTGCCTGTGGAGGCAACACGATGCTTCTTCCATCAGACGTGTAGCTATTCCTTCAATTGATCCTTCCTGTGCACCTACTATGTGCTCGGTCCTGACCTGGGGATACAGCCCTAGTAAGACCAGCAAAACACCCCTGCCCATGCGGTATGTACTCTCTAGCACAGAGATAACAAACATGTAAGCAAATCCAGAAAATTAAAGCAGATGAAAAGAAGTAAAAAGTATCCACCCAAAGGAAATGGAATCGGATCTCAAAGAGTTGCCTCGCTCCCATGTTCATGGCAGCGTTGGTCACTGCAGTCAAGACATGGAAACACCTAAAGGTCTGTCAACAGATGGATGCAGAACATGGGGTGTAAACACACAACGAAATGTTATTCGGCCCTTCAAAGAAGGAAATGCTGCCATTTGCAACGTTGGAATCCAGAGGACGTTGTGCGAAGTGAATAGAGCCAAACACAGGAAGACAACACTGCACGCTGTCCCTTATGTGTGGGACCTACGGACGCGGAACTCAGAAGCAGACGCCAGGGTGGGCGTTACTGGGGGGACGCGGAGACATTGGACAAAGGGCACAAGCCTCGGTCTTCAGATGGACAAGTCCCGGGTCTAGTGCCCGGCACGGCGACTACAGCGAACAGCCCTACACGGTATCCTTGAAATTGGCCAACACTGTGAGTCTTCAGTTGTGTCACACACACAAAGGGCTGAGTGAGGTGATGGGTGTGTCAATGCGCTCGACTCTAGTGATCATTTCACAGCGTATAGTGTGTGTCTTAAATCCACACAATTTTCATTTGTCAGTTCTAGCTCAGTAAAGCTGGAAAAGATACACGGATAAATAAGAAGTGAAATTACCGGGTGGGGGAGGAAGCACGTAGGAGCTGATGGGTCTGCGGACCGAGGGCACGTGGGGCAGCCCCAAATCGCTCCCGCACGTCTGAAAGAACCCCTTTAGCTCTTCAACTTCGAGCGGCTGGAGTTGCCCTTCCAGAGCTGAGTGCGGTGAAGGGCGCGCCTCTGACTCACCATCTACTCAACGCAGACGTCATGGCCGTGATACACACAGGGGCCCGCTCCGGAGTCTCCAAGAGTTGTGCTAAGCGCAGGCCACGGAAGGAAGCCTGTCAGTCCACAAGACACCTGCTCTCTGGCATCCCTCCAGTCACCAACTTCCAGTCACCTTCCAGTCGCCAACCCCTCCATCCTGCCTTTCACGCCTGCCCTGCTGCTGGGGACAGTGCAGCAGCGGCTACCCCAGCCACCAGCTGCTAGGAGGCCAGCAACATGACCCAGAAGCCTCTGCAGGCAGCAGCCCCAGGAGCTGGGCCTAGGGAAGGGACAGAGGCAGCCCATGTCCCTGACCCCGCAGCCAGGGCACCCACGCAGCCTGAGCTCCTCAGAGAGCCAACAGCCCAAGCCGGGTGGGTGCACACAGCACACCCTGGCGCTGACGTCAGGCCTCGGAGCCCTGCTTCGCCCTCCCCAGCGGCTCCTCCACAACTTCTGCGGGGCCCCAGCTCCCGGGAATAACCTAATTACGCCGCTGCCGCCTGAGAAGGGAAGTGGACAAGGATTCATTTGCAGCCCGCTGTACTCCAGTTATTGGGTTTTCCTAACTCGCCGCTGTGTTTCGTTTGATCGATGAGCGTGAATGGATCTTCGCAGGAGATAAAAGGAAAAGGTCCCAGGGTAGCTGGGCTGCTTCCTTCTGGCCTGTTCTCCGGGCGGCCCTCTGGAAGGCACAATGGCGGTGGCTTTCCTCATTGGCTCAAGGGTGGCCACGTCCTTATTTAAGGCGACAGCAGGCCTCTTCCGCTGGGATGAGCTCCCTCTGTGTGCACTTCTCCTCCACGGGCTGAGCAATCGAACACTGCTTCACTGCGAGTGTGACTCCGTTAGGGTGGAAGCATGAGCTCCCCGTACTTACTCCCAATCCCAAAGGTGTTGATGGCCTGGGCGTGCGGTTTCTGACCTCTTACCGGTTCTTGTCCCCCTTGTGTCCCTGGGGAGCTGGGGGATGGCTGGCAGCCTCGGGGTCAGCCTGCAGCAGGAGCAGGCCCCTCCTGGGGACGCAGCAGCTCCCTCCTTCCCCGTGCAGCCCGCTGGAGCTGCGGGTGGACCCAGCACAGCCCAGCTCCTCAGGGGTGGCCAAGCCACAAGCTGGAAGAAACCCGGGTCTCACAGCCCTGGGCGCCTACCTGCTGGGACTTTTTCATAAAAGACAAACAGACCCTCTTCTAGGCTTAAACCATCGTTACTGGGTCTCTATGGAGGCAGTCAGCCAATTGCACACACAACTTCTTTTTCTCAAGGCTGATGCCCAAATCTGAGCCCTGTTGGCCAGACCCATCCTCAGACAGGGAGGCCACCTGTCAGAAGTTCTCATTCAGCCAGTGCATTTCCCAATAGGCTTGTGCCCATCTCACTTCTCTCAGGATGTAAGAGGAATTTATTTTTTTGATTATTTACAACCTATGTTATGGATTAAGCTGTATTCTCCAAAAACATATATTCAAGTCCTACCCCCCAGAACTTGGGGATGTGACCTTTGCGGATGTTCTCAAGCTACGCTGAGGTCAGTCGTGTGGACCTTAATGCAATGACCACCAACCTTCTAAGGAGAGGAGAGAACACACAGGGAGGAGGCTGTCACGTGATGATGCAGATACAGAGATGGGGAAGCAGCTCTGTGCCGATGGAGGCAGAGACTGGAGTGGCAGGTGTACAAGCCGGGAGCCGGGCGAGACGGGGGACAGACT
Organism: Ursus arctos; assembly: GCF_023065955.2. Classification (NCBI taxonomy): domain Eukaryota; kingdom Metazoa; phylum Chordata; class Mammalia; order Carnivora; family Ursidae; genus Ursus; species Ursus arctos. Next base: position 2,716,641 of record NW_026623008.1, on the reverse strand, counting down.
CTGCCGCAGCTTCCAGAAGGAACCAGCCCTGCCCACAGCCTGATCTCAGACTTCTGGCCTCCAGGACTGGGAGAGAGCACAGTTCTGTTGTTTTATGCCCCCCGGTTGGTGGCGCTTCCTGATGGCCACTCCAGGATGCTCGTAGGGTTTGCCTTCAGCAGATAAGCCCGCCAGGAGGGCAGGGCCACGTGCCCAGAGCTGGGACTAGAGGGAAGGCCCTTCCCGGGGGATGCAGCGAAGTGTAGGAACACTGACTTCACAGGGTGGGTGCAACAGTGAGGAACAATGAGTCTCCAAAAGGCCGGCCAGGCAGCCCCACGGATGGACCCCAGTCGGCTGGGCCACGTCATGGGGACCCAACGCCACCAACGCGGTGACACCACAGACCCACACATCCTCCCCTGCTTCCCATCACAGCCCATCCCTACTCTGTCCCCTCCCTGCTGGTAGGCTGTCAAGCACCCTCGGACCTTCACTCCTCAGTGATCCAGGCGCCCAGTGGTCTGGGTGCCCAGCAGTCTACCTGTGGCCACCCCAGTGGCTGGCCTGGCTCTGCCTCCCCCAGCCTCCGCCCGGCATGGCTAAAGCCAAGGCCAGCCCAGCCCAGGAAGCCTGTCCACCTGCAGCATGTGGTGTCCTCAGTTAGGAAGGACGCGTGGTGGGTGAGCTGCCCCACTGGGGTGGGCACCGCAAACGGACTACAGTGTGCTTGGGGTCCGATGTCCTCATCGGTGTCCTGCAGGGGTGCCCTGGACCGACACTGGAGGTCAGCTGACTGGCGAACGCCACCTCCCCCCCAGATGTGAGCTCTCCGCTGTCGCTTGACCTGTGGGTGCCCGTGGGGACGGGGTGGCACTGAGGGCTAACGAGTCCATCTGCCGAGTGTTCGTCGATGAGCCGGGCTCTCCAGCAGCGCTCGCCAAGATTCTGCCACTGATTCTCCGAGGCCTTGGGAACATGCCTGGACGTGGGGCCCTAGGGAGGAACAAGGGCCCATTGGGCCAGGGCTTAGGGGAAGAAAGGCTATGGGGCCAGGGTCTACATGCCCCCCACGGCCCAGCACGGCAGGAATTGCAACGGCTTTAGTTGTCCTTCCTACTTTGAGGTGCAACTCAGAACGTCACACGAGCCATCCCGGAAGCGCACAGACTTGGTGGCACGTTCGGTGTCCGGCGGCCGGTTCCTCTAGCAAGTTCACAGCATTTCCAGTCCCCAGAAGGGGACCCCGGACCATTAAACACGCTGCTTTTACTCCTGTCCTGCTCTCCGTCCTGCCACAGGGAGGAGGGAAGGAGGGAAGGAGGGAGGCCGCTCCGTCTGGTGGTGGCTCTCCTGAGGTGGCAGGTCGTGGGGGGGGCCGTGCGGGGTCGTGGGGACTCAGGCGGAGGATGGGGCTCGGGCTCTAGCCACCGCCGCCCTGCTTTGGCGTCGCCTCCCTCACGTGCGGCAACCTGGGGCACCGAGTGAGTCCAGGGGCCAGACCGCCCGCGCTCTCAGAGGTGTTGGTGTAAATCCACCCCGCCCCGGACCCACCAACATCCCAGCCGAAATGCAAATGCGCGATGCCTGCCTGGTTAGAGCTCTTCTGAAATATCGTCTTGCCTCTCCGGCACCCCTCTTGTGTCGCCAGGGCTGAGCCTCTTCAGAGAGTCGGAGCAATTTGTTGCCATAACAACCCTCTCTCCCACTCCAGAACGTTTAAACACCAGCTTCCTCAGCCGCTTCTTCTCAGGGGACGCTGCAAAGTGGCTTCAGCGGGGGAGAAGGGCTGGCGGGTCCTCGTCCTCTTGTTCTCCAGACACCAAGCACCTGATAAGGTCCCCAGGTGAGGGCTGGGTCACCCTCCCACCTGGCCTCAGGGGTGCTGCCCTCAGGAATCTTGGAGCTGACTCCCCCAGAGCCTTAGAAGTCTGTGTCCTTCCTCGTTTCGCTCAGCACTGCTGTCAGAAAGAAAGTGAAGATGTTAGGAGCAGTGGGACGGCAGCGTAAGGTTATTTTCCCCCTGGGAACACCAGCCTCGAGGGAGTCGCTGTCTCTGAGTCACAAGACAGTGTTGCTCAATCTAGGGCCCCTGCAGGGCCTGCTCGGGATGCCACCTCTTCAGGTCTCAAGACCCGGCCTGCTTCCAGATCAGCAGACTACCACAAGAACCCAAGGATCCGGCTCCCCCGGGAAAGGACACGTTTCCCTCTGTGGGCACCGTCCCTGGGTGTGGCAAGGGGACACAGGATAGTAGTGGGTGAGTCTGGTCTGAGAAAACCCATAAATGCCAGCCCCCCGGAGAGCAACAGAGAGCAAATGGGATTCCCTTTTGGGGAATCACGTGAACAGGGGGGTTAATTCCAAAAATCCACTAAACACAAAAATCTCTTCGTCCTCCCAGGTTCGACTAAATACTCCCCTATCCATAAAGCCTGGATGATGGATTTATTGTGGGAAATCCTTTCGCCCCAGTTGGGTCTTATTTACAAGTCAATCCTGACTTTTAAACAGAGGTTGCTAAATGCCAATAGCTTTGATTTTATATTCAAATCAAGCTGAAAGCTTTCCAAGCTCCTAAGAGAAAACCTTTGTCTGAGGACTTGCCTTTTCAACCTGTTTCCTCCAGGAACTTTTCTTTTTAAACTGAAACTGCCACTTATGAATTCTGTCCCCAACCGCTCACGTTCAGCTGTATAACTTTGTTATGTTAACATAAAAATTAAACACGAAAGATGAATCAGCTAAATTGAATTCACTTATACGGATCAAATGGCTGCAGCCCAGCGGACGAGAAAACGGCCCCAACCTGAGCCGGGGAGGGATGGGTTTCTTCTGTGGGGTCTGGATCTGAAGAAGGAAGGGAATGGGAACTGAGAGGACAAAGCCAGTGTGAAGGGTGGGTGCGGTCTCTGACTCTGGATGGCTGAAAAGGGCACGACGAGTTGCCGAGAGGGGAGGAAGGGACCCAGCCTTGCGCTGGACGTCAAAGTCCCTTGGCACACACTGTCTGGTTCCACCCTCCCAGCAGCACGGCCGGCAGGCAGGCAGGATGCAGATTCTGTTGGCCCAGTTCCACTAACTACGTGTGGAGGCCCAATGGGCTTCCAGACTCTCTGCAAACATGGGCTCCTTCAAATGGAAGAGACAGGTCACCCTGCTCATTACTAGTCTAGACAAGCCTTGGGCCTCAGGGCCCTAGTCCCTGGCTTAGAGTAGTGTGCCCAGGACTATCCCCCTCCCTGCAGACCCACCCTGTGCTCTGGGCTTCAGCTCCTTCTCTGAGCAGATATCACCCCAAAACACTGCATTCCCAGGACTCACTTCCTCTCCTAAGGCTCCTGTACTCAGTTGGGGGCTCTATGCCACTCCCCCTGAGCCCCTTAGGACTGCACGAGGTGTCCTCAGAGCTCAGGGAGCCCCTGCACTTACGCCCCTCACAGCACTCACGGAAGTGTTTAAATTGCCTGTCTGCCCATTTCCCCACTGGACCCCAAGCCCCTGAGGGCCAGCGTGGGCTCTGCCTTCCTGTGGGTGTTTCCAAGAGGTTACACAGCACTTCTGTGCAGATCCGCGGCCCGGCCAGGAACGGGGAGATCTGGGCGGTGCTGGCCAGGGTGGGTGCAAGAATTCAATGCCACAAGGAACCCCGAGAACCTGCCTCCACGTGGTCAGCAACAGCTGTGTCTGCACATCTCCATCCTTCCAGAGCAACCCTGGCTCTTGGACAGAGGCAGTGGTTTCGACCCTGTGGCACTTTGCCTAGAGCACATCAGGACAAGCACTTTGGGAGCAGCGAGCCGAAGGTGGTTGAGCCCACTGGGTGGACTGAAGCCACGTCTCTGAGGCTGAGTTCGGGAGTAGCCACGGACAATACCTCACATGTTCCACAGGATGAAAGAAAAAGCCATTCTGGGGGTGCCTGGGTGGCTCAGCTGGTTAAGTGTCTGCCTTCAGCTCAGGCCATGATCTCAGGTCTGGGAAAGAGCCTGGCGTCAGGCTCCCAGTTCGGCTGTGAGCCTGCTTCTCCCTCTCCCTCTGCCCCTCCTGCTAGGGCTCTCTCTCCCCAATAAGTAAATAAAATCTTAAAAAAGAAAAAGAAAAGGCCGTTCTGGGAAACAGCCACAGGAGGACATGAAGTGGAGGGGCCAGCGGCACCCCTCTTCTCATTCTCCTCCTCGAGATGTTCTTAAGGTACACGTTCCTTCCTAAGGTACAGAGCCCAGGGCCCAGAGGGAGGCCAGTTAGCTGCTCACCCAAGGTCCGAGAAAAGTGTTGGAGCAGAATCGGCTCCTGAGTGTGAGTAAGGGGCAGGCAGGGCTTAGCAGGGCGGGATAGATAGGGGCTCCACGATCAGGCTCACAAAAATCCCAAAAATGTGGAGGTGTAAGGAGACCAGCGATAAGGGAACAAACCAGACCATCCTGTCCTAGGTGTTAGAGGTGGGATCTTGTTATAACAGCTACTTGTGACCAACAGAGAAGGAAGTAAGCCATTAAAGTGTTATCACTAGTCCTTACTCAGTGGTGCCACCGACAGAGAAGCGAAAAAGACTTCAGTCCCCTGGTTCGCCTTCAATGAAAGACCAACCCTAAAAGCCCTTGGTGCAACCCTGCCGGGGCCCCTCTCACTCCTGAGAGCTTTTTCTACATCCTTACTTAATAAAACTCTATCACTTTACTCACTCTCTTTGTCTGCAAGATTCACTCTTCGACTCCATGAGACAAGAACCTTGCTTTCTCACTTCAGGTTGTCCCATGTGAATCCCAGGATGTCCCCATTGTCCCCCATTGCACCCCGCGCTGCAGCCCTCGGGCAATGCTGGGTGTTTGCTTCACCTCCCAGGCTGCTGTCAGGCACTCCTGCTGTGTCTGTAGGGCTGTTGCTCACACCGGGCCAAATCCAGACCTGCCGAGTCCAGGGTGTGAGCAAGACCTAGCAGAGGGGAGCACAGGGTGCCCAGGTGGAGAGTTTCCCAGTGTGGATTCTGGGGAGAAGTAGCAGCAGACCAGCTAATGCAGGAGTTCTCAGCATATCCCAGGGCTGGAGTCACATTGTCACAGATGTGTGCTGACCACAGAGATGGCTTCAGGGACCACTGGGTCCCAGAGGTGCCACCGATTCTCCATGCTCATCGTGGAGAAGAGCTGCTATAAGAGGGAGGGACATGTGACAGAGAAGACAGTACCCAGTTCTTCTTGGAGGTGGCATGTGACTAAGAGGTGGCATATGAAGGACAGTGGCACCTGTGCCCTCAACAAGAGTGGGCCATGTTCCTCCACGGTCTCAAGGGAGCCGCCGGGAGCTGCCTTCCCAGGGCACCGTCTCCTGCAGTGGAAGGGAGCCCTCCCATTGTGGCCGATTAAGGGTGGCTGCCTTTTTTGGTGGCAATCTCATGGAGGGCTTGCTCTAGCTCCTGCCCTTGGGTCTTGACCAGCCCAACGCAGCAAAAAGGATATTCTGCCGTCTAAGACAGGGCCATAAAAAGGCTGCAGCAGCTGGACCTGCAGAAGAGTTGCTCTGGGACGCCAGCTGGGAGGGAAGCCAGCCGCCCCCCGGCACTGCTCTTCTGCCAGAGGCCCAAGCCGCCTGCTGGATGCAGTCACCGAAGAGGGAGAGCAAAGCCCAGGACCAGCGGGGCTCTGGGCAGGAGACTGAAGTGCCCCAGCCACTTCACACGGACGGAGACAAGCCCCCAGCTGAGCCCTTCCCGAATGTCTGACCAACAAAACCGTGAGCCACTAGCTGCTGAGCGGATTGTTCTGCAGCAACAGACACGCCAAGAGAGACCCCAGACTCCAAGTGTGCAAGGGCGCTGTGAAGACTAAAGCGCAAATCCCAGAGATAAAGATGATGAACAACAGGCTCGGGTCACCCCCTCCGTCTGATGCTTTTTTCCCGTAAATGCCATGCTTCCAGAGACTACGTAACTAAGAAAGTTCAAAGGAGTCATATCAGAAATCGGCCTCCTTTTCTTCCTTTGACATTTTATTGTGATCGGAGATTGGAAGATGACGAAGTCCTCATGTCGGTGGCCGTGTCCAGGGCGCACCTCGCGGCTCCGCTCGGCACCGGGGGTGCAAGCGCTCCAGTCGCTCCTTTACTAAACCAAGTCATAGCACAGGCGAGTCACGTGTCCACATGCAGGGTGAGTACCTCCTTATCGGAGCTCAGGGCCGAACTCTATAGAGCTCAGCGTAAACGGAAACACATCACCACCAAGGCGCCTGCTCAGCCAGGACGGCCCCACCCCGGCCCTCAGCAAGTGTGGCCGCCATCCTCACTGTCTAGAACCCAAGAGGCGCCATCTTATTAGTGACATAACAGCTCGGGAACCAATGGAACTGTCTCCTCAGTCATATGCCAGCTCCAGGAACCAATGAGAACTGCCTTCTCAGTCATATGACAGTTGTGAGAACCAATGGGAACTCAGTCTCGGTCACATGACAACTCGGGAACCAATGGGAACTTCCTACTCAATCCTATGCCACCACCCAGGAACCACTGGCAAGCTTTATTCTGGGTCATCCTTGTGTGAGGGAGCATGGAGCCTGTGCTGTTGACTGTCATTTTTCAGTCTATGCGAAGCTAATCCCGTGTTGTCATATCCACCAGCAGGAGGCTCTCGCTGCTGCCAGTGGGACTTGTTATCTCAGGGGGAATCGGGTACATTGCTCCCGCCCGCTGATGGGATGAGTCGTTCACCCTCGGAGGTCTGGCTCTCTGCTGGTCAATGGTTGTCACTTTTAATGGCAGGCTGCTCAGTGCACTCTCTCTCCCAGCTCACACTGAGCTCAGTGTCCCCGGCAGAGAGAGCAGGACTGGTGGTCTGATGTTCCAGATGCGTCCGATTGCTGCTGCCGTATCCCGCCTCAGGCCGCTGGAAGCAAATATGCTTGAGCACAGCCTCCGTGAGCAACGCCCGCCAGCAACCCCACATGTGCAGTGTGCGTTGAGTGATTTGTCCAGCCAGGATCTCCAGAGTGTACCCAGCATGGGACACTCCAAGCTCAGCTCTGGGTTCCGCGGTGAAAGGAGAGTGGAGGTCCTCCTCCCACGTGACTGCCATGCCAGCAGGCACTTGGACAGTAAACAAGTAAATCAATCCACAGGCAGGGTAGATGCAGAGAGCAAGAAGTGCTGCAAAGAAATCAAGCAGAAGAGATGACAGAGGGAACCCGGGCTGTGAGGAAAGACAGTTGGATTGGGAGGTCAGGGAGGGCTTCATGGAGGAGACAACACCAAGTCCTGAAAAACAAAAAGGAGGTAGCCATGCAATGCTGTAGGATCCCAGAAATCCAGACAGGGAGAACGGCAAGCACAAAGGTCAGGAGAGGAGGATGGACACCAGGCGTGAGACACAGGAACCAGGTCAGTGTGACTGGGGCCAGTAGGCACGAGGGGAGCAGAGATGCTGTCCTCCATCACCTTTCTGTGTTTATCTTTGGTCTGAAGGATGATATTCTCATCATGCATACATGCATGCAACAAGCACAGCCACACTCACCTGCTGGGTCCTTGTAGTTCCCCAGGCTTGCCTGAGAAGTTAATCAACTCTAGGGTAGAGGTATTAATGTTGTCTCCACTTCAGAAATGATGTAACAAGAACTTTAAAGGGTTAATTAACTTTTCCAAAGTCACACAGCTACTCAGGCATGCCGGTGTGACTCAAACACACAGCTGATAGTATCTTACCTCCCTGCTCAGCTCAGACCCATATACACATGAATACATGTGTTTTGATGGACTCACTGCCTCTTCCCTTGGGTTGTGTTCATACTTTGTCTTTAACCACACTTGACCTTTAAACAGTTGTAGCTGGTTAAGTCTCTCTGACTGGTTTTCATGACCCCAAAGAGGCAGCGTGCATGGTGTGGTGGTCAGTGATGTGTGCCCTCCAGACCCAGCCACCCCGGCTTCCCCATCAGATCCTGGCTACCTTGGGCAAGTGACTGAACAATGCAGTGACTCAATTTCTCCATCTGTACAATGGGAGTAATAAGAGTAGTGACCTCAGAGAGTTGTTGACCTTATAGATTTGTATTCACCTGTAAAAAGCCCTGCTTTAGATCAAGAGAGATAAAGCTGCATGAGAACATTGCTCCCCCAGTAAAACCCAGGAAGAGATAGGTAATCTAGTCAAATAATAACCTTTCTTGAAACTATAAGAGAGTTGAGGTGGCAGGGCAATCAGGTGAACTAAACTCCAAAGGGTAACAAACCCTTCAGAAGAGAGATGGAGCCCATGAACTGTTTAATCTTGGCAACCTACGGGAAGACAAGATGGCCACCATAAAACTGAGTGGAAAGAAAATAGCTAAAATTTTAATAAATCCTTAAAACTGAGTATGGGCTAGCATGGTAGGTTAGAATCCCTGGGAGTCCAGAGACAAGGGGCGTTCATATTCACTTTCAAGCCCTTTCCTTGGTCCTCCACTGGGAAGGTCACAGAGGCAGGAGAAGAGACCAGGAGAGATACCCCCACCTTGGTGGTACCCAGGCATCCACTTCACTCTTATGAGACAAAGCCCTCATCTGCTGGGGGTGGGGGTTGCAGGAATCCTTCGCCCCATTCCTAGGCATTCCTCAATGCAGAGGGTAAAAGAGAAGCCAAAGCTATGCTTCCATGAGGGAAAGGCAGAAAAGATATGAGACAGGACCCAAGATCCTGACTGGTATAAGGCAGAGGTCTGTTTCCCTGGGAGAGAGATGGGAGACTCTCTCCTACCCAAGAACCCCTACAGATACAAGGCAGAGTACGTGCTACGGAGGAAGGAGGATCAAGAAGTACAGGAATCCCCTCCCTTGCCCTCAGGCCCAGCCTCACAGTGTCTGCCTAAGACTGGAACTGAAGTGGGAGAGAAGGAATAGCCAGTCTGTACTCACACCATCATCTTGCACAAGCAACAAGCAATGGCAGTATATCACAGGGAGAGGACAGAGCCTGGGAAGGGATGCCTTCACCACAATATAGGCAGAGAGGAGATGCTGAAGGCTGAGACAGAGCGCAAGATAACAGTAGTCCAAAAATGGAGGAGTTTGGGGTCTCAGGTTCACTAAAGGTAACCATAGCAACAACAAGCCCCAGCCCAACTCAACTGCAGACCTAGTTGCCTCAATCTCTCACACAAATGGCCTGGCAGGAAAAAAAAAAATCCCATTTCTGAGAGTAAAATACTATTTACTTCAGTTTTCACTATTACTCTACACACAGTGTCTGTAATTTAATTTAAAAAATTATGAGACACAAGAAAAGAAGAATAAAACACCCCGTTGTCAAGAAATAGAGGAGTCAATAGAATCAGACCCAGATATGACCTGTATTTTGGAGCTGTATTTTAAAGACAAGGCATTTAAAATAACTATAGTTAATATAGTAAAAGATCTAACGGAAAGGTAGACACATGCATGGATGGGGAATTTCAGCAGAGAGATGTGAACTATAAGAAAGATCCAAATGGAAATGCTGGAAATAAAAATCATGATATGAGACATGAAAGGTCATTGATGTAAACAACTTGAATGGTGCGTGTGATGCATTAAGTGCTCAGTATTTGTGACTATTATTATTCTGGAGGGCAGGGAAAGTGTCTTTTACCTTCTCCCTAGTGGCCTCAGCATTCAGCATGGGACTGGGCTCATGGGACATCCACAACCAGGACTGTGCAAATGAACACAGCACCAGCAAGAGCAGAATGACTAGTTTCCTCACCACGCAGGAGTTTGTATATAGAGAAAAGCTTGTAAATTGCTGTTAATAATATGGTTGGAGTTTTATCATAGACAGGGGGCTGTTCTAAACTTTTCACTTGTGGTAACTCACTAAATCTCAATCTCCTTACAAAGTCGGCACAATTATTTTCATTTAGCAGATGGAGTTACAGGCCACAGAGCAGGAAATGGCAGGCTTGGGCCACTGATGGCAGACAGCCTGCCTCAGCACCCACGTTCTTAGCTCTTTCAAGATGACAGCATTCATTCCTTTCCAGAACAGTGCTTGAGTTTCACTGTTGATCCCTATAATCTTTTACTGGCGAATAGTCTTCCAGTTCTGAGGAATCAGCCAACAGTATCAACAATGATGATAAGAGCTGACCATAACTGAGTGCCATCTAGAGTAGTGCAAGCCACCATGCTAAATATTTAATGCATGTGAGCCAATTTAATCCTCCCCAAGAATGCTATGAGGAAGATACTCTCATCATCCCCTTACACTAATGAAGAAAATGAGACACAGAGCGGTGAAGTTACTTGTCCACAGTCACAGAGTTTTCAAGTAGTGGTTTGGGACCAGTATCTTTGCTCTTCACCCTTGCACTAAAATGCCTCCACAGAGGCTAGAAAGTTCTGGGGAACCAGCAGACATTGCACCTACACAAACATCGCATCTGCACCCCCAGATTCAGGACAGGGGGAAGTGGAGCTGAGCTGGGCCAGCGTTCTGGTGATGTCATTGAGACGTGAAGCTAGCACCATGGCTAGCTTGGTGACTGTGAGTCAATGCACTGACTTTTTTGTTTAAGCCACTTTGAGTTGGGCTTTCTCTACCTTGTGAGCATCCAAGTCACTCTAGGAAGGCTCTGGTCTAGAGGAGGAGGTGGCAGTAGCTGCCATGTCCCTTGGCCCTCCGATGGAGGCAGAGTGTGCCAGAACAGTAAGTAAAGGATCCACAGTTGGCAAAGGATGCTGTCAGCATGGGGAAAGCAAGTGTGCTTCTTGAGAGCTCACCTTTTGCCCCACGGAGAGCCTGGGGTCTGAAATAACCCTGAAATGAACCCTCAAAAAGCTTCCTTTCTGATTTTTAGCATCACTGACAGTATCACCACCTGGATTTGAGGATCTCAGTCATGAGTAGAATTAGGTGGTACCTTTTCCAGCCAGATGGTCCAGGGCAGGGCTGGGAAGTAGGTCATGAGAGAGTTGATGACTAGATTTTCTTTCAGATTCCCTATGATAACTCAGACCCCAAATCCCTTTGATCCCCAAATTTCGAGAGCTCTGTTTGCTCCATCTGATTGCTTCAATGAACAGTCCACTTTGGACTAAGACTCGTACTTCTCCTCATCTTCTTGGAACACAAAATGCATTTTCTATACCCAATTTTTAACCAAATTCCATTTTCTAGCTTTCCAGCAACTTCCATCTGGGTTAGTCATTTAGCCTCTTGGTTTCAGGTCTCCTCTTTAAAAGACAGAAATGAATGATCCCCCATGCTTCATAGGAGGGATTGAGAGAATTAATTAATGTTTGTAAAGGGTTTTTCCATCCTGTGGTGTCTTTGATATCAGAGGATGAAAGTATGTGAGCAGTGGTGATGAGGACCCAGTTCAGGAGGGAGAAAGAGAGAACAATTCTCTATTTGTTAGTTCTGGTGCTCGTCCACACTGTTCTGATGTTTAGCAGAGTTCTTTTAAGTTTTTCCAGGTTAAATGTATGCATGTCAATATCATTCCTTTGATGAAGTCATTCAAATAAACATAAAACATTAAAAAATAAAAACTTTTGTACAAACCAAAGATGGAGGTAGAAGTCTGTTTCTTGTCAACCAGAACCCTAATTGCTGTCGTAGCCCCTTCTCTGTCATCACTAGGAGGGGTGTGCCTTCACCTGCTCACCATCCCGTGGGCCTTCCCCCATACTGTGAGTGTCCTTTCTATTCTAAGGAAGGAAGAATGTAGTGTTTACTAATTTACTTTTTCCAATGGAAGAGATAGTCTGTGTGGACTGAATTGTGTCCCTCCAAATCTATATGTTCATATGTTAAAACTCTAGCCCCCGGGACCTCACAATATGACCATATTTGAAGACAGAGTCTTTACAGAGGTCAAGTTAAAACAAGATCCTATGTGTGGGTCCTAATCCAAAAGGACTTGTGTCCTTATAAGAAGTGGAGATCAGGACACAGACACACACAGAGGGACGACCATGTGAGGACCCAGGGAGAAGATGGCCATCTGCACACCCAGGAGGGGCCTCAGGAGAAACCAACCCTGCCAACACCTTGATCTTGGACTTCCAGCTTCCATGTCTGTGAGAAAATGCATTTCTGTTGTTTAAGATGTCACACTGGTGGTCCTTTGTTACAGTAGCCCCAGACAACTAACTCATTATCTTAGCCTACTTGTGACCTCAGCTACATTTCTCTGTGATCAGTGAATCCAAGAGGGAATACCAGGGACGGAGTTCCTCATGGCTAAGAAAGACATCACAAAGTACTCAACATGTCTATCCTCTGTAGTCATTTGACACTATGCAGAGAAGGAATTTGGGATAAGAACTGACATGTGAGATTTCATGCAGAAAGACCTGAATTTTTCCTTTAAATTATTTCATTTGAATCCTTCTTTCAAATCTCCACATTCTGGGGGTACTTGGATGGCTCAGTCATTTAAGCATCTGCCTTTGGCTCAGGTCATGATTCTGGAATCCCGGGATCGAGCCCCACTTTGGGGGTCCCTTCTCAGTGGGGAGTCTGCTTCTCTCCTTGCCCCTCACCCCACTTGTGCTCTCTCTCTCTCGCTCGCTTGCTCACTCACTCTCTTTCAAATAAATAAATAAATAAAATCTTTAAAAAAAACCCTCCACATTCTGGCTCATTAGGGGAACTCATCCAAAATCTTGTGTCTGTGTTGCTCTTGAAGAGATGCTGGGTCAGTTCCTTCAATATATTTTCTGCCTTCCAGAAAAAGGAAGTAGCCACATAGTTCTCTTACTCAACCCCAGGAATCAACAATCTTTAGTAATATTTTGTAGTAGATTAAATAAGGCCACTCTTCCAATCAAGAGTGGGAGTCTATTTCCGCTCCCCTTGAATCTGGGTTTGGGGATATGAGGGAACTTGCGACTGCTTTAACCAATAGAATTTGATGGAAATGACAGGTGTGTGTTTAGGAGCTATGATAGAGTTCTCCAAAGAAAAGAACCAATAGGAGACAGGTAGTAGGCAGGTGGTAGGTAGGTAGGTAGGTAGATAGATAGATAGATAGATAGATACATACATACATACATACATACATAAAAAGACAATTATTAAGAGAAATTGGCTCATGTGATTATGGCTGAGAAGTCCCATGATCTGTCATCTGCAAGCTGGAAACCCAGGAAAAGCAGTGGTGTAGTGAGTCCAAGTTCAGAGAGCTGGTGGTGTGAGTCCAGCTGGAGTCTGAAGGCCTGAGACACAGGAGCACCGATGGTGTTGTTCCATTTCAAGGGCAGAAGAAGAGTGATGTCTAGTCAAAGCCATCAGCCAGGCAGAGAGAGAATCCCATCTTCCTCCACCTTTTTATTCTATTTAAGTCCTCAATGGATTAGGCGATGTCGACCCACACTGGGGAGGACCAACTGCTCGACTCCGTCTACCCATTCCAACACTACCTCACCCAGGAATACCCTCACAGACACACCGAGGAATGTGTTACCAGCTATCTGGACACTCCATGACCTGGGCAAGTTCACACATGAAATTAACCATCATAGGAGCCTTGGCCTTCAGATGCCTTGCAGCTCTCTCGAAATGTTTCCTGAGACCGCCATGCCGGGAAGAAGCCTGAATGAAAGACCACATGGAGCCATCCCCGCTGACCCTAGCCCCGGAACACCCCAGAACTGAGCCACCCTCATGAGTGAGCCCAGGCAACCTCAGCCGCCGCTGCTGGTCAGTGAGCTCAGAGACTCATGACAAGTATTAAATCCTCGTGTTAAGCCGCTAATTTGGGGGTGGTTTGGTACACGGAGGGGTACCTGGAGCATCTCTCTGCCTCTTGGGCTACAGAAGGAAGACCAATCTGGGCTTACTGAAAAATGAGCTTCCAGGAATTAAAGAAGAACTCCAGCTACATCATTTTTTCAAACAAATGTAACAAAGATGTTGTTCAATAAATTGTTAGGGGAGACAGGGTCCTGAAGCAAGTGTTTAAAATGGTTTGTAATCTCATATTAATTGTATGGAAATGTTGCTCCCCAAACACTGGGAGACAATGGATTCTGTTAATAATTTAAACAATGCCCCGAAATCCTTTGCAACATGGTTTGCTTAGCAAAATACTTTCTCATAAATCGTTCCAGGGAAGGCTTTGATCGCCCCATAAATTATGCCGTCATGAATTCCGCACCCCCCCAGCCTGACTCAGGGATGTTTTCCTGGGTTTGACCCTGAACCCAGCTTCCTTTCTTTCCCTTCATCTGCCCCTGGGGGCCTTTTCAATCCTGAGCAGTTTGTGAAGTTAGCATCTTTCCCAAAATGTAGGCCTCGCATTGGACTTCTAAATGTGTGACCGCACGCAAGCTTCTTCGGTATCGTCCTAAAGATACTCTCCAGACCCAGATTTCTACCGTACGGGCGTGTGTCCATGTGTGTCTGTACGTGTGCGTGTGTATATGTGTGTGCGTGTCTGTATCTGTACGTGTGCGTGTGTATATGTGTCTCCGTGTGTGTCTGTACGTGTGCGTGTGTATATGTGTGTGCGTGTCTGTGTCTGTACGTGTGCGTGTGTATATGTGTCTCCGTGTGTGTCTGTACGTGTGCGTGTGTATATGTGTGTGCACGTCTGTGTCTGTACGTGTGCGTGTGTATATGTGTGTGCGTGTGCGTGTCTGTACGTGTGCGTGTGTATATGTGTGTGTGCGTCTGTGTCTGTACGTGTGCGTGTGTATATGTGTGTGCGTGTCTGTACGTGTGCGTGTGTATATGTGTGTGCGTGTCTGTATCTGTACGTGTGCGTGTGTATATGTGTGTGTGTGTCTGTACGTGTGCGTGTGTATATGTGTGTGCGTGTCTGTATCTGTACGTGTGCGTGTGTATATGTGTGTGCACGTCTGTGTCTGTACGTGTGCGTGTGTATATGTGTGTGCGTGTGCGTGTCTGTACGTGTGCGTGTGTATATGTGTGTGCGTGTCTGTATCTGTACGTGTGCGTGTGTATATGTGTGCGTGTGTGTCTGTACGTGTGTGTGTATATGTGTGTGCATGTGTGTCTGTACGTGTGCGTGTGTATATGTGTGTGCGTGTGCGTGTCTGTACGCGTGCGTGTGTATATGTGTGTGCGTGTCTGTATCTGTACGTGTGCGTGTGTATATGTGTGTGCGTGTGTGTCTGTACGTGTGCGTGTGTATATGTGTGTGCGTGTCTGTATCTGTACGTGTGCGTGTGTATATGTGTGCGTGTGTGTCTGTACGTGTGTGTGTATGTGTGTGCATGTGTGTCTGTACGTGTGCGTGTGTATATGTGTGTGCATGTCTGTGTCTGTGTTCTTGTGTGTGTACAGATGCACACTCGTGGTTTAAACTGGCCTGAGCTCCATCTAACTGGGAAAGTGACTCCGTGTTGTGTGGGATGCCAGAGCTCAGGGGCCACATTAGTGTCCCACACCACATGGCGTGGCTTCCGACTCCTTCCTGACTTGCTGGCCGTTCATTTATTTCTGTCATTAACTCATCTCAGCAATGCAGCCCCCCTCCCCCGGAGGTGTGGGACCCACAGGGCTAGAGGGAAAGGTTAAGGTCCCCCGCAGCCCTAGAAAATCCGGACCAAAGCTCCCCGTGTAGCTGCTGAGGCCCTGCACCCACAGACAGCCCCCAGCCCCTTCTGGGGAGTTGTACAAAACCTGGAGGATCCTACAGGAGGTGCAAAGAGCACCTGACAAAGGAGAAACGGCAAACAGCTGAGGACCGCGGCATCGCTCTCATCAGAAGGGCCCGTGTGAACGGGGGTGGGGTCAGGAGATGGTGTCTCCCTCCGGCCTCGGAGGCCGGCCCCTTATCCTAATTAGCCTTCGAGGTTATCTTGTTTGCGGCTGAAAGGCAACAGCCCCTCCATCAGTTCTAGGGAACATGATCAAAGAGGGATTTAATTAAATTTCATATTTAATTTTCTTCTTTCATTGGTGCTGCCTTTTTGCTAAAAACATGCTATTCTCAGGGAGCTGAAAAGTTGCTCAGGAGAGCAGAACTCACTAGAATAGGAGAGAAATGGGGGCTTTATGGGTTTTCTCTAAAAGGATCCAAATCTCCCCATCTTCACTCTGCTCCAACGTGCATGCAATTCAGGGCAGGAACGTTTGAATTATGAATTGGCTGCTCCGGCTGTAAGTTAAACGTGCAAATGATTTCGACCCCAAGTGCGCCTGGAGGCTCCTGGTGAGTAATTTGCACCCAGCCTGGACCAGAGGTGTGTTTGGGGGGCAGAGACGGCAGGCCAGGGCCGTCCATTCCAAGCCTTAAACCCACCTGCTTGCCTACTGCACATCTCAGTTTCACGAAAGGCACGGCCCCCATGCGGGCGACACCTTTAATTCCTCAAATAGACAGTCAGGGCCAAATGATGCCGCAGGTGAAACTGGCCCACAGGTCAAGTCCACGCAAAATGCAGATCCTTTGTGCGGTTGGCTCTTGTGTGGGGGCCTGTGGGGGATGGACGCTACATCGAGGTCAGGGTCTGCTGTTCATCCTTACTTTCCTTCTACCGGGAGGGGGAGGATTTGGTGGGAAGATCGAGATTCCTGAGCTGGTACAGACAGAAGCCTGGAGGCCAGCATTGTTGAAAGGCACGCACTTGACCTCCCTGAGCGTACCTCTTTGTTTGCACGGGAACCAGCCTGAGAGCCTCCCCTGTGTCGTCTATGACAAACACCCCCAAAGCAGCGAATGCACTGAACAAGGTTCGCGTAGCGCCACGTGAAGGGGAAGAAATCCCTTTCCTTCAAGACATCATTTGCATGCTCATAACTCATGTGTTTATTACACATCATTCTTATCTACTCATTAGAGCAGACCCTCCCTTCTGGATATCATCTGGAAGGGGTGTGGTAGCCTGGTTTTAATTGTATTTAAATACAGGCATGCCTCATGCCTGACTAGCAAGGTAATCAGATCTCCCCCGTTCCTGCTGGCTTCCTGCACTCCAGACGTCAGTGGTATGATTTTCTGGCTGGCACATCCCAGCTGTGCTAAGCCCTAGGTTACAGAACAAGGTGGGTTCTTACTTCAGAGTGCTGGTGACATCACCGGACAGTTTTTATGGGTTGGCGTGTGTCCCCCCAAAAGGTACGTTCAGGTCCTAACCCCCAGTGCCTATGAGCGTGACCTGATTTGGAAACAGGACCTTTGGGATGTCATCAAGTTAAGAGGTCATTGTGGATGACGGTGAGGCCTACATCCTTCTAAGAGAAGGGAGCACATGGAGGAGAGACAGCATGTGAAGACGGGGCAGAAACTAGAGGAACACACGTACAAGCCAGGGAACACCAGCGGCCACTGGAGGCTGGAAGACATGAGCAGGTGGTCCCCTGGAGCCTTTGGAGAGAGCGTGACCCTGCCAACACCCTGATTTCAGACTCGTGGCCTCCAGAACTAGGGGACTATGAACTCTTGTCTTTTAGGGCCCCCAGTTCGTGGTGGTTTGTTACGGTGGCCCCAGAGAATTCACAGCAGTTGGCCAGAAATCAAGTATTCTGCTCTCTTCTCACGTGACCGAGCCATGACTGGTCGAGAGCAGAACGGCCAGCGGAGGCGCCGGCTGGCGTTGGTGACACACTCCAGATGTGAACACGTTGTCCACCGAGGGACGGCGGACACGGTGAGCAGAGGGGGGGCACACACTGTGAGCTGGCCTGGGTAAATCAGTGAGCTGGCCGTGCGAACCAGGAGCCCGAGGTGCCCACCCCTCAGCCACTCCCACTCGGGGGGCAGTTCTGCTGGAGCTGTCAGAGATGCGAATGGAGTTCCAAGCATAAACACGCCAATGGCATTGTTACTTCAAATCAGGAACAAGTGGAGGAACCTCGTTCCTATAAATAGAGGAGGCAGTTATGGCGGCTCAGTCACAGGACGGATCGTCGGGATGCTGCAGAAACGATGTTTGGAGGAATTATTTTTATCACGAGAGAGACATTCTCACAACACGATGTTTAGTGACAAGAACACACGGATTGTCTACACCGAGCATCACACCCAGACAGACCCGTTGTCTCCGGTGGGTTCCTGAGAAATCTCATCTCCATGCCTGACCCTCACACTCTTTCCCAGTTCTCTGAAGTCATTGTCTGTTACTTTTATGATCAGAAACACGACATCGTGAAGACAGACTGGGTCCGTCCCACGAATTCCCTTCCTTGCTCTGGCCCCTCCTGTCTCCCCCCGACCCTCCTTATTTGATGGGTTGAAAACAATGTCCCGAATGGCATTTTGGAATCCACGTTGTAATCCCCCCACCCCCAAGGCTCCAAACTATTGATGGGCAATTTCGTTTCTCTTTCCCCCTTGCCCTCTCGTCTGGATGCTCATTCGATCTGGGACACGGTGATTCCATCGCAGGCCTCCCTCCGGGACCTGGCTCAGTGGGCTGCCCACCTTCACCTCTGACGGTCAGGTGTTAGTCAAAATGCAAACACCAGGGCTGGCTTAGGGGCCCTGACTCGTGATTCCACATTTCCTAGACCAACAGGAAGCAAACGGGACCACACTGGACGGGGCTGCGGGCACACAGGGGGAGGTGGTGCCTTCGTGTTGGATTCCTCTTGCTTTCACCTCTCCTCTGTGGTCTCTGTCAGAACCCCAAGCTCATGGCCTTCTAACTCTGTGGGTGTTTGCTGTGTGTGCGGTTTCCCTCGGAGGGTCTTCTCTCTACCCCTCCATCAGCGTGTGAGGGCTGCCCTCGCAAGTCCCGCCAACTGGAAGCTTACACAGCAGACGTGTGCTTCCCTGTCCGCAGTCCTGGAGGCTGGAGGTCTGAGATCAAGGTGTCGGCGGGTTGATTTGTTCTGACACCCCTCTCCGTGGTGTGTGGACGGCCGTCCTCTCCCTGTGTCCCCACGGTCATCCTTCTGCGTGTCTGTGTTCTGATCTCGTCTTGTAAGGACACCAGACACACCAGGCTAGGGTCCACCCCATCGCCTCATGTTACCTTCATCACCTCTTAAAGACCCGATCCCCAAATGCAGTCCCATTCTGAGGTCCCTGGGGCTAGGGCTTCAGTGTACTGAGGAGAAGACTGTTTCTCAACAGGTCAGAACGCTGTTGTGCATTTGAGTAAATCACTGGCTCCCAGAGATTCGCCTCTCTCTCCTTAATCAAGTCCTGGGCTGTCCAGGACCCCCGTGAGCTGCGGGAATTACAATGGAGGACAAGCCATGGGTGTTCCAACACCAGAGCTCAGTCACAGGGGAGCGTTTGTCACTTTGGCTGGAGTCATTCACACTTGTCCCTGATGCCGCCCAGGATCCCAGCTCCAGGGACACAGCAGGCCCACAGCCGTGATCCAAGACTTCCTGCTCCCACCGCTCCTTCCCCCACAAGGAGACGGGGCTGGGAGGGTGCGGGCATTGCCAGCCTGGGCAGCATGGGCTCTCGGGAAAGAATCGGGAGGGCATCCCCGGGCTCCGTGCACATCCTCCAGCCACTTTGCTGCTGCTGCCACCTTGGTTTGGCGCCACAAATAGAGCAGCTTCGGGGCCGGCTGGTAGAGGAAGGGGAGAAGGGGCTCTATAGAGCCAGGCCCAGCCTTACAGTGTGGCCAATGGGACCGCTGTCCTCGCAAGCACATTGTCCTCCATGGGAACTGCAGGGAGGGTGGTGGGGTCTGCGGCAGAGAGCCACCCCCCGGCCTCATCAGGACTCACCTACTTCTAAGAGCACGAGTTGGACAGGTTAGCATTCGAATATTTCAGCTACGAGCAATGGAAGGAAAGTTGGCATTGTGTCCCTGATTTGTGCAGGAAAAAGAAAAAAAGCAGAAGAGCCAAAGCCTTCCCCATACCAGCTGTTTTCTCGCTTGGGAAGGAACCCCCTGCATGCCAGACTTTCTTCCAAAACCCGTGGGCCACAACGTGTCACCTGGCCTCCCAGGGACTGCCAGGGAATCTGTGGCACGGGAGCCTGGGTACCTGCCACCCCCTGGGCCAGAGCAGGGGCTGTGGGCAGAAACGGGGAGACTGACATTGGGCGGGTAGCCAGCAGGGGCACCACATCCCAGACAACCACAGCTGCTGGGAAGCAAGACTCCTCCCTCCCCCAGCTCGCACACACACGCTGGGAACGCAGGGCTACCACAGACACCTTGGGGGACCTCGATCCCCTTTCTTTCTTTCTTCCTTCCTTTCTTTCTTTCTTTCTTTCTTTCTTTCTTTCTTTCTTTCTTTCTTTCTTTCTTTTTTATTTTGAACATCTGTACTGACGCAGGATTCAACGCCATGTAATTCACTTGTGTAAAGGGCCAAGTTGAGGGCTGTTAGCCCAGTCACAGAGCTCTGCAAGCATCACCACCACCGATTTCAACACATTTGCATCATGCCCAAGCAGAAACTGCCCTGTTAGCTACGGCCGCCGGCCCCCCAGCCCCCAGCCCCAGGAAACCACCAACCTCTGTCCCACCCGCGTAGATTTGACGCTGCACACAAATGGACTGTAGTCTGAGACCGTCTGTGCTGGGCTCCGTGCATTCAGCATCAAGCCCCACGCACGTGGCCCCGTGGGTCAGAATATTGCTCTATTACTTGTATCCTTCGCCTTCTGCTTATTCATTCATCCGTTGATGGACGACTGGCTGTTTTCTCCCTTCGGCTGTGTGGGGACGTGTCCTCGTTTCTCTGGGGCACGTCCCCGGGAGGGGATCTGCGTTGACTTTCTTCCGAACGTACTCAAGGACATGCACCAATCAGGGTCCGTCGTCCCAAATAGTGAATGTTGCGAATGGTGCCTCACCCACAGCCAGGCAGGAGATCACCTGTGATTCCCAGCCACTCTCTGCGGGCGATGATTCCTTTGGCCCAAACAGGAGAAAAATGAATGCTCAGGTATTTTCCCCCCATTTTTCTTCCATATGATGTTTGTTCTTACAACGGAAAATGGAAAGTGCTGCTCAGCAGAAAACCCATGCCCGCGTTCCCGAAATTCACCTGTCCTTCCCCAGCAGCTGCGGCTTCACATGGCCTGAACCTGAGGGCGGAGGCGGGGTCCTTCCCCGCCCACCCCCCAGCTCACCTGAATCTGTGGCAGCTGGCAGCCCTTAAGGGACCACCCTGAGGCTCGGATGGTAAGGAAGCCAGGCCTGCCGTCTGCCCCTGCTCAGCCCAGGCTGTGCCCCAGAAAGGTACGGTCTATCTAATTATTTTCACTCTCATGTGTTTGTAAAACAGAATGGTGGGTTGCGGGAACAGAGGCGAGACGGGCCTCTCTGGCATTCTCTACTGTTATTTATCTTTTTCCAGGGACCTCAGCTTCCCCCGACCCCAGAGATCAGAGTGGTGGGGGTGCCCAGAGGCACTTGGACAGGGGGTCAGACAGTTGCTTCACACTCATTGTTCTTTTGCTAATTCAGACAACAAACAGTCTTGCACCCGACAGGTGCCGGCACTGAGGACAGACAGCCCAGTCCTGCCCTCCAAACCGCGCACTCCAGCGGGCAAGAGAGGCCGCGGCCAGACCTTGCCAATGCAGGGGCAGCACGGGGCCCCGGACTCAAGGCCGGTCCCTCGTGTTCCCCGTCCCTGGAGAAAGCAGGTCAGTCTCACTGGTAGTTTGCGGTTACTTCCCTCTGCAGACTTTCCTCCCAAGCACTGAAGGAGGGGCCCCCCCAGTGCAAGAAGGCCCGACGCAGGACCCTGACGCTGGGCAGGACAGAGGAGATGGACGACAGTTCACAGCAGCCGCACGTGTGTCACAGGCCAGAAGCACCACCCGCCCAGGTGGGGCTCTGGAGGCCACACTGGGGAGCAGCGAGCCCGCGGCGGGGGGGTGGTGGTGGCTGTGAGCGGAGAGCGGGGTGGGGGCAGCTGTCCAGCCAGGGGGACTGGCCTGTGGGGCCTCCCTGCCGGGGCAGGAGGTGGGCATGTTTGCCCAGACGAGGGAGCCCAGAGTTAGGCCACAGGGGCCTGGTGTCTCAGAGGGCAAGGCAGCACAGGCGTCCGTAGGTGACTCTCTGCTCATCCCTGAAGGGCGGGCTGTCCGGGAGCTGGGGTGACAGCCTCGGCTGCTGCCAGGAAGGGGTCGGTGAGTGATAATCCCAGTGCAGAAGGGCTGGAGGAACGTTTTCTCTCCCACAAGTACATCCAAAGGCCGTCCTGGGCCTGCCCAGAACACTATTTTCTTCACACATTTAGAATCCCTTCCCTCATGGGACATTTGGTTTTCTGGCCCCGCCTTTTTTTTTTAAAAAATGAATGTTATTTTTTTAATAATATTTTTTATTATGTTATGTTAGTCACCATACAGTACATCCTTAGTTTTTGATGTAGTGTTCCATAATTCATTGTTTGTCTCGCCCTATTTTTAACTCTCGTGCCTCCATGATGGTGCCCGTCCTTTCAGAATCCTTGTGCCCCCTGCTGGCTATTGTCCACCCTGTGTTAAATCAGTTCCCGGGGTCCCAGCTCAGGCTGCCCCAGCTGCCCCACCTGCCCCAGCCCAGGGCTGAAGCTGCCCGCTCGGTCCCACCCCTGCCTGGCCTTGTGGGCAGCTGTCCAACTGAGTCCCTGCAAGGGGACCTTCTGCTCACCCCCTCAGCCAGGGTCCCCAGGCTCCCTACCTGCAGAGGCTGCCCTGAGTTTGTCCCCCACCTGGTGTAGCTGAGGAGCTCTGAACATACAGGACTAGGCCCATGGAGACCCATCCTGCTTGATGACTTTGGGCACGTTGCTGTTCAGCGCCAAGAAGATTCCTTCTGCACACAGCTCCACGGGTATGGGCCCTGTTGCTGCAGGCTGGGGCTTGAGGGCCTTCTTCCAAGGAGCACCCCTGCAGGCTGGCTCGACTCTGCAACATTACGCGGATGCCTTCCTGGCGGGAATTCCTGACATACGGAGCCTCTTGAGGAGCAGACACGGGCCCTTGTCCACGGAGGTGTGAATCGCTCATTGCTGTCGTCCCTGCAGTTTACCGGTGTGCCTAGAAAAAGAACGGGATTTGTCTGGGGGACAAACCTTTGGGGTGTTTATTCATCAACCGGTATGTATTAAACAACCATATGCCATGCACTGTCTAAATTCTGGGGAAACGAGAGTTAACAAAAAGAGAGAGGAAGAGAAAAACCTCTGCTCTCATGGAACTTACATTTTGTTAGGGAGACAGACAAGGACAGAATAAATAACTAAAGTATATGATATGTTTAAAAATTGCTTGTGTGAAGGAAAATAAAGTCGGGGTGGGAGTTGAGGTCGGTGGGGGAAGGAGTTGAGATTTGAAATGTGCTGATCGGGGAAGGCTTCCCTACAGAGGGGGCTTCTGAGCAAAACCTGGAGGAGGTAAGGGAGCCAGCCCTGCGGGAAGACAGTTCCAGGTGGAAGGGAGTATATGTGCAAAGGTCCTGAGGCAGGGCTAAGGACCAGCCTGCCTCAGGACCAGCAGGGAAGCCTTCATGGTTTGACCCGTGAGCAGAAGGCAGTGGTAGGGATGAGGCCCCCTTCCCACAGCGAGGTGGTATCAGGAGGCCTTTGGTCTTTATTCCAGGTGAGGTGGGAGCCACCTGAGGGACCAACAGAGGAAACACGGGAGCGGATTCCCAATTTCTGAACATCCTGCCTGCTGCAGAGGCCCGAGGAAGTTAGCTGGGAGCCGCTTCAGGTCCAGGCCCCGCCCTCGCCCACGATGGCATCTCCACCCTGCCCAACTGTCCCTGCACACTTTGCCTTGGGGTGCTGCCTTTTCCGTGTTCCTGTGGCCCCTTTGCAGCTGCTTCTCGGGCCCTACCTCCTTCGTGGGATGAAGAAACGCACGAACCAGCCTGTCTCTGGAGCTGGTGTTTCACTTCCCCATGGCTCCTTTCGTGCAGCGGCCCTGGAAGGAACTTCATGATGCCTTCGTGCTGGCTTGTCATCTGTTCTTCTGCAAGAGGGTTTTCCGGGAAGTGGCGTCCCAACCATCAAAGGCCATCATTTCCAGAAGACTTCTCAGAGGAGATCGGAGGGGAGCTGGATGGTGCCCCGTGGTGGGGGTCCCTGGAGGGCAGTTCTGAAGGGCTCTGGAGTCCCCTGGGCCAAAAACAGGGTTTACTTCTGACAATGACACCCGTATGCCAGACACACGCAGCACTGGATCTCCGCCGTCAGCTTCCAAACAGCCTTGCTGTTTCCATCGTTCCCATTCTGCAGGTGAGGACCACAGAGTGCCGGAGAGGCTGACGTAATTCACTCCATGTCCACTTGCAAACACCCTGCCTTGGAGCCACGTCTCGCCACTGGAGCCCACGTGACCCCCAGCCAGGCCGGCGTTGCTGTCTCTGGCTTCAGTCTCATCATCCCTGTTGAGCTCCCATTCATCAGTACTGCATTTTGCTTTGCACACTTTCTGGGGGAAAAAAATTCTAATTTGGCTTTGGAAGTATTATAAATATCGATTTTACAGTTTTCTTTGTCTGTTTTGGAGCCATTTGGGTTTTTGATTTTTTTTTTTTCCCAGATCTCAAACAATTTTGCAGACCTGTGATGAGTCAGCTGGCCTGCTGCACCCACTGCCCCCTGCCCCCTGCGCTCACAGCCTTATCATTGCTCCTTCAGGCCGGCTGACTCCAGGTTGGCTCCGCACAGCAGAATTTCCTGGCGTCTGTCCCTGCCCTCGGGAACATTCTGCCCTTCCCGGGAACATGCCTTTGAGCTTGCAGAAGTCTGGTTTCCCTCCTACGCATCCTGAGAGCTGCTTGCGAGAGGGTGGACCGGCTTCACCTGCCCCCTCACTCCCGGGGGCCTCAGCACCTTCCGTGCACCCAGGTTACCAGCGAGCATCGATTTCACACGGATGAATGGCTCCTTTCTACGGGAGTTAAAGATAATTCCTGCCACTCAGTCATCTTTAAAACTGTTCTTTAACTGTCCCTGTCCCCGGTTTCATTTTTCTTAGGCATTCAATTAAATTAAGCTGCTAGCAGCCGCACATTTTAATTTTCCTGTTCTACACCGGATAATAAATAGTGACAGGGTAACAGGATGGCCTCTTCCCTTGGTCTTCCCGCTCCCCCTCACCCCTCATCTCTCCACATCTCATTCTCTGAGTGTCTTCAGGGCCTCAGACCCCAAGGATGAGGCTGAGACAGGACAGCCGGCAGCGCCTTGACTGTGCACCTCTTTGTTTCCAAGCTCAGTCCTGGGCTGACAGGCGGTGGGAACTCAAGGGCAGCCGAACCTTTCTTGGTGGGTGAAACTTGCAGGCAGCAGCCTCAGCCCTGGCTCCTGAACTCTGCCTGTCTCTGGCTGGCAGTGGCCAGAGTCCAGAGAGGGCAGCCAGGACATAGGAGCTCTGTGATCCCAGCCCCGGGGAGCCTGTGTCTCTTCTCAGGCCAGCTCAGACCTCGCTCTTCTTGAGTGCAGGCAGCCCGGCTGTGAGGTTCCCTGTTTGTGCAAGCTGGTCAGGGCCCAGGCTCCTGTCTCTGAGACCCGCCCTCGGCAGGTGCAGGGAGCTATGCTTGTTACATGGGGAGGACAGGCTTTGATGGAAAATAACACTTGAGCAAAGAGAAGCGTCATTTACTGAAGTATTTCTCTAAGTCAGGGTTTGCTTTCAATCCTTTACCTACAATATCTTATTTGATCTTCACCGAGTTTTAAGACCTTGGTATCATGGTTACCTTCTTAAGAGAAATCTGGTGATGTTCTGGAGAGCCCAGTAATGTCTCCAGGAGGTGGTGACATCAGAATGTCAAGTCTTTTCCTTTTTTTTTTTCCCCCTTTTCTGCCAAACCATCTGTCCCTGGTTCTCTTCCCCAGGAAGGACTCATTGATATTTCCAAGATAACTGCTCTAAAAGGGTTACAGTTTGGCCGGTCCTTTGTGGGTCTGTCTCAGAGGTGTGACTCACTGTCATCAGTAGGTGGAGGGCATTGTTTTGAGGGCAAATCCTGGAGTCTGGCTGTCTGGATTTGATGCCTGTCTCCCACCTTATTAGTTATGGGCTCTTCGCCACACATTGGTTATTTCAGCCGCTCAGACAAGAAGAGCCCAAACTGCGATGATTTCAACAAGACAAACATTCGCTTTTTTCCCTCATATAACCATCCCAGGTAGGTAAGCCTTGTTCAAGGAGCTCATCTGGGGATGAAGTTTTCTTCACCATACTTCTCAATAACCCCCAGTCCATCAGAAGCACAAATGATACACCAGCTGGGTGTCCTACAATTCCGTTCAGTTCTGCACTCTCTGGAGACAGCATCAGACCCCACAGGTGACAGCCTCAGTCCCCTAAGACTACCCTCCACTCCAGATGCCAATTGTGTGTCTAGGTTATCACCTGTGCTTCTGGCCAATGGGCTATGAATGAGAGATCCCATAAACCCCTCCTCAGGGGTTAATTTGCTAGAGTGGCTCAAAGAACTCAGAGAAACATTTACTTACACTTATTAGTTTATTATGAAGAATATTATAAAAGATATAGGTGGGCAAACTACATAGGGTAAAGGTCCCAAAGCATCCCAAAAGCAGGAGCTTCTGTCCTCATGGAACTAATATGTGTCACCCTTCCAGCATGTGGATGTGTTCATCAACCTGCAAGCTCTCCAAACCTCAGCTTTTTGGGTTTTTAGGGAGGCCTCATTACATAGACATGATTGCCTCAATCATTGGCCATTGGTGATCAATTCCACCTCTAGCCCCTCCCCCTTCCCAGGAGATCAGGGGTAGGACTGAAAGTTTCAACTTCCCACTCATGATTGGTTCCCTTGGCAACCAACCCCCATCCTTAGGTGACCCAGGAGCTTTTCCAAACGTCGTCTCATTAACATAACAAAAGACACCTTTTTCACTCATCACTTAGGAAATTCCTAGGGTTTTAAGAGCTCTGTGCCAGGAACTGGGATGAAGACCAGGTATATACATCTTATTAAGGATCACAATATCACAGCAGAGTTCTGTTGCTAAAAGGAAAAGGGGAAGTAGATGCTGGGGTATAATTAGCAATCTCTGCCAAAGGTGGTAATCATGGACCCTAGAGGTTTTTGAAAGATTAAATGAGATGTGCATATAAAGCTTTTTAAAATAGTTGTCATTTGGTAAAACCTCCTGAAATGGTTTTATTAATATCATCTCTATCATTACCATTATCCCTACCATTACCACCATCATCATCACCATTACCACCATCATCATCACCATCATCACCATCATCATCATCACCATCATCATCATCATCATCACCATCACTATCACCATCATCATTTCACCATCATCATCACCACCATCATCACCATCATCATCACCATCACCATGACCATCATCACCATCATCACCATCATCATCGTCATCACCATCTCCATCATCATCATCACCATCTCCATCATCACCATCATCATCTCCATCATCACCATCATCATCACCATCATCACCATCATCATCATCACCATGATCATCATCATCACCACCATCACCATCATCATCACCATCACTATCACCATCATCATCACCATCATCACCATCATCATCATCACCACCATCATCATTATCTTATTCATCATCTCAGGCAATGCCTTTCAAGCCAATAATGACAATAATTGGGCTTGTATTAACATTCCTGTTTTCTAGCCACTGGTATATCTTCCTAATCCTTGCTGCCTCCATTTGCTTCCAGAATTCAAGTGCAAGCAGAAGCCTAATTTATCACTACATCAGGTTCAGTAAATGCTACTTTGATATAATAATTCTTGCAGGTTTTACAAACGGTTTTGATCATAAGAATTCACAGTAAGCCTTGTAAATATGTGTGCTGTTTTAAAACGGTATGTCTTTGACCCAGCAACTTTGCTTTTGAGATTTTACATGAAGGAAATTACCACAGAGAATCAAAAAGATTTATCTACCAGAATGTTTCTTGCAGCAATATTTATAACCATTGAAAAATTGGAAACTACCTAAATGTTGAAGGATAGAGGCTTGGTAAAATAAATTACACTACACCTGTATAATAAAATACTATACAGCTTTAAAAATTATGTTGTCGAAGAATATTCAAATATATGGGAAAATATTCATGATATATATTTGTTAAATGAAAAAGCAGATTTCAAAACAGTATGGGAAATTATAATCTTAGTTTGTGGAGGAAGTACAACTATCCATGAAGATTGTGGGCTCTAGAAATGGAAAGATTTGAATCTTTGTTCTGCCATGACCTTGGGCAAGACACTGAACTTTCATGCCTCACTTTCCTCTTTTGCAAAATGTGAGGGAGGGAGTCCAAGAACAATTTCCTCCCCTTCCTTCAGCACTTTATACTTGGCAGCTGGTTCTTCAATCTGTGTTTGGATGCCTCAGATGAATAGGCCCTCACCACCTCCCATACTGTCCATACTGTAGTAACTCTAACCACAAACTATGCGTAGAGTGGATGGAACCCATCTTGAAACTTACATACGTTCTCCAGGTTGGAACTTGTGTTTTCATTGTTATGACCAATAAAAGGGTGGTGGGCGATTGATGTATATGAGTGGTTGTTGTGGGGATTGGGTTTCTTTTCTGGATCTGCAGAAAATCCAAGTAAATTGTTTCTGCAGCCATCTGTAGGCTAGCCCGGGAGCCTTGGTTATGGAAACAGAGCTGAACAGAGCCCCAAAACAGGGTCCAAGTGGTAAAACTTATGGAAACATCAAGTGCAAGGTCTGATGTCAAGTCAGAAATCAAGAAATACTCAGAAAATCAGCTCCAGCTCTGCCACTGAAGAATCAGTTGATCTGTTTCAAAGGTCTCAAGCATCCTTTTAAAGCAGGTTACCCTTTTACTTAAATGCCATCTGATACAGAAGGCCAACATGCCAAATAAACAAGGAAAGATGCCATAGCCAAGATAAGGGAAGAGGGGGATCCAGGACATTCTTGCTTCTCTTCCCTATGTGTGCCCAGAGATGGTAGTGTCTCTGCAGGACCCAGCTATACCTCGTCTTTATTCCACCACAAAATTAATGCCCGCAGCATGCTGCACAGCAGCCAGAGGTGGGAACAACTTGAACCCCGTTGATGAGCGATGGACAAACAAGTTGATGCATGTCCATACAATGGATTATTCAGCCATAAAGAAATGAAACTCTAGCACCCATTACAATGTGGACAAACCTGAAAACGTTACTCTAAATGAAAGAAGCCAGTCACAAAAGGCCACGCATGTATACCTAACATCCAGAATAGGTCAGGCTAGTCCTTAGAGACAGAAACAAGATTGGTGGTTGCCAGACATTCGAGGGAGAGGAGAGTGTGGGGTGATGGCTAATGGGTACAGGTTTCCTTTTGGGGCAATAAGAATGTTTTGGTTGTACAACATTGCACTGAATGTGATTGTTTCATTTAAAGGTGGAATCGTTCACTGTAAAATGATTAATTTTATGCTCTGTGAATTTTACCTCAACAACAACAACAGCAAAAAGCCCAAAATAAAATAATGGTAACATTTACACCAGAAGGGGAATAATGTTCACCTAACCCACGCGTAGCAATCAGCAGAGCATTTTACTGTGTACAACACATGTTTCAGCCTCTCCACCCATCTGTAGGACAAATGCTGCCCTCTCTCTGGAGTTGGTCTGCCAGGAACAGACCCCAGGCCGCTAGGCTCCTGATATGATGCTCTTCCTTCCACCAGACATCTGCCCATCCTCACTCTGGAGCATGCTGCTCATTAGCACACCAGTGGCTGCTCATGGCTCTGTGGAGAGACAGCGGCATCTGGCCATGGCCTGGGTAGGCAGCTTCTGGTACCAGGAGTCAAATGCATGGTGCCAGGCCCTCAGCAATTGATAGCAAGGTGCCCAGTACTCTAAATGCACCTCACCCATGTAGCTATAACCCAGGCTGGTGGGGGGTGCCACTCCAGTGTGTAGGGTTGGAAACTGGCCCCATTCCTTCAACAGATAATTATTAATGCCCACACTGGATACCTGTGCAGACCCCATGCTGGGTGCTGGGGTTTCAATGGTGAACAGATCTTACCTGGAGCCCCAGAGCAGGAAGCTCACAGCCCAACACCAGAGACAGGCTTCCTAATGAGCCCATTGTAATGTAACATCTTGAATACTCTGAGAACAGAGCAGGAGGCTGGGGTCGCACAAGATGGGAGGGAGAGGCCTCAGAGGGTGACCACCCCCCCACGCTGCTTCTTGGGAATAGGAGCTGTCATCCACATCACCCACACCCAGATGGGTGGGGAAGGGAAGGTACAGGAAACCCCCCACAACCAACCCCCGTGCAGGTGAAGTTCCTGAACAGGGAGAGTGCCCCTGCTACCCCGCCATGTGAGGGCTAATGCACTATGTGTGTGGGGGGGGAGCAGGACAATAACACATTGGGTTTGCATTTTGGGAGTTGCCCCACCTGCATCTGGGAGACGAGATTGGGGGGCAGAGGGGAGATAGTTTGGGTTAAGGAGACCTGGCCTGGGTGTCCAGGTGAAAGGTAACGTCGGTTCCTAGGTGATGGTGAAGGTGAAGGCAGAGAGCTAGGAGAGAGAGGGCTGGGGTCAGGAGAGATGTGGGGGGAGGGTTCAGCAGCAGGAGCTAGTGTGGAAGGCTTGGTTGGGGAAGACAGGAGGGGAGGCAGGAGCAGAATGTCAGGCTTGGGCAGTGATGGACAAGGAACCTTTTATTGAGATCGGGACAGGGACATTTTGGGGGTCAGGTTTGGAAAGATAGCAGAAGATGTCAAGTGTAAGGTACCTGAGGGCATCCAGGTGGAGCTATCTGCGGGTCAGTAGAGACCCTCTCTGGAGCCTGGGGACCAGGTGGTACAGGCATCCAAATCTGTGGGCAGTGAGACTGAGGTCAACAACCAGATCATGGATAAACACAGAACTCTGACCCACAACATGCACCAACAATGCAAGGAGCCCACCACAACCTCAGCAACCAGCCCCAAATGGCCAGGATGTGATCGTAATTCCCAGCTTCCCAGCTTTGCTCCCTCTCCCAACTTAGGGCCAACGGGCGTAAACTGCAGGTGCTCCCCTAACCAATCACATGGGACACTCATCCTCTCTAGTTGGCTGCCTCCAGCTTCTCCAGGCTCACAGCTCCCTTGCTCCTGCACGAAGCTCTCCCTGTAGCCTGCCTGGCTTTGAGTCCCTGGCAAACACAAGTGGCGGTAGCTGACCCCCTTGTTATAGCAGACCCTGAGTAAATAGAAACCATTTGTTCTCATCTGGGTGGTTTTTGCACAGTGCACACTTCATGTACACCAGCCGTCAGTTGTGTAATTGGAGGCTGGAAGTGGACAGGTTACTGGGGGCAGCATGTCCTGTGAGAAGGGCAGAGCCCAGAGGCCCAAATCCTGAGGAACCCTGACATTTCCCAGGCTGTGAAGGACTGAGAAGGAGGACTGGCAAAAGGTCTGGAGGGAGACCCGTGAGTGTGCACCAGCACGTGTGCAGAGACCCCAGGCATACCTGGGGTGGGAGGGCAGAAGCTACAGAGCCAGCCTGGTGCCCCAACACAGCCCACATGCTCCAGACACCTTGTTGGACCCATCATGGCACCATAACATGCTGCAGAGATTACTAGGGCCTCCAGCTCTGCACTAACCTGGGGGAAGTCCAGGTTACAAGTCACCTGCCCGTAACCGTCCCCAAATCCTCATACCCTCTTCCTCTACCTGTTGATGGGCCTGAGTTCAATTAATAATCATGTTGCCAGCATGTGCTCAATGCCCAGCCCCCTGTTAGACAAGTTCTAAGGGCACCAAAAGGCACACAAACAGAAGGCAAGAAGGCCACGCTTTCCTTTGAGGACTCACAGCTTCATCATCCGCAAAGGCTCTCGGTCCGGATCAGCAGCAGCACCATGGACAGCACTGACTCAAGAAAACAGACCCGAGGAAAGTCCGATTTATGATTTCTAGGCCCATTCCTGGAAGTCAGGGGTCAGAATTAATGCCACCTCGTTTTGCAAGGACCAACCAATGACTCCCCTGTGACCTTTGATCCCGAGACTTGGGTTAACTGTAGCCTGGATGCAAAGGTCCTAAGAGACCATGGAGGGAGACGACCCACAAAGTGCCCCATGCGCTTCAGCCTCACAGAGTTTATGAAGGCCTACTGTGTGCCAGGCTTCAGGGCTACAGGGATCAACACAGCACAGGTCCTCCTCAAGTCTCCTGCATCATGGGATTGGGCTTGGGGCAGGGCGGGGGGGCATGATAAATGAAATCAAAGAGCAATAAAGATGAGCTGAGCACAATACCTGATGCATAGTAGGTCTCTTGCCTAGCATTTTCAGGTGGACCTTCCCATTCCATCCTCACAAGAACTTATGAGGTGAGTGCATTCTATCACAATGTATGAAAAAGGAAACTGAGGCACAGAGAGGTTGGGTACCTGGCAAAGGTCATGCTCTCAGTCCATTCAGGCTGCTGTAACAAAAATACCACAGACTTAGTGGCTTAAACCAACAAACATCTCTTTCTCTGGAGGCTGGAAGTCCAAGATCAAGTCTCCAGCAGATCCGGTGTCTAGTGAAAGCCCTGTCAAGGTTCATGGACAACTCTCTTGTCGCTGTGTCCTCATGTGGTGGAAGGGAAAGGAGGTTCTCTGGGGCCCCTTTGATAGGGCACGAACCCGTCATTAGAGCTTACACTTAATGACCAAATCACTTCCCACAATTGCCACCTCATTGTACTATCACATTGGGGGTTAGGATTTCAACATGTGAATCTGGGGGGGCACAAACATTCAGTCTACAGCAGTCTTGCTTCCAGGAAGTGGATTTAAATCCAGGCATTGCATCCCATCGTTGGCACAAACCTGTAGATGCCACTGTAGTCTGGGGCCAGCCGACCTCTCCGTGGGGCCAGCCTTCAAGAGAGAAAGTAACGATGCATATTTTAAAAGTTTTTTTCAGCTTTCTTGGGATACAATTGACATATAACATTGTGCAATGTGCTGATTTGATACACTTCTATCTTGCAAAATGATTATCACCACAGCGTTAGCTAATGCCTGCAATACATCACATAATTACCATTTCTTTCCTGTGATGAGAATATTTAAGACCTACTCTTTTAGCAACTTTCAAGTACATGATAGAGTACGGTTACCTATAATCACTATGTTGTGCACTAGATCCTTGGATCTTACTAATTTTATAATTGGAAGCTTACACCCTCTGGCCAATATCTCCCCCATTTTTCCACCCCCACCTCCAGCCCCTGCTAACCACCGCTCTACCCTCTGCTCCTTTGAGTTTGGCTTTTTTAGATTCCGTATAAGTAATATTATACGGTATGTGTCTTTCTTTGCCTGACTTATCTCACTTAGCATAATGTCCTCAAGACCCACCCACATTGTCACAAATGGCAGGATTACCATCTTTCTCATGACTGAATAATATTCGTGTGTGTGTGTGTGTGTGTGTGACATCTTTATGCATTCTTTCATTGATGGACACTCAGGTGGCTTCCATATCTCGGCTATTGTGAACAATGACACAATAAACATGGGAGTGCAGATATCTCTTCAAGATCCTATTTTCATTTCCTTCCACAACATACCCCAGAGGAGAGATTTCTGGATTCTATCTTCAATTGTGTGCGGAGCCTCCAAACTGTTTTCCACAGTGGCTGCAATAATTTACATTTCTACCAACAGTGCACAAGGGTTCCCTTTGCTCCACATCCTCACCAACACTTGTTATCTTTTAACTTCTTGCCGATAGTTGTTCTACTAGGTGTGAGGTGGTATCTCACTGTGGGTTTGATTTGCATTTCCCTGATGGTGAGGGATGTTGTGCATTTTTTCATGGATTTGTTGGCCATCTGGATGTCTTCTTTGGAAAAATATCTATTCAGTTCTGCTCATTTTTAATTGAATTATGTTTTGCTCTTGAGTTGTATGAGTTCCTTATACATTTTGGATATTAAGCCCTTACCAAATGTATGATTTGCAAATAATTTCTCGTACATAGTTTTAAAACATCTACAATATTCATTCTAATTTTTCTCATAGGGGAAATTGACACCCACGGTTATAGACAATAGGTGAAGTGCCACCATCAGCCATGATTCCGTGCCAAGGCTTAGATGTTTTCTACCTTAAAAACAGTGGCTTTAAAAAAAAAAATAAATTAAAAAAAATAAATTGACTAAGGCTTAATCAGCCAATTCTTTTAAATGTCTCTGGAAATTGAATGTACAGAAAGCATGCAAATCCAATAGTAATCCCCACTCTTCATGAAGCGCTCCTGGGGAGTTTGCTTTCCATGCAAATATAATCCCAGAGTGAGCGGAGCAAGCAACCTTCTGGGGGGCGAACTTTATTTTTCTTCATAAATTGATTTTTACCTCAAAAGACTCGGACTTCACAAATAGTCCATGTGCACTTCACAACGCAGCTTTATTTTTAGTCTGGCTCTCTTTCTCCTGTTTCC
Source organism: Ursus arctos (assembly GCF_023065955.2). Lineage (NCBI taxonomy): Eukaryota > Metazoa > Chordata > Mammalia > Carnivora > Ursidae > Ursus > Ursus arctos. Next base: position 2,682,358 of record NW_026623008.1, on the reverse strand, counting down.
AAATCAAGAATTCTCTGTAGACCCACCAGTGAGTCCAGGCTGCTGGAGACAGCTCTCCCCAGGCCCGGGTGAGGGGCATCGCAGGAACGGAAAATTACCGGAGACTGTACTAAGAGCCCAGAACTCTTAAAACCAACCCCCCCAAGCATTCACATTCACAGAAAGGCAATGCATTTCAAATGCAAATCCCACCGCAATCGTCAAGAATAACTGAACATTTAACTCCAAAGCCATTTCACAATTAGCCCTGTGTCCCGCAGGGAAATTCAGCCATTGGCAAATTCAAACCCACTGCATGAACAAAGGATCCCTGGAAACTTTCCTTTTATCTTCAGTGGGAACAAGGGGGCTCTTAAGTGCAGCAAGCAGTTACCCATTTGGACTGAGCTCTGGGAGGCCTGCACCGCCCCTCCCTGGGGCCCACCCAGGGCCAGCATTCCACTGCATTTGTAGTATATCTTACAAGACTGTTTCTGGCATTGCCTCCTGTGACCGCCCCAGCAGGCTTCCTGGTAGACAAGGGGGTGGTCCTGCCTGTGTTGGCACAGGAAGAAACTGAGGCAGGGAGGGGCCGGTAATCTGCTTCCGTCACAGCGGATATTGGTACCTCTTATAGCCAGGAAGTCTTGGGATAAAAGGGATCGGAATATGCCACCTGAAAATATGCCACTTTGGCAGAAAAAGGTATTTTGAGCTGAAGGCAATTAAGAAATAGCAGATGCAGGAAAAACCCTCTGCCCTCCCTCACCTGCCTAAAAGCAGGGCATACATTTCCCTTGTACGATGTCCTCCCCTCTCCTACCTGGAAGGGAAGGACAACCTTTATCACCAAAGACAAAGATGTCACGAAGACGGGCCTGCACAAACCAACCTTGCTAGAATAACCCCTGTCCCCCAGGGCTTTCCCCCGTACCGAACCACAATTCACCACCCCTAGAAGCCTGCACCCGGTTTCCTTTGCCTTGTCACTTCTCCACAATTTGTCGCCCTTGGTTAAAATGGTACATAAGCCCCTGTATCTAACTGCCTCATTGGGTCCTTAGTTCCTCTTCTGAGGTCCTTGTGTGCATCCGTAATATGTTAATCTGTCTTATCGGTTTGATTCATGGGCCCCAGCCCCAAGCCAACCTAACAGGGTGGACTGTCTGCCAGCACCCAATGCCTTGGGATCAGCTACTATAGGCTGGTATTATAGGAAGAGTGCATTCTGTGTTTCTAGGGGTCTGTACCATCTAGGGAGGCTTGTATCATCAGCAGTCTTTCCCCGTAGAAGGTCAGATAATAAATAGTTTTGGTTTGAAAGCCATCCAGGTCCCTGTCACCACAATTCAACTCTGCCATTATGGTTTGAAAGCAGACATAGATAATATGTAAACAAATGGATGTATGTATGGCTATGTTTCAATAAAACTTTATTTAAAAAGCAAGTATTGGTGCCAAATGATGGATTTGGCCCACGGGCAACAGCTTGCTAACTTCTGATCTACGGGGATACAGAGAGCTCAGAGATATAAGCACCCAGTGGATCATAGCAAATTTTGAGCAAACAATATGATAAAACTACATATTTCCATCTTCATGGGTCTGAACAAATTTTATTTAAAAGTTTTCCTGAAGGTGTGCCCTTCTGACTAACCTCCGTCCCATATCTGACTGCCATCAGCCAGCATCACCATGGGCAGCCCCACACCATCTTACCTCCCTTGCCCTCTGGGCCTCCCATCGGGATGTAGGGCGCTGTGGTCTCAAATGGCTTAGGGCAGCCTCAGGACAGGCCTGCGGTTCTGAGCAAGGTCATTGTTAGAACCATATTCACTCTCAACAGACCTGATTTGGATGGCAAGTAACACTTCCGCCCGTCACTATGTGGTGAGAGGGCCAGTCGTTCACACACTTGGCCCACATTCGGTGAGCGTTTCCTGAGTGTCAGCACAGGGTCAGCCGTGGAGGGACAAAGCTCAGCAAGACAAATGTATATTATACATGCACTGTATATATGTGTTTGCACACAATGTATATATATTATATACCAGACATACACAATGTGTACACAGCACTCTTTATTAATATATACAAATATGCACAATGTAAATGCAATATTGCATATTTATACACACGATGCGTATACTGCATATATACCATATTGCATACCAGTATATGTATGCATGACCCTCACATCATACAGCCCTGACCTGGTGGCGGGGGGCAAATGGAAACACAAGTACCATGGCAGGGGAAATTCCAGTGCCATGAAAGCAAGCAGAGAAGGCTTCCTGGAGGAAGAGGCATCTGAACAAAATCTTAGAGTAAGCAGAGGAGTTAGTCAAGAAGGGAAGAATTCACAGTCCAACCTTCCAGCAGTGGGATGACAATGTTAAGGTTCCAGAGGTGAGAAGCACTTGTTTGCAGAAAGTACTGCCTACATTCTAGTGCTGCTGGAAAGCACAGACCTTTCAGTAAAAAAATAAATTAAAATAAATAAATACACACACGCATCCACTTCTTTAGTGTAAAACACTTCCTTCACACTACCCTGGGTTCTCGTTTATTAATCGTAGATCTCATAATTTGCATTTAATTTGTTAGTGGATTAATATCTAATTACAAACCTCTGTTAACTGTTCATCTTAGAGGGAATAAGGCTATAACCGAGCAGGCAGACACTAAGCATTAATTTACTAACACAACACTGACAAACAACCTCACAACATGGAACAGGAGGAACCCCGTACAGTCCATCACCTTCTCGTAGTGATCTGCTTTTTTGCGTTGTTTGAAGAGAGTTTGTGGGTGTCGCTGTCCTGTGCACCACAAACAGCTCTGAAAGAGGGTAAAAGGTGAAACAAGTGGTGGGTGGCAGAGTCCAGATTCAAATCCATAGCTTTCTACTGTCCCTAGCAATACTGACCAAAATAACCCCTAAATGGAAATAACCCAATGTCCTTCCACTGACGAATGGACAAACAAAATGTCTTACATCCGTACAGTGAACTATTATTTAACCATAAAAAGAAATGAAATGATGCAACGTGGATGAACTTTGAAAACATTATGCTAAGTGAAAAAAACAAACAAACACCCAGACACACATAAAAGCATATATTGTATGCTTCCATTTACGTGAAATGTCCGGAACTGGCGAATCCATAAGAAAAGAAAGTAGGCTGGTGGGAGCTGGAGAGTGGGGAATGATTGCTAATGGGTACACAGCTCCTTTTGAGGTGATGAGAATATCCCAAAATCAAATAGTGGTGATGGGTGCACAACTCTGTAAATTCACTAACAAATACTGGATGTACTGAATTTCCCTTTGCGGTATGTGAATTATATCTCACTGAAGCTTTGATCTTCATCTGTGTCGAGGGTCCTAGGCTGGATCCTGTGGACAGGGGTGCAGAGGAAAGGTTTTATGCAAGAAAAGACTCGCTCAGCTTTGCATTTCATTCATTCCCTTGTGCACAAACACATGAAATGTGTTGCCAGTCTTCAAAGTACCAGCCACAGTGCCAGGCATGGTGACTCAGGAAAGAAGGAGATGCCCCTGCCCTTCTGGGGTTTGGAGTCTGGTGGGTGAGACCAACTTTAAATCACTGATTATCATAGACTTATCACAGACGCATGTTAAGACACTAACCACTACATATCTAAATTACTGTTAAACAATCATGTGCGTAGGTGCTCCAAGAATGGCAAAGGGTGCAAGTCTGTAATAACAGGAGAAACTGGAGCCACGTCAGTCTTGGGGGACATGCATGGTTCTCCTGAGGAAAAGACATTCAGAGGAGATCTAAGGAATGAACAGACTTAACCACATGAAGGACCAGGTGCAGGAGGTGAGGTTAGAGCCAGAAGTGGAGGGAAGAGCAGGTGTGAGAAGCCGGAGATGAGAAGGGTCCATGGGCATTTAGGGAAGCAGGAAGAATGAGAAGGATGAAGGAGAATGGGAGGCAAGGGTGGGTCCCATGTGAAGACTCGGGACTTTATCCTAAGGGCAAAGGGAAAACCTTGTATGTAGTCATGTGTTTTTGGCAAGATTACTCTGGAGGATGTGGGATCCTGGCAAGAGGGCGGACCAGATATGCCTTAGTCCATCTGAGCTGCTGTGACAGAACGTAAGCTGGCTGGCTTGTAGAGCACAGAGATTTATTTCTTACAGTTCTGGGGGCTGGAGGTGTAAGATTAAAGCACCAGCAGATTTGATGTCTATTGAAGGCCATCTTCTCACTGTGTCCTCATGTGGCAGAAGGGGTGAGGGAGCTCCTTGGGGTCTTTTCTTATAAGGGCACTGTTCCCATTCATGAAGGTTCCACCTCCATGACCTAGTCACCTCCCAAAGGCCACACCTCCACACAGATGGACAGAAACATTCAGACCTTAGTAAAATAACCCAAGTAATAACCCCAGTTATACTGGATAAAACATAACAAAATGTATTTTAAGTGCATATCTAAGCTTCCAAGAAAAGACACACCCCTGGTTTCAGGCATTACAAGAGAACTGAAAGCCAGGGTGACAGGCCCTTAGCTAAGGCTGCTGCTCCTGGATGAAGCAGGCAGGTGAGGGGGACAGATGAGGGGGGCAGGTGAGGGGGGCAGGTGAGGGGGGCAGGTAAGGAAGGCAGGTGAGGGGGGCAGGTGAGGGGGACAGGTAAGGAAGGCAGGTGAGGGGGGCAGGTGAGGGGGACAGGTAAGGAAGGCAGGTGAGGGGGGCAGGTGAGGGGGGCAGGTAAGGAAGGCAGGTGAGGGGGACAGGTGGGGGGACAGGTAAGGAAGGCAGGTGAGGGAGCAGGTGAGGGGAACAGGTAAGGAAGGCAGGTGAGGGGGGCAGGTGAGGGGACAGGTGAGGGGACAGGTGAGGGGACAGGTGGACTTGTAAATATGAGCTTGAGCTTTAACATCAAGAGGTCAGCAGCCAATGAGTTTGAAAACCCACCCAAACTGCGAGAGCCAGAACCAAGACCCCGAATAAAAGTGCACCTGTTAATTGTTGCAAACTCGGAGATGGTATGAACTCCCATTTGTATGAGGAGAGATGAAGATGTTCAGATGCCTGGGTTTGGGATGAGAAAAAAAATATCTGTATGAGCAAAAAATCACTTGGAGCTGTGTTCAGGTGGTCAGGCTTACCTTATTAACATGGTGCAGTGATGCCTTTGTGATGTCTGACATCAGCACACACAAACGTGCCCTGGAAGGACCCTCCCCCACCATCCAGAGGACCGTCAAAGGAAATACAATCCTGTGATAAAGACAAGTGAACAACCCAGGACCCATGAAGGCTCATCCTGCCATAAGCAGGCCAGAGCACATGAGAGCTTGCGGGAGGGACCTGCCGCCTGTAGGGAAACACAAGTGTGGTTAACATGATAGAAACGTATGAAGGGACAGAGGCCCAGGGAAGAAGTAGGACCTGTGCCTCCCATAGCCTAAGCTCCTGTATCCAGATGCCTCAGCCCCCTACCTCAGGATCTGATGGGCACGTCACACTGCAGACCTGCCATTTCCCCCAGCACACACCCCTCCCGGTGACCATCTCAGGAGGTGACTTCCCCAGTGACTCAGGTCCAGATCCCTGGAGTCATCCTCACCCCCTTTCTGTCTCATACTTCACACCCAACCTCATTCATGATTAAGCAACAAAATGAAATTAATGCCCTACAAATAGAAGACAATTTCCTGATCCTATAAACCTTCTACAGTAATGTCTTGTTTTTAAACTGTAGGTTTTCATGCATTTTAGTGTTGTGAGATCATTTTTGGTGAAAATATTAATGAAAGATAATGGACTACGATAGGATAGGATAGGATAGGATAGGATAGGACAGGGTAGACTAGGCTAGGGGAGGGGAGGGGAGGATAGGATAGGGTAGGGTAGGGTAGAATGGGATATGCTAGGCTAGGCTAGGCTATGGTAGAATAGGGTAGTGTAGGATAGGGTAGGGTAGGATAAGGTAGAATAGGACAGGATAGGATAGGATAGGATAGGATAGGATAGGATAGGATAGGGTAGGATGGGATAGGTTAGTGTAGAGTAGGATAGGGTAGGGTAGGATGGGATAGGATAAGATAGGACAGGGTAGGGTAGGATAGGGTGTGGTAGGGTAGGGTAGGACAGGGTAGGGTGGGATGGGGTAGGATAGGATAGTGTAGGATAGGATGGAGTAGAGTAGGATAGTGTAAGGTAGGATGGGATAGGATAGGATAGGATAGGATAGGATAGGATAGGATAGGATAGGATAAGATAGGGTAGGATAGGGTAGGATAGGATAGGATAAGATAGGGTAGGATAGGGTAGGGTAGGGTAGGGCAGACATAATAGAAGAGAATAGAAAATGTCAGAAGGAGTCATATAGTCAGAAGTAAAGTTTAGAGCAGTGTCTGTTTCAGTCGTATGTGTGTTTACACATATCTATGGGAACTGGTCACAGAATTAAGAGTTGTGTGTGTGTACACACGTGTGCATGTGTGTGGGTCATGAAAGTCACTGCGGTGGAGTATATTCATCAGAGCACATATGCAAACATTAGACTTTATGGAGACACACCAGGATTGGTAACCCTGAAGTCAGAAACAGGACAAGGATGTGCATTTGTATTCAAACACTGGGCTGGAGGCCCTGACCAGCACAGTAACACAAGAAGAAATCAACATTACAAGGATTGGAAAGCAAGAAACACAAACCATTGTTATTCATAGTTGTGACTGGCACACAGGAAGCTCCAGAGAGCAGAGATCAACTCAGAGTATCGATGAGAGACCTCTGTACATCTGCTTGCTCTGAGGCTCATCCCTCAAAATGGCAGTGGGACTTTAGTCCAGTGACAGACAATAACAAATACAACGCTTCTTAAAAATATTATTTACAATAGGAAACAAATACAAGGTATTGAGAATACATCCCACAAAAGATGTGCAAGGCGGTCACACAGATAACTAACTCTTGCTCGTAGACATGAAAGCAATCCTAAATAATTAGGGAAGAAAGATAGAATGCCATAAAATTGTCAACCCTCCCCAATTAATCTACAAAGTCAGGGCAATTTCAGTAATTTTTTATAGACCTTAACGAACCTATTATGTGACTTCTACGGAAGAATAAAGACTGGGAAGAGTCCAGAACATTTTGAGAAGAGAAGGAGCACAAGGTTGGGAATGGCTCTTTTCTGGAGGCAGAGACCAATGTTCCAGTCACTGTGTGGGGTGGCATGGAGGACGTGCTCAGGAACAAACCCACCTGCCACTGGGAAGGCCGTGGAGGACAGAAACATCTCCACAGACCAGCTGGGTAGAAGGATCTCGTCATGGTGTCGAGAGAGAAGATGATGGAATTCCAGCAACACATGACTGCTTCCCTTCAGCCGTTCCCTTCAGAAAACAGAATTCCAGCACCTCTTTTCTCTCTTGACTTCTGAACACACTGAGATGGAAATTGAACTATGGAACCCAGCTTTTTTAAAAGGCTACAATAGCATCTTTGTTATTAGTAAGGGCTAACATGCAGGATGTCGGTTAAAGTCAGAACAAAGAGCTCTGCTCCCGCATCCAGGCATGAACAGGCCTCCCATCCAGTTGCAGAGACCTCCAGACAGGGCAGGCCTCCCTCTGGTTGGGGCTGGGGGTGCAGGGAGGAGCACTGAGTGTGCAGGGAATAACTCAGTAGGGCCAGAAGGAAGTTGTTAAAGCGAGCTGCCTTCCAGACATGCCAATCAGATACACCCTTCCTCTCTCTATGGTGGAGGGCATCAAGGGTGGAAAGACATTGGAGGATCACCAAATGGAGTTTTCTCCACTGGGGAGAACTCACCAGTCTTGGGGAAGAAGGATTCCTCTGTGTCATATACACAAAAATAAATTTGACGTGGATGAAACACCTAAATATGAAAAACCAACAATGCAATTTCTTTAAAAAAAAACACAGGAAACTATCTGTATGACAGGAGATTGGTAAGGATTTTTTAAACAAGATGCAAATGACAAACCATAAAAGAAGGGTTCAATACCTTTGGCTACATCCAAATAAGAGGTTTCTTAGAAGATTATCTTAACAAATAATCTTAGAATTGATGCCATCATAAAAGTGGGGATATAAGATGTTTGTAACCCACGTCTTAGTCTGCTCATGCTATCGTAACAAAATAGCATGGACTGGGGAGCTTAAATAACAGAAATTTATCTTCTCACAGTTCTGGAGGCTGGAAGTCCACGATCAAGGTCCTGGCATGGCCAGTTCCTGGTGACAACTCACTTCCTGGTTTGGAGATGGCTGCCTTCTTAAGTCCTCACATGGCCTTTCCTTAGTGTGTGTGCATGCATGGAGGGAGGGAGCGCTCAGTGTCAGTATTGGTATCTCTTTGTTAGGACACTAACCTACCATCAGGCCCCACCCCTATGACCTCATTTAACCTTAATTATTCCTTAGTGGCCCCATCTCCAAATATAGCCAAACTGAGTGTTAGGGTTTCAACATAGGAATTTTGGGGGAACACATATATTCCACTGTATAAACTGAATGACTGCAATCCCCCCAAGATTCATAAGTTCAAACCTAACTCCCAGAGTGATGGTGTTTGGAGGTGGCACCTTTGGGAGGTGATTAGGTCCTGAGGGTAGAGCCCTCATGGATGGGATTCGTGCCCTGATTAAAGAGACCCCAGAGACTTCCTTTCTCCTTTCACCAAGTAAGGACACAGAAGATGTTCATCTGTGAACCTGAACAAGGGCTCTTACTAGGGGCCAAATCAACCAGCACCTTGATCTTGGACTTCCAGCCCCCAGAATGGTGAGAAATGCATGTCTGTTGTTAATAAGTCTCCCCATCTGGGGTGTTCTGTTATAGCAACCTGCATGGACTGTGACAGTCTGCCACACTGCGGCCGTCAAACAGCCCATGTCAGATCGGTATAAAACTGCTAAAAATCAAGGAGACAAACCACCCAATGGAAAAGGGGGCACCTATGACCCAGCTGTCCTACACTAGGAGTAAGATCTCAGAAGTTCTGAGAAGTTTCTCACTGAGAAGTTGCCTGTAGTAGTGGGATTTGGAGACAAACTAGTTGTCCATCATGAGAGGAATGGATGAGTAAATGATGGTGGAAGTCCCCAGTTACAGGTGATGGACCAGACAGTGAGAGATCTGGAACACTGACACCCCAGGGGGGAAATCGGAAGTAACAAAAGGACACTTACAGCGCATGATCAAACAACAATATGTACTTTGCAAAGATTCATGCATATTTAATGACAAATACCAAAATCGGTCGGTGGCTGGCTGTGAAGATGGAAAGAAGTGAAGTCATCACAGAGACATAATTGGAGGTAAAATCAGCAAGATCTGAAGGTGGATCAGGTGTGTGGGATAAGGGAGATAACAGGGTGAAGGGTATATCCCAGATTTCTGAATGAGCCATTGGTTGAGTTATCATTTCCCAACATGGAACTCCCTGGAAAAGGAGCAGGTCGTGGACATCCCATGGGGATGAGTGGGAAGGACATGGTGAGACGTTGAGGAGTCTTCTGCCTGGGAGTTATCCACATGGAAATTCGCTGAAGACATTGGAATTCCAGAGCCAGGCAGAGTGGTCTGGAGTGGAGATGTGGATTTGGGGATGGTGGGCTTCTGGGTACATGGGATCACGCACGGAGGGATGTGGAATGAGTCTCTCGTCAGAAGGAGAGGAGGAGGAATGTTCGTGGGACAACACTCACTTCCCTGATCCAAAAGATATTTAACAACCAGCTTTCTGATGAAAACCTACGTGGGTCAAACCCTGGGGCTCTCATTCAATGCACTTCCCTCAACTCCCATCTTCTGGGCACAACTTCCTTGGAGTCAGGCCTCTGTTTCTGGATGACCTCTGTCCCACCTGCCTTTTCCCTTTGCTCCCCTGTCCCATGGATCACCCACTGAGCCTGCAGCAGGAATGTGGAGAGAACATTTAGAGCAAAAGTCTCTCTCGACGAGCTATGTCCAATGATGAGCAGTTATCTGATCTCTCTGAGCCTGTAGAGTGGAGATTACAGTATAAGGTTATTATAATAGTCTCCCAAGTCCAGTGAATTTAAGCAAAGCCTTCTGAAATCTGTTTATGCCCTTAGCCTGGGAAAGTGCCCTGTAGAATGCTAATATGTAGGGCTATTATTATTTTTGTTCTGTGCTTTTGGATTTCTGAATTTTTTTTTACTCATTTTTAAAAATTATTCTTTCCCTTCCTTTTGTAGAGATGACAGTGCTTATACTTCTGTAATTCTGTTATAGCTTTTCTAGAATCTGTCATCTTTGGGGGATCCCATAAGTTGTGTGACTATCAGACAAAATTAAAGTGTTCTCCAGGGGACCCCTGAGGATCTTGAGCACATGTGTGGTTAGAGCTGTCTGGGTCTGAGACAGTGTCTAGAACTGGGGAGCACGCTGTGCTCTGTTCAGCATCTGCCTGGGTGATGCCTTGGGAAGGAGGCAGAACATTCCACTGTAGTGCTCTGCTTGGAACTAGTCCTTCAAGCCTAGGGTCTCATGAAAATGTGGTGGCTGAGGATGGCTGATGGATTTTCCAGGAAGCCAGAGAAGATGAAGTTTCAGGTCCCTCTTAACTGCCTCTTTCCACCCAAGTTCCTTGTCACACCCTTGAGCTTGGCTCAGGTCTCTATTGGGCTGACATGGTTGGGGATCCAGCCAGGGGAAGTTGCATTGGGAAAACCTATAGTTCCTTCCAGTGACCGGATCCTACAGAGCACTCCCTTTCTGTATTGTTTAGTTATTGCTAGAGTATTAGTCTGCTCAGGCTGCTATAACAATATACTATGAACCGAGTGGCTTGAAACACAGAAATTAATTTTCTCCCAGTCCTGGGAGCTGGAGGTCCAAGATCCAGCTGTTGGAAGGGCTGGTTCTTCCTGAAGAGTCCTTCCCTGGCGTGTGGATGCCTGTCCGCTCCCTGTGTCCTCACGTGGTCATCCCTCTGTGCGTGTCTGTGTCTTGATCTCCTCCTCTTATAAGGACACCAGTTATATTGGATTCAGACCCACCCTAATGACCTGCCATTTTACCTTAATCACCTCTGTAAAGAGCCTCTACCCTAATGACTTCAATATGCGAATTTTGGGGACATGACTCATCCCATAACTGTTCGTGTCCCTACGGAACGAGGTCTCCCAGAATCTTCCAGCTGCCCACTGGGCTAACATACACCACAGTGAGATGTCACATGGGGACACCAGGCCAGAACTGGGTCAGGTGGTCACATAATATAAACACGTTTGGTCTAGTTTTGTGATATTTGTTGCATTTATCAGCTTTTTAAGTTTTGTGATTTTTCATGATCAATGTTCTTATTCTCAATAAATATGCATGTTCCATCCTACCTTTTCCTAAAGAAGGTATTGGAAATCGAACAAGTTTCAGTTTTGACAAGCCTGTATCTCCCCCCACTGCTGGCTGTTCCTCTGCCTACAAGTGGCTCCCCCCTGAGATGTTTTCAGGGTGAAGATTTGAAGAGAAAAAATAAAACATACTATTCCTGTGAAAGCAATTTCCCCACAACGTGGCACAGAGTAAGTGCCTGGTAAGTATTAGCCTCTTAGGTTGGTTATCCCATGACAAGTCTTAGGAACAGATAGTCTGCCTGCCAGGTGAACCAGGAAGCACAGGCAGGAGAGTTGGGGAGGAGAAGGGTCAAAGAAAGTGTGTGGTAATGAGTGGCTTCTCCTGTAGGGCTCCATCCTGCAGAGGGGCCTCTGGGAAATCACAGGGACCTTGCCTCAGGACAGTCCCACAGATGTGTACTGACTCAACTGCCATGGGTTGAAGGTTACTCCTGGGGATATAATGACCCCTTGCTGCTGTACTCTGGACATTATCTATGTCCGGACTGAGGCCACAGGGAGGGGTGACAACAGCACCTGCTATGATCAGCTCCCTCATTCATGGGTCAGCCTCATATCCAGTTCAGGAGAGCTGAGGGTGAAAAGTTTTATTGGCTGACTTTCTTGACATTTCCCTCAGAAACCCATGTGTCTTAGAAGCCTACTTCGTATCCAGGAATTCTGCTTAGGAATCTGTTTATATCCGGGGTCAGCAACTTTTTCTGGAAGGAGCAAGATGGTAAGTATTTTAGGTTTGGGAAGCCAAGTGGTCTGTCTGGCAACTACTCAGCTCATCACTGTAGCATGAAAGCAGCCACACAGGATTCAGAAATGAATGGATGTGGCTGTGTTTCAATAAAACTTTATTTATACAAACAGGGAGAGGGCCGGATTTATCCTGTGAGCCACAGTTGTCAGCCTCTGGTTTAGGTATTTGTCACATATTCCCTCAGAAAGTAGTGAGGGCCACACACTTATCTGTGCTGTGCCTTAGATTTTCCTATTTTAGGTTCCTCGAGCTTCAGGCAATCTGGTGATTTGGTGAAAAATCAGCTCATGTTTGTTTATTTTAGATCCTACTCAGGCAGTAAACCCAGAAAACATTAGACTCACCTTACGGTGCCTCTTCTTAAGACAAAACAAATTCATTTCGAAGGAAAAACAGAACAAAAACAAAAAAGCAAACCTTACTAAGACTCTTAGTACATGGGAATCTTCACCAGCTTCTGGGAATGCTCCGTGCCCATCATGGCCTCCCATGTCCCTGTTCTTACTCTCTCTGGGTCTCATTCTCTGTGTCACGTCTAAAAGGGGATAAGGACCAGGAAAAGCCAGCTGGCTGTGCTTACATCACAATGCTGTTCTCAGGATAAAGCATCCAGTTCTCCCCACTCTCTTCCTGACATCTCACTGTCACCCCATGAAAAGAACGAGAGATCGATACAGTAGGTGGGGGGCCGATGCTCTCTGCCTGTGTAAGGACCTGGGCAGAAAAGCAGTGACATCACTGCTCTTCCTGCTCAGTCTTTCAACCCAACCTGCCCTTCTCCAAAGCTGGATACATAGCAAGTCTGAAGGTGCTTCAAATGGTTGAAAAATGACCTCCCTCTGAGCTAAGAGGAGAAAAGTTGCCAGGGGAGTGGCAGTGTTGATGGATTACAAATTTTAGATAGGTCACACTTCATCTGTTCTGAGTTATCGGGGCCTCTTCCGTGATTTCTTACCCTGGCTAAAGCAAGAAAATACTTGCCTTTTGCTGGAATAAAGACTTTCCCATAAATTTGGACAATGCCGACCGCCTGGTCAGATCACAGCAGGACCGGGAGGCACTGCCATGGCGGGTGGCCGTCTCTCTGCTGGCTGTCCTGAGGTCATGGAGACCCACCCCCTGGCAGGCTTATAGCAGGAAGTTGTGAAAGGCCCCTGGGAGAGGTGGCAGGAGATAACATGGTACCCCAACATTTCCAAAGTGATCACTCGTGCCAGGTCACCTCACCTCCTGGGACCCACGTCACTGGGAGGCCAGCAAGCTAAGAAGCCCTGCAAACGTCCTGCGTTGGGCCCAGCAGGTCTGAGCATATTTTCTGGCAGAGCCCCAAGATGGATTGCAGGATCTCCTCCAAGCCTATTGTGCAAGCATTCAATGAACAAAGGGCTCTGTGGTCAAAAAAGAGAGAAACACTAGCATTCTTATCTTGCCTACTGTCGTCCCAGTGCTGCGTGGACGGCCACCCAGAACTCAAGCTCAGTGGCATTTGCTGGCTGTGTGTCCACAGGTCAAGCAGTTTGCCTGGCCTCCACTGGGCTGGATCCTAGCTGGCTGGGTCCAGGGTTGAGCCATAGGTCTTTCATCCTGCTTGGACGAGCAGCTGCCCGAGGTGGTTTTTTCTTGCAGTGAAAGAGGGCAAACCCTACTTGCTCAGGTCCTGGAATAACTCATGGGCCAAAGCAAGTCACGTGACCACCGAAGGGACCTGTGTGGGCAGCCACCACACTGACATAGGACACTGCTGCACGGGAGTAAGAGTCCAGACCCAAATTCAATCGGCCCGAGGCTGGCAGCCCCTCCTCTGAGAGTCACGAGGCACAAAAACACGGCAAGGCTCTGAGCAGCCCCATGGTGAGAAGACTTGTTCACGGAGCCCAGCATTCCCCATAGTTTTAAACATATGTCCTGTATTCCGAGAACATCTTTTATAATCGTTGCAAGAAGCTTTCTGCAGAACACACGTTGAGAAGCACGGACATAATATAAATAATGTGGAATTTATAACTAGCAAGCACAGTTGCATTAGAGCTCCATGGTCTCCCGGATGGTAGGAAGCCACTCATCGTCCCTCATTCCCAGTCCCTCGAGTCTAAAACGGGGATGCGATCTGTCCTGCCCACCTGCCGGGGACTCGGGCAGAACGCGGTGAGGTGACAGGTGAGAGCAACTTCGGCACGTCTGCTACAGGGCGGCGAACGAACGTCTGAACTAAGACAGGCAGGGTTGGACTGGCCCCAAGAACTCGCCAGGAAGAAAGCCAGCAAATGGGGTTGTTTCTATGCTTGGTTTCTGATCATTCTGTCCTGCCAACATTCCAACACATATGCCACAGACTGTGACAGCGTCTTTATAGGGTCTGTGACACTCCGCAAACATTTCAGACTGAGAAATGTGCACCAGGTGGCTCGTTATCAAAGCGGTCCCCATCTCCGCAGGCAGCCGGGGGGCTTTGCCTTGGTGCTGGATTCCAGTCACCGTTTCTCCGTAAAAACCTCCACTGCCTGCATCAGCTTGGGTCCAGAGCGTTGTCACGGGAGGATTTTCAGACTCCGTGTCCCAGACGAGGATTTGGGGACAAGGCGGCCACACGAGCCGGCTCCCACTAGGAGAGGCTGCCGTCACAAACAACCCAAGTCTCACGGCTCAGAAAGCGGACAGGTTTCTCTCCCTTCCTGGGTCAGCACAGCTTTGTCTCTTGTGTCTGTTCCGTCCCTGATGGGTCCCCTGGCACGAGGGCAGAGCAGGACCAGCACTGGAAATCTGGGTGCCCGGAAAACGTCTTTGATGAGAAAACCCCTGAACCTACTCGGATTCCCTCGGCCACGTGTGTGACATGGCCACAGCCCATGTCGGCACAGGAGAGAGCACTTCTCTCTCAAGAGGGCGCAGGGGGTCACCGGCCGTGGGCAAGGGTGTGTGATCCTACAGGAAGGAAGGGAGCAAGGGGTCTGCCGTGACGCCCGAGGAGCCATAAACCCGGCACATCCCCCGAAAATGAAAAGGAGTATGAAGCGGGTCACCGTTCACCCTCAGGCCATCTGGTTGCAGGGCAGAGGCTGCAGTGGTCTGGCTAGGAAACCTCCATCGTCCTACAGCACATGCGAGATCTGGGCTTCATGGTCATCAGCTCAGACCCTCTCCTGCTCGGTGTCCTTACACACCGGAAAGCTGGAGGCCCCGGACCCAGGAATCCAGGATTTCAAAGTTTCCTTTTCCCTTTGCCCGGCCAGAGTGCGAGCTCAGCCCTCCGCAGAGGCCCCTCTCTGCACCTCCGAGACCTGAGCGCTGTGCCTACGCGAGAGGGTCAGTGGTGCTAAAGTAGCAGAGAGGAATCGCCGTACCACAGTCTGCTGGGAGCACGTGGCCTGTGGACTCCCCCGAAGCCAGAGCACGCCAGATGGACGGCGAAAGACAAATCCGAACCTGAGCTCTCTGTAAGCGCCTTCGACGGAGGGCTGGGTTTTTCTCAAAATCATTAGGGCTGTGACCACTTGTGGGCAGCTCACTTTGCTGACAATAGCCCCATTGCCCTTTCTACAAGGACACTTCATACATGCAAAACCGTAAGGTAATGAACCGGGCAGTTATCTTAAAACCCAGAATATCACCAATCTAGGTGAAATGTGCCGTGTGCCCGCTGGAAACCCATGGCCTGTCTCGGATGCCCCCGAGACAGACGTTGCTGTGGGTTCATCCCGGTGGTGCCTGCCTGCACGGGGGTCTCCTCTGACCACGATGGGACAGAATCCCGGTTGTTCCAATGGCTCCCTGACTAGCAGGGTCTCACACTCACCCCCACACACATCCATTCTCTCAAACACACTCATGGACGATTGTGTGATTGGACACCAGAAGGGAAGATTGTTCCGTGTTTAAATCTGAACCCCACCAAGTGCAAGATGCGTCACTCTCAGCAAATCCCTGAAACTCTTTGATCCACAGGCAGGACACCCTGGCCTTATGGGGTTTGCAGTTCTTGGGGCCCAGAGAACAGATCCCCTTGCCCTCGTCCTGGAGGCTGACGGTTCCAGGACAGACCAAGAACGAGCGTGCAGAGCGGCTGCATTTCCTGACGGCACGATTACCTGCACAACTTCCTGGAGAAACAGAAAGGTGTTTTCTAAGGAGCAAGTCCTCCTAAAGGATGCATTTCTCTTCACTCTCACAAACTCTTCTAGAGCAATTTACGCTCTATAATTGCAGCTCTGGCACAATAAATTAATTGAACGCCGAAACCTGCAGCCAGTTGCTCTGGCCGTGTGCCAGCCCCTGCCCCAGCCCTGGGCGCAATGGCAAAGTCTCTCCCCTCGTGGAATGTTCTAGAGCATGTGCGAGAGACTTACATGCATAAGAAATCAGTACAAGGGATCTCAGTGGTGATTAGCACAGGTAAGAAAACAGCACGAGGTAGGAAAGGAGAAGAGAACTGCTTTGGAACGGTGGTGGGGAAGGCCTGTGCATCATTCTGAAACCCATCTACAAAACCAGGGAGTGAGCCAAGAACCTTCGAGGGGACAGAGCTGCAGGAGGAAGGAGCAGAAAGGGCAAAGGCTCAGAGGCTGAACCGTAGGAGGAGATGAAGCAAAGGAGAAGGCAGGGGTGAAGCATGTGGGTCTAGCAGGCCCCGGGAAGGTTTGGATGTAATTCTGGGGGAAATTAGAAGCTTCTAGAAGCTGGGGAGTGTCATATGGTCTCACCTTTAAATGCAGGGCCCAAATCATGTTGAGGGGAAGGTATTCCCGGAGAGGCCTGAGCAGGTGGGGAACTACTCAGTAAGGAGATATGCAAGAGGCCAGGTGGGAGGAGATGCCTAGAGCCTTCCAGCATATTCCACGGGGTAACAAAAACAGGAAAAGGGAACTGGAAGCCGGTGTTGAAGTCTCGTAACTATAGAGAGCGCATTCCCTGGAAGATAACCTTTGTGAGGGGCGGACTGGGGTCCCGTCAGCCCCCCTGCTGATGCCGAGCGCCACCCCCTCCACCATCTTCAGCCCCCTTCAGGACTCGCACGGGAGCGTGCCGGTGCCCACCCCGCACACAGCGTCCAGAGAGTATACTGACTGGCGCTCGGCCAGTCTGCTCGGTGGATGGTGTTCCCAAGCCCAGGCCAACAACATGGAAACAGTTCCCCGCAGAGAGATCAAATATTTAAAAACAGAAGGAAGAAAGGAAGGAAAAGCAGACTTGATTAAAAGGACCCCATCTTCCAAGTTGGCGCCTTCTGTAAGTCTTTTGTCATTCATCTTTATGGATATAAAATTATCGTCTGAAGGAAGAATGTTAATAAAACTGACATTTCCCCATCAGTCAACTTAACTCACAATATAACATTTTCCTGATCCAATTATGTCTGCCTGATGACTGACATCCCGTTGAACATTGTTGTTCATGTGGAAAAGTGCATTAAAAAGGCCCAGTGATGATTTATCATGCAGAAAGCTGCCTCTTCCAGCAGGGAAGCCCCTCAGTGTGAAGGTCTAGCGGGGAGGAGCTCCTCCTCATGTCCTGGGCGCGTGAGCCTCGCGCGTGTGGCAGCCCAGCGTGGAAGGGCAGCGACGTGAGGTCCAGAGCCTCCTGGCCCAGACAGGGCTCCCCACGTGGCTGTGTGGATTAGCCAGCAGCTCCTGCTCCCCCTCGGGGTCCTGCTAGCCTCAGCCTCCCCCCACCCAGCACCCATGCTCAGCTCCACGCCCACAGCCTGCAGACTCCCTGTGTCTCAGCTTCCTGGGAGCATTCTGGATTCACAGAAGAATGAGCAAGGCTTGGGGTGGGGCAGGGCAGGAGCTGGGTACATCCCCAGATGCAAGGGGAGGGTGTGTAGGGTGTGTGGGTTTCTCCGGAGTTGTTGTAACACAGCACCCTGGGGCTGGGCAGCTTCGCAACAAACGGTTGTCCTCTCCCAGTGCCGGAGGCTGGAAGTCTGAGCTCAAGGGGTTGGCAGTTTGGCTCCTACCTCCTGCCTCTCTCCAGGGGTTTGCTGGCATCTTCAACGTCTCCAGACTTGTGGATACATCCGCCCCGATCTCTGACTCCATGTTCGCATGGTATTCTCCCTGCGTGCGTGTCTGTATCCAATTTCCCCTTTATATAAGTTCGTCTACTAAAGAAAAAATTATTCTGACACTTGTTTAAATAGTAAGGAAGGATTTATTAAAGACTACTGCAACAGGGGACAGAGAGTGACCACAACCAAAAACAGCAAAGACAGCTGGGGATTTGTAGTCACAGAGCAGACTGAGGGTGGAAAATCACTAAGAGGGGACATCAAGCCTAGGGGATTCTCACTAAATCGACTTAGCAAGATTCTTGCTACAGGTGGGCTGGGTGGGCCAAGGACAGGATGGGGGCCAAAGTCAAGGCCTGGTCCAGAAGGGAATCAGAGGGACCTAGCTGAAATGCAGTCAAAGAAAAATCATTCCCAGAGGACACCAGGCACCCAGGGTTAGGGCTCATCTCCATTCACTCGTTTACACTGGGTGACAACTAGCAAAGACTCTATTTCCAATAAAGTCACATTGATGGGTACCTGGAGAAGCCCTCAGCATCTTTTGGGGATGCATAACAGAAGGCATTCCTCATTCCTTACCTTTTTTTTTCAAGATTTTATTTATTTATTTGAAAGAGAGAGAGCAAGAGAACACAAGCAGGGGGAGGGGCAGATGGAGAGAGATAAGAAGACTCCCCACTGAGCAGGGAGCCAGATGTGGGGCTCGATCCCAGGACCCCAAGATCATGACCTGAGCCAAAAGCAGACACTTAACCCACTGAGCCACCCAGGCGCCCCGTCATTGCTTACCTTTGAAACAATCCATCCAGGAGTGTTGTCCGCAGGTCAGGCTCCCTGGAAACAGAGCCTGAGACAAGGATTGGACTCAGGCAGGAGTGTGGTCAGGAGAAACCTGAAAGGGAGTGGAGAAAGTACCACAGAATGGGTCGATCTAAGCAGGAAGATAGAACATGGCCTTGGCCAGATTCAGGGTCCACCTTTGTCCCTGTACCCATCAGTCCTGGAGAGGGTGTCACCTCCCTGTCACATGGCTTCCTGCAGCGGAGGGCGGTTCTCCTGGAGAGGGGCTGCTGAGGGAACCCTGGAGCCATAGCACAGCCTGGGGGCTCATCCCCGGCCTGGGAAGGGGGTCCAGCAGGGCTCTGCAGGGAGTGGTCCAGCAGGAGAAACAATGCTCTGGGGCTCATGCCTATACTGGCTTCACCGCTGGCTGGCAGCTGCTGGGGCTCCTCTCCTCTGCCTGGGCCATGCCGTACAAACTGCTGAGAGCTAACACCCTCTAATGAAATCAAGCAATGGGGACAAAAGTCCTAATTTTATGTCTTTTCTACTCTCCAGCCGCAGCAGCGATGTCCTGAAGAGGTCTCCACTGACCAAGTGCGGTCTGTCTGACCAGTAGCAGGAGCAGCAAAAGCAGCCGTGACCCAGGGCTCTGCTCCCTCAGAATGTTTGTTCCGAGTGTCCCCAAGGGATACTGTCACCATCAGCTCAGGGTCGGTGACCAGACTTGTTCCAGATGGCTTGAAACAGAAAAAAATAAATACTCTGTATTCCCTTGCTGAGATTGGAGAGAAGAAACTTTGTTTCAAAGGATTTTTTTTTTAAACCCTCAAGGGGTTGTATTGGAAATGGCACAAAAAGACACTTTCTAGTGGATATTTAAAAAAAAAAAAAAGAAGTCTGGCTTCGGTCATGTGCGAGGGTGGGGACAGGTGAAGAGACTTTATTAATTTCTTGAAAATCTTAAAAAAAAAAAAAAAGTTTTCCCAGGCCATAAGGCAGAATGACCCCAAATGTTCGGAGGATGAAATTTTTGGCCAACTTAAAAAAAAAAAAACAAAAAAAAAAACCTTCACGTATTTGCACTGCTTGGTTTCCATGGGAACCTAAGAAGAACTCTATAATGCTTTGAGAACTTCTATTTTTATATTAACCCTTTATATCACACACAAAGGAAACGTAGATGGAAGGGTGGAGTAGGGAGGGGGCAGTTTAAGGATCTTTGCGTCTTGTTTCAAAATCGCGCAAGAACCGTGTTTGCTGGAAAAGCAGCACGCTAACATTTCTCTGAAGGCAGAAAGCAAACTGTGTATGTCCTCCCACTAGGAGCAGGGACTGGGGAAAAGTAATTAACGTGCATATCACTCATTCCGCCTGTACTGTGACTGTGGACGCCTATCCCCAGCCCGGCGTGCCAGGCTGACACCTGCAGGGCCCCGGCCTGTGGCATTTGACCCGGCAGCAGCCGTGTGAGGCGTGAGCAAGTGGGCTCTTATCCTGGGTGTGCGCTCGGGAACATCACTGGCCTGACGTCCCAGGTCCTGAACACATCAGGAGGAGCCTGGAAGCCATCCAGATGTGGACGAAGAAACTCCTTTTAGGAAACGATGTTAGCCTCCGCCTCCGCGGGGTCCTCGCCTATTGTCGGTTCCTAGTGTTTACACTTGGGCTTCCTTCCTGAGCAAGAGCGAACAGTGGTGTGTGATGTCATGGAGCTTCATTTACGTTCTTAAGCCGTCCCAACGCTGGGGGAGAAACCACCACCACCGCCACCAAAATAGCAACACGGGTGAGTAAATAGGAGTGGGTTTTTTCAGGTCACATTTGCCCCCAAAATAAACCTATTTTAAAAATAATATGTGAATCAAACAGCAACAGGAAGCTGATGGAGCTAATGTGAGCACCTGTTTTTCCTACACAAGAAACTAAAATAAACTCACTGTAATGAAAATCAAGTGCAAAGAAATGATTGCCTAATTAATTGAATGCTTAACTGATTAGCTGTGCTCCGTAAATGTCTCTGATGTCTTTCCCACTGATTGACAGTGCAGCAGCAAGACAGGAGGAGGCGTCATCGCCCCTGACCTGGCCTGCCCGGGAGGCACCTGAAGTGGACCGCCCAGGCTCGTGGGTCAAGGGCTTTGCTCTGAAGAGCAGCGCCCTAGCTCAGTGGGCCAGCACCTTGCGACTGGGCGGCCTACACCCCCAGCTCTGGGCTGGCTTTTCTTTGCTCCTTGGAGGAGGACGCACCTGGGTGGGGGCTAACAGGGCAATCTCAGGGTGATTTTCTGACAGATCGTGAGATTGCTGGGATCCCAGGAGGTGCTGCACACCTGTCATGCTGGGCCCGCATCGCAGCTGGGGTTCCAAACCTGCTTCATTGGCATCGTCTCCCCAATCACACTAAGCTGCATGAGGGCAGGGACCAAGCATGTCTGGTTCTCCTCACCAGCATTCCAGACTTGGCACCTATTCAGAGACTGGGACATAATAAGAACACAGTAAATAGGGGCGTCTGGGTGGCTCAGTTGGTGAAGTGTCCGCCTTTGGCTCAGGTCATTATATCAGGGTCCTGGGATCAAGCCCCATGTTGGGCTCCCTGCTCAGCAGGGAGTCTGCTTCTCCCTCTCTCTCTGCCTGCCACTCCCCCTGCTTGTGCTCTCTCGCTCTCTGTCAAATAAATGAATAACACCTTTAAAAAAAGATTTCTAAAAAAGAACACAGTAAATATTTGCTGAATGGGGGTAATGTTTAAGGAGAAGGAAGTAGTAATATGTGGTTAGTTTTCTATCACCATTGAGATAAATTATGGCAAAACAGTGGTGTGAAGCAACCCAGGTTTATTCCCTAACAGTTCCACAGGTCAGAAGTCTCACTGGACTGAAGTCAAGGTGTGGGCAGGGCTGGGCTCCTTTCTGGAAGCTCTAGGGGAGAATTGGTGTCCTCGCCAGCTCCACCTTCTACGGGTTGCTCACACTTCCTGGCTCATGGCACCTCCCTCCATCTTCAAGGCCAGAGGAGCAAGTCTGTCTCACACTGTCCAACGTCCTTCTTCTTTTTTTTAATAATATTTTTTATTATATTTTGTTAGTCACCATACAGTACATCCCTAGATTCTGATGTAAAGTTCCATGATTCATTATTTGCATATAACACCCAGTGCACCGTGCAATATGTGCCCTCCTTAATACCCATCACCGGCCTATCCCATTCCCCCACCCCCTCCCCTCTAAAGCCCTCAATTTGTTTCCCAGAGTCCATAGCTTCTCATGGTTCATTCCCCCTTCTGTTTACCCCTCCTTTCTTCTTCCCTTTCTTCACCTACCGATCTTCCTACTTCTTATGTTCCATAAATGAGTGAAACCATATGATAATTCTCTTTCTCTGCTTGACTTATTTCACTTAGCATAATCTCCTCCAGTCCCATCCATGTTGCTGCAAATGTTGGGTAATCATTCTTTCTGATGGCTGAGTAATATTCCATTGTATATACAGACCACAACTTCTTAATCCAGTCATCTGTTGAAGGGCATCTCGGTTCCTTCCACGATTTAGCTATTGTGGACAATGCTGCTACGAACATTGGGGTGCATATGGCCCTTCTCTTCACGACGTCTGTATCTTCGGGGTAAATACCCAGTAGTGCAATGGCTGGGTCATAGGGTAGCTCAATTTTTAACTTTTTAAGGGACCTCCACACTGTTTTCCAGAGTGGCTGTACCAGCTTGCATTCTCACCAACAATGTAGGAGGGATCCCCTTTCTCCACATCCTCTCCAACATTTGTTGTTTCTTGCCTTGTCAACTTTTGCCATTCTAACCGGCGTAAGGTGGTATCTCAATGTGGTTTTGATTTGAATTTCCATGATGGCTAATGATGTTGAACATTTGTTCACTTCTAAGAACCCTTGCAATGATATCAGGCCCCCTTAGACTATCTAGGATGACCTCCCCATCTCAAGGCCTGCTCATCTACAACCTTCGTCCTCCTCTCCCTGGAAGGTCACATTCAGAAGTACCAGGATTAAAACATAGGAGTCTTTGGCAGGGACTCTACAAATGTCATCAGACAAAATAGAGCTTTTTAGAAGAAAACAGGAGACTCTATCGAGAGGGTGCTTTGCTCACTTGTTTGCTGAGCACTAGCTGTTTGCTTAGTAAAGGTTTGTAGAATAGATTCATGTCCCACACCCATCTCTCAAGAAATGACCACCTGTTCTGTGCTGCTAATAGCACAGTCGCTGGACTAGAAAGGAAGCATAATTGCGAGCTGCACCTCTATAATTAAATTTTAGGCTCCTTGGTGACAGCAGCCAAACACAATAATCCTATCTAGCTGACATACAGAGAGCACTTTCAAATCTGCAAAGTGGTTCTGTAAACCTTACCCCACTGCGCCTTCATCCCCACCCTGCAGGTGGTTCTTGCTGGTTCCATCTGACAGAAGGAGAAACGCAAGTTCAAAGACATGGATTAACTCAGTCAAGATCTAATGGCCACCAAATCCCGGGACCATGTCTTTCTGATCCACATTGCCAGCATAACCTGTTCCGTAGGATTGTCTCACTCTGAACAAATAGGGGATAAAACAGCCAATCTTTGGTCATATGATACGGACTAAAAAGGCTGGAGGAAAGGCCAGCTGTGTTCAGGAGTTAGAGAAAGGGTCCAGGAGGGGCAGCGACAGGAGGGGATGATACAGCAAAGGGATGTCTGGGCTCTAGAACTCAAAGTCACCCAACACTGACCCCAGCCGGCCATTTCTGGGTGACTTCCCAGCACTTCCTCCAGATACTTCCACGCCTACAAGCAGGACACACTCCTCGAGGCCCTGATTGTCCTGAATTCCCAGCATCACATGGCGACAGGTGTGTGATGGAGCCACACCAGTGTTGGGGGAACAGCCCCGAACATAATTCTCCTGCTTTATTCCACTCACCGCTGACCATCTCCAAGAGGAGAGTGAGCGAAGGAGGGAGGGAGAAAAGGTGGGGAAGAAAAGGCATTGAGGACAGAACAGATTTTTAACGGTCCATGGGCTCTGTGGTTGACTTTTCCTGAGACTGATTAGAACAACCAGTCGACTTCTAAACAAAAGACTGAGAATCTTTCTTCACCTCCCTGTTCTCTCTATGGCCCAGAATCTTCTTTTTTTTTTTTTTTCAGATTTTCTGAAAGAATATTCATAAGGAACGACAGGGTATAAAACCCCCAAGAAATGAAAGTCAAACTGACTTGCCCTCACCTAACCTGAGTAATGTCTGAGATGGGGAATTTCCAATTACACACGCTTCCCGTCCCTTCCAGTAACAGAGCCACACTGTCATTAACCAGGGACGCAAGAACACAAATTCTAACACGCTGGCAGGTATGGACCAGGCGCGGGACTCGACCCAGACGTTAGACGTTCTGATGCATTGATTGTGAGGAGTAATGAAGAAAGTGAAGACACATCTCTGCCCTTGAGAAATAACTTAGTTGGGAAAAAGGTTCCTAGCGACCCATGAAATGAGTAGAGACAATTAACGATTTATCCACCAGTGTGTAATCGTAACACACACAGCACACAGCAGCATGGTGGGGAGAAAGAGAGACAAGGGGATTAACAGAACTCCCACGTTATCTGAGGCCAGTCAGCAAAGATTTCCACTGCTATACTGATTGGTTGGTTGGTTGGTTGGTTGGTTGGTTGGTTGGTTGATTCAAACACATGAACTGCAGCAGGACCCGCTTGATGTTGAGCCCAAGGATGACCAAGTGGAGAAGGTGGAAAAGATTTCTGTTTGCATAGAGCCTGAGGAATCACAGAAGTGTCATGAGCATCATGAATGAAAAGAACAGTTGGTACCAGGAGACAAAACAGCAGGTGACCTGCTCTGGGACCCCACACATACACTGTCACCTCATCACCCTTGTGTATTTCTTTCCCAGTGGTTATCTCCACGGTCTCCTTTCTTGAGGTGTTTCTTGACTGTCACCATGCCCCCTCCATGCCTCACCTTCACTGAGAGTGGGTGGCTCCTCCCCCACGTCCCTACTTCCAACAAAATTCCAAACACATTGTCCACACTCACGGTTATCTGCGTAATGAACAAAAGTGTGATTTATGAGACGCAAACTAAATGAGAGGTCTTTTCAATCCAGTAGAGACCAATAAAGACACAAACAGGAATGAGAAATTTTGAAGGCAAGCAGACACTGATGACCATTGGCTCCCGTGGCTGTTTAGTCCAGCTTTGGCTGATGGCGGCACCCACATTTCCTTCTCAACCAGCACCGTCACCTCTGCGTGGTCTCACATCATTCCATTTTTCATGCCGTGTTTATGGGGCAAGGTTTATGCTACGTTAAAAATGAGATTAACCAACTGGATTTGTAGAAGGAGAAAAGTTTACCACTCACTGCTTCAACACAAATTGTGTTGTATGTTATGGTCCTCGCGATCCCCCTTAGCGCACAGAATAGATGTTCCGTTGTGGCCGAGCAGCTTCCGAGGATGCATGATGGCAGGGCTGCTGTACGCTTCTCCCATTTCCTTTTTAAATCATGGGAAGAGTGCACTGAAACAAAACATCTTTTATTGCCTTGTGCACCAAAAGGACCGCAGGGAGTATTTACCAAGGGGTTTTAACACAAATATTTTCAGAGATTTCCATGCGGTTGAGGTCCCAGACTATTTGCACTTGAGTGGATGGGGCAATTGATCTATAAACTACTTGCTTTAATAATTACTAGCAATATCCTGGGTTTTCAAGATTTCATCTCTCATTCCCTGCAAGACGTGATAGCTTCAACAATCAAATCCCTTCTTGGCAGCATGTTGGCTGTTAGCTGTGAAAAGTCAGTACAATTCCAAATGCAGGGTCATTGACCTTACCGAGCTCCAGGACCTCAAGAAGGAGATGCCGACAGGCTCAGGGCTGGAGCCAGAAATGCCAAATACGATGCATTCTGATGTGGATCAGCCTAGGAAAGGCACACATTCACTCTCTGTCTCTCCCTCTCTCTCCTTGTCCTGCACATGCACACATGTATGTGTGTGCACACACGTGCACACATGCACGAAGGGATGCACTTGATGAGACCACCACCACCAACATCAGCTCCCACTTTTTCAATTGTTCGTCATGTCAGGCAGCAGCTACTAAGTGGAATTGGAGATAAGAATGTGTTGTCTTTTCCCAAATAAGTAAGCCTGTGTCTGACATGACTTCATTTAACATCCCATTAGGAAAGACAGCACCACCAGCCCATCCAGGGACAGCCTCATTATCTCCCTCTGCAGCATATGCCTCACACACCGGCTGTGCTGGGGACCTGGTTTGCATTAAACTGCTCTCCTTCTCCTGCAGCCTCCTCTCCAAACCCCCCAGATTCGGAGCCTGACTGTGTGCCACTGGTGGCCTTTGGTGAAGAAATGGACTGCACCCTGATTCCTTCCAGCACTGGAAGGCTCCCTTTCTGTACCCTCAAAGGAGGAGACTCATAGCCCCTAAGATACCTGAGATTGGAGAAATGCACCGTATCATTCATTTGCTGGTTGAGCTCCTTCACTGAACCTGGTCTGCGGGGCTGTCGGACTAGACTTCCAGGCAACTTTGCATCTCAGTTTGAACTGCAACTATCCTCCTTGCTCCAACACAGCAAAAGCTAATTAAGTAGATGTTTTAGTTATTTATCAACGTTCAAATAGAAAATAAAGCTCTGGACCTGAAACAGACACGGTGGCGGGGAAGGAACGAAAGCTGGGTCATGCCTGGCTCTGGGCCAAGTGTCCAGCAGAAGTGGGAAGAGTTTGACTCCTGAGGCCAGTAGGGACCTAGGCAACCCCGTGTGGTGGGAAACCCCAGATAGGTTTACAGATGAACCCAGGAGCAAATGGGGGGAGGCTAGGGAGAGCTGGGGAGCAGAACAGCCACACGGCTGATGTGTCATTGACCCGTGACCTTCTCTGTGCCCTCCCCAGCATCACCATGGGCTGGGAGCAGGGATCCGCCAAAGCAGCTCTGGTCTGGACCAGGACTCTCAGGAGCAGAGGAAAAACAACTGCAAAACCACTGAGCAGTGTTGGGGGAAGGTGGCAGAGTGAGAATCCCATCCTCTCAGCACAAGGTTCTGCAGAACATTACATGTCACACTGACTGTGACAGCCAAAACACTGCAAATTCCGTTAAGGCATTCACCACTAGCGAAAGGCAAACATTAGAAAAACCCCAAAACACGACTCTAGGGTACTTTTGAGAGCCTTGCAGAGATAAAGAAAGGAATAATGTGCAAGAAGGTAACAAAATAGTAGGAATCAGAATATGAATTCATAACAGATCATTTTTTAAAAATATCAATTAAAGATCCTAGGAGTGAAAAAGATGGTCATCGGAATTCTTTAAATCACATTGCGATAGGGACCCGGTCGGAGAAAGCATACGTATAGTAAAGCTCATTCTGAATGCAGCGCAAAGTAGAGAGAGAGTGAAACAGGTGGATGGCACAGAAAGGGATACAGAATAGAAACTGAGATTGCAACATGCATGAAGGGGAGAATGGTGGGTGGTAGAGAAATGGTATTTGAAGGACGCATGGCTAGAAACTTTCACGATGTGATGAGAAAGTAGGAGCTTTCAGCTAATGAGCCACACTGAGTGCTAAGCAGGGTACACAGAAGTCAACCATAGGGAAACTGTTACGGAATGTAAAGGGGAAAGAAAGTATTGAAAGCTACCTAAAAGAAAACACATGTGATTACAAAAGAATGACACCTAGACGGCCAGCAAATGTCTCTTCAGCAACAACAGAAGCCAGAAGATAATGAGTGAACAGTCTCCAAGTGTGAAGGGTACGTAGCATTCAACGTGCCCTCCGAGGCTGCTGTTCCAGAGTGAGTGTAAAGGAGGCCAAGATCCTATCAGAGTGTGAAATGAGAAACAAGCTTGACCACCCAGACCCTCACAGAGAAAACTACTAAAGGAGATACTTCAGCAAGAAGAAAAGTGAACCGGAGGAGAATGGCCTGTTGATGCCCACAGTGAGCAAAGAAATGGATAAAACATATTTCAGTGACTCTGTTTAACCTCTAACTAGAATTTTTAAATGTAAGACTATTGAATTAAACTTCCAGACAACAATGCAGGGTGGAGGCAACTGGAGAAGGAGAAAAACACCAAATAACTTTGACTTTATTGGAAGAGAAACTGTTAGCAACTTAAAGGTATAGCCAAAACACATGTAAAGAGATATAATACCTTCCAAACCAGAGGGAGAAAATAATATAAGAAAAGCCTCATGGAGGCAACCAAACTCAGGTAAGGAGAGAAAATAGAAACAAATGTAACAGCGTTCACCACAAATGTGACAATCAAAATCATCTAAAAAGACAATTCAGTTTAAAGAACAAATCACAATAGAAATAACAAAATATTTAGAACTCATTGACAGAAATGTCACTATTTATATGAGAACTCATGAGACAGCTATAGCAGTCCTTACAAGTAAATTTACAGTTTTTACTAAATTTTTTAAAGTTATAAAATAAATGAGCTGATCATTCAAGAACTCAATAAAATAAAAGGAGGGTCAAGGAAGGAGAAGAAAGGAAGTCATGGATAGCATTGAACAGATAGGACATGATGAAACTCAGAAGACAGAATACGGATGACCTATAAAACCAAAATCCGTTTCTTTGAAAGGAACTATTTAACAGTCGACCGAGCAGAAGGTCCAAGTGAAAACAGGAGGCACAAATAAATAGAATTAAGATCTTAAGAAGAGGGGCACCTGGGTGGCACAGCGGTTGAGCGTCTGCCTTCGGCTCAGGGCGTGGTCCCGGCGTTCTGGGATCGAGCCCCACATCAGGCTCCTCTGCTCTGAGCCTGCTTCTTCCTCTCCCACTCCCCTTGCTTGTGTTCCCTCTCTCGCTGGCTGTCTCTATCTCTGTCGAATAAATAAAATCTTAAAAAAAAAAAAAGATCTTAAGAAGAGTTTAGGGCTCCCGGGTGCCTCAGTCAGTTGAACACCAACTCTTGGTTTCCACTCAGGTCATGATCTCAGGGTCGTGAGATCAAGCCCCGTGTCGGTCTCCATGCTCATCAGGGAGTCTGCTAGAAGATTCTTTCCCTTTGCCCCTCCCCCCCGCCTCTCTCTCTCTCAAATAAATAAATCTTTTTTAAAAAGAACTTAAAAAGTTAATAACTGTGGATAAACAGAAGTGTTAAAATCATAAGTCTATTGTGAGCGACCTTTCATCAGTACATTTGAACATTTAGGAGAGACGGATAGTTTACTATATAAAAATTGTAAAAGTCATTCTCACACAGCATCTGGTGGCTTTTAAGGGAGAGTTTTACAAAAACTTCCAGGACGAGAGAATGTGTTTATTACACAAATTGTTCCAGCAAATACATGAAGCAAATAAAACACATGACTCATTTTTTGACACCAATATAATTTGATATCAAAGCTGGGCAAGGGCATTATGAGAAAAGAAAATTACAGGGTGGCCTCACAAAGAACATAGATGCAAAAATCTTAGATTAAATATTTGAAAATTAAATCTCACACTGTGGTAACAAATGGTACCTTGTAGTCAAGTGGGCTGATTTATTCAGGAAAGTAAGAGGCAGCTCAGGTAAGAGTCTGGGACTGTTACTTGCCGGGGAGGGGGTCTGACTCAGCAGGGAAACAGGTGGCCAGGGTCAGGCAGTGACTCCCACCTCCACCCCACCCTGCAAAATTCAGCACCCAGTGCAGGTATAAAAACAGACAAAGCAAAACAAAACAACAACAAGCTAGAAACCTCCAAACGAATCCAAAACAGAAGACACATCCTCTACTGGATTTAAAAAAGAAAAAAAAAAGGAGAAGAAGGAAGGGGAAAGAAGCGGAGGATAGAGTAGGAGGAGGGAGGGAGAGAGGGAGGAGGGAGGGGGAGAGGTAGGAAGGGGAGGAGGAAGAGGGGGAGGAGATGGGGAGGATGAGGAGGCAGGGGAAGAGGGGGAGGAGGAGGAGAGAAGAGGAGGAGAAGGACTAGAAGAAGACAGAGAAGGAAGAGGAGGAGGAAAAAGAGGAGGGGGAGGAAAGAGGCGGAGGAAGAAGGGTTGGAGGAAGGAGGGATAGGAGCAGAGGAAGGGGAGGAGAGAGAGAAGAGAAGGAGGAGGAACAGAAGAACACAGAGAAAGAAGGGGAGGAGGAAGTGGAGGAGGGGGAATGAGGAGGAGGAAGTGCTAGAGGGAGGAAGAGGAAGGGGAAAGGGAGGAGGGAAATAGAGGGGGAGGGGAAATGGAGGAGGAGGAGGAACAGAAGAAGACAGAGGAGGAAGAGGGGAAGGAAGTGCGAACCTTGAGTTTCCTGGTGGAGCGTTGGCACACCCTAACGCTATCAGGCACTTCTGAGGATGCCGCCCCCATGGCTCATTCCTGATGCTTTTCTGGGGATGCTGGCCAATGCAGTGCATTTGAAAAACAGAACAGAGGTACAAGGATTGGGAATGAAGTGGCAAAACTACCATTGTTTGCAGATGAATAGACTGTCTAAGAGAAATTCCAAGAGTCTACTGCCAACCTATTAGATAGAACTAATAAGGGGATTTAGGGTGCTTTCCAGATCCGAAATCAATATGCAAAAACTAAAAGTAGTTCTCTGTGTTAGAAAGAGCCCATAGGAAAATGTAATAGAAAAAAAAATTACCAAAGCCACAGAAACTGCAAGTTACCCAGGAATAAATATAAGAAAAGGTGAGCTGGGAAAGATGTTTCTGCCATGTTACTGAAGGGTCTGACAGAGGCCTGAGTAGATGAAACAGGTCACTATGGCCACAGAGCGTATCCTAAAGAAGTTAACACTTCCTCACATCAGTCTATAATTTCAATGAAACCCAGTAACCTTCACAATTGGAAGTTTTGTCATGCGTGATACACGATTACTAACATTTGTGTGGGAGGAAAAGTCAAAGAATAACCATGACGATTCAGCAGGAAAATTAACAAAACAGGGCCCGCCTGGCCCTACCAGGCATCAAGACTTACCCACGGTGGTTAAGAGGCTCTCGTGTTTGGACAGGCAATGAGATCCAGAGAACAGAATAAAAAGCCCGGGAGCACGCACGCGCCTGTGCGAATCTGGCACAAGCTACAGAAGCTGCGTACCCTCCTGTCTGGTTTCCCATCGCCGAAGACCACGTTCTGTCTGGGAGCATGGCTACTCGGAATTTCCAACTCCTGAAGTCTGGCCAACGGATGAAACCGAAACTCCGGGTAGTGGCTTAGAGGACGCATGCCCTCTACCCTCTTTTCCCACATCTCTTCCATCGTGCAGTTTGGAACGTAGATGGACGGTGGAGGCCCCAGCTAGGACCACGGGGGTGAGGAGAATGCCCCAGGGTTGGAGAGCTGTGTTCTTGGAGCCAGACGGCCAGACCAGCCTGGGAAAGGCTGGCTCCAAACTGTACACTTTCCTCTGTTGCAGCCCCTTCTCCCGGGACATTGCATTTCTCAAGGGAGATCTCCACCTTAACGGAGAGAGGAGGCATTAAAAATCAGTGGGGACACTCCATCAATTATGCAGGGACAACTGTCTACCTGTAGGAAAGGAAAACACAGTCAGATGTTCCCATCATGGACAGAAGTGAACTCCGGATGGAGTTGAACACCAACGTGGAAAATAAAGCTTGAAGGAAGTTGGAGGGATTACAGACTCGCTTTACTTAGCACGACAGGAAAGCAGGCCTTAAACAGCACCAGCTCAGAAGTCACTGACCTCCACCCAGTGGAGGGGCGCCCAGGGGGCTGACGAACACCTGCCCAGAATCTTAGCATCGCTAGGCTTCAGGGGACAGGAGTTAAAACGGTAATGAGGTAGGTACCCATCAGATCCAACAAAGGTGACCTAAGAAGCTTCTGTGGCGGAGAACAGGAAGGCGGGACGTTAGGTCGGGTGCGCAGGGAAGTGCTCGGGTGGGACCCGAAAGGTGGGAAGGGGCCGGCCCTGTGAGAGTCAGGGAAGAACACGGGGCAGGGAGACAGCCAGTGCACAGCCCCGGCTCAGGAAGGACTGGGCTTGTGGGAAGCTGTGTCAGTCTCCTAGTGGACAGAGAACAGAGCAGCAGGCTCCTGCGTGGCCTCTCTAACTGTGCAGCCCTGAGCCGCACCTGGCTCCTAGACACATGCCGAGCACGGACGCGCGGGGGCAATCCGCTGTCTGCTGAGCCGCCGCCAGCTCCCCAAAGGGCATCCACATCCCTGCTGGCCCTTCCAACTTCTTCTCTGTTGTTACCGCAGGTGGGGGTGGACTCCAGGCCACTTTCTATTCAGGGTGATGGCCAACACGTCCCCCAGCCCTGCTCTATCCAGCAGCGGTTCCCTTCCTACTGACCTCCTGCTGAAACCCGCCCCATCCTCTGGGCTCTGGCTCGTACCCTGTGTGCGACAGGAAGGCTCCGCCAGCCTGTGTCCAGCTCCAGGGGAGCCATTCCGGCCTCGCCCCCATCCCGGAGCGGGGCTTCCTTCACAGCACAGGGGTAGCCTCTTGGTAATGGGAGCGTGAGGACCAGAGTCAGACAGCCCAGGGTTCAAGTCCTGACCGTGGGCATGCCATTCAGCCTTTCTCGTCTCCTGTCCCTCACCTGCAATGGGAAGAAATAACACCATCATCAGAGAGCGCAGGCTCACACCCCACACTGGGTGCTGGGTGCTGGGTACCTGTGAGAGTGCAGGGCACACAACACTCCCTTGATAAACGGTCAACGTCTGCTCCTGTGTGGACGATGGCCTCCTCTCATTCTGCCTGCTGCTATGAAGGGACACAGCCTCTGTTTTAACCTCACACGCCCACCAGCAACACAACAGTACCTGGTAATTTAAATCAAACAGGAAACAGGATCGAGAGATACGCACACATTGATTGAATGAATGAATGAACATAAGAAAGGGAAGTGGCAGAGCCCGTATCACAAAAGAGGAGTGTGGGAGAACCAGCTGCTCTGTCATTCTGCCAGGAGCGCGGGACCCGTGCTCACACCCCAGCTGCGCCCCTGCTCTCGGCGTGCCCACCCCGCGTCCCACAGCCACGCTGATACGTGACGATAGCACTCACCCCCGTCAGCTGTTCTCAGTGTTCTAGCCTCATTCTGTACTCACACTCCTCACACCTGCCTTGACATTCTGGGCTAGAATGCTCTAGGTGGCCTGACACGTGTCTTAAATTCCAGCTTTTGCAACTAAGGCAGAACTATTAGCGATCACCAAGTTTCTAACACACCAGCGACACCCCGTGCAGTTTCTCCTGGCTCCTCTCCAGGCACTTTGACAAGAGTGCCCGGGTTTGGGGGGCTCTGGCGAAGTGGGTTCCTTAGTGGCCAAAATGCCAGGCTGCCTATGTGTTTCAACCCTGGCTGGAATTTAAAAATGGCCCGGGTCCCCTTCCTGACTGAAGAGGTTACGTGTGCGTGCCTGGATGGGAAGGATCATCCAGACGCGAGGCTCCCTCCACAGCTGACCACCCGCCTGGACGGGAAGGGAGGCAGAGGTGCCGGAGGTACAGAGCCCTCTCTACGATTCCCTTACGAGCAGCCCCTGGTATTTCTCTTCTGGGTTTGGTTTAGGATTTGCCTTTCCTCCCGACGATGCCCACTGGGCTCCCTCCTGCAGCCCTACTCCTCGTGTGCCCAGCTGGGCAGAAGTACGAGCTCATTCGGCAGCTCTTGGGAAGTCGGACTTGTCAGCCCGGACCACAGCCCTGATGGATGAGACACAGCCAGCCGTAAATGCCAGCACAGGCGTGAGCGATGGGCTCGGGACAAGGTCACCCCGATGGCACAAATGTGACGGTCACCAGGCTCGGGGATGATGGACGCTGCCGGCAGCACACAGGAAATGAGATTCTGGGGAGGGGACGGTGCACCAGAGGCAGCAATGGCATCTGTGCTTTGGGGGGGTCATTTGGAGCCGACATTGTGTCCTCGCTGCCACTGCCTGTTCTCCCACCAAAAGATTAGAGGTGACTCCCCCAGCCTCAATGCACAGAATCATTCTAGAAAAGCATTTTGGGAAGAGTCAAATGAGAAATATTGCTCACATTTGAAATGAACCTTGGCGACCCCACTCGGTACGTCCCACCCCCTGTACACTCCCGGTTCTCTGGCGCACCAGCTCCTATACCGTGCTGTGCCACCGCCCAGCCCTTCTCTGGATGCACAGCCAGACTTTCAGACCCCTCCAAGTCAGCCTTTTCATTTGAAGCCTCCTCCACGGCTCACCCTGTGAAAGCCCACCTCCACGGACTGTTCCTGACCCTCCCTCTGGCACCCATTCACGGCTCGACTGTGGACCCCAACTGCAAACGGGGCATGGTCTGCAAGGTATGGGGAAGTCCTGGGCTCATGCTGCCACCTGAGTCCCCTCTATACCGAGGGGATAATAATAGCACACAGGGCAGATGTAAGGGTGGGTTGAGAAGGTGCTAGACATAAAGATAAGTAGAAAGAAATGAAATTGGCACGGTAGTTCTCATTGGGCAGAATTAATTCACTGCTTTCTCCTTCCCCCCTCCTCCTCTCTGGTTAAGGAGAAAAGGCCATGTGCTTCTGTGCTGAGGGACCAGGATGAGCAGACACCCAGGATGGAGAGCAGCCAACGGGTCAGCATCTTACAGAGCAGAGAATTTGAACATTACCAAGTTCCACTTCCGTGTGGGGTGCAGGCTCTGGAGTTTCTGGGGCTTGTATCCCTGACTGCACATTGCAGGCACCTGCTTTCAAAAGCACGGATGCTGGGATCCTCCCCTCCCCCAAGACCAAAGGAATCAGAATTTCTGGGCCTGGGCTCTGGGCATCGGTTCTTGTTAACATTCCGTGATTGATTCTGGGGGGCAGCCACTCCCAATAATCACAGGCATTCACAAACCAGGGATGAGTGCTTCTCTAGGCTTCCAAAAGCTGCAGAAACATCATCCCAACTAACCTGAGATCCGGAGCAGTGACATTGCCACTGGCTACAAAACAAAACTGTCACCGAGTCATCTGCCACCATGCTGAAGGAAGCGTTCTGACTCACTCTAAAAGCAGAGACCCCAGCGCCTGGGGTGAGCCCGAACCAGCCCACCCTCTCCACCTTTCCAAAGACCCCGCCCCTTCCTCATTTGAATAGTCTTCTTTGTTAACGAGGGTTATTTGTTTAAAAGCAAAGAATCTCATCTGATCATCACATGCGGTAATATCTTAGACTTTTATGGCTCTTTGGGGATACAATTTGTGTGTCAT
This sequence comes from Ursus arctos, assembly GCF_023065955.2. NCBI lineage: Eukaryota > Metazoa > Chordata > Mammalia > Carnivora > Ursidae > Ursus > Ursus arctos. Next base: position 2,647,200 of record NW_026623008.1, on the reverse strand, counting down.
TTCGCTTTTTATTGCTTTTTATTGGCTGTGGGACTCTTGAAAAGAAAATGAGGACTATTTATCATGCACAGGGGAAATCTGCCACAGAACATAGTGGATAGCTGTCACCCGGAGGGTAAGGCAGCAGGGGGATACTAACGGGTAGAAATAAGTCACCAGGAGAAAGTGGGGAAGGGCAAGGATGTGAGAGCATCTGGGCGTTCTCCCACCCGTGGCAAAGCCCGGCACACAGGACTCATCAACCCTCACCTGTCCCTCTGGTTAACAAGCACTCATGGAGGAATCTTAGATGTTCACAAAGGCTTTCCCAATCAGTCCTCCCCTACTGTGCTCAAAGGGGAGCTCCAGACCAACTGTGGACCCCCATACCCATCGGATGCAAGTCAGGAGACCGGGGGTCTGTGAAACTGGCCAGACGGCAGCTCTGCTCACGCTGAGCCCATGGGGTGTTGAGAACACAGAGCAGGTGGAGCAGAGACATCTGGTCGACAAAGGCTTTCATCATGGGAGGTGGTGTGTGTAGAGGCTTGTTCCCGAGTTGGACCATCCACAAGGAGCCCAGAGTCTGGAGAGCTTGTGTAAGCAGGTTTCCAGGCCACTCCGCAACACATGCTGTGGGAAGAAGAAGAAGAAGAAGAAGGGAACTCAAATTTGTTTTCTAATTGTGGTAAAATGCACTACAATGTGGCATCTTAACCATTTTAAGTGTACAGTTCATGTAGGTACATTCACAGTTGTGCATCCACCCCCACCATCATCTATAGAACGTCTCCATCCTCCCAAACTAAACCTCTGTCCCCACTGGACACGAACTCCCACCTGCACCAGCCCTTGGTGCCCACCCTCCAATTTCCTCTCTGCGATTTTGACTACTCTAGATAGAAGAAGGGAAATGTTTTTAATGAACTTATTTTGAACAGTTTTAGATTTACAGAAAAATTGCAAAAATGGTTCAGAGAACTCCGATATACCCCACACCTGTTTTCTCCAATTATTAGTATCTTACCTTACCGTGCATTTGTAACAACTAATGAGCCCACATGGATGCATTATTATTAACTAAAGCATACACTTTATTTGAATTTTCTTGCCAAATGTCCTTTCTCTGTCCCAGGACCCCATCCAGACACCACAAGACTTTCAGGCATCACGTCTCCTTAGGCACCTCTTGGCTGTGACTGTTGCTCAGACTTCCCTTGTTTTTGATGACCTTGACAGTCTTTAGGAGTCCTGGTCATGTATCATGTGGAGCGTTCCTCTACAGGATATGTCTGATGTTTTTCTCGTGATTAGTTTGGGGTTATGGGTTTTGGAAGGAAGATACCAGAGGTGAAGTGCCCTTCTCATCACATCAAGGGTCCCTACGACCAACACGACTTATCCCTCTTGATGTCGACCTCGACACCTGGCTTAGGAGTATTCACCAGCCTTCTCCACCATAGTGTTCCTCTTTCATCCCTGTCTCCACACCATCCACTTTGGAAGGAAGTCACTATGTGCAGTCACACTTCAGGGGTGGGGAGTTATGTTCCCCTTTTTGAGGAAGGATTTTTCTAATCTCCTTTTTCTCTTTAATAGAGTCTAGAATGGCAGGAGATTTCCATATCCCATTCACACCATGCAAACACCAAACTCTGGACAAAATTTCAAAGCAAAAGAAAGGTCAGTCAAAGATCCAGAATCTTAGGAAGTATACAGCACCACCAAGAACCAGAACCATTGGATGGGGCCCTGGTGCTGGGACCAGAGCTGACCTCCATCACTGGGTGCAACTTCCTTGTGAGGGGGTCATTCCTGATGCCATGCTCCAGCCGTACATGGATGCTTCAAGGACAGGGTACCCACCATGGGCTGGGAAAGAGGATTCCACTCCTACCATACCATTGGCATCTTACTTTATATTTACCTCTTGCATTAAAATCTTGGCTGCCTGGCCAAGCTATACGTCCTCAAGGGAAAGGAAAGGGAGGGAGAGCTCATTCTGCCAATGTCAACAGTACCCTCTCCCTCACCTTGCTTCTCTTAGATGCCCCAGTACAGTATTAGCAACAGGTGACAAATTCCACACACAATTGGCCAATTATCAGTCATGTGAACTCGGAAGATCAAGCTTATTGTAACAGAATATTACGTGACTAAATTTTGAATTTAAGTCACACCAACTTCCACCATCTTCTAATCCACCTTCTCCTCAAGCCGGGCTCCCTTCTCCGAAAGAGGAAGCCAATGGGGTCCCATATTCCCCTGCAGCAAGAGGCAAGAGGGCCCAAGGACCCTTGCCACAATGAGGTAAACTAATAAGCACAAGAGAAAAGCTCAGTCCCAGTGTTGGGCAGTTGTCTGTTGTGAAGAGTCTATGAGGTATTGCTCCACTGCAGATTCGGGAGATGAGCAGAATGAAGAAGAAGGAAGGGATAAACGTGGGCTAAGCATTCTCACAGGTCAGTTACTCAACCCTTCTCACAACCACAAGGGAGGGGCTCCTACTGGGCCCAGGTCCCTCTACGCCCCTCTGACTAATGACTCCCAAACCTCTTCTCCCACATAAGGCCCATCTTCTCACCACGTCCGCCAGGATCCCACCCTTCTTCATACAGAGAAGGCAGAATCAAGGTGTCACTTGCACAGAGGATCCTGAGTAAACCCAGAACAGTAAAAGGGGCTGCCTGGAGCTGGTAACACAGGGACGTGCTCAGACGGTGGCCATTGGAGGACATCTGCTCTTTCCCTAGATAGATTCGTCCATGATGAAGGTGGGCGTGTTCTGACTGTGGTGCAAGGCTCTGGCCCCCTGGTGGTGTCAATTTTGGGTCCAGCTGCGCCATGGAGGAATCCAAGGTCTAGATATTAGAATCCAGCATGGGGGTGACAGTGGAAGGGCTGGTGGGGTCAGGCAGCAGGATTGGCCCAAAGGAAGGTCACGGCCAGGTGCCCTTTTGCATCAGGCTCAAGGGCAGAGACACTGAGCTCCCTGGACCAGAGGAAGAGCTATGTTGGGGAAAACGGTACCCTAAAATGTCTGCTGGGCTATGGGGGTTGAACGCTCTGTCTACCCAGGTAGTGATGCACTGTCTGGCATGTACCAGCAATGGCTGACCCACCAGGAGTGCCTGTGTTCCATCCACTGTGCCTTCCATCTCATGGCAGCTAGTTAGCAAGCTGCTAGACCAGGACATGGCCGGAAGGTGGTTCCCTTAACTGTTTTTTCCCTTCAAAGATATTTATATTTCCTAAGCAAACTCACATAGAAGCCCCCACTTCCTCCATGAAGCCCCCCGCAAAAGGTATCTCCTGGGAGAATAAAAACATTAGCATCATGGTCAAAAGATCTTGCCCTATTTGATTAAGTGTCACTGTTATCAAGGGAAACTTGAGTCTCCCTAGAACGTCAGACTTTTGTCATGTACATGACAAATGTACATGACCTGGTTCTACAAATCCATTAACAGGTTGTAAGGGCCCAGACGTGATGGCCTTCCACCGAGGACTGGCTGGCACACAGGACACAAACACGGTTGCACCATCCCTGACGCTCTCCAGACACACCTACTCCCGGGCTCTTCAGGGGAAAGAAGTAAAGGTCAATGTGCAAATAAATACAAGCCAAAGAGGTCCACTGGAATTTTTGACCTGCCCAAAATCCCTGAACTGAATCCCAGAGTCCTCCAGTGGACTGTTCTCCAGCGCAGTAACCATTAGGCACCTGTGGCTGATCAAATAATATAAATTAATTAAAACTAACTTGGGTTAGAAAGTGAAATTCTCAGCTGCAATGACCACATTCCCAGTGCTTGTAGCCACATGGGGCTGGTGGCTACCATGTTGGACATCACAGAGCATTCCATCACACAGTGCCATCCTGAAACAGTCCAAGGGTGTGCTCGGAAGGTGCTGCGGACTTAGCAGCGGAATCCCATAAGTCTGCCCACGGGCAGCACCCCAGGGGCAGGCTGTGGCTTTCACCAGCTCCTCAAAGCATTCACGACCCAAAGAAGACCAAGGAAACTCTAGATCAGGCGGTCATACCATGTGATTGGAGGCAGGCAGGAAGGGGCTTCTTTCCTCACCCGGAGATGCCCAGCTGTTCGTCCCCCGTTGATAATTCAAATACTGGCATTTTGCGCCACGTTCCCTCGCCCAGGCTTTCAAAAAGTCTTGCCTCCTGGGGAAGATATCAGATGCCTGACAAAGGCCCAGGGGACCCAGAGGGGCTGCTGCAGGGATCCTGCATGAATGAAGCTCTTTCCTGCCACATCGGGAGCAGAGGGGACAGAGTGTCTTTGGGTCCCACAGCCCCTCCTGGAGAAAGCGCAGGAACTGGAGCCCCAGCCCTCCTTCTGCAGGATGAGCTCTGGCCTATTCTCCCCTCCACCGGGAGGGAGCTTGGCAAGCCAAGGAAGGATTGCTTATTAAGCTCTTGGAGGGCCCTCTGCGTGCGATTCTGCCCGGAGCACATACTGTTGGCAAGCTGAGCTTGAGGTCATGTGAGAGCCGTTGACACTGGCGTCCCTAACTGGAGAGGCGCGGGGACGAGAAAAGGCGCGCTTGGCTAACATTTCCATGCTGGAGCCCTCGCGGTAACTGTCCGTGGGAGCGGTCCTCCTTCCTCAGTCCCAGCGGCTGGCGGGGTGGGGGACGGGGTCCAGCGTTCACGCACACCGAGGGCGTGGCGGGTGACTGCCAACTACAGAAATGGAAACACACTGGGTCCTCGTTCCAGCCCGGGCAGCTCCACGCCTGCATCATTGATTCGTTTAGTCATCTTTTCAATGGTTGCCAGTAACAACCTGCTTCTGTAAAAAATAAGACTAAAAAAAGGCACATAAGACTTTCCAAAACGCTTGCCCAGAACAGTCTGAGCTGCTCGGTCCCCCCGAGAATGTGTTGAGCGCCCACCTCCGCCAAGGCAGACGTTTGAGGGCTTCATCGCAGTGAGGGCTTCATCGCGGTGGGGCCTCTGCTCCAGCCCGGGGCTCGCGGGGGCACGGACGGAGGATCTCCTTGCGGACCTGCCCTCCCTCCACCAGCACCTTCGCGGACTGTGCTTCCTTTTCCCAGAACCAAGTGTCACCTGCAATTGCTGAAGAATTCGGAGATCGCGCCTGGCCCAGACTAATAACTCCACTTGTAATCGAGAGGCTCATCCCATCTTCACTGAGATGTTCACATTACCCAGCGGTTTGTTTAAATTGTGAACGACAGATAACGGATCACATGGACTCATTTGCTCTTCCCCAGCGGCCTCTCTGCTGGCTATTTTGGGGTCCCAAGCTCTCAGAAGTTATTAATTTAATGCTGCTTACTCCTCAGTGTGTCAGCTGAGAGCCTGGTGTTGTACAACATTTTACATACTTAATAAATGTTGTGATTGATTTCACGTTTTTCAATCAATGTCACAGAACCGGGATTTGCAGCATCGGGGAACATTCGGCACATGAAGAGTTCTGTGGAAAGTTTGTGTTTGAGCAAGGGGAAAGGAGGGGAGAGAAGGCTTTTCCAGACTCCTTCCCCCCTGGGGGTGGGAACTGCAAACCCCCAAATCAAAGCAGTCCATGATCCTCTTTGGGGGAGGCCTCAGTGGCTGCCATTGAGGTCTCCTTCTGGTTTTAAAAGGAAGAAAAGAGAACATTTAGAAACAGAGCAAAATTCTGACCCACTCCAAACATATCTGCATCAGATCTGTGTCCATGACTCAGTTGGTGTGAGAAGAAGGCACCCTTGTTATCAGAGCTTGGTCTTACGAGCAAAGTAACCAGAACAGGGTGCTTGGCAACCAGTCAAGTGGAATCAGTCTCTGCACAGAGATCGAATCAGGGACGGGGGAGCCCGAGCTGCTGAGCTCACCGCCGCGCTCCGCCAGCTTCCTCCGCCCCAGCCTGGCTGCAGGTTTGCAGAGGACAGAACCTGAGGTTTCGCTGAAAGTGGAACAGTGGAGAGACAAAGGGGTGATCAGGGGCTCCTTCAGACCCTAAGTGAGGAATGCCCTCCGCTCCCAGGATCGGTGTTCCCAGAACTGCTTCTGAGTCCCCTTGGGCAGGCGCTGGAGAGACCGGACCCTCGGAGACGCAGGAGTTTGGGTGATCGGCAGGCTACAGCTAAGCTGCTTCTCACCTTGTGCTCCTTACCTGTGAACCTCGTCTGACTTCTGCTTACGGCCCATCCAAATTTCAGCACGTACCGATTTCTTGTATTAACTAGCCAAGGAAGTTGAAGACTCCAAAGGGTACTGAGATGGTCCTGGGGAGTAAGACATGAATAACAAAATTGATACTAACTACTCCCCCAACTTCCCACTCCCTCCTGGCCCCCTGGCCTGCTCCTGCCACCTCACCCCCTTGTACCGGCTCAGGCCACTTGCTGGGGAAGGAAATGCAGGCTTCAGACTTCCTGCTTGTCACAGGGGGTGAGCTGTGGCCACACGGGCTCTAGGGAGCACGGTGCCTACTCGCCCGGTACGCTTACCCCAAATGATAGCATTCCAGTGTGCCGGGGACGGTGAGCTTATAAACCAGAGCTCAAACTTTGCTTGGGTTTGGGTTGTTTTTAAAAGAAAAAAAAATCCAGGTGTGGTTTTCATGCCCAGCCTTCATAGATAAAGTTTCTATCTAAACTATAGCTTATTTAAGGAAGTTGAGCCTGGCAGTTTGAGAGGGAGAGAAAAGAGAGGACAGTGTGATGAGACAGGGGAGACAGGGAGGTAACAGAGGGGTCCTAGTGTCTTGGAATTAATCTGTGTTTTTATATCTCCTTAAAATTCCCCCTGCTACCTCCCTTGTGCCTCCTCGCCACTTTCCCCACCAGGGGCACATCCAGCCAGCGCCCACCTGCCTGCACACAGATGACCCCGTTCCTCTTGTTCTAGCACCTACCACCCCCTGAGCCCCACGTCCCATCCCCAAGCTCCAGGCTGGAACCTCCCAGGGATTGTCAGACAGCTCTCTTCACGTAGGTGCATTGGCCTTGCCACACACCTGGCCACGTCCCGTCTACCAAATCAGGAGCCCACCGACACGAGGGGGTGGCTCTGGGCTTCAGTCCTGCCCGGACACCTTGGATGGGTCACCTGTCCTCAGCGAGACTTTGTTTCTTCATCACCCCCTCCTGGGCGATTCATGAAGACTGAAATTAGAATTCTTTATCTAAACACTGTTCAGTCTACGGCGTCTCTGTCTCACATAGGCACGAGGTAATACACCTGTATAGTTATCATTGCTGATTACCGAGTCACCAGGGCTTGGTGACTCTAGAACTGGTCCACTTGACTGGAACTAGAGAGTTCTAGAAAGTTCCCTCTGCCCTCCCCTCCACAGCTGACGTCCGACCTCTGCTCAAGAACTGTAATCTGCCTCTGAAGTGGCCTGTGTGTCTGTCCTCTTCATCTGTTCTCGGGGTTGCTTCTTTCCCCAAACCTGCAGACTGTGCAGGTGCAGGGGCCCCTTCTTTCATGCACCCCAGATGCAGCACCCCAGCCCGGTAGTCTTCCTAAGGCCAAGCTCTGGGACTCTCGTGGTCACACATGTGGGTGGGCTCTGTAGGCTCAAGTGTCAGCTCTTTGGAGTAAACTAGCAAATGTAAAGCCCCTGCCAGCTGCCTGTTGGGGGTGCCCGGTGAGTCCTGGAGCCACCTGTTCCTTACAGCTGGAGGGACGGCTGCACACAGCTACACACACAGAGAGGCGTTGCTGCCCCCACCACCCCCACTGCCGTCTCCTGCCTCCTAAGGTGCCCTTCCTGTGTGGCCCCCTGCTAAAACCTGCTCCATGCCAAGCCCCTACCATCACCATAAAACCATCCCAAATACACCTAGTTAGAGATTTATAGATCCCATGCTCCAACCCCAAGTACAAACTGTTGCTCCTGGGATTTGTCTGTGCCTTTGGGAAGCTGTGCTCACCCTCCCCACTTCCCTCGCAGGCTCTGGGCTCAGGGATTGCATAGCCAGGCTCTGGCTAAATTGAGCTAAATTGGAGTGACCTCCAGCTGGCCCCTGCTCCTTGGCCTTGAGATTGGTACCCACCTTCCCCTCTGTCTGTCCTCTAGGTGCAGTTTCTGAGACCACACACTCACACACCTGCCTGCATGACGAACTCCAGTTGGCACCTGGGAACCTTTCGATTCAGATTGGTTTGTGCTAAAATAAACACAGACTCCAAGTTCAGAGCTATGACAACGGCGTTGTCAAACCCATCTTTTCCCAAAACAAGCTGGCTGCAGCCAAAGCCATAGGACATGCTGCTCATAAAATATTGGCTCTTGTCAGGGAAGCAGACTCGAGGGACAGTTCTATTTTTTAAAATCAACCTTATTGAGATATGTTATATTAAACCAAGTCCATCATTTCAATGAGCTTTGACAAATGCTTAGATCATCAGAATCAAGATACAGAATATTTCCATCACTCCAAGAAGTCCTGACTACATTTTTTAATTGAAAAACTTTTGAAAAGAGCAGCTGAAGTTCACAACATAATTCAGCAACAGGTGCAAAGATCTCCCATAGAACCCTGCCCCCCACACAAGTGCAGTCCCCCTCCACTGACATTCCCTCCTGGTACACTTTCTCCAATCAGCTAACCTACCTCGACACAACGTTATCACCCACAGCCCACAGTTTACCTTAGGATTCTTTCTTGGTGTTGTACATGCTGTCGGTACCGACAAATGTATGGTGACATGTCTGCGTCATGGTGCTTTGATACAGAACAGTTCCACTGCCTTAAGAATCCCCTGTGCACTGCTGAGTCATCCCAGCCTCCTCCCAGTACCCTGGCAACCACTGATCTTCTTACTGTCTCCATAGTTTTGCCTTTTCCAGAATGTCATATACTTGGAATCATACAGTACGTAGCCTTTTCAAGCTGCCTTCTTTCACTTGGTGATATGCCTTTCAGGCTCCTCCATGTCTTTCCATGACTAGATGGATGGTCTCGTTTTAGTGCCAAATAATACTCCCTTGTCTGGATGGACCACAGTTTATCCACTCACCCACTGAAGGACATTTCAGTTGCTTCCAAGTTTTAGCAATTATGAGTAAAGCTGTTAAACCACAATGTGCTGGGTTTTTTGTGGACAAAGTGTAAATACCAAGAGACATGATTGCAGGACCATCTGATGAGAGCATGTTTAGTTCGGTAAGAAACCTCCAACATGTCTTCCAAAGTGGCTGTACCATTTTGTGTTCCCACCAGCATTGAGTGAGTGTCCCTGTCGCTCCACATCCTCCCAGCATCTGGTGGGGTTGCTGTTCTAATAGGTGTGCTATTGTTTTAATTTCCCTGAGGATAGATATATGGAGCCTCTTTTCACATGCTCATTTGCCATCTGTATCTCTTCTTTGGTCTGTTAAAGTCTTTGGCCCATTTCATCTGTTTGCCTTCTTATTGCTGAATGTCAAGAGTTCTCTGTGTGCTTTGGACAACAATCCTTTATGAGATGCATTTTTGCAGGTGTTTTCTCCCAGTCATTCTCTTGACTTTGTCTTTCACAAGGCAGAGATTTTTAATGTTTATTAAGTCCAGCTTATCAGTTATTTCTTTCATGGATCCTGCCTTTGGTGTAGTAACGCTACACCCAAGGCCAGCTAGGTTTTCTCCTGTGTTATCTTCCAGGGGTTTTATAGTTTCACAATTTTTTTTAAAAAGATTTTATTTATTTATTCGACAGAGAGAGACAGCCAGCGAGAGAGGGAACACAAGCAGGGGGAGTGGGAGAGGAAGAAGCAGGCTCATAGCGGAAGAGCCTGATGTAGGGCTCTATCCCGTAACGCCGGGATCACGCCCTGAGCCGAAGGCAGACGCTTAACCGCTGTGCCACCCAGGCGCCCCTATAGTTTCGCATTTTATATTTAGGTCTGGATCCATTTTTACTTGATTTTTGTGAAGGATGTAGATTTAGATTCTTTTCTCTTTTTTGCCTCTGGACGTCCAGTTGTTCCAATACCATTTGTTGAAAAAACTGTCTTTGCTCCATTGTTTTGCCTTTGCTCCTTTGTCAAAGATGAGTTGACTGTTGATGTGGGTCTGTTTCTGGGCTTTCTGTTCTTTTCCATGGATTTATTTGTCTCTTTCCACTATACCACACTGTCTTGATTACTGTAGTTTTTTAGTAAGTCTTGAAGTTGGGTAGTGCCATTCCTCTGACTCTGTTCTTGTCATTCAGTATTGACTTGGCTATTCTGGGTCTTTTGCCTCTCAGTGTAAATTTTAGAATCATTTTGTTGCTATCCACAAAATAACTTGCTGGGATTTAGGTTGGGATTACATTGGATCTATAGATCAGGTTGAGAAGAACTGACATCTTGACAATATTAAGTCTCCCTACCTGTGAACATGGACTATCTCTCCGTTTATTTACATCATTCTTTGATTTCATTCATCAGAGGTTTGTAGCTTTCTTTGTGTGGCTCTTATACAAAATTTGATAGATTAATACCTAAATATCTCATTTTTGGAGTGCTAATGGAAATTGTCATGTGTTTTTAATTTCACTGCTGGTATAAAGGAAAATGACTGGCATTTGTGTATTAACCTTGTGCCCTGCAACCTCACTACAATCACTTAATAGTTCCTGGAGGGTTTTTTGTTCATTCTTTCAGATTTTCTACATAGACTATTATGTCATCTGCCAACAAAGACAGTTTTATTTCTTCCTTCTCAATCTATATAACTTTTATTTCCTTTTCTTGTCTTATTACATTAGCTAGAATCTCTAGTACAAGGTTGAACAGAGTGATGGGAGGGGACAGTCCTGCCTTGTTTCTGATCTTGGGACAATTCTAGAATCTGGACTTTCTACAGATCACTGACACATGAGGCACTGATGAGGTGGTAGTGGACACCTGGCAAGTATGGCCCTGCAGGCAGGTTGGCTGCACAGTGTGACTTACCAGGCACCAGGTCTGCACAGAAGGTGTGCAGGGGGCATGAGAGATCACCCATCTGATTTGCTTTGGCTGATTAGCAAGTACAGAAGTTGGACCCTGTGGTTTTAGAGGAAAGAGACTCTCAGTTCTTGCTCATGGAAGTGCTAAGCAAGGCAGAGAGGAAACAAAACTGACAGGCTCTCAGAAGATTGAAAGCAGCAAGTGGCTCCTGGTGTGGGCCCAGGCAGCTCAACCCCAGAAGGACTTTTGGTACCTCTGAGGTGGATGCAGGAAATTGTGCTCAGAGGGAGGGAGGGGATGCCAAGGCGTAACACATCTGCCAGGCAAAGAGCAAGAGGGAGCACTGTCTATTCCCAGTCACCAGCACCCTCAGTCTCATCTAGAGGGTCAACCAGGGTGCAGAGGCTACTGGCTGAGAGGTGCTAATAAGATGGACACATGGACCAAGTTACCGGGGCAGAGCACTGCATCTACTCACTGCCATGTGTGCCACCCCTGGAGTTGTACCCAATATGGAGGAATTCTCAGGGATTAAGCAAATGTGGGGAACAGAGGAGAATGTGACAGCAAAACTGATCATCAGGGGTGGCAAAATGAGATTTTTAATGAGATGGGAAAAAAAGACATGGGGTCCCATCAAATTGTCAACATGGCTTGAGGCACCCCAGAAAGGCATTCTTTGAGAATCGTAGCAAGGGTGGCTGGGAACACAGTCAGGAGTCATGCAGCCTGGGGTCAAATCCGAGACACTTCACTCCCACCCCTTCGCAAGTGACAATATTCACCAGGATTGTTTCCTCCTTTCTGAAAGGGGGAAACAATTACACTTTGTAAATAGCTGAGTACCTCACCTTTTGCCATTTCCCAAGAGCAGGTACTATGCCCCTGTAAAGATGCATTTTGGGAAGGTAGTGGAGGAGACAGGCAGCAAAATCACTCTCAATTAACCCCAGGGAGTCATTCGTTCTAGCTGACCACAGAGCTGGAAAAGCAGAGTTAGGATGGAGAGTTTCCCAGGCAAATTATAATTGTGGAGGGTGGGAGAGGGAGTAGGGGTGAGAACAGGAGACCCATCAGTGAGCCAGGCTCTGGGATAGCTGCCCTGGATGCCTGACAGCTGCAGCTATTTCAGGAATATGAGTGGAGGGGAGGACACCTCCACTTCCTCCGTTTTTCCTGCCCCATGCCTGGAGCCCAGCGCCCACCGGACTTCTGCAGGCATGCCAGCAGTCAGCACCATGCGGCCCCTTCCAGAAAGCCAGTCTACTGGCTCTCCTTGTCAACTAGTGCTGTGTGCAGGCTGTTCTGAGAACCCGGCTCAGCCTGGGTGTAGAGGAAGGACCAGCTGGTGTGGAGGAGTGAGAAGCTTCCATGTGGCCTATGTGGTGGCTGGGCAGGAGGTGGAGACAACTGGGCCAACCACACCAAACCTTGGCATTTTCAGAGACAAGATCCACTTTGAAGGGGACACTTGAAAAAAGTGAAAGGAAATTCCCAAGCGGGGCCCTCTGTGAGCATGCCTTCCATCCTCACCACGGCCCCACAAGGTCATCATGGCTAGCCCATCTTATGCATAAGGACACTGAGGCTCGGAAGGCTCAGGGTACCATGAAAGCTAACACCCCAACTCCGGAGGCAGAAGACACACGTTCTAACTGAGGCTCCATCACCAACACTCATAGCCAAGGGACCCTGGACAAGTCACTCAACCTCAGCGTGCCTCAGTTTCTACAATTAGAAAATAGCTCATGCCTCCACCTCCTTTAGAACGCTCTTCAAACATCCCTGGTGGACTGTGTCATGACCCACAGGACTAGCTGCCCCTTCCTGGGCTTCCCTGCCCTCGCTAACACCAGGTTAGCCTCATGTCTGGCTGCCCAAAGAAGCGTGAGCTGTAGCAACTCGCTCCGAGAAGGAGCTTTCACAGCCAGCATGCCATGTGCTCTTTCCTTTTCTCATTGCCATGATTCCAGAAATGTCCCAGAGAAAGACAACAACATGATTCTGGCTCTGGAGGGACAATGACACAGAGCAGGACCCAAATGGGTGGACACAGAGAGCAAATAAAACATAAATCTCTGCGGTGTTGGGCGTTGCTGTTTGGCATCATGTACCCTGCCCTGAGCCCTGACCACCCCACACGTTTGCAGCTCTGTGCCCAGCCCCACCTGCACTGCAGCCTCGGTGCCCCTCCATGCGTGATTTTCCTGCAGCACTCCTAACATTTACAACACTGTGTATTTTTTCTTTGCGTTGCTTACCTTCTGTCTCCCCTTAAAAGAACATTAACCCCATAAAGCAGGAATTTTTGTCTTTTGTTCATTGCTATCTTTTGCGCCAGAAACAGAGCTTGGCAGGTGGAGGGTACACACACACACACACAAAACATGGAATAAATAAATATGGAATAGCAGAAATTAACCGAGGCTCTACCCCAAAATGAAATACAAATGCATTTAATCTTCCAAATGACCCAGTGTTTCAAACACTATTATGATTCTCATTTTACAAATGAGAAAAACAAAGCACAAGGGTTAAGAGAATTTGCCCAGGGTCACATGCTAAGCCAGCGTGCAAGTCCAGGCCACATTTTCAATCACTGTGCCCTTCGGCCTGTCAACAATACCTTCTCTGCGGCATTGCTAAGAAGAGGTAAAGGGCTTGAGGCATACAGGGGCATCAGCAAATGGTAGAAGCTGCAGAAAGCATGCTGTTGGCCTGCTGATGCAACTTGCCCAAAGTCTGAAAGCAAGGAAGAGACAGAGTGTATGTCCTCCTGGGCCTCCTGACCCCAAAGCCCTTGCTTGTTCTGAGATGTCAGCAGGTCCCAAACCTGGCCAAGCTCCAGGATCACTGGGGGGATCTCAAAAACTACGATTGCCTGCACCTTGGGTATAAGTGCAAACCTTTGCAGATAGATCCAAACACCTGTAGTTTAAAGAACAATTCAGATGGAGTGGCCTCCCAGACCAGCGTAGAGGAGCCTCTACACCACTCTTGGCTCATCAGCTGCTGGTGAGACCCTCCACTCTCCCCTGAGGCTGGATGATAGGACCGTCACCCTGCCTGTTAAGGGGTCTGGCTTTGGGTTTCCACCTTCATGCTAACAAGTCACCAGTTAAATGATGTGCTGGGCTTGTCAATTCCACCTCTGACTCCAGCTGAGACCCCAGCCCAGAGCCCTGGTGCTGCCAAGAGTGACAGAGAGGTGACCCTCTGTACGTCAGCCATGAAAAGGTCAACAGTCATGGTCTACACGAAATTCTGGCTGTTCTCACAAAGGTGGTTGGAATAATTTCTCTCTGTGGGAGCAGAGCCTCCAGGTGCCCACCAATATCTGGTGTTTCATTTTTCCCTGAACACTGTCCCCAACCCCCAATTAAAGACCCTGACCCCCTGAAAATGAGAGTGAGCACACAATGCCAGTAACTGTTCTTTTGGGGAATTTCCTATCGGAGTATGTTATGGGCCAAACTGTGTCTGCCAAAATCCTGTGCTGGAGTCCTAACCCCGAGCACCTCAGAATGTGGCCTTATTTGGAAATGGGGTCATCGCAGATGTAATAAGTCAAATGAGGTCATACTGGAGTAGGGTGAACACTTAATCCAGTCCACTGGGTGTCCTAACAAAAGGGGAAATTTGGGACATAGAGACACACACAGGGGGAATGCCATGTGAAGATTAAGCAAGACCCAGGAGATGTGTCCACAAGCAAAGGAATTCCAAAGACTTCTGGCAAACTGCTATAGGCTGAGAGAGAGGCCTGGGACAGATTCTCTGTCACAGACCTCAGAAGGAACAAAGCTGCTGATACCTTGATCTCAGGCTTCAGCGTCCAGAACTGGGGGAGAATAGATGGTGTTACTCTGAGCCACCCAGTCTCTCACACTTCATTACAGCAGCACTGGGACACTTGTGCAGAGTGACAGTGAGAACTTCCTGCATCTGGGGGAGGAGCTGAAAGAATGGCCTCATGGGCCACAGACTTCTGTTCCTTGGACCACGATGAAACTCATCTCACACAGGAGAGAATGAAGTCACAAAGAATGCAAGCAGGAAACAAAAGATTATCTGGATGGTGACAAAACCCTGTTTCTAGTCCCCAAAACCCCAGGGACAAGCCTAAGACTGCTCCTTGGACTCCATGACTTCTATGCAGGTGCCCTTTTTTTTTTTAATCACAATGCTATGAGCTAGATTGTTTGGACTGAAAATGATAGAAACCTGATTACTGCATGTGCTTTCTGGAACAGGCAAGCCTTTGGTTGGTGTCAGACCCTTAAAAGCTCAGGATCCCAAAACCAAATCCTAAAGGAAAAACTCAACTCTGAAGACCCCTGCTTCACCCATTCACCAGTTTCTACATTGTTTCCAAAGCAGAGCACGACATCAGGGTTTCTTCTTGGGCGACACTGGTTGTTTCCTTCCCAATGGTCACTTCCACTTCTTCCTACCTCAAAGCTCTCCACAGCCACTTGCTCATAGGGTAGGGAGGCCTTCCCTCCTCTGAAATTGAAATGTGGTTGGTCTGAGCCAGTCCTTTCCCTTGTCGAGGATGGGTTTAGGTGCTGAGGTGTGGCTGGTAGAGTTGAGGGACTAAGCATTTAAGAAAAAAACAGAATCATGGCCAGGAGACCCATGTTTGCCTGTGGTGCCCAGAATCACTCTTTCCATTCTCCACCCCTGGAGCGCAACATGCCTGCTATGTTGCTGATGGCAGAGTGGAAGATGAGAAGCTTCCGGGTTTTCATAATGTCACCATGATGTTGCAACAGCAAACTCTGGGGCTACCCACCCCCTTGACTTCTTGTTTTATGGGATAACAAAGATCGTACTGTGTACACTTTCTTGGTCAGATCTTCTGTTACTTGCAGTCAAAACCAACCGAAGTTTCATACTTCCAAAGCAAAAATACACAAAGGGGTGATTGCTCGCCCAGGGCAATGCTGGTGAGTGGGCTGCTGTCCATGGTCCTGGTCTTGCCTGGGTTCAGAGAGGGTGCTCAGAATGCATGTACATAAGGAAGGCTGATGTGAAGGCACATACATTGTAAACACCAAACTGATGCATTGGCAACTGCCCTAAGATTCCCCAAGACCAAGCCAGGAGTTGTCTTGTCCCAGCGAACCAGGATTGTTGAATAAAGGGCCCATCAGTCAGCACTGCATCTGGGAAATGACTCAATGAGAACTCTTTGGCAAAATAAGGGCAGGGAAACTGAGATGTTGGCAAAGGAAGAGGACTTCCACTTTGTGTTATCTCTTTGTTGAACACATCAGGACCTAGCTTACAAGCTGAAAGTCACAGCGAGTTTCTCCCGAGCTGTGGGGATGTCCTTGCTCTCTGTTATACACAAGCCATGCAGTGTATCGAATGGCACTTCTCCTCTAGGGGACTTGGAAGGGGAGAAGAAGGTTGATGAAAGGAGCCACCACCACACGCCCACTAGATGCGCCATCTTGGACAGGACCAAGAATCAGTGGAAACCTAGAAACCAGAACTCTTCATCCAAATGAGATCCAAATTTATCTAAAAAGATTGGTTATAAGGTTTTAGAAAGTTGACACTTTTTTTCTTCCTATGTAGATTCCTGGGGCTCTTGTAACAAAGTACCACAAACTGGATGGCATAAAACAACAGAAATGTATTCGCTTATACTCCAGAAGGCCAAAGTCCAAGATCAAGCTGAGGCAGACTTGGTGTCTTCCAGGTGCTCTGAGAAGGAATCCATTCCATGCTTCTTTCCTATCCTCTGATGATCTGGCAACAATTTTGGGCATTCTTGGCTTGTAGATGCATCATCCCAACCTCTGCTTCATCTTCATATGGCATTCTCCCTGTGTGCATGCCTGTGTCCAAATTTCCAGTCATGTTGGGTTAGGACCCATCCTGATGACCCCGTATCAACTCTTACACCTACAGACTCTATTTCCAAATAAGGTCACATTCAGAAGTATGGAGGTGGATGGGGTTCTGATTTATTTTTAGGGAACACTAATCAATTGATAATAACTCCTTAGTTCAGAATGTATGGTTTGAGAAGAAAACATACATGTCAGAAGGATAAGGACTGAAACAGCAGCCTTTGGTTGCAAGTGAAACTGATTGAGAATGTGCAATGTCGATCAACAATCATAATGAGCTCCCTGGATTGAATTCGCCCCTCTCAGATATCACAGAGAAACTCACATTCGATGGAGTATATTTCCACAACCCCCCTATGTGGGCAGATAATTGCAGAAGCAAAGACAAGAAGCTGAGCTTGCTCCCAAATTTACCCATCAGAGAATTCCGTCCTGCAATTTGGGCTAGGACAGGTTCCATGGATAGAGCTACAGGATGCAAAATAAAGTACGCTGTAATATATATGTTAATAGACTGTTCAGTGAGTCTAGACTGGGTGACAGAAACATATAAATATTTTGAACATCTGAAGTCTCAGGGGTTGGGCCATGCCTTATCCCAGTTGGCACAGATGCCTGGCTGCTGGTGCCCCTGACTTGGGCAGCTCCTGAAAACTGTTTGTTAAATAGACATACAGATGAATGTGTGTGAAATAGGGGGTCAGTCTGACACAGTATTTAAATGCTTCTTTTCCAGCCAAGGAGAGGGGTCTCAGAACAAATCAACCCGCCAACACCTTGATGTCGGACCTCCAGCCTCCAGGACTGTGGACGGGGAAGCACACATCTGCTGTGTAAGCTCCCAGTTGGCGGGACTTGCGAGGGCAGCCCTCACACGCTGATGCAGAGGTAGAGAGAAGACCCTCCGAGGGAAACCGCACACACAGCAAACACCCACAGAGTTAGAAGGCCATGAGCTTGGGGTTCTGACAGAGACCACAGAGGAGAGGTGAAAGCAAGAGGAATCCAACACGAAGGCACCACCTCCCCCTGTGTGCCCGCAGCCCTGTCCAGTGTGGTCCCGTTTGCTTCCTGTTGGTCTAGGAAATGTGGAATCACGAGTCAGGGCCCCTTCGCCAGCCCTGGTGTTTGCATTTTGACTAACACCTGACCGTCAGAGGTGAAGGTGGGCAGCCCACTGAGCCAGGTCCCGGAGGGAGGCCTGCGATGGAATCACCGTGTCCCAGATCGAATGAGCATCCAGAGGAGAGGGCAAGGGGGAAAGAGAAACGAAATTGCCCATCAATAGTTTGGAGCCCTGGGGGTGGGGGGATTACAACGTGGATTCCAAAATGCCATTCGGGACGTTGTTTTCAACCCATCAAATAAGGAGGGTCGGGGGGAGACAGGAGGGGCCAGAGCGAGGAAGGGAATTCCTGGGACGGACCCAGTCTGTCTTCACGATGTCGTGTTTCTGATCATAAAAGTAACAGACAATGACTTCAGAGAACTGGGAAAGAGTGTGAGGGTCAGGCATGGAGGTGAGATTTCTCAGGAACCCACCGGAGACAACGGGTCTGTCTGGGTGTGATGCTTGGTGTAGACAATCCGTGTGTTCTTGTCACTAAACATCGTGTTGTGAGAATGTCTCTCTCATGATAAAAATAATTCCTCCAAACATCGTTTCTGCAGCGTCCCAAGGATCCGTCCTGTGACTGAGCCGCCATAACTGCTTCCTCTATTTATAGGAACGAGGTTCCTCCACTTGTTCCTGATTTGAAGTAACAATGCCATTGGCGTGTTTATGCTTGGAACTCCATTCGCATCTCTGACAGCTCCAGCAGAACTGCCCCCCGAGTGGGAGTGGCTGGGGGGTGGGCACCTCGGGCTCCTGGTTCGCACGACCAGCTCATTTACCATTTAGCAGGAAGGCATGTGGATTTGCTGTGAGCAACGCAGGGCAGGCCCGCCCCACTGAAAGACAGGGCCCTCGTTTCTGAAATTAGAGCAAAGTGAAACCAGATTTGCTGAGGAAATTTCACAATACCTTCTGAAATAATCATTTATATCTGGGAATGGTATAAAGAACCAGACTTAGCAATGTCATCACGATGCCTTCAACACAGGCAACGTGATCTCCCAAGGTCCTGTGAAGGGATCTGCCCACGGGGTCTACTTCTCCCCACTGCACCCTGTGCCTCGGGGCCCCATCCACTCCTGCCTGGATGCAGCTCTGGGTGTGGAAGCCCCTTCGTTCCCGTCTCATCAGAGTCTCTCCAAGTGTGATCCGAGATAAGAGAAAGCATTTTCTTTTTGCACTTGCTAATTTTCTCCTTTATCAGAAAGATTTACATTTGATCCCCGAATGCAAACGTACTTGGCTTCAGAGTAAACCTGGAAGAATCCGGGTGTTTCCAGGCTCTGTGGGTACCTGAATCAACAGCTAGGTTACAACTCCTTTGCTGGATGTCTTATTTCGCTCTTTTGTCTCCGTCCCCTTGGCCGTGCACACAGAGGGGATCAGTTCTCGCTCTCTCTTTCACGGCCTCAGACACCAGTGCTCCACGCTTGTGCTTCTGGGCAAACAGCTCTGTCCCTGCTTAGGAAGCATGCAGCTGCTGTCAGGTTCTAAGGAGGCTCTGCTTGGCCAGACTTCCAGTGTGCTCTCCAGGTCAGCAATGGCTCTCAGAGGAGCAGGTTTCCTGCAGGGTAACCACTTGTCACCGGAAGGAAAGAAGGCCACCTCTGGGTGCAGGGAGAGCACTCCAAGCCACCAAGACCCCCACACTGTCGCACCCACAGGGCTGCTCACACCCACGTCTTGGACCAGAGCCATTGTGGCCTTACAGACCATGACCGTAGTGTCCAGAGGCCTGGATCAACATCCCAACCTTGTTGTGACCCTGCGTGATCACCTGACCTTGTCAATCTACAGCCTCCTCATCAGGGGATGAGGATGCCTACACTTTCCCTTCTGGGACAAAAGACATAATACACACAAAGCTTTCAAAATCACGCCTCAGAGCAGCTCTTAGCAGACGCGAACTCCCCCAGCCCTCACCCGTCCTGCAGCTGTCCCCCCTAAATGGGTACCCACTTCCTGACAGCAAAGGAATAAGCCAACTGAGGGCTCACTCCTTACCTGGCTCAAGAGTGCATGGGGAAGGTATAGGGCAATGGAGAGAGGGCTTAACATAGACCAAGCTGTGCCTGCCTGCTTGTCCGGGGTATAAACACAGCCCAGGACATCCCCACAACAAGACGGGCTTGCAGAGAGGGGGCTGCAGCTCCCCACGCCCTGGTCGCACCCTCAGGTCACAGGAGCCTCCCTCTGACAGAACCACTTGTCTCTCCCTGCCATCTATCCCAAGCAGCTGCGGACACTCCGGAACAGCCCCCCACCGCCGAGTGTGATTCCGAGGTGGGCCTGGAGAAATGGCACAGAAGTTCCTGGCTCAGCTGGGGGCAGGCAGGTCTCACACCCTCCCAAGGTGGGGGCCCAGAGCTGTCCTGAGACTCAGAGCTGCCTTGGGTCTATTTCCTCCCCTCCCCCTTCCCCCCGTCTCCCCCCCTTTCTTTCCTTTCCTCCCTCTGTTTTCTTTGTCCTTTATGCTTTGTTCTTCAAAGTATAGTTTACATAGAGTGAAGTTGAAATGCAAAGGTTCTAAGGGCAGTGTTTATAAATCTTGACAAATATACCATGTAAATATCACGCCCATCAAGATACTGAACATTCCCAGCACCCCCAGAAAATTCCCACATTATCCTTCCACCCAGTAGCACCTCACCACCCCCACCCTGGGTAACCACTGCTCTGCTTTCTGACGCCACAAATCAGTTTTCTCTCTTCTAGAATTTCCCGTAAGTGGGATCAGACACTATGCAGTCTTCTACGCTGGCTTCTCCAGCTCACCATGCTTTTGCAATTCATTCTCGTCGTGTGAGCTGCCGGCTGTTCTTTTATGGCTGAGGAATACCCCGTGCGTGCGTGTGTGCACCATCTGCTGTCCCCTCGCCTGCTCGATGGGCATTTGGGTTGTCCCCATTTGAGGCAACTGTGAATACAGTTGCTATGAACACTCACGCACCTTTGGATGGAGGCATGTTTTCATTCTCCTGGGTAAATGCCTAGTCGTGGGGTGGCTGCATTGTAGACAAGAAGCACGTGGACTTTAAAAAACCTGCCCCATGGTTTTCTGGAGTGGTGGCACATTCCGCCCTGCCCCCAGTAGCAGCTGAGCGTTCCCACGCTCCCTGTGTGGCACCAACAAGCCCCGACGATGGGGACACTGGGCAACCATCCCACTAGGATACCTGTGTGGTTGGTAAGGGCTGGCATGCCCCATCAGGGTCTTGTTGTCTTCAAGACCACCCAGGAGTGGGCAAGAGACTGACAAACCACAAACAGATCAATGGGCTTTCAGATTCTTACTACAGGGTGAGCCAAGAATGTGGGGTGCCCTTTCTGTCAGCTTCCATTCAGGATTCAGTCCATCTTCCAGTCAAGACTAATTAAGGCTCGTGCCCTAGACACACCTCCCTCTGAGAAGGTGTCAGGTGTGAAACCAGTGCTCAGGGGTGGAGATATCAAAGGCACCCCATTCCTCTCCACCTGCCTCACTGAACCCCATCCAAACTCAGAGACCGGGTCAATGTCCCACCGACCGGCCAGAACTGTCCCCACCTCTTACCAGTTGGGTGACCTTGGGCAAGTCACTTGAACTCTTTATGCCTTTGTTTCCCTGGCTGTGAAATTAGGAAGAATAAAGTACCTTCCTCACGGACGTTGGGACGATTCAGAGAGAGCAAATACCCAATGAATAGAACAGCACAGGCCACACAGGAGGCAGATGTCAGCCTTGATGTGACCACGGTGAATGATGATGACAACAACGCCTGTACTTTCCGCCTGGATTACAGCCAGTCCCCTGTCTCTCTACTCCCAGTCCTAGTCCTGACAATGGCAGAGGCCTCACCCAGGTGTTTTATGACACAAGACTGATTATGACATCCCCTTCGTTAAGTCCAACAGTGGCCCCCACAATCTTGAGGATGAATTCTAGACACGGTGGCATGGCCCTCTGTGATCTGATATGTGTGCTTTTCCAGCTCACTGCCCGAACAAATTCACACAAGTCCTGTGGTCTAACCATGCAGCCAAATGCCTGCAACTACCCACTGCCCCATGACCTGGGCTCTCCCCTTCTCCCCAGTACACGTGTAAATGTCCCTCCCTCTGCTCATGCACTACTCCCCATGTCTGCTTGACTAATTGCTACTTTTTCAGGGTTAAGTCACCTCCAAGATGCCTTTCTTGACTTTGACACATTAAATCACTCACCACTCTGGGCTGCATTGCACATTGCAAAAGGAATGCCTTACTACTAGTTTGGCACTTTGTACCTCACCGTGATCTGAGTAGATCTTTTGAGCGGCCTTTCCTGAGCAGGGAAATATTTGTCTTATCATTTCTCTTTCTAATAAGCACACAAAATGGACTCAATAACTGTTGCCAAATGGATGGATGGATGGATGGATGGATGGATGAAAAGTGGGTGGGTGGGTGGGTGGATAGTTAGTGAAGTGTATGGGTAGATGGGTGGGTGGGTAGATAGGGGTGGGTGGATGGGTGGGTAGGAGGTGGGTGAATAGATGGGGGTAGATGGGTAGATGGAGGGGTGGGTGGATAGATAAGGGAGTGGTTTGACAGATAGTAGGGTAGGTGTATGGATAGATGATAGATGGGTGGATGGATGAATGGATGGATGGATGGATAAGAGGATGGGTGGATGGGTGGATAGATGGATGGAATGGTAGATGGAGGGGGTGGGCATGGATGGATGGGTGGTTGGGTGGATAGATGGATGGGATGGTGGATGGAGGGGGTACATGGATGGATGGGTGGTTGGGTGGATAGATGGATGGGATGGGAGTTGGGGGAGTGATAGATGAACAGATAGGAGTGGTGAGAGTGAACTGAATCTAAGTGCATGTGCCACAGAGGATGTGGTGACATCCTCCTTGCACATCCGCCTTGATATGATCCCTCTTGAGTGGGACTCCTCAAATACACAGAGGTCTCAGCCAAGTCATTCTTTGAAATGGTCAGACATGAACAGAAGGATGATGAGCCTCCCGCTTCATTCCTTTCCTGTGTGAACCCATCCCTACCTCCACCATTACACTAGCTTCCCCTAAATACCTCTTCTTATTTGGTTTCTTTCCAACAATGCCCTCTCCCCACTTCACCCACCACTGCCCTAACCATGATTTCTAGAGTTCTAGGAAAAGATGCCTTAAGACTGAAGCTATTGGCTGCAGAATATTAGGAAACCATGCTGACAAATGACCCATCTCATGCCATTGGAGTCAGCTGACAGACTCACAGAAATAACAAAAACAAAACTAGCAACAGCAGCAGATGTGTATTGAGCACTGGTCACATGCCAGAAACCTCACTAAGGGCTTCACACTCACCCCAGACACCAGACGAGAAGCAGCTTCCCAACTGCACGTTTTTATTAGAAACTTTGGCAAAGCGATGACTCAACCTTTGGGTCAATTCAATCTTGTGACTATTGATCCGGCGGGTGTCAGGAGCTGACTGTGAGGAAGGTCACCTAAGGCCCTTCTCTCCTTACCTGAAGGTGAATCGAGAGGTGTTTCTAGGCTGGGGGCCACTCATCACCCTAGAGATGAAACCAAATATAACCCACCATGCCAGAAGGAGGAGGGTGCAGGGACGTTAACAAGGGACAGGAGCTCCTGTCTTCTTATTTGAGCCTGTGCCATGGTGTTCATGGTCAATTTATTGTGCCTGATTAGCAAACCCCTCAACAGCCCTGCCTTGGGCTCATGGGGAGCCAAGGCAGAACGATGTGGTAATTAGCACAGCTTGTCCCAAAAGCCAAATTTATGATTAGGGGATTAGCAGGGAGCAGAGCCCATCTGTGGCCTCCCTTGTGGCAGACCTGAGAGCTCTGTGACCTTGAGAACAGGACAGAGCAATAGCCCAAAGTCTGGAGCCACGTTCCCAGCTGCTTGGACAACCTGCCCACTGGGGACTAGTACCAACAGCAGCAGAGCTCTCTCTCCAGAGCCAAATGGCATACAAACATGCTGCAATGTCTCCCTTCTTTAGACACCCGGCTGTGACACCTGGCAGAGACTCCCTCCTTGACCAAACTTCAGTTAGGATTCCCTGAACCCTCTTCTCAATAGGCCTTGACCTTGGCCTGCCTTTAGCAAGAATCCTGCTAAGTCAGTTTAGCAAGAATCCCCCCCACCATTGACATCTAAGTCATTGGCCTGCTGTTAGCAAGAATCCACATGGACCAGCTTAGTAAGAAACCACCATTGATGGCCCCTCATCGCAGTTTTCTGTCCATGGCCCCTCATGCTGCTCCTTGGCTAAAAACCCCACTTGCCCCTGCTGTGTTCAGAATTGAACCCAATCTCACTCCCCTGGTGCAATAGTCTCAAATAAAGTCTTCCTTTCCGTTTTAACAAGGGTCAGAGTAATTTCTCCCCCTCCCCATTTCCTTCCATTTACTACCCCATCTTTTTGGCAAACTTCATAGCAAAATCCACAAGCCCTCTCTAGCACCTCTCCCTGGTGTCTCTTGAATACATTGCAACTGTCTTCACTGTTCTGCTGAGCTGGCTTCTGCCTGAGTCACCACAGACTCCATGTCACCAACTCATGGGCCACTTCACTCAGCAGCACTGAACTTGGTGTTGCATGCATGCCTTTCAATATCACATTGTCTCAACCCCTGGGACAACCCCCTATCTGTGTCCTTCCTCTATCTCCCTGGCCACCCCACCTCAGTCTTCCAAGCATATTCCTCACTGTCCCCCTGAATTCTAATGTTTGACTACCTAGGTCTAGTACAGCCTCTTCTTTTTCCTCTTCCCCCTTGTCCTAGGAGACCTCGGAAAGTCCCATAGCTTTAATACCACAGATGTGCTAATGACTCCCAGCATTTATCTCTTGACTTATCCCAGCAGCTCAAGACTTGCACATTTATCTCTTGACTTATCCCAGCAGCTCAAGACTTGCACATTTAACTGGCAACTGCTTATTTGCATTGGGATGTCTGATAGATCTCAAAATTGTTTGCCTCAAACAAAACCATTCAGTTCCACCCACACCCCAAATAAATACAACAAAGAAAACCAAAACCAAACCAAAACAAAAACTATTATTCCTCCAGTCTTCCCCATTCAATCATTCATTCATACGGTAAATATCTACTGAGCACCTACTAGGAGCAGGCATTGTTCTAGGTGCTGAGGATACTACATTTTATAAAAGACAATAATTCCTTCTGGAAAATGTCAGCACCATATACCCAGTTCCTCAAGCCAAAAGCCTAGGAGCCATCCTCATTTCTTTTCTTTCACTACATCAGTGACTTTTAACTGTGTGATTTTCCCCCAGGGGACATTAGGCAAGGTCTGGAGACAGTTTGGTTTCATACTGGAAAGGGCTGCTACTGGCATCTGGTAGGTAGAGGTCAGGGACGCTGCTAAAACCCTACAGTACACAGGACAGCCTCACACACAGCGAAGAATGAGCAGTCTAAAATGTTATAGTGCCAAGTTTGAGAGAACTAGTCCATCAACACACACCATTTACTTTGCTTCTGACATAGACCCCAATCTCACAACTTTTCTCCACATCCATGGCCACCAACCTGGTATAGACTGCCACTTTCTCTCATCTGGTTATTGCAACAGGCCATTTGGACACTGAACTTTCTCTCTTTTTCACTAGGCCTTAACTCCTGTCATCAGGGGTTATATTATCCTTTTCTGAATCCCAGGCAACAATCAGAGTATTGGACACTTATTCATGTGTACCATCATTGTCATCACCATCATCATCACCACTACACCATTATCACCATCTTTATCACCATCTTCACTATCACCATCACATCATCATCACCCTCATCACCACCACTATCATCATCACCATCATCATCACCCTCATCACCACCACCACCATCATCATCATCATCACCATCATTGTCATCACTATTATCATCACCATCATCATCATCATTACCACCACCATCATCATCACCATTATCACCATCTCTATCACCATCATCATCATCACCATCACATCATCATCACCCTCATCACCATCACCATCATCACCCTCATCACCACCATCACCATCATCACAACCATCACCATCATCACCACCACCATCACCATCACCATCATCACCATCATCACCACCACCATCATCATCACCATCATCACCATCATTGTCATCACTATCATCATCACCATCATCATCATCATTACCACCACCATCATCATCATCACCATTATCACCATCTCTATCACCATCACATCATCATCACCCTCAACACCACCATCACCATCATCACCACCATCACCATCATCACCACCATCATCACCATCAGCACCACCATCAGCACCATCAGCACCACCATCATCACCATCATCACCATCACCATCACCACTATCATCATCACCATCATCACCACCATCACCATCATCACCATCATCACCATCATCATCACCATCATCACCACCATCACCATCACCATCACCACTATCATCATCACCATCATCACCACCATCACCATCATCACCACCATCACCATCATCACCATCATCATCACCATCATCACCACCATCACCATCAGCACCACCATCAGCACCATCAGCACCACCATCATCACCATCATCACCATCACCATCACCACTGTCATCATCATCATCATCATCATCATCATCATCATCATCATCACCATTCACTGAGTATCAACTATTTGAGTCCCTGTTCTGGGTACTTAACACACATCATTTCCTATAATCCACCTAATTATTGTCCTAATCTTATAATGTCTCATTAGCTGAGAGATTAGCTGCTTAAAATCCAGAATTAGGCTGCCTGGCTCTGCCAATCACCCCTTTGTGTCATTAGTGGTAAGTTAGTTAACCTCAATATTTCTCAGTTTCTTCACCTGTAAAATTGTGTAAACAATAACGTTCACTTCGCTGAGTTATTTATAAGGATTCCAAGAGATGGTCCATGGGAAAGAATTAGCATGGTTCTTGGTGAGCAGTGAGTGCTCAAAAAAATGTTAACCAGTCTATCAGTTCACTTGAAAAACTAAGGAAACTGGGCTTTAACGAGCCATGTGATTAGTGGCCAGCTCATAACTCACACCGCCACGCAAGGCTGCCTCCTTCTGGAAAAATGACTGAACAAAGGAACAAGTGGGCATCCACAGTGACCGCCAGCTTCTTTGTTCTAAAGGACTCCAGAGTGGCAGGAGATTTCCCTTCTCGATTTCTATATATGTTCTAGAAACAGCAAAACCCCTGAATTAGGCTCTATTGTTTTTTCAACTTTGACTTTTCTGAAATCTCTCTGCTCTCCTTTCTGACCCTACCAGCACCATTTTAGAGGAAAAATGAGACAGGAGTCCTCTTCTGCCCTTTGTCCTCTCAGACGCCATCCTAATCATCCCCTCCCATTACCCTGCTGTCCTCCACACACCTGCTCTTAAGCCTCAGGTCCCTGAGCCCAGCCTTGTAAGTATGGAGACCGAAAGGCCATGGTGTATCCATGACATTTGCTCCACCATAAATTAGCTTGTCTGCAAGGCTGGAGAAATTACTCTGAAAGTTGCCTACAGTTCATTTCTGATTACAGGGATGGGAGCATATCGTTAGGAGACTTCAGAAGCTGAGAAAGAGAAAGAGCCATTATCCCCAACAATGGGGTGTGTCTCAGCCCCAAGAGGAGGGGCTCAGCAATCTGCACTTGACCTAGGGTGGGGAAGCACAGCCCACAAGGGGCTGGCCTCTGAGGCATGATGGGAAGCCCTTTCCACAGGGCCCTGAGAGCTGCATACCGGGCAGAGCAGCTGTGGTCCCTTACTGCCTTCCCACCCCTACAAACACACTGTACTGTCTGCACACTACGCTCCATCTGCAAGAAATTCTCTTCCTTCCCTTCCAACCCTAGCATACCCAGCCAAGCTGAGCAGGCGCGGGGACGGGGCGGGGGGTACTTCATCCAGGAAGCCTTCCTTGAATCTCCTTCATGTACATCTTTTTATCTACCCGCATTCTTTCAAGGGGCTTGCCCTGTGTTCCAAGAGGCACACCTTTTTCCACCCAATGACATCTCTTTGCTCCTTTGGAACATCCCTGAATAACCCCCGAAGGACAGGTATGAATTCTTTGGCAACTTTTCCTCCCCTGATGACACACAGCCCTCCCTAGCTCCCCTGACAAGCCCCTGAGGGAGACAGCCCTTCTCAGCTGACCCAGATTGAAGGAGGACTTTGACACCAGACAGTCTAGCTTCCCCTGCCCTGCCTCTGTCCAGTCTGCCAATTCCCCTGGCCCCATCCCTCCTGTCAAGGACCTCAGGCAGAAACCAGGAGCCACCCTTACAACCCCGCTGCTCACCACCCCATGTCCATCCTTACCACCTGCTGGCTTAGCCTCATTCCCTTGTCTCCATCCTCACCCAGCTCCGAATTGCATCACCTCCCACCTGGATTTTTTTCACTGCAGCCCAGTGGGTTTCTGGCTTTTTCTTCTTAAATGACATCTCAACATGGCAAAACCAGAGCATCCAAACCTGGGCATACCACTCCATGAGCAGGAGCATTTCTGCAGTGCACAGCCCCAGACCAGAGCATCCCTGGCCTGGTGTGAATGGCTTCTGATCTTCTGTGATGCCATGCGGCCAAGAACTAGGACAAGCACCTGAAACCTGGCTCTGGAGATGTTTGCAGAGTCAAACCTCCCCCGCAGGGTGCTTCGGGCCCTTCACGCCTCCCCTCCAGCACCACACGGTCCTCCTTGCAGCCCTTTCTCCATGGAAGGAGGAAGGTTCCAGAACTCGGACTGCAGCACCCACAGCCTGAGCAGCTCTCCCCGCTCCGTGCAAATCAGCGTCAACTTGAAAAGGAGCAAGAGGCCTCAGCTACGCTTCAAGCCCCGGAGCTTGGTTCACGGCGCTGCCTCTCCCCAGGCCATCTGTTAACAGGCCTCGGCGGCGAGAGGCATCCCCAGTCTCGCGAAAGCTGCCTTGCCCGTGGAGGGATTTGTGATGTCTTGGCAGACCTGTCGCCTTACAAAATACCATATGCCGGAAGGAAAGAAAGATGTGCTTTGTGTCTGGTAGGCACTCGAGGTGATGTCTCATGTGCACAGAAGAGAGGTAATTTAACCAGAGTGCCCCCAGCAGGTCTGCACGCTCCGGCCAGCAGCACAGAGGCTCTACGGTGACCCCAGGGGACCCCCTGGGGCAGGATGGGGTCAGGACACCCAGGGTTATCAAGCACCTCTCCTGTGCCAACAGCAGCTCCAGATGGATGATGTCACCCCTTCACCTATACTGTGGGATTCACTTTGAAACAGAAGCCCCACTGTGGACCAATGACAGCGAGAAAGGCCAGTGTTACACAACTTCCCTTCTCCGGGGTCCCGGGCTGTCTGCGGGGCAGAGCTTCTAAGTCCTGGGGCATCTGTGACAAAGCACCACGCACCAAGGGTTCACCGACAGACAGTGATTTCTCACCGTGCTGGAGGCCGGAAGTCCCACAGCAAGATGCCAGCCGACGCGGTTTCTGATGAGGACTGTCTTCCTGGCTCTCGGATGACTACCTCCTCCCTGTGTCCTCAGCTGGTGGGCAGACAGAGCCCTCTCTCATAAGGATGATCCTACAGGATCAGGGCCCACCTTCATGACCGTGTTTCACCTAATCGCCTTCCCGTGGACCCTATCTCCTAAAATAGCCATATTGGGGGTCGGGGCTTCAACATATGAGTTTGGGGGACAAACTTTGTCCGTAGCAAGGAGCACACGCCACCGGGATGGTGTCTCTGAATTTAAACAGCTCAGCAAACAGAGTTGAGAGTAGAACCTGAGGGGTGCAGGACGGGCTGGAGCCCCCAGTCCCAGGTAGGGGTGGGAAGCCCAGAGCAGGTCTACTTCCTGGGAGTGACAGAAAGCAGCCAGGAATCAGGGCCCCGTTCAGGGGTGGAGAAAGCAAGCCCTGAGAGATAGAGGCCTCTCGTCCTCCCAGAGCCGGCTGACGTGGGGCTTCATGAAGAGACCCCATGCCAGGTGCTCGCAGAGCAGCGTGCGACCCGGGGGAGCCGCCATGTGATAAGCCTCGCTCCGAGGCCAGCATCCAATGAGGAAATCCTATTGAAATGTCCATGGGAAATGAAGTTGGGGAAATATAATTACTTAGAATGGACACTATGCTCTGATGAAGGCAAGTCTGAATAGACTAGGCTAAGCCACATGATTAATCCAATTAAAGGAAACGATCCAACGAACCCAAACTGGGACCCGAGAGAGAGGAAGCTGAGCTCCTGCCTGCAGACGCGAGTGCTCCAGGTGGGGCCCTGCAGCCAGGCCCCCGGCGCCAACCGCACGCGCTCGCTCGCTCACTCAAGGACAAGGCCACGGCCCGGGCGGCTTTGCCCCAGGTCTTGGAAGCCCCGTCCAGCCCTGGCAGTCTCGTGGCGTTGTAAGGACAGGGTGGCATGTGCTTTGCTTTCAGAGTGTGTCCAAGAACGGATGTGGCGAATCCCACCAGCATATCCACTTTGCAACATTTACCAAGCATGTCTCATGCTAGAAACTTCGTGGGGGGGAGGGTAAAGGAGGCTAAGATACAGCCCCCTCTGTCCACCGACCCTGCTTCATCCTCGGTGTCTGGACCCGATCTTCACAGATGGCAGACCCTCCACCAGCACTGTTGAGTGAATGAGGGTCCTGAAGGCAGGAGCCTGGGGACAGGGGGCAGGGGTGTTCCAGACAGAAGGGTGAGCTGTAAATAAGGCCAGAGGCAGGAGAAAGCCAGTGTGCTTCCAGGAGAGTCAGGGGGCCAGAGTGGCTTACAGAGGTAATCACGGGTGGACAGGGCTGGAGGAACAGGTCTCGAGCATGTAGTGTCCTCAAACGTCAACCAGGATCACTCCGGGCCACAAGAAAGCTCAGGGTCTAGCTCAGAAGGCTGGGAGGGGCCTGAGAATCTGCATTTCTCCAAGTGCTGGGGGAGCCGATGCTGCCTGTCCTCGGGACCATGGTGCGGGAGCTTGCCGACGGTGGTGAGGAGTTTGGGTTTGTTGTAAGAGTCGCAAGAGGAGAAAAGGCAGGTGTCACAGGTGAAGACAGGAGATGTTGCACGTGGATGGGAGGTCACCTGGAAGGGTCTGGTGATGTGGGAAGCTATGGAAGCCAGTGGGCCAAAAATGCGGGGGGGGGGAGACAAGGGAGAAGGCAGGGCCAGAGGAAATGAGCAGACCCTTGTCACTTTCTGCTGGTCTCTGCCCAGCTGGCAAAGCAAGAGGGCTCAGGAAAATCCTTCCTTCTGGGTCTGCAGGCAGAGAGGAGTCTGCCATCCCGTCCAGCCTTCCAGCCTTGTCCGAACGCATCCCTTAGACCCAGGACCTTCGGCTAGACCCCTAGGCCTGCCTTTGTCCCCCCAGCATCCTCTGCCCTGTGTGACAAGATGTCTAGTTAGGTTTCTTGTGAAGACAGACTCTGACCGGAGAATTAAAAGTTCTTTATTCTCCCCTCAGCCATCACATTTCAGGTCATGTTTGGACAGACACAAAAGGCCAGAGACGGAGAAGCCCCACGGACTGTTCAAGCAAATGCTTCCGTCTCTCCACTTAATCCACACAAACTGCGTTGTTTTCTTCTTCGCAGTGCTCCCACCAGAACAAGGGCCTGGTCTCATTACCAAGTACACAATACTATTTTAATGATAATTAGAGGCTTTCTGCGACCGAGCAAAGCTCACAGTCCAGCACAGGTGGGTGCTGTTTAAATGATTGGGGGTGGGGGTGGGGGAAGTAGCTGCCCCCCACACCCCCGCCCCCACCCCCCATCCCACCCCATCCCCATTCCTCCCCTCGTGCCTCGGGGTAAATTGTACCAACAACCACACAACACGAGCTGTTATTTGCTACCATGAGATCTGGTCTATGTGAATAATTCTATTTAAAGCCACGCCCAAACACAACGTTTTCTGCAGGTCCTGCCTGGCCTGCGGTCTCTGACAATGGGGGGCTCACTCGCCCACAATAGCAGTCTACACAGATGGGTGGGAAGACCCAAATAGCTCCCTCACAGCCGCCTCTGGGCAGGGCTAAGCTGTGTAACCCAGAGCACTGAGCACCGAGCACTGAGCACTGAGCATGGAGCACAGAGCACTGAGCATAGAGCATGGAGCACTGAACATGGAGCACTGAGTACAGAGCACTGACCACTGAGTATGGAGCATGGAGCACTGAGCACTGAACATGGAGCACTGAACATGGAGCACTAAGCACGGAGCACTAAGCATAGAGCACTGAGCACTGAACATGGAGCACTGAACACGGAGCACTAAGCACGGAGCACTAAGCATAGAGCACTGAGCACAAAGCATGGAGCACTGAGCACTGAACATGGAGCACTGAGCACAGAGCACTGAGCACTGAGCCTCTCTGAGCCGGCTCAGGTCCATTTCCAGATGAAGCAGGTAAGACCCTCTGGACCACAATCCCAGAACCAGCAAACATCCGACTGGGTAAAAAGCAAGAAAGCACGCTCGAGGGGAATAATGGTCACTCCCTCCCAGGGTGGTTGTGAAGATCAGTGTTACCCTGGTGGTCTTCTGTGGCTGCCGGAACACAGTGCCATGGATGGGGGCTGAGGCCACAGACACGTGCTCTCCCCCAGGTCTGGAGGCCAGAAGTCCGAAATCAAGGCATCACAGGGCCACATTCCCTTCGAGAGTCTGGGTGGGTCCCTTCCTGCATCCTGCAGTTTCTGGTGACGCCTCCTCACCCCACTCTCTGCCTGTCTTCTCGTGGCTCCTCTCTGTCTTCTGTTGTCTCTTCATTCAGGGACATCAGGCACTGGATTAGGACCCCGCTAACCCAGTGAAACCTCATCTTAGCTCATTAGTTCTGCAAAGGCCAAATTTCCAAGTAGGGTCCCATTCTGAGGCTCCAGTTGGACGTGGGTCTTTGCGGGGCACACCACAGTGTAATCCTCAG
The DNA here is from genome assembly GCF_023065955.2 of Ursus arctos. Taxonomy (NCBI): domain Eukaryota; kingdom Metazoa; phylum Chordata; class Mammalia; order Carnivora; family Ursidae; genus Ursus; species Ursus arctos. The sequence continues at coordinate 2,614,403 of NW_026623008.1, read as the reverse complement.
ACGACAGTTATTTTTCTGTAAGACAGCATTTTGAAACGTGCCTGGCTCTCAGTTCGAGCTTTGCAGGCGTGGACCATCATTATTTTTAAAGTGGTTACATAAAGGCAAGTTGATTTTGTGATTTTTCTTATCCATACAAAATGTGAATAATCCCCCTACTGGAGCTGTGCTGCCGTCCGTGGGAGCCGATCCTCTGTGCCACGGCCAGGACACAAACAGTGGGCTCAGACCTCGGAACGGCTCCCTGTCCCAGGAGACACTGGCCAGCGGCTCCAAGTCAGGCGTGTGAGTGTGCCCGAGTGTTCTGGTTCTCGGCACCATGGCGCCGTGGTTAGAGGACCCTTCTGGGAGACCCTGCATCGGGATGTAAACTCCCTGAAGAGAAAAGACGAAGCAAAGGGAGCTTTCCCGCGTGCCAGCCCGTTCCTCCATCGACCCCTCCAGCCTGAGCTCCCCCGTTGCTTTTGCAGATGAAGGAGATCATAGCTGTGCGTGTGTGCTTAGGGATTTCACGTATATTATTACCGTTATTTCCATACCTCGGCAATGGCGGACACCCCCCCCAGGCTCCCCACTGCCTCTCCTGTGGTGATTCAATATGATTTACCCATAAACGCGGTAACCAGAGCCCCACCTAATTACGCCTAATTACACTTGGCAGACGCTGGAGAAAATGCCACCGTGGCTGCTTGTGTCGTTGGGGAGCCCAAAATAACCCAGGCATGTGATCTGAGTGGCGGGTGCTTGAGCTTGCAGTGCTATAACGGGACGTTACCCTATAATTTCGAGAGCCACCAAGTTTTTCCAAATGAGTAAAATTCTGAGGAGCGGAATGGGGCGCCTCCATCACCGTGGAGCGCAAGCAGGGAGACGGTGACGGGGCACTTCTCGCAAAGCACTTCGGACACCTCTCTCCCTGGGGACAGTAACAGCGTGAGCGTGCGTGCAACCGCCAGCCGCTCATTGCGTGAGCTTCTCGGGGAGAGTGTTACTGCCGGGGCCGGGTGCCGGAAAGCTCCTGACTGAAGCCGAACGCCACATGAACGGTTGCCCTTTGGGTCTTTCTGGAACAGGGAGAGATTTTGTTTTTCTCCCCCCTCCCCGCCCTCGTCAGCAAAATCTAAAGAGGGTGCTGTGTGTAAATTGGTGCCCCGCAAACACTTACACAGTAAGTGCTGTTAGAAGACACCGTGAGCACATCAAGAAAATAGAAGCCCACCTGGTCTTGGCGCTGCCCCTCCTTCACAAGTGTAAGATGCCCCAGTCCTTTGTTCCAGGTGAGAGAGCCCCTGAGCAGCGAGGGTACCTGCCCTGCACCCCTGGGGGCTGAAAGGACACACAGGTGGGCCCCGCCTTGGGCGCCAGAGACCCGCATGTCATTGGAGTTCAGTGAATAGTCAGTTGGACCGGAGACCCGGTGGGGGATGGGGTGGCTGCTGTGCCGCAGGACACAGAGGTTTTGATTTTCCACCGCGTCTGCCGTCACCCTAGTTCTAACCAGACCGGGACAGCAGCCCAGGGGCAGGCACTCTGACCTCCTGTGTCACCCCCAGCACGGTTCTGATCTTCCCCCTCTCCTGCTCAGTAACCTCCCATAGCTCTCTGTGGCCTCCGACTGGCCCCTGGCATCAGCTGTCCCTGCTCCCTCAGACACCGCTACCATCACACGTGCTTCTGCGCCTTCAGTCAGCTCTTCCCGCTAGCAGGCGCGCTTCCCTCCGCTTCTCTATGGACTCATCCGCTCCGTCAGCTACTATTTCTTGGGCACCAGCTATGCCCCCAGGCACTGTCGCAGGTGCAGGGCACGGAGCAGCGAATGAAGGAACAGAAAGCTTGACCTCATGGAATTCTGGAGAGTCGAGATGCTCACTCCCATCAGGCTTCGATGCGGAGGCCCCTCTTAGCGGAGGCTGGCTGTGCTCATAGCCCCACAGACACCCTCGTTCTCTGCTGTCACACGAGCCATCTGTCTGCCCCGTGTCCACCACGTCCCCTCTCCTGGACCCTGAGCTCCAGAGGGAGGGGACTGGGTCCTATCCGTCTTTGTCTCCCCAGCTGCATACACTAGACCCCAAGACCTAGCAGGACTTTGACGAACGTGTTTTGAATGAGCAGCAGGTCCACTAATGAGCCCATTCTCACCAAGCTCAGGTGAGCCCCGGGAAAATGGAACACGTGACAAAGGAATCTCTAGGCCAGATGAGAGTCTGCGGGGCTAGTGGGACCCTCCGTCAGGGCAGAGGCCGGCGCAGAGCCCAGAACCGCAGGCCAGGTGCCCCACCAGGCTGTGCCCTCAGCGTGACAGCGCTCCAGTCCCGCCCTCCCTTACAGGCCCCCTGGGCACCATCCTCACAAAACATGGGGTTCTTCTCACTTCCACGCCTCTCTCCTCTCCCCCGTCCTTCTCAAGACCTAGGTCATCAGGAGGAGGACCCACACACCTGGGTGGGGCCCTGAGCCCCCTGTGCAGGAGGAAGCGGGGCACACAGGTGACCTGTCCCAGGAGCAGAAGCAGCTGTGCAGAGGAGTTGTCATGGAAAAGCGTCAGTGCGGTGGGGGCAGCAGGGCGACCTCCCGCGCACACAGGGCAGCAGGGATTTCAGGGGAGACTGGGGGCTCCGTGGTGGCTGCAGCCCGGCTTCTCCATCCTGCCCACTGGCTTCACATCTTAAACTCTTCCTAGTTGGACGCTGCTCACCTCCCTCCCACCCCGTCACCCCTGCGCTCACCCAGGACGCTGCCTCCCCATTGCATGTGGAAGCCCTCCAAGGACCCCCGCCCCCTGCACACTTTCCCCTTCCATTTAAGAGCTGGTGAAGAGCTGGCATATCTTATAAACTTGGTGGATAATGGCTCGATGGGCCATTTCCACGGAACTATGGGCAGCATTTGATGTGGACGTGGTCACGGGAGCTTTTGGTGGACTCCTAATTTCCCTGGAGCACACAGCTGTGAGCGTGTGTGGGAGTCCCTCCGGCTGTCAGGGAGCAAATGGGGGGAACTGAGCAGGACCCCTCAAGGGCTCAGGAGGTGTGGGGGCAGCCTTGTTGGGATCGTGCCATCAGGTGACTCAGACAGAGCGATTGGGCTGCCAAGGGGAAACTGAGAGAAGAGAGGTCCAGGCTTCCTATTCAAAGATGATGAGATATTTCCAGGAACAGGCAGGTGAGCAGATCCCAGGGGGCTGAGACACCAAAGCCCTTCTGTTTCCAGGCAGGCCTAATCCCCGTATAATTTCTGAGTCAGATAACTGCCTGTGTTACATTTCAGGTGTATCCCTCACTGCTCCTTTTGGCTCTGAAACAAGGTAAATAACATTTAATTTGGGTCAAAAGCGTATATTAACTCACATGGAAAAGCCTGAGCTACAGCCCAAGAGGCCTAGACACTGCTCAGAGGAGAGCGAGAACCAGCCATCATGAAGGGAAAATGGTCCCCAGATAGTCTAGCACCCCATGGTGCCGGTCAGGCCCCCAACCCCAGAGAGACAAGCAGCGAGGGCCCCTCTGCCCCCCATGGGGTAGGGGCTGGGGGTCCTCCCAGTTCTCAGAGATGGGAGCTTCTGCTGTGTGAGAGAAGGTCCCCAGACTTTGTCCATATCTTACTACATACCTGGTGAGCACCTGCCCACGGGCTCCTAGTTCACACCTGGTGAGCACCTGCCCACGGGCTCCTAGTTCACACCTGGTGAGCACCTGCCCACGGGCTCCTAGTTCACACCTGGTGAGCACCTGCACTGTGTCGGCTCCACATCCTCTCATACCAGCCTCTGGCCACGTGGTTGTTTTCTCCATCAGCTCCTAAAAGTCCAGTCCCTTCGTGGCCTGCAGTGAGAAGGGATGGGCCCCTGCATGTGCCCTTGCTCTGTGCATTGCCCGGGGGCGCATCCTGTCTGAACACGATTCCTGTCCTCATGAAACCCCGGACACAACTCTCTACTGAGCAAGCTGCTTCACAGAGCGATTCCGCTCAGGACGTTTCAGAAGGATTCCACACCTTCTGGTCAGATTTTATTTCTAAATCTAACACAGCACAGCCTGTACGTGCCCCTTGCCAAGACCTTCAAATGGCAATGATACTGAAGAAGCTGGTCTTCTCTTCATCTGTCTGAACTGGCAGGGGCCACGCCATGCATTCTAAGCCGACTCTGCCTCTCAGAGCTCCTTCCCTGCCTCCTCCCCACCAGCCCGGCCTCCTGACTTGCGGCTGTGCCCCGGGACACACGGCGGCAGGGGCAGATTGAAAATGCTGTGTGTGGTTCAGACCAAGGGCTGTTCAAACCCCAGTTCTGCCACTTTCTGGCTTTGGGACTGAGGACATCACTGCAGTTTGCTGAGCCTGGGCCTTTCCATCCGGAAGGTGTCGGGCGGTTGAGAGTGTTATGTGGGGTAACAGCTGGAAGGCTCCTGTCCCGGAGCCTTGCACGTGCTATCATTGTGGTGCCATTCACAGAGCGCCTGCAGCGCTCATAACATTGTTATCAAACGATGTGATGTGGGGGTGATGCTTGCAAGCCCTGGGGGTGCAAATCACAGGAGGAAATCGAGGCCCCAGCGTGGCCTCTCACTAAATATGTGCCCACGGGCTGGACACACAACGGCATGGACCTTGTAGATTCACTCTGAGGATTACGTGATGGAATGAATGTAAAATGCTTCACTAAGTGCCCGGTTTACAACACAGTCTTGATAAATACCAACTATTAGGAATAATAGCCAACATTTATAGGGTACAATATGCATCAGACACTGCACCGAGCATGGGACATCTGCTCCCTCTTTGAATCTCGTACCTTCTCTGGGGAAGTAGTCATCCTGTTTCAAAGGGAATAAATCGAGTACAGAGATGTGACGTCATTGCCTGGCGTCAGAAGGGCCAGGGGAGCTGCCTCTCGCGTCGGCCTCGTGGGCAGTGCTGTCTTCCCCAGCAGTGGTGGAGTCTGAGTGCCTGCTTCACCTGCCTCCCCGGGCTGCGTGTGCAACACAGGCCTGCTGAGTGAGCTCGGCCCACGGAGACGTCCAGGCACGAGCCTGCACCTGGCTCATGGGTTTTCAATCCCGAGGAACCAGTAATGGGGCAGGGGGAGGGTTTGCAGTGAGCTCTGTCTGCTCCCACCAGTGCCTGGAAAAAACCCAAACAAGATGACATCTGCCACTATGTTACGTCAGATGCAAGAAAACGTTCGTACCATCCCCATGAAAGGGAGGTTTGTGTGGGGCACCTTTCCATGGGCCGATGACCACAGCCCCGCATGGGGCCCACAGGACCGCTGTGGGGTGCTCACGGGTCTGCAGGCAAAGGCATTGCCTCGCTGGCCTTCCTTTCATGCCTGCTCCAAACACAGAGGCATTTCAGGGAGAGCAGGAGCCCCAGGCCCAGGGGCAGCACTGCATGTCTTCACAGCCCTGCTGGAGGCTCCGCGGCAGACCCTGGCTGCATAACGTCCTCGCCACCAAAGCAAGTAAATGGACGAAAGCAGAGCCCTCCCCTCTCCCTGTGCCAGCTTCCAGCTGATGTCTATGCTGACTGCAGGGCGGGCTGTGCTCGCTGTCAGCCGCGTGCAGCCAGCGGTGAGACGCGAAAGCCCCGGCGCTGCGGGAGAAGCTTTACTCCTACGCCCGTGCACACACGTGTGCACACACGTACACACCGCAGGAGCACACGCACACACACCACGCAGAAGCTAGGAAAGGGGTCTGGAACAGGCTCTCCCTCTTCGCCATCGAAAGAACCAGCTGTGCCAACCGCTCCATCTCTGACTCCGGAAATGAGTCCTGCTGCTCTGAGCCTCCCCGTTGGGCCCTTCGTCATGGCCACCCCGGAGACGAATGCGGTATCCTGGGAAGCCATGGGCCAGAAACCACAGAGGAGCCCCCAGCCTGGGTCCCTGCATCCAGATGACAGGGTCCTGCCCGGGGAAGCCTTGTGTGGATCCCAAATCCAGCCACACTGGATGTCTAGATGCCCGCGCAGGCAACTCAGCACATCCCCTTTCTGGCCTCAAGCCAGAGTCCCGTGAGCATGGACCGCAGCCGGGAGCACCCACCCCACCTCTCGGGAGCGACGAGAACAACAAGATGCCCCTCGGGGTGGGCAGCCAGGGTGACCCCCTCCTGCGTTCACAGTCAGCACTGTCTCACTGTCTCTCTGGGCTGAAGGGTGACGCGGCCAAGCGTCCATGCCCCACCCCCGCCCCTCCAGGGACGAGTCATGTCTTCCATGGCGTCAGCTCTTCCTGCACATCCTGGGAAGAGCTGCTCATCGTGTCACTTCTGCCTTGACTTCCAGGCCCTTGCCGCTGTCTTCCGGCTCCCCCCAACCCACCACTTCCCTAACTATCCTGGGGCGGGGATTAATTGTGACTCCCAGCCCTGCCAGCTGACAGAGACCTCGCTTTTCCAGTCCAGCTCAGGGAAATCAGCTTCACCTCGCTCTGGGTCACTTGCCACAAAAACGTTCTGGAAAAAGAAGCCGCTGAGCCCCCCTCAGACCTCAGACTGAGCAGAGAGCTGGCTGCACTGGGAGGTGCAGCTCCGAGGGAGGGGTCCAGAGACCCTGCAGCTCCCCGTGCCTCCCAGATGGGTCTTCCCTGAGGCCCTGCCAAACAGCGAGCTGAGCTCAGGGGCTGCCTCAGCCCCAGCCCGTCCAATCAGCACTTCCAAGTCGTCCTGGACGCCCCCTCCCCTCGCGTCCAAGTCCTGACCACACAACCACCCGAGACCTCTGGAACCCCTCCCCCGCCCCCGCCGTCACTCTGCTCTTAGCCACCATAGACTCCTAGACCATCGTGGCCACACGAATGACCTCCCACTTCCCCTCTGGTCCTTGTGTCCTGGGATGAACAGAGCCCCCCAGATTTATGTCTGCCTGAAACCTCACAATGTGACCTCATTTGCAAATAGGGTCATTCCCGATGTAATTAGTTCAGCTAAGGTGAGGTCATGCTGGAGTAGGGTGGACCCTAAATCCAGTGACCGGGGTCCTCATCAGGCCACGTGAAGACACACAGGGAAAACGACCATGTGACCACAGAGGCAGAGGCTGGGGTGACGTGTGTGCAATCCAGGGATGTTGGGAGCCACCAGAAGCTGGAAGAGAAAGGAAGGGTCCCCCCTAGAGCCTTCGCAGGGAGGGCAGCCCTGCAGACACCTTTGACTTCTGATTGCCAGAGAACACAATTCTGCTGTTTCAACCTGCCTGTTTCATGGTAATCTGTTACAGCAGCCCCAGGAAAGGAATACATCTATAACTTGATCGCCACATGGCGAGGAGAACAGACTTTAAATCTTCCCCTTTACCCTCTGCTCAGAAACCTTCAGTGGCTTCCCCTTACACTGAAGGTAAAAGTACGAATTCTCGACACTGAGTCTCCAGGTACCTGTGTGGCCCCCCTACCACCTGTCCCCTCCTCTCCCTCTGCCCTGCCCTGCCCCCTGTGGCCACCAAAGCAGGAGCAGACCCTTCGCCTGCAAGAACATCCCCTCTCTTGCGTGTTCTCAGTTAGGAAAAGCCTCAAAACATGAAAAAAAAAAAAAAAGATCCGTCTAACAGACATTTGTGCACCTCCCCCCTGTGTGTAAGGCAGGTCCATGTTTTACTGGATGTATTTTGGGTCTTTTCAAAAATTACTATGTTGCAGAGGGAGTCAGAGGTCTCCAAGGTTCCTGCGCCCCAGCCCTCCGCGCCCCCTGAGCTGGGGGGTTTCCTTCTGTCCATGTTTGTATTTTCTCTCTCCCTTCCTTTTCTTTTTCTCAACCCCTGTCCTCTTTCTGCATCTCTTTTTCTCTCTCAATATATATGAATAAATATTATATCTGAATATAAGCACATGCACACATGCACACACAGGCACATACACATGTGAACGTGATACTATTAGGAAAACTTTGTAAGTTTATGTAAAGAACATAATATCATACAAATCCTCTTGCAACTTGCCTTTTTTTAATAGTATAGCTTTGCGATCTGTCCATGTTGATAAATATCAGTGTAATTTATGGGTTTTAGCTGCGACACGATACCCTACGGTGAGAAGTGCCATCGTGTACTTAACCAAACTCCTCCTTATTCCCGGGTGTGCAGGCCCGTTCCGCTCCACAGTAGCAAACACAGGTGCCACAGTATCCAAAACATATTGTGAATATTCTTTTGTGTGTCTCTGTGCATGTGTGTGAATGTTCTCTCAGTTGTACCCCCGGGGGGGATGTTACGGGCTATCGAATAGGAATATTTTCCATGTTACTTTGTTTTACCAAATCACTCTTCTAAGGGTCGTAACAATTTATACTCCCAAGAGCAGCACACTCTCTCATGCATTCATGCGCTCATTCATCAGACATTTCTTGAACACCTACTATGTGCGGACACAGTTCTGGGCACGGGACACAGTCATGAGCACATCGTCTGTGCTCTGTAGCAGCCCTCCCAGAGCTTGTGCCGGACGCACAGCTCACTGACTGCGGGAGCCTTGGGTGGCTCATGGGACATTTTTGGACCCTGGTTTCCTCATCTGTAAGTGCTGATAAAACTGAAAATACTCAGATATAGGTACCCACATAGACACAAATCTCCACCAGAGGCACGGGCAGAGAAAGAGACAGATGATGTAGACAGATCGGGATGTGGGTGCAGGTACAGAGAGAGAAACGCACCAGGACACACAGCATGTGCAGATAAAATACACGCACAGGTATAGATATGCACAACCACAAACGTCTCCTCTATGCCTCAGCTCCCACCTTACAGCAACTGCTCTGAGGTTCGTCATGAGCGTAACATGAGATAATAAAGAAAAGGTACTTAGCTCAGCACCTGGCACAAAGTAATGCCCACACCACTAACTCTGATTATTTTGCTGGGTTAGCACACTGCCACCAAAGCCACCAGGGGTGCACACGGCATATTTGTTGTCTCACTGCAATAAGGGAGCCCCGGAGCATCTTAGGGAGAGAGTGTCAGAAAGATTCTAGATTTGGGCTTGTAACCGGTGAGTTGGGGGAGGGATTTGGGCTTTGCTCTGGATCGGATGCTATTGAGAAGTGTGAGAAATTCCGTGATTGGATATCTGACAACAGAGGAGGTACAAGCCGTCATGGGCAAGCAGTCCCGGTCACTCACCCCGCTCAGGAAAGGGGTGTTTGGTCATTTTGTGGTTCGGACCTTTGGACTGGATGCAGACATGGCCCCAGGGTGGCCCTGTGCGTCTTGATGTCCACGAAGTGTTTTATGATCAGCAGGAGAAGGAATGCCCACATCTTCTCGCCTGTTAGACAGACTTGGCTGGCCTTCTTTTTCTTGTTTACCCACTGTATTTCTCCTCCCCACCAAGAGGCCCAGCTTTCTGGGCTCAGCTCTGTGTCTTGCCTGCAGTTCTCCAAGGACGACGCTCCCCAGCCAACTTGATAGGAAGCACATTGTGCCTTCCATCCTTCCTCCAAAGCCAGAGGACTCCATAGAGAGCAAGAGAGCAGGACCGCCACAGAGCCCTTCCTCAGCCAGGTCCACCCGGTGTGGGGGAAGTGAAGCAAAGCCCCTCGTTCATCTAGCCAGGGCAGGCGCCACGGGGACAGGGTGAGCGGCAGGGAGGCCTGCCGTCTATAGGCCGCGCTTCCATCTTGGCTCGACAACTGCACTGGGTTGAACAGCACCCCCAAATTCACATCTACTCAGAACCTATAAATGTGACTTATTTGGAAATGGGTCTTTGCAGATGCAGTTAAGATGGGGTCATACTAGATGGAGGTGGTCCCTAGGCCCAATGACTGGTGTCTGTATAAGGAAGGAACCACACCGAGGTACAGAGAAGGTGGCCACGTGGCAACAGAGCAGAGGTCCTGGTGATAGGTCTGCAACCAACGGAACACCAGCAGCACCTGAGCCGGGAGAGAGCCCTGGAACAGAGTGTCCCTCGGAGCCTCAGAGTGAACTAACCCTGCCCCCCCTCGATGTTGGACTTCCGGCCTCTGGAACCGTGAGAAGAGAGATTCCTGCTTTGAAGCCCCCCAGTTTGCGGTGATGGGTTATAGCAGCCCCAGGACGTCAGCCCAGTGACCTTGAGCTGCCATGTTCCCACCTGCACACCTGGCCCTGACCTCTGAGAGGGGAGGACATCTTCAGATGTGGCCACAGCCCAGGCAAGGCCGGCACCAGGGGGCCCTAGGCCCTCTGCTGTGTCTCAGTGGCTACCCGAGTCTCTCTCTGGCCGATCTGGGACCCTGGCTCCTGCTGCTCAGCCCGTCAAACGCCCGTAGTGTAATGACTATCATTATGTGATTGTGGCGTCGCTGGGGCCAGCGATTCATCATTGTCAACATTTACCGAGTGTCCAGTCCATCTGCAGAAAATGATGATAATAAAAAATAGGAGGGCTCCCTTCTGACTGTCATGGGCCTACTCAGAGGGAAGATCCCGGAAACGAAGACACACACAGGCGGAGTAGGGATGGGGATTGGATTATTAAAGATGGACAGTGGTCCGAGCTCCATATTCTGAGCCCCTTCAAGTAAGTCCCCCAAAACCTGACCGTGTTGACCAATGTCGGTTAACATGTTTCACTAGGGACACAGCGAGGGTCAGGTCACTAATCAGCGCTGGTCACAAACTCGGACACGGCCAGATCAGGTACCACGGCGGGGCTGCCCGCAGAGACAAGATGGCAGGACCAGCCCAAGGGCAAGTTAATTCACTTTCCCTTATTTTTAGGCAGGTGTTTTCTGGCGCGGGCGTGCGGAAGGGGGTGCTCAGGCTGGGCTCAGCGGCCAGGAGGCTTCCCGGAAGGAAGGAGTCTACTGGGTGCCTCAGAGAATGAGGGGGAGGAAGAGTGAACCGCATCTCATTTCCCTGACACCTTGGAGGACTTACCCATGTAAATGGGAGGCTCCCCAAACCAGAAGTTTCATCAGCTGCCAGCAGATAACTGGTTTGGCCGTAAAGTTCATGGCATCCACCTGGGAAGATGTGAAGGCTCATGGGAGTCTGGAGGCAGTGTTTGGGTGTGACAGACACCAAGCAATTCAGTCACGGGTGAGGTGGCCTCTGCAGCATCCCCCTGCCCCCCACACCGAACCCTCAGGCTCAGGCAAGCCTCTCTCGGTTTTCCTGGTTTTCGGAGGTCATCCCAGTCAGTCTGCAGGGAGGCTGCCCAAGGGGCTGGGAGACAGAGCAGTAAACTTTCTCAAGATCCACGATCGAACCCACGCACACTGGATTCTCTGCCTGAAGTCAGTGGATTGAGAGACCACGGGGAACTCATCTGGGGAGAAGGGAGCTGGTAGAAACAGGCATGCTGGGGTCTCAAGAATGAAATTCCCCGAAATGAGCCTTCACCAGGACCCCTAACAGATGGGCCCAGTTCAAGAAGGGAAAATGTTCTTCCGAGTGTGTTTGGTCAGGATTCAAAGTTTCTGCAATGATCAGCGTACCTTCTGGGGTGGGGGTGGGGGGCTGGGGATGACCCGGTGTGTTCATGTTTGGGATCGACAGCACAGAGAGCAGGGGAGGGTCCAGACTCCCATGACTTCAGTGGAGAGAACCTTTTGGCTCCTTCCCCTCCCCCTCATTCCCATCACCCAACCTCTAAGCTGGGGCCCTGCAGGTAGGTTGGGGCTTGCTGAAGGAGGGAAGCCCCAAGCTCACAAAGATACCCTATCCCTCAGGTACAGGGGTCAGGGCCTCCCTTAGAGCTCTCTCCGGTGCATATCCAGTGTCAAATAAAAACACATTCCAAACTTAAATAAGAAGAGAATTGATTCTAAAGGATTATTGCAAGAGAAGAAAAGGGCCTATTGCAATGGGGGGAGGAGCTATGCAATGAGGGAGAGGTCTACTCTGTAGCTGAGGAAGGGGTATGGCAATGAGGAGAAGGGGCTACTGCAGTTGGGGAGGGGGTATGGCAATGGGAGGAGGGGTGATTGCAATCAGCGTACTCCAATCATGAGATTGCAAGCATCACAAAGGTCAGGCTGAAAGGGCCTTTTCTTTCAGAGAAGAGCAAACAGGCTAGGCAGGGCAGGATGTGTGGAGCTCAAATAAAGGTGGAGGAGATGATGGGACAGCAGACCAGAGAATGTCTAACTCTGGGGTCAAGAGGGGCCATCTGCTGCCTCAGGCTGAGGGCAGCCAAGGTCTAGGGGCCTAGGGGAGGAGAGAGTCTCAACCGAGTGTTACCCACAAGTATTTTGTTCCGTTGATCAGTGGAGACAAAACAGACCAGCTAAGCATTGATGGGGCTAAGGCTGGGAATTTGGAGATCTGTACCTGGCTTCATCCTAGGTAACCATGGGGGCCCGGTGAGCCTCGCTGGTCATTATGGGGAAGGCAGGTTTCAGGAGCACAAGTGGGGGGGGGGGGTCCTCTTTAATAGTCTCTGTTCAGCAGGACCATGGAAAAATGCAGTGTTGACACAGGGCTGTGATGCTGCATTCAAACCCTTCCTTGGTCTGAGCTAGACTCAAAATCATCAGATTCTGGTCCAGATAAATAGGTCAGAACCATCTCTCCAAGTATGGAATATGCTGCCTCCAAAATCCCAAGGGGACCCTCTAAGGTTGGTGCATTTTTCTTAGCCATGAGAGGTTCAAGGTGCTGTAACCTATCCTTTATTTGGGGGTGGGGGGATGTCCTGGTATACCCAGACCACTGATAAGCCTTTGCTAGATCCCCAAACCAGTCACCGACGTGCCCGGCTGTAGCCTCAACGAGAGTTGGCTCCCACCTTGGGGGTGTATGCTGTCACCAAGGCCTCCCACGTACCTGCCATTTCTTGCTCAGAGGGTCCATTAACATGCTACTGATGACTGGAAGGCCCATGCTCTACTCTGTGGAATTTCCCATCAGTCCCTTGAACTACACAGCGCAGGAGAGCAAGGGAAGATATAGCCCCTGGCAAACCAAGCGTATGAACTGTTGGCCATTCCACAGGAATGCCGACCACTCTGCTTCCTCCTGGTGAGCACAGAGACTCCCGGCATCAGGAGCAACTCTGTCCCCACCAGCGCCCTTTGCACGAGGGACAGTCACGCAAACAAATGCCCGTGAGTTTCTTTGGGGAAGACTGCACATAGCCACTTGCAATGTCCTTCCTAGGAGCCTGGGCCTCTCCTGCACCCCACGGGTCTTCCATCCAAGAACTAGCTTGGGCTTGGAATTGTGGCAGGGGGTCATGTGCAATTAGTGCAGCTGACCTCGACCTCCTCTCATCCTTGACCATGTTTGATCAAATATGTTAAGTGTCCTCCTGCTGGCCGCCCATCATCACACCCTGGAACGCCACGTTCCATGGGTCACCGAGCTCAAGGTCAGCAGATCCAGCCCCTGCCACCAGTCTGAGCTTCCTGCCCACTAGCTAACTTGCTTCTGACCGATTGGGACTCTGCTGTTCTGGGACCCATCATCCCCTGCACCACCATCTCCATCATCCCCCTGTACCACCCTCTCCATCATCCCCCTGCACCACCATCTCCACCATCCCCCTGTACCACCATCTCCATCATCCCCTGCACCACCGTCTCCATCATCCCCTGCACCACCGTCTCCATCATCCCCTGCACCACCCTCTCCATCATCCCCTGCACCACCCTCTCCATCATCCCCTGCACCACCCTCTCCATCATCCCCTGCACCACCCTCTCCATCATCCCCTGCACCACCCTCTCCATCATCCCCTGCACCACCCTCTCCATCATCCCCTGCACCACCCTCTCCATCATCCCCTGCACCACCCTCTCCATCATCCCCTGCACCACCCTCTCCATCATCCCCTGCACCACCCTCTCCATCATCCCCTGCACCACCCTCTCCATCATCCCCTGCACCACCCTCTCCATCATCCCCTGCACCACCCTCTCCATCATCCCCTGCACCACCCTCTCCATCATCCCCTGCACCACCGTCTCCACCATCCCCTGCACCACATCGCCAGCCCAGCACCACCCGCCCCGTCATCCCACCCCACGTGCCTGCTCCTCTACAACCCTGCGTAGCCTTCAGGCAGGGAAGGGGCTGCATCTCCCAAGGAGGGACATGCCATTCCCACAAGCCTAGAGGGTTCAGGGACCCTGGGGCTTCCAGTCGCTCAACTGCATCTCCTGAGACCTCACACCCGCATTGGGGTCCATCTGCTTCCTCACTGGGGTCCTGAGTCTGGCAGAGGAGGCTCTCAAGGCAGGAACGCAGCCCTCATGAGGGTCGCCCCCTGAGGTTGGGTCCTGAGCCTGGGGCTCCTCGCGGTTCCCCAGAAGCAGAGCCCGAGGTGGGGCTCGAGGTCCGTGACTAAGAACCAGCTCTCAGCAATGGGAGCGGGGCAAGCATGGAGGGCAGGGAGACGAGCAAGAAGTTGCCTGGGCTGAATCAGCAGCAGTTGGACCCCACAGGAGCCCTGGAGTGGGGTTTGCACCTGCACTGACTTCTCCTTCAGACGCTGGGCCAGCTGTGCACCACCCCATGCCTGCCTTGGCTGAAGACATGGCCCCAGGATAGGACATAAACTCAGGGACGGGGGGTGTCAGCTTCCACAGGGCAAGAGCTGTTCTCAGAGCAGGGGACAACTCGGGGACGGGGCACCAGCCGGATGGGGCTTGAACAGCATCTACTACAGAAATGAGCATGTTCTCCCAGCTTCTTGCAGGATTTCCAGGGAACGGTGATCGCAAACCAGTCACGGGGCCTGCCCAGCCTTGTCTCAGGACAGCGTGCGGCCCTGTACGGCCGCTTCCCTGGGCCGGGAGCGCTGCACAGCGATTACCATGGTGTGTGGTGCTGAACCGTGTCATTTCCCACGAAAGGCCATCGAAGACAGACCCCCAGAGGCCGGCCAGCTGCCAGCCGGTGGATAAGAGAAAGTGGCACACAGGATTGATATGTTTAATCTAACACGGGGACTTTCACAGTGGGCAGGATGCTGTTCCATTTATCAGGACGAGACAGCTCCCCGGCATACGAGCGTCCGAGTCTCGCCTTTCTCCTACCGGACTGTTGTGTTATCAAGCACAGGTCTCTGCGCTGGAGAACCCGCAGGAAGAAGAAAGCCTTTGTCAGATGCTTAGATCACAGCCGGCCTTCCCCGCTGACCCTCCAGGCACGTGCCCCCACTATGCCCCTCCGCTCCCTTTCCACTGTCAGTTTTACAGTGCTCTGAGAAGCAGAGAAAGTCGGTCTCGGACCTGCACCCCCCACCTGGCTGGCCTGGCGGCCAGAGCACCCGTGCGGGTGTCCTCTGCCCTCACACGGCACCATCCAGGCAAACACGCAGGAGGAGCTTTTAAAGTCACAGGACCTCACGGTCCTGAGAGTGAGATTCTGGGAGGCAGCAACAACGTCAAGACCCAAGGGCCATTTCAGGGAAGAAGACCTGTGTCAGCAGACCTTACGGTCACATGGCAGCCAGAGCAGCTAAATGTGTCTGCGTCACCCCCGGGGGCATCTCCCATCTGAGGTCCGAGGGTCAGGATCTCTGAGGGCAGGGCCCAGGAGTGTTCATCTCAAAGAAGCCCTGGAGATGACCCTGGTGTGGCCCAGAGTCTGAGAGAGGCTGTGGATGGGGGGGAGTGGGGGGCGAGGGCCAGCCCTGCCCCAGGCTTCCTGGCCCTCCCTCAGCCCCGGTGCTGGGTCCTGACTTGGTTCCTGGGTCTTCCAGAAAATCCCCGTGCCCTTGTCAGCTGGGAGTGGGAGCTAGGGCCCCTGCGTCCCCTCACTGCCTGCACAGAAGTGTGTTGCTTCTCTGGGGCTGTCCTGACAAAGCGCCAGAGGCAGGGGCCTAAACAGAAATTTATGTCCCGGGGGCCGGAATTCCGGGGTCCAGGGTGGGCAGGGTTGGTTCCTTCTGCAGCCCCTCTCCTGGGTGTAGACGGCCGTCCTCACCCTGCGTCCTCACACGGTTGTCCCTCTGTCGGTGTGTCCTGATCTCTTCCTATACGGACACTAGTCAGATTGGGTTAGGGCCGACTCCTTTTCCTTGATCACCTCTGTAAAGACCCCGTCTCCAAATACAGTCACATTCTGAGGCCCCGGGGGCTAGGACGGCAACCTGTGAACTTGCAATGCGGGGATGCACTGCAGCCCATGATAAGAAGCCACGAAGAGCCGGAAGGGAAGCAGCAGGCTGCCCCTCGGCCGGACTAGAGTGACACTTTGTGTCCCAAGTCAGAGCCACACAAAACACCACGTCACAGGGGCGATTAGTCTGCTTCACAGCTGCACAGAGCTGACAGGCAAGTAGAACAAAATTGGGGATACGGGGTCTTTGAGGGAGGTGGGCGGGAGAAGCAACGGTCGTGCTCACTCTCCCCGGCCCTCTCGCAAGTCTCAGGGGTGTTGCTCCCGGGGCCCCGTATTTCCAGCAGAAGAGACTCCTGCTTTCAAGCACGTGCTCCGGGTCTCCTGCCGCCCTCAGAGGTACGACTGTTTGGTCTGCTCCTGCAAACCCCTCCCGATGCCCCCAGCCTGTGCCCGGCATTCCCCACCTCCTCCCGGGGACCCTCAGGCTTCCCTGAGGGTGGGATCCACCAGAGGAATGCCAGATGGCCTCCAAACCCCCTGCTCGCTCACCCCAGCCCAGGGGAGAGTGGGTAGTCAGGCAGCCAGAGCTGCAAACCCTCGCGTGCTCGGAGCTAACCTATTACAGAGCTCCAGCCCCGAGGGTTCTCTTCTCTTCATCTGCCCTGCCCATTGCAAGCAGGCAAGGGTCTGCTTTGCTGTTCCCAGTTTTCTCTAGGTGGGCCAGTCCTAGTTCTAAGCTTTGGAGGGAGAAACTACAGCCCCTATGACCCTGAAACCAAAGCCCTGCATTCCCATCAACTGTCAGGATGAAAGCTGGTGTTTTATCCCCATCTGCAGTCGCCTCTGGAGTGGGTCACCGGCATCAAAACCCTCAGCTCACTCCAAACCTGGGAAGGCAGGGCGTGGCGGTGTTTTTTACCCCATTGACTCCGAGGTCACCTGTTCACTAAAGGTTTCTGGATGCGTACCCTACACTCCACGCTTTCCCACCATCCACTCAGCCATGTGTTAGAGCCACAGGTGGTCCTTGGACCCCAAAGTAGGCTGATGGGACCCCAGGCAGAGCCAACCCACGAAATGCATTTGCTACCTCAAGGAGAAGCAGCCAGCACTGGGGAGCAGGGGAGGAACCTGCCGGGTGTTTCCAGGTCCCATACTTGAGTCCCACTTAGAAGTCAAACAAAACAGCGCCTAAGTCAGAGGCTGTGAAGAGCTCTTGCAAAGTACATGCTGAGTATATTACGGGACAATTCTATTTAACCCTTGAGCTCCACTGGAAAGACAGGAACCCAGGCAAAGAAGAGCCTCTTGCCTCAGGGCACACAGCTGGTGGACCCCGGGCGGGCAGGGGAACACGCCTTTCCACTGCTCATGCTCAGCACGGTGCCTGGCATGCAAAACTCAGGAACAAATGGCTAGGACGCACTCATCTCCGTCCCCGCCTCTGTGACCTCCCACCGTCCTGCCCCACAGGCCACCTCCACTCTGTGGGGGCCCACTACCAGCATCGGGGCCATGAGCGCCCACCAGACACAGCCCCCATGGCAGCAGAGTGTAGCCGGAAGCTTGCCTCCTCTTTCCCCCTGAGGCCACTCTTCAAGCCAGTCCTTTGATTGCTTCCTTCCTGCTCTGCCGGTCCTCCCTCACTGAACCACCAACGTCCTTGAAATAGTCATCCACACCTGCAGCCTCCACGTCCCCCCCCAGGTCCCTACGTATTTCCCATGCTCTCACTGAATACCCCCACCTCTGAACCCCAACCACCCTTTCTCAAAGATGACCGCTGACCCTGTGTTAGTTCCTGAGGCTGTTAGGACAAATTACCATAAATCAGACAGCTTAAAATAATAGAAATGCATTCGCTCCCAATCCAGGAGGCCAGAAATCTGAAACTAAGGTGTGGACAGGTTTGCTTCCTTCTGGGGGCTCTGAGGGAGAGTTGGTCCCAGGTACAAGCAATCCTTGGTGTTTCTTGGCTTGTTGGTCCCAGGTACAAGCAATCCTTGGTGTTTCTTGGCTTGTAAATGCATCACCCAGATCTCACATGACAGTCTCCTCTTTGTCCTCTTCTGTCTCTTATAAGGACACTCTCATTGGATTTGCGGAAGTCACCTGAATCCAGTATGGCCTCTTCTCAATCCTTATCTCCATTACATCTGCAAAGACCCTACCTTCAGAGAAGGTCTGAGGTTGCAGGCGGACATAAATTTGGGAGATTGCACTGTTCGACCCACTGCACCCACTGTATTAGGGTTCCCCAGAAATATATAGAGGCAGGATATATGTGTATGGAAAAAGACTGGGGATGAGATTGGCTCATGTGACCAGCAAAGCTGAGAAGTCCCAGGATACGCAGTCTACAAATTGGAGACCCAGGACGGCCAGCGATGTAAAGCAGTCAGAGTCCAGAGGCCCGAGAACCGGGGGAGCTGACAGTGTAGACTCCAGTCTGTGTCTGAAAGCCTGACAACCCAGAGCTCCAAGGGCAAGAGGAGATCAATGTCCCAGCTCAAGCAGTCAGGAAGAAGGGGTGACTCTACCCTTCCTCCACCTATTTGTTCCATTCAGACCCACAGTGGACTGGGTGAGGCCACCCACATTAAGGAGGGCCACCTGCTGTATTGAGTTCACTGAAATAAGAGCGGGGGTCCTCAATGGTGGGCAGGGAGTAGACCCCACCTGCCCCTCCCTACCTGTCCTACCTAAACCAACTCCCTGACCCATGTCTTCATTTCCAAGAGGAAGTCCCACCACTCTTCCTGCCTCATGGTGTGGCCATGACTCCCACAGAACAAGCCAGTGGACCCTGCCATCTTTGGGGCCAGAGGAGCCAGGCCTCCCTGACAGCAGCCCTCATCTGAGTGCACATTTCGCTGGGCCTTTCATTGTGTTTTGATGTCTTGTCCCTCCTATATGCTTGGACTTCAAAGAATCAGTTTAAAGCATAACTGAAATGTGCGCTAGGCAGTCCGGACTAGTGGGTAGGAGCCAGATTCTGGAGCCGACCGCCCAGATGCAGGAGGCAAACCCAGCTGTGCCCCTACCAATGGCCCAGGGAGTGATGTGGCTTTTCTGGGCCCAGGTTCTTGTTCTGAAAAGTGGAAGCGGTACGCATGTCTACCACATAGGACCGTAGGATAGTAAGCAAGTTAATGTCACCAAGCTCTGGGAGCAGTGTCTAACGTGTAATAAGTGCCTTTTAAGTGTGTGTGAATAAATAAAAAATGAGCGTTTTGTCTGTCCTTCTGGTTTCAAGTGATTTTTACCTACAATCACGGTGAGGCTGTGACTAGCATCCCTGGAGAACATCCCCCACCCCCCCCACCGCCCCCGTCTTCTGCAGGCCTGGCATCCCTCATTCCCTCAGCATTATGATGCTTAACTAGACACATCCTGTCAGCTTGGCAGAAAAAGCTGCCCATGGCATTTAGGAAGGGAAAATAAATGGTTCTTTTCTATCTCTCTCTGAAGTCCTGGTGTCCCCAGGGGATGAGACACTAAAGTATTTCACAATAACTTGCCTGGGACATGACTCAGGAAGGTAAAAACAAACACTATTCATGTGTCTGAAAGCACCCAGGAAGGCCGGCATGGTGGAAGGGGCTCCACTCCTGAAGGAGAGGAGGAGATCTTCCTCCTGGGGGTAAAGTTTCAGGACTGCTGTCACAATTCCACCCCCCCAGAAGTACCTAAACTCTCTTACCCTGTGCTTGTCCCTCTCCTCCTGCAGCCCCAAATCACCCACCCTCTGAATTCTGGAAGGGCTCCTGGAGCTGCATATCCAAACAGTTGTCAACCGCAGCTCCCAAAACCCTCACTGTTCTCCCTAATTCCTGTTGAACATTTTGTGCAGGAAAGCACCTGCCTAGTGCAGTGGCAGATGCAGGAGTGGATAGGACACGAAGAGCCCAGGTGGGGGAAGAGGCGGAAAAACATGGGAAGTTAATGGTCACAGAATACGCAAGTAATACTTCTGGGTATGACAGGGGAAAACAGGGCCACACCTGAGAGAGTGCCCAATAGATGACCGGTCATAAGACTAGGAAGTCAGGGGAACATGGACAATAACCTCTATGGACCTCAGTGTACTTGCCTATAGAATCGGAATGATAATAGCACCTACATCACAGGGTTATTATGGGGATTATATGAGCTACTATGCATAATGTCTGGGAAGAATAGCGTTAGGTATATATCGGGTGCTATTATTTCCATCTTCATCATCACCACCACCACCATCAGCAGCAGCAGCAGCAGCAGCAGAAGGAGCAGCAGCACCACCTCCATCATCATCACTAATATCATTACCATCATCACCATGATTTCCATCATCATCACCATCATCATCATGACCACCATCGTCATCATGACCACCATCGTCATCATGACCACCATCGTCACCACGACCACCATCACCATCACAATAACCTCCATCATCATCACCATCATCACCATCATCATCACCATCATCACCATTATCATCATCATCATCATCATCATAATCACCTTCATCACCATCATCACCATCATCATCACCATTATCATTATCCTCCTCCTCATCATCATCATAATCACCTTCACCATCATCTTCACCATTATCATCATCATCATCATCATCATCATCATCACCTTCACCATCATCATCACCATCATCACCATCATCATCATCATCACCTTCATCACCATCATCACCATCATCATCATCATCACCTTCACCATCATCATCACCATCATCACCATCATCATCACCATCATCACCATTATCATCATCATCATCATCATCATCATCATAATCACCTTCAACACCATCATCACCATCATCATCACCATTATCATTATCCTCCTCCTCATCATCATCATAATCACCTTCACCATCATCATCACCATCATCACCATCATCATCACCATTATCATCATCATCATCATCATCACCTTCATCATCATCATCATCATCACCTTCATCACCATCATCACCATCATCATCATCATCACCTTCATCATCATCATCACCATTATCATCATTAATACATCACCATCAGTATCACTCATATCACCATCATCACCATCACCATTATCATCACCATCATTACTACCAACACCATCATCAACAACACTATCATAACCATTCTACCCTAGAAGGTAGAAATGATGCTGGCCTCTAACAGATGTGTTATACTGGGATGGGAGAGAGGGGAAAGCAGTTCAGACAGGTGGAACGAGAGAAATAAGGAGCAGAGGTTAGCAAGAGGGAGGATTTCTGGGGCCAGTTTCCTTGAAGGGCCAGCAGCAAAGCCTGGTGGCAAAGGTAGGCTGGGGTCAACTGGCAGCAGCCTCATAGGAGCCTAGAGTCTCCCTACCTCCTGCTTCTCCCTGACTCCTAGCTTTGCCCCTCTTTCCCCTGATCCAATTGTCGCACCTGTGCTTGGTTGGTAATCACTACTCCGTCTCTGGAGCGTCACTCCCCCTTCTCGTGATGTGTGTGAACCCAAAGCAGAAGCCCCATCACGCTGCCCCATGGTCAGTCTCCTACACCCTCCCTTTACAGGAGCATGTCTCCCTCCCCAGCAACTTTCTGTCTAGCCCTCTTGGCTTAACAGAGAGGCATCCTGGGTTTCTTCTTAGAGGCTGATTAAAAAGTCCTCCTGGGCTGGGAATGCGAATGGCATGATAATTAGCTGGCAGACCACAGTCGCCAGCCCTCTAGCGCTGGACCACTGTAATCAGAATAACGTGGGGGTTGATTTGTTCTCTCCAAAATGTACCATTATTGTTAGATTTCCCACTGGCTAGCTTTGGCAATAGTCATTTATGTCTCCTTCCCACCTGGGGGGCCTCCTGATCCCTTCTCATGAAGGGACATGGCATCTCCCAGCTAGGCTGTAAATGCCTCATTACGGCTCTCAGCTGCACATTTGGTCTTTTGTCTCACTCTGGGTCACATTTCATTTTGGTTTAAATAATGAAACCAGCAGACCGGAGATTAGAGCCGTTAAATGATTTTGCTCCCAGGAAACAGATGCCTGTCCAAGATATAGACTCACCGACAGCTCAGTGGACTCTGTTAGCAGGGCTGGAGGAGGTGGGCCGAACTGGGTGGCATGGCTCAGAGAGAGACTTACACTTGAGTCTGAAAGACCAGGAAGGCAGCCATAGCACACGCGGTGGGGAGATAGGCCCTGGGCCCCCATGTGGGATGGAAGGCACAAAGCACACCTTGAGGGTCCCTAGCCCACATCTGGGGTGAGCCTTGTCCGGAGGCAGGCAGGGGATCCCAGGGGTGGAGATAGATGTCTTTGACCCTCGTGGGACGGTAAGAATGATTCTTGACCCCTTATGCTTTCGAGGGCTTCCCCATATGTCTTCCTTTGGGCTTCCTACCACTCAGAAATTCACTGGGTTATTTTGCTGCCCCTACTGGGCAGACAAGGAAAAGGTTTCCAAGTTCTTGACCCAGCCAAGACCGGTGATGGGTATTAAGGAGGGCACGTACTGCATGGTGCACTGGGTGTTATACGCAAGTAATGAATCATGGAACTTTACATCAGAAACTTGGGATGTACTGTATGGTGACTAACATAATATAATAAAAAATTATTATTAAAAAAAAAAGATAGCCTAAAACCTCCTAGGGCAAGCCCTGACAGCAGCCTTGTGCTCTTTCCACTTCACTGGCCTTTTCTTTTCCAGTGGAGAAACCAGGGGTCCAGAGAGACTGACTTTATGTGTCAGTAGGAGAAAACTCAGACCATTTGCTGTGTTCTGTCCAGGGAATGACTTAACTCCACTTTCCTTGTGGACACAGGGACCCGTCTGCCAGGACACAGCGATGGATCTCAGGGTCACTCTGAACTCTCCGAGCCTCAGCTGCCTGATCTGTAAAGAGGGAGCAGTAATGTCAGCCTTGCAGGACTTCTGCTGAGATTAGAGAGTGTGCATGGACCCCCTGAGCTGCTGTTATAGTTGTGACTATGGGGAGAAGAACGGCTAGTCACCCCTGAGGCACCCCTGCTCTCCTCCCTCTTGCTGGGACAAGTGCCCTGAGCAGCTCAGGATAAAACGCGCTGGAGGATGTCATGAATGTTGTGCTGAAAGTGGGGGAGTCGGGGCCAGGGAAGGGTCACGCTTTGCCAGTGCTCCCCAGAGACAAGAAATTGCTCCCGGTGACTTACACAACTTGTATGGAGACAATAAGCACCGTCACGGTGCTTGTGAAGGATGTGACATGGAGCAGATTGCACGTCGCATTAAACAGGCTGAAATTAGCATGTGTTGAGGGGCGGACAACAGGCTGGCATCTTGGGCCAGACCCAGCTGAACAGGCAGTTGTGCCCCCAGGACAGGGACAGGTCCCCATTTCCTGGGCTGTAAGCCCTGCTACAGCCACACAAGGAGCCTGGCTCCCTCGGGCCACAAAGAGGTCGTAGTTTCCACTGGCACTGGCCCAGGGCAGAGGCACTCCGCTCTCTGCCTCCTTCCTTCCCCCACCAACATGACCATTCCTGGAGCCCAACCCCCTTCTAAGCAGACCCCTGCCTTCCTTGGCCCCCAGCTCCCCTCTGTCTCAGACGCTGGCTTGGCCTCTGGAGTCTCGGAGCCATCCCTTGACCACAGGTTCAGCTCGGCTGCCCTGGTATCCCTGGATGGTGTCTCTCTCCAGCCCGTTCCACAGACAGACTTAACTCCGGTGTGCAGCACTTCCACCCGGACAGCCTTGAGCTCCCAAGAGCCCAGCACCCAGCCTCCACCACTGGCATGTCAGAGAGCCTCATTGATGGCCCGCTCTCCAAGACGGTGGCTAAGCTATGCAGCTGGGTTGCCGGCCGAGCTGTTCGACCCCCCCGGGACTGCTTTCTGACTGTCCAGGTTCCAGCAGCTTCTTTCACCGTGTGAGGCCTTGGTTTTCTGACTTTTGAATGGGGCAGCGGAGCATTTTCTGGAGCTGCTGCCCTCCCTTTACCATCTGTCACCCCCACTCCAACCTTGCATCCCATCCTCACCATGCTGCTAATCCTGAGCTTGTCGAGGTCATGGGGCTGTTGCCAAATTCAGTGGACACTCCTTGCTGTTAACGCGTAGGTGTCATTCGGCACATCTTCCTACTACTGCCTTCTTGAAGCTCCCGGTCCGCTCAGCTCCTGGAGCCCCCACGTTCTCCTTGCTTCCCTCCTGCTGCTCTGGGCTCTCATTCTCAAGGCTGCGTGTTGGCCACACCTTTGCTACGTCAGTCTGCTCGGGTGACATAAGAGGATATCACAGGCTGGGCGTCTGAAACAACATACATCATTTCTCACTGCTCTGGAGGCTGGAAGTCCAAGGTCAAGACTCCCACTGAGTCAGTTCCTGGAGACGACGGTCTTCCTGGTTTGTAGATGGCCACCTTCTCCCTGTGTCCCCACATGCCCTTTCCTCAGTGCACGCACATGGAGACAGGAAGCACTTGGGTGTCTCTCCTTAGAAGGGCACTGATCTTACTAGAGCAGGGCCCCACCCTCTGGGGGTTACGGTTTTGGCAAATGAATCTGGGGGGGAAGCGAACATTCCATCCACAGCGCCATCCCTGTGATGGGCACTCCTCAGGACTGGCCCTCCCTCCATCCCAGCACTGCCCAGTGGAGCCCTCTGCAATGACAGGAATGTTCTAGGTCATGTGGCTTCTGAGTGCTAGAAACGTGGCTGGTGTGAGTGAAAGACTGAGCATGTCATCTACTGTAAGTACTTTCAGGGCCGGTGGCCATGTGCGGCTCGTGCTGTGGTCCTAGACCTCACAGAGCCCCACGCTCTCCTCACACAATCCCAGGCAGAGTTCATGGCTCCCAAAACCCCCGTACCCCCTGACCGCACGTCCGGGGTCCTGGCCCATTGCTGAGATGGAGGACACACAGCCCCGTCTCAGACAGGACTCTCAGCCCTCCCCCACGCCTCACCTTGTAAGAGTACCAGCATCCATGTGGTCTTTCTTGCCAGAAACCTGGAATGACACCCAGCTCCTCCTCTCTGATACCCGAGTCCTGCTGGGCTCACCTCCTCGCACACCTGGAGGCTGTCTGCCTCCCCGCACCTGCCAGCTTCCACTCTTGGGGCTGCTCACAGCTCTCCTGCCCCCTCTGAAACAGGCTCCCCACCGTAGCCACCTACGTCTCTTCAAACCCCCCACATCACTTGATGGCACCTGCCTTGTGCTTCTCTCTCCTGTGCCCTGCTTTCTCAGGATGCCCTTCCCCCTGCACCCCTCCCCCTGTCCAACTTGACTGGAGGTTCCCCCCCACCCCATCTGCCTGATTCCTGGCTCAGCCACACGCTCCCTCCACTGGCCCCTCAGGCCAGCAGGAGGGCAGGGAGGGAGTGCAGGTGCTGAGTCCGGGATGGCCTCGTGCCAGCTGTGCCGTCCAGGGCAAGTGCATGGACCTCTAATTCCCATTACCGGACAATGGGAATAATAATAGTGCTTTCCTGACAGGGACGATTAACTTTAATGATGATGACATGAGTTAACTCATGAGCACGGCCGAGGACAAAGTAAACCTTCAAAACCACTAGCCATTAGGAACCAGCAACACCTCCTTGAAGCACGAGCCGGCCCGCCCCCATGCATGGGCTTCCGTGAAGAGCCTGTCCTCCCAGCCCCCCCGCACACACTCCTCACACCTCATCGTCATCCTCACCCCTCCCTTCTGGCCTGTGAGCCCCAAGAGGGCAGGCCTGCATGTGCCACCTCACCCCAATTTCTCCACCTTGCAGCCACGTCCAGTGGGGAGAAGGCACGCAAGTAATGTCCGCTAAAGGAGTTGGTGACAACCTCTCGTGTGTGTTTACTGTTCTTAACACCAAGAGATCCGTAGGTGCCCCTGGGCTACAATGAAGCAAATACAGTGTGGACACAAAGGAAGCCCCCACCCCACCGTGAGAGCAGGCAAAGTCTGCTGACTCAGGGCTCGGGGCAGCAGGGAGGCCGCCACCAGCACCCGGTTTGGTGGAGACTCAAAGGCAGGCAGGGAAACAGGGAGGGGGGTGGCTTCCAGGTGAAGGTTCCAGGTGAGCCTAGATGGGGCCTGGGAGCCGGAGGCGATAAGGAGAGCAGGTGTCCCACGTGATCGATCGGTGGGGAGCACGCGGCTTCCTCCGGCCAATGCGGAGTTGGAGGCTGGAGGGGGTTGGGGAGTGGGGTAAGTCTTAGCGAAGCCGCCAGCTATCCATGAAGTCCTGGCACCTTGGGCTGATAGTTACAGAAGTTATTACTTTGTTTCCTGTGCTGTTGCTGGAGACGGCAGTGTGACTTCCTACCGGTCGGACTCGCAGCGGCTTCCCGGCCGGTCACTGTCCGCGGGCTGGAACAGCAGCGGCACACTGGTGCGCAGCTGGCTGCGGGTCAGGGCTTGGAGTTCTCTGTGTGTGTGGTCTGGCCATTGTCCGTTTGCACCTTCAGTCTCTGGACAGCTAGAAGTTGAGAGGGCTCTTCTAACACACTCCGAGAGCCTTCTGTCTCCGTGCTCAGCCACCATGGACAGGCGGGTCCTCGGGAATCTGCCGTCTCTGTTTCAGTGACCATGCTTCTTGTATGTACGGCAGCTGTCATGTGTGTGTGTTACGCGTGCACGCGCATTGATGCCAGATCTCGGGCACTGACATCCCGAAGGTCCCCCTCTGGGGGTCTCTCAGCAAGGTGTGGAGAGCAGTGTCTGCAGGGATCAGCAGGTGCCTTTCTGGAGAAGGATGAGTAGGGGAGGAGAGAGGCCGCAAAGCAGGACACTATCCCGCAAGCCTGACCCCTCTGTAGGGTCCTGACAGAACCAAGAGCACTTTCCTTTCCTCTTAATAGAGAATAATCATTGAGACCCAATTCCCATTTTGTTTTTAAATTTATACTGAAAAGAGTATTAGAAATGAAACATTAATGGAATGTGAAAAATGAACTCTGCGTTCAGCTCCCATTTACCAAATTGCTTGAGCTCGTTGCAGGGAAGGAAGAGGGGGTATAACTATGCCCAGAAACTTCACATTTCCACCCTGCACGCATGGCTGGCCGCCACCGAGTTAAATGGATAAATATTTTATGTGCCTTAATTTTCTCATCTCTGGGCTTGGTGTTCTGAGTCATCTTTTGTTTTATTTTCCTACTTTATAAATGTTGAAAGTGCGTATTATTTTCCTTAAGGAGGACAAAGTTCCAGGTTTCTGTTCTATGGCTTTTCCCTCGAATGTATGAGGACAGAGATGTTTTGGGTCACCTGCCTTTCCTTACCTCCTGCATTAGTCGGGGTTCTCCAGAGAAACAGGCCAACAGTGCATGTGTGTGTGTGTGGTGTGTGTGTGTGTGTGTTAATTTATTACAAACGATGGGTCCACACAATTATGGAGGCAGCAAGTCCCGAGATCTGCAATCTTCAGTCAGCAACTGGGGACCCAGGAGAGCTGATGGGGTAATTTTAGTTCAAGTCTGAAGGCAAGAAAAAGCCAATGTCCTGATACAAAGGCAGTCAGGCAAGAAGAGTTTCCCCTTACCTGAGGGAGGGTCAGCCTTTTCATTCTAGTCAGTTCTTCAACTGATTGGATATGGCCCACCCACATTGAGTCTACAGATTCCAGATTCCAGCATTACTCTCATCCAGAGACGCCCTCCCAGACACATCAGAATCATGTCAGAACAAGTGCCGAGTCTGCGGCCAGTTGAGCCAACACAATATCAGCCATCTTGCCTCTTTGCCTGTCTCTTCTCAACCCTGTCTCGCTCTCAGTCACGTGCTATGTGGAATAAGCTTCCTGTACTATTTCTAACCAGACCCTGAAGACTCTTGCACTGAGGTGGTCCAGTTTCCCCTTACTCATTTTAGTGTTTTCTCCCTTGTGGTCATTCCACCGCCTTCCTCAGCTCCATTTCCTCCCTGAGATCTGGATGCATCAGAAGGTGTCACGTGCCCGCACAGAGGGCCCCATTTTGCAGGGGACAGCCCCGTATTCCCCTTAGCATCACTGCTTTCCACAGCTCCGTGCCCCTTTCCGAGTGACGGAGGTCCCTGTCGAAGGGGAACACGGAGGCGCAGCCTCCTGTTGAACCGGAGTACACGGCCGGGACAGCAGCCCCCGCTGTTCCCAGCCCAAGAGGGGATTAAGGCCCGACGGAGACGTGGGGAGGCTCACGCCATATGTCACCCCAACGACCTCTGCGAAGGGCTGTCCTCCTCCAGCCCTGAGTTCTGTTTTGTTTGGCAGAAGAGCTGCATGGCCATAACACAATCTTTTACTGTTCTGTGTCTCAAAAACAATCATTCAGAAAGCAATGCAGGAGCACTATTAAGGAATTTAAAGATATTAAACCACTCATAATCCCACGGCCCTAGCACAGCTACTATTTTTACTTGGAGTAATAAGGTCTTCATTTAAGATCTCCCCATTAGCGAAACGCATATGCTCTCGCGGAAAATGACATGCGTGTGCAGCCACGCGGGATATATTCAGGTCCCAAGTAACCGCCGTGCTCCACCAAGCAGAATTTCCCTACCGCCTAGGACAACGGGCACGGCCACACAGACAGAGGGCAGCCGGCCTGGGGTCCTCCAGCCTGAGGATAAGCCAGCTGCATCCGTGCGGCCGTCCTGCCCAGGCTGGAAGTGGATCTGTCCTTCGCGAAAGGGCCTCCATTAAACTAGGGGGTGAAGCTGCTGCCGTGCAGTCCCTCGGGAGCAGAAGCCCCTCCCCCACCTGTGGCCCTGCCGTGTGTGGAGGCTCCGGGGCGTGAGGCCCTCCTGAGGTCTGCACCTGGGAAGGAGCCCTCCCTCTGGAGCCTCAGCCAACTTCTCGGCTCCATTCCCAGCTTCTGTAGGCTACCATGTCTCCAGGTACCATGTCTCCAGGCCCAACTTGGAGACGGAGATTTCCCAATCTGTCATTTGTCTTTAACACCCAGTTCCAACCTGCTGTCCACTGTGACCAGTGCCACCCCTTCAGTGTCCTCTGACCGCGCCTCAATCCAGCCCCCCGCCTCCTCTCACCTGGGTGCTGGCAAAGCCTCCTGGATGGTCTGTCTTGACCCTTCCTCTGACCGCTCCCCCTTCAGTCCCTGAGTCATCCAACCCTGACAGCGTCCCCCAGCCTTCTGCCCGTCTAGGGAGTGTGGGACAGGTGGCATTCACACAGGAGTGCTCAGGTGTGTGCTTGGCCTCTCGGCACAGAAGGAGCAGGCAGGGAACGCAAAGACGGCACGTGGAAGTGCGATGGAGGCACCGGCACGCACGTCAGCAGACTCTGCTGCCTCTCACGGCCCAGGACCCTGTGCAAATGGCCCAGGGCCGCTCCTCACCTGCTGGAGCTCCGTCTCCTCCGCTGAGTCCGCTGGCAGCTGCCTCCTCGCCGCAGTGCTGCCCGCCTGCCCAGACAGCGCCGAGCCAGGTGCTCCCCACACGCGCCCAGGGCTGCTCCTTTCACTGTGCCATTGCCCAAGCTCTTGGTCCCACCTGCAAGCACCCCCCACCCCGGAAACCCTGAATCTGTTGCCACCCCAATGAGGCCAACTCTCCTCCAGGGAGCTGGGCAGGGCTGGGGAGCGACCACCCTTGCCTCGCCGTCCCTGCGGTGTCCAGGCCCACCTGTCTTGGCGCCTGCCCCGTCGTATGGCACTGCCCTGTTCTAGAGTGTTCAGCAATTCTGAAGTGTGTCCCCAGGGCCCAGCACAGTGTCTGGGACACAGCAGCGGCTCAGCGAGGGTTGAACTGAGCCTGACTGAGGAGGGTCTGGGTCTTTCCTCTTGAGACTGGGAGGTCTGTTGTAAGGGGAGAGGGTGCTGCAGACGGGATGCCCGTGGCACCCGTGGGCTATGAGGATCCACCCTGAGCGGGCTGGAAGACTGCAGGCCAGAGACCCAGCGTGTCCCTTCCCTAGAGGTCACGCGGACATCTGCCACCTCTGAGTACTGAGGATGCCGAGATGAGGCGGGTGAAGCGCTGAGCACGACGTCTGCTGCTAAAAGTTTGGACACGTATTAGTTTCTGGTGGTCATTGCAGCTACGGCGGGGCCTCCTGCTGGCTGGCCAGTCCTTGCCGACCCCAACCTCGTGCCTACAATCCATGTTCCTCTTAGTTCCCAGATCTGCTGGGAGGACCCAGTGCCGTCTCACTGGTCCCATGGAGGGTGAAAGGAGCTGCCCCTGGAGCCCAAACAGACAAGCCTTACCTGTCCCTTGGAAACATGGGAAATCACACAGCCCCCAAATAAAGCCATGGCCCCAAGATGGACACATCAGAAAGGGATTCTCCTGAGAAGCATGCTCACACCCAGGAGCTCAGACCTTGCAGAGAGGCTGACAAAACCCTGCAGCCTGCCCACGCCCTACCCTGCTTCGTGTCTGCTGGCGGCAGTGGTCACCTCCACAGACTGCTCAGATCTGTCGGGATGCCCGTTACATTTCCATGTGTCTACCCCAGCATTTGCTCCTATTGCCCCAGACCTGAGACTCTCTCCAGGGGACTGACCCCTCTTCCCCCTGGTGGGGAGGGAAGGATTCCCATCTTAGGGTTGTGGGATGACCAGACACAGGACGCCGACACTGGTCAGATAAGGTGGACAGCACTTTATGAGTCACACGTACTCACAGCCCAGGGAAGGGGGCCCCTGCCCCATGAGGGGCCACAGGGGGCTACGCTCAGGTATAGACTGAACCAGCAAGGACCATGGGAAGCAGGCTTCTGGAGACCAGAGGGCAGGATGGTCCTGGCCTCCTACGGGAGCCTATGATGGGCTTGTTTGAATAACTCTGAGGGCTGGTGGGGAGCAGGCAGGCACTGTGACTGGTCCCCTGGCAAGGAAGCTCATTTCGAGGGGAATCTCAGCCATGCAGCAGCAAGGAGGAGAGGAGCTTGTGACAAACCATCCAAGGCCCTTCTGGTCTCCAAGAGCACAGTGGTCATACACACAGAGGTTTGGGGCAGCCTCACCTGCCAGACGAGAGAGAGGAAAGTCTAGGAGCTGATGCTCTCTCTCTCCAAGCCCCTTGGCTCCACGTAGCCCCCGGTCAACGGCTGGCTGGTGCAGGGACACAGCAGCTCAGGTCTCCCAGCTGGACACAAGCAGAGGCCGAGCTTGAGCCCCAGAGCTCCCTGCAGGGTCAGCCTGAGGCTGGGGCTCTGCCCCAGACCACACTTCTGCTTTACTTCTTCCTGGTCTCTGTCGTGTGCTCCCCACAGCCCCCACACCCTTCACTGGTTTTCCTGAAAGATCCAATTCCTTGTCTCAGGGCCTGTTTGGGGGAGCTGACCCCAGACAGCACGTGATCCTTGTACAAGGATTAGTCGTCCATCAAGCACTTTTACAACTTCCTTGCATTTGATTCTCAAACTAGACCTGAGATGTAGGACTCAGAGATCACTAACTTCATTCTGCAGACAACATGGCCCAGAGAAACGTGGGGTCTTCCCAAAGTCCACAGCTGATAGGGGCCGGAGCAGGATTCCAACACACGTCTGAACCATGCCTCCAACGTGAGGCGTGTGTGTAAGATGCAGTATCACATGAAGTTCCCACCCCCCAAAGACCCCGAGTCTCTCCAGCCACCTCTCCAACAACCTCCCTGCCCACCTGCGTCCCAGTGTGCCCGTTGCCTGTCACCAAGCTCTTCCCTGGCCCCCTACAGCTGTCCTCTGGTCTGGCTTGGTCACATCGTCCTGCTAGTCTCCTTGCAGCTATCTTGCTGATATATTCTTATCAACCTGGTTTCTAATCATGTCTTCCAGGAGGCTGTAGAGTCCATACAGGCAGAAGCTCATCTCTCTGGTTCACTCGTGAACAGTTCATCATGGGTCTGGGGGGGGGGTTGTTGCATTCAGTGAATATTTGTCCAATAAGTACAAGAATTAATCTCATGAAGCTGGCAGATTTCTGCTCGAGGAAACTGTGGTCACAGCGTAATTGCCATGTGGGCTTTTCTGGGGTCCATCCATTCATCTGGAGAGATGCACGGCTGTGGGGCTGGAGAGACAGACACTCTATGGAATAACCACCTGACCACGTCTTGCCACGTCACTGTCACCTCCACCCAAGGAGCCAGACACCGGTACTTTCGCTCGGATGTGAAGAAAGGTGCTCGGGCTGCCTGGTCGATGGGCAATGTGGAGACAGGGAGGGTGATGGATGTTTGGTGGTGGCTCTCCTAATGGTAACACGAGGGAAAGACTTTCACCTTGGGAACAATAAAGATAATCATACTTCAAATGTATTTATCACCCTTCCTCCAAGAAGGGCAAGGTTGGAGAGAAAATGGTCCATGCGAAGTAGAGTAATGAAGAAAAGGGTGTACAAGGTGCTGGTGTCATAAATGTTCATCTTAAATGAAACAAATTAACATGGCATTATAGTTCCAGTTAACCATCTGTTCGCTCGGGTAGTGATTGATCACCCCTAATGGGTCGCGCTCGTCTTCCGGGCGAGTCCCCTGGTTTGGCCTTGGATGGACTCGGTCATCGCCTCTTGCCACCCCCCCCCAACACACACACACACTTTGCAAGACACTTACTTATTCCCTTCATTTCCACCACCTAGCCGGAAACAGCCTGAGTAAATGCTTTTCAAAAACAAGAAACTCTCACCCTTCTCTAATTAGATAATCTGAAATCAGGCCAAATTGAGATGTAACTATTTTTACGTGGCTTGTCAATACTCTTTGCTTGAAAAATTATTAACAGAACTAGTACCTTGGTGGTGAAGGGCGGTATTTAGCCCCCCATCAAATCTATAACAATTCTACCTTGCTAAAAATAAAGGGAAAACGAATAGATTTAAAAAGCTTTGAATAGATTTAAAAAGTTACCTTTCTCAGGTAACTAATATTCATATCAAGATAATGCAGAGGCAGCAGCCGTGCTCACAGGCCCCACGCACCTTGGACCACCCCTCACGTCCCTCCTCCTGCCGGTTCTGTGAACCTTCCCCCTTCCCCAGCTCATTCCTGTTTCATCTCTGATACCCCTGTGGCTCAATTTCCCAAGATGCGCATTTCCCAGCAGCATTTCACACTCCTTTCCTTTAATGAGGATGTTCTAAATGTTGATGAATATTTGGATACAGCTACGTAATCACGTATTGAGAACCTACCTAATGCAAGATTTGGGACACGTGTTGGGAACACAAAGATGAATAGGCATGGTCCATCCCTGAAAAATACTCTAGGAGCCCTTGTTCAGAGGCTTGGATGGAGCAAGGACCCTCCCTGGAAGGGGCCTCCCACACCAGAACCACGGACAGTGCCTGACTTCCACCTTCGTTCCTTGCAGGCACCTGTGTCTCTGTCCCTGGCCTGCTTCACAGCTCAATTCCTGACTTGCCCTCACCCCGAGGTCCGCCTTGCACCTTATATCCAGGGCCGTGAACAGATCATGACCCCAAGTGCACAGAGAGGGCTCAGACACAGAGCACTCACAGCCAGGGAAAGCCTCCGTGGAGCTAAGACTCCTGCCCTGGACTTTCCACCTGCCTGCTGCTCCCTCACCCCCCTCAGCCACTCTGTAACCGACCTCCGGTTCTTCCCCCTGCTCCACTCCCTGGGATTCAGTTCCGTGCTGACAGCCAGGCTGTCTTCACCAGGATCAAATGTCCTGGGGCAGTGAGTTTGGTGTGTTTTGTTCATCGCTTTATCACCATGTCCAGATGAGTGACTGGGACATGATTGGTGTTCAATAAAGAATGAATGAATGAGTGAGTGAATGAATGAATGAATCCCAAGGATGGCCAATGAGCCAGAGGCATACAGAGGGTAAGCACTGAGCATTATTCCAAATGCTAAAAGTTCATACAATGGAAAGACCTGCCCTCTGCGTCAGGGGCCCACACGATGCTCTGGATGCCAGGACGAGGGCTTCTTAGCCATTTCCGGTGGGGGGGGGGGGGAGAAGCAGGGAGGTGTCTTGGTGGAAGTGATGGTTGGGAGAGTCTTGAAGGGTATATTCTGATATTTACTAGACTGGGCTCTTTTTGTATCTTGTTATCATGTCCACCAGGGAGGCCAGTGCCTTCTGGCTTTGTTCTTCTTCTCTGAAACCCCTGCACCTAGTAGGAGATCATTATGGGGACAGTGGACGATGTCAGGGGTGGGAATCAATGCGTGAGTTCCTAGGATGCCTTATCTTTTGAAATTATGCCCATCCAGAGACACCTGGGTGGCTCAGTCAGTTAAGCACCCGCCTTCAGCTCAGGTCCTGATCTCAGGGTCCTGGGACTGAGTCCCATGTCAGGCTCCCTGCT
Source organism: Ursus arctos (assembly GCF_023065955.2). Lineage (NCBI taxonomy): Eukaryota > Metazoa > Chordata > Mammalia > Carnivora > Ursidae > Ursus > Ursus arctos. Next base: position 2,580,187 of record NW_026623008.1, on the reverse strand, counting down.
CAGTGGGGAGCCTGCTTCTCCCTCTCCTTCTGCCCCTCCCCCCTGCTCCAGCTCTTTTGCTTACTCACACTTGCTCTCTCTCTCTCTCAAATAAATAATTAAATAAAATCTTTAAAAAAAAAAACAGAAAAGAAAAGAAACTATGCCCATCCTGTCCCTGTCTCTTCCCTTGACCAATATCAGGTGTAAACCTAGTGACCACACCTAAGAAAAGAGGGAGGAGGTCTGGTAGGGGTGCCACATTGAGGAGGAAAGTGTCATCCCCAGGAGAGATCTCTGCTGTGGAGTGACCTCAGGGTCTGACCCGTGACAGCACAGCCCAGAACCTCGTGAAGAGGAAGAGGTGTGTTGTCTTTCCACCCCAGCCCCGCTCCCACCTCCAGGAACGCCACACCCACACTGCCGGGGCGGGGGGAGGGGGCGCATCACAGAAGTTCCATTCCCTCCATCCTTCTAAATAACAGGAGAAATGATAAGGGACTTTCATATGCCTTCAAAGAGACAATGAACAGGGGCGTCTGGGTGGCTCAGCCATTAAGCGTCTGCCTTCGGCTCGGGTCATGATCCCAGGGTCCTGGGATGGAGCCCCGCATCAGGCTCCCTACCTGCTTCTCCTTCTCACACGTCCCTTGCTTGTGTTCACTCTCTCGCTGTCTCTCTCTGTCAAATAAATAAGTAAAATCTTTAAAAAAAAGAGAGAGAGATGATGAACAAATACTAGGAGAATAATTCAAAAGTGTATCCCATGCCTCAGATGTGTCAGAAATGACTGGTCCAGGGGAGGCAGAGATGTTCCAACATGGTCCCCACCTTCCAGGAGCTCCCAAGGAGTCAGACAGTGAGGGTAAGTTATGTTAGTGAGGCCACCTCCCTGCACCACCTGCACTTCCCCCTGCACCAGCCCCCAGCTCCCCCTGTACCAGCCCCAGACCCCATACCACCTCTACTCCCCTACACCAGCCCCCAGCCCCCTGCACCACCTCCACCGCCCCTGCACCAGCCCCGCCTTCACCCGGGCCTCTGAGCTCAAATGCAGGTTGTGGTTAGAAACAAAATATGGTCTGCATGTTGGGTTTTGGGTTTTTTCCATGTAGCAGCTTTAAAGGGCCAATAAACAAACCCTTTCCGTGACCCAGAGCTTAAATGAAGTCAATTGAGAGAGACAGCCATCAGGCAGATATCACTAATAAGAGCTGGAAGACCAAGCTAGCTGTGAGGCCACAGTAAGGAGCCCCTGGGTCTGCAGGGTAATTAGCCTCACCCGTACCTACGCCCCTAGCAGAGTGAGGGAGACCAGGGCACACCCTGCAGGCCTCCCTGGGGAGGGAGGTGGAGCTGCACACGCCCCTTTGCTGCCGCTCACCCCACCACGTTCCCCCTTCAGGGCAGAGCAACGGGATCAGTGGCCCCTGTAGGATCGAGGTGCATCACAAGAAGTGCCCCACGCTCGGACACGCACGTGCACAGGCACAAGTAACACAAGAAGCGTGAGCACTGGAGGAACCCCTGACTCTATGGGTCAGTGGAAAACCTTCTCTGAGCCCAAACGGAACAGGTCCCTGTTCCACGGTCTCACTGCAAGTTGACTTCTGGGGGGCTCAGATGACAACCGTCAGTCAATAGCTACTAGCTTTGCTCCTTCCCTGTGGCATATGTGCTCCATGGGAAGAGGACTTCCCGCTGTCCACCCGCAGCAGCCCAGAACCCGGCACAGCGACAGGTCTTCCAGGGTGAGCAACTTGCCCAGCTCCCCTGGAACCCTCCCCCTTTAGCTCTGAAAGTCCCACATCCTAGAAACCCTCTCGGTTCTAAACCCACCAAGATGACTCATCCCCATCAGATCGTCAATGAGTGCTTGCTGGCTGGGTGAATTCAGGTCTTACAGGTTTGCCCGCCTGCTCCAGAGACGTTGAAAAACAAACACGAACAGGAAACTCTGTGGCAGGTAGCACCTGTCAGGGGGGAATCCCAGCCCACCTAACTCCGCACAGGTGGGGACTCGGTGCTCCGTACACAGTAGCGCGAAGATCTTCTTTCCACTCGGTGCTCTGCCCCAAATATGGCTGCATTTGGGGAGGGGCCTGGGGCCTGCGACCAAAGCCCTGAGGTTGCAGAAAATTCCTGGGAAATTAACACCACCCGTTCTTTATCCTCAGCAGCTGTGAGAGCAATCATGGAGAAAAATGATGTGGGAAGAACCTACGTTGTGGATTTTATGAGAGTCAAAGTCTCCCGTGTGGTGTTGATTACTGGACCAGCCCGAACATGCAGAATTATTTCTAATTCCGTTTCAAAAATTGATTTGCCCATAAGAGAAGCTCTGTAAATTTTCGGAGTGCTGACACATGAAACTCCACAAAACATCAGGCAAACAAGCGTTTTGCAGACATTCGTGGGTATTTGTGAACATTGTGGGAATTCGTGGGCACTTGTGGGCCTTTATGGGTGCCCACGGTGCATCAGACGTGGCCGAGGCGAAGGAGAGACGGGGTTCCTTGCGGATCTAAGGGAATCTGCACCACAGTCCACATTCGGTAAGTCCCCAGGGATCTTACCGATCACACACAAAAGAAGTGGTTTCAGAAGCTTTCCCAAACGTGCCACCAGCAAATGAGAAACCAGAGACAAACGGGATGCAGGCAGCGTGCACCCCAGCGGCCTTTGGGGCGCAGTCACGCAGCAAGGCCGCTCAGGATGCTGTGGGTGCCACTATGCTGTAAAGAAAGGCAATGTGCCGAGTAAAAGAGAAGGGGTTTCCAGGTGGGAGAAGCCGCTGGAGCCGAAGCCTGGAGAATGGAGTACAGTGGCAGGTCACGGCATGGGGACCAAACAGCAGCTGAAGAGAACAAAGGACAGAATGGAAGGGGTGGGGAGTCCTTCCCAAGCCCACCCTCACCGTCCCACCCCCAGGGTCAGACCTGTCTCCCTAGCATGTGGTCCGGGCAGCGCTCAGCAGGGCTTTCTCCTGCTCCAAGCAGCAGACCCTCCTTTAGTGCTGGGGCTTGGGGGACCAATGAGGAGCACTGCGTGGAACAGGGGCTGAGGGGGAGTGTGGGACCGAGCCGCTTCTGACTGAGAAGGACGATTAAACATGGGGACACACGGACTTGCTCACACTCCTGGAATTTCATCTGCCCAGGCTGGCCCACGATGCACCGGCCAGGGTCTGCCCAGCACGTTCTCTGCATGGCCAAGCAGCTGAAGGACCTGAAAGAGAGAGCTCAGACTGGGCCTCAGCTCCTCCCCCGCTTCCCCAGGACACCAGGTAGAACCGTGAGTAAGGGCAGAAATACGGCCCCCATCTGTACCTCCCCCTGTGCCACGTGTGGATCCGAGCAGGGAGAGAATAGGGTGGCCAAAACAGCACAACTTCATTCTATCCCAGTTCAGGAGCCCAGGACTCTGAGATCCCGGTGCCCGGGCAGTGCTGGCTCCTTCTGGGGGCTCCAGGCCTCTCGCAGCGTCTGGGTGTTTGCTGACCATCCTTGGCGTTCCTCGGCTGTACACACAGCACCCCCGTCTCTGCCCCCGGGTCACGCAGCCTGCTCTGGGTCTCTCCTCTATTTCTCAGGGCATCGTTCACCAGAATAGGGACCACCCTGAACCAGTATGATTTCATCTTGAGATCCTTAACTAATTATATCTTTAAAGACCCTATTTCTAAACAAGATCACATTCTGAGGCTCCCAGTAAGCATGAATTCTGAGGGGACAAAATTTCACCCACTGTAGGGCCCCCCAACACTCTGGACCCCCACATCTGTTGCCTCCTCAATCTCTCTGTCCCTAGGGGATCATTCCCGTCTGCCTACAAATCTGCCTTAAAAGTCTAGTCCTGAAATAGTGATCACAAAAAATACGACCCCTTGACTGCATGTTTCTGTGCCCTGCAGCCCCCTTGCTCTCCCCCCTTTTCAGCCAAGCTCCCCATAGCCCATGTTCCCCATCTCCCTGTCCACAGCCCCCACTGCCCTCCTTGGCCACCCCTGTGAGCACACATCAACACAGCACGCTGACAAGGCTCTTCGCGGGTTCATCAGCCACCTACACGCTGCCGATTCTCTCTTCTCATCTTACTCAGCCTCTCGGCATCATTTGACGCAGTTGAGAGTCTGAATGTGCAAATAGTGGCCAGAGCACATGGGACGGCGGAGCTCTGACCCCCCAGCTCTGCTGTGGCCAGCCTAGACGCCGGACCACAAACTCTGCAGCCATCGTCCCAGCCGTAAATGATGGCAGCATCCCCGCTCTGCTCCCCTCTTCTAGCTCAGGGCCGAATGTGCTCCCCAAACCGATTACACGGGACACCTTGCTCCAGCGTCCCCAGGTCCACAGCCTCCATCCCGGCTCGCATGGAGCCCTCTCTGTCTCTGCGAGCTCTGCCGCCCCTCTGCCTGCCTTTGAGGCTCTGCCAGTGCTGACCTTCACTAACTTGCAAGCTCTGAGGAAGTCCCTCCATGCGTTCTCACTGGGTGGTCTTCGTTTCCACACAGTAGCGTGGATCTCAATGAGATCATTCCTTCTTTGGGCATGCAAACCCCCACATGCTTGATTTCCCATAACTCACCTGCTGCCCAGGAGAGGTCCCCTTTGCTGAATTCCCCTCAACGTCCCCACATCACAGGGCTTTGCATGCAGCCCTTGTCTTTCCAGGCACTGTTTGCTTGATGGTCTTACCTGTGAGCTCCCAGGCTGACATTTCTGGAAGCCGGCCTGAGCTGTCCTGAGCTTAGAGCCAAACGGCTCCCTCCTTCCCCCGCAGGATGCATGCATTTGAACATCTGACAGAAGGCTTCAAACTTCATGGCTACGTTAGCCAGCAGTGTCCGCAGCAATGCTGCAAAAATAATGGACTGCTCTCCGACTCAGAGGCTTCCAGCTGTCCGTGTGCACTCTCATGTTCTCGTGCTCCCAAGTTCCCAGGCTGACTGGTTTGGCTGGAATCAGCTGAGGGGCTCTACTTCACTGCTTCACGCAAGTGATCGACCCCAGGCTTTGCGTTAAGTGCAAATTCAAACACATGCATTCGTCCCAAGGCCCAGGCTGTGGGGGAAGCTCTTGCCGTTGGGATCCCTTGAACACAAGAGGCCAAAGTACAGCAACACATTGAAGCCCTTGACCTGCATTGCTGTCAACCACTTTCCTTCAGCAAAGTAAGCCTCATGTAAGGGAAGGTAGGTACCCTCTACTCACAGCGAGGGAAAGAGAAGCAGCTGTTTCCCAAACAGTAATCCGGAAAGCAAAGGCATAATGATTGGTAAGCTCTCTTGATGCCCAGACAGTTACTGTATATGGAGAATCCAAGGTCATACATAAATTACGTAAATTAATAAATGAATTTAGCAAAGTTGCAGGATACAAGATTAATATACAAAGTGAATGATATTTCTATGAACTTAACAACAAACAATTGGGAAATTAGATACAAATAGCCTCTATAATAGCATTAGACTTAACAAAAGATGTGTGGGACTTGTACCATCGCTGAGAGAAATGAACGTCTAAAAAAATGGCGAAAGATCACAAATTAGGATTTATTGCCGAGCGTCCATTTATCGGTGGATTTAATGTGATTCTAATCGACATCTCAGCAGGCATTTTGGTAGAAACTGACAAGCTGGTTTTAAATTTTACGTGGAAAGGTCAAGAACAAATAGCTAATAGATTCTTTAAAAAAAGAATAAAATTGGAGGGTTTAGTCACTTTATTTCAAAACAGACTGTAAAGTTACAGTAACTAAGACAGTGTGGTAATGGCGAAAGAATAGACAAATAGATCGACAAAGCAGAGCGGTGACTCCAGAAACGTGTAACGTGGGTGGGTGGACGTAGATGTGTGTGTGTATGTATGTGTGTATGGAAATGTATACATGTGTGTACGTGGATGCACTAATTTTTTTAAAGGCACCAACGTGGTTCAATGGCAAAGGAACATATTCTCAATAAATGTTTCCAAAATAACTAGATATCCAAATGGAAATAAGCAATAATTGACCTCAATCTTATATCATACACAAAAATTAATCTGAGATGGACCATAAACTTAAATGTGAAAGCCCAAATCGTAAAACTTGTAGGAAAAAAACATAGGAGAAGATCTTTATGATTTGGGGTGCCCAAAGATCCTTTAGGACACAAGATTACACTACCCATTACCAAAAAAAAAGAAATAATAACTCTGATTTTTTTTTTAAGATTTATTTATTTATTTATTTGAGAAAGAGCAGGGGTAGTGCAGAGGGAAAGGCAGAGGGAGAGAAGCAGACTCCCTGCCCAGTGCAGAGCCTGACGCCATGCTCCATCCCAGGACCCTGAAATCATGACCTGAGCCAAAACCAAGAGTCGGCTCCTTCACCAACTGAGCCACCCAGGTGCCCCAACTCTGATTTTTCCTAAATTTATGCTCTCCGTTCATTAAAGGTCACTACTGAAAAAGCAGAAATATGAGTCACACAGTGAGAGAGAATATTTTCAATATTTATGCCAAATAAAGAACACACACTTGATATTTGTAAAGGACTCTGATGAATCAAGAATAAAGAGACATGACTCCCCTCCAAATGTGTGAGATATCAGAGCAAACAAGATAACCAAATGTATGACGAGCCCAGGAAAAGTTGCTTGCTATCACTAGCGATCCGTGCACATTCCAACCACCATGAAGAGCCCCACGCACTCACCAGGACGGCCGCAGTCGCGGAACCCATCAGCCACAAGTGGCAGTGAGGGCACGCACCCACTGGAAAACACACCCGTTACGGTGGGGGCATCAAGTCTCAGACCACTTTGGAAAATTCCTCCACAGTTTCTTACACGACTGAACATACATTTGCCCTAAGACCCAGCAATTCTGCTCCCAGGCATAGCCAAGATCCAACAGGCACGTGTCCATCAAAAGACTCGTGAGAGGGGGCGCCTGGGTGGCTCAGTCGTTAAGCGTCTGCCTTCGGCTCAGGGCGTGATCCTGGCGTTCTGGGATCGAGTCCCACATCAGGCTCCTCCGCCGGGAGCCTGCTTCTTCCTCTCCCACTCCCCCTGCTTGTGTTCCCTCTCTCGCTCGCTGGCTGTCTCTCTCTCTATCAAATAAATAAATAAAATCTTTAAAAAAAAAAAAAGACTGGTGAGAGACCAGCTTGATTCCTAATAGCCAAACCCTGGAAAAACCCAAATGGCGCTCATCAACCAGGTAGCGGACGGGCAAACCGCCGCGGATCCATTCAGAGGAATTCAACTCAGGACAAATAAAAAAAATAAAAAGAACAAATTGCTGATGGCTACGGCAACTTGGGCGAATCTCAAAACCATTACCTGGAGCATGGAGGCCAGACACAACACCGTACAAGAGGTGAATCCATTTCCGTGAAGTCCAAGAACAGACGGAACTAATCCGTGGTGATGGGGGTCGATCAATAGTTGCCTGCAGGGGCGGGGAGGGACGGTTGACGCAGAGGGGCCGGAGGAGTCTTTCTGGGGTGATGAAAATGTTCTGTATCTTGATTGGGGTAAGAGGCGATTGTCAAAATCCAACTACCTGTTCACTTAAAATTGGATGGTATGCAGATGATGCCTCAGTAAATCACTGTTAAAATAACCCTAAAACAAATGGAGTGATCGTATGCAAAAAAGAAACGACGAGAAAGAAAAGAAGGAAAAGGGAAAAAACGCAGGAAGGAATCACGGCAACTTCCGCTCGCTCCTTGAGCACGACACGTTTTCTTGGCATGGTGCTAAGTGTATCACGTGCATCAGCCCATTTAGCGCCTACACTAATCCCCTGGCACAGAAAGCTTTTTCTTGGGCCCGGAGGCATTTGGTGACTTTCCTAAGGTCACCCAGGCCGTGCAAAGTGACAGCCAAAATATCAGGCAGGCATCCCGCACACGGAGTCTTCGGCCCTACATTCTCTCCCGTGCTCTGGCTGCTCTCCATTTATTTGTGTAAGTCCCATAACAGCCATGAAAGGTTACCATTATTATCCCATTCTAAAGGCAGGACAACAGACTCAGAGAGTGACGGGGTGAATCCAAGCCAAGGCGGGGGGTGGCTGTTACAACACCACCCGGAGTGGCTTCAACCTTGCACGGTGGGACTACTTGCTACCCAGCTTCTGGCTGCATCCCAAAGACTGTGCCACCCGGGCACGTCCTTGGCTACTGGATGCAGACAGGAAAAGCCTCAGCAGCTCTGAGGTGGCAGCAAGGATCAGGGCCGCCCAACATAGAAAAGGCCGTTCCCTGTGGAGCAACAGTGCAAACCCACAGCTTCCAAATAGCACCAGAAGCTCGCAGGTGACCCACTGTCTCTGGAGCCATCGGCTCTAAGTGTTGGGCGTTGGAGCTCGTGCAGGGCTCCTTCCCCAGACGGGAGTCCAGCACATGCATGCTTGCGCAGACACAGGTGGCCTCCAGCAAGTGTCGCCTGAAGGAATGAGCACCATGAATATTAATGGTCCTCGTGACTGCAGAGTCCAACCCACTGTCGTCCCAGACAGACCAGTAGCTCTGATCCCGCCAGGGAGCAGGCGGCTTCCCACCGGCTCACGCAGCTAACCCAGAGGGCAGGAGGGGGGCCCCAGGGAGGCTGGGGGGCCTCTGGGAGGGCAGGTTTCACAAGGGAGTCAGCAGCTGGCCCGGCTGCAAAGGTGAATCAAGGCAGAGCCGTAGCAGGGATGCCACGAAGGATAACTGAACAGCACATCTCGTTCTCGCTGGGACGTGCCCCCCAGCTGGGCTGACTGCACGCCTCACCCGCGGCCCCAGCCAGAGGCCATCTGAGATTTGGCTGGGCAGCGCCAACATCTCCTTCCCTCTCTGGGATGGGCCACAGGGCAAGGCCAAAACCAAGGCTCTTCCGACACCCGCGCCCACAGCTCCCTCTACCCACAAGTTTATTGGGAGGAAATGACCCGACCTGTGGAGGCTCGAGGGACACTTCTCTTATTCCTTGTGCAGCCCAGCTCCGACATGCAGGCCCCTGGGGATATGCAGGGACAGGGGACAGCGTGGACACCGGTTCTTGAGGAGCCCTTGAATGTCAGCTTGGCTACAAGGGGACAGTAGCCCTGGCCAGGTCCTGCCTAGGGACCGTAAATCAGGACAGGCGGCAAGGGCAGGGGTAGCAGCATTGCTGAGCAGACCTTCCAGCTAAGCAATATGTTGTAGGATATGGCTGTTGAGCACTTGATCTGTGGCTAGTGTGCAGGGGACTTAACTGTTCATTTAATTTCATTAATCCAATTTTTGATTTGCGTGGCCACGTGTGACTACTGGCCACCATGTTGAATGGCATAGCCCTGGATCCCAGAACATTCACAAATGCTGCTTGGTGACCACCACCGCCCCCCACCAGTTCAAGGGCTTTGACCTTGCCCGTGGTCCCTGCTCTTCAGCCTGGGAGAAGAACGGGCTGGTTTGGAAGCTGTGCAAGAACAAGAACCAGCTGTGGTCCGCTAGAGTGGTCCCAGGGGCTTCACTGCAGACCGCTCTGAGGAGAAGCTAAGCCCAGTGTCTTACTGGGGTGGGAGCTGTGGTGCCTTAGACAGGCACTCCTCACACCAAGCCCCCAGGGCACCCTGTGCGGGCCTAGAAACCCAGGCCCCAGAGAGACAGTGACATCCTTAGTTTCTGGAATAAAAAGCAAGGAGCAAAATGCTGGATACAGTTCTCCTCAGCCCTCCCAGCTGAGGTCTGAGCTGGCGGTAAGGGCTGGACCGTGCTTGAGGTCCTTGCAGACGGGCCTCTAAAACAAGTCCCATAGGGGCAAGAGAGCCTGAGAACCTGGGATGGCCTCTGAACCCGCCCATCCTGGGTGTGAGGACAAGGTCTTGGCCATGTGGCAAAGACCAATGGCAGTGGCATGAGGCGCCCACCCTCTGGTGGGAATATCCCCAGAAGCGAGCAGGTGGCCTCACAGAGGGGCTGCCCCTCCTTCCTGCCCACAGACCCATCACTTGAGGGCTCTGCAGGAAGCACCTGCCTTTCTGTCACCAAATCCCACATGACCCCCAACTGTGACAGCAGAACAGGCCCTGTCTTTAGGGACCCTTTCGCAACCCAAATTTTCAATGGCATCTACTTGGCTTCCCTGTTCTCTCCATCGTCCATTCCTCTGGGAAGACATCAACTCAGGAGACAACTTATTACAATGTCTTTTCTGCTGGGCCCTTTTCCCCAAGCCCTAGTCCCCTCGCCAATGGGGAGACAGGACTATTTTTCAAGTTCAGGAAGGTCTCCAAAATCCTGGCATTGTTCCTACAGAGCAGTTGTGAGGGGAGGACCCTCTAAGTTTACCAACATGCTATTCAAGGCCCAGCATCCTGCCTGTTAAAAGGGAGAGGGGCCTGGAGGAAGAGCAGCTTTGATCCATTATTCATACCCCGGAGATGGGGCTCCAATTCAGAAGCAGAGAGACACGGACTTTGAAACGGCCACACGCCAGCTCAGATCTCCTGGGAGGAAGTTCAGGCTGGCCGGGCTGAGTCACACTAGGGAAAAGAAATGTCAAGGTGGCTGCCAGCCCAGGGAGGGACACAACGGCTTTGGTGACAGTGGAGAGGGTCCAGGTCCAGCTGACTGTCCCTCTCTCTACTTTGAAATGTCCAAATTAGGGCCATTCCTGCAGAAGAAACACCAGCGCCTCTCTGCGGCTTCCCCTCCTGACACATTGATTTTGACAAGTGAATTCTACTCTGGGTCCTTTTTCTGCCCTGGACACTTTTCTCCTCCAGAGGCACATCCTGATTCTGGCTCCAAGTCCACTTTTAGCCTCCATTAAGGGCAATCTGTGCATGTGTGTTTCCTTTTACCCAAATAAACACTCCTGGCTCACATCACCTCCCCAATCCTCAGGCCACGTGCTAGCAGATGTCTTTCATCTCTGCAGTGGGAACAGGGCAGCAGCCTCGATGACGGAGAGCCCTGGGGTTGTGGTGGGCTCCCCAGCTCTGGCAGAGACTACAGAGAAAGGCTTCTCCTTGTGAATGACCTTGTACCCCCAGCAACAACCAAGGCCCTGTGTTAGCAGCTACTCAGCAGACCCCATGGAGGCAAAATGGAAAAAGCATCAGGCACAATCCAAAGGAGAGCACGGCCTCCAGGAAGAGGGCACAGACCACAGAAGGGAGGACACAGAGGGTGGCTTAGCATCCTCCTGTCTGCGTGGAGGAGACTTGGAAACCTCAAGGAGTTTGTGCCACAAGGAAAATAAAACCTCACCACCCCTTCAGGGGGGGAGCTCCTCCTCTGGGGCCCTAGAGGGGAGGGAGGGAAGGAGGGGCATGCCTGAACTTGGTATGCCTTCAGAGAAATCTCTCCCTATGCTCAGCGGTCCCCACTCAGGAGCTCCCTCAGCACAGCCCCCACCTGGGGGGACCTCACAGGGATGTGCAGGATATTTTGAGCTCTGGAGAAGGGAGAAGGGCATGTGCCAGCTCAGCGAACTTAATAAAGCAGAGCCTCCCACACCCCACATACCACACTGGTGCACCAAGCCTCCATTACTTGGGAACCGAGCCCAGTACAGACACAGAGGGGAACCCACTGTTCCCCACTGGCACTTATGCTGATGGGTTGAGCACGAAGGTAGGGGGAGGATGTTTAAGTACTGAGCTGATAATGTGTGCAATCACTCCATCTGGATAGAAAGGTAGAAGAAAGACACTGCACTTGGGATGGAAACTGTATTCACCAATCTTGAATTGTGATGATAAGCTAGTCTTCAAAAGGGAAGGGGAGAAAGGGAGAAAGGTCAGCTAAGAATTAATGGAATACCAGAGGCCCAGCAAAGCCTGTGCATGAAAAACAAGTCAAGGCTATAGCCCTCGGGTTAAGTGGAAACCCAGCAGAAACAGATCAGGAGGGAAGAGCACAGGTGTGCATGGGGAGGAAAGAAACGTCCACACCAGCTAATGTACAGCCTCCCCAGCCTCTCCACAGCGTCAGCAGCTGGTGCACCATGACCGCCACGTTGCCTTCTGCAAAGAGCAGAGGGGGGCACCACCCACCCCAGGCCAGGGACTGGCTGCAGCAGCTGAACCTCACTGTAGGTGCTGCAGTCCCCCTCACTCGTGTAGGGCAACAGAAGAGGCAACTCCAAATATGCCACTTTGGCATAAGGATTATTTTGAGCTGAAGACAATTGAGAAGAAGCAGATACAAGAAAAACTCCCTGCCCTCTCTCTGTCTGCCTAGAAACAGGACATATATTTGTGAAGGTAACCTCCCCCCCCCGCCCCATACCAGGAAGGACAGAAGTTAATCACCAGAGACAACACCAGACCCTGATCAGCACCAGAGACAGCACCAGAGGCATCTACACAACAGACCTTACTGACCACCCCTTGTCTTCCACTCCCCTGTGCCCTTGCCTGCACACGATTTGCCACCCTAGAGACTCAAAGCCCTTTTCCTTTGCCTTTTCACTACTCTACAAACGTATTGTTCTATTTCCTGGTTTTATATAAGCCTGAGTTCTAACCATGCCTTTGAGTTACTTTCTCTGAGAGCTCCCGTGCGTGTACATTATGCACATATTACTAAACTTCTGTTTGTTTCTCTGGTTAGTCTGTGTTTGTCAGTTTAATTTGTGGGGCCCAAGCAATGAACCTGAGGTGGGTTGCAGGGGGGGGGGAGATTTTTTCCTCCCAGACACTTGCTTCCAGCTATTTCCACCATCTAGCCTCGATTCCAGCTCCATTCAGTGGTGACTCCATGATTCTGGGCCAGGCACTACACTGAGCCCCAGAGTATAAGAAACAACTTGACATGGACCATGCCTCCTGCTCAGACCTCACAGTCTGTCAGGGGAGAAAGGCAACTAGGGTACATGAGCAATGATGGAGCTGCAGGGTGGGAGGCACCCAGACGGCCATGAAGGACAGGACACACTTGTGGACCTGACCTTGGTTAGTCGCTGAGTCTCCAGGAGCCTATGTTTACCCACCTATAATGGGACTGGATACACCTCATAGTACATGGAAGTTTCTAGTGCCTGGCTCAAGTAAGCACTTGTATTGTTCAGGGTTGGCTAGGTTGAGCTGCGTAACAAACAACCCCAAAATCTCAGTGGCTTCAACCAGATTTATTTCTTACTCACACCACTTGTCCACTGCAAGTCCACTGAGTAGGCGCCCCTACTCTGCCCACAGAATAGCCACTATCTGGGATGCTGCTGGCCACTGTGGCTGAGGGAAGCAGAGGGCAGGAAAATCACAAACTGGCCCTTCAATCTTCCCCCTGGAGCTAGGTCATGTCCCCTCCATTCACATATCACTAGCCAAAGTCCCACGGCCACAGCTAACTCCAGTGAGGCAGGGAAGTGCAATCAGCATGTGCACTGGTAGTGCAGGAGGCCGTGTAAGTGGGAGCTACCAGCCCTGCGCTCAGTGGCGGGGCTGGCAGCATTGCTGATGGGGTCCTGCACGGGAACATGCAGGACCACAGCGGCCCCACTGAGGCCCTTCAAGGATGTCACCTTGAATGCAGACAGGGTTCTGGCAACACGGTCATCCTTTCGACAAATGCCCACAAGGGTCTCCTTGGTGCCAGGCACTGTTAGAAGCTGGGAACATAGCCACGGACAAACGAGACGGCAATTCTGTCCTCATGGGCAGCTCAGGTTCTAGTTGAGGATATACACGATTTGCATTCTATGTACCTGAACTATATAGGGCAGCGCTGTCCAGCGTAACCCCCTGGGACAAGGGAAACATTATGCTACACATCTGGCCGCTGAGCACCTGAAATGTGGCCACTGCAACGAGGAACTGGAATTGATTCTCTTAGCTAAGTTTAACTCACTTAACTCTAACCAGCAAGTGACCAGGGATGCCTGGGTGGCGCAGTCATTAGGTGGCTGCCTTCAGCTCAGGGCGTGATCCTGGCGTTCCGGGATCGAGACCCACATCAGGCTCCTCTGCTGGGAGCCTGCTTCTTCCTCTCCCACTCTCCCTGCTTGTGTTCCCTCTCTCGCTGGCTGTCTCTCTGTCACATAAATAAATAAAATCTTTAAAAAAAAATTAATAAACAGCAAGTGACCAGTGGCCACCACGCTGGACGGCACAGATAGAGACCCCTAAATGATGCTAAACACAGAAGATAGAGACCCCTAAATGATGCTAAACACAGAAGATAGAGACCCCTAAATGAGGCTAAACACAGAATACACATGCAACAGGGGACAGGGCTTGAGGGCAGTCTAGGGGCTGCTGTAGTTGAGGTGCAGGGCCCGAGAAAGGGGCAATCAAATTGGGACCCAAAGGCGGTACAGAGCAGGCTGTGTGGAAAGAGCTGTGGAAAGAGCGCTCCAGGCAGAGGGAATGGGGAGGCCGAAGGCCCTGAGGCAGGAGCATGGCTGACATACTCAAGCAAGAGCATGGATGCCAACATGGAGCAGAGGGAAGGAACAAGGAGGGCCAGGCAGAGAGGGCCCAGGGAAGGGGCTGTACTCAGCTGAATGATGCCCCCACCCCGGGGATGTCCCCATCCTCATCCCTGGAACCTGTGACTATGTTTCTTAATTGGTGAAGGCATTTGGCAGATGAGAGTAGGTTAAGGGTTTGGGGATGGGGAGAATGTCCTGAATGATGCAGGTGGTCTCAAAGCAGTAACGAGGGTCCTCATAAGAGGGAGCAGAGGGAAGTAGGAGCTGCAGAGGGAGATTGGGAGAAGCCGCCCACTGGCTTGGAAGGTGGGGGAAGGGGCGCAGGTGCCTGCATAACCTGGGCTCTCCCCTGGAGCTTCCAGGAGGAACTAACCCTACCAGCACCTTGACTTTAGGACTCCTGCCCCCCAGCACTGTGAGATAGTAAATCCATGTGCTTTTGAAGCACCAACTTTGCAGACCTTGTTACACAGCCACAGAAGCACCACTGCCCGTTGGCCAGGCTGAGGACTGGCTGCTGTTCTGAGAGAGACGTCCACCTGCCACAGCACAGCCAGAGCCCCAGCGTATCCCTCGGTCCAGTCTCTGTGCCCTGGGCTGTTGCAAGCCGTGGGGTGCAGGCAGCTGGGAAATGGGGAGCTCAAGGCACTAAGTTCAGACTGGAGGAGCTGTGGCCTCTTACCCTCAAATCTCAGACCCAGTGGAGGCAGGTGGTCTCCCGGAAGCTCCTGAGATGATCCGAGTGGGCATAGTGCCCTCGCTGCAGCCAGCAGACAGAAGACCCGGTGTGCTCACACGCAGCCCCTGTGGGAGGATCTGTCACCAGGAGACGGGTTCCCCTGACCCTCAGCAGGGACCCAGCCTCCGTGCTTGTCCCCCAACAAATTAAGTGGTGATGAAGGTAAGGCCAGGATGCAGCAGGGACCACAGCTGACCCCAAGGGGACAACCCTTTTGACATCCTCCCTGCCTAGGATGTGAGCCCTAGGTGCCCCCAGCCCTGCCCTGCCCCCACCAGGCACTGCCAATGCAGCTAACGAATGAGCAGGTCGGTGTGGAGCATGTGACCAAGGTGTTTTCCCAGATTCTGCGTGGCTCGGATGCGTTCATCCTGATCCCGCTGGGCTCCAGAGGGTTCCCCCGTTTGCCCTGCACCTGTATCCTCCTGGGGACTCACGGACCCTCGCCTGCACAGCTGACTCTTCTCCAGACCCAGAACCTGCCCACTTGTGTTCACACTCCCCCTGAGATGTCTGTGCTCGGCCAGCTATCAGTCCACTGACGTCCAAAAATACCCGAGCATGACATTCGGGGTCCTGCAGGCCAGGTCCAGCATCCCCTACCCATTCATCCGCTTACCCACACCCTCACCCAGTCTCTAAGTATTGATGGGGCTCACAGGGGCGCCCAGCCCAGGGTCGGGACTGGAAGGAGTGGTAGCCCGAGAGAGAGTCCAGGACCCCTGAGACGTTGTCATGAGCTGGTAGCGGAAACGGTACCTGGTCGGCACTTACGGGTCTGGTGGCACGTGCCCCAGTAGGACTCTGTGCAAGGCAAGTGACAGGCCCTGAGGGGTGAAGGCAGGTTTGTTTGGTCAGGAGACAGGGAGGCCCTGAGAGAAAAACGGAGGGCATCTGAGGCAGAGGCCTCCTGGGGGAAGGCTGGTGTCCCTGAGAGCCTGGCCCACGGTGAGCCTTCCGTCCACCCCTCCATGCATCCATCATGGCTGGAGGCCCACGCTAGGAGGAGAGGGGGAGCCCATGCAGGTGTTCTCTGCACGCAGCCACCATGCAGAAGCAGGAGGAAGAGGAAGTTGGGCTCCCGCCTGCTCAGAGCCGGGCACCCCAAGGGTCCCTTTCTGCCTGCGGTCAGTGCTCAGCCCACCTGGTGGGGCCGAGATGCTGTCTCAGAGCCCAGCACAGCCCAGGGCCCCCGCCCTTCCTGGCCTCACCCTCCCCGTTGGAGGAAGGATGGGGGCCAGCTGCTGGTGCCTGAGGATGGTGAAGAGGGACAGGCCATCCGTCTGGCTCTGGGGAGCCCAGGGACAGTGGGCTGTGTCACTTCTCCACATCCTACTCAGCCGACCATGCCGGCAAGGTTTCAACGGGCAGTGGGCAGCTTCCCGGCAGAGGACACCGGTTAGGGTGTGGACGCTCCTCTGGCCCCGGGACTGGATTCTCGGGGGGCAAACTGGGCACCAAGTTAAGAAACATGTGTGTGTTTCTACCCCGTTGCCGCTGAGTCCCTGAAAATCCTAAAAGGAAAAGCCATGTCTCTTCCAGAAGTAATTATTTGGTCAAGGACGAGAGGCCCGTCTTTGACCGTGTCGCTGTGGACGTCTGGGAGGAGGTGAAGCGGACCCATAACCCTGTGGTCCCGGGGTCACCCTCCGGCTCCGGGTCACGCCCTCCTTCCCCCATGAATGGGGCCGTCCAGAGGGGACTTGGCCAGGACAAGGCTGTGCCTCGAGCCCGGGGAGCAGTGCCAGGCTGGCTAGTCACAGTGAAAACCCGCTCAGTACCCTGCCACGTCCGAGGCCAGCGGCCGCGGCCCCATCGTGCACCAGCTGCATCCCGACTCCCACCAAGGGCCCAAATAAATACACAAGGCAGCTCGGTCGGCCAGCGGCTGATGAATGGGGGGAGGCTGGAAATCCTTCTCGCAGGCAGCGGGCTGGGAGCAGGTGCGCCTCACAGGCCCTCCTGTGCCTTCTGTCCCGTCTCGGCCGATCAATCCACGTCCCACCGAAGTGCAGAAACACGAGCCAGCTGGAAAGACTGCACGCCTGGCTTCCCATGAATGGCGAGTCCCTGTTCCCTTCCACTTAAAAGTATACATCTGTCTAATAACGAATTACTTATTTGTTCCAGGGGAGGCCTCCCTCATATTTCTCCAAGCCCAGCGTCCCTGCCCACACCAGCAGTGAGATTCTATTTCTTCTGCCAACACTCGGCTCCACTTCCCTGGCCTGATGTAGGTCTGCTCTCGGCACTTGGGAGACATCAGGGCCTATGTGTGGGATGAATGAATCGATCAATCAATTTAGGGCAATTCAGTCCCTGGTGGGACCAGGAGGGACCGGAGCAGGAAGAGGGATTTCCCATCCAGGATCCAGGGCTCACCAAAGGGAAAGACAGACATTCAAAGCAGGAGGGGCTTCGGGGAAGGCCACCTGCTGGGGGTCAGGTCCCGAGGAGCCGCTTCTCAGCCAGGTGAGTGCAGACAACTCGTTGAACCTTTCTGGGGCTCGGTTTCTTCATCTGTGAAGAGGGTATAAACACCCACCACTTCGGGTTGTAGCACAAAATAAGTGAGTTCATGTATCGAAAACTCCTGGCTTATAATAAATTCTCTGTAAGAGGAGGACTGGCATTCTATTCTCCCAACCCAAGGTGTTCACCGCCCCTCCTGCATTAATCGTGCTTTTCGTTTCCCGGATTCCTGAGGCTCGGACACATAGGGCCTCGCTAGCCTGGCGCGATGGCTCCTCCAGGCTCAGCCAGTTCCCAGAGCTGGTAAATGATGGCAAACACGCAGACCAACCGCGCCAGAGCCCCCACCCCACCACCGTGTCTATCGGGCTGCCCCTCAGGGCCAGGGGCAGACAACAGAGAGCGGCCCCTCCACCCCGAACCCACTGAGATGATTCACACTGGACAGCCCTAGGCCTGCTCGCCCCGCTTTCCCCGTTCATTCCACAGAAGCCACAGTCGGGGCCCGTGCCCACACGTGCCCTCCTCCCTCCGGGTCCTGCCCGAGCCCGGCGCTTCCCTGGGTAGCTTCCTGGTTCTGGGGATCTATGAGCCTGAAATCCTCCGCGGAAGCCGTTTCCACACCGTGTGTCCTGACATTCCTGATTAAACAAAGCCCACGGGCCATCACGACACGCCCGCAGCTTCCTCACCTGCATGCCCGGAAGCAGACACCTTGCAGGAAGTCTGATGGGGTGCGAAGAACTGCGGGCTTCTTTCTGGGATGCAGACGGAGACAGGGACAGACCGGCTCGTGCTGCCTGGAGCTGGAAGCCGGGGTCCCAGGCAGAGCCCCACTTGGAAGCCCTGACCCTCTCCCCCCTGCCCCCACCCCCACATCCATCGGTCTCTCCTCCCCCACCTGACACTGACACATGAACTTCAGCAGCCAGAGGAACAGCAAAGCAATAATGACTTGTTTACGACTTCTTGTTCACGTCGGGCTCCTGCCTTTTTTTTTTTTTTCCAGAAGACACTAATTCAAAAATGAAGCCCCAGGCAAAAGGAATTACCACAAAAGACGGAGAATAAAATGCTCTTGGTTGATGTGTGTGTTGCCTTTTTCTCTTTCCCATCCAGCCAGGGCCATTAGGTAAGGAAACAGGAGGCATGAGAAATGGCTCTGATCTTGGGTCTGGGGGCCCAGCTCACAGGTCAGGCACTGGGCCAGGTGCTGGCTGTCGGCCTCCCACCCCTGCCGAGTCCCAGCCAAGTGGGGCAGACAATCTTCGCCGGGTGAGAATCTGGAATGCTCCGAGAAGTGCAGGTGGCCCAGAATAAGGTCTCTTCTCCAGCATCGTTCTGTGGCCATCCCACCTCATCCCTAACCCACCAGGGCCATGGGGGGGGGCAGCTGCTTTCTTAAAGACAGCTTCACACAACGGGAGGAACTTGGCCGAGCGGGACTGCTATCCAAACACGTTTTATCACTGCTCTTCTGCAAAGACAATCACCTGGAAAATCAATTAATGTATGTATTGCTTCTAGGAGCATTTGTTGTGGAAATGAACCCTCTGGAGATAAGAAGGGGTGTGCATGCAACACCGGCTGGGCCCTCCGCACCGGCGCCGCCCGTCAGAGTGGACGCTGGGAATCTTGAGGAATAATGAGTCTGATTTGGCATTTTGGAACACCCTTAGACACCTAATTACAGGTTTTATTTTTTTCCCCTGACACGACTTAGAATGTTGCCTTTAGCTCATGTCCCCTATAAAATTCTCTATAGGGCAAATTTGTTACTGTAATTTGGGGAAGTTTTTGCTCAATAGCATCATTATTTTCATGTAGGGGCAGACCCTGGGTGAAAACAGCTGTATACTTTAGATGGTAAGTTGCAGGTGGTTCTTCTCCACCTCCACTCCTTTGAAAGGGGAGGGGGTAACTAAGGGGTCCAGCTCCAGGAAAAGGCGCAAGCAGCATCTCACCCCCACTCTCCCCTCCCCGTCATGCAAAAGTCATAACCAACACCAACCCTCCATCCCGCTTTCCTCTCCTATACTGCTCAAGGCTCAGTGCAAATGCAGCTAGTCTGGTCCATTGTTTAGAACTCAGAACACTGTCTCCATGGAGTCTGAGTATGGCTGGGTGGGTCCTGGGTCTGGCCCCTGAAGGCTAGAGGACCTGCAGGATCAGCCAGGAGCTGTCAGCTTTGCTCACTTCCCTCATCTCCAGGGGAGGAGGGAGGACCTTCCTCTCAGGAACATCTGCCCTTCCCAGTAGGGCCAGTTTGATTGTCCTGGCCCACATTCGTGAGGCCACCATGTCTGCATGCCCAGAAACTCTCTCTCTCTTATATTCTGAACCAGTCAAGGGCAGTCATCATGGGCGGGGCCTCTGCGTGAATTCAGAAGCTAGTCATGCAAAGGCCAGAGGCTGACTGACCCTGATGAATGGATGGATAGACAGGTGAGTGGATAGATGGGATGAATGGTGGGTGGGTGGATAAATGGATGGACAGGTAGCTGGAAGGAAGGAAGGAAGGAAGGAAGGAAGGAAGGAAGGAAGGACAGATGGGTGAATGGATAGATGGGTAGATGGACAGGTGGATGGTGGATGGATGGATGGTTGGATGGGAGGAAGGAAGGAAGGATGGATGGAAGGATGGATGGATGGTAGATGGAAGGATGGACGGATGGATGGATGGAAGGATGGATGGATGGAAGGATGGATGGATGGTAGATGGATGGAAGGATGGATGGATGGAAGGATAGATGGAAGGATGGAAGGATGGATGGATGGAAGGATGGATGGATGGTAGATGGATGGAAGGATGGATGGATGGAAGGATGGATGGAGCAACAAGAAGAGCTAACCTCATAGTGCTTACTCTGCACTGGGAGTTGGACTCAGGGCTTCACACATCTATCTTTACAAAAAACCTCTGAGGTAGACACTGTTATGAGCTCATTCTACAATTTGAGCCACTAAGAGAGGTAAGGCAAGGCTCCCAGGGTCTCAGGACAGGATTATTGATGAAACATTGAGGCCATGGAGGAGTTCAGCAGATTTACTTTCTGTTCCTTATCCCTGCCTCAGGGGTACCACCCAGATGGTTTCTTTGAGAGGCATCACCTTTTATGAGATTCACTGTGAGATGGAGAAGGGGGTTGGACAAGCCATGTGGGGAGTTGGGAAGCTGCCACGAAGGGAGAGGCCACACTCCGTCCTAGTCTCCACTGGGAAACCTGTCTTGAAATCAGTAAACAGCAGCACCAAGGCCGTGGGGAGGGGTGGGGGTGGGGGGCAGTCGTTAGGATGCCAGGCCCCTAGACATGTGGGGTCCGCACCTGTGCCAAGCTTGCTGCGGGATGAGGAGCGGGCACAGAAGCAAAGCCGATCCCCCAGCCCACCCAGACCCAGGGCCGCCAACTCATCCCATTTACTCAGTACTTTTCTGGTTATAGCAGTGCAGTCCTCCATCTGAGGCTTTGCCTGGGACTGTCCCAGTTTTAAAACCAAAAGTTCTGTGTCCCAGAAACCCCCTTAATTCTGAGCAAACCAGGACGGTTGGTCACCCTACCAGGTCCCCACCCAGAGAAGGGCATTCAGGTCTTAAAGGCACAGACAAGGAAGTGGGACTTTGCGGAGGAGCACCGCAAACCATCCCTGGGTGAGGAGCTGGCCGCCCACCCCCTGCCTGGGGGGGAGGGGAGGGGAGGGACTGTGTGATGTCCTCTGCTCCTCTGAGTGACATCTGTCCTGGCGGATGAGCTGTAACCTGCGTTGTCACCTGAGCCCCTGGAGGCTGGCAGGGTTGATCCGCACATTTTCCTGTGCGCTGCTGCTGTTGGTTTTCTTTTCATCATGTGTGGGAGTATTTCTTCATATTCTGTGAAGCAACTGCTGCCGATCTCTTGTGAAAACCCGAAATGTTTCCCCTGGGCTCCTGAGTCCAGGAAGGTGGCCCTGAACCGGGTTGATAGCTGGGCACTGGCAGCTGGGGTGGAACCGGGGACACAGTTCTCGGCTGTTGCTGCTGGAAACCTGCAGACAGGGGTGGGGGGGTGGGGGGTTGGGTACTGGAGTTCCTGCTTCAGCGCGCTCCCTCCTGTCTGCAAATATGCAGCTTCCACCAGTGGAGAAATATCCACTAATTTTCCTGTTATCTCACTGATCCAGACGTGGGAAAAGAATGAGCAAAACGTCTGATTTAGAGAATTGTTTTCATTAGCACTTCGAGATAACAGGCAGGACGATGAGCTCGTAAGGAAGTCAATGAAACATTCCATCCGCACAGCCCTGCACGGAGCCCCTGTAAGAAGCTGAAGGTGAACTCCACTGAGGGAAGCCGGATGATGCCATTGAGTCTCTCTGATTCTGGCCTTTGAGAAATTTCCAGGCATGTCAGGTGCTGGAGCCAGAAGAGCAGGAAGAGTTTGGGTGTCCTCGAAAAAATAAAGTTTCTCTTTTCCTCTTGATTCCTTTCTGTCTTCATCCTTTGACCACACAGATCTTGGCCATTGACCCAATTATAGCCTCCCATGGGTTCCCAGACACTGCCTCACCCAGATACTCTCCAGGTCTGGCAGCAATGTCCTAAGGCACCATCTCCTTCTGGAACCTGGTTCCTAAGGTCCTGTGTCATCAGCACCATGGAGCAGATTGTCAGCCTCCCTGTCTTTGGAAACCAGGTGCCCACTATCACGGGTGGCCCCTGAATTCCAGGGCAATCCTAGATTGCAGAAGAGCAGCTGGGGTCCAAAGATGCCAAGCAGCCTGACCAAGGCCACATAGTCTAGAAGCTGTAAAGCCAACAAAGATGCCTGAACCTGGAGCCCACGCACTTGACCACGGCTCTACCCTGCCTCTCTGAATGACCGGGAGCAAGTCAGCACCCAGTAAGACTGCATTCAATACAACAGAATGGAATAGGAGAGACGTTTGGAGTTAGAAGGGGTCAGGGATGTCCTGTTTTATGTTCTGTGAGTTAATAATTCATCAACCATTTATTGGGTAGGCCACAGGAGTCACAGATGTCAACTTTAGAAATCTCTGGCTTTGAGAAGCCCCTAGAACACCAAGGGAAGCAGCGGGCCACAGAGCAGAAGCACATGCGTGAGGGAGGGGGACAGATTTCTTCAGTGGCTCAGGCACCAGCAGGAGGGAGGGTATCACTGAGGGGCTGACCCCTGGGCTGGGCTGAAAACAAAGTCACTGGCAAGGGAGAGAGAGACAGATATTTCAGGAGGAGACCCTGAGACGCAGAAAAGTTGGCATGTTCCAGCAATGGGGCAAGGGGGAAAACTTGCAGGAAGTGAAACTGGCAAGACAATCGTTTATTCATGGCCCCAATAACGGTGTGAAAGAGAAGAAAAATCTCAACCTCATAAGCATTTTTCATGATTGCATATTTAGCTAATCCTAGTTACATGCTTGGCTAGAATGATAATTTTAGCTGATTGATGTTCCCTGTCACAGACAATAATTACTCTACCCTTGATAGGCTTTCGTGGAAAACCCACGTTCTGCAAAACAGCACAGTGTAAGACAATCTGCACGCTTCCTGAGAGGCCATCTCCAGCGTATGGTCCACAGACCCCCGACGCCAGCTGCAGGTCACATCCTTCGTCTTGATGCTTGTAAAACATCGAAATTCAATAACCCAACTACACGAAGTTTAAGAGGGCAGCATGGTGCATTAAATATTCTAGATAAATACTAGTAAGAATGATCACAGCTATCGTGTTTTGAACACACACTAGAAGCCAGGACTGTATGTAAACACATGCATTCTGTAAGCATAAAGTAGACAAGTTATAATTCCTTTTACAGTTATCAAAGGTCAAGTTATTGAACATCTCAGAGCTGCACTATCACACAGCCCAGAAGCGGCAAGAACAAGATTTGAGCTGGCGTCTGACCGACTGCAGATCCAGGACGTGCACGCACGGCTGGTGGAGAGCACACCTCCACGAACCCCAGAAAAGTGTCTCTCAGACCCCGTTACAACTAAACGTACTCTCACCCCAGGACTTCGCGATTCCATTTCTTGGAAAACACCTTAAAAAAATGAGTACAAAAGAAATGTACCAGAATGCTCATAGCACCCATATCATGATAATAAAAAGCTGGAAAAGGGTTAAATGTCCAACAACAGAACAGATAAGTAAATTATGTTATAGTCTTGCAATGAAATTCTTTACAGCAATGGAAAGAAATGAGGTGCAACTACACGCAGAAACATGAATAAATCTCGTGTACATAATGTTGAGCAAAAAAAAAGACAAAAGAGTAATTCTGCATGATTCATTTAAATGACATTCAGAAATAAGCAAAGCTATCCTATGGTGGTAGCAGTCAAGAGGGGTTATTTGGAGGGATAATGATAGGAAATGGCATGAGGGACACTTCTGGGGTGCAAGTAATGCCTCGCACCTCGATTCTGGTGGGAGCTGGATGGGTGTGTTCGCTTTGTGAAGCCCGAACAAGACGTGCATTTAAGCTGCATACGATTCACTCTGTGTAGTTACACTCTAAGACAAACATTTGCAAACAAACAAAAATGCCAAAAACTCTACTGAAATTTAACACCTCCTAATACAAAAGGCCCGCTAGGTTTCCACAGGGTCATCACTGAACACACTGTCTACACACATCCTTCGGTCAGCAAATATTTGTTGGAGGCCACGATGTGTCAGCCCCATAGTAGGTGCTTTGATGCAGTATTGACTTCTACTGTCATTGGGATTAATATTTACAAGACATGCTGTGGAAGGCATAAAAAATTGGACTGAATTTCTCTTGATTCCAGAACATACTCAGTATGAATTTATCTATTTATCATTTATATAGCATGTGCCTTTTAAACTTGAATCTCCTACTTTGGGGCTTTCAATATCCAAGAATTTATTCTATAAAGACAGAAGCCCCATCAAAATACAAAAATATACTTCAACACAAGAAAGGAATCATCACCATCATCACCATCACCATCACCATCGTCACCATCATCATCATCACTACATCACCACTATCACCGTCATCACCATTACCTCCATCATCATCCTCACCACCACCGGCATCATCACCGCCATTATTATTGTCACCATCATAATGAATGTCATCATCACCATCATCACTATGGTCATCATCACCATCATCATTACATCATCATCATTATCACCACCATAATCATTAGATCATCATCATTACTATCACCATCATCACCACCATGATCATTATCACCCTCATCATCATCATCACCATCAACACTATATCACCATGATCACCGTCATCACCACCACCATTATCATCACATCGTCACCACCACCATCATCACCACCACCATCACCGTCATCATTACATCATCAACATCACCATCATCATTACATCATCCCTATCATCACCATCATCAATACATAATCCCCATCATTACATCATCACCATCATCACCATCACCATCACAGTAAATTAGAGATATATTTTACACCATTTTCCAGAGGTTCTCTGTGGGATTAAGCTCCAGACACCCATTGATAACAGACCTTTGGTAATGCCTTCTTTTTCCTGTATCCATTTCCCATACTCCTCCCCAGTAAACAACTTGCACTTGACTTGTTGCCCCTGGGTCTGCTTCTGGGGACAGCCTAAACAAAGAGAGTCCTCCTAGGGACATTGTGAGGTTTAAATGAGGTAAACTGAATAAATTCTGACACATAGGAGACAGTCACTAAATCTTAAGGGTCATTGGCCTAAAGAAGTTGTTGAGTTCTTGACTTTAGGGACACAAGTTATGGCAAGCACAGCTGGAATTGATGGGGCTGTAAGCAGAGGGTTTGAAAATATTTTCTTAAATAATATCTGATCTGTTTTCTCAGTGAATTCATCGCTTCCTCACCCCAGCCTAGGCTCCCCCAGAAAGAAGCATCTAGTCTTATTGGTTTTGTAGCCAAGCACTTAACAAGGATGCTCATTAAGTGACAAGTAGGCACACTTGACTTTCTGCAGCAGCTTCAGACTTCCCTTCTCATAGCCCAATGACAAAGGAAGAGAGCCCAGGCCAGATATCTGTAACCTATGTTACTGTGGGGTCTTGAGTTTGCCATTTGATCTCTCTGGCCATCCCATGATTCCTCACCTCTACAATGGTAATTGCAGTAATAACAACCCATGTGGTTGTCTTGGGGTAAAATGAGGCAATGTAGCTGACGTGCTTAGCACAGAGCCAAGAACAGGTGTGTACTTACTGAACATTTGCTTTTGTTAGTTTTTATTTAAGTCCTTTAATTTGGCAGCAGCCAAATTTGACTATGCAGTTCCCGTCTCTAACCTGCAGACTCCTTTCAAAACCAACTAGGAAATATGCAAATGGAGGTGGGGACCTCTTCACAGGTGCACCCACCTTTGCCTTTCCAAGCCAGACATGAAAGCAGCAATCACACCCAACCCGCTGGATTTATATTGCTTTCATCCTGGCAGCTACATCAGTGATGAGATGCTGGTCCCAAATGTTCTTTCTAATTGAAAACCCAAGTTAACTTTGTCTCATAGACAATTGGTGTCCATGATTCAGTAAGTAGCAAATGGATAAAACTTTCCCTGGTCCCTATTTCTGCCACAGTTCATTTCCCTAGGATGCTACTGGTCCAACAGAAACGCTGAAAGCCTGGGCAGAAGGGTGAAGAGGCTGGTGTGAGATAGCCTTCCCCCTTAGTAAAAATCAAGGCACAAAATTCCTGCAGGAGAGAAGAGCTCAGGAGCAGGAGGCCTTGCTCATGAGAATGTCACCAGGGACAGATCTCAATTAATATTTGTTGAATGAATAATCCAATGAATAAATGTAATTCTCTTATACAGATCTAGCCCTTTTCCCTTCTTCATACCTAGAGAGAAAATATGGGATAGGGGCTTTGGAATAAGAGATTCATGTCCAGGCTGACTGCTCTCTGGCTCTGTGATCTTACGCATGTGATAAACCTCCCTGAGCTGTGACTTTCTTGTTTGCAGAACATAAGTAATAATACCCAACTGATGGGGTTAACAGGAAGAGTTGGGACAGCACATGAGGACACAGTGAGCTTCAGATAACAGGAAATCTTCCAACAGTGGCTGAAACTGTGAAGGGGTTTAACATAACTCACGCAACAGGGGTGGGCAGTCCTGCACTGGGGAGATGATCAGCAGTGATGTCTGAGACCCTGGTTCTTTTCTCTTCTGCTCCACCATCTTTACTATGGCTTTTATGCTCATTGCCCTGAGCTGGCTGCTGTGCCTCCAGGCATTACTTCCAGTTTCCAGTCAGGAAGTAAGAGAAGGTTAAAGGGGTGAAGGGCAAAGAGCAACCTCTAGCAAGTCCTTACATTTTTTATTTGGGAAGGGCTCTCTCCAGTGACTCTTCCCAGTAACTTTCATTTGGGTCTTATTGGCTGAAACTAGGTCATGTGGCTTCAGTTCCAATTGGGCATATGCCACACTGAACAAACCAAGATTCTGTGATTTAAAAAGTGGAAGGAGTGGGCCAAGAAGCAGCATATGTCCCTTCATAGTACATGGGAGGTAGTAGATGTTAACCTACTGCTAGTAACCATCATATCCCCCCAGCACTGCCCTGTGCACACTGCGTGCCTATGTCATATTACAGTAATAGAAATCCCCTTACAGGATGCTTGGGAATCGTGCAGACTGCTGGACCATGTTAAGGAGTTGAGATATTAAACTATTTCAACCAACATCAATTGCTCCTATTTCTGAAATCCTATTTCATCTGAGTTCATTTTAAATCAACCAATGAATACTTACGCATCCCTTTGTGCATCAGATATTATACCTGGAGCTGTAGCAGCTCCTAAGAAGTATAAGACAGAGATCTCTGGGGCGCCTGGGTGACTCAGTCGTTAAGCGACTGCCTTTGGCTCAGGGCGTGATCCTGGCGTTCTGGGATCGAGCCCCACATCAGGCTCCTCCGCTGGGAGCCTGCTTCTTCCTCTCCCACTCCCCCTGCTTGTGTTCCCTCTCTCACTGGCTCTCTCTCTCTCTGTCGAATAAATAAATAAAACCTTTAAAAAAATTTAAAAAAAAGAAATCTCTGGTACTAAAGGATCTGCCATCTACTTGGGAAGCTGCTGATTGAGGTTAATAGAATCCACGTGCAGAGCCATCATTAGAGAAGCATCTACACGCAAGAATCAAGAAAGCAGGATTGCTTTGGGCGATTTGTAAGGCTGGATACACAAGTCACTTCCCCAAATGCAGTTAATTCTCTGTTATGTCTACATCTCTCTCAGGCACACAAAATTTAGACCCAGGAGGAGAGGGAGAGAAAGAACAAAAGCAAGAAAGACAGAAGAAACTGTGCTCCCTATAAAATATGTGAAACTGGGGGATTTTGCTCCTGAAAGTATAATTACCAATAGCTCATGTGTCTGGCAGCTCTGTGGAGGGATGCATTTAAACCAGATCGATCATAAGCTATTTCCTGGGTTTGTGATTACAGAGCTTTCTGGTAGGCCTCAGGCATGTTTCGGTAGATTCTAAAAGGTGACCTTTCCTGAATATCCCTTCACGCGGAAAATGCTTCTCCAACGAACTCCCTGCTTTTCTTCTGCAGTTGATTTGCTTCTCTTCTCACACCCTACCCTCCAAAGCCCTCACTGTCCTTCCCAGGACTCAGAAGGGGATATGGGTGTAAAGCGATAACAACCTGATTTGGTAAGTTGTGGATGGCCCTAATTTCTTGCAGGTGAAAGGAAAGAAAAAGTTAGGTCCTTGCCTGGGAGAGAGGTTTAGAAGCCAGGGATGATGGGGTTGTGATCTCCTGGGCCTGAGACCCATCTCAGCATCCACTGCTGTGGTCCAGAAAGCATAGAGGAGAGTACAGATAGACAAAGGCAGGTCTATGACACAACTATGAGGCTTAAGGGGTAGAAAGGTGTCCTGATCCACACCAAAAGGTGAGTTGAAACCAGGACTCACAGCCTGGCTCTACAACCCACCTGCCCAGAAGCAAGGGAAAGAAACCCAAACTCCAAAGAGATAGCTAAGGTCAAGGAGAAAGCCACCCCCAATCCCTGTGCCCACCTGCATGCCCACTCCCAACCCAAGCTCCCAACACAAACCCAGGAGGTAAACCTGAGCTGACTGGTGACCTGACATCAGTGTGCACAGCCATTGTTCAGCACCCGTTTGAGATAATATTTCTCCACCATTGCCCAGCTTGGGGCAGCAGAATCCTTGGGCCCAGGGTAGGGATAGACATGGAGCTGTGTGTGCAACATGCTGGTTTCTGGTTGACTCTTAGGTCTCCATTCCTACTCAATAGTACCTCCATGACAAGTTGGGAACTCAGATTTCAGTGACTGGGTCAGCTAGCTGTACCAGATCCTGCAGGGCACAGGGCACAAGGATGGGTCCAGCCCTCAAGAAGCCCAGGCTCTATATGAGCAAACACAAGTCACAGTAGTGCTACAGAATACAGCTCATCATGACTGCCATGCACCAACACTGAACCGTGTGCTACCTCTGGACAGGTTCAAACCTCGCCTCTGCACTTACTAGCTGTGTGACCTGGCACAAGTCACTCAACCCCCCAATGACTCTGTTTCTCCATCGTTACTGTGGAAATGATGGTAATGCTCAGAGGAATGCTTGGAAGACAATCTGAGATAATGTGTGGGAAAAATCTAGGGCTGCTCAATGAATATGTCATCCTGATCTCTCAAGATCAACAGTGAAATACAGGTTCAGTTGTCCTTTATGTAAGCTTTTGATAACCTTGACTCCTGTATGCTTTCTCACTCCAGCTACTGTGTATTTCTACCAGACAAAGAAATTCTGTTAAACTTTACTTCTGTAGTTAAAAAAATAAAACATGAGAATAACCTGGTAGTTAACGTTTATTCAGTACTTGCTAATGTCAATGAGCAAATTCACCCTATTATTTTTACAATACCCATTACATATGACAGAGTCCTTACAACCTTTCTCATGGGGCTTTTCTGCCTCATTATTCTCTAACCAGGGAAACACAGGATATTACCATGCAGGGCTCTGGAATCAAACATTCTGTGTTTGAATCCCAGCTCAACCAACGTCTAGTTTGGTGACTTCAAACAAGCCACTTTATCTTTGCAAACCTTGCTTTCCTCACTGTGGACTGAGGACAGTAACAGCATCTGGCTCATTGGGTTGTGGGGGGTATTGGAATTATGCTGAACACAGCCTGCAGTGTGTGATTGTGTTCCTCAATATCCTTGCCTGTGTATGGTCCCCTCCCTTTAAGTGTGGGTGAGACTTGTGGCCTGCTTCTAATGGATAGAATGTGGCAAATGTGAAGGGACTTTTCAGATGTAAGTAAGATCCTTAATCACTGAGCTCTGAGATCATTAAAAGGGATATTATCCTGGGTGGGCCTAGCCCAATCAGGGTGCCTTTTAAAAAAGGGGCAGGAGCCCTCCCTGAAGTCAGAGGTTCCAAGTGGCAGGTTCTTTCTTGATGGCCATGATGAACAAAGTCTCCATGAGCTCTGTAATTTCCAGGAAATGAGTTCTTCCAACCACCCTAAAGAAAAGTAGGCACTGATCCCTCCTCAGTCAAGCCTCTGATGAGAACACAGTCCAGCTGACACCATGACTGCAGCCTGGTGGGACCCTGTGCAGAGGACCAAGCTAAGCCATAAGTGGACTTCCGACCTGCAGAAACTATGAGATAATAAACAGGTTATCACTTTAAGCTATTCGATTTGGTGATTGATTACACAACAATGGAAAGCTAACATAGAAATTCATGTAGGACATTGAACATGGTGTCTGGCATGTTGTATAAGCTACTATTACTAACTGCCACATAATTTGGGGGTGGAACCATAAAAAGCAACGGTCACATGCCACATCCAGTTGGCCAGCCTTGGAACCAGCCATTGTTCACGGTTGTTAGACCAGCTGGTGCTCCTTTCTCAGTACCAGAGTTAGCCCAATGGTTGCACCAAAAGACAAAATTCTGGCCAAAAAAGTCTCCAAAGACAAAGCCCTAAAAGGCAGCTGAATTCCTATACCAGGTAACCTATTTCTCCCTGACCAGGCCCAAGTTCCCACGACACTACATTCTTAGACTTCTTTGCCCTCTTCGCAAGCCCACGTTGTTTTGAGCAGCAATAACAAGTGTTTTGAGTCATGTGCTATTGGCTGCTGGACACCAGCGTGCTGGCGTTTGACAGCCTACGTCTGAAACAGATGTTCTCATTCTTCCCTCAACATCAGACCCTATACAGAGTCACACCCAAATCCTCAGGCACCCAGTCTGAACTTTACAGCTGCTAAAATATTCAGAACAACACAGTATCTAATAAAGCAACCTGGTGTTAATGAGCCTCCTAACCCCCACTGCCCCACCCCCAA
The DNA here is from genome assembly GCF_023065955.2 of Ursus arctos. NCBI lineage: Eukaryota > Metazoa > Chordata > Mammalia > Carnivora > Ursidae > Ursus > Ursus arctos. Next base: position 2,549,229 of record NW_026623008.1, on the reverse strand, counting down.
GAATCCCTGCTGCATACCAACAGAAGACACATGTTTATCAACTTTTAAATTGTTTTCTCATTAAAATGTCTTTAATGCCTATTAAAATGCATGTTACAGATGCATGTTCCTCATCATAATTGAAGGAATCAATGTGACTTTCTCATTCTAGCAGATTTTCAAGATCTTTTCGGAAATTATTTTCATCCCTTTAGGATTTTACAGCTGCACTTCTCATTATCTGCCACATAAAACTTTGTTTCCATGAAGTTGCCTGGAGGAAAATTAATTCAGGTGGAGCTGCTCCTCAGACTCTCAGTGAACCCGACTTAGGAAACAAACGTGGAGAGGGGCACCTGGGTGCCTCAGTCAGTTAAGTGTCTGCCTTCAGCTCAGGCCATGATTTTGGAGTCCTGGGATCAAGCCCCATGTCAGGATCCCTGCTCTGTTGGGAGTCTGTTTCTCCCTCTCCCCCTGCCCCTTCTCTCTCTGTAATAAATAAAAAATCTCAAAAAAAAAAAAAAAAGGAAAAAAACATGGAGAAACCTGATGTTCTTGTCCACATCCACCCCCGAGTGGTATGAATTTGGGTCAGATAGAGGGAAAGGCTCTGGGTTGCCTAATGCACAATGTTGTGTGCTATGAATGGCTTTAAGACTGCCAAACCTGCCCTGATATCTTTCCCTGCCTAAGGTCACAGTAAAAATATCACCCCAAAACTCTCTCTGAAGATTTTTAAACCTTCCCAACTATTCCTACTGTGGAAGAGTAACACCTGTATTTCCACAACCATCATGAATTCCTTGTTATGAGTCAGTGTATCAGTTCCGTTCCCATTACCCAGTAGGGTCTGAGATAATGAGTCAGAGTTTAGGTTAGCATTCACAACAGGACTGGCAAAGAAGGGGATGGGAAATGCCCAATGGTAAATCAACTCAGGTGTTGTCCCTCCACCAGTTCTGTGGCTCCAGGAGCAGATGGAGAGGCCTTGGGCCTTTTTGCTTCCATCTAAGGAACCAAAGCTGCAGCCTGAGGCATGTGCATAGCCTCCAGTATGGCAAAGGCTCTGAATTCCAGAATTCCTGCAGGGCCTAAGGCAGCCCTGTAATTAACTCAGCATTAACCAAGTACTTTGTATGTGCCCTGCCCTGAGCCAGGACCTCAGGTGGGGATGAAAGGCAAATGTGGCAGAATCCTATCTCATTCATTCACTTACTCATGCATTCATTCATCAACCACTTAGTCCCTGTGATGTACCTACAGGGGCCATTCTGAAGTTCTGCTGCCCTTCCTGAGAACCCATTTGTCTAAGAGATATCCCAGGTGGGATACTCTAACTTCTCACCCACCAGCTACATTTTTCTCCCTTCCTTAGGTCCCTGGCTTGCCCCAGGAGCTGGACCTTCTCAAACTGTTTAGAACAGACCAAGATCTTGCCTCTGTCTGGACCATGGACTCCCTTCCCCAGATGTTCCACAGAGCGACAGACACAAAGCCCTGCTTCTGTGGTTGCAAATTGAACTATGACAATAAGGAGCCCCACACTCACCCCCATGCAAGCATGTGTCACAGGGAGGCAGTGGAGGGCTTTAACTTTGCAAAGAGAATCTCACATGGCTTGGTCTTGCCAAGAAATGGGCTGATTTTGATTAAAACAAACAAAAAAAATACTTATCAGAGATATTTGTTGATGCAGAAAAACCTTAATCAGATTTTGCATCCTCTCTGCTAAGAGGTTGCAGATCCTGGAACCCTGTGGGCAAAGGGGGGTTAACTCAGACTTGAAGTTCAGCAAATTTCCCCTTTTGAGTCTGGGGGGGAAATGTTTTGCATATTAGGAAGTGTTGGGTGGGGAACAAAAATGAAAATCATCAGGGTAAGTTAGAGTACAGGTTACCTGGGGTTAGCTTCAGTTGGTAGAAGGGTCTCTTGGGGCTAGGCCTAAAGGCTGACTTCCCTCCTCCCCACACATCCCACCTCCACCCACACAAAGTTTAAATCCTGCTTTGCAAATGAGGACAAGCCTCTGAGCTACAAACGATTTAAGTTTTGATCCAAAGCAAAACATCTTCCCTGCTCCCTGTCCAGTTAGCTTTCCTTTGCTTGGAGGAGGGAAAAGAAAGAGCCTGACATAGGACAAGACTTTCATATAGATTTCCAATAATTTCTGGGTCTCATTTGTGCCAGCAGCAATGAAGTGCCACTTGGAAAATCACATTTGATGACGACCTTGCAACACGGCTGGACCTGGACAAGCAGCCAGCCTGACAAGGGCATCGCTTTCCTCCTAGCCTCCCAACACCACCTCCTGCTGCATTTCCACCAGAGCTTTCTCAAGAAGGCAGATTCAGCACAGCACCCTTGCCACTTCCAGATATACCCCATCTCAACAACGGGGCAGCAGACTTGGATTAGACGTGTTCCCTAAAATGCGCAAATCCTTAACACCAGTCTGTTTCGAGGGCATTAAAAGAGCTAGCTCTTTGGATGGGACGTATGAGGAGTCTTCTTGTACATGATATTGCCCCCTCACCCTGGTTTTCTAAATCCAGATTTTCTATATGCTGCAACCTGGGAGGTGACCTACTGGAGAGGTAAATTCCCTGACAAGTCCAACCTGGGAAACTAGGAGCTATCACTAATGGGACCCATGATTTTCAATTCTAAAGTGACCAAGTGGCAGCTGCCACGTCTCTGATAATGAGTGAGGAGCTTCTGTCCCCTGAACTCCTGGCAGAAGCTTCATCAGTGTTGTAAGGACACAACATTCTCTGTGGAACTGCTGAGGGGCCCTTCCTTTGCTTTCTCTAGAAACTTGTCAAACCCTCCAATGCCTTTACACAGAAGCATCTGCATATACATTGATGACTAATACTGACCAAGAGCACACACACTATCTTAGTCTGCTCAGATGGCCATAACAAAAGAGCATGGGCTGAGTGGTTTAAATAACAGACATTTATTTCACACAGTTCCAGAGCCTGGAAGTGTGAGATCAGAGTGCCAGGATGGTCAAATGCTGGTGAGGAGCCCTTCCTGGCATACAAACAGCGGCCTTCTCACTGTGTGCTCATATGCAGAGAGAGTGCTCTAGTGTCTCTTCTTGTAAGGGCATGAATCCCACCATGAGGTCCCCATCTCCAAATACCATCACACTGAGGGTTAGGGCTTCAGTATATGAATTGGGGGGACACGAACATTCAGTTCATGACACACACACTTACCATAAGTCATGCCATTGCCAAAGCCTCAATATTCACCATCTCCCTAGATTTTCATACCATCCCATAAAGGGTACGATTATCCCCATCTTAAAGATGAAGAAATGGAGGAGTATATTCAAGCATTAGCCCCGGGCTATGCAGCCAGTACGTGGCAATTTGGGATTCAAATACAGGTCAGTCTGGCTCAGGAACCAGGGATCTAACACAGCATTACTAAAGCCCCTTGAAGCTAGTCAGGTTTTTCAGGGCATCAGAACTTGGAGAATATTTAGACAAATGGCTTTGGAATATATTTTAGTCAATAACATTGTCACAATAAAATCTTACTTGGGATGTCCATATATAAAATAGCAAAAAATTCCAAGTTGCTGTGTTTGAAGCAGGGGCTCTGGTGCCACCAAACCAGCACTTTCTAATTTCTCACATTCCCACATTATCTTCCCACCCCCCCTCCAGCCCCATTCCACACCTGGCAGAATTGGAGCCATGTCTCCCCATCCCCCAGGGGTCCGAAGACAAAACTAATACAAAAACTACATGAATAAAAAATAAAACAAGGGAAAAATATTTTTTGAGGTTGTACAGTGGAGTAAGCTCCCAGTAGACCAAACTTTCCACAGAAAATAATTATAAAGTATAGAAAGAAAGAAAGAAAGAAAGAAAGAAAGAAAGAAAGAAAGAAAAAAGAAAGAAAGAAAGAAAGAAAGAAAGAAAGAAAGAAAGAAAGAAAGAAAGAAAGAAAGACTACATGAAGGCTGAAGAAAGTGAACAAAAGCATGAAAATTTTGGAAGGGAATCTGAACTTGGAAGAGGGAACCAGTACATGATGAGTGCCGATCTTTGTGTTAATTCCAGCAACATGCAGTGAGCTAGAGCTCTGATAGAAAACCCACCACCTCTCTGTCCAGGAGAAGAAAAAGCCAGGGTGGCCACAGGTGCTGGTGAGTGAGTAGGGAAACTCTTAAGGAATACAGCAAGACAAGGGGAGCCCGATTTGACATGTAAATGCTGGGACTGTGACCAACCTTTAGACTGCCATGCATGCTGCAAACGGCCAACAACCTAGTTAAAGGAGAAACAACAAGAACAAAGGCCTGAACTGAGATCAGAGCTACTACTACCTGTAGGTGAAAGACTTTGTGGTTTGAGTCTATCCAAGCTAATTGCACACGAAACTTAAACAATAGTACTTCTTAGAGAACTATAATAGAAACCAGTCAACACAGTATTCCTGATGTCCAGGATACCATCCAAAATTACTCAACATACAAGAAAACCAGGAAAGTGGGACTCATTCTCAAGTAAAAAGATAATCAACAGAGACCAGCTCCATGACTCAGATGTTGAAATTAACAGACAAGGACTGAAAAACAGGCTTTTTAACTGTGCTCCGGGAGGTAAAGTAAACGCTCTGATAACAACTGAAAAGATAGGAATTCTCAGCAGAGAAGCCAATATATAAAAACAAATCAAACGGAAACTTCAGAATTGAAAATTAGAATATGTGAAATAAAAACTTAATGGATGGGTTTAATAACAGAATGGAAATGATCAATAAAAAAGTCAATGAAGCTGAAAATAGATCAATAGAAATTATCCAATCTAAAGAATAAAGAGAAAAATATTAGAAAATAAATGAACAGTGCCTTGGAGACCAACTTGAAAATATAATTGGAGACAAGAGAAAGAATGAGTAGAAAAATATTTGAAGAAATAATGGCTAACAGCTCCCCAAATTTGGTGGAAAACATAAATGTACATTTTCAAGAAGTTTAGCAAACCACATATAAGTACAAAGAATGACGTTTCTAGGCACATAATCATCAAACTGCTGAAAAACAAAGATGAAGTAGAAATCCTAGAAACAATCAGAGACAAATGATAAGCTACATACATGGGGAAAATAATTTAAATAACGGAAGATGTCTACCAGAATTGGCGTAGTTTTCCCATTTAACAGTGGAACAGCATCTTTAAAATCCTGGGGGGGGGGGGGACCTGTCAACAGAGAATATCTATATAGTCACAGAAAATATCCTTCAAAAATTAAAAGAAAATAAAAACATTTTTAAATAAAAATAAAGAAACAGAATTCACTGCCAGCACACCTGCACTACAAAAATATTAAAGGAAGCTGTCAAGCTGAAGAAAAGGAAAATAATGCCAGGGATAAATTTGGCTCTTGAGGAAGGAATAAAGAGGATGACAAGTAGTATATAGCTGGGTAAATATAAAAGACTATTTCTTCCTCTAAATTTTTTAAAATACATATGACTGTTGAGGCAAAAATCAACATTGTTGTCTGGAGTTTATAGTGTACACTGATGTGAGTTTTTAGGGACTATAGCATTAAAGGTGGTAGGGAGTGCTAAATGCATCTACAAAGTTGCGACATTTCCATACCCCTCATGAAGTCCTACAATGTCAGCTTTAAGTAGACTTCAAAATTTAAGTATGTATATTCTCACTACTAGAGCAACAACTTAAAAAAAAAAACAGCAAGAAAGAACATCTAAAAAGTCAATAGATAGATTATAATGGAATTCTAAAAATATTCAAATAAGGAAGACAGGAAAGCTGGAACAGAAGAACCAAAAGGGAGACAAACAAAAAATAAATAATATTGGTAAACCTGAATTCAACCGTATCAATGATTACATTAAACGTGAATGGACTAAACCCAATACCTACAAGGTAGTGAATTTCAGAATGGTTTAAAAAAGCAAGTCTCAACTATAGGCTATCTAAAAAACATGAACATCATAGAGAGGAGCAAAGTTGAAAATAAATTTAAAAACAGATAAATTATGCAATAAGTATGTATAAAAGTCTGAAGTGTCTGTATTAATATCACAAAAAGGCTTTAAGACAACACTCTTCAAAAAGAGTACTGTCAGGATAGTGGAGGACAATTCATAATGATAAAAGCATCATTCCGTCAGGAAGACATAGCAATCACAAATATGTATGTGCCTATTATCAGAGTTTCAAAATCCACAAGGAAGAAATTAACAAAAATAATGGAGGAAATCAATTACACAATAATAATAGATTATAATGTCACTTCCTCATCAATTGTTAGTATAACTAGAGCAAAAATTTAGTAATGGCAAAGATAATCAGAATAACTCTATTGACCATTGGCAATAAATATTTACAGAACGCTGTTCCCAACAACTACAGAATATATACTCTTTTTATTAAAAAAAATGTTTAACAAGATAAACCTTATGCTGAGCCATAGAATAAATTTTAATTAATTTAAATAAATTTAAAAGGTCTAAACTCAGAGAACAATGATTCTGTGACCACAAAAGAACTGAATTAGAAATAAATTCACTGGGGGCGCCTGGGTGGCACAGCGGTTAAGCGTCTGCCTTCGGCTCAGGGCGTGATCCTGGCATACTGGGATCGAGCCCCACCACAGGCTCCTCCGCTGGGAGCCTGCTTCTTCCTCTCCCACTCCCCCTGCTTGTGTTCCCTCTCTCGCTGGCTGTCTCTATCTCTGTCAAATAAATAAATAAATAAATCTTTTTTTTAAAAAAGAAAGAAAGAAATTCACTAAGAAATCTAGTCTAAGCCTAAACATTTAGAAATTAAACAAGACATTTCTAAATCATCTGTGGGTCAAAGCAAACTGAAGGAAAATTTTTAAATATTTAGATTTTAATGATAGTGAAAATATGCCAGAATTTGAGCTATGCCATTAACCAAGGCTGAGGGCAGAAGTTTATCACTTTAAATTCTTTTTTTTTTAAGATTTTATTTATTTATTCAACAGAGATAGAGACAGCCAGTGAGAGAGGGAACACAAGCAGGGGGAGTGGGAGAGGAGGAAGAAGGCTTCCAGCAGAGAAGCCTGATGTGAGGCTCGATCCCGTAACGCCGGGATCACGCCCTGAGCCGAAGGCAGACGCTTAACCGCTGTGCCACCCAGGCGCCCCGATCACTTTAAATTCTTAAATTGTAATGAAGAAAGATCTAAAACAACCAACCTATGGTTCACCTTAAGCTGGAAAAGGAGCTACAGAGGAAGAACAAAGGACAAAATGAGGATGAAAGCAGAAACCAATGAAATGGAAACTAGAGAAATGATGGAGGAAGCCTGTCTGTCTGTGGGGGACCAGGCAAGGCTTGCTAAGGGATCCTGCTTTGATGTGCAGGCAAGGGGTGTAGGGAGTGACCTGTTCTCATCCCCCAGCCCCTCCAGCCTCAGGAAAGCATTTCCAAAAATGCCCAAATTATAATGCCTGCCCTCTCATCCCTTGGCACATAGGAAGCCCCATCTCCCACCACATACTCACCCCCAAGCGTCACGGACTCACAAAACCTAACGGGATCATCGCGATCAATGGTTTTCCTGCATCACCCACCCTACTGCAGAGCTTGACAAGGTGATCCCTGACCTTCGCCTGCCTGTTCACTGCCCATGCCCTTAGCTCAGCCTGGAGTAATAACAAACAAGAAAAATGCTTTTCAGGCTGCTTGGGTCCCCATTGAAAGGACGAAGCCCTCCTTTACCTCTGTATGGATATAGCCAATCTCTGAACAGCACACTTGACACCCACGAACAAAGATACACACTTGTATCCACCGGCACCGGCCCAGCTCCCCTCCCCCCACCTCAGAAGGAGGGTAAGTGCTGGCTTCACGTCACAAGGACTGGGGCTTTTCCAAGGCAGCCTCCCAAAGCAACACAGTCCATTTATTGCCAAAATGCAGACAGTGGGAAGCCCCACCCTTTTGGAGGCTGCAAGGGTCCCCGAGAACGGACAGGGAGCCACCGCAGGAGCCCGGCCTGGTGGCTTGATATCCTCACGGAAGTAACACGCAATACAAAGGGGATACCCTTACTATTCCTGAGTAAGTGGGAGAGTCCAGAGGCAGGAGCCCGTTCCCCAGACTATGGCCGATCCAGGCGGGAGGGGAGGAAGGCCTGGGGCAGAGGCCGAGGGCTGGGAGAAGGGGTTATGCCAGGCCCGCTCGCTCCACAAGCACTTGCTGGGAGGCGCAGGGGGAGGCCCTCCTCTGGACGGGGAGCTGGCAGCAATGACAAGACAGAAACCGCTGCTGTCTGGGAGGGAGCTCCCTTCTTGTTGTCCCTGGAGGAGGCTGGGGGAGGGTGCAGGAGCCAATGGCTCTAGGTCTAACGGGACTCGTGATGGAGAAAAATCCGGACATCTTCAAGGAGCCGTAATGTTGACCTTCTCGTCAAGCGGCCACGGAAAACTCACTACTGACTTCAACATTGAAAAAGGAAATCTGTGATGACAATGTGGGCAGGGCATGACATGAGCTGGGGGTGAAGGGGCACCCGCCTGGCATCATGTGTGCGGGGCTGGCTGTAAATACACTTTGTGAAAACGCACCCCCCCATCTGGGAGAGTCTCCAGGCCTGGACTTGGGATCACTCTGCCCTGAGGACTCTGCACTAAGCAAGAGAGCAGTTTGCCCCTGGGGGTGTGCCCCAGAGGGGGTGTCTGCCCTTGTGAGAAGACCCTCCCCAGGATCCTCCCAGGTTAGGGAGAGAGCAGAAGCGCAGGGAGGAGGCGCGATTTGCTACTGGCCTGCCCAGGAGGCTCCGCGGCTCTTTGCAATTACGCGGGGCTGTCGAATTGCTGGAGTGATTACCTAGGAGTCCACAATCAGGATAGATAGATGGCCAGCGAAGCTTGTCACTCACCTCCCACCCCCAAACAACCAGCGCCCTGGGGTAGAGCAGGGCTCTAAATCAGACAAGGAGGAAAGAAGGCAGGAGCGTGATGGAGGCAGCAACGGAGGGATTACGAACTGGGAAATGGCCCCTGGAAGAAGAGCTCCAGCTGAGAATGTGGCCCACGCAGGGCCACAGCCACAGGCCCCCAAAAGAAACCTGCCCTCCTCCCTCTGCGTGCCCTGCGCCCCCTCTCCAGCCCTGCAGCTGTGAGCTCTGTGCCCCCAGCCTCAGTGTCCCTTCTCCCCGGCCAGTGGCTACACATCGCTGGCACGGAGACAGGCACCACCCCGCACACTTCTGACCACGGCACGTCCCCAGCAAGCCCCCACCCCAGCTCACCAGGGACCCGAGGGGGAGGGACCATGAGGGAGTCATCCTGGGCAGGGTCCGAGGGCCAAAAGTGAAAGTCCAGAAACAGAGGCTTTTCCTCACGGTGCTCATTCGTACCAGCAGGAAGAGTTTGGGCGGCATGAACGGCTGACCTGTCTTGTCTGTCAGGGTCCAAAGAGGCTGGAACCCGCGTCCAGGCCTGAAATGAGTGCTGTCAAGGCAAATGGCAGAAAGCCACACTTTACAGAACAGGCATTAAAAGCCCAAACCTGGATGCCCCCAGGAAGTAACGCAGAACAAGTGTCGTATAGAGAGGCTTGGAAAGGTCTGGAAGGATCCACAGTGGCCTCTGAGGAAGGGGTAAGAATTGGGAGGGGGGAACAGGTCACGTTTATATCATTGGAATTTTTTACAAAAATGGATTTATGTATTTATTTTTTCTTTACTATTTAGGTTAATTTGTAAAAGAGGAAGTGATACCTGCTTGTGAAGAGAAGCGACGGGGAGAAGGAGCCCTGCGGTCTGGGGGTGGCCATCCTTCAGCAGCATCTGACTGTGAAAGGGGGCTGTCTGGATGGGGACGGCCCAGGTCTGACCCTGGTCCCTTGATCATCTTCACCCAGGGCCTCAGCTGAGGAGGACAGGGTGGACGGCGTGGACCGGAGGAAGAGCCATCCGGAGAGGGGGGTGTGGTGGAGGAAGGGGAGCACTAGGGGATGCTGGCTCCGGGAAGTTCTGGCTTCCTGCCTGCACACAAGCTCAGACCTCCTCGGGGACCAGTGATGTTGCCCCGGACAGCTGCAGAGTGGGGAGAACAGCAGGGTGGATTCGAGGCTAACCCAAGCCTGACTGCCCCAGGAGGGACCCCTCCTCTACTCCCAGCCATACTACCGGAGGGCGTCCAAGTCACTCCTGGCTCCAGGGCCCCACCAGGACCGGTGTGGCCAAACACAGGCCCCATCCCCATGCTGCCTGAAGATGCGCAGAAGGCAGAGCCGTCTCTGGAAGCATTGGTTTAGCGTCCTTCTTACCCACCTGTGACGGGGCAGGTGCGGCCCCAAGAGCCGCTGTAGCCACTGGGGAGTGCGTGCACGGGGCTGCCTAGGATTCCAACACGGAGAAGCGGGGATGGGAAGGTGAGTGCCGGCCAGAGCGCTGAGCCCTGATGAAGCCTCACCAGAGGCCAGAGCCATCCTAGCCATCCGTCCTGATGTGAGGAGCAAGGAGTCCAAGAAGTCTTTAAGCCTCATGAAGGGAGGGGCGGAGCTCTTCTGAAACTTGCCCTGAGAAAACCCTAAGCGACGTTCCAGGAGGCAGATGCACGTGTGGGTGGTGCTGAAACCCACAGGGGACCACAGGGTCCCGAGTCACTGCTGCCCTGTGGAACCACACCGTGGCCGTTCAAACCCCCAGTTCTTGAGATGCGGGGAAGCTGGGCGGCCGTCCCTAACAGACCCCAGCCCCTGGCCGTGGGCTTCTCTCAGAGCACGACGAGCTTCCTCATTTACCAAGATGCGTTTCCATGGAAAATAAAACTCCTGTTGGATTTTCAAGTGCTCACTCCCCAGCTGCCCACTAACGGAAAACATTTATGGTCCAGTTAATTTGGGTTGTGTCTCGGTAATGGACCTAACTGGATCATGCCTACACCCCGGAGACTCCAATGCCCTAACAGCCGACAAGCTGCTGGAGTGAAAATAATGAATCAGCCACCAAATGCTGTACCCACAGCCAATTTCCACGCAGTCAATATGGAGGCCCATTGAACAGAGCCGCGGCTCTTGTCTTCCTGGAACAAACGCTTTATCTGAGGAAGGCGACTGCCAGAGCCACAGCCCAGCTGTAACAGAGCAGGTGACCCCGAGTCCTGGGGGCACGGAATCAGGAGAGACTGAACTGTCATCCACTGAAAGCCGTTTACCGATGAGGAAGCTGGGACCCAGGGACGCCGTCCTGCCTCTCTGTTTTTATTTACCGACTCCCTTTGCTGTCCCTGCTTCCCTTTTAGTCCTTTCTCCTCTATTTTGAAAATAGAGGGAGAGAAATAATAGGAAAAAGCAAATCTGAGCTGTGTCGGACAGCATTGGTCAACGAGGCTTCAAAGACAGAAGAAAAAGCCACTCACGGCCAAGCATCCTGGCAGAAAAAGCCACTTGGCAAGAGAGCAGCCTGGTGGTGAAGCCAGGAGGGGGTCTGTGCGGGCTCCTCCCGCCCTTCTCAGCGTGAGAACGACTGCTTGCAAGCTTCCATGATAGAATTCTTCTACATTAATTTGGTTTTTGAATCTTGTTTTTGAGGAGAGAGAAGCACACAGAAGAAACTCAGTCCTGAGTAAAGGGGTGCTGCCAGCCACAGGGATGAGGTCACGAGGGCATCACCCTTTAGGAGCTCGAGACACAGCGTGAGTGACAAGTGCTAGGGAGGAGCAGAGCGCTAGGCATGTGCACCATGCCCCACGTGAGTTTCTAGAAGGTTCCCTCTGCTCCCAGTGTCTCTGTTGCTTAACTGTCCTCCGGGATCTGCACACTGTCCAGCAGGGCCTCCTGTCCCCGGGACGCCAGGTGGTGACCCTCTGAGCGTGCCCTTGGCCTCAGGCTCCTTTCGCTGGGTCACCCACAGGGAGCCCTTCGTGCGGGCAGCTGACATTTAGGGTCCGTCTCTCACACCCCAGCGGCATGGGACGGGGCCGAAAGTTACCTGATGAACTGAGATGTTAGCTCCCGGTGAGCCGCTTGCGTGCTCTGTCGTGCTCCAGCGTTTGCGAGCATAGCAGGGCTCCTGTGGAAGCAGGGCCAAATCCGGCCTCCCGGCGGGTTCTGTTCACTGCAGTTCATGACCTGGAGCTCCTGGTCCTTGACACCGGTTTTAATGCCTTGTCACCGAAGGTGCCCCACCCAGTGCAACAGACCCCCCCAGCTTGCACCTGAGGTCCCCAACGGGCAGGAGGTGGCGAATTTACCCACTCGGAGCTAGAAGACTCAAGAAGAGAAACCCAGTATCCCTAACCCAGTTAGTCGTGGGAAGCAAATCCTCCGGAGCCAAGACGCCTGGGACACCCGCAGAGCCAGCTGTGGCCTGGGCAGGCTCCGGGCTGCACGCTAGTCAAGGATGCACGTCCTAGCTGCCCGCTGGACACGGGAGGCGGTGCGCATGGGGAGCGGGGGAGACCGTGGCGTGAAATGCAGAACACCAGTAAAGCTTTCCTGTATAAACACACAATGTTCCGCTTCTCCAGATTCTTTCCACGCGTCGCCATCTACCCCTGCCACTGTGCCCCGAGTCGAAAGCAATGCAAGTTTCCTTCCTTTCCAGCTGGGGGGTGGGGACGGGAAGGGGGCATCCCCGGCTTCTGTGAGGAGCATGGCTGTCATATGCATTGTCCCAGGCACCCCACTCCATGCGGTCACCGCGCTCAGCCCGCCCAGGAGTAGGCTTGATAGTCACCGACCACCCCCAGGTTTGTCCACTGCTTCTGTGTCCAGTGTCCTGCGCTTCTGGCTCTGGCTGGCTCGGCCGACAAGCGGCGGTTGGAGGTGTGGAGGGAGGCAGAGAGCAGTGGGGGCCCGTGATTCATCCACCTCAAGGTGCAGACACTGAGGCTCAGGGAGGGGCGTGGTCTCGGAAAAGACACCGGAGGCGAGCCCAGCACCCCCGACAGAGCCCTTGCTGGGGCAGCCTGCCTCTCCGGGGGCCGGTCGGAGCCCACACCACCGGTGCAAGCAGCTCCGCTCCGCTAACAGTTCGCCAGAACCAGCTCTCCTGCTTCGTGTTCTCTCTGAAACCCACGAGGGACCTGAGAGAAATGTCTTCCTGTGAGAAGAAACGCGGCGACCGAGCACCAGGAGTGGCTGTCCCTCTGCGCCTGGCCGCAGGGCCCCGTCAGTCCGCACAGACGGCTGGTCTAGCACCGGTGCCCCCGCTGCCCCTGCGCCTTCTCAGAGGCGGAGTGCGTGAGCTCACGGGCATTCTCCGGAGAAGCATCCCGGGGCAGGTGCCGGTGTGTCTGCTCGAATCCTATCAAGATTCAAGCCCTGGGCCGTCAGCTGGGCTTGAGGCTGATGAGGAGGAAAAGGATCACTGAATCACCCCAGGCCGGGCTTCCCCGCTAATTGCCTTGCAGCCCGCTCTGCCCCCAGCTGCCCGGCTTCACTGTTTGCAACGTCTTATTCCGCAGCCCGTCCCCTTGGCTGGTTCATTATGCAAAGAGATTCCGTTTTTAAGCCTTCCCAGTTTGACGGTTCGTGTTGGATGAAATCCTCAAGCTGTGTACAAATAATTCATATTAAAATATGACTGCCATCGATTCAGTAGTCAGCTGCTAAATACGGGCTGGGCGTGGGCCAGAAGTCGTCTCTTTTGCCTGGATGGGAAGGTAATCATTTGTTGAGAGTAAACTGTTTTAATTTTTATTAAGCCGTGATTACCACGTTTGATTTGTGTCATTGGGGATGCATACGGTGTGACTTATAGTGGAAGAAGACGCCAAGATGCAGGAAGGTCCCTGGTTTCAGGAGGACTACGACAGTTTGCTCCACCGGGTGAAAAACTATCGGGAGACACTCCATCCAAGTAGATCTGCAGTGTTCTTGTCTCTAGGAACCTGATTGGTCCACATAAGGGTTTCCCCCAGGGGTGTGGCTGGAGACGGTTCTGACTGTCGTGATTGGGTGTGGGTATCGGCATCTTGTGGGTACAGGCCAGGGATGATGCCCAGGATGGCCCCAGGACAACAGGTTACCTCGTTCACAACGCCAACAGCTGAGAATGAGACGCAAGACAACAAAGAGCAGATTCCCAGGTCCCCAAGCAGCAGCCCGTTTGTCCAGGGAGGTGGGCACAGCGGCCAGCAGTCCGTGCCCCACAGTGCCCCTGCCCCCCCATGCCTCAGTGTCCCACCCCGGTCCAGAGCCCATCCAGGTGAGTGAGGAGGGGGGTTCTCCAAACATTCCCATCTCTGTCTTCCCACACCAATGTCTTTTAAAAAAGGAGAGTTCGAGTTGGGATGGTAAACAAATGAGATCACTTCAGGGGGTGCTCTGGCCAGCACCCACTGACCCCGAAGACAGAGCTAACTAACCTGAAGTCCTGCCTCGCCCTGAGGAGTGTCTGGGGAAATGCACGATCCGCACATGGAAGGCCTGGCCCAGCTGTCAAGAACGTAGGCTCCCAGAGCCCAAGAAGAAAGGGGGCCTTCAGGTCTACACTCAGGCAACTCCACGTCCAAACCCCTGGACAGGAGCCCCTGCTCCCAACGGTCTGCATGCCCTGGGCCATTTGCTAGGTCTCTCGGTGGATTTAACCGCTGACTTCGTGAAATCAGCTCCCGAATTTACATCATCGCCCCCACCGGAACTCCAGACTCTCCAATCCAGCTGCCCAACTGACCGTTCAGCCTGGTGGTCTGTGAGCGTCTCAAACTGAACATTATCAAAAATAAACTTGATTTCCCCCTGCTATGGACTGAAGTGTGTCCCCTCCAAAATTCACGTGTTGAAGCTCTGACCCCCAGGGTGGCCATGTTTGGAGGTCATTAAGGTTAAATGAGGTCTTGTGGGTGGGCCCTGATCCAACAGGACTGGTGTCCTTACGAGAGGAGGGGACACCAGAGTCTCTCTCTCTCTGCTTCATGCGCAGAGGGAAGGCCATGTGAGCACAAGAAGGTGGCATGTGCGAGCCTGGAGCAGGCTCTCCCCACCCCGAATCTGCCAGCACGGGATCCAGAACCTTCAGCCTCAAGAACGTCGAGAAATCAATGTCTGTGCTTAAGCCCCTGTCTGTGGTGTTTATGACGGTGGCTGAGCTGACTGACGCTCGCACCAAACCTGCTCCTCATTTCCTTCCTCATCTCATCCAATCGCACCCCTCCCCACCAAGTTCCATGGGCCCTAAACTTTGCAGGTCCCTGCCTTCCCCTCTCTTTCTCTCTCTTATGCACCTTTCCATCTGTCTGTCTATCAGCACTCTGTCTTCTGTTCATCATCTGTGTATTCATCCATCCACCCACGCATGCATCCATCCATCCATCCATCCGTCCATCCATGCATGCATGCATCCATCCGTCCATCCACCCATGCATCCATCCATCCGTCCATCCACCCATGCATCCATCCATCCATCCGTCCATCCACCCATCCATGCATCCATCCGTCCATCCATGCATGCATGCATCCATCCGTCCATCCATCCATGCATCCATCTGTCCGTCCACCCACGCATGCATCCATCCGTCCGTCCACCCATGCATCTATCCAACTGTCTGTCTATGCGTCTAACACACACACACCTGAAATCTCTCAGCAAATCCTGTTGGCTCTACCTTTAAAATAGATGCCAATTCAACCACTTCTCATGACTTCTGCTGCTTCCCTACTGATCTACCACCTGCCTCGGGTTCCACCAGAACCTTCTAACTGGTTTCCCCACATCTGCCCAGTCCCCTAGCAGATTCTCAACACAACAGTGACCTTCCTAAGACAAAAGCCACTGTTGCCCCATCTTGGCTCCAAAGCCGCTGACGGCCGCCTGCCTCACTCAGAATCCTATCTAGTATCTGCACAGAGACCCCCAAGCGCCAGCCTATCTGCTCCCGTCACCCCTCAAATTCACCCTTCTCTTCCTCTCTCTGCTCCAGCCACCCTCCTGCCCCAGGACTTTTGTGTCCACTGTTTCCTTTCTGAAATGCCTTTCCCCAGGTCTCTCCCTCGCTCCCTGCAGACAACCCTCTGGACAGTTTCCAAACTAGGGCCACTGCCTCTCTCTGGCCCCTTCCCCGGCTTCCTTTCTCTGCAGCTTATTATCACCATAGAGCAAACAAGACTAACAGTAAGACATCTGTTTGCAGCTGGAGTGAAGCACGTTCGCTCACACATCATCAGTGAGAGTGTGAGCTGATGCTGTCTGGAGAACTTTGGCCACACTTTCAAATTAAACACCATTTAACCCCCCGCTCTGTTTCTACTACAGAGAAACTCCCAGAATGCATGATGGACATGCACAAAGTTTTACTGCATCATTGTTTATAATATTGAAAACTTCGGAAAATACCGAAGAGCATGGACAGGAAAACTAAGTGAACTGAGGCGTGGGAATGGTACGCGTGCCTAAAATGGTGAGGTGGGCTTGCGGCAGCTCCGTGAGGGATCCCCGAGGCGCGTCGTGAAGGGCAAAGGCGAAGTGCGGAGAACAGTAGACAGGGTGTGAGCAAAACCATCCCCGCTCCCACCGCTGGGAACGTGACACACGAACCTACAATCCTGCTGCTGGGATTCCTGGAGATGGTGCGGGCAACATGCCGACAGAGTCCAGACGTGCAGTCAAGCTCACCAGCGGTGAGGGGAAACCTGGGGCGAAGCAGAATGAGAGACTTACGGGCAGAATGGGGAGTACGGGGGCTGAGGCCACAGCTGCTGGGGGGGGTGTGTGCGCATGTGCACGTGTGTGTGAGTGTGTGCATGTGCGTGTGTATGCATGTGTGTGTGCACGCGCACATGTGCGCACATGTGTGTGCACGCGTGTGTGTGCACCTGTGTGCTGGGGAAGGAACACATCTTGGTCTCCATAACTGACACAAGACAGGGATGAGGCCGAGGACCCCGCAGGCAGGGAGCTGGACATGTAAACGCTCCTGGAGGGGCCTCTGGAGAAAGGTAGGCTGAACAAAGGCAGCCTTCCAACGCAGGGCGCTGAGGCCCTTGGTGTCCACCGGGCTCCGTGGGGGTGATGTCTCTGCAGACTCACAGTCACGGTTGCCCTTGAGGACACCACGGGTAGAGTCTCACACATTGTGCAATCCAGGAACATCCAGGCTGAGGCAGCCACACGAAAGACAGACACGTGCAGGAAGCAGAGGCTCGAAGGCCCTGGAAGAACGCCCTGTCACCGGCCGCGAGACGTTCCTGCAGATGACCAGCCGTGCAGGTGCTGTGATAGCCCACTGTGTTCCCAGAGCACTACCCAGGGAAATGGTGACTCTCCACGAGCCCCGCACAAAGCCCTCACCATCATTCTCATTCTACAGAGGAGCAAACCAGGACACAAGGAGGATAAATAATTCCTCCAAGGTCACACGTCTCGTGGGCAGCAGAGCCAGGAATTAAACAGCCGTCTGGCTCCAGAGCTGTGCGCTGAACCCCTCCACCGTCTGCCTCGCTGGGGAGGGGCTTTGTTAAAGAGGAGCGTGAGCCCCAAACAGAATACACGAGGATGCCGTCGACCACGGGCAATAGCCCAGACACAAGGCAAGAGCAGACCCAGGCAAACTCTGCGGGGAGACCTCGGTTGGGGATGACAAGTCCGGTCTGCGCTCGGCATCCATCCGGCCGCCTCGTTAGAGAGGTACGGCTCACCGGAGCCATCACAGGGATGAAACAGGGTGCCGCTCTCCTGGGGCATTTCCTCCATCGAGCAGCTCGGAGTACAGGTAATGGGCATCTAGGTCTGCCCTGTGCCAGCGGTAGGAAACACCAAGAAGAAACAGCAAGGCAGCCTGGGAGCCTGGACGGTCCCACGGGAGTGCCGCTGCTGCTGCTGCTGCTGCTGCTGCTGCTGGGAAAGATGAGGACAGTCCTGCTGTGGGACAACGTTTGTCCGGAGAGCGAAGGGAACCAAGGCACTGAGCAGGGCCCCGTCTGCAAGGAGAGTGCGAGGAAGGAGGGCAGGGAAGGAAGGAGCGGTGGCAAACAGAGGAAGGGACGTGAACTGCAGGGCAAGGTGAGGCACCGTACAAAATAGCAGGTGCATTTCCACATGAGCCAAATAAATCACTGAAATTTGAATGAATGGGTTTTAAAAACTTTTTAAAAGTAGCTAAGAGACATGAGGGATAGCGTGAAAAGGGCCCAGCAAATGTCTATGCTTTCTAGAAAAGGAGCAGAAGGAGGACAAAGGAGAGAAAAATACTAGAGAAAGTCATGACCATGAATTTTCCAGAATAAATGAAAACGTGGACCCCTCAGATTCGGTGAGCATGGATCCCAAGAAGTACACCTAAAGCCTGTCCGGATGCGCGGTGATGACACCGCAGAACTCAGACACAGGTGCCGCTGAAAGGGATGAGCGAGGAAAGACAGGTCACCTGGAAAGGTAACGACGCTCAGACCTGTGACAGTAGAACCCCGAAGCTAGCCCTGCCTCTGAATCATTAAACTGGCTTGTCCAAAAGTGGGAAATTAAATCCAAAAGGAGGGCCAGATGCACAAAGGAAGGCAAGCAGAGACGGAAGCAAGCATGCGGGTGGGTCTAAACAGGGATCAATTAGACGAAGCCATAATAATGGTTGCAGATGAGGATGCCTCCAGCCACACTTGATGCTTCCTTCTTGTGAAGGAAATTGAAGTAGTGTGACTTCGGGCCTCTCTCCAGGCTTCCTCCTCCTCACCTGGCCGATCAGTCAATTGGGAAGAATGAGAGCCCCGCTCTGCCGTCCCCGTGCTTCTACCTGGTGAGTGCCTGAGTTCTCTGCTCTGTGGTGTGCTGAGTGCGGAGTCTTACCTGGGCAGATGTCTGCGTGGACCATCTTCCACCGTCTAGTGCTGCCTATGACCAGGTAAATCTTCCTATTTCCAGGACTGGAGTTACACGCTGCTATGGACTAAATGTTTGTGTCCCCCCCACCTCCATATGCTGAAGCCTTAACCCTGTTGTGATGGTATTGTGTGGTGGGGCCTTTGGGAGGTGATCAGGGTTAGACGAGGTCATAAAAGTGGGGCCTCATGATGGGGTTAGTGTCCTTCTAAGAAGGTGATGAGACCAGAGCACACCCTCTCCTTGCGCAGACACCAAGGAAAAGCCACCTGAAAACACATCAAGAAGACAGCCATCATGGGCACCTGGGTGGCTGAGTTGGTGAAGTGTCTGCCTTTGGCTCAGGTCATGATTCCAGGGTCCTGGGGTGGAGCCCCATGTTGGGCTCCCAGCTCGGTGGGGAGTCCTCTTCTCCCTCTCCCTCTGCCTTTTCCCATTTGTGCATTCCCTCTCGCTCTCTTTCTCTCTCTCGCTCTCAAATAAATAAAATCTAAAGGAAAAGAGGAAGAAGACAACCATCTTCAAACCAGAAGGAGAGTCCTCGCCAACAACCAATCTGACAGCCGCTCGATCTTGGACCTCCTGCTCCAGAGCTGTGAGAGACAGATGTCTGCTGTGTAAGCGGTCAGTCTGTGTCCTCTTGCTATGGAAGCCCGAGCTGACTGAGACGCTGTGCCCATTTGGCTCACCCACTAAGCTGCTCTTCCAGGTTGGACTCTAGCAAGAGTAAAGGTGATATTTTGGCCTTGATTCTTTTAGCGATTTTATTCCAGAAATTGTTCAGAGCCTGAGTGGGAGAGAGAACGATCATACATCAGGAGCCCCCTCCTGTAGTGAGTATCTTGGGGGCATATCAAGATCCGGAAGAACAAAAATTTTGTACAACGAATGCATGAGAGGCGGGAAGAGGCAGCCGAAGATAGGTGCTGGCTCACCCTGGTGTTGTGCGGGGGGCAGTAGAGATTTCGAGGCGAGCATCAATGCCCACATGGGATAGTTAAGTACAGTTAGCTACCGTCTTTGCTCAAATGTCACCTTCTCAATGACACTTGTCCCTTATTTGATTCTGTGATCACTCCATTCCCATACCACTTATCCTCCACATCTTCCCCCATTTTATATATATATAATTCCCTCACATATCACATCGATGTTTATATCCCCACTAGAACTTAAGACTGTGGGGCTGGGATCTCTGCCTTGTTCAATAACAGATCCCATAGTCCCAGAACAGGGACCCATCAAATATTGTGACCATCTGTTGAACAAATGGATGAAGGGAAATAAAATATATCAATGCAACCCAATGAGGGGGTGGGAATCCCATCAAAACCGTAAAACATCAAAGACGAGGATCTTAAAAGTCAGAGAGAAAAGAGAACTTCCTTAGAGGAACAGCTATGTTGACAACAGGTGTCTCAACCGCACAGCAGCTGGTGCTGAAGACAGACAACACAGCAACAACACAGAGCCGCACAGAGAAGGCCACTGCCAGGCTCGAAGAACCCAGCGAGATAGAGATGGTGCTAAACAAAAAAAGATTGAGAAGGTTTACCATGAAAAGACCCTCAGTAAAGCAATATGTAAAGAATATACTTCAGGGGGCCGCCTGGGTGGCACAGCGGTTAAGCGTCTGCCTTCGGCTCAGGGCGTGATCCCGGCATTATGGGATCGAGCCCCACATCAGGCTCCTCCGCTGTGAGCCTGCTTCTTCCTCTCCCACTCCCCCTGCTTATGTTCCCTCTCTCGCTGGCTGTCTCTATCTCTGTCAAATAAATAAATAAAATCTTAAAAAAAAAAGAATATACTTCAGGGATTAGGACAAAGATCTCAGAACGAAAGCCTGAGACACAAGTAGCTCTTTTGTTTGAGTTGTTTTTATTTTATTTTGTTTTGTTTTGTTTTGTTTCACAAAGAGAATTAACTAGCTCCCAATTCTTTTCAAGCCTAGTTTTTAACCTCTGGCAATCTTGACTTTTTAAAAGAAATTTAATCCCCACCCTCTGTGTTTTTTCTATACCATAACATTAAAAATTTTTTGCTCAACTAACTCTCATTGCAAGAGCTCAATAGACATTAGCAATGATGGTGATGATGATGGTGATGGTGATGATGATGATGGTGGTGATGATGATGGTGATGATGATAATGGTGGTGATGGTGATAACAATAATGGTGGGATGATGGTGGTGATGATGGTGGTGGTGATGGTGATGACAATAATGGTGGGATGATGGTGGTGATGATGATGGTGATGGTGATGGTGGTGATGATGATGGTGATGGTAAAAACTGTAATAATAGTGCTGTGTACCTTATAATCACTACAGCGTTTAATCCTACACTCATTCCAGGAGTAAACAGAGTCTTATCAAATTAAACCACTTACCCGAGTTGACACAGCCTAAAGCTAGTCCTGTGTGACAACGACATTAGGATTTAACTGGTAAAGTCTATTACCAACCAATCCACTTAAAGTTGTAAGAAATGCCCAGACAGCCTTGCCCTGCAATGCCTTCCACGCCAGGTTAATCTATAATGGGAATCACAAGCATCCCTCCAGTGATGATTGGCCAGGCATTTTCTCTCCAGAGAACTTAACCAGGAGAGAGTTGCTGTGAGTCTTATCAAATGCAATCTTGAAAACCCTGGTCTGAGCTCTTCACTGACAAGTACCTCCTTCCATGGGGCTGCTGAAAGCTTTTGTACACTGGAGTTTCCAATAAGAAATCAGCTTGTTTACACAATTTTCTCTTAAAAACTACTGAGCCCCCTCTCACACAGCTGGCTGCCAGCAGTAGATGTTAAGACCCAAGGTCCCTGTGGGCCAATCTGCCTGCACCTTGAGTTTCCCTGCATCTGCTCTGTAGTTCCAATAGTCTGAAATCTATGTCTAGAACATTTGGCTACCCTCCAATGTCTGAGTTAAGAACCCTCTGGATGTGAAGTCAAATATTTGTACTTTTATTGACCCCTAGCTATGATTGCTTCTGTTTTAGGCCACCCCAGAGAAACACTTCCAACTGCACCCCCAGTCTTAGGGTTGCCCCCACCATCCAACTTCCTGGTCAGAACCCCATGAGGCTTGAAGTCAACTCATCCTAAGTGTATAGTCCCCTCTCCCTGAGACCTCAAGAGCTCATAAGAAGGTTCAAAGGATTCCTACAAAGGGTGGAAGTATAGCCATTGGGGCTGACTCTCAGTTAGTTGAGTTTGATCAATCTTACAATGAGAGCAACATCTGGTCCCCACCCTCAACAAGCTTGACATCTAAGCATAATGGTATACATGCATGTATGGTAGATGGCAGTGCACAGGTAAAATAGCAACATGGGAGTGTGGCCAGGCTTGTGGGCTCACTTCCCTTCTTAGCGTCAAGGTCAATTCATGGTGATGGGTAAAAATGCCAAGGTCATTAACAAGACTAGGGAAGATGTCTTGGGTAAGTAGGACCCAAGATGGCCCTTGATGTGGAGTCAGTTTTAGAAGAGCAGATGGGGAACAGTCATAGAGTCGACAGCATGGAGAGAAGAGGACAGGCTGGCTCTCTCTACCAGGGTCCTTCTTTTGGACCAAAACTACCTTTGTGCAGTTTCCCCAAATGTAATCTATAGTATACCGCCTAAGAGATGCCAAATTGTTTCTCCAATGAAACAGGTTTTGGAAATTCTTCACACTGCCTCTCCCTCTTGGAAGTCTATGGCACATGACACCATATGTGCATGTGTCATAGGATACATACATGATAAAGACGCAACAATCTTGCAAGAAAGAGAGTGGCTTCGTTTTGTTGCATCCAGCGCTTCTTAGCACTTTGCTGGGTGCTGACCATGTACTAAGCCCTGTTGTAGGACCTGGGGCAACTGCAGTGAATAAAACAAGCTCTTGTCACCCAGAACTTGTTTGCTGAGAGGGAGACATGCAATCAGAGGTAAGGCTTGCTTTAGAAAAACAAAGGAGAGCAAGGAGTATTGGATATTCTCTTGCAACCAGGGTGTGTGGACCACCTCTCTGAGGAGCAGAGCCTGAGTGAAGGGAGGAAGAAACCATGTGACATCTAGGAGAACATGTCCCAGGCAAAGGGATCCTGAGGTAGGAGGCAGCTTTGAGTTTTGCATATTAAGAAACAAGTAGGAGACCCATGGGGCTGGAGTCAGGAGCCAGGGAGCATGATCCAAAATGAGATCAAATAAGAAACAAGACGAAGAGGTAGCCAGAGGTTGGAGCATGGGGAACTTCAGCATTGGCAAGGACATTCATTCACTTGATTCGCAAGCTCACTGAGCAAACGTTCATTGAGCGTTTCCTCCATGCCTGACACTGTTGGAGCCCCTGGGGATCCTGTAGTGAATAAAGTAAGCAAAAATCCTTACATGAACAGAACAGTCACCCTGCGATGGCATGTCCTTGCTCTGGAATCTGAGGGACTTTTCCACTGGGACTGCTATAAACTCCCCATGTGTATTTTCCACCATAGAAACCTCAACTCTCACAGAGTCTTCCACGCCATGTGGCCCACGTAGCAAGTTGCTGGCACTGCGGTCTGGACCTGCTCCACAGCCCTTTCTTACCCCAGGCCCCACTCAAAGCTGGCAGCTTGTCGTGCCTCTCACCAAAAAGGAATACAAGAAGGATTCCCAAGTGGAGAACATGCCCCCTCCACCACCCAAGAGGCTCACCGAGCACTGCACTTTCTCCTTACCTGTGGGAGGTGTGAGCCGCCATTATCTATCCTTTATCCAGGGACTGTCTTGGCATGACTCGGGCCCTAAGATACCACTGATGTGGTGGGTCCCTGAAACTTTGAGGGGTCTTCTCTCATCTTGTAGAGTTCACACACCTCATCAAGGCCACCAGTATACTTGCTACTAATTACTCATCTAGTTCGAGTAACATGATGTCACTGATAGAGCGGCCAATGTGATGTTTTGCAGAAACAGAACATTGTCTTGTAGATTGTTCACGTATCTTTGGGCCATGATTATGTCAGGGCAGGAAATACGAGGCCCTGAGAAAAGACCAAAGAGTATAATTTGGCCTACCCATGTGGGTACAAACTGCTTTTCATGTCTCCTGATAAGGAGTGAAAAGACCACATTTGGCAGATCAGTGACTACACACAGTTGCCTGAGTCTGTGTCCACCTTCTCCAAACTCAGCCCAGTGGCACAATCAGCCCCATTGCTGGACTAAGTCTGCAGCTCTCCACAGGTGCCCCCCAGGGCCCATCTGGCTTCTGTGCACTGGACTGTTGAATTAGATGTGAATCTGATGGGGGCTATCCTCGTATCCATTAGGTTTTCATGGGTGGCTGCCATCCCCCAGGATATGGCACTGTTTTTTATTTATTATCTTGAACAGCATTCCAGAGACATCTACCCTGTCTTCCTTGCTATAATAGTCCTTACCCTGAAGTTATGGAGCAAATTGGGGATTTAACCAATCCAAGTCTGTCCACTCCGATTGCAAGCTGGGAAATCAAGGAAATGATCACCAAGTAAGTCCATGAGCCAAGGGGAGGGGTATCATTAAGACATGTTTCTGTAAGGGACAGAGGGAACGGAACGAACTGTGCAGTTGCAACATTATCCACCTTATTTCTCATTGAAACATCCAATTTTTAGCTACTATAGCTATAAGGTTGGGTGCCAGTGGAACCCTGCTGGCCTGGGGACAATTCCATCACCTTGGTGACTTTGCATATCCCTGCCATGATCTGGGACTTGATAGATGTCCTCTCAGATAACAGCCTCATATCCCCCCCTTCCCAGTTTCAGAGGTCACCTTTCCTGGAACTTCCCCGTCCTCCTCATTTGCTGACTACAGCAGAGAGGAGAAGGAAGGGCATTCCAGAGGAGCCAGTCCTATCAATAAACGCTGGGTGGCTGGTGCTGAACAGCATGTTTGGGGCACAGAGACCAGCCTGCCTACCCAGGCCTCCTTCAGAATGCTCCTTGACGTCCATCTGCTTGTTCTCTGGGGCTTCCCAGCTGCAGTAACTGCCTCGGCCAAATCCAGATCAGAGCAATTAACTGGATAATTGCTCTAATGAGAGCACAGAATGAATCACCAGGACCAATCTCACCCCGGAAAAATTAAATGGCTAAACTGCCTGTCTATGGCTCTTTGGGGCTCCAGCAGCTTCCTCTGTGATCTCCATGGGCCTTCCCAGGAAGATTTGATCCTCCGACACTATGAGAATTAACAGACAAATGTGATGATAGGATTTTATTATATGGTTATGAGTTTGGGGAATGGAGATAATCAAGACAGTGCTGGAGGAGAAACCATCGTGCACAGTATATGAGCAAAGATTTTAGTGTCAAACCACCCAAAATAGAATTCTGGATCCACCATGGCAGAGTCGGGACCCCCAAACTCCACTCCTGCATAAAAGCAATGAGAACATGGGGGGGAGATGGTCCAAGTCAAGTTTTTTAAAACTATGGAGATTACCAAAGTTTTGTAACAATGCAAGAATTTATTCAAGAAAAATGGCTAAATCTTGGTAAGAATCGTGAGCCCTGTGGCATTTTAAGGAGGGAGCTGCCCTCTCCCCAGCTACATGGTAGGCTTCAAAATCAATGGCCTCCCAATCATGGTAGCTGTAAAAACCAGCAGCCTGACAGCCACTGGAGAGGGAAAAACAGGTCTGGAGCTCCCAAAAAAAGCAACAACCCAAAGGATGGTCACTAACTGACCTGTGAGTTCCCTGGAAAAGCTCCATTCCCACTGTCTCCATCTGACCTGATACCAACATTACTCAGTGAGAACAGCCCTATATCAAGGGGCTGTTCAACATTGTAGCTGCTGGAGACAGTGTTATCAAGTGATCTGATGAAAGCTCTGACTTATTGCTAGGAATCTAAAAGGCCACAAGCATGTGCAGGGCTGTGTAGTCCCTGGGAAGCGATGAGAGTGACTGGGGAGCAATGAGAAGGTCCTTTTCTCTCACTGATGGCTGGTGCTCAGACTCTGCACAGGGAGGAAGTGAAGGCTAAGGCGGAGTTGCAAATTTCCTGCCCAGGCATTGAAGCCATGCCCCAGCACACGCACAAAAGCCCCACAGCAAAGGCCAGGAGACTTACTGATTCAAGTCATTTAAGAGAATCTCTGTCAAGTCATTAGCTGACTATGAAGCTAATCAAATGGAGACTTCATTGGCCTCAGACAACAAAGAATACAGATTTGGGCCCAAAAAAGTCAGTATACAATCAGCACCAAAACTGAATGCCCTGGTGGGTGGGGGGGGTCAGATTTCCAGAGTTCTCACATTAATTATTTTGAATGTCAAGTATTCAACAAAAGGTTACAAGACATGCACGCAACCAGAAAGTATGACCAATGAACAGGGACAAAGGCAGTCAATAGAGACTTTACTTAAAAGAGGACAGATGGGAATTCCCAAAAAGACTTTATTATTATTATAAATATTATTATAGGTTACTATAAATATTTTTACATGCCTAAGGGCAACCACAACTAAAGAATTAAAGGAAGGTAAGAAAACAATATCTCACTAAAGACACAATATCAGGGCTTCTGCATAGCTCAGTCAGTTAAGCAACTGACTCTTGATTTCTGCTCAGGTCATGATTTCAGGGTCGTGAGATCAAGCCCCACATCAAGCTCCAAGTTCAGTGGGGAGTCTGCTTGAGAATTATCTCGTTCTCCCTCTACCCCCCCCCTGCTTGAGCTGTGTCTCTCTAAAAAGTAAATAAATAAACCTTTAAAAAACAAATAAATAAAAAATAAAGACACAATATCAATGCAGAAATAAAAATTATGAGAAAGAACCAAATAGAAATTCTGGACTTACAAAAGTACAGAGACTGATGTGAAAATTTCACTAAAGGGCTTCAACATCAGATTTGAACTAGCAGAAGAAAGAATCAGCAAATGTGAAGATGGATTGATTGGGATTATCCTATCCAAGGAACATAGAGAAAAGGAACAGAGAAAAACTTGTGGCATGCCACCAAGTACGCCAGCATAACAGAAGTCCTGGAAAGACGGCAGAGGCACAAAGGGAAGGAAAAAAAATCTGAAAATAATGAGCAACAATAAAAATCCTCAAATGTGATGAAAGATGTCAATCTACACACCAAGAACCTCAGCAAACTCCCAAGTAGACAAACTCAAAGGCAGCCACGTGTGGACACATCACGGACCAAACGACGAAAAACAAATACAAGGAATCTTGAAAGAGGCAAGAGCAGGGCCACGTCACACACAAGGGGTCTTCACAGCTGGCTTCCCATCAAAACCAGGGAAGCCGGAAGGCAAGGGGGTAACATAGTCAAAGTCCTGAAAGAAAAGAACTGCTACGTGAGAATTCCATATCAGGCTAAACTATCTTTCAGAAAAGGAGAAATTAAGACATTCCAAGATTGACCAAAAACGAAGTGAATTTGTTGCTAGCAGACCTTCCCTATAAGATATGTAAAGGGAACCCTCCAGGCCAAAATGGGATAGTAACACAAATCTATCCAAAGGAAAAAGGAACACCAATAAAGGTGAATACTAAAAGGTAAATATAAAGGCCGTGATAAAAAATAAAGACAGTATTTGTTATAACTCTTTTCTTCTCCTATCTCATCTAAAAGGACCCCATAGCACAATTGCAAAACCTTGTTGACTGGCTTGTAATGTCAAGATGTAATTTGTATGACAACATTAGCACAAAGGAAGGGGGAAGAAATAGAGCTGTGTTGAGGAAAGCTTTGGTGTACTTTGAAATTAAGGCAGTATTAATCGGATCGAGATTGTTTTATGTTGATTGTAACCCCCATGGTAGTGACTGAAAGGACTATGCACCCCACATAGACATCTCGATAAATACAGAAAAGTATTTGACAAAATAAAACACCCTTTCCTGATTGAAAGCACTCAAGAAACCAGAAGGAAATTACCTCAACCAAAGAAGGGAACCTAAAAAAGAAGGAGGAGGAGGAGGAGGAGGAGGAGGAGGAGGAGGAGGAGGAGGAGAAGAAGAAGAAGAAGAAGAAGAAGAAGAAGAAGAAGAAGAAGAAGAAGAAGGAGAGGAAGAGGAGGAAGAGGAGGAAGAGGAGGAAGAGGAAGAAGAGGAAGAAGAGGAAGAAGAGGAAGAAGAGGAAGAGGAAGAGGAAGAAGAAGAAAAGAAAAGAAAAGAAAAGAAAAGAAAAGAAAGAAAAGAAAAGAAAAGAAGAGGAAGGAAGGAAGGAAGGAAGGAAGGAAGGAAGGAAGGAAGGAAGGAAGGAAGGAACCAGGTAACATACTTACTGGTGAAAAACTGAATGCTTTCCCCAGAAGTTCAGAAACAAGCAAGGATGTCCATTCTCATCCTTCGCATTGAACATACTAACTGGAGATGGCAGCCATGGCATTTATGCAAGAAAAAGAATTAAAAGGCATCTGAATGGTAAAGGAGAAGTAAAACTGTCCCTATGTGCAAAGCCTATGTCCTTGTAGATAGAAAAATCCTATGGAATATACAAAAAAATATTTATAACTGAGTTGAGCAAGGTTGCAGGATGTGGGATCAAGATACAAAGTCTCTAGCCGGGCTAACCGAGAGAGAGAGAGAGAGAGAGAGAGAGAGACACCCAAATGACTACTGTCAGAAATGAAAGAGGGCTGGGCTGGTGATGGGCAGTAAGGAGGGCACGTACTGCATGGAGCACTGGGTGTTATACGCGACTAATGAATCATGGAACTTTACATCAGAAACCAGGGATGTACTGTATGGTGACTAACATAATATAATAAAAAATATTATTATAAGAAAAAAGAAATGAAAGAGGGGTCCTCACTGATGACCTCATGGACATTAAAAGTGTAATAAAGGACTATTGCGAACAACTCAGTGCCCACGTGTTGGGTAATTTGGATAAAAGGGACTGATTCCTTGAAAGTCTAGCAAAACTCACATGTGTGGTGAGTTTCTAGATACAACATCAAAAGCACAATTCATGAAAAAAATTTTAATAAGTTGGACTTTATCAAAACAAAATCTTCTGCTCTGCAAAAGAGACTGTTGACAACAGAGAGAGCCGCAGTGGGGAAAAAAAAGTACTCGGAAAAGGTTTATTTTGATAAGGAATGTTACCCAAAATATACAAATAACTCTTTAAAAGCAACAATAAGGAAACAAACAATTCAGTTTAAAAATGGACAAAAGATTTGAACAGACATCTCTCAAAGAAGGTACACAGGTGGGAAATCAGCATATGCAAAGCTGCTCAACAGTACAGGTCACCAGGGAGTCACAGCTAAGACAGCGATGTGATATCACTACACGCCTACGATGAAAACGACTAAAATCTAAAAATCTGGCAATACCAGACGCTGAAGAGGATGTGAATTAATTTGATATGGACTCAAAACTCAGTGTAAAGCTACAATTGTAAAACTTTTAGAACAAAACGTAAAAGAAAATCTTCATCACCTTGGGGCAGGCGAAGATTTTTTTTATATAAGATGTTAAAAAAAATCATAGATCAGAATGATAAATTCAGCTTTTTCCAATACAAACTTCTGCCCTTTAAAAAGTACTATTAAGAAAATGAACAGGGGCGCCTGGGTGGCACAGAGGTTAAGCGTCTGCCTTCGGCTCAGGGCGTGATCCCGGCGTTATGGGATCGAGCCCCACATCAGGCTCCTCCGCTATGACCCTGCTTCTTCCTCTCCCACTCCCCCTGCTTGTGTTCCCTCTCTCGCTGGCTGTCTCTATCTCTGTCGAATAAATAAATTTAAAAAATCTTTAAAAAAAAAAAAGGTGAACAGAGATATGCAGGTCTCATGTAAGCACATAAAAGAAGCTCAACTTTATTTGTCATCAGAGAAATACAAATGAAAACCACAGTGGAAACACCACCATGGATTTACAACGGCTAAACTTAAAGTCTTTCAATACCAAGTGTTGGCAGGAACATGGAGCAGCTCAGACATCCGTCCTCGCTAACAGGAATGTGAAATGCTAGAGCCAGGCTGGGACAGTGCTTGCCAAGTTCTTAAACACCTGACTATCCTTACAACGTATCCCCAGGTGCCACTGCCAGGTATTCACGCAAGAGAAATGAAAGTCTACGTCCGCACAAGAGCTTGACCCGAGGGCTCATCACATCGCTATTCATCACAGCCAAGTGAATGAGCGAACACACTGCAATGGTCACACGAGGGGGTACACTCGACAGCAAGATGGAACGGACGCAACAACACGGAGGGACTCAACGTGCCTTCCTGAGTAAAAGAAAAACGAACTGGATGCTGGAGGCACAGACCTTCACGTCGCGTATCTTAGAGCTGCGCTCTCTGAGCTCAGGGGAGGACGGGTTGGTGTTTGTTCCCCGGGGCACGACCCGAGCACCAGGGGGAGTAGGGACTGGGGACGGCGGAGTAGCCACCTGGAGGAAAACAGCACAATTAGGTCTCTACCTCACATACCCCACGGAAGCGACTTCAGATGAATCAACAATGTAAACATAAAAAGGTTTAAAACAGGAAATAACTGTTTGTACGGTATTTGCTGATGCGAAAATAAAAATCTCCTGCAAGGCAAAACAAAAGCAGAGTCAAAAGCAGAGTCAAAAGACGCATGTGGACTGCAAATATTATATAAGAAGCAAAGGAGCGAGGGAGGGAGGAGGGGAAAGACTTCGTTTCTGTTACAGATAAGAGCTAGTTTCTTTAACGCACGAGGAGCACCTGAAAGTCTCTAACAAAACAACCAACCGCCCACAGAAACGAAAGCTCGTTGAAAACTCCGCACAAGGGGATCTTGACGATTTTTAACCTCGCTCCTAATCAGAGAAATGCGTTTTCAGTATGAGGCAGACGGGGTGGAGTTGCAGCCTCCCCCCCCCCTCCAGGCTCCGGGCAAAGTGGGTCACGATCCACTGACAACCTCCCTGCAGGTTGACTGGATGGAGAGCACAGGTACCATTTAGCCAGAACCTTACTTCTGGGCGTCCACCCTTTGGATTTTAGCCGCTGGAGGACAGAACGTCACGTGCCCGAGACTCTTCCTTGTAACAGTAAAAGATCAGGAAACCTCCCGAATCCTTCTCAACCAAGGACGGTCCGAGAATTATGAGGCACCAGGGAAAGGACTGCCTGGCTGCCGTTGAAATAACGATGGGACTGTGGACGTGCAGCCGCAGCGGGGTCTCTAGGACCCTGTCGAACTGGGACGGGCGAGGTGCGACAGAGGGCTGCGGCGCCCTGCGGCATGCAAGACGGAAGGGCAGGCAGTCACCCCCCAGGCTGCCTCGGACGTTTTCAGCCAGGAACCTGCGAAGGGAACCGTAAGACATCTGGGCGCCTGCGGGACGCGGACGGCAGACCGACCCTGCGCGGCGGGCCCGGCGTATGGTTTGCATTTGGGTGTGTGCGTAAAACAAAGCAAGCAGAACCACGACTCTGGAAGCCACAGACCCAGGCAGGGGCTCTGGGCTGCTGGTTCCGCGTGAGGGGCCCGGGGCCAGCATACTGTTCTTTACTGGCTCTCTAATAATGACAGGCCCAGGGGGTCACTGTGATGGGGGCTGTGCGGGTCTGAACTCTGCCCTGCCACTCTCAGACCGCCCCCCGCTCCCCTCCTCTGCCCCCACAACAAACACAGCTGAGCAGGAAAACATCACCTCCTCTCCGTGGCTGTTCTCAAACCAACGAAGCCTCCGGCACCACTTGAAGTTCCTCCTGTTTGTGACCCCCCCCCCGCCCCCAGGAAACACAGGTGGGTACCACCATGCCGTGACTTGATACCAAGACCGGACCAAAAGAGGTGATTCACTCTGCAACAGACACCGGACGCGGGCGTGAAGAAATCTGAGTGTCTCAGGAATAAGCATTTTTCACAAAGTTGCTCAACCCAACAAGGATTACATTTTGATGAGAAAGATCATCTGTTTTTATTCCAAGAGACGTGCAAGAATCACATTACGATTCCATGAGCTCTCGGTAATATCTTAGGAGAGCTGGTAATACATTCCTGCTCTGCTAAGTTTCTACAATAATACACTCCAGCGTTAATACTTTGGAAGCTTCGAGGGAAACTCGTGCAATTATGGTAAAAACAATTGTCGCGATTTCTAGAGAGCACAGCTGTCAGGTACAAGAGAACATTTCAAAACATCTCCTCCAACACCTGTGTTTATTTTTAAATGCATGTATGTTTTCACTGGGGAATAAAGGAACAGAGGAAAACACATCAGGCAGACCTCACTTACAGGGGATTTGAATCACACTGTTTGACAGTTGCCCACCTCACCGCACACGGACACCACATACCAGTTAGGAAGTACTTATTTATTAGATCAAAACCCAGTCATTAACAGAAGCAAGACTGCCGAGCCCTAGACAACGCAGGTCCAGAACAGGAAAGGGGAATTGGTGTTTTTCAGCCGGCCCACGTGGGTCCAAGGACAAGAGGACTCCGGGCAAACAGGACAGCTGTGGGCCCATCTGGCCATTTGATGGATGTCCCAATAGGGGAGCCACAATTATTCCCACTTCCCAGGTGAGCACGAGCTCCTCTCGGCTATTTCCAGTGTCATCGGAAGAAGGACTTCCAAGCGTCCAGGCACAGAGACTGTAGCCTGCCGGCAGGGGGGGGCATGATCTTGCTGCTTCGCATTCTTCTGGTCAGGTGTGACTTTTAATTTAAATTAATTTGGGGGAAATCCACCCTACAGCCCCTTTGGTCAAGTTGGGAAAGGTGCCAGGGAAAGAACACAGGACTGGGTGTCACTGTCCCAAGCCCATCAAAGGGCCTGACCGCGGGCCAGGGTCCCGCAAGGGGAGATGGGAGGAGACAGAATGAGTCCCTTCCGCAAGCCTGGTTCCTGCTGGTTCTCCTAATCCTCCTCTTCTCTGTCTTGACCTGGCTCTTTCCAGCAGCACGAGAGACAGTGCAGGCTGTGTAGACACTAGAATCGGGTTCAAATCCAGCCCTGACAAATTTCTAAACTTCACTGAGCTTAGGTTTCCTTATCCGCTAAAAAAATAATCGGCAGTAGGGGTTAATGTCATTACATTTATTCCTGTTTTTTTTTAAAGTGTGTTATGAAATGTCCTACATTGAAAAGAGGGTATCTAACATCTCCCCGCAGCTTAACAAGCAGCCGTGACACAGGTCACGAGGTCTACCTAGACTCCCGTTGGGGACGCCAACTCGGATCACCCTTCAAACCGTTGCCTGGCTTCTCCGCTGAGTGGGTACTGGTTTCCTCTGCTACGTGAAGCACTTTGGGACCCCACAAATACCCTGTCCCCACCAACCCTCCACGCCAACAGCACTCATTGATGACTGTCTCCAAAACCCATCTTCCCCACAGCGGTTGGGCAGTGATGACGGCGCTCTCCGTCCACACTTCTCGGCCAGCGGCTCACGGTGAGCCAGAGCCCTCCCTTTCCCCTCACTGGCTCACATACCCGTTCAATGCTCAGTCACCTCCGTGTCACGGAGGTGGACTTACACTCTGTTGCTATCTTACTCACTGTGACGCTCTCGTCAGCCCAGACGTGCCCAACAGCAGCCCCAGTGTCCTTTCTCCATCAGCCTCCCCCGCTGATTTCTCATGGACGTCGCACCCGTTCACCCTGAAAACTCCAGTACCAGGCCAGCCGGACGGGTTTCCCACGCCTTCCTCCGCTCTGCATCTCCGTGTCCTTCATTCACGGGGCAGTTCTGCCTCCCGGCACCTTGACATGTTTCGTCAGGTGCTCACTCCCAGGGAGACGCATAAAACAGCTCCACAGCCCTGCACCCTCCCCACCCAAACCAAACCTCCGGAGCCAAGCTCTAGGTTGGTCTGCTCCTCTCTCCCTGGTCTGAGGGTATGTCGCCAGGCTCCTGGTCTAGTCTTTGGTGTTAGCTGCCCCCCTTCAACGCGATTATATCATTCAGCGGAGAGACAGCTGGATTCGTTTGTTTCTTGTTGCACTCAGTTCGAGAGCTTTGCTCATCCTTGCCGTGTTCCCATCTGGATTTTATGTCCTGCTGCCTTCCCACTGTGGGTTCAGTTGTGTCCACCGAAAACTCGAAAATACGTATGTGGAATTCTGAACCCTTGGGACCTCAGAATGTGACCTTATTTGGAAATAGTGTTGTTGCAGTCACGATGACGTCATACCGGAGGAAGGTGCATCACCTGGTAGGACACAGACACGTGCACAGGGAGAGCGCCACGTGAACGTTAAGTCAGGTGTCGGCGGTGCTTACAAGCCCAGGAGCAGATGACGGGCGCAAACCGCCAGGATCGCGGCAAGGGACGTGGAGCAGATCCTGTCTCGCTGGGTAGAAGGAACCAACCTGCTGGCACCGTGATGTGGGATTCCAGCCTCCAGCGCCATGAAGATTAAATTCCTGTGGTCTAAGCCGCCTGGTCCCCGGTGCTTCCTTCCGACACACTCCTGAATGCTTTCATCGCGCTGGCTGGCCTCTATCACAATTCTCGAAGCTATCCTAGTCTCTGATGATTGAGAGTTTTACTTTCCTGTGCAGTTCGGTACTTCTGCCTGACTGCAGCGGCAGACCCCCGCCGTGGAGGCGGGGAGGTGGTGGACACCTGCCCCCGGGATGGGTCTGGATCCCTGCATTCATTTTCCTGCCATGTGGCGCTCTCGGGCACATGCGTGCAGCCGTGGACCCGTGTGTCCTCCTGCAGCCGGGCATGTGCTTTGCTGAGAGCCTTTCTGGTCTGGACGGTGCTGCCGTGAAGACCCTCAGCCTGTCTCCGGCACATTCCTGGAGGGACAAGGGTCCCGAGATGCGAGCAGCTTCTCTGCCCACCCACCAGAAGTGACGGCTGGGTTGTTAAAGCAGCCGTAACGGCTTATTCTCCTGTGAGCGACGTGTTCGACTGCCCGTGGCTCTGCGCTCTCTCCAAGGCACCGCGGGGAGCATGTCGGTGTGGAGGGCACGGCTGACCGGCCTGAGCTTGCTTCTTCCTCGACCCCAGTGAGGCGGACCCAGGTGTCTGTCTGGAAGCATGGACTGTGTGTCCCCTTCTAGAAAATGCTGGTTCCATTCTTTGCTTCCCATGGCCTCCTTTATATTCTAAATACTACTTCTTTGCTAGTTTTTTGCATCACAAGCCGTTTCCTCCAGACACAGACTCCTCTTGGGTCTTGATCTTCACTTTATGGTATCTTCTGTTGAACCGGCATCCTTAATTTTAATGAGGCCAAATGTATCCGTATTCTCCTTTACAGCTACGGTTAATTTTTATATCTTGTTTAAGGAATGCTTTCCTACCATGAGGTCATGAAGATATTTTCTCATATTATTCTTCTAAAAGTTTCATTGGTTTTCCAATAATTTGGGTATTTTCTGTAAAAAACAAAAAGAAAGAAAGAAAGAGAAAGAAAGAAAGAAAGAAAGAAAGAAAGAAAGAAAGAAAGAAAGAAAATTGTCTAAAGACTATTAGAAAATCTGAATCAGTCAATGTCCATTAAAGAAATGAGTAAATTATCAGAAATCTCTTCCTGCCTCAAAGGACACCAAGGAGAGATAGTTTAGAGGCAACTTCTAACAAAGCAAAGAATGAATTATGCAAAGATTTAAAAATAATAGTTAAGTTGTTTCATAGACCATAAGCAGAGGGTAAAGTAGCCAACTCACTGGAGAAGACTGGTATAAACTTGAGGACAAACTCACAAAAACAGTAAAACCAGAGATCAATTTCAAGCACAAACATACACGCAAAGCATTTTTTAATAATATTTTTTATTATGTTACGTTAGCCACCGTACGGTACACCCCTAGTTTTTGATGTAAAGTTCCATTTTAATACGTAAGCCAATCAAGGGCAGCAGTGTAATTAAAAAAGATTATGTTTCATGACAAAGAAGGATGTGCCCAGGAGATCAGCACATTTCAACATCCAGGCATCCCGTAATAGAATTAATTTTTGCAGGGCGCCTGGGTAGCGCAGTCGTTAAGCGTCTGCCTTCAGCTCAGGGCGTGATCCCGGCGTTCTGGGATCGAGCCCCACATCAGGCTCCTCCGCTATGAGCCTGCTTCTTCCTCTCCCACTCCCCCTGCTTGTGTTCCCTCTCTCACTGGCTGTCTCTATCTCTGTCGGATAAATAAATAAAAACTTTAAAAAAAAAGAATTAATATTTGCAATTAAAGAAGGCCACCTGTGCACATTTCAGGGGATATAGATGTTTGGCCCCGTCAGTCATCAAGAAAACACAGATGGGCACAAAAATGAAATTTCTCCGACTGCACAGATTAGCAAAACTTATAGATAGATTGTGGAATTCTTACAAAATGACGTGCGGTGTCGTAGCTGAAATAAGTGAACAGACGTAAGTAGATCCACATGGAAAAATCCGTACGAAGCCAGTGTCTGAAGAGGGAACCCCTTTGCTAACTGTGGAAACATGCCCCAAAGCGTTTCATGCCGCAGGAGGAGACAGCGCGGGGATCTTCTGACGAGCCAGGTAGGGCCGCTAAACCCGCCCTCTGCCCTCGTCTGCATGTTTAAGCATGTTACAGCAAGGAACAGCTCCTGTTTTTCAAGATGCAAGTTCCTTTTTTTAAATTTTTTAAAATTTTTTTAAAAGATTTTATTTATTTGTCAGAGAGAGAGAGAGAGGTACAAGCAGCGGGAGCGGCAGAGGGAGAAGCAGGTTCCGGGCTGAGCAGGGAGCCCGACGCAGGGCTCAATCCCACGACCCTGGGAACATGACCTGAGCTGAAGGTAGGTTCTCAACTGACCGAGCCCCCCAGGCGTCCCCACGATGCTAGTTCTGAAGGTGGCTGGTGGCTGCAGGCTGGAGACGTTACGTCATGTGTATTTCACTGCAGCTATAGATAGATGCTTGATGATAGTAACATGTTGAGGAGCGGTCAGAGCCTGAGCGGCCCAGGCCTGCCGTGGGTCTCTCTCTCGCTGTTACAGGAACTCACCAGCAGCCCCCGTGAAGCCTCTGGCACGAATAGGCAGTCCGTCCGCGGCGGGGGTCCTGCCCGCAGACCCGCCAGAGCAGCCACGTGCCCGTTTCCCGGCTCCCGAAGCTCCGCAAGGGCCCTTTCTGGCCACGGACACATCAGGCCATGCTCCGGCCACGGGCTGAGGCCACGCATGCTTTGCTCACGCCCTGTTTAATGTTGTCCATCATCCGCACGTCAGTCTCAGGTGCAGTTGGGATGGAATTACGTGGAACAGCCTGAATGCTGCATTTCTCCATCCCGACAGACCCCGGCCCCCCATTCCCCCAGGGACGCTAGCAGGGCAGCCCGGCCCACCCGTCATTTAGGTCACTGGCAAAGCACATCTGTTTTTCAATTTAAATTCTCAGACGGGCCTCACCCTGGAGTGAGCAGGGCTGAGCGGGACCCCAGACCCCCTGTTTTGGAGCAAATGCAAGATTTTGCCAGCTGGGCCGTCTTGCTTTCCTCATGGGGACTTTGCATGGCCTTCTGGTGGCCGGGCATCTGTCACCACACTCCTCTGATTACCCACCAGCAGCAGCTCATCGTCACACATGTTTCTCGGGGAGGGAAGGGCTCTTGCCTTTAATTAAAAGATGCCGGCCTCACAAGTTCAGTTTAATAAAATCCGCAAAATCCCTGAGCGGGCATCTGGGAAAACTGCGTGCATTTCAAACTCTGTCCTTACTGCACACGCTGGCGAACTTGAAATGAGACGAGCAAGGGAGAGGACGCCAAAACTCAGGGCCGGCGTGGCCTGTCAGCCTTGAGAGTCCTGCAGGACCTGGAGACGCCCCCTGACGGGGTGACCCCGCGGCTGTGCCTCGCTGGCCTGAGTCCTCCAGGGTCCCTGCTCGGCTTCGTTCAGTAACTTCCAACCTCAGGGCTGACCCCGCCCCATCTCGGTGTCAGCCCCCCGCGTCTCGTTTGTGGAGGCCGGAGACGCAGAAACGTCCCGTCAAGGAAAGGCAGGGAGGGGGCGGCTCTGAGGATGAACGGCGGGAATGAAATGAAGAACACTCCCTGGTGTGTTTTCCGAGGCTGCAGCCCGGGCGGTCATGAGAACCGAGGTCTCCCCTCCTGGGGGCTTTTCACGAGTGTTCATTAAGGGAGGAAAGGGCTCAGATTTTCTCTAATTCTAAAGCATCCCTGGGCACGAGGTACCCTGGTCATAATGTGCCACTGGCTTGATTCCCAAATTAGCCACTGAGTGTCGTTCCCTCCAACCAAGAAATGAGCGTGTGTTGTAATAAAAGTAGTGCGGTTTTGTGGCCGGTCAGCTTCGCCCGTCAGCAAATGGACTGTACCGACACGTACACCAGTGGGACCTTTCTTCTAGAGGTTTCAGCCTTGGCCCTTCCGTCCCATGCTTCCCTGAAGATGCGTCTGCACGATCGGAGTGAGTTAAATCAGACGCCGTTGGGCTCACACCCTTTCCCGGTCTGAGAAAGGTGGGGGGGCAGGACCTCAGTGTCCTGCCACGGCTGCGACCACCACTCACGAGTGGCTCCAAACCACACGCGTGCGTTATCTGACAGTTCTGGAAGTCGGAACTCGGAAATGGGTCTTACGGGGATGAAATCCAAGTGTCTGCAGGGGTGCGTTCCTTCTGGAATCCGCAAGAGAGAAGCTGTTTCCTTGCCTCTTCCAGATTGCAGAGGCCGCCTGCCTGCCTTGGCGCGTGGCCCCTCCCTCCATCCTCAGCCCGCGTCCTCGCAGCCTCTGCTCCTGTACTGACATCTGCGTCCCTGACGCCTTCCCTCCTTCCTCCCGCCTCCCTCTTACAAACCCCATTGGGATGACATTGGGCCACGAAGATAATCCAGGATAATCCCCTCAGGGCAAGATTCTTGACTTAATCCCATCGGCAAAGTCCCGTGAGGTCACATATTCCACCTCGAGGGACTAGGCTCCTGTTAACCTTGTGAGGTCAGTGCTGGGCTTTAGGTTTTCTGAATTCTACCAGATCTCTTCGTTTACCTGACTTTTCAGGGGAAAAAAAATGCATAAAATCAGTGTCTTACCCAGAGAGGCGAGTGCATCTGAATAACCACCAATCTGAAACTGTCAGTAGGGAGACACCAGAGTCCCTCTTGCTCCTGCGTCGTCAGCTCTCCAGGGTGCCCCCCCCCCCGGGCAGGCTCAGCACTAGTGGTACCATCCACATCCACAGATACAGCCAGGACCGTGGTGGGAGGGGAGGGGCCAGGGCTTTGAGACCAACGTCCATGCTTCTGGCCGAGGCTTCGCCTCCACCCACGTGACCTCAGCCAGAGCACGTCCTACAGCCACTCCCGAACTCAGGAGGCCAGGAGGTGAGATCTCCCCATGTGGACGGAAGCAGAAGAGAAGCCGACTTTGGTGAAGGGTGTAAATGCCAAACAGGCTTCGTCCCGATGGCCGGACGTGGACAACAGGCTCGAGGCGCAAGTCGCCTTGGGCGTGATTTCTTCCACAGCAAGAGCCGCAATAACAGAGATTCTGGGAAATAAAAGCAAAGCTCTTTTCTAGTCATAATGGAGATAAAAGGGAATTTTAGTATCTTTTGCTAGCACGTTGGGATGCCCGGAAAGAAACAGGAGTCTCTCTGTCCTTTGTTATCTGCAGAATAAACAAGTCCGCGGGCTCTCCTGGGGCGTTCTTCTCAAGGCCACCTTGATGTGTCCTGTTCTCGGTGGGACCTCAGAGCCGGCTAGACCCAATTCATCTCTGAGACTGTCAAGCGCTGAGCACAGCAAGGACGGCAGCCAGCCCCCACTCTTCTTGGAGGACGCGTGCCCACGCCCCGGCCAGGTAATTTTCAGGATCTCTAGATTTGTCGCCGGCGAGGGGCTTTGGGGGCGGGATTGTCAGCGTTTTAACCACTCAGGACCTTGCAGCCTTTATCCTCCTCCACTGACTCCAGGTTCTGAAAGATAATCCAAAAAAAACCACCCATGTATCTAAAAGATTAGCACGTTTCCTGTGTTTTGCTCCTCAAGGGTGTGTGATGGATCCGCAGTGTCCCTGCCCTGCGTGACCGCTGAGTTTCCATCCAGCTTCCACGCGGCTGCGTCTCCTTCACAGCAGGCAGAAGTTTCCATTAAGCAGCTTGACACAACTGGTGTG
Organism: Ursus arctos; assembly: GCF_023065955.2. Classification (NCBI taxonomy): domain Eukaryota; kingdom Metazoa; phylum Chordata; class Mammalia; order Carnivora; family Ursidae; genus Ursus; species Ursus arctos. The sequence goes on along the minus strand of NW_026623008.1, from coordinate 2,509,429 downwards.
GCAGCCCTAGGCTCCCCGTGCTACTGCCCTTGACTCCGGGGCTCCCCGGACTGCGGGTCGGGAATGGCCGCTCACAGCCGCCCCCCGTACCCTGTACAGCGCTCACTGCACCAGATGTGCATTGATCCACTCTTATTCCTGAGCCAGTCCTCTGACGTGGGCGCTGCCAGGAGCTCCGTTACACGGGAGGAAATGGGGGCCTGGAGAGGGTGAGTGACTTGCCCGTGATGACTGCACAGTTAGGACTGTGTCCCCCCCGCAAAAAAAGTTGGAGTCTTAACCCCCAGGGCCTCAGAATGGGACCTCAGGTGGAAGTGGGGCCGTAGTGGATGTAATGGGGTAAGATGAGGTCCCGCTGGAGTTGGGGGCCCATGTCCGGTTGGACTGCTGTCCTTATGGGAAGGCCAGGTGAAAGCAGAGAAGCCCAGGGAGAAGGCCATGTGACCACAGAGGACTGGGGGTGCATCTGGGAACCCAGCAGACAGAGCACCAGGAGGTGGAAGAGGCAGGAGGGACCCTCCTCAGTGGGTTTCCAGGGGAGTCCAGCCCTGCAGACCCCTTGGTCTCCAACATCTGACCCCCAGACTGTGCAAGAATAGATTCCTGTTGTGCTAAGCCCCCCGTTTGTGGGGCTCTGTTACCGACACCCCGGAATGGACTGCGGTGCCCCCACTGCTAAGGCACTGAGCCGGGACTCGAAGCAGATGCCAGGCACTGGGGTCTGTGGTCCTCTCCTGCCCTGGCCTCCTGTCTCTTGTTGACACACTGCCCATCCAGACCGGGAGAGGAAAGGGAGCCGCCCCACCAGGACTCAAACCAGGCTCTCCTGGGAGCTCGTCCGCTCGGCCAGCTCTGGCACCGCCGGCGCCTCCACACCACCCATGGGAACTGCCTCCACAAACAACACAGACGTATGGGGGGAGGTCTGAGCGGGCGCACACAAAATAGGAAATTCCTAATTATTTATGGGTCTGTGTCGCTGGTTCTTAGGGGCATGCCCGCATACCCTGATTATTTCACATGGGATAAAAACCGAGGATTGCTCGGTTCCTAAGCCTGCAGTTCCCCACTGCTCGGAGGGTCACAGGCCACCGCGAGGATTTATGAAAGTGTCCTCTCTCCGCAGGAAGACACGCTCGCGCTCATGGGGGTGCCTGATGCACTGCCCCTGCCGGAGCCCTTTCTCTGCAGACAGCCTTCCCCAAATGAATCAGGGCAGGAGCGGCCCCCCTAGCTCACAGGTGCAGGAGGAGGGCGGCCAGAGGAGGCTGCAGCGCCAAGAAACAATATTCATTCTGCGCTTCTGACTCAAAGGTCGCTCAGCGCCCTGGGCTGGCATTCAGGAAAACAAGGACTCTTGCGAGCACACTTAACCCGCGGCGCCCTGCAGCCCGAGCGTGAGCGGAGTCTGGAGTCCCAGCACCTGCGGAAGCAAAGCTGCCTTCACACCCCAATCCCGCCCATCATCCCAGGCGCACGGGGCACTTCCCCAGCCTTCTGTAGAGACAGGACTCGGGACACCCGCCACTCGGGGTTTCAGGGAGGAGCAAGCAGGGCACTGGGTCGACATGCGTAGCGTAGCGCAGGCCAAGGAGTCTCGAGGCACAAGCTGGAGCTCGGGGGTCAGGCTGGAGACGAGCTGGAAACGGACAGAGAGAAGGGAGGGAAGTGGCAGGAAAAAGGAGGTCGCTGGTGTGCGGAGGGCAGCAGCAAGGAGGGCCAGGGAGGGAGCTGTGTCCAGTGAGCCGGGCTGAAGGCAGCAGGGTGGTCGCAGGCACCGGTCGCCATGTGCTGTACGCTCTCTGCCTGTGTTGTGTCCCGAACCTTCTGAGCAGCCCCAGGGGGGGTTCTGCTGTGGGTTAAACTCTGTCCTCCAGAAAAGTATATTCGCATCCCAAACCCTGGTACCCGTGAATGTGGCCTGATTTGGAAGTAGGGTCTCTGCAGATGTCCTCAATTTAGGATGAAGTCCTAAATAGTCCCAATAGGACTGGTGTTTTTAGAAGAAAAACCAGAGAGACACAGGGTAAGGGCAGCCATGTGAAGATGGGGGGACAGAGCCTGGGGCAACAGGCCCACAAGCCAAGGAACATCAGGGCCTGCCAGCAACCATGGACAGCTGGCAGGGGCCTAGAGCAGAGCTTCTCCCCAGAGCCCGGGGGAGCCAGCCCTGCCCGCACCTGTATTTTGGACCTCGGGCCTCCAGAGCTGCGGGAGAATAGATTGCTGTGGTTCTAGATCTCCCAGCTTGTGATAGGTTGTTGTGGCAGCCCCAGGACACTGACGCGGGCTCCCGTCAGCACCCTTACCTTAAGAAGGGAAGTGAGGCTCGGAAAAAACAAGAACTAAGAAATGCGCTCTGGAATCCACAGCTCTGCAGGAGGCAGAGCAGCTGGGCTCCAGGCCCTGACCCGAGAGCCCCCGTTAGTCTCCCTTTAGAGAAAGGTCCTGTGCTAATGTCCTGGGGTCACCACAGCAAAGTCCCACAAACCGCAGGGCTAAGAACAGCAGAAATGGATTCTCTCACAGTCTGGAGGCCAGGAATCTGAGATCAAGTGTCAGCAGGGTTACTCTACCCCTGGGGGCTCTGGGAGCGGATCCTTCCTGCCTCTTCCCATCGCAGGTGGTTGCTGGCAATCCTGGCGTCCCTCTGCTTGCAGACACTTCACTCCAGTCACCAGCCATCTTCTCCCTGGGTCTTCCCATCATCTTCCCTCTGTGCACCAGTCTGTCTCCCTTCCACATGTCCCCTTTTTACAAGGACACCAGCCATATTGGATTAGGACCCACTATAATGGCCCCATTTTAATGTAATGACCTCTGTAGAGAACTTATTTCCACACTGGGTTACACTGTGAGGGCCAGAGGATTAGGAATTCAGTGTATCTTTTGGGAGGGACCTGATGCAACCTTTCTACCACGAGACCCTGGATTTAGTGCCCACCCAGATAATCCAAGATGATCTCTTCTCAAGATCCTTACCTTAATTACACTTCAGAGATGTTTTTCCAAATAAGGTCGCTCATAGGTTTTTGGAGTTAGGAGGCAGACATATCTTTTTAGGGGGCCACTGTTCAGCCCCCTACAGGTCTCCGGGGCCAGGTTTATCCTTCAGTGTATCTTCTCCCCCCAGCTGCACCAAGCCCCAGGCCTTTTATAGAGAGAGCCCCTTGCTGCTTACAGGGCATTGAACAGTCTCCTTGCGGCTGCCCGGGCATTGGGGTTTACAGCTGCTCTCAGCCTTGGAGGCTTATTGGAACTGCCTGGGATTCTGTCCAACAGTGTTGTTGGCAGACTGGGATATGGTGGGCCCATGTGCGACCAGAACATCCATCCTAACCTCCACCCAGGCTGAGAACCCCTGGTGTGTAGGGTCGTTTGGGGATCCAGTTCCCTACCTTTTGTTTTCACCCTGAATGGTTGGACCAAGGCGTCTGGGACTGCTTCTCCAGATGAGGAAATCATGGCCCAGTTGAAGACCCCCAGTTACATGCTAGGCAATGACAGATGTAGAATCGAGACCCCAACCTCCCAAATCTTCCCCCGGAAAACCTGTTCCAACTCCCCTTCCCCAAGCCTCTCCCCACCTCCCACCCAAGCAGCCCAGTCTCCACATTCACCCCAAACTGAGAGCTTCACAGCATCATGGGACTGGGCCAGGAGTGGCTGACGTCTGTCTGAGTCTGGAGGAGTGGCTCCGTGTGGGGGCTTTCAGAAGTGCACAGTGAATAGGGTTGGAGCAGAGACGGAGGCAGGTGGAAATGGGGGCCGGGGGCAGGGCAGGTGCCAAAGACCACAGCCAGGTCCTAGGATCATTGAAAGGCAGTCTTCAGGAGCATATTCTCGGAGGTGGGTCCTTCCTCTGGACCACCTGTTCGTGCACCGACGGCGGCTGAGCTCAGAGCACATCTACGGCCCACAGTCCTCTAGCGGGGTAGCTACATCCCTTCAGGGAGGACACTTCTCCTGGGTCCTTGCAACTGGTCCACAAGTTGATACAATATATCCTTCAGAACACGCAGTTGGGCACCTGGGTGGCTCAGTCGTTAAGCATCTGCCTTCGGCTCAAGTCATGATCCCAGGGTCCTGGGATCGAGCCCCACATCGGGCTCCCTGCTCAGCAGGGAATCTGCTTCTCCCTCTCCTCTCTGCTCGTGCTCTCTCTCCCTATCTCTGTCGCTATCTCTGTCTCTCTCTCTCAAATGAATAAATAAAATCTTAGAAGAACACACGCACAGTCACAAGTTGCTATACTGTGTCCTTCAAACCACAAGACAGCAGCCCACACCTGCATCACTCGTCCCTGACACTCTCAGGTGCCTGTGAGCACCTTAGTGGGCTGGTCCTGTTTACAGCAATGCAGGCAGGGATGCTTTTGGACGGGTGGCGGAAGGAGTCCAAAGCCTGCCCCTGCACAGGGCAGCTCTTACTCCACTACAGCCAGTGCTTTCAGCGTAAACTTCCCTCTCAAGGGTAAGCGCGGTAGAAGCATGAGACAGCGTGGTGGATTGAATTGCCCCCTTAAATATGTATTGTAAATCCCAATTCCTGGTACCTGGGAACGGAACCTCATTTGAAAAGAGTCTTGGAGGACACAATCTGCTTAAGGTGAAGTCATACTGGATTAGGATGGGCCCCAAATCCAATGACTGGTGTCATTGCAAAAAGGGAGAAATTTGAACACAGACAAATGGGGGGAAGACAGCCATGTGATCACAGAGGCAATAATGGGAGAGATGTAGCTGCAGGCCAAGGGTCCCCAAGGATTGCCAGCAAATCAAAACAGGAGCTGGAATCGGACAGGAAGGAATTTTCCCTAGATCCTTCTGAGGGAGTAAGGCCCTGCAACACTTGGACTTCTGGCCTCCTGAACTGTGAAAGAATCAATTTGTGTTGTTTAAAGCCTCTGGTTTGTGGTAATTTGTTACAACAGACCCAGGAAACAAATACAAACTGTATTAGGTTTAGACGCAGACAGACCCAGAGGCAAATCCCCGCTCTATCACATTCCTGCAGTTTGACCTTGGACACGTTCCTGCGCGTGCCAGCGCAAGGTGCCCACATCCCCGTCTGTGTAGCGAGGACAGTCCCAGAACCTATGTGCACGCTGACATGAGAATGTGAGAGCCTGGTGCACAGGTGATGAGCTCAGCCCAGTGCGGACCGTGCAGCCCTTGCACAGGAAATGCAGGGACTGCTATCATTTCTGACTCTCGATTATTCAAAGCCAAATTTTCCAGAGTGTTGTTTTTCTATGTCCTGAGATTCTCTCTCCTCTCATCAGAAAACAAAGAAAGGTCCTTTTTCAAGGGTGTCTCCACGTGTTCAGCAAACGACACATCTAAGTGCCGGTGGAGCTCGCCCAGAGGCCGGCACCCAGAGCTCTGGTTATTCTTGATGCTTCTGGGTCAACTCTGCCCATCTGCTCATCTGTCTGACTGTCCATACGACCAGCCCTGACACAGAACTGGGAGCTCCGGAAGGCATCCAGAGGTCGTTTCCACTGGGTGGCATGAGGGCGGGAGTCTCTACCCAGAATAGGCGCTGGCATCTCCAGATGGCACATCGGGTGTGGTCCAACAGACCCGGAGAAGCAGCGCAGGTGGGTACAGACTCTGTATGACGACAGGGCAGGACGGGAGCGGCTGAGTCCTTGCGACGGCAGAATGGTCTTGCATTGCAGGATAGACGGAGAGCCTGTTTGGCATTTCCCGGCTCTTCTAAATGCAGCTGACCAGAACACAGAGTAATCTCCGTGTTCCAGAATGGACTCTGAGTCCCATCTTTGATCGCCTTCCCCAATGCCTCCTCACCACGTTCAAGCTAAAGTCCCACAGAGCCACAGAAGCGGGAGTGAACTTTAAATGGCATTCAGCAGCAACGAGATTTCCTGAATTACATCATCGCATCCCGAGAAATATGCAAATGGACGGCATTTTCACTGCTGAATGTTCTCATTATGCTTTCTGAGCACTGTAAACCCAGCTATGGGTTTAGAGAATTCTCCCTAACACAGCTTTCTGTAAACACGCCGGCTCGTAATTAGCACAAGGATACAGCTCCCTCTGTGCAGGACCTTGCCTTTGATTTGGCATTTCCTAACAGTCATGGGGAGAAAAATATCCAGCAATCGGTGGAGAAAATCGTACTCCTTTCCCTCTAATGGGTAACTGGCCAGGCGTGATGTGTGGACCCAGACTGATGGCTTCGGAGGGGTCAGGTTGCAAGGGCACCACCGGGACCACCTGCCCTACTCCGTGCCAATGGCACACCCACTCTGCTGGACTGCTTCTCCTAGAAGGGTAGGCTCGAATTGAACACCTCCAAAGATTCTAAACAAGGCACAATTAAAGGAGAGTAAATACGACTGCATGTGAGTAGCTCATTAAAAGGAATAACCTACAAAGAGCCACAGAGTGGCTTCAACAACAGAAATGTGTTATCTCATGGTTCTGGAGTCTGGAAACGCAAGTTCAAGGTGTTGGCAGGGCCGTGCTCCTTCTGAAGACTCCAGGGAAGGATGTTCCAGTGTGTGTGTGTGTGTGTGTGTGTGTGTGTGTCCAAATTTCTCCTCTTGATAGGGACACCAGACATTTGGATCAGGGCCCACCCTAGTCTAGTGTGACCTCATCTTGACAAATTACACCTGCAGCAACCCCACTTCCAAATAAGGTCACACATTTGAGGTTCTGGGGGTTAGAACTTCAACATATGGATTTGGGTGGGACACAATTCAGCCCACAACGCAAGTGGAGGGATTATTTTAAATCTTACCCCATACTCCACAATCCACTAGGATTCAGCTATTGGGTTGAATTAACGAGTCCATCAAACTCTCTAGGAGTCCATTCCTGGATGTGTAAATGTTTGGCAGACCGCGCCCGTGGTCAGTCAGCCTGATGCTGGGGCCCAGACAAGGCGGGGCAAGACATGGCCTCAATGTGTGGGAAGCAGGGTCAGCACCTGCTCAGACCTAAGACTGAGCATCTCCTTAAATGTGTCTCCAAGGTGTCTCCCTCGCCTTCCTTCATCCGTATCCTGATGAGAGCAGCTCTGGGAAAGGGAGCTGGTTCGGCTTTTCTAAGATCTGCATCAAGCCCAAACTCAAATCTCAGTCTGAAGTAAACAAACAGGACCCATGATTCAGCTCTGAAGGGCCGTCCGAACATCCTGCAATATGAGAATATAAAAACCACATCGTTAACGCAGAAGACCCAAAAAAGGCACTCGAATATTGTGGGATTATTTCATTTCTTTCTAATTTGTTGCAAGCCACCTTCGGCAAAGAGATCACAAAGCTTTTCTTCTCTCTTGTATAGGCTTTGATTTAAATCCAGCCCTGAAAAGACCCGAGGCAAAGAAAAAACCTACGGAGTGAGCAAAAGTTACTTTCCATGTATAATTGGAGAAAATTGAATGGGTCTTGTTCTGCGGGCCCTTTATTAAAAAGTTTTCCCCAGAAACTCCTTGCAAACAAGTTTTAGAGAGAGCCAGCTTCTAAGTGCCAGGATGCATGTGTCCCTGGGGGGCAGCTTAACTTGGCAAATAAGAATGTTCCCAGGACCATTTTCCCCCTTGGTTTATATAAAGCGACAGCACTGATTTAGGAGAAGAACAATAAGGCTCCCTGCAACTCTTCTTTTTAATCACAGGGAGCAAAACAACAAGGAAAGCCTTGCATCGCCACAAAGGAGACTAATCAATAGGAGATTTGTGGCTTAGATGCCTTATCGGCGGTCAGCCTCGATAGAGACTTAACTGTGCTTACAGGAGTGCACAGCTGGGCTGCTCTGAGGTAGTTATGACGTTGTGGGGTCCCTATGGAAAACGGGCCCCTCCGAAAACCTCAGGCAGAAATCCCGTGCAGGCCATAGGAAAGCATCCAGGCTGGCTTGACGGCACGGCAAATCTAGATGCGAACACCTTCACCCCAGCCCCGTGGGATCTTAGCTTAAAAGCGGTCAGTGTGACACAAAAATCCATGAGAAGGACATTGCAATAACTGGACAACATGCCAAAGAAATTCTTGGAGCAAGGATTCTACGTAGAATCCCCAAATCCCAGAGCCAGCAGGGCCCGGAGTCTTCAGAGCCCCCATCCATTCCTCTAAGGATAAACAGAGAAAGGACACTGGGGCCCAGAGAAGGACAGCAGGTGGCCAAAGGCCACAGGACAGAGGAAATCCAAGGCAGTACAGAGGTCACCTGTATGCACCTCAACTGTCCTGGCCAGCTCTGTGCTGCACACAGCTGGGGTACAAAGATGTAAAGGATCACATCCCTTCCTATAGGAGTTTTCAGCTCGGCAAGGAAAAGCCCTACGATACAGACGTAGTGAAGAGAAGGGCCATATGCACCCCAATGTTCATAGCAGCAATGTCCACAATAGCTAAATAGTGGAAGGAGCCGAGATGCCCTTCAACAGGTGACTGGATTAAGAAGTTGTGGTCCATATATACAATGGAATATTACTCAGCCATCAGAAAGAACGAGTTCTCAACATTTGCTACAACATGGACGGCACTGGAGGAGATAATGCTAAGTGAAATAAGTCAAGCAGAGAAAGACAACTATCATATGATTTCTCTCATCTATGGAACATAAGAACTAGGATGATCGGTAGGGGAAGAAAGAGATAAAGAAAGGCGGGGTAATCAGAAGGGGGAATGAAACATGAGAGACTATGGACTATGAGAAACAAACTGAGGACCTCAGAGGGGAGGGGGGTGGGGGAATGGGATAGACTGGTGTTGGGTAGTAAGGAGGGCACGTATTGCATGGTGCACTGAGTGTTATACACAACTAATGAATCATCGAGCCTTACATCGGAAACCGGGGATGTACTGTATGGTGACTAACATAATAAAAAAATATTATTATAATAAAAAAAGAAAAAGAGAGAAAAAAAGAAAATTACACTATAACTTGAAAAAAAAAAAAACAAGATGTTTGGAAATGCTACAGAAAACATGGTGGAGGAGAAGGCTTTTGTGGTGGGCTTCAAGCTTCAGAGAAGCTGAGAATTTCAAATAGCTCTCCAGGCAGGAAGGACTGAGAGGTCTGGGAAAGCACAGCCAAGGTTTGCAGAAGATGACGATTTACTCATTCAATGAGTATTTATTGAGCAACTACTATGGCCCTGACAACATAGGGATTTAAAATGTACCAGCCCCTGAATTCTAGCACCTCGTGGCCTGTCTGGTGGGGGAGACAGTTAAATAAGCAGTCAGCCATAGTGCTCCAAGACGAGGCTTCACACCCAGTGGGGCTCAATACATATCTGTGGAATGAATACTAATCCTAAGAAGGTGGACCACTGAGGGTGCATGGGAGAGTAAGAAGAATTTCACTAGGACTGAATATTCTATGGCTAGATGGACACCATGACTTCAAAGCGGGGTTGTCATGGAGTTGATGGAGTCTGCCAAGCCCCATGACAGTCACCAGGAACGTGGTGAAGGGTGCAGCTGGGAGAGGTGGGGATGGATGAAAGAGGCCACCGTGAGCAACGGTCTGAAGCCAGAAAAGCTCTACTGTGTTTAGGACCATGAACAGACTGACTGGGTAAGGCCAAGACTCATGTAAGGGTCATGGGGGATGAAGTTCAAGGTCATATCCAGGAGCCAACGTAAGCCGGTTATCTTTCATCCTGCAGAAAGCAGAGAGCCACTGAGACCCCTCATAGCTAAGCTCAAATATCTGTGAGTTGTGACTTCAGAATGTGGTAAACACAGACCCATGTTCGTAACTGGGGACAGTTTTGTCCCCACCTCTCCAAGGGACATTTTTGGTTGCAGGGCCTGAAACCAAATTGCAGGGCCCTCCTCTCCTAGGCTGTGAGTGCACACGACTAAGAAATTGTTATCGACCTCACTTGTCTGGCATTGGGCATTATGAGTCAACCATCTCATACCATGTAGGGCAGGGGGCCTTCCTCACCAGAAGGGTGAACAGGAGGTGATCAAACACCTCTCTCCAACAACAAGGACAAGCAGCACAAAGTGTCAGTAGTCGACAGTGCCAGGTACGACGTGAGCTGTCAGAGAGCTCGTGGGCTTACAATCTCCCTTCCGACGATGTTCTCAAGCCCTGACATCTCCTCGCTAGATTCGGTTATTGGGTTGTTCTTCCATGGGCCTCTTTAAAATATATATATATATATTTAAATCTCTGAGAAGCAGAAAGTGCTAGGCAGAAACTTTTCTGTGAGAGAAGGGGATTCTGGGCACATGCCTGAGTGTGGGGATGTATGAGAAATGTGGAGGTGTGAGCAGCATTGACGCCTGGGGCCACACTTGGCCCACGTCCCCAGATCCCAGCCACCAGCTGCAGAAGGGACATTTTCAGCTGGTGAGAGACTTCCAACATTGTGCTAACTGGCTTGTTGGGTGTTTCCTCTGCCTCTGAGGCTGAGAGATAGGACTGGGGAGGTTAAAGGGATGGGAACGGGGTGTGCGTGGAAGCGGGTCGACCTCCTCCCAGCACAGAACAGTCCCCACACTGACTCCCACAGCTTGTAAGACACCTACTCAGAAAAGCCTTCACCAATCACCCTAGGAACAGTCTCTTCTGGACAGCTTCTGAACAGTCTGTCATGCTGTTTATTCCCCTCCTGGTCCCTTCCTAGCTGACACAACTTCTTCTATGTATCAGCCCATGTGTGTGTCATTGGTCTCCCCCATGAGATGGTAGCTCTCTGAGGACAGGGGTCTTGTCTGCCAATGCATCCGGCTCAGTGCCTGGAGGAGGGGTGGACAGATGGGAGATGCCAGCTGAGTCCACCCCACAGTCTCCACAGCACTGAAGCTTTCTGAAGAGGTTGAGGTCCACACTGACTCCCAGAGGGTTAGTAGAAGCCATGGCCCCTAATGACTCCCACCTCCTGGAACCCTCCCCATGTGTGTGGGCTGGCCTGTGAGCTGCTTCTAACCAACAGAAAGGAGAGCAGTGATGGCATGTCCCTCCATGACTGGGTTATGTTACAAAACACTCCATGTTGGTGGACTGAGCTAGAGATTCTTCTTGCTGGCTTGATGAAATGAGCCACTTGGTTGAGGATGCCCACCTGTCAAGGAGCCATGGGCAGCCTCCAGGCCCCAGCCAGCAAAATTCCAGACACCTGGTCCCGCAGCTGCAAGGAAATGTCTCTCGCCAACAGCCTGTGGGAGCTTGGGTGCAGACCCTCCACAGTCCAGCCTCCAGATGAGAACTCAGCCTGGCTGACAAGAAGTGGTGGTTTGTGTGCAGCTCTGTGCAGAGGCCCCTCAGGCTGTGCCCAAACTCCTGACCCACAGAAGTTGTGGGTATCATTTTAAGCCACCAAATTTGTGGCAATTTGTTACACAGCCATGAAAACTAATATAAAAACACTCAGCTCTGAAATGCTACCCAAGGCCACTGTTTGTCATGGGGCCTGGCAGGAGGTCCCGTGCAGCAGCTACAAATGAAACGTGAAGTCTCCCAAGCAAGGGGTGGGCTGTGTGGGCACTAACAAGGAGAAAAGTGCCAGGAAGTAAGCCCCACAGAAGGCTCTTCTGCCATCCACTCACATGCCTATTCCACAAATACATAGTGAGCACAAAGGTTGGCCCCAGAGCCACAGTCATGGATGAGGCAGGCCTGGCCTTTCCCTTTGCAGGGGACAATCCAGGCTCCCTTCTTTAAGTGACTCAAGGGAGCTCCCATCCGTCAAATTCGAGGCTGAACTCCATCCAGGCCTGACGTCTGGCTGCTCATGTTGTGTATACAAACTCAGATGCAGTGGCTGAACTCTCCAGTCTCAGCCAGGGGCTCCAGCATCCCATCTACGGGGCCTGTCCCTCACCCCCAGGGCTTCCCCCAACCTGTGACGTACCACGAGAAAACATGCTCGCAGACACATTCACTTCCACCGCTCCCAAGCAAAATCCTCTGGAGGAGGAAAAGTCTTCAAGAGAAAGTACCAAGTGCTCATGCAGTGAGAAGAGAATTGTATACACAGTGTGCACGGGAGTGACTGCCATCAGTGGCCGACCGGGCCATGTTCTCATCCGGAAGCTCGGTGGGGAGCAACCTGCACCCAAGCTCCTGTAGGATGTTGGCAGAACCCGTTTCCTAGCAGCTGTCATGGGGCCTGGGTGGAGGCCTGGTTTTTCTCTAGCCAAAGTCTGGAGGCCACCCCAGTTCGGCCCCACGCAGTGCTCAGAAGTCCTCACCCTGGACAGGAAGTCCTGCTCCAACAGTGGCCAGCTTGAAGAACCTCGGTTGAGTCATGTAACCTCCTTATGCCTCAATGTCCTCGTCTGCAAAACAGGACACTGAGAGAATACCTAATGTATAGGATGGTTGAAACGATTGAATGAGTTGATAAATGCAAACAAATTAATGTGGTGACAGGCACACTTGTTCAATAAACAATAGCTGTTATTCCTGGTTTTCTCACCATCGTGCCTTCAAAGCCCATCTACCACTGACAGCTCCCAAACCAGTACTGCATCTTGTCCTAACTCTTGAACTCAGACCCACACAACCGCTCCACTCGAGATTTCTAAGAAGCACCTCAGATCTCCACTGCATCCCAAATGGCTCATCCCCTGGTCTGCATCATCCCAGGAAGGAGCACCTCCATTCCTCCCAGAGCTGGAGCCAATGCCCTGGAGTCAGCAAGTGCTTTTGGCTCTACTTTCAAAATATATCCAGCATCCACCAACCGCTGGCACCGTACTGCTGCCTGTGACCCATCCCCAGGGCTACGTCATAGCCTCCGGCATCCCCACACTGTGCCCTCTGTGCTTCACGCTCAGCAGAGCAGCTGGGAAGAGCCTCGTAGAATGCGGGTCCAAGCACCCGCTGTGGAGTCTTCCCGTCTCACTCAAGGACCTGCGTGGGTGGCCTTCTGCAATCTGCCCCATGACCCCCCTGACCTCAGCTCCTGCAACTCCATGGCCATCACCCCTCTCAGTCTTTCTGACCTCTCTTATTCTGTGGGGCCACTGCCCTTATGCTCTGGTGCCCACACACCCGCTCCAGGTATCCCCATGCCACCTACCCTCCAATATCACATCTTTATTCAAATACCACCTTCTCAGGCATTACTCTTTCTAAAACTGGATGCCCCCACACACTTCGCATCCCCCTTCCCTGCTCTGCTTTTATCCTTAGCATTTACCATTGAATTATCATGTGTTTTATGATTTAACTGGTTTATTGTCTGTCTTCTCCAGTAGAAATTGATCTCCACGTGGGCAAGGATTCTTGTCTGCTTTGATGTGTCTCCGGTGCCTGGAGCATAATAAGTGTTCAGGACACACCTGCCAGGTGGAGGGAGAGGGACTCGCAGACTCCCTACACACCCAGCGGCCTGCTGGTGCTGCTTTTGCAGCTGCCCCTGGCTGGGGCCACTCTTCTCCACCATCCTCCGCTTCCTTTGGCTTCTCTTCTGCCACCGAAAGTTAGTGGAAGGGAAGAAAGATGGGGAGAAAAGGCAGAAACAACCATAGTCCTGGTGGTGCTGTAGTTTCCAGGGGGAATTTCTCCAAGAAGTTGTTAGTTCTCCGTTAGAAAAAAAATACTTCCTGATTGTCTGTAATATCCCAGAGATCTCTTTGGAACATTAGGTCAAGGCTACTCTGCAGTTTCGTATAAATCCACTGATCAGGAGAATATACTCAAGATCCAGTGTGCAGTGATTATGATTTACTGATAGATGCGACCATGGCCGACCTCAAGGACAGAGGAAAAGGCAGATTTTTACAGCTAAAAGGCAAGAAAGTTTCCACAGAAGGACAAGGACGCCGAGTGGGGAGAAAGAGGTTTGAGGAACACGAGAGGCATCATCACAGCAGTGAGAAAAGCCTTGGTACTCAGGATGCCCCCGGGAGCCTCCTTCTGCCATGGCACAGAGACACAGGCAGACCCAGCTGATGCTGCGGGGGTTCCAGACGCCCCCTCATTCTGCACCAACACCCTCCAGTCCAGGATGTCCCTCCTGACCCGGGGGGCCTGCCAACTCCGTGAAGGTGAGCAAATCTATCTAAATCCTTCAAGAGTCAACCCAGACCCCATGTGGTCCCTGCAGGTCAGGAAACCCAGCAGGTTTTCCCCAGTAGAAAACCTCCCAGGCACTTTCCCCCAAAAGGTCTGCTCAGTAAGTCTGGGACTATGAGGCCCTTTCTAGAGAAGTCCTACAGGAATGGGTTTCCTTAGACCCTGGGTCTGGGGGTGCTGTCCAGCACCACCACTACCTCGTGCCAATATCAATGCCTGGAAGGGGTGCAGAGGGAAGGAGGAAGGGCTGAACCCCCTGATCGAGGGACGGAGGGAAGCAATGCCCAGAAGCTCCTTCTCAGCCCTCCGGAGCAGAGAGCTCTCTCCTCCAAGGTGTGGGCACCCAGCCAAGTGCTCACCTGCTTCAAGAATGTCTCCTGCAGCTCCGCTCACTGAGTGACATTTTGAAGTTGTTTAAAGGAGAAGTTACAAGTAGGAACAACTTGGGCCTCTTGACTCCCGTGAGAGATTGCTACTTTCTGCAACTATTTATGTGAAACTCAACATCATTTGCCAACTATTTTTCGGAGATGGCTGACAGCCAAGTGAGACGAGTTCTGCAGCTTTCTCTTCCCCCCCACCCCCCGTTCTCTCTCTTTTTCTTTTGCCTGTTAGTTTGCTTGTTCCGGATAGCCAAGACTAATTACGATGAGACATGAAACTTTCCAAATGGGAAGGACGAGTCTCTTCACAGTTTGGTGTAATACGACGGGTAGAGAGCAGCTGTGCCATCCTCGGGACGCGCGAGTGAGCTGCCAGCTGTCCACCCACCTTGTCTCTTTGGGCCTCTGCCTCTCGGGGCACCCCCAGCATCCAGGGGTCCTGGTCCCTTCACTCCTGTGCATGGCTGTCTTCTCCAGGTTGGGAGGGAGCCACCATGGACCCTTTCACCTCCAGAAAAAATAGGCAAAATAGGACATTTGTGCTTCGAAGGACACCCTCAAGGAAGTTAAAAGACAACCCGCAGCGTGGGAGACGATATTTGCAAATTCTGTATGTGATAAGGGATTTTTATCGAGATACAGAAGGAACCCTCACAACTCAACAATGAAGATAAATATTCCACCTAACAATGTCAAAGGAATAGATATTTCTTGGAAGAAGACGGACAAATGTCCAAGAAACATGTGACAAGATTAGTGGAAATGGAAATCAAAACCCCCAGATACCACTTCAGACACACACAGAGAGGCGTGTGGGTACAGGTGCCTCTGTCCCCAAATCCTTGCTAGTTGCCTGGTCCAGTGAAAGGTAGTGGGGCAGGGGGAAGGTGGGGGGCCTGGCCTCCACTATTGGTACTAATGGGGACGGCCATCCTCTGTGGACCTTAAGGAAGTGGGGAATGACCTCATGTGGGCCCCCCTCTGCTCCTGAGGGCATGCAGCAGGCATTTCAGGACACAGCCCTGGAAGGGCTCAGGAGTCTGTTTCTGCCATTTCTTCCTTGTGTGACCTTGGCCAGTCCTGTCTCCTCCCTGGGCTGGGGACAGTTATTTGTGAAAGATGGCTTGGGGGAGGTGACCCACTGCCCCTTCCAGCTGTAACCCACTCGCCAGTTACTACATGTCGCTCCTGCTTCTGGTCACTCAAAGCTGTCCCTTGCAGCCTGCGAGCTGGTAACCCCCGAGTCCCCAGTTGCAGCACAGATGATGAAAGTCTGGCAGCGTCAGGATGCTTTGCAAACTGGAACCACGCGTGGTTAGTTTTGAAAGATTCCCTCTCCGGTGACTCACAAAAGCTTCCTGTCGGAATGTCCGGGCAGCAAGCACAACGGCACACCTCAAAGCCCCAGAGCAGGGCCAGGCCTCCCTGCTGGGCCGAGCTGCCCTCCTGGCTGTGCCCTGCGGCCATGCTCTGTAGAAAGCAAGCTTCCCGAGGAGACTGAGACAGATAGCACCAGTCCAGCCCTGGGAAACAAGCCATCAGCTGACATCTCACACCTGGACACTCATCTACACATCCTTTACCCTGAAAGTCTAAACCTTCCCAGCCCAGAAATATGTGACATTGATTTTACGCACCACGCTGCGAGCTGTGGACCATGGGAACATCCAGGAGAAGGGCCAGGGTGTGCCCAACTGACCAGCCTTCTGATGCAAACCCTACAAAGGTTTCGATCGCTGTGAATGGAAAGATCAAAGCCATTTTCATGTCATCCTGTGCACGGAAAGGGACTTTTTATCAGCCCCATCTGCCTGTTTGGGTTAATTCATATTCTGCAGGTGTCGCACTGAGAACCCAGTGGAAGAATTATACCGGCCAGTTGACTCCCTTCTGAGTGGGGCACCATCGATCTTGCTTTCAGCTTGCTGGCAAGATAAATTCTTTGGCTGGGATGGTTCGCCGACTCCAGCGAGACCACACTCCATTTTATGGAGACATCTTTGCATTGATCTTGCTTTCTTCTGCAACTCTGCTCTACCAGAGCCAGAGGACACTAAACTAATATCTCGTCCAGCACAAAACCACAGCCTCCAGAAGGTCCCCAGGCCCCCCAGGA
Source organism: Ursus arctos (assembly GCF_023065955.2). NCBI lineage: Eukaryota > Metazoa > Chordata > Mammalia > Carnivora > Ursidae > Ursus > Ursus arctos. The sequence continues at coordinate 2,492,906 of NW_026623008.1, read as the reverse complement.
GGTGAGGACCGTGATCAATGGGAAAGGAAGGAGTTTCTTACGAACACAAGGCCTCTAGCCTCCTGGTAGGTAACAGTTTGAGTATCACAGGACCGTTCTCCCCCGGCTGGGCTGAGTCCGAGCGGCTGTTGAGCGCACACGTCCTGTCACAGGCACAGAGGCGTGCTAAACCCACCTGGCTCTGGGAAGCGCCTGAAGTGATGGACTTCTAGCCATGGTAGTGGCCACAGGAAAGTGACGGTTGGGAAGGGATCCACTCCTCACTGGTGACATCAGCAGCACCCTAACGAATGGCCTCTGACGTTGGCCATGCCCCCAGGCAGGGGGACCACTTTGCCCCAAACCCGGGAATGGGGAGAGATTTCCTGGAAGGAGTTGAACCAGCAGGATCAGCAGAGCAGGCTACTTGGAGGAGGCCGCAGATGCAGGAGACTTCCAGCTCCATCCCCTGACATCTCCAGGCTCGGTCATTAGAAGAGCCTCCTTGTGCCTCAGTTTGCTCATCTGTAAAATGGGAATAGCAGTACCTCTTACATCAGTGCCCTGCACATAATTAGAACCACAGGCAGCTAGGAATACAGACAAATCCTATGTTACCCCGCATCCAGAAATGACCCCATCCAGCCAGTCCTCATCACCCACACTGCTATGCCTCGTCCAAGCCACCAGCAGAACACATCTGGATGTTGAGAAGAGCCTCCCTGGATGTCTCCCCACTCACACTGTTGCTTCTCTCCAGGTCTTCCCCCACACCCCAGCTGCACAGCTGTCCTCCCAGCAAGTAAGGGCCAATCCTACCACACCACAGTGCCTTCTCACCACATGCGACTGAGCCCTAGACTCTGGGCCTCACAGTCATAGATCCCACCCACTTCCTCTCCATCCACCTCCCACCACTCCCAGGCCCTTCCCCTTGCTGTCCCCAGCACGCCCCCCATTCTCAGATTCTCTTTCCTAACACCCTACATTGGCCTCCCACTCCCACTAGCATTTCTCCCTCACTTCGTCCTGCCTTATTTCCCCAAAGAAGGGCCAGCACTCAGCACTGTACTGTGTGTTGACTTGCCAGTGTGTCTGTTCATCTCCTCCATGATGATAAACTCAGGGAACATGTCTCAGTCTTACCTTTCCACCTCCAACTTTAAGCTACATCTGGAACACAAAGAAACTCTAAATGGCTCTTGCCTGAGATAACGCCAGGCAGGAGATGGGGGCAGAGATTTGGGCATAAATGGTGAAGGATGAAGGTCTAGGGAGCAGGTGGAGAGGGAGATGGAGTCAGGAAATGTCGATGAGGAAAACAGAATCGAGGGTTGGCCAGTTTCTGGGTGGAGCACCTGTGTGGGGGGCACCTGTCTTGGGTTGAACTGTGTCCCTAAAAAGATATGGTGAATCCTCCATACCTGTGAATGTGACCTTATTTGGAAATAGGGTCCTTACAGACGTAATCAAACTAAGATGAGGTCACACTCAGCTAGGGTGGGCCCCAATCCAATATGACCTATACCCTTATGGGAAGTGAACATGAACACAGAGAAGGCCGTGTGCCCATGGAGCAGAGACTGGAGTCATGCATCTACAGGCCAGTATTGACAATCTCCACCAGGAGCTGGAAGAGCAAGGAAGGATCCTCTGCTAGAGCAAGCATGGCCCTGTCAACACTTTGATTTGGGACTTCAGCCTCCAGACCTGTGAATGAGTTTCTCTGTCTAAAGCCCCTGGTTGGTTGTCCTTTGTTTTGGCAGCCCCGAGACATGAATACAGATCACCCTTCACTGGGATCAGAAAAGACAAGACAAGGATGGTTTGCACGGTTGGGGAGGAGGGAAGAGAGAGGACATAGCCTTGACTGAGTTTTGCCAGGTCCATTTTAGGAGCACAAAGCATCCCAAGAGGTGCTACAAAGGCTGCTGACTACAGGGATCTGGGCTCAGCCTGCATGCTCGGGGGGAAGCTGAGTGCAAGAAACCCCCAGCACAAAGCATCTCAGCCAGGAGCAGCGTGAGACACGGCGGCCAGGCAGCCCAACCCCGAAGGGAGCGTCAGTCTCCTAAGTGAGTGGGAATGACACACTAGCCCCTACAGGGTCGTTGTGAGGATCGAACGTGTCATTCTAAGTGAGTGATTAGCCTGGTGCCCCACACACGGTCACTAGCCCATAAACATTAGCTATCCTAGTCACTGTTGTGAACAAATTCCCAAAATGACATGCCCCCAAATAAAAACAATCTGTGGCAAAATTTTTGCAGCATCCTCCTTTTGGAAATTCATAGCACAGATGTGCACATTAAAAGCTCTGGGAAGTCCTGCAATGAAGAACATTCTGGAACCCACGGTGTACCAAAAAACAGGTTTATTTAGTCCATGCTTTACCTAAACCTTTACTGTGCTAATGCCTATTATGGATCTCCAAGAAGGGGGCACAGAGAAGGTAAGTACCTTGCCCCAGGCCACACAGCTATCAAGTCTCTGTGCAAAGAATGCAAAGCTATCTTAACCTGACTCTTTGCTGTTGTTCTTGATGTCAGTGTCTTGTACAGAGAAAGGACTCCATCTGGGACAGACCCCAGTGCTGCTACATATTGGACAGAGAAACACGGAAGGAACAAGGAGAGATATCCTGCACAATCCCATTTCCCTTGGTTCTGTTTCCAAGAATGAAGAGGTGACTCCATTGTCCAGGGCAATGTAAGAGATGCTGTTTTTGCTTTAGCAGGATATTTGCCACTAATGTATCAGTCTTGGACTGCATGTGTCACACACCACCAATTCTTTAGTTCTTAACTTAAAATGTAAGCACACTGGCTTAGCAATATTCATTCACTTATTCTCTGAACATTCACTGAGTGCCTTGCACCTACCAGGAACCATGCCAGCTGGCCGGAAGAGAGACACAGAGGCACAAGGTGGGCTTACATGAACACACTGCTTCATGAAGCAGGGTCTTCAAGGCCACTAAGGCCTCCACTTTGAAGCCATTACTGAGCAACTTCCTAAGGGTCAGGTGGAAGGGAGAAGAGGCAGAACCCAGTGCTGCCCTCCGACAATCAGGGAAGACTTGTAGGAGGCGGTGCTCTGTGAGCTGTACCTCACAGACGAGTAGGAGTTTGATAAGTAAGGAGGCAGCCCCAAGAGGAGCCATCATCATTGGAAAATTCCAGAAGCAGGGGCTTCTGGGGGGAAGCTGCCCTACACCAGGGGCGGAGTGGGAGAAGTGAGGAAATAAGACTAGCCAAGCAGATCTGAGCCAAGCTGAATCTCCTGCTGAGACCTGCACTTCCAGGTAGAAGGGGCATGATGCTGAGGAGTCACCAAAAGTCCCTCAGGTGGAGACTCCTTCATATTTATCAGGTGGAGAGGACCCAGTGTCTGCCAGCATGGCTTTGGGGTCAGGAGAGACATGAGCTGTGGCCCTAAGGCAAATTACTTCACCTCTCTAAAGTGGGCAACACAGTACGCATCACCCAGAGCTGTTGTTGAAATGATGTGTGTAGAATGCTTGGCCTGGTGCCTAGTTCAGCCAGGGCTCAAAGAGAGTCGTTGCTGCACTAGAACAGTAGTAGTTGTTGCTTATGTGCAGAAAGAACCAAGGATAGGCAGGGGAGGTACAGCCACAGAGATGAGTCACTTCATCATTCATGTATTCATGACTATTCAGCCATGTGCCAGGCAACATGACATGTGTAGGTGAAATGGTGACAAACAAAAGCAGCCCTGACTCCTCCCACCATGGATCTCACAACCCAGGTGGGGAAAAAGAGGTTAAGCAAGTACTCATGACAAATAGGGGAGGAACAAAATCTTTCCCTACGCTCCTCAGGTTTATTACTGGAGCCCCACAAATTAAACTGACAAACACAGACTAACCAGAGAAACAAACAGAAGTTTAATAATATGTACATCATGCACACACAGGGGAGCTCTCAGAGAGAGTAACTCAAAACCATGGTTAGAACTCAGGCTTATATAAAACCTTGGCAACAGAATAACACATTTGTGGAGAAGTGAAAAGGCAAGCGAAGAGGGCTTTGAGTCTCTAGGGTGGCAAATTGTGTGCAGGCAAGGGCATGGGGGAGTGGAAGACAAGGGGTGGTCAGTAAGGTCTGCTGTGTAGATGCCTCTGGTGCTGTCTCTGGTGCTGATCAGGGTCTGGTGTCGTCTCTGGTGATTAACTTCTGTCCTTCCTGGTTCAGAGGGGAGAGGGACATCTTCACAAATTTATGTCCTGCTTTTAGGCAGACAGAGAGAGGGCAGGGAGTTTTTCTTGTATCTGCTTCTTCTCAATTGTCTTCAGCTCAAAATAATCCCTATGCCAAAGTGGCATATTTGGGGTTGCCTGTTCTGCTGCTCTTCACTAACAACTGGTAAAGGATGGACTCCATAGTCCAGGTGAGAGTCACAAAGGGCCTCCAGCACAGCAGCAAGAGTGGAGTGTTGGAGGAGGAGGTGGGCTGGGAGACACTGGAGGGGACAGTAGATGGGCCAGGTGGGGACATGGAGAAGAGGATACCGGAGCACAATGGCTGAATGATGACTTGGCAATGGGGGACAGGGGCAGCATGGGTGACGGGCTCAGAGAAGACAAGCCAAGCTCTGGGCAGGTTGAGTTTAAGGAGCTGCAGACCATCAGTTGGGTGATGTATAAAAAGACACATTGGCATTTGATAAAGAAGACAAACACCTGCCCAGCCCCACATCAAACCCTTCTCCTTGTGGGCATGTGAGTATGGATGTTATGAGACACATAGCACTTAATGAGTATGGACTTGCTGTTCTGGGTTTTTTCTCTGTGGAGGCTTCGGGCTCCAGAGCACATGGTGCCATGCCACACACATCAAAGGGTGAATTCCCTTTCCCATGCAGTGCCTGGCCTTGCTTCCAAGGTCTTTCTTGGGGGGTCTCCTACCAGCTCAGGGAAATTTGTGGTCAGTACAAAAGCTTGCAAGGACCTAAGAGTCTCCATTTCAGGACTCAACGTGGGAATGCAATAGATGATCAGGGACAGGAGACAGGAAGATGGGGCTGGAGAAGGAGCAGGAGGGCGGGGAGGGGTCGGGAGGTCCCGTCTGCCTTCTATAGCTGCTCTCCACTCTGAAAAGGTAAGAGGACAGCTCCCAAAATGCAAACTCTTGCTCTAAAGAAGAGGAAAAGCAAAGGATGAAGGCTCATGTACATGTGAGGTCACACACTTAGGAAAAAAAAAAAAAACAGCAATTTGTCTCAAATCCACACTGCCACCGCTGCAGAGCCATAGTCTGAGGACCGAAAAGCACAAGTTCCTGGAGCTTGCTGGCATTAGCGCCCCTGCCCCATCAGGCCCCTCCACCATCTGCAATCCCCACCTCCACTGTTGGCGACCCTGCCAGTTGCAGTTCCCCACTGGCAAATGACTAAAAATTGGGCCAAATTATCACCGATATGATGTGCATCAAGAAAACAAATTAAGTCTAACATTTGTGCAGTGACAGCTGACCTTTGCCTGATTAAAATGAATGGCTGCGAAATGAGCCAGATTAAAGACGTTTAACTTAATGGAGCAATCTCAGAAGCCTGGAGAAGTTTCTGGTGAAACCTATTCTGGCAAACCTGAAGGAAAGATAAATTGCACCCAGAGCCTATTTGCCACCTGCCGGCATGAAGAGGGGCTGCCGGCCAGAAGAAGGTTGAGGGATGGGCATCTGGACCAAGGGATATATAATAACCTCTCAGGGGCCACTGAAGGACCCCAGCTCAGCCCATAAACACCAGCATTCTCTCCCACCTGCTTATTTGGAATGGGGAGGGGCAGAGCCCTTAGCTCAGTTCCCCTGAGGTGGTCCCTTAATTGTGCAGGGCAGATGAAATCCCAGTCCCTGGGACTCTAGGGACAGAAGCAACCGCTCCAGCAGTGGTGGTGAATAATAATGTTACCAGACATCTGTGAGGCAGCCCGGCTCTCTCCGGGAGCACGGAGCACTCTGTAGAAAAACATGTTCATCTCTGCCAAGCCACCCCTTCCCCCGGGTGCCTTTCAGCTGGAACTTGGGTTTGAAAAGAGGGGAAAATATTTTGGCTTCTTCCAAGAAGCCACTTCTGACCCTCAGGTGCTTGGAGCCACGAGTAGCCCTGCTCTTTATAGAGATACAAAGAAAGTGTGCCGTCATAGCTTCTGAACACCTTTGCTGGGGACTTGGGCCAAAGCAGCTTGGATCCAGGGGTCCCTGATGGTAGGAGAGTTCTTGGAATGGCATCTTCGTGGGCTTGGCCAGTCAGGTTTTCACTTGCAAAATTAAAAGATTTTTGGCTCTTTTTTTATATTAAATTTTTTTGATGTAAAGTTCGATGATTCATTAGTTGCGTATAACACCCAGTGCACCATGCAATATGTGCCCTCCTTACTACCCATCACCAGTCTATCCCATTCCCCCACCTCCCTCCCAGCTGAAGCCCTCAGTTTGTTTCTCAGAGTCCATAGTCTCTCATGCTTCATTTAGTTCTTATGTTCCATAGAAGATTTTTGACTCTTTATCAAAACCTTGAAGACTTCAAGTTTTATTTTGTGTTGTGGTGTGTTTTTATATACAAGTGTGGAGGTTTTGCAATGTGTGCCCTCCTATACTCTCTAGGCTTACTTGGTGGCCAGGACCATGAAGATTTTAGTCCCAAGGTGTCACGAGTGGCTTCAGAACCAAGAGATGGTAACTAGCCAACACGGAGTTGTGGGACCCGCCTACCCTCTGGATTCCAAAGCACCTCGCTACCCGCGGTGCTAAGGAGGCAGCACGGGGAGAGCGTCCCTCACCTGTGAGCAAAGTTCTAGCAGATAATGAGACAGCAATACACTGAATCCCATCGCAAGGACCAAGAACATCCTGGCTATTACCCACAAGTGGGGTATCCTGTATGTTTATAATCATCATTATTTGAAGAAAAAATATGACACAAAACTGAACTCTAAGAATAGCTATCTGTGGCCTTACTTGTTTCTGTAATTTGGGGAAAAGCTGCCACAAATGATTTTTTCCTAACCAATCTGATTTCTGTCAAAGCTTTGACTATTATGGTCCCCTTTCTTGGGGGTGGGCGCTTTACTATTTATTTATTTATTTATTTGTAATTAATTGCAGAGCTAGCAGGTTACAGTGAAAAGGCAGGCGCACACTGAAAAGGAGCAGGTATGTACCTACCACTCCTTGAGTTGTCTGTCATGCTTTCAGATCCCCAAACTTTGTGCTGTAAGGGTGGAAACTTTTCTGAAATAAATGATGCACTTCCTTGCCTCCCTAACCCAGGAAAATAATTGGGCTTTTTAAAATGAGTAAAGTTCTCTGTGCACATGCACTGGTTTGGTTACAGGGAGTGCAGTGTGGAGTCTGCCGTTAAATCGTTTTTGCTTCCCTCTGTGGTGTCAGGCTGTCATCCGTCATGTCTCACGGTGTCTGCCACTAACAGGTTCTTTGATGATTCACTCTCAGGTCTATGACAGACCAAAAACCAGCTCACAGGGATTTTTGGTAATTATGTGTTTAAGAAAAGCATTATAATAAGAAAAGTGATAACAGCTAAGATTTATATGACATTGACTACTGCACTTTACATTTATTAACTCCTTTAACCCTCACCACAGCTAGTGGACAGGGGCCATCATCACCACCAACACCATCATCACCCTCACAGTCACCATCATCACCACCATCATCATCATCATCACTATCATCATCATCTTCATCACCATCACCATCACCATCACCACCACTATCACCAATATCATCACCATCATCATCATCACCATCATCACCATCATCACCATCACCATCTCCATCACTACCATCATCACCACCATCATCACCACCATCACCACCATCATCACCACCATCATCATCATCACCATCATCACCATCATCATCACCACCACCATCATCTTTATCACCATCATCATCACCATCATCACCATCATCACCACCATCATCATCATCATCATCACCATCATCATCACCATCATCACCATCATCACCATCATCACCACCATCATCATCATCACCATCACCACCACCATCATCTTTATCACCATCATCATCACCATCACCATCTCCATCACCACCATCATCAACACCATCACCATCAACATCATAGTCACCATCCCCATATTACTGATGAAAAAACTGAAGTCCAGGGAGGTAGGGTGCCTTGTTCAGGGGAACTGGTAGGGATTGAATTGTGCTCCCACAAAATTCATATGTTGAATCCTAATTCCCAGCACCTCAGAATGTATCTGTATTTGGAGGTAAGATCTTTAAAGGGGTGATTGAGGTTAAATGAGATTACATGGGTGGGCCCTAGTCCAACCTGACTGTCCTTATGAGAAGAGGGAATGTGGAGAGACATACACAGAGACCAAGAATGCACGTGCTCGGAGGAAAGACCATGTGAGGACACAGCAGGAAGATGGCTGTTGGCAAGCCAAGGAGAGAAGTCTCAGGAGAAGCCAACGTCACTGACTCCTTGATCTTGGACTTCCAGCCTCCAGAGCTGTGAGACAATACATTTCTGTTGGTCAAGCTGTGCACTCAGTGGTATTTGGTTATATGGGAAATGAATACAAAGATCCAGCCAGCCAGAGGCAAACGACAAAATGTGGGGTAAGAAGGCTGACACAGAAGCCGCTGTCACTCCCGAACACCACCGTGTAGGGAGAAAAGACTTCCTCACCAGAGGAGCTGGTAGCCTGCAAAAGCTGGATCCTCCTGAGGCCCCAGGAGCTCCACCATCGCCCCCATCAGGAGCTTCGCTCTCTTTCCCGCCATGCTGTCAGAGACGCCCCACACCCTGCTTCCGTTAACCCTCTGAAGCCTGAGCAGGGAGGAGCATTGCCCATGGTTTGACGTCCCTGAGATCTGAGCTTCTGGAAAGTGGCCCACATGCATCCATAGAGGCAGAGCTGGGACACAAACCCAGGGACCCCTAACTCTTCTGATGGGAAGAAGGACACTGGATGCCAACACTCCCAGCAGCCCTGTTGGGAGGGCAGAATAATGGCCTCGGGAAGAATGTAAGGGCAACCGTGCTGAGAGCCTAACAATGGAGCTGGTGGGAGACCGAGGAAAATAGCGGAGGACGTTTCCTAGACCAGGAGATGAAAACAAACACCTGGCTTCTACCCCAGTCCCCCGGCAGCCCTCCAGCCCCAGAGCTCCACCATTGCTGAGACAGAAAGCTAATGTCTTCTCTAGTCTTCACCCTGCTGCCTCCCCTCCATACTGAATTAGGACCACAACCCCACCGAGAGCATCCTTGACATGAACAGCACCGAGTTTAACACACTTGGGCTGTGTCAGCACTCTAGGGACCGGAAGCCTGGGGACAACTGGACTTCATTTGAGGCTGTCGTTACAAGCAGAAAGCAGAGGCTGGGCAGAAGCCGGCAGCCTTTCACTGGGGCTCCCTCATGGAGTGAAAGGAAGAGCCGGGGAGGCCGCAACCTCTGTCAGAGAAGGATTTTGACCCCAGGGGGGAAGGCTGTGGTGAGGCAGGGCTGGGCTGGCCGTGCACATACAGAAGGCAGGGCCCTATGTCAGCCGAGCCAAGGTGAACATCACCCAGAAGGCAGCGGAGGAAATGCCAGACCGGAACAGGGAGGAGAGAGACTCAGGAAGAAAGAGGAACCCAAGTAGGAGTCAGGAAAATGTAGTCAGGGCTAGACCAGAAAGACACAGTGCAGGATGGCCAAGGCAGCAGCAAAGATGGGCAGACACCAGGGCAAAGAGTACATCTGGGCTACAAAGCAGGTGACATTGGGTCATTCACCACCAACCTGGGCACCTTGGACATCTTAGGGCCTGAAGGCAGGCATGCTGGTTTATCGGGTGCCTTCATGTCACTTAGAAAAGGGTACCCAGACACAGCCTCTACCAGAGCTTAGAGCTGAGCCAGGGAAGTGAGGGCTAGAATCATCCAACCTGGTGCAGTGCACAGCCTGTGCAACACTCTGGACTAGGAACTCTCACCAGGCACAGGCAGAGTCCTTAAAGGGCTAGACCCATTGGCCCAGAGCTTGAGGAATGCCTCAGGAAGGTCAAAGAGCCGGCTGGGGTTTGCGGCATAGAGAGATGATCTGGGGGGGAATAAAGCGATTAGACACCCCTGAAGAAGGGGCGAAAGAGGGGGCAAAGCATGCCGACAACTAAAAGCTTGAAGGAAGTCTCAGCAGTGCTGAGAGCTCTTGGCTGATTCCCTTGCAGCCTCTGTGCCTGCAGGGCGGGCTCCGTGGGGCAGGCATCGCCCATCCCTACAGCTCCTGCACGGCCTGTGCCCGCCCACAGAGCTCACAGTACAGAGACGAAGGAGGCTCATCGATGTGTGTCAGGATCTGAAAGGCAGGAGTCTCTACTGTCCAGGGTGCAGGCTACCCTCTCCTTACCCCTAGAAGGCCCAAAGCCCCCACTGGAGTGTCCTCCCAATTTCTTGGCTTTTTTGTGCACTTCCCAGTGTGAGAGGCACCAAGAGTGACAAAGGTTGCCTCACCTTCCACCCCAAACATGCCACACACAGAGGGCACTGCCATCCTGGGGAGGACTCCGCCATCCTGGGGAGGACTCCGCTGTCCTGGGGAGGGCACCACCATCCCAAGGAGGACTCCTGTGAGGAATCTCTCCAGACCCCCCGTGTTGACACAGACCATCCACTTTCAGGAAGACTTTTTGGCCATGAATATTCAACTGGAAATTCCAGGTAGGGATGGGTTTTTGTTGAATCTCTTAACCTGGTGCTCACCCATCTTGAAGCTTATTAAATATGAAACGTTAACACCTGCAAAAGCTTGGAGGGTTCTCGGGGTCCTGGCCCCCAGGGAGCTGGCCAGATAAGTGCTGCTCAGGGGAGCATATCTCCCAGCCATCCAGAGATCTTGCTCCTGGAACAGCCTGACGGGGAAGCAAGATCACATGCATTTGACTTCACTAAAGCGTCATTTGTCAGGAACGTGGGATGCAAGCACCCGGGAGGACCCGATGATCGCGGCGAGAAGAGGGAAGGGCGCCGCGTCTGTTCCCATGACAGCTGGAAGGTTGTTTGTGTGTTCTTTGGTGTTTTTTCTCAAGGAAATGTAGTGACAGAATGGATTTCATCTCACGCACAAACTTTCAAAAAGTTTCTCAAGTCAGAAAACTAATGGAGAGCCCAGAGATATAAACAGAGGGGTGACGGCAGGAGAGGCCCTGGGTGAGTCCCCGAGCTGGGGACCCCGGGAGGCACAGGCGCAACTCGGACGTGTCACCTCCGAGGTTCCTGGGGATCCCTGAGTGGAGGTGACTGCAGGTAGCAAGGGGGTCACTGGCAAGAGGAACAGGGACGGTTCGGGTTGAGATGTTGGTGGCGGGAGCCCCCTCACTGTGAGATGTTTCTAAGGAACAGCAGGTGGGCAGAGGCGGAGCTCAGAGGCTCCAAACCTTACCCTTCTTAGCAACACCACCAGGCCGGCCATGCAGATGGGAGAGGCAAGCAGCAGCAGGACGCCAGCAGCCGCCGGGATGCTGAAAACGGCTTGTCGTCCTGCGAAACTGGGGACAGCCCTTCGTGTTGAAGCATTCTCTGTAAAAATTTGGGAGTGTGTCTACACCCCCCACACACGCTCCGTGCCTGCCCGAAGATGCTGAGGGAAAACAGTGACGATGCAAAGACAAGTCACAGTTTTGTGTCTCTCTTGCTTCATTAAAAGTGACAGAAGGAGCCACCTCCAGTGTCCCCACACTTCCTTTTCTGCCCGCAGCACCTCCAGACGCCACCCCTGCCTCCACTGGAGTTCTGTTTGTTTTGCTTTGTCTTTACGACGTTGTCTCGGGAGCCATATGGGAGACCCCGAGAGGGTGTGATCCCACAGCCTGCCAAGGTGCCCGTGATCCCAGTCTTGTCCCGGAGTTAAGGCACAGGACCCCTAGGACCCCCACTGCCTTTGGAGGGAGTGACATTTTCAGCCTTAATGGTCATAATGTGTGCTCCAAAATGCGCCTGAAGATAAAAAGCCCAAATATGAGTCAGTTTGCCCTGTTAGTGGTGATGGAGGAGGATTCGGGGGCTGCATCGGGAGGTGGGAAACAGGTCAGGACGGCTGGGCTGGAAGGGGGGCAAGTGCCTGTGGCTAGCACCTGGAGAGCCGCCCTAGCGGGTCAGCCTCGAGAGAGGGGCCCAGAGGTTGCCGGCCAACCTCAGCTCCTCTGTGATTTTCCTCCAGCCCAGTCTGCCCCCACCACCCTGCCCCCAGTGCTGGAAGAAAATGGAAGCTCTCCACCCTGCTAGCACACTCCAGACGACTGGTCTACCAGCTCCTACCTGGACGCCAAGGCAACAGAGCCCCCACACCTGCCCAGTTGTCCACTTTCAATGGTTCTGAGTCTTAGAAAGTTCCTCCTGGGATAAGCTGAAGAAATGAATAAAAGTACTAGTCATCAGTGTCGATTATGAAGCATGGCGTATAATCCTCTTCTCACACAGCCCACCTGTGCTGTTGTCATGCCCGTTTAATAGCTGAGAACACGGGCCAACCCATAACCATAGATCGATCACACACTGACCTTGTCCTCAGCACCCAGGTGAAGGTTTTAGGTACATCGCCCCCTTTAACGCTCACAGCTCTGTGTCATCATCCCCGTTTTATAGATGAGGAAATTGAGGCTTAAGGGGCAAGCCGAGGTGACAGCCCTCACAGCACCCCTGCACACAGGCAGGATTCTAACCCAGGTCCGGGAGCTTCAGGGCTGTTTTGCAGGCAGTCTCCACACTCCCGGGTTGAGGTCATCAGCCTTGATCCTCTTCCAACCTGCTGAGCTTTCAGGGACAGTGATGGGGTGTCTCTACCCCTGCTCTTTGCTAGACTAATGTCCTGGGGTCACCCCACTCCCAATTCAAGGGCAGGTTCTCTGGCTCAAGGATGCAAGGCAGGAGAAGGGAGAGACAAATGGGGGGGGGATGGAGGACAGCTTCATTATCTGGTCCTCACCCGGATCACTCTAGAAGCTGGGAGGCGGCTCACGCATCCAGAATTAAGAGACTGATGTAGAAGCTTCCTCAGCTCCCTCTTCCCCAAGGTGCCGTCTCTCCAACCAGCCCCTTCGTGGGCTCTTCTGGAGACTGTCTGGAGGGACTCAACACACTTAGGTGGCAGCTCTACCCACAGAAACAGAACCAAGTTAATGAGGCAAACTCTGCCACCGGAACAAAGTTTACTGCCATCAGGCGTTTTCTCAAGTGTGCCTGCAACACACGTGTGTGCGTGTGCATGTGTGTGCGTGTGTGTGTACAAATATACACTGAATTTGCAAAATAACAGGGAGAAAAGATAGTTATGGATGTGACATAGATGTGGGTATAGCTGGAAGGACATATAGACACGGACACAGATATAAATCACAGATCCTCTCCGCAGCCCCTCGACCCAGAGCCTCCTGGAAGGCCGGGGATGGGGAGCGTTCCCTCCTCCTCTACAGCTCACTGTCCCCAGCCGTGCCCCGTGCAGTGGCAGACCGAGCGCCCTCAGTGGTGTTGGACAGGGTCACCAGCAGCCTGGAGCCCAGGGGCTTTCTCTGAGCCACCCCACCCCCACCTCATTCCCTCCATGTGCCTCTCTCCCACGGTGTCGTTCCATCTTACAGGTGCGGAAACAAAGTGCAGCCTGTTCCCAGGCTGCTCCAGGCAGAAATCCAGGTCCTGGCCTGTTCCCCAAAAGTTCCCTGTCAGTTACAAGTGAGGAAAACCCAACGTAGATCTTGGCTCACGCGTCTTACCATCACTGACGGTTGGCTGAAACTCCAGGAGCTTAATTCTGGACTCAGCTGAGGTCCTCTGGGCCCATTCTGCTCCCTCTGGAGTACCCCCACCCCACCCAGGACAGTGGAAGAGAGAGGTCCCCTGGAGTCTGGGCTGTTCGGGGGGAGAGTATCTATTTAATCATGTTCCTAGAGGACTGACGGTTAATTTATGATCAACTTGCCTAGGCCACAGTGCCCAGTTTTTGGTCAAACACCAGCCCAGATGTTACTGTGAAGGTAGTTTTTAGATGGAATTAACATTTAAATCTATAGATTTTAAAGTAGGTCACCCTCCACGTGCGGGTGGGCCTCACCCAATCAGTTGAAGATCTTAAGAGGAAAAACATTCCTTCCCTCATGGAGGAAGGAATTCTACCTCCAGACCGCAGATTTCAGACACGAGATTGCATCATCAACTCTTCCCTGGGTCTCCAGCCTGCCGACCTGCCCTTGCTAACCCCCACAATTATGTGAATCAATTCCTTAACATGAATCTCCCTCATGTGCGTGTGCGTGTGTGTGTGCCTGTGTGTGTATGTGTGTGTGTGTACACGTCTATCTTCCATCCCTGGAGAACCCTGGCTGGCACAGGGGCCATAATGTTGATTTCATCTCCTTATCGCTCCTGGTTCCAGCCCACCCAAGCCTTCCCTTTTTCCCTGAATTATGGAGACTGAGGTCCATATTCAGAGAAAAACACCCGCTGTATACACGTTACCATAAGTAGTGCAATCCCCGCCTGGAGCATCCCTACGTTAGCCCACACCTGGTTCCAGGGAGCGGCACATGGCCCACCATGGGGTCCCCGCAGCAAGAAAAGCACCTCCAGGTCCTGAAGGAGTGGAGTGCGGGACCCCATCCTGTGGGCTCCCTGCGTTGTCACACAGAATCAAATCTGTCTGAAAATGAATGAAAAGCAGAACATAGTTTAGGAAGGATCCTAACTGGAATAGGCTAGTACTCATGCTCTCATAAGAAATGCTTAAGTGTCTAATGTCCCCTGACGCTTAGTGTAATTATGTCAAATGTGAACTTGACTTCCCTGTGTTCCCTTCCAGACACCAGCGAATGTCACTGCTGTTCCGTCTTCTGGCGTAGTTACTTGCACTCCCCTCAGTGTCCACAGCCTCCCTCAGGTGCTGGCCGTGCTGGGGTCCCGGGCAGTAGCCCCCAGCCACGGGGCCCTGACAGTGACACCCCTGAAGCTTCTTTAAAGGTCTTTGCCAAGAGCGATGGCCCTGCCCCCAGCCCTCTCTGCAAAAGCATTGCTAAGGGAGACCCTTCTAAAGAAAAGCAGGCCACCTGGGCATCTTCCACTGTCTTCTCTTACCCCCTGGCCTCCTCTGGACCTTCCAGAAGCCTTGTGATGACATTGGGCCACCCAGATGCTCCAAGACTCTCTCCCATCACGAGGTTCTTAATTTAATCCCATCTGCACAGTGCCTTTGCCATATAAGGTCACATATTCACATGTTCCAGACACTGGGATGTGGACGCCGTCGGGGCCCATTGTCCTGCCAACCACAGGACCAAAGTCACCTAGGGAAAGAGAGAGAAAGGGGAGTCAGAGAAGAGAGCTGAGGGGGCCTGGGTGGCATGGGAGAGCCAAGGGGTGGAGACCGCACAAGAGACAGGGAGTCAGGGAAGGGCCACCTCGGGAGGGGGTCGTGTCCTGGAGGACCCCTGGAGTGCTCCAAGAATGGGGGTGTCAGGGCGTCTGGGTGGCTCAGTCAGCTGAGCACCTAACTCTTGGTTTCAGCTCAGGTCATGCTCTCGGGGTCCTGCATCAGGCTCTGCGCTCAGCAGGGAGTCAGCTTTAGAATCTCTCTCCTTCTCCCTCTCCCCTTCCCCTGTTAAAAAAAAAAAAAAAGAAGAAGAATGGGGGTGTCTGCCCGGCATCAGCTGAGATGCAGCCCAGGGACCACCCTGCAGCAAAGTCTCAGTGAGAGGGGGATGAAAGCAGGGGTAGGCCCTCTGCGGGGCATGAAATGGGCAAAAGGGACAGGCCTTGCGGTGAGTCAGAGACGCCAATCCATTGCCCTGTACCAAAGGGCACTGTCAAGCCCCAGGCTTCATGCAGGACCTCACAGCCCCCCAGCCCGCTTGCCCACCCCCAGCTGGCATCCGTGGAGATGGGCTGCCTCCCAGGATGACGAGGACGCCCAGGGAGCAGAGCCATCTCATTGGCCTCCCACAGACCTCACAGGGACACCGGGGCCTGTCGGGGGCAGGAAGTGGTTGTCCCACCTCTTACCCACTCTGGAGGTCCCGATGTAGGTGGTTGCCTCGAGTGGACCTATTGCCATGGGATATTTCAGCCCCGGGGTCCTGTCTGGGTGCTGCTTGGACGGTTGTCGCCCATGGGAAGCTCTCATTGCTGCTCCGGTTCCCATAACCTCCTTGTCCACAGAAGCGTCTCAGAGGCACGCAGGTGATACACCGCTGAGTACCCGGCCGGACACCTGCTCCTGAAAACCTGCGCCAGGTTCCTCTCCTTGCGCTGTCACGCTCGGGGTGCACGCTCACTGCGGTCACAGGGCGTGGTTCCAGGGGACTTGCATGCAGTTTGTCTCAGCAAATTCCAGAGAGACTGTTCCATGTGTAAGAGATAAAACGGGATGTAGCTTCACGAAATATAAATATTTTAAATACAAATACTTTTACAGCACAGAACAGGTGCCGCGTACCACAATCCTATGCAATCAGAGAGATTTCAAATCATCAAAGTTCCTAGTTTGTCGACCTCAAAATTGAGTTTGATTGAGTGTAAAGTTTTATCCATGACTCAAAGGTCAATCATTTCAAGCGAAATTGGGAGATAAGACAGCAGACAGTGCCCACTGTGTTTGCCTGTGGCTTTTCCCAAATGTCAGTGGCCGAGCTGGAGGCCACCCGCTCTGCAGCCCGGACAGCACAGCCTGGGGAGTCTCCAGACTTCAGGGAGAAAATCCCATAAACCAGATGTGAGGCTACTAAGGAGATGTGACATGAAAGTGGGGTGAGGTGGCTCAGACCACGTGGAAAGGCATTTACCATGTAAATGACAGAGGACAGTTGAGGCAAGACCTGCCAGCCGCGGTTCTAAAGGAAAGAGTTCAGGCCTTAACGGCCCCGCGTGTCTTCTGGGTGACGAGAAAGGCTTGAGGCTGGAGAGAGCTTGCGGTTGTACATCGCGGATGCACTAAATACCACTGAACGTAACGTCTCTACACGGCGATCTGTACGTGATGGGAATCTCACGTCCAGGAAGGGAAGTTGAGGAAAGCTAAGGACGCAGGCCCTGGGGACCGGGAGTCACCCCACGCTGCCCCTCAGATTGGATCTCGTGTTTGCAGAGCTCCAGGCACCCAGCTCAGTCCAATTGATGTAGTTTTGGAATGTAGGTGAGATCCGAAGGCCAAGAAAGAATTCTTGAGATGTCTTTGGTGCAAAAAGGTGATTCTATGAAAGCACAGGGACAGGCCCCGTGGGCAGAAAGAGCTGCTGCCCCGGGGATGTGAGGAGCGGCTGGTTGTGTAACTGGGAGCTGCGGGAGGTAAGGACTAAGGCAGGTGTCCAGAAGGACTTTCATCTGCTAAAGAAGGCCCTCAGGACACTGGAGGCCTGGCCATTGTCAAGCTAAGGTTGCTTTTCCCTCTAGCAAAGCATTAGCATTAAGTTAGTTGGAAGTTTCCGGGAGGAATGTCGCACATATCCCACCCAGGAGTGGGGCGGGAAGGGAGGTTCTGGGGCGTCAGCTTGTGCTTTGTCCACAGCTTGCCTTCTGCTCCGTCATCACGAACACCCACGAGTGCCCCATGAGCTCCCCATGAGGGCCGGTCAGGCCCATCACTGGGTTCTTCCCAGGCTGGTCTTAGCTCCTTTTCCTGGTGCCCACATAGAGGGGCTCTGGGGATTTGGGAAGGACAGAGATCAGAGAGAATTCACTCCCTAGTTCTACCTGCAGCTGGAGGACCAAAGTGAAGACGCTCACCAGCCACAACCCCCAGGCCCTCACAGCAGAGACCCTGGAGGAAGGTCTCGGAGCTTCTCAAGTGCCCAGGCCCCATTCCTGCCTGTGTGGACAGGCACAAGGTAAAGGACAGCCAGAGCTGGGGAGCAGAGGGGACAACTTGCTGACGTTTTTCACTCTGCCAGAGAATGCCCCCAAGACTCTGACAGTGGGGTGGGTTTTGGGGGGGGTCTCCTGAAGTGAGGGGCCTTGGGGAGGGAGCCCTCCCCCCTCCCCCACTCTGCAGGCTCAGCTCAGCTCCTACGCTGTTCTCAGGCCACTGCTCTGGGTGGAACCTTTTGCCTCTCTCCCCAGAGGGTAATTATCATTTAAAATAAAAAAGGAGATTTTTTTAAAAGTGCCCATTATTAGGCCAAATCAGCTCTTGCAGGCAGGACCCCGGGAGGAGACGCACAGCTCCGTCACAGCCTCCGCCAGCCAAGCAGGTCTGGGAGCTGAAGCCTGTTGGATGGGCGCGTTACGGAATACTTCACACTTGGGTGTGTGAGCCGACAGCAGCGAGCCTGAGCTCAGCCCCCATCCTGGGGCTTCCCTCTGGCTCGGGCCTCTCGGAGCCTTCTGGGTAAACACACACCCTACACCAGACACACGTGCATCCCACACAGAGACACATGCCTGGCACACGTGGCTACACGCACATCTCTCTCTCACACGTGCACACCCCTTCTGATCCCCCCAAGGGCCACCTCCTGTCGCTGCCTACACTGTAATATTTCATGAAAAGCAAACAAATTGCATCTCTCTGATTACATTTCCTGATTTCTTAGAAAGCGGAATGGTAGTAATTGGTTTACATTAAGCACCATGCTATTTGAGAGAGGGGAATTAAATAGGATACCGTTCGATTTGATTCGTAGGCAAACATAGTTAAATGAAAGCAGAAGCAGACGTTTGGAAACGCTTCTAAGCAACATCATTGCGGGCAAATTACCGTTTAAATAACTGGGGACTTTGAAACACCATTCTGCCTAGGCCCTGGAGGATGGCGCTGGGAGGCTCCAGGCCCCGCGGTCTGGGGACCCTCCCGGAGCCCACCGATGAGGCCAGACTTCCTCCCACCTTATAGGGCACTGCAGAGGTGAGGGTTCTGGAAACGCACTCAGCAAAGGTCATCCCTCGACTCCCGCCAGGCCACAAGCTCAGCACCCAGGGCTCGGGAATGCGGGCTGTGGTGGCGCTGAGTTTGCTGTGCACGGCCTTCAAAGTCACCTACCCATCTGC
Source organism: Ursus arctos (assembly GCF_023065955.2). Taxonomy (NCBI): domain Eukaryota; kingdom Metazoa; phylum Chordata; class Mammalia; order Carnivora; family Ursidae; genus Ursus; species Ursus arctos. The sequence goes on along the minus strand of NW_026623008.1, from coordinate 2,473,895 downwards.
CGCCAGGGACGAACCCCAGAGTCAGGAGAGCCCTCAGCCAATGGCCTTGCCCTGGGGGAGCATTGAGAGGACCCCGCTCCTCATAGAGCAGGGACTTTCCAGTCTGGGTCACCCGGCTGAGTCCCCGCCATCCCTCCCTGCAGCTGAGCGGTCCACCCTTTGCACTCCCTGAGGGCAGGGCCTCTGGCTTAGTCACCTGTGCCACCAGCCTGTCCTCATCGAGCACAAACTGGGACCCTAACGCAGCTTAAGGAGACCAATGTCACGCCAGGTCTCCCTCTGGCAGAAGCCTGTGTGTGATAATACACCCTGTGAGTGAGTGTTGAGCGAGGACCCGTGGGGCTGACCGTAGGCTCCACTGGCACCTGTCCCCTGCGGGTCATAGACCGTTAGCTCTGGCTGTGCTGGGGGCACCGGGGCTAGAGGACGATCGTCCTCACTCAGTCCCCGCCCTAGACACACAGACAAACGTGCTCCCATCGAGGGAACTTCACCAATCACCGAACTCTCCACGTGGGTTGTTTGTCTGATTCTCCCCAGCCTGGGTGCTACACGGGGCAGACGGTACCTTCTTTCCTAGAAAATGGTGAGGACACATGCTGGTTCTACCCCTTTCCAGCTCAATGACCTCGGGTCAGTCCCTGCTTGTCTGTTAGAAGATACACATTGGATCTGATTCCAAATCTGCCGCTCCCTCTCCTGGAACGGGCTCTGCCTGTTTAAGTTCAAGCCACATGAGTAAATATGGCACCAGGGACTCAGCTTGGCCACCAGGAACAGGCCAGAGGTTAGCGCAGTTGAGGGAAGGGGAAGACAACGGATGGCGGCAGGCTTTCCACGTGTGAGAAATGAGCGGGAGAGGAGCAATTTTTAAGTTTCTGTGTGTTGCGGGGGCCCGGTACCCTTGGCAACACCTCAGTAATCACTTTTGGTGTTCAGATTGGTATTTCTTTGAAGGCTAAGTTGGCTTGACGGTGAGAGGGGCGGGCCCAGCTTGTGTGGTGGCACCAGTCAAATCCCCCCAAAGACCCAGGGCCCCTCTTAGTCCACTTCCTGTCCTCCATCCATGCGGGTGAGACACCCTTCTGCGCGTCTCATGGGTTCACAGGTTGAGCTCAGGGTCCTTGCCCTCTGCTCCACCACCATGATGACCAACCCGTCCCAGTTCGCTCAGGGTTTTCCCCATTTAAATACTAAGCCCCACGTCCCAGGAACCTCCTCATTCGGGGTGAACTGAGTGTGTTTCCGTCCTCACCATGCGGTGGACTCTGCAGCTTCATGCCAGGTCAGGGCTGGGAGCCTCTGCAAGGGCCAGGGCCACCGCAGGGCAGAGGCAGAGCCATCCGACAGGCCCAGCTCGTCTGCACGTGCACGTGCGTGCAGCTGTCCCTGACCTGCGGGTTGAGCCCAGCCCCGGCTGGCCAGCCTTTGTGCACCTCTTCTCTCCAGAAAGGCCCGATCTCCGTCGGATTTGGTCCCAGACTACAAGCACGTGTCTGGGTTCTGTAAAGTGAGGAATGTCGCCGTGTGTCTGGCCCACGATACCCTATGGAGGGAAGAAGGCTACACGCACAACAAAATGACCCACTTTCTAGGGAAAGGACCACGGCTGTAGGGGACAGATCTCCCCCTCCCCCACCCATCCCCTCTCGCAAGGGCACCCAAGTGTGGCAGGAAGGCGGGGGAGGGCCCTCGCTTTCCTTCTCCGTCCCCAGCCTCATGACACTGAGGGCTGACCCCACCCGTCTGCTCCTGCCTCATCCTCTCTCTTCCTCTTCATGTCACCGTATCAGCTGCTCACCCAAAGTTCTAATTATCTCTTTGTAGCTGATGTGAAACGAGAGCTCTAGAGACCCGGAGCCACCTCTCACTCGCTCTAGGGTGGGCCTGACAGTTGGAACAGAAGCCTTCGGAATGACAAATCTTCTTTATTAACAGTCCTTATTTTAAGAGCATCAGCCCCGCCTCCGTGTCAGGGTGCTGCAGACACACGGGGGAAGGGCAGGTCATGTCACAGAGCGAAAATGTCTTAAACAGCTATGCTTTTTTTTCTTTTTAGTTTTTTTAAAATGTCAACTGAACGAAAGGAATTCTCCACCGCATTTCTTTCTTCAAATTGTTGTAACCCAATTCAAGAGGACGACTGTGTAAACTTTGGGATAGAGTCCCAGAAACGGAAGTGAGGGGCACGTGGGGGAACCCGAGCGATCCATGCAACCTCCCCCCTCAACATCACTCATCGAACACCTGGGACAGGTGTCAGGTGTCAGGTGCCGGGCCCCAGGACCCAGGGGAGTCCTTGTCCTTGCGAGAAACAGAGTTCACACCAGAGTCCAGACCCAGAGAAAGCCCGTACGTGCCAAGCCGAGACACCGGTCCCAAGCGTGCGATGCCCCTCTGGTCACGGCAAAAACAAGTGCTCAAAACCAAGACAGTTCTAGAAAACTCTAGAGGAAAACTTCCAGAATGCGGGGCTTGTACGCTTCCGATAGGAGACATAATTTCTGTTGTAAACAAATTTACATTTTAAAAAATTTGAAATATCGTGTTACTGACATACTCGGACTCCAAATTCTAGGAGGAACAAGCTTGGAGTTTCAATTTTCCAGTTACCCTCTGCCCCATTTCTGTGGGTCTTGTTGGGTTTGTGTCTCCCGAGGCTGATGGCCTGAGGTTGACCTCTCCCTATCGCTGACCCTGCGGGCACCGCAGCCGTGCTCTGTGTGAGTCGGAGCCCCAGCTACGTACCCTGCTGTGCCCAGGGCCTCCTGCCTGTTTGTCCTTGGGTGGAACTTACAACCCAAGGCTCCAGGCTCCAGCCCTCGTTTCCGGTCCTGCAACTCCCGAGGGCAGCTGCAACTCACACTCCCTGCTCTGTGTGCATTTCTGGCCCGGGGCATTCCTGCTTTTCCTGCAAAGGTCACTGTGCACTGTTTCAAGTGTTGTAATTCATCCGATGTTTCTTTATGCTTTTAAAAGGGAAGCTCTGTGTGACCTCAAGCCACCAATTTCCTGGAACCAGGAATTTGTTTGTAGAATTCCGAATATTGTCACACAGCTAATGCATTTTTTCCAATTATAAAATATAATGTGTTCTCATACTGTTCGGACCACGTAAAACCCTAAAATGGAGAACAGAGGAGTCACTGGAGAGAAAGCTTTAGAAACTGGAAGTGTGGCTGTCATTGGGGGCCATGTCTCATGCTGAAAGATCACCATTAAGGAAATGGCTACAATGGGTCAGAGGACACTGGAGAAACACTGTAACCTTTACCCAGCCAAACTCCCCATGGCAAATAGTCTCCCAGGTTCCAGGCTTGGTGGTTAAGAGTCCATCTGTAGGGGGCGCGGGAAAGACAAGCAGCAGAATTCTAAACTATACCCCCACCTTGGCCATTCGTTGTCTAACGACTTTAAATATGGACCAAGTAGAAAAAAATGTTCACATGTCAAGAAGTATCTCCACAAGCCTTAGCCAAATGATAACTTCACATCACGCCTTCCTTTGTCTCTTGGAAAAGGACGTGTAGATGTCAGGGTGAGATTTCTTACCTGGATGGTATCTTCAGTCCTTGAAGACCACTCCTTCCAGGTGAAGGGACCAGGCACCTTGATAAATTGCGGTTCTGAGTTTCAAAATTATTAGCAAGATGGTTGGCTTCCACTGAAATAGGAATTTTTATTTTAATTTATATTGTAATGAAAGCTTGTAACAGTACTGTACCATAAACACAAACAGCACAATCTTATAAAAATTTCATCTTTATCTATTTTGGGGAGAAATAGTCCTGTCTGCCTAATTGAAGCATCTGTCATTCTGACATTAAATAGTGCATCTTTGGTCCTTTTATTATATTGTGGTGCATTTCTCATACACTGTTAAATTGAAATAACGCTGCTCGCTTGGAGATAAAGGAAGATAATAGGTATTTTATAATGAGGGGGAAGGAAGATTCATCTTGGGTCAGGGCTGAGGATTGCTTTATCCTTTTCCAGGGGTTTGCTGCCCTAAAGGGAGTTTCAGCTCGTCACATCTCTCAACACTCCAGTAAGAGAAGGATCAAATAAGAAACATTTAGACAAGCATTAGAAATGCGATTGCCGACCGCCAGTCATCTGTGCGTCCTGGGATCTGCTTTACGAGCAGTTCACATAGGCGGGGCCTTGGCCCAGCCACCCACAGCCTTTCAATGTTGAAAATTGAATACCATTTACTATTTTTAATAGTCAAATATCTCTCCCCCGAGCTCCCAGTTTTTGTTTACAAATCTGTGAACATGTTTCAAAATATTTGACCCAACTCACTCTATTTTGGAATTGGTTACCAGAATAAACAGTTTTCATTAAGTCACAGAATTTCAATGGCTGAAATGACTTAGAGTTAATTATTTGAAGCATCTCACTGGTGCTTGAGTCCCCTCTGAGGCTGCCCTACAAAGCCATCCTCCTTCCAGGACTCACACATTCCCAGGGTTAAGAGCTTGATTGAGATTTCCCAACACTGACTTCCAACTCTTCCGTGTGATGCTAGCGGGTAGTCTCTCTGCGCCTCTGTTCCCTTGTCTATGACATACGGATGGTAACAGTGCTTAATCGTGGTCCTACCAGGGCTTCTATTCCTTCTTTAACTTCTGATAATTATAGCTGATTAAACTTATTTTTGCCAGGTGATAAATCATGAAAATCATGGCAATGATGGTGATGATGGTGACAGCAATAATGATGATGGTGATGATGATGGTGGTGATGATGGTCATGATGAGGAAGGACAGTGATGATGGTGATGATGATGGTGGTGATGATGATGATGATGATGGTGGTGATGGTGATGATGATGATGATGGTGATGATGGTGATGTTGGTGATGATGATGGTGATGATGGTGATGATGATGGTGGTGATGGTGATGATGATGATGGTGATGATGGTGGTGATGATGGTGGTGATGGTGATGATGATGGTGATGATGATGGTGATGGTGATGATGGTGATGATGGTGGTGATGATGGTGATGATGATGATGGTGATGATGGTGGTGATGGTCGTGATAAGGAAGGACAGTGATGATGGTGGTGATGATGGTGATGATGATGGTGGTGGTGATGATGATGATGATGGTGATTATGGTGATGTTGGTGATGATGGTGATGATGGTGATGATAATGATGATGGTGATGATGGTGATGATGATGATGGTGATGATGGTGATGATGATGGTGGTGGTGATGATGATGATGATGGTGATGATGCTGATGTTGGTGATGATGGTGATGATAATGATGGTGATGATGGTGATGATGATGATGGTGATGATGATGGTTATGATGATGATGGTGATGATGGTGATGATGGCGATGATGGTGATGATGGTGGTGATGATGGTGATGATGATCATGGTGATGATGGTGATGATGGTGATGGTGGTGGTGATGATGGTGATGATGATGGTGGTGGTGATGATGGTGATGATGATGATGGTGATGATGGTGATGGTGATGATGATGGTGATGTTGGTGATGATGGTGATGATGGTGATGATAATGATGATGGTGATGTTGGTGATGATGGTGGTGGTGACAGCAAACCAACAGTCACTAGGCATTAGCTAAGTGCTGCACTGTTTTAAGTGCTTTCGTATATTTACTCATGTTATCCCCACAACAATTCATGAGGTAGAGACATGATTACAAATGAGGAAACTGGGGCTTACATTTGTTAATAACTAGCCCCAGGCCACCCACACGGCTAGTGGCCTGACTGGGATTCAGGCTCAGGCAGAACTTCCATTGACCCGCCCTGCACAAACCCTTCTTACATTGATGGCACCAACCGGCCCTCTCTTCCCTGAGGGCCCAAGGGCAGTGGCCTGAATGTTGAGTGGGAGCCTCCTCTTGGCATCCCAAGGAGAGGAGACCAGATCCAAGGACAGCCTGACCACCAGGGCTCTCACTCCACGCAGTGAGTTCCTCAAATAGGGCAACAGAGCCAATGGCCATGAATTTTCTGCCCTACGCTCAGTAGGAATTGGCTTATTTTGAGAAGGAAATGCTCACATGAAAGAGGAGTTACATTTCTGATACCAGATCCCGAGAAGATGATGCCTCATCTTTGTGCCCACAGACATTTGAGGGGGGAGAGCAGCTCCCCGAGACTGAGTTGTGGATTAAGAACGGTAAGTCCCTGAGAGGCCCCCTGCTGAAGCATTCGTCATGCAGTTCCCAATGTTCATCCAACCCCACTCACTGACCTGTGAGTCAGCGGGTGGATGCTATAAGCCCCAAGTATTTAGCTGAAGTTTTTAAATTATAGTTTTAAATGTTTCAATTACACCAACACTCCCCTCTGTTGGACTCGGCGTTATGTAATAGCTGCCTTCACGTTATCTGAAAGACTCGCCCGTAAATTTCCCCGAACCATGAACCGTGCAAACAGCACGGGTGCATCTCGGGTCCCAGGGAGAGTGGGAGATGGACCTGGCTCGTCTCTCCAGTAACCTGTGGGTAGCAGGGGTTTTGACAAGATAAGTCACTCGACTCAGTATTTCAGAATAATCACATTAAGTGTGTGACCCTGAAGACTCTTGCTGGAGGTGAAGACTCAAATAGAGTTACGATGACAGCTTCCGCTCCGTGCCACAGCCAGTAGAAGCCGGGCCCGGTGATACCCCAGGAGCTCTCAACCCCAGCAGGCAGAGCTCTACTCGAGAACCAGGTCTGTGCCGTGACTTCAGATGGAACCCATGAGGGTCGTGTTCCCCCCTTTGTCACTGAGGACAGCAGACACACACGTGTTTGCACACATGCACACACCTATGTATATGCACAGTGGCACATACAAATATGTGAGTGCACACACACGAGCACGCTCACAGGCCATGGTGTCCCCCTTCCTTCTGGGGCCTCCAATAGGCAGCTCTGGGCATGGAGGGAACATGGGAGCGCCTCTCGGGAGCCTAATGTGTCCTTCACAGGTGATGTCAATGTCAACGGTGAAGACAGACTGTTGGGGGGAGGGGACCTGGCTGGCCTCACCCCCAAGTCAAGCTGGGCAGAGTCATCCCTTGGAGACAGAGCAGGACGGTTGGCAGAGGGGCCCTCAGCCTTGGAGAGGCTCCTGGGTTCTCCATCCTCAGTGGACGGGGCACCGTGAGTGCATCCATACCCTGCCTCCGGTTCCGGAGTTCCAGGAATCCTGGGGCCTGGCGGGAGGTGGGGGTGGAGCTAAATGACCTCCAGAGACCCTCGATATAGCCCAGCCTGTCACGGGTTGGGTTCTGTTGGAGTGAGAATTTCCCATGAAACCTTGCATTCCCGCGTGTGTACGTGGGAACAAAGCCTGCCTTCCCTGCTTGCAGAAACACCTTCGGAGTTCTGATTTTCATGAGGTTTTCTTTCTTTTACCTGATCTTGAACCCAGTGCCCAGTAAAGCCTGGCAAATGGGTGCAGGACACATCTCCTTGAGTTCTTGGTGGAAAATCACTCAGAATTTGCTGGAGACAGGTTGTGGGTTCAAGCTGTGTGAGGCATGGGTACCAGCACTCAGGTCTGACTGTGCGAGTCATGAGCGGGGGTCTTGGTCAGGGACATGCTGGGGAGCACTCACAGTAGGCTAGGGGGCTAGATGGCGCACCATCCTTCTATTCTCTCCACTCCTGGGTAAAACCAAAGCCCCAAGATTCAGAAACCTTCGGTCCCTATCCTCCCATGGAGAGAGTGAATATGTGAGGACCATAGCCAATCCACACACTGAAAGAGAACTCCATCCCCTGACCTGCAGCCAGCTGTGCACCAGTGTGCCACGGCTGTACCAGCCCCCATGTACCACGGCTGTACCAGCCCCCGTGTGCCACGACCCGCCCAGGAAGGAGGTCAGACTGCCATCTCCAGCAGAAACAGAGGATAGTAATGAGTTCTGTAACAATCAGCCCAAAGCGCCAGGACTTGATTAATAACTAACAGCTTACCCAACTTTCATCCCAGCTTCTAGCTCAAGACCAACCAGAGAAAGCCAAATGTGCTCCCCAACTAATCTCACGGAGCACCCCTATCTGGTTAGTGTCCCAGCTCCCCAGGGCCCCGGCCCCCAACACAGCTCACCCAAACCCTTCTCTTTTCCACCATGAAGCTCCCCCCTCCCCTGCCTGCCCTTGAGTCCCCCCAAATACAAGCCACATGGCTGACCCCCTGCTACAGCACAGTCTGAGTAAGCAGGTCTGCCGGCTCTCGCGTGGGTGGACTTCGCGTATGGCCATGCGCGGAACACACAGCAAGGCCAAGCAGAGCGGCAGTAACCCGCCCCGTGGTGTCCCCTCTGCTGCGTGGGACAAGCCCACGGAAGGAGGAAGGCCACAGGTGGAATGTTCTGCGGCAGGTGGAGGGGGTCCCAGGGGGTCTCGAGCTCCCCCCGCGATCTCCGTGTCCATTTGCTGAATGCTGAGAGGTGAATGCAGGGGACAGAGGGAGCAGTTACGGGGTCAGGGAATCGGAAGAAAGACACTTTCTTCCCAGGGCTGTGTGGTGAGTGGGCTGGAGCGGGCCTGGGTTCGAAGCATCTTTCAGGACACGCACTGCCGTGAACGGGAAGAGGACATTTCTCAGCTTCGTTACTAAATGTGCAGGGACACAGCATCACTCATGTTTCTGCCACGGTTAACGTGTACTCCCCTTATCTTATTCTTCAAACCGCAGCCTCGGTCACCATCTCTGCCACCAAGCTGCCCGAGTCAGCCCCAGTGGGAGCCTCCGAGTCCAGAAAATCCCAAGAACTCAGTGATGTGACGGAAGACTCAGCCTGGACATTAAGGGGTCCCGGGCTCCCCGGCCTCTCAGCTCTGGAGGACAAGCCTGACTCGGCAGGAGGTGAAGGGAAGGAAGACTGGCTGAGATTCTGGGAATGTTCCACATTCGAGGTGGGAGTGTGGCTCTGAGGTCACACCACATACAGGGCCCGGGGACTCGAGAGCAGGACGGGGGACAAGCTGGACAGAGGGAGTATCTGCCTCCGTCCACATGGCCTGAAGTAGCCGACCTCCAACCAGGTGGCTGAAATGGCGCACAATTACTTCTCACCGCTCTGCAGGCTGGAAGTCCAAGGTCGAGCTGCTGGCAGAGCCAGTGTCTGGTGAAGGCCTGATTTTTGGCTTGTCCGTGGTATCTTCCCGCTGTGTCCTGGCATGGAGGAAGGAGTGAGGGAGATTTGTGAGGTCCTTTTATAAGGGCACTAACCCCATCATGGGGCTCCACCCTCATGACCTAATTGCCTCTCAGACCCCACTTCCCTCCAGCACCATGACCTTGAAGGTTAGGATTTGCACATTAATTTGCAGGAGACACAAATATTCAGTCCCTATCAGTGTCCCCACATGGGCGATGACTGAGCCAGCCCCAGGCCAACCTCGGGGATGCTGGGTCAGGTGGCCAAGCCAGGCCAAGCCCGGGAGATACTGTCACTCTGGAACCAGGCTCCAGGAAATGCTGGCAGGAAGAGGCAGCCAGCTGTAGGAGGACAGCACTGTGGGGTGGGGAGGGCCAAGCACTGGAGGGCATTGGTGGGAGAGGCAGGAAGGGGTAGGTCACAGCAGAGTCACAGCTGCCAGTGAGGCTCTTGCCGAGCAGAGAGGGCTCAGCAGTGGCACAAGGAGAGGTCAGAAGGGAGGCCAGACTAGCCCAGCAAAGTGCAAGGATGGGTTTTCTGGGGAGGGGTGTAAGCAGAACCAGACACAGCGGGGGTGGGAGGGAGGTGAGGAGGACGTGCAGGCAGGCGGCCAGGATGTCTGGACGAGGAGGGGAGGTCAGCGAGGAGAGTGTGGGTGAGTGGGACACCTCAGGTGGGAGTCGGGGAGAAAAGGAGGGTCTTCTGGGACTGAAACGTGTCAGGTCCCCCTCACATCTCCATCCGATCCCTGTTCTCAGCTACCACTCAGAGCCTAAACCCAAAAGCTCCCCTTGGGGGTCTTCACATCGGCCCTGGAGTTGAGCCCACTTTGGTCGACACACGCCTCTAACTTCGACAGCAAGCCCTTCTTCTTGGCAGAGGGGACGGAGCAGACAGGGGACAGGCCCAGGTGGCCATCCTGCAACAGGCTCCGAGCCCCCACCCCACGCCCGCCCCTCTTCTCCACGCTGAGGACGTGAGGTCAAGAAAGAGAATGTGCTTTTCCGGTTACCGTTTGCGGTTGCTGCAAAGGAGTGTTTTAGGCTAAGCAGGACACGTTCGTCAGCGGGTTTGGAAGCTGCAGTTCCTCGTGGGGGATTGATCTCCCACAACTGAAGTGTCACCTGATTCCTGTGGTCACAGATCTTGGATGTCCGGGATGTCCCCATCCCCTGTCTCTCTACTCTTTAAAATAAAGTTGACTGGTCGCACACATGACTTAAATTTGGACCCTCGCAAGACTGTGTGTATAAATAAATTTAAACATCAGGGAAAATGCTGTCAGAACACACACCGGCTTGGTGCTTGGTTTTAGAAGGATCATCTCTACATCACGTCGATGGACACCGTCTTCCAAAGGAGAAGTCCTTAAGTAAACGCTGTTCGGATGATTCCGTAATCGCTGTACGTAACTGGAGAGCCCCTGGGCACAGAGCTCGAGGTCCGGGAATCCCCTGCACGGAGAGCAGACTTCTTGGCGAGCTCGAGGGGTCCTGCCTGGAAGCGTGCAGACGCCAGCAAGGACGATGAGAACACTCCATCTTAAGGGCAACAACGTGAAGACCCAATGTCCCGCAAACAGGAATGAAATGGGCTTCTCCATCTCGCAGTCACGGCAGAGCCTGATGGATGCTTCCCTTCAGAATCAGCGGCCAACTTTATTTAGAGATTTGGAAGGGGGTTGGGGGGAGGGGTGGCAAGCAAATATTCCCCCAGCTGGTTTTCCCTCACATCGAGATCTGTAAATAATATTCTGCAATAACGAAAGTTATGAACCAACAGTTCATACGGAGAGGAGAAAATATTGGCAAATAAAAATGCTCATTGCCCAGAACATAAACCATCATTTCTCCTGAGACTGACAAATGGAAACACTTACCTCGTCCACCAAGGGGTACAGCGACCGGGGACGGGGCGGGCGGCATGGAACCGGGGAGACCAGCTCAGCCCCCAAGCCAGCTGTCCATTCATTTGTCAGCTGAGCCCTCCACGTACACTCGAGGTGGGCACTGAATGGCTCATAAAAATGATTTGCTAGGCATTTAGTTTTTTAGATAAACAATGGGGTGGGGGGCAGAGGACGAGGAGATGAAGTTCCGCAGGACATTGGCTCTTTACCTTTCAAATCAATAAAAAGAAGCCTGTGGTAAGGGAGGTGAGCCAGAGAAGGAGTCCGGGGAGGGTGAGAAGGATGGAGAAAGAGCCTAGCCAGGCTCGCTTCGGGGCCATCCCAGCACCAGCCGAGCGCGGCCCCACCTGCTTCCACACCCTTCTACCAGCCTAGGTGTCCGTGAACAAGTCCGTGCGTGTGATTGTCTGTCTGGCATCATCCCCACTAAGGGAAGAGAAGGCTGACTATGCACGGGCACTGCAAGGGGGTGGAGGGGGAGCTGCACGGGCTCCCTGTACCCTTCCTCCTCACATCTGCCCTGGACACATCCAGGGATGACACAGCGGGACCCCGGGGCTGGGGACGGAATGTGCAGCCTGAAGTGCATTGTTCCCCAGTACCTACAACTCTGGCACACAGTAGATGCACAATAAAAAAATGTGTCTGGGGTAATGGACGCTCTTGAAGGGCCCAGTTCCCTTTTAGGGAAATCAGACTTGGAATTTTAAATAAACTGCAGAATTCTGGGACCGGAAGGGACGATTGGCCAGCATCCTACCCGTCACCCCCAGTCTTTGAGTAGAGCGGCACCTAATCCCGCCACCACACCCCAAGTGCCCCAAGTCGTGCCCCAGACCAGGCGCCTCCTTGCCACAGGCTTCCCCAAAAGGCCACCAGCCCCAACCTGCCACAGTAAACAAGCCCGCCTCGTCCTCCGAGCGTGATCACCTTCTCCCCCGTCCCTCCTCGGGGCGCACGGCCCATGCCGAGCAGCCCCCGGGCAGAAATGTCAGTTCCTAAATCAAAGACATACATCACCAGCCGCCCAAATTAACACATTTATGGAGCTGTAAATGATTTTATGATAAATAGGAGCTGAGGGTTATGAATCAGGTTCCGCCATCACTTTCTTCCCCTCGGCCCAGATCCCCGTTGCTCTCAATTGGGAGGCAATACAGGGGGCGCGGAATGACATTTAGTTACATTCATTAAATTGCAAACGCGCCTTTCTTCTTTGCTGTTTTCCCCACATAAAATAAGGATTAATGCCCCTTCAGCAACTGGGAGGCCTTGCTCAGCCGTGGTAGAGGGCTCAGGTGCCCCTGGGTCACAGTTCCTTAACTCATGAAGCTCTGGTCCATCGCGGGGAACCCTGAAGGCCACATCTGGCCAGCGCAGGGTGGGACAGGCCACTCGTTAGCAAAGCCGCTGACAAAAAAGAGGAACACGGTGCCTCCAGATGGTCAATGTGCACCTTGGGTGCCCCGCTTTCCTGAGATCTGGAGAAGTCATCCCTGCGAAAACATGCGAGGACTCGATCCCACAGCCAGAGCACAGGCGTACCTCGGAGACACCGTGGGGTGGGTTCGGGGCCCGCACGGTAAAGCCCGCCAAGTGAGTTTTTGGTTTCCCAGTGCATATGAAAGTTACGTTTCCGCGATGCCGTAGTCTCTGAAGTGTGCAACGGCGTCCTGTCTTAAACACCGCAATGTCCATACCTTAATTAAAAATACTTCTTTCCTAAGAACTGCTAAGCATCACCTGGTGTTCAGTGTGTCATATTCCTTTTGCAGGAGGAGGGTCTTGCCTCGATTTGAGGGCTGCTCACTGATCAGGGTGGTGGTTGCCGGGGGCCGGGGTGGCCGTGGCGATTTCCCAAAATAAGACAACGAAGTTTGCTGCATCGATTGGCTCTGCCTTTCGCAAATGCTTTCTCTATAGCAGGCGATGCTGTTTGATCGCTTTGTACCCACAGGAGAACTTCCTTCAGAACTGGCGTCGGTCTGCTGACCCCCTGCTGCTGCTTTGTCCGCTCCGTTCATGCGGTGATCTAGGTCTTCTGTTGTCATTTTAACACCAGGAGTAGACTCTCCCTCAAGATGCCACTTTCTCTGCTCGTCCGTAAGGAACAAGTCCTCATCTGTTCAAGTGTCATCCTGAGATTGCAGCGACTCGGTCCCATCTTCAGGCTCCACTTCTCATTCTGCTCTCTCGCTGTTTCCACAGCTGCAGTGACTTCCTCCCCTGACGTCCTGACCCCCTCAGAGTCGTCCGTGAGGGTGGGAATCCACTTCTTCCAAACTCCTGTTCCTCTGGACATTTTGTCCTCTTCCCATGAGTCGTGAATGTTCTTTTTTTTTCTTAATGTTTTATTTACTTATTTATTTGACAGAGAGATAAAGAGAGAGCACAAGCAGGGGTAACAACAGGCAGAGGGAGAGGGAGAAGCAGACGCCCCGCTGAACAGGGGGCCCAACGTGGGGCTGGATCCACTTAACCAACTGAGCCACCCAGGTGCCCCGAATCATGAATGTTCTCAATGGCATCTAGATGGTGAATCCTTCCCAGAGGTTTTCACTTTACTTTGTCCAGATCCATCGGAAGAATTCGTATCTAGGGCAGCTATCGCCTTATGAAATGTATTTCTTGAATAGTAAGCCTTGGAAGTTGAAATGACTCCTTGATCCATGAGCTGCAGGATGGATGTTGTGTTAGCATGCATTAGTCTCCTCGCACATCTCCGTCAGAGCTCTTGGGTCACCATAGGCATTGTCAGTGAACAGTACTATTTTGGAAGGGATCTATTTTCCTGAGCAGTAGGCCTCAACAGCGGGCTTAAGATACTCAGCAAACCATGTTGTAAACAGATGTGCTGTCACCAGGCTTTGCTGTTCCATTCGTAGAGCACAGGCAGAGTAAATGTAGCCAGTTCTTTAGCGTAGTTCGAAAATTCACACCATGGCAAATGAGCATTGGCCCCAACAGGAGAGGCAGCCTGTCCTTGGAAGTTGGAAGCCGGGGGCTGACTTCTCCTCTCCAGCTGTGGAAAAGCGAGGTAAGCCTTCCAGCAGCAGGTGTTTCGTGTCCGTGGAAAATCTGTTGTTTCGTGTCGGTGCCGTCGGGAATCCTCTGAGCTAGATCTTCTGGAGAGCTTGCTGCCGCTCCCGTGTCAGCACTTGCTGCTTCCCCTCGTGCGCTCTTGTGATGAGCACGGCTTCCCTTAAACCTCATGAACCCACCTGCGCTGGCCTCAGACCTTTCTAGTGCAGCTCCGTCCCTCTCTCAGCCTTCAGGAACTGGAGAGTGAGGGCCTCGCTCTGGATGACGCTTTGGCTGAAGGGAATGCTGGGGCTGGTCTGCTCTTCTGTCTAGACCACTAGAACTTTTCCCATTTCAGCACGAAGGCTGTTTTGCTTTCTTACCCCTATGTTCACTGGAGTAGCACTTCTAATTTCCTTCAAGAACTCTTCCTTTGCAGGCACAACTTGGCTGTTTGGCAGGAGAGGCCTCGCTTTCAGCCTGTCTCGGTTTTCAACATGCTTTCCTCCCTGAGCTGAATCGTTTCTAGCTTTTGATTTAAAGTGAGAGACATGGGCTCTGCCTTTCACCTGAACACTTAGAGGCCATCGTAGGGTTGTTAGCTGGCCCGATTTCAATATTGTGGTGTCTCGGGGACCAGGGAGGCCTGAGGAGGAGAGAGACAGGGGAACAGCTGGTCAGTGGAGCAGTAGGACACACCCGACATTGATCAGTAAAGTTTGCCATCTTACACGGATGTGGTGTGTGGCGTCCCAGAATAATGACAGCAGCAACATCTGATCACAGATCACCTTAAAAATATAATAATAATGAAAAAGCTTAAAATACTGTGAGAATGACCAAAATGTGACCCAGAGACACAAAGTGAGCAAATGCTGTTGGAAAAATAGCACCAATAGACATGCTTGGCACAGGGTTGCCACAAACTCTCCACTTGTAAAAACTCAATACCGGCGAAGCCCAGGAAAGCGAGGTGGGCCTAGAAGTTTTGAACTTGGAGAAAGAGGGAGGAGAACGCTAAACTAAATTAAATAACACTTAAGTTTCTTAGGTGAATGGGCGCATTGTTAAGCATGAAGAAAGTGGGCAGAGAATCAAGCCTCTTCAATGAAAAACAGAAAACGTTTCTCCAATCTGTGACTTTCCCCATTCAGTAAAAATACAGTTCCCACTTGGACCAAAAACCTAGAGGAGGAAAAGGCTTCTCTCTTGCAGATTTTAGAACCATAAATAAGTCAAACATCTTCTCACCGTTCTTTGCACCTGCCTTGTGCCCCAAAGGCATCTGAAAAAATATCTTCTTGGCCAACCAGTCCTGGGAGAGCTCTTGGTCCTTGGGCTGAAACTCCCATCTTTGCTAATAACATTCCACGTCTTGAGTGGGCCCCGGACAAGGAGCAAGGTCAGCTGCAGCCCGTTTGGTAAGGAAGGCTGACAGGGAGACCCCCAGAGGAGGCGGTGGGGCCACGACCCCCAGGAGGGCAACGCCAGGCACGTAGGCTTAAGGTGCCTGGGGTAGCCTCTGCTAATCCATAGTATATTTCAGAAACAGAAACAGTAAGTGAGAATTCTGGAAGTAATAGATCAGCCCTTAGGCTCTAAAACAAAAATAAATCCACCTTTTTGGAAATGAATCCCAGTCTCAGGTCTCCAAGGAGAAGTCTGAGCCTCCCCTCTTTCTAGATATCAGGAAAGCATTATACTCAGCTTGATGCGTTCAGAAGTCAGTTAAAGAAAAGACAGTGATAGATGCGGGCAATATGGAGACGAAGCAGAGGTTCACAACAAGGGCACCAGCACATATCCCGCTGTTGGCGGGAACAGAGCCCCTCATCCAGCCATCAACGCCACATCAAGTCGACATTTGCCGCTTGAGTAAAAATGTGCGTACTTGAAAGCTTGGGGCTCCTTCTTCATCAGCAGTCGATGTTTATTGCATGGTGACTATGTGCTTGTCTACGTCACCAGTGGAGGAACCGAGAGAGCACGGAGTTTCTGAAGAGCCAAGTTCTCAGGAGCTCACTGGGAAATCTGGGGTGTACACATATGCCTGTCTTCATGGGCAACCTTTAGCTGAGTATCCGAAACTTGAGACACAAATAGACATGCACATTCTAGGCAGTACCTCCCCTGCCCTTCTGCCTCACTCCAGTTCTGCAGGAAAAACAAAATGCAAAGTATCTGAGAAGGCCAGTATGTAGACAGAAGCCACAGACTGTTTCTGCAACCCCTACCACAAAGCCGCTGGGCAGTGCTGGAAGCTAGGAGAGAGCCCCTTTCAGACATGGTCAAGTTTCCATCCGTGACGCCTGCAGCCAAGAAGAAAGTAGGAAGCCTCGCTGCTCCAGACCTGTTTTCCTAGCATGATGTGTCTCTCCTGCTCCCAGTCCACCCGGAACACCTGTCAGAAGTAAAAATTCCCGAACCCAACCCAGCCCTTCAGAATCAGGACCTCTGGGCATGAGTCCTAGAAACTTGCATTTATGGTTCCCAAACGCAACTTCTGCACAAACGGGTTTGAAACGCTGCCTCTCACCCCCGTGGCTTCCTTTGAGAGTCCACACCTGTGCCAAACACCTGTCCTAACACCACAGACGCACCTTACCTCTGGGCATCTTCTCTGCCCTCATCTGTCCGCACATCCCAGCAATCGCATTCTGGAAAGGGAGGACTGAGGGGGCCTTGGCCCTCTGCCTCCCTCCAGCTCCTGGAGAGGGTAGCTTTTCTGGGGATGCTCCCCAGCTCTCTGGCATCCATCACCATGTAATGACTCATTTAGGGCTGTCACCCCACATGACAGAGCTCTGCTCAGATAGGCACCAAGCCTGGTTCTTTCACTGCCAGATTGCCAGTGCCCGGGGACATGCCTGGCACCAAGGAGGAGAGAGATGAGAGAGGGGTCATTAGGTGAATGAACTAAAGTCCAACAACCTGACTCTTACATGATTCACTAGTCTCTGCCATCATACTTCCTTTATGGTAACAATAACAGCATGTCCCCACAGGTGCAATGGGCTTTATAGATTATAAAATGATTTGTGCATTCCATTCCATGACCCCACAACTGCTCAGAGCTCAGACAGTCAGTGGGGAGCACAGGGAGCACGCTGCCCCAGAGCTGACAGAGCTGGTAAGTCACCAGCGGTGCTGGGGGGGGGGGGGTGCTAACATACAGCGAGCCTGGAATGAGGCCTGTGCTCAGCAGAACAGTACACCACCTTGAACCTCCACAGGAACGGTCTTTAGAAAACCTGCAGGAGGAGACCCTCTCTCCAGGCACGAAGCTCAATTCCCCACCCCCACCATCTGCACCCCCCCCCCAAGCCCAAGAGCTCTCTCCTGAGCCGGACAACAAGGAAACCGCATTCAGCATCAGGGCAGAAGGCAGGGGGAGAAGACATAGAAGAACCGGTCCAATGGCCCCAGAGTTAATACCAAAACCCACCATGGCCCCCAATGACCAAGCTGACCACCTGCCATGCTTCTTTGGAAATAAATGCCTCATGGAGGGGAGGCAAGGGAGGGGCACAAGGGCGGACTCCAGGCAGCCTCGCTCTGGCCAATGGGCCATGAGCAGAAGTGACTAACTTCCCATGTGAAACTTCCCAGCAGGAACAACGAGAGGGCCCCTTGTCCCGGAGGGTGAAGCCACAAGCCAGAAGAGCCACTCCAGCCTGGATCCCTGTGTGAGTGCGTGGTGCAGAGCCCCAGCCACCCCGCCAGGCCTGAGTGCCAGCTTCCGTGGCTGAGCAGGGCTTTGCTACAGCAGCAGAGCCTGGTCTCGGTGCAAAAATAAACATGATCCATCTTATGAGATCTCAGCCCTGGGTTCACAGCTCTTTAATATTCCCTGTGGTCAAATGCAAACGCTCAAACCGAGGTGGACCGTTTCTCACAGGGAGAAGCGCTGGAGTCCTGAGCTGAACTAGCCACTTTCTTTTTTAATGAAACATTTTTACTTGAAAGAACAGTTAAGAGACAAACTGTGGTCCTTCGGACTGGGGGATTGGGCATAGGGTCGCTCGGTATATATAGAGTGAGCCTGTCACTCCAAGGGAAACAACTGGCAGCATTTGTTACCAATGACAGAATTCCAGCTTTCGAGCAAGAATTAGAATTTTGGGAGACTGGTCTCCACCATCATGAGCTTGACAGCTTCCCGGTACTCGGAGGCTTTTCAGACGAAGCAGGGGGTGACATTAACGAATGCAATTTCTGGGGATGCGTTGACATTCGGAAGACGTGCAGAACACAGTGAGATGGTATTTTCCAGATGACCAGTGTGCGATGTTACAAAATCACACGTGGGTGACACACCCACTGCAAGAATGGATTTTCATGTCGCAGGAAAGAAAAAGTTGTTGATACAGTTTCTGAGTCCACCCAGCAGCCAGTCTTTAAAGAGCTACCACTTGTTGACTTTCATTTCAGCATCAAAGCAGAACATCTACAATTATTTGTAGACCATCCACAGAATATCCGATAAAAGCTTTTAAAACACCCCTCTGTTTTCTAACTACATACCTGTGTGGGGCCGTATTTTCTCCATATACTTCAAACAAAACAACATATTGCAACAGCCTGAACACAGAAGTCATTCTGAGAATCCAGCTGTCTTCCACTAAAGCCGAACATTAGAGAAGTCTGCTGAGAGGTGAACCCACGCCACGTTCTTCACTATCAGGGAGGGGACACACATAATCACTCTCCCCAAACAGGGTATTTGTCTCAATGTGTCATTGGCTTTGTTATTGTTACTTTTTAAGAACTAATAAATATATAATTTTTAAATGTCTCCATTTGCAACTTTAATGAAGTAAATATGAGTAGGTATAACCCACAGTCAGCTCTTTGGGAACCTCGGTAACTTTCACGAGTGCAAAGTGCTCCTTGGTTAACTTCCTACGCAGGTCCCCTCGTCCACTCTGAGCAGCCTGAGGTCCACGAGGGAGGCAACCATGCTTCATCCTGGTGCCTGTGTGGGGCCTGGCCCTACAGTCATGACCATGGTGCGTGCCACATGAGCGGACAAAGGAACAAGAGAATGGGACTTCCCATCCCCCAGGTCTTCCCTTTGGATGGGAGAGTCAGAGACCTTCAACTCACAGCCTCCAGTGAGATCCTTGGTGTGGGAGCTCTTTGGTGTCCCTTCTGAATCCAGGTGGGAGAAGGAGCCGCAGCCCTCCAGACCACAGCATCCGGGGTCCCCCAGGGTCTCCCAGAGCTCCCGAGACAGATGGTCCAGGGGCCATCTGCCTCCCAAAGCCTCGGCAGCTAATTGAGATTTCACTGAAACCAACAGGAAATTAGAGTGTGCCTTTCTAAATTATGAAAAGCAAGAATATTGTACTAAAAGCTACATTAAGGTGTACGTGGTATTTAACTGATCCTGCGTAGTCACCGTTCAGTATGACTGACAGAGCAGAGAGCAGCGGATTAAAGGTTTTCCAGCCCGAGTGGCTCCGGGGTCCTCCTGGGTCCCCGTGGACCACGGTGCTGTATGGGGCCATCTCCCACCCATGCTGACACCCAATCCAGCAGCAGGAAAGAGAGATCATTCCCATGAGGACAAAGGGGCTGTGCCATCACAGGGCACTCCTAGCTCTCTGTCTGATACCTGCTGCTTTCCCAAAAGGATCTGGGGGCTCTTTTCACTTTGCTCCTAGCATTTTTCTGTGTGTTAACCTCTTTCAGATGTAACTCAAAGGGAACAAGGTCCATCTTTAACTCGGGCCACAGACACACAGAGAACATGTGACCTGTTTAAGAAATAGAACAGCCAAAGTTGACCCAGGTCCCCTTCAGGCCCACAAACACCACGGAGCCAGGGCTCTTCTCTGGTCCTTCAGGGGTGGTGAGACTGGCCACTTCATCCTCCTTGACTCTTTGCCATTTCTGCATAGAAGGTATCGGACATGTATTAGCTCACCAGCTGCTGTAACAAATAGTGGCCAAAGTCTGCGGCTTCCCCATGAAATGTATTTCTTGATCAGCAAAGCATAATTTGCAACAGGCAGCAGTCCCAGCGGCTCTCTGTAACAATGTCTCATGTATCTGGGCTCGGGCATCCCAGGACTGCCACGGGATCCGCCCCTTCAACCACATCTACATCCCATCAGCAGACTCGGTCACGGGGTCCTGAGCTCACCGCGAGGAGGCTGGGAAATGTGGCTGTCCTGTGGAAGCAGCCACAGGCTCTTCCACAAGCTCCCCTCTGGTCTCCAATATGTGCTCTGTCCTTTCTCCCACACAGAGGACACCCCGCAGCCCCTCCTGGTCACTGCACGCAGCACAAGCGTAGGCTCTCCAGGGAGGCTCAGAGTCTCCCCCCGCAGGTCTGGATGGCAGCCTGTAAATGGAAAGGGCAGCTATCAAACGCCTCATGCACACACCCATAGGTTCTCAATATCCGATGATGGGCAGGGCCGAGGTCACCCCATCCGAGCAGAGGAGCTGGAGAGATGAACAGCACCGCCCAGCACCCAAGAATCTTTCAACAGAAATCAGATCACAGGGGCGCCTGGCTGGCACAGCACTTAAGCATCTGCCTTCGGCTCAGGGCGTGATCCGGCGTTATGGGATCGAGCCCCACATCAGGCTCCTCCGCTATGAGCCTGCTTCTTCCTCTCCCACTCCCCCTGCTTGTGTTCCCTCTCTTGCTGGCTGTCTCTATCTCTTCGAATAAATAAATAAAATCTTAAAAAAAAAAAAAAAAAAGAAAGAAAAAAAAGAAATCAGATCACAATCTCTCCCTGTTCAAAACCCTGCAGTGATTCCTGATGTGGTCCCCATGGACCTCGGTGCTGGACGGGGCCATCTCCGTCCCCTAAAGTAAAACCCCAGCCTCGGACCAGGCATGGCAGGCCCTGAACACATGTCTGGCCTCGACACTTACCTCGATCCACTTTCTTAGTCCTGAACGGCCACTTGCACCTTCCTTTCTTCCCACCTTCACATTTTTACGTTCATCGTTCCCTTCCCAGGAGCACCCCACCCTACCTGTTCCCACAGCCAGCAACTTCTCACTATGTAGGTCCCCACCCCAAGTCTCTGGGAGCCCCTCGCACGCTGCAGCCTCGTCCCTGAGTTTTCATCCGGCTACGTATGCACACTGATCTTCTGTTCCATCCATGAAGGAGGGCAGCCCGTCTCCTGAGCCCCTTCTGGAAATCTGATTCTTCAGCACCCTTGCTTTGACCAGAGATGCCCAATGCTTTCCCCTAAAATGAAGACGATTCCAGCAGCATCTGCTCTAAAGAGGCCTCTGAAGACTGAACAGGGCCACCCAGCCTTGGCACATCCTAGGCGTTTTATCCACGTGCATTGTCAAGATCCGTGAGGGCAGACTGTGTGCTTGTTCTGTGGATTGCACAAAGACGGCCTTTCATGAATGCTTGCTAAGTGGAATTCATGGGTCTATTTCTCCTGAGAATCTAAGCAAGCTGAGAACCAAGCTGTGACCACTTAGCTTTCCCATGATATTGCACCTTTGCTCCACTCTAGACTTCATTATCTGCAGCTGAGACTGGGCCGCTCCTTCCCCATCACTGCAGATGAATTGATATTCCCCACCCCCCCCCCACAGATGGACCGTTCATCACGAAGGAGACCCAGGAATCGCAGGGCACACTCATCCTGCACTTACCAACTGATTTTGCCGGCCGCCTCACATGAGCACCGCGACTTGGGGCCGGGAGAGCAGCTGGTGTCGCTGCCCACATTTTACAGATGATGAATCTGGGTCTCGGGAAGGTTAAGTGATTTGCCCGTGGTCACCCAGCTAATTAGGGAGAGCAGAGCGGGGTTGTGAAGCCGACTCCTGTCGCCTGGGTCTCTTTCGTGCAGCGCTCTCGAAACACACTTGCACCTGGGAAATCGATTCGAAGTTGTCCCAGTCCCTGTCAGTGCGAGAAGCTGGAGTTGCCTTCCAAAAAAATTCCGAGGGAAGTCACCTGCTCTGGGAAAAATAAGAATTCACGGCATCTAACTCAAAACGTGTGCTGGGCTGGCTACGCAGCCCATGGGGGATGCCAAGGGCTGCTCAAAATGCTGGTGTTTCTCCAAATCGGGAGCTGAAGCCAGCTGCTCTGCCTGGCTCACACTGTGCTCGTTTCCACTTTCCCAGCTCATTCCACACTCCCCAGTCGTCACAAGTGAAGTGCGAAGTGGCACCGAGCCTCGTCTCCAGTGAGCTAACCGCCTGGCTAATGTCCCTGCATGGCGCGTCCGCTGCTCCGATGTCCCTCTCTGCCTTCGCCGATGCTCATAGAAAGCCCGGGGCTGCCTCGGAGCTCACCGAGGAGCATCACGACGTTTCAGTCTCAGACCCCTCTGTCCTGTCCAAACAGATCGGCTTCCTGGGAACGTCGGCCCGCACCTCACGGAGAAATGGGGAGAAATGGAAAGCTGACCGCTTGCGAAGCTCATGGGTCGGGACACCTTCTCAATTAAAAGCTGAAGACAGCTCCTCTCGTGCTCAGTCGCCCGTCAGCCCCGCCTCCCGCCTGCGGTAAGGAAGGAGTGCTCCCTGAAAGGCGCCTCAGGGTAGGGTCCCCTCTAGTGCCGCGCACCCCGAAACATATCGATTTGTACTCCACAGCTGACGGGCGCTAATCTGGGCCATAAAAGCTCAGAGTACGGTTCTCTGCTGAGGGCCTCTTTGATTGGAGAATTAGTCATTGATCTTCCCCAAGACGTTTCAGGGAAGAGCCTTCAGTGACCCAAACTCGTTCTGGTGGGGTGAGGACTTGGCCAGCAGGCTGTCGCCCCTTCTAGGTGGAAAGATGAGTTTCATCCCTCTCCCACCTGAGCCGCCTGGAGGCCCACAGACTTCGCTCAGATTAAAGGATGGGTGAGATGAGACAAGCCCCAAAGGGAAGTTTCTGACGCCAGTCCCCACGCACACGTCCCAGTGTCATGCCAAGTGGCAGAGGGTTACCTGCCCGAACCCCTGTGTCTTGCCACATGTACTGAGTTGAACAGTGTCCCCCACCCCAAAGTCACATCCACCCATAACCTTAGAATGTGACCTTGTTTGGGAAATTTGGCCTTTGCAGGTATAATCAAGTTATCACTGGGGTCATGCTGGATGAGGGTGGGTGTCCTCCGAGGACTAGGGAGGGCTGGACACAGACACACAGATCACGCAGAACGGAGGCACGGTGGCGGTGTCTACCAGCCACGGATCGCCTGTGGCCGCCAGGAAGGAGCTGGGGGGGGCCTGGGATGGACTCTCCCCCTGCCCGTGCCACAGCCTCCAGAAGGAACCAGCCCTGCCCACAGCTGGATCTCAGACTTCTGGCCTCCAGGACTGGCAGAGAGCACAATTCTGTTGTTTTATGCCCCCTATTCTGTGCTGCTCTGTCCCGCAGCCCCGGGGGACTAACAGCCCCAAACCTCCACGACTCTCCTGCACCCCCAAGCACAGCCGTGCAGGACCCTAATCTAAGCTGCTGCTGAACTCATGGGTTTCCGTTTCTGCTTTGCTTTTCTTCAGGGAGGGAGAGGGGCTTGTGTTTCTTCGTTCCCTGAGACCAAGCCTTTGGAGCCCCATCTGCCTTCAGCAGTCAATTCAGAAGTCAGCTCTCCGACCCCTTTGGGACTCACTCCAGCAGCAGGGCCCCTCGGCTCAGCACCTCATGCTGCCTGTCCTGCCCCTGATTCCCGCATCTGTCCTTCCTGGTGGGCAGAGAGCTCCGGGGCAGGGAACAAAGCTGGGCAGGGGGACCCAGGCACCGTTCCCACCAGCCCTCCCCTGCTGCTTCCTGCGGAACTGGAGCCTGGAAACACTTCCCACGGAGGCGAGGTGGAAAGCCGCAACACGGAGATCACAGGGAGACACCAGGGGAACGGCCCTTGTTTGCAAGACCCAGAAGCATCTGGACAAACAGGCACAGAGGGAGGCGTTTCTCTTAAAACCCCTGGCTCAGCGGCAGCTCCATTCTGGTCAGGTAAAGCCAGCTTCAAAGGCCAGGTCCTTCCACTCCATTAGCTGCCCCCCCACACGCAAGGCTGGGGCCTAATTTGACAGTTCTGATCAGCAATTTCAAGCCCATCTGGAGACCGAGACACTGGAAACTCCCGCCCGCTCTTGAAATAACTCAGCCTGGCTCTGTTCACCATTGAGCGGCCAGCCCTAGAGCCTCCGTGTCCAGGACGCCGGGTGGGGCACACAGAATGAGCTTGGACGCAGCCGGTGTCAGCCTCCCTCATGCGGGCCGGGGGCAGGGGTTCAGACCCTGCCCAGGGCTGTCTGGCTCCCCGACCACCTTCCTTGGAGACAGAGTCCCCAGCACCCTGAGAACAGTCACTGGCTTCCAGCCGACCTCTGTGCTTGGCCCCGAGCAGTGCCCCATCCTGGGAGGGAGGCCCCGCCACCAGCCCTCCCCGGTCCTCCTCCAGACAAATCCCTCTGCACCCCACCCCAGCCCCTCGGGGTGGTGACCATTCTGTTGGGTACACACACACCCTCCTAAAAGGTAAGTGGAGAGCCAAGATGGAGCCGGGATTCCCATTCAGGGCTTCATCCAAGCAGTGAGCTGGGGGATTTGAGTCTGTGGACAGGAGGGCCTTTCCATCCCCTAAAAATCACACAATCTGCTCATTCACATATGATGGTCAGAGCAGTTCCGGAGTCCAACAGACCTGAGTTCAGGTCCTGGCGTCCCACTCACCTCCCCGGCTGCCTCCACTCTGCGTGGGGACTCTGGGGCCGTACTCACAGGTGTGGGATTTTGGAAAGTATCGAGTGCTCTCCTCTGTGCTTTCTAAACCTAAGAGCACTACACAGATGAGAGAGGTACTTTTATTCATTGATCAAACCTTTATGGAGTGTCTATGAGCTGTGCCAGGCGTGACTTGGCCCCTGTCCATTACCATGGCCCAAATAAAGACGCTCTGCCTGGTTCTTTCTGCAGGGAGTCGAAGGGGCGGCTTCCCTAGGCAATCCTGGAGGCCCAGAGCTGGAAGGTGAGCCCTCTTTTGATTTGAATCACCCCAGAGCTACCATGCTCTGGCATTTGGGAACAACAGTGGAGCTGCAGACAAGTGACAGTCAGGACAGAGGACGTGGGTAGACAGAGCCACAGCCCAGGATCCTGAACAAACCAGGGGCGCTGGTCTGCCTCACATCCGGAATGCCTGCAGAGATCCCGACAGAAACTCCTTGGGAATCACAGGCAAGCCCAGCCTGTGGCAGGCACTTTGCAGAACACGCTCTCCCTGTCGTCCGCATCGTGCAGCAGAAACTCCTCTGAATAATTCAGAGGCATTAGTTAAATCGGGTCTCACATGCCTAAATCCATGTGGGCCTCTAATCAAATCATAGTGAGTCGATGCTGTTAAGCTCTTATTAGCAGTAATAGTATTTTAAAATAACAGAATTTTTTCATGGTATGTGATGGAGTTTTTAAGTACTTTTGTCATGTCAGCTTCCAGCTAGCATCTGTGGTTCCCCCAGCCATTAATTTTGCTGAAAATTAATGTAATAGTCAGCTTCTGTTGCAGTAACAAACAGTCCCAATATCTCAGGGGCTTACAACAAATGTGATGTTCTTCCTCATTTTCCACAAAGGCTATATACTGACTATGATTCTGCTGGGCTCTGCGGGTTCTTCTGAGCTCTTCTGGGTTCTTCTTGGCTCTGCTGGGCTCTGCTGGGTTCTCCTGGGCTCTGCTGAGGTCTGCTCTGTTCTGCTGGGTTCTTCTGGGCTCTGCTGGGCTCTGTTGGGCTCTGCTGGGCTGTGCTTGATTCTGTTGGGTTCTTCTGGGGTCTGCAGGTTCTATTGGGCTCTTCTGGGCTCTGCTGGGTTCTTCTGGGTTCTGCTGAGTTCTGCTGTGTTCTGCTGGGCTCTCCTGGGTTCTTCTGGGTTCTACTGAACTCTTCTGGGCTCTGATGGGTTCTTCTGGGCTCTGTTGTGCTCTACTGGGCTCTGCTGGCTTCTGATGGGCTCTACATGGCTCTTCTGGGTTCTGCTGGGCTCTGATGTGTTCTACTGGATTCTTCTGGCCTCTGATGGGTTCTGCTGGGTTCTGCTGGGCTCTGCTGGGTTCTGCTTGATTCTGCTGGGTTCTGCCAGTCTCTGCTGGATTCTGATGAAATATCCTGGGTTCTTCTGGGTTCTGCTAGGTTCTTCTACACTCTGCTGGGTTCTGCTGAGTTCTGCTTGGTTCTTCTGGGCTCTGCTGGAATCTACTGGGCTCTTCTGGGTTTTGCTGGACTCTGCTGGGTTCTGCTGGACTCTGCTGGATGCTGATGGAATCTGGGACTCTTCTGGGTTCTGCTGAATTCTGCTAGGTTCTGCTGGGCTCTGCTGGATTCTGCTGGGCTCTACTGGGTTCTTCTGGGCTCTGCTGTGTTCTGCTGGGCTACACGTGTTTTGTTTTGTTTTCTAGAACCCAGGTTCAAGGAGTACCCAAAACCTGGAACTTGACATTCTCATGGTGAAAGGCAGGAATAAGAGCAGCAGAGCCAAACCACGTATGCACATTTAAAGCTTCTGCCTGGGGTTGGGTGTGCAGAGGGCTATATCACACCCACTCACATTCCTTTGGCCAAAGCAAATTGCATGGCCACACCCAAAGTCAAAAGCTGCAAGAAAGTGTACTCTGCCTGCATGGCCAGGAATAAGAGGTATCATAGGCTTAATTGTGCCCCCAAAATTCAAATGTTTAAATGCTAACCTTAAGAACCTAAAAATGTGACCTAATTTGGAAATAAGGTCATCATAGGTGTAATTAGCTGGTCAAGACAAGGTCTTACTGGAGTAGGCCACCAATGTGACTGGTGTCCTTATGAAAACAGGGAATTTGGGTACAGACATACACATACAGAAAGAAAACTTTACACTCCATTTTTATACCATGTAAAGATGTGTGGGATGGGATGGTGCATGTATAAGCCTAAGAATGCCAAAGATTACCAGCAAATCAGCAGAACCAACAGAGAGGCCTAGAACAGAGTGTGCCTCAGAGTTCTCAGATGGAACCAACATTGCTGAAACTTTGATCTTGGGTTTCTGGCCACTAGAACTGCGAGAGAATGAATTTCTGTTGTCTATGCCACCCAGTCTGTGGTGCTTTGTTATGGCTGCCCAAGGACACTGACTCATTCCAAGAAGGAATGAGTAATTGTGAGAAAATAATACAATGAACCCCAGTTGAATAGCCAGGAGAAAGTCTGAGATGGCAGAAGACCTGCCTTCTATGTCATCAGTGCTGGGCCTGCTAAAATGCCGTGCAAGCCCAGGGGAGTTGATGTTTCCCATATTCTTGCCTCCTAAGAGTTTAAGTTTATGTGGTTCTACCTGGTTGTGATCTAACAGTGAGCTTTGGGGGCAGGAGATATATTTCCAATCTAGTGTTATTACTGGCAGGTAGTGACTCCAGCTTTTTGATATGGCGGATGCCTTGATGGTTGCCCTTGGTGGTCCAAGACAATTCCACTGGGGATGTGTATGGACCTCTGCTATGAAGATGCTATATCCAAAGGATGCTCTGGGAACATCCAAGAGGCAAAGGGTCCCAGAGGAACAACGGACTTTGAAGTCACACAACTCTACATCCAAGCCAAGCTCTGAGGGTAAAATGGAATAAGACACTCCTCCCTGCCTCTCCCACTGTACGTAGCTATAAACACTGGACAGAATATGCAGAGAAGCTCTGTGAGGGCTCTGAAACATAAACATCAGACCAATGGAGGGTGACCAGAGTTCAAAGTATCAGTGAACCTGTGATAAGTTTACCATTTTGCTTTCCTCTGGTATCTCCCAGTCTAGACCCAATCCAGTCCAGAAGTGAGCACTGACAAGGACAGAAGAAGCCCCAGGAGAAGCTCTCTAGCTCTGTTTTGAGGAGTGGATCTCTAACACTCAGAGAGAGTAGAGGAAATGCCCCTTTTTTTCTTTCTTCCATTCTTATACCCCAAACTCCAAGCATTCCCACTGTGACAACAGCAACAGCAGCATCAGTGAGAATTCAAGGGGGCCTAAAATCCTGCAGGAGAATCTTCTCCAATTGGGGAAGCTGTGGTCTTACAAGAGTGGAGTAGATCTCACTGTTTTTATCCTTTCCTTGTCCTCCCACAATTTGGTCCAAGCAAAATTTGTTGTAGGAGTACATGCCAGAGCAGGATAAATAAAGCCCTATGTATGGCCACAAAACCATAAAGGGGAACCCCCCCCCCAGATGATCAGAAAGAATCAGGGATACTGCGGAGAGGGAGAAGCTTGAGAAACTTCTGGAATTTTTCCCAAACTGTGCATATGTGGCTCCAATCCTAACCCATGTGAAAAACGAACAAACAAACAAAAGAAAACTCTGAGAACTGAGCTAAGAAATAGACTACCTCCTAGGTCCCAGGCTGACCACTGAGTGGCAGAAAGGCAGGACATATCCAAACATCAATGCAAGGACTTTAAAAATGAAACTTCATTTCAACCCCCACAACCCTTAGTGGGCTGGTCATAACTCGTGGCCCAAACATAAATAAGTTGATGGTGTGTCAAATCAATAAAAATATCAGCATTCTATATAGGATTTAATTAAGACAAAGAGACCCATAGCATAATATTCAAACGTTCAGAATCCAATCCAAAAGTACTCAGCACACAAAGAAGCAGAAAAATCTCAACACTGGTGAAAAAAGACAAAACAGACACTAATGCCAAGGTGATACAGATGTTGGAGTTATCTGACAGACTTTAAAGCATCTACTATAAAAAGTCTCCAACAAGCAAGGGACACTCTTGAAACTGATGGAAAGATAGGTTGTTTCAGCAAAGAAATAGAAGATACAAACTGAAAAATACAATTACTATAATTTTTAAAAAGCCATTGGATGGGCTTAATAGCAGAATGATGATGGCAGAGCAAAGAGTCAATGAACATGAAGATATCTCAGTAGAAACTATCCAATCTGAACAGAAGAGAAACAGAAAAATTGAAAGACATTAACAAGAACTCTAGGATCTGTGGGAGCATTCCCACACCAAGCTCTGACCCTTTATAAGCTGAGTGTCCTCGGAAAAGTTCTGAAATACAGTTTCCTCACCCCTAAGTAGAGATGATGTTTGTCTTCCCACTAGGCACCAACATAAATCATCTCAGTAAATCCTCGGGACAACCACCTGATACATGTATAGGCAACAACACCTTCATTTTACATGGAAGAAAACCAAGGATGGAAGGAGTCTAGAAGCTTTATTCAACCTAGTGATAATTATGGGCTTTTAACTTGACAGAGCAGCACCAGAGCCCATATCCTTACTCTTGACAGCTATCCTGCTTCCTTCACTGAGCAGCTGTACTTGTGATTGTGGAGTGATGTATGGATGGATGGAGGGATAGATGAATGGATGGATGGACCATGCAGTTTGGCAAAATGAGACAGAAGCTTCATGGAAAATTTAGAAGAATGAGTTTGGTCCATCTCACTGCACATTGATAGCATGACCCAGGGCAAGTTACCTCCCTCATCTCAGTTAAGCTTCCTCATCTATAAAATTAAAAGCTAGATTATACTATTTTGGGGGCCATTGTCTACTCTGACAGTTAAGGATTTCAATCATCTTCCTCCAGTGACATCCAGCTATTGCCTGAATACACCTTAGGTTGGATCGCAATTCACTAGAGGGCATGCGCTGTCCTGGGTGCTGAAGGGCAGACTTGCAGGCCCTGGGAGTTGGCGATTTTTCTGAGCAATGTCTTTCCCTGGGGCTTCCTCCAACCTTTCTGCGTGAGTTCCACCGAATGCTGACACTGTTTATAAGCATATTTCATGCTGGAGGGAGCCATTCAAGTTAATCCATTTTCTCTCCCAGGCTCCTGCCTCTTGCCAGTGTGTTTAAGACCTCCCAGCCCAGCCCTGAAAATGTTCCCTCCCAGGCAGTTCATGTCCGCAAGCACCTCTCTGCCTGCCTCCACCCAGCTGCCATTCTCACAGTTGTCTTCCTCCCAGTTCATCTGTCCTCTGAAGACTTACCTATGGGGCTATAACAGGCACCAGCCTGCCAGCATGAGGGACCCTTGGATTTGTCTGTAACAGAAGGACCTATTCAGAGGCACACACACACACACACACACACACACACACACACACACAGAGGTTCTGTAGACCCAACTCTAAATTGAAGAGTACAGCATCTAGTTTCCCACAGCACAAGGTTTCTGAGATTCCTAAGCCTGGTAACTGGACCCCATTTGAAACCAAAGAAGAGTTGCGTGTGGAACCAGGAAAGCATCATCTCGGGCCAGAGAGCAGGAGGTTGTGAGTCAGCTGGGAGCTGTGTGCCACCAAGATTTCCAACTCCCCACCTTTCCTCCCATTCTGAATTGGTTAGTGGAAGAAACCCAATCCCAACCCACTGAAGCTTCACTTGTTGAAAGGACCTAGGGGAACCTCACAGAATTCAAGGAAGAGTTGGTAGGAAGAGCAGGAATAGAGATGGGCCTCAGAAACAGCTTGATCCAGGGACCAGAGTTTCAGGTCATCCCTTAAAATATAGCGTGCTCCTCCGTGCACATTTGTTTCGCTCTCCTTTCCTTCTGAAGACTGCCTTTTTTTGTTTCCCAACCCCTATGGGAAAACTGGACTCCAACAGTTCTGGGGTTTGACATGTTACTGTTTCAGCCACTCAAAGAGAGACTGTCCCAATTTCTATCTTTCCCAAATCCAGAGCTCCCAGGAAAGGGATTTAATGGCTTAACATGGGTTGGGCACCCACTCTTGGACCAATAACTATGGCAAAGTGCTAGGGTCATTCTTGGAGTCCCTGTGTGCCACTGAAGGGCAGCAAGGCGGGTCAGGATGGGAGGGAGAGGAACAGGGGCTCAGGAGTCCATTCCATTCACAATGATGCATGTCCGCCCTTGTTCCTGGCCATCAGAAGAGCCTCAGAAATGGGCAGGGATGATTAGCAGTCTGCCCTGGAAACTCTCGAGGATGACCGGCAATTTTCTCCGTCCTCCGTGGCTTCCTTGTCACTCTTCCATACCCAGAATTATCCACAACCCAAAATGGGGCAGATCCTGTTCACACAGGAGATTGAAGCAGTAGCCCTTGACTCTCTTCTTACTCTCTTTTTTTTTTTAATATTTTATTTATTTATTTGACGGAGAGAGAGACAGCCAGCGAGAGAGGGAACACAGGCAGGGGGAGTGGGAGAGGAAGAAGCAGGCGCCCAGCGGAGGAGCCTGATGTGGGGCTTGATTCCAGAATGATGGGATCACGCCCTGAGCCGAAGGCAGACGCTTAACGACTGAGTCACCCAGGCGCCCCTCTCTTCTTACTCTCTTGAGTCAGTATATTCCTGCAGCTTCCTCACCCATCCTGTGCTTGACCCACCCAGGAAGCTCCAGAAAGCTGGACCAGAGTCATTTTTCACACTCCTTGTCAGCCAGACAGACTCACCCTCTTCAGAGGCCACTCCAGACCCCTGTCCTTCCACTTGCCATAAATCAACTACCCCATGCCCGGGTGGTTTTCCTGGGAATCCCCTCCTCCCTGAGAGCTTTGTCAACAAGCTCCCCTCCCCTGCCAGTGTCCTTCTCTGATGCATTTGGACTTCAATTTATACAATAGTCACACTGACTAACGTACACTTTCTCATCAACTTCTTTTCTACTTTTATTGAATTGTTTTCCCTTTGGCTTACTTTTAAAACTCTGCCTTCTCTTCTGCCTGACCTTTAACTTGACATATTTAATATTACTGCTATAAGGTTCTTAGTCTGCCTGTCCCATCTGTCACAGACATGCCCACGCACCCAAGGAATTCACGGTTTACAGGGTGGAATCTTTGGACAAATGAAGCATCTTTCATAATGTGAATTTCTGCCCACGTTGTTTTCATGGGCCCAAAAAGTTCCCAACGTCAGTGGCAGCCTTGCCCTCCCTGCAAGCCATCACATTACCACCAAGTGAACTGATGACCCGTCTAAAGCATGGTCACAGTCTTGGAGGAAGGCAGACTGTTTCCAGCAATCTCTGGGAGAGAGGTATGATTGTTTCCAATTTGGTCGCACTGTTTTTCTCCCAGTGGTCCCTCTGCCCGAGGATATGCTGGAAAGCCTGATGCTAAAACGCATCAGCTCCATATCTGAGGGTTTAACACGCTCTCAATGCCTGGAGGGCTGCCTGGTCTCTGAGCAGCACAAGCATATTCAATGTCTAGACCCCTTCAACCCACCAAGAGCCCTCCTGGTCACCTGTTGCGCTGACCCACGTATCCTCCGGTGTCTGGAACAGGCTTTTGGGCATGAAGCCGCCGTAGTCTCTCTCGCCTTCCACTGATGTCGATACAAACTCCTGTTGTAGCTGGTGCAGGTCAAGCGTCTAGATACTTTACATCTTTCAACTTCTTGCCCGGCACAAGCTCAGACAGGGAAATCTGGTCCCATAAGAGGTCAAGGAAGGCTTCACTAGGACATTACTGTTTAAATTGGCTTTCCTGGAAAAGATTTGAAAAGGAACAAGGAGGGAGAAAAGGTTGTTCCTTCTAACATGGTCCAAAAACACTTCTCTCCTTCTGCCCAGCCTTAACAAGTGTTCATTTAGAAAATGCTGGACCCAGGAATTGAACGGGGTTATCTCAGTATGCTGGCATATTGAAAGACGCAGGTCCACGCCTGCATGTGAAGTCTCTTCAGAGTTTCAAAAAAAAAAAAAAAAATGGAAAATTTGACCCCATCCAGGTATGAAGACCCATCTTTTCCAGAAAACCTTCCTTGGCTGCTCCAAACTCCCAGTCTCTCCTTTCTTGGAACTCCTGAGGTCTCCACTTGGCTTTTACAATTTCTTACCAGGAGTGATAATTATTGATTTGCTATGGCTATAATCTCCCTTACTGGATTATACATTCCATGGACAAGGCCTGGGCCTGATTCCTTCCCAACATACACGTGTGTACATGAGAGCACGTTAGCAGACACGGACCCTAGCGTTAATCTGGCCTTGTATTAACTGACCCTTTCCAAAGACAAATGACTAAAAAGAACAACTCAAGCACCATTGGGTGAAAAGAGAATGCATTTGTTGGCCTAACAGGGAAATCCAAGATTGTCTTGCTTCAGGTATGGCTTAACCTAGGTGCTCTCAGGACTTGGCTTCTCTCCAGTTCTCAGCTTTCCTTTCATTGTGTTGGTTTCATACCAAGATCCACAAGGCGGCACCTGACATCTTCAGGTCAGGTCACCCCAGCGTTCCAAGTACCAGGAGGGAAAAAAAATGCATGCCCCTTCCCAAGAGCCTGCACCCAGGCCTCATTGCATCTGACTGACTCTGACCGGAACACATGCAAATTCTGAACTGGCCGGCATGTGGGGCTCTGGTTGGCCAGATCTGGGTGACGTGTCCACGGCAGAACTAGAAGCAGCAGTAATTCCCCCCAAAGCATAAGCACCGAGAGTGAGCACTGGGGGAAAGGTGAGGGTCCTCACCAGGGCAGAGTGGGTGATGGAGAGCACCAACTTTATAACAGCAGCCCTGGAAACTGGTACAGGGACAGACGGGAGCTCCCCAGGAAGAGAGAACTAACCCCTCAGCTTGAGTGCTGGAGCGAGGGCACAAGTTACAGACGTGGTGCCCAAGGGGTGCCTTGTCCTGCTGACAGCCACTCTCCTGGCCACGTGGGAGGCAGAGGAGGAAGTACCAGGGGCCCTGAAGCCCAGGAGAAGGAGCAAGTGCCCAGAACACGGACGCCCAGGGAGGTCAGCCAGTGAGCCCAACCGTCCCCAAGGCCAGCCTGAGACCCCTCGACACTGACACCCTCTGTTTGTAAACACCCAGTTCCCTCCCAACTTGGCCCTCTGGGAATGTGCCCCAATAACGTAGCAGCTCTGAGTTCCTACCCCCTTCCTCTTCAGATCATGTAGCGGTTGTGACCCCACACCATCCACTGAGTGACGTGACCATTTCAGCCGATGGGGCAGCGTCCCTGAGCCTCAGGAGATGGCACTGATTTCCTGGATGGCACTGTCCAGACCACCGGCCACTTCTCATTTGCTGCCCGTTACACGTCCCCACGTGTTGGCAGGGCTGCCCCTCCCCCCAGTGCTGCCCAGGAGACCAGATCCGTGTTTCTTTGCATGGCTCAGAACCAGAGACCAGCAGCTGCCACCCAAAGAGGGGGAACATCACGGAGGACGTGAACCCACACAGAGAAGCAAACCCGCCAGGTCAGCACGGTGCCGGCCCAGGAGGGCACCGGGAGACGGTGAGCCTCCCCAGCTCTCAGTGCCCCCGGAGACAGCCAGGCCCCACTGGCAGAGGTGAGGTCACCGTCGCAGCCGACAGAGCTCGGATGAGCGCTTGGAGCCTCTCCAGTCGCGTCTTTTCTGGGGACAACGTTCCCTTCCCCTGCAGTCCTCGCTTCTGTCAAAGGGAGCCCTGCCCCCCTCCGCTCTGCTCCAGAACAGCCAGAGTCTGGGGAGGACTGACTGGGGGCGTTTCAAGCAGAAAGGACACTGACCTCAATGCCCCTCGTCCTACCACAGACCTTGCAGTGCACGCTCTGGCACTGACAGCAGAGGGCTCGGGTCAGGCTCGAGTGTGGCTGTGGCCTGGGGCAATGCGCGTTGCCCCTCTGATCCTTGGTTTCCTCCGTCGAAAGCCCCCACGCACCTGCTCACATACACGTTGTCTGAGAATTAAACGAGAGATTCTCCATGTGGCAGACGCTCCTAGGGGTCCACTCAGTGTCTGCCCTCATCTTCTTCCTTAGAACCATAATCCCCGTCTCACGCGGAGCAACAATGTACCCCCTAAACAGCAGCATTTCCCATCTGGCCAACGAAATGAGAGCACTGTGTGCCGCTTCCACTGAAAGGACATGCGTGGGCCCCCACCTGTCCCTGCTCCCTTTCTCTCATTACCTGCCGCGGTGCTGGTTGAAGCGCTAGTGGGACTGTCAGGAAAGCCCCGCTGGGCACTGAATCAAGTAGAAGGGGCATCTCTTTTATCCTCCCCCACCCGGGTTCTCTTTCTTTTTGACTAGAACAAGAATGTGATGGCTGGAGCTCCAGCATCTAGGTTGGCTCATGAGGTAACTTTAAGAATGGAAGTCTTGTGTGGCATAGGAGGAATGCAGAGGACCCTGCATCCCTGATGACATCACGAACGCCGAGGCAGCTTTTAATTCTCTATCGCTTAGGCTCCTATGTACCTGAGCCAGGGCTATTTTGGGTTTTATGATACATGCAACCACAGTTTATCTTGATGGTTACAATATATAAAGCCATATGCACAGGGGCCAGCGCATAGTAAGCCCTCAGTAAATAAAAGTAGCTATTATCAGGTTCACCCCAGGACTCCATTCTGCCTCTGATTTAGAAATTTGGAATTATTTTTCCTTCAAATAAGTGCTATACACATGCCCATCATCTTTACAAAATTAGCTACAGTTCAATTAATAAGTGGATTTTTTGGTATTGTTTGTGTTACCACCTGCAAGAATAACAAACATTATTTCGCAGCTTACAAACTCTGTCTTCTGATTCTGAACAAATCGTCCAGCTCCCAGGTCCCTCGTCCCCGCCTGAAACGGAGGCCCAGAGAGGCCTGTCGGCCTGTCCAAGTCCACCCAGCCAGTTCGCGGCTGGGTTCTGGCGCTCTGACTCCCCGCCCAGGGCCTCCCGGACAGCACCGCTGTCAGCGGGTCTCTGCTCTCTGGGAGTGCGTGCACACCAACGGCCCAATGTGTGCAAGCAGAGTCAAGAGCCAAGAGCACGGGGAGGGGGCGGGGCCATCCAAGCACAGGGGGTGGGGCGGACATGGCGAGAGGAGCTGAGAGAGACCCAGAGGACAAGACAGGCCTTCCCTGGGCTGGAGGAGGCGTCTGGGAGGGGCAGCAGCAGGACCACGGGCAGCGAGCGCGCCCGCGGGAAGCAGCCATCGGCCCCCCCACCCCCCGGGGGTGTCGCTATGCAAACCCTTGACTTCCGTGGAGCACCCACACACCGCGTGGGCTTGTTTTTGCTGCATCCCCTGAGCCTGGTGCTTTTTTCTAACTGCACTCGGAGTCTGGAGAGAACCCACTTCAGCCTGAACACCTGGCTCTGCGGTGTCCGCCTTGGCCCACCAGCGACACCCACCCTGCCATACGCACACAGCCCTGCACGCGACTCAAGCCGCCCCACCACCGCCGAGCCCCTCCCGACCGCTCCGGCCTCTGGCCCCCACGCCAGCGCCTGGGGGGTCTTGCAGGGAACGTCTCTCAGCAGAAAGCGTGGGCAGGACACGTGCATCTGAGGAAGCATTGCCAGGTCATCTTCTAAAGGGCATTTTGGGAGTGAAGGATGGTCTAGAGGGAACAGTGCTGGGTTGCTGTGCTCTTCCTGAATTAGAAAGAGGAGCCCCCAGGCCAGGGCCTGCCACACAGGAAGGACCCAGTAGCTGCTGGCTCTGTGGCCCATGGCCTCAGCATCATCCCTGAGCGACCTCTGCTCGTCCGCAAAATCCAGGGAGGCGAGGCCGCGGAAGCCCTCATCTTCGTGGGTGTGATTATGTGTGTGTCTGTGGCTGGGTTCACTGGCTTTGGGGCTTTGGAAAAATTCATTCTGCTTCTGCTCCAAGAGCATGGAGGGGTCCAAACTGCCTGCACCTCCAGCTTGGGGCCAGAGTGGCTTTGGGTGTGTGTCTTCGCGGCAGACATCCCGGGAGGAGCGGGGCTCCTGTTTCTGAGAGCCTCCCCACTGAGTCCCGCGAATTCGCGGTGAAGGGAAAGGTGAGCAGGGGAGCGCTTGCACTGCGGGCACTGGCCCCTCCGCCTCGCTGAAGGGAGACGATGATTCATTCCTGACCTTGACTGACCCAGTGCTGGGCTCGTGAAGACAGTCATTCCAGCATGGTTTTGTTTGCTTTCATCGGTTTGTTCCTGCCTCTGACCTGTGACACAGCCCAAACTTCAATCAGGTCTTAGAAGCCGGCTTCCCCTCTGTACATCAAAAGCACAGACAGGCTGGGGGAGCGGGGGTGCTCGGCATCCAGGAAATGCCCTTCGTCATGCCTCCCATCATTTGCAAAGCCGTGTGAGACCAGATCCCACGGCTGCCGTGCGGCTGTCAGATGAGGGAGTTAGAGTCCACGCCGTGGAAAAGAGTGCCGGAAACCATCAAAGGCCGCTGGGGCAGACACGAAGACGAATTCAGGCTCTTAGAAAAGATTGACATCAGCTCCCGCACTTCTGAAACGCCAACAGCCTTTTGGGGGAAATCGTGAGGAATTAGCTTAGTGGCAAACACTGGCCAAGCACAGGGAAAGACCCCTTGAGGGATTGAGGGGAGCAAACCAGGCCAGAAGGCCCGCCTGGAGAACCCCAGAACCCAGGGGGCGCAGGGCAGCCGTCTCAGGGTGAGAGGGTCTGTGGCTCGGGGGTGGGGCAGAGCCAGGCACTGACCGGTACCAGAACACCAAGCCGGAAAGCAAGACCAGGGGGGTCCAACTGTTTCCAAGCAACATAACCACACCCCAGAAAAAAGCCCCAGCTGGTCCCCACCCACCGAGAGGGCCTCCACGTCCAGGGGCCCCTGCTGCCCGAGGAAGGGGTGAAGCGGGGTCCCCCCCACCCTCACTTGTCTCCACTGTGAGGAGCAAAGGAGAAGCTCACGGGCGAGAGAGAAAGGTTTTCTCGTTGGTGGGGGAGGAACAGAGTCAGACAGAGAGGGAAGGAAAGGGCGGGAGAGAGCCAGGCAGAGAGAGGCAGGGGGCAGGGATGGAGTTGCGTTTCGTTCTGCGTGGCTTCGCTGATTCCACGGTTCTAGACAGCAGCAAGTGTCGGGAAGTCCGTGGCCGTCACTGGTGCCTCAGACCTCTCTCCAGGAGCAAACGGGCAGGTTGGCCCTGGAGGCGACCGTGTGTCAATTAGAGGTAAATTCTAAGTTCTGAGCTCCCCGTCGTGCCCCCGAGGTTGGCGATGTTGGACTTAACCCGTCAAAGGCCGACTTCACTCGACCAGAAGAGTCTATTGTGTTCTGTTTCTCAATAGAGATTCATGGATATGTTTTCAATGCTAAGAATAGAATCCTTCAAGGATGTGTGTGTGTGTGTGTGTGTGTGTGTGTGTGTGTGTAAGAATGCTAAGAGGCTCTGGAAGGAGGACAGGCATGAATCTGCCAGCCCGTCTCCATGCATCGGGAAGACGGCTGCACACAGTGTCTCAGGCCCGAGGAGCAGGCCCGCACCCACCGCGGAGACGGGCAACCCAGGAGCTGCCAGGAGACTGCCCTGCCCTTGGCCTTTGATTCGCTTCTCAAGGCCCCCCTCTGCCCCAGGGACTGGCCAGCCGGGGCCTGCTCGTCCGCTCACGACCAGCAGCTGTGTGTTGAGTGTGACCTGCAGGACAGTCTCCCATGGACCCTCCAGAGCCACACAGCGGCATCCTCGTCCCCATTTCACAGATGGCAAACTGAGGCTCACAGAGGCCGTGGGAGGAAGACGAGCATGGACTCAAGCCCGGGAGTGGACGAGCTTCAGAATCCATGGAATCAGGTAAACCTGAGAAGGAACAGACCCCACCCCTGCAGCTGTGGGTCTGCACTGCTCCTGGATCTGTGATGTACCCATCTGTGAAATGGGGACAGTCATACCCCCCGTGCTGGGCTGGTGTGGGGAAAACAGATAACATGCGCTCAGACCTGAAGCACAGCACGTGCTCGAGAAGCTAGAACCACCCAAAGATCACGGACCGCGGCCTCTGCGTGCTGCGGGGTCTGGAGGGCAGGGGCTTTGGGAGAAAAGAGGGGGAACCCCTGAGGGTCTTGGGCTGGGGGGCTGCTCAGGCCTGGCCAGTCTCAGTACCACTCCTCGAGGCAGCACAGGGACTCCACTGTCCCAAGGCCACCCCATGCTGCCCACAGCATCACGTACCACTAAGAGGGCAGACTCCGGAATCGGAGCATCCCAGACCGGCTGGGTGACCCCAGGCATCCACTTTCCTGTCTGTGAAGTGGGGCCCTTGGGGGAGGTTGGGGGAGTTGCCTCTGCAAACCCCCTTATCAGAGGAGGGGATGCTGGGAGCCGCTGTCTCGGGGGAGGACCAGCGAAGTCCAGCCAGGCCGAGGCCTCCGGGTGTCACCTGACCTGAGCAGCGCCCCATGTGGAAGGCCGAGACCTGCTCTCCCTCCTGCAGAATTTCCCGGGCGAACGTCTGCAAGGCAAAAGCTGGCATTTACAGAATGTTCTCATCCACCCTTTGTACTTCTTCCTACAAGGCGGGGAAGAGGGCCTCATCCTTCCCAGCGAGCTGGCAGCAAGGTGTTTGCACACTTTTGATGAGATTCAACAAACAGGGAAGGAGCTGAATCGGCAGCACATGCGTAAAATCCTCTCCATGTTCTGGTCACGAGCGACTGCTTTCACTGCAGGAGCAGAACCCAGGACCCAGGCCGCAGCCTGTCCCGCGAGGGGAGCGCGGTGAGCTGTCCGGCTCGGGCAGGCATCCTTCACCAGCTCAGGAGCGCTCGGGAGCCAGACGGATTTGCCGGGGATGGGACCCCTGTTAGAACCTGAAGATGAGCCCTCAGCACGGAGGAGGGCAGAGAGGGGACAGGAGCTATTCTGGGCGAGTTTCCATCTGTTCCCTTATGGTCCTTCCTGCCCCCCCTCCCGCCGCGGCCCCAAGCTCATGAATATCCACAAACTCGGTCTCGTCTGTGCTTGGTTCCCCAGGTCTGCAGACGGCGCCAGGTGGCCTGTGGGTCAGGGTCAGCAGCAGAAATGCTGGAGAGGACGCGGGGCCCCACTGAAGATCGGGGCAGCATTCCCTGGAAGTGCGTCCTCTGCCTGCTGCCCTGGGACCACGTGTATCAAGTTCCACAGAAAGGGGAAGGGCGGTGGGCCCCTGGGGTGCTGGACCGCAGCGGGGCTTCATGGCGGGCAGAGCTGCGTCCCCGAGCCCCTAGCAGGCAGGTCCCCCGGCCAGGCGGCACCATCCTCAGCCCCATTCATCAAGAGGAGCCTCAGGTGAGGGCTGTGCAGGGAACCTCCAAGGGGCAGAGCTGTGGGGCAGAGCCCGCGGGGTCTGGGCTGGGCCGGGGCCGGGGGGGGGGAGGGGTGCAGTTTGTGCCCATGACCACCACATGGCAAACACTGTCCGGACCACCCACTGGCGAGCCTTTCAGTCCCCATCCAGGCTCCCAGATAGCCATTCTTCCTGCTCCTGCACCAGTCACCTGGGACCAGGGTGTGGGGTCCAGGTCAGCAAGACCCCTGGGTGGGAGGAAAGCTTGTGGCCAGAAGGGAGGGCCCTTGGGAGGTGCCAGATGCCCAGGAGGGGCAGCCGCCTGCCTCCTGCTCCCTCTCTGCCTCCTCCGCTCCATCCCTTGGACACAACTGGCACTTTTATTTTGCCTTTTTCACTTTTTTATTTATATGTTTGCATTTCCCCTTCACATCTGGTTCCCCAGTGCACAGGACTGAAGCTAGGCTCAGCTGTGACTAATCTAAAATGCCATTAATATAAATTGGGGCTAATTACTCAGTCCCTCTTGGCAATCCGGCTCTGGGCTTCTCGAGACAGAAACCTTCTAGAAAACTCTGGGAGGACGCTTCCGCGGGTAGAGGCCAAGACTCCCCCTGGAACGCCCACCAATCCCCAAGCTCCTGCAGCTCGGTTTTCTTTGGAACGGCTTGTTTTGAGGATTTCTTTCCCCTCTGGCTACACAGCCTACACGAATGTACAAATCAGGAGCACATTAAAGATAAATGTCCTGGCTTCTCGGTGGCAGAATGGTCGAACACAGGAGCCGAGCGCCCGAGCCCACTGCAGCCAGCTCTCTGACGGCTGCAGCTGCTCTGCTGTGCTCTCCGGAGCCTTCCTGTGGGCAGACTTTCTTGATCATATATTTATCAGGTCAGGTTCGAAGTGAGCTGTGAGTCCAGGAAAAACACTTAGCACAGAGACCGGATGGAGCCATTCATTCTCCAGATCTTTCAAGCAAAGGAGCCAGCATCTGAGCAGAGAGCAGGCACCCCTCCCCCCGAAGTACAGGAGTCCAGAGCTGGCTGTTGGAGCTGGGGGTGGTGTCCCGAGGCCGGGGGGTGGGGGCTCCGCATGCACTCTGCTGTGTTGAGGGCCACCCCCCAGGTATGAGCGCTGGGCCGGAGCTGGGGCCGGCAGGACGCAGGAGGCAGAGCAGTCCTCCAAGGGAGAAGCTGGTTCACCCAGAGGCCCCGCCTCTGTCCACCTGACATCCATACCCGTGGCTGCCAGGTGGCCTCTGTCTCCACCAAAGAAACAGCTCCATTGCAGCAGGGGCCACAGCCTGCCACCCTACTGTACCCCCAATCCAGCACCAGCCCTCGTGGGAAGCATCCAAGCAAAGGGACCGAGATGTGTGTCGAGCTCAGAGGCACAGAGGGGAGTGCTGAGCTCAGCCAACTCTACAGTGAGGGGGGGGCCAAGCAGGGTGGCAACTGGTTGCAAAGGTTTTTTTCCTCAGGAGCGGGTGGTTCCACGACCCTAAAATTGTCCAGGGTGGAGAAGGAGGGCTTGGGAATTGGTGGCTTCCGACAGGACCACGTATCAACCTTACCTGTCTGTGCAGATCACCTCCTTGGGTCTGGCTTCCCCTCCTGACAACAGCTCAGGACCGCATCGTGAGGTTGGAGTGAACGTGGAAGGCCTGGCACACAGCCGGCTCCAAATAAATGCTTGTTCTACCCATCGGGACCTCAAACCCCAGGGATGCCAGCCTCAATCCACCTGAGCAGGGATTTCTGGAACCCACAGGTGACACAGTGAGCATCAGGCGTGCACACCAACCAGCACCTTT
Source organism: Ursus arctos (assembly GCF_023065955.2). Taxonomy (NCBI): domain Eukaryota; kingdom Metazoa; phylum Chordata; class Mammalia; order Carnivora; family Ursidae; genus Ursus; species Ursus arctos. The sequence goes on along the minus strand of NW_026623008.1, from coordinate 2,432,047 downwards.
TAGTAAAGTCTCTAAGAACAAAGCATAGCATTTAAAGAGTGTATACGGGGCTGACGGCCGAGACAGACGGCATCTGCACGCACGCACGCACCCACCTAGAGCGGCCTCGGGGGGGACGACTTGAACCCTCCCTTCTCACTCTCTTCCCACCATGACCAGGAGTCCTGGCTCGCCATTCGGGATTGCTGGCGTGGAAGCACGGCTGGCAGGGCTGGTGGCGGCCGGGCGCCCCCAGGCAATGAAGCCCCGCGCTGAGGAGCTTGTCACCGCAGACCCCTGTCGGAGCTGTGTGTGATGGCAGGTTGAGCAGAGGTTGGGGACTGAGGTGTCTCACCTGGGGGGGAAGAGAGAGGCGGCCGTGTTGCTGCCTTGGACTGGGAGTGCTCCTTCCGGGTGTCACACAACATTGGATGGAGCTTTCGAATATTTCCAAAACAGGTCCTCAATGTCCTGCCCCAGCCAGCAAAGAAAAGCATCACGACTTGGAGGAAGAGTGAAATTTGGTGCGTGAAGCGTTTCCGCTGCAGAACCGTCTTCTTAGGCAGCCCTCGTGTCTTCTTCTTGGCCTTCAAATCACGCCGTTGGCCGTGCAGTGACAGCCCTTTCCGGGTGTGATGAGCGTTGAGAAGGGCTATTTCAACCCACCTCTCATTTCAAATGCCTGTAAGCGCGCTGACCCCTCAGTGTCCGCGTGGGAGAGCAGAACATTGGCTCCTCTGCCCATTTCCTCGCAGGGTCCCCGGCTGGAGGAACATCCCGGCCTCCGTGTCACTATTCCCTGCATATGCCGTTCTCCGTCCCCGTGCACAGCGCCACTCAGCCACTCAGCTCAGGACCGCATCGTGGCCCTCGGGGCCCCCTGGGCCACCTGTGCACCGGGACCCCACCCAGTGCACACGCACAGACGCACGGTCCCCGCGCCGACCGCCATCCAGCTTTCTGAGTTTTTGCCACGACTCACCAGAGCAGCATCGGCCACGCAAACTGTCTTCACCTTTCACCTGCAGCGTGGACGCGGGATCCCCAGGCTCTTCTCGCTCCGTGTGAAATGCCCACACACCGAAGCTGTTCGCACTGGGCCCATGCATGGTCCACCCAGCCACGCGGTAACGGGCGTGCTGGCGTGCACACGCATCAGGAAGAGCACTTACACACACTACGTGTCCAGAGTGCCACCAGACAGACGGATGTTGCCAAATCGTCCTCCTGTCCTCTCTGAGCTGAACAGGTGCCTTTTCCTGGTTGTTCAAGCTTCGCAGAGCTGGCATGGCACCCACTTCTTGCTGCTCTAAGGGGTACAGAGTAGAATGACGCCTTCATTGCTTTGGTCTCCTCTCTGTCCACAGCGACAGAATTTATCGCTTGTCAGTTGTGTGCTGGGAAACATAATTTAGGGCTTGTGAAGATTAGCTCCCTGGGTTGACCAGAGCAACCACTTGGCTCTTCCGAAAATGAACTGAAAGCTTCCAAGACGTCCTGTCACCATTTGAGAGTCTCCCAAGAGATCACACCCTGCGGCCCATGGGCAATCAGCTCCCCATTCCAGTAAGTTCCGCTTGCGGAGCCCGCAGGCTCAGCCTGGCCGCCCCAGCACACAGAGCTGCAGGCTGTGTCTGCCCCGGGGTCCAGGGCACACGGTGTACATTGTGTCGAGTGTTCTAGGCGGTGGTATTTATGTTCCCATTTGTATCCCTAAGTTTTATGCTTTAATAACTACTTTCAAATGTTGATCTGTCTTCAGGAACTAGAAATAGATTACGCCACCCCCAAAAAAGTAAGGAGAAGCACAGATGTTTACAAACATAAATGATAGCATGCCAGTTACCAAAAACAGGATGACCTGAGAGTGACAGCACCCTGATAATTTCTGCTCACGGGAACCAGCCAAGACTTGTGGCTCATGTCCATCCTGAAAGGCACAGCAATTACTAAAACCGCAGTGTGGCTTTTGTACAACACATGCAAACAAAGTTGTTTCACTGCTTTTTTTCTTCTAAAACAACCAACCCCCTGTGGACCCAGCCTGGTTGCCGGAATCGGCCCAGGGTCAGCAGCCCAAGTCTGGAGAAACGTCCGCTTCCCCAAAGCTGCATGTGGCTTCAGAGCCTGGGCTGGGGTGTGAATCAGCAGCAGCCCTGGCATGACCCCTGGCAGGAGAGCTGCCGAGCTGCGGAGTTGGAGACCGGGTTCAAGTCCTCCAGCCTGGGAGCCAGCCAGCTGGGCAGCCTCTCTCTGTCCCACATCCTCAGGTGAAAACAGCCGTGGGACCTGCTTCATGCTTGCAAGGATGCAACGAGATCACACGTACACACTTCCCCACACGGAGTAAGCATGCGTGGCTGGCCGCTCTCATTTATTATGTAGCCATCAACTGGTGATAATATTAATCACTCAGAAACTCATTTGGGGAGGAAAATAACTGCTTGGGAAAAGCCCTGATTCTGAAGAACACCCATTATTTTGCTCTCATGAGCCAGCGAGTGCCCTGCGCGCCGAGAAAAGACCAGCTGGGAGGTCCAACAGGGGAGCAGCCCCTGTGAGTGACGAGAGCCTCCATCCAACCAAGTGTTTCCATTTGGAAACCTGGACGAAAAGGCAATTTGCTGGATGCGGCAGATGAAACCATTCACTGGCAGTTTACTTTTGGCTTGGAACACGTCTCTTGCTTGTTAAATATTTATGATGTGTTTTATTTATTATTTATGAGGCCCTGGGGAAACACGCAGTCTGAGTTCGGCTTCGTGGATGGGATCCCTTTCATTCCAGGGGGCAGGCTCCAGGCCAGTGACACACCAGCTTCAGGTCTCGGACGGCAGACTCCCTCCAGCCCCTCCTCACGGCGACTCCCCTCTCTATACCGCCTGCTGTGGCTGCCACCTTCCCAGGAGGTGAGGGAGCTGGGCCTCCCTGTCCTCAATGCCATTCGCTGCCCAACATGCCCCCACTCTGGCTCCACCTGACCCCATTCTTCCCAAGTCAGAAAAGAAAAGCAACCCTCTCCCCCAAAAGTGTCGGTGGTGGAACTTTTGTCTCAGGAGTGTTGGGATCCCCACCCTTCACCCCTCCATTTAAATTGATTAATTGACCTTTAAAAATGTACCCAGAAAATAAATTGCCTAATAAAATAAATTATCTCATATTCAATGATGCCTGAAACCCACTGAAACTTGAGAAGAGACTAATGAAGCAGCAAAGAAATGACTAATGAAGGAAATACGCCTAATAAAGAGTAATTGATTGGCGATCGCAGGCGCCTCACGCTCCACCGGGGCTCCTGGGAGAGGAGGCTCTGGTGGGAACCCGGACCGGAGACCCCAGGTAGGCCGTATGTGGCCGTCCAACAGCACCCCTCCCTAGCGACAGAGGGCAATGTGTGTGAGTGCTCAGGAGGCCAGCCATGGAGACAACCACCAAGCATGTCCTTCACCAGCTTTGGCACCCCTGCCCCCAACAGATCGGACACTGAGCCTGGAAGGTGGCTGGGGGTTCAAAGCAAGTGGGGCACCCTGAGCCCGGCAGGTGTTTCAGCCCCATAAAGGGATCATTGGACAAAGGTTTGGATGCAGATTCTAAAGGGGCCAAGGTGGGCGTGGTGGGCCTTTCTCCCTCTAGAACCAACAGATCCTTCAGGGACAGCTGCAGGAGTGACCACCCAGAAACCTGCATCTGGACCAGGGCCAGATCCATCATTTTCCTGACATGGAGCAACGAAGATCCAAGAAGAAAGTCATCTGGGCCAAGCTGAATGACAAGGACACCTTCTCGAGGTTGGCCGCGTCTGATGCACAGCCACGAAGAATAGTTTTGACGTTTGCAGGAGGGGAGGGAGTCGAATGGCTGAGTGTCCTGAGTTCAACTCAGATGCACCATCTGTATGCAAAGGGGCAAACACTGCAGACATGGCGTCGCTCCCCCACCCCCTGCCCACAATGGGACACATCCATGGGACACGAGCCAAACCATGGGACATAGCAGAGCCCAATGGAACTTGTAGGCACTGAGTACCAACAGGGAAAAGAGGAGACAGGAAACTGCTTCTTATCGAGAGCCTAATCTGCACCAGATTCTGTGCTGGACGTTATACCTGCATTTTTTCATTTGATCCTCATAAAAACCTCGGCCAGCCAGAGCTTAGTCCATGTTTGCACCCCACACACCCTACCCAGTGATTGCATCCCACACATCATGCTGCTCCCACATCATATCACTCATCCAGCCAGCCAGCCAACCAGCCATCCACCCTTCTATCCATCCATCCATCCATCCATCCATCCATCCATCCATCCTTCTCTCCATTCATCTTTCTATCCATCCATCCATCCATCCATCCATCCATCCATCCATCCATCCTTCTCTCCATCCATCCATCCATCCATCCATCCATCCAATGAACCATCCATCCATTCATTGTCCGCTCACTGAACAATGCTCACAGAGTATCTGCCAATAGGACCCAGTCTCCATCCTTGTCTCCCTAGCAAGTTGGCTTCACATCACATTAGCTCACAGGGTTGTGCTAAACCAGGGCCTCCATCAAGTTCCCGTTGGTGACCCATCACTCCGACCATTGTGGTCTCAACCCTTTGGGCATCTTCAGCCTTTCTTTTGGTTATTTGAGTCTAGAGGTGGACGTGCCCATACCCACCACCCCAGCACTCTAAATTATTTATTCAAATTAGGCTTTTGTTGTCAGGAAGTCAATCCTTGACCAGTGGTCTATGACCAGGGTGAGAAAAGCCAGCAGGCCTTGCAGAAGGGCAGGAAATTCCTCAAGGCTCAGAGGAGGACTGCTTTTCTGTACTGTGCTATCAGGTGGGAATTTTCTCCTGATTCAGGGCTCACCCACCTCCTGTAAACACATGTCTCTATGAAAATGTAAGGAGCACCTTTGAGTTTGTTATGCCTCAGCTCTCTTGCCCAAGAGAAAGAGGTAGTAAAGAATTCAACCCTTCCAAAGAGAGGTCTGGTATTTGCCTTCAGCCCCTGGAAAGTGATCTCTAAGCCCATGGAATGTCCTGTCTGCTAAGAGTGTCCTTGTTTACCTGGGGACCATGGGCCATGCTGGATAGTATAACAATTTGATTTAGGGTGGGGATTTCCGGTCAGGTGGTATCAGCTCACCCTTAGAGGTACTGGAGACTGAGGTCAGCCATGTAGGTGGTCAACCATGTCTACGTGATGACACCAATGCTGGTGGACTTCCCTGGGGGGGGGGTGTCAGCATGTGTGTGGTCACCACTGCTGCTGGAAAGAGCTAGCACCATCCATGCCTCCACAGCGGGAAGGATGGTGGGAGCTCCACACATGGAACTTTCCTAGACTCCATCCCATGAGTCTCTTCCTTCGGCTGATTTTAATCTCTGTCCTTTCGCTATAATAAACCATAACTATAACAGATTTCAGCTAGTTCTAGGAGTTCTTCTAGTGAATTATTAAACCTGAGGGGCATCCAGGGGACCCCCAAAAAGCTGCAGTTCATGTCAGAAGTAAGCTGGTCTCAGAGAGCCATGAACTCTGCAGTTGGGTCAGAAGTGACGGTGGACTCAGGGATGTTCTCCTGACCTTAAAGGCAGATTCTCACTGTGTCCTGGGACTCGGTGCTGGGGACCTGGGCTGAACATCTACAGACAACTGTTGGGAGGCTGCCAGCGTCTGTGCGTGTGGCTGTGATAAATCCCTGAGGCATGTGGGCAGATGCCTTTTGCATGGCCCCAATCCCCGCGTGGTCCGCTCCTCCCTCGGCCATTATTACTGTCATGTTTTATAGGCAGAGCTCAGATGGAGTGAGCAGAAAGCACTTCAGCTTGAGTCCCATCAGAGGCAGTAATGAGAAATCCATAAGTCTTGTAAATAGGTGATAAGACAAGTCTTTAAAATAAATGGGGGGATAACTTAATCACATGTAAGGCAGAGGCCTGAGGACAGCTGGCTGAGATCAAGGCTGCTTGCCAGGATCTGGAAACACAGCCCCTCCCTGAGGGGGCCCTTAATGTACTTCTCCCCCAAGAAAGGAAGTGGGGGCCCCACTTATCACACCCAACCCGGGGGCTTAATACATCACTTCACTCAACCGTAGCCGTAACCCCAAAAGGGCGGTGACCTTCGCCATGAAGGGAGTAAAGGTCCTACCAATGGGTACGGTCCTGGGTCTGCTCCCTCCATGGCTGGAGATCTCTCCCACCTGCCAACTGCTCCCAAAGACAAGTCCAACGTCCAGGGACATAATGACACTGTGAGATCCACGGACAGGCCAGTGGGATGAAGGTCATGGCTACACCCTTGGAGCCCCCATGACTCTCTGGCTTCACTCCCCCCACAATCCAGGTCCCCTCTTCTCTCCAATCCCACAAGGGTGGGGCCCAGTTTCCTCAGATAGTCATTGTGCTGTGGGGGTTAAAACCTACCTCCTCCCTTCTGCAGGATGAATGTTTGTGTGCCCCCAAAATTCACAAGTTGAAGCCCTAATCCGCGGCGTGATGGCATTTGAAGGTGGAGCCTTCGGGAGGTGATTGGTCATGAGGGGGCTCTGCATCAGTCAGGGTCCTTCAGGGAAACTGGAGACTGATGGAAGGTGTACTGATATACAGAAAGAGATTTACAGTAGGGTATTGGCTTCTGTGATTACAGAGACTGAGAAGTCCCGCGACCTCCCGTCTACGAGCTGGGGACCCAGGACAGAGAGAACATTTGCCCTTCCTCCACCCCTCTGTTCTATTCAGGCCTTTGATGGCTTGGGTGATGCCCACCCACACTGGGAGGGCCAGCAGCTCTACTGCTTGCTGATTCCATGCTAATCTCTTCCAGAAACACCCTCACAGACACAGCCAGAAATAAGAACTGTGAATCCCTCAGCCCAGTCAAGTCGACCCATAACATTAACCTTCACAAGCCCTCGTGAATAGGATTAGTGCCTTCATAAGAAGAGATGCTGTCTCTCTGTCCCGCGAAGACACAGCAGGAAGGCGGCTGGTCATAGACCAGGAAGAGGGCTGTCACCAGGCCCCGGCCGCGCTGGGCCTCTGACCTCAGAACCAGAAACACACGTCTGTGGCACGTTGTTGCAGCTTTCCTAGGCAACCAAGACACACAACTCCTAATTTGTCCTTCCAGGGGAAGGCATTGCTGCTCCCATTTTAGAGAAGAAAACACAGAGGCAGAGCAAAGAAACCTGCCACAGCCAGCACCTGGGGTAGAACCCAGTGTTGCCGGGATCTGTGGGAAACAGAGGCCCCGAGGCTCAGGCTCTGGCTCAGATGCTCTGTCAGGAGGAGGGGGAGGTGCTCAGACCCAGTCCTGAGCTCGGGTCGGGGAGGACCGTGAGAGGCAGCCCAGGACACACACCCAGTCCTGCCCAGAGAGGTCCAGGCAAGTAAGGTGGGCATTTGTGGCCGGGTGAGACCAGTACAGAATGGACCGCCTCATCCCGCTTTGCCTGTTAGGGCTGGGAGACCAGACGCCCCTGAGCGTTGCTGGTTCCGGGGCACCGGAGCCTGCGGTGCTGATAAACCTCGGGGACAGCTCACCGTGGCGTGCAGAGACAGGGACGGATGGCATAGGCCTTTAGTGAAATCAACGTTTTAGTCCTTTCTGTCCTGCATCCATTGGGATGGTATGTTGGTCTGCTTCCTCTGCCGTAACAAAGAGCCACAGAGATCTCTCTCTTCCCGTCCTGGAGGCTGGAGGTCTGAGATCCGGGTGTGGGCAGGGCTGGTTCCTCCGGAGGCCTCTCTCCCTGGCGTCCTCTCCCTGTGTCCTCACACTGTCATCCCTCTGTGTGTGTCTGTGTCCCCATCTCCTCTTATTAGGACACCAGTCACATCAGATTAGGGACCAATCCAGTGACCTCATTTAACCTCATTTGCCTCCTTAAAGCCCCTATCTCCATACATGGTCACATTCTGGGTTCCTCCTAGAGGTTAGAACCTCTACATATGAATTTGGGGGGAGACAATGCAGCCCACAAGAGATGGGTTGGGCTAAAAGCCAAAAGAGGATCCCAAATGTCATCTAGATGTCCTCACCAGTGCAGTCTTGTCACCACCTGGGACCTGAAGAAGTTCTGAATTATTCTGCAGGGAGCACGGAAGCAGGGACAGTCAGCATCTCCGGGACCTGGAAAGCTGGCTCGCCTGGGACCTGGGCTGCTCTGTGACTATAAACAAAACACAGCTTCCGTTGCTTACTCTCCTCTGGCATCCCTGAGCCGGCCCCCTTGCACAGGGCAGGCTGGTGGCCGGAGTCTAGAGAGCTGCCCTCCCCAGGACAAACGCCTGCACTCCATAGGCAAGGAGATCAAGGCCCGAAGAGGGGCAGGCACCTGAGACAAAGTCAAGCCAGCCCCACCCGATTCCCCTACATGAAGTGGAGCATTTCTCAGCTGCCTGGACTATCCTCCAAACCAGGCTAAGAAGCCGAGGGACCCATCCTTGCCTTGGACCCCCAGCACCTCTCCTGGCCCGGCTCCCATGAACAGTGCTGCAGGCAGAGGAGGGCATCCTGAGTCTCCCGTGCCTCTGTGCCACCTTGTCACCCAGGGCATAGAGCTCTCCCTGTCCCCCAGCACCTGCCCCCTGCAGCTCCGCTGACAGTCCTGGAGCCATCCGCAGTCCCATCCGCAGACCTAAGCTGGCCAAGGCACACCCCATGCCTTATGGTGGGGATACCAGGGCCCAGAGGGAAGAGCGGTGTTCCCAAAGGGGCATGAGGAGAAGGAGCCAGCGCCCTCGTTGGATCCCATACTCCCATGGCCCTGCCACTCCACGTCTCCTCAAGCCATGTCCCACACCTCCCCTGGGCCATGACCTGCTGTGCAAAGGTGCCCAGGACCAACTCCCTTTAAAGCCAGGAGTCCACCTTTGGAAACATTTGTAAAAGCCATCAGTGATGCCAAGGAGAAAAGGAGAGAGATGCATGGGCCAACAGAAGCAGAGGCACAGAGTGAGTCCAAAGGCTTATAATGGAAAGAACACTTGGCTCCCTAGCACAGAGCTCAGAGTTCACCCCTGCAGCATGACCATTTACCCCACACTCAACTGTCTTTTCTAGGCATTCCCACTTGATTTATTCCAAGGGTAGTGGTTTGAGCAATGAGATCTTCTCCAAAAAACATTGTCAATTCATGTTTTAGATTCAATCTAAAAGCTCACAGTGTCTCCATGTGGTGACCATGCCCTGAGGTCACTGTCTTAATGTAAGCAGGTGGAGTAGATACCCCTCTGGGGTTGCAATCTCTAGAAAGACCCCCACCTGCTCCTGCTTGACATTCTTCAGGCAGAGAGCAAGGTCCTTTGGGGCACCAAAGGGAGGGAGCCTTAATGCAGGTAAGAAGGTTCATACCAGGAGGGAGTGATAGCAAAGCCGTTGCATGGAGTGTGGTTCTGGTGGAGCCATGGGCAAGGGCGTTTCCATGAGGAAAGAGAAAGGAGTTCTTGCATCAGTCAGGGCTCCCCCGAGAAAAAGTACCAACAGGATATGCACACACAAGGAAATGGCTCATGCAATCGTGACGGCTGAGAAGTACCACAATCTGCCATCCGCAGGCTGGAGACCCATGAGGGTTGGTGGTGTGGCTCAGTCCAACCATGAAGGTCTGAGAACGAGGGGAGCCAATCGTGTGAGTCCCAGTCTGAGGGCAGAAGATAAAAAAAGATACCCCAGCTCAGCAGGCTGAAGTGGGTCCTTCCCCGGCCAAGCCTTCAGATCAGACCCCAGCCCCGACCGACATCTCCATCTCAGCGTGTGAGAGACCCTGAAACAGAGGAGCCAGCTGACCCAGGCCTGGACTTCCGTCCTCCAAATCTGCCATAATGAGTGTTCTGTTCAGGGCGATTTGGTACCCAGCGGTGGAGAACGGACACATCACATGTCCACACTGCAGTGGGCACTTCACTCCCCCTCCCACACTGTCCTGACTTCCTCCTCACCCTCAGAAGCCCCCAGATAAGTCCACAGAGATGAGTTTTTGAGGGAAAGTCCACATGCACCTGGCCATCAGCTCAGACAGGGCTGGGACCAGGCCTGACCTCTTTCCCAGCTAGGCCCTGGCATGTGGTAAGTGCTCTGTGGCCACCGAAGGGGACGGAGGGCATCAGGACCTCCTCTTTAAGAACTCCCATGCGCCATGATGCGGTGTGATTATGGAGACTCCCCATGCACCCCGAAGTCCAGTACCAGGGCGCGATGCATGCAGTCCCTTCGTTCGTCTTCTCTTCCATTCATTGAAAAACATATTTTGGGGGCTTCTACTATCTGCTTGTTACGAGTGTGGACCACAAATAATTCAGGCTTCTCGGGGAAAGAGATATGAATTTGAAACAGTCCTGAAATTGACCCCAGGAGATTCACGTGTTCCTCAGCCATCCCCTCGTCCAGGCCCAGGGACTAAATGCCGTGGGAGCCGTCCACCCAGATCGCCCGCCGGAAGCTCACTTCCGAATCATCGCCCCTGCAGGGGAGCAATGTCTGCTCTGAGCCGCCACTTGTGCTCAGCACACAGCAGCCCCACCCTAAAACAGGCCCGGAGATTTGTGTGGGAAGATGTCAGCTCTGAGCCCATAACTCATGTTCGGTAACCAAATTATTTTTCTTTGGAGGCATTAAGGGTAAATAAAGGCTTAATGAATCAAGCCTTCTGAATCGCTATTGCTCCTTTAATTTGTAGTTTACAAGGTTCTTGTAAATTAAAAATGGGAAAAGAAATCCCTTCCCATCCCGCATGCACCTCCCCCAGGCAGGAACAATTTGGTTGTTTTGATTTTCATGTCCCTACAGCCCTTATCTCTTTGAAAAATTATTCCTTAATTTTTATGAGGTTGCTGGTAAGACGGGTGAAGTTGAACGATTGTCCTATATCTTGTTCCCCTTTCCCTTCGAGTTCACTGTGAGTGGTTATTGTTCCCTGGGTGGGAAAGAAAGGTGGAAGTGCTCACTTTAATTTACTGTTTGCAATAAGCAAGGCTTTATCAACATCCCTCCAATAAATTATTTTTATTGCCAGCCTCATATTGCCAGGAGCAGTGGCCATGAAAATACTGGTACAATGAAGATGCAATCGCATCGGCCTTGGCCCCAAGAGAGCTGGGATCCACCAGGTGGGTGTGGGAGGAGCTGCTGGGTCTGGGCCACGAGAGTGAGAGAGGTCAGGGTCTCCCCGCGTTTGCACGGCAAGAGAAAGGGGCTCAACCAAGAGGGTCGCCCACCTGTTCAGGGTTCACACCAGCCCTGGAGCGACTGGCCCATGTCCCATCGGTGTATGTGGGGTAAGTGTGGCCAGCACTGGAAATCAGGATGCTCTGAAGCCAGGAGGACGTCTCTGTGTCTTGTAACTCAGGGTGGGGACACTCCACCTTTCCCCAAGCCCGTGAGTGCACGGTGGTGGCCGTCTTCCGCAGTGACTAGTGCCTTTCTGTCTCCTTCCCTCCCTGCACTTCTCCCTCTCTCTCTCTCTCTCTCTCTCTCTCTCCACGTGGCATATCAAGAGTCTGACATAGAGTCCAGTATGAATGACACAGGACAGCCACCCCACAGTTTGAGCCTCGGGAACTCTTCCACCCAGAGTCGAGGGAGGAGACCCACTCTCTCACCAGGAAGGGTGGACAGGAGCTCTGCTCTGTCCTGCTGTCCTTTGGGTGTTTTCAGGACAACTGGGGATGATTCTTCCGTTGCTTCCGGGGATGAGAACCTGCCGCCCTTTGGTGTATCAGGACCCAGCCTTTGCCAGAAACCGCCACACTGCACACCTCTGCTATCCCCAATGGTCTTAATTAGCTGAAAAATACACTTCCCAAGTTAACGGCTGGCGTGCACTATTTATACAAGTGTTCATTACTTTGACACTTGCCCGTGTTCAACAATAGTGTGCAATTTGAGAACAAATCCATTAGGATTTTGCTCTCCTTCAGCAGAGAGATGCTGTTTTCGGGTACGTGTTGGAGTCTCTGGGGTTGCTGAGTATCACAGTGGGGCCGTGCACGGTGACTGCTTGCCCTGCCACGTTCTGCAGAGCAGCTCGTAGCACCAGAAGCGCTGCTCGGAAAGAGGACCTTGCAGCTCATCTTCAGGCAGCCCCACAGGCTGACGCTGCACCCCGCTCACCTGCGTGCATTCTGGCACAAAAACAGATGCCCGCCCAGAAGCACGTGGCGATGGGACACGTCGTCCTCATATAGCTCCCAGACTGCACATTTCTCAAAGGCAAGGGCCAGCCAGCACCACAGAGGTGCCCTGAGGTGTTTAGCACCCAGCAGGTGTTTAGCTGGCTCTCCTCGACTACATCGGAAGCCCCCCGGCATATGGAGAAAGCATATGCCCCCCTTCTCTACAGAAAGCACACCGTCATTTATTCTGCGAGAAGATGGGGAGGAAAAGGGTGTGTGTGTGTGTGTGTGTGTGTGTGTGTGTGTGTGTGTAAAACGCAGGACGTAGGCAGAGCCCACCCCTGCTCAATCCTTTGTCCACTGTGCATGGGAAGAGCAGAATGGCCCTCGTCTGTCCAGATTCTGTCCCTTGAGATGGCGAACATGCTGGGGAGCTGGCATTGTAAACCAGGGTGCACACTGCCCCAGCCCCAGCCCTTCCTAGCCCTGACAGGCAGGTGTCAGCTGGCAGACGCCCGGGGAGGCAGAGCAGAAGGGAACAGGGCTGAGCCTTCCCATCTGTCTGCATGCCTTTGCACCTGGTTTCACCTCCCCTCCTCCTCCTGCCCCGGGGGAAGGCATCGCACTGACACCGTGATCACCCTTTGGGGGAAGTCCTACTGTTGCCCCATTTTACAGATGAGCAACATGAGGCTGAGACAGAGGCACCCGCCCATGTCCACCAGTGAGAGCAGACCCCAGCCAGCCTCTCACGACACTCCACGTTTCTCTTCCACCTTCCACACAGAGCCTCCAAGTGCCATTTCTCTACGGGTGACATCACTTTCTTGGCAGGTGCAGAGACATCACTGTTGCTGGCTCCTGGCCCTGCTTCTCACTCCAGAGGCACAACCATGGGGGAAATCTGTCCTCGTCCTTGACCATCTGGCCTCCGCAGCAGCCCCTAGCATCCCATGAAATCCTCCCCTCCCCACTTGCCAGGAGCTCCCACCCCATGGAAACAGCACAGCTGCCATTTGTGAGTACCTAGCACACCTGCACAACCGCTGATCTCTGAGGCTGCCATTGGGTCCTGGAGCCTCCCCAGGGCTGGACTGCAGCACCTTCAGCCCACAGTGCAGGGCTCCAAGCATCCCACAGGCGCTGGCCAGCACAAGGCCACAGCATTTCCAGATAGGCCGGGGTCCGCGCATGGACTGACTGCAGAAAGAGGACACGTTCACACTCTTACACGCAGGCATGCGAGCAGGTATGCCGCAGTCCCCTGGAGCAGGTTAGAATGCCGGCCCCATGGGTGACTAGCTATAGACGCTGGGCACGACACGCCTCCCCTGCCAGCCTCAGTCTCCCCCAGCAGTGGAGCCAAGAAGCAGTTCCAAACAACCAGGACCACAGTGAGCCAGCCGTGGGAAGTGCCAAGCGCCTGGGGAGGGCTCAGTAGCATTAGCTCCTAATATTTTCAATTAGATCAGCACCAAGAAGAAATACCCATCTGTGTAGGGAAAATCTCCAACGAGATCACTGCTATGGAAATACACTGACATCCCCATGTGGTCCCACTCTCTCCCGAGGGAGACAGCCAGTGTCCCTGCAGGGAACAGGGTCCTTTGTGAGACGCACACGCGGGAAGCAGAGGGACCTCGCTGCAGTGGAAGGGCCGGAGAGGAGGGCCATGCATCCAGCTCAGGAGCGGGATCAGCTGGGCCCTCTTGCACTCACGGTATTTGCTGGCTCAGCCGGTTATCCTCCCGGCGGCCAGATGGTTGGAGCGTCAGCGTTCGGCATGTGGCTAATGGCAGGGGGAGGGAACTACCTAATACCCTGCCATGTGCAAGAGCGGAGCTCCCCGAGGGGACGCGCCGCTGCCCTGTGACTCTGTCCTGACATGAGTAATGCTCAGAGTCCTGGAAAGAAGCAGTGGTAGGGAGGGAATAAAATGTCAACCAAAGAAGACAAGACACAAAGCAAAAGGTCCCCAAAGGGCCAGCATGAGTCAAAGCCACGTCATGGCGCCACCTCCAGGCTGCCCTGCCCAGGGGACGTGGCCAGGTGAAGCACTTTCCAAAGGGACAATTGGAAGCATAATAGAGACCACCATATAAATAAAATTAAAGGCATAGAGCCACTTTCCAGGGGAGACGCTGTCTGACCAATGGGACTTCGGCCAGTGTCAAGGTCACATCCACGGTGGGGAGTCACGACAGCAGGCACCCTGGTGTGATGTGATAGGAAGGGCACTCACTGCACATCCTCCCGAAACCCATCACCCAGTCCAACCATGAGAAAAACACCAGACAAATCCCAATGAGGGACAGTCTGTGAAATACCTGACCAGTCCTCCGGAGAATTACCAAGGTCACCAAAAATAAGGGAAGTCTGAGAAACCGTCACTGCCAACAGAGGCCTAAGGAGACACGATGACTAAATGTCATGTGGCATCTTGGATGGAGTCCTGGAAGAGAGAAGAAGAATATTAGGTAAAAACTAAGGAAATCTGGGGAAAATGAAAAAAGTATGCACTTTCGTTTAAAATACCGTATCTGTGTGGTTCGTTTGTTGTGACAAACATTCTGCGCTGCTGTTACTAATGGGGGAGGTGGGTACATGGGAGCTCTGAGGACATGGGCACAACCTTCCTGTACATCTGAATCCAACTGGAAGTTGCAAGTTTACTCAACAAACAGTTACTTGAGGATGCGGTCTATGGGGAGGCAAGCGTGGAAGGAGGACTCCGTGGCCAAGACACAGAGGTGTTCCCCGCTGACACGGGCGATGTGGAAGCCTCCCTAGGATGCCATCAAGAACACCTGCAGATTCCAGGAGTAGGAACTTGGAAGAGGTTTCTTTTTTTTTTTTTTTAAGTGAAATTCCAGAGACTTGTTAATATTACAGAGAGGTGAAAGAAAAAACGGTTATGCTAATGACAAATCATGCAAGAAAAAAAAGAAAGAAATCTCCAGGAAACAGAAATCTGCACAGAAAAGAAATTGCAAGCGTAGTACCACATGGCTATGCAGCCACGTGTATACGTAGTTACGAAAAGGCAAGCACCATCTGCTGGTTCGTAACCTCCAGAGTCGACATGCAGACATGCCTTGAAGACTTTGTTGTGGCTTCAGGAGAGGACATGAAGGCTGGGTCACAGCAGGCTCTCTCCCGGGCTGGAAGCAACCAAAGGGAAAAGGGATCCTGTTCCCTGTGCTGGACGCTGCCTCCGTTGCTCCGTAGGTGGTACAAAGAGCCAGCTCCGAGCACGGGCTTTGGAGTCCCGGCTCTGACGCTCACTGGCGTCGGCGGACAGAATGAATTGTGTTCTCCTCTCCGCCCAGAGCCGTTATCGGGGCATTGCCCCGCGCGGAGAGCACAATTCCCAGACACGGAGAATGCCTAACAAAAATGAGCTGCTCTTGTTAACTTGTAAATTTTTAAAAATGAAGACAATTTCCTTCTGTTTTCACTAGGAGGCTCAGGGAAAGGAATCCACTTGGACTGTAATCGCCTGACTCACGCCCGCAGGAGGACAAAAGCAAACCAACAATCCCTCTGAGCCTCGGCCACATTCAAGAGGCCGGGGGTGGAGGAGCCTCCTTTTGGTAGGAAAGCAGCTCTGAGGCCTCCCGCCTTCCACTTCCTAAAACTCTGTCTGCTCGTTACAGAGGAGATCCACGGACGCTGGAACCCACCTGGCCCTTCCGCCAGCTCGGCAAAGGTCCCTGCTGCAGTCGGGAAGGAGGGGGGTCCTGCCGGTACACGCTCACCAGTGGCTCTCATGAAACCCCGAGTCGGCCCATCCAGCCCAAGCGCCGTTAACAAGCAGACATCCACCAGGCCCCGACGTCCCTCCTGCACCTGCCGTGGGCAGAGAGCCCCTGCGATGCACCCCGATGGCTGATGGATGCAGAATGCTGGAACAGGTGATTATTTCTGCAGGAACAAGGTTTCATTAATTACCCTGACCGGTGGGCTGGGGCCCCGCTGGAGGTGGAGAAGTGTTGGCGTCCCCGCAGTCCCAATCCGACACACTGGTGTTAGTATCTCGTCTGTCATCGAACACTTCCGCGCACACGAAGTTTGTGCCTATTAGTCAAAATCCCATCTTCACGACTCCACAGGTTGTTGTAAACAAATTGGGTTTTCGCTCAAAGCCTTGTTTTCATTTAAAAACGTGCCCCTACACAACATGTCAAGAACAGGGACACTTTCAGCAAGACAAATGGGGCCCGGCCACATCCCTCTCTTCAATGATTCTGTGGCCTTTTGGAGGGGCGCCCCGCAGCGGGGTAACATGACCATGTGCCAGCAACAGCTTCCCTCCTTAGCAGACAGAAGAGCTGGGGTCCCCCTGGCCCTGCAGGGGTGCCGTCTCGGTCCCTCCCCTGCCGGGAAGCAACCTGTGGGTTCCCTGTGCCCAGCCAGCCACCAGCGGCCCCAGCCAAGCCCGCAGCCCCACGCACTGCAGACCCTCGCAGCTCCAGGGAGAGGTGAGCCCTGCGCTCTGCTTCCAGCCCCCGTCCGGACACGGGGCTTCTTTAGACGTTCAGGAAGGGCATTTTTTGCAACTTTAGTTTGGGCTGCATAACCAAACAGCACAGACTGGGTCGTTGGCACAAGAAACAGGTCTGGATTAGGGAAAGTACAAGGCTGGGGAGCCGCAGAGCCAAGCCCCCGGAGCCAAGCCGTGTCTGCCAAGCCCCTGGGTTCTGCTGTGCAGACGGCCACCTTCCTGTTTTGCCACCCTGTGGCCCCTTCCGGGCACATGCACAGAGCGAGCTCTCGTGCCTCTCCCCCTTCTTAGAAGGGCACTAATCCCCCCCAAGAAGTCTCTGCCCCGCTGACCCCACCCCGTCCTGACATGGACACACTGGTGGTTGGGGCTTCAGCATACGAATCTGGGGAGGGGCGAGCACTGTCCGTAACACAGCCCACGTCGATAACATACCCCGCAACCGAACACTCTTGGAATTGGGAGAGCCTCTTGGGGTCTGTCTACATTTGTCTTGCTCTGCACCAACTGGCGGTGTTGCCCGTTCAGGCTGGCATGACCCTGACTCCTGGCCCAGCAGCCACTCGGCCGAGGTGTGCCAGGTTCGGCTGGAGATGCCCCTCGACTCCCGCTGCTCCAGAACCATGGGCATGATCTCACCCTTCCCGAATGCCCGGGTCTTCACTTACCACCACGATGACCACCAGGACCCCTGCCACCTGCCATTCTGTAAATACCTGGGTGGAACCTCTCCTACAAGCCGCAAGGACCCCACTCCTCAGATGTGGGCATCTTTGCCTCCAAACAGATGTGCCCCTGAGTGACCATCCCTCGGGGCAGGTGACCCCCTCACTCCCCCGGGCTCCCACCAGACTTTGCCCAAGCCATTTGATACCCCCTGAGAGCATCCCCTCCAGGCCGCTCTGCTGGACAGACGGATGATGAATACAGGAAGCAGTGGGTGAGGAGTTCCCGGGTTACGCAGAGGCTCATGCCCGTTTTCCCCTCCTCAGGGAACAGCGCCCCGATTTTCCTTGTGGGCAGCCAGCCTTCCCCCAGTTCATGCAGCTGTCAGCCCGGCTGGCAAGGAAGGCCTGGGCCAGACGCAGCCACCTGACCCCCATCCAGGATTTGGAACCTGAGCACAAGACGCCTAGGCCCACGCCCGGGAGCTGCTGCCCAACCACAGAGACCCGGCCCGTCCTGTGGGGCCTGGACCCTCAGCAGCGTCTCACTTTCCACACGCTGAGTAATCCCCCCACCCCTTCCACCCCTTCCCCTTCATTTTCTCAGCTAATGGTGGTTACTTTCTTGGTAGAATGGTAACTGACCCAGTTGTCCCAGAGTGGACGTGGGGGTGCTGGAGCCCTAAGTGCTGTTTTCTGGGGCCATGGGCAGTAGGACCAGCCCAGCCTGATGCAGAGTCACCTTCTCAGTCACTGACCTCTCCACCCCTCACATCATCCTTCCAGAAAAACGCTGCAGTCTACGTGTGGGGAGACCTCTCATTCTGTCACTCACTCGCTGTGTGGATCTGGGCCACTGTGGACTTCTGTTTCCTCGTCTGACACACGGACGCAATAATGATGCCTGGTCAGCATCTCCCAGGGATGTGTCTTGATAAAACAAAAGCTCTGACAAAGGCCAGAAGCTCTGGCTGTCGGTCCACTCCAAACACAGAGGACTCGGGGCAGCAGCTGGCTCAGTGGCTGGTCCACGGCTGAATGCAGAGTCAGCTGCCCCCTCCGGGGTTGGGAGGTGGAGGGATGGGGCAGGCCTGGGGCAGCAGGAGCAGGTTCCCCAGCACCGTGATGACCAGGGCCCTCTCCTCCACCGTGGGCTGAACCAGCCTGCCCAAGTCCTGCCTCAGCTGACCACAGATGGGCTGCAAAGGGACAGGATACGGGACCCTGAGCCCAGCACCACCTGGAGGAATGAAGGACAGCAGAGGGACAATCAGCTGGGCAGAGGCCAGCTGCGGACACTGCTATTCATGGCGTGTCTCTGGGGGCAGCCTGGTGCTGAGCCCTCTGCCTGTGATCACTGGCACCAGGCTTCAAGGGGCCCTCTGCGGGCCCTGCCTTCCAGAAAAGGCTCCGAGGCTTGGCAAGGTCACCCGAAGGCTCAGAGCCAAGGCCCAGGCCCAGGTAGGTGGCCGGGACCCCTCACAAGACAGAGCACACCAGACCCCCATGCCCAGCTGCAAACACCCCCGAGGTCTGACGTCCTCACGTGTTAGACTGAGACAGAGAAACAAAGAAAGGTAGATAAATAAATTTTATTTATTTATTTGACAGAGAGAGAGACAGCCAGCGAGAGAGGGAACACAAGCAGGGGGAGTGGGAGAGGAAGAAGCAGGCTCCCCGTGGAGGAGCCTGATGTGGGGCTCGATCCCATAACGCCGGGATCACGCCCTGAGCCGAAGGCAGACGCTTAACTGCTGTGCCACCCAGGCACCCCAATAAATAAAATCTTTTAAAAAAACAAAACAAAGCAGATAGAGAAAGAGAGACAGACAGGCCAAGCTGCCTCTCAGCTTGAACTACCCCAGGAACACACTCAAAGGCTGCCTAGCTCAGTGTCCCAGTGGCAGGACCTTCTCTCCTGCTGCAGGTTCCCTGGGCCCAGGCTTGCCCCCCGCTCTGAGGATGGGGGCTCCCCTCACAGGGGCCCCCTCCAAGGCCGAGGCCCCATGGATTCATTCTGTGCAGGTCCCCCGTCCCACTGGCCCCAAGTTCATTTCCTAATCAGCTTCTGATCCCAGGTCAGGGAGCTCTGAAAGCCCCGGGGGCGCAGGACCCCGGTCTCCAACCAGCCTCCCGTCCACTCCGGTTCTCTAGGGGATGATTTTGTGGTCATGCGAACGAGGGGTGGGCCTGAGCCTGGCACCAGGCGAGAAGCAGAGGCAGCTCTGGGGCGATGGACGTCAGGAGGGCTCGTGAGCCCCTCGTCTTGCCCGGGGTCGGGAGGAGGCCTGCCCAGGAGCCACGTCCGACCGTGCCTGCGTCCACGAGAGCCCCGGGGCAGGTGTTACAGTGGGTCCTGCTGAACAAGGCGCCCGAGGCGGCAGCAAACGAACCAGTGAACCGTACTTTCGCTTCCTGCGGCCGCTGTCGCAAATACCGCGGGTCTCGCGGCTTCGGACACACTTGCTCTCCCCCAGGTCTGGACATCTAGGTTAGGGTGATTCTGGAAGCGTCCCTGGCCTCCCTGGGCCACAGTACCTGCAGCACAATACAGAAAGGGTGTCCGGACCATGGCTCACGACGGGCAAGGCTTTTCCAACCAGCAGAGCTGCCCAGAGGCACGCTGGCCTTCAGTCCCCGGAGGGGCTGCCTCTGAGGCTTCTGCGGTGGCCAGGAGACTCTGCCTTCTGGAGGCCCCATGGGACCCGAGAGCCCCTCGGGGCTCCAGCCTCTCACCCTGGTGGCGGCTCCCTGTGGTTCTGGGATTAGGGGCATGAGGCTGGGTGTCCCCAGAGCCCAATGAGCCACACACCACTAACCACCCCTTCTTCCCGTTTGCTCGGTGCCTCTGACCTCAGGGCTCACGGGCACCTGTCAGCTCAGCACCATCCCCATCCCGGAGCGGAGCCCAAACCGGACTGGCCACAACAGCCGACCTGACCTTATCTTTGGGCCCTGCTCCCCAGGCCCTGTCACCCTCATCCCGTTTTCTAGGAAAAGACCTCAAGGGGTTCCGAGTGTGTGAAGCCCCTGAACAGGAGGAGGAAAATAGCCCCGTGATGGGCACTTTGGATCTAATAGGAAACGATGATGTGAAATGAGGGGTTTCGTTCCTGCCGTCCCCGGTGATTTATAGGGACAGGCCCCATAATCAGAAACAAAATGTCTATTTTCAGCTGCGGATTCTAACAAGTGAATATATTACAATAACTTTATTAAAAAAATCAATGCACATCAATTCAATTTTCAAGTTAATTGCCTTCCTCACGCTGCAGCGTGAGAGGCCTGGCAGCTACATTATGCCTCTGATTTATGCAGAGCGGCTAGCAAATAATTCATCCGCTGTCTTATTTGTTTCCACCAGAAAGTGGCAGAAGTTGAGCGAGAGCCTCCCTGCCCAGCGCACCTGCCCTGCTAACAGGTGAAGCAGGTCTGGGCGGGCTCCAGGCGGGCTGGCGGCCCTCGGAGTCCCAGGGGCCCCGAACCTTCCCCACACACTCATCAAGGTGAGGGTGGGCAAAGGGACGCCCCCTGGACCGTCTGAGCAGAGATGGGCCCCGGGGCCGTGCCCCCGCTCTGCAGCCTCGGCCTCCACGCCTCTAAGGGGGACGAGAACCCCAGGACGCCGGCATCTACGTGGGCCCAGCAATGCCCCCACCACCACCACGTCGTCGTTGTCATGCCCTTACCGCTGGTATGAAATCAACATTATTATAATTTGTAAATAGTTACAGTTGTCCCTCTGCCACAGAGTTGCGGAATTACGTGCGTGTGGAATTACTCACGCACGCTGTCGAATTTACATATGCAAGTTGCCATCATCCCCTAAAGACCTGCCAGGTCGTAGGCGTGTGTTCCCGACAAACAGATCCCTGTGAATCAGGTCTCCCAGCAGGACACCAGTGTCACCTCTGCTCTCCTGGGGACAAGGTGTCTCCACCTCTTGGAGAGACATCGTCCCCCCAGCAGCCCAGGGCTCACGGGTCTGTGGGTCCACCCCGGCCGGCACGAGCCCACACTCCCTTGGCCCCCTCCACACACCTGTCCTGACCCTGAGCCCACCTGGGCAAGGGTGCTGTTTATGCACAGGGGGACCAGGGTGCAGGAGAGAAGATGGAGCCGGCTCCAAGCCCTGGATGGGGAGCCTGACGTTTTCCCCCACAGCCCCTAGAGGAGTCCACCTGTAGAAGCTGGCTTACCTGGCCTGGGGCAGCCATTTCTGGGAGCTCCGCCACCTCCCCGAGTTAGCAGAGGGGAGGCCCGGGCTAGGTGCTGACACACCTGTTGTGACCCGGGCATGGTGTACACACTCCTTCTTGCACTGCCGTCCACCTGCCGTGTCAGCACTGACAGTACAGACTCCCTGAAGCCAGGAACCAGCAAGCAGAAGACCTGGGCTTGTGCCAGGCCCGTCTGCCTCCAGGGCCACAGTCCGAACCACAACTTCCAATGGCCACCTCCCAGGACAGCACCCAGTGTGGGCCACCTGCAACAAAGGCCCGCCTCTGGGTTGGTTTGTCATTTGAGGGATTCTGGGTAGAGCCCAGGGGTCCAGCATCACTGGGATACAAGAACACAGAGCTCTCCTCAGCAGGTGAGGGGGACAAGCCCTGGGGAGATGCTGAGCCCTCACCTCTGCCCTCTGCCCCCCAGGCTGCAGAGAACCAGGAGCTGGACCATAGACTGGAGCCCTGCAGCCTGGGTCCATGATAAGCTGATGGGAAAAGTGCTTCCTACTTTGGAGGGCTGCTGGCTGTGACCCTGGGGCTCCCTCCCCTCTGCCCCTCGGACACACACACTCCCCCACCCCCCGCCCAGAAACGGCAGCCCCACCTGCCAGCATAAATCCTGCCTCCACGCGGCCAAACCTGTCTGAATATAACTGGCTGTTTGGAAGGCGCTCAGAACCCCGTGGCAAACCTCTGTTCTGAGCATGTTCCGAGGCACGGGCTTCTTCCTGTCTCACATCTGACAGGTTAATTATTTATTAAGGGTAATGGGTTTAATCTAAACAATTACTTCCAGCTGGATTCTTCTCTAAGTCACTTGAGCTGGTGAAGAAACATCACACACTCCTGGGCTGAATGCCAAGCCTGACAGCGCACCCTGACATTCCCGCAGGCTGAGATTGACAGTGGCATCGGAGACAAGACAGAGAACAATGCAGGGAGGGTCACCTGTGGGGGTGCAGAGCACAGTGTGTGGGACGCGGGGAGGGGGGAGGCTGAAGGTGCAGGAGTGCAGACGATGCGGGAGGGGTGACAAACAGGAGCCACGCTAAGAAATTTGGACTATATCCTGAAAGCCCTGGAGTTTCAAACCAGAAGTGATATTATTGCCATGGGGGACATTTGGAAAAGGTTTTGAAGGATGGGTAGGAGTTCTCAGAAAGAAACATATGAAGGTTGGCGTCCCAGGAAGAGGAGGCAGGACGCACACATACAAGGGTTTGTGCAAGAACCCGGGAGCTTCACAGGGGCAGGTCGCGGGACAGGATCATGGAGAAGCTGCCGGAGAAATGGCTGTAAAGGAAGCAAGGACTGAGGGGCACTGAATACCAGGTTCTGGAGCCCAGGTCTCGACCTGAAGACTGTGGGAAAGGAGCCGAGGGGTCAGTGGTGGGGAGCTTTCTCAGCCGGAGTCACACACTCATCTTCGTGCGTTAGAGATGACGCGAGTGGGCTTATGGAAGCTGAACTTGGCATTGGAGGCAGGGGTCACAGGATAGTCTGGAGGACACAGAAAGGGCCTGAGAACAGACTTTTTAAAATGTGAATCTCTCTATTTATTGACATAAATATAAAGTAACACAGAAAGAATCGCCAAAGAAAATCAGAATCCCCCGTCGTTCTGCCACCAAGCAGTAAACTGCCTTTGCCTACCCCGTTCAATCCTTCCGGCCTTTGGTCTGACGAGTCAAGGTGCAGTTTTGCAAAACCAGGATATAGTGAACCTGATTGTATCGTAACCTACCTGCGTGCTTAACATGTTCCGAAAACGTGGCGAACGTCTCACCGTCGTCCCGCGTGACTGTACCATAACGTACTTAAGGTCGTTTTTCACTGTTTTGAACATGCTGGTGAAGCCCTTGGCCCCCAAATCTTGGTGCACATCTCAAACAGTTTTTCAGAATAACAAATCCTGGTAGTGGAGTTGCTGGGTCTTGGCATAAGGACATGGGGCAACCTTTGAAATGGCTGCTAAGCCCCCGAGGAAGGTTGTCCCAGTTGCACTCCCACTCCAGCTCCAGGACTGCAGGCTTTGAGTTTGTGAATCGTTCCTCCGTGTCTCAGGTCTCCGGGCCCCTCGTGCACGCTGCTCCCTGCCTGGCATGCTGTTCCCTGCGCCGTCACAGGGCTGGGTCCCCACTCTCCATGTTTTGGGGACACCATTCCCAATCATCCTAACTGCATGGGTGCCCCCTCCCCGCAAACCCACTGCTGTTCTCTGCCCCCCCAGCCTCCAGCCAGCCTGCGAGCTGCCGGAAGTCTCACACTCAGGGTCTTACCAGGGCCCGGCGTATAGCAGGTGCTCGCTCAAGATCTTGGAGGAAAATGAGGGAGGCGGTGGATGCGTGAAACGGGCATTTGTCTTTTTTTCTTTCTGATTTTACAGACGTCTCTCTATGATTGACTCCCTGCATTTTCAAGAGAAAGGCTTGCGCTCCTGGAGTGGCATCAGTCGCTCCCTCCGGCAGAGGTTGGTGGCCAACCTGTAGGACTCCCCGCACACCCGGGGTATCTCCACCCCATGTCCTCTCCCCGCCTCCCTCCCTTTCCTCCTCCTAGAAAACCTCACTCCCGGCTCCCGGCTCTACTCCCAGAGCGGGCTCCGGGCGCCCGGGTCAGCCAAGGCTGCACGGCCCAGCGGTCAGCTCACTGCACTGTCCCCGCAGGCCGACTCCCACCCATCTCTCCTGGAAGACTTTGCCTGGCCAGGCCCTGGGGAGACCGGGCTCCTCCGAGAAGCTGATGCGAGCAGCGATTTGGCCCGAACTCTGCCCTGTAGCTGTGGGTGCAGCGTGGTGCCTTTAGGAAGTGATGGTGCACGTGTGAGCAGTTAACTTCAGGAACTGACCTTAAGGTGAAGGAGACAGAATTCCTCCTTGTGAGATAAGCTCGCAGAAAGAAGACCCCAGGGCACAGCAGGGGCTTGGGCGGGAGTCCTGCCAGGCAGGCTGGAGGCTCCGAGCTCCTGGACAGGTGCTGGAGGCCCTGGGGAAGCCGTGTGCACGCAGGGGCCAAGCTCTGCATGTTCCCAGCAAAAATTGTTGACCAGAAAAGCCCATTCCATTCCTCTGGCCGGCACCTGGGATAATGGGTCCAGACAGACGGGACAATGCAGGGGGACTGCCACTTCTGCATGGAAACACGGCCCGGAACGCCAGCCCCTGGCCCGCACGCTGGAGTGTGCATGTCCCTTATCACCGCCCGGAACGACCCCTCTGACCGCTGCTCCACAGGCTCCCACCGTCACCGCAGACGCTTAGCTCCCTGGTGCTGAGTGCGGCCTGGCGGCTGCTCCGGTCCCCACCATACCCACGGAGGAGCACGGAAGAGCCCAGGACGGTGTTCCCCTCTTTCCCTGGAAAAGTGGGAACTCACCTCTGACGAGGAGGTCCTGGCCCCACAACAGACCCACTGCTGTGGCTCCGTGTCCCTGCCAGCAGCTGTTCTAGACCAGCCGTACCGTCGCTGGAAGGAAAGGGGCACACTGGAGGCTGGACAGGAGGTGACAGCCATGTCTCTTCTGCACAGCGGCCCGGAGACCACCGCCAAAGCCCTGACCGCCATCAGAGGCTGGCTCCCGTCCACCGTGTGCACGGCCCACAGAGGAGAAGAGAGAGTGGCACGGACCTGCTCTCTCCCTCGGACGCCTGGTGTGAAGGGCCGTGGAGGACACTCAGATGTGATTTAGCGGGCAGAGCCCACACGCGGGTGTGCACACGCAGTGGTGCAAGCAGTACCTGCCTCCAAAGAGCTTGTAAAGTGCGCAGCCTTGCAGTCTGCACCCTGCGGGGCTCGGCAAGGGCCCCGTGGGACCGCGGTTCATTTGCGGCTAGGAGGATGCAATTTCCTGGTTTGGAGGCTCGAGCCCCGGAACTGAACAACAGTCCTGGGCGCCTCCAGAGGCTGTGAATGGCTGAGCTGAGCTGGTTGCATGTCAGAGGGAGCTGGGGCAGCTCTCCTTGGTGAAGGGACAAGGAGAGCCCTGCTGAGCCTCCTTCCCGAAGGGAGCAGAGGGAACCTGGTTTCAGAGGGCAGGAGCTGGGGCTGAGGATGCTCAGAGAACCCCACCAGCCCCTCACTCTGTGCCGTCCGCTGGGGGGCACCGCCCCGGCCAGCTCCCGTGCTCCATCCCTCCGCTCTGTACCCCTTGGTGGCACTCAGGGAAGGTAAACTAAACCTGGCATTAGCCTAATTAGTCATAATTAGGAGGCCTGACCTGCTGCAAATGTAATCAGGCGATTCATTTCAAATCCAGATATAATTGACTTTTGGATTACCCACTGTCTGGGATTATTCAAGCTAATGCCTTCTTCCCTCCCGTAAACTGTTCAGACCCTAAAGTGAGGCCCCATCTCCCGCTGCTCTGGCTTCCTGCTGCAGAGGCCTAGCTGCTCCCCTCTGGTTCTGCCTCCCCCATCAGCCCCACCTGCCCCTTCCCTCTTCCCCCTCCCTCCTCCGTCAGCCTCCCCCTCCTCCCTCTTGCAGCTGCCCTCTCCCAGCACCTGCCTGGTCCAGATCCTGGGTCCAGAAACACACCCATGTTAAAATCTTCCCGCTCTGGTCCCACCCTAAACCAGGCTCTGCCCTCCCAGCGCCTCCCAGCCACCAGAAGGAAAATAGTTGGGGCCAAACCAGCTGGAGGAGCTGACCTATATCCACCGTGAATCAGTTTGCCACAAAATATTGTTCTATCTTGGTGTCGTGAGGGGTTATAAACCCAGCGAGGGGGGCGCGTAGTGCCGAGGGAGGAGGAAGACCCCTGGGCCAGCAGCGGACATCACCCCGTACTGGAGAGGTGAAGGGTCAGACCTCACTAGGGCCAGTGTGTGCAGGGAACCCCCAGCCCCGCGACAGGAAGAAGCAGCGCCCGCGGGGTCCTAAAAGCCTGGTCCCCAGCGTAGATGAGGGAGGGGGCCCCACGGGCAACCTCAGCCCCACAGGAATCACTGCCTGCTGCTGGATTGGTCATGGTGACACACGGCTCTAGGGCAGAGTCCCCTGGGGTCTTCCTGCTGTTTTAGGGGCAGACAAATGAACCTGAAGCCCTCGTCTGTCTCATGAGGAAGCACGTTTCTGCAGATTTCCACGAGGTCCCGACCTCTCGGACCTCGGAGCCACAGAAGGAGAGTCCTGGACTCCTGAGTCCTCTGGAGGAGTGCTCCCTCCTCTGGGCAGTGCCCCCAGCCTGCACCACAGGTGCTCTCTCCGCCCCGCGCCAACCTGCGCGGACGCCCATGCATTCAGGAAACCGCGCTGGCTTGTTGGGAGATGGGCGGCCAGAGGGAACCCACGGACAGCTCAGAGTCACTCACATAGCCTCCAGGACCTCCTGACCCACCCTCCGCCTTCTCTTGTCTGCTCTCACCCCACCCCAAGTCCCCGTCCTTTCTCCTCTCTCGCTGGGCCTCAGAAACCCACCTTCCATCTCCAGCCACTCAGCAAGGCATTTTCCCAAATGAACACAGTTCCCTTCCAGAAAGGAATTCTGTTGCCAACGATGAACATGATACATAATTTTTTCCTCTGCTGCCAATTCCAGACAGAAGTTACGCCCACATTCAGAACCTAGAGCATAAGTGTTTCTCAAGGCTGGGCTCTCAGAGAATGGTGGTGTTCCAGAGCCTTCCATGACCCTCACTGCCAGGCTCCGTGTGGGTCAGAGAAGCACAGGACAGTTCCAGCCGTCACCCTGCTAGTCCAGCTGCATATCTCTGCTTCGGGAAGCCTTCCTCCCCTTCCCCGGTCAGCCGCTCTGCATCCTACAAGATATGGCTCAGGGGACACCGCCCGTGAAGTCCCCCCAGTCATCTCCAAGTGGACCCACCCCTGTCCAGTCACCTGTCATGCTCCACAGTGTTAAGGGGAGAAGTCTTTCTGCTCTTCTGGTCTACAAGCCCCTCAAGAGAAAGGCTGACGGAGGGAAAGGGGAGGCCCAGGAGGGAGGGTTTCTCATCCATCCACCCATGGGGCCTGGGTCTGTTAGCTGTGTGGACACCCTCAAACAGGCAAATGGAGTAGCACAGTGAGGTCAGCTTCTCAGAAAATTAGCAGACTAATGTTCACGGGCCCTGTTGAGAGAGCTTGCAAAGATGGGTATTGGCGCTCCCTGAGGGCTGGCGGTCCTATGGCATAGCTCACCGTCAGCCTGGGTCCGGCATCCCCCACACTCCACCCCATATCTAGAACCGGGCCTCCCGCCCAAAGGCCAAGTTGAGGGTGGCTCTCGCCCACGGTGAGGCAAAGGCATCTGCTCGTCCGTGAAAACCCCGCGCCCCTGCAGTTCCCAGTGCCTCACGGTGAGGGGCCACAGTGGGCTTTGAGCAGGAGCGAGGCCACGGCTAGATGAAGATGCTCCGGCTGTCTCTTGCCCGGATGTCGACAAGCTGGCACCCCCGCGCTGAGACGCACCAGCGATGGAAAGGCCTGGGCCCCAAGTCACTGCAGGGGCAGAGCTGCCCTGGGAGCTGCCGGCTCCGTGGCAAACGAACATGAATGCGAAATAAACGTTCACTGTGTAAAAGCCTTAGGATGTGGGGACTGCGTGTCACCGCATGTGGCTGGTCACACAGACTGAAACGTGCGGGCTAAGTCCCAGGGCAGAGCTAGCTTTCCAGTCCTTCTGGCGAACGACAGAATCTACTCCTCACTGTGTCCCAGACAGCGGCAGCGAGCAGGGGGAAGGTCTGAATGAGGGTGAGGGGGCCAGAGGCAAGGGCACCTGTCCCGGGCCCCACGGGGCGAAGGCACCCCCTGCCCGGCTTCTCAACGACAGCCTGCTCCACTAAGGTCACCCACCGCAGGGTCCCGGCTTCGCCACCAAGTGCACATTCTAGAACCTCCGCTAGTGGAGGAGGCACCTGCGCCCAGAGGCCCCGCACGGCAGCCCCACCTAAGATCCTCCATCCGCTCGCCAGCTGCAGGACCGAGGCAAGGAACTCACCAGCCCCGCGCCGGGCTTCCCACTCCGTCCGGGGGAGAACGTGCCTCCTCGAGGCCCAGTGAGGATGAAACCAGCTGACGATGGAAGCACGTAACAGGTGCTCAACACAGGCAGGTGTCTGTGCACACGTGTGCACACACACACCCACACACGTACACACGCCCACACACACGCCCGCACACATGTGCACACACACGCTCACACGTACACACGCCCACACACGCACATGCACACACACGACCACACACACGGCCACACACACATACACATGCCCACACGCCCGCACACATGTGCACACACACTCACACGCATGCACACACCCCACCCACGTACACCTGCCCACATACGTGTACACACATGACCCCATACACGCACCTACATGCACACAAGTGCACAGAGGCCCACTCATGTGTTCACACACCGACACGCACATGCACACACACAGTGGGAATCTGCCCTTCCCAGCAGAGGTCACCATGTGCCAGGCCCACCAGCCCTCTGGCTGACTGTCCTGGGAATGGACACACACCCCAAGCTGGGCCAGTCAAGGCATCTCGCATGAATTCGGACTTTGGACACAGAGCGCTGCCATTAGCAAGTGGGGCCACATAGAGGGGGCTGGAGGGAGCCAGGAGTAGAGACAGAGCTGCTGCTACAGGGGGTGTGGGATCATTCCCGGGCCCGCCTAGCAAGCCTGGAGCTGCCGTATTCCGACCACGGAAGGTTCTGGCTCTGCTGGCCTGAGTGCCATCCGCTTGTTGCCACAAATGCACCCAGACCAAGATGAACAGGGTCTGCTCCCAGCATCCTGCACCTCTCTCCCCAAGGCTCCCCGCAGCCTCCCCATTCCAGGCCCAGATTGTTCTGTGTGTGTTTTAGAAAGGTACACACCCGAACACACTCGCGTGCACACACACGGCCCAGGCCACTCAGCCAGTCATCCCGATCTGTCCTCACCTGCTACTCCTGAATGCACCTGGAAGCCAGGTCCTTCCATAACGCCCAAGGAAAGAAACGCCCCTCCGTGTTTGTGACAGAGGCTGCATTTTCACTTCCCTTGTCCCCATGACCTGGGTCCTCCAGATGCAGTCCTGAGAGCCACGACCGAGGCCAGCCCCCTGCCGAGGATGGAGCACAGGTGACCCCTGACCACAGGCTGCTCACCAGAGGCAGGGTGGCACTGGAGAGGCAAGCACAGGGGCCCCAGGATGACTGTGGGTTCCCAGGAGGCTGGCAGAGGCCCCGTTCCTAATGTCTGTCGGTGGGGAAGCCACTCCCCACTCATCTCATCATTCTGCCCAGCTGCCCCGCAGGTGGACAGGCCTTATGTGGCCCAGAGCGGTTTCACCACCCAGCTGCGTGCTGGTTTCTGCCCTGGGCTGTTCCACTCAACCGGGGGTCCCTGGCCATGTCCCGAGCCAGTCCTGGAGGAAGGATGGAGCCACGAGCAGACAGAATCTCAGCCCACTTTTAGGAAGACAATGCCTGTGACCCCGCTCGGCTGGGTCTCTTTCCAGTGACTCTCTGTAATATGAACGCAAAAATCCCAGGAGTCCCTCCAAGCCATCCCAGAAATCCCCCCAGAGAAGGGTCCCCACCACGGGAAGGCCCATCGCCCCCAGCTGAGCCACAGAAAATGCTGTGGTCCAACTCAGAGGAACGCAGGGGCCTGCCACGGTCATACCGACCCACTGTCAGGGAGAGCGGTCAGTGTCCCTTCAGGCCAGCTGCTCTGTGCCAGGGCCAGGATGACTCAGACACTCTGGGGCTGGCAAGGGCTTCCTTGGCCTGTGTCCACCCTCCTCCTTGGTCTGGGACGGAGGACACCAAGCCTGGATCTGTGCCCACTCTGCCCTTTCTCGTCTGGCTGCAAACAAACCCAGCCGGTCACTGAGTCCCAGGTGACCTACACTCGTGCCCTGGGGCTGCGGGAGCAAGACACCACAGACGGGGTACCTTCAACAGCAGGACCTCGTTCTCTCCCAATTCTGGAGCCAGAAGTCCGAGCTCAGGTGTGGGCAGGGCTGGTTCCTGCTGGAGGCTCTGAGGGGTCCTCTGTCCCAGGCCCCTCTCCGCATCCAGGGGCTCCTTGTCTTCCTTGGCTTTCAGCCGCGTCACCCCAATCTCTGCCTCCGTCTTCACATGGCCTTCTCCCCACTTCTGTGCCTCCAGGAATCCCTCTCCTTACAAGGACCCGGCTGTGGGATTTAGCCAACCCTCACGCAGGACAAGCCCATGTTAGGCTGAGGACACCGGCGAAGCCCCTGGTAACGTCTGCGGCTCCAGCCCCCGGCATCTTCAAGGGGGAGCAGCACAGCCCAGCTCAGCACTGCGTGAGCCACAGATGCTCAGGCTGGAATAGGCCGTGTGCTCGGCAGCCTGCACCCTGCCGGGGTCCACTCAGCCACGGCTCCTGGTCAAGGCCGCGCCAGCCTCGCACAGCCCGGAAGAGACGTTTGCTGCACACTCACCGAGAGTCGACCGTGTGCTGGGGACTTGCTGTGAGCCCCGAGGACAGAGCTGGGGACGGGAGCTGCTGCCCCGTGAGGCTGGAGCTAAGCACAGCCAGGGATCCGCAGGCTGGGGGAGCAGGACGGAGTGTGGCGGGGGCGGGGCTAAGCAAGTCTCTCCTGGGAGCTCTCCCTTGAGGGAAGGCCGCCCCACCACCTCCCACACAAGCAAGGGGAGCTCACAAATGTCCCCAGTCTCCTCCAGCGTTCTTGTCGCCTCGTCCTTCAGTCGTTAAATAAAAATGGGCCCAAATCCCTGTCTAACGCGTGACAAATCCAGCTCCCTTCCGCCTTTTCGAGAAGTGTGTCTGGTCGGGTGAGAGCGGGCACGCTCCATGGGCCCCAGCCCACCCCCCCCCCCCGGGCCCGCTATATTCTCCACCCCTCTTTGCCTGCCTCGTGGCCCACCTGTCCCCACAGCCCCCGAGGTCGCCCCAGCCTGGGCTCGAGTCCATCCAAAGCTCAGCCCACCCAAGCTGTAGGGCTGCGCTAAGGGTGCCGGGTAACGTCCCAGCCCCAGGCTCACCTAATATTGGACGTCCCTGTTATGAAGGGCACCTCGGCCAGAACACCCAGACCTCCTCCCCGGCACCGCCTCCAGCCCACGGCCCAGGCTCCTCCCGCTCCCTCGTTCTCTCCCCTCATTCGCCAACGCCCCTTCCTCCTCCAGGCCCAACTTCCCCAGCATCTTTGTTCCTGTCCTTCACGCAAGCCTCAGCCCGGCTCTCCAGGCGCAGGGGCGTCACGGTCAGGTCACCACGCGGGGAACAGTGTGGTCCAGCTCTGTGAACAACCAGGATGCTGTCATTCTCTCGCTAAGCTCACCACACCCTGGGCCCGCGGGGAGGTGTGGGTATGGAGGGGTTCCCGGGGTAGGGTATCCACACAACCTTCTGAGGGGCCCTGGAGGCCTGAACAGGGGAGGGAGGCAGAAAGCAGGAAGGAAACCGGCAGTGCTTTCTCCACGGGGTCCTCCTCCCCACCAGCTTCCACCTGTGCCCCCAGAGCGGCAGGTGAGTCCCCGGAAAATGGCTTCACCTGCAGCTGGTCCTCGGCGCTAGCTTCTCAGGCGTTCCCAAGGCCAGGCTCAAGTTTGATTAAACTGCCTTCTCTTCCTTTCTTCCCTGCCCGAGCCCGTCTTGCTGAGGCAACACAACAGAGCACGGTAAGCGGCTTCGTGCATGTGCGGGAAAGCAGTTTTCCCAACAAGGGCTGAGGGCCATTTCGGTTCATCAGGTCCCCGAACCCATTTGCTGGACTTGGAGGGGTTTTTAGAAGACTCGGCTAAGGTATTTTCATCTCTCCCCAGATCTGAGATTTCAACTACGTGTGTTATAATAAACACCAAGCATGACGGTCTTCTGTCTCCTCGGGGAGTAAAAGGCGCGTGCCACTTCTCCCCGGAGCACGGCAGGCGTGAATAAAGGTGTCCGCAGCAGCAGACCCAGCCCGGGGCAGGGGCAGGGGCGCCGAGGAAATGGTGGGACTCTATTTATTTCTGATGAAATGCCCCTTGTGCTCCTGAGGTTGGGGGTATGGCTTAGTAAAGAAGAAATATGTGGTCCTGGTGGGACAGCGGAAGGTTCTGGACCACTGCCCAACCTCCCCCTGCTGCCCTTGCTTCCAGAATCCTGTCTCTCGAGGCCACCCTGCACATCACCCCTGCGAGTGCCCAAAGCACAAACCGACTCTAGTCGTGTCCCTGCCTAGAAACTCAGCAGCCCCCATGGCCCCCAGAGGAAGCCACCTCCAGCTCCCCTCCACGCTCTACTGTGCACGGGCTCCATGCGCAGCCCCGCCAAGCACCCCACTCCCCAACACTGTGGCTGTTCCACCACCAAGCCTCCGCACGGCAGGTCCCTGGGCCGGGAACGCCTGCTCCCCCACCCCCCCCCAGCCTCCCTGCCACGTGGGACTGAGTTCACCGTCTGTTTGGTCACAGCCACACGGCACCATAAATATTTGCTTATGTGTGTTCCTTTCCCCAACTCACGTTGGGTCAGCTCAGGCCGCCATAAAACGTGTCACGGCTACCTTGGCCCAAGCAATGGACACGCGCCTCTCGGGGGCTGGGGAGTCCAAGATCAAGGGGTCAGGAGGTTGGGTTCCTAGAAAGACCCACTTCCCAGCTTTCAGAAGGCACCTTCTCTGTGTGACCTCGCATGGCAGGAGCGGGAGGTGGCCAGGGGGTGGGCGGGAGTGGAGGGAGAGGGAGAGAGAGCGCTCTGCTGTCTCTTCCTATAAAGGCACCAATCCCACCCAAGGACCCCACACTCGTGACCTCACCTAATACTACTCTGTTCCCACGGGCTCCCCCTCCAGGTACCATCACACTGGGGTCAGGGCTCCCACACGTGCATTTCGGGGATACACAGTTCAGTGCAGAGCCCCCGCCCACCATCTCCCAAGCTGGGGCGGGAGGTGCCCTCCCCTACAGCATCTCCAACATGGCATCTCCAAGACTAGCTATGCTTCATTCTCGCTGCACCAAAGATGTTCTATGTCTCAAACCCTCCTCCCGGGGTGGCATGAGGATTGTAGTGGATTAAATGGCGCCCCCAAAAAGGTATGTCCTCGTCCTAGTCCCTGGGACCATGAATGGAACCTGATTTGGAAAATGAGACCTCATTTTGCACATGTGATTAAGGTTCTCGAGATAGGACCATCCTGGTGTTACCAGGGGGGCCCTAAATCCATGACAGGTGTCCATATGAGAGACACGCAGAGAGAAGTCCTTGCGAAGATGGAGGCAAAGACGAGAGGGATGTAGCCACAGCCCAGAAAACCCCGGGGCCCCCGGGAGCTGGGAGAGGCAGGCAGGAGCCTCCCCCAGAGCCCCTGGAGGGAGCACGGCCCCGCCACACCTGGATTTCGGTCTCCTGCCTCCAAAACAGTGAGAGAATGCATTCCTGTTGTTTCCAGCCCCCTGGCTTGGGTAATTCGTACAGCAGCCCTGGGCAGCTACAGGCCCGGCCACCGGCCGCCGGCACCCCCGCCGTGGACGCTCACTCCTCCACTCCCCCCTCCGAAGGATCCAGGCCTGGCCGTGACCAGAGCTAAGTAAAGAGAAGCCACGGTCGAGGCATGGACGTTAATTTCCTAAGGAAACCTTGTTTTAGAGAGTTTTAAATTTGGGGGGAGGGATCCTTTGGAAAAAGTAAGAAAATAGATTTCTCCCATCTCAGGCAGGAAAATGTCCCTCACCGTGAACAGCAGAGGCCCCACGCCATCCCATCATCCAAGACTATTAAAATTTTTAATTAAAGTTTTCAGCTATCAAACTGCCTGAGGTTGGCAAAGGTTTGCTGTTATCTTGTTAAAATCCATCATGATCCACATAAAATGAGATTAATTTGAGATGCCAAAAGAAACACAGGTCAGCAGAGCACCGATGCCACCGGCTGTCCGAGCCAGGGGCTGCAGGTGGCACTGGGGACCCACCTGGCCTGCAGGTGGCATGGGGGCCAGGAGCCGGAGGGAGCGAGGTTCTCGGAAACCCCGGGCCACAGCTGGGCACCTCTCCTCCTGCTGGAGAGCATGTGCTCACGTGCAGGTGCCCGAGTGTGTCCTCTCCAAAGTGACTTTCCTTCTCCTCTGCCTCCTTCCAGCAGGTTCCCCGGGGCCCAGGCTCAGCACCCCAGGCTCCCATCACCCTAACGACGACCCCAGCCAGCCTTAAAGGGAGCCGCTTGGGCAGATGGAGTGTGGAACTGTCCTGAATTCCAAAATCACGACGTTCAGCCTTGTTTTCGTGGATGGAGCGAGCAAGGCCTTCCCAGCCCCAAGTGGAGAGTCAGCCACATCACAGCCCCACACGTGCTGGAAATCAGGACCATAAAAGGGTCTAGTTTATCACAATAGTCTGTTTACATACCAGGCAGGTAGCATCTCAGCAGATCAAAGCTTCTGTGTGTCCAGTGCCCCTGTCTGACCACCCAGCTCGCCTCCAGCAGCCGCTCCTGTCCGTACGGGAGCTCTCCGGCCGGCCGCCGAGCTGCCCCGGGGCTGGGCCTGATGCTGCCCAAGCGTTTGCCCTTCCAGCCTCTGGGACAAGAATCCTGCCTCCTCTCTGTCTCTTCCCCCACGCGGGACACCACAGCTCCCAGGCTGCAAAGGAGGGAACAAAATCAGGCTGTGGGGAGGACCCTGCCATGCCTGAACCCCACGAACACTCAGTCAGGGTGCCCCGGGCACAGACAGGACAGTGACTGCTGAGCGAGACGATGCGGAGCAGGGAGGAGGGTGGGGAGAAGGCGGGGCCGGCCGCACAGGACCTCCCGGCCAGGCTGAGCAGCACACAGTAGGGAACCACAGGAGCGCCCGGCTCGCAGTAGGGAGCCACAGGAGCACCCAGCACACAGTAGGGAGTCACAGGAGGGCCCAACACACAGTAGGGAGCCACAGGAGGACGCTATGCAGAGAAGTGGCTCTACTGAGTCACATTTGCCATGAGCACCGTGGAACAAGGGCCAGGAAGGAGGCTGCTCTGGAGGTTACCTCGGGGAGACGGAGAGCTGGTTGCAGGTGGTGCTGGGAAGAGGAGGTCAGACCCTCTCATTCCTCCAGAGAGATGGACCGAGCCTCCACTAGGCCAAGGCAGTATGCGGGGCCAGGGGGGCGGCGAGCAGGCAACGCCCCCTCTCTGACGGGACAGCGTCCTAGCCGCAGACACATAATGAACGTTGCAACGAGAGGGTCTGACAGGGAGGAGGAGTCCCGGGTGTCTCCTAGAGCTTCGCCCTGAGCAGCTGAGTGTGTGGGTGCCATGCACCAGGCGGGAAGCCTCGGGAGCTGCAGATGGAAGGGACCAAAGTTCAGTGGGGTCCCGCTGAGTGTGGGGTTCTTCCGAGAAGTCCCGAGGCACGCCGGGCTGGCGCCCCAATCCAGGAGCCTGGCTCCCTGGGGCAAAGCCATTGGCATAGAAGCTGCCAACACGGAGACGACTGTGAAGCCGCAGGGATGGAGGTCGGGTGCGGAAAACTAAGATTTTTACAGTAAAAACATGCCGTGAATGTAGGATGCTCAGAGTCCCTGTTGCACGGTGATACACGAGGTTAGGGACCCAGCAGAGACGGTGGAAGGAGGGCCGGGTGGGGTGGGGCTGGGTGGGTGGGAGCCCTCGCAAGGGCAGCGGAGCAGTGAGGAGGGGGCCCGGCAGGGGAGCGCGGGTGATGGGGACAGGGTGCACCGGTGGGGCCTCGGGCACCTGCCGTGGGGCGGGGCTGTGAGGGACGGCTCTGGAAGGCCACTCCGAGCGGGGAGCTGACTGTTCTTGACTGTGACCTGACTCTTACACGGGGCACGGTGTCGGGCCGCGTCCCTCCCTTGGCCTGACCTCCCACACAGGGGTGTCTGAGGCTCTTCCTACCTCCGGCTTTCCTCTCAGCTCACGAGGCACCGGCAGCAGCTGGGACACGTGGGAATGAGGCTCCAGCCCCAGCCCTGCCACCCCCCAGCCAGAGCTGCTGCATCTCCGTGAAAGAGTGTGGAACAGCATCGTTGCATGCTAGCTTTGGGCCCCTCCGTTCCCCCGCACCTTCCCCGTGGCCCCACAGACCCTCAGCCCAGCGAACGCACCAGGGCCTATTCCAGAAACGCCTCCTTCACAGAGACAGCCTTGGGGTCCTCAGTGTGGAGCCCCGAGAAGCGAAAGCTTGGCAGGAAGCCGGCCTGGTGGGTATCTCCTCAGGACTGGAGAGTGACCTGCGGCCCGTGCACGCGTCACCTGCGGCCGAGCCCGAGCCCGACGCACCTGCTCGAGCAGCAGCCCTGACCCTCGTCGTAACAATTCAGCTTCTTGGTTTTGTGCTTGATCAAAGATACCAAATTTAATAAAAGAATTTGCTGGACGCCTGAGTGGCTCAGTCGTTTAAGCGTCTGCCTTAGGCTCAGGTCGTGATCCCAGGGTCCCGGATCGAGTCCCGGATCGAGTCCCGCATCGGGCTCCCTGCTCAGGGGGGAGCCTGCTTCTCCCTCTCTATTGCTCCTGCGCATGTGCTCTCTCTCTCTCAAATAAATAAAATCTTTATTAAAAAAAGAATTTGTTGAGGTTACCTCATCACTGCACAAAAAAAGATCAAGCTCCCCTGAATCCTGCCCACCCCCTTCCCGAGCTGAGAGACGTGTGTGCGCGTGTGTGTGCGCGCGTGTGTGTGCGTGCGTGTGTGTGTGCGCGCGTGTGCGTGTGTGTGTGCGCGTGTGTGCGTAGATGTGCACGTGGCATGCATGGTGTTCACCAGAGGCGGTTTCAACGCCCACGTCTCAGGAATTCCCAGGACGCTCACGCTTTTGTGTCCGGCTCTGGAGCTGAAGCTCCGCCCCTCTCCCGGCTCGGGGGCGTCATAGCACCGCGGCTGGGAATGTGGCTGCTGCCGCCACTTTGCTGGGTCCGTGTTTGCTCTAGGTCCCCGGACAAACAAATAAAGGGACCCCGGATGCAAAGGGTGGAGTTCATACAGGTATCACCTGGGAGCATATTTCCACCCCGGGTCTAGGCAAGGTTCCCACGCCTCTTTACCATCTGGACACATATTCCCCCCTTCAATCCCCAGCCTCTCCCACGCCCCGCCCCCTGCCCCAGAGGCAACAATTTTGTTTTGATCACCATAGCACCGTTTGTATGTCGCTGTTCTTCCCAAATCAGCCGTGTGGCCTTCCCAGCATGTATGTTTTATTTGCATAAATGGCATTTATATCTCATTCTGCTCATTCTGCTTTTGCTCCAACCGCTGGGTTTTTGAGCCCCTTCCCTGCTGCCGTGTGCACCCCTGGCCTGTGGTTTCCATTACCAGCACAGCCCTCCACCGTGCCCACCGCTGAACACTGCGGGTGCGCTCTCCCACGGCGCCTTGAGCACCCAGGCAGCCCCAGCGCACAGCTGCCCCGTCGCCTCTGCAGGTGCCCTGGGAATGCCTCTGGGCTGGGTCTCCGAGAGCAGAGCTGCTGGGGCCCCAGGTGTGCATATGCGGAGCGTTCAGCTGCCCCCCCCTCCGCCAGCCTTCCCGCGTTGGCTGTAGCATCCACCCCACCCCTCCCCAGCCATCATGGGTGTTCCTGCAGCCCACGTCCACACCAGCACTTGGCTTAATCGCTTTGTAAATTTTTCCCAGTCCATAGATGTAAAATGCTATCTTGTCCTAATTTTCCTTTGCGTGATTCCTAATGACTTTGAGCTTCTCTTCTCAGGTTTATTAGCTTTGGGGTTTCCTCCCCCATCGATTATCTGCCCATATCATTTGCCCGTTTTTCCACTGGGGTCCCCGAGCTCATCTTTTTTATTTGCAGGAGTTCCTTGTAAATTCTAGGTCTTAATCCCTTGTCAGTTTTTAACATTGCAAGTATCTTTTCTCATTGGCTCAGTTGTGTATTAACTTCGTCCGTATTGTCTTTCACTGAACAAAAATCTCTGGCCCTGGTATAATGAAATGCAGGGATTTTTTGCTTTATGGCTTGAGGTTTTGAATTTTTATCGAAGGCATTCCTGCTCCTCAGTGACAGAGATTTTCTCCTACGTTTTCTGTAACTTCTGCTTTTCCTAGTAGGACTTTATGCAGATCCTTTCTCTGTATATGTCATCAGGTGGGGGGGGGGGGTCAGTGTTGAGTTTGGGGTGGTTTTTTCGTATCTTATCACAAACGGGTGTTAAGCCTTATCACATGTCCTCGCTGCACTGATCGAGCTCCCTGGGATTTGCCCCACAGGGAATGACAGTGAGAGTTTCAGATGTTCCTGGTAAAACCCTGCTTCATCAGGAGTCCTTCCTCTGATACACTGTTCGATTCGGTTAACATTTTACTTAGGATTTCTGCAACTTTGCTCATCAATAAAACGGGCCCATAGTATATTTTTTACTCTCATTGGCATTATTTGATTAAGAAATCTGGATTACACCTGATTCACAAAAGAATTTACCTGCTCCTAGGAAATACCGTAGAAATCTCCCAAAAATTCATCTGGACTTGGGGCTGTTGCTGGCTGGTGGGGGAGGGTCCCGGCCACGACCGCCCTCGCTCCCTGTGTTTGTCTATCAAGCCAAAATCTGCCTGTTTGTGACACTGATTTCTTATTTATTCCAGCTTCTCCATCTTTTTTTTTTTTATTATTGGTCTTTGCATGGTCTAACATGTTCATTTCTTTTAACCAGATTTTGGGTTTAATGCCCTCCCTATAGGGTTTATCTTTTTCATTTGTTTCTGCTTTGATCTTTATTTCTTTCTTTTTTTTTTCCGGTGGGAGAGGGTTAGCATCGCATTAAATGCCTCCTTCACTTCCAGCACCTGCTGCTTCCTGATATGCACATTTGCTACTGTCCGTTTCCCGTTAAGAACCGCTTCAGCTCTTTCCCACCAATTCTGACACGTTGACTTCTGTTATCATTTATTCTGTGTGTTTCTTTTTTTTAAGATTTGTTTTTCTTATAATAATATTTTTTATTATATTATGTTAGTCACCGTACAGTACATCCCTGGTTTCTGATGTAAAGTTCGATGATTCATTAGTTGCGTATAACACCAAGTGCACCATGCAATGCATGCCCTCCTTACTACCCATCACCAGCCTATCCCATTCCCCCACCTCCCTCCCCTCTGAAGCCCTCAGTTTGTTTCCCAGAGGCCATAGTCTCTCATGCTTCATTCCCCCTTCTGATTTTATTTATTTATTTGACAGAGATAGAGACAGCCAGCGAGAGAGAGAACACAAGCAGGGGGAGTGGGAGAGGAAGAAGCAGGCTCATAGCGGAGGAGCCTGATGTGGGGCTCGATCCCATAATGCTGGGATCACGCCCTGAGCCGAAGGCAGACGCTTAACGACTGAGCCACCCAGGCGCCCCTAGTCTGTGTGTTTCTTCAATTCCTTGATCGTCCCTGTGAGTTATTCAGAGATACGTTACTGAGTTCCCCCAAAACTTCAGGTTTCTGAACAAACAAGCTCCTTTGTTAGTTTGAACGTCACGTATGTGTGGTCAGAGCACATAGTTTATCTCCTAATAATTCTTGGAAACGGACCGAGACCTCCTCCAAGACCCAGTACCCCCCGCCGTGCGTGGGCCGGGGAGGGGCACACCACCGCACTGGTCAAGACTCCAGTTTCTCCCTTTTACTTTGATCTGTCATTAAAAAAAAAAAAAACCATTAAAATTCCTCCCTGGATTTCTGCCAGTATCGCTTGGTATTTTTTTGAAACTATGCACTTAGGTGCCTCTATCTGTATGACGAATAGCTCTTCTTTATTGGTGATGACATAATGTTCTTTTTCTTTGTGATTTTTTTCATTCATAAGTTCTGTTTTGAGTCTCTCTTTTCTTAAGTTCAGAAGACTGAGGCTAACACTCCCTACATCATAGAATTAATATGAGGATTAAATATATTATCTGTGTAATGCATTTAAAACTGGCCTACTGTTGTGAAAAGAAAGGACACCTGTACCCCAATGATCATAACAGCATTGTCCACAATAGCCAAACTGTGGAAGGAGCCGAGATGCCCTTCAACAGATGAATGCATGAAGAAGATGTGGTCCATATACACAGTGGAATATTACTCAGCCATCAGAAAGGATGATTACCCACCATTTGCATCGACATGGATGGAACAGGAGGGGATTATGCTAAGTGAAATAAGTCAAGCAGAGAAAGACAATTATCATATGATTTCACATATATGTGGAACATAAGGAATAGTGTGGAGGACCACAGGGGAAGGGAGGGAAAACTGAAGGGGAAGAAGTCGGAGAGGGAGACAAACCATGAGAGACTCTGGACTCCGGGAAACAAACTGAAGGTTACAGGAGGGAGGGGTGGGGGGATGGGGTAACCGGGTGATGGGTAGTAAGGAGGGCACGTGTTGGGATGAGCACTGGGTGTTATATACAACTAATGAATCGTTGAACATTACATCAAAAACTAATGATGTATCATATGTTGGCTAATTGAGTATAATAAAAATAAAATAAAATCCAGTTTAAAATGAAAAAAATAAAAATAAAAAAATAAAACTGGGTCTAGAATATTGATGCCCCGTTAAGTGTCAACTTTCTTTTTTTCCCCCAGTTTTTAAATACCACAAGTCTCAACACTTCTAGATGGCCTGGGCCCCTCTGCCAGTCTCTGGGGGGTCCTGCCTGAATCTCCTCTGTTTCTGCTCAGCAACGGGGTACCCGCTGCGTGGAAAGAGCTCGCAGGGCTCAGGGAGGGGGAGGAAGTGCCGGGCGCTGTGACAGAACTCCCCCACACCTGGCGGAAATTAGAGTCCCTCCAAAGCCGGATGGATGAGCACAGGCCAGATCAAGAGGAGATTCTGTCTGGATACGGTGAGTGACGGGATGTACCGGAGAAGCTGGTCGATGTGACAAGTGCTTGCAGCCAAGAGCCCTGGGATCAGAGTGATGGGAGCAGCCCAGCTTCCGCATGGATGGAACCTTCCAGAAAGATTGCCCTGCCTTGTTGGTTAGACCACAGAATGGGGGAGAGGAGGCAGAACCCTACCCAGGGCCTCACCTCTGCTCCCAGGTCTCGAGGCATGCACGCAAGAACCCAGTGGCCAGAGCGGCATCGATCCCTGGCATCAGGGACATGGACACGGGCCTGGGAATTCAGCATAAATCACCCCCTGTCCCCCGGGATGGCGTTGGCGGGACTCTGCAGCAGGGAGCATAACTCAGTTACTGCTGGGAAGGCCAGCCTCCGACACGCGGTCATCAATCTGAATTAAACTGGGGGTTTTACTAACACACCCCTGCCAGGAGCCCCCCTCCCAGCTTTGACATCTCCAAAAGAAAGTGCCGGAGCCAAAGGGGAGAATAAGTAATCGTTTTTTACTGTGTTTTGTTCCTGGTGGTTTACAGGGGAGAAGAGCAAGAGCCTCTGACAAGCGGTCCCGAGCGGGTTCTGGGCCTGACGCCCCCCAGGCCTGGGAAGGAACCGGGGTTACCAGGCCCTGGCTTTAGCAGGGCCGGCGCTTCCCCAATCCCAGCAGCGGCGTGTGGGAACGACACTGGAGCCTGTAGGACACGCAGCTCCTGGGGCCCCTGCCAGCCCCACTGAACCAGAAAGTCCAAGGAGAGGAGGCCCGGGCATCTGCCCTCTAAATCCTGACCCGCCATTCCCGTGCTCGGCCCAGGGCCTACCCTCCCTCCAGCTGTCCTCAAGGGCGACAGCAAATGAGTCCACTCTTCATCCCTTGGCTAAAGCATTGCCCTCAGCGGGTTCCTGGGTGCTCTTCATGAGAGGACTGTGATATTGTGACTCATAGTAAGAAATAGGTACTTGGTCTTGACCTCTTTCCTGGCACGGAGCTCCTAGAATCCTTGGAATTTCCTAAGTGCTGAGAGCCATAAAGGTGTCTTCTGTTACATTAATGACATGACTTTGGGACTTCACCTAGGCTGGGGGGCTGGGAGCCAGTGCAGCCACCCATGTGATTAGAGAATGGTACTTTCAGTCCCACACCCTCAACACCCCCTCCCGGCTGGCCCCTGGTGAGGCGAGAGGGGCAGGAGGCTGAATCAATCACCTTTGGTCAATGATTTGATCAGTCGTGGCTATGTAATGAAACCTCTGGAAAAACACAACGGACAGGGTTTGGAGAGCTTCCAGACGGTGCAGGCGTGGGGGCGCGGGGAGTGTGGCTTCCTCCGAGGGCACGGGAGCTCACGCCTTTCCCACGTACCTGCCACTATCCATCTCCTCCATCTGGCTGTTCCTGAGCTCCATCCTCTCATAATAAACTAGTGATCTTGCAAGTAAACTGTTTTTCTGAGTCCTGCGAGTCACGCTAACAAATTAATGAAACCCAGGGAGGGGGTCATTGGAACCTCTGATCTATAGCTGATTGGTCAGAAGCGCAGGTGCCAAACTGGGCTTGTGAGTGGCATCTGAAGGGGGGGTAGACTCGGGGGCCTGAGCCCCTTAATTAGTGGGACCTGACACTAATTGCAGGTAGACAGTATCAGAATGGAGCTGAACTGTAGGACACCCAGCTGCTGTCTGAGATTTGCAGGGAGGATGGCGGGGAGAACACCCCACACATACTGGAATTGGAACCAGAATTCTAGAGGCTTCCATGACCCAGTAAGTCTGAGAATTAATGCTGGTTGCCTCCCCAGTTCCCAGGCAGCGAGGACCCCCCGTGGCTTCAGGAGTCTCATCTCCAAAAATACACAGAGGAAAGTTTTCCAACCCTGCAGTACTGAAATCCCATCTGTCTTTCTCTGAAGATTGAAAATAGTAAGGTAGTCAGTAAATCTACCTTTTGTGTGCCCTATGGAAAATATTAATTAAAATATGCTTGTTTATCTAAAAGTCTTATGAGCAACTGGAATGCCTAGCTAGGCTCTGGCTCCCTGGCCTACTAAATAGGGCTCCTTGACATAAAATATGGAAATTGGCAATAGTCAGGCTCAGAGAAGCTCATCACCTATCAAAGGACACACAGCTGGGATTTGAACACAGCCCACTTGAATCCAAAACCCAAGATTCTGCCCCCATGTCCCCGTACTTCCCAGTGATGACAAGTACCAACTGAAATGGAGGCTCAGTGCTCAGGGAACAAGTACCATGGGATGATAAGAACCAGGGACAAGAGGGGGACGGAAGACTGGCTTCTACAGTTGAATTTGGATGGGGACGCAAGCTCCCTGCAGAACAGGTAACCGGGTGGGAACGAGAGAGAGTCGCATATCAGAAAGGGGGGAGCACGCACATTCCTGAAAGGAGGGCTCTGTGTAGTTGATGCTGGGAACCCCATGGGAAAAAGCAAAAATGTCCTTGATAACATTT
Source organism: Ursus arctos (assembly GCF_023065955.2). Classification (NCBI taxonomy): domain Eukaryota; kingdom Metazoa; phylum Chordata; class Mammalia; order Carnivora; family Ursidae; genus Ursus; species Ursus arctos. The sequence continues at coordinate 2,388,329 of NW_026623008.1, read as the reverse complement.
TTGTAGAAAAGGACCGTGGCTGCACTTCATGCAGCTGCTTCTCAGAAAGATCTCAGCAAACGTCAGGGACAGAGCAGAAACTGTGACTTAGTGAAGACCAGGCTTTGCCAAGACAGGGTCATGTGGTCTCCATATGCAGGCTTCTTGCTCCAGAGAGAGGATGTAGAACACCCAGAGGCATGGACGTGTTGCATACCCTGCAAACGATCATCTATTTTTAAAGAGTAATCATTGGGCTTTTGTTAGAAGGCGCAGAGCACACGCACTATGGTGGCTGACGATGGATGGGGGTTGTTGGTTAGGTTGACCAGATGGCCGGATGAGTATCCTAACCAAAACTCCCGCTTTGATCAAAGGTCCCCACCCAAGAGAGTCTGCAGGGAGCTAACTGTTTATTCGTAAGGGTGGCTTTGGCTTCAATTCCAAAGATAAAGCACCATGATCACATCTCCCAAATTCTGTGCTGTAGAGCGTGGCCAAGAGGACGTGGCTGTGGAGACACCATTAGCCCACCGCAGCTGTGGAAAACTGCATGCGTGCCACCTGGACCATCTGATTTTAGCAACAGGGAGTCCCAAACACCCTCCAGATGAAAGACGTATGAAATGGGCCTCTGACAATTGAATAAATCAACCTTCTTTATGGAGCTATTGTTCATTTCAATGTAATTAGATTCTCAAACATTTTGCTTAAATTTTTAAGAATCCAAGAGGATTCATGGGGGGAATTTTCTCTTGTTTTTTTTTTTTTCCTCCACTCTTGTGGGAGAAGTAAAATGTGTTCATGATTTTCTTCTGGTTTAATAGAGAAAAAATAACAAACATTTATGCCTTCAAGAAAACAAAGACATTGATTTAAATATTATTGCCAGGGCAACACATTACCCATTCAGATGCCTTATGGGAACCACAGCCTGCTTTGAAGACAAAGGTTACTTTCTCAAGGCCCAAGGACACTTGCACCCAGGGTCCCCCAAGGTGCCTTTTTCAGCAGTGACGTCAGCGAGATGGCATGCGTGGTCGCAGCTGCAGGGAGGCCGGTGCACGTGCTCTGTCGTATCTTGCTGGGACATCCTGCGCCAGACGTTGGACAGGGCCGCAGTTCCCAGGCTACATCTGAGAAACAACACCGACGGGCAGAAAGAGGAGTTTGTCGAGTTTCACATGCCCGCTGCTGAGTCTCTCTGACGACGACTGAACGGGAGTGGAAACCACATCGGGTTTGTGCAGTAAAAACCATACCGTTGATGTAGGGGAGGGATCTTGGTGCATCCAGAACAGCTCCGCCCCCACCAAGGCCATGATGGGAATCAGGAGTCGGAGATTCAGAGGGGCCAGGCAGCTGCTGGTCCAGTCATCATGTCATGGGGGATGGAAGGGTTAGTCGTGTGACCCGTTGCAGGCACAGGGGTGTCTGGGACTGGACTCAGTGATGGGTCAGGGTGTGCACTGGGTGGCCACGCTCTGAGATGACCCCCGGGGCCCCACCTCCTGGTATCCACACCAGGGCAGCTGCATGGACTGCCCTCCTTCCCCCTCTTCCCTTGAGCTCAGCCAGCTCCTGTTGTCCTCCCTCTGAAATGGGTACATCTCAGTGCGGTGACGCAAACCTAGCTTAATGCTTGCAGCAAGCCCGTCGCTTAGCATTTACCCCACCAAGGAGCTTCATGGGAAGCAGGAGTTCTCTGCAATGGGAACAACTCTGCGTTCAAGTATTTCATGCACAGGCGCATGCACTGTGCTTTACGGCAGAGCCTCCAGACTCGTCCCTTGGGACCCTCCCCGGCTCTGGTGTGTCTCTCTGCCCAGGGCAGGCCCACGGGGTACACCGTGTTGCTTGTGACGGACACAGCAACTGGCTCAGAGCACCTTCTCCCCAAAGCGGAGAGTGGAGGCCACCCCCTGGACCTAAGGGTGCAGATGTTGGCACAGCCTGGGTTCAAATCCTCATCAGGCATTTGTTGACTGTGTGACTTTGGGTAATTTGGTTAACCTCTCTGTGCCTTGGCTTCCGTACCTTCTAAAGGGTGGGGGTTGATGATGCCAACCCTGGAAGGCTGTTGTGTCAATTAAATATGCTAGCCACGGTGAATGTTCACGTAGCAAACGAGAGAATGACCAGGCCTGCTGCAGCCCTTCCTTCCCCCTCCCAGGAGCAAAGAGCCCAGCACCACCCCTATTTCCCTGAGAGCTGGCAGTGCACAGCCTCCCAGGACACAAGGTTCTTTGGCCCAAGCTGTGGCTCTGGTGGCTTCGGGCCACTTACTGGCCCCTCAGCCTTGGCCCCTGTTATTCTCGGGGCTGAGGACCAGCTCCTGCCACCTGCACCCCATCTTTGGCCTTGATACCCGCCCTTGCTTTTCAGGCTCTGCTGGAAAAGCCTCTTCCTCTACCAAGAAGACCCCCAGCCTCCCTTTTGTTTCTGAAGATGAGGAGTGGAAGATTCTGGAACTATAGTGATTGAGAGCAGAATAGCCGGCCGACAGAGAGTGCAGAGTTCAAGAAGTGGAAGTCGGGGGCTGGGCACCCGGAGGGTGGTGGGCAGCAGGGGTGGGGGCAGAGAGGAGGCAGGGAGGGGGAGGCTCCCAGGCTCCTAGAGCACGCAGGACTGACCGGGGTGCGGGCTTTCGTTCCAGCACGAGTGCAAGGTTCAACAGGAAGGTCAGTTTGGGGCCTGCCGCGAGAAGCCCCCCACTCAGCAGCCCCAGCATCACAGGTCACCCCAGGGACGTGGCCCTAGCGTGGCGGCCAGTGGCTCAGTCGGGCCCTAAAGCACATCTTCAGGAAATGGTCCCTGGAAGCCACCGGGGGTGGGTCCTGCCTCCCCGCCCGTCCTCCTGCGGATGCGGAGCCCAAGCCCCAGCGAGGGGCGGGCTTCCCTCAGGACCCACATCCAGGCTCAGCCCGGACACGGAGCCGCCCCACAACCCACTTTCCCGTTTAATATGATTTCTTGAGTTTTGAGGCCTCGCGAACAGAACAGGCCCTGTTTTGATCTGTCAACTTCGAGGCACCCACGGGGGCTCCTGGTAATGATGCTAGCTTCCTACCAGCAACGTCGCAAAGCGCCATAAACACGGTGGCTTAAAGCGACACAAATTTATTCTTTCACTGAGGTCGGAGTCCAAGACGGGTCTTGGTGGGCTCAAAGCCAGATGTGGGCAGGACTGGGCCCTTCCGGAGGCTCCGCGAGGATCCGTTTCCCAGCCTCTCTCTGGCCCTGTCTCTGACCTCCGGTCCTGCCACCCTCTTCTGTTTCAAGGACCTTTGTGATTACACTGGGTCCACCTGTGGGTAAACCGAGATCAGCTGCTCTGCAGCCTTAACTCCACTTTAGCGTGGAAGTTCGCCTGGTCACGGGATCCAGGGCTTAGCGCCTGGACATTTCTGCAGACCGTCACTCTGCCCACCGCAGCGACCAGACGTCTCTGGCTGGCAGGAGTTTGGGGATTTGGCTGACAGGTCCCCCCACCCCTGCCGCTCATCCACAATGGTGAACTACTCAGAGCTGCGCTGCTGATTCGTGCGAGCAATCACAGAGTGGACTGACCCTATATTCCAGGACGATCCCACGGCTCCCTGTTGTGGAAAAGCAAGCCGTGTCCCAGTCCCCAGGCCCTGGCCTGGACAATCTCGCCAGAGCAGGACAAGGGGCAGCCACCAGAGGCCCTGGTCACCGTGAGCATGCGGCCACACAGCAGGGACCGCTGGGGCCTCACCCTCCCTCACTCTGCCCTCTCCAGCCTCTATTCAGAGATATTAGACCTTTCTCATACAATGCAACTTGAACCATAAACCATGACAGAAGACCCTAACATCCCCTATGTACGATGCCAAGGGCTACTTCTGTGACATAGCTGAGGACCAGCAGCTCCTGGGGATGCCACTTACGGTATCATCTTTGTGAATGGCACCCCTCGGGTTGTGTAGTGCTCCTCCTGTGCAACTATGTATGGCGGCCCTGAAGACAAGAGTGGGGAGTAGAAGAGAGCAGGACATTCTTCACATGGGATCCGAGAGGAAATAATGAAGCCCACCTTCTGCATTTTCTTGGCGTGGACACATCCATCATCTCGCCTGTCTTATCCTCCATAAAGACCAACTATTTCTCAGTGGGCACCCGAGTGTTCCCTGCCTGCCAAAACCTGACAGGTGACCTTTGCTTAGGTCCACGATAGATTAGAAAAGCTAACCACATTCAGGCAGAGGCTGAGGTAGAGAATATCCGCCCCATCTCACAGCAGAATGGAGGTTTCCCAGAGCCGTACAACTGGTAGGGAGCCCCAGGGTGAACAGGCAGGCTCTTCTGCCACCAGTATGCTGTGTGGCCCATCAGAGACTCTGTCCCCATCAGGAAAATGAAGTCGAAGTTCCCAGCGGCTCTAGGGCACCCTGTGCCCCACAGGCCTGCAGACAAAGCCTGGGAACTCAGGGCCAATCACAGGCAGGGGTGGAGCCAGCCGGTTGCTTCTTGAGACAGCCATACCAGGAACGGCCAGCGTGGAAGCAGCTGGCAGCCACAGGGCCGTGGCTTTGGATGAGCAATGAGGGGAGCTGCACCTGTCCCCCCGAATTCTGCTGCTGGAATCATCAGCTGACTCTGCAGACAGAATGTACATCTGACCCTGTCCTGAAACGCGGGCTGCTAGCAGGAAGCTCGTCCTCCTGCCTCGGGTCCTGGCGGGAGACTCTGCCCCAGTGGTGTGGGACCTGCTTCCTGGTGGGGCGGGGAACAGCACAGGCCCCTGCAGCCAGCACAGCCCCTCAAGAAGACAGAGAGAGATATCTGGGCACAGTTTACAGCTGACACAGACCCACCACCAGTAACCCTTGCCCTTACCCCGCACTGTCCCCTGTAGGAGCAATTCCCACCCAGCTTCCTACCTCGGTCACGTGGCACAACACCCTTTTGGGGTACTCTAGGCAGGTGTAACTGTTTCCCATTATACAGAAAGGGTACCTGGAGGCATGAAGTTCTGCCTCCCTGTCCATCAGCTCCCCGGCACCAACAGCCTCACCTCTCCCATCTGGCCAGTCTCCACCCCTCCTTCGGGCTGGCAGCACAAACCCACTACCCGTCCAAAGGGCCTCCCTGCCCGTGGCCCTAGCCAGCACAACCAGCTAGAGGACAGACGGAGGCCATGAGTCTGCACGCTTGCCGGCCCTCCAGAGCGGTTCTGCGGAAATGTCTAAGCATAAAGGCCCACAACAACCCAGCATCATATGAAAACCTGTGCAGAAACTGGAAATGGCGTATTCCACACCCCGCCTTAGCCGGGCTCTGTGCTGGCCCTGACACATCTGAGCATTACCGCTGGACTTCGTGGTCGTGTGGACAATCCCTAGGGCCCAGGCGGCAGGGCAGCACCGGCGAACAGACGGATTGCACCCCGTTTCACGCTCCACACAGACACGCTCTCGGTTATTTGGGGCCAGCACCACGTGGAGGCCGGGGGGATACACCCTCTGACAAGCGTCCCCGCAAGCCGCCATGCTTCCTCCTCTGTCACACAGGAACGTGAGCCTCTGCTCCACACCCTCTCGGCGAGACCCTGAGCGCCGATGGGATAGCTCGCCCCACGCGCCCTCCTGCTTGCCAGGAGGAGCCCCCAGGCCCCCGCCCAGGGGTCTGCCTCCCGGAACTCCGTCGCGCCAACAGCACGTTGGGTCAGCGCTCACCGCCTCTTGGCATTCAGGGGACGAGCATCCTCGTTACCAAGGCTCCGGATGCCCTTTCAGGCCCCTGCGGCCTACGGTAATTAATCCCGTGCCCCTCGGGGACGCCATACCCACGGAGTCCACTAATGCAGAAACCACGCTGGGAACGGTCCTTGCCACGGGCCCCTTGTGGCTGAGGCCTCAGAGCATTTCGCACACGCCCGGCTCAGCGCGCACCGAGTCTTCCCCAGAACCCCGCCGGACAGGCGCTCTTGCCGTCCTCCTGGTGGTCAGAACATGAAAATAAAAACCCTGAGGTTTCACTGGCAGTGTGGGGACCCTCACCCCGGCCCGTCTGGCCCCAAAGCAAGCCCAACATCAGAACCAGAGAAGCTGAGGTCCGAGGTGCCTGTCAGCAGCCTGCTCCTGTGGGGACGCGTGAGACAGGGGTCAGTCGGAGTCAGGGGCCGGCACCCACATTCCTGGAGACGCCATGTGTCTTAGTCCCCAGGAGTAGCCCCGGGAGGTCCGGCCCCCTCCACAGAGGAGGCACCCGGGGCTCTGACCTTGTAGGGCCCTGCCCTGCGGAGCCGGCAGCAGACCCGGGGATGGCGCTGTGGGCCTGTCTGTCCCCGGGGAGGCAGGAGGTGCGGGGGTGTGAGCACCGCCCAGTGGAGACCAGAAGGCTAGGGAAGGACCCAAGGAACACAGAGGAAACGTGCACCATCCCCTGCCTTCCCTTTCATCTCAAAACTACATCTTCGGGACAGAACGGGGAAGGCCTGCTCACGGTGCAGCCTCCTGCCCGTCCAGTGGGTGGTGGCCAGCTCCCCTTCTGTCACATGCCCTTCTGCCCCGACCTCAGGGCAATGCAGACACAGGGACACTTGGTTGATTCATGCTGCTCACAGCCCGGCCTTGGGGGCCTGGCATCTTCCCCAGGGACACAGGGACCCAGGGCCCTGCACCCAGGTGTCTCTAGGACTTCTGTAGGGTCCTTCCCGCCAAGCACGGGTGCAGCCCCCTCCCCTCCTCCGGGCCTTGCACACACCTCTCCCGACCGTCCAGTTCTCAGTCGCAGCCTCCCTCCCAGACCCTGGAACTTCCCTCCTGCACACGCGGCAGGTTACAAGGCCGTCATAGAGTTAAATGAGTTGAATCACAGCGCACAGGTACAACTGCAGCTGACACGTAACAGCTGTCGCTATATTGTACTGAGAAGGTTTCATTGAATTTAAGACGTGGTCCGTGGCAAGACGCTCTGTTACTTTATGTACCACTAAGAAAGAAAAACGCCACCAATTAAACTGACACGATGTTTCCTATCCTGTACAGTTTTTATTTTATTCGTATTGAAGGAGCTCTTCCGGACTTAATTAGACAGGGCTTTTTACTGGCTATCACTTCGACGCACACATAAAAATAAAGATAAAAGCAAAATGAAGAGGTTGAAGAATTACTAAAACTTGTGCACACGCAAGTCCACGTCCTCTGATTTGGTGTCCCCCACACTGGCACCCTCTGAGATGTCGGGGGTCGGCTAGTCCTAAGGGAACCCACAAAAGGAGGAAAAGCGGGGCCCAGAACAGGCCTGGGGAGGGCGGAGCAAGCCCACGGCATCCACTCGGAACTTTGGCGAAACAGCTGATTGTCCCCGTCCCTGGTCACCTCCCACAACCTGTCTCCCGGGGCAAGCGTGCCTCACTGGGGTCTCCAGACTTTCCCCCAGGCCCACTGCCACCTGCAAGTTGGGGCACACTTGGGATATTCAAGTGGGTGTCTTTCCCTCACCCTCACGGGGTAAGTCTCCTGAGGACAAGAAGGCACGAGGCCTCTGGGTCTCTAACTGTGTCGAGCAGGTTAGAGCCAAACCAGGCAGGGGCTCAGCCAGCCGCCACCCGTCCGTCCACGCTGTGTGATTACTGAGCACTTACTCTATGCCGGGGCCGGGACAGGGCCGCGCCCCCCGGCAGGTGCAGGCTGAGATGCGGTGTGTGCTGGGGGTCATGGGAGACCAGAGAGGCCCTCCGCAAGGAGGTGATATATATACTCGGCAGGAGAGGAAGGTGTGACCCAGGCAGAGGGGGCGGGGGAGGGACACAAAGTCAGAGAGACAGAGAGACGGAGGTGGGCAAGGAGGGCAGGCAGGCGAGCTTGCGGTTATGTGGTTGGTCTGAGGACCTCCCACAAGGGCCCGGCTCTGCACAGCAAGATCACAAAACAGCCCCGAGCCCTTACCACCCAGGGCTGGAGTCAGGGCCCAGGGTGCACGGGGCGGCCCCACGCAGCACCACAGAGGCCGAGGCGACGCTGCAGACCGGGGACACGCACCCGCTCATCCATCCTCCTGCACCTGCTTAGGGAACCAGCTAGTCACAGAGGCACAGACACCGAATGACCCCACTCTCCGTAGGAGTCCTATCCACAGAGACAGAAGGTAGAAGGGTGGGCGCCAGGATGTTACTGTCCAGCAGGTGGGTGTGGGGATAGCGGCGCAACAGTGCGAATGTGCTTAACTCTGTCCCCGCCTGGGGCTTCAGGCCAAAGCTGAGCCAAGAGCCCGTCCAGTTCAGCCCCTTGAGACTCAGGGCACGTGACATGGCTAGAGCCCAGCTGGGGCTGTACGGTCTTACTCAGAAAAGCCCCGGAGACCCGCTGGCCATGGGCAATGCAGGCCCTGGCTCCCTCTGTGTCTCCTCTCGTCGTTGCAAGAATGAATGAAGCCAGCTCTGTGTCATCTTCCATTTCCTGGTGCTGCCCGAAGAAGAGTACAACTGGAGGGCTTAGAACAACAGACACCTTTTTCTCCCAGTTCTGGAGGCTGGAAGTCTGAGATCGAGGTGTCTGCAGGTTGGTTCCTTCTGGAAGCCCCAAGAGAGAATCTGCCCCATGTCCCTCTCCAGCTTCTGGTGACAACCAACAATCCTTGGTGTGTTTTGGCTTATAGACACACACCCTTAATCCACATCTCTGTCGCCATGTGGGCTTCTCCAGTGTGCCTCTTTGGTCTCTTAAGATCATCAGATCTTATGGTCATCAGATCCAGGCCCACCTTCATGCAGCATGGCCCCCGTCTTACCTGGACGACACCTGCAGAGACCATATTTCCAATAAGACCACGTTCTGAGGTCCCCAGTGGAAATGAATTGGCGGGGGGGGAGGGACACACTGCTCAATGCTCAGCAGGTTGGAAGGTTGAAGTGGGCTTAGGGCTGGAGTTCACAGGCTGGTATCCACAGCTCACGTGCCTCGAAGCCTCATCTCGGTCATCTGCAAAATTAAGGCCAGTAATACTTGTTTTATGGAGTTGGGAGGATCCCAAGGGGGGGCGTGTGTCAAGACGCCTGGCACAGAGTTGGTGTAGCACGGAGGAATGAATGAGTGCATGAACAAACTGGCCCCACCTGCACCAACAGCGAGGTCCCGCTGGCCAGGCCCCAGCCCCACAGGGCCCGGCACAGGTGACCCGTCGGGATCTGACCCGCAGCAAAGCAGCACGGTCTCCGTTGCTGGGGGAGGTTAAGCGTATTATGTAGATGCATTTGCGTGTTTGTGAATCTCTTCCCAGCGAGGGATTTGATTCTTCGAGTGCCGATAAGATGTTTGAGCAAACTCCACTATTGTCCTGATCGTTGCTACTAAGTGCAGTTGGCGTAGCGTGGGCTGAAGAAGGGGATCTATTTTCCCGGTTAATAAGGTTTATTTTTACTCCAGCTGAATAATACACGATCAGTGTCAAAATAAATTACAGTCCTTCCATTCTAAACCGCTTGGCTGTCCTACACCCGTGCGGCGTCTGCCTTCCCGCGACTCCGAGCCGCCTTCCCTTCTGGAGCTCCTGGGAAGCCGCCCTTCCCTGCCTGCTGCGGCTCTGACATTCATTCTCTCCGCGGCAGAGCGGAATACAGATCCGGTGCCTCCGGGACCTGCAAAACTGGAGAACACATTGCATTAGGAATTGGTTTCGTGGCTATAAATTATGTAACAGCTCCAATCCCAAACCAAGCTGGTATTTTCATGTATGGTGTAAATAAAAACATTAAAAGATTTTTCTAAGTGTTTTGATTTTTCTTCTGTGGTTTATTCCCCTACTAAATTTCTATAAAGGCCCATTTATTCAACTTTGGAGGAAAATACATTAAGCAGTTGTCCACTTGGTATCGACGGAGTCAGCGGAGCTCCCAGGCCGGCCCCTGCCTGCGGCTGACCACAGGCCTCTCTGCCTAAGCCTCTCTGCCTCAGTTTCTCCTACATGATGGGGGGCACAAGTGCCATTTTCTGAAGGGCTCCTTTCCAAGTCAAAAAGAAGGAAATGGGAGCAGCTTGAAACAGAGCAATGCTGGTCGCTGGAGTGTTTGATATGTATAAAAAATTGATACAGGCACAGCACAGATGCCTCGCGGACCCCGGCACAGGAGTCGCCTAAGTTATGATATTGACAAATACCGCTGGGCACCAACCCGACAGAAAAAACATTCTGATGTGAAGGGTAAAGGAGTTTCTCTTTAAGATCCAGAGAATGGATCCTGCCAGAAACTCGTTTGTCCGACCCCCAAGGCCTTCATGGTGTTGCCCGCTCTCACGTCCCGCCAGCCAACACCTAGCAGGTATCAGCCAGACGGTCTCCTCCAGCCTAAACAGGCCCTACCTGCACTTCCATCCCCCAAGGCTCCGGCCAAGCTCGCAAACTCCGGGTCCAACACAGTCCTGGGCCCAAGTCTGGACTCTGAAACTTACCAGCTCTCCATCTCCCTAATAAAGGGCCTGCCCCTGGCTCAACCGCCCACAGAAACGGCCAACCCCAGGGCCCGACGGAGGAACCCCTCACCCCACGCCCCCGGGAGGCCCGCGTCACTGCCCAGCCAGCCCTGCAGCCCCTCCTCATGTTGTCGGAGCCGTGACTATGCATAACTTGCCCTTTGAGAACAGGAGCCCACCTTCGCCTCCTGGGATCTCCTGCCGGAGCTCAGGGTCCCACAGCCAGGGGCCACTCAGTGGCCTGGCAAGGGTGTCCCCATTATCCCACTGGGGATACGAACGCCTACATTGTCAGAGTTCTGTGCATTTGGGTGGGGTTTTCACATGCTGGGAGCTGCACAGTATCGTCTGTCGTCTGCCCCCAGAAGCCCCTTTGGAGACGCCCATAACACAGACCCCACCTCCCACCCGCTATGCTGCCACTTTGCTTCCAGCTCGAGAGCCCAGCAAGACTCTGAGCTGGGCGTGCAAACACCAGAGTTGCACTTTTTTTAACCAAGAGGTCCGCTAAGTTTCTTCGATATAGGTTGGCTTCTGAGGTTCGATTAAGATCGTGAGGTATGCATCCGCCTGGTTCCATTTGTCGGGCAGGAATCGGGTCCTACATTTCCAGGGAAGTCAGGTGAGGCTGCTTGGCCATGCATGACCTTGTTTGCTTAAGCTGGACACAGACCAACAGATCTGCCGACGTCACTATCCGTGCGGACGCCGTGGGCAGAAAGATTTGTGTCATGTGTGACGTCCTTCCGTGAAGCATGCCACACTTGATCGCTGGTATTATTAAATTATTAACTATTATTAATGGGAAGGTCCCCCAGGAAGGACAGTAGGAACCCTGCAGCTGGGATGTGGAGGAAGAGCTCCCTCCCTACCGCATTCTCCCCACGTCCCACAGAGACAACGAGAAAGCGAGGCACAGACGACTTTGCCCGCCCCTTCTGCTGATCGCAAGGTTGATTCTTGCGACAAGTCAAAACACTCTTCTGAGATTAGGATAACCCTATTTCTTTGGCTCAAAGACAGAGAACTCCCCATTGTGTGCTCAGCTGGGCCTTCGGTGTGGAGACCGGCAGAAAGTCAGGTGGCCTCCATGGTGGAGGCTGGGGCAGCTGGGAAAACCCGCATTGTGGAGCTTGCTGGCAGCAGAAACCCTTTGCCCCTCGGTGCAGGGCTCCTCCAGACCCCCGGCCCCAGGGCTCCAGCACAGCACAGCTCCCGCTCAGCCTGCAGTGGCCACTGACCCTGCCCTTGCTGCTGGCATCTGGCTTTCCACAGTCACGGTATCCTTCGGCATTCCATCCTTCTCTCGCACTTCCGAGAACAGAAAGAGCCATGTCCCGTGGATAACTGATACGGGGTGACCGAGCTCCCTGCACCCTATCCTATGAGCCAGAGAGAGTGGTTTTTCATGGTAAAACATGACATTGCATCTTTAAAAAAGCAAATCGGTGCTTTTAATTCAGGATGTGTACTTCCTCCTGATTTTAAAACAGGATTTGAAGCAGAGCCCTGCTTTATAAAAGGTGTTTGTATGTCTTCACCTCAAACAAGAACAGACCTGGGGGTAGGTGAGCACGCTTTCCCTCCACAGAAATGCTTGGCTTCTATTAACCACATCGGGGAGAATGATCAAGAATCTTCAGACTCCCCTCTGCCCTGAGCGTCTGGGACGGCACCCTACATTTCGTGGGTCAGGGGGAGACACTAACCAATATTCAATCCACAGACACATCGGGAAAGCTCACTCCTCCTGCCCAACACGGGCACGGCTGGGATTTATGGAATTACTTTTGGCACAAGCGGCTTTAAGGCTCAGAGCTGAATGACTGTAAGCCCTGGAGTCACAATGACGTGGTGACGGACGGTCCTGACGAGTCGCTTTAGGACAGAGCTGCCGTGTCTGCTGTTTTTAGGGTCCTCGTCTCAAGGGACCTTTGTTTGCGTCTTTAGAGTGTGTTTTATGAGCACAGGAAGGAACAGCAGAGGTAGAAGTGGCCCCTCTGGGAATCAGCGTACAAGGAGGTGGGGGCCGGACCAAGGCCTCTAACCGTGCCCCCCCCAACATGGAAGGCTTTCAAACATGTGCATGCATTCTGCAAGGAAAGAGAAATAATGTTAAAGGTTTGGTCTTGTTTGGGTCTTTCGTTCGTGGATAAAAACTCACAGAGCTGTCTCCTGCTGTTCTTACAAGGTCTTTGGCAGCTCAGATGTTTGACTGCTTCAGGGCAAATATATGACAAGTGGGAAGCAATCAAAGCCTTCCTTTCGGTAGCCGGCGTGCGGAAAGCTAAAAATCACTCAACAACAAAAATATAACAGTACACATCCTTTTCAGAAGTGGGAATAAATAACAGTCATTTAAAGTTAGAGCTCAGACCCGTGGAACGTTCCTCCATGAAGGATCTAGAACTCGGCGTGTCCAGATCACGCCGGGGCCTGGGATCCCCTGGCTGGCATGACGTGCCCACTCAGAATGCTTCCCCCCACCTCAAACTCAGGACTTTGTCCTGTTGGGGAACCCCTCTCCCCAAACACACACAAATCCAGTTCTCCAGAGGTTCAGTGTGGGGGGACCTACCTACCCTTTCTTTCTTGATTATGCCTGACCCAGAGTCTGATCTGGGGCCAGACTCCGAGCTGCGGTGAAACAGCATCAGACCACCCCAGGAGACAGAGGGGGCGTCTCTTTCCTGCAGGGAGCCCCACCCCACCCACCGAAACCCACTTCCAACAGAGAAAATAGGACCTGCTTTCCAATAAAGGACGATTATCACCGTGAAGTGAATCGGCAAGATTTTCACACAGGTTCCCTGCTCTTGAGCGATGTTTCTGGCCCAAAAGTAGTCATGGTCATCAAAGTAGCTCACGTTTGTGGGGGGCACGTGGTATGACTGCAATGGCATGGACATGACTTCACTGCAATCCTTCCTTGAAAGCCCCCAGAAGGTGCTATTATGTTCTTTTTTTTTTTTTATGTAAGGCTCAATGATTCACTAGTTGCGTATAACACCCAGTGCACCATGCAAGCGTGCCCTCCTTACTACCCATCACCAGTCTATCCCATTCCCCCACCCCCTCCCCTCTGAAGCCCTCAGTTTGTTTCTCAGAGTCCATAGTCTCTCGTGCTTCATTCCCCCTTCTGATTACCCCCCTTTCTTTATTAGTTCTTCATTTGCAAACAAGGAAATGAATCTCAAGTAGATTATGTGGCCGTCTGAGTCCCCATGGGCTCAAGAGACAAAAAGCCCAGGTAGCAGACGCCAAAGGCCTGTCCCTCCATCACTTTCTCCACCCAAAAGAAACAAGTCGTCTTTTTAAAAATTTTATCCTTAATACTAAAATAACATGTTTATTTAAAACAGAGATGTAACAAATTTAAACTTCACCCACCTTTGCACAATCGAACTGTAACTGCCCCTGAGAACTACCATAATAGACAGAAGTGTATCTGTTCAGTATTTTCTACATTTCCTTCTTTACAGAAATGGGACTTAATACTGTATATGCGCCTTTGTTCCTCGTCTTCTTCCCCCCGAGATGGGGTCGGTGCTGCCTGACCAGAGGCCTCAGCAGAGCCCTGCTTCTCCTCCTCCCCACCTCCTTCTCCCCCATTTGGGATAATGAAGCTCATCTTCTTCTCTGGGTGATCTGCCCTGCTGGGTCACGGGAGATGCCTCACCCTTGCACCCCTGCGGGGTCAGCTCCCCCTCTCTCAGACCCCAGGAAGCAGACTCTGCAGGCCAAGCAGTGGAGGTGGAATCAGGCCACAAGACTATTATACTACATGGGGGCTCAATAGGGTCAGACTGGTGCAATAAGAAGTTTCAAAATGAAAGCATGTGGTGCGGCTGGTGTGGGGAGGAGGTGAGGTGTGGCCAGTGAGACACGCCCCCTCCTCTCACAAGGGCCTTTGTTCAGCCAAAGGGGGAGAAAGATCCCCAGACGCCGTGCCAGCCCTCAAGCAGCTGACAGTGCAGGTGTAGGGGAGCTGTGTGTGGTTAATAGAATACCACATGGTAATTCTGCACTGCAAACGTGAACCCAGCGCAAGAATGTGGGGGAAGGAGACAGGAGCCCCCCTGGGGTGGGATTTTCTTGGATTGCCTCCCTGCCTTCCTCTACAATCAGGGCCAGCAGGTTAGAATGGTGACTTCTCAGCCTCCCTTGCAGCTAGGAGAGAAAGGACTGGGTCATATCATCACAAATAGATGTAGGCAGAAGTCCCTAAGGAATATGCCCCTTGCTGGGACACCTGGGTGGCTCAGTCATTAAGCGTCTGCCTTCAGCTCAGGGCGTGATCCCGGAGTCCTGGGATCAAGCCCCACATCAGGCTCCTCTGCTGGGAGGCTGCTTCTTCCTCTCCCACTCCCCCTGCTTGTGTTCCCTCTCTCGCTGGCTGTCTCTCTGTGAAAGAAAGAAAGAAAGAAAGAAAGAAAGAAAGAAAGAAAGAAAGAAAGAAAGAAAGAAAGAAAGAAAGAAAGGGAAAATTAAAAAAAAAAAGGAATATGTCCCTTCCAAACCAAAAGAGAGACCTTCAAGAAGAAGTAGCTTTTGCCCTTCCTGCCTTCTTTCTGCCTAGGATGTGTGCACAATATCCGGAAGAATGGCAGCCGTCTTGCAGTCTTGAAGATGAAGGGCACCTGCTGCGGATGATAGAATGGGAAAATGGACAGAGCCTGGTTTGTGTCCCAGCCCTCTACTGCCTTTCTCTGGACCTCTTCTCACAAAGAGTTAAAGGCAAACAAGGAGGGAGGGAAACCAGTCAGGAGTTAAAGTTGACACCAAAAGCAAGGAAGAAAAAGGGTCCAGAGCTCAAAATGATCTTCTGGGATATGACCCAAGAAGAAACCATGGGATTTGTTCTATTCTCCAAATGGCTGGTGCCTTCTCATTCTTCAGGTCTCAGAGCTAATCACTTGATTGGAGAAACCCTACATTGACCATTCTGGCTAAGATACCCAGTGTTAGCCTTCCCAGGGCCCTGTGTCCTCTGTGAGGCATGAAGTCCTCCATCTCCTTCACCACTCTCCCCATCCACATGGATAGATGGATGGGTGGCTGGCTGGCTGGGTAGGTGGAGGGATGGATGGTGGGTGGATGGATGGATAGATGGTTGGGTAGATGAATAGGTGCATGGATGGATGGATGAGTGGATGGATGAATGGATGGACGGATGGAAGGAAGGATGGACGGACGGGTGGATGGATGGATGGATGGATGGATGGATGGATGGATGGATGGATAGTGGATGGATGGTTGTATGGATGGATGCATAGATGGATGGGTAGATGGACAGGTGGATGGATGGACAGGTGGATGGATTGATGGATGGATGGATGGATGGATGGATGGATGGACGGACGGAAGGAAGGAAGGACGGACGGACGGGTGGGTGGGTGGATGGATGGATGGATGGATGGATGGACGGACGGATGGAAGGAAGGATGGACGGGTGGGTGGATGGATGGATGGATGGATGGATGGATGGATGGATGCCCAGTGATCTCCTCATGTACCACACTGCCCTTCAAGCACAAACTTGTTTAAATAAAATGTTGTGACTGTTTCACATGTAGGGCAAAGCAGAAAATTCTCTCTCATCCGTGAAGACACGGCTCGCACAAGAAGGAAGCACCAGAGAAGGAAGCACACAGGGCAAACCCCTGGTCCTCTCAAATGCCCATAGGGATGTTCCAGGGGGCTTGCTGGGCCATAAAACCCAGTCACTTAATGATCAAATTAAACAAGGTTGCATTTTTCAAAACCAGTGGCTCAAAAAGGCTGTCACGCCAGGTCCTTGAAATATTAGCATTTGGTTTCCAGGTCCCCTTATCCCCTTGGACTATGTAGTTCCGGAAGCTTGCCAGCGCTTCTCCAGAGCAAGAGGCAACTGGACTGAGGTTGGTTCAGGGAGGGGCTCCCCTCCAGGAGGTCAGCTGGGGGCTTAGCCTCCAGACATCAGGGGACCCCAAAATGCAGGGTCATGCACCTGACCAAGGCCTCCAGCAGCCTGGCGGATGGACGTGGCTCTTGTTGCAGGTTAGGGCAAAGTCCCCGCTGAGAGCAGGTCCTCCACCTTCCTGGGCAAATGCCTCTCTGATGGCACTCAGGGGAGAAGGGACTTCATTACACCAAATTAATAAAACATAAAGATGGGATCCGAAATCTAATCATAGCTGGTTTACATGCTAAAGAGGCTGCGAGGAGGAAGCTCCAAGGCCGCCCACCCCACTCAGCACCACCGGGCCTGGCAGCTCCCTGCAGGGGAGGCTGTGTTCTCTTGGTTGGACGTATACCTCGCAGGTGGCCCTCACCTAGTGCAAGAGGTTCATTTGTAACAATGAAAATTTGTTAGGTGAATCTGATTTCCTTTTGACTTTCATAAATACAAACAAGGTCATGTTCTCACAGAGAGAAAAAAACCCAGTAACTATTAGGGCTGGGGAAGCAGCGTGTTCTTGGCATAGTGAGGGGCTGGGGCACAGGATACACCCCCGCAAGGAGGGAAACCGCTTTGCAGCAGGATAAAAGACAGAGTCCTACAATAGCCAGCCTGTGCCAGACACCTTGCACCCAGTGAGCCCCCGGGGCATATTTATGGCTTGGAATGAGCACAGGTCCCAGCACACCCAGGTAACTAACCTGGCCCTCTCATCCTCATGGAGGCTGGTGGAGCCTTCACTGACCCCACTACCCACTCTCCCCCAACTCTTAAAGCCTTCCCACTGTGACCTTTGGAGCCCATAGCCAGTCATTGCCAGAATGCCCCATATCCTCAAACTCTTGTCTGGAGAGCCCCCTCATGCTCCTGTTCTATGGGGTCCTGGTCCTCCCCTGCAGTCACCGCTCCCCCCACAGCCTCTGACCCCTGCACCTGGAGGTAGGGGAGAGGGCCTCCTTGCTTTTCACTGTGGATTTCTGATGGTACCAGTTAGTTTTGCTGCATAACGAATTTCCCCAAAGCCTCTTGGCGCTGGAACTAACACAACATGGGTCCTTTCTTGGGATTCCGGTCTCAGCTATTCCCGGCTGATCTCTGTGGGATCTCTTGCAGGTCTGTGGTCCACAGATGAGCTGGCTAGCACCTGGAACGCCCAGCTTGGCCTCCTCACCTGTCTGATGTCTGGCCGACTGTCAGCCGGCTCCTTGGCTCTCCTCCTACAGCATTCCTCTTCCAGAGGGCTGAGCCGGGTTGTGCAGGTGTAGCCTCAGGGCTGTGAGCACAGAGAGAGGACCAGCCTCTGGGCACAGGGGCTTCTCGCCCTTGCTGCTAAGTCACGTGGCCAAGCCCAGCGTCTGCATGGAGCCCGCGCCTCCCCCCTGCCCCCCCCGCCCCCCAAGACCATGGACTCAGCGGGAGGAATGACTGGAGTCACTTCTGTCACAGAGACCCTGCTCCCTCCTTCTGGGTCAAAACCCTCCTCTTCAAGTACCAAGTCCTCCGTAAAACCAGACACCGCCCCCCAACCTTTCTGGCATCTGCATCATGTGGCTCAGTGAGGATGGAGGAAGACTGTGCAGACTGGTCACTGGAATTTATGCCCATAAATCTCCAGTGGGCCCCTACTCCACTGAGTGTGTCCCGCGTGGCCGTGTCACACCACCCCCCGCCCACTCTGCTGTGACGACTGCTGTTCTTTTTTTTTTTTAAAGATTTTATTTATTTATTTGACACAGAGAGAGAGAGAGAGACAGCCAGTGAGAGAGGGAACACAAGCAGAGGGAGTGGGAGAGGAAGAAGCAGGCTCCCAGCAGAGGAGGGAGCCCGATGCGGGGCTCAATCCCAGGACCCTGGGATGATGCCCTGGGCCGAAGGCAGATGCTTAACGACTGAGCCACCCAGGCGCCCCAATGACTGCTGTCCTAATTCACTATCAAGGTTATACGCAACTAATGAATCATGGAACATTACATCAAAAACTAGGGATGTACTGTATGGTGACTAATGTAACATAATAAAAAATTATTATTAAAATAAATAAATAAATAAAATAAAACCTCTATAAGAAAGAAAAAAAAAGGTTGGAGTGATTAGAGGGAATCCACAGAAGCGTCTGCCACGCACCTGCGGGGTTGCCTGTTCTCCCGCCTCCTCTCTGGACACCACAGACGGGCCCCCTCCAATGCCAGCCCCTCCTCTGCCCATGCATCTCCCGCTCCTACCCCAGTCTGACTCTGGCAAACCTTTGTCCTCTCTTCCGCATCTTCAGTCACTCCTCTCTGCTAGGTTATTCCCAGCAATATGTGCAATTCACTGGGCACTTTTTTCCCACCTCAAAAAACTGACAAGTACGCAGAGATAAAGCTCCCCTTACGCTCCATGTGTTTCTCTGCTCCCCGTCAGAGAGGAGCTCTGCAAGAGCTGTGTGCGCTCAGCCTCTCCATCTCCCCTGCCGTCCTTTCCAGAGCCCACCACCTCCAACCACGGCTCCACGCCGTCTGCTCCAGCATGACTGCTCCAGTGCCAGCGATCAGTTACCTTCACCCTGCGGTCAACGGTCAGCTCCCGCTTCTGGCGCTCTGTGACTTGTCAGCAGCACTCGACCCTGTCCATGGCCCCCACCAGCCTGGCATGCTCTCCTCACCTGGCCTCCAGGACCCCACACCCTTTCGGCCTCCCACCTGCTTCTCTGCTCACTCCTTCGCTGTCTCCTCTGCTCAGGGCCTCCGTGTGTGGCCACACAGGTTGTGCACTGCACAATTCCAAGGGGACAGTGCACACGGCAATGTGGATGGCCCACCTTTGCCCTCTTCCTCCTGTCCCAACACTGGAGACCTCAGGTTTTCATTCTCAGATCTCTCCTCATCTCTGCCCACCCTCACTCCCAGGGTGGCTTCGTGTAATCTCATTCCCACCCTCAGGACCCCCAAACATGTATCCTCTAGCCTGGGTCTCACCCCAGATATTTTCCTGCCAACTTGGATATTAAGCAGGAATCCCGTGTTTCACATATCCAAAACCAAGTTCCTCATCTTTATCTCCAGAGCAGTTCCCTCGACAGTATCCCCATCTCAGTCATTGGCGACTCCATCCTCTCAGCTCCGCCCGCCAAACAGTGACATCAGATGATGTCACTCTCTCTGCTCAAAACCTTCAGGTGGCTTCTCGGCTCACTCAGAGGAAGAACCCAGCCCACCAGAACCGCCCTTGAGCACCTGGCCTCCTCGCTGCTCCTTGAGCAGGATGGCACATTCCTGCCTCAGGGCCTTTGCACTTGCTGTGCCCTCTGCCCGGAATGCCCTCTCCCCGCATGTCAGCGTGGCTCTTTCCTTGCCTCCTTCCGGCCTTCCTTTAACCACACCTTTCCAGAGAGGCCCCACGCAGACGCCTTGGCGTAAGCTGCAGTCCACCTCCCTCTCCGCTTCTGTGCTCCAGCTTCTCCGTAGCGCTCACCCTCAAACACGAACACGCATTGACCTTCTCAACAGCTGTTCTTCCTGCGCCAGAATGTCAGCCCCACGAAGGCAGGGATCTGTCTATCTTGCTCATCACCGCATCCTGGACAGCCGTGTCTGGCACCCACAATAAATCTTCCTTGGCACTCAGTAACTTCTAAATGAACGGTGAAATGAATGTCTAAATGAGCAGTCAGGTTAGCAGCATGGCCAGCGGGCTTCCTCCCAGCCTTCGAGAGTGCGCCATCCACAGCGGCCACACTTCACTGGCTCCGCCGCCGGGGTTGTCTGCTCTTGTAACCCTGGGAGCCGCCAGCCAGCCCAACCCCCAAGGGCATCAGACGCTCAGCCCCACCCAGCTCCCAGTGTGGGTCCTGGAGTGTTTGTCAGCACCCAGGCAGGGGCACCAAGCCTTAAAGGAAAGCCCTAGAACCACTCCTGCCCTGGGAGTCTGGGCCAAGGGGAGGCGTGTGTGTGCATGTGTGTGCATGTGCACTTGTATGCATATGTGCATGGCGCCTGTGTGTGCACACACGTGTGCATGTGTGGGGTTTAAGAGGCAGCCTGCTCCTTACTCATTCCTAGTCTCATGCTGTCCTCGTGTCACCTCATAGTCCAGGGGAAAAAGGGCATCCTGGATGTCCCCATCCTGGCGTGGATCTGTAAAGTACCTTGCCCTCTGGAGCAATGAGATAAGGGGCAGTGTCTGCTGCCCTCCCTGGACATGCTCCCTGGCATAGGACCCACTTCCTGCTCCGGCCACACTCCCTGCTGCAGGACCCACTTCTTGCTCAACACACACTTCTTGTCCAGTGAGCCGTTCTCCTTACTTGTGACGTTCTCTCTTTGAAGACAAATGTTTGCTGACCTCACAACTGATGGTGGCCCTCCCCCATCCAAGTCCCCACTTGCCCCATCTGCTCACTTCATGCCAGAGCCGGAGCCCTACTGCCCCCCTTGGACAGAAGTAACAACAGGGCTGACGGCCTCTGGGCAGCAAAGCTTGGCTCACTCTGCCTTTTTGCCCTTCTTTTAAAGTCTGAATAAAAATGCTCTCCAGCTCTGTGCTTAACCCAGAGCCAACCTGAGCACTAAATGAGCAGGGTTTCCCAGCATCTCTGAGACAATTGCAATGGGTGGTCAGACCCCACAACAACTGATTCCCCAGGACATCACAAGTTGTGGGTTGCTGTGTGTTCACTCCCTAAGTCTGCCCTGGATTCTGTGGGGAAGTGGTTCCCAGAAATGTTCTAGGAACCCCAACTGCCTGGACAGCACAGTGAGGATGGGTCTCTGAACTGAGGTGGAAGACACAGTCTCTGCAAAAGGGCTTGTTCTGGACTGCAGTAGACCTGAGAACTGGCTTTGGGCAAGTCCCTGATATTTCAGCCATGTGCTCATGTCCGTGGACCCTTGGTCCCGAATGCCGTTTACCTTCTGCACGGTCTTGGGTCCTTACCACTTCACCTCCATGTGCTTCAGTTTCCCCATCTGTATGACTGGGTGACATTAATTGTCACCCACCTTATAGGTTATTGTGAGGAATTAGTGCATTAATTCATACAAAGCATTTCAAACTGTCCTTGGAGCACAGAGGCATTTATAACTATTATTTCAGAAATTCAGGAAGAGACAGATTAGGGGTTGGGTCAGGTACCAGGTGACCAGGTTTTCCAACTGGTTTGGAGCCCAGGTAGAGTGTTCTCAGTTCTCACGAGCCAGTCATTAAGACTTTCAACCCAAACCTCTGCAGGGTACTGACCAGCAGGAACAGGAAGACGCTGCCAAGAGCTGGCTCCTTTTTGATCTTTATTTAAAGGGGATTAGGAAATCCTGCAGTATTGAAAAAGCCTATAGTGAGGCTACTGTAAGGATAGAACGTTTAAAGCAGACAGATCAAAGAGGTAGCTCCTTGTGCTTCCAACATCTGAAGCCATCCTTATAATCACTCCTCAGACTGCCTCGAGGTCAGCGGACGACCGTGTGGTTCATCGTCCCCAAACCCGTGAGATTTCCAGGCAATGAAACCACTGAGTTTGGTTTTTTCCCTACAATTTGGAAAAGGGAAAGGAACAAAATTTCATCGAGCACTCAGTTGTGTGTCCCATACAAGGACAGCATGTCGCCTGTGTCACCTCATTAATCCCTGTGACAACCCTATGAGGTGAAGAGTATTATGCCCTTGATTCAAATGAAGAAGCCTGTGCTCAGAGAAACTTAATAACTTGCTCAAGGTCACACTACTTGACTAATGGCCAGTCTGGATTCCATTCCAGGTCTGCCCCCAGAACACACTTTCTTCCCACTGCCCACTGGGGAAATAGCCTTTGATTCTGAGCTCTCAGGAAAGTGAAAAACAGGTTGGGAATTATTTACATTTTAAACCCTGTATCCCTTCATTTTTCCTCACTGGGTCCTGGGGGCTCGAGAGCAGAGAAACCATGACCGACTACCTCTGCATTTAATGATGTGCTCAGGAGGACCCACCCCAGGGACCACCTGCTCACAAGATTTCCCTCTGCCTGCATGGTCTTCCCATCCACCCACATCCCGGATGTTCAGTCCCCTCGTGATGGGTCTTCTGCAGCTAACAAGGTCAAAGCTACAGTACATTTTTCAGAGAGCCACATGCAGCCTTTAGCAAGTGCTCCTGGGCCCCTCACTCATGAAAGGTGAACATTACGTCTCTTTTATGGCTGGGAGACCTATAACTCAAGGGTGCTGCAGGCAGAAGGAAAAACCTGAGCAGACTTCAGAAGTAGAAGGAAAAGTAATACCCTTCATCGGTGAGCTGTTTAAACTCTCCCACGGGGGAGCACTTTGTTTTTGAGGAACCAGCTGACATTTGTCTCCAGGAGCCCAAACTAAGAAAAAGGGGGCAGCCACTATTTATCCCAGCCAGAGATTACAGTGTCCTGACCTGACACCCCCTGAGGTTCTAGCAGACTACTTGACCAAAATACAAAAAACCAGAATCAACATGATGTTTTCTCCACGCACAGATGCAACAGCTGGTTGTCTGATTTTTCCCCTCCACAAACAAGAGTTGACAAACAAGTTACAGACAGACTCCCAGCTGGTGTACTGCTCTCTGCTCTCCTGGCACAGATGCTGTGTGCCACCATTAATATAAATCCATAGGGATTTTAGAGGTTGAGCTGAAGTGCCAGGACCATAGGTAAAGGAAATTAGATTTCTGAGGCAAATGAGTATTGTATGGCAGGCAAGGCATAGTGCATCACCAGCCTGATGATGAAGTCAAGTGTTTTGGAAGCATTTTGGATCCAAATCCACTTGTCGGGAGTAGCAGACACTGGTGCTGTTCCACACCTTAGCCCCTCAGCACACCTGACTTCAGCACCGTGGTTGTGGACAGTTCCCCATGTCCCCCCCAGACTTGTGCCTGTCAGCACACCTGACTTCAGCACTGTGGGTGTGGACAGTTCCCCATGTGTTCCCCAGACTTGTGCCTCTCAGCACACCTGACTTCAGCACTGTGGGTGTGGACAATTCCCCATGTCTCCCCCAGACTTGTGCCTCTCAGCACACCTGACTTCAGCACTGTGGGTGTGGACAGTTCCCCATGTCTTTCCCCCCCCCCCCCCCCCCAGACTTATTTGCATCGGGTCTCTGCCCTGGCTTCAGCACAGCCCACGGTATGAGGAAGATTACAGCCTAGAGGCCCTGGAAAAATAAGGACAAGAATTGGTGGATAGATGCCCCTGTTTCACTCTCTTCAGAGGCACAATAACAAGAGGCATTCTGCACAGTGCTTACAGGGTCCCCTTTGGGACTGAAGCTCAGCTGAACACAATGGTAATTATCTTCATAGCAAAATCTTTCACTAGATTTTCCTCCTGCCCTTTTCCATTCCCGCTATCCCTGCTCCTACTCCTTGGGATCACTTCTCCATTAAAGTACCTGTACCCTTTCTGAGGAATCCAAACCAAACAAACTTAGAAAGCCGACCCTCAGAATGGAATCCTGGAATTCGATTACTCCCTTGTAAGACAGCAACAAGGAGCCCATTTGTAGGTGACAAATAGAGTGATGACAATTCCTGGTGTGCAGTAGCACCACAGCTATGGACAATCTCACCTGTAGAGTGTTGAATGAGGTACAGGTGGAAGCATTGGCTTATACAGTAACTAGCCATTGTAGGCTGTAGAGGCAATGGTAGTTATAAGGCTGGGGGAGTTTGCTGGATTTTGTTAACTGCTTTAGACTTGAAGAAAGAAAACGACAAGCTCAGGTCAGCCAATTGTCAGCTCAGGGTATGCCATCAAAGCCAGAATGTTTCCATGACAGCATTTAAAGTGACTCTCATCCCCTGTAGCCAGACAGCAGATGGTATTCAACATCAGGCCTGTAATTACACCGAAGGTTAGAAAACTATAAGGGACCGAATGCGTAGCCTTGACAGGCTTCCAAGGTAAAGGCTGGTGGAGTGGAACCCTGAGCCAAGGGGTGGAGATATTTGGATGAATGCACCTAAGAATCTTTTTTCTTTTTACTGTCTTTACTAATTTTCCCCCATCCCCCTACCCCACCTCTAGCAACTACCAATCTGTTCTCAGTATCTAAGAGTTTGTTTTGCTTTTTAGATTCCACATATAAGAGAGATCATATGATAATTTGTCTTCCTCTGTATGACTTATTTCACTTACATAATCCCCTTGAGATCCATCCATGTTGTTGCAAATGGCAATATTTCATTCTTTTTTATGGTTGAATAATATTCCATTGTATATATGTGCCACATCTTCTTTATCCATTCATCCATCCATGGACACTTGGGTTGCTCCCACGTCTTGGCTATTGAAAATAATGCTACAATGAACAGATAGGAGCATATATCTTTCCAATTTATTGTTTTTATTTTCTTCAGATAAATACCCAGTTGTGGAGCTGCTGGATCATACAGTGGTTTTTGTTTTCATTTTTTGAGGAACCCCACAGTTTTCCATGGTGGCTGCACCAATTTACATTCCCGCCAACAGTGCACAGTGTTCCTTTTTCTTCACAGCCTTGCCAGCACTTGTTACTCCTTGTCTTTTTTTTTTTTTATCATAACCATCCTAAGAGGTGTGAGGTGATATCTTGTTGTGGTTTTGATTTGCATTCCCCTGATGATTAGTGATGTTAAGCATCTTTTCATGTGTCTGTTGGCCATCTGCTCATCTTCTTTGGAAAAATGTCTATTCAGACCTTCTGCCAATTTTTTGTCAGATTGTTTGTTTGTCTGTGCTATTAAGTTGTATGAATTCTTTATATATTTTGGAATTTGTCCCTTTTCAGAGATATGATTTGCAAATCTTTTCTCCCATTCAGTAGGTTGAATTTTCATTTTGTTATGGTTTCCTTTGCTGTTTATAAGCTTTTTAGTTTGATGTATCCCCATTTCTTTATTTTTGCTTCCATTGCTTTTGCTCTTGGTGCCAGATTTTAAAAATCATCGCCAAGACCACCATTAAAGAGTTGATTTCCTATGTTTTCTTCTAGGAGTTTTATGGTTTCAGGTCTTATGTTCAAGTCTTTAATCCATTTTGAGTTTATTTTTGTGTGTGGTGGAAGATAGTGATGGAATTTCATTCTTTTGCATGTGACTTTTCAGTTTTCCCAACACAATTTACTGAAGAGACACCTTTCCCCACTATATATTTTTGGAGCCTTTATCATAAATTAATTGACTATATATGCTTGGCTTTTTTCAAGTAAATGAGATATTAAAGTCCTATACCATTATTGTGTTGTGGTCTATTTTTCCCTTTAGGTCTGTTAATATTTGCTTTATATACTTAGGTGCTGCTTTTTTGGGTGCATATATATTTACAAGTGTTATATCCTCTTGTTGAATTGACCCCTTTATCACTATCTCACAGCCTTCTTTGTCTCTTATTACAGTCTTTGTTTTAAAGCCTGTTTTTTCTGATATAAGTATAACTATACAGCTTTCTTTTTGGTTCCATTTGCATGGAATATCTTTTTCCATCCCTTCACTTTCAGTCTGTGTATGTCCTGACATATAAAGCGAGTCTTGTAGGCAAAATATAGATGCGTCTTTCTTTAAAATCCATTCAGCCATTCTGTGTCTTTTGATCGGAGCGTTTAGTCCATTTACATTTAAAGTAATTGATAAGTATGTATTTATTGCCATCTGGTAATTGTTTATTGGCAGCGTTTTTAGTTCCTACCTATTCCTTTCTTTTTATTTGTTCTTTTCCTGTGTGGTTTGATTACTCTCTTAATTTTTTTTTTTTTTTTTGAGAAACAGAGAGAGAGCATGTGCATGCGCAAGTGGGAGTGGGCAGAAGGAGAGGGTGAGAGAATCTTAAGCAGGATCCATGCTCAGTGTGAAGCCTGATGCCAGGCTTAATCTCACAACCCTGAGATCACAACCTGAGCTGCAAACAAGAGTCAGACGTTCAACCAACTAGCCACCCAGGCCCCCGATGACTTTCTTTAATGGTATGCTTATATTCCTTCCTCTTTATCATTTGTGTACGTACTGTAGGTTTTTGTTTTGTGGTTACCATGAGGCTAATATATAAAAACTTAAATCTATGACAGTTGAAGTTGACTTAAGTTTGATCCCATTCTAAAGATCAACATCTTTCACTCCCCTCCCACATTCTGTTTTGATGCACATTTTGCATCTCTTTGTCTTACCTTAACTAATTATTGTAATTTTAGTTACAAACAAAAGTTACTACTTTTGTCTTTTAGTCTTCATACTAACTTTGTAAGTGATTATTCTATTACCTTTGCTGTATATTTCCCTGTCCAGTGAGGTTTATTCTTTCATATATTTTCTTATTCCTAATTAGCACCCTTTCTTTTTAACTTAAGGAAATCCCTTTAATATGTCTTATAAAGCTGGGGTGGTGGTGATGAACTCCTTTAGCTTTTGCTTGTCTAGAAAAATCTTTCTCTCTCCTTCAATTCTGAATGATAACTTTACCAGATAGAGTATTCTTGGTTGGAAGTTTTTTTATTCAGTACTTTGATTATATCATGCCACTTTCTTCTGGCCTGAGAAGTTTCTGTTGAAAAATATGCTGATGGTCTTATAGGGGTTCCCTTGTATGTAACAAGTTGTTTTTCTCTTGCTGCTTTTAATATTATGGCTTTGCCTTTAATTTTTGACATTTTAATTATAATGTATCTTAGTGTGGGTCTCTTTATGTTCTTCTCATTTAGAACTCTCTGCCTTTCTGCATATAGATGTCTATTTCCTTTCCCAGGTTAGGGAAGTTTGCAGTCATTATTTCTTCAAATAAAATTTCTGCCCTTTTCTCTTTCTTTTCTCCTTCTAGGAGCCCTATGACACAAATGTTAGTCTGTTTGATGCTGTCCTTCAAGTCCCTTAAGCTATCCTCACTTTTGTTGTTGTTGTTTTTGTTCTTTTTTCTTTCTGTTGCTCTGGTTAGGTAAGTTCCACTGCCTTGTCTTCAAGTTCACTGATTCTTTATTCTGCTTCATCTAGTCTGTTATTAAACACCTCTAGTATATATTTTTTTCATCTCAGTTATTGTCTTTAGCTCTGCAGCATCTATTTGGTACTTTCTAATATTGTCCATCTGTTTGCTGAAGTTCTCACCATGTTCAACCATTCTTCTCCCCAGACAGGGAGCATTTTTATGACCATAATTTTGAACTATCACCAGGTAAAGTACTTATCTCCATTTCATTTAGGTCTTTTCTGAGGTTTTTTCTTGTTCTTTCATTTGGAACATATTCCTCTGTTCCTTATTTTGCTTGACTCTCCGTGCAATAGATGAAATAACCACTTCTCCCAGTCATGAAGGAGTGGCTTCATGTAGGAGAAGAAACTTGTCATTCAATCCAGCCCCTGCTCTTTGCTGTCTGTCAAACCTCTGTGCTTGTCCAAGTAGCCTATTATATTTTTAATGTGCCAATACCTGTCAGGATATCAGTACCTAGATCCAGGCTATTTGGAAGCCAGACCCTTTGGTAGAAGCTTTTTAAAATGTATAAATATATATAGTCCTGTGGGAGCAAAAGTGTAAGCCCCATCAGGCACCAGAAGCCACAAGAACTGGGACAGCAGACATAAAAGCCAGGGTACCAGGTGCATGTTGGTGCTCTTGAGCACAGCAGAGGGAGAGTTAAGATAACACCCACATTCTGAGGCATCTGGAGAGGATAACAGTCAGCCCCCAGATGTGTGTTTAATTAGAAGACTGCCTTTCAGGCCACAGCCATGATGATTAGCTATTGAAGCCTCCTTCACAGAAAGACAGATCAGGATCTGTTGTCTCTTCCTGTGTCCTGGGGGGTCATAGGTATTTAAGAATTCTTTCTTCATTTGAGACAGTTCTGTGGGACCCAAAAGTCTAAGTCTCACTGGCCATCATAGCCAGGTGATGTAGAGGTGTCCCCTGGCAGCAGCTGCAAAAATCAGGGCACCAGACAGGGGTCTGAGCTCCTTTCCAGGTGACACCAATTATTATAGTCCTATGGGATGAGGAACACAATCTCCCTTGGCCTCCAGCATCTGGCAGTCAAGAGGAGTCCCCTGAGCAGTGTCTGCAACAATTGGGGCACCAGAAGCATGTAAAAGCTCCCTTCCAGGAGGTAATGATGCTCTGGAGCACACGGAAGGAAGAGTGTGAAGGTGGTGCCCACCAGCCTGGTCCCCAGAGAGTGTTCCAGTAGAACACGGCTAGACGCATGTGTTTCTTTAGATCCCTGCCCTCAGACCCACACTTAAATATAAGCAGGTGACCCTTGTCCACTTCAAGTCTGGGTGTGATCAGCTGTCTCTGACGGAGGAGCTTTGAGTAGATTACACTCCTTGGATAGGCCACATGTGGATATGTGCCTGGTTCAGGAGTGACCAGTTTTCATTAATTGGCTTTAATTGTCAGTGATTTAAAACATGCAAATACATTAAATCATGACAATTATTGATTTCTCCCATTTTCTGGGGATAAAGTTCTTGGCTTACCTTGGTTTGCCTCAGCTTACAAGGTCTCCCCTGAAGCGGCTCCTCCTGACTTCTGTGACCACGGAACTCCTCCCCACGCCATCCTGACACTACATGTCCAGTCATATGGAGTGACTCTGTTTTATGGGACCCATGCTCCCTCTCACCTTCTGGCCAAAGCCCCAGGACTTAGCCATCTGGAGGAAGTCTGTCTGTCCCCACCTTGTGCCCACCTGAGTCTATTCTCACCTAATTATCCCTCAACTGCCCTGATGCCCCCCTGCCAGGATGTGCTGGGTATCCCTCCTAGGTGCTCCCAGGGGCTTGTCATGTTTAGCCAATATGTCATAATTATGACTATATTCTGATGTGATCTATTGACTTGTGCATATAAACCACAGTACTATAAGCTTTATCAAAACAAAGATGCCATCTCACCTATTCCTATAACCCCAGAATCCAGCACTTTCCAGAGCACATGGCGGGTGCTCAGTAAATAACTGTTAGGAAAATGAGATTGGTGCAAAACAGTCGTAACTACAAATGTCATTATAGTCAGTTCATGAATGTGTTACTTTCCTACAGATGTTGTAACAAAGCCCCACAAGCCGGCTAGCTTAAAACCAAAGAAATGAACTCTCTCATAATTCTGGCAGCCAGGAGTCCAAAATCAAGGTGTCAGCAGGGCTATGCTCCACCTGAGACTCTAGATAGATCCTTCCTTACCTCTTCCTGGCTCTTGGTAGTGGCCATCAATCTTTGGTGATCCTTGGCTTGCAGTTTCATCACCCCGATCTCTGCCTCTGTCATCAGATAAGCTTCTCCCTGTGTCTCTGGCTTCATATGGTGTTTTCTTCTTCTTATGAGAATACCAGTTGCTATGGACTGAATTGTCTCCCCAAAATTCCTACTTATTATCACAACCACATTACTGATGAATAACTGAGGCTTAGAAAGTTTCAGTAACTCCCTCTCTCGGTCATTTTGGGGCTGCTGGTACAAAATACCATGGACTAGGCAATTGGAGTCCGAGCTGGAGGCACCGGCAGACCCAGTATCCAGTGATAGCCTGTTTCCTGGTTTGTAAATGGCTGTCTTCTTGCTGTGTCCTCACATGGTGAAGAGCAGAGAGAGAGAGCAAGCTCTTCCCTGAAAAGGGCACTAATCACATTCATGAGAGCTCCACCGTCCTGACCCAATCACTTCCCAAAGACCCCACCTCCTAAAACCATCACCCTGGGGGTTAGGGTTTTAACATGTGAACTGGGGGGCACACAAACATTCAGTCCATTGCACAGCCCCCAAACCATCCTGCTCCAAGGGTGACAGCAGGGGCATATGGTCTATGACAGGTGCACAGCGACCTCCAGGCCAGTAACTGCATATCAACTGAGGCCAGCCAGGAAGATTGACAGTGTTGAATTTCTGAATATTTTTAATGTATTCTAAAAGGACATATTCTTTTCCCATTTTTTCTTATGGAAAGCAGCAAGGTATGGCAAGAGCACCCCCAGCAAGGGCTCTGAAATGGGAGTGCTTGCTGTGTGGCTTTGAGCGGTGCATGTGTGCTCTCCGTGCCTGAGTGGTCAGACCTGTGAACCGAGGCTCACGACCCACTGACCCGTGAAGGGCCACGTGTGCGCGCATCTCAGCAGCCTGGGGCACTCGTGGCCTGGGTGACATGCATCTCTTGGTCACTGCACATGCCACCAGCTTCCTCAGAGTATCTCCCTAGCTCAAACTGCTCCAGGAAGTGGTGGGAGGGAGAGAGGGAGTCCACAGGGGGCCTGGAGCCTGCTCACTGCCCAGTAAGAGCTCATGTTAAATTTTTAGGGATTTTAGGAGCCAGTTGTTAAAACATAGCCATTGTTACAAATTAAAGTATACAAATTCACAGTTAAATAACTTATAATAAAAACAGAGGTAATAAGGACTCAAAATTCCTCAATCCCTAATGAGTCTACCACATGTTATTGTTTTCTGTGCCCTGAGGTTACCGTGTGTCCGCCTGGGGGGACCGCGTGACCATGGCTTACCTATGTGACCTGCCCACTTCCTGCCAGCCCTGCTTCTCCCAACGTCCCCCCAGGGGAGCTGCAGCCGAGCCATGGTACCATTTACACCACGGAAAGTGGCAGTCACTATCCATCAAGGCTTGATTTATTAGTGCCAAGGAGGCAGATCGCACTTAAAAGTGTGTTGTGTGTGCAGTCACTGGCTACACTGCGGAGAACACAAACCATTCAGGAAACATCCTCCCGGTATTTGAAAACCATCATCATCGACAAACTGTTGCCGTCCAGACGTGCAGCTCTGTCGTTTTACTTCTGTCTCGTTCACCAGCATGAACAAAAGCGCGAGCTCACATCAGTGTCAGAGCCGTGTTCGTTCATCAATGGCAGGCAACGGTTGACTACGAAACATACAAGAGTTCAGCAAAAATCGACCAGAGCAATCTGTGAGAATCAATGACCATATGGAACTTACAGTACCGAGTGTTGTAAATGTTATTATTACTTGTAAATTGCCTGCTGTGTATCTTCTTTGTCAGTAAAACACTTGTGTGCACAGGTGTGAGTACGTTTCGTCAGGGAGCTGGTTGTGACACGTCACCAGCACACCACTAACTCCGAGCACGGCCACCCTTGACCTTCTGAACCCTCAGCCTTTCCCACGCCTCCCTTCCCTGTGGTCACAGCGGGTCCTAGAAATGCCGCAGTCACCAGCCTCGACCACGTGGGGCAACAGGACCCGGGGGGCTGCCAGGCATGAGTCCCCGCGAGGCTGACTGAAGACTCTGAGGCCTCACAGGAGAGAGGGATCTGACGTATGAGACCAATTGCCAGGAGGAAACGTCATTTTCGTATAAAGGTGATGACAGCCTCAGCCTGCAGACCCGTCTGCTTCTAGGGCTCAGCTCCCGGGGCAGGCAGCCCGATGTACCTGCAGCCCAGAAACGCTCCCTTCGAGTTTTTGTGCTTTGACAAAGACTCTCTCGCTGCCCAAACTCTCGTCTGCCTCCCCCAAGTCCGTAGGACTGGACCTCGTCCATCCCTCGGGAACCTACCTCATCCAGTCGTAGCAGGAAACCTGCAACATCAGCGTGGACGGAACGCCCACCCTGTATATCTGATGGGGTCCCCACCCCCACCATCCCCAGGGCATGTCTGTCCACCTTGGCCTGTCGTCAGCAGAAGCCTGTCAGTCCTGTTTCGCCAGAACGCCCCTCCCTCCCGATGTTCCCTTTCCCTCTCGGTAATTTCCACGCACGCCCCGGGCTGCTCCCCACTTGTCCTTGCTGTCCTCAGAGCTGAGGCCCATTCTTCCCCGAGCTCTCTTTCCCCTACTGCAAGAGTCCTGACCAAAATCTGTTGTTACCACCCACACTGCAGCCGGGGGCAGCCTCGCCCCGGGTCCCCCAGTGAGTGTCAGGGAAGGCGTGTCCAGCTGGACCAAAGGGTGGGCTTTCTTGACAAGACAATTTGGCTTTTTTTACATTGTGGTAAAATATACATACAATTTACCACTATAATTATTCTTTTTTTTTTTTTAAAGATTTTATTTATTTATTTGACAGACAGCCAGTGAGAGAGGGAACACAGCAGGGGGAGTGTGAGAGGAAGAAGCAGGCTCCTAGTGGAGGAGCCTGATGTGCAGCTCGATCCTGGAACGCCGGGACCACGCCCTGAGCCGAAGGCAGACGCTTAACGACTGTGCCACCCAGGCGCCCCAATTCTTAAGGGTGCAGCTCGGGGGCATGAAGCACATTCACGCTCTTGGCAACCATGCCCGCCACCGTCTCCAGACTGAAACTCCGTCCCCACTAAACGCTGACCTCCACCCTCTCCCCCTCCCCAGCCCCGCGCCCACCCTTCCGCTTCTGTCTTTATGGATCTGACCACTCTGGGGTCCTCACAGAGGTGGAATCATGCCTCTGTGACAGGCCTAGGTCACCGAGCATGGTGTCCCCAAGGTCCCTCCACGCTTTAGCAGGCGTGGACACGTCTCCTTTCTAGGCTGTATAACGTGCCGCCGTGGGGCTCCCCCACCGGCACGTTAACCCGCTGTCAGCGAGCCCTTGGGCTGCCCCAGTCTGGCTGTTATGAGTAACACGGCTGCAGACATGCATGTGCAAACACCCGTTCAAGTCCCTGCTTTCGATTATTCAGGGAGTGCCAGGTGCCTGACGCCGGATCATACAGTAATTTTATTTCTGATGCTCTGAGGAGCCTCCACCCTGCTTCCCACAGCCGCAGCCCCCGTGTGCACTCCCGCCGGCAGCGCAGAGGCCCCGTTTCTCCGTGCCCTTGCCCACGCTTGCTGCTGCCTGTGGTTTTGAGCCTGTGGGCACCCCGAGGAGCGAGGGGCGGGGTCTCCCGGTCACGCTCACTTGCGCTTCCCTGACGATCAGTGATGGCGAACATCTCGTGGCCGCTGGCCCACCGTCTGTCTTCTTCGCAGGAACGTCTGTTCAAGTCCCTTGCCCTTCCTCTAAGCAGGATTGGGTGGGGTTCTGGGTTGCGTTGTCGGGGTTCTTTATGTATTCTGCCCATGCACCCTTATCAGCTGTGTGATGTGCAGCCCTTGTCCCCCTCCCGTGAGCTGTCCTTTTCCTCCGTCAACAGCATCTTTGAGGCACAGAAGGATTTTACTCCGATACAGCCCAGGAGATCTGGCTTTGAATTTCAAAGCACAGCTAATTTCCACAAGCCTCGGATCCATCCTGGGCCTGCCCCCTGTTAGGTTCTGGGTGCCCAACGGAAGAGCCGGCGCTGCCTGCGGTCAGCATGGTGGACAGACTGGCAAACCGACAGTGCTGAACCGGCCTGCCTCGGTTATGGCACCCGATGCAATGTGCTCTAGAAAACACACACTCACACGTGCACACACACACACGTGCACACAAACACAGGTTAGGACAGCCTCCTAGCTAAGGAAACATCTGGGTCCTTGCACAACCAAAGTGACCCTAGGACCATCAGCTGGCAAAGGGTGGCTTGCTCAGCTCCCCGAGAAACAAAAGTCACCATGGAGGGCCCAGCAGACCCAAGGAGGCCCCTGGAAATGAGAGGAATATGCTGGGGACCCTCCTCTTCGCCCCCAGGACTGCAACCCCAGGACCTCAGTGAGGCCTCGTGATCTGCTGGGGCCGTGACCACAGTTGGGCTCATGACTCGCCCCCACCCCCCAGCCCCATCTGCGGAAGGGAATAATGATCCATTTGTATTCATAAGACTATTGCTGGGAAGATTAATTAAAAGGCGAGGGTATTTTTAACCATCTGTACTAATTTAGGGGAAGAGTTTAGAAATATAATTGTATTATCTGTAACTGAGGAATTCACAGATCCCTCTTGGAATCAGAATATTAATGTGTCGCTCAAAGACACTCAGCAACATGAGCAAATCACGGCCGCCATTCCTCCTAAATTAGCCCAGTTAAAGAAGGATAATTTTAAATGTTCGGCTTGAGGGGCAGGGGCTGGGGGAGTGGAGTCACACACCGGCAAGAAGACCAGGCTTTCTCCCCCAAGTCTGGGGAAGCCGCATCTCTGACACAAAGCTGAAGGCCGGCCCCACGGCTGCTGCCCTGGTCCCCGAGGGCTGGGATTCAAGCCCGAGGGGGTGGGAATGGATGTCCTCCCCGTAAATAACGCAGCAGAGAAATCAAATCAGCCTCGGGGATGGGAGGGAGGTGCTCAGAGATGCAGCCCAGGGCCAGCTGAGTGGGTCCTCGGAGCTCGGAGTTGGTGACCCTAAACTTCTGTCCCCATGGGGCCCTCAGAAAGCACGAGCCCTCCACGCTGCCACTAGTCAGTTATTGAAAGACACCAGGAATAAAGCCCCAGGGCAGGGTTGAGCAAGGGGGCAGTTGGGAAGCCTTTTGCTGGGTGGTGGTGCCTGGGGACAGGGAAGCGTCCATAAAGCAGACCCCAGGCTGTGCCGCCTTGCCTGGACTCAAGCCAGAAGTGGAGCCAGGCTGGAGGACTCCGCTGGGCCCTGGGGAGGTGCAGAACTTCCACGCCCATCAGAGGCCCCACAGGGGCTCCGGGCCACTGAGGGCTAAGGAGACGGAGGGGGCTTCCGCGTGTGCCAGAGCCTGGGGTGATGCGGGCAAGGCAACTGCAGGGCCAAGCTCCTTCTGCTCCTGGAAGTGTTCCCTGAGCACCTCCCAAGGTCCTCGGTATTCAGCGGCTTAGCTCAATTTCGTAGTGCATGTCCGCGTGTGTGCTGCCGGTAAACTGCTCGCCAAGGGATGCTGTACCGCAGGAGGTAGCGTGATCTACAAGTGCGTACGTGCGTGCACACATGCCCTTGCACGCACACACGTGAGTGTGCACACACATCTGAACACACATGTGAGTCCATGAGTGCACATGCATGCACACGTGCCCTTGCATGTACACATGTGAGTGTGCACACACATCTGAACACACATGTGAGTCCATGAGTGCACATGCATGCACATGTGCCCTTGCATGTACACATGTGAGTGTGCACACACATCTGAACACACATGTGAGTCCATGAGTGCACATGCATGCACACGTGCCCTTGCATGTACACATGTGAGTGTGCACACACATCTGAACACACATGTGAGCCCATGAGTGCACATGCATGCACACGTGCCCTTGCATGTACACATGTGAGTGTGCACACACATCTGAACACACATGTGAGCCCATGAGTGCACATGCATGCACACGTGCCCTTGCATGTACACATGTGAGTGTGCACACACATCTGAACACACGTGTGAGTCCATGAGTGCACATGCATGCACACGTGCCCATGCATGTATACATGTGAGTGTGCACACACATCTGAACACACGTGTGAGTCCATGAGTGCACATGCATGCACACGTGCCCTTGCATGCACACATGAGTGTGCACACACATGCAAATGTATTTGTGGGTCCATGAGTGTACGTGCATGTGTACGCGTGCAAACATACATGTGGGTACATGAGTGCACACACGTGTGCACATGCATACATGTGCACACAGGCTTTGAAACGAGGGTTCAGATATTGGTGCTGCCTGTACTAGCAATGCGACTTTGGACAAGCTTTGGAACCCTTGCTGAGCCTCCAGTTCCTCACCTGCGCTGAGAGTGGGTAAAATCCCAGCCCACAGGGATTGGTAGAAATGTGGATTCTAGTGGCCAATTTGTTTCGAGAAAGCCCAGCTGACAGGCAGTACCCCGACTCAGGAGACCCTGTCCTCTCTCTGCGTCCCCCATCCCCCTGCTCTCGTATGCCCCCTGACATGGGGGAGGCCTCCATCGAGTGTGGAAGTAGGGAATCATCTTCCTAAAGGACCAGGGAGGTGGGAGCTCAGGTGCAATAAAGCAGGCAGAATGGTGCCAGAGCCAACCACGCGTGCAGGAAGCATCCTCCCCAGACGGCGCTCACCGCGGCCGGCATCGGGCACCTTCCTGGCGCTGCGAAGGTGAATGTTCT
Source organism: Ursus arctos (assembly GCF_023065955.2). Classification (NCBI taxonomy): domain Eukaryota; kingdom Metazoa; phylum Chordata; class Mammalia; order Carnivora; family Ursidae; genus Ursus; species Ursus arctos. Next base: position 2,352,101 of record NW_026623008.1, on the reverse strand, counting down.
CCAGGAGATTTCCCCAGGCTAGAGTTACACACGGAGAAAACGAACAGAGCCGCATCCGAGGGGTTCTGTGAGACACTGGGCATGGGGGAGCAAGGATGGACCCACGCCTGCGCCCCCCGATGCACATGTGAAGAATGAGGTCCCAGTGCCCCCTTCTGCTGAGCAATAGATTCCACCCCAATCAGCTGCTTCTTCCATTGCCGTGTCCAACCCCCCATCCGGAGCCCAGGACTTGCAGTTGTGGCTTCCAGAGTCAACGTACATTTTTGATCAAACAGGACCAACATGTGTGCACAGAGCACCTTCTGAATACAAGCCCCTAGGTCATGACGAGGTCAGAGAAAGTTGACTTCAGTGAGGTTTCAGGGCAGAGCACAGCTTCTTAGACCATCAGAGACAAAGGAGTTCTGGAATTGGGGACAAGGATGGAATAAACTGGGGAGCAGCTAGACAGCCAGAGTCCCCAGGCACCCTATTCTGTTATTTTGGGAGGAAATGAGATGCAAAATAGCACTTGGGCCCCTGCACACGTGGGATGGAAAGGGGTGGTCGAGTTGCTGTCCCCAGACAAGCTGGGCTTCGGAGCTCTTGCCCCACAGCTCGGTGAAAGTTAGGGTAGAGTGGACCCCACTCTGACGTACACCATCAAGTCCCAGGTAGAAAACTGAGGCCAAGGGGAGAGAGGCTCAAGGTCATGACCCAGGCCCTCCCTTCCAGTCCCCCTTGAGTTCTGGGGGAAGATTCTCCATATGTCACCCTCAGTCCCATCTTGCTTACCAGGAAGCCGTCCCTGTGCCCACGAGGTCCTCCAGCCATGACTTCCCTGGGACCTGCCCTGCAAAGCTCTCCAGGGGACAGAGACACTCGGGGCAACCCTGACAGGGCTCTGCCCCCGTCCATGGACACTCCACCCACCTCTGCATCTGTCCTTCCAGCCGTCCTCCAGAGGTCACCAACATCCAACCAGTCCTTCATCCACGAAGCACTCATGATCGCCTACCCTGGGTCAGCCTTCAGGCTGCGACCTGCAGACAGCCAAGAGCCAGCCTGTTCACTCCTGCCTGGAGAGAAACCCTTCAGTCTGACTCTTGAGAGGCTCACACCTCATGGTCAAAATATTCTCCCTATAACAGCAGCCCCTCCCCCCTGATGACAGTCCCTCCTCCATGACAGCAGCCCCTTCCTCCTGACAGCAGTCCCTCCCCATGATGGCAGTCCCTCCCCTCTACTGACAGTCCCTCCCCGCTGACGACAGCAGACCCTCCCCCTGATGACAGTCCCTCCCCCTGATAACAGCGCCTCCCCCATAACAGCAACCCCTCCCCGCTGATGACAGCAGCCCCTTCCACCCCTTACAAGAACCCTCTAGAATAAAGTGCGTCCTGCCTGAGTTGGACTGTTTCCCCAGACAGCGATCCCAAAGCTCTGTCTGGGGAAGTCCGGTGGGAAGAAGAGGACAGGGAGAAGCCCGCTGTGCAGAGCTGAGAGGAGGAGGACGTTCCAGGCAGAGCAAGGTGGGAGAGGACCAGCAGTGGAGCGAGGACCCCTGTGCAGGGCAGCGGGAGTGGCCTGGGCTGCGGTGGGTGAGGGGAAGGTCAGGCCCCCCCATGGACGGTTGTGCAAAGGGGAGCAATGGCCTAGGGGTGGGTCGGGAAGCTTTCCAAAGTTGCTGATTACAACGGCACGGCCGGCACTGACCCAGCGACCCGGGCAGACGCATCCGATGAGGCGGGAGCGCACAGATAAGTGCAAAGTCCTTGAGGAGGCAGGGGACGGAAAGCACAGCCCAGGACCCCAGAAACAGGAATTGTCCACCGCACCCCCCCAGAACTGCCCGCCGGCAGAGTCACCCAGGGCCAGGCTCGGCGAGGCTGATGTGCTCTGGGGGACACGCCTCCTTTCCAGCCTCCTGAACTCACCGTGTCTGTAACAAACCCACCATGAACCATCCGCTGTGCTGGGTCTAGGCAGAACCAGTGAGCTGTGGGTTATCTGGTTTCAATCTGGGAGCAGTCAGCCGAGGGGGGCAAGGGGCCCAGGGCTTCTCCTAAAATCGCCTCCCTGATTTTATTACTCCCCTCCAATGTCTGAGTGAGCCTCACACCCTCTCTCTCTCTCCTTTCTCCTCAAAACACCTGAATGGCTTCCGTGTTCCTGCCCAAGTCCTGACTGATAGCAGCTGCAGGGAGAGGCAGGCAAAGGGAGGTCGGTGCTGGCCCGGGAGAGGAAGGCTGAGCATCCTGTGCTACAGGGAACGCACCCCCAAGATGTGGGAGGGAGATGCAGGAAGAACAGAGAGACAGCAGCATGCTGGCTGGGATGTAGCAATGATGGCAGGAGCTGGGGCAGCCATGTTGTGACAGCAGCCCCGTTGAGCACAGCACACCCGCAAGGACAATGGCTCCTGACATTGCAGAGCCTCCAACAAACCCTGGTCAGCTTGTGCCTGGACCAGTCCAAGCAAGAGAAACTGACTTCTCTGCTGTTTCGGCCGCTGCACTACTCCTCCCTTGTTGTAGCCACGGGAGCCTGTGTTTTAAAGAGAAGCTTCATCCTCAAGGGAGGGCTCAGGGCTAGAAAGCTATCCGGCTGTTCTAGGTCTGAAATTTTTTTTAATGTAGTGTCCTTGGGCAGTGACCACTGCAAATTTCTATGTCAGGAGGCAAAACAGTGTGTTCCATCTACACCTCATGGTGTAGTATTCTAGCATTCTATCATGTTCTAGCATTCTATCAGATTCTAGCATTCTACCATGTTCTAGCATTCTATCAGATTCTAGCATTCTATCATGTTCTAGCATTCCATCAGATTCTAGCATTCTATCATGTTCTAGCATTCCATCGTGTTCTAGCATTCTATCGTGTTCCAGCATTCTATCGTGCTCCAGCATTCCACCGTGTTCTAGCATTCTATCGTGTTCTAGCATTCTATCGTGTTCTAGCATTCTTTCAGATTTTAGCATTCCATCATGTTCTAGCATTCCATCGTGTTCTAGCATTCTATCAGATTCTAGCATTCTATCGTGTTCCAGCATTCCATCGTGTTCCAGCATTCCATCGTGTTCCAGCATTCCATCGTGTTCCAGCATTCCATCGTGTTCTAGCATTCCATCGTGTTCCAGCATTCTATCGTGTTCTAGCATTCTATCGTGTTCCAGCATTCTATCGTGTTCTAGCATTCTATCGTGTTCTAGCATTCTATCGTGTTCCAGCATTCTATCGTGTTCCAGCATTCTATCGTGTTCTAGTATTCTATCGTGTTTTAGCATTGTATCGTGTTCTAGCATTGTATCATAGTCTAGCATTCTATCATCGTCTAGTATTCTATCATCGTCTAGTATTCTATCATGTTCTAGTATTATGTAAGTTTCCAGTATTATATCAGGTAAGGTAATGCTAATTGTTCTAAAAAAAACAAACCCCAGAACAAGTAATGGCCCAACACAGCAGCAGTTCGCTTTGTGCTCAGATGAAGTCTGAATGGGTGCTCCTGATGACCAGGTGGCTGTCCTCCCTGCTGTGACTCCACACTCTTTCCACCTCGTGGCTCTCCCATCACGGGGCAGTGGAGTCCTCCCCTGCATCCTCTCATCCAGGCCCTCGATGCAAAGGGAGAGAAGTGCGTCCAGGGGAGCGCTGGAGCAGACTCCATCCCTTCTGCCCACATTCCTTCGTCCATACCTCCGTCGCTTGAGCCTGCCTCATTATAAGGAGGCTGGGAAGTGTGATTCCTGCCTGGAAAACCAGTTCCCGGTACCGGCTCCACAGCTCGGAAGGAGAGGACCGATCTTTGATGGATAGCCAGCTGTCTCTGCTGTGACTCCCGAGTCCCATGATGGCAACAGCCACTGACACTAAGAATCCATAAAACCAAGGGTTCTTCTCCCTGCGTGAACATGAGCTACCTCCCACACCCCACTCTCTGCACCAAGGAGACAGAGGCGGGCATGGGAGCGACAGACACAGCTCCATTTGGGCTGGGAGCTAAGAGCCGGCTCCTGTTGCAGCAGACTCGCCTTCCAAATCTCTTGCTGTTCCTGGGCTGCGGGGAGTGCGTTTTCTTCACCAAGTGCCCCAGAGTCTCATGTGAGGAGGGAGAAACCATATGGGTCGCCAAAGGAAGGGGAGTTCAAGGAAGAAGGGTTCTCTGATTCATATCATTTCCGGATGGACATCCTGCCTCTGTCTTGTCCGGAAGGGATTCAGCCTGAGTCAGGAACGTAACCCAGACATCAGCTGGGGTCCCCTGAAGGCCGCTCTCCACAAGGATCCCCACTGTCCAGCATCGACGGTCTGGTTTGTAGTCCTCGGCCAGACCTCCTGGAAACGTCTTCCCTCGCTGCCCTAATCCTCTTGCTTCCATATCTGTCCCAGAGCCTCTCACGGGGAAAGCCCCAGGAGCTCTCCATGACATCAGCACGTTCGGCTCTTGCCTACCCCCTCCTCTTCCTCGCCTCTCTGTGATGTTACGGAGATCCACGCAGCCTTCTCTCTGCTCCAAGCTTCCTCTGGCCCAGCTTCACCCCAAATCCAGAGGACGAGGAGGGAAACCCCGCAGTCCATGTGGGAGGGCACGGATCCCTTCAGTGGGCAGGGGGAGGAGAAGGCCGGGACCCTCACAATTTAACAGATCTTGTCCCATCACCTGAAATGCGCACAATTCACTGATACAGTGTGAACCGTGAGTGCTTGAGGACGCTGGGCAGAATGAAAGCCAAGGCAATGCGGTAACCCAGAGCTGGAAATGAAGCGAGGCCGCGGCCCTGAGGCTACCGAGGGCTGCACGCACAGAGTGCTGGGCAGCCTCCACTGACGGTCACTGGTCAGAAAAGGCGAGGCGGCTGGGACAGCCTGCCTGACTTCACGCCGCTGGCAAACGGCGAACCAGGACTCAAACCCAGACCCATCCACGACCAAAGCTCAAATGATTAATCATTCTTCTAGGAGAAAGGACACACACCCGTAACGAGGAGCCTGTGCGGCTGACCCCGGCCGCTGCGTAAGGACGCCTTCCAAGGGCGGACTTCCCAGCTGGTTCGCTGCAGTGCGTCCCCTCAAGTGTCCCTGCACAGGGTCTGCGCCCCGGGACCAGAGCTCTCCGAGAGCACGCAGGGGCTCTTCTGTCAATGTGGCTTTGCCTGACGCCACGCGGGTCCCCTGGCCTCCCCTGTGGTGCGGGGGTCCTTTCTCCCTCGTGAGGGATGCCGTCTGGGGAGGACAAGCGGGCGTGTGAGTGTCAGCACGAGGTCAACACCGTGATGATCACAGCCGAGGGGGTCCCCAGACTTCCCTGTACACTGCCCATCTGTTTTTGCTTTTCCTCGGCCGGGAGGAGTCAAGGGGGGGGCTGCCTTCGCCATGATATCGGTGCCAGTTCTCATCCCAAGCGGAAGAGGCACAGCGTGTTGGCTGTAATTAAGTGCTAACCTGGAAAGCATGGGTGGGAGGAGAGGGGGAGCCGGTGGGCGGTGAGGCTGAGCCTGAGGCCATCCGGAGCAGGGAAACAGCCGACTCCGGCAGTATCAGAACAGAACTGGGGCCACGGGAGCCATGGGAGCCACGGGAGCCATCGGGGTGAGGTTTTAAAAGTGAGGGAAAGTCCCTTTTGCCTTCAGATCCTGAGTCGTGGAGACCCTAACACCTTTAAGACACCCCACAGGGAACAGGGCCCCCTGAAGCTGAGCCCATGGGCCACCATCCCACAGACAGCAAAGTTGTGCCAATGGGTCTGGGCTCCACTGGCCAAGCTCTGGTCTTTGCCCACGAAATCCAGCCACACCTCCAGTTCTAAATCATTATTCCTCAGGGTTCAGATTCCCAGATCCTACCCTCCCCCCAACGAGCCTATCAACAACCCCACGGCTGGCCCAGGGCTCCTTCCCTGGCCCAGGATGAGCTTCCCCCTCCCAGGACACACCTGTTTTCGCCCTGGACTTTGTGTCTGCCCCCGGCCCACCGTGGCTGGGAGGCTTCCCGGCAGTCTCTGGAGAATGGCCTCCACATCCTCTGAAAGGGACCCCACCAGTGGGCTTGGGCCCCCCCATGTGTCAGATCTGGCCCCCACCCCACCTGTCCTGGGGTCAAGCCCCTAAGGATTCACTGGACAGCCTGGAGCTGTGGGGAGACCCCGTGTGTGGCCTCACTGCCACCTGCTCCATACACCCCACCAACTTCACCCTCCCCTGGGACTGGCAAGAAACCCCTCGTCCCAACCGTCTGTCGCTATTGCTCTCATCCCCATGATGGAGTGTGATATAACAGAAATAGTGGGTTCCATTTGTAATTTAGATTGAATTTCTTTTGGACACAACAGAGGCAGGACATAAAGAAATTACACAAACCATTCAGAAGGGAGTGGCATTGGAGCGGGGGCTGGAATGAGGAGCTGGCCGAGCATGGGGACCAGGCCGTGGGGAGGGTCCAGGCAGAGGGGGTGAATGGCACACAGGTCTGCAGGTTTTCCTTGCGGTGTGTTACGGACTGAGCTGTGTCCCCCAGATTCCTGTGCTGAAACCCCAAACTCCTGCAGGGTAGTACTGGAGGGGGCCCTTGGAAGGTGGTTACTGTTAGATGAGGTCATGGGGAGGGGGCTATGATGGGATTAGTGCCCTTGTGAGAAGGGGCGGGGAGACACCAGAGCTCACTCTCTCCACCATGTAGAGACCCAGCAAGAATGCTATGGTCTGCAAGCCGGGAAGAGGGTTCTCACACAACCCAACCGTGCGGACACCCTGACCTCAGACGTCCAGCCTCCAGAACCGTGAGGCTAAACGTCCGCGGTCAAGCCCCCGCCCGTGGAGTTTGTTACAGCGGCCGGAGCTGAGACGAGAGCATCTCTGTCTCACTCACTGTCAGCGTAACTCATACACTGAGATGGGGAGTGTCTTCTCTTTCATAGGAAGAGTTTGTGAAGATTTGGTATGAATTCTTTAAATACTTGGCAGAATTCAGCGGTGAAGCCACCTGGGCAAAGGCCTGTGCGGTGTGTTCAGGGCAGAATCATCAGGCCGGTGTCACTGGGGGCAGAGGGCAGCAGGTGCGTGCAGGGCCCCTCGGGCCACGGTAAGGAGGGCGAGCATTGCACAGGAAGAGGTGGCCGGATATGCCTTGCGTAGTGCAGGAGGCTTCCAGCTGCCGGCCTGGCTGGAAAGGCAGGACAGGAGTGGAGACCAGGAGGCCAGGTGGGTATTGGTGGGGTGGGCTCTCACTGCATGGTGCACGTGAGCTCGTCAGGGTGCCGTCTGGGATTTAGGTCCCCTCTATGGAGTCCAGGGTCAGTGCCCAGAATCAGCCCAAGGTCATCTTGGGGGTAGGCCATGTCTTGGACCCTCCCTTCCTCCCAGCCTCCTGCACACCTGGCTTCCCACAGGGGGGGATCCCGGGCTCCAGGAGGACTCTGGAGAGTATGTTTCATGCTCTACGGAGTACAAGCCATGCTCACCGCAAACCATGATGGCCCCTTGAAGTCGTCAGAGTGGCTGCATGAGGAGTGAAGAGGAAGGAAAAAAAAAAAAAACAATTTACAATTGCAAATTGGAACGCGTCTCTCCAAGCCCGCACGGTAATCTAGCTCACGAGACAGATGGCAAAGAAGCGTTCCAGGAACATGTTATAACACATCACTGAACAGCCAAGAGCAGACGGGTTCCAGAAGGGCCGGCTGCCTGTCATTCCACCTTGCGGGGCTGGGACAGGTGGCAGAAGCTGGCCCCAACCACTTCACTCTTCTCTTCTGACCATCCCTCAGCCCTCAACTCTCTCCACTGCAGGGGGGTCAGAGCCACAACCTCAGGGCACCAAGACCCCAGAGTCACAGATGCATAAATCACACGCTTCTGCAGCTGTTTCTGGGGGTTGGGGGACCAGATGCTCCCTGTCTGCTGTGTTTTAAATTCAGGACAAGGAGGACACGGGGCATGCCAAAGCACACTCGAGTCTGTATCACAGCCCAGAGCGAGGCGCAGGTGGGGGAGCTGCAGAGAGAGGGGTGGACGGAGGGACAGAGGAAAGCCCAAAGAGGGAGGAGAGAAGACCCCCCCAAGTCGCTCTGCTTTATGCAAATGAAACAGGTGTACCAAAACCCAGTGCACCTGCCATCCAAGACACACATCCTTGATTCACGCGGAACGTTGCTCTTTTTAGGGGGAAGAAAAAGGCTTCCCTCCACGGATGGGTTTTCTTAGTAACCGTGCTGTCGTTCCCTGAGTGCGTTCATTCGCAGGCCCACTGAGGGGCTGTCGCTGAGAGCAGGAGCCATGGCAAAGCGAATCCAGCCTGCACCCGTGGAGGGAGGCCACGCGTGGGGGACCTGGCCTTGGGGGGCAGATGGGGCACAGTGGGTGTGGCAATAGCTGGACACGGGGCTCTGGCCAGATATGGGGCCGGCGGGGGTGCTGGATAACGGGAGGATGGCGAGATGGCCAGGCAAGACCCCAAAGCCGGAGTGGGGCCAACGGAAAGGAGGGTCCACCCACTGGGAACCACCTGAATGTAAGCACAGCGGAGGGACAGAGGGGACAAAGCTGAGGACAGCTGGAGGTTCCATCAGACCAAAGGACTCTGGAATTTTCTACGGCTGAGTCTTCAAAGCAAACTGGAAATTTTGAGCGACACGGTAACAAAAGGCGTGTACAAGCAGTCAGAACAAAAATGCACGCGTGCACACGGACTGGACAGAGAGGGGCACAGGGGCGGGTGAGCCGGCGGAGGGAAGGAAGGAGAGAGGGGGCGTCCGGCCCCTGCACAAGACCTGCCTTTTCCGGTGCCTGCTTTGCTCCTGGCTGCCATGGGGGTATTCGGAAGCACCAAGGATCCGGAAGGTTCTCAGGACCCAGTGCTGCTCTGTGAGATGTTAACTGGTTTCAGCATAAACCCAATACATTTCACAAACAATTTCCTTAATGCACCGCCTGCTTCTCCCTGAGAGAACAGAAGTGATTAATAATGTTAACAATGAAAATGGAAAACCCCCAAAGACCATTTGAGGCCGTGCCAAGCCACACTTGGATTTGAGTCAGGCCAGCAGACGTCGCTCCATGGAGAAGGCTTTGGAGGGACACAAGTCCGCCGGCCGCCCGGCCCTCCTCTCCTGCAGAAACGGCCCAGGGGCCAGGACTCCTCGTAAGGGAGACCCACCCGCCCCCAGGCTGGGGCCACACCGGCCTCACCCCACTGCCTGGGAGAACGGGACACCCCGGGCAGCTCTGCTGGCCCTAGGAGAGGCCCTGGAGGCCACTGGGCTCCGGAGACGTGGCCTGTGGTGGCCACGCAGGGCTGGCGTCTGGCAGTTTTCCTCGGGGAGTCATCCCAGCAAGCGGGACTCACTTGCTCAGTCAGTCCTTCATTTATTCACTTGTGAATTGTGAAGTTAACTCCGCAAATATTTACAGAAAGCTCTAGCAAGCTCTGTGAAGGGAAAAATGAAGGGCCTTGGCAGACTGCCTGCCTCAGCCTCTGTCTTTCTGACTCAGGCTTCACAGGAGGCCTCGGGGCCATTTGCAAAGTGTGCTCCTGCTTCCTCCAACCTGGAGACGCCAGCAGGCTGGACACGGAGGCCACTGGTTCCAATCCCGCTCCACATCTTTGAACCTTGCAGAGTCACTCCATCTGTGTGTTAGTCTGCTGGGGACGTCATAATAAAACACCGCAGACCGGGCGGCTTAAAGCAACAGAAATCTATTCTCTCCCAACTCTGGAGGCTGAACGTCCGAGATCCAGGGGCGGGTAGGTTGGTTCCTCCAGAGGTCCCTTTCCCTGGGTCGGGGATGGATGTCTTCCTGTCCACACAGTGTTCTCCCTGACTGCATGCCTTAGGTCCCGACTTCCCTCTTGGGGACACAGGTCCGATCGGGTCAGGGTTCACCCTAATGATCCCTCTGTAAAGACCTATCTCCAAACAGGGTCACATTCACAGGTACTGGGGGTTCGCACATCACATGTGCATTTAGGGGCGCACAACAGCCATCTCGGAGTCTGGCTCTCCTTACACTTGCTCCAACTCCCTCCCAGAGCCTTGCAGGGCCGTGCTGATGGGAGTGACCAGTTTCCCTGGCCAAGGACAGGAAACCACAGCTCTCTGGCAGGTGGGAGAGGACGTCAGCAGGTGCTCGACCAGCAGAGAAAATCCTTTAAGAAAAGCCAAGTTTCCTTGAAGAGGCGTGAGCGTAAGGTCAGAAACCTGGTGTCAGACCAATCCATTTCTCCCCACTAATTACACCGCCTGCCTGGCCGGTGGCCTGAGATGCTAACAACACCAGCTCTTCAGAGGTAACACAAAAAAAATTAAAATAAAAAAAGGCAGCCCCTTGGTGGGAGGGTTTTTGGCGTTTCATGTGAATTCCATAATGAATAATTTATATAAAGGCTTTATCGGAGCCCAACGTTGCACAGTAAATGCTCCCTGAGAACATACGCAAACATTTCAACATCAATTTCTCTCCGGTGGATTCGGCTGACAGCCCAAACCAGATTGGAGTTGCTACATTGCTTATTTACGAAAAATATCATAATCTTACTTTTATTTGCATTTTTCCAGGCATTCGCAGGGTGATGAATTTGAGGCACGGGCTGCAAACGCAGCTGCTCCTGTTGGATCCGGGAGGGAAGGGGGGTCCTGAGTTTTGGAGCAGGAAGTGAGGAGAAGGGCTTTCTGCCTGCACAGCGGTGAGAAAAGAGACTAGGAAGGAAAGAACCCCTAGTTTCTGGGGCATAAAAGCGACATGCGGCCACATGTCCTGGGCCATTCCTGAGTGGGGTGGGGCGTGGTGCAGGCACAAGGGACTTGAGAAGGCCGTGACTCAGCTTGGGAAGACGGCTCCAGGGTGCAGACTTGGCCCCGAAGGCTCCAAGAGGACGGGTTCAAATCCTCCCCTCACTGGGCTACATGGGTCTCTGAGCTGTCGCCGCCCCCACTCTCCAGCGCAGTCAGAGGGTTTTAACGAGGTGATGCTGGCAGCGTGGCCAGTGCAGGGTTACTCGTGCTCAAGAAATGTCTGTCGAATGGATGGGTACACGGATGTGCGTAGCCCAGCACCTGCCGTGAGCAGGCCACCAATGAGAACTGTCACCATTGAGGTTCCTGTCTCCATGGGCAGATAGCGTGGTCCTGACTCCGCTGCAGCATGCAGGGGTGCACACACCCCCACACTTGCTGCCCCAGGAGTTCACGCAGCCTCAGCTTTAACGCATTCTTAATATTTTGTTTTTCTCATTCATGGATTCTTTATTGTTCGACCCAATGTCCTTCTAAGGGTCTCTCGGTCCCCCAGCCCTGTGCAAGTCCAGAGAGATTGAACCGGGCATGCGGGGAGGGGATGGGGACAGAGAGGCCCCCAGACACTGGCTCTGCCTTTCCCACCCCAACCAGGGGGGTGGTGTTCCAGTTTCTAGGCCATCAGGACCACCTGCCTTTCAAGAACTCTTGGGTGTGGCTGAGGGTCCCTGAGCAGTCTGTGCTTTCTGCCCACTGAGGACTCTCAGCCCTGGGAGGGAGGGGCAAAGATGGGGGGACACTGGGAAGTCAGTGGGGTGGGAGCCAGTGCCCTGGAAGTCACAGAGACACCCCATCTGGAAAAGACCTCGGTGGCCATCCTCGGGCATAGTGGCCTGTGATGGGGATGCAGGCACCAGGGACGTTGCTGACCAACTGTGCAACTTTGAGCGAGTTTGTTAGTTCCTCCATGTCTTCATTCCCTCGTCTCAAGGATGGAGAGATTGTAATCCCTTCCCAAATGGACACTGGAGGGTCTCCGATGGGATCGTGCCTGTGCAGCCCAGGACACGGTGCCGATGCGGAGCCAAACGTACACCCGAGAAATGCGGGTTGTTGCATACGCTTATTCTGGGGAGACAAGAGGGACACATAGGGGACTCCCATCATCCTTCGGTGTGTCTCTGGGGCACAGGTCACCTAGGGCCTTTCCCACTCCTCCCCTATTTGGTCTGGTGTCCACCTCTCCTTTGCACTGCCCATGGACTTGGATAGCCAATTCCATCTGTCATCCTGGGTTAATCCTGATTAACCAATCGCAGTATGCCATCCCCTTTGCCAGTGATTATCTCGGCCAATCAGCACAGGGAATTCTCCTGGTGACTATTATAGGTCCAGGCAAGGACACATTATCTAGGCTGGCCAATCAGAGTGATGAGAAGAACTTGGACTCCATCTATCTTTCTCCCCCTGGGTGTTGTCCAATCGATAGCTGGCAGCACATATCTTGAAGCTATGAGGGAGGCTGCCTGGGGACAAGGAGAGGCAGAGTCAAGAGAATCACAGGACAGTGAAGCTAGAGCTTTGATGGCACCGTGCCTGCAGCTGACCTCACCTCCGAACCTGTGTTTACGTGAGATGATGCATCTCTTTATGGTTAAACCAGGCTGCGTTGGTTGTTCCATTCTTATGATCCAAGGTATCCTCACTGGCACAAGTCTGAGAGTCATTCTTTCATCCACTCATACCGTCTTTGCTGAGAATCCAGTACACTCACTGGGGTACTCTCTCCTTAGTGCAAGGAATAAAAAAACCAAGTAAGAAAAAGTCTTCTGCCCCAAGTGCTTATAGTACAGGAGAGCAGACAGATAATTAACAGACATGTACCACCCAGGTGAGCAAAAGACAATGAAGGAGGGTCTGAGCAAGCTTGGCTGAGGGGTGGAGGCTCAGGGGAATAGGGTCAGGGAAGTTCCCAGCAGAAGCAGACTTGTGAGCCATGGTTGTGTTGCTTCCTCATGGTCCCTCAGATGAACCATCTGACTACTGAGAAATGCCCGCTATGTCTAAAGTTAGAGGGTCTAAAGCGTGGCCAGACCTCCATGGCCCCTCAAACGTCCAAGCCTCAGGAAAGTGTGAGTCAGTAAAGGAGCACACAGTGAGACAAAGGAGAAAAAAGTAATGGCCAAATTGAGGTTATCACCAGATTTTATTCTAAGCTTTGTGGATAAGTTCACTTCTGTTTTTGAAGACCCACACAAAGTACTTTCAAATTTAATTTAAACCCATTCCTCACCATCCTGGAAATGTCCATGAGAAGAGCTTCCTGGGGAGCTCCCTGCTGAAGCCTAAGCCTAACCTCAAATGAGGCAGGACACTGGGGTGGCCAAGAGCCCCACTGCCTGCAATTGCCCTCACCACTCACTAGCTGAGTGACCTCGGCAAAGCTCAATTACCTTCTGTGGAAAATGGGATAACAGCAGTGACTACTTTACTAGTTAATGTGAAGAGTCCATGGATAAGAGAAATAAAGTTCTTAGCACTGCTTCTGGTATGCAGTGGGTGCTCAATAAGTGTATTATTTTCTAGATACTTTCACTCTAATTAAATGGTCTATTGGTGAAGATTAATCTTTCTGGCCAATTGGTATAACAGGGATTTACCTTCCCAGCTAAAATAACCAAAAAAAAAAAAAAAAAGGAAAAATATATGAAATAAGAGTTTTCATTCCATGGACATCAGGCAACAAAAGAAAGTAATTTCTAAGACATAGGAAATAAACAATGTGAGCCTGAAGATCTCCCCTGCTTGCTGCTTACATTGGGTGAGTTTCCAGACTGCAGCACAGCACAGGGAACCCAGTTGGAGGCCAAGGGACCCTGAGTGGAGAAGACAGAGCTAAGAATCCAGGGAGGCCAAGGCATCCAGAGTTCCCAGGATACTGCACTGGAAGGGAGAAAGCAGCAGAGAGAATTCTGGAGATCTGCAGAAGACCCCCTTCAAGGAGTGCAAAAGACACATCTGTTAAAGGACCGTTACCCAAAGTGCACCAAAAACTCTCAAAACTCAACAATAAGAAAACCAACTATCCAATTTTAAAATAGGCAAAAGACCTGAACAGATGCCTCACCAAAGAAGATATACACGTGGCGAATAATCCTATGGAAAGATATTCCACATCATACGTCATCAGGAAAATGCAAAACAAAAAACGACGAGACACCAGAGCACACCTATTAAAATGGCCAAAACCCAGGATACTGACGACACCGAAAGTGGAGCACTAGAAAGTCTCACTCGTTGCTGGTGGAATGCCACGTGGCACAGCTACTTTGGAAGACAGTTTGGTGGTTTCTTACAGAACTGAAGGTACTCTTACTATATGATCCAGCAAGCATGCTCCTTGGCATTTGCCAACATGGGTTGAAAACTTACGTCCACACAAAAACCGGCACACAGACGTTTACAGCGGCTTTAGTCATAGTTGCCAAAACTTGGAAGCAACCAAGATGCCTTTCAGCAGGTGATGGGTACATAAACTATGGTGCGTCCAGACAATCAAACAGTACTCAGAGCTGAAGACGAGTGAGCCATCAGGCCACGAGAAGACATGGACTGATGTTTAAAATGTGATTACTACGTAAAAGAAGCCAGTCTGAAAAGACTACATATGTGTGACTCCAACCATATGGCATCTGGAAAAGACTGAACTGCGGAGACACTAAACTATCAACAGCTGACAGGAGTGGAGGAAGGAGGGATGAACAGAGAACAACGGATTCTTAGAGCACTGTTGTATGGGATAACAACAGTGGACACGTGGCATTATACGTTTGCCAAACCCATAGAATGTACAACACCAAGAATGAACCCTCACAGAAACTATAGACTTTGGGTGATAATGATATGCTGACATAGCTTCCTCCTTGGTTAAAAGAAAAAAAAAAAGGCCCCCTCTGATGAGTGATGTTGATAATGGGAGAGGCACAGAGTATATGGGAATTCTCTGTACTTTCCCCTCAATTTTGTTATGAACCTAAAACCTCTCTAAAAAACAAGTCTTTTTGGAAAGAAGAAAAAAGAAAAGTTATCACAATCACATATATTCAAAAGCTATAAAGACATGGAAAATATTTTAAAAGACCCAAATAAAACTTCTAGACATGAAAACCACAGTATCTGAGATGAAAAATACACTGGATGAAATTAGTAACGGATTAAACTGGGCAAGAGTAGACTAATGAACTTAAAGACATAGCAATAGGAAGTACCCAAAACAAAACACAAGAGAAAAAAATAATTTTGAAAAATTACTAGAGAATTAGTGAGCTGAGGAACAACTTCACACAGCCCAATATAGTGTAACAGGAATCACCAAAGAAGAGGAACACAAAACCTATTTAAAGAAACAATGGCTTAAAATATTCCAAATTTGGATTTAAAAAAAGAACTACAAACCCACAGATTCAAGAAGCTCAGTGAACTTTCAGCACAGGAAACATAAATGCACATCATTTGTTTACCTCCAATGATAAAGTGAAATTTGCAAAATTAACCAGAGGAAAAAGACTTGTTACATAAAGAGAAACAAAGGTCAGAATAATAGCAGATTTCTTACTGCAAACAATGAAAGCGAGAAGACAGTGTATCAACATCTCTAAATCACTGGTTTTTTTTTAAACCGTCTACTTGGAATTTTATACAGTGAATTATCTTTTTTAAGAAATAGAATTCTTTTCTGTATTTCAATATAGTTGACACAATATGCTACATAGTTTCAGGTGTGCAACATAGTGATTAGACAGATCTATAAATGAGGCTACACTCACAAGTGTGGCCACCACCCGTCACCATACAAGGCTACTACAATACCATTGACCATATTCCCTGTGCTGTACCTTTCTGGAAGCCTTATATAATGAAAGTATCTTTAAAAAATGAAGGCAAGGATTCCAACTTCAGATAAGATAAAGTAAGCACACTCCACCTGGTCTCTCCCACTAAACGCAACTGTAACACTTGCACACATATACGGACCAGTTATTTAAGAGTTTTGAAAAGTAAATAGTAGCAGGCAGATTGAGAAAGAAAAACAGATTTTTTTAAGTACCAAAAGTGGACACTGGCACAGAGGGAACTTAAGAAAAGACTTCTAATTCTGACTGAAGGAGAAGGAACAGAGCCCCTAATGCTCAGAGAAAACATGGACATCCCACATCTTTCCTCTTCTATTTTCTCACGTCCCCGCCCCCACGCGATCCTATGGCAGGACCACACTAGAAACGAACGAGGGCCAAAATTCTGAGGCAGAGGACTCTTCCTCTCCAGTCAGTGGATCAAGGATCCCAAGAGGGCAGGGGAAGCCCCATTGATCTTTTCCCTCTTTCTCCAACACTGGCACCAGATAAGGACATAGTCGCACACGTGCATGTCAGGGCAGGGTCACTAGAGCCCTAGGTTCCTGGCCAAAGGACTAAAAAGGGCCAGAGATCATGGGGAAGATTGCAGAGAGGGAAAAGCTCTGGAAAGCAACCCCCTGAAGTTGCTATGAACTCCTGGTCTCACCTCCCCAGCCATGCATGGCATGAATCTGATCCTAGATGGTATACCAAAGACTTGGAGAACTGAATCACCTCGGGCTCAAAGACTAGCCCCTCAGCAGAGCACAGGTGAGACAGATTTGAAGGGTGTCCCAAAGGCTTTGAAAACTGAACTGACCTTGGAGTCACAACCCACAGAAGATGTGTTGGAAAATGTGGCTGGAACCCAGTCAAGCTTATTGTTTGCTGAAACAAAAACGCCACCATTCCTCAAAGTATACAAAGTACAGAGTCTCATAATATTCCCAATGTCCAGGATACAATCCAAAATTACATGGCATATGATGAACCAGGAAAATCTCAACTCATATGGAGAAAATCAACAACCATCCCCCATGGCAAGATGGCACAGATGTTCTGATTATCTGACAAAGACTTTAAAGCAGCTATTATAAAAAAATTCTCCAAAAGGCAAACATGAATCGTTTTAAAACAAAAGGGAAAATACAAAGTCTACTTAGCAAAGTGGGAGTCATAAAGAAAAACCAAATGAAACTTTAGAACTGAGAAAATACAACGATTGAAATGTTAAAACTCCCTGGACAGGGTCAAAGTAGCTCACATACAACAAATGAAAGAGTCCGTAAAGATCAAGATAGACCAATAGAAATGATCAAATCATAACAACACAGAGAATAACAGCTGGAAAATAGAGACTCGGGGATCTATGGGATGATTAAAACAGAAAATCTACCTTCACGTCACTGGAGTCCCCGAAGGAGGCGAGGAAGAGCACAGCGTGGAAACAGTAATAGCTGAGGAGCTTCCCAAATTTGGTGAGAGACATAAACCCACAGGTTGAAGAATCTCAGGGGACCGCGGACAGGATCAACCCAGAGAAATTCCCTTCTCTTCGGCCGGGTACTGAGCGGTGGGGAATTTCGAGCATACGTGGCTCACCCGTTCCCACGATGTGCCCAGATGTGGAAGCAGCTGCAACACATTGAGTCATAGGAGAGGCCGCTCCAAGTGATGCTAGCCTCTCTCTCCTTTCCCACAGTTCTCTCTCAGCCTCGAACAGTCAGATCCAGCACTTGGAGAGGTATGCCTACAGCTTCCTTCTGGCTTGGGGGTCGGGGTGACTGAGAGAAGGCTAGAGCCGCCAGAGGGTTCCCACTTTGGCTCCTCATCCCAGGGCCCCCCTCCCCTCCCCGGGCTCCTCCGGGCCTCCAGGGGGTACCCTGGACTCTTTCTGCCCCCTTTGCTTGCAACCATGGCTTCATCCCACTGTTCTTGGTACCTTCAGCCCCATGTGTGCCCTGTGCCCCTTTTCCCCATGAGACCGTGCAGGGTGGTGACTTGGGTGCTTGTATCCAACAGAGCTATGACCAGTTTGAGCCCCTCCATTCTGAAGACCCCAGCATATTTGGACCAGAGCATAGGGCCTTTGGTTCCTCCCTGGGGGCAGAGAGACCTTGACCCCACCCCTAACCTGTAAAGCAGCTGAGGTCAGAAAGGACGAAGGGATCTGAGAGACGCAGAGGAAGGGTCTCCACGCCAGTGTGGGGGACACATTGACTTACCATAGCTGCTCATGGCTCAACTGTCCTTGTCTTGGGCCCCCCGGCAGCCCTACCCAAGCTCCAGGACTTGCTGAACCGTTTCTCCTCCTGCCTGGAGGGGAAAGCAACACACAGACACACTTCTAATGTTTTCAGCCCACCCACAGTCCTGTGTCCGTGGTGGGGGCTCCTTTTCCCCTCGCATCTGGAGGAGAGCACAGCTCGGCCTGCTGATGTCAACCCCCTCCCAACATCCAACTTTCATCCACCCCCCACCTCTCCTCATTTACAGGCGACAACCAAGAGGACCACGTATTGCCCGAGAGACCACACTGTTTGGTTTGCTAGCAATTCCCATGGGATTTCCCCCAAATGCACTGACCGAGCCTCGGGGCCCTCAGCTTCCTCGTTCTCTGGACATCGCTGGCAGAATCCCGTCGTCATCACCAACACGGCTCAGCTGGAAACCAGGGTGGGTCCGAGCTGTTGTCCTACTGGCAGGCTGGTAAGTCAGCCAGCCAACTTTACATGCTCAGGCAGAAAAGTACAACACCACTCACAGGGTAGCTTCCGGAACAGTGCCTCCACGTGAGTGCTCCGGGCCCGTGTGCAGTGGGCTGCCACGCCCAGAACCCCACAGGTAGGACACTTGGGGCTCCTTTGGGGCTGGCATGTCTGCCCTTCCCTCCCACCCAAGAGACCTTATCTCCTGAAAACACGCCACCCCCAGCTTGAGAAGGAAGGCCTTTCGGCTCGTAAGCAGAGCTCTCTGAGCAGAGGCATGCCTGCTGTTCCATCAGCTTGCCAGTCCCCTCTGCTCGGTGAGCCCGGGCTGTGCCGATCCTGACGTATTTGTGGAGAATTCTCTCCCCAAAATTAATAACTGAGTTGGAGGGATTTGTTTCTAGTTTGTGACTGAAGTAGAAGGGGCAGAGGGGGGTCATTTGGCCCCAGGTGGGCTCCTCCAGGGGCCACCCCATACGACACCGTTGTGGACAGCCGGCAATGGCTAGAGGGACCTCAGACAGACTGGACAACCTGGTCTGGGAAGGACAGGGCTCTCACACCGAGGCAGTCACCAGGCGTCTAGTTCCCGCAGGGAAGGAATTGGGGCCTGTGAGCGTGGAGGCCCCCATGCAGCCTCACCCGGAGAGCAGGACTGCGGACCACTCTCTAGGTGAGGCAGGGACCACACAGCCTGGGGACCATTGGACCACTTGGCTGCCTAGTGGCCTCTGTCTCCCGAGGCAAGCAACGTCCTTGACATTCCCGCACTCTACCCTGCAGGAGCACAGCCCCTGCAGTTGGACATCCTGCTCTGCCACTTGCCTGCTGGGTGACCTCAGGCAAGTGTCCACCTCCCTGTGTCGATCACGTGGGGGAAATGGCAGCGCCTGCTTCTCTGAGCGCGGAATGAGCTGATGAAGCGCTTCATGTAGTGTGGACTGCACAGAAAACGCCCAGCGGCTCTTAGAAACAGCTCCCCTACACTTGGCTTCTCAAGGCAAACCGTGCTGTTCAAATGCAGGCCAGCTCCTCCCCCGCCCCAGTCACCACCAAGGAGGGCTCCCCCTCTCCCCGCCTCTCCTCCAGCCAGGGCTCCCCTCTACCCGCCTCTCCTCCAACGAGGGCTCCCCCTCTACCCGCCTCTCCTCCAATGAGGGCTCCCCCTCTACCCGCCTCTTCTCCAACCAGGGCTCCCCTCTACCCGCCTCTCCTCCAACGAGGGCTCCCCCTCTACCCGCCTCTCCTCCAACCAGGGCTCCCCCTCTACCCGCCTCTCCTCCAACCAGGGCTCCCCTTCCACCCATCTCTCCTCTCAGGAGGAACAAAATATGGCTGTCTTCGTTTCTGGGGCTGTAGTAACAGAGCACCAGAGATGGGGGTGGGGAGGGGGCTTAAATCACAGACATCTGTTCACCCCCAGGTCTGGAGGCCGAAGTCTAAGATCAGGGTGTCGGCAGGTCGGCTCCGGTTGAGGCTGAGGCTCTGGCCTGGGCTCGCAGCCGTCTTCATGTGTCCGTGGCGCTCCCACTACGGTCCGCATTTCCCCTACGAGGACACCAGTCCTGCTGGATTGGGGCCTCATTCAGCCCGAAACACTTCTTCACAGACCGTCTCTCTAACAGGGCTTCCTTGTGAGATAGGCCCGTGAGGGCTTCCGCATGTGAGTCTGGGGGGACACCATGCACTTGCACCCGGCTGTCTGCGTTAACGCCCTTCCTGCGGGTGAGCTCGCGCAGAGGGGTCTTCCCTCACCCAGCGCCACGCACGGGGGGCGCGCGGCACACAGCAGCGCAGGTGGGGCCCCAGCGCCCCCTCCAACTGACTGCTCTATTTTCTGCTCCACGTGGGAGCAGACAAGTCTTTTGTACAGTTTCTTAGGACGGAGACTGCTCTTTATACCTGCAGCTTCGGGCGGGGGTGGGGGCAGTGAGGCAGAGAAGGGGCGTGGAGAGCTGTGTCCAGGCGACTCTGGGCCAGCAGATGCAGACACATGACAAATAGTGCTCAGGTGGGCTCCCCGCTGCCAGCACGGCCTCTGCACATCTGCCAGGAGGAGGAGACAGGAGCTGACTCCCAAATTGTCCGGGTCCCAATTTCCCTTGCCAAGAAAAACAAAGCCATCAGGCATTGGCTCCCTGGTTATTGTCTCTGCTCACTGTCTGTCTCTGGCTCTGAGAATTACCCACGGCGCTGGTAGCCGCATCAGAGGAAGCCCTAGGACCTGGTCACTCAAAGCTGGGCTCGAGCATGACCCCGAGAACCCAGAGGGTCACCTGCTGGAGGCGTGTCAGCACCCCCCGGAGTGGGGTTCCCCCACCTCCCTGCTGAGACCACTCGGAGGCATTCAGAGAGGTACTGTTGGTGGGAACTTAATAAACTGTGGCATGAAATATTTATCCACTTATACCAGCTTAAGTAATTTAAGTTTGCTGGAAATCAGCATCATGTTTTCATTTTTAATGAGCCTTCTGTAAAGCAGCCCCTTCTGTCACTGTCAGGTGTTGGGGGCAGGAGTTTCCACAGCCCGATGCAATTTTAATCTCCCTCCATAAACAATGCTGAACAATGCACCATGCGTGGAAGCCTTGCCCAAGGCCGGGGGGAAGCTTGGCCTTTGTTCTAAGTAAGTCCCATGTCCACTAAGGTGTCTCCTCCCTGCTCTCCCTCCTCTCTGAACACCAGGGACACGGGTCACTGCTTAAGCAGAGCCCGCAGGGGCTGTGGTTGGCTGAACGATGGCCCCCAAAGGCGCCCCCATCCTAGTCCCCACAACCTGTAAACGTGTCCCCATATGTGGCAAAGGGGACATTGCAGGTGCGAATGAATTAAGAACATTTAGATGGGGATGATCTTGGATTATGTGGGCGGACCCAATGTCGTCACAAGGTCCCTATAAGAGGGAGAGGTGGGGGTGTCACAGAGAGGAGATGTTTTGCAGACAGAGGAAGGGTCCACCAAGGAATATGGGGAAAAACAAAGAAACAGTTTCTCCCCTAGAGCATCCAGAAGGAGCACAGCCCTGAGGACCCATTTTAGACTTCCTGTCTCCAGACCACAGAAGAACAAATGTGAGTGACTTAAGCCACTAAATGTGTGGTCATCAGTTACAACAGCAATAGGAAACAGATACAATGAGTTTCTCTCTTCTGACTGCCCCCCAACCAGGTGGTTCTCACAGGCCACCCCAGTTCCGCAGGTGCCAGGCTTCAAACCCACCTCCCACCGCGTCCTGGCCCTGGGCCCCGGCAGGTGCCTGAGTTCTCTCTAAGATGATACCGAATCCCTGGGCGGCTGGAATGGGCTGTGAGCCGTGGCGCCCCCACAGCCCTGCCCCCTCTCAGAGCGGTCTGCGGATGGCGCCCGCAAAGTGGGAATGTCTGCCACATTAGTGCTGCCCGTGTGTCTGAGACAGCGCCTCCAGCAAAGATGAAGTAAGGAGCTCCCATGGCTCAGTTAGGACCAGTGACAGCAACGGTAGGCAACATGGCTCCGGGTGGGGGAAGATTCGGGCCGGAATCCCACGAGGGACTCTGTGACTCACAGTCTAGGACGATAACCTGGGGGCCTCCCTCCCAAGCCTAGCACTGCTTCCGGGAGAGAACTGAGCTCCCCAAACATTCCAATTCATGCAGCCCACGTTCTGAGCCCGGGGGGCGGGGGGCAGACAGGGTCCCTGCCCTCTGGAAGCCCAGGGAGGGGGTGGAGGAATATCACTGGGCTGCAGTGAGCTCCTGGAGGCGGAGATGGGATGCAAGGGAGGATCCCACCTGCAGGCAGGGAGGGCTTCCTGGAGGAGAAGGTGACTGAGTACACACTGGTCCAGATGGTCACAGTTAGGAAAGGTGTTTGCCATCTACTTGGAGACAGATGCGTCCGCATCTCCCACATCTCACTGTGATTCTGGAACCCATGAGGGGTGCTAAGGACCACCCAGGGCAGGGGACTGCAGGGGAGGAAGCCCGTCCAAGGGCTACTGAGGAGGCAAACAGACATAATTGAGAGGCTGCTTCCCTGAGGGGCCAGGAGGTGTAGGGACTTGCAGGGACTGGCTGGTTTGGGCCTGGGGGCCTGGAGAAACAGAGGTCTGAGGGCTGGCCAAAGGTCAGAGCCGGGCTGGGGAATGCAGGAGTGATGTTGGCTTGGGTCCGCAGACTTCCAGGACCAGGCAGAACATCTGCGGTCAGACACAGGCAGCTGCCACCCGGGCTTTGCTCCGGAGACAAGGAACAGTCAGAACCAGACGAATGAGGCTGCCAGCCAACCAGGAGCCCTCTCTGAAGAGCAGACCCTGCTCTTCCCACGCAGGGATTTTATCTCCCACCCCTTGTTCTTCTCCCCATGGCTGACGGCAGGGGAGAGATACCTGTCATTCTCCTCACCCACAGTGATGGGGCCCTGCCTCAAAATCCATCCGGGGAATGTGTGGGGGTGGCTTGCCTGGCAGGGGCGGGTACAGGCGAGGGAGGGACCCTTGCCAGACGAAGGGCAAGCAGGCCCTGCGGAAGGAGGAGGAACGTGCCAGGCAAGGCATTCCTGGGCTGGACAGTAGGGCCCAAGCCAGCTCCTTGAAGATGTCCTAAGGTCAGTCTCTCTGGCAAAACCCTGGGGAGGGCAGAGCTCACAAGGCCCACTTGGGAAGGCTGTCTGTGGCTTAGCAGGAGCTGTCAAGGTGTCTGTAATGACCTCAGAATTTCTCTTGATCCCTCCAACTCTGCGAGTGCCTAACCATCCATCCATCACCAGGGGAACGTGGGGTGCCATGTCCCCAAGTGACCCTGACCTGTCTGGACCACAGGTGGGCTGGGACAGAGGCTCTCTCTTCTCGTGGCCCACAGGCTGCTCCCAGCTGCAGCTCCCACGACCCACCCACAGGGCGAGAACCTCACAGGCCCAGGGTCTGCAGAGCTGGGCAGCTGGCGTTTCCAGACACAGCCAATTTCCCTCACATGCCCTATAAAAACCTAAATGTTTGGGGAGGCACTGTCGCTCCCCTGGGACACAGACCAGGCCTGGCACCTCTCTCACTGCCAGGCCCAAGGTGGAGTCTTTTCTCACCACCCCCTAGTCAAGCCAACCCCTTAACCCACACTCTGTGATGTGAGGGATGTGGCCCAAACCCTGACACATTGCTGGGGAGAATGAGGTCTGTATTCCCCCCTCCCTCTTCTCGAAAGGACCCTGGTCACTGGATGAGGACCCACCCTAACCCTGTTTGGCCTTATCATAACCGGATGCCATCTGCAAATAAGGTCACATTCACAGGTATCGGAGTTTGGACTTGAGCAGCTGTGTTTGGGGGGGGGGACAATTCAGCCCACTACAGCTGCGAACATCAAACCAGAGTGAAACCAGACACGACATGCCTCTGGATGAAAATAACTCAGCACCTTGCCAAAGGGACCACACTGGAGTCCAACTGAGCCTCTGGTTTTAGGGGCCACGTGCCAGGAAGAGCCGAGGACAGAGGGACATGACAAAGTACACCATGAGGGTGCAGTCAGCAAACCCGGAGTGTGGGCACCTCCGCGGCCCAGCGGCCGGGGCCTTGACAGACAGGCTGTAAGGGAAAGCAAGGGGTGGATGTGGAACCTGTCAGCTGAAAGAGACATAACGATAGATCAGGTTTAAAATAATGGGTAAGACTAAACCAAGTTCCACCTGTTGACGGGGGTGGGGGCATCAGGGCTGTTGGCCTTAATAATCCATGAAGCTAACTACAGTTTTCTCTATAAGTGCTTTACTTTACAATGGAAAGGGGGGTGGGGCAGGGAGAGGCAGAGGGAAAGGGAGAGAGAGAATCTCAAGTAGACTCCATGCCCAGTGCAGAGCCAACACGGGGCTCGATCTCACAGCCCTGACCTGAGCCGAAATCAAGAGTCCGACACTTAAGGGACTGAGCCTCCCAGGCGCCACCCCTACAATGAAAGGTTTTAAAAGTTAACTACTGTAATTATTATTAAAATTACCATCATCTCCATCACCCTCATCAGTATCCTTAACTCATGCCGCAAGTACTTCTAGAGTCCCCTCTGTTGGCACTACCCTGGGTGCTAAGCATCGGGTGATGAGAAAAGCAGGCTTGATCCCTGCACTCCATGAACTCACCACCTGGGGCAGGTAGGTGGCGAACAGGTAAACATCCGTCCACATACTACCACACAAGAACCGCCCTTCCCCAGCCCAAGCTGTGTGGGACGGGGGCGGCCCTGAGTCTGGGGGCAGCACGTGAAGCCTCAGGAGAGGTGGGCATCAACCCACAGCCATCCACCTTTCCCACTCAAGAGAGGATGCAGGGGCGCCTGGGTGGCTCACTCGGTGAAGCGTCTGCCTTCAGCCCAGGGCGTGATCTCAGGGTCCTGGGATCGAGTCCCGCATCGGGCTCCCTGCTCAGCGGGGAGTCTGCATCTCCCACTCCCTCTGCCCCACCCCCTGCTCATGCTCTCTCTCTCTCTCTGTCAAATAAATAAATAAAATATTTTTTTTAGAGAGAGAGAGAATGCATCTTGCTCCTGGGAAGGATAGCAAGATGTGGCAGCGAGCCTGTGGTGATCGCCACGTCCTGGCACGTCCCTTCCTAAGAGCCTGACGTGGTGACTCAGTTATCGCCATCCCACGTGGAGAAAGCAAAAAGAAGAACTGGCTGGGGCTGTGGAACGCTGTCAGCGGACATATGACCCACACATGGGAACAAATGCACAGTCTCAGTGTTCACTGCAGAGTCGGGCAATTCTGCCCCAAAGGGGAGTACAGGAGTCTTCTCCATCAGCCCAGAAAGTCCCCTGGGGCCCCATCCCCATCCATTGCTGCTCTTCTAAAAGCTTCACTTTTCCATTGTGGACACCTGATCCAGGCGGATCTGTCATAATCCTGCTGCTGCTTTCCCAAAGTGGAGGCCAGGCCTGGTTGTCATCCCCAAGGCCCTGGACACATCACTGCCCACCGTCACCCCCAAACCTGCAAACATGGGCAGGAAGAAGTGCCAGCCGGCCAACCCTTGGGGAAGGGGCAGAAGGGCGTGGCAAACAGGTACCTGCCAGCCTCGGACCACAGAGTTCAGCCAGCCCACCTGCCTTCCCACCTGCCTTCAAGGGGTGAGGGCCCAGGATCCATGCCAGCCCCAAGCAGCAGGCTGGCAAGATTCCAGAGCAATCCCGGGAAAGGGGGAGGGGGCGTTCCTGCGTGGTTGGAAGTACCACTAGGACTGGAAAATCAGGCGTCTTTGTCTCCTTCTCCCAGGCTCCCAATAGGCAGAGGAGCTGGCGGCAGCCGGTTTCAGGGAGTGGAGGGCAGCTCGTGTCTGGATCTTTCTCCAACAGTTCTACCCACTGACTGAAACGTCCCTGGAATTGAAGCAGGTGTGCAGTCCCCGGAGGTGACTTATCCCTGCTTCCTGGTGTCCCAGCCAGCCACCTTGACATTTGCCTTGATCACAAGCTAAAGTGGCGGAGAACGTGGGGGTCTGCCGATAAGACTAGCCCCCACTCCCCATCCCTGCCCACTAACAGAGCATCCTCTCCAGGGGCAGGAAAGAGCATAGCCACCCACTGCCACCATCGAGAAAGGGAGGTGTTTCCACGCAGATGACTTCTGAGCCCTATCTGGTAAAGGAAAAAGATTGTCCCTGCAAAAGCGGCTGATGTCTGTGGGCCGGGAGTAAGTGCCAGGAGGAGCTGGCCTCCGGGCCGGCCTTCCTGGCGTACAAAGTCTTCCTCTGAACGGAGTAGGAGCCTCGCATGAGCCGCGAAGCCACAAATAGCGCTGGAGAGGGTGAGTCCTTTGTCGCTGGTGAGTCCAGAGGCGGGAGGGAGGCAACCGGGGGTGTCTTGCCTGAAGGGTCAGGATCCCATGGGCACCACGCTTCTGTGTCCCTACAGCCCTCTGCCTCCTCTTTCGCAGGTCCCCCAGGTGGGACCTGTCCTTTCAGCGGCCCCGTGGGCGGCCTCCAGGTCTCAGAGGCGTGGTCACAATCTGACATCACCCACCGTCCTGGCTGTTTGCAGTGGGCATTTTTGGATGAGAATTCCACCTGGAATTAGTTCAAGAGTTTCGTAGGAAATCTGCTGCGTGAATGTCAGTGAAGGGAGTCTGGAGGCTGGATTCCATCCCCCATGAGCTAATTCCGCCTGTGCTTATTCCTCAAAAGGAGGTTAAGTACCGACTCCCACCCCCGGGCCCAGGGTGCGATGTAATCCGGATGTTTTCCTGCGTGCCCTTCACAAGGCAGCTGCACAAAGCAAGCCTGGAGAGAGGACCCTCCAGAATGCTGGCAGCCCCGTTCTCCGGGCGACCCACGGAGGTGAGCAGAACCAGAGTCAGCAGCTAAGCCCGGGGTGTGCAGTCATGGGATCTGTCGTCGCCTCCTGGGCTGGAGCCTCTGGGTGGCTTCTCTCCGGACCGCCCGAAACCCAGAGTCATAACCCGTGCTCTCCCCACTTTCAGAGAAGGAACTGAGATGCAGAGGGGTTGAGTAGCAAGGTCAAGTTCACACAGCAATTTAGTCGCAGGGCTGAGCTCTTCACTCAGATCTGTCTGGATCTGCCCGAAATAAACCGCGTGTGCCATCAGCCCCACATGCAGCATGGTTTCATAGACCCCGGAGAAGCACAGAGGGCGCCGTCGACCACACTTGACCACAATGCTTTCTGGTCTCTTCTAATCGATCTTAGAATTCCTGAAAACAAAACTCCTGTGGGTTTATTTACAGATGTCTTATCCCTCTTTCCCTCCTGTCCATGCTCAACAGGAAAATGTCTGTGCGAGAAGGTGTCAGAGGAAGGGTGTCGCCCCCACGCGGAGCCCCTGCTCCTTCTTCACACGGTCACGTGTGGTTTGTGGCCCGGGGTCTCCAGGAACAGCCGCCATGTCCCCACGAGAGCCTCCAGGGACGACCCCAGCCAGGCTGCCCCACTGGCTGTGCCCCACATCCCAGGAGGGGAAAACGTGCATTGGGGTTGATGAAGTGGGTTTGTCTACACGGCGTTCTGCCGTCTGCAGAGCATGAGCTCACGCACTATCTCACTTGATTCTGAGAGGAGCTTCAGTGGAAAGTATTTTTATCTGCACTTTACTGTGAGGACCCAGGGATCTGGAAGTGTCCCCAGGCCACGCAGAGAGTAAGTGGCAGAGCCCAGATCCCAACCTGAGCTTTCTGTTTGGCACGAAGGAAATACCAACGTGGAGAAGAACACGTTGCTGCCTCGAAAATGCGCGTTTTAAAGCTTGCCTGTCACCCAGGTCTTTGGTGGGGGGGACAAATCATACCACCCTCTTCCCATCCGCGTTCTGAACTGATTATGAAATCAGACGAATGAGTCAGTGTGGGGAGAACCAAAATCTCACTGCTGCCGTGAAGGGTTGGGGGGCACAGCCTTGTGGCAGAGCCGGGAGGGCTCCCTGCCCCAGGGCAGACCTGGCTGGCTGCGCCCTGCCCCCACCACAGTCTGGGCAGAGAGAAAGGAAGGAGGGAGACCCAGTTCCCTCGGCTCATGATGTGTCCTCTTCTGTCGGCCTCCCACTGGCAAAGGTGGGCCAAGGGCTGCCCCCCACCCACCAGGAGGTTCGCTCTGCTGGGAGGGAGGAGAGCAAGGACAAGAGGCCCGGAGCCTTCCACAAAGGGACATCTCTCCCCTGGAAGGAAACGTCAGGAGCAGGCAGTGACCACCCACCCAGACGCCTGGGCCTCCCCGTGGCACAGAGACGAGGCCCAGAGCCCCCTGTGAGGTTGGACGGGTTTGGAAAAAGACCAGCTGACCCTCCTGGTGCAGGGTCCTCTCCTCGTGAGGAGGCCGCACCCCTGCTGAGACCTTTCTCTGTGAGCCATCCAGGGCCACTCAAGAAAGCAGAAGTGCTGCCCACATTTCAGGAAAAGGGAGTTTCTCATGGGAATTATGGCTTCTGAGAATGGGGGGGGGGTGCCTGGAGGAGTGAAGGTCTGGAGGGAGGGGAGCGGGGAGAAGGGCACAGATCCCTCCCACCTAAAGCAGCAGCAGGTGGGAAACTGAGTCTCAGGAGCCGAGGCCACGAGGGTGTGGCCCCAAGAGGTGCCACGCACGCGTTCTGTGGGGGGATGGCTGAGCCCCAGCCACTGCCGCCCCACCATGCCAACAAAGCCGCTGTGTCTGAGCACCACCACACCCCCCGAGAGCCACGGCTCATGCTGCATTGAGCCCCGCAGAACACACACTGGCCAACCCGGCCTGCCCGGAGGCAGATCGCAGTCTTTGCAGGAGAGGCCCAGCAAGTGGGCGAGAGATGCCCCAGCCCTCTGGGTGGAGTGACAGAGATAGTGTGAATTCTGGGGGATGGGGAGAGTCCTCTATGGGACTTGGGGGGCTGCACACTGGTGCTGCACTAGGGAGGAGGGGAGAAATGCAGCCAAGGCCCAGCGTGGACAGAGGACCAAGAGACTTTTCAGAAGGATGGCAGTCAGCTTCTCCCTTCTTTTCCCTTTCTGGAAGTTTTCGTGAGTCAAGAGGGGCCGAGAAGCACCACAGAGCAAGGACGCCATCGGTCAAGCCCAGGGAAAAAGCTGGGATGAGCGGGGGCTGGGGGTACCGGACACCCCAGAAGGCTCTGTTCTTGAGGAAGCCCGTGCCTGTGATGGGTCTCTGGGTTCTTGCAAAGAGATGCCCGTGGCCCCAGGTGACCCCTGTGCCTGCCAGTCTGACAGCAGATGCAGGGGCTCAGGTCCTGCCTCTTCTCTGGGCCCTGGTTAACTGAAGATCTGGGATAAAGTTTCCGAGGGGGTCTGGGAACCCCCGAGGCAGAGTGTTGGTGGGGACTGTCCATGTTCAATCAAGGCTGGCCTCTCCAGGGAGCCTGAGGGGCACGACCCCTGAAACTCAGGGACCTGTGGGCTGCTGGAGTCCCTCCTCCTGTTGGGCTGGGGGCTTCACTGTGTGGCCCAGGAGAGAAGCTGAGGAAGGAACAAGGTTTGAGACACAAGATGGGAAGGAAAGCTGCAGGGAGAAGAGGGGAGTAAGGAGCAGCTGGAGTGTAGAGCAGAGACACAGAAGCGATACAGAGAGAACCCAGCCCTGCCCCCAGGGGGACGCACACACCCCCAGGAGCAGCCCAGCCAGCAGCCCCAAGGCACGGTCAGGGCCTCGTCACTCTGGGCTTCCGCGTCTTCCTTCATGACTGAGGGGTGTGGACCAGCACATCCCTCCCTCCATCATGATTCACTGGAGGCCCCACAAAGAAAGGGCGTCTTCCAGAAGAAGCCCATGGAGTGGGGAGTGGGTGAGAGAGGGAAAGTCTGCAGCCTTGACCTGGGTCCCAAGTCCTGGCTGTGCCCCCTGGGTCCTAGCAGCAGAGGCCATGTGGCCGCCTGGCAGTGCCCCGAAGAGCGCCGCGGAGGGGCTGGGCCAGGGGAAGCAGAGGGTGGGGAAGGGCAGGGCGAGCAAAACTCCACCCACCACCAGGACCCCCAGCACAGAAGGCGCATGCGGGCATCCCTGAGAATCAGATCAGCGTGGCCTCCAGGCCCACGGGCGGACACTGTGCAGGTTGGGGGGGGGGGGCGGGGAGTCCCTACTGGTGGCGAGCAGGTGAGCTCCTCCATGATGACCCTGCCCTGATAGCAGCTGCCTCGTCTCCCCGATTCCCGTTCAATACGCTGATTTCACGCCCCACGTCCACCAGGGTGTTGGGAATCCAAGAGGCACTTTCTCTACAGAGGTAACTGCTGCTCACTGGACCCTAGCCCACCCGCAGACTCCGAAGGTCATCAGGGACGAAGGAGCGGGTTCCCTGCCCCGCACCTGCACCTGCCGCCCTCCTCCCCAGCCTCCTCCGAGCCCGAGGCCTGAGCGGGATCTGCTGCCGTGGCTGCAGTTCCCTGTCTCATCCTGCCCCCTGCTGTCAAGACCCAGACAGCCAACTCTGCAGGGTGAGCGGCTGGGACGGCTCTCCACCCCGCCACCCTCCACTCAGCCCTTGCTCTGCACCGGCACTTCCCCTCCCTGGGGGACAGGGGCCTCTCCCCTGCAGCCCACATGGCGGGGGAAGTTCGGGCAGGGGCAGGATATCCAAGTCCAGAACCTGACGCTACCACCTCCTCGTTATGGGGTCTTGGGCACCTGACCTCTCCTCCCCGGGCCTCAGTCACCCCAGGTGTAAATGGTGCAATGAGAGAACCCATGTCTAGGGTGCTTTGAAAATCAAATGAGATAATGCATGAAAGAAGCTTAGAACGGTGCCAGGCATGATGAAAGTGCCCTCAGAACATGTAAGTGTCACGGCTCACCCCATCAGTGTGGGGGCTCAGACGCCGAACATCCCCAGGTTCTCCTGACTTGGTTATTCTATCCACACTCACCAGGGACCTGCCAGGGGCCCGGGCCTGTCCCGGCACGCCCCACCTCTGCCTTAGCCACCTTTGCAGGGGAACACCCTCTTCTCCACAAAGGTGACACCCTCGAGCTGGTCAGTAGTTGGGAAGGCTAAGTGTGCAAAGCAGGGGCCCCACACCTCTTCTGATGCCTGCACAGCCTGCTTGTCCCGCCGTCCTCCGAAGACTTCCCCAGAAGACCGCTGGGCACCTCCAACACCAGCCCACAGGCGTGGGGCTGCACTGCTGGCCTCGTGGTTCAACGAGTCCTCGGCGTAAGAGCCGCCCAGGCCGGAAGGCTAGACAGGTATGTGGACATTCAGGCCTGGGCCACCGGACCTCAGCAGCAGCTCTGCTATCTCAGAAAGTTGGACGTACCTGACCCTGCAAAGTTTAAAAAGCCACTGCTAGGGAAAGCCCCGTGGAGATTCTCAAGCTGAAAACAGCACCATCTGGACACAGCACCATGCCTAGTGGGCGACGTTAAGTAACCACCAGCTCCGGTGCCGCCGGGCACGGAACCAACAAGGGTTTCCTGACCTTAAAGCACATCCCTCGTTAAAACTCCAGGAAGCAAAGGCACAGCAAGAACGACGTCTTCCCTTTGGAGAAAGAGACGACTAGTTTGCGGCTGCCGGGGAAGGCTGGCCTCCGGGGAGCACCAGGGGCCAGGCTCGCTGTGGGCTGGGGGGCAGAGGAGCCTCGCCTGGGTCCCGGGGGTCCCGGGGAGGGGCAAGGCTGAGCCTCCTCCACCGGCCGAGGGACCCGTGTTTCATCGTCTCGGTGAGTTGGCGGGAGTTGTTGCACAAATTACTGTGGTTTGGCGGCCCCTGAGCTCTCGTGGGCCTCATTTCGGAGCAGCGCAAATATTAAAACATCGTTATCTGCGTGCCTCTCCGCGGGGGATTGCGTCCTCGCAGCCACGGAATCAAAAAATTTTAGTAAATTAAAAAATTATTCAAAAGAACATTTCTCTCTCACCAAGAAAAAGGCAGGGTGCCTCTCATTTTCCTGAGAGGAAAAATGTTCTGTAAAACCTTCCCCTTTGTAATCAGGTGAACACAATGGGCATTAGTTCCAGGGAATTCAGCAGAAATCAAGAGAAAAGAGATAAGAAAGTTCCAACCAGACTATGAGCGGGGGAGGGGGAGTTACGGACCCACCAGGACACTTCGTTTCATCTTCTCCATGGGAAGGGGGCAAATACTTTAATCCGGCCTTTGGCCCCCACTTGTGGGCAGTCACCTCTACCATGTCCTGCCTGATAGGAGGGCCTGCCTTCCTGGGGGCCTTGGGTCACCCTGGGCAACCCAACAACCTGATGCAGAGTGGTAGTCTTAGGGTAGGGCTGGCCGTGCCAGAAAGACCACCCCTGCGATTTGGGGTGGGGCTTCGGGTCCCAGGTACCCTTACCTGGAGACCAAGGTCAACCATGCAGGGGACCGACGAGTCATTAATCAGTCGATCGTTCATCAGTCACACTCTATGAGGCAGTCCTATCTAGCAAGTGTGTGGGGCAGCGAGGCTCGGGGGCTTCCTGGCTGGTGATGCTCCCTCTGTGTGTCACACACACAGGACGGTCACGGGTCCTGACCCCGTGGGGAGGGGACAATGGGCACTCGCTTTGGGCACTTTCCAGGAAGCGTCTCTTCCTTTGGCTGATGTCAGTCTGTGTCCTTTCCCCAGAAGAGCCCAGTGAGTTCGGCTCCTTCTAGAGAATTAGCCAACCTCGGGGTGGTCTTGGGGACGCCCAAGCTTGCAGCTGAAGTGAGGTCTTGTGTGGACCGCGTCCTTTCACTTAGAAGTTAACTTGCGCCGTGCGTGTGAGACAGACAGACCGACAGGGCAAGAGACAGAGAGAGAATGAATATCAGTCCCCCGTCTCCTCGTCTGGTACAAACGTGTCTTCTGGAATACCAAGGTTCTATATCCTGGGACTAACAAATCCAAGGGAAAAGATTATCCCCACCTTTTCACCTCTACACTCATGCCAACTGCGTTACTTTGAAAATGTCCAAGAATTCCAGATGGTTCAGTCATAAACCTTGTTAGCCGTTCCCTGTCCGTGAGCCAGTAACCCCACGAACCGAGAGACGTGTGTGTGGGGACCAGATAACAAAGCCGGCCTGCCTTCCGCTCTGTGCCCAGACTCAGAAAGTGTGGCTGGAGCATGGTGAAGCTGAAACCGTTCCATTCAGCAGCCGGGAGGGAACGGGGAGGAATCCAGCCTTGGCGGCAGCACCGCCCAACAAGCAAGGTGACCTCCGCGACATTCGCTCACACCTGTTAGCTGCTGAGAATGAGGCCGCAGGTAACCCGGCGGGGCCGCTCAGATGTACGTACAGCTCCATTTATCCAGCGTTTAGCTGCCTCGAAATGCACTGACCCAAATCTGTTCTGGATTCTCAGCAGGCGGCAAGACGGGAGTGCCGGCCGCGGGGACACGAGGAGGCCGATGCCCTTAGAGGAGAATGGGGCTTCCTTCGTGCAGAGTGAGGGGAGGCTGACCGCTTGCCGTGCTGCTCCCTGTGCCCAGGGAGCGAGGGAGACCTCCGCTGACCCACGCAGGGCGGTGGGGGCGGGGAGGCCCTTCCTGCGTCCCTCAGGATCCCCGTTGACTCAGGGCAGCCTTCCCAGGTCGACCTACAGACGCATATCAGATATGGTTTTGTGAATGAGCCACCTCCCCTGTCGGACACCTTCCTCTGTTCCCCGAGCCAGGAACCACCCGTGTGATACGGGGAAATATGGGGCTGCCCTGACTTTGCCATGTTTCCCAACAAATACTACCGATGCCAAGTCTCTCCAGCCCCACATCACCGAAAGCAAACCCGTGCATAGTAACGGCACGTCTTTCGTGTGGTTGAAAGGCCACGGGAAGCGAGGGCTTGGTGCACGGTGGGGTCCTCCGGGGGCGGGCACCTCTGCCTTCCTGAGCTGGCCCTTCCCCCGCTGCCCATCAGAGGGCCTTCATCGCCTGCGCGGACAGCCGGACAGCCGAGGAGGACGCAGTGCCTGACAGCATTCCGCAGCCCAGAGGAAACGCATCTGATTTGGAATCTGATGGAATTCAGCCCCTCAAAGCCACGGCCAGAAACGGACCTAGACTCGGGGTCAGTTGTTCCTGGTCCTACTGAATCTATGTCCTGCCAGAATGTGACGTCAGTGCGACCTGGCAGGGCCCCCGCTGTGCCTTCCCCTGGGTGGGTGGTGGCGGGGTCCTACCCGTGCTCGGGATTCGGTGCCTGGGACTCAGACCGTTCCAACAGAACCGCGGACAGGGACGCGGCCACGGAGGGGAAAACCACCACCAGTTAACAATCACCACACTTGGGGACAAATTTCACTTCTTTGGCGGCTGTCCCTAACGCGTCACTGATGCCTAGCCAAATGAGCCAAAAGGGCAATGGGACACGGAAGCACTTGTGAGTGGGCGGCAGGAGTAAGCCCGCTGTGAGCGCCTCTCACACATCTCGGCTCCGCAGCCCAACCCTCGCTTGGCGGTTAATAGGATCATAAGCTGATTTCCATCACCACCACCCCGCTTGCTCCAGGGCAAGGGAGCTCTCAAAACAGGGCTTTTCATCTTTGTGTTTTTCTTCCTGCCTGCCCAAAGGTTCTCATAAAATGGCATTTTCTTCATCTAGCTGGAAATTTAGCCTTTTCCAGGCTCTGCCAAGCCCAGGTTTTTTATTCAAAGGACATTGTAACTGCGGTGCCCCCCCACCCCCCCACACACACACCATGGGCAGCAAGCCGCTGGGAAGCTTCCAGGCCAAGGGGATGTCGGGGTTCGTGGTCTGAACACTCGGTGCTGATGGCAGCTCCTTTGTACCCCAATGGGAGTGTTTTCTGTGCTTCTCTGTTATCAGGACTGTCCTGGTCTCGACGCTTCTCTGCTCACTTTCTGAGTGTTTCTGTCTGTGGAAGTCGGCAAGCCCCTCCCTCCTGAGCGGGAACCACACCTCCCCGAGGCCAGGGTCCCAGCGCCGTGGTGTGGCCTGCCATGTTTCTCGCGGTCTGGAGGCTCCACAACCAGCTCCATAAATGTTTGGTGAACGAAATGAAGGTACAAGGGTAGCAGTCACGACGTGCTAAGGAGGAGTCAGGAGACAGTTCCTGGCTGATTCCGGCTGCTTTTCACTGGTCCAACGTTGGTAGAACATGGAGGCATCATTAGAATTTTCTTTCGTGCACGTTGACATCTGACTGCGTCCCAGAATGACCTGGGAGTTGCTCTCAATACAAACAGAAGCGCTGTTAGATTTTTAGGACACACACCTAATCGCAGAAAAGACAGAAGGCAAGAACTGAAAGCCAAGTGGACGGAATCTAATCAGCGTCAAGAAATCCTGAGGAAGGACCCCTCGGGTGGTGCGTCCAGGTGACCACAGCTGTGAGCGTGGAGGGCACCGGTTCCCTGTCTCCGAGGAGCCAGAGGAGACTCTGGCCCTGGATAATGACCTTCCGTCGACCATCAGCTACCGAAGCATGAACACGTGTCATCCCCCATGCTTGCACACGCTTCCCAGCAGTTGTTCTCCAACATTTCAACTCCACAAACTGTCCGATTAGCCTGCAAAGTGAGCTACAGAAGTCCCATCTGCGTTTAGCCATGGGGGGAGCTTTGTGAAGGGGCAGCACCAGGCTTCCCCCCCACCGCCCCACCCCTGCACAGGGGCATGCACACGTACCCCTCCGCGTCCTCCTCCGGCTCGGTGTGCACACACGTTCTGCACACTGCCTCCTCCAAAAAGCTCTTCTTGCCCAAACTGACTACGGTGACCACTTCCTGCTCGACGCTTGGCGGCCCTCTGGCACACCGTGGCACTTCCTGGCGGCCGCAGCAGGAGCTCTGCGTGCCTCTCAGGTGCCCGCTGAGGCTCCGAGCCTGCACAGATGCCTTACACGCAGTGGGGCCCCGGCGAATCTGTGTGGTATTAGCCCATGTGAGCAGTCGACATCTTTTCAACAGCAGACAGCTGTCCGACCAGGGGGCTGCGCTTGTCCAGACACCTACGATGGCAAACCAGGCTGCGAGCTTCACCGGTCTTTTACTTTTTTAACCAATGCTTAAACGTATCACATCCCTTTTATAAGTAGACCTGTTTTTCAGAGGAGTTTAGGTTCACAGCAAAACTGAGAAGATACTGAGATTTCTCCTATTTCCCCCCTCCACTATCACTCAGCCTCCCCCACTATCAACACCCCTCCAGACTGGGACATATGTTATCATCGACGAACATATGTTGACACGTCATCATCCCCCAGAATCCACAGTTTACACAGGGGTTCATTCCTGGTGTTGTATATTCTACGGGTCCAGAAGAAAATAGAAATTCCTCACCCGGAGTTGCTTCACTGTCCACAGTCCCGTGTCCTCAGCTCATGAGCCCGCCCCACCTGCCCCTGGCCACACCGACCTGGGTGCCCTGTCTAGTTTTGCCTTTTCCAGACGTCACATAGTTGGAATCATACAGAATGCCTGTTTTTCTGATTGGCTTCTTCCTCTTAGCGTGATGCATTTGAGGCTCCTCCGTGGCTTTCCACGGCGTGATAGCTCATTTCTTTTTAGAGCCGAATAATATTCCATTGTCTGGATGGACCATTTTCTTTATCCACTTGCCTTTTCAAAAGATCTTCTTGGTTGCTTCCAAGTTTCACCAATTACAAATAAGGCTGCTAGCAACATACTTGTGCAGGCTTTTGTGTGGACATAAAGTTTACCTCCTTTGGGTGGATACCAAGGAGCATGACTGCTGGATCACATGGTAAGAAGGTGTTTAGCTCTGTAAGAAATGCCAGCCTCTCTCCCAAAGTGGCCAGGCCATGCTGCACCCCACCGGCGATGAGAGAGGTCCTGCTGCTCCATATTCTTCCGTGAGCTGGTTTGCTTGTGGTTTTCCCTCACTTAAAAAAAAAAAAAAAACTATTATATCTGTCTTTTAAACATAAAGGGTCAGCATGTGCAAGACAATCCCTCATCATACAGGCCACCACCTGCTGGCAGAAAGGAGACCTGCTCTGGCCAGGATGACCCCGGTTAACGAATCCACTGACTTAATCAATTGAAAATTCTCTTCAACTTTCTCGTCAGCCCCGCAGTGTTTGTGCAAGGCAAACACTGAGCTGTGGACAGAGTGGTGTTTGGGGGGTGAGCTTGTGTTATGGGCGAGAATACAAAGTTTCCTCCCAATCTTCAATCCGCAACTCCCTTATATGCATTCTTACCACCATCCGTCCCTTCCGCAAATATTTGCTGAGCACCTAGCAGCATGTGCCTGCCTCGGAGCCAGGCTCTGGGGCCATGGTTGTGAGCAAAACACAGGCCTCGCCTTCTGGGAGCTTGCAATCCTGGTGGGGGTCTGACCACAAACAAGGACCACACCAACCTCACACGCCTGCCATCGAGAGGAGGAGAGGATGGCCGTGGAGGGCGGGGGCACAGCTAGTCTGGAAGAGGGAAATGAAGTCCATGTCAGGAGCGAGAGAATCCAAGAACATCTCCTCCACCAGCTCGGGGCTTCCCGCCTCACCAGGAGGGGCGGCCTTGGCCCAGGTGTGGGCTCCTGCCTGCTCCCTCCTGCTGGGCCCCTGACATGGCTTCTCCCCTGTGGCTCTCCTCACTGCTGCGGATTTACAAGTCCTTGTGTGATTATTCCACCAGCACCCATCCCCCTGCCCCCTCCCCCCACTCCCCCACTCCCACCACCCCCCAGCTGGACTAAAAGAATGACAAAGGCAGGCCGGGTGACTCCTTCGAGGGCACCACTGCCACTGCTGTAACGCTAGGCCGAGCTCGGTCCCAGGCACACAACAGGAGCTCAGCACACACACTGAATGAGTGAGCAAGCGGAGCGAGCGAGCGAGCGAGCCATGCTCCAGGAGAGAAAAGAGGCAAGCTGCCCCTCGTCCTGAAGGAAAAGCAGAATGCTAAATAAGGTATAATGAGGAGACTCAGCTTGTGGGTGGCCGGGAGACTGCTGGTAATGCCCCCTCCCCCCCCAAGGACATGCAATTTAAGCTGATTTGAGGTTCAAAGTGGGGATTAGCCAGGAAGGATAGGTGGGGGGCTGGGGAGAGCAGGTTTTCCAAGCAGAAGGCACAGCACGGGGCCAGGTGGGGAAGGGGATTTGCTGCACTCTGAGAGCTAGGAGGGGAGCGGTGCGAGCAGCAGAGAGTGAGGGGAGAGGGCAGCAGGGTGAGATGAGCCTGGAGGAAGGGCAGTGGTGGGCACCTTGCCTCCAACACATTCATTCAACAAACATTCCCTGAGCACCTGCTATGTGCTGGCCTTAGAGGTCATACTACTCCGGTTCTTGATCCTAGAAGAGGGGAAGCAGGCCCCCGCCCACCCCACCCCCCAAGAGCTTCAGCAGGGGTCAGGCCACCACTGGTAAGTGACCACTCTGCTGCTGGAGAAGCGGGACCAGCTGTGCAGTCTAGAATTAGCAGGAACGGTCACTGATTGGAAGTGGGCAGTGAGGGAGGGTAGCTGACGGGGTGGCCCTGGGTGTCAGGCCTGAGCAGCTGGGGGGCTGGAGATACCGTTCACACAAACAGGGGGGTCAGGGGGACGGGGCAGCTTTGTGAACAGAGTTGAAGCCCTGCTCTTGGGAGGTTGCACTCCAGAGGCACCCAGGGCTCGGGCCTCACGGAGTCAGGCGTGCCCAAGCAGGGGTTCTGACATCCGCTGACACCATGAGCAACTGGAGAGCCAAAAACTGGCTGGTGGCAATCGACTCCCAGTTTATGAGAAGTGGAGTTCTGAAGGACTCCAGAATAAAACCACTGAACCTAGCTTATTAGGAAACCAATCTCAGCGAAAGTGGGACAGGTTAGGTGTTTAACACGGTTTGGCCTTGGGTTTCCCTCCAACAGCTGGCGGTGATTATATTAGTTTCCTTTTCAAATGGATTTTCCTGCCAGTCCACATTTGTCTTCTCCCTTCCACATAGACCGTGGGAAATAACGCAGTGGGGAAGCACAACCCTGGGAAGGAAGAAGGATTCGGCAAGCAGCCAGGTAGATGAGTGGCTGTGAGTGTGCATGAGCCTGTGAGCGTGTGTGTGCATGTGAGTGCGTGTGTGCCTGTGAGCGTGTGTGAGCCTGTGAGCGTGTGTGTGCATGTGTGAGCATATATGAGCACGCATGAGCTGTGTGTGCATGTGAGTGTGCATGAGCCTGTGAGCGTGTGTGTGCCTGTGAGCGTGTGTGAGCCTGTGAGCGTGTGTGTGCATGTGAGTGTGTGTATGTGAGCGTGTGTGTGCATGTGTGAGCATATATGAGCACGCATGAGCATGTGTGTGCATGTGAGTGTGCATGAGCCTGTGAGCGTGTGTGTGCCTGTGAGCGTGTGTGTGCATGTGAGCGTGTGTGTGCATGTGAGTGTGTGCATGTGAGTGTGTGCATGTATGAGCATGTGAGCGTGTATGTGCATGTGAGCGTGTGTGTACATATATGAGCATGTGTGAGCATGTGTGAGAGCATGTGAGCATGTGTGTGCATGTGAGCATGTGTGTGCATGTATGAGCATGTGAGCCTGTGTGCATGTGTGAGCACATGTGAGCATTGTGTGTGCACATGTGTGAGCGTGTGTGTGAGCATGTGAGCGTGTGTGCGTGTGTGAGCGTGTGTGTACACGTGTGTGAGCGTGTGTGAGCGTGTGTGTGCTTGTGTGTGAGCGCATGTGAGCATGTGTGAGTTTGTGTGCATGTGAGCGTGTGTGACCGCGTGTGAGCGTGTGCGCATGTGTGAGCGGGCTTCACTCGCTGTCAGCAGCAGCCCCCGCGTGCGGTCCGACTGAAGGGGCCCCACCTGGTCTGCAAGGCACGGAAGAGCTGGCTGGACCCTGAAGGACCCTCACTTTTTATGCACCAGACAGCGGCAGCAAGTGTATTTCCAGGCTTTGAGGGAGTCGTTCCACAGCAGCAGAGAACATTAACGCTCCTGGAGGAGAATACGAATCACCCTCTGCTGAGGAACGACACACAGAGGGACCCTCAAGCGGTACATGAGGCCCAAGCACAACACAGGTCACTTTTCAACCTTCACAGTTTAACTGGAGCATCTAATGCGTCTGACAAAACTGCCTGATTTAAATGTTCTCACCTGCAAAAACATAATAAACACCACTCTCATCGACTTGCCACACTCCTGTGGTTGCCGCTGCAACGGTGCGGGCCACCTGGAAGCCAGTTCCAGAGGGGCACCAGCCAGGCGAGCGGACAGCGCTGGGTGTCCCTCAGCCCTCGGACGGGGGGGGGGGGGGGGGGGGGGGGCTGATGGCCACCGCGTCCTCTTCCAAAGCACATGTCCTAGACCGCGGAGCTGGGGGCCTGGGTGTTTAAAGGCAAGACTGGATTTCATCTTTTTTTAAAACTCTCAAAATTGGTCATGGCTTCAATGCAGGGTTCCTGAGCTGCCAAGAGCCAGGACACTGGAGAGGGGAGGGGGCCGCGCCGCCGGCCGTCACCCTGAGGCCGGGGCTGCGGAGGAGCGGTGCTGGAAGGGCTGAACCCCGGGGAGGAAGGGCCGTCCGAGGGCCGTCCGCGCTGCAAGAGGGACTAGCTGCGGTCCCCCTCCACCGCGGGACAAGCTCGGGCGCGGTAGCCAGGGTCCCTGCCGCCAGCTTCGGGGCAAAACCACGCGGGGACTCGCCGGCCCACCTCCGGGGGAAGGGGCTTCACCAGCCCCCAGGCCAGGAGCATTACAGCACAGTCGCGACGCTCACACACCAGGGACCAGAGACTAGAAACAGACGTCCCCTTTGAGCCTGGAAGAGACCGCCCTCTGGTGAACAACCACTTCCCGCCTTTCCCCCAGACACGTGGCCGGCGCTTCAGGGAGATGCCCCTAACAAACATGGCCTCCGCCCCTCTTTAAATGCTGTGGCCGCGGAAGCAGCCGGGCAAGGGCCCCTCACAAACATGGCCGTCGCCCCTCCTAAACGTGGCCCTCATGGCAGCCGCCAGAAAAGCGCCCCTCACAAACATGGCCGCCGCCATGCCCACTGCTACATCGCCGACTTTGTTGGGTCACATGCCTGGGGACGCCGGGCTGTGATTGGCCAACCTTCTGGTGGCGTCAGACGCCGGGGCGCGGGCCGAGGTCCGCGGGGTTGCAGCTCCTTGGAGAAGCGTTAGACCGGGACGCGGGGATTTGGGGCGGTGCTGGGGGCGGCAGCGCGCCGCTCACACTCATGAGGAGCCGGAAGGTGAGGGGCCGAGGCCGGGTGCGCCGAGGCTGCGCCGAAGAGGCTGGGGCTTCGGCCACCCTTTGTCTGGGGAGCAGAGGAGTGGCCGCAATTCGACCAGGGCCGAGGGGCGGCCTCTGGTCGTCACCCCCTAGGCCACCCCTGGGTAAGGGGGCTCCCAGACTAGGGCCCCGGGGTTAGGGGGTTTCCAGAGCACGCCACCGGGGAGCCGGGGTATCCTGGGTCACGCCCCCCGGTTAGGGAGCGCCCAGACCATACCACGGGGTGGGGCGGGGGGAGAGCATCTTGGGTCACGCCCCACCCCACCCCCAGAGTAAAGGGCTCCCAGATTACTGCCCTGGATAGGGGGGCTCCCAGAGCATGCCACCGGGGGAGCCGCGGTATCCTGGGTCACGCCCCCCGGGTAGAGGGCTGCCAGACCACATCCCAGGAAAGGGCGTCTCCTTCTCCAGAACTAGTTTGGACCCTGGGAACTGCGGCCCCCACCGAAGCCCTGGGTTCTTCAGCGTATGACCAGCTTGGCCGCAGTCGCCTCAAGTGCGAAGGGGGTTGGGAGGGGACTGACCCGGGCACCGGTTCCTGCACTGGGTACCTGGCGACGGGCTGGGGCCCACAGTTGGGTCTGCGGGTGGGGGTGGGGGTGTTCTACCGGCCTGACATCTCTGTCTTTCATGGAATTGTTTGGCCCGTTCACGTTTAAAGGTACTGATAGGGTTGGATGCACAGACGCCGTTTTACTCTCGTTTTCTGTAAACATGTCTGTTTTCTTCTGCTCCTTGTTTAAATGGATTAAAATGAGTATTTTCTAATGCAGCATTTTAATTATTCACTGTTGGTGAACATCTTCGCAGCAGTTGCTCTGGGTTCTGGTGTGTGCCTTGTAACATAGTGGAGTCAGCTGCAGAGGGGCAGCTGCTTCGTCCCAGGGAGAGGCAAAAATGTTCCTGTATCCCTTTACCCGCCGTCTCAGGATGTTGTTAGACCCATTGCGTCTCTTCCTGTTGGAAGCCGGCAGCCCCTGCTTTCATTCTGTCTCCATCTGTGCGCGTTTTCTCAGCCCGGGACAGCCTTGCTACCACCCGTCCTTTGTGCCGTTGCTGCCAAACGAACCACGTGCCTCTGTGTCTACAGCTGCTTTGTGAATCAGTAAGAAAAGGGGTGCATGGGCATGTAAACGGGGTTCTGTACGATAGAGCTACTTTCCTGGTGCTCCTCCTGTGAACTTTAGTTCCCGTCGGGGATCCTGGAACTTCCTTTACTGGTCCTCGGAAGGCCAGTCTGCCCGCAGCAAACTCGGACCTCTCTTTCCCTGGGACTGTCTGCCTTGCTGTCCTTTTTGAAGGATTGCTTTCTTAGATAGACGATTCTTGGCTGGCAGGT
Organism: Ursus arctos; assembly: GCF_023065955.2. Lineage (NCBI taxonomy): Eukaryota > Metazoa > Chordata > Mammalia > Carnivora > Ursidae > Ursus > Ursus arctos. The sequence continues at coordinate 2,309,858 of NW_026623008.1, read as the reverse complement.
TTTTTTCTTTGAGAACGTTGCGTATGTTTGACTATATCCATTGTTTCTGCTAAGTTAGCGGTTTATTTATCGGGCTCCCTTGTCAGCGAAGAGTCATTTTCTGGGGCTGTTTTCAAGATTTCTTTTGTTTGGCTTTCCGTGTTTAAACCGTGCGGTGTCTGCGTATGGAGCTTGTTGCATTTCTCCTATTGGGAGTTAAGTTCTTGGAAATTCCTGTGTGTTGGTGGTTGTTTTGCAATAAATTTGGGAAGTTTCAGCCATTATTTCTCTGAATATGTTTTCTGCTCCTTTCCTTCTTTCGTGGTACTCCCATTACACGTATGTTGGTGCACTTAAGTGCATCCAGTGTTTTCACAAAGACTTCCTTTTGCTTCATTCTTTTCTCTGTGTTCAGTTCTTTAGTTGTGGTTTTTTTTAGTTCTTGAACATGTTCGTAATGGCCACTTTTAAGGCTTTTGCTGATAAATTCACCCCTGGTCGCTCTCACAGGCACTTCTCTTGGCTGGCTTTTACTCCACTGTAGGGGTCTGCTTTCCTGTTTCCTTGCACGCTCCATAATTATTTGTTGAAACTGGACATTTCAGATGATGTAGCAGTTCTGGGTTCCTGTCTCCCACCCCCACCCCATGGCATATTGTTGTTAGTAGGCTTTTTATTTGTTTAGTGGCTGGGCAGATGTTTCTATTGGACTTGATTTCCCACCTCTCATCTGTCCACCAGGGCAGCACTGGACAAGCCCACATTCACCCTGGGTTGGCGCTCTTCCTCTCTCCCTGACCACACCTGGCTGTTAAACTCCCATTAAATGCCATTTGATTGCTCAGTTGATTCCAGCAGTAGCCTGGGGCAGAAACTGCTCTGCAAACTAATCCAGTCTCTGGGTGGCTTTGAAGGCTGAGGCCTAGTTTCTGGAGTCATGTTCGATACTTGTTCTGACCCCAGGAGGGCTCCTCCAGCTGAGTCATTCCCTGCTTCTCACCTGCAGACTATCTGGCCGAAAGCCTGTCTTCATTCTCTGCCTTTTTCCACCTCCTCTTCTGTTCCTGAGAGCCCACTTAGGCACGACCTTGTCCACATTCCTACGAATGAAGTCAGTTCCTTAGGGATCAAGAGCTCTCTGTTCTAATGTCTGCCTCTCCCTCAGGCGAAGTCTCAGAGTCCGAGCTCTGTCCTGGGACAGTGACAGGACAGGCTTCACTGCAGGACACCTCTGTCATACTGAGAGTGCTCTCAGAGGGGCGGGGTGGTGCCAGCACCTGAGATGCCCTCGGCGTGCTTCTCCTGGCCTGGACCCACCTCCACAAGCAGAGGCCAGGGTGACGGGGCCCCAGTCTTCTTAGTGCTCTGTTGGGGTAGAGCCTCCGTCCCACAGCTGGGGTCTGGGCAGAAGAAGCCCCCTCCTCTCAACCACACACATACACACACACACTCCCGGACTCAGGCTCAGAACAGGAAGGATGAGGAGAGAATGAGAAAGGCTGACATGCTGCTCCGGGTGGGAGAGAACCCCTCTGTGTGGGAGCGGGAGGGTGCCCTGTAATCTCAACGGTGGCGGTCTAGAGTTCACATACCGCTGAGTTTTGTAGGTGGTTTTGAGTGAGTGTTTCTTCATTTGTTCTTTGCCCATAGGACCATTTCCAAAATCACCTGCTATGTCAGTGCTCAGTGATACTCGGTGATAGTAGCAGCTGTCCTCAGGGCCAGTCGTCCATCCATCCATCCGCTCCCTGCCCCCCCCCAGCACAGTCACATGAGAAAGTGTTGGGAGGAGGACTTAACAGAGAAGAGGAGACAGTCGGTGGCCTGGGACAAACGTGGCCATTCCCTCCTGGGGGGAGAGGGCTTCAGGAGGTGTGCTGGTATAGGGCAGGGGGGAAGGGCATTCTGGAACCTCTGCAGGCTCCGCTCCCTGCGTGTGGCTGTGACCCCGCCACTGCCAGGCTCAGCCAGCCCTACTCTTGACACGATGTGGGCCTAGACCCAGTGCACCCACCCAGCAGGCCCTTTACCTGGTCCAGAGCTCCTTGTCCCCACTGTGCTCGCAGCTGGGAGGGTACCCTGTCCTTCCACAGGCCACTGCCTTTCCTTTTCCTTGCATTTTGAATGCTCTCTGGGAACGCTCCCGCTATCTCACAGCCTGGGTGAGCCGCCACCTCCCAGGGCTTCTGGAAGCCTCTAGGGCTGCAGGCGGGGATGGGTGGGACACCACTGTAGAGATTTCTAAGCCAGCCCGTCTCCTCTTTGACCGGTTTCCTCTTGGTGAGCATGCTGCTCTTTACCCGGCCCTGGGGCCCCCAGTTTTGGGGCCTGCTGTGACGAGAGCCCTCAGGCTCCCACCTGCATGCCCACCCATCCTCACTCACTATTCTGTGTGACTCACTTCCATTGTCAGGTTTCAAGCTGAGCTTTAAATGATATCATTTTCTAAGTGCATTTGGTATCCATTCCAGAACAGAAAAAGGAATCAGTGGAAAAGCTGGTGAAATTCAAATCAAGTCTGTAGTTTAGCGAGCGGGGAGGGCTGCCGGCAACGCAGGCTTCGTTTTGCCAGATAAACCAGGGGTTATAAGGTTTCACTGTTTAAGCTAATTCCTTCCTTGTCATTAGAAGACTGCCTCGCATTAGGAGTAAAATGGACACAGACCGTTGATAAGATTAGCTAGAAGTTAACGGCTTTAAACCCATAGAATCGGGACTGTTTCCTCCTATAACTTGAGGGAGGGTGGAGTGTGGGGGTGGCTTTCATTTTTCATGTCACCTTTTATCAGGAACTTGAACACCAGGTGGAATTTGGAGAACCTGAGAAAGGGGATGTGCTGCTTCTGAACACATTTGAAGTTGACTTAGTATCTCCTAACTCCCAAACGGAGGTTCCTAAAAATGTGTAAAGGAGACAAACTGCCCCAGGCTTCCAGGACTGTAGGAAAGAGTAGATCTGCATCTTAAACCCAAAACAGTTTTGTTTGAATTTGCACAAGGCCACTGGAGTTTTTCTAGAAGGATGATGAGGGTGGGGGTGGGAGGGAGGCTCCAGCGCTTTCTGCAGGTAGGACATCCGCGTGTCCGTGCTCACGTCTCGTCTCCCAAGAGCACTTTCTGACGCTCCGGGACCTGCTGTAGCTCACAGGTGCAGTGCGGTCTTCAGCGCGCCTCCGAGCCCGCCGCTGCTCAGCCAGGTTGGCCTCTGCCCGGGAAGCCGGCACCGCCACGTCTGCCAGGACAGGATGTCAGGTGAGCCTTTTGACCACAGAGACGCCAGCACTTGACCGGGGTGTCCCTTTCTGTACAAAACGTTGGCCCTGAGATGTATCAAGAAAGAGTGCGCTGCTTACACCCCAGACAGAAGACAGCAGTGCTGTGATCGCTTTCAGGGAAAGCTGTGCTCTCAGGTCCGGGTCTGTGCTTTGGGGTGCTCGCCCCTCCGTGGGCGTGTGTGTCTCGCACTCGGTCTCCACACGCACCTTTCCGGTCACTCTTGGAATTCGACCTTCTGCATGACGTTGGCTGGCGCGGGCCACGCCCCTTCACCCCTCAAGTCTCGGAGAGAAAGGTGTGCTTATGCCCGCCGTACGGGTGCCTAGCAGCCCTAGTGCCCCGAGTCCTGGAAGGCTGACCTCCCGTGCGGCACGCTCACAGGTGTGGTTGGGACATGGTCTGCCACCAGCAGCTAACACAGTTTCACTTCCGTGCGCTGCTCTGGAAACCGTGAAGTCCCTTTGACAAAGACTTGCTGAGCGCCTGCTCCGCGCCAGCACGCAGACCCTGCCTTCGCGCAGCTTACGTTCTCGCAGAGACGCAGGGGGACTGGTGGTTGGTTGTGTTACCGTCTGTCCTGCCTGCTTCCGAAGTTCCCTCAGGATCGACAGCGCCCTTGGGGAAACTGGCGGGGGGTAGGAGCGCCGGGGGTTGTGTGTCTGCGTTCGTCCCCAACCGCAGGTTTAAATTCTGTCCCTTTGGAGGCACTGACCTAACCCTATCGTAGAAGTCGTGGAAGGTGTGAGAAGGAATACTAACCTCTGGGACTGAAACGTTCTTAATTTGCTCTCTGCCTCGTAATCCTAGATGTGTCCCGTTTCCCCTTACATTTTTCTCTTGACAGACCTCGTCACACAAAGCCGCCGACAGGCGAACTTCCAAGAAGTTCAAGTATGACAAAGGTCATCTCCTGAAATCAGAATTACAGAAACTTGTCCCTAAGAGCAATAGTGTTGCATTGCCCAAAATACCACCCGAGAGCCCTTGTGCCAGTGAGACTCGGGGGTTTGCTGAAGACCACGTGCTGCCTCCAGGAAAAGGAGCTGGTGCTCTGGCCCAGCCGGAGGCCGCGGGGCGCCCCCTCGGGCCCTGCACCGCTGTGGGCGCCGCCAGCCCAGCAGGGACCGAAGACGGCCCACGCCTGCCCGCACCCGGGGCTCTCACAGGAGAGGAGCCTCCCAGCAGCCGCACGGCGCGGGGCAGCTCAGCGCTGCCAGCGGAGCAGGTCCACAGGCCCCCGCTGCAGACGGATGACAGCGTCTTTCTGGACGAGGACAGCAACCAGCCGATGCCGGTGGGCCGGTTCTTCGGAAACGTGGAGCTCATGCAGGTAAGACTGGCGCCTCCTGCCCCCACGGGCGCCCCCACGCGGGCTGCACGCTCGGTCAGCACTCCCCCCTCCCGGCGTGCGTGTGGCGCTGCCTCGGGACAGACTCCAGTCCCCGCGAGGAGCAGACAGACCAGCTCCCTGGGAGCAGCCCCACTCTGAGCAGAGGATCCCTGCCAGAGTGCCAGCTACTGCCGGGAGGCCTCTCCTTCCTTGCTCGGCCCTCGGGGTGTGGGCTGCTGTGTGACTGGGCCTCCCCGCACGGTTGTGGGTGGGAAGCAGCACCCCACGCTTGCGGGGCATCGGTCGTGGGGAGCGAGCCCTCACCTGGAGTGCTGGCCGGAGCGGTGGGCTGCTGGTGGCTGAAGTGTGTTTCCTTCCTCCAAGGACCTTCCACCGGCGTCTTCGTCTTGTCCTTCAATGAGCAGACGAGAATTCAGGAAAATGCATTTCCGAGCCAAAGAGGACGATGATGATGATGACGACGGTGCAGAAATGTAGAGAATAAAGTACATGGTGATTTCCTTGCATATTTAATAACAGTTAATAGTTTGACAGTTTAGCAAGTGATGAAATTTATATCAAGTTTATCTCCCAAGAAAATGTATTCTTAACCAGACGTTGAAGCCGACGCACAGAAGTCCTCGTGCAGAACACCAAGTACCTGGAGCGTTGACACTCGTGACCCAGAACCATCTCGGAGGCAACCCAGCCGCTGCTCCCACGCACGTGCATTTTCTTGTGTCTGTGTGTACGTGATGGCAGCTCGGGGTTCACTGGGGAGACCTTTCTGAAGAAAACTCCTCACTTAAGCTCTTTAGTTTTGATAATACACAAGTTTATTTTCCATTATCAAAATTTGATCATACTTGTGATTGAGTCAATGCCAGTTCTTAAAGAACTCTCCTTTATTTCTGTATATGAAGCTAATGTTTACCTTGGAAATTTTGCAAAATACATATGAGAAAGAAATAAAATATATTTTGAAAATATTTTTAAGAAATCTTTACGTTCCTACAACACTATTCCTTTCTAAAATGTTTGAGAGCCAAGTGGAGAAAACGAATCCTTTCCTCTCTTCCGCGTGTAAGGCTGGGTCAGCCTGGTTCACGGGGGGGGGGGGGGGGCGTGACATCCTTGAGTGCCACCCAGAGTGGAGAGCTGAGGCCGTGCACTAGAAGGGACGCGGCCCCCCTCGTGTGGAGTGTGGGGTTCCTGAGACGGCAGCGGTGGTCCTCGCGGTCCTCGCCCCGTGTAGTGACGAGGCCGCCGGCACCGAGGGCTATGTGCTCCTCTGTGGTACAGGGAGTTACAGAGCGTTGGGAGGGGAGAGCACCAGGAGGGGGCCTGGGTCCCCCACGACCCACACAAGGAGAGAAGCTGCCTGCAGCTCAGGAAGACGGGCCTTGAACATCCGCTCATGAGCAGGTCTCTTGTTGAGCTGTGGTTATGTCCACCCCCTTGTCCTTGTCCGCAGTTTTAGCCAGGCTCAGCCGCAAGTCAGAGGCAAGTGTCCTCCCTGTGACGCGTCTTCAGAAGATGGGAAGTGGCCCGATGCTGCGTCGCCCGCCCACGGCACTCACCTGCCTCTCTGCACGTAGGCATTCATCACGTCCCATCCCCCCGGGGAGCAGGTGAGTGCAGGCCCGGCAGAGCGCGAGACCACGGGCACCCGACCTCACGGCAGTGCGTTGCTGTGATTGTCGTGTGTCTGTTGGTCACAGGTACGCCCGGTCACGGGGTGCGTACAGGGGAAAGATGGCACATAGAGGGTTCGGGACGAGCCGCGCTTTCAGGCACCCACTGGGGGTTACGGACATTTCTTAGTTACGACAGCTGCTGGAGTTAGCCCTGGGAAAATGTGCGGTGGGGCACGGAGTGTACCTTACAGGAAGGATCGCTTGGGGGCAGATAGTGGAGGTTCCCCGAACGCTTCCCGCGTGGCCCCTCTGCTTCCACTGTGACCATCTTCCCGCCAGCAGCTGTGACCTCCGCCTACTCTGGATAATTTTGTAGTGTATTGATCAACAGACTATTTAATAATTTGAAATCATTGCTCGTAAAGGCATTTTGATGGCAGCCAGAGGAAACAAGTAACTACTTGAGGTTACTGTGGAAATAACTAGTAATCACGGCACCTGGTTCGTGGTGACCGGGCTGCCTCAGATTCCAGGAGTCTCCGTCCCACGTCCTGGCTTCTGGGAGAAGCGTCGGCCTGAAGCAGCACACCTGCAGGAGAGATGTGCGGCCACATTACCACCAAAATGCAAAATGAAAACTGTGCCCCTAGGGGACCAACCCCTGCTCACGCCACGCGGGATCTCCTGGGGTTGGGAGGATAGCAGGGGTGGCGAAAGTGTAACCGTGCTGGTTACTCCGCGGTGAGGGGCAGCGTTAGAAGGAAACTCCAGGTGTCCCGTCACCCTGAAGCCCGTGCAGGGTGACGTCGGCCAGATGGAAGGAAGCAGACTCAGCCCTGGGAGCAAAATGAAGTTTCAGGAAGCCTATTAAAATAGCCGTTCACTCTCAACAACTTTAGTTGTGTGTGCTCGGTGATCTGTCCTGCCTCGGAATGCCGGCTGCAGGCCCTGTAACAGTGTGACTTTCTAGAAGCGCTCTCTGATGTTGGTATTCACAAAACCACGTACCCGTGGTTGGGTGAGCAGTGCAGGAACTAGGAGAGCCATCCTGCCATGCTGTCTCAGCGCCTGTTGTGCCGGGACCCTCAGACCCGCTCCCACAACCCCCGGGATTCAGGAGAGATGCCACGATACCCACGGTCCCGTTTATCATGGAAACCACACACGGGACAACGTGCCAGAGGAACAGCCCCCCGCGGTGACTCCCGGTGGCGGCACAGACGTGGGCCTCATTCTCCAGCCACGCGGGAGGCTAACCGGGCCTTACTGCGGTCAGTCACAGAGGCTTTGACTGCCCACCTGAGGACCTCAGCTCCTCAGGTCTCAGGCAGTCTGGAGAGCAGCTCTCTTGGGACCCACAGTCAGGCCCCTCCCCAAATTGCTTCAAGGGCTTCCTAGAGCATCTGGAACTGAAACCCCCCTTCCCCCGGTCTCACCTCATCAGCCCCTGCCGTGCTTGCACCCCTCACTGGCCTCCTTCAGCACAGACCCCCGCACCTCGTCCCAGCCCCCACTCCTCTCCCCACGCTGAACGGCCGGCTCCCTCTGGCTTCCCTGCCCTGGCTCCCCATCCTGGCTGCCATCAGAGGCTGACTGCCGGCAGCCCCTCCCGTAAGCTGCAGGATCAGGATCTGGAGGTCCTCCCTCTGCTGCCTTGCTGACCAAAGAGCCTGGCCCATGGCAAGTGGAGGGCCTGCCAGTACAGGGGACCTCGTGCCCGGGCAGTTCTGTACCCACAGATCACCAGACCCTCCACTCATAGCTCCCAGATTTTTCCTCCCTTCTTTTGTTGAAAACAGCCTGTGAACCCCTCATTTGCAAAGAGGTTGTGCCACCTACTCTGACCTGGGAGTCTGAGGGTGACAGAACTGCTGATGATCCCCCTCCCGTAACAGGCACCCAGCACCCAGGCCGAGGGCCCCGAAACAAGCAAACTGAACCGCGTCACAACCAGGAGAGCCTTGCGCTCTTGCTCAAAGTCAAAGACTGGATTTCCGATGTCCCGCCTCCCGAGGGCTTGAAAGTGCCCATCGGAAAGGTGAGCGGCAGGGGCGAGGCGGCGGAGCCCCAGCAGATCAGATCTCAGCGCCAGCCAGGCGGGCCGCACCTGCCGGGCTGCAGGAGGGTCAGCAGGACAGCCCAGCGCAGACACCCTACCCGGCCGACTGCGCCACACCCCCACTGGTGCGCTTCCACGGGGCCAGGTGAACGCCACGAGCTAAGGCCCCACACGCAGGATGGGCTCCTTCTAAGACCTCTCTAGTTCAGTGAAGAAAAGAGAATCATTTGCATCATTTTTTAGAAATTACTGACCCTTTGTTCTTATCCTTATTTTCATCATTCCCACAGAGTGCAAACTTTTGACACATCTACTGAAAAATCTTTATTGCTTTTTACGATTATACAAAAGTAAAAATTCAAATATTACAATGCGTAGGACTTTAAAAAGTAAATTTTAAAAGATTATGAAATACATGCTCATTTTAAAAACTTCAAGTTTTATAAAATACATGATTTAGAAAGTTAGCCCTTTATTTTATTTTTATTTTTTTTTAAGATTTTATTTATTTATTTGACAGAGATAGAGACAGCCAGCGAGAGAGGGAACACAAGCAGGGGGAGTGGGAGAGGAAGAAGCAGGCTCATAGCGGAGGAGCCTGATGTGGGGCTCGATCCCATAACGCCGGGATCACGCCCTGAGCCGAAGGCAGACGCTTAACCGCTGTGCCACCCAGGTGCCCCTAGAAAGTTAGCCCTTTATAATCCAGTGCATGCCCACCGCATCCCCAGGGTCACCGTTGTCCCGACGGCACATTTCCTCACAGACTGTCCCGCGTGCACTAACACACACGTGTGACACAAGCACAGACGTTATAAAATCAGCAGGTCACACTCCGCGTGGAGCAGCCTGACGCACAGCCCCCCGTTTCCGTACAGAAACACAAAACTGCTGCCCCGCTTTCCATGATGTCGACGGGTAAGACCGAAGCACGACAGCTGAGTACGTCTAGTTCACAAGAACAGCAGTTTCCTGTGGTTCAGCACGAGACCACAGTCAGCCCTTCCCCTGCGGACACACGTGGACAGTCTCCCTCTCTCTGACATCACAAAGGGCACGGCAGCGCGTGTCCTTGCACCTGCTTTACGGAATACAAACGTTTTACCCCACGGGGGCAGCAACCCTCGGGAGCCATCAGAAACACCCCGAGGACAGCGCTCTGCATTCGCCGCGGACTGGAGACCCAGCCGAGAGCTGACACAGACTACTTGTCCCGGGACCGCGCGGCCACGTCTGGCCTGACGCCGTGTCCGTGTGGAGGCCACTGGGCATGCACCCGGCAGCAGGACCATCAGGGTAGGAGGGGCCCCTGAGCGGAGGACAGTGCCTTGTCCCGGCCGACCCACCCGCGCCCCGGCCGTGCACCAAACTGGTCGTCTGGCGCTTGGGCTCTCGGAGGGGCAAAGGCCGACTGAGAAATGTAGTGAGGTCAGAATCTGTAGGAGGACCTCTGAAGTGTCTCCAGGAGCCACCGCAGTGACGAGCACAGAACAGCAGCCACTGGAATGGCGCGCGCCGGGGGAGGCGGCACGTGTGGCCCGTCACCGGCGCTTCCGGGCCGGCCGCCGCCTCTTGGGCTTCGTCTGCGGTTGGTAGATCCTGTGTGGGTCACAGCCGAGCCTGTGGGTGGTTTTCTTATGGCAGGCGATGTGGACCAACTTCAGGTTCTCCAAGGTGAAGAGCAGGCCGTAAAAATACTCCCAGGCCACTTCTCTGCCGTCTCGCTCCGTAATGGCTTCAGCCAGCGCGGGGACCACCGTGCGCTTCTTTTCTATTCTGTAAAGGAAGTAAGAGCCGGTCACTGTGCGCCATCGCCATCCCCCGGCACCTGCCAGGACGCCTGCTAGGACAGCACAGCTGAACCGTGAACCAACGTGGGGGCTTCAGGAAAAGACGTGAGCGCGATGGTTCAGATTCCAAAAGGAGCCGCGCTTGGAAACACCCCGAAGGAGCAGCGTGGCAAGGACACCTCCTGTTGCTGTCAGCGGCAGGAGGACTGGGGGACTGTCCTTTACCGGGGCATCACCGCACGCGGCCACGCCCGCCGGCCCAGCCTGGTACAAGCAACTTGGCTTGTCTCCTGCAGGACACTGGGGCCATGCACATCTCTAAGTCCTGGGAAGTATGCCGAGGGAAAGGGGTCGAGCCCGGCGTCCTCAGTCCCCACCAACGCCTGTCCTCGCGGTGAGCAAGTTCCTCAGCAGAACCCGTGTCCTCCCCGGAGAGCGTCATGGTCAGGGCTGACGTCTGTCTTTCCAACCCGAGCCTCGTGCTTGTGTGTGCCCATAATGCTTGCTGTAAACCTGTTTCACTTATGAACAAACCATTCAAAGCCCTGTACTAACAGGTACGGAAGCCTGCAGACCAACAAGAAGGCCTCACAAGTACCGGAGCTGGCGGACCAAACCGCACAGACTCGCGTCCCCACCGCATGGAGAGATGCTGAATAAAGGGGAAAAGAAGTACATGCTTGAGATCACAAGAAACAAGGGGGCCCCCACTGCCAGAAACAGAGAGGTCCATGCTTGACCTGCAGGGGTGAGCCACCCTCCTGCAGAGCCCCAGGGGAGAGCCGGGGAGGTGGGACTGACAGCCCCCTGCAGCCATCGGTGTGGGAAGGGGAATGGTAGGGAGCCCGGGGCTCTGGGGAGGGAGAGAAAGCCACCCCATCAGCTGCTACGGCTGCGTACCCAGCCCCAGAACAGTGGCTTGTGAGGGTCAGTGTGGCGGGGCTCCTGCTGACCCTGACCCACTCCTAGGGCTGTGCTGGCTGGACGGCTGACTGGGGCTGGGCTTTCTCCCCACGGCACTTTTCACCCTCAAGGAGCCAGGCCAGGCCCCTCCCTGGTGACGGCAGCACCTGGAGAACGGGCCCCAGTGAGCAAGCACGTATCAGGGCTCCACTGGCATCCTGTCTGCTGGAGCCACGTGGCCAAGCCTTATCCAGCAGTAGGAGGGGCGGGGAGGACACACAGGGTGCCCACAGCAGGAGGTAGGATTCGGGGAGCACCAACAGCAGGACCGTTTCCACAGTCACCCAGAAAACCAGGACCTTCAGCTCACCGTTCACGGACAAGCAGTCCGACCTTGCGCCACCACACGGCGTGGGGGCCAAGCTAGAAATTAATACTCAGTGGTTTCGGCACCACTGAAAGCCCCGGGTGTCCAGCAGAGACAAATGCAAAACCACTCTGTGGGGACAGGACAAGCCAGCGCACACAGAACGCCTACAGAAAACAATCCCACCAAGGGTGGACTGGGGTCCGGACACACCACCGTCGCAAGGACCCCCGAGAAAGACCGGGTTACAGCCTCTGAAGCAGACCGCTGAGAGCTTAGGGAGGGCTCCCCGAGACCTCTTCTGACACCAACTGTGAAGTCCAGAGCTCCCCGAGACCACCCCCTCTTCTGACGCCAACTGTAAAGTCCAGGGCTCCCCGAGACCACCCCCTCTTCTGAAGCCAACTGTGAAGTCCAGGGCTCCCCGAGACCACCCCCTCTTCTGACGCCAACTGTGAAGTCCAGGGCTCCCCGAGACCACCCCCTCTTCTGATGCCAACTGTGAAGTCCAGGGCTCCCCGAGACCACCCCCTCTTCTGATGCCAACTGTGAAGTCCAGGGCTCCCCGAGACCACCCCCTCTTCTGAAGCCAACTGTGAAGTCCAGGGCTCCCCGAGACCTCTTCTGACACCAACTGTGAAGTCCAGGGCTCCTCGAGACCACCCCCTCTTCTGACGCCAACTGTGAAGTCCAGGGCTCCCCGAGACCACCCCCTCTTCTGACGCCAACTGTGAAGTCCAGGGCTCCCCGAGACCACCCCCTCTTCTGACGCCAACTGTGAAGTCCAGGGCTCCCCGAGACCACCCCCTCTTCTGACGCCAACTGTGAAGTCCAGGGCTCCCCGAGACCACCCCCTCTTCTGACTCCAACTGTGAAGTCCAGGGCTCCCCGAGACCACCCCCTCTTCTGACTCCAACTGTGAAGTCCAGGGCTCCCCGAGACCTCTTCTGACGCCAACTGTGAAGTCCAGGGCTCCCCGAGACCTCTTCTGACGCCAACTGTGAAGTCCAGGGCTCCCCGAGACCTCTTCTGACGCCAACTGTGAAGTCCAGGGCTCCCAGAGACCACCCAGCTTTGACAGTTTGCTCAGCAGGCTCAGAAGCCCCTGGACACTGTTATACTCACGGCTGTGGTTTATAATCACAAGAGGATGCATATTAAAATCAGCCAAGGGAAGGGACCCACAGGTAGAGTCCAGAAAAGTTCCAGGTGCAGGACTCCGGCCGCCCTCTCCCCATGGCGGGCAGAGGACCCCCCCTGGCAGCGGCGGTGAGCACACGCGTGGGGTGGTGCCAGGTGGGGACGCTTCCCTGGGCCTCAGTGTCCAGTCTTCACTGGGACTCTGACACGCGGGCATGGCTGGCCACCCAATGATGGGCCTCATCTCCGGCCCCCATGAGACCAACAGCCCCACCCCAATCACACTGCTCCACCATGCAGCGAACCACAGCCCCCAGGGGAACAAGGACGCTCCTAGGCAGGACACTCCAAGGGCTTCGGGGTGACCTCCCACGGGTCGGGGGCATAGGCCACATCTCTCTTTGGACATAGCTAAATTCTTTACAGCCATAAAACAAATATGCTTAAAATGAATAACCAATGAAATTTAAAATAGAAATAACAATGAAAAAGGGGTGCCTGGCTGACTTGGTCGGGGGAGCACGTGACTCTTGATCTCAGGGTTGTGAGTTCAAGCCCCACGCTGGGTGTTAGAGACTACTTAAAAATAAAATCTTCAAAAAAATAAAAAATAAAATAAAATAAATAAAAAATATAATGAAAACAGATTGGTATAGAAAGGCTTGTTTTACAAAGAACCCAGAAGCACTTCCAGGAAGGAAATATGGACTCGGTGGACAGACGGGAGGCATCACAGCTGCAGAGGGAATGAGCGAATGAACGACAGGGAAGCGTCCGAGGTGGCCCAGGTGCATCGCAGACACCACGCGCTGGGGGTGCAAGCAACAGATGTAGCTTCCCCCAGTTCTGCGGCTGGGTGGCTGGCCGGGGCTGAGAGTCCCTGGCTCAGAGAGGCACCCTCCTCACTGCGTCCTCACCGGACGGTCCCGCAGGTCAGGCCCGTCCTCGTCACAGCCGCCCTGAGGACCCATCCCTAGACAGTCACGCCGGCCACCAGGGCTTCGATGTACGAATGCAGGGTCATAGCTCAGCCCATGGCCGGACGTGGCCGGGAACACCGCAGCAGAGCTGGAGTCTGAATGACCAGACGCGGCACAGGGGAGCCAGGACGAGAAGGCCCAGCACGCAGCCGCGGGTAGTTCCAGAACAGCCAGACGGGGAGAAGCCAAGAAGTCGTGACTAATAAATGCTTACGAGTCTTCCAAAATCCAGGAGAAAGTCATCTCAGAACAAAGAAGACAAGTCCCAGGGAGAACGTGAAGGAAAAATCGGCCCCTGCACACGCCACGTTCAAGCAGAAAGAGACAACCCGAAGATGCCACCGAAGAGGCAGAGAGCAGGCCGACGCCCGGAGACCCTGCCATCCTGCCTTCCCGGCTCTGAAGGGGGACCCCCGGCGCCCCAAATACGCACGCGGGAGTACAGGCTACAGGGACGTCTTCCAAGACGGAAGAGCACGGAGCGCCCACAGACCCGCACAGAAGCAGCGCGTCTGAGGTCGGGAAGGAGGCTGGAGGTCAGACGCACGGAGAAGCCGGCCGGTTTGCTGGAAGGTCTAAGTGCTGCACTTACAGACGAAGATATGACCGAAGTTTCAGAAACACTGCTCCCGCCTCTGCTGCCTCATCTGCACTCTGCTCCAGGCTGGTCTGTCCCACCCTTTAAAGCTGGGACTGAGCCCCAGATCAATGTCCCCATGCCCCAACGGGTCATGGAAAGTAGCAGACGATGAGCTGGGGAGCCCAGACGGCATCTTGGGGTGCTCGGCGCCCGTCAGAAGGGGGGAGGCCCAGCCCCGCAGCTCAGGCACCAGGACGGCCCTTCTCCCCTGGATGTGCGCCCCCTCCCCGGTGCCCGGGGAATGGCTGACAGGGCCTGAGAATCTGCCTTCCTGACCAGTCCCCAGATGCTGAAGCTGCCGCCAGCCCGTGGACCACACCTACGTGGCCCAGAACAGGAGACCACGCAGGCATGTCCCGAGCAAGTGCTCACCCCAGGCTGTCTTATAAGAGTGGAAACTCAGAAGACCAGACACGCCTACCCGTACACACAGAAATGCAGGTTCAAATGACATTCTAGTCACAGGGTGAAGCGCTCTGCCCCTGGGGAAACGAACGCTCTGAAGCTACAAACGCGTCCCCGTGAGCAGGACTTAGAATGGAGAAGCACGGCGCGGCACCACGTGTGAGCCCGCTCCGTCCATCCTCAAGCTCAGACCTGCAGGGGAAAGGCCTGGACCAACCAGTATCACAAGGACCCACACGCAGAGGAGCAGTTCCCGGGGGGAACTTCACACACCCGGGTGAAAGCAAGAAATGCCCCACACGCCATATCAGAGCTCTCGCTCTGAGATCATCCTGCTTAAGGCGGGAGCTCCCCCGCCCCAAGTGCAATGTCGTGACAATGCCCACTGGGCCGCACAGATGGGAGCTGAACAGGACAGGGGGACATGCGCCACGTCACATGGATGTGGGCGGGAATCGGACCAGTTCCTGACAGAGCCCGCCACGGTGAAGGACACCTACCCACACAGGTTAGGAGTGTGCCTCCCGCCCACCCTACACGCCCAGGACATGGCTAGGTCCATAACCCACAAGCTCAGCACAGCAAACACAAGGCAGCCGGCCAGCCACGGACGCCACAGCGTGGACAGGCCCCAGCAGGTGCTCTTTGGGTCTATATACTTAGTTCGCAACAAGAGACAGTCCTGACGTCTACGGAACCCATACTCACATGTGGTCCAGGTTCCACGTGCTGAAGAGGACCCGGCTCTCCCTGTTACCATAGGGATTGATGGAGTGTTTGGAGGCACAGGTGTCCACGTCAAAAGGACCCTAGGTCAAAAGAGAACAAGGTCCACGAAGTGAGCTCAGCTCTAACCCACTGGCCTCATAGCTGAGAAGAAGGTCCCCCCCAGTAGGGGATTCAGTCCTGGTAAACAGCATGCTGTTTGAAGCAATTAGGAATTCTGTCTTTGGAACAGTCTCCCCCTTTTCCCTCGTGACCCCCAGTATGATACTCTGCATTGGCCAAGGGGACAAGCTAGTTCCTGCCATTGTGAGGAATGCCAGCTTCCCGACCATGTGCGTCTGGGGTCTCCGTGCCCCACACCTACCGTCTCCAGCCCTCCCCACACACCTGCAAGCACTTGCCACCACCCGCCCCGTCGTGGGGAAGGAAGGCCCACGGCCCCGCCCACACACCGGCTGCTCCCTTTCCATCTGCTCCACACGCCTTCCCGGTATTTCCCTACAATCACAACACAGCGCCTGGGCATCAGAGACGTCAAAGAGTCTGAACTGCCCGGCTTCAGTTTTCCTGTGGTCGGCGTTCCTGGCCATGCCATGCTTCAGTCACTCCTACACAGACGTCTGCTGAGCACACGCCACATGCCGTGGTCCCCACCCCCCATCCTACGCTCGCCACCCCCAAGGCTTCCAGCTCCCCAACAGAGCCCGCTGCCCCCACTTTCCCACCCTTGTCCCCCCGCAGGGTCACTTGTCCACTCCCACCTCATTGTTCAACCCAGCTTTAAAGTGTCACCTCTTCCCTGAAGGCCCCTGCTCACCGCACCTAGGACTGGCCTGTCCCCTGAGGGCCTGCACAGCCTCCCAGCTCCAAGCCCACCGCCCTCACTCACTTACAGGCCTCGGACCTCAAGCTTCCTGATGATGTCAGGGTGAAGTCCTCGTCTCTGCTCCTCCCCCACGAAACACCTGGGCTCAGGTGATGCTCGTGGAGAGTAGCTGGGGTCATTTGCAGGCTAACAGGAAGTTGGTTGGGAAGGAGCAGTGTTCTGCTGGTCAGGGCCCCTCACCCACAGAAGGAACTGCCCAGGCAGAAAAGCACAGGGAGCCAGCCTGTGGGAGGGAGGCCATGCCCGCCTCCAGGGCCTGCTCTGTACCCTCAGGCCACAAGTGGGGGGAGATTTTACTGGACATGCAAAGGAGCCCAGGTACTCAAAGAAGCCCAGGAGACCAGGAAGGAGGCATGGGCAGCAGGACAGCCCCTGCCCCTCCTTGCAAAGGCCAAGCTCCCAGACTCGTGACCCTGGTCAGTAGCCCCTGTTGGCAAGTGGTGCCTCTGTAATTTCTCCGAGTGTCCGGAAGGAGGCCCAGAACACTGCTTCCAGCTGCTGGGACCCCACCAGGTCACATCTGGCCACATATCCTGAAATCTGAGCTGCCATCTAGTAGGCTTCCCTTGGGGGACACACCGCATTTCAGAAGCTGTGAAACTGTCCTTCCCTTTTCCGCCCCCCCACTCTCCTCCCAACGGGGCCGAGGGGAGGCCTCCACTCCCGGTGCAACTGTGCACTCCCGACCACATCAGCGATTCTCAGAGGAGGGCCCAGACCGGCAGCACCACCGGGGAAGCTGTCAGAAGGGCTGCTGAACCAGCGGGGGGGGGAGGGGGGAGTGGCAAGCGGGCGTCTTCCACCGACCGTCCGGCAGATGGGGGTTCCAAGGCCACCGAAGTCGGAGAACCACGGGCTGAGCTGACCCTTCCCTCAGGCCAACGCCCACAGGGCTGCCCAGGGAAGCCATGGGAGGCTGGCTCAGCGGGATCCAGGGCCCACGGCGCACCTGGCAGCAGAACCAGCCTTCCGGCGTGCAGAGCCGGCCTCCCGCCTTGGCGCCTCTGTCGAAGTAGCTGCCGTTGTACCCCGCCGCCCGGAGCTTGTGGCACATGAGATCAGCAACGCGGGAATACTCCCCCCGAGCCTCCACACCGACCATGGAGGCGTAAGAGTGCACCTGGGGGAGAGCAGGGGACGCTGCGGCACGCTGGCGCTCGGCGTCCGAGACCCGCAGCCGGCCCGGCCCGCACACCCACCTCTCTCAGGTAGCTCCGGATCCGGCTCTCGCAGCTGTACCTCAGGTACCCAGACTTACTCTGGAATCGGGACTCCAAACCTGCCAGGAGCGAGACAAGACGAGCCCCCCTGCGTCCCCGGCTGTGCTCTCCTGCCGGCAGGCTGGGCACACCGCTGGCCTCGTCCAAGAATCGCGCGTTGTCCTGCTCGCCGGCCCCCCCGCTGGGCATCTAGACGGCACCCAGGGCCTCTGCTCCTGCCCCCCCAGCTCCCTCGTCCACAGGGCTGCAGACGCGAGGGGCTGCGCCCACGGGCTTAAAGGCCGGCCCTGAGGGGGACGCACCCCGTGTCCGTGGCCAGGTGATGGACCAGCAAATACGGACCAGCAAATGCGGTCCAGCCATGCAGCAGAATGAGAGCAGCCCGAAGAAGGAAGGCGGCTGTGACACACGGACAGCACGCATGGCCCCCAAGGGCACGGTGCTGAGTGAAACCAGCCAGGCTCAGGACACACGCTGTGTGATCTTGTGTGAGGCCCTGCAGGGGGCAGATGAGAGACAGAGCGTGCACACGGGGGCGCCAGGGGAGCGTGCACGTGGAGCGGCCACAGGGGCCGGTGTCTCATAGGACAGTTTCAGTTGAGGAACCTGAGAAGGTTCTGGAGAAGGATGGCGGTGACGGCTGCATGCCAGGGTGAACGTGCTCAACCCCATTAAACTACACACTCACACTGGTTAAAATGGAAATTTTATGTTGTGTCACTTTTCCACAGTTCAGAAATAAAAAGGCCAGCCCCAGGGCCGCGAGAGCAGAGATAGGCCCCGGCCCGGGAACTGCAGCAGGATCCGGTCCCCCCCCCCCCCCCCCGCCGCACGGCCAGCTCTGAGCAAGCCCTCCCGCTCCCAACCCCCCAGCTACCTTCAAACCACGGCGGGTCCTCGTCCCTGGTCTCGGCCGCGATGTTCTCACTGACTGTGTGCAGGAGGTCGGCCAGCAGCTTCTGCCGCAGCGGGGCCTGCTCGTCGGAAAGCAGCTGCCGGGCGGCCTGGATGAGCCCCGCGTGCGGCTTGTGGAACGCGCTGAGGAAGCGACTGAGGTCACTCACATCTGCCACCAGAAGGGGAACCGACAGAAGAGCCAGCAGTCCTTGAGTGCTGCCGCGGGAGACACGGAGCTGCCGGCCGTGAGAACGGGCTCTCCGCACATCCAGCATCTCCTCGCTTCTGGAACTGCCCAACCTCAGGGACGTCCTGGGCCCCAGTCCTTGCCCAGACACCAGCGAGCCGTTCCCCTGCGCCTGGGCCTGGGGACCCGCCCCACAGGCGATGCAGGGTCGGGTGTGGAGGGGACAGCACCCAAGCGAGTGGCTGCCTTTCTCTTCTCCAAATGAAACCTCCCACATCCATGGGCCTCCTTCTAGACCCCCCTCTGGATCTCCCCACCACAGTGCTGTCCCCCCAAGAGCCCCCCCCCCCACACCTGCTCATGGCCGAGCAAGCACGGAGCACCAGCAGAACCAGAGTCCACCAAGACCCTCCGTGACACCTCGGCCAGCATGTGCAGGAAGAACAATGCCCCAGGCCCAGCGGGGTGGTTCCAGGGACGAGAGGCTGTTCAATGCTCAAGAATCAACCAGAATCATCCGCCCTTGATGGGCTAAAGACAAAAATCCCACGACCACATCCACTGCTGCAGAAAGACTGCAAGAAACTCTTCCAGGCCAAGGGCTTGGTGAGAAGTTTCTGGACTTAACGTGGAGAGCACAAGCACAAAAGGAAAGCACAGACAATATGGGCTTCATCAAAATGGAAAACTGTCGCTCGGTGAAAGTCTGTTCCGGGGACGCACAGCCAAGCAACAGAGCAGGAAGGAATGCCCACAGGCCACACCTCACAAAAGACTCGTATCCAGAACTCATCATGCGAAAAACTCAAAACTCAACAGTTAAAAACTCCGTGAGAAGACGGACAAAAGACATATGGACAAAGAGACACTTCCCCAGAGAGGACACATGGACGGCCGACCACACCACCCACACCAAGACCGCCCTGCACACCCAGCCGGGCTGCTGGGGCAGCAGACAGCCACACTGCCCGAAGCTGGACACGGGACAGGTGCCGCGACTCTGCAACACAGTCCACTGCTCTGTTCTACAAAAGACCACTTTATCGAGATGGGATCCCCACCCCTCACAATTCACCCGCTCGAAAGGTACAACCCCGTGTTCCCTAGTTTGTTCACCGAGCTGTACGACCATCCGCAGATCAGAGCACCCGCATCGCCTCAAAAAAGGAGTCTGCACCGGTCAGCTGGGATCCCCTCCCTGCACCCCCGCCCCCAGCCCGAAACAACCACCAGTCTCTGTCTCTGTAGATGTCTCCGCTCTGCACATTTCAATACGAACGAGATCACGGGATACGTGGTCTTCTATCCTCGCCTCCTTTCCCTCGCGCGAGGCTGTCCATCCCCTTCCGAGCGGTCAGTATATATTCCAGTGTGCGGACACACCACACTTTGTTTACCCCTTTGTCTCTCGGGACGCTACTGGGGTTCCACCTTTTGACCATATGAACAATGCTTCTAGAAATAATGATGTGCAAGTCTTCGTGTGGACGTGTGCTTTTGTTTCTCTGGGGTGTGTGCTGGGGTGGACTGCGGGGTCACAGCTGACTCTGTTGGATCATCGGGGGAGCCACCAGCCTGTCCCCCACAGCGGCGGCACCACTTCCCACCCTCCGGCAACGGCGAGCGCTCCGGTTCCTCCCGTGCTCACCAGCTTGTGAGCGGTGGGTGCAAGGCGGTGCCTCACTGTGGGTGCGATTCGCATTTCCCCGATGACGACGACCGGGTTGTGAGAGTTCTTGATTTATTCCGGATACAAGTCCCTGACCTGATACACGATTGGCGACTTTCTCCCATCCTGTGGGTTGTCTTTTCACCTTCTTGATGGTGTCACAAAAGTCTTACACTCTGAAGTCAAATGTATCTATTTTTTCTCTAGTTCATGTTTCTGGCGTCACATATAAGAACCCTTAGACAAACTCAAGGTCATGAAGACGGACTGCTGGGTTTTCTTCTGAGGGTTCTACACGTTTAGCTCTTGCATTTAGGTCACTAAACCATTTTGAGCTGATTTTCGTATACGGTGCCAGGTGAGGGCCGGGCCCACTCTTCAGCACCTGGATGTCCCGCTGTCCCAGGACCGCTTATTAGAGATTATTCTTTCCCCCACTGGAAGGTCTTGGCACCCTTGGCACCATCCGCTGATCGCAGACCCATCGGTTCCTTTCTGGAGTATCTTCTAGTCCGGTGTCTTGACTACCGTTGCTTTGTAGTAAGTTTTCATATGAGGAAGAGCGAGCGTTCCTCCTGTGTTCTTCTTCAAGGTTGTTTTGGCTACTCCAGGTCCTTTGAAATTACGTAGGAATCAGGAATTAGCATCAGCTTGTCGATTTCTGCAAAGGAACCACCTGGAATTCCAAGAGGGACTGGGATGCTCTGCAGGTCAGCCTGAGGACTGCTGACATCTTAACAGTGTTAAACCTTCCGGCCCATAAACACAGTGTATTTTCCCAGGTATTTAAATCCTTATTTTCTTGGAACAATGTTTTATACTTTTCAGAATATAAGTTTGGCACTTCTTTTATTACATTTATTCCTAAGTATTTTATTCTTTTTCATTCTGTTATAAACATAATTGTTCCCTTAATTTCATTTTTAGGGTATTCACTGCAAGTGTACAGAAACAAGCTGGGTTTCATGTATCGATCCTGTATCCCACGGTGCTGCTAAACTCACTGATCGGTCCTAATAGTTTTTTAGTGGATTCCTTAGAATGTTCTATACACGAGACCACAGCATCTGTGACTAGTGATAGTTTTACTTCTTCCTTTCCAATCTGCATGCCTTTATTCTTCTGGACTAACTGCCCTGTGCAAAACCTCCAGAACAGCGTTAAACAGACGTGACAAGCGTGGACAGCCTCGTCTTTTAAAATTAAACACACACGATATGACCCAGCAACTGCACTCCGGACGTTTATTCCAAAGAAATGCAAACTTATGTCCACACAAAAACCTGTACATGACTGGCCATGTGGGCTTTATACGTAATAGCCCAAAACCAGAAACCAAAACATCTCTCAGGAGGTGAACACGGCCGCGTCACGGAATGCCACTCAGTGAGAAAAAGGAACAGACTACGGATACACACACCACATACGTGGATCTCGGGGGCTTGCTCCTGAGTGAGAAAGCCCATCTCAGAAGATCATACGCTGTGTGATTCCATTTCCGTCATGTTCTCGAGATGACAACGTTACAGAGATGGAGAACACATCAGTGGTTGCCAAGGATGAGGGATGGCGGGGATGGGAGAGGCAGGCATGGTTATAAAGGGGCAGCGTGCGGGAGAACTTTGGAGGGGGGGTGCTTCTGTACCTTGACCGCAAACACACGAGCCTGCACAGTGATAAGACGACACAGAACACACGCCCTGGACCAAGGTCAGCCTCCAGGCTCGGATGCTGTGCTAGGACTATACCAGGTGCACCCTTTAGGGGACACTGTCTTTGCAACTTCCTGTGAATCTATCACGATTTCAAAATAGACAATTTAAACTTTTTCTTTAAAGAAGTTCACCAAGTAAAATGACTAGTGGTCTCAGCGGAGAGGGAGGGGGAGACAGGGAGAGAGAAAGAGAGAGGGAAGAAGAGAGAGACAGAGGGTGGGATGGAGGGAGACAAGGAGGGGTAGGTGGGAGCAGGGAGGAGAGCAACCCAGCCTGGTCTGCTCTCAACTACACCATGACATGGGAAAGAGAAGGAACAGCCAAAGATTCTCAGGACCACAACCCTGACCTGCCCAGTCCCCGCCTCCTGCGAGGGGCCATCCCAGGTGGCATCACAGTGACTCTGCTTTCTGGCTGCCTCTTCCAGAAGGAAAAGGCCCCACAGAGAAAAAGCACTCACGACCTCAGAGCACACACTAGATGGGTCACCCCTCACTACTGACAGCAGAGTCCCAACCCCACGACAAAGCCACAGGCACACTACTGTGGGGCGTCCTTCTGGCCCTCGGGCCGAAGAGGCAGTTATCTCCATCCTCCAGGCTGCCACTTCCTTCCTGGGGCACCAGAAACATCTCCTGAAATGTCAGGCACTTTGCATAAGAGCCAGACAACCCTCCGAGGAGGAGAGCACACTCGCTTTGCCACTGGCCTACGGCTGCAGCGTGGAACTTGTCATCTAGCTGGTGCTTAAACACAGACACCCCTGAAGAACCACTCCTGAAAGCAATTGCTCTGACAAGGCCCCCAATGTGATAGCACACCAGCCAGCGAACACCAACGCAGAACAGACACTGAGCACGGCTCCAGCCACTGCCCCTGCCCTCGGAGCCGCATGGCCCACCTGCATGGAATGGCGTCCCTCCCTCTGGCTCTGCCTCACCCACAAACCTGTTCAGATACCAACCCCCCAATCCCTCCCTCCTGCCCTCGGGAGTTACGAGGACACTGCAAATGAACATAAAATTTAAAGAACTCAGAAAAGAAGAAAAGACACCTGAAACACCCAACTGGAAAACTGGGCTCCTGGGCAAGAGGAGGGACAGCTCTCCTGATGCCGAGGGCTGCCCCCTTGGGAGTTCGGGGCGGGAAGACCCTCCCTTTCCCAGGCTGGTATCCATGGCAGGCCCCCAGCACCTCCAAAGCCAATCCAGCTTCCCAGCCACGCTCCCACGTCCCCACCACTTACAGCCTTGCCAGGTCTGGCCCGAGGTGAGAACCACCAGCTCCGAGTTGTCAGGGACGCTCCAAAAGTAATCTCCAGTCAGCTCCGTGCCATCTTCGTAGAGGCACAGGCGGGAGCCGGCGACCGGGAGCTGCAGAGAGGGAGGGCAGGGCAGGATGCGTCTGTGTTGGGTCTCAGGCAGGCCCACCCTGACAGCAGGAACCTGAGCCTTTCCACCGCGGTCCTCACAAGCGTTTTAAAGAATCACGACCCGATGCCGTCTGCATTCTACAGGTGGACAAGCACCTGAGACAGTGCTGAGGTCTCAAGGACCCACGTGTTGAAACAGACACCTCCTGCAGGTCATTCTAAAATACGACAAGTCGTGTAAAAATGTATACACCGTGGGGACGACTTTGCAGGATGCACCACGCAGACACTTTCGACGTTAGCTCCTGAAGGGCACTGAAAATCCCAGCCTGTTTCAGAAAATGACACCTGACTGCTTCCACTAAGCCCATAAACACACCCCCATCAAGAGGGCACATCACCTGACTGGTGTCAGGACTCCCCCACTCAGCGCACTCAGCTTCCTTGGGCGATGATTCATGAAGGAGAACATCTTACTGGAAAGGACTCATGGCCTCGGGCTGACAAGGCATAACCAGCTCGAGGTACCACCAGTTGGCTAACACCTGCTGGACACTGAGGCGTTTTATGAACGTGGATGGCAACTCCTCCCGCACCTGCGCCCCACTTATACACACACCCACAACCCGCCCTGCTCCAAGTCCAAGTCCAGCCAAGAAAACAAATGCAGTAAGAATCCAGTAAGAATAATGACTGAAATCGCTGGAACAATAGTGCTAGAAGGGCCTTTCGTGGGCCTCTGAGCACAGCCCTTCATTTTACAGAAGGGCAAACTGAGTCCCAGAGAGGCCGAGGGGCTGTGCTCTGGAGCGCACAGCGAATTAGCAAACGTGCACTCGAACCGGAGTCCCAGAATCTCAGGCCAGGGCTGCCGTGATCCTCACGGTCAGAAGGGGGAGGTGTTGCCCCAGAAGCCCTCCGCAAACTCCCGCCGAATGGGGCTCGGGAACCAGAGGAAGAAGTGAGAGGACGCGCCCGGTCCCCGGACCCTGGCCACAGGCACCTGCAAGTGGAGGCACCCCTTCTGCAGCACCTCCTGGCAGCTCCTCCCCGCCACCCCGAACTTCTCCTGGCTGTGCAGAGCCCGCAGCTTGAACGTCTTGGGCTTCCGGAACACCGCCAACATCCTCAGGGCCTCCGAGCCCGCCGGCGGTACCTGCTTGGCGGGCCGCTCAGGCGCGTGGTCGCCCAGGCCGCAGATATCAGCTGAGCGGCGGGGGTCCTCCGCCCTGTGGGCTCTGCTGCGGGGACGAAGGTCGCACGGAGTGCCCCGGAAACTCCATTACCCAGAAGGCCCGGGGAAGAGGAGGCGCGGTTCCGTCTTCTGCGCAGGCGCCGCCCCCCAGAGACTCCATTACCCAGAAGGCCCGGGGAAGAGGAGGCGCGGCCCCGCCTTGTACGCAGGCGCGGCCCGGTCCGGCCGGCCTGGTTGTCATGAGAGCGACGGCCGCGGCCCTGGCGCTGGGCGCAGGAGGCCGGGGCTGCTCCTTGGCGGCCGCCGCCGCTTTGGCTCTGGGGTGCGGACGGGCGGTGGGCGGCGGAGGAGGCGCCGCCTGAGCTCCGGAAGGCGCTGCCGAGGGGCGGCGGAGAGACCTGAGGACCGTGCAGGCGCCGAGGTCCGGACGGGCCTTCGGTCCTGACAGGTACCCCGAGCCCCGACAACGCGCGGACCCGGGATGCGGGGCCTGGCGGCTGTGGGTGCGGCCCGGGGAGTCGGAGGGCCGGGAGGTCGGGGTGCGGGGCCTGGCGGGTGTGGGCGCGGCCGGGGCAATCGGGGGCCGGGGGCTGGGCCCAGGGTGCGGGGCCTACTGGGGTGGGCGCGGTCGGGGGGCCGCGGACCCGGCCGGGGGCGGGGAGCTAGTACGAAGGGTGCCCCTGCCGCGTTGGGCGCCGCCCGCCACTGCCCAAGGTCCGGTCTGCGGTGGCCTCCAGCCGGCGCCGGATTTACCGTCAGGTACTGTCCGCACGTCCGGACCTCCCTGTTCTGGGCGCACAGATGACCCAGAACCCTGCCTGACCCGAGTGAAGAATGTGGTTACGCCCCTGTGCAGGTTCAGTGCCTCTCTTCACCCCCACTCTCCCCCATCTTTCTTTGGTTCCTATTCAATTTCAGATAGGCTCTGCGGCACTTTCAGTCTTTAAGATTACTTGACCAAAAATTATTTACTCGTGTAACATTTAGGTGTCAATAAAAAGAAAAATGGAAACAAGGTTTGTTTCTTAGTCTTGTAGCAAAATGTTGGGAAGTTGCTGGATTGTTTCTGTTTAATTCATAGATGTCAGCAATCCTGACACATAACTGGAAAGGTACATGTTGATAGACTTGGTGAAGGAACCCCGAGCTACCTTGGTCCATGCAGGTACTATCAGGCGTAGCAAGGAAGCCGTGGACAGCAGTTGCTGCTTGGGGTCCTGCATGCTAATAGCTGAGTATTCAACAGAGCTTTGATTTTTCCCAAAACGTTAGTGGTGATTTTTATAGTCTAATGGCAGTGTCCTTTAGTGACATCTCAAGTATCATGTAACACTCCTGAAGGTTTCCACAAAGGGGACCCAAGGGTACAAGGTGGAAGGGCTTTGGAAGAGGGTGGCCAAAAAGGAATCCTTTTCAATTACTTAAAGTGAGTTAATAATGTTGTCTTTACAGTGCCCAGGCATGTCTCCTACCTGGTTACTAAATGCCAGTACTTTGTTTTGAATTTTTGAGGCAATATCGTATAGTGGACACAACCTCTATTTGGACTTCAAAGGTCCTATTTTAAGTCTTAGAACCTTAGCAGAGGGTTTTGGTCAAGATCAGAGACTCTGGAACCCAACCAGCTAAAAATACTCTGCCTACGTGGCTTACTAGCTGTGTAAACTTGATCATGGGCCTCTCTGTACCTCAGTTTCCATATCTCTAAAGTTGTGTGACAACAAACCTATGTCAGGGTTGTTATGAAGGTATGTGTCTAGGGCTGAGGACAGTCCTTGGCACACAGTAAGTGCTTTAAAGGTAGCGTCCATCTGCAAGCAAGAGTGCTATGTAAAGGAATATACGTCTTCTACAAGTGGGGCAATGTGAATGGTATTTCGGATTTTAGAATTTCAAGGTACATAATCACATTTCGTTGAAAATACTTAGTAGATGCCTACTAATTTCAAGGTGGAATAGAAAGTAACGGGCCCTGCTCTTAAGGATGATGGAAGGTTTTGAGAAATTCAGAACAGAGAGATAGAACTGAGCTTTAGTTAAGTTTGGCTGGACTTCAGAATTCGAACAGCAGGTCGGATCAGGACACAGTTGACCCTTCAGCCCTGGACAGGGAGCACATCAAGAGCTCTGAGTTAGGATACAGGTACTGATGACCCCAGTTGTGCTTGAGGAGGAACACAGGACAATTGGGGGCAGTGTTCCAAGTGGGGAGTCTGTGGTCACCCACTAGAAAAGACAGTGGGATGGAGAAGAGTGCATTCAATCGTAGTCAGTCATCTGAAAGGCAGGACCAACAAGACTTGGCACGTGATGGATGGAAGTGGGGAGGAGAAAGTGCAGGGTAAGTGGAGGCTGAAAGCCCCAGCTCGTGGAAGGAGCTGCAGTGTGGACGACAAAGCCCGTTCCTGGTGGGAGCGCAGGTGGGGCTCTGCAGCACGCCTGCATACAGTCACGCTCATTCAGTGTTGGCGCTTGCTTTCCTTTATTTTCTGAGTGAGTTTCCTTCAGTGCTCCTCTGCTATACTGTGACGTCCTTCAGCAAGCTTGTGTCAAAAATTATGATCTTTAATAATGGTTTATTATTCTGTTAGTAATGCTTTTGTTCATATATTCGAAGAAGAATGGCGAGTACCAGCCGATGATTAATTTATTGATGTGGGTCATTTGAGGTTTCGAGTGAAAGTACAAGACCTAGATCATGTCAAGCACATTAAAATAAGCAAAATCATGCAGGATATATGTATATGTTGCCTCCTACTCAGGATCTCAATTGACAGTATGTCCTACCCCAGAGAACTTTCTGGAGAATTCTTTATTTTCTATCTTAGTGAGGACTCTTCTTGTTGCAGATACTTAAAGCTAATTCAGATTGGCTTACTGGAAGGGAATTTGACTGGCTCAGGAACTGGAAAATAACCAGAAGTTTATGGGTAGTTTGGGCCTTAAATGTGGCTGAACCTCTGGGTTCCCGAGGCAGCTGTTTCCCCGTGTCAGCCTGCTCTCCGGCAGGACCTCCCCACTGGTGGCCACCAGTAGCCCCCGGAAATGTTCCCCAGCTACAGCCCCAGCAAGAGGAAGGCTTCTCTTTCCCTGTAGCCCCAGCAGAGTCCGGGGATAGAGCCACATTGGTCCCATTTGGGCCCTCTCATGCTCCCACCCCTGAATAGCTGCTGAGGAGGGACGTGGAGCCCACAGACTGACTGAGCCCGGGAGCGGTGCGGGCAGAAACTGCCGCTGAGCTGCTGTTTTCAAACCAGGACAGGATGGGTGCTGAGCAAGCAAAACCAGACGTCACGACATCCATCCTCGAGATGATATTCAGCCGTGGACTGTTCACTCAACAATGACGTAAAAAGTTCATCCAACCACTATTTAAATATCTGACGCAGGCCCAGGCGCACATCTGCCCCTGGCGTGTATCCCCCTGGAGTCTTGCCCTCCCTGCTCGGGCCGTGCCTTTGCATTCAGCGGTCACCATGCTGTTGATTAAACTGCCCCTTTCCCCCTTATTTTTTTATAACTTCTTAGCGTACCTGTTGTAGTAGTTTCTTAAGTAATATAAAAAAATTTGGTGTTTGTATCTTAACAAAACTCTTTGGTCTTGCCATATCAAAGTGCCCAAAGTGGGTGACTTAGAACAACAAAAATGTACTCGGGAGGCTAGAAACCCACAATCAGGGTGTCAGCAGGGCTGTGCTCTTTGTGAAGACTCCACGGGAGGGTCCTTCCTGGCTCTTCCACCGTCTGGTGCTGACAGAAATGCTTGGCATTCCTGGGCTTGGCTTCTTGTCTGTGTGCATGTCTGTGTCTCTCAGATGGACACCAGTGCTTTTGTATCAGGGCCCACCTACTCCAGCACGACCTCGTCTTCACCCCATTACACTGCAAAGACCCTATTTCCAATAAAGCTCATATTCACAGGTACTGGGAGTTAGGACTTCATCCTCTTTTGGGGAGGACACCATTCAACCCACAACACTGGTCAAATTTTTAGGACATGTATTTGGAAAAAGTCAAGATAAATGGTACCTGAAGTAGAGTTAGAGGCTCCTAGGAGAAACACTTAACAGAAAAACTGGATTCGTTGAAAGTGATGGGAAAATTCTGATATGTTGTGAATTATTTTGTCTATGAGCAGGGCATGAGCTAACAGGTTCAATGCTGTAAAGCGTCACCAAGTTCCTTTATCTTAAGGAAGTCTCTCCTGCCCTATCAACAGCCCAGCACCCAGGATGCCCCACAAGATTGGCTTCGTCGTCGTCAGCTCCTCTGGACATGAAGATGGCTTCAGCGCCCGGGAACTAATGATCCACGCACCAACCGTCAGCGGGTGGAGGTCACCGAGGTGGGCCGGGCGGCGGCCGTGGGCTGGGGCGGCGGGCTGCCTTCTTTCCGTGCTTCTGCTTGTATTACGACTCAGGCCTCAGAACCACACGCTGTGTTTGCAGTGATGGGATGGGTTATTTCCTGCTTTTAGTGTTTTTAAAGACAATTTGTTGGATCTTATTCCCTGATAACATTAACTGATGTTCACTTAAGAAATGTGCTACGGAGGAGAGGGAGAAGGGACCACGCAGGGTTGTTAGCCGTCCTCCCTAGCCTCATTCCCATCCGTGTTCTGTGCCGAGCTCCTTAGTTTCACAACTGTGCTTCTGTGGGTGAGATTTTGTGAACCCCAAACTTTAACCAGGAACGTCTCTTTCAAATGTTTGTCTACGATATATGTGCACCTTTAAAAATGTCCATTACTTGAGAAACAGTACTAGTTAGTATTTTTCTGAAACTAAGCCTTTTCCTGAGAGGCGTTCAGTCTTCACCAAAGGTGGAGTCATAGGTGTTCAGGAGCCCAAGCGCCTGATCAGGCTTCCTGCCCGTGAGGCCAGCTCCCCATCCCGGTCCGCCCCCTCCCAGTGTCCCTGCCTCTCACGCTCCCCACCGCCCTGTCACCTCTTAGTGTCCCTGAAGGGCTTTGATGCGTGCTTGAGCTCGATAAACTACGTTTGAATTACACACTCCCAGGCCCATCTTTTGAAGGGTTTTAAAAAGCATACAACTTCCAAATTTTGTCCATTGTCTTTTCCTTAAACTGCTTCGGAGGGTTTTTTTCATCATCGGTCACTAAGTGCCTTTATGCCTGGAATGACCTCACCAGGGGTCATAACATGTGCTCATAACATGAGGCCAGTTTGAGAGCAGTAAATATCTTACACGCCTGAAGCCACGCTTGCCCACCATGGGAGACTGAGCAGTGTTCGTCTCACAAGCCCGTCCTAGCTGCCCTCCTGCCCCAAGTGCATTTCTCTTCCGAGCTTTTCATTTCTGAAAACTCCAGGCGACGGTGCCCCTGGGCTGAGAGGCCATCTGATCTGAGCTCACCCACCCCCTCCTCACCACACACCCTCCCCCAGCACCCCTGCACACCCCTCGGAGTTAGACACAGAGGCTGCACAGGTTCTCGTGCACTCAGCCTAGTGTTCCTTTGTGCACTCTTCCCTCCTCGTTTCTGTTGTGCTGTGTGAGACCGGGCACTCGTGGCGCAGCAGTGGGTGAAGAGGGTCCCAGGGGGGTGGCGCTGCTGCTGCCCGGTGGGCAAAGCAGGGGGCCGAGGAGATTGGCTGCGAAGGGTGGGGGAGGGTGGCTGGGTCAGGAGTTTGTTTTGTCTGTCATATCCTATGCCTTTCAGGTGACTGCATGGAAATGTCAAGTCACCAGCTAGATCATAGGCTTGGACTTGGGGTGATGTCTACTTGGGGTTCCTTGACAAGCAGGTTTTTAAAGCCAGGTTCTGATAGGCTCCCCAATGGTAAATGTAGGGAGAGGGAGGAGTCTGGAACCCAGCCCAGGGGCAGTGCAGGCCTGGTTAGAGGGGAAGACACCCTAAGGTCATAAGGGCTCAGGCCTATGGGCTGAGTGAAGCCAGGACCGGAAAGTACACTTGCACACAGCGTCATGGGTCTCAGCGGTGACCTTGGCAAGAGTAAGCTGTGAAAACACGGGCCAAGTGCCCTGGAGGGGGCTGGGGAGGGGGTGCATGAGAGAGCTGTGCTGGTTTGCCAAGGGCAGCCAAGTGGTGGCATGGGACCTGAGAAGGATGTGGGGTCATTTAAGGGTTTCTTAAAACAGGGGGTTCTAGAGTGTGTTTGTGTGTTGATGGGAGTGACAGGAAGAGAAAAGGCTGGGTGGGGGCAGGCAGGCTCCGGAGCAGTTCAGGGGAGTGAGTGGGGGGTGGGGCACCAGCAGGGAGGCTGCTCCGTTCAGGGAGCAGTGGGAGCAGCCCCGTTTGAGGCCAATTTTCTCAGTGGAGTGGGGGGCCGCTGGGAGAGGTGGCAGAGAAGGGGGGAGCATGGCCAGTGGGCAGGAGGGGCCTCAGCTAAGAGGCCGCCGGGCCCTTTCCAGCTGTTCCATCCTTTGCTGCTTCCCCCACCCCAGGGCTTTCGACGGCCCACTGTTGTAGCAATCCAGCGCTCGCCGGCTCTGCCTGCAGAGTGCCCACTGTCGGTGCTCTGTCGCTCAGTCACGAGCAGGTCCCGCAGCCGACACTGGTTCTCCAGCCTGTTCTCATGTAGGTTGTTAATGTGCTCTCACTTACGAGGCAAAGCTAGAAGCTCCACCGTGGACCGTCGTAGACTTCTCCTGCGGACACTGAGCACGCGTGGTAGGCACGCATCGTTCAGGGTTCTCTGAGCAGGTGGCTTTCCCGAAGCGTTTGGGTTCCTGTGCAAAGTCCTTGGGCTCCGTGTTTCCCGCTAGTACAGCCTCTTAAGACCGACGTGTTTATCTCGTGTTGAGGTTCATTTCAAACCGTTTCATTTCATACCATTTTCCAGCTGCCAAAAGCGGGAGGGGGGGGCAGTCCGAACTGGGGCTCCCGGTCCGCGTGCCCGGGGCGCTGGCGCCAGCCCCTGCGGACCGCCGGGAACCCGCACATGTTTGCTTCAGGTTTTGCCAGTTTCCGCAAGAAATCGTTCTCCAGATGGTGGAGCGGTGCCGCGTCCGGAAGCTGCAGCTGCTCGCGCACCAGTACATGGTCCCGAGTAAGGTGGAGTTCTACGTCAGCGAGAGCCTGCCCGGCTACTTCGTGCCCTACCAGGCCGAGCGGTTCCGAAGACTCGGGTAAGCGGGAGCCCGCGGGCTCGTGAGGGCGACCTGCAGCCCGCCTTTCCCGTGTCAGCTCTCGGTCCTGGTCTGGAGGCGCGCTCCATCAGCAGTGTGTCAGCAGGACCGCCGGTCGCGTTCGTCTCTTCTCCCCAGGGACAGAATTTGCTCTAAGAGAACTGGTTAGAATACGATTTCTGGGCTTCTCCCGAGGTTTTTCCATTGTAGACTTGACTTTGACTGAAACCCACGAGTTCAGTAGGAGCAGAGGCCAGTTCCGTGGCACACACGTTTTCTGTCAGGTGATTCCGGCGTGTGCTCTCCCTTCCAGCTACGTCTCTCTCTGTGACAACGAGAAGACGGGCTGCAAAGCCCGGGAACTGAAGTCCGTCTACGTGGATGCAGTAGGACAGTTCCTGAAGCTGATTTTCCACGAGAACCACGTCAACAAGTACAACATATACAATCAGGTGAGACGCGCGCTCCCCACCTCCTCGCAGCATCACGGGGCCCCGCGCCCCTTGGCAAAGGCATTTCAAATCTTGCTTTGAGATGGTAACTCTTACGGGAGAACGTGAGCTCTCCAGGAGCCGTGCTGTGGGATCAGGAGCTGCTGCCCCCGCAGCAGGTGCACGCGGGGCACCTGCCGGCCCAAGTGCGGTGGGCCGCTCAGGCTGGCTGCCCGCTCGAGCTCAGAGGCTTTGTGGGAGGAGAAGAATCAGTTATGCGGTGAAATGATAGTTTCGTGGTGATATTAGGTTTAAAACCAATATCATCTGCTGCTTTTTACAATTTTTTACAGTGTCCACTAGAAAATGTAAAATTACCCACGTGGCTTGTGTCGTTGCTGTCAGGTGACACTCTTCTAGATAAACCCCTAAACTTCTACAAGATAACGCCCCTGGTAGGACTTGGGCATGTGATTTCGTGGTGGCAGCCCAGCTCTGAGTCCTCATTCTTATCTCTCCCTCCCTTGCATCCCGTCTTTCTGTCCCTTTTTCTTGTCTTTTCCTTTAGTTGTGTTTTTGGCGTGCTTCATGTAGTAGGTCAGTTGTGTCCAAAGCAGACTCTTCGTTAGCATGGATACTGGCATCAGGCCCTGCCCCTCTAAACATTCCACCAAGTCAGGGTTTCACACCCAGCCAGCGCACTGGGGAGAGCTCTGGTGTGCAGTTCTGTTGTTGGGCCGCTAACCTGTTTCTACGTGGCCCCAGCAGTAATAGCCCCTCACGTAGTTCCACCGCAGTGACGCTCCAGGAACGGGGGGTGTGGGAAGGGCTCCTCTTGAAGGGGGAGCCACGGACCCAGACAAACGGAGCTGTGCTAATGCGGGCTTTCGGTCCATTGTCCAGTTTACCAGGATCAAACAGATGGGACCCTGTGCTGGACTATGAGGGGACGGTTCGATGTGATGCTGTGTTAAAACCGTGGAGGTTTTTAGCCATTATTGTTTTAACGTACTTTAGACGTTAAAGTAACCATTGGATTAGGCATTAGAATATTAACTTACATAATTTACAATAACTATTAATAATAATTCTGTAGCTTGACATTTTATAATTACGTGGTTTGTTGTACGTCATCCCATTTGATGACAGTATGGGCAAGCAGTTTATAATAAAGGGGGTAAATCATCACAAATTTTATACTTAATTTCGACTGGTTAACTCTTTCTTAGGTTGCTCTGGTTGCAGTAAATATCATTGGAGACCCTGCAGATTTCGGTGATGAAAACAATATTGTAAGTTTGGGAAGTTTCATTCTTGAAGAAAATGTATTTCTAACAAGAGGGGATTGATTATTTTTGGCACAAAAAGTGTCATCTTGAAAATCTTTATACAATTGTTGAATAACTAGCAGATAATTTCTAGCAGCTGTAGCATATTAAACTTTCTTTCGCTCAAGAATTTTAACTGTCTGTCCAAGAGACTAGGATTCTCGAAGCGGGCTGACGTCTTTATATCACACCACCTCTTAGTTAAGGTTTCATGTTGTTCCTGTTTTCCTCTGAGACGCTAAGCAGAACTTTTTGCTCCCAAAGACCTCTAGAGAGAAGCTGATTGATCGTTATCTGGGGCACAGCGGCGAGGACCCAGCTCTGGAAGGAACTTGTACTGGGTAAGAGTCCTCCCCCCAGGGCCGCCAGCTCCTAGGACTCTCCGCAGAATTGCCCGGGTGTGAGTCACCTCCAGAGGACTGTGGTTCCAGAGCCTCTAAATTCAGTTCCGAGCTAGATAAGCCACAGATGGGATTGACTTAAATACACTTAAAGATTAAGGTCACTGTTGTACTTCGCACATCTTCGTTTATTGCCCTTTGGAGACCGCTCCATTTCTTGTGTGTTCAGGTATTACTAGAAAGTTCCCACATGCAGGTAAAAGATCTGTCGGCCGTCCTTTGATATTGTATTGGCACAGGCAACTTCATAGGTAAGAATTCAAGGAATTAATTGACCCAGATTATCAGTTTCTAGCGCGTTCATCTTATGTCTGCTTTAAGCCCTCCCCTGTCTCATCCAGCCCATGTTGGTGTGGCTCCCGCCTCCCTCAGGCCAGGGGCCCTCATGAAGCCCGGGCTGCAGGCCCAGGGCAGGCCACACTGGCAGCAAGGCTCACTGTCCACTGGTGCACGCCCTTAGCACGGCAAGTGGCTCCGGAGTGACTGCAGAGATTCTCTCCATAGTTTACGCAAGCCTGGCTTAAGAATGAACGACCTCGTCACTGGTTTGGACTGCCTTGCTTCCTGTGGCGCCTCCCTGGGCCTCCAGCCTGGCTGTCACAGGGCGGGTGTCAGTAGGGAGTGCTTGAAAAGTAGAGGCTGTCCCTAAATGTGGATTACAGTAGTGAGGAAAGTGACCTCTCACCTAGGCAGCCCCTTGGTCTCCTGCAGACTCTCCTGTGCCTGACAGAGTAACAGCAGTGCCCGCCCTACCTTTCCGGGTGGGGACTGCCACACTGTCCCTCCCTGTCCGTCAGCACCACCCCCGGGACAGCTCTTTGGCTCTGTCCTCCGTGAAGCTCCTCCAGCTGGTGAGACATGGACAGCCAGTCCCACTGGTTGGTTTTAGCATCTCCCGTAGAAGGTCTTCGGGTAATTTGGACTCTGTTTACGCCAGTTCTTTATCAGGTTAGCCCACTGGGCTGGCAGACTGCGGTTTGTCTATCCTGACTCTTCTGCAGGGCTTTCCTGAAGGTAAAGGGAAAGCAGAGCCCTCTGTGGAAGGCGCGTGTGCAAGGCTGAGCCAGGGTCACCACTAGGGGGCGTTCATGGGCCGGGCAAGACCTGCTCTTGGGAAGCTGCCCACTGCCCTGGAACTGACTCCCATGCCAGAGGGCGTCTTGTTTTCCTTTGTAGCATTTTCATGATGAAGTCGTTGTTTTCATCTCTAGGACTTCAAGGCAAAGTAACTTTGACCTAAAAGTGTAGTATCTGTATTTAGGTAAAAATAATTAATCTTGTGCCAATACCAAAGCGTGTTGCTGTTTGGTCCTTGCTGAGATTAATTGCTACTGTTCAAAGCTGCCGGGGCTGAGCCTGCCCCCAGGCCTGGAAGCAAACAGCCTGATTTCCAGGGGTCAGGAAGTGTTGGGGAGATGTTTGATCGTTCTGAAAAGTGATGTTGTCCTGTGTCCTGTTTCAATTGATTTTTAGACAACCAAATTTTTTATAAGTAATGTTTTTATTAAAATTTACCTGTATATGAAGATATCTGAGTCAAAGCTAACAACCGGCTTATTTTGTGTAGCTGATACGGCCGACAGAGACTTTGAAACATGTTCTCTGTCAGCACTTTTGTTGCGTGGTTAGACTGGCATTGTTCTCAGTGTTAGACCCAGGAGAAAGCTGCCAGCCTGCTGTAGAATTTGAAAGAAAGAATGAGGTGATACTTCATCAGGAATGGGTTACTCAGATCACTGAACAGATCTTTTATTCCTGGAAGAATTATTCTGATCTGCCCAGGACATGCAATATAGTGCAGCCTGACCCTCTGGCTGAGGCCCCGGCATAGCCCATCTGCGTCTTTAGTCTCGTCATGGTCACTGTGGCGCTGGTGTCGAATGTGGATGCCTGGACCACCTGGGACCCACCAAGGCAGACTCTAAGGATGGAGCCTGGCCGTTTGCTTTGGCTTGGGCTTTCCCTCGTCTACAAATGATTCACGGCACTGTTATGTCCCCGGTGCCCAGAGCAGAGCCGGGCACAGAGTCCACACTCAGAATATCTGTGGAAGAGCCAATGCAGCAAGGGCTACGGTGCCCCCAGTGCAGTTTAACTAACGGTCCGGAGCACAGGCTGTGCATCCGGAGAGACCTGCCTGCACGTAAGAGCTGGGTGACCGGAAGCCCATTCCTGATTTTTCTGCGCCTCCACTTTCTGTGGCAAGAATGCTCCGGAGCAGATGTGGTGGGGTGCGTGGCTGCGACCATACCTCCCGCACCGAGCCCGTAGCACTCCCTCCACCACTGTCCTGTCACACGTGGCAAAGTCAGCGCTAAAGTATTTCTTTCTTTCCTTTAGGAAACCTGACTATATCTCTCCACTAGATGACTTAGCCTTTGATATGTACCAAGATCCAGAAGTTGCCCAGATTATACGCAAATTAGATGAAAGAAAACGCGAAGCCGTCCAAAAGGAACGTTACGACTATGCCAAGAAGCTAAAACAAGCTATTGCTGATTTGCAAAAGGTACTGCTCTGGAGAGAATAGTCTTCCTCGGGTGTGTGAGACGGCGGTCAGTGGTCCTGAGCCGCAGTACAGCAAACGCGTAGGTCTCTATAAGCTATGGCCACGAGTGTGGGTCCAAGAAGGTAAGTGAAATAAAGTTACAGATGGATGAGCCCTGAATAAAATGTAGGTGAGGGCTCACACTCAGCCTCTTCAGACGCCACCCGCAGAGGCCACGTTGCTGTCCTAAAGTGGTAGGAAGACATAAGATGCTTACGTCCCTGTGGACTCGCGCCGTCTCTCAGACGCCCTCAGTGCGCCTGCTGCCGCGTGGCCCGGGCTCGGGCCCTCCTCCTGGCGGGCTACGCGGGCGGGCAGCACCTGCGTGACCCGGGCCTTGCTTTGCCCTGGCCAGGGGCGGATGCGCATTTGAAGCAGCACGACCTTGTGTGCTTCAGGTCGGAGAGCGGCTCGGGCGGTACGAGGTGGAGAAGCGCTGTGCGGTGGAGAAGGAAGACTACGACCTGGCCAAGGAGAAGAAGCAGCAGATGGAGCAGTTCCGCAGCCAGGTGTATGAGCAGCTGCAGCTGCACAGCCTCGTGGACGCCGAGCCGGTAGGTGCCTGGGCACCGGTCCCGAGGGCCGCGGAGACGCACCTACGGGGCCCGCGTGTGATGTGCGCACAGCTCCGTCATGCGCCGGTGACGGTTTGGACAGCTGGTGCCAGCTCTGGGGCCTGCAGTGGGGGCGCTGCTGGACCCGAGCTTGCAGGAAGACTCAGGGGAGGGGGGGAGGTGACGAGCCAGAGCCAGGGATCTCACCGCTCCTCCCCGGCTTGGCTTCCTCGTTGGTAAAATGAACTGAGGGCAGCCCTGCCCCGTACGCCCCATGAGTGGCCTCGGGAGTGTCATGGTGGATCATCCTAAAAGCCTCGGCTTGTCGAGACCGTGTTTCCACCACTGATCTTCGGAACCCCCCAGGCAGTTGGTGTACCCCCTGACGTGGCAGAGTCGTGCGGGATGGTGCGGACTCTGGAGCCGTGCTGCCTGGGCTCTGATCTGGCCCCTCGCTGGTGGTGTGGTCTCAGGGTCATTCCTTACCCACTCTGCCTCAGTTTCCTTATCCCATCTATGGGGTAAAAGTGGTGTGCATTAAATGAGAGCCTCTGTCTGGCACACTTACTGCCATGGCCGGTGCACGGTAACTATGTTGTGATGACACAGAACAGCCTCTGCTTTTGCAGCCACAGGGCACACGGCCACGCCAGGGTTGGGGTCCCGCCCAGGTGCTTCCTACTCCCCCATACCATGTCCTTGCTGGCAGGGCCACATGCGTGCTTCCACGCTGTGGTGACGGAGGCACTGTGCTTGCTGTCACGCCGGCACTCTGGTGTGCTCTGTAGGCCACATGGCCACCATGGAGAGACGGTTGAAAGGCTGTGACAGGACTGGAGGACACCGTTGATGCAGACTGTCACTCTGCCTTCCTAAATGGTCGTGTCCCCCAGAATGGTGTGGCAACAGTACTGGGAGTGAAGTGTCCCATTTTTCCCCAGATGCGAAGGCCTTCTGACCTGCCCCTCCAGCCCCTTGCTCACTCTGCCAGTCCTCGCCACCAACAGCCAGTGCCGTCTCTACCGCAAGAAGAAAGCGCACCAGACAGCCGGTTTGCAGAGCATTTCCTTCAGGAAAACCTTCCAGCGCATCCCCTGGGCCCCTGTCAACGCGCCACAGTGGACCAGTCACCGCCCGCCACAGACCCTCATCTCAACGCCCATGTAGGTAACTGGGTTTCAGATCACGTGCAGTTTATTCAACAAACACATAGGACCTGCACAGTGCCAAGGTTTTCCCAGTGCAGGGGATGAATCAGGGTGCACAATTGCAGAACCCCTTCCTGCCGTACGTTCCAGGAGAGGGGGGCAAAGGTTGAAGCCAGAACGGGGTGCCGATGCAGCCAGCAGGTAATCACACCTCACTGGGAGGCCCTGTCCACACTCAGATGTGCTGGGCCTCCTGCCTGCTTCTGCCCCCACCAGCCGGTGGTCTGGGACACCCCATCCTTCTGAGCCTCTACTTTTCTCTCTATAAAAGTGTATGAACATCTGCTAGAAGGATTGTTTCCAGGAATAAACGAGACCGTGTTTGTAAAGTGTCCAACGTGAACTGAGTCATGTGTGGTTACTGTGCTTTGAGGATTTTCTGGCTTTTGTCACTCAGGACTTAAGAGTTCATGTAGGTTTCAGGGTTCAGTAGCTTCACGGTGTCCTCAACCGCCTCCTTTCCTCCTATCTTTCCGCTCTGTTTCCTGTGGTTCCAAGTCACCCTAGAGCTGGAGCCGTCACGTGGCCCTCAGCTTCATGTCTGCACGTGGTCCCCTGTGAGGGGAGAGCGTGTCCCATTCTACGCTAGAGTCTCCGAGTTTATCAGCCACACGCCAGCCTCTGAGTGATGACGAGGACCCAAGGAGGGCCTTGCTGGAGCTCCTGCTGGCGCGCAAGGCAGCGTGGCTGGCGGACTCCGGGGAAGAAGGCAGGGTGTCAGGTGGGCACAGGCAAGTGTCTGCTGCAGCCAGAGGCCCAGGAAAGCTAGAGAGGACAGCACTCATCTGCTGGCTTCCCAGTGCACATCTTTGAGGGTCCCGGTCATCCCCACTGGGAGCATCCGGTCTGTAATGTCATTGCTTTAAGTCATATTGAACACTTGGGTTTAAAATACTCTAATGTCTCCGTTGTCAGCACGTCACCATGTTCTGTTCTATAGCAGGGTAGGTTTAGACTAGAGAAGCTCACTTGCACACGCGGCATATACCGAGTTAACATCTCATCGGGGGTTAAATGTGAGTGTCTCTGTGACACCTGCCTCAGAAAATGACTGGAATCTCTCTTCTCACTTAAATTCCCGAAAGTCTGCCACATACGTACGTGCCCAGGTGTGCGTCTCTGTCTCGCGTGTGGATGGAAGTCCCAGGAGGTGGGCCGTCCATGTCGCCCACCGCTTGCCGGGGGGCCCAGCAAGCTCCTGCGGAGCTGACGGGGGGCGTGTGGCAGACAGCTGCCCGCCCGGAGCACAGGAAGGCTGTTGAAGGGTTGTTAGCTTGGCTGCCTGTTTTAGTAGACGTCCGCCAGATAATGAACACATTTAAAACGAGGCCTGGTACTTATTTCTAAGCCATAAACTAAGAAAGAAATCAGAAGTCTTGTCAGGAAAATATGTAATAACTTTTACTTCGTAAGCTACGTGTCCGCTGAGCTGTAATCACTATCGTAAGCTGCATGTCCGCTGAGCTGTATCGCTATCGTAAGCTGCGTGTCCGCTGAGCTGTAATCGCTATCGTAAGCTGCGTGTCCGCTGAGCTGTAATCGCTATCGTAAGCTGCGTGTCCGCTGAGCTGTAATCGCTATCGTAAGCTGCGTGTCCGCTGAGCTGTAATCGCTATCGTAAGCTGCGTGTCCGCTGAGCTGTAATCGCTATCGTAAGCTGCGTGTCCGCTGAGCTGTAATCGCTATCGTAAGCTGCGTGTCCGCTGAGCTGTAATCGCTATCGTAAGCTGCGTGTCCGCTGAGCTGTAATCGCTATCGTAAGCTGCGTGTCCGCTGAGCTGTAATCGCTATCGTAAGCTGCGTGTCCGCTGAGCTGTAATCGCTATCGTAAGCTGCGTGTCCGCTGAGCTGTAATCGCTATCGTAAGCTGCGTGTCCGCTGAGCTGTAATCGCTATCGTAAACTACGTGTCCGCTGAGCTGTAATCGCTATCGTAAGCTGCGTGTCCGCTGAGCTGTAATCGCTATCGTAAGCTGCGTGTCCGCTGAGCTGTAATCGCTATCGTAAACTACGTGTCCGCTGAGCTGTAATCGCTATCGTAAGCTGCGTGTCCGCTGAGCTGTAATCGCTAGGGTTAAGTAGTAACTGAGGCCGAATCGATACCACTTTTCTGTTGGGTCTACTAGTGAGTTGAATCCTATTATATAAATTATTCCGATCTGATAAAAGTACCATCATGCAGAGCAGTTGGCCTGCGGTGTAGACGTGGTGTCAGCAAGTGGGGAAACCCGGGGAGCTCTGCAGCCACCCTTCCTCTCCCGTAGCTCCAGTCAGTGCCCTACGATGAGCGGCCCCTTCCTGCCTCACGGAAGCAGCCGGCAGCAGCGGCCCCAGAACCAGAAAAGAGTGACACTGATGTCAGCGAGGCTCCCAGAGGAGGTGCTGCTGGGGAGCCGGAGCCCTTGACAGAGAAGGCCCTGAGAGAGGCTGGCCCCGCCGTGGATGTGCTCGGAGAAAGCCTGGTAGGTGGAGTGCCGTGTGCAGGTCCGCGGAACGGGGAGCAGGCAGGCCGGGGAGCGCCCTCAGCTTTGTGATATTGTTGGCGTCCGTTTGGCCTCAGTATTCAGTTGAAGTTTTTCAGTAATTATTGATTATATAAAACAGCAGAAACAGAAGCTAGAATTTAAGATTTTATGAATGCGTGTTCATTTAAGACTGGGTGTTTCTGTCTAGTACTGACAGAGCTAGAATTGAAAATCTGCCCCTTCTGGAACACCTGGCCATCCCAGGGGAAATGATGGCAGAGCGAAACAGGAGATGGAAGTGTGTCTGTATGGAAATGAGCCCAGTGGGTTTCCCCTAGCTCCCAGCTTCCCAGTATTTCTCTTGGCAGAACTTCTCCTACTTCCCGTATTTTAATAGGGTCTTCAGAATTCCATATTAGAAAAATGACTTCCTCAAACGCACATACTTACTCTGCTCCTACGAGAGGTTTTTCTCCGTGTGTCAGGCCGCACAGTGCTGGGGGTGGCGGCGGTGTCACTGACGTGCCTGCTCTGAGTTGGGCCGGCCTCCGATCTGTGGCAGGTCGCAGGGGCCTATTCCAGGACGTGGTCGTACCGGGAAGACGCACTGCTCGCCCTGCATAAGCAGCTGATGGAGACGCCTACTGGGAGCCCGAAGGAAGAGCTGAAGAGCACGCTGCGTGCGTCCGTCTTCCTCGTGAGAAGAGCCATCAGAGACATAGTGACCCCGGTGAGTCCCCTCCACCCCTGGTGGCCCCGGGTGAGGTGCCCCAGGAGGTCGGGTGGCCTGGGGGTAGCGCGGCATGTCACTAGGAATGAAGGTTCTCTAGTGAGAAATGTCAGCCACTAGCCTGCGGAGTCTGTCCTCACCTGGCCGCGTGCCCTGCTCCGAACGGCAGCAGCTTCCCCACGCGGCCGATAAAACGCTCGGGGACCTGAGGAGCTTGGGGTTATTCCTGGATTCCCCTGGCTCTGAAAGGGGCCGTAAGAGTGAGCACGTCCTCCATGCACGCTGCCTGCGCGTTTGCAGTTCGGCAGGAGCGTTGGGGCGCAGCCTCCAGGGCAACGCAGGGCGCGTCCCGACACCGACTGAGAGCACACGCCTCCCGTAGGCCAGGCACTGCATTAGAAGGCGGCGTTCCGTTGGCCTCCCCAGCCCTTCGGGCAGCCAGAATCTCCAACCTAACGTTCGTACTTCGTACCGGCGGTAAATGTGTTTTCTTCGCTGGAATGCAGTTACGGGAGCTCCACCATTTCTGCCACTTTTTTCTTAGGTTTTTCAGGCTTCTTTGAAATTGTTGAAAATGATAATTACGCAATATATTCCTAAACACAAACTGAGTAAGCTTGAAACTGCTCACTGTGTAGAAAGAACCATCCCCGTTCTGCTCACCAGGACTGGAGACTCTTCTGCTCGCCTCCGAGTCATAGCTTCAAATTTTATTCAGGTACGAACTTCACCATAAAATTTGAAACAGGAAATAATGAGC
Organism: Ursus arctos; assembly: GCF_023065955.2. Classification (NCBI taxonomy): domain Eukaryota; kingdom Metazoa; phylum Chordata; class Mammalia; order Carnivora; family Ursidae; genus Ursus; species Ursus arctos. The sequence continues at coordinate 2,267,948 of NW_026623008.1, read as the reverse complement.
CCGTTACTACGCTATTTGACTTTCTAAATACCTCACCAGGTTCTGTCTCTCCTAAGAGCGTTATCGACCCTCCTCGTGACTCGCTGGTGCTCTGAGAGCTGACGTTTGCCTTCGATTAAAGTATAGTTTGCCTTGCCTAGTATTCCTCTTTTTCAATATATGCTAGTAACTTTTAGTAAAAATATACGGAAAACTAAACCGGAATAGCAAACTGGGGGTAAAGAGATAATAAGTGTGTAACGATCTTAATCTTAATAGTTTTGTTCGTTCAACAAACGTGCCTCCTCCGAGCCAGGTACTGTGGGGATACTGAGAGAGTGCTGGGAGTTCTTACCCTGAGTGAGGCCCGTGCTTGGGCTTCAGCGAGTCAATGAATTCCTCAAATGTTATACAACGTTCTGTTGGGAAGGACTCCAGAGCTTTCCTGGTTTCTCAGAGGGGTCATTTTTCCAGTGTGAAGAACCACTCATCTCGTCTCCTTTAACATGAGTTCTGGGGGAGAATGAACACGAAGTACATTATACTCACAGGAAGGTAAAAATAAGTGACACTGAAGCCCACCAGATACTCCCTCTCAGTGCGGCTCAGAATCTGCGGGAGGTGGCGTCTGTCAAAAGGCGTGTTGAAGATGAGAGTGTGTTGTTCCTTCATGTAGTCATTCACTTTTTAAGAGAGGGAGAGGAAGGGGTGAGGAGGGGGAGAGGGAGAGAGAGAATCCCAAGTAGACTCCCTGCTGAGCACAGAATCCAACACGGGCTGGATCCCGTGACCCTGAGATCATGACCTGAGCTGAAACCAAGAGTCGGACGCTCGACCAACTGAGCCACCCAGGCGCCCCCAAAACTGATTTCTTTCTATATTGCAACCCATGAGCCCCCTTATTTGATCATTCCTCTTTCTGTGTCTGGCTGCTTGAATGATAAATACCGTAAGTATAGGAAGACTTGCTCATTGGCAGTGGGACTTCATGCTCTCCCGTCGGCCCGCCGGGAGTCCCGGCCGCCGGAGACTGTGCACTGCTGCCCTCTCGGCCGCCATCTCATAGAGACTAACAGTACTCGTTTGTTTTAGAATTTTAGAAATCAGAAAACCTTTTTCTTGAAGTTAGGAAATCCTGAGAAGAGAAATCTTAAGTTTTAGATCACATTTGTTGTAAAACTCTCATTGATCTTTGAGTGATCGTAGTTTTATTTTTTATGATTTGAAGTTTTGTTTTTAATCATTATATCTTAAATAGAAATATAAGCTTATTAGAGATAAATTATTTTACCACCATTTTTCATTCCCTGTTTTTTCCTTGGACATTTGAGGTTTATACTAAAGTATACTAAATGCCTCTAGCATTTTCCAGTACAAATTAACACAGTCATGTTGGTTTTTATAGGAAATGGCCTTGTTCAAGGAGGTTAGGTCTCTCCAAATTATTCCATCTTACTTGGTGCAGCCATTAAAGGCCAACTCTTCGACTCATCTGGCAATGAGTCAGATGGGCCTCTTGGCCCGGCTTCTGAAAGACCTGGGCACCGGGGGCACAGGCTTCACCATCGATAACGTGATGAAGGTAAGCGCGCCTCTGGTGTCACACGGTCGTGGCCTTGGCACTTGAGGTGGGCCTGGAGCATGGTGGGTGTCTAGTCAATGTTTGTTGAATGAATGAATGAATGAATGACTTCAGAAAAATAGTCCGTGTCATCTAACAAAGGAGAGCAAGGCTTCCTGCTCCTCGTTCTGCTGTGAGTCTGTACGTACGTGCAGACGTCGGTCCGTGGTGGTGCACAGACCCTGAAGAGCCCGTGTCTGTAAGAGAGGACTGCGGTGTCACTGAGGACATCAAGTCTACGGGAGTGTAGAGCGGCTGAAATGGACAACCTGATGAAACCACAGACGTTCTGGGAGAGAAACTGCCAGAGCAAGGATTCCCTCCTGCCTGATTTCACGTGTGCTGGCAGCGAGCGCTGAGCGTGCAGCCAGCATCTCGGCCAGACGCGGAGCTGCAGCGCGCTCCCGACGGCTCGTTTCGGTGCAGCCCGCACGTCAGCACTCCACGTTCGTTCCTGTCGGTGCGGGAAGGGGAGGGTTTCCCTTCTCCGTGGATTCCACGTGTGCCTTGACTCGGAAACCTGAACCGGGTCCTCACACAATCAAATGTATAATCAGGAAAGACAGGATCCTATGAGGCCACTTCCATTCATGTGTTTCCTCTGAGGACGTATGATTTAGACACTGAAGTAAATAAGCCTTTGAAACACTCCCTCCCTTGACTTCTGGAGCTCTGCACCCCACTTTCCCCACGCTTGGCCTTGTTGTCTGGGTCCCTTTTCCGGTTCTTCATCCTCCTGATCGCATTAACATGGGAGTGTCCAGGCCTCCTGTTCTCATTTCTGTGCACATACCTTCCCTCGGTGACCTCACCCGCACCTCCCCACCGTCCGTGGAAGACACAGTCTCTGCACATGCGCTTCCCGGCCACCTGACTCCTCAGGTAAGCCGTGTCCGCCTGACGTCCAGATGGAGCGCCTGCCCTCCTCTCCGACCCGCCCCTCCTCAGCCTTCCCTGTTTCTGTAAATGGTAACGCTGTTCTGTTTGCTCAGCAAGTGCTCTGGGCTCTTCCTTCAAATATATCCAGCTGCTGACCAGACCTCCCAGCTCTCCTGCTGCACTCAGGTCCAGCCCCTGTCATCGCTTGCCTGGCCGGCCACTGCCAGCTCCCCAGTGGATTTTTCTTCTGCAGTCACGTGGACCACCCACTTTCTTGCCTCCAAGTTCAGTTTCTTTGCTCCCCAGCACAGAACACAAAGCCTACCCCACATACCGGAATCCCTGTTACACGGTGCCCCGTTTTAAGATAGCTGCATTGACATCGGTCCCTTTGAGCTCCGCGGCACTATAGACATTTCAGCAGCGTAGTGCAGGGAACGTTCATTGCTCTCCCGCGTGGTCCCGTGTAGTTCGCGAGGGGAGAGGGCGCTCTGCCCCACGCGGGCCTTCAGGCCTCCACCTCCTTCCAGTAGGATGCCACCAGCCTTCTCACAACTCAATCACTGAATGGAGGAAGCGAGTGGAGGGTGGTGAGGGAGTCTTTACGGCCGGACCGCTCCCACCTACCCTTCCCTGGACCTGAGCACACGTGGCCAGGAAGGGTGGCACAGCTGTGCACATGGAAGAAGGCAGCTGGCTTGTCGAGCACGTAGCTGTGTTCAGGTCCACCTGCGTGCTGGAAGGATGGATCCAGATGGAGGGAAAAGAGGAAAGAAAGACACAGAAGTTGGAAGGAAGAGTCGGTTACTGCAGGAGCGAAGTCCCTGAATGGCCAACGGGATTGGGCTCTGGCGTATACACAGCAGGGCTGGCTGCACGTGGAGTGGGGAAAACGTGTCCTCTCCACGGACGAAGTCTGCTCAAAGCCAGACTGGATAATGGAGGTTTGAGAGACAAGAAGGATGAATGAAATGCCCCCTTGACATCTGGGAAGGTGAACTGACCAGAAATGCCTCGGGTCAGGTCACTGTTCATTGCCCAGGGCCCCCATGGCACCTGTCATGGCAAGTCTGGCATGGGGCCAGTCAGCATGCTTCTCGAGTCTGCAAGCATGTTCCATTTGGCCCATGACTACACAGGAAGAAGGGGTCCTGGAAGTGACTTAGTGATGGACACGCTGGGCAGGAAAGACTTGAGGGAGGTGACAGACGGGAGAAGACAGTGGTGGGTCCGGAATAGACCGAAGACGCAGAGGGGGCTGAGGAATTGTCCAGGGAGGGAGTACAAAAAAGTGGGAAAGGTAGGAGGTGACCCTCAGAGGTTGGGACCCCTAAGGCCGGGACTCCTAATGGCCATGCCACAGTTGGGGGTGCCGGGGTCCAGGGTAAAACCAAGAGCCTGTGGCAGGCTGAGACTGTGGGAAGTGAGAGGCTGGCGCCCAGAGCCCCACGGGGAGACATCGACTTACTGAGCATGGTAACGACCGCGTAGGACGGGACGAACGTATCATGGTAGGTCCTTGTGACAACACTGTAGAGCCTCTGAAATGGATCATGACAAACGAACGTCCCCGACAAAGGAATGTGGAGTCGGAGGAAAGAAAGTTTCAGAGAGATAAGCACAGTATACTGTTTAGAGTGTCGGACAAAAACCGCACATGTGTAACCAGCATGTGTATGCACACACACACACACACACACACACTGTACACACGGAAGCGTGCGTCTGGGTGGGAGCGCGCAGGCCGGCGTCAGGAGAGCCGTGCCTCCACGGAGCGCGGCAAGACCGTGGGGCCGGGGAGCCTTCTGTGGGGACTCATGGCATCACCACGGTGTTCCCTTAAAGACAAAGATCTGAAACAAACATGGCAAGATCATAACATCAGTTACTGTGGATGGTGGATGCGTGAAGTTTCTTATATTTCCTCTTCTCTGATTGGAATATTTTATAATATTTAATATGAAGTCTGCGGAAGGATATAACCTAAAGAATGTTTGTTGGCACGTTAAGTGGAAAAAGCAAAGCACAAAGATAGATAGATAATAGATAGATAGATAGATAGATAGATAGATAGATAGATAGATAGAAGATAGATAGATAGCAGATAGATGATAGATAGATAGATAGTAGATAGATAGATAGATAGTAGATAGATAGATAGATAGTAGATAGATAGATAGATAGATAGTAGATAGATAGATAGATAGATAGTAGATAGATAGATAGATAGTAGATAGATAGATAGATAGTAGATAGTAGATAGATAGATAGATAGATAGATAGATAGATAGATAGTAGATAGATAGATAGTAGATAGATAGATAGATAGATAGATAATAGATAGATAATAGATAGATAGGTAATAGATAGATAGATAGATAATAGATAGATAATAGATAGATAGTAGATAGATAGATAGATAGTAGATAGATAGATAGATAGATAGATAGATAGATAGATAGATAGATATCTCCAACATGAGCTCCACTGCGTGTGTGAGGCAAACACGGTGGGAAAAGCTCGGTGTCGTAATAGCCAGAACTCTGGGCCGTCGGCGGCAGTGGCGGGGGGGGGGGGCTTCTTTTATTTTCTTTTTCAAATTTTTATAATGTGCCTGTATTTCTTTTATGCTGGGGAAAAATAAACTGTTATTGTAAGAATCAGTAACCACAAGGACCCCTCCCAACTTTATGTTTAGTTTTCAGTGAGTGCCCTGGAGCACAGAGTGTATGAGGTTCGAGAGACAGCGGTTAGAGTTATTTTGGACATGTATAAACAGCACCGGGCTTTTATTCTAGAGTACCTCCCTCCAGACGACAGCACCACACGCAAGAATGTTCTCTATAAAACAATTTTTGAGGGATTTGCTAAAATAGACGGCAGACCTACAGATGCTGAAATTAGGGTAAGTCAACTTTTATGACATTATGACTTAATCCTCTATTGAAGTTATTTGGTCCATGAATAAACCAATAGATGACCCAAGAAGCTTCAGGTGCAGGAAGCCAGGGAAACGTCATCTCCCTGAGTTCAGATCCTGGCTCCCCCACGTTCTGCCTGTGAGACTCTCAGTTTCCCTATCTGTAAGTAGGAACAGTGACAGCCGAGAGGACGTGTGTGGTTTTATCTGTCCGTAAATATTTATCAGATTAATCTGGTGAAGGTACTTCGACCCCAGTTATGTTGTTAGTCTCAGTGACTGTCATAACATATAAGAAACATAATTCATATGCCGTAACGTTCTCCCAATTTCTAAGATTACCCTCAAAAGATATTCTAATGGAAAAATAATTTTCATACCAGGCACAGAAGAAAGCAGCTACAGAAGAAGCAGAAAAACGAAAGAAAGAAGAAATTAAAGCTTTACAAGGGCAGCTGGCCGCACTCAAGGACATTCAGGCCGAAGCCCAGGTTGGGAAGGCTGCCGCACCCTCACCCCTGCGCGTTCGTGGACGCCCTGAGTGCTTGTCCCACAGACAGATGCACGGCGTGCTTGCTTTCCTTTCACGGCATTACGCAGATGATATCTGTAGGCTTAGTTGCTTTTTTAAAACTAGTTTTGGGTCACATAAAAGGAATCTTTCATCAGCTAGTTTGAATTAGATACAGTCCAGGGAGTGGTATGAGCTGCTGGTGATCTCCTCTCTAAAGGAGGAGGCGGAGGGTAGATTTCGCATTCGGAGCTCCGAGCCTCCTTCAGAGGCAAAGGAGGACAGTAAGCTTGTGTGTGGAGATCTGATTCCCATGCATTGAAGAAGGCAGGTTTCAGGGAAGTGTTCCCCCTCAGGAAGCCTCTGGTCCTCACCCTCTGGGAGACGCCGTCTGGGGGTGACTGCCCTGCTTCTGGGACTTACACCCGTTTCACGACGTTCATTTTGTCATTCAGTTCCTTAAGTTGAAAGAAAAGGGGAAAGGGGGTGGGGAAGAGCTTACCAAGGAGCACGAGGTTTCAGGGGTGCAGGAAGAGAAGGTTCCAGAGTGTGCTGCATGGCACTGTGCCTATTGGTGACCCGACCGCACTGTGCCCGCAGCAGGCTGTTAGGAGGGCAGACCCCTCAGTGAGGGTGCTTACCACGGCTCAAAAAGAGAGAAACGCAACTGAGTGTGTGTTGAAGTGCCTGTGGCCCAGAGTCACAGTGACGCCTTCGGTGGTGCTGGCAGCTGGCAAGAACAGGACAGAAGGGGCCATTGAGGAAGGGGGGAATTCATGGGGATGGGGCCTCACACCATGGAGTCAAGGGTGGGCCTTCTTTTTTTTTTTTTTTTTTTTTAGAATTTTATTTATTTATTTTGAGCAAGAGAAGGGGTGAGAGGCAGAGGGAGAAGCAGGCTCCCCGCTGAGCAAGGAGCCTGATGTGGGGCTCGATCCCAGGACCCTGTGATCATGACATGAGCCAAAGGCAGACACTTAACCCCTTGAGCCCTCCAGGTGCCCCCCCGAAGGTGATTCTTTAAGACAGTCATGTTTGGTCCGATTCTCATAGCCGCCCACTGAAGCAGGTCTGGCAGGTGCTCCTGATTTTTCCTAATGTTATACAAATGGAGAAACAATTTTTATTTTATTTATTTATATTTTTAGAGAGGGAGAAACAGCGTGAGCAAGGGAAGGGCAGAGGGAGAGAGAATCCCAGGCAGGCTCCACGCCAGCTCAGGGCCCAACACAGGGCTCGATCTCAGGACTCTGAGCCATAATCAAGAGTGAGACCTTAACGCACTGAGCCACCCAGGCACCCCAATGAGGAAACAAATTTTTAAAACTAAAGTGACTTACCCAAAGCACAGACCTCTCAGTGGTTAAGCCAAGACAGCCGGGCTGTGCTCTTACACCCACCTCCCCCCCCCCATCACGGTGCAGCACCGAGCTGCAGTGAGCCCAGCCTCAGATGCTGTGGGTGCTGCTGAGGTCACGCCCCCCCCCCATAGATACCTGTGGAAACGGTGCTGGGAAACCTTGTCCTTCAGCTGTCCAGGAGCACCTTCACCAGCTCATCTCCATCCAAATCATGTTTGCTGAGCACCTGCTGTGTGCCAGGCGCTGTGCTGGGCTCTGGAAATAAGCAGGGAACAGAACCAAGTGGCCCTGGGCCACTGCTCCAAGAGGAAGAGACAGGGAAAGAAAAAGTAACACAGGGTAGATGGCACGGCGGGGGCAGACATCGGCCTGCGTGTTAGAAGGACTGCTGAGGACTATGGTATCTCTTCCTCTGTTGTTTTTACCATGGTGAGATATTCGTAGCATATTTCCCATTTTAACCCTGTTTACACATACAGTCCTGTGCCATTCAGTGCATTCACAGGGTTGGCACTGTGCCCACCATCCTGCTCCAAAACTTCTGTGAATGACAGAGTATTTTTAGATTGCCTGATTGCTCCTGAGTTTTAGAAAAAAGGATTTAAAAATTACTGATTGGTTTCCTAAGCTATTCAAAGCATCGATAAGGTAAAACTTGAACTAAAATTCAGCTTTCGGCATTGTTTACACTGTCTCCCTGCAAAATGCACAAACCCATCTCTCTTAAGAAGTTTTGATGCCTAAAGTACAGTCCCGCTAAGTTTGCTTCTGTGTAGGCATACAAATCGTGTGAGCCGCGTGCCAGCTTCTCGTTAATCTGTTACCCCCCAGCTCTAAGACTGTTCTGGTGTGCGCTTCCTGCTCCATGGCTGGCTGTGACAGAAGTCACTTACTGGGACATGAAGCTTAATTCTCTACAAATCCAGCAGACAGCACCCGTGTTTGTAACATGTCACTTAAATGCTACGTGTAGGGCCACCCACTGTCCCTGTTCTCTGAAAGTCCAAGAAGGCCCTCAACCCCCGCCCCCCAGGCCAGGCTGGTTGGTGCCCAGGGTGCTGTGAGGCGCTCACCACACGGTCAGGCTTCGTAGGGACGATAGCAGTGTCCAGAGAGCCGGCGAGGAAACGTGCTAACGTGGCTCCCAGAGCTCTGGGGTGGGGGAGACTGTGGCGGGAAGGCCTGAGCCCCCACACGGCTGGCCACCAGCAGTGACACTCAGCTGCTCCTAAGGGACCCCTCTGTCCACTCCGCCGCTTGGAGTTCCCCTGCATCCTTAGCACCCCAGACACGGGGTGTCTGACACAGGAAAGGAGCCTGGCGGGAAGAGCGAGGCCCAGCCCACCACACTGATGGCTGCCTTGCTGCCCGGCGTCTGCCTGGGCACGGGAAGGCTGCAATGCCAGGTTATCCATTTAGTCCACAAGCGTGCTGGGGACAGTATGCCAGGGAACAGAACAGACAAAAATCTCCATCCTTGGGGACGCTCGTCTCTTTTAGGGGCGTCAGTGATCAAGATACATGAGGGATTGCATGGGGGTGTGGTGGGGCCGAGGAGGGGCTGCCGGCTGACACCTTGCTCTGGGGAGGCCTCTCGGGCAAAAGCCTGGGTGAGAGGAGGAGAGGGCCAGAGCTTGTATGCCAGGACCCCTGGAGGGGCAGCTGGAGCCAGGTGGCTGGTGTACAGAGAGCGCTGCAGACAGGAGATAAGTGGACAGGTGAGCCAGGAAGCCGGCTGAGTCCCAAGCAAAAGTACACCAGCCTGCCGGGGCACTCACGGGCCCGCCAGCCGCTGCTGGGAGGGCCCCCAGAAGCAAGGCCCCGACCTGGCAAGAGGAGGCCTGGCCTGGGTGTGCTCGAAGTCCAGCCTCGGCTCTGCTGGCGGGCTGACGGAGGCTGAGTGGGCAGAAGGGGAGAAGTACGAGATCTCTCCCAGGGTGCTCCTGGGGCTCTGGAACCTGGTCTGTGACCGGGCAGCCCACGGCAGCAGCTCAGCCTGCTCAGGAGAAGCTGGGTCCTGGGACCCCAGGGAGAGAGGGCTTGAACCCTTGGTCATCCACAGAGAGGGCTTGTGAGCCTGGGAGCCGGGACGAGCACCCCTGGTGTGAGGAGCCAGGAAGGGGGAGGCGGCTAGGAGACGGGGCTCATGGGGCACCCCCGGCGTCGGTGGAGAAGGGTGACAGTCCTGTGCTGCCCAGAGCCCACGGGCACTGAGGACGGTGAACCACTGGGAAGCGGCAGCGGGGACAGGAGCCCGCTGTTGGGGCTTGTGAGGGGAGGGCACACGTGTGGGCATGGACGGCTCACGGAGATGTGTTACTTGTTGGTAGAAAGTCTGAAAACAGAAGAACTTACTTTTGGCGTCAGAACGTGCCCTGGACGGACTCACTGTGTAGCCCTCTGTCTCTGATCTTTCCGTTTTTGTTCTTAGGGGAACGAAGGCCCCTCGGTGGAGGCGGAGAGTCGGGGTAGGTGCTGGGCCTGGGGACTGTCAGCAGCGGGCACCTCGTTCCCTGAGCAAACACCCGGGGAACGTAATGAGGTTAACACGACCCTTATCGGCTAGTACGCTTTTTTTTTTTTTTTTAAGATTTATTGATTTGAGAGAGACAGAGCGCTCAGGAGCACGAGTGGGGGGGGAGCAGACGTCCCACTGAGCGCAGAGCCCGACACAGGCTCGACCCCATGATCCGAGCCAAGACCAAGAGGCGGACCCTCAACCGACTGAGCCCCCAGGCGCCCCTCAGCTTGTAGCTTCTAAATGTGTTTCACACCAAACCGGTGGCTAAAAATGCGAGAGTAATTTTTACAGAAAGTTATTTTAAATGCTTTCGTTTTTCATTTCAGACACACAAGGAGGGAAAGCAGCCCCACCTCCGGCTCCAGAAGTCCCCGGGAGTCACTGTTTAGATAAGTGAGTAGGGGTGGCCTGAGCCTGTGCTGTGGGGACTGAAGGGACTGGCCGCGTGCAGATGCCACGGAGTCAGTGTGTTCTCCAGCGCAGTGGGATTACGTGAGCGAACCGGCTCTTCTCGGTCATTCGTAAAGGTGGGGAAGCGGCCCTCCCGACTGCCGGGCGTTCCCGCCGGGAGAGCCAGGATGCCTTCCCGCTTTGCCCCCAGAGAAGTCAGCAGCCCATTGTCAGAAGTGCTGTTAAAGGCCCAGAATCCTGTGACAGCAAAATCCTTTCCCCGTGCGGCCCCCACAACAAATCTCCAGGCATTTCAGTAAAATATCTTTGTTCTCGCGACTTAAGTAGCGTCTGTGCTTGATTATGCTGACAGGTTAGAATTGGAAGGGACCTCGAGCTCAGGCGTCACAAACACCGGCTCTTCCTACAGCGCACTAGCGGGCTGAACCCCCGCGGACCCTCCAGCAAGGTCCCCCGGGGCCGCCCGCGGACAGGGCAGGTGTGGTGTTTCAGGCGACATCCCTGCCTTCATCTCCGGCTTCTGTTCTCTTGCAGTCTGTGCATCTTCTGTGGGGAAAGGAGTGAGTCCTTCACAGAAGACGGCCTGGACCTGCACTACTGGAAGCACTGCCCCATGCTGACGAGGTGCGCCCACTGCAGACAGGTCAGTCCCCCTGCTGACCAGGTGCGCCCACCGCAGACGGGTCAGTCCCCGCGCTGACCAGGTGTGCCCCCCGCAGACGGGTCAGTGCCCGTGAGGACAGCCCCGGCTGCAGCCTTTTGCAGCTGGATGGAGGGCTCCCCAGTGTGTGTGCGGGCTGGCGGGGGAGGACTGAGCTGTGTGCGAGCCGGACGAGCTGGCCGGCGGGGCAGCACACGCTGCAGCGTTCTCGGACACAGGCATCCTTCTGCGTTTCGGGATGCAGGTGGTGGAGATCTCCAGCCTGACGGAGCACTTGCTGACGGAGTGCGACAGGAGGGACGGGTTTGGGAAGTGTTACCGCTGCAGCGAGGCCGTCCTGAAAGAAGAGCTGCCCAGACACATAAAAACGAAGGAGTGTAACCGTGAGTGCGGCTCAGGCAGCGCCTCCGTGTCCGCGGTGCCCTGCCGGGTTGGGGGGGGGACCCCGCTGCAGAGGGGGCGTCGGTCAGGTGTCTGCTGCTCCTCGGGCCGCTGTCGCGGAGGAACTGAATCTCGTCTTATTGACACCACTGCAGCTGCCAAACCAGAGAAGCTGGCAAACCGGTGTCCTCTGTGCCATGAGAACTTCTCACCCGGAGAAGAGGTGAGGGCCTGACGCGGGCCGCGAGCCAGCACGGGGTGGCCAGCGCCGTGCAGGGGACGGTGACGAGGTTGTCAGGGCTGGGCCGCGGGCGGGGGACCGTGAGTGTTCGGGGAGCACCCTGCCCTGTTCAGTGCCGCCCGAGCGTTCCCTGTGCTGAGCTGCCTGCTCGGGTCCCCTCCTGCCGCCGCCCTAGACCCTCTGCAGGGGCCTCGGCTCTGGGGGCCGATCGTGACGGGCTTTGGCCTCTGTCTGGTCCCCACGCTCCTCTGGGCGCTGGGGCCCCTGATGGCAGCTAGGCTGGACCACAGCACGCCGGTCCCTCCTCATTACTGAAACCGAGCCCGGTGCCGTTTGAAATTGCACCTCACGGGTGACTGCGGGCTCTCCTCCCTTCCCTCCGTCCGCCACGCCGTGACTCCAGTTCAGTGCGCGAGGGGCAGGACCGTCCTCCATGTGCCGGGCAGTCCACCGCTGTGTCCTGTGGCCGGGCTGTCCTGTCCCAGCTCTGGGACGTGTGCCCACGAGACAACGGCTCAGACCCAGCGCACTGTGCAGAAACCAAACAGTCAGCCCTGTACCCGTGCAGTTGTCCCAGCTCGTCCTCTCTCTCAGAAAGTGTCAATACTATCGAGTCCCCAGCAGAGCAGAGGCGCCTGCAGGCAGCCTTCACGTCCCGTCCGCCACTTGACTGACGGTGGGCTCTCGTTTCATCTGTACCCCACCCGTGGGCCCTTTCTCGTGCTCCCTGGAGGCACAGCCAGCAGCGCGTCCCTTCCTCTGTAAATGCCCTGCCACGGAGCTGCACCGGCAGCGTTGAGTTTTAAAACTTAGTTCTCCTGCGGCTGTTCCTTAGATGCTCGCGCGTTCTTCCATAATAGACGGGGGTTTTTCAGTTAAGTCTTGTAATGACATAAAATGCTTTGCTCGTCCCAAAGTCTATAAAATGGGACATATTCAGGGAACGGAGAGCAGCTGCTGTCCCTGCCCCTGCTCACCACCCTCCTTCCTTACGGGCTTCGCCTTTTTAAAAGGTACATAAGCAGTTCTCACGTGCGCACACTCTCGCGTGCCGTTTAGTTTTAGAATTTAGGGGCCTTTGCATTTCTGTTCTGATTGCTCCCGTGACACTCATGCTGCCTGTGACACCCCATCCCCTCCTCTGGCTGCTGTGTACTGTGGGGGCTCTGAGCCTTGCAGCCCTCGGCTCCTCTTCCTGCGAGCCCTCCTGTCCCCAGCGCCCGACCGGGAGCGGCAGCCGGGCTCACAGCTACGAGGCGGTCAGCAGGCCTCTCGTACTTCCCCTCTGCTTGCTCAGAATTCAGTCCTCCGTGCCAGGAAGCGAATCGCCACACACTTTCTGAGGGCACAACCGACTGTCTCGTCTGCTCGGGGTCTCACCAGGCTGCGTTCCCATCTGCGGGCCGGGCTGGGCTCGGGAGGGACAGTCCACGCTCACCCAGCTGCTGGCAGAATTCTCTTTGTCATTAGAGGACCGAAGTCCCTGCTTTCTTGCTGGCCGTCCACCAGGGGCCACTCTCCACTCCTGGAGGCCACCCCACAGCCCCATGCCCCGTTTGCTCCCTAAGCCTCCACGTTGGTGCCACTCCCGTGACAGCGCTCCGGGCACCCGGTCGGGCAGGAGCCGTGGCTGCCCCTCATTTCAGCTCTGGCGGGAGCTCATCTCACTTGTGCCCTTGGTGGCCTGGCGGACACACCGTGTGCTTCTCCCTTTGTTGCAGGCGTGGAAAGCTCACCTCATGGGCTCGGCGGGCTGCACGGCGAACCTGCGTAAGACCCGCGTGCTGCACAAGGCGCCCGCCCTGCCGCCGGGTAAGGGCCGTGCCTGCCGGCACCTCGGCACCCATGTGGTGGGGTCCCCGCCCCTCTGTTGTCACTTAGTCTCTGTGTCTTGCCTTGGGCGCTTAGTGAGGAGGCCTACTGTGTGACCAGAACTCTCTCTGTCAGCACCAGACCCTTGCACAGATCCTGCCCGTCCCGGAGGCCCCACGAGGGCGTCATCAAGGCAGCAAACCCAGCCCCCGGGTGTTCCTCAGGGGCAGACCCTGGTTCTCGGCGTCTGTCTGCACCACCAAACCGGAGTATTTAGAAACACAAAGTTAAATAGTAGATTCACAGATGATGCCACTACCCGTTTTATAAATCGTAATTTTCACTATTTTATGTTAGACTTAGAATGCCTTACAAGGAAATATATTTTCCATTAGAAAATTATTCCTGACCAAAACACTGTTGGAGGCACAGCTTTCCGTTAGGGGCGAGCAGGAAAGTCACCAACACGAGTGTGACAAGACGTGGGTCCTGGGCTCCGTCCGCGGCAGGCGCCCTGCCGAGGGCCTCGCAGCAGCCTCTTCCGTAAACGAGGAATACAGGCCCTTGGAGGGGCCGCCAAGGTTCCTCAGCCCCACACGGAGCTCCAGTCCCGCGGCTGCTCCTTTCCTTCGTCCCTGGAGCTGAGTTTCTGAAGCCAGCAATGGGCGGTCGGCTCCGGGCTCTTCCCTCCATCCCTGACGTCAGGCCCTTCCTCTGAGCCCTTTTCCTTCCTCCTCTGCGGGCTCAGGTGCACGTCCTCAGCAGGTGCGGCCGGTCCTCGCGCCTGCCCTGCTCAGCCCGGCCCCCCGCAGACCGAGGGGCCACCGTGCCTGCACCGCGGCCTCGCGCTCTGTTCGTGTCGTGTCCCTCCTGACACGGTGCCTGTGTTTTGTGTGTCTGTGTGTCCAGCAGGGAAAGGCCCAGCCATGGCCAAATCGGGGACCTCAGGATCAAAGGTCGGAAGCAAGATCCCTACCCCAAAGGGACTGAGCAAAAGCTCTGGCAGGACATACACCAAGCGGTGACGTGACGCGTTCTGTCTCCTTTGTCCCCACGAGGGCCTGAGCAAGTTTCCTGCCTGTGAACCATTTGTCCTAAAACCCGTCCTTGGACGTGGTACCTCGGCCCCGCGTGCCCGAAGAACCCGCATGCCGGAGTTAGGACCAGACCCGCCGCAGCTCACGCAGCCAGGCTTCTGACCTCCCAGCCCCGTGTGACCCGAAGAGCATCGGTCTGTTTGAAGGGCAGCAACACTGTTGCCCGGAGGGTCCGCCCGCGGAGGGTGTAGCGCGAGCACAGCGCCCTTTAGTCACGCGCTTGCGGTGATTTCCATAAAGGCTTCCCCGTGAACCTTGTGCTGTTGGTCTCTCACACGTGGGCCTTGGCCCCCCGCGCAGCGGTCACCGGCTGGAGAGACGGCGTGCACGAGTCTCACCTGGCGCCTTCCCCCCCAGGCACGGTCTGCCCCCCCCCGCCCCCCGCCCAGCACAGCTCCTCACCTGTGTCTGCGGAGCCCGCGCTCCCCCGTCACAGGTCACCGAGCATGGGTCCCCCTGCAGCACTCGCCCGGCGCGGGGTCTGCGGCCGTCCCCCCGTCAGGGCAGTGCCCCCGGGGGAGCTGAGGTTGTCGCTGCTGTGCGTGCTCACGTCCCTTACGTGCGTGCCGCCCCCTGGCGCCTGATTGTCCTGTGCTCACCTGACCTCTCGTGTAGGTCGGAACAACCCTCTTAAACCCTAGAGGCAGATGTGGCGCTGTTGACCCTGGCGCAGAGTAGCTTCTAGTTTCCGAACCATCACAAGTGAGCCTCCGGCACAGACCACAGAGCGTCCTCGTCGGGCCTGTCGCGCTGCCCCTCCCACGTCGACGCTGGAACTGGGACCGTGCGTTCATTTTCTCAGACGCGTCCTGTGATACTTCAAGCACCAAACATCACTTCCCAAGAAGAAACCAGACCTCGAAGTCCAGTCCCGTCTCCAGCTCCTGAGCAGCCATCCGGTCCTGGGGAGTGGCTGCGCCTGCTTCCCGTGCACGTGGCCGTGACGGAGCCAGTGCGTGTCTGAAGTCTGCTGGCAGTGGTCTCCCCGTGCAGGCCTGTTCCCCGCAGCCGAGCTTCCCGGGGACCCGAGGCGGCCGGCCCTTCCTGTCCCACCCTGTGGCCGGGGCGTACTTGGCCGTCCCCCTGAGCGTCAGGCAGGCCTTCAGAATGCCCATGAGAACTGGGTGCAATGGATGAAATGTGGACTATATGGTTAGCGTATAAATGTGTTTAATTCCCAACCGTGTGAAACAACAAAATGGATTTTAGGAAACCCCTAACAGCTGTTTGGGCAGTGTGCTCCCGGAGCACACTCACGTTGGTGGCCGTGAGTTTGCACGACTCACTCTCCATCTGGGCAAACTAATACCGTCTCGTATACAGCAAGAATAAGACTGAGAGAATTACCCTCAAAAACAATAACCACTTAAAAAATCAGAAGTATATGGGGAGAAATCACGTAAACCTTCAGTGGACCGAGCAGAGTGCAGATGCCAGCCCATGACGCATGAGGCTTCCTGGCTCTGGGAACCGTGGCTCGACCTGCTGGCCCGTCCTCCACGCGAGGACCAGCCGCTTCCGTAACTAGAGCCGCGGTGACACGAGTTAGTGAAGGAATCACTCCTTCCTCTCCGATCAAAACTTTCAAATACATATGTCCTATTCTCTATATATTGTAACTTAAAAAATATTTGTAAAAATATTTAATTTTACTGATTGACAAACAAAATCAGGTGCATTTAAGACCAGTCAGCGTTGCTGGTTATGGAAGAATCGTGCATTTCTCTTGATCCCTGGCAGTGACTCATGGCTACTGAAAGCCTTACAGAGTTATACACTATTAAGGAACCACACGGAAAAGATAAAAATTTGGGAGGAACTGTAAGATCCCTTGGCCATTTATAAATAAATATGTAAATTCAGAACAGGAATTAATAATTGACTTTTCATTCATGAATATGTTGTGGATATTTAACTATTTATTTCTATTATTTTCATATTTCAGAATATTTTATCAAGCTAATTTAAAAGAAATGTGTCTATAAATTTGGCATCAGAATACACATGTAAATACTTTTAATGAAAATTTACAGCTTTTTAATGTTTTAACATAGTTTTCTATTTGTCTTTATTTCGGGTACCAGAATTATAATATCTAACTAATATATTTTTGTTGTTACTTCAGGGCCTAGGGGTCACTTCACCCTGAGCATATTAACAAAATAAAAAGATCACTAAATGTTTTGTCACTTTTATTTCAAGATTACAATTACAAGGCAGACGGAGTGTCGTCTACTCTGGCCTGGCGCGCAGGCCGGGGCGCAGAGCCCAGAGCCCGGCCCCCAGGATGCTGGGTGCGTGTCCACACGAGCTTCCTGCTGAACCAGCTGAAGGACCCTCAGCCCCATGTGGGTTGGAGGAACCAGTTGCCCAGCTTCACCCTGTGAGAGAAAATCAGAATGTTCCTCAGACGGTCTCACTGTGCCCACTGCACGTCTCCACACCTGGTCCCCTTGGCCAGAGGGACGGCATCTTGCTTTCAAATGAGTAAAAAGGCAGTATTTTCTTTGTTCATCTGTGGAGTGACTTTAAGCTTTTCTGTTTAGCGAATTGTAGAATTGCTTCCATTTTGAAGTTCTAATGCGCAGTTTTTTCCCTTCCACAAACACGTGTTAACGTAAAGCTGACAGCATCGCAGTTTCAATGGAACAATGACTTCGTTTTCTCTTCCTTTGGTGACTGGGGCACCTGCGTGGGGGAGGGGCCAAGTGTGTGTGCTGCAGAGTGTGGGACAAAAGAGCACAGGGTCCAGAGAAGCGCTCCACTCACCCCTGCAGAGGCGTGGGAGGAGGGGCCCTTCCGCGTGCTGCTGGAATTGGGTGTCGGTTCCTGCCGTTGCATATTGGCTCTTAAAAACCAGGAAGGCGGCGGGCCCAGATGAGAACTCTGGATCAGACCCGGGATGCCTGTGAACAACAGCTCATCCCTGCCTCGGTTTCCCCTTTACAGAGTGGAGCTGGGGAGATGGTGCTGATGAGGCCCAGCCTGGCCAGTGGGTCTGCAAGTTCGGCAAGGGAGCCCACCCCTAATTGGAGGCGCACCCCCACAGTCCTTCGTCTCTCATTAGGCTGTGCCTGCAAGGGGTAGGAAGCAGGGAGACTGAGGCATGGACCCCCACCTGCCCAGAAAACCTCAGAACTCCACCAAGCTTCCAGGCCCCAGGCCCACCCACCTGAGCCCACTAGTGCTGGGATTGCAGGGGAGGGGCAGGGAGAGTGGGCAGGGCTGAGGTCAGACGCCCCATTGGGTGGAATTCCTTGTGCACGGAAGGAGCTCATCCCCAAGCGAAGCCTTTTTGTGGCCCCGGTCCTGCAGGTTGAGGACTTCCCAGGAGAGGCGTCCCTGGCTCCTCTCAGTGTCCCGGGACCAGTCCGGGAGAGGGAGGGGTGCAGGGTGCTGCCTGAAGGTGGGGGACATGGCAGGAACCACTGCTAGCGTTCTGGATAAAGTTCTCTCCCCATGGCGTAGGGAGCAACTTGGGAGTGCTGTTTACCAAATGCCGGGATCCTAGACTGGGGTGGGGGGTTCCCTGGTGGCTGGGGGAGGCAGGAGGGGGAGCCGGCAGGTGTCCAGGCTCCGAACCTCAGCCTGGGCGGGGCCAGGCCAGGAGCAGGGCCAGGAACAGAAAAAAATCACCACTTATGTTCTTCCTATTGAAAGTTTTACAAGTTTGCTTTTTAACACTGCCATCTGTAACCTACCTGGAGCTGTTTTGTATTTCCTGTTCCCGAATGAGGTAGAGATGTGTGAAACAAGACACACACACAACAGCTAAACGATGGGTCACCTGACTCCATTACAATCATGAAGACTGTGTCAAAGGTGCATTGAGACGCCTTTACAGGAACAGAAAACCAGAACCCATTTGTTCACAACGTGCGGCCAACAAAGAACTGGTACCGAAAAGACACAGAGAATTCCTACACAACACAGGAAAGGGCCAAGCAGGCCTCTGGTGGGCTCTGTGAGTGCAAATAGGTAAATAATTCCAGAACAGGGCACGGCAGGGATCTGTTGCTGCTGCCACAAGTTATCTCGAGCACAGGGACGAAGATCGGGGCTCAGCCAGGTGTGGGGGCCCCGAGGGGATCCACTCCTCGCCATCCCAGCTTCCAGAGGCGCCCACTTTCCCAAGCTCGGGGACCCTCTGTGCAAGGCCAGCCAGGCACCCCTGCTTCTCACGCTGCTGTCCCCCTGGTTCTCGGCCTCCACCTTCCTCTTCTACTTGTAAGGCCCCTGTGGTTTCACTGGGCCCACAAGACCATCTCCCCATCTCGAGGTCCAAATACTTCAAATCCCCTGTGCCGCAAAATCTACCACATTCACAGGTTCTGGGGGGCGTGGACCTCTCTGGGGGCCGTCTTCCTGCCCACCACATGCCTAATGTCTGCATTGCTTTTCACAGCGGCCCTCACCACCTGGAAGATACACAGGAAAAGTTTAACAAAGATTAGTGCTGGTGATACCAGAAAAACAAAACAATACTAGCATATCCGTACTTATTTCACATAAAAACAGTATTTTCACCAAAAATGGCTCACAATTCATATGACACAAATACCAAGGCAACTTAACATCCAATGCATTTAAAATAACATACACTTGGGGCACCTGGGTGGGTGGCTCAGTTGGTGAAGCGTCCGCCTTCGGCTCAGGTCATGATCTCAGGGTCCTGGGATCGAGCCCCACGTCGGGCTGCCTGCTCGGCGAGGAGCCTGCTTCTCCTTCTCCCTCTGTCTGCTGTTCCCCCTCCTTGTGCTCTCTCTCTGTCAAATAAATTTTAAAAATCTTTAAAAAAATAAAAATAAATAAAATGACATAAACAAATTACAAAACATTAAATGAATCGTAAATTCATAAAGGTAAAGACTGTAATTCATCATTCAATAGATAAACTAAGGAAAAAATTTATAAAAATATTAAAAATACACTAAGCAATATGCGAGTGGAAAAATACAATTAGTAACACACATTCTTAAATGAAACAATATTTTCTTTTTAATATATGCGTGTGGAGTTATTCTTAGAAAGCATATTGTCAGCCCTAAGGGGTGACGGGAAGCAGCGGGAACGTCAGCAGCGTTCCTGGTCTCAGGGTATTGAACGCAATGGCCCGGAAGGAACAGGATCCCACGATCCCCAGGAACAGGGCATAGGTCAGGAGCCAGGAAAGTATGTAACTCCCAGTGCCCCTTCCTGCACCTGGCGATGGCCAGCGATGGCCAGCGCGCACATCCTGCTCCTCCCTTACCCCGTGACTGCCGCCCTGCATGCCTGCGCGTCTGGGAGAGTGCAGGCAGCTCGAGGGCTTCAAGGTATTTGCCCCTTTGTACTCCTGTCCCACGCCTGGAGGCATCTGTCCTTGCTTTTCTGATAAGAACAAATGCTCAGTGCGGAATCCAGCTGGTGCTGCTCTCGCAGACGCGGTCCCGCACGGCGCTCAGATCCTTGTCTGAGAGCTTGATTTCCGTGCCTGACGACATTTGGCACCTGAACAGGGACTTTTTCAGGGCTCGAAATAATCCCCATCCTGCACGTCACTCCTCAAGCCCGAGAAAGGGAAACGACGTCCGCTACAACACTTGACGCCTGACACGGAGCCACGATTGAACTCGCTTTTCTCTTTCTTTCAGGCACGTGGAATTTTACTTTCAATTTCTCTCTGATCTGTTTTTCTGTTATAAACGCGTCAGTTATGGGAACATCTTCCAGTAAGCAACAGGCTGTCCGTAGGGAGCAACTGCATCGGCCGCCGCTTTCTACGGGGCAGGAACTGATAGGACATAACGCAAGTGTGTCTGTAATAGGTCAGCTGGCCCCCGGGACCCGCCCGAGGGCTCTTCCTCAGCTGAGGGCTGGGGACGTGTGCGCAGACGGCTGAAAAATGCACTGGGTCCCCTTAAAGCTTCTCATTTGCATACATGGAATCTTTGCCCGATAGCTATCCACTCTTTACAGAAAAAAACCCACCCCATCTAGTTGGCAGGACCTCACTCCTCCCCCTTCAGATCGGCCAACGCCGCCCCGTCTCGGCAACAGCCCCGATGAATGGAACCCCCAACACCCCACCGGAGGCTCCAGTATTAACCCCCGATGGATCCCCTCCTCCGCCCTCTCTAGCGCGGAAAATAAAGGGGTCAAGGACACTGCCTGCTTCTCCGTGGTGGAGAAAACATTAAAGGAGCCCAAGTACAGGAAGGCTTCATTGGCTGTCCTTGGGCCCAGGCACGAGCGCCACCCCGGGGTCATTTACGTTCCAGGTCTTCCAGGAGCCTCGGAGCGGCCGCGAGAACGGGCTCTCAAGTACTTCCACGAGGGGCATTATGGAAGGGACAGGCGGTGGAGATGACATGACCCCTTGGCACGGCAAACATCAATCAAAATGGTGGTTAACGCCACCCCGTATTCTTCACGGCTGCACGAATCTCGAGGTGCTGCTCGGATACCTGCCATGGGCAACCTGACAAATAACACGCCATTCCAAGGGCTTCTAGGACTGTGGTTCGAAGGGCACGTCGGCAAGTAGCGGATGCGGCCCCTAACACGGCCCGGACTCCAGATTCTCAGACCCCATCTGGCTCCTTCGCTACGGTTCGGCAAGGAGCCAATGAACCCTGTATGACCTTTACAGAGAGACGACAAACTGCACAAACACTTCTGACGACACAACGGGCCTAGGAAATGCCAGTCAGCACCGCCAGAAGGGGCTGGCACCATTAAGAGGCCAGCGCCCAAACGCTGTGGAAACGACGCGAGCCTGCCAAAATGCGGGCGCCGTCTCGTAGGGCAGTATTGCTCGCCTCCGCTTTGAGACCTCAAAAATGCTGTAAATGCGGCAAAGAGGGACGTTTTCAGAAACAAGGCCGACAACAAGAGCGGAAACGTCCCACTCAAAAATGCCCCAAATGTAAAAAGGGCTATCACTGGGCTAACCAATGCCAGTCCAAGTCCGACTCGCAGGGAAACCCCGTTGGGAAACTTGAAGAGGGGCGCTGGTTCCCGAGCCCCCATGCAAACCGGGAGCCAATCCTCGAACCCGAACGCCCAAATGTGGAATGTCAACGCAAAGACATGGGTCCCCAAAACGTCCAACAACCCCTTCACCCCAGACGACACCGAGTGATAGACGTGCTCGCTGCAGACAGCGCAGGACTGGACCCGCCTCTTGCTTTGATGTGACCTTTAAAATGGTTGGGGAAGCAAAAAAGGCCCCCACAGGCATAGTTGGTCCTTTGCCACCCAGAAAAGCAGGAATAATTTTGGGGCACTCTAGCACAACTATCCAAGGCATATTCATTCTCCCCGGGGTTACTGATCCCGATTACAGAGGGGAAATTCAAATAACATTGACTTCTTTTACCGATACAGAAATACCGCCACAGACCGCAGCAGCACAGTCGCTCCTGCTTCCTTACTGGGCCCCCAAACAGTCAAAATAGACAAAGACATGATAAGGGCTTTGGCAGTACCAGTGCGAAGCAGGAGGCCTTTTGGGCTCTGCCCATCCAGGACACACGACCCACATTACAAATTACAATTGCAAAAAGAACTATGAAAGGCTTAATAGATCCTGGGGCCAACGCACCTGTCATTCAAGCCCAAGACTGGCCAACCGAAGTTCCCCTTGTGCCCACTTCACGAACTCTTACCAGAGGAGGGGGACAAGACAGTCCCCTACAAAATAAATTTGCTGTTGTATGCGCTGATATGGAAGGGCACCGAGCCATCACAAGACCTTTTGTCCCAAACATCCCTGTTTCTCTCTGGGGAAGAGACTTATGAAAGCAATGGAATCTTTCCTTGCAAACAGATTTATGCAGACGGCCATTGCTGCAGAAATGCCCCCACTCAAGCTGTCTTGGAAACCAGGTCCCCCTGCGTGGGTGGAGCAATGACCTGTAAAAGGGGACAAACTAAAACCCCTACTAAGCCGAGTGGAATTAACTCCTGGACGTAGAGAACCTTCGACCAGCCCACGGAATACTCCTCTCTTTTGTATCCCCCAAAGTCAGGCAAATGAAGACTGCTACATGATTCATGGGCAGTTAATGCTCAAATGATTCCCATGGGGCCCTTACAGTTTGGTCTTCCAAATCCTTCCTTACTCCCTTCAACTCAGTCTCATTGGGATTGATCTCCAAGATTGCTTCTTTACTATCCCCTTGCACCCCGAGGATAAAGAAAAATGTGCCTTCTCAGTCCCCACGATCGACAATCACAGAGCTGTCCAAAGACACCAATGGAAGAATCTGCCTCGGGGGTGGAGAAGAGCCCCCCCCCCAGGTGTCAGTCTTTTGTCAGGGCAGCCCTTCAACCCACCAGAAATAGATTCCCACGCATACGGATTCATCATGACATGGAAGATATCTGCTTGCTTCAGATAATAACACCCTTCTCCGTACGTGTTTACGATTTCTTATTGATTCAGTCACCGCCGCGGGTTTGCTCACCGCTCCTGAGAAAACACCACCGGCAGCTCCACGGAGTATCTGGAGTATAGGCTCGCGTCGCAGACAGTCACTGCTCGACAGATCGCTGTCCGTTTTCCGTCGCCACTTCACTTTTAGCTCACTCCTTGGGCACAGCTGCGTCCCACTCTAGAAATTCCTACTTGCCAGCTGACCTCCCTCTTTAACTTATTACAGGGAGATCCAAACCCTGCGTCCACACGATGGATGACGCCTCGAGGAAACCAACGAGATCTGTTATTCCAACGACGAACCTCTACTTTGTCAGACCGCAGAGATCGCTCTGCCCGCGTAACTGTCCTTGCCTTGAACACCCCTCACTCCCCTTACAGGGTAATCTGCCAAGTTCTGCCTGATAAATGCCTTGTTCTTGAAAGGCTTTTCCTCCCAGCCCAACCCAAACACAGGGTCGCCTCTCACCTCTCTCTTGGATTGCAGCTCCTATGAGAGGGTCGGAAAAGAATAATTCAGCTAACTGGCTTTGATCCCCAATATATCTACTAGGCATCAGCAAAGAAGAAAAGCACGACCTACGGATACATGATGGAAAGTTCCAAACTGCAGTGGCTAATTTTATGGGTCAATTTATCTTCCTATTGCCCTCAGATAAACGTATCCAGAGCCTTAAATATTTCCACCTGTCCTCCTACTCTCTCATTTCTAATAAACCCTTATCTGATGCTCTTACAGCCCCAAAGCAGCCGCAGGAGGGGCTGTAACATGGAAACAGGAATAAATGGAAACAGGCCTACAGAGCTTTACCATATCCGCTCACAGGGCAGAACTGGCTGCTGCCATTCTTGCTCTAAAGGTCTTTTCTCGAACACCTCTTGATCTAATAACAGACTCCCACAATTACTGGGACCTCCCTGCCGCCGCTCTTAACACACACACTAACCGCCCTCTACTATGTCTGTTTCTTGAAGCTCGGTCATTGTTACAACACAGGCTTCCCCGTTGTTTGCCCTTCACGGGCAGTCGTTCTCATCAACCCGGGCCTCTTGCGGAGGGCCACAATCTTGCGGATTCCTGACTTACTGGATCTTAATTCTCCTCTGCCTTGGATTCTCACTCCTTTCTTAGCCAAGGGGCAGTCTCTCTTTCACAAGCAAAACACATCACACGCTTCTGTCCCAACCGCCAGTGATTTTCTTCTGCTCATCTTCCTGGAGGAGTCAGTCCCTGTGGTTTATCCACAAATCAACCATGGCAAATGGACATGACCCGTTTCCCCTCATTTGTTACTACTGCTACTTACCCTGGATATATATGGGCCTCTGCTCAGAGCGGTGAAGCTCCTCTCATGTCATCAGTCATCTTTTGCAATGCTTTGCCAAAATGGGCATCCCCCAAAAAACGTAAACAGACAATGGCCCAGCTTATATGCCCCATCGCATAACCCAATTGCTAAATACATGGGGAATCACACATTCCACTGGCATTCCCCCACAATCCTCCAGGTCAAGCCACTGTTGAACGTGCCAACAGTATCTTGAAACTACTGCATAAACAAAAAGGGGGAACTGAGGCCCCCAAAATGAGAGTAATGAAGGCACTGTTTACTATTAATCACTTACAACTAGACAAACATTTTAATTCGGCTCATTCAAAGCATTTTCGGGTTGAGGAACCCCTTCCCAAACTGCAAGTATGGTATAGACTGCCCAACGGCCGGCCACGGGGGAATGGCCCGGCACCTTTACTCACCTGGGGGAGAGGTCACGCTGCTGCACTTTCTCCACAAGGTCCTCTGTGGCCACCCGCTCGGCTGATAGCTGGCGCGAGGAACTCAAACACCGGCTTCCACGCTTCAGCCTGAGGTCGGTAACTCCACCAGCCGGCATGCCATCAGCCGAGAGGAGGAAGAATGAACCAACACCTATCAAAGACCTCTCACAGGGTGATGCAGAACAGGTCTTAGGGATCCCACTGGCAGCTCTCTTAGCCATCAGGGCTGTAGCCGCTACCACGGCAACCACTGCCACATCTTTGGCTCCCTCCCTCCAAAGGGCACAACAAGTGCATTCATATATGCAAAACACTACAACTGATTTAGAAGAACAGGTCGAAATTAACAAATTTTAGCTAGACTGCTGGCTTTAGAAGCCGCTGTTGTCTGGTTAGGAGAACATCACCAAGCACTCTGGACCAGATCCCAATTAACCTGGGACTCGGAGTTGACATCCTACTGCATTACTTCAATTCCCTACAGCAAGTCTTGGGGGCAACTGAAAATTCATCTTAATTAAGCCTTTTCCTCCTCCTTGAATCTGTCCATTGAAAATCTTTTTTTTTTTTTTCTTTTTTAAAGATTCTATTTGTCAGCGAGAGAGAGAGAGAGTGCGCATGCACAAGCTGGGGGGGTGCAGAAGGAGAAGCAGACTCCCGGCTGAGCAGGGAGCCTGATGCCGGACTCCATCCCAGGACCCTGGGATCATGCCCTGAGCCAAAGGCAGACACTTAACTGACTGAGCCACCCAGGCATCCCTCTCCATTGAAAACCTAAAACTTAGGTTACAAGCACAAATACAGGAACTCCAACAAGAAAGTCAACAAGCTACCATTAATGCTCTCAATTTCATTTCTACCTAGCTCTATCCAAAAAACTGGTTTTCTGAACTCAAACCCCGCTCTTGGTTTCACACGGCTGTACTGCTTATACTGATCTCCTTTCTCTTTACAGTCATCAAGGCAAGCCTCTCCTGCTGTTCCGCCTGGAGGACCCAAAACACACTTGTAGCAACCACGCAGATCCTCGTCACCCCCTTCAATAGCCCACCTACATATCCCACTAAACAAAAAGGGGGGCTGTGGAGTTATTCTTAGAAAGTATATTGTAAACCCTAAGGAGTGAGTGTGGAAGCAGCAGAAAAGTCAGCAGCGTTCCTGGTCTCAGGGTATTGAACGCAATGGCCCGGAAGGAACAGGATCCCACGATCCCCAGGAACAGGGCATAGGTCAGGAGCCAGGAAAGAATGTAACTCCCAGTGCCCCTTCCTGCACCTGGCGATGGCCAGCGCGCACATCCCGCTCCTCCCTTACCCCGTGACAGCCGCTCTGCATGCCTGCGCGTCTGGGAGAGTGCAGGCAGCTCGAGGGCTTCAAGGTATTTGCCCCTTTGTACTCCTGTCCCACGCCTGGAGGCATCTGTCCTTGCTTTTCTGATAAGAACAAATGCTCAGTGCGGAATCCAGCTGGCGCTGCTCTCGCAGACGCGGTCCCGCACGGCGCTCAGATCCTTGTCTGAGAGCTTGATTTCCGTGCGTGACGACATATGTGCTGAAGGGAGGACTATTTTCTCTTAATTTTGTTTAAAGAGAGGGAGGGAGCGAGAATCTCAAGTAGACTCCAAGCCCAGCGTGAAGGACGCAGGGCTCGACCTCATGACCTTGACATCATGACCTGGGCCGAAATGAAGAGTCAGAGGCTTAACGGATGGTCCAAGCCAGCCAGGCGCCCTTGGACTGCTCAGGGTCAGACGCGGGTGGGGTCAGGGGCTCCACTGCTTAGGGTTGGACAGGGTTGGGGGGGCCATCACTGCTCGGGGTCGGACCCGGGGGACGCGCCGCTCCGCTGCCGTGACCCGGTCGGGCGGCGGGTCCCGGGCCCCCGAGCAGCCGCAAAGGCCCGCAGAGTCCTTTCCCGTCAACGAGACACCTCCCGGCCGCTCTTCTCCCAGAGGCGCCCGGGGCTCGTACTGTGTCGCGGGGCCTCCCCTTCCGGCCCGGGCCGGAAGGGGCGCGCCGTGCCCCGGAAGCGCCCCGGGAGCGGCGGCGGAAGTGGCGGCGCGATGGCGGCGGCGGCGGCTCCCGCGCCCGAGGCCTGGCCCGAGCTGGAGCTGGCCGAGCGCGAGCGGCGGCGCGAGCTGCTGCTGACGGGGCCCGGGCTGGAGCAGCGGGTGCGCGCGGCGGGCGGGCGGCTGCCGCCGCGGCTCTTCACGCTGCCGCTGCTGCACTACCTGGAGGTGAGCGGCTGCGGGAGCCTGCGCGAGCCGGGCCCGGGCCTGGCGCAGGGCCTCCCGCAGCTGCACAGCCTCGTGCTGCGGCGCAACGCGCTGGGGCCCGGCCTGAGCCCTGAGCTCGGCCCGCTGCCCGCGCTGCGCGTGCTCGACCTCTCGGGCAACGTGCTGGAGGCGCTGCCGCCGGGCCAGGGCCTGGGCCCCGCCGAGCCGCCGGGCCTCCCGCAGCTGCAGAGCCTCAACCTCAGCGGCAACCGTCTGCGCGAGCTGCCCGCCGACCTGGCGCGCTGCGCCCCGCGCCTGCAGACCCTCAACCTCACGGGCAACCGCCTGGACGCCTTCCCCGCCGAGCTCTTCCGCCCCGGCGCGCTGCCGCTGCTCAGCGAACTGGCGGCCGCGGACAACTGCCTCCGGGAGCTCAGCCCGGACATCGCGCACCTGGCGTCGCTCAAGGTCAGCGGGGAGCGGCGGGGCGGGGCGGAGCCCTGGAGGCGCGGCGGGGATGGACCTGCTCCCGGAGCCGGGCCGCACTCCCATGCCGGGGCCTCCAGCCTCGCGGGCCTGGCTCCACTGGCGCCGCCCTCTGCGACCCGCTGTTGGGGAGTTGTTGGCAATCTCGGCTCCCGTCCCAGGTCGGGAGAAGGTCAGCAGTACGGCCCCATGTCTAAGTGTCTCTAGCTCCAAACATTTGTGATTCCGTGACCGTGGTGGGTGGGGAGGCGGCCCCGGGCAAGGCTCGGAGATGTGAAGTAACGGGAATTCCCATAGTGCAGCTCCCTGTGATTTCATGTAAGGTATTTCCTTCAGCCCTGACGACTGCCTTCCAAGGGAAGAGATTGTTACTCCTGTTTTACAGAGGCCGGAAGGGGTTGTTCAGAGTCAGCAACAAATACTTTGGGTTTTCCTCTAGACTCCCTTGTCCAGGAGCTGCTTACTGACCCCTCCCCAGGCCCCAGCAAAATACTAGGCGGACAGGTGTCCATTAGGCCTGCGGGGTGTAGTGGGGAGGATGGAAGTTGCCCGGCCACACCTATATCCAGTCCAGAAGCTCCTGTGCAGCCCTGTTTCCCCTGTGTCTTCCCATTTCATCCTTAAAAAGGCAGACTTGTATTTCTTCTTCCTCCTACTTTCATCCTTTAATGCAGATTTTCTTAAGCAATAACATATGTCTACGCTTTAACAGCTGGTCTATTTCAGCAGGAGTTACTCTTAAGATACTGTCAACTGATCTTACAAATGTGTGTATATGTCTGTATACATATCTAAGTCCGTGTCCGCTTGGGTGTATGGACGTGTGTGTGTTTGTAGTTGAGAGAGTGCCACGTGCTTGCTGGCCTTTGCAGAGCGAGGCTGTGGGGGTGACTCCCGGGTCACTGTGGTCATCCAGGGCTGGAGGCTTCGCTTTGTGGCTGCGGTGTGACAGACCACGTACAACACGGTTCACTCCATCTTCCCATCTGTCAGATTTCGGTTTTCCGGAAGGTCAGCATACCGGATGCGCAGCTGAGTACAGGCCATGTGAGTGCAGTCAGTTCTCCTTCCTTCAGATCCAGAATGGCTTCCCGGTGGTCAGGTCTGCTCTGAATGTCTGTACTCGTGTGCGGCACCCACCAGTGACATCCGTGGCTTCCGTTGTGTCTGGACACCATCGTTCAGGGCATGTGTCCTCTGCCAACCCCTCCCCCCGCCATTGCTAGGCTTCTGTCGATCTCTTCCAGCTGAAGAGGGCTGTGCGTGTCGCGGAGGGTGTTTTGCCAGAGCTAGTTGGAATCCCTTTTGGACTTAGATGTCCTCCGGGGGCCTTTCTAAGATGATGTCTCGGTGAGCAGTTGCTGCACGCATGCCGGGGTTGTGCGTCCAGATGTCCCTGCTGGTGCTGCGGGAATGCAGCTGGGGTGCAGGAGACTGAGCTCGGAGGCAGAAGTGTGGGCGCTCCCAGCATCTCGTGGCCATGCCGCTGGTTCCTGCACTGTGTCTTTGCCTGTGAGAGGCTTGTGGGGACGCCACAGGGCCGTGAACAGGGAGGTTGCGGTACTGCGCGGGCCGTCCGCCACTGCAAGACCAGGCCAAATCCTTGCGCCAGAACAGCCAACAGTTGCTCTATGTGTGACGGTCTCCGCCGGGGCTGGCGCAGCTGAGCGCCGCTCTGCTCGCTGGCTCACGGTCATGAGTGCCTGCGCTCAGCTGGCCGTGAGCTCAGGGCTGGGCCCAGCTGGAACGCTGTGATGGCTGCTCTGTCTCCAGGATGTCCTGGCGCCGCTCTCTGCCCCGCAGGCTAGTCCACTTCTTACGTGGCAGCTCAGGGCTCCTGGGAGCACCACTTCGAGAGGACTCCTTGAGGAGGAGGCTCGGAGCTGGTAGCCTGGCACTCCCACTGCACCTGGCAGATGAAACGAGTGAAGGCCCGTTACGTTCCTGGGGAGACTTCACCCAGGATGTAAATTCCTGGAGGCACCGGTTCCCTAGGAGCCACCGGAGAAGCCACAGACAGGCCTCTGCTTGTCGCCTCCCTCACTTCCTGAGGGGGGAGACAAGTGCCTCGGTGCGCCCTCCCCCAGGGAGCTGTCCCAGGCGGTGGCCCCAGACTCAGACCCGACTGCCCTGAAGGCCTGGCCCTCTTCCCCACTCTGGCCACCAGTGACAAAGGAGCCCAAGAGATGGCTGAGTCCTCACCGGCTGGTTAACGGCCTGTATTGAGCCCGGTTCCATCGCTATCCTGGTGTCTGGCCATTCAGCTTGGCTCCCCACAGGGGGCCTCGGAGCATCTGGAGGGGTTTCTCCCTGGGGGCATCTGTCCTTGCACTGGGGTTCTGTCACCTGTGGGGCCCAGCTGCCAAGGCAGTGGTGCACCAAGCCTGGCGGCCCCTCACGTCACTCCTGCCTGCGTCACAGGTGACTGACCCCAGCCTGGGCTCTACCCAGCCAGGGCTGACGGGGACAGGCGGGACACATGTCCCCAGGGTTTCCCCACCCCTTGCCCTTGCAGGTGCCCGCCCCCATTGGGGCCACCCAGGTCACTCACGTGGGAGTCCCCACGGAGAGGTTAAACTCGGAATGTGAAACTCTGCCCGGCGCGCAGACACACCGCAGTATAGAAGCCGTTCCTCCGTCTTCGTGTCTTCCCCAGTGGCTGCGGAGGTGACAGCCGGCTCGGTGCCTGGGCGGGGTCCAGGTACCCTCGGGCTGGCATGCCCGCAGGAATGAAGACAGTCCCTAGCGTCCCTCCAGAAGTGGCGTATGAGTGTCAGGTTGGCACAGCCAGGGATTTAGGAGCCCTTCCCCGGCAGCATGGCCCTGCAGCGGTGATGTTCGCAGAGGCGCTCAGCAGCCCAGGCCAGGTCAGCCGTCTGTGTGACCTGCAGGAAGGGAGCAGACGGTGTCTCGGCGTGTTGGCTCCAGGCAACAGGCAGGTTTCGGGGCACCAGTCCACGTGCAGTTCATTCCACTCTGCGTTTCGTACCCTTCGGGGGCACGCACCGTCCAAACTTGGCCTCCTGCCCTCCTGCACTGTTGCCTGTCGTCTCCGGGCACCTCCTGGGGCTCCCTTGTTCCCTTAGTGTTCCTTTTCTAGGCGTGAAACCCTCCTGAGTCTGCTGCTCTTACCTGCTGGTGTCCACGTTTCTGCAGGGCCCCCAACCTCCAGAACCCTGATCTGCCGACCCCCCTCCCTGTCCACATTCCCACAGGGTCCCGCACAGGGCCTGAGCTGCTCTCTGGGCCCTGACTGCCTCCCCTGCCTACTACTCTGAGATATCCACGATTTGCTCATCCTTGCACCTGAAAGAAGCCCCCCACCCAGGACTCTCGTGCCGTTGGCCCCTGTAGTGGGGGCGGCAGCCAGTGAGGTGCAGCCCCCCAGTCTCCCCTCCTTGCCGACTCTTCTCTGCTGCCAGCACATGGCGTCCACCTGGCTGGCCCGTTTCATGCAGCAGTGAGGGTGCCCCTGACGGAGTCCTCAGGCTGGCCAGAGCCCTTCAGACAGTGTGGCGGACCCCAGAGCTGTGTGTGCGGGTGGAGCTAGTACAGGCTACCCCAAACCTGACCTCAGAACACCAGCCCCTCGCTGCTGCTCACAAGCCTCCGGGTGGTGGGGACCTGGAAGGGCCCGATAGAGTCCACCTACCCCACCCTTCCCGGTCCTGCTGCAGCGAGGAGAAAGGCCCGGTGAGGCACAAAGTGGCCACAGCTGTAGGAAATAGCATTGCCCACAGCCCCTCGGGGCCACTTGGCCCCCCAAGGGTGACTGATGGCCAGGTCTGGCTTACGTCCGTCCATCCTCCCTCCCTCCCTCCCGGTCCTGAGTGCGGAGTGGAAGGCTGTTCTAGTCGCTCTCTCTCTCTGAGCTCTGGTACAGCCTTTAGAGGCTTCTCAGTGACACCCGCCCGGCATTCGCTCAGCTGTGACAGCCCTTCTGTGCACTGGCTCTCCCGGCTTCTCAGCAGCCGCAGGATAGCCTCGTTCATAACTGGGGGCTGGCTTGTCCTTGCTACCAGCCAAAGCAGACAGCGTCTTCTGGATCCTCAGAGCCCCTGCTCCCTTTTCAGCTCGTGATAAAGTCCGTCACCAGCTTTGTTGGGGCCTGTTACATCCCAGTCAGGGCTGGGACTGGTGCCAGCCTAGCCACCAAGTGTGAGCACTTGCTGGGGCAGGGGGGCTGCCCGCCAGCATTGCTTTGACTCTAGGCACCGTCCAGACAGGCCCCCTCTGCTCCAGAGCTCTCCCCAAGCCACTGCCCCTTGCCACCTCACTTTCCAAACACTGGTCCCCTGTGCTCATGCCAACTGACCAGATAACAGGTTTCTCCCAAGGCTGCCCCGTCTGGTCTCAGCCGTGCCGAGCAGGGCAGTCCTGAGCTTCCCAGTGGCCCGGGAGGAGAACGTGATAGAGGCAGTCCATGTACAGTCCCAGTGCTGCCTGGGCCAGGACCGCCACTGGCACGGTCACGCTGGGAAAAGATGGGGCGGCGGCTGGCCTCTTCCCGGGGGGGCCAGTCCCCACCACAGCAGCAGAAGGGGAAGCAGAGGACCTGCCGCAGACCCACCTACTAGAAGACAGCTCCGTTAGTGTCCCTGCTGTGGGCGGGATGACCCCGCAAGGTGGCTGTTTTGATGGTTTCCCTCATTTCGGGGATACTGATGCCAGCCATGCGTTTTTGTCCAAGCCCAGTCATTAACAGTGATGGAAGGTTCTTCTGCATGGGCCAAAGGGCTTCACGAGCCGCCTTGTGGCGCTGACAGCTGTGGCACTAAACCCTTCCTGGGTCAGGATGGGAGGCCGAGAGCCCAGGCCAGCATCCTTGCACGCGGGTGGAGCTGAGGTCTCTGCTCCAATTTGTTGCTGGGGACTTCGTATTGCTATATGAAGAGTAGTGCTTGTTACTCATGCTGTGCTCTTTGTAACCCCTTTAATTTAAAAAGTGTGAGCACCATTTTGTGGGGAACCTCTCATCTCAAGTACTTACCTGTTCATGACCACACGTTCCCCTTTCTCTGTCACCTTCGTCCATCAGGATAGTTGTCGCCACGAGGAGCCTTGCAGGGGAGCAGGAAGAGGAAGACGAGCGTTCCCCGCGGTGGGGTGGGGGTTGCTGGCAGCCATCACCGTCGGCTGCGTGGTCGTGGTAGCAGGTGTCAGTCTGGGCGCAGAGCTGGGGACAGGCCATGTGGGGTGGGGCAGTGCTCGGGAGGCGGTGTGTGACCGCAGGCCCTCCGTCTTCCTCCCAGACACTGGACCTCTCCAACAACCAGCTCAGTGAGGTCCCGGCGGAGCTGGCCGACTGCCCCAAGCTCAAGGAGGTCAACTTCCGGGGGAACAAGTTGACGGACCGGCGGCTGGAGAAGATGGTCCACGGCTGCCAGACCAAGTCCATCCTGGAGTACCTGCGCAGTGGAGGCCGCGGTGGTGGGCGGGGCAAGGGCAGGGCGGATGGCCAGGACAAGGACGAGGCCCGCAGGAGGCGGCGCGACAGGCGGAGGAGGGAGAGTGGTGAGGGGGAGGAGGACGAGGAGGACACCACCCGCAGGCTGCTGCTCCGGATCCTGCACGTGTCCGAGAACCCCGCCCCGCTGACCGTGCAGGTCAGCCCCACGGTCAAGGATGTCCGGCCGTTCATCGTGGGGGCCGTCGTGAGAGGCATGGACCTGCAGCCTGGGAACGCGCTCCGACGGTTCCTCACCTCCCAGGTGGGTGCATGCGGCCTGGTGTCGCAGTGTGTGTGCACAGAGCAGGTCAGACCTGGGCCTCGGTACCGGGGCTGCCTGTGGGGGTGGGCGCCGTCTGCTCGTCCACAGAGACCGTTGCAGTCCTGCTCGTTTCTGAAGTCAGCTTTGTTACAGTGGGAGATCGACGTTTCCCCGAGTTTCTGATGGCTTGGGGGATTTTCTGATTTCTGTAATAGTATGAAAATCGTCAGCTCTTGCCAGCTGTTGTCACGGTAGAGGAACGTCCTGATTTGTTTTTCTGTGCAGTCTGCCCAGCTTTTAAAGTAGAAGCCACATCTTTGATGTTTGCAGACCCCCCACCATGGCCCTGTGGGGACGACGCAGCTTTCCCGAAGTCCGTGTCTTGTGTGCTCCCAGCCAGGAGTTTAGAACTCAAACATGAGTGTTTTCGAAGAAAAACGTGCTGGGGATATTTTTCTTTTTAAGTCCTATTTTTGTTTATTCAGTCATAAATTTTAGTTCAGGAAGGGTTCTTTGAAGTCTCAGATCCTCTGTTACAGAAAGAAGAAATTCTGGGGCACCTGGGTGGCTCAGTCGTTAAGCATCTGCCTTTGGCTCAGGGCGTGATCCCAGGATTCTGGGATCGAGCCCCACATCGGGCTCCCTGCTCTGCTGGAAGCCTGCTTCTTCCTCTCCCACTCCCCTTGCTTGTGTTCCTGCTCTCGCTGGCTGTCTCTCTGTCAAATAAATAAATAAAATCTTTAAAAAAAAAAAAAAAGAAGAAATTCTACCCCTGAACAAATAAGAGCGTTTTCCAGTGACCATTCCACAGGATGCATTTGGGGCAGGGAGGCCGCGGGAGCAGGCAGAGGGGCATGGCGCGGGGTGGCCAGGGCGCTTGGGTGCTGAGCTCCGCGGGTCTTGGTTACAGACGAAGCTCCATGAGGACATCTGTGAGAAGAGAACGGCAGCCACCATCGCGACCCACGACCTCCGGGCCGTGCGCGGGCCCCTGCTCTACACCACCCGCCCGCCGCAGGACCTCAAGGTGACGTCACATGCCCCTCTCCCCGTTTGCTCCTGTTCCTTTTGCGGTTTTCAGTGACCCGCACGCACTAGTGAGGGCGCACCTGCGCTCTGGGACAGCATCTGACGCTGCCCGGCGAGTACAGCAAGTTGTGCCCGGGCCGTGTGGACGGTTGTGAAAGTAAACTCATCAGAGTAGGGAGTGACTTCCAAGTGGTTTCCCTCATTTGCTCAGCTTTCACCAAACACTGTGGTTTATGTCCCGATTGCAAAACCCGTCCTTTGGAGTTGACTCGCGTGAACTTGGTTCATCGAAGTCCCACCACGGTCTGTTACTCCCTGTGGTGCACCGGGGTCCCCAGCGGCTGCCTTGCGGTCCTGGTGCCCAGCTGCACGCCTGGCTTGACGGGCCGCGGGCCCTGCCCCTCCCCCTTCGGCCCTCTAGGGGCCACAGGCCTGGGAGATGCCATTGCATGGGGCAGGTTGAAGGTTAAGCTTGGCTTCGAGAGGACGGGTGTGTGTGGCTGTCAGGTCCCTGAAGGGCCTCTGTGGCCCCCTCGTGCTCACGCCACCATCCCAGGGAGAATGGAGGGCAGAGCCGAGAGGAGACGCTGTGCCGATGGCCACATGAGCGGAGGCCCGGTGTCGTGTGGTGGCCTTGGCTCTAAGGGGAGCTTGTTTCCATCCGAGCTCACCACCGGGTGTTCACCCCACAGATCGTCCCCTTGGGGCGCAAAGAAGTCAAGGCCAAGGACCTGGTGCGGCAATTACAGCTGGAGGCCGAGGAGCACAGGAAGCAGAAGAAGAGGCAGAACGTGTCGGGCCTGCACAGGTGGGCAGGCCTCCCCTGCGGGCGCCGCACCCACCCTGCCGGGCGCACCTCGGCCTCCACTTCACTCACGCGCTGCCGTAACTTGAGACTTTTCCTCACGGGTGTTAAATCTCCCACACTTCATCCCTGTGCTGTTAGGGATTCTTGCGTGAGGTACAAGGAGCCGCCTCTTCTCGGTGGAGCCGGGGCTCGGACGCTGCTTTGGGGAGAACAGGCTTCCTTGGGCACGCAGGCCCTTCTGGAGTGACGGGTCCTCCTGCACGGGGGCAGAGGAGGGCAATGTGGTCACAGCCATCACGCCCACGGCATTTTGTCCACACCACCAGCGGCTCGAGTTGGGGTATGGGCGGCCCGCTGCACTAGGCCTGCGTGAGCACGGGCTCTCGCACGTCTTCTTCCCAAGCTCCGAGACGCCCTGACCTTACACTGACTTGCTCAAGAGCTTACGTTTGTCCGGCATGACCCGTAGGCGTGCGTCCCCATGGCCTCCCCTGTGTTTCTCCCCCACAGATATCTGCACTTACTGGACGGGAAGGAGAGTTACCCCTGCCTCGTGGATGCGGATGGTGACGTGATCTCTTTCCCACCGATAACCAACAGCGAGAAGACGAAGGTAGGGCAGGGCCTGTGTGTGTCCGTGTGTCTGGGGCCGCTCCACCGTGACATCCTGTCTGCACGCCAGACCGTGCAGGCCCCGAGCCCACGCCGCTCAGAGGCCCCGTCTCCAGAGCCTGTGTCCCTGTCACATGCGGGGCGGCACCAAGCGTCACCGTGTGTGCGTCCCTGCCTCTGCCTGGGAACGGGACAGTCCTGGTTTTCGTGGCACCATTGTTTCTGGGTTTTTCCTCAGAGCGCCTGCTGATGTCTCTGGTAACTTTATTCTTCTCTGACACCCCTCTGATTTCTTTTTAAGATTAAGAAAACAACTTCTGATCTGTTTTTGGAAGTAACAAGTGCTACGAGTCTGCAGACCTGTAAAGAGATCATGGACGCCCTCGTGCTGGTGAGTCCGTCCTGTTGCCCAGTCGGCACTCTGGCCATGAAGGACGGATGGCGCGCCCCCCATCTTCCTGCTGCCCCTCACGCACAGGGCTGCCCCAGTCACCCCTAAAATGGTATTTTTCCTTTGCAGAAGATGGCAGAAATCAACAAGTACACGCTAGAAAATAAAGAGGACGGATCCCTTTCAGATCCCGAAGCTGACGTGGTCCCTGGACAGCCTCCGGGTCCCAACGCGAGCCCAAGTGCCGAGAAGGCCGGGAGCACCCCGCTGGTGGTGGAGCAGGTCCGGGTGCTGGACGAGGACGGGCACCTGAAGGTGGTGTACCCCTCCAAGACGGACCTGGGCCTCACCGCTCCCCACGTGACCGTGATCCGCTGAGCCCCGGCCGCGGCATGCCCGCCAGCTCCGCCACGCAGGTCCTCAGTTGTGCCTGTTGTACTGACGTTAAGTTATTCGTTACGTTCTCACCCCGGTGGTTTTTGAGATCCATGCGTTCTGTTCGGTTGTCCAGACGGTTCTGTCCTGTTGCGGAGACGCCCCATTGTCAGGGGCTTGAATCGTTTTGCCTTTCCAGCGCTGAACTGTTTTATTAACGCTTTTTACGAAATTACTCAAATCCTGGAATTCACTGTTCAGAATGTTCTGAAATCATGTGAACACAGCAAACACCTTTGTTCAGGGGGAAAAAAAGACTCTGATGGGTTTGGATATTCAACTCTAAACTGGGAAGCCAAGCGACGGCGTTTCCGGGAGCTGCACCATTATTTTTCTACGATTCAGCAGCTTTGCGAGCTGCTCCCAACCAGCGGCGCGGCCTCGACTTGGGAGTGACATCCTGTTCCTAGCTTGCCCCAGATTGTCCTCTTTTTATGAAAAAAATATTTTTAAGGTGATCTCAGAATTGGCAAAAGCATTTTATTCTTAATATTGTGGTTGCATGTGTTAGGGTAGAGCCGCTGAGTCCCCTCGTGCGGCCGCGGAGGGAGGAGCAGACGTCAGAACGCGCAGCTCGGGGCTCGCACGCGGCTCCCTGTCACAGAATCGGCTTCCGCGGACGGGCAGGACCCTTCTGCTGTCAACGAGCTAGAGGACAGACCGCGGCGGGGGGTGGGGTGGCCGCGGGAGGCCAAGTCTGAAGTCAGCAACAGCCACAGAGCGGGGCCAGGCGAACAGTTCTTCAGCATTTTGTGTTTCCGGTTATGTCCAGGTTTGAATGTCTCGGGCCCTAGACCGGCTGTGTGAGTGTGTGTGTGTTTCTGTGCACAAGTACACTTGCACACACACCCCCCCGAGAGCCGCAGACACGGGCCAGCCACGAGGTGGGTAGGTGGTTTTGACTGACCTCCCTGCTTCGTGATCTGGCTGGGTTACGAGACACTGACT
The DNA here is from genome assembly GCF_023065955.2 of Ursus arctos. Classification (NCBI taxonomy): domain Eukaryota; kingdom Metazoa; phylum Chordata; class Mammalia; order Carnivora; family Ursidae; genus Ursus; species Ursus arctos. The sequence continues at coordinate 2,230,722 of NW_026623008.1, read as the reverse complement.
CACTGGCTTTTGGTCTTTAGTGACCTCATCTGTGTCATGTTCTGTGGCCTGCGAGACACAGTGTGTGTGTTCTGACTTGGGGAGCATTTGCAAGAGGCCCACTGAGCCCATGCGTTTAGCCATCGGAACCAGCTCACGAAGCCACGTGGTTCTCCCAGAGCTCGGCCTGCCCGCGCCGTAGGACCCAGCTCGGCTGCCTTGAGACCCCGACCCGGCTCTAGACGCCTCTTGGCCTTCCCTTCTTCGGTCCCTAGACGCAGCTGGGCTGAAGGAGGTGTGGTGGAGGGTGGCTTTTCCTTGTTCTGTTAGCCCTGGGCACTTCGGGCAGCAACCGCTGCGGGTGCCGTGGCTGGTGTGGGTCTGCAGCTGGGGGGGTGGGGGGCACATCCTGTCAGCTGGGACCTCACTGACGTGGACAGCTGCCGGCCTGTTGCCCTTCTGACGCAGCTCAACCCCATGTGAGGTCACCACCGGAAGCTGGACATCCTTCCTCTTGCCGGTCCGGCCCTCTTACAATAAATGTCATTTAATAACATTTCGGCTCCTCCCCAGTGAATCCTTTCTTGCCAGTATTTTGGGGTAGTGTCTGTGGGGAAACAGGATCCGAATGCCCCCTGTCCCAGCCCAGATCTTGCCAGCAAAAAGCAGGAGGCACTTAACTATCACACAGGCTCTGCCCCTCTGGGCCTGGAGTGGGGGGTGGACCCCCTCCCAGGGGCACCTGCCCCCAGCAGCTCTCATTCCTGAGTCTTACGTGGAGGGGAGACTGCCTGACAACTCAGCGGGGTGCTGTCCCCCTTCCTGGCCAGGGTCTGGGGGGGCCACATCTGGCAGAGACAGCTCACAAGGAGGTGGCCTGTGTCCCCAGGGCCTGGCTGCAACCTCTCGCGCAGAGGCCGGGCTGCTGGCAGAGCCCACGGAAGGGGACGTGCACGTCCACCAGGGAGTGGGCTGGTGCACCCCGCTCTCCGTCCCGAGGCTTGCTGGGCCTCAGAGCGCGCAGAGCACGAAGGCCAGATCCAGATGGCTTTTGTCATCTGCTGTTGCCCATGGGGTTCCCCCCAACCCAGGGAGGAGGTACTTGTGAGGACCCGCGGGGACCACTGGGCAGTGCTGGGCTGAGCTGGGGAGGCTCTGAGGACTGGTTCCCCACAGTGCCCCTCACGCGTGGACCACACCTGCTTGCTGCCCCCCACCCCGCTCTGTCCCCCCTCCTTGCTGGGCTCTGGCCTTGCCCCCAGCCCCTTCATCTGACCTGACCCAGGGGCTCTCAGGCAGTGGGACCCTGAAGCCTGCAAGGCGTTTGGGAAGTGAGGGGGGGCCAGAATGGCCTGAGAGAGGCCGGTGGTGGGCAGGCAGCCGCCAGGGGCCCTCCTCTCTTCTGTCCAGCTCCCTGGCCCGGCTTTCGGCAAGGGCTGCACCCAGTCTTGGGGAGACCCAGCCCCTGCACCTCAGCAGCAGACTGCCCTCGTCCTACAGCCCATGGAGGCCACGCAGCCCAGCTGTGCCCCCTCACCCAGTGCCCACCCTGTGGTGGCTCCAGCAGGGGCACCAGGGGAAGGCCGGCCAGATGGGGGTCGGCTGGTACCCCTCCCTCCTCGAGTGTGGCCAGACGGGCTGGGAGGCGGGGCCGCCTTAGAGACAGGTGCCGAGGCCCAGATGAGGGCTGGCTGGATGAGGCTCTGCCGATGCCCCTTACCCACCTTCCCTTGTCCCCACCCCACAGCAGACCCCCCATCACTGCTTGGAGACCCTAGCCCAGGCCTGCCCCCCCCCCGGCGCCACTCCCTCCTTGTGGGCAGAGCAGGGACCACCTGGGTGGTGCAGCTGTCCCCAACAGGCCAGTCTTAGGGGGTCTCTGCCCTTCCCTGCCAGCTTGGCCTCCGACACGCAGGTTTGCCATGTGACCTCCAGTCTCAGGCCCCACGAGGACAGGGACCATCCCTCACCTCCCACCCTCAGTCCTTGGGGAAAAAGCACTCTGCTAAGGTGTTTCTGGCAAGGGCCTGTGGGGCCTGAGATGTGCGCTTGTAGTCAGGTGGGGGTGAACACAGGGCCCCGGAGGGCACCTCCTGGGAACAAGGCAGGGGGACAGGACTGAACCCCTGAGCCGAGAGGCCTTGTATGTGTTCAGTAGGGTGAGGCAGGAACAGGTCCCACTCGCGGCCAGTCCTCGGGCCTGCCCCCAGGGGCTCACTTCCCACAAGAGAGTCCAGCCAGGCAAAGACACATTCCAAGGCCCAGAGCCAAGTGGGAGGGAGGACAGGCCCTTCCCACAAGCCTCCCAGTGTTGTCGAAATGCCCTCCAGCTGGCCTCACCTGGCAGGCACCTGGGGGCTGGTGGAAGAGGCCCTCACCCATCCTTCATTCAACAGACTTTTAATGGCTGCCTTGGCACAAAGGCTCCCACAGGGCACAGGGGGGGAGGCATCTTCCCACTGGATCTGCTCCCTCGAGGGAGCCAGCCCAGTCCACTACAGGGAGGACTAGGTGGTGGGTTCCAGACAAGGGCGGAGGCCCCACTGCCCACCCTGCCCAGGACTGACTTCCAGGATGGGGTCTTGGCCCTGGGAGGGTGGGCAGAGGGACACACATGACCCCTTCAGAGCCACCCTTGCAAAGAAGAGTCAGAGGACCGAGAGAGGGCAGGGGACCACCCAGGGCCACACAGCCCCACAACGTCCGCTCAGGGAGGACCCCTCCCTGGAGCTGCCAGGCCTGGACCCTCGGCAGGGGCTCTGGGGGCGTGTCCTACAGTCTCAGCTCAAACTGGCCCATGTCTCTGGGCCATGTGGTCTTGGGCTGGCCACCCACGCCAGGCACATGCACCTGTGTCCCTGTGTGCCCACGTGCCAGCCAGGGACCTCTGCACCCTGGGTCTGTGTGTGTGTCGGGGGCAGGGGCACGAGTCTGTGCAGAGAGAAAAGTCTTCTGTATACGCGATCATGTATATAGGGTTCTGTGTATACAAGGACATTCTGGTGTACGGGACGCCCGCCGAGCCCACGTCCCCACGCACGGGCATCCAGTCCCGAGCACGCGTGCTGGGTAGCCTTATTTGCACTTGTGCACGTAGTAACCAGTGAGATAGCCAAGGATGAAGACGACCCAGAAGAGGGCCACTCCACCCAGCACCTTCATGGCGATGCCCAGCTTGCCCGAGCACAGCTTCCGGGAGACCCTAGGGAGAGAAGCCCCCGCACATGAGCCCCTGAGTGGACTGGGGGGCTAGGCTGGAGGGGAGTGGGCCCTGGGGCAGGTGGACCCCGAAGAAGGGTGGCCTGTACGCTCTGCTGACTCAGGAGATAGGAGGGAGCCCAGCAAGGGAAGCCGCACATGGAGGTGCAGGGCCCAGGTTAGCTGGGACTGCTGGGGCTGGGGTGGGGGGCCTGCAGCGTGGAAGCCGCCAGAAGGGACATGGAGGTGGAAGGCTCCCCCTGCTGGCCTGTGGGCCTCCGGGCCCTCACCTCTGCCAGCTCCAGGCCTCCTCTATGCCGGACCCAGCCACCACGTGGACTTCATCCCGGCTGCGGTCATCCCACCTGCTGTACTGGACTCCGCTCTCCTGGGTCTGCATGCTGCGGGGGCTACAGAGAGGGGCAGAAGGTGAGCTGAGGCACTCTCGGGTGGGGAGACCGAGGTCCGGCGTGCAGGGCCCTGACTCCGGTGAGGGCAGTGACCGGGGCTCCATGTGGGGCTGCATTTAAGGCCAGGGTCTGCCTGGGGGTACAGGCAGGAGTGGGGAGGCACAACGGTGGGCTGTCTCCTTCCCCCGAATCTTCTTACCTGGCTTACCAGGGGACCAGGACACCAAGTGGTCAAGCCACTTGCCCAGGGTCACATGGGAGGAGGGAAAGCAGGAATTCCAACCCAGGGAGGCTGGAAACCCTTCCCTCAGGAATGTGAGAGGCTGTCTCCACCCAGCCCAGACCCGGGGGGGGGGGGGGGGGGGAGGCGGGGCACCCTGGAGGATACCGTGGGTCCTTGACCTGATAACTGCCGTCCTTCCCTCCCTATTCCTGACAGGCCCCAGAGCGTCTCCAGAGGCTGGGAGGGGAAGGGATGGGGCTGCAGCTGGTACCGCCGTCTGGCCGGTCAGGGGAGACCTGGAGCCCAGAGCAGCGCCGGCAGCTGTGTCCTGCGTCCTCCGGCCTGTCCGGAGTTGCAGCCCCTCCCCTCCACCCCGCGTGCGGGAGAAGCCGGAGCCTGGGGGCACCTGGGCCTGCGGGGAGTCCAGGGGCTGGAGATGCAGGGGCCTCTCTTCTAGGGACCCCCTCCCACAGAATCCTGGAGAGAGGCTTAAAGGCACAGCAGGCCACTGAATGGCAAGAGCCAACCCAGAAACTCAGGAGACCTGGCAGTTCGTCAACTCCTGACATGCCTCTGTGTCCACCCTTTCCCCAGTCCCAGGCCAGGGAGGAGGAAGGAAGGGAGCTTGTCTCCGAGCCACAAGGCCTGCCTCCCAGGTGGGAGCACCTGCTTTGTAGGGGCCGCTCAGATCAGCGGCCATTCTCAGGCCCAAGGGAGGCCAAGCATCTGCAGCGTGTGGGCTGCGCTTTCCCAGGTGTGTCTGGGAAAGTGGCTCTGGGCCCACTCTGCTAGCGGTCTCCCTCACGGCCACCCCTGCCGCCTGGGGGCAGAATCCCCACTCTGTTCCAGGCAGCAACGTGCCACCCCAAATGACAGCCAGGGGCTAAGACAAGCTTAATACCCTGGCCCTGCCTTCCCATGTCACCCGGATGAGGGCAAAGTGCTGGGGTGTAGCAGGAGCTGGGCTTTCTTGCTTTCACCAAAGAAAGCAGCCATTTCTTCCTTCCCGCCCTGGCACGGTGGCTGGAGCTGCAGCAGGCACCTTGCAGCCCGGATATCCAGGCAACACCTGCCCTCATCGTGTGCGGTCTCCAAATCCACACCAATGACCCACCCCTGGGCTTGCTGGTGAGAAGAGTGAAGCCCCACCTGTTCAAGCCTGGGTTCCTGACGTGCGCAGCGGAAAGCATTCCTAACTGATGGAAACTAGACTTTGGCTCTCAAGTCCTCTTGGTTGGACAAAGCCACTAGAAGCGCCTAGACCCTGACAGCCTCACTCTCCAACCCCCCCACTGCAGGGTCACGCCCTGTAGCAGGAGCCGGGCTGTGCCGCCTGGAGACACTCGCCAAGCTAGGGACCCTCTGGGGTACGACCGCATACCTTAGACCCCTTCGCCCCCACAGCACCTCCTGGGAGCCCACAACTTACAAAGGTGGAGTCCTGGCGTGGGGGCCTGGACTCTGGCGCCCAGGAAAGTGGTCAGGTGGTCGAGCCCAGCCAGTGGATCTCGCCCGCCTCCTCCCAGGCCGCAGGTCAAGGTCCGCGGTGCAGCCGATGCCTGCAACCTCAAAACAAAAACAAAACAAAACAAACAAAAAAAAAAAACACAGAAAATAAAGAAAAGGTGAAGAGGAGCGGCCGTGCGAGGAGCGGGTAGGGGAACGGAGCCCTGGGGTGTCCCCGAGCGGCCAGCAGGAGCCGCCCGGCCGCGGGGAGGCCCAGGGGCGCTCGGCCGGCTCAGCCCTCCCCCGCCGCCCACCCCGCAGCCCCGGGACTCCCGGGAGGCCGCTCGCAGGCCAGGAAGGCCGCGGCCAGGCCCACCTCCTCCGTCCGCCTGCACGAGGAAGCTGCCCCCCGACGCGCGTCCCACCCGCGCCTCTGCCTCCTGCCCTCCGCGCCGCGCAGACGTGTCCCGGCCGGGAGGGGCGGGGCCTCGGAGGGGCGGGGCGGCCTGGGGGCGGGGCAGGGGGCTAAGCCGGCACGGGGGCGCCGAGCCCAGGCCCCAGGTGATCCGGACCGTGCCTCCTGAGGGCGTGCGTGCCGCAGAGAGAGGGACTGCAGAAGAATGAGGGGGCTGCTGGGGAGAGGGGGCAGCAGAAGATAGGGGGCCACAGGGGAGAGGGTGCCGAACGGGCGAGGGGTCGGCAGAGGCGAACCGCCCCCCCCCGGCGAGGGTCTGCAAGGGAGAGGGGCCGACAGAGGAGAGGGGGATTCCCGGGCGAGGGGTGCCGGGGCGGGGGGGGGGGGCGGGAGGGAGGGGGCTGCAGCGGAGAGAGGGCCGCCGGGGAGAGAGGGCCACAAGGGAGAGGGTGCCTCAGGGGCGAGGGGTAGGCAGAGGCGAGCCAGCTCCCCCCGCCCCCGGCGAGGGTCTGCAGGGGAGAGGGGCTGCCCAGGCAGCAGGGCCCTCAGGGGTCCCAGGGGTGAGGGGGTCGGGTCCACCCCCAGACCGCGCAGGTGCGGAGCTCTGGTGCAGAAGCTTGCCCTGGAGCCTCCAGGCGCTCCTGAGTCTGATCCGACTGGCGAGGCGGCCCAGCCGGGGCGCCCCGGGGGAGCCGACGTGGAGTTCCCAGCTCCGTTCCTCCAGCTCCCGCACTGGGCCCGCGGCGAGCGCAAAGCAGGGAAGGCCGGCGGCGTGCACAGGTGGGTGGGTGGAGGTCGAGGACAAGACGCGACGCCGCGGACGGGTGCCTGCATTCAGCGCGTTGCTGTGCCCAGAGCCTGAGGCGTGCGGGACGCAGACAGGGTGAGCGGCGCCGATCAGGGTGCCCGGCCGCCTGGAGCTCTCGCCCCCGCAGCAGTGACGGGAACAGGAGAGAAAACCGCCTCCACCGTCTTCCAAAGGGGTTTCCGCAGCAAAGCAGTGCCCGGGCCAGGGGAGCCCCCGCCTCACACGGCTGTGCTGCGGCTGGAGGGAAGGAGCGGGGTAGGCTCCCGGTCTCAGGCCTCCTAAGCCTGGGGCCTCGGGGGACGGCCCTTGCCCAGGGTGGGGGTCTCCCCAGGAAGGAGCCAGGGGCGCAGATGGGGGCTGTGGTTGTCGCCCAAGCCCCCACGAGCCCCGAGGAGAGAAAGAAAAGCTGAGTCCACGGCCAAAGACAGTTTAATTCTAAAGCGAAAAGGCAGGGCCACACAGAGGTGGCTTCCTGCACTGGGTCCAGGCCTCCGCTGGGCCGCGGTGTCTGGGGGTGCAGGCTGGGTCTACTTGGAGGTTATCTTCTTGGACTTGTTCGGGGAGGACAGGGCCTCTGACTGCTGCAGGGGGGGCACTCGGACACCCTTCTGCTTGAGCTGACTGTAGTAGTCGGCTCTCTCGGAGACTATCCTCTGTAACAGAAGTCCAGGCCTGTGGCTGCGGGGCCCTGCCTCTCCGCCCCAAGGGCCCCCAGCAGCAGCGTTGGGCACTGACTGTGGACCGCCCGCTCTCCGGGGCGGGGAGGGGAGCCCTGCTCTACAGCATCTGCTGACTTCTGTGCTGGAAACACCCCACCACCGCTGATCCCGCTCTGGAGATGAAGCCCCAGAGCTCAGAGCTGGGAAGACGGCCCGCCATGGGGGCGTCACCTCTCCCCCGAAGCAGCGCCAACTCCACTGCTTATGTCCTCTGAGAATGTGGAGCGGTCCAGACCGAGAGACCTCGGAGGCCATCGAGTCTGTCCCTCAAGTCCCTTTCTGTCCTGCGCACAGGGAGACGGCCTGGCACCCCCTCACCCCTGCTGCTTTGGCCTGTGCACCACTGTTTTGTGTCCAGCCCCGCAGAGGAAAGGGCTTCTTTCCTGGCTGCTGGGGGGGTTACTGATGCCTCCTCCCATTCCTCTCTCCTCCCCACCCTTCTCCCTCTCTCCCACACCAAGCAACAGGAGCCAGGCTGCCTAGACCCCTCCCCAGGTCCTCTTGCAGCCCCCACCCAGGGGCACTGCTGAGCAGGGCCCCACCCGACAACACAGAGGAAGGAAATCAGGTCTCGGGGAAATGTGGGTGCTGGAAGGTCATGGGCACCTGTTGAGGCAAAGGGCCATGTCATGGGAGGCTTGGGACATGGGGACAGAAGCAGCCCCTAGTGAGAATCCATAGAGCCCTGCACAGAGCGTGTGATAGTCAGGGGCTCTTCTCCCAGAGCCCTCCCCCCCAACCACGCCCAGAGGCAGACAAGCTCTCTCCGTTGAGCAGAGGGAGGCTCTGTGGCTCAGTGAACTCTAGAGCCAGCCCCCAGCTTGTCAGGCAAGGCCCGCAGGGGTGGTGGCTTGCCCCTGCCAGCCCCAAAGCCTGCACTATTTCTCCCGCACCACCCTGCCCCTGTGAGGCCTCTGCCTGGGGTCAGCAAGATGATAGCCTGAACCAAGGCGAGGGAGGGGGGCCACACTCAGGGCCTGGCTGAGCAGACGAGGATTCCAGCTGAGGCCACTCCGAGGTACTAAGAAGCATCCCCAAGAAGGCTGAACTAGACAGTCTGGGGGGGAGGGGGCGGCTCCTGCTGTTGGAGAGTCTCCAGGACCCCAGCATCTTGGCCCCCTCCCCACTGTACCCCAGAGGTGAATGCCAAGAACAGCCTGGCCTTGCGATGGGGAGATCTGGAGCTCCCTGCCTGAGCAGAGAGCAAGGATGATCCCAGGGGCACGGTGAATGGTGACACAGTCAGGACAAGGATGGGCGTCCCCGGCATCCATGCAGGCTCCTCCCCTCAGCCCCTGGGCACAGATCAGCAAGCATTGCCCCGGAGACGGAGACGCAGCCTCTGGGACCAGAGGCAGCCCAGCGCTGGGTATACCTGCAAAGCTTCCAGAATGTCATTGTCAGAGATCTCAGTGGCAAAGGACTTGACCCCAGAGGTGCTGAAGGTGGCTTGGATGATCTTGTTTCTCAGTCTCTCGAGCTGCGAGCAAAGGGGAGGAGGGGGCGAGTCACGCCCATCCCTTAGTGAAGCTTTCCAGAGGTAGATCTGTCCTCCCTTCTCGCAGCTTTAGGGACTGGAAGGGTCTGGAGAGGCCAGCTGGTCTGCCTGTGAGCTAGAAGGTGCCAGATCAAAACCTAGACCCCAGGGTGGCTGGGCACCCAGGCTCTAAGACTTTCTACTACTTTTTTTTTTTTTAACTGAAAAAGGAAAACCTGCACATGGTTTAAAAAAGAAAAAACAGTACAAGGGCTCTGGCTGATCCCGGGACACCCTGCAGGCTTAGCAGTCCCTCACCGTTAGCAGTGCAGGGAACACCTGCGGGGTGTTCCTCCCTCCGACTGTGCTCCCAGCCCTTCCTCCTTTTCTCGTTATGGTGAGGTGTTACCCAGCCGTGAACGGGGCGGTAACCAGGCGCAAACTGGGATGGAGCTAAGCCTGTCTAGTCTTACTGCCATCAGCATCATCGTGCGTGTGCAGAGCCCCAGCCCACCTCCCCCAATCTGTACCCCAGAAGCAGACGGGGCTCCCCAAGTTATGGTGGCAGCTCTGCACCAGCTCCTCCCCCTCAGTGTCCAGAAGCCCTGATGATGCAGAGATGCCACATGAGAGCCAACCTCAAGAGTTTGCCTTGCCTCAGAAGGGTTGCAGGCACGTCTGCTTTGCCTCGGAGACAGTGCTGAAGTGACAGAGGGCATGTTAGGAGCCCCTGGACCTTGGGTGGGGAGGGGGCTTCCTTTCTCTCCAGTGTGGATTGATGCCAGCTCTGTGCCTGGTACCATGCTGGGTATGGGGGTCACGGAGGGAATGGGCGGCCCACTCCTGCCGGGCAAGGGGTGGCGGTCACCTGGGGTGGCAGTCACCTGGGGTGTCTGGCCACAGTGCCCCATGCCCGGGCTGTGTCAGGCATCACTCATGGGTCACAGCACCACTTCCTGCTGACCCCAGACCTGCCCCCACAAACTTCAATACAGCATTGCAGGCTCTACCAAACTGACCCGATGCACCACCCCCGCTCACACTGGGCTGGGAGGACTGCTGGATCGGAAACACAGTTTTAGGAGAGAGCCTGGAGGCCGGTGATGCCGAGCCATCCAGCAGGAGGCTGCCCGGAAGAGGGTCGGGGGGACACACGGTGGTTCCATTACAGTAGGCACTCTAGGTGGGTGGGGAAGTGTTCTTTCAAAAGCCTACACACACAGGACTTTCTCTTTGCTGGTGTTCGGATTCTGAATCAGGTCAGCTTGTCGCTGATTTCCTTTTTGGCTTGGGTGCCTCAGCAAAGGGCACCTTGGCCTCCCTCTCCCTCTGTGCCTCTGCTCACGTGTGGCAGGGGAGGCTCAGATATGGGGTCGGCTCCTCACATCCCAGCACCACCCTCACCCCCCCCTCCCCGCTCTGGGGGCCCCGGCGGGTCACTTCGCCCTCCGGCTGCAGGCTCCTTATGCGAGCAGTGAGGACGCTAGGAACACCTGCTTCGTAGCTTTGTTCTTCACGAGGTTGGGAGACTTCAAGGAGCTGCTTAGAACGGAGCCAGACCCATGCGCGCACCCCCAACACTAAATAGACTGCGTTGTTACTATCATACCCCGGCCCCCCAGAGCGCTCCTTCCTGGCCGGCTGTCCAAACCCTCGTCGTGTCCCTTCACAGGACAAGCCAAGACAGCACCCTCAGGGCTCCCTCCCGCCGCCCGGCCAAAGTGTGCAGCCCCATCCCGCCTTTGCTCTCTCCGCCACCATTTCCGGAGCGCCCGCTGGGTGCCGGGGGCGGGGCTACGAGGACTGAGCGAGTCTAAGCCCGCCCTGCTCCGCGCGCCTCCTGCCTGCTCCGCGCACCTCCTGCCTGCTCCGCGCGTCGCCCGCCCGCTCCGTGCACCGTCCGCCTTCCCCGCGCACCTTCCGCCCGCTCCGCGCGCCTCCCGCGGGCTCCGCGCACGGTCCGCCCCCGCGGGCGGTGGGCGGGCGCCGGCGCTCCGCACGCAGGGCCTACCCGGGACTGGGCGCTCTCCAGGGCCACGCGCGCCTGCTGCTCCGCCTGCTGGATCATTTCGTTCTTGCTCAACATCTCCTCCTGCAGCCATTTCCGTCTCTGCAGGTGGTTCTGGTTCTGGCTCACCTGGGCCTGCAGCTGGCTGACCTTGGCGTCGAACTCCGCGATGGTGTGCTCCTGCTTTGCGAGTTTGCTCTGCAGCTCCAACACTTGCTGCAGGGGAGCCAGGGAGGACAGGGGAGTAGGCCCACCTGGCCCAAACGGGTCCCCAGTGATCCCCCCCTTCTTCCCCCAAAAGACAGACGGCCGACTCTCACGGAGTCAGGTCTGGGGCCGGCAATGGCAAGCAGCCTCTGTGTGCGCTCCTGGGATTCCTTCACTGGGGTGGTGCCTAAGGGAGGGGGGACCCGACTCACTGCGAAGGGGTTTCCAGCTCATCTTGCCCGCGCTGTCGGGACTTACAGCAAGAACAGCGATCTGGCTGCTTAACCACCCCTGGCGGTCACCTGGCGAAGAAGAAGGTTGTCCTTCTCGATGATGCCCATCATCTCTTCGTGCTTCTTGTCTTCCCTGATGTTGGAGAACTGGAAGGCAGATGGGGGGGGGTGTTGGCTCAGGGGGACTCGGGGGGCAAGAGGACAGATGGAACGCTCGCATCCAGCTTTTCTCCCTGAGCCTCAGTACGATGAAAGCAGCGGGACTTCTGCCCAGAGCAAGAAGAGGGGAAACAGCAAACCGGTGGGGAGCTGGGCAGCAGGGCCCGGAAGGCCGGAACCTCCACCAGCGGGGGCGGGGCGTTGACAACAAGCCCAGCTCTCTCTTCAGAGTCCCTAAATCTCAGAAATTGGTGGTGCAGCTTCTTCCGGATCCGGACCCTAATGTGGGGAGGATCGGTGGATACTTTTCCAGAAACCAAGAGCCGAAGACCGGTCCCTGCCCTCAAGCGGCCGGGAGCCTGTGCCGTGTTCCTCTGGTGGGAGGCTGGATGTCGGGGGCACAACAGAGGGTCTGCAGCTGGGGAGGTGCCAGGCACAGTGGTGGGTGCACCCCCAAGCTCCAGATGGGGGACGTCAGTGCCGAATGTGCATGCCCCCGCTGTCTTCTGGTCTTGGCTCCCAGAACACCGGCAGCTAGGCCTTCTCATTCCAGGCAAGAAACTTTCAGGTTCCCAGAAGATCTAACAAGACCATCTCCAAACGCTCAGCTGAAACGCCCACACGTGCCCGCACATGTGCAGCACAAACTTACCAGCCCATGCGCAGAGACCCCTCAGCTCTGACACAAGTGGGGCTCTCGTGAAGGACAGACACCAAGACAAAGGGACCCAGGGCACTTGCAGGAGATCGAAAAGGTTCAGGAAGCTGGGCCCAGCGATTGTGAGTGTTCCGTAGGGAATGGACAAAAGACACTGAATCGTGAAATAGAAGAAAAAAGGACGTTCAGAGAACAAGGGAGATCTCGGAAGCCGTCTGAGCGACAAAGCAGAGCACAGGAGGCGGCTGTGGATAAAGTGCCCGAACGTGGGCGGGGGAGCAGCAGGGAGTGGGCAGCAAGAAGAGGAGGAACAGGGGTCCTGGGATGCCAGGAGGAGGGTTCAAGAAACAAGACGGAGGGGAGAAAAAACAAGATAAGCGATGTAAACTTCCAGAGCGGAGTTTCAGGACTCCTGGGACCAAGATGGCGCCCAGCGGTTTTCCAGAGAGGGAGCAGTGCGCCCAGACTGCTGTCCCAGGCAAGTGAGTCAGGAACGCGCAGGGGTCCCCCCAGCAGCCTCGGCGCTCGGGCCCCCGGGGCAGTGCCTTCTCCGGACGCAAAGTGCTCTCCCGGCTGTGGTTTGACATCCCAGCAAGTTCTACTGACACGTAGAATAAGGACATTAGCCCCCCAAATTTGCACCCACTTATTCTTTTATCAGAAGACTACTGCAGGATGCACTCCAGTGAAAACATGGGAGTAGATCAGAAAAGAGAACGAACCTTAGTTCTGTTCAGCAAAACCTGTGTTTGAGTCCTGGGCGGGCACAAGCTGCTGACAGCCATACCCCGAGCACCGCATAGTGGTGGGACGGCACTGGCGGGAGGCACACCTCCCTGTGCTGGGGGGCCTGGGCAGGGGAGGAAAGAGGGAAGCACTAGCTAATGCGAGGATGGAGAAAATTCCAGAATGGGCATTAGAAGCATGCCATCTGGAGACCTGCAGAGTGATGCCTAAAGAAGAGGTGAGAGCAGTCGCCCTGGGGGACGGGAACACGAGAGGGTGGAGGGTGGGACATGCCCAGTTGTGTGACAAGCCTGTGGGACTGTTTGATTCTCTAGCCTGTGTGCATGAATAACTTCAATAAAACAAAATGCTTAGCAAGGGGTGGGCTTGGCGGACTGGCGGCCTCTCTAAGCATGTGTGTGTTCAACCCAGGGACTCAAGCACTGGGGATGCTGGAGAAGTGGCCGGGAGCCCAGAGGCCCAGGGAGGATGGTGCGGGCCAGCAGGCAGTGCAGGGCCAGGGGGCATAGTGTGACCCAGGACAGGCCACCCTGGCTCCCAGCGCCGCCTGCCCAGCAGCGGGATGGCCGGGGCTGCTGGTGCCCACCCTGTGACAGGGGCACGGCCACCTTGTTGGACATGGCTTGTAACTGGTCCTTCCGCTCCCGGAGCTCCTTCTGCAGGGTCTCGTTCTCCACGTTCAACGTCTGCAGCTGCGATTCCTGGAAGTCCACTTGGCGTTGTAAAGACGTGATGGCCCCTGTGTGAGCAGCGGGAAGGAGGGGAGAGAGGACAGGGGGCTGAGAAGCCGAGACAGAGCGGCTCCATGGCCCCAGGCTGAGGGCTGCAGCCACCTCCGTCCCTGGGCCACCCTCCCTCCGGGGGCTCCTGGGCCCCCAGCGCCCCACCTGTTGCGAGCGAGTATCTGGTCCTGGTGACCTCCAGCTCTGTCTGGAACTCCTGGATCACCTGCTCGTACTCCTCCAGCTGGGCTATCAGCTCCTGCTCGAAAGTCTCCTCCAGGGAGTGGGAGCTCCTCCTGCGCTGGTCCCCGTCCTGCACCTCCTTCTCCTCCTCCTCCTCCAGCTCCTCCTCCTCCTCCAGCTGCTCCTGCCACCCACCCCCCTCCTTGGCTGCAGCCCCCTTGCCGCCTGCTGCGCGCTTCCCTTCCCCCTCGGCGGCCTCTTCGGCCGCCTCTTCAGCCTCGGCATCTGCTGCCTCTTCCTCTTCACCACCAAGGGCTTCCGTGTCCTTGCCTCTGCTGAGCGCGGCACACTCCTCCTGGAGCTGAGTAGGGAGGGGGTGCTGCACAGGAGGGCAGGGGGGCGAGCACACCGCCCGCAGCCGCGACGGCCCCCAGCCTCATGGTCTCGGGACACCACCCCTCCCCCGGGGCAGGGGAGTTGGAGCCCCCTTTTCCGGGAGCTGCCCTGCCCCCTGCACCTGTTCGCCTCAGGTTTGGTGGAGGACCCCGGCATCGCCCGGCAGCCCCGGAGAGGTGAGCTGGGCCAGGCCTGCCTGCTCAGCGCCCCGGCCGGCCCGCACCTGTCTCCAGTGCTGCAGCTCCTCCTCGTCTCTGAAGGAGCTTTTCAGGATGCTCAGCCTCCCAATGGGCCTTGCCACAGTCTCCTGCAAGATGCCCACGGGAGCCTCAGGGCTTCCAAACTGCACCCGCAGCTCCCCCAGGTGATGCGCTGAGACCTGTGCTTCTGGAAGGGGCAGCAGCCTCTCCGGGTTGCAGGGGAGAGGGGACCCAGTTCTTCCTGCCAAGGGTGCTGTGTTGGTGAGAAGGGGGGCAGTGACCTGCAGTTCCCCTGGGAACATGGGGTTTCTGGCCCCCCTGGATCAGCCGTAGGAAGTGGCCTTGCAGCAATGGGCACCCCTCCTTTGTTCCAAGAGCGGAGGGCCAGCCTGCCATGCCCACGTTGCACGTCCCTGCAGGCCCAGTGTGGGCTCACATCCAACAGCCCCTTTGAGGCCAGGGAACCAGGAAGGCAAGCCTATGCCCCCAGGCCTCTTCAGACTCCTGCTGCCCCTGCCGGATGGTCCCGCACCATCCTTGTCCAGGCTGCTTTCTCTGGGGGCATCTCGGGGATTCGGCGATGGTCCGAGGCCCCCACCCCCACCCCAGCATGGTGCCCGGCTGTACTCTCAGGTACGAAAGAAATCAGGTTTTAGAAAGACCAGGTGACTGCTCCACCAGGACCTGCCTCATTCAGTCCTCTGCCCAGACCTGGGGAGGGGCAGCACCGCCTCCCTACTATACAGGCAAGGACACTGAATGTCCTGCAGCCAGAACAGATCAGGCGAATCCAGGCCAGCACACCACAGGGTCCACGGCTAAGCCAGGTCTGCAGACTTCACCTGCAGGGGGCCTTCCGTGCCATGGGGTTTCAGAGGGGCTGGCCTCATCTTACGGGTAAGGAAACGGAGTCCAGAGAGCAGCACGACCTGTCCCAGGTGGAAAAGCAGGCCGGCAGCCAAGCATAGGGGTCTAGCTGCCCAGCTCACGGCTCGTTTCCCGTACTGAGCTCCCATGAGGACGTGACAACCTTCTGGGGTGACGGGCACTTGCCAGGGGCCTGAGGCCACCTGGAGCTTTGGAGGCTTTGGACGCAGAGCCTGTGTCAGGGCGTCCACTCACCTTCCCTCTCTGGCAAACCCATGTCTCCTGGCCTTTGCTTTGGAGGACGCATTTCAGCTGTTTCTTCAAGGCCTCCCTCTCCTCCCAGAGGGCCAAGACCTCCTCATCTCGCTTCTGAAGCAGCGCCTCCATCTCGGACAGCCGCTGCACTTCCTCCCCCAGCGTGAGCAGGCAGCGATCCTGGCACGAGAGCAAGGGCAGCCCCTGGTGCCACGCAGGCTCCTCCGCGACCCACCCTCTCTGGGCACCTGCCGGGAAGCAGCTCCAGCCCAAGAAGAGCAGACCCCGAAATCCCAGCCGCTCCTGCCTGAGGGCAGGGCCCAAATCCTCGCCTGGGGAGACTCCCGGCAGCCTCCCTTTCAGGCCTGGTCCTGGCCAGCTCCCCAGTTGCAGGGGGAGCTCTGTTCTTCCTTGTGGCCCCATAGCGAGCCAGCAGCACCCTCCGAGAGCCACCCCCTGGGGCTTGTCACAGAGCCAGACCCTCTGCCCTCCACCTTCCATGCTCTAAATCACAGTGCCCTCGCTTCCTCAGCCTTGGAGACATGACACTGACATGTTTGGGTCTACGGAAACAGAAGGACTTGCCATCAGCAGCTCTGAACGGAAAGCAGCAGTAAAGGAAGCCCCCGGGCCCGCAGTGCACCCAGCACAGTCCCAGGAGGAAAAGGAAAGAACTTGGAAGTCCCCCAAGTGTTTGGAATTCAAGTGCCAGGTTCCTACATGGTCCGTGAATCAAAGCAGAAGGCACAGAGGAAGTTAGAAAATGTTTTAAACGGAACAATAATGAATATTATCAAGACGGATTGAGACTTGTGGGGTGAAGCTGAGTTGTGGAGCGGACAGATTTGTAGCCCCCCGCGCATCGGCTAGGGCAAGCAAGGAAACAGCGTCTAGGCATCCGTCGGGGGGATCCTGGAAAAAGCTGTGGGCTAAGGGAGGGAGCAGTAAGGATGGGAAGGCGGAGGACCCCGCCGGAGGTGGGGGAGGGGGAGGGGCAGGTGTGGCAGGACACCGGGGATCTCAAGTATGCGTGGAACTATTTACACGACTGAGCTAAACTAATGCCCCGGGCCGTGGTGATTTAGACCCATGACCCATGCACCTGTCCCACACCAGACAGAGGTTTCTGGAAAGGGGATGCTTGTTTCCAATGGGGCCGCTGAGTGGGCACCATGCCAGCGTGTCGCTGGCGGTGACTCTCTTGCCTCCAGTGGTGTGACCTCTGCCAGCTCAGACCAGGTGGAGATGAGAGAAAGAGCATCCTGAAAGAGCACCGTGGAAGGCCACGGTCGCGGAGGCAGCCACACCTGCAGCCCCTCCCCTGGCTGCTTCACACACGTGAGCTCTCTCCTTCCCGCGGTTTGCAGAGAGCATCCTCTTACACAGATCCGCGAGGCTCTGCCTCACTATAGCCTCAAGCTTTCCCCGACGTGGAATTGCTTTCCCAGAAGGGGTCAAAGGATGTGGACGCCTCTAAAATTGGGACGTCTCTCAGAAAAGGCAGCGTGGCAGGAATACATGTAAGATGAAACCTCATGGGGCCGCGCTATCCGGGCTACCCAGCATTTCGTGGTGCTCATTTCCGTACCTGTCATTAAAGCCTCACCAGCTTTAAAACACCACCACCAACAGGAGAAAGAGAAAGAGAAGGGCCAAGTTAGCACTGTCAGGAATGGAAAAGAGGCTCTCTCTCCTGCAGAAATTAGAGGGGTGTTAAGAGACCACTAGGCACAGGATCAGGCTAATAAATTTGAAAATTTACATGAAGTGGACACATTCCTCGAAAAACATAGCTTATCCAAACTGAAGAGGGAGAAGGAAATCTGAGTATTTTTCAAGGAAGTCAATTTATTATTTGGAAAACCTGCCCCGTGAGGACTCTCCAGGCACACACGGCTTCAAAGATGAATTCTTCACCAATCCCATGCAGACTCTTCCAGAGAATCAAATGGAAAAGAGAAAATGCCTCCCAACTTTTTGATTGTTTGTTTTGAGGCCAGAATTACTCGGACACCGAAAGCAAACAAGGGAATTCCAGACAAGCGAGCTGCGGGCCAGCCTCTGTCACAAAGATGCAGAGGGCAACGTCGCAACAAGTCAGCTCGGAGCTGGAGCGTTGCCTACCGAGCGGATTACTACTGTTTTTAAGAATATATGCTCTTAAGTGGACATGGTGGGTCAAAGGTAGGTGGACAGTTGATGTCATGATACGCATGGCCAGCTGCAGGCTAGGGAGGGGACAAGATCTGTGCCCACTCAAACCACCACGCGCTGGGATGAAGATGGACGGGCGCCAGAAGGTCTGGAAAGAGCTGGGTCATGGAAGCCTAAGAAGGGTCCTCGTGGTCATTTTTGGCCACGTCTGGAGACCTGCTTGGGTGGTTAACCAGATACCGGAACAGGAGCCCGGGGGGGCTGGCTGGGCCCTCCTCGCAAGCCGGACACGGAGCTGGGGCGTGAGGGTCAGGCTCTCCGCCCAGGACTCAACACGCGTGGCTGTACCTTCTCGTGGATGACCGAGATGTACCAGGGTAACTGTTTCTTCGGGTGGCTCTGCGCCAGGACCGGGCTGCTGGCGACCGGGCTTATGGTCTGGGATTCGCTTCTCTTCCGCAAGTAGTTGAACTCACAGGCACTCTTACTAAAGGGAAGGAGGCGCCCTGTGGAGAAGCCGCAGGGCGTCAGACTCTTTGCGTGCTGAGCCACCCTGGGGCCTTCCACGGTCGTGTCCCCCTCGCAAGATGCCCCTAGGAAACCCTTTGCTGCCCAGCTGGGCTCCTCCATGCTTCCTAGTGCTGACCCTCTGCACCTGCCCATGCGTGTGTTGCAGAAATGGAAGGAGATCATCAAGGCAGCCCTTGGAGATCCCCAGAGCCTGGGAGTCAGGACACCGGCGGTCACGCTGATGGCCCAGACATTTGCGAGGGGTTTCCTCGCATTCAGATGAAGGAGACCTCTGTGCGCAGAGATCATCTTTGGATAAACCGAAGTAAGTATATTCATGCGTGGGAACAGCGTGTTCTACTGAGGGAGGGGTGCATCCTTGTAAGGGGCATAGCGTTGGGCAGGTGGTCCTGGGAAGGGAGTCCCATGGGGGCATGATCAGGGAGCCCTGGGGGGAGCGGGGGCCCCAGCAGGTGCAAGCAGAGGCCTCAGAGCTGGCCTGCCAAGGAGAGGACCCCAGGGGCATGCTCGTCCCAGTGGCGGCAGGCCCTGCCCTCACCGTCCACCTTCGTGTCCAAGCCCCGCTGGCTGCAGGACGGGTCCTGGGTCACTTTCCAGGAGTCGAAGCCCGTGCACGAGTCCTCAGGCATCTCGGCCGACGTGGACGAGCCTGCACAGTGTTAAAAAGGCCAGCCGATGACAGCTAAGGCCACGTCTTCCCAAGACCTCCCGGGCAGGGACTATGATTTCATTTCTTTTTAAACTTCAGGTAGGATTAAAGGTGACTTTTGTCAGTGGATGTATGGGATTGAATCCTGGGACTAAATCGAACCGCAGTTCCGTCCTCCTGCCCGCCATGGGTATGCCCACCCGGAACAGACCAAGTGCAACTTAACCTCTGCAAATTGATGCGTCCCCTCCCCTGGAAGGACCCCGTGTCCCCTTTTATAAAAATGGCTCAGCCTCAATGTCTCCAAAAGTCCTCTCTACCCTGCCGGGCAGACCCCGTTTCTGCTCAGACGTCATGAATCATGCCAATGGCAGGTGCCCAATGGGCAGCATGTAGGACTCAGTGTGGTCCCTCAGCCCATCCCAGCCCTGCCCAGAATTCATGGACCTGGAGCACTAGCTGCTCTCTGAGGTTCCAGCCCTGAGAAAGGGGAACGTGGAGCCTGCATGGCTGGGGGCTCCTGCTTCTGACATGAACAAGGCCCCCATGGCTAGCCACAGGCACTAAGCCTCCATTTCCCTGTCCCTAAGGACAATGCCATGTATGGGGACGTGGAACCAGCACAGGCCCAGGAACTGGGAGGTCTGGGGCACTGCCCGGCCTGGCCACTGCCCCCCCAGTGACCACTGAGCACCTGGCTGCTCTCCCAAAGCCTCCTGTTCTCCTGGATCAGAACGGTGTGCGGTCACACCAGATCGTTGTTGGGCTCCTTACCAGAGTTGGTGTCTGTCTTTGGCCTCAGACCTCTTTCCTGCAGCTTCCAGAATTTTGAACCTTCTCCCTCTCCCCTGCCCCCAACCCTACTGAGTCTGGCGAATCAGACAAGAGAAAAACAAGAAGGCTCTTCCTTCCCCCTGCCCTCAGCCTGCCCTGCTGCATGCTTTAGCTGGTGCTTCTGCACGCACAGTGAGTTCCCACCACTGACCACCACTCTGGCTGATGAGTGCCGGGAAGGTGGCCTCACTCCTCCAGGGAGGGAGGTGGTTTCCACGCGGGGGCCCCCTCGTTCGTGGCTCTCACCGTAATGAGACATGGACGTGGCCTTGGTGCTGAACTGAGGACAGCCAGGGCGCTTGAGAAACACCTTTCTCAACTCCTGAAGTTCGGCCATGAAGCTGGTGTCTGTGAGGCTGAAGTCTTGCTTGTATTCACCCTGGTGAAGTGGGGACAGCAAGACACTGGGGGAAGAGCCCCTGGAAGCTGCATGCACCAACTGCAGCCATCTGCCCCCATCCCCGAGAAATGCAGGCTTCAGGACAGGCATGTGCACCCACTGGAGAAATCACCGGTGTCCACCTGGGGATCCACAGGTGGCTCTCCGGTCTCCCTGAGCCCACGGCAGATTCAGGAGCCTCCCAACTGTACTATTCTTTCCTTGTCCTCTCTTCCCCCGACTTCGTTCCTTTTTGAGCCTCCCCCTGCCCCCCCACCCCCGCCAAGAGGAAGGCTCAGGGTGGACAGCCATCTTCTCTCCCAGGCTTCAGGGCTGCCAATTCTTTGCACTCCCAGAATGGGTCCGTCTTCCTCTGTCACCAAAGTGTATTTGGAAGGCCATGGCGGATGCCCAGGCTCTGGGTGTTCCGTCAAGGGGGAGAAGCAGGCCAGCCCCACGTTCGCTGTGCCGCTGCCCGGCCGTCCCCCTCCCGGTACCCCGCACCTTCTTCCTGTAGAAGCGACCGATGGCCTGAGCCGACTTGCTGAGGGACTGCTGTCTCTGGCGGAGTTTCCACGCCGGGACCAGGTTGTCCCGGCAGGCCACGCACTGGAGGATCATCAGGCCCTTCTCCATCAGGTTGGGCACCGCGCTGTGCTTCTTCGGCGTGCTGGCTCCACCGACTGGCAGCATCCTCAGGGCGGGGCGGAAGGACTGGAGGATGCCTTGGACAGATGGCCCCTGGGGGCCTCTCTGTCTGGAGCAAGGTGTCGGGGTGGGGGGCAGGGGCTCGAGTGTGGACCTGCCGCCGGGCACAGCCCTGGACACTACCAGCTTCAGAAGCTCCACATCCTTTGGGATCCTGGGAGTGTGTATGGCATCACAGATGTCTCCATAGCAACAAAGCGTGTCATTCATCTTAATTTTCTGTGATTTGACCTCACTGGGAGGGACTGTGTCTCCAGTTGCATTCAGCCTTTAGACTATGTGAGGTGGCTCGTCCCCCTGGGGCAGTACACAGCCCACACCTGCACCACTGGCTCCCCTCGGGGTCAGGCGTCCACATCTTGGGACTTTTGTCTTCTAAGTACTTCTCCACCTCGCTTCTTCATCTCTATCCCTGATGTAACTGTCACCACTCAAATTTGTCACCTTGCAATAGTCTCTCCCTGAATTTTTGTGACAGATTCTTAATTTATATTCACTCCCTCTGCACCCACCCCATCCCGTGCCCAGCAGCCCAGCCCGGCCCTCGCCTGCACTGCCTCTTGCCCCAAAGCTGGGCTTGGTCGGTTATCACTGCCTGAAACAAGGAGGGTGCTAGGCACCCCGGGTTGAGTGAGGATTGAGGTGGCCCCCTGGGTTCCTGGAAGACCCCTGGCATGGGCACCATTGTGTTCATCCATTCACAGTGCAACGCTCTGCACCTCCACACTGTAGAGGCCTTGAAAACAGGACCTGTGCAACCCACTGAGTCCCGCCAAACATCTGTGAATTCCCTAGCACGCGGTGAAGTGTGCCTGGTACTCTGTGTAGACATGGGTCCAGGCGTCTGCCTGCAGTCTTCCTTACATGCATGGGCGTGCACACACGTCTACACAAACATCCCCTGCGTGCACACATTCACACACAAAGCCCGGCCTGTCTCCGATGTGAAACCGCATTTGACTGTGATCGGATCCGAGGCAGGAAGGTCGGAAGGTGGCTGCAGCCCGACCGCGTGAGCTCAGATCCCAGCTCTGACAGACTAGGATCTGCATGTCCTTGGCCAGTCCCTCCCCCTCTCTGCACCACTGTGCTCGTCTCTGTAACAGGGATACAAATGGTACCCATCTCGTAGCGTCGCTGTGAGGATTTAACTAGGAAGCAGGGAGAGCTTCGCGCCGCAGGCGGTACCTAGTCAGTAAAGCCCCCGCGTCGTTGACTTGATCCTTGCTACGACCCTCACCCCACCTTTGGCATCACCCGCTGCCTGTCCTGGGGGACTGGGAGCACTGGGAGTGAACAAAGGGGATGACTGATAAAAACAAACCGTGCTGACCCCTGCTTTCACCGCATGCGTCGTGAGCCCTCTGGATCCCACGGACGCCTTCTACCCTTGCCTTTCTTCCCGCCCTTTTGGCGCCTTTGGTTTGTCATGAATTCTCTATCACTTACTGAGCATGTGCCAGGCGCCAGGCGCTGCCCTAGGCCCCGAGCGCCCCGGGGAGTCTGCCAGACGGCCCGCGTGGCGCTGGGACCGGCGCTTTTCTCGACCACATGGCCTGTCCTTGCAGGGCTGCCACTGGCTGAATTCAAGAAAAATTGCTCTGACCCTGGTTAGAATGGAAAGGAAAACTTTATTCCAGGATTGCAACAGGGGAGAGATCGAAAGCCAACACCGACTGGGGCGGGCGAGGGGGCTTCAGCCCAGGAGCAGCGAGAGGGGTCGTGGGTGGAAATTGCTCAGAGGGGACAGAAGGGTGGGGGGTTTCTCCCTCAGGGCAGGCTGAGCACTCAGACGCAGGGCCTGGCCATCGGTGGTGCAGAAGAGGAATTCGGTCACCTGTCAAGGGTCCAGGGACTCTCTGAAAACTGGCCTAAGGTTCTTGCTGAAACGGGGCTTGGCAAGGATAGACGGGGAAGGCCAGGAGGGAGGCCCTGGCGAGAAGAGGGCTCAGGGGGGACTGATGAAGCTTTGGTCAAGGACAGAGTCAGGCCAGTTGCAGTCAGTCAGGGACCCAGGCTGACGAGGCTCCTCCTCCGTGACCAGCATCTGGGTCTGGGTCATGGACGCAGAGGGAAGGAGCTCTGAGGGCCCCTGGTTAGCAGTGCTTTGGCCTGGAAGTGAGGCCCTCACTTCCACTCACATTTGACACCCAAAGCAGACCACCTGGTGCGTGGCATTACAAAGGGGTGGGGAAAAGCGGGCCCACCCTGATGGGTTCCATCATACCCCCCCCACCAGAAGGTATGTTGAAGTCCTAACCCCAGGACCTCAGCATGTTGCCTTATTTGGAAATAAGGTCTTTATAGAGGTCATTAGGGTAGGTGCTGCTCCACCCAGGTAGTGTCCTTATAAAAAGGGGAAGCGGACACAGACATTCACGGAGGAAGAGGTCTGGCGAGGATGGAGGACTGGAACAGGGCACCCATTAGCCAAGGAACTGCTGCAGCGGTAGGGACGGGCAAGGAAGCGGCCTCCCCTGCAGGTTTCCAAGGGGGCACGACTGCTGACACCGAGTCTTTGAACTTCTGGCCTCCCAGTTGTGAGAGCATTCATTCCTGTTGTGTAAACCCCCAGCCGTGTGCTTTATTACCGCCCCCAGGAAGCTAGTACACCCACCACATGCGGGCCCTGAATGTGGGCAGTGGTGGGGGCTGCACGGATGATCCCCACGACCAACAGACATGCCCCAGGGCTGGGCTCGGGGACCTAGCAGGGCGTGCGAAGTGTCCGGGTGGCCATGGGCCTCGAGGCCACGCATACCCCTAAGAGGGGCATCCCGCAGTCTTTGGGGGGAGCAGGGGGAGCAGGACCCTGAAAAGCTTCCTTTGGGAGGCACGCCGAAGCTGAGTGCTGAAAGTCTGGTGGGCTTCGGCCAGGGGTGCGCGAACTTTGAGGCAGAGGTGGTGAAATCCTGCAGGAGCTGAGGGCCCTCCCCGGCTCCGGGCGGCTCAGTGCACCTAGAGTTCACAGGGACCGAGGGCAGCTCCTCAAACTGTGCCATGCACGGGAGTTGCCCAGGGAGCTCGTCAAATGGAGATTCCCATTCACCAGGCCTCGGAGCAGCTCCTCACTGCCCGCCTCTGCGGGCTTTCTCTCCACCCTGGCACTGAGTGCCTGGGGGCAGCACCTGGGGCCCTGGCGCTGCACGAAGCCTACCTTTGACCCCTGTCAGCCGTCCACAGCCCTTGCAGCTCTTCGGCTTCCGAGAGAAGGGCTGCCCGGCCCTCCGAGGGGCCTCCGGAAATGTAATTCATGCACGCTGCACGGCCTGCCTCTTAAGTCGACTTATAGTACACGTGACCCTCAAGTTTACTGAGGAACCATGGAGACGTTTTCACATGATGCAGCGACAAAGCTCTTCATTTTTACAGATTCATACCAAAAATCCACCAATAAAGTATGCAACACCACCAAAGTCCTTAACCCGCTATATTTTTCCTAGTCTATACGAGCCCTGAGCAGGCTTTCTTTCATCCTTCCTTTCCCCTGACAAACTCGTGTGTCTCCCGTGTGCCTCCCGTGTGCCTGGCTCAGCACTCCCAGCTGGCAGACGGTGAAAACTCCCATCTGCTGGGTCCCTTCTCTCAGGAGGCCTACAACCCAGAGATCGTATGAGAAGATGACCAGAACAACTGGCTCCGTGATACTGCGGAGTTCCAAGGACAATCGTAATCGCTCTGGTTGCAGATTTCAAAGGTAGAGAAGATATCTGCATATCCGTAGACACAGCAGCATTGCTGACAATTGCCAGAAGCCAGAAGCAGCCCAACTGTCCCTTGACGGGTGAATGGAGAAACGGAAGAGAGTATGGCCACTGACTGGACTATTACTAAGCTCTGAAAAGGAAGGCCATTCTGAAGCTTGGAGGAATCTTGAGGACATCATGCTAAGTGAAATAAGCCAGCCACAGAAGGACAAACACTGTGTGATCCCACATAGATGAGGGAGACAGAAGCAGAAGGTGTGCGGGTGGGCGCCGGGGTCTGGGAGGGGGGTGCGGGGCTCGTGCTGAGCCGGCAAGAGCTTCAGTCTTGCAAGACGAAGAGCGTGTTGGACACGGACGGTGCACAACAACGCAAAGGTCCTGGAGGCCACTGAGGCGCGTGCCCAAGATGGTCAGTTTTATGCGACTTCTGTTTTGCCACCATTTTATCTAAGAAATAGCTTTTTAAAGGTGTAGAAGAGTCCTTTTCTTCTCCTCTGGTCTTTCCTCCTTCTCTAGCCGATGGAGAGGCGACAGCATGAGAAGAGGTCGGGAAGGGCCCAGAAGAATTCTTAGCGTTGCCACGGCTGAACGCCAGCAGCGCACATTCTAAGGTCCCCATCGGCCCCCGCTGGAGGCAATTGCACGGCTCCCTGCGTGGTTTGAGCACCTCCCATGAGCCTGACCCTCTGCTGAGCACTGACGGAAAGATGGTAGCCTAGTCCTTGCTCTTCTTATGTTCCAGCGGAGGAAACGCAAAAGCTGTGAAGCAGACCCACGGAAGCATTTCGGCTTGTGGGAAGGGCTCCAAAAGAGAGAGATCCATGGAGGCCGAGGTGGGGGGAATGGCAGACGCTGTGGGCATGCTGCAGAAGATGGGCTCTCACGGCGATGTCAGGGCTCAGAGCTGATGCCACGGAGTCTAGCCCCGGAAAATCAGGAAGAAGAGCTTTGCTAGTAGAGAGCAGCTCATCATCGGGAGGCGGGAGTGAGCGTGGCTGCTCAAAGAGCAGCAGAAGCCAGATTCTTGGGACCTGTACTCCTCCTGGTGGGAAATGGCCATGGAGGGTGTAAGAGCTTTGGGGATACAGCCAGAATCCCCGAGCGAGACTTATACTGTACTGGTTTCCTGGGGATGTCAGACAGGACACGCAGTGCACGGACGTTCTCACACACGTCCCGGAGTCCAAGATAAGACATCAGCAGAGCGGTTTCCTTCTAAGGGTGTGAGGGAGAACGTGTTCACAGCCTCTTTCCTAGCTGCTCAGGGTTTGCTGGTGGTCTTCAGTGATCCCCACCTCTGCTTCATCTTTGCGTGGCATTCTCCCTGTGCGCACGTCTGTGTCCAAATGTCCCCTTTGTAAGGACACCAGTCGTATTGGATGAGGGGTCCCCCTACTTCAGTAAACCTCACCTTCACTCAACCAATTCCATCTGCAATGACCCTACTTCCTAATAAGGTCACATTCATAGGTACTGGGGGTTAGGACTTCAACATGTGAATTTTGGGGAGACACAGCTCGACACATAAGAGGCTCCCTGGAGTGGGAGGATGGGGTCACTGGGTGATGGACATTAAGGAGGGCACTTGATGTAATGAGACTATATGCAACTGATGAATCACTGAACTCTACCTCTGAAATTAATAATACACTACATGTTAATTAATTGAATTTAAATTTAAAAAAATGAAGAACCTCCCTCAGTCAGCAATAGTAAGCGCAGGGTTCTCTAGACCCGATTCCCCAGCCTCAGAGCGCCTAAAGCATGCCTGGCGTGTAACAGGTGCTTGAAAAATATGTGGCTGAATGAAGTACTATCTCTGGCTTAAAGGACCTGGAAGAAAAATGCAGTAAACACTGAGGGCACTCCAGCTTCTTTTCGTCCTTCAATTCAGTAAGCATTTAAGGCCAGTGGAAATGTCAGCCTCGTTTGGGGTGCTGGGGACAGTGCAGTGAAGTCTCGGACCCTGGAGAGCTAACACTTTATCCTGAGACATTTGGCTTTACCTTTACTGTTACTCAACTGTGACCCAGGAGGCATCCTGAGTTCAAAATCCAGAAACGAGACCGGATGGCAACTGGACAGCTGCAGTATGCGATTCTCTCTTTAAAGAACCTGGGTTTTGTGCCTGGCAGGAATTAACCCAGCTAAGACAACGTTCCTCAGATGTGCAAGAGAAGGCACTGGGTTTCCAGAGAGGTCTCTAAGTGGAGAGGGGCTTGCTTAGGTTTGAGCCCTGATCTTTTTACCTTCCGTTTTCCCATCTTTAAAGCAATGTCCAATCTTCCAGACCAGGAACTGGCCTTCAGAATAAAACCATTGGCCAAAGAAGACCAAGAAAAGAGAGGGAAGCCTGTCTCCCTGCTGATGATCTCCCAGCCCTCAAATGCTACACCTGCCGAGGCTCGCCTGCACCCCTGGCGCGCAGGTGCCCCTGTCCTGCACCCTGGCGGTTTCAGGACCCTCGTTCATAAAATCCCAGCGAACATCAGATTGCCCCCAAAGCCTATGATTTTTGTTACTTTAAAAAAATTTATTTATTTGACAGAGAGAGTGAGAGAGCAGCAGAGGGAGAGGGAGAAGCAGACTCGCCTCTGAGCAGCGAGCCCGATGTGGGGTTCGATTCCAGGGCCCCTGGGATCATGACCCTAGCTGAAGGCAGAAGCTTCACCGACTGAGCCATCCAGACAGCCCTGATTTTTGTTACTTTTTTAAAATTTTAATTGCAAAGCCAATTTTTGCAACGATAGACATTAATACGTGAGAAAGCCGTCTCTCCGGTCAGGGAAACCCTGTAGGGGGAGAGGCTCCGCAAGGAAACAGATGCTGAGCAACCGCCCAAAGGTGAGGGCGGCGGGAACCTGGAGACTGGCCGTCATTCCACGCCACGCCCAGGCCACGCCCAGGCCCCGCCTCGAACCCAGAACCACGCCCCCTAGAGCTGCTTCGGTCCCGCCCCTCGCCCAGAACCACGCCCCACGCAGGACCTGGCGCCTTACGCCCCCGCACTTCCGGTTCCGGGTCGGTGCGGTGTAGCGGGGGCTTTAAACCGCGGGCGGAGGCGCTTTGGTTCGCTGCCCTCCTGGCCCTCAGCCTCCGCTCATTCCCTGGAGCCTTCCCGGCACCCCTGGCCTGGGGACCCTGTCCTCCCGCTGGCCTCGCGTGTCTGCTCCCGCCTCCCCAGCGCCATCAACTCCTCTCCCACCAGCGCCGCGTCTGCCTCCGCTCGCCACCCGGCCGTGTTCCCTGCTCTCCGAATGAAACGGCCATCGGTCCCTTCTAAGCAGGCCGACCAAACGCTGCCCTCAGATGCCTCTGACGCCTCGTCGTCCGGCCGTGTCGCCAGAGCCGCGGGCCCCCGGGCTCTCCTGCGCTGGGGAGCGTGCGGGGGATGCCGGCACGTGCCGCTTGCTTTACGTTGTGAAGCAGACGGGTTCGTGACGCAGAGCAAGCCAGCAGAGACCAGTGCGTGGCTGACCAGGATGCGGATACCGTCGTCCGTGAGCAGCGGTAGATTTCGGTCTACGGACGTTCACTTACCACCTGCCGTGGGCGGCTGAAGACTCTCGGCCCCCGGTGCTGCAAAGCCCTGGTCCTGTGCTGCTGGATTTGGTGGAGAGACAGACAGTAGATCCGGCGGACTGGGTTCCACGAAGAGAAGTCCAGCTGCAGAGGGAGCGGGAGGGTGGAGAGGCTTCGCAGAGGGCTCATGTGGGCAGGGACCGAATGGAAGAGCCGGCCCTGCAATATCTGGAGGAGGTGCGCTCCGGACAGAGGAAGCCAAGCCCCTCTTAAGGCTCCAGGGAGGCCCAGTGGGGCTTGTTCAGGGTATAGCGACGCAGCCGAGCTGGCAGGACTGCAGTGAGCTCGTGGTGAGGGGTAGAAACGAAAGCAGAGTGGTAGGCCTAGACACTTCGGGTTGTGTTCAGAGTGCCTTGGGGAGCACCCCCCCCCGGGGGGCGTGCCTGAAAGGCTGGAGTTTTGCAAGCATTGCCCCAGCGGGTCCTTGCACTGCTTTGGAAGACCCCCACCCTATCGGGGCCAGGGGCAGAAGGAGGCAGGGAGACCAGAGTGGGGGTGGGGGCATCGCAGCAGTTGGGGCCTGGATGAGAGTGGCAGCATAGTTGGGTTTGGGGTGTTCTGAACGTAGAGCCTCTGAGACCTGCTGAGTTCCTCAGGCCCAGCTCCCTACGTCGCACAGCTGAGCAGGACCTGAGCCCTTTCCAGGTAGCAGTGTCCAGCAGCTGAGCATAACACTGGGAGCCGGCAGCATTCTGGACTCACGGCCAGTGGCATCTGGCATGATGGCAGCAGCCCAGCTGGTGGTGTCAGGTGCAGCCCAGCCAGCCACAGGGGAGCAGGGCTGGTCCCCTCCGCGTGTGTACTGTCACGGAGCTGGCTGCTGGCTGCCCAAGAGTGGGTCTGGCTGCCAGGTTTGCCGTCACACTGACGGCTCCTGTCCACCGTGACGCTCTCTCCTGAAGCCGTGTCTACTCTGTGAAATCTCCTAATTAACATGTTAAGAAGGTTTAAGCCTGACTTAATGCACATAGACTGGTCTGAAAATGTTCAGCTGAATGGTGTCCAGTACTTGCCGCCTTTTTGTCACCTAAGCACGTTCGTGAGTGTTTAAAATTTACATGTTGTTGGAAAGCTGGCAAATTGTAGTTTTAGATTATATATGGTTATATCTTCCTGGTACCTCCCTTCTGGACTTAGGAGAGTTTGCACCCTTTTAATCGAAGCATAACGTTCGTAGAATAAACACATTCGTACATGACCCGACACGGACAAGTGCCCGAGCTCCACACGTTTGCAAACAACAACCTCTGTGGCCTGCCCCCAGAACGCTTCCTGTCCCCAAGACCCCCTCGGGCCCCCTCCCAGTGCAGACCCAAGATAACTGCTGTCAGCTGCGAAGGAGCTCAGCGGGTCGATACCCTGACAGTCTTACTGGTGTCGGTTACGCGGCGGTCTGCGATACTCTGCACACTTCCTGAGAGGCCCATGGTCAGTTAAATCTGGCGGCCAGTCGTGCTCACTGGCCGTGTTTCTGTAGTTCACTGTGTCAAGCCCTGTTCCTTCTTCAGTCGTTCTCTTGTACCTGAGATGTACAGAGGTGTTGACAGCATGGATTCTGGAACTTTCTAGCTCTCAAACTGCAACACCCTCCTAACATTCCGTTAAATTCCTCCAGGGTCTCTGCAGTCATCTAAGACTGGAAGCAGGTGGGGCCAGAGCTCATTCTGTCTGCCTTCCTGGTCACGTGTATGGTTTCCGGCGGGCATTGTACTGGGGAAGGGAAAGGTTCTGTTCTTCAGTACATTTGGGGAAAAGCATAAGGAAATGAGATGATTTAGCTGGCCATTCCACTTGCATATAATTTAGTATACCCTTACAGTCTGGCATCCCTCCCATCATTTTTGTGTTCTAATTGTGCTCAAATACACGTAACATAAAAGGTATCATCCTAACCATTTTCAAGCACACAGTCCAAGGACACGTAAACACATTTGCATTGTTATGCAGCTATCACCACCACCCGTCTCCAAAAACTTTCCATCCTCCTGACACTCCGTCCCTCCTTCCACCCCCAAGGAACCCCGGCCCCATCCCCCTCCAGTCCCGGCGCCTCCCTGTCTTGGCAGCTGTGTGGGTCTGCCTCCTGCGGGTCCCGCATATCCGGACTCGTCCTTTTGTGACAGCGCCTTTCGCATCGCGTGGTGTCTTCAAGGTAGATGTATGTCGTATCACGTGTTGGAATTCCTTTCCTTAAGGCTGAATCATACTCCATCGTATGGGCAGTCCACGTTTTGTTTACCCCTTGACGTGCCCATGGACACTGGGGCTGCTTCCACCTTTTGGCTCTTGTGGGTAATGCTGCCGTGAGCATGAGTGTGCAGGGGGTCTCTTCCAGACCCCCAGTCATGTTTGGTCTTTGTGTCTTTCAGGGGTTCGTGCAGGAAACAGAAGCTACCTGGGTGTTTTAAGCAGTGAGAGACTTAACATAGAGACCAATCGTTGGCAGGTTGGGAGCTGGGGCTCCCGGTGAGGTGACCTCAGTACCCGCCTCTGCCTCGCTTGAGAAGGCCAGTAGGCAGGAGGCTGCCCCCGGGGCTGTTGGGTGTGAGGGCCGTGGTCTGGGGTCAGAACATCTGGTTGCCTTGAGGGCAAATGTTGGGATGCTGTTGAGGTGACCCGGTCAGAAATCCATCCCCATTGCTCTGATCGGTCTCCCTAGCTTTCGGCAGTACCGTGTCTTGATTCCTGGGGTGTCCGGTCAGGTGAAGTGAAATGAGGTGGCGCGAGTCCTCCGACTTGTTTGCACCTTGTTTTGGTTATTCTAGATCCTTACCATATACATTTAGAATCTCGTCTGCGTGTATAGCAAACACCCCGTCCGGATTGTGATGGGAGTCGCTCTGAGTCTAGATCGGCCTGGGGAGAACCGACACCCTCGGGGTAGGGTCACAGCCCGCCTCTGCGTTGATGGCAGTCTTCCTCGGTTTCCTTCATTACCGATCTGTAGTCTTCCGTGTCTAGATCTTGTGCGTGTTTTGTCAGATGTTTTTGGTGCTGTTGTAACTGTTACTTTCGTGGAGATTCCTAAAGGGAAGCCTCACTGAAATGGAGACTCACGCCCTACTGCTCCTGCCCAGGAGCGCGCCTTGCACGTGGATGGTACCGCACTGCCCCAGCAGGAGGAAGAGGGTCTCCTCCCCCTCCCCAAAAGCTCCCAGTTTGCTCCAGTGCACTTTTCCTAACCACAGCCCTCCCAGCTCCCCGTTCCTCTGTGAAGTGTACTTCTCAGTTCTCCAGACCTGCCTGTGGTTCCCCCATCAGCTGCTTGTCCCAGATGGCAGTTCTCTGCTGCTCCCCAAAAACCCACCCTTCGCTGGTAAAATAACTGGCAGTTTTAGTTTTAAGGTTAACACTTTTAAAATTTTCTGTTTTCATTGTTTCTTTGCTAG
The DNA here is from genome assembly GCF_023065955.2 of Ursus arctos. NCBI lineage: Eukaryota > Metazoa > Chordata > Mammalia > Carnivora > Ursidae > Ursus > Ursus arctos. Next base: position 2,199,479 of record NW_026623008.1, on the reverse strand, counting down.
TGCACATAATACGATTGATTCTCATACAGAACGTTGTATTCTATGACCTCGCTAAACTCCTGTGTTCCATTCGTTGGCTTTGTTATTGAGTCTCTGTCGCTGGCACGCTTCTCTGTTTCCTGTCTACTTGCACTGGCAGGGACCTGTCCTATAACGTGGAGCGGGAATGAGGAGAGCCTCGTGTTGTGCCCAGTGTTAGGGTGGAGGCCTTTGTCTTTTACCACGAGTGTGGTACCAGCTGTGAGTCCTGTCGGGTTGGGAAATTTGCCTTCTGTTCCTACGTCACTCAGAGTTTTTATGATGAGTGGATGTTGAATTTTATCAAATGTATTTTCTGCATCCATTGAGATGATGGGTGATTGGTCTTCTGATATCCAACCAGCCTTGCATTCCTGGGAGAAGCCCACATGATCGTGCTGTATTTCCTTTTTTATATATTGTTGAGTTCCATTTGCTAAATTCCTGTTAAGAATGTTTCTGTCTGTGTTTATGAGAGATGTTTGTCTATAGCTTTTTTTATAGTGTCTTTATGGGGTTTAGGTTTCAGGGTAATGTTTGCCTCACTGACTCAGCCGGGCATGTTCCCCACCCCCCAGCCCTTCAGTTTCCTGGAAATGACAGAACGGGCACAGATTTCTAAACATATAAAAGGCCATTTTGAGCTCCCTAGGGTGAGCCAACACAGACCTATAGCCCTGGTTTGCCTGCGTTCCCCTCCTATGGGGGAAGCGAGGTCACCATAACTTCCATCTGAAGCAGGCTTTTTCAGTATTCCGTAAGAGGGCCTTAGGCTCTTAAGTCATAACCTTCTTATTCAGAAACCGTGGGCTGACCATTATTTATGGGAAAGAAGTTCTGGAAGTGCTCCCGGGACTGTTTCTGAAGAACACGGACAGTGCTTCTCTCAGAGCGCCGCCTCACCTAAGGACTGATCTCTTGGCCATTCTGGGACAGGAAGGCTTACCTACAAAAGGGGCCACTGTGTTTCCCAAACTGGGGTGTCCTTTGAGATCTGAGAGTTTTCTGCAAACATTTCCTAACTCAGCATTTATGTTTTGGTGATCCAAGACCATCTGTGGTCATTTGAAGGGGCCACATAGACTCAAGCCACTCTCCTGGGGTCCTGCCCTGGCTCGGCCACTTGGAGCTGTGTGACCCTGCCATGATACAGAAATGGGAGCTCCTGCTGGGTTTGCAGCACCCCGTTCAGGGCCCGTGCTCCGTCACAAATGGCGGTCTTGTCGCTGCTCCTGACCGCTGGGCGAGCACGCTGCGGCCAGTATTGTGTAATTTCAGTTACCAGACTGTGGTGTCCAGCGTCGAGACATAGACTCTGATTGCCGCGGTGCTGTGCGGTGAGGGGAGCGTCTGCGGCAGTGGGAACGGAGAAGGTCGGGGGAGAGGTCAGAGCTGCCCTGGGAACGCCTCCTGGGGGAAGCCCGCAGCTGCTGGGAGACTGGTACTCTCTGCAGGAGCGCTCATTACAACAGTGTGTCTGCTCGTCAGACGCACATTTATCTGCGTTTACCGGGTATTGTGATTTGGGGTTTAGTTTACAAGTTAGATTTGGTTTAATAGTTATATGAGGAATTAATATGTTATGTAGGTTATATTCAGAATAAGTCAATGCTGGAAATGCATGGAATATTTTCCTTCAGAAGATATTTGCATCTTATGCAAGTCTGCGAAATACTGATAGAAATTCCCTCGGCATTTACAGATTCGGAGGTGGGTCTCTTTTTTCCCTGCCTTGTGCTGTGCCATTAAAGTGGTGTGCCTGACCCCTTTTGTCACCAGGAATGAGGCTCTGGGCGACAGCTGCCTGGCCTGAGGGTGGTCTGTGGTCGTAGAGAAACAGGACTGGCATGTTCAGTCCGACCTGCTCTCTGTGCTGTGACTTCTTGGTGTGCCGGCAGTTTTCGGGGAAGGGGGTGTTGTGCGGGCGACCTCCTGGTCGGGACGGGCGGGCCGCTGAGTCCTGCTCTGGGGACGCTGGCCCTGGCAGCCCGTGGTCCGGGGGTGTTACAAGAGGAGCCTCCTGGGGACTGAGTTTTAAGGTTTCAGGTACAGTTATGTATAATACGCAGGGTACTTTTTTATAAAAAAAGCTAACCTGTAACCCCAAAATGAGATTCTCATTTCCAGGAGTGAGAGTAACTGGCTTTTTCTGTTTGAATATTATTTGCCGTAAAGAGACCCACTCTCAGGGGGTCCCCAGGGGAGAGCGGAGCGCGGGCTTCAGGCTCAGTCCAGCCAGGTTCCGCCACTTACCAGCTTTGTGACTTGCTTTGTGACTTTGGACCCAGCCTCTCAGAACCGCTTTTGTTTTCTCGGAGATGCGGGAGTGTGGGTCCCATTATTGTGTGTTGACCAGTTTCTTACACTTCTCCTGGTTGCCAGGAAGCACGCTGGGCGAGGGGTGTTTACTGGGGGATAAAATAGAATGGCCTTTGCACTCCTGGGCTTAGGCTCTGGGAAGAGGGATGGCTCCCGAGCAGGTGAACAGCCAGATACTTAATTGCGAAACTCGCACGGTGCCTGAGGTGTTAGCGTCGGGGTGACAGTGGGCAGGTGCAGCTCGCTCCGGCAAGCTTCAGTAGGGCGTGGAGGGGTGTGGTCCCGAAGAGATTCTGGTGCGGAATTTGGCCCTGGGGGCTCGGCCAACCAGATGTGCTTCTCCAGTGCAGGGCGTGGGGGGCAGGAGAGGCCCAGGGTCTGATCCCTCCAGGCGCTTTGAGCCGGCTCTCCAGTTCTCACCGGAGCAGAGCCGCCAGGGCGGGCCCCTGGGCTCTGCCGGTCAACTGTCTGTACCCGGCAGCTTCCCGGGGTCTCCTGAGGAAGTCAGGTGAGGACCCCCATTGTGGACGTGCACCTCGCTTCCCTTCTGACCAGAGGACCGTGCGGTGACGCTCCAGTAACAGCCCTTCAGGCCGGCTGACAGCGTTGGCTCGCCTGTGTGTCCCCGTGGAATTTTGTCCGGCGCGCCCTGCACGACGTGGATGTCATCAGCTCGTTGCCGGGAGAACCGCACTCCAGACACGGCGTTTGCCCTGGGGAGCGCCCTCTGCCCAGGTAAGACCGCGGTGTTCCTTTCGGGGCTTTCCAACCAGCGTCCACAGGCTGGGGATCCCGTTCAGGACGCTACCCCCCACCCCAATTTGAGGAGCAAGTAAAGTAACGTGAGACACGCATTAAAAACGTCTGTGAAGAGTTACGTTCCAAATAGCGTTACCGAATCCCTGAGCTGCGACAAAGGGGCTGAAAGGCATTACGCAGGACGCATTTCCCTCTAGCGGACCTTCGGCTGCCATCTCTGCATACACAGAACCCCAGCGCCTCCGCTGTGACAGGCCCTTTTGGGTCCCTGAGTTGCAGAGCTGAATGTTGGGGAGGGAATCCCAGCCAGGTTGGGGGCGCGCAGAGCAGCAGGTCACCTGTCAGCAGTGAGGACAGGGGTGCACCCCAGCCCAGCAGAAGAGGCCCAGTGAGTCTGAGAGCTGAAGACATGGGCGGGTTATCTTTGCCCACACTTAACACTGTAAGGCGGTAGCCACCTGGTAGTTTCTGCTCCCCAGGCTGGGCTGGGCTGGGCTGGGCGAGGTCCTGCAGTGACTGCAGTCTGCGGGCTGGTGGCCAGCGTGGAATGGCTCAACCAGGGCCCCGGGGCCGGGTCTTGCTGTCACCTGGGTCCTCTTCTCTGAGGTCTCAGGGCCCGCCCTGCCACACGGCCTCTCCTTGAGTCTCCTAGCAGGGTGGCCACACTTGTGCCGGCCTCTCAGGGTGCTCCAGAGTGAAGCATCTGGGCCTCTCCCGTCTCGGGCCCTGAGCAGTGCGCTGTTACGTCCACCACATTCTTTGGGTGGGCGCAGGTCCCAGGCCCGCCCTGGCCTCAATGTGAGGGGACTGCACAAGGGTGTGAGTACCAAGGGGCGGGGGCCGTTGGGGCCACCAGGGCAGCCGCTGCGTGATAGCTGGTTAGGCCTTGGGGGAGAAGGCAGGGCAGGGAAGGGCAGCCGGATGGAAAGAAGGGTCTGGCCAAGGACTGAGGCAGTGGACGGATGGCAAGGTGTCTGGGGGGGCGGGGTGGCATGGACAGCTGTGTCACCCCGAGCTGTGTGGAATGGGTTACAAGGGGGTTTGGGCAGGGCGTACCTAAGTGGCAGTGATGAGGGCTTGGTCTCTCAAGCCCTCACTGGAAGTACCTGGTGGGTGACACCCACCAGTGTTGGGCTGTGAGCGGGTGTTTGGGACAAGGAGTGAGAGGCCAGGCCAGGGGTGGGGAAGGCCATCCCTTGTCTGGGCTCGTGTCCCCTTGGACTTTGGCTGGAGGGCCGGGCCTCCGGCATCCTCTGCTCTCACAGCCCTCCATCCCTCCTCCCACTCTGCATGGGGTCCCTTCTGCCTGCGCTTCCTCACGCCCCCACTGACCCCGAGTGGCCAGATCCAGCGGCAGGAGCTGCTCTGACTCATTTCCCAGGGCTCAGATCTCCGCCGTGGGTGGTGTAGCCTAGGCCGAGTCCTGCGTGACCCCCCAGATCAGCTTTCCCTGCCGCCAGCACTGCTGACTGCCCGTTTCCATGTCCCGCCCCAAGCCCTGGCTGCATGTCCGCTCTCCGGACCAGGCATCTGCACGCACACGCAAACGCACGCACGCACAGCTGGAACGGAGCGCAGCCAGAGCGGGCTCCCCGCAAACGCACGCACGCACAGCTGGAACGGAGCGCAGCCAGAGCGGGCTCCCCGCAAACGCACGCACGCACAGCTGGAACGGAGCGCAGCCAGAGCGGGCTCCCCGCAAATGCACGCACGCACAGCTGGAACGGAGCGCACCCAGAGCTGCCCGCCCCCCCCCCCCCCCGGCCGCACTCTCCCTCCTGTGCCTGTCCTCATCTTTGGCCCCTCTTCTGTCACCGCCTTACATCCTCTCTGTCGTTGGCAGCTCCTGTGTGCACTGCCTGGCTTCCCCCAAGTTCATCCCACGGCGAGACCCTCAGGATGGAAGTCGATCAGCCTCCACGAGCTCAGGGTAGATGCCACCCTCCTTTCCGACCGCAGCCCTTCTTGCTGGTTCTCAGGGCACTGCGGGCCCCTCCTTGGGGATTTGTCCTTGCCCTGTCCTTTGCCTGGATGTGTCCATCCTAGGCTCTGTCCTAGGCTCCTCTGTCCCGCTGGGACATTCCTCAGATGTCACCCACAGGACTCTTGCCGACACCATCTGAACGGTCTGCTCCACTCATCCCTCCCTGCGTGCTTAGCGCCTGGCCCTGCCTCGGTCCAGTGCTGAGTACAGCTCACCGCACACAGATGGTGCCTTTTCATTGTACGTTCTAGTGGGGTCCGGCCACCACGTCCTCAGGTGTGCGGTTCTCTGGGCACTTTCCGGACCCCCTGGGCATCTCTGGCCGGGGCACTGCCCTCTCAGACCCAGGCCGGGTGCCACCGTAGGGGTGGGGTCAGTCCTGGGAGGGGTACTGAGAGCTCTTCCGACCCGGTCTCAGAATCCTTCGAGGTCGGGGAAGTTCACAGGAGGGACTTGGGTATGCTGACTTTCTGCCAGAAGGTGTCCTTCCACGTTCTGGTCAGTGCAGCGATCTGCCGTTTTCAGAGCGAACGCGCATTCCGGATGTGGGCGTCACCTGCAGCTGTCTGCGTGATCACCCACCATCCGTCCGGGAGGCGCCCCGTCGAGGTTGTATGAATACGCCCTGTTCTGAAGCACACAAAATGACAGGAACTTCCCCATTCCAGGGGTCTGCTGAGTCCTGCATCCATGCACAGTGGGGAGGGGAGACAAGATGACATCAGGCAGGGGCAGTGGTACCGGGCTGGAGGCGTCAAGTAGAGGCCCCCTTGGTGCCCGCCCTGGAGGCCCGTGGCCTCTCCTCACCCCTAACCGGAAGAGGACTACCTTGGGCTCCATTTGGGGGCTTTGTTTTTGCCCTGAATCTGTGCAAACACACTGTGTCTGGGGAGAGAATCTCCTGTAGTCACCAAAGAGCGGCTCCTGGGGCCCTTCGGGTGGGGCTGGCCCGTGGGCTGTGGACCTGTGACAGGAAGTGGTTCAGGCCTCTGTGGTCGGGACGAAGCACCATGAGCGACGCTGAAGCTCAGAGCCTTTCCTTGTTTCCCATCCGGTTCAGAGGTGTCTGTGTGCCTCTGATGGGGACTCCCGTCCCGGCGATGGGGGAGGGCTCGGTCTGCTCAGCCCTCCACATCGCGCCGGGAATAGGTAACAACTCTGGGCAAGGGGATGAGCGGGTTTTGCTTGGAGTGTGTGCGTGAATGAACGGGCCCAGCCGGAAGGGGTGGCTGGGGCCCCAGTGGGGCCACCTAGGCCTGCCTGACCTCTCCTGGCCTCTCCAGACCCCTCCTGACTTCTTCTGGTCCTTTCTGACCCCACTTGACCTCTCCTGGCCCCGCTTGACCTCTCCTAGCCCCTTCTGGCCCTCCTCCTGGCTCTACTTGACCTCTCCTGGCCCCACCTGGTCTCTCCTGGCCCCACCTCAGCTCTCCGGGCCCCACCTCACCTCTCCTGGCCCCACCTGACCTCTCCTGATCCCACCTGACCTTTCCTGGCCCACCTGACCTTTCCTGATCCCCACCTGGCCTCTCCTGATCCCCACCTGGCCTCTCCTGGCCCCACCTGACCTCTCCTGATCCCCACCTGGCCTCTCCTGGCCCCGCCTGGCCTCTCCTGGCCCCACCTGGCCTCTCCTGGCCCCACCTCAGCTCTCCCCGCCCCACCTCACCTCTCCTGGCCCCACCTGACCTCTCCTGATCCCCACCTGGCCTCTCCTGATCCCCACCTGGCCTCTCCTGGCCCCGCCTGGCCTCTCCTGGCCTGCCTGCCTGTGGTGTCTCCACCGAGCTGTCCCTGCCTCAGTGAGTGCCAGAGGAGTGTGGGCACGGCTCCATCTGGCCTTTGTGTGTTTTCTCTTCTGCTTGGTTTTAGCCCAGTGTCTAAAAGACTTGGGTCCCCCTCCAGGTTGAGCAGACTCAAGAGGCCTGTTTTGCTGGGGCAGCGTCCCATCTCCTGCATCCCGGAAATCCAGAAAGCTGAGAACAGAGAGACGGAAGGGAAGCTGTACTCCAGGCAGCTGGGAGGGTGTTCGTGGTCTACCTGCGCCCCATGTGACCTTTCTGAAGTTGAGACCGCCGCCCGCCCCCCACCTTGGATGAGGGGTCAGGAGGTGGAGGCCGAAGTCAGGCCCGTGAGGTCAGGCAGCTTTGCACGGACGGAACGCCCGTGTGACTCCAGGCAGCCCTGAGTGCGCGGCTCTGCCGTGCGGACAGCCTCATCGCACTGAAAACACGGGAGAAGCCCAGTGGGGCTGCTCAGGCCCGGCGTGGAGGCCACAGGTCCTCCCGCCCACGAGTGTGTGCGGTTGTCTTCCTCGTCTGAGTTACGCAGAGACAGCCTTTGGAACGTGCGCTTTATTGTGTTACAAAAACAAAATTTCCCACCAAAACACAGCTAAAAAAATAACACATTTTCCCAAGATTACATTACCAAAAACAGTTAATATCATTGGAATAGATCCATTAATACTGCTCGAAGAAGCATCAATTACATTAGAAACATAGGTGGTATTTTTTTTTAACCTTACAGCGTTAAAGTGCTTTACCCTATGGAAACAGGGAAGCGGCTGTGTGTGTCTGAGATGCTGACCTGTCCCGGATCCGTGCGTGCTGCGGGCCTAGGCCGCGGAAATGACTGCTCGGCAGCAGCCCGGCCCTGGTGACGAGGCTCTGCGGGCAGCCGAGCCTGTGGGGGGCAGCGAGGGGCACGAGGCAGGACAGGCGGGGGCCCCACAGCAGTGCGCTTTCTGGCCTGAGCCCAGGCCGGCTGGTGTCGGTGTGGACGCACGGCCCACCCCACTCCCCGGGCTGCTTCCCGGCCAGAGCGTCCCTCCCACCTCGTCACCGCTGGAGAAACCCCACACCTTCCAGGTGTATTTGTTCTCGGTGTTTGAGTTCTGTGGAGCCAGACTTTCCCAAACCTATGGATTGTCGCTCCTGTCAATTCGCACATTCCCTGGAGCAGGGCCGGGTGTCTACGCGGTTGATTCTCATGGTTCCTTCTCCCGGAACGTGCTCACCCTACAGCATGGTGGGAGAGGCTCCGGGCGCGCAGCCTGGAGCCCCCACAGGAGGACGACCTCCTCCCTCCTCCCTCCTCCCTCAATGTTCGGGGGCTCTGCCTGCCCCACACCCACCCTTTCCAGGGCCCCTAGTGGGGCCTCGGGGCATTTCCGGCTGGACTCGGGTCCACAGGAGCACGCCTCGGAGACAAAGCCATGGGGGCCTGGGCTCACCGTGCACACAGCTGGGTTCGTGGACCCCAGGGAGTTGGGGGATGGGTCCCCAGTGCCTGAGCTGGAACAAGGGGGCACCACCGGGGGGTTCCATCGTGTGGCCGCAGGAGCAAGCGCCAGACTCTAGCCCAGCCCCGATGCCCAAAATGCCGGACGTCACGGCCCCCAGTAGCCCTGAGTCTGTGGCCTGTGACTGCAGTCCTCTAGGGCAGTGCGTACCCTGGGGACACTGCAGATCCCCGTGCGCCAGAGCCCGTCTGGGCTAGTGAGCAGAGCTGGCTGCCCGTCAGAATGAGCTCGTTCTCTCTACCCAGTTGGCCCCAGCCTGGAGGTCAGAGCCTCCTGGGTGCGCTGACACCCTGGAACGTGGGCCCCAGGGGATGCACGGTGGAGGGGGAGGGCTGGCGGCATAATCCCAGGCGCAGCCGCTCACGGCAGCACACACAATGCTTTCACGGCAGTATAGACCGGTGAGGCGTCCAGGTGACGTTCCAAGATGAAGTCCTGGTCTGGCGTTGTTCCGGGACTCCCTTCCCCGGCCGGCCAGTCTCTGAACCACTGGGCAGCAAGTAACACCCCTCCCTCTTCCCAGTGTGGACATCTAAGAAAGAAGCTGGTATTTTACCACCCACCATCTGGACGTCCAGCGTGGAGAGGGACGCAGCTCGAGTCCTGAACAGACACCTCTGAACACGTAGCCTGAGGAGTCCGTCCTGCCTTCCCTGGAGACGAAGCATCTCCTGGGGGGCTCACGGCAACAAGCAGAAACCCGAAAGGCGCTGAGGGCTGCGTCTACACCTTCCCCTGGCCTGGAGGCTTCCCTGCTCTGTGCAGACACCAGCAGAGGACCACATGTTCTGCAGGCACAGCGAGGAGCCAGCTGTGCTTGGGAAGCTCCGTGTACCCGCATCCAAGGTGAGTTTCCGCTCATGAAAGAGGCCGGCCTCCCGTTATCCTGCCTGCCTCATTACCCATGGTCCATGCTTCTCCGTGGCCCTGTGTCCTGCCCTGGACAGTGCGCTTGGTCGGTCAGCGTGCTGGCCACAAAGGCTCACGTGGTTCCTTGCCAATGAATATGGCCCCACGCCTGCCCCCAGCCCGCTGATGCCTTGGGGTGCCTCGTGAAGGACTGCGTCCCCACCACTGCCTCCTTGCCATCCCCAGGAGCACAGGAGGGCCTTCTCATCACCGGGCCTTTCTCCGAGCCCCCGGTCAGCACCCTTCCTGCCGACTGCTCCCTCCGCCTAGGAGGGGCTCTCCCCACGGCCCTGAGAAAGGTGACCCATTGCCCTGCCCCCAGTTTGCCAGTGTCACCAATGGAGTGGAGCTGTCCCCAGTGGAGAGCTTTGCATCCAAACAGTGGGTGGACCTGCTCTGTGCCTCCATGGCCCTGTCCAGCATGTGGGAGCGAGAGGCTGACCCTCGCCTGGCTTGCCCTCTGCTGTCGTAGTGCAGCCTGTTTATACAGACCTGGGAGGCCAGGAGTGCCGCCAGGCTGAACCCTGAAGGGAACGGTAAGCATGAAAGCAAAAAATGAAATAAAAGCTGACCCGCCAATACAAAGGGTATCATTTTATCAAATATTGACAGTTTCCAGTAGTCTAAGAAGCATGCTGTCCACGTCTGTGCCAGGAAGGTCGCCGCAGGGAGGCGGCTGTGGCCAGTGATGTTGGCGTCGGTGTTGGCTGTGGCAACTGACCAGAAGTTTCCTTGCCTCCCAGGAGGGACCGCACACGCCTCCAGTTCCAGGGAGGTCCTGGGTTTCCTCTTTGGGCAGGAAGTGGAAGGTAGCTGCATGGTTTGAAGTGTGAAGGACAGACTGACCCTCAAGTCCAGCAGAGGGACCCAGCCTTGGGCAGAGACAGGGTCTGAGGCATCGACCCAAAAATAAACATGTTTTAGACACAATCCTGGAGCCACTCATTGCCAGGAACCAAAAGACGTCGAAAATACTTTTCGGCAGTCCGTCGTAGAGGCGATCCTCGTATTCCGAAGGATCTCACTGGGGAGCAGCAGTGCTGAGGATGACGAGGCCCGTGGCGGGCCCACCTCCAGGCCCGGACACGGCATGCCCCCTGTCCAGGGCACCACGGACACCTCGCCTTTTCCGGGGCACAGCCTGCAGGTCCCGCCTCCCTCGGCAGTCTGACAAAAGGACGAGGAGACAAAACACGGCTTCCCCGGGGACTGCGGCCACGGCTGCTGCCGCTGCTGACCCCGCACTGTGCCCTCCATGCCCGCGCTTGGACGAAGCCCGGCCCCTCAGTGAATCTCGCCCTCCGTGAACTCCTCTTTGATGGACTGTTTTCGGGACTTGCAGTCCGGGAGGTCGAAGCCGAAGTCTGCCCACTCGTCGGGCCCCGAGCCCCCGCCCGGGCCCCCGCGGTTGGGGATGGTGATGGTGTGGCGCACGCGGAAGTGCACGGCTTCCATGACCCGCTGCCGCTGCAGCTCCCCCGAGCTGCCGATGGAGACGGTGGAGGCGTTGCTGCTGGAGCGGATCAGCTGCTGGGTCCCGTAGTCGTGGCTCTGCTTCAGCTCCTGCAGGGCCCTCCAGATGGTCATCCGGTACTGGTCCGGGATCTTCAGCGCCCCGAGGTCCTGCGGGAGCCGCGGGCGTGCCGCTGTCAGCAGGCCCTGCCCCCACCCCGCCCAGAAGCCCCCTCATCCCCAGTGGTGGACCCCGCCAGGAGGAAACGGGGCAGCTAGCGCTGCATTTGCGAGGCCGTGGCCTTCCCTGACCAGAGAGCCAAGAAGGGGCGTGTGCTTGGAGGGTGAACTCATTCCTGGGCTCTGCAGCCTGCAGCCCTGACCACAGCCAGAGCGACCCTCCACCGCAGGCCCCGTGGGGACCAGAGCAGCTCATCGAGCCCCTGCGCCCTCCCCCGCCACGCCAGGCACGGGGTCCCGTGGGTGAGGGGCCCTTAATGTGCACTGAACTAGGCTGGCTGGGGTCGGTGGGGACAGGGGAGGGGGAGGGCATTCGTCCGAGTGACTGGCCCCAGTGCCTCCGACAGGCCCGCACCTCCGGCCCGGGCGGGAGCAGGGGCTCACGAGGCTCCCTGGGATCTGGGGCTGCCCCTGCGTCTCCGGGGCTCTGGAGGCTTGCGCTTTCCTTGGTTAATCATGCATTACAGCTCAATGCAGCCCTAGGCTGCGAGCCGGTGACTCCCTCACGGTGTAGGAGGGACTCAGTGCTGGTGTTCTTGTCTGAGCCATGATGAGCCATGGCCGTTTGCTTCCAGCCTGGCACAATCTGAACCCAGGGCATACGGCAAGGACGAGTCTTGCCTTCTGTAGGCCTCAGTTTCTCCTCATGTAAGTGGCACTGAGTCGCACCAGCTCCAAGACCCTTCTGGCCTTGGCAACTCTCCGTGCTTTGGGAACAGCCTGTCCCCCAAATCAGAGGCAGCCGGGCCGCTGGGTATAAGAGAGAGGCTTCACGTCCAAGTGAGCAGTCCAGCTGCCAGGGGCCCAGGCGGGGGTCCCATCCAGCCCCTGCCTGCCCAGCCGACCTCCCCGGCGCCTAGAGAGCTGACTCGATAGGAAGCCAGACGTGAGAGAGTAGGTTGGGTTTGGTCTCGGGAAGAAGGGTTTTCCCAGATTCCCCCACCTTCCCTCCCTCAGGGAGAGCAGGAAGCAGAGGGCAGCTGTGCCCCGGGGCCAGGGCGCGGTGCTCTGGTCCGTGGGCGGGGCTCCTACCTCTATCGTCAGGTTCTGCAGGTGGTAAATGTTCTGTAGGCCCTGGGACGTGAAGTACTCGATGCAGTTGGGACACCCCAGTCCTGTCAGGAAACTGCGGACAGAAGGCGGGGTGGAGCGGCTCTAACTTCCAAGCACGTGCTCGGCTGCGCGGCCTGGCACCCCTGCCCACCCGTGGCCACTCCAGGAGCCCCTTCTGAGCAACTCTGGGGTACTCACTCCTGCCCTCGCCCCTGCTGCTGTCTGTGCTCGAGGGCGTGAGGACAGGCAAGACAGAGTGCAGACTGCCCAGCAGCCCCCCAGGGGCTGAGGTCCGTGGCTTCGTGGCAGGACTCAGCAGCACACACATACCTGACCAGGCTGGGGTCGGCGTGGTAGGGGGGTGGTGGGGTGCAGTGGGACCCCGAGACCATGGACTGGGCGCTGTGGCTGCCGTTCATGTCGCCGCTGGCCGGCAGGGCGTGGCCGTGGTTGTTGAGAATGCCGGGGCCTAGGCAGGTGGCAAGCCGGACCGTCGGGGCCAGCCGGGTCGGGCGTCCCCCGCTCTACAAGACTGGGAAGCTAGCACCGTGCGGACCCACGGTGGGGAATGGACTGAGGGCACTGTCCGTGGCTGTGCCTCCCGCCCGTGGATGGGAGCTGCCGGTGGGAGGCGGCCGTCGAGAGCCCCGAGCTGGGCAGCAGTGAGTGTCTGGAGCCAGACCTACCCTCTGTGCCACCCCTGCCTGAGCCACTTACCCATGGGCCCCAGGTTGGGCCCGGCTGCTGAGCCGTGCGGGGGCGGCTGGCCCACCAGCTGGTTGACGGAGGGCAGCTTGTTGACGCCTCCGTGTGCTTTGTTCATGGGCGAGAGGACGGGCCCGTAGGATGCGGGCTGCAGGTGGCTCCTGCTCGGACGGGGACGGCTCCTGGTCATTTCCACGTAATGCCCCGTGCTGCTGGGGGCCTCCCTCCTCACCCAGCGTTTCCACCCAGACCCGGGCCAGACGGCCCCTGGCCTGCCCTCCCGCAGACACAGGATAGAGCCGGCTGCTGCCGCTGGAATCAGCCAGTGGGGTGGCTGTGCTCTGACCCCCCACCTTCCAGCCAGGGAACACTTAGGAGGCCGCCCTGTGGGAGGGGCGGACTGGTGGCCCAGACGGCCATGGTGCACGGAAGGCTCCCAGGAGAAAGGGGTCCCAAGTGGGGGCCCTGGGTGCCTGTGCTGGCGGGGGCGGCGTCCTTTCAGAAGGCTCTGCGGGTAGACGTGGTCCCGGCCTTCCTGCCAGGTGGTGGCAGGGTGGGGGTCTGGGGCTGGAGGGGCTGCACTCACGGCCGCTGCAGGAGCTGCTGCTGCTGCTGCTGCCGGTATGTATCCACCAGCTGCTGTGGCACCAGCTCCATCAGCTCCAGGCTCTCCTTGACTTTCATCAGGATCTCAAAGTTCTCGCGGCCCCGTACCTGAGCACAGATGGGGACCCTCGGCACAGGTGTCTGGGCGAGTCCTGGGGGACCCTGGGCTGGCGCTGAAGCTTCTCTCTCCTTTCACAGAGCTCCCTCGCATCCTGCGGCCTGGGAGCCCCCCTTCTCCCCTCTTCCCCAGGAGCAGGTGTGGGGCCCAGCGAGCGCCCCCCATTCCTCCCGTCCCTGAGGCCCTGCACACTCAGGGTGCTGGGGCGGGGGCACCCACCAAATACAGGGCTTTAAGAATCAGGAACTCATTCTGGAATCAGGTTCACATAATGGAAGAGCCGTCCTAGCAAAGCTCATGGGTGGTTTGGCCCATGTGACAGCCGTATAAACGGGTCACAGACTTCAGGATTCCATGCTCCCTGACGCACTGTCCCCCGGAGGGGTCTGCATCCCTCCCCCGTCTCAGCAGGCCTTCTCTTGAGGGGGGGTGGAGCAGTGCAGTCACATCCCCGCAGTCTGGCTGGCTGGGAGCTTCCTCTCCCGGCGCCCCGCCTGCCGCCTGCAGAGCCCAGGGTCCCGGCTCTGAGCACGCCACAGCCACTCACGTGCATGTAGTACACGTCCTCGTCCCCGTGCCGCCTCTTCTTCACGTTGGTGCCCAGCGCAGGGACGGCCGGGGGGCTCTGTTTGAAGGCTGCAAGGGGAGGCAGGCCACACGCAGGTGAAGCCATCAGGATACCCGTCACCCGGTGTGAGCTGCCCTCACGTGGGCGTGATCGTGGATGGGCCCGGAGACCAGTAACCCATTCAAGAGGGGCCGACCCAGGGTAGGGCCCGTGCTGGATGGAGCTGGAGCCGGGGCAGCCTCGTGGCTCATGCCCCAAGGCAGGTGCAGCTCTGTCTGACATCCTTGGCGGCCCCCCCCGCCCCCGCCCAGGCCGCTCACCACGCTTGCCGGCGGCCCCGTTCTTCGCTGCGCTCTCGCTCAGGGCCTGCTGCTCCCGGTAGTGGTCTTCGTCGGCTTTGCGGTCTCGGCCAGGACAGGCGCAGATGCGGCCCTCAAAGGACCGGCGGCCCAGCACCTGTCCACTGGCGGGGGCCGGGGGGGGCATAACCAGAACCATGAGCCTCGGGGACCTGCCCCCCAGCCCTGCGAGCCCTACTCACCATCGCCACCCACCTTGCAGAGAGGGATCCTGATGAGCCAGGGGGTGAAGGCTGAGCTCGCAGCCCCTCTGGGACACCAGGTCCCTGCCGTCCTCCCAAAGCCCAGCTCCTGCTCCGGCAGCCCTTGCAGCCCGGGGCGGGGGTCCATCTCTCCTTAAACTCACCTCCAGGGCTCGCATCATCCCTTACCATGCCCCGGATTCATGCGCAGCCCCCAGCAGCACAGCCCCAAGCCCCTGTCGAGCCTCCCCCACCCCACACGCCCGGCAGACTCACTCCCGGGTCTCCAGGGTGATGATGATGAGGATGGGCCGCCGGTTCATGCCCCCCACACAGCTGCTGTTGCACATGAAGTTGTACAGGATGGTGGTGAATTCTGTCCCCACCTGCACATGGGGGGGGGGCTGTCAGCCTGCAGGCCCCAAACCACTGAGGTGGGGCTCCCGGGCTGGGTCCTGACTGGGTAGGCACAGGGTGGAGGCAGCCCCTGCACTGTGGTCCTTTGCCATCCATCCGTCCACCTGTATATCTACCTTCTGTCCACCCATCTGTCCATCCATCCGCCTCCAATCATCCAACCGTTCACCTGCATGCGCCCACCCACCTCCATCTCTCTATCCATCCACCCACCTACTCATGCACCATCCAAACCCTCCCCGCATCCGCCTGCCCATCCGTCCATCCATTCATGAAGCACACGGAGTGCCATGCGCCATGCTGGCTCCTGGAAGCACAGAGTCCTTGGTCTGGTGGCTCTGGCTCTCTCCCTAACACAGATTAGAGGTCAAGCCCTGGAGGCTGGGTGTGGGCTGGCAGGTGCACAGGTTTCTGTGAGCACATATGTGTGTTCTGCTGGCCGTGGGCTCTCCTGGGTAGAAAGGTGCTCGGCGCTGTTCTGGCAGAGGGATGGACCAGAGCCATGTGGTCTGGCCCCATCTCCAGCTCATGTGCCGTTTCCCAGGGAGTCTGTGGACAGCTGAGTTATGAACCCAGGACTTTTGACCCCTGGGTGTCCCAGGACCACAAAATGGGTGGTGGTCACGGTCTCCCTGGGTCAGGAGATAAAACTCAGTCGCTGACGCAGGCAAACCTGGCCTTTCACAAAACCACTGGCACATGGCAGCCACAAGGGGGCAGGAGAGCCCTGCTTTCCTGATGGGCTCTGGCAGGCGAGAGTCTGGCTGCGGAAGGAGGGACAGCAGGGTGGGAGGCCTGGGGGGCCCGAGGGGCCAGGTACAGGGACGGGGTCTGAGGGGTTGATTGCAGTCTGGGGGCCAGAGCCAGGTAGGGAAAAGGTGGGGGCTCACTGTGCCCACTCACCCTGGGAAGCATGGCGCATAGGGCGCAGGGCTGCGACCAAGTCCTCCTCCCCCATCCCACCACCAACCCCCACACCCACTTGACTCCACCCCCAGCTTGGCCCTCACAGGAGCCCCAGAACCTTCTGCTGCCTTCGGGTCACAGCAGAACCCTGGGGGGGCTCTCCACCCACCCCCCATTCTGGCCTCATCCCTCACCTCCAGACCCTGCCTGCACCCTACCCACCTCTCTCCCACAGCCAGAGAGGGCCCGAGGGGGTCCCACTTAGACCTGCACACAAGTGGTCAGAAATGGGTGCCGGGTGCGGGGGTGGGCAGGTGAGGGCGAGGAACTTGCTCCGTGGCAGGACTGGAGATGCCGGGGCCAGCTGGGCTGGCTGGCTGAGCTGACATGAGTGCTCTCTGACCGCTGGGCCCACACCCTTGTGGCCAAGTGCAGGGGCCCCCAGCCTACCTGCGGGGGCTCGTAGGGAACCATGACACTCTGCCTGCCTGTGACGGGGTCGTCCACGTACTGCGAGAGATTGTTGCCCTCCACGCGGATGAGGTGGCTGGCCGGAGCAGACTGTCCTGCCGGGAGGGGACACCGCTTCAGAGGGGTGCCCAGCTGGGGTCTGGCCACCCCATGGCAGGTGCATCGCAGCCAGCTGGGGACCACAGGGCCGGCCCCACTGGCCTCCTGCCCTCAGAGCGCCTGGCCCAGCAGCCCGCTGGCCTGTGGGCACCTGCACCCGAGGCCCCAGGTGCAGCTGGGGCGAGAGGGGCTGGGGACGGGAACGCTGAGCCCACGCTGCCAGCCCCTGCTGCCTCCCAGCCAGGAGGCCCGCGGCCAGCCCTCCCCATCCCAGGATGCACCGCCACAGACACCGCTGGAGGTCTCACCTTCGTTGAAGTCCCGCCCGAGCTCGTGGTTGGGGCAGCGCTTCACGACCTCGGTGACGTGCTCTGCCTTCTTATAGACGGGCATGGCACGGATGACGGTGCCGGGGGGCGGTGGGGCGGACACCTTGATCTGGATGGGGCAGGTCTTCGCAATTTGGCAGTACAACTTCTTCAACAGGGGGGAGTACTGGAGGGGGCAGGGGGCGGGGTCAGGTCCAGCCCCAACTCAGCACCTTCGAGACCGCGTGCCCAGTCAGGAATCCCACCCCCAGCTCTCCGATGGCCTGCTCGTCCTTCTTCAGAGTGCCTCCTCGGGGCACCCCTCACCCACTCGGCACCTGGCCCGTTTGGGAGCAGGGAGAGCAGTTGGACTTTCTGTCTGGATCTCCCTGGCTGGAGGTTAGCACCATTATGTCCGTCTTACGGGTGAGGACAGTAAAGGCTGGGGAAGTGAGGAGCTGCTGGTGAGCGGGGGCTGGGAGCCAAGCCCGGCTCTTCCCACCGTCAACCTTCAGCCCCCAGATCGTGGTGGTCTGAAGGAGGGGATTTGAAGCATTGCATCTCAGTTTTTAAACACCCAGAGTTAGGCTTTTCTGGCATTTTGATGAGAGACATGTAATTCTGAGACAGGCTGAGTCCCTATCCACCGAAGCTTCAGAAAGGAACTCCCTAGAACAGCAAGTCTGAGGGTTGGAGCTTCACAGCTTGGCATGGGCCACTGGTGTGGGGGGCCCTCTGACCTCAAAGCTCCAGTCCCTGCAGCCCGGGACCCTGTCTCAGGGAGGATGAGCGCCCAGGGGACCATGTCACCCACCTAAGAACCCTGGCCAGCTCTCATGAGTTCAAAGGTGACCCTGATGGTGGCCACAGGACACTTCCTGTCTCCGCCCCATAATCCCTATGCCCCCCCCCAAAGCCCTAGTAACCTGGAGTTAGCCACAAAGCCTGGAGGGTGCCCCATCACACGCCCCCGCGGTACAGCCAGGGAAACTGTCCTGAACCAGGAGACACCGCCACAGAGAGGTGTCCAGCTGGGGTCCGGCCACCGCCATGTGGTGCATCACAGCAGACTGGGGGCCACACACTGGGGCTTCGGGTTCACAGTGGGAACTGTACCCACCATGGTTTAGTCGGGGCAACTGAGGATGGATGCTGGAGCTGCCGGCAGAGCCAGAGACAGTCTCAGCCCACTTTTGCCAAGGAAACTGGGAGGTCCTGACACGCTCATCCCGCAAAGGTAAGGCCCCCACTGGCCACCAGAGCTCCCTCTCTGGCCATCAAGGGACACTGTGGACCCTCAGGGACTCATACCCTCAGCAACTCCAAGTATACAAAAAGCAAGGGGTGGCAAACACAGCCCGAGAACAAAGGGTCCCCAGGGCCCTCAAAGCCCTTGGCCCCACAGTGTAAGCCATCCCTCCCCTGATGAGCTGGCCGGGGCTCCCTCCCGGAAACACTCACCCAACCCCAGAGTGGAGTCCAAGGGGGCTTGGGGGACAAGTGGGCTGGGGTCTCCCTAGTGGCATTCTCGGGGTGTTGGACCCTATTCAACTTTCCCGTGGTGCTGAATTCAGTATGCGCCCTTCCCGACCCCCATCATGGACGGGAACTGGATGCCCCTTGGGCTCACCCCCTCACAGGTGCCCCACTCATCGGGGTCCCCAGAGCCCAGTGCAGCCTGCCACCCCATCCCTGGGACCCCCACCTCTGAGCAGAGCCCCCAGACCTGTTTAAAATGAGGGAAAGAATGATCCCGCACAGCCCTGCAGATGGAGGTGAGGCACTGCTGGGAAAAGCAGAAAACAGGGCTGCCTAAGGTTGGGCTTGGGGCCACAAGGGGAGTGGGGGGCTGCCTGCTTGTTGCAGGGGTCAGTCCTGCTTCCCAGGAGGTGACCGCTGACCTCCAGTGTCCCCATCACTCCCCAAAGCACCAGTGTGGGGATAAGCTGGGCACCCTGCCCCCAGGGCTGTGCCCAGAACAGCCGCAGCCCAGCCCAAGGCAAACATTAGGTGCCAGCCAGCTCAGCACCCAGCTCTTTGGTCCACCCACAAGTGAGGCTTCAGAACTGGCCCCTGACCCTCAGACAACGTGCAGGTAGAGCGTCAGGCAGGGAACTGCCTGGCCAGCATCCTGGAGGCACGCCGAGAAGCTCAGCATGAGAGCAGTCATCCAGGGGGTCTTCCTGGGGGAGGAGGGCCCCACAGCAAGCATTTGTTGAGAGCCTATGGTCGGCCAGGTCCTAGACTCACTAGGGAAACTGGGCTGAGAGCCCCTTCAAGCCACAGAAGAATCCAGACTTACTGGAGGTTGGCACCTGAAAGCTACACAGCCCTGGTGCTGGCCGGCCTCAGCTGGTGACCAGTGGGACTGGGCCCTTCTGTGGCAGCTGGTGGATTCCAGAGGGCATCCCTGTCCCCTGCAGGGAACACAGGGACCCCAGGAGGGCCTGCAGAGGTGTCCAGTGAGTGGGCCTGAGAGGGGGCATGCAGAGGACCCTCAGAGAGGGGCCTGCTTCATCCCAGAGTGGGGTGTGGGGGTGGGCAGACACACTGAGAAACAGGCCTGGCCTGGGAGGGGCAGGTCACAGTCCTGGGTGAGCAGTGGGAGAATGGCCTTTGAGGTCTGGCTCTTGTGCTTGGTCCCCGGGGATACTGTAAACCACTGGACAAACCTCTCCGAGGCTTGGTGGGGGGCCAGTGACTGACTACACTTAATACCCTTGGACCGTGTTCACAGTGGACAGTTAGTGTGCGGTAGTCATTCCCACGGGAGATGATTCCTGGCCCCTCTCTGAGCAGGGTGGACAGTGCCCCCAGGGGCGCGTGGACCCTGCAATCCCCTTCCTGGAGCAACCACCCAGCCCAGTGGCTGCCATCAGTCAGTCATCCGACCTCCTGCTCCCTCCGCAGCCTGAGATGGGGTCTGTAGACCCCGAAAGGGCCAGGCGCCTTGGCTCACCAGCCAGCAGGGACGGTGCAGGACTCCAGGCCCAGCCGCGGGCTCTGAGCCCGGACAGAGACGGCGCGCGAGCCCCCTCGAGAGGTCCTGCAGCCCAGCGGGGCGGGGACGCCCCAGGGGTGCGCTTCGTGTCAGGACTCGGGGCGAGGTCCCGGAGAAAACGGCGGGACTCCCAAAGGCACGGGCGGCGGGCGGGAGGGCGGGGGGCGCGCCCTGGACGCCCTGCCCCGCCTCGGGGAGGAGCCGCCGGGAGCTGTCCGCGGTACCCGCGCGGGAGCGGGCTGTGCAGCGAGCGCGGGGCCGCCTGGGGTGGGTGAGGAGAGCGCGCTCGGCTTCCTCCCTTTGAGTCCCTGACAAGGCCACCACCAGCCTTGGGCCTAGCCCCACTCCCCACAGGGGTGTCCCCAGCCCAGGCCCATCCCCAGCTGGCTGCTAATGTGGCCTTGGGCACGTGCACCAGCCAGCCCCATCCCTGCAGGGGGGTGAGCCCACAGACCACCAGCCCCTTGGTGTTGAGCAGGCGGAGGGATGCCTGAGGTTTCCCTATACCTGGTGGCATCTGGCTGGGCTACAGCGGCAGGAGGGGGGCCTGGGAGGGGCCCTGGGATGGCCACACCTGGGATGGGGTCAGGGTGGGGGCCTGTAGGAGAGGAAAGCCTTCTCAGAAAACCAGGCCTGTGTCGAAGAGGGCGTGAGCTTCCACCCCTCCGCCAGCTCCATCCCTCCCCTCTTAGCTCCTGGGCCCCAGGCCCTGGGCAGGTGGGGAGGAAGACTCCT
Source organism: Ursus arctos (assembly GCF_023065955.2). Taxonomy (NCBI): domain Eukaryota; kingdom Metazoa; phylum Chordata; class Mammalia; order Carnivora; family Ursidae; genus Ursus; species Ursus arctos. The sequence continues at coordinate 2,178,966 of NW_026623008.1, read as the reverse complement.
GGGTCCCATCTATTCTATAGAAAAGGTCGCGTGAAGCCACTTCCTTGCCCTCCCTCCCTCTTGCCTCTCTTTCCCTAGAACCGCTAGATGGATGTGTTTCAACAGATTCGGAGCTGATAAAATCTTATTTATCTTCGGCTGTTGACACAGAACCGTCTGGACTTGCCTGCTCCGGGATGCGTGTATTCCTCTGTGCTCACAGGAAACGGTTTGCCCAAATGCTGGTGTATGCCCATCCCTGCCCTCCCCCACTCGGACCCTCCCCCTCCCTCCCCCCATCACAGTGCGCGATGGGCCCGGTCTGGCTGGGAGCCCAGGGCCTGGCAGGGCTGGCGCGGGGGTGGCGGGCGAGGCGGCTCTGTGGCTGTTAATTTCCTCGCACCCGCTCCCCGGCAGCTGGGTGCCCGGCACGGGCAGGTTTGGACAGGAGGAGAGTGGAGAGGTGATAATAAGTTGTCTGTCATTTTCCAGGGACGTGTAGCATCTTGCAAACCGCAAATACCGTTAACCAGCTTGGGCGAATCTGTTACAACAGATTCTGGAAGACGGGGCCTGTGGGGGGGGCTTTTATTTTTTAAATGATTTTTTTTTTTATAGCCCACTTTTATCTGCTTCCCGTGCGTGCGTGCAAGCGTGCAGAGCACATTTCTGTCCTCTCTCTGATTTCAGGCCCCTTTGAGGACCCACCCAAGGCCACAGCCCATCTCTCCCTGGAGAAGCTCTGTGGGTTCGTAGGGTGACCCCCGAGACCCACAGGAAGCCTAGGCCCACAGCCCCCATTGACAGACATCCTGGGTCCCTTTCTCCTTCTGGGGGGTGTGACACAGCCACACTGCTGGAGCCCCTCCTATGGCCTCTCCCACCCCGAGGAGGGCTGCTGGGAGCGTGGGGTGGGCTCTGGTACATGTCAGGGAGTCCTGGGCAGGACAACGGGGAAGCTGCCAACCCACTTCAGGGCACCCAGGGTCAGGAAGCAGTGAGGGTCTGGGCACAAGGAAACCCACGGGCCTGCTGGCTGGAGGCTCCCGGGTTGCTCAGCCACAGCCAATGCCTGCAGACATGCCTGAAGAAGAAGGCTGCCATGATCCCCAAGAGCTCCTGGCTGGGGGGAGGGGACAGATGCATCTGACTAAGGACTGGACAGCAGGGCTCCCCTCGCTGGGAGCCCAGATAAGGGTAAATTGGAGGCAGAAACAGGCTTTGCAGGTGCCAAGTGACCCTGACCACTACCCAGGGGCATCCCCAGAAGCTGCTACCTGAAGAGGTGGGGCTGGGGCTGGTGGGGTCACCCCTCAGGACCCAGGCAGCCTGCCCCCCTACTTCCTAAAGCCAAGTCCCAAACAAGAGAGTAGGGGTCCTGGGACTCTCAGGATCTGGAAGTACTGTGCCCTGGGAGATGAGAGTGCCCCCCTCTCGGCTGCGCCCCCAGGCCACAGGGCCTTGGGCCTGCTCAGTCCCTCATGGCACACATGGCTGCAGGCCAGCAGGGACACCCGCCAATGGCATCCGTCCTGGGCTAAGATCAGGGGTGGGCAGCTGTGTGCGTGCAGCTGACCCAGGAGAGAGGCAGGTGGACACCAGGTCTGCCGTGCAGGGTTAAGAAGGCCCAGGGGGGCCAAAGGGTCAGGAGGGAAAGCCCGCACCAGCAGCCTGGGCAGTGGGAGATGCGGTGGGCCTAGAGGGGAGGGGAGGGCACCAGGGGTCTGGGGACACTGCGTGGGCTGCGGGAGAGACCGGGAGACAGTGAGCCCGAGGCGGGGTGCAGTTACCCTGCTTTCTCCGCAGGGCTCACAGGGCCACCGTCAAGGCCACCATTCACACTGACAGCTCCTCCTCGGCCCCGGGTCCACGCACACATGCTTTTCACCCCCAAGGTCATGAATTGTCACAGAGCACTGCTTCTAGAAGCTGCCAGCTCAGCAGGGGTGCAGCAGCGTTGAGACCCCGAAGCTCCCTTTGTCACCACCAGGCCTGACTCGGGTCCAGGAAGACTCAAAGCAAGGACACAGGTGCCAAATATGACATGCTTCTTCCTCTGGCCTGGGGTCAGGGGTAAGGGGACCAATGCGTGGGGGCTGCCCTTGGCCTCAGTGACCTGGACCGGGCAGTGTGAGAAAATCTGGGCCTCCCTCCAGTCCTTATTCTGTGACCCAGGCATGCCATCCGGCTTCCCCTGGACCTCCAGGAGGGGACCTGCGGATGGAGTGGCTAAGCAGGACGTGTCTTTGGGGACACAGCTGGGCTTGCAGAGAGCCCCAGCACTCCCACCGGGAGCCGCCCTCCTGCTCCAAGGGCACAAATGGTGGCCGCATCTGAAGCACCAAGAGCTGCCTTGGCTGGGTCCGAACACCGGTTCCTCCGCCCGTGAACTTGGTTTCTAAATTTGCCAGCTGGAGAGCACATGCCTGTCTGTCCTGAACTCCTGAAGAAGGCAGACACTCCACTGGCTGGCCCGGTGGGAAACGCTTGGCAAGGACCCAGCAAGCAGGGCCGTGAGCCAGCCCGCAGCGCTGCATGGCATGGGGACGAAGTGGGGAGGCTGGCCAACCGCCGGGCTCTGCTCACCGCAGACAGTCCCCAGGGGAAAGAGCCCCCTATGACCCTCACCCCCCCACCTGACTTGTGGCCTTTTGAGGGGGCTTGGCCTTGTCCATGTGGTGAGTTTAAGGGTCAGCCCACCTGGGTGGTGTGCTGGGGTCAGCAGGCATCTTCTGCCAACGGATAGTCCCGGGGTCCTCTGACTGTGGGCACACCGTTCCAGACACCGCTGCGGGTCTGGTGAGCGTGGGCACGGACGGGTCAGCTCCTTCCCCCGGTGCCCTGAAGCTTCCAGATGGCCTGGGGCTGGAGCTGGCCCAGCTGCAGGTGGCTTGGGAGTGGGGGAGGCTGGCCCGGCTGCTGCTGCGGCCACAGTCGGGGCAGGTGCTCAGGACCGGCTCCCCGGCTCCAGCAGGGAGTCCCCTGTGCACAGGCTCTCCTGCCTCTGACCTTCCTGTGGGTAAGTCTCCAGTTCCAGACCTCAGTTAACCATGTGCCCTCCGGACAGAGAGCGGTGAGCGGAGTTTCTTCGCTTTAAATAAACGCAACTCTCAGCTGGCAGGAGAGGAGCCCACTGCACTCTCGTGAGCTCCGGGACACTCTGGACGCATGGCGGGGGGTCATTTTCCAGCTTTTAAGGCAACGGTCGGCTGGAATCGAGGTTTTCATGGAAACTTGTAAATACCCAGTGAAGTACGTGGGGCAAGGAGAGCTTTGGCTCTTAAACATCTGATCCCCTGCAGAGGGCAGTGGCTCCGGTGCCAGGTGGTGCCAGGCCCACGTGGCCTCCTTTCATCCCCCCCAAGAGGAGCGGGGAGAGGGTGCCCTGCCCGGGGACCCATGACCATGGTGGAGGAGGCAGGCCTGCGATCCTTGATCCTCGGGGGAGCCCTGGCTTTAGGCCACTGCGGGGTCCCCCAACACCCTCTGAACGTCCACTTCACCAAATCCCGGGGTGCTAGTCCTTTTTCCAAGGGGACTTCCCTGCCCTAACATGAGCCGCAGCATCACAGCGTCGGGGGCGGGGGGGTGGGGGGCTTATGCACACAGCCCGGACCTGCCCCTGCCCCTCCCCCTCAAGGGAGCTGTTCCCCTTTCCAGTTCTGGCACCCTAGAATTTCTGCCCCCTCCTCTTCTTGGGGTGCCTGGACAAATAGAACGCCCAGGAGTGGCCAAGGGGCTTCTCCACCTGGAGGCAGGGGGGTCATGGCCACGGGAATTCTGAGGCCTGGGGTCCATGAACATGAGCTTGGCTTCCAAGTTCGGGATCTGAGAAAATCCCCACACAGATTTCCCCCACAACTGACCGTGGAAAAGCACCACTGCTGCTCAGCTGAGACCCTCACCCACAGTCCCCCAGGGCTGGAGGTGCAGGGTGCCCAGGGGAAGGTTTCCCCCCATAAAGGGGCTACTGACCCCGGGGGCAGGGGGAGCCAGGCCTGGGAGATGCGCAGGGAGAGGCGGGGAGGGGCTGGTCCCCTCCACTCCCACTCCAGGCCCCAGCCCCTCCTGGCACGCCATCCCCTCTCCCTCTCTCTGCTGGTCAGCCAGGAGCGTTCTAACCATAAGGCGCCCTCGAGGGATTGTTATTGTCAACAAATAGGCAGAAGCCAGGTGGCCCACCCTCCCCTGCGGGTGGCAGCTGTCACTCACTCATGGGCAAACAGGAACCTCAGGCTGCTGGGGCCCGGGCTGCTCTGGGCCTCCGAGGGTCAGCCTCTTTTCCCAGAGGCTCACTGGGGTCCCCGGGCATCCCGGGAGCTGGGAGAAGACTGCTCACTCGGAGTGCCCCCACGCTCATGGGGGTGCATACATGGCCGCCCCTCACAGGCTGCTCGACGAAAGCCAGGGCTCAGGAGCCCTGCTCCTCCTGCCTTTCCTGAGCCTTGGGTCCCCACCATGGCTGCCGGGAGGGCCATCCTCAGCCACGCACTGTGGCGGGAGGTGGGGGGTGGGGGTGACTGTCTGCCCCCCCCAAGTCAGCACTGCCAGACAGACATTCTAGAATCTATGGAGCTATACCCATTTGGGAACAAGTCCCAGAAAATTGAATTCTTCAATAAAACACTGATTGCATCCAAACCCGTGGACTCCTACCCCCGCCCGGGGGCTCCCCCTCGCATCCCCCACAAGAGCCCAGGTCGGGGGAGGAGGAGACTGCCTGGGTGCACCTCTTAACCCCTGGGACTCAGGGCTGGGGGCCTTCCCTTCCACTGAGGCCTCCAAGGCCAAGTTCTGTGACCTCCAGGCCCCGGGGCTCCAGCTTCAGAGGACAGGGAGACAAGAGCTGATGCCCGGCTCTGGCCAGAGACCAGGGCCAGCCTGCAGGAAGTGGGTCCGCCTCAGGAGAGTACCACAATCGCTGCAATTTCCCCTGCTTACTCCTCATTCTGTCTCCACAGTAGACACTGTTAGAGCTCTTCCCTGGCCCTTCAGTGCGTGTAATTGCTACTGGTGCCAGTAAAAGGTATTAATCCCACTTACGCATTCCATAAACTTCCAGGGTAACGCAATTGATACCGTGATCGTGTTGGGACACCTCCACTATTATTTTCCTGCTTGCAAACCTCCGAGGGGCTGGAAAGTTTTCTCCCGAATCCATTAGTGTTGACTCAGCCACATTCTACCAGGAACCCCGTGTAGGGCCTTTGTGCCTCCCCGCCTGCCTTCCACAGGTCCCTCCCTGGCCAGGAAGGTGGTGCTCACCCCGCGTGCGCTGGCTCGTCCCCAGGACGGACGGACTGGCACTCACCCACAGTCGTGTGTGGGGCAGCTGGTCATTCGGGGGTCTGTGTCCGGGCTGGCGGGCTGTGGGGGGGCCCCCAGGGACTCGCTAAGCCCTCATGCCCATGTACACCCTCACTGGCCTGCCTTACACTGCCTGGCTGGGCCACGGCTCCAACCACACCAAGCCTTGGCTGACCTCGGAGTCCCCTCCCAACCTACCAAACCCCAAGGACAGTCCCCTTCCCTGGCACGGCCCAGCCTGGGAGCCGGAGGAGACGGAGCCGGGCTGGACAGCATCCAGATGCCCCTCTCATCGGGCTGCTCCTTGGGACTCCTGGGACCGGCCCTCTGTGTCATTGCCAATCCCTGGGCGGCCCCAGGATGGGAGTGGCTGCCTGGGCCCAGAGGCCAGGCGGGAGTGTGCTGAGCTTGGGGACAGGGACAAAGGCACAGACTCTGCCATCCCTGGCTGGGCTCCACTGCCCCCCAGTCCAAAGAGCCTCAGTGCCCAGGGGCGCCAGCCCCCACCCACAACCCTGACCTCCCACTATGAGTCTCCCCCGGCGCCCCCAGAACCCCGAAGACCCTGACACAGGACAAGCCCCGGCCAGGATGGCTCAAGAGCAGCCATGTGTGGGGCGCTCCCCAGGCTCCAGGCCCTGTTCGCAGGGGTCCCAGGAGCCAGCGCACTCGTCCGCGGTGACCAGTCAGGCTGCAGCTCACTTTCAGACCCAGGCCCACAGCATTGCAGCAGCTCTGGGACCTGGACCCTGCCGGCCAAACTCCCAGCGTCCGGTCCCTGGTCCCCAGTTTAGAATCTTGGAGGCTGAGCACACACCCCTCCTCTGGCTGCTCGGTTGCGCCCCGACCCATCCGTCCTGGCCTCCTGGGGGAAGGCGTTGTCGCACCCCGGGTAGCGAACAGCAGAGGCCTGCCCGCGTGCCCGCGTGTCTGTGCGTGTGCGTGTAGTCGCATGTATGCACGGAGCCCAGCAGAGGCCTGCACACATGCCCGCGTGTCTGTGCATGTGCGTGTAGTCGCGTGTATGCACGGAGCCCAGCAGAGGCCTGCACACGTGCCCGAGTGTCTGTGCGTGTGCGTGTAGTCGCGTGTATGCACGGAGCCCAGCAGAGGCCTGCACGCGTGCCCAAGTGTCTGTGCGTGTGCGTGTAGTCGCGTGTATGCACGGAGCCCAGCAGAGGCCTGCACGTGTGCCCGCGTGTCTGTGCGTGTGTGTAGTCGCGTGTATGCACGGAGCCCAGCAGAGGCCTGCATGCGTGCCCGAGTGTCTGTGCGTGTGTGTTGTCGCGTGTATGCACGGAGCCCAGCAGAGGCCTGCATGCGTGCCCGAGTGTCTGTGCACGTGCGTGTAGTCGCGTGTATGCACGTAGCATGTGCACGTCTTTCCATGTGTGCGAGGTGCTTTGTGTGTGTGCGTCCATGTGTGCACACACGCCTGTGAGCAGAGGGCTCCCCTCGGTGCCCAAGGAGCACATATGTGAGATCTGGGGGCAGAGGGACCACCTGGGGCTGGGGGCACTCGCCGGGGGCCTTGGTCAGGCAGAGGCCAAAGACCCCATTAACAGCTGTGATCCCTTGGGCACTGGTGAGGGTGTTTTTTTCCTGAGCGAGGAGAGGAGTGAAGGCAACAGTCAATTTGGAATTGTACTTGAGAAAAATATGAATTATCTATCAGTTACCAGCCGGCCGGCATGGCGGGGCCGCGCATGGCGTGGTGCGGAGGCCCAGACAGCACGCCGGGGAAGCAAGTCTGGGCAGCACCCGCGCAGCCGGACCCCCAGAGCTGTGAGCAGGCGGGCTGCCCGGCCGTCCCCATCCTGCACCGTGAGCCTGCCCGCCCCCTCCCCGGGCAGGGAAAGGAGCCTGTGGGGGGTCTGCTCCCAGAGAGCCAAGGTGCCAAAAATCTCATTATCAATGTCTGTCCCACCTCCACCCCCTGCACTGATGAGGGCTGGGGAGGGGGAACCGTGTGCGCCCACAGCAGTACCCCCCGGCACAGCCACAAGACAGCAGAGGGCCCAGGCAGGGGGGCAGGGTAAGGGTGGTCAGAGCTTGGGGGCAGAGCTGCTGGGCACAGGTGAGCCTTCCCCTGTCCCCCGGTATGGCCGGCCGGGACAGACCACGCCATGGGGCCACGTAGGGCCAGATCACTCTGACATGTCATGGGCTCTCCAGGCCTGACACTGCATCTCCAACAGGGGAGGTGGAAGCAAGTAGGGGGGCGGTTGGCAGAGGCCCCAGCGGGGGGTGGGGCGATAGTCAGCAGAGGGGCAGCTTCTGTCGCTCCCTGAGGACCAGCTCAGACCACCTCAGGCACTCCAAGTCCCCCAAGACACTGCAGAGACCCCACCAGCACCCTCAAACAGCAGAGAGAAAGAGCCAGGACCCCTCTCCAAGACTGCCAAGATTCCTAGGGGTCCGGCAGAGGGTCCAGCAGCTCAGGCCTTGGTGACAGTATTGGTGCGGGAGGGGCTGGGACCCACCCCTGGGAGAGTAGAGAAAGGGCGGGTTTAGGGAATAGTATGAACATGGAAGAGGATAGGGAGTGAGCCTCCTGTCACCAGAGGTGTGCAAGTGTGGGGATGCCTCAGGCACCTCCTGACCTGGCTTTCAGTCACATTGCCTAACCTCAAATCTGGGGTCGGGGGACCAGGACCCCACAGGCCATAAGAGAATCCTCCAGCAGGTACAGCTGCTGTCCAACAGCCTCCCCCAGGAGGGCCAACTCCAGGGCACCCCAGCCCCAGCCCTGCTGCTACGGAAATACCAATGTGACGTCCCGCTCCTCCTGTACTAGCCCGTGCCGTGTGGACAGCATCCCTTCTAAGGAGCAACAAGGAGCTTCGCGGAAACATTCACGAATTTGCAGGCGCTCTGGACCAGGTGCCCCGCTCGGCCACTGGAAGCCCTGCAGTCAGCGATGGGTCAGCGGCTGGGGGTCCACAGCCGGAGCGAGAACCAGAGACAGCCGCAGGGGGGCCGTGCCTGGGGTCCCAGACCTGGACTGATTGGCCCCTGCACAGCCCAACTGGCCTCCCTGTGGGTCCACACCCTCTCCGGTCCCCCAGGAGCGTGGGAAAACCACAACCTGGCCAGCGGGGCAGTGGGGATCGTGAGACCCCATTCTTAAAGCAGCAGAGCCTCAGGGTCAAGCCTAAGCCTCAGGGTCAAGCCTGCTTGGTGCTCGGCCGCCCCGTGGGGACTTCTCTGTTCCAGGGTCCTGTTTCCAGGGGCTGGGGGAGACCGTGGAGCTGCTGTTCCCTGGAAGAGGTGACGCTGCCCCATGGCCGGGACCTGCTAGGCGTCCCCGGGGCAGGTGCCAGGCAAGGCTCACTGTCCTCTCCCTGTGTGGGGCCAGGAGACCTGGAGTGTCCCTGGGGCTGCCTTTTCCTGCCAATGCCCTGCGTGCCCCACCCTTGGAGGAGAGCCTGTAGTCTGTCCCAGGGTCTCAGAGTTCCTGCAGAGCCCCTGCCCCTGTGGGCATGTCCAGCAGCCCGGTCCTCTCCGAGCTGTACCGCGGTTCGGAACCTAGAGCCCCCAGACCTGGAAGCCCGGCCACAGGGTCCAGGGAGCACTTTCTATGAGCTGCTTCCCCCCCTCCACTGCCTGTGGCCAGGCCTGGAAAACGGAATGGTAACAGATCCTGCCTCTTGGGTCGCTGGCGGTTTCAAGACTCAACGTAAACTCCAAGCACCCAAGGGAGGCCATGGGTGCAGGGCTGACATCCAGCCGTCATCCAAGTCGGTGAAATCCCACCAGGGGCCAGAGTGCAGGGCGAGTGCAGGGCGAGCGCAGGGCGGGCGCTGGGCAGGGAGGAGAGACCGAGTCCGAGTCCGCAGGGCTGTGGACCACCCCCCACTCCTGACTTCCCAGTCTCGCGCCCATGCTCCACGATGACAGCGCAGACGCCGGCAGGCAAAGCCCCAGCCCGCCAACCACCAGACCGCAGACCCCAGACCCCCCTGCCCATGACGCTACCTGGAGGAGGCGGCAGAGCGGGCGTGCCCCCTGCTCCCCACGGGCAGGATTCAAGCCCCACCTCAGGGCAGGGATGCCAGTGGGTCGACCTCGCTATGTCTGCCCCTCTGGGGCCCGTCGGAGGCTGGCCGCTGGGGCCGCACGTCCGAGGGGTGGGCACGCCCAGACTGCCCAGCCCCAGACCCGCCTCCCGCCCGACGCTCCTCCCGTGGCGGTGGGCCAGGGGGAACCCTGTGCGGACACCTGGCAGGCCTCCCTCGCTGCGGGACGGTCGGGGGGAAGGGGGATCGGCGCCCTTTCCCACCCCACGCCCCGCAGACGCCCCTGGGAGCAGGGGCAACTCACCGTCCAGGTGGCTGACTTGGCCGTGCTGGACTGCTGGAAGGTGACGTCGAAGTGGTGGGGGCCAGGGTAGTCGGTGTTGGAGGGGATGGCCGGCGCGGGCGACATGGTGTCGAAGGTGGAGCTGGGCTGCGCGTAGGGCGAGTGGGTGGGCACGCTGGCGGCGTGCTCCGGGGTGTAGGGGCTGGCCGAGGCCGCGCGGCCGCTCAGCTGGTCCATGGTGCTGCTCAGCAGATTGAACTGGGACTAGCGTGGGAGGGGGAGGGAGGGGGACACACAGTCAGGCTGGAGAGTGGAAGCGCGCGGCCAGAGGTGTCCTGTTACAGGAGCCTTAAAGGGCCAGCAGCTCAGTCATCCCAAATATTTCCCGTCCCCCCTCACCCGACAGGTCACTGCTTGTGTTGGGATAAACTGACATATTCACCTCGCCCTCCCCTCTCCATCAGCCTCCCCGTGCCAGGGTTTCCAGGGTTCCAGGGAGCGCACCTGGAGGGGAGCTGTACCCCGAGGGGAGCTGCTGGCAGGGGTGCTGCCTGCCTCTGGGCGTCCTGGCAAGCTCGGGGGCTCAGGGGCAGTATCCCCGTTCCCTGTCCCCGGGCATGGCCCGAAGTAGGGAGACCCCGGGCCCAGGGAGCCAGAGAGGGGCAGGGGGAGGCCCCAGTGTGTGGGGCCCTTGGTCCCCTCCTGCCATCCACAGCCTCTGCCCTAAAGAGGCCCCGGGAGCCCAGCCCCTCCCCGCGGGGTCACACCGCGCAGGAGCAGGGACTCTGCGAGTACATCCCCAGGCCAGTCTCTTGGGGTCAGCCCCTGCCTGGAGCTTTCGGAGGCCCCAGCAAAGGAGGGAGGGGACAGATCCCAGTCCGGAGGCTTCTGGAGGTGGGTTCGGAGGGTACAGAGCAGCTGATACTGGCCAGAAGGGCTCTAAGCACAAACATGTAAGCCGCTCGCCCTCTCTGTCTGATGGCCACCATGTTTATTTTAATCCTCTCTGTGGGCCTGAGGTGGACACTGCTATTATCCCATTTTACAGATGAGGACACTGAGGCATGCAGGGGGAGTGACTCGCCTGGGGTGAGGCGGTGGCTCTGACAGACAAAGTGGGGGCATTAGCCACCCTCAAGGCAGTCACTCTGAGCGCCTGGGGACAGGAGGAGATGGTGACCCGGGGGGCAGAGGGCCTGGGGTCCCCATGGGGTCAGAGGCAGACCAGCAGCCAGAGCGGGAGGGGGGCTTGCCGTGCAGCTCCCTTCACCAGCCTGCCTCCGCAGATGGCAAAGCACAGAGCACAGCCCTCGGGGTGGGCTCAGCCCCTTTCTGCCCTGGGTCGTCTTCTCCGTCGGGAGGCTGGTGTTCCTCACCCAGAGCCCCCTCCAGCTCAGCTCCCCCTGGAAGGCACACGTTCCCCTGCCTGGTCTGTTCATGACAAGGGTCCTTGGAGCGTCTAAGGGAGGTGGCCGCCTGAAGGCAGCTCCGTGCAAGTGATGACCCCGGAGGTGGGAGGGGACAGGTGACAGATTCCTCCTGAAGCCCTGGCTTTGTGCCTCCTGGAGCCCAGGCCGGCGCTTTCCTGCTTTCCTCAGATGCTCCAGCCCCCGGGGACGGCCACCCGCGGCCTGGCTGAAGCTGCCACCAGAGGGGCCCCTCCGTGGCCGTGGCCGTACACCTGGGGCCGCGTCCACCACCAGCGGGCAGGAGACCCCTGCAAGGCACAGCTGGAGGACCTCTGCCCGGTCTTGCTCCCCACCGCCTTCCTAACTTCCTGTGCCTTCACCTGTCCACTGGGGAGGCCCCAGCGCCCACCGGCCGTGAGGGACAAGTGGACAAACTGCAGGTCCGTGGGTCGTAACACTATTGACCCCCCCCCTCCAGCACATTAAGGAGCGCTGAAACAGCCAGGAGGACCACAGCCCTGGACAGAGAACAAAGCCTGATGCAGGAGTGCAGGAGGGCTCCTGCTGGGGTCCCGCAGGGGCTGGGCCGTGGCCGCAGGGGCTGCGTGGAGCTGGGGGCCTCGGCTGGGGGGGCGATGAAGGTGCTCTAGGTTCACTGTGCTGACCGGGGCACAGAGCTGTGGCTGTCGTCAAAGCACACTTCGAACAGGGGAGTTGTGTGTTATGTAAAGTGTGGGCTGTTAAAGCTATTTAAAACAAAAGGACCGAGGGGCAAGAGGAATAAGCCTCCCACTGCACGCAGGCCCAGGCCCTGGCTGGGGGAGGCTGGGTGACCCCCCCACCCCGCGCACTCTCGCATCCCTAGGTTGCATTGCTTCCGTGTCTCCCTCCCCTGGGCTCTGACTCCCCGGACTGAGGGCTGCCACATGTCCCGCGCATGGGACCGTGCAATACGCAGCCGCTGGCCACGAGGGCATGTGGATCACGGCCGAAGTGAGCGAGGGGGCGCTGGGGGCGCTCGGCAGCCGGACTCCACGCGCTTGGTGCGGCAAGAACATAAAAATGAAGGATCTCCTTCTCAGTTTCATGCTGAACACACGCCAAAACGTGCATCATTTTCAATAAGTAAATTATTGCATTATTTCCACGAGTTTTTTTTAACCGTTATTCTATGTGGCTCCTGGAAAATGCAGAATCACACCTGTGGCTCACACGTGTTTCTGCTGGACGGCGCTGGACCCTGAGTGTGCGGCCCCCAGGCGCTCCCGGCCTCACCTCCACCCTCACAGCTGCTGGCCGCACCTCCCCCCCCCCCCCCCCCCCCGGGTGCTGTGGGCTCTCATGCCAGGCTCCTGCTCCAGAGCTCTGCTGAGCCAGTGGCCCAGCAGGGGCAGGAAGGAGGGAAGGAGGGAAGGAAGGAAGGAAGGAAGGAAAGGAGGGAGGGAAGAAGGAAGGAAGGGAGGGAAGGAGGGAAGGAAAGGAGGGAGGGAGGGAGGGTGGATGGAAGGAAGGAAGGAAGGATGTAAGGGAGGGAGGGAGGGAGGGAGGGAGGGAGGTGGGCGCACCAGGCAGCAGGGTGGCTTCTCCTGTCCAGATGCTCTGGACCGTGGACGGGGTGTGAACCCGGTCCTCCACTCAACCAGGCTGAGAGCCCTGTGGGTTCCGGGGTGGGGAGGGCGGGGGTGCCAGCCTGCTCCCCACCCAGAGTCCCCGTGACCTCTCTCTCCCGGGTGACAAGCCGGGGCCCCACGGAGTGGGCTTCCCTGTGGCCCCGGGCCCCAGGCTGCCCAAGGGCTGCTGTGGGAGGCTTCGCTCCTCCTGGCCTCAGGGAGGCCAGCCCCACCGGGCTCACGTCTGTCCTCCCCGCTCCATCCCCAACAGGAGGCCAGCCCAGGCCAGCAGGGCAAAGGGCCCCCCATTCAGGAGAAATGAGAGGCAGGCCCACGACAACAACGTTGTTCAGATTTTAACTTGTCCACATTCTTTACCGATCTGAGGCGGGTGCCAGGGAATTAGTCACTGAACCAAAAGAGCAGGGCTGATAGCATCTGTGCGCCCAGCAGCCACAAGGCGGGAGGGAAGGGAGGTTTCCAGCAGGCAGGTCCCTGGGGAGAAGCGCAGGACTGCTCCGCACACGCAAACCCATAACAGGGCTGTGCCCCCCCCCCAGAGCGCCAGCAGCCTCAGCGCCCCAGCGCACCCTCCCTCTGGTTCTGGGCACTTCGTGGTCCAGGTGTCTGGGGAGCGGAGGACAGCAGCACTATGCTGGGTCCCTGTGCAGGGGACAGCCGTCCCTGCAGTCCTTCCCGGGGTCCTGCCTCCCCAGGACACCTCTGCCTGAACCCACGTGCGGGGTGCAGCTGCTGTTCTGACAGTGGCGGGAACCCCGCTGGTGGGACTTGCGTTTCCACGGTGGCTCCCACAGGCACTGCCTTCCCTCCCTTCGCAGTCCTTCCACGTAGGGATGGGGAGCGCTGAGGGGGGACCAGCCCCACCCCCATCTGGATCTCACTGCCCAAACTGGCCCAACACAGCCACACGGAAGCCTAGTGTGCAGCTTGTGCAGACCAGAGGCCCCTGGAAGCCGGGGTCAGACCCACTTGGCAGCAGGAGGAACCCAGGCAAAACGAGGACTTTTTTGGTTTGTTTTGCTTTCAATCAGAACTCCCAAGAGAGTGGGCTAATTGGGACACGCCCGGCCCCAGGCGGCCCGCATGTGCCTACATGCGCGTGCAGAGCTCCTGGGCCAGACCCAAGGAGGGCTGCAAGCGGGCGGGAGCGAGGAGCCGGCGGGTGGCCTCCCCTCCAGGTCCCGGGCAAGGATGAGCCCGGCCTGCCTCAGGAGCCCGGCCTGCCTCAGGGGCCCCGCCTGGCGGGAGGGCCCGGGCTCGGGGAGGGGCTGAGGCAGGAGGGCACCTTTCCTCCCAGCTCCCCAGTGGGCCTTGCTGGATGGTGGGGGCTGATGGCCTGGGAGTGCCCTCCGCCAAGACAAGACGGGCTCCCCAAGACACTCTCTGTCCATTTGCTCCACAAACATGTTTTCTGCTGCTCTCTGCCAACTTGGAGAGGACACTGGGTGGGGGCAGAGAGGGTCAACCCGCCCTCAGGACGAAGGCAGGGTGTCCAGCCGCCGCAGGGGGCCGGGCTTGCTCCCAGAGACAGCAGCTCTTGGACCAGGATCCCAGGGGGGCCCATTTCTCTCAGGCAAGAGCACACGTAGGTCTGGGGATCACATGCACAGGTGTGCTCACACACAGGGCTCAAAACACATGCAGGAATGGGGCGAGGGGCTTAGACCTCAGGCTGCAGAGGGAGGAGGCCGCCTGATGGGATGGGGGTGGGTGGAGAGCCTCTGGCCCTGGGTGGAGGCCCTGGACTGTGTCTGAGCACCTGCCCTCCTCCGGGAAAGGAGCCGGACCTTCAGGACCTCAGAGTCCCAGGGAAGGAGGGTGCTGCCCAAGGACAAGTGGGAAGAGGACGAAGGGACCCACCCTGGGTTGGGGCAGTCCCCGGCTCCAGCCCAGCCCACCCTGTCACCGCCTCTCCAGCCGGGGCCTTCCCCTCCTCTGCAGATCTGCTGGGGGCCCACGAAGAGACTAGCACCTGCTGGGGACCGTGAGCAGGGGAGAGCTGCCGGCATTCACACGTGGGGGGCGCCCTGGCCAGTCTCAGCTTCCAACCCCCTCCCCAGACTTGCTGCTTCGATCCATCCCACGCCCAGGGCATGGCCACAAATAGGGGCTCGGTGGGGATTTGGAGGCCCCAGCTCTCTAGCCACACCTTGCTCCCCCACCCCCACAGGCAGCAGAGGGTCCGGCCTGCCCACTGGTCTTCCTGCCCAGGAACCTGACCTCAGCCCAGCCCCGCAGCCCCTGCCCCACAGGCTAGACATCCTAGTCCAAGCTCCCAGCGCCCTTTGCCGGCCATGCAAGCATTGGGGGTTCCCACAGCTGATCAGGACACGGTGACTTGGTTGCTATCCCACAGCAATGGGCTCTTCTGGCCAACCCACTGCCCACCTACAGGCCTCTCTGGGTGTCCAGGTCCAGGATGAGGGCCGCCCACAAGGACCATGTCCTGGGGCAAAAGGAGAGGGACAGCAGGGACTCCTCAGGTCCAGCTGGTCAGACCAGGGCTCCGAGGTCAGGAGACCTAGGGGCCGAGGCCCCAGCCCCACCTGTGTGACCCAGCTCAGCACTCCACCTCCCTCAGCCTCAGCTTTCCCATCTGCAAAGTAGGGGTGAAGTCATAGGTCGGCTGTGGGGGTCAGGAGGGTCCAGAAAGGCTATAACCTGTGACCTTCCACCAGGAGGAATGACCCCTGCCTGGGAGACTTCCCAGATGCAAGGAGCCCACCAAGCGCGATGCACTCATCTCCCCTCCTCCGCACAAAAGCCCAGCAAGGAAAAGGCTGCGGACGAAGAAGCAGGCCTGGTCTGCCCTAGACCCTCCTCCACTCACTCAGAGGCCAGGGCTGAGCCCAGGCACAGAGGTGGGGTGAGCAGGAGACCCCCATGCCCCAGAGAGGGCACTTCCCACCGTCCTGTCACGCTGGCCCCGGACGGGATGCTCAGAACTCTGGGCTGAAAGACACAGACCCGGGAGCTCACAATCGGACCCCAGAGCACGTGGGCCTCCGTCTGGGGCCTCCGCCCTGCTCTTGCTCTGGGTGCTCTTTGGGGCTGAAAGCCCCTCCTGCAGCCCTTCCAGGTGCACCTGGTGGGAATGGCCACAGTGGGTGCGGCCAGCCAGCCCTGCCCAGGGGCCAGGCCGCCTCTCTGCACCTGCGCCCTCTCCTGCCCCGTCGCCTGCCCTCAGCCACCCGAGTTCTCCAGAAACGGGACTCCCCCCGCTGCACTGGTCAGGCCCTTCACTGGGAGCTGGGCTTGCAGCTCTGGAAGATTCCTATTTCAGGCGTTTATTTATTTAAAACTGATAAACCATCTCAAATGAGTTTTTGGGATGTAGATGGAAAACAAATTGTTTTTAAAAGCCTGTGCCCGGGGGCGCCTGGGTGGCACAGAGGTTAAGCGTCTGCCTTCGGCTCAGGGCGTGATCCTGGCGTTATGGGATCGAGCCCCACATCAGGCTCCTCTGCTATGAGCCTGCTTCTTCCTCTCCCACTCCCCCTGCTTGTGTTCCCTCTCTCACTGGCTGTCTCTATCTCTGTCGAATAAATAAATAAAATCTTAAAAAAAAAAAAAAAAGCCTGTGCCCGGGGCGCCTGGGTGGCACAGTGGTTAAGCGTCTGCCTTCGGCTCAGGGCGTGATCCTGGAGTTCTGGGATCGAGCCCCACGTCAGGCTCCTCCGCTGGGAGCCTGCTTCTTCCTCTCCCACTCCCCCTGCTTATGTTCCCTCTCTCGTGGCTGTCTCTCTCTCTCTGTCAAATGAATAAAAATCTTTGAAAAAAAATAAATTAAAAAAAATAAATAAAAGCCTGTGCCCCGATTCCCTCCTCCTGCCCTGCTCCCTTCCCAGCATCCGCTGCCGCCGTTAGCGCGGACTCCCGGCTATTGAGACAGGAAAAGCCAGAGCACAGCTGGGCTGTGACCCTGTGGCGGCCGCAACAACAGGTGTGTGCAGGGGTCACACGTGCTCTCTCCGGAGGGGGCAGAAAAACTTGACACTACAATTTACCGCAACTCTCCGTATGTCCCCAAAGGCTCCATTCCAGGCTGACTCACTCGCTAGCGGAGGGCACTGGAGGGAGAGGGGGGACATCTCCAGCACCGTCCCTGCACGGGGCCAAGCGGGGCAGCTGGGGACGGTGGACTCGAACCCCAGTTCAGGAAGCATCTGCTTGTCCCTGCCACAAGGACACACAGACTCCAAGGACAGAGCTCCTGCACTTTTGGGTGGTGGTATGGGGTCCCCCAAGGGGCCCCCCATTCCCAGCCTCCTTTGGACCCTGCTGTCTGTACCAGGCTTTTGCTCCTGCTGGTCCCCTCCTAGAACACCGTCTCCTCCCACCTGTAGAGCCTCTCAAGGCACACCTCCTCCTAGAAGCTTCGGGGCTCTCCACCTCCCTGAGTTCTGTGTTCCGTTGCTTTGTCTCCCAGTTCTCTGGGTGGAGTAACGGACATCAGGGTCCTTACCCCTGTGGGTTCATATCCCATGGGGTGTCCCATTTTCCTCTGGCTGCAAACCTCTACAACACTGTTGAACCTTGAACAACACCAGGTTAGGGGCGTGGACACTCCGTGCAGTCAAAAATCCAAGTATAACTCTCGAGTCCCCCAAAACTGAACTCCTGATAACCTATTGATCGGAAGCCTGATGGGTAACGAGTCAATTAACACAGAGGCTGAATGCCGTGTGTGTTATAGACACGTTCTCATAGCGAAGGAGGCCAGAGAAAAGGAAATCTCACGGGGAGTCATAGGAAGAGGAAAGCCATTTCAGGACCGCAGGGTATTTATAAAACAAAAATCCACGTCCAGGTGGACTCGAGCCGTTGGGGCCACTGGTGCTCAGGGTTGGCCATCGCCGTTCCTGCCGGTTTAAAAACCTGCAGCAAGGGGCTTCCCCAGCTGACCCGGCCGAGATCACCCAGCACCGTACGCCCTCGACCCCAGGAAGTTCTTCCTGGACACTAAAGCCCATCCGGCTCCCTGTGCAGAGAGCAAGCAGGGGTCAGCTGGCCTGCAGCCCTGCCCAGGCTCTTCCGCTCTGTGACCTTGGCCGGGCTCATGGGGATCATGCAGGGGACCCCCGAGTGCCCAGAAAGGGAGGCGCGGCTGGCCGGCTGGTACCATCAGAGTCCTCCACCCGTCCCCTGAGGCTCAGGACAATGGGGAGTGAGGACATTTCCAAAGCCCTTCCCAAGAAAGCCGAGAGGCCCAAACGTGACTCTGAGCAAAATCCACCGTGACCTTCCCAGATGTAGATCATGGCGACACAGCTGGCCTGAGGCATCATGGGTTCCTCTCCTCCCTCCTTCCTTCCTTCCCTCCCCACCAGGCTTTGCTGGGACCTGGCACCATGCCAGGCCCCAGGCAGCCCCACCTGCTGTGTCCACTCTTCCTTAAGCCTGCAGCACATGGACGTCCTGTGCGGCCCCAGGGCCGTGCAAACACGTCTCTCTTCACAGCCCCAAAGGAACAGTCTGGAGGAATGGTCTTCGTGGGTCCCCTCAAGGTCAGCCCCTGTACACCCCACATTTGAGCCGCCCGTTGTGGGCCCAGCACAAGGCCACACCCTGCAGCCTTTGGCAGATAGCTGCCCTGGCTTCCAGCCCGCGGTGGGGCTGCCCGGCCTCCCTGGCCCCTTCCTCATCCCCTCGGCCAGATTCTGCCCTCCAGCCTCCAGGCCCTGCACAGAGCCCACCTCCCCAGGAAGCTTCCCGGCCCTGCTGCCCCTCCTGGCCAGGGGCTGGGGCTGGAGCTGAGCCCAACTGGCAAGGCACCCAGATCTGTCCTTTCCCAGGTCGGGGCGCTCCAGAGGTGGGAACCACATCATGGGGCCCTGGGCTTTGCCAGGGAATCAGGAGACTGGGGCCCCAGCTTCACCACGGCCTGGCTGTGTGGTCCCCTTCTTTGTGGAAAATGGGTGAATGGTGGCTTCCTCATGGGACCAGAGTGGATCTAACTGGAGGGGTGGGTGCAGGGGTCTTGACCGTGACCGGCTCGGGGAGGGGTCACTGGAGCCCCAGACACTCTGCTGAGCCCTCTGCCCAGACCTCCACAGAGGGGGCATTCCCTGCTCCCCACTCGGATGTCCCCCCCTGGGGTGAGCGCTCCCCACTCCTGGTATCCAGCACTGCCTGACCCCGGGGTGAGTCCAGCACCACTGGGGGAGAGGCTCTGAGCCCGGGCCTGTAGCCCCTTTACCCATGCTGCGGGCACCCCTTTGATCTCAGAGGGCTCTGCCTTGTGTCTGCTCTGACCCCCATGTCCCCCAGCTCCCCAGAGAATACTAAGACCAGACTTTTTTACGGAGTATGAAACTCCAGCCCCCCTGCTCTTCTCTGGCGGGCATGTCCGGGCTTGGGTGCAACCTCACCCGGAGGTGAGGGACTGGCAAGCCGTCTGGGCTTCAGGGGGAGATAACCCATCCCACTCGGAGCAGGACCTCCATCCCGCGGTGTTTCCCACAGCATCTCCCCGAGTCTGTGATTAAACGGGTGGAAATGCCAACAAGACCGGACTCGTGCTGGGGGAGGTACCTTCTCTTCCTGAAAATATGCGCTTACCCTCTCTCCGCACCCGGGACTCAGGCAAGGCCTTGCCCGATCCTACGCCAGGGCCATGTGGAACTTTCCACACCTCGCGCTGGAGAAACGTGCCCCCAGAAGCCCGCTCCTGCAGCTGCCGAGGCGTGTGTCTGCAGGACGCCCCTGCCCGCCTCCGCCTGCAGACAGCACTGCTGAGACACGGGGGCACCAGCGTGGGGCCGGGGGCAGGGCGGGGTCCCCGTGGGTCTCTGGGCTGCGCCCTGCCAGCCTCTGTGGGGCTGCCCGTGACACAGGCAGGTGGCCCATCGATGCACGGACTTTATTTTAACCCCCAGGACATAGCCCCGTCCAGGCCCCACCCCCCAGGATGCCCAGGGCCTGGAGCAAAGCTGGGGCACAGCTCATGGGGTACCCCTCGTGCCTGAGCACCACTGGGGACAGTCGGCCTTCCCGTCCCCCTGCCTGCTGCCCTGAAGCCTGACCCTGACCTAGGTGTCTGCCCTGACATCCTTTGCCCACGTCTCCCTCGTCTGTCTGTCTGTCCATTCTGCAGGTGCTGATTAGGCCCCGCCCACAGCAGACCTCCCCCGAGGGGCCGCAGCTCTCCCCCGTGACAATGTGATGAAGGTGAGGGAGGGTGAGGGAGAATTACGAGTGTGCCCCCTTCGATGGCCAGGACCCAGGGATGGAGAGACTGCCACGCACCTCTCAGTGAGGTGCTCGGCCGCTGGTGTGCTCATTCCCTCCCCTAGTTCAAGGCTCTGGGGGGGACAGACGGGCCAACCCCAGTCCCTCCCACCAGCTCTGCTCCCTGACTGCTTCCTGGCAGGTGGGGGTAGCCCATCCTCTCCCCACACATTTCCCGGGCACCCTCTGGGGTGTGGGAGCCAGTGGCACCTCGCAGACATGGCCCACGCCCTCCCACAGCAGCGAGAAGACCAGCGAACGGGGGGCTCCGGGCTTCAGAACAGGCTGAACACAAACACAGCCGGGCAGGGGGCAGTGAAAGGTGGGCAGGGCACAGGGAAGCTTCCAGACTGGAGACCAGAGAGCAGTGCATGCAGCCTGAGGAAGGGACCCCCGAGTCAGAGGCTATGATGTCGGCCGTGGAGCAGAGGAGGGGCCTGACACATTCAGAGGACATGGGATGGGCTCTTAATGACCGGGACGCTGATGTGTTGCAGAAAGAAGGGTCAAGAATAGCTCGCGGGTTTTGGCTAAGCAAAGGAGGAGTGGATTTTCCACTCGCTGAGACTGGACACGGCCCCCACGGGGCAGGTGGGTCTCAGTGTGGGCTGCTAAGTGGAGGTGGGGCTTTGGAGAGGCTGCTAGCCCTGGAACTGCGGGATAGGCCGAGAGCCGGGCGGAGGGAACAGGAGCCTGGCCAAGCGGAATGTCAGCTCAGCAAGCCTGGCGAATGGCGTGATCCCTCTGTCCCCCCGAGGCAGGCTCTGGCACTCCCCTTCTGGAACAGTCCATCCCTGCCCGGGCCCCCAGAGCCTTGTGCTGTCCCTGCCCCAGGTCAGGGAGAGGATGCTTGTAGCCGCCAGCCCCTTCTGCAGCCCAGACCCCCGGCCACTCAGGTTCAGCTCCATCCAGCCACTGGAACCCCTCCCACCTGGTCCCCAGAGGCCTGTCCTCGCTGCCTGCCCGTGCCACCCCCTTCCTGTCCCCCGCGGCACCCTCTCCTGGCTCCCCTCTTCTCTCCTGCGAGGGACCTCCGGTTTGGTTACTCTTCCTCTGTGCAGTCCCCACCCATGCCGGGGACTCCCCACCAGTCATCACCACCTGATGCCTGCCCCCAGGGATCAGGCCGTGGCTCTGCCAGCGGGGCTCACGCTCCCTCCTCCCCAGCTGCTCCTCCCCAGCCCGGCAGGGCTGCTGAGTGGCTCACACACAGCAGGCAAAGCCAAGCTCACTCTTCACCCCAAATTCCCCTCCTATGGCTCCCCATCTGAATAAACAGGTGGCGACTCCCTTCACCCAGGCTCCTGGGTCCAACCTGGGTCCTTTGCCCTCCTCCCCCAGCCCCCCAGCAAATCCAGTGGGGAATGCCCGGTGCTCGCGCCTCCCCTGGTCCCACCTGGCCCAAGGTGCCCTCGCTTGCTCTGTGGGCTTATCCAGCAGCCTCGGGGTTCCCAGCCTCGGCCCTGCCCTCCTGTGGCCTGCTCCCAGCACTGCAGCAGGGGCGCCTCCTAGCACCCCTGCGCCATCTCCTCCCTCCTCCCCCATGTGCCTTGGATACAGGAGGCGCTTAGTACCTATTTCGTGATGCAGCAGGTGGCGTTTCCCACCTGGGGCCCTTCCTGCACAGAGGCTGCACTGTCTGCAGGAACAGAGTGACCAGACCCACGCTGGACAGGGGTTGCAAAGCGCTGTGCCCTCTCCTGTGCCTCCAGGACCGCGGAGCCTGGTGTTCTCACAGCACACACCCACCACCACGCACCGCAGACCGGCGGACGGGGGAAGAGGCCAGGTCCAGACGCCCATGACCCGGCCCAGGATGATCCTGCAGCCCAGACAGCCCTGGACCCGGTCAACAGACAGGCACGAAAAGAGCCAGTGGGGTCTAACACGGACCTCACTTCTCTCTTGAGATGCTAAAGCTTTGCTGAATGATGAAACGGCCCCAAAGAGTAGTGAAGGGGAAATCTCGAGATTTCCATCCGGGAAAGGTCAGTCCCAGGTGCCCGCTCTGGATCGCGTCCAGTGTGACCTCGGGTGAGAAGGGCCCCTGCGTGGAGGCGGCTGGCTGGCCGCAGGTGGGAGAAGCTGCCCCAGATGGAGCCTGCAGCCCTCCGAGCGCCGGCCAAACGCCCCTGGTACATGGGAGCCCCCAAAGGCAAGGGTTGCTCAGCCCTAGATGGAGAAGCAGACCCTGAGCGCAGCTGAGACTGCAGGGAGAGGGGGTGCCCCAGCGCCCCGAGCTGACCCCAGCACAGCGCTGGCCGAGCAGGTGTGGTGGACAGGCGAGGAACGGGGCCACACAGGAAACCTGGCCCGTGCTCCTTGCCTGGGGCCAGCTGGCCCTGAAGGGTCCCAGCAGCCAGGGAGGTGACCACATGAGCTCTTATTTGTTCATGTTGGGGTTTCAGGTGCTTTGAGGCAAATCCCCCTTCCTCTTTTATGATGTTTGCATGCAGAAGGAAGCTTCTGTCTCCTTCCGGGACAGAAACAGGAAGCAGACACTTTTATACATCAGTGTGACCAGCCCAGCCTACTTCCCCTGGGGGCAGGGGCTTCGGACGCCGTCACCTGCCCTGGACCCAGACCCACCAGAGCTGCTTGGCGGACACTCGCTTTCGGAGCTGTCCCTGGTCGACACTGAACCGGGAGGACACGCCCGACCCTGCTGGTCCCCGGGGCAGGGGCCACAGCCGCAGAGTGGACGCCAGTGGCCCTCTGCTGTCCACCGCTCATGTGGGGAGGCGATGGTCCCTCCACGGTGCCAAGGAGGACCCTGTACCCCTCGCCCCCACGCCCCGGCAAGGAGGCCGCGTGGCAGCCGTGCTCAGCCCTGCCTGATGTTTCTACTGCAACAGCCGCTTCATTCGAGAGAAAAGGTTATACCAGAGTCCCCGTGTGCCCAGGCTTCTCGGCCGGCCAAGCAGGCGCACTGGGCTCCAGAGTCCGGGGTCTCCCGGCTCGGTCTCGGGTGTGAGCGTGAGAACCCCAGTGGCAGGGACACAGCCCCTCCTGACTCCCACGCTGCCTGCACGGAGTCCGGGGCCCGAGGCTGCTTGCGTGCCGCGTGAGCCCAGTGACGTGTGCCGTGGGGAATTGAGTCAGTGACAGGGTCAGGGACAGAGAAGGGGAGACGGGGAGGAAAGATGTCCTCCCTGGCCCAGCAGTTGCCCACACTGGTTTCAGACCCAAAGCTCATGTCGGGGGTAGGGAGAGGCCATGGAGATTCCAAACATGAGTGCACGGAGCCAGGGTCAGAGTCAGGGCGTAGAGACGGGTCACCCACACCCCTCACTCCTCCTGGGCCCCCCACACACCTGTCACTCTTTCCATGGCCTTGCTGGGGACACATGCCCACAGGCACAAACACAGACGTGCCTATCCCAACACACAATGCCCACAACACACGCACACACGTTCTCACTCACGCTCACACTCACACACTCACACACACTGCGGAGAGCATGCGGGTCTCCAGAGGCTGCCGCGCCCCCAGGATCCTGTCCTCTGCCCGTGGAGCTTGGGAGCCCTGGCACTCTGTCCAGCTGTCCATCCTGTCCCTCTGCCCACTGCTGGGTCTCCCACAGGGCACAGGGTACCAGTGGCCCCCACTCTACCTGCCTCCTTGGCAGGAAAAATGGCTCCACCGTCCACCTGCTCAATTAGCTGCCTGGTGCCTGTCTGGCCCCAGGGACCTGGCAAGTCTGGAAATGAGCCCAGGTCCCCAGGGTCCAGGCTGCAGGGGCCAAGCAAACCCACAGTCCCTTCCTTCCTCTCTGCCGGGTGGCTGCCCCTCCATGAGACCACGACAGGACACCATGAGGCCAGCCTGCTGCAAGTCCTGGACCTTGAGCCCAGACCTAACAAGCAGATTCCCGGGAGAGGATGCTCTTGACTTGGGAGCAGGTGGGGGCAGCCTCGCAGCCCAAGCCCCGGGGGAAGGACGACCTCCAGGGTCCACTGAGCTCCCAGCAGCTTGTGGTCCCTGAGCCTGGGACAGAGCCACCAGCCCAAAGCTGGGGAGCCTCAGAAACGCCCGCATCTCAAGGCAACCACCCAGGTCTGACCAATAACCACCTGCCCTCCTCTCCCTGGCTGAGGGCACGGGTCCCAAAATTCCTCTAGGATGGACAGGCACTTGCCTCTGCGCCTGGGACCTGCCCCAAACCCTCCGCGCACCTGCCTCGGCTTACCCTGGGCTGTGGCCCGCCGGCTAGCACAGGCGCCTGACCGGGAGACAGATAAGAAAGTGCCCCTCCTCGCCCTTCATCATGGCGAAAGCCCCAGCAAGGCCCCCCGAGGAGGACGGCGATGGGTCCGGAACAGACGCGGCGCACCTACCGTGGTGAAGGGCTGCATGGGGTCACTGACGTACAGCATGGTACGCGCGCGGGGGCCTGCACACGCCGGGGAGCTGGCGTGCGGCGGGGCGAGGCATGGGTCTGGGTGGCCGGGGGGCGAGGGCTGCAGTGCTGGCCGCGCGGCGGGGTGCAGCCAGGCGGAGAGACTCCGTGGCTAGCGGGGTGGGAGCCGAGGATGCTCCGGGACATGTGGGCTATTTGCTGGCATTTCCCTTCTCCCTCAGTTCTGTCAACCCGCTGCAGCTAACAACAAAACCGGCAGCCCCCCTTTATCCCTCATGCCTATTCATCACGTCCAGGCAGGCCTCAGCTTGCCCACGGATGTGTCGGACCGCACCACGGAGGCGCGCGGGGAGGGGCGGCGCACCGGGCCAGCGCCGGCTCCACAATTAAGCCACACCTGGCTCCCCCGGAGACACCGCCCACGGGAGGCTCAGGGGGCCTGCACTGTAGGCCCCCGCCCCTGAGCACCGGGGGGCCGGTCCGGAGCCCTTGAGACGTCCGTAGGTGAGGCCACACCACCCTGAAGGGAAGAGATGGTGCTGCGGACCCGGCGCCCTGGGCGGAGCACATCTCCCTCCTGCTGAGGGAGCACCGTGGCCCACCGGGGACACCCTGAAGGGCTGCACGGAGTGGAGAGCACCCCGGGAGACTGCTCCCCCGTCCACCTGCAGGGAGACTCGCTCCTGGAACGAGCTGCAAGGTGTGGCCCAAAGCGTGGACTGAATGTCGGATGCAAAGTCCACATGCTCCCGCACCGCCTGGGCTGCCGCTGACCGTGTCCCCACCGGGGCCGAGCCCCTGCACATAGCAATGTGGCCCAGAAGGAGGATGGCTGGGCCCCGCCCACCACAGCATGCTGATCTCGAGGCCCTTGGCACCTCCAGGTGCACACCAGAGGCCCGCCTGGCAGGGAGCTTGAAGCGGTCACCCCGACTCCCTTTGGGCAGTCGGAATTTCCATTCTAATGGAAACATCCGCAGCACAACATTGCTTTGGGGAAGGGGCTGGAATTCTCGCTGGAAGCTGGCAGGGCATCAGTTGCACACAAATAAATCATGGGACCCTGGACGTGCCACCCTCAAGTCCAAGTTCCTCCAACAAGAGCTTACAGACCCACAAGGTGCTGGAAAGAGAGCACATTCTCGCCACCTCCCCAACCGCGTCCCAGCTCCTGGGGGCCTGGGGGCAGCGGGGCTCAGGGCAGAGGGAGGCTCTGCTGACCAGCCCAGCTCCCCGGAGAGGGAGAGCTGGGGCCAGGGCCTGGGGCACAGCTCACTCCCGTGATCCCATGGCTGTCAGCTCCCAACTCGCCACTGCCCAGCACTCATCAGGAGACACGGGAGGAAAACAGAGGTGGGAAAGGGGGTCTGCAGAGAGGCCCAGGCTGGAAGCTCTGGCTGGAGGCAGCAGCGGAGAGCCTTCTTTTCTTCGCCTGGAACACTTGAAGACGGGAAGGCCTGGGGTGGGGAGCCCCCTGCCATCCCCCGGGCTCTTGTCCTTCAGTGAGGTTTTTGGAGGAGGCTGGGGGTGGAGGCGCCTCGTGGGCTGGGCCGGCGGGATGGAGGGACACAGAGCCAGACCCTCTGCTCCCCACAGGGCGTTGTGTGAAGTTGGGCCACTCCCCAGTCTCTCGTGGGGAGAGAGTCAGGGCAACATCTCCTGCTGGGGCTCTGTGCACAGCAGCCGGGGGAGCTCAGCTGTCTTCCTAATCGTGCTGGATTTGTAAAGACCACAAGGGGGGAGCAAAGGAAAGAAGATTCTGACGGGAGAGACCCCCAGGAATGAGCCCAGACTGGCACACAGGGGGCCTAGTGTGGGGACAAAACCCCAAGGTGGCCCCAAGACTCCCACTCATGTGATGACAGCCCCTGGGATTAGGTTACAAACCAGCCACTCTGAGTTG
The DNA here is from genome assembly GCF_023065955.2 of Ursus arctos. Classification (NCBI taxonomy): domain Eukaryota; kingdom Metazoa; phylum Chordata; class Mammalia; order Carnivora; family Ursidae; genus Ursus; species Ursus arctos. The sequence continues at coordinate 2,152,844 of NW_026623008.1, read as the reverse complement.
ATCAGCAGGGAGACTATACAGGTGGGCCAGGCCTAATCAGATAAGCCCTTCAAAGAGGTCAAGGAGACATCCTCCCACTGGCCTCGAGGAGCACACGGCCAGGTTGTGGAGGCACCGCAGGGTAGCAGACGGCAGGCAGCCTCTAGGAGCCGAGAACGGCGGCCCTCGGTTAGCAGTCAGCAAGGAAGCTGTGACCTCAGCCTGACAGACGCAAGGAACTGAATTTCACCAACAAGCAGAGCCTGGAAGAGGCCCTGGGCCAGACGACACTCAGCAGCCTGGGAGACCCTGAGCGGGGGACCCAGGGGAAACAGGCTGGACTCCTGACCCACGGAGACTGTGAGGCCACGAGGGCTGTTTGAAGCCACCAAGTGTGCGGTGAGACCTTGGGCAGAGGAAGCCAGGGCTCTGGGGGTGTTCAGGCCCCTGGGAGGGCCCGGGGGGCACAGGCCGGGCCCAGGGGACGCTGGCTGCCCAGAGGGAGGGCATCAGGTTGAAAAGGTATCCTCTCTCGAGCCCCAGTAGGGGCACTGAACGCAGAGGGTGCAGGACAGAGGGGCCACGCCCCACCCACGCTACGGAGGCACCACGGAGGAGGCTCGGGGGCTCCTGGGCCTGATGACCAGCACTGTCCCCCTCACTGTGATCCTGGGCCAGTCTGGGGTCCCCCTCCTCACTTGGTCCTCAGCTGCTTCCTCCAGGTGTCCTCCCAGGTGTCCCCTTCTGCAGGCCAGCCCAGTCCTGAGAACCTAGTCCCGGGAGTCCACAGCGGGCTGCGCCCTCCCTTCTCCTGCACCTGGGCAGAAGTGATCCCTCCCCAGGCTGGGAAGGTCTGCCCTGGGTGCCTGCTGGGGTCTCGAGCCCCCAGAACGTCGCAGGTTCTAACCCCAGGCATCTGCCTGGACGTGCAGCGCTCCATGAGCACCTGAGCAGGTGGCAGTGGGGCCCCAGCACCGATCAGCTGTGCCTGCTGCCCCTGCCGGCCTCAGCCCTACCCCCTGCGGCCCACCCGCCCACAACAGCTGTCACCACGGAAAGGCGCCAGGAGCGGCGGGAAGGAGTGCAGGGGGGAGGCCCTCGTGATGGGCGGGCGGGGACAGGTCGCTCCACAGGCCGGGCCGAGAAGCTGGGAGGAGAAAGTGGAGGGAGGCCAGCCAGCCAGCCTGGCAGGGGCACCAGCCATCTCTGCCTTTCCTGCATCATCGGAGCTGGGAGGGGCCTCCCCCGGAGAGCCTGGCCCTCGTTTGGTCCCCAGGGATGCTGAAACTCAGAGGGGACACGTGGGCCCTTAGCCCAGGCCCAGCACCAGCAGAGCGCAGGTGGGAATCAGGATTCCTGGCACCTCCTCGGGACACCCGGAGGACTCACGACGAAGGACTTCATCCTGTCTGTGGCCCCCGCCCCCAGACAGCGAGCGGCCTCCAGGGCCAGTGCAGACCCCACAGGACTGCCCTCCTCACGGCGTCAGCCTACCCTCCTCCTGAGCCCCTGGGGATGCCAGGGACCCCATAGGCTTTACTCCCCTTGCAGGAGGCGGGAAGCTGCTTGAGAGCAGCTGGTGCTGGGCAGTCAGCCACGTGGGGTAGACTGTCACGGCCACCACCCAGGGCAAGGGCTCTTCCTACAGAGACCCCAAGGAGGCCACAGAGGCCGTGGGGCGTCGGGTCCTTCCCGGGCACAGCTGCTCCCAGGCCCTCCGGTCCCTCTTCAACACGGAGCCTCGCCCCTGCCTCCCCTCTGCCTCCCCTGCACAACATGTAGCTTTGTCACACACTCCCCGTGGGCCAGCCACCACCCGCATGCTTGCCATCCTGATGACTTAGATGTTCTCACCAGCTCCATGTACAGACGAGGAAACTGAGGCCCGGGGAGTTAAAGAACCCCGCATGCATCCCTGGCAAAACGGTGTAGGGATGGGCTGGGTCTTGGAGCTCCCCACACCCACGGCGGGCTCCCAGCCCGGAGGCCTCCCTCTGTGCCCCCTCAGCCATATAGTGTGCGGGGACCCTGGCGGCAGTGACCTCAGGGAGCTCACCGTCCCCCCAAGAATGTGTGCTCTGGGACCCCTCCAAGGCCTGCCCAGGGGCCAGCTGCCCTACTGGGGCCCCATCCTCTTTACCGCCCGACTCGGCTACTCAGCCGGTCCAGGGTGGCAGGCGGGTGGTCCGAGGACGATGACCAGTCCTTCCCGCAGGGCTGGGCAAGCCTGTGCTGGGGCCCCACATGCCCTGACACCTCCAATTCACAAGCAAGGACTCAGAGTCGCGGGGGGCTTGATCCTGTGACAGACCGGCCCCTCAGGTGGGCCATCACCCGCTCTGCCACTGGCCACGATAGTGGTGGTTAAGGGCATCCGGTGGGCTGCCCGTGGGAGCCTGCCCATCCCGGGGGAAGGAATCTGCCAGGCCGCCAGCAGGGCCAAAGAGCAGAGGAGACCCAAAGCCCAGACAGTGGGACGTGCCACCCCAGAGGACCGGTGTCCCGCCACTCCAGGACTGCCTGCCTGTGCCTTGTGGCTGGAGCCCCGGCACAGAGGACGGACGGCCTGCGGTGTACGCGCCAGCCTTTACACCCGGCCCGCGTGCTGAGTCCCTGGCGCGGGGCTGGCCGGGCCCTGGGAATACAGGACTCCACAACCGCTCTCCTGACCAAGGCCCGGCCTGGGAAGACTCTTGTCCAAGGTCACCAGCCTGGTGTGGGGCTGCTCCGCCTCCCCGCCCTCCGCTGGGTGGGGAGGGAGCCGTGCCCTCTGGCTCCCAAGCGACAGGCCACTGTGCAGTGCGCCCCGGGGGCTCCCTGCCCGCACCTGGCTCGGGGCCCTGGGCACATGGGGCGGAGGCCCTTGGGCAGGGCAGCCGGGCAGCGGGCTCTGCCCCAGCGGCTATGCGGCCGCCATCTGCGCAACGGGTCTGCGTCGGGGCCTCACAAGGGTGAAGAGTGGGCAAGCTGTCTGCATGGTCGCTGTGCCCAGACCGGTTGGCTGCCCACGACGGGCCAGGCAGGGGTCAGCACGAGGCCGGCCAGGTGGCTCCAGGGAACCCCCACCTTTGCGAACGGAGCTCTGCACCCGGTTGTTCCTGCCTGACGGATTCGGCCGTCTTGCTGTTTGCAGAGGAGGGAGACGCTCAGCACCCAGCATCCAGCCAGGTGGAGGTGGAGAATGAGAGCCGCCCCCCCCGCCCTGCCGCCTACTGGAGCGCTGAACTCCCTCCTGACGCCGGGGCCGCGGGGTGTCCAGGGCCCTCCGCCCTCCAGGGGCTGAGCTGGGCAGTTGGGGGGCACGGCTTCCCAAACTCAGGAGACAAACCTCTCAGGAGACCACACTCGGGGTCCTCCCTCCCTAGAGCTCCTGTCCCTCCACAGAGTGGACAGCGTGAGTGCCCGGCACTCGGCTTCTGATCCGGAGGCGGCCACTCAACAGACACCCATCTCGAATAACCGCATGGCTGGCTGCCCAGCTAGAGAGAGAGCCAGGCCGCCCCACCATGCGGTTCCCCTCGTAAAAGCCCTGAGTGACCTGGAAAGCGGACCACTCGAGTGACTCTGCTCTCCGTACCCGGGCTTTAAAGCCGCTCTTAGGTTTTAAATTCACCGGTAAAGAGTGAGCCCCCGAAACCCCAGGCCCTCCTCCTTGCCTCCCATAAAGGCAGAGCCCCCCGTCTGAGCTCTCCCACTCTCTTTCCCTGTCACCTGGCTGCACTGCCCCGGGCCTGTCACGTGCCCTCCAGCCCCTACAGTGAGGAACCTTTTCTCTCAAAGTCACTGACATGCGTCCTGCAGTCATTCGAGGCGCAAGGGCTGGTCCGGCCACAACCTGGGCTCCGTTGGGAGTGAGCGGCCCGGAGACCGCGAGCTGACTGCTACATTACCGACATGCTATGGGGACACTGATGTCCAGCGGGGGACCAGGGAGGGGAGAGGTCAGGACCCTTGGCCCCTGGGAGCAGCTGGGAGGACAGGGAACGTTCTGGAGGGACAGGATGCAGCAGCCCGACCAGTCGAGGCCCGGTCTTCCCCAGCGTCTGCCTCAGCTGCCCCACCCGTAAAATGGGAATCAACAGGTGCCCAACGCCGCGAGCGTTCTCACTCCGACGGTCTCCTGAGGGAGGCAGGAGGCTGGCGCCGGGCTGTCCGATTCCTCAGACCCGGTGTGAAAGGTTCCTCCGAGGAAGGACTCCACGGGCTCCCTGCCCCCCGCACCCCCACTCCTGGGCGGCAACTGCACAAGTCCCATGCGGGCCAGCCCGGTGTCTTTGACGGACACAACCGAGGACACGGGGGACCCTCCTGCCCCCTGCCCCCACCACAGAGTCCCCCTGGCTCGTTCACACGCCTGGAGCCACACGGTCCTTGCTGGCTGCCAAAGGCTCAGGGTTCCTCAGACGGGGTGAAGGGCTCCAACCGTTTTAGGGAAAGGGGGCCAGGCTCTCCTGGCCTCCAGAGTTCCCAGCACTGCCTCCTTCCTGCGCCCTGGCTCTCGGCCTGGTGCTGGTGCTGGTGCCCTGAGACAGACACACGGGGCTGCAAGAAGGCCGGTGGCCAGCACAGCCACCATCCAGGGAGATGGAGCAGCCTGGGGTCTAGCGGTGGCTGTCCTAAGCAGGCCACCGCAGGGGGGATGCTGGGGACGCAGGCCACACTACCCTCCCTGGGGCCAGGGGTCCTTACACCCCCTTCTCATGCTCTGCTTGCGGCAACCTCCTCTTGATGCACAGGGCCTTGCAACGGGTGGTGCACCAGCTCCCACAGCCCTCGTGCCAAGAGGGACGCCCAAGGGGGTAGGACCTGTGACACGGCAACAGGGTGTCAGGACCTCAGTGGTCCCTGTCTGCCCTCATCCAGTCCCTCCTTGGGAAACAGCAGCTCAATCTTCCTTCGGGGCCCTCTTCCCACTCTACTCCATCTCATCCCGCCCCTGTCCCACGGGACCCAGGCTGATCAGAGGCACAAGGATGGCTCAAAGGTGGCCACCAAACCACATTCAGACCAGTGAGAAGCAGGCCTGCTGGACAACCAGCAAAGAGGGGTCTTCCCTGCAGGGAGGGGGATGCTGGCGGAGCCTGGTGCCCTTCCACAGAGACTACAGGCTGCCACCATGGAGAAAGCAGGGCAAGAGACAGAGGCAGCTGTTGGATCACCTAGATCCAGCCATGCCTGAATCCATCCCTACACTTGGATCCAGCCACGCCTGAGTCCATTCCTACACCTGAATCTGGCCACACCTGAGTCCATTCCTACACGTGAATCTGGCCACACTTGAGTCCATTCCTACACCTGGATCTGGCCACGCCTGAGTCCATTCTTACACCTGGATCTGGCCATGCCTGAGTCCATTCCTACACCTGGATCTGGCCATGCCTGAGTCCATTCTTACACCTGGATCTGGCCACGCCTGAGTCCATTCCTACACCTGGATCTGGCCATGCCTGAGTCCATTCCTACCCTGGGATGAATGGTTTCAGGAGCTGATACATCTCCCACTTTGCCACTGAAATGTCCTGCAAGCCTGCGGAGGAAGCGTACCCCGAGCTTCTGTCTCCGGGCTCCACAGGCTCCCAGTCGGGACAGCGCATGCTTCCCACCCCCACCCCGAGACCTCTGCACACAGCAGCCCCACTCACCATGACAGGTGTGGTCATGCCCTGCAGGTGGAAGACGTCCATGCCGGCCTCTGCACCGCCCACCACCTCATTGTCTCCCTGGGTGGACTGGGGAAGGTCAAAGTAGGTGCTGTCTGGTTCCCTGGGAAGACGGGAACAGGGCTGTCAGTCCCAGACTGCCCAGGCCTGGTGCTTGGGGCTGGCCCTCAGCTCCTGGGAGGCCTGCCATTCAGCCCCCCGTCTGTCTCCTCTGCCCCCTCTCCTTCCTCTGCCGGCCTCTCCAGGGCTAGGCCACTGGGGACGTGTGTTCCCGCACGAGTTCTGTCCTCTGACCTCTCCTGGCCCAGACACTGGACCCCGCATCCCCAGCAGAAAGGCCATGCCAGCAGCCCCCTCCTCCCCCTCACTTAGCCCGAGGCCAGTACTCACAGGGAGCTCCAGAGGTGCTCGAACGTGGCCCCCTCATCAGCGGTGGTGGGCTGAGACATCTTTTCCGCACCCAGCCCGGAGGGCTCCTCACTCTGCAAGGAGGGAAGAAGGACAGTGGGTGCTTTGGGAGGGCCGGCCTTCGCCCTCCTTCAGTATCCCCGGGGCTGGCCAGCGCGGACACCATGTCACATCCCCCGCATCCTCCTCCCCTTTCCCGGGCAGGACCCCACCGTGCAGAGGGGCAGGCCCAGCTCCACACCCAGGTTGGGGGGGCAGTACCCGTGTGCGAGGCTGCTGTAGGGCCCTCTGGGGGCTCAAATTTGAAGTCCTTGCTGTGTCTGGATCACAGCAAACACCCAAACAGGTGTGGCCACTATTACTATGAACTGTGTCTCTAGGTTTGGCCTTCAGGGCTCAAGCCAGGTTTGGGGGCTCCCAATGCCCCGGGACGTGAGGACAGCTCAGATCCCGGGTCGGGCATGTGCAGGGCAGGCCCAGAGGCTGGAGTGAAGGCCCGGGTCCGAGGCTAGATGTGCCCTGTGGCTGTAGGATGTTAGGCAGCCGTCCACCTCTGAGACAGAGGTGGACTTTGGCCTAGACACAAAAACAGTTCGGACCCCATGAGGCAACCTCAGGCCAGGGCTGTGAAGCTGTCACCGGAGTGGGATCACTGCATGGTGGTTTCCCCATCACAGGAGATGTCCAGGGACCCGGTGCTCTGACCCGGTGCCCAGACAGGCCGGTCTTTGTCCCCAGGGTTTCCTCTCCCAAGAGCGTCCACGCCCAGCTCCCACTCCCCAGTGGCTCCACCAGCCCAGGACCAGGCACAGCTGGGGCCCCTGTCCTCCCATGGTGGGGAGGGGCAAGGAAACCAGAGCCCGCCCTGCCCACCACCCCACCCAGGCCAAGGTGGTGTCTCCCCTGAACCAGCCTCTGGGTCCTTGGCAAAGGGCCGTGGGAATCAGCTTGGCCACCATCCGCCTGGCAGTGCCCCCGCGGGCAGGCCCAGACCTGCCCACAGCCACTGGGGGAGGGAGGGTGCACCCGCAATCTGTCACTTTGTCCCCAGGTAGGCAGGCGCTGGTGGAGGTCTGTGGCACTCTCCGGGGGCTGCCACGTGCCAGCCACCGGTCTCTGGCGCAGTGGCACGAGCCGGGAGGGCTGCCTCAGGGGCTGGGCTGGTGACGGGATGCCCGAGGGCCAAGGCGGGCAGAGCAAGGATGGCCTGGGACTGGCAGCTGAGAGAGCACTGGCCCAAACCAACTCTCCCGCAGGCTCAGAGAGGTTAAGTGACCTCCTGAGGTCACACAGCACGGCTGTATGCACAGGAACGACCGAGAATTTCAGGTTTCCTCAGAATTCAGAATTAACCTAGTCGCCCCCCACCCCCCGCACACATGCCTTCAGCACACGGTCCACCCACAAAGGTTTTTTGGTTTTTTTTAAGATTTTATTTATTTGAGAGAGAGGGCGTGTGCGTGCGCAGGCAGAGTCCCAAGCAGACTCCGTGCTGAGCGTGGAGCCCAACGCGGAGCCTGACCTCAGGACCCTGATCACGACCTGAGCTGAAACCAGGAGTCGGACGCTCCACGGACCGAGCCCCCTGGGCGCCCCGCCCACAAGGGTTTTAACAAGGTCTCCTGTTCTGGGGAGGTCACTCCCACCCTGGGCTGAGCTGCCCAAAGCCCCGTGGAGCGGAGTGCTGGGTGTGGAGCTGGCCACCCGGTCATTTAGAAGGGGGTAGACTTGGTTGCTGCAGCTGCCGGCTCGGCAGAAACCCGCCCCGTCCCCTACGGCTGGCCCTTTCCGGGCGAACGGGGATGGTTAGGGGGGCGGCTGCCGGGTGTGGGCAGAGCACCGACAGGGGGCTGTACTTGCTCAGGCCATTTGGGCCCACCCTCCTCAATCTGCAGATGGACCATCCGAGCCCAGAGATGGAAAACACTTGGCTAATGTCACACAGCAAACGGTCAGCAAGACGCTGCGAGTCTAACCACAGCGGCCGAAAGATGCCAGCAGCCCACGTGAGCCCCAGCGGATGAATGGATAGGCCAACGCGGCCCAGCCGTACAACGGGGGGTCGCTCGGCCACGGGAAGGAATGAAGCGCGGCCGCTCGCTGCCGCGTGCGCGAGCCTTGAGGGCACCGTGCTGAGCGAAGGAAGCGGGTGTCACGGGACTGCACGGACGGCGCGTCCACAACAGACAACCCGTGGGCACCGAAGGCAGGTCTCCGGCACGGGGCCGAGGGCAACGCGGAGTGACTGCGGAGGGGGACGGGTCTCCTTTGGGAGTGGTGGAATGTTCCGGAGCCAGACGGAGGCGGACAATGCACAGATCACGACCGTGTGAAACGTCACTGCATGGTTCGCCTTCAAAGGGGTAATTTTGTATTATGTGAATTTCACCTTGATAAAAAATTTAACCAAAGAACCTAAGGGCGAGACTCGGTGCCGCAGAGCTCGCGCTGGACACGTCCCCCACCAGCTGCAGAGAAAGGAGGACCCTGCATCTCCCAAAGCCCTGCGTCCGGGAGCCGGCACAGGGGAAGGGGGACACTCAGCCTTCAGCCCCTGCACCCCCCTCCCAAGGGACCGGCCACGGAGGGTGGCACTCCAGAGCCCTCCCCCCGCCGTTGCCAGGGGACACAGCTGGCATGTCTGCCCTCCCCCTCGCCCTGCTTCGCCCGAGCTGCACCCAGTTCCCCCGGCTCTGGCTGGCGGAACACTCACCCGCTGTGACAGCGGGGCTGGGGCAGGGCAGACGGAGCCGGCTCGGCCTCAGTGGACGGCAGCAGGAAACTGAGTGGCACCCAAGTCCCTGGGGCCCTGGCGAGGAGGGGCAGGGAGGAACTCCACGGGGTCATCACACTCTGTGCTCAGCAGATCCTGCTGCTTTTCCGCCAAACTGTCCCCAAACCCAGGACCCCATGTCCACCGCTCCCCCACCTCCCCTGCCTAGGCCAGGCCCTCCCTGGGTCCAGCCTGGCCCCTGCAGTGCCTCAGACCTGTCCCCTCCCTGTCTAACCGCTCCGCAGTGGGCTGTCCCTCACGCTTGGGATGAAGCCCCAAGTGCCTCGCTGTGGCCTCAGGCGCTGACCGCAGAGCCCACCCCACCCACCTCGTCCCCCACAGGCCTCTGCACAGCTGTCCTGGGCTGGGGACACTGGCCAGCACCTGGGGCTCAGCTCAGAGGCCACCGTCTCTGAAAGGCCATGCCGGTGCGCAGTCAAACCAGCTGCCACTCCCCCCGTCTGCCTGCGAAGCAGCTCCAAGCTCAAAGATGTAGAGAGACAGAGAGACAGAAGCCCACGCCTACCTGCTCACGTCCCACCGGGCCCCCCACCCAGGGCGGGCTCCGGGAGTATGTGGCCAGGCGTCCCCCCGTGCAGGGCTGCCATCACCGTCACCCCCACGTGTCCTGCTACACCAGCCCTGCTCGCCCTCGGCCCCGGAGTTAAGGAAGGCGTCCCTGCCCGCCTGTCCGGGCTTCCGCGCTCAGCCATGGGCTCAGGCCCCTGCAGCTGCCACACAGGCCTGGAGTGGACTTCACCCCCGGCCCCGAGACCTGCGCTGTGGGCCGCCGGCTTCTGAGGCACTGGTCCGAATGCATATTCCGGCGGTGCCCGGGGGGAGGGGGTGCAGTCGGCTGAGGATCTGACTCTTGGTTTTGGCTCAAGTGTGATCTGGGGGTTGTGGGATTGAGCTGAGTCTGTAACTCAGAGCCTGCTTGGGACTCTCTCTCCCTCTCCCTCTGCCCCACCCGCTTGTGCTCTCTCTCTCAAGTAAATAAATAAATCTTAAAAGTTAAAAGAGAACGCATATTCCAGGGCCCACACCCAGGGGCTCCGACAGCGGGAGCTCAGAAATCTGCATCTCTAAGTGGCACCAGGGGGTTCCCCATGACTCGGGGACAGACCCTGAGCCCGGCAGAATGAGGGTCCGGACACCTGCCCTGCCCTACTTCCCAGATGCTGTGGGGCCTGAGCCAGAAAGCCACCGACTCCATGGCTTCCAATCTCCCGGGAAACTCCCCTGAGCCAGCGGCACTGGACCCAGGCCCCCATGACCATAAGTCAAGGGAGCAGTAGACCCCGTCCCCGTAGGCCCTGGGGAGCTCCTGCCAGGGCAGGAGAAAGAGGAAATGCTGATGTCGGGTCGAGGATCAGGACCCCTCACTGGGCACCTCCCCTGGAGCCCATGGGCCCCCTCCTCTGTCCTCAGGGCAGGGGCAGGGTCTTCCCCGGACCTGCTGCGGCATCTCGGCCCAGGCCGGCAGAGGTGAGACACAGAACAGCTCCTCGGAAGGAACGGCCGATGGCCCCAGTGACCTGCATTTTAAATCTGGAAACACGCTCGTAATGGAAACATGGCCCCCAGACGTAATGGCAGTTGCTTTTGCAAACGTGGCCGAGCGTCATAAGGATCACGTGTTGGCGGGGGAAAGACAGACTCCCGAGGAAACATGTTTTAGGTCATCACCGAGTTGCAAAGTGCAGATGCGCCCTTGACCGCCCGGGGCCTTTGATGAAGAGCGAGTTCCCCTGGAGGGAAGTGCACTCAAGCTCGCAAGGAGCAGGGGGCCCTGCGGTGTAAGACTGTGGGCGCAGGAAGCGTGGGTGTGCCATCGCTGGGCACGCTCGGGCCCGCCCAGCACCGCCAAGCCAGAGGCACCCACCAGAAAGGGTGCCACGTGTGTCCCCGTTCTCAGGGTGCTGGGCCGTGCTGCGGGCCCCCTGACCCTGCTGCACCTTAAGGAATTTTCAGCGTCTGTAACTCAGGGAGCGCCGCGGGGCTGCCAGCGAGGCGCCAGGACCCACAGAGGCGTTGTGCGGCCCAGAGCTGGAGTGGAGGCACGGACCACCCCCCGTCCCTTCGACTTCTTGATGTGACTCACGGGTTTTCTGAGTCCTCAACCCACGGCAGAGAATGCTCTGGGGCCAGGGCTGCCGGGAAGACATGAGGCCACACCACTGCTTCTAGCTGCCGCTGGCCAAGCCCTGGACCGGGCCTCCAGGTGCTCACACCGCCTGTCACGCCCAGTCCCCACGTGTCCCCTCCCTGCCCCCGTCCTGTCCCCGCGTCCCCTCCCTGCTGCCTACCCTGTCCTTGTGTGTCCCCTGTCCCCCTGTCCTGTCCCCAAGTGTCCCCTTCCTGCCTTCTACCCTGTCCCCTCTGTCCCTACGTTTCCCCACAAGCCCCCCATCCCCTGCCCCATCTGTGTCCTCCTAGGCCAGGCCAGACCCAGCCTCCTCCAGGAAGTCACTGCCCTCCCTGATCCCTAATCAGGACACCCCCGTTCTCTGCCTCCCATCACCGAGCAGGTAGGGGGGCACAGCTTCCGCCGTACGGCCCACAGGACAGCCTTGTTGGTTGGGCAGATTGTGTCCCTGTCCCCTCCACCTGCCCCAGGCTCCAAAACCACCTTTGATAAACTGGGGCTACTGTGACCACCCCCCAAAGACAAGCACCCTGTGCATGGGGATGGCCGACAGAGCCTCTGTCACCCCCTCCCACTGCTTGTAGAGTCCTGAGACAGGGAGTGGACGTTTGGCCTGAGTGCAGGGAGGGCCAATGCAGGGCTCACAGGTCCCACCCCGGCCATCGGGATACCAACGTCCGGGGGGGAGGCAGCTCCCTTCAGTTCAGTGGAAAAGTGACCCACAGAGCTCCATCCTGACCCTCACTCCCAAACACTCCATCTCCACTGCTCTTCTGACACCACGGGTATGACAGGGCTCCTTCTCACCATTATTTCCCCCTTTTTGCTCAGTAAACTCGGACCATCGCAGGAAGGGACCCCAGGGCCTCCCCGGGCCCCTTCCAATTAGCCTTGTGGCCTCGAGGGGACTGAGAATGCTCTGGTGCCCAGAAGTCCCCCTACCTGGGTGGAGGGGTCAGGTGGCCAGCAGGCAAGGACGAAGGGGGCAGGCAACCCTCTGTGAAAGGGCGCTCTTCCCCAGGCGGCAGCCCAGCCGAATTCCAGCAGGACGCTCGGGGCCCAGCCTCCCGGGGCCCTCGGCGCCGAGAGGCCTCTGCTGCCCCTACCACCCCCCAGAACAGGGGCTGCCCTTGCCTTGTGGGGTGCGGCCGGGACGGCCCGAAGTACCTCCTTCCTCAGGGATCCAGGGCAGCGGCCTCCTTTGCCCGCCCCTCCGGCCTGTGGCCCAGGCCACGTGACCACGGGAGTGCTGGGCAGCCCTTGCCACATGGGGTGGGGTAGGGTGGGTCAGGACAGGGCAGGTCCTGGATCTGCGCCTGGGACCTCCTGCGGAAAGACGGGGTCCCTGGTGAGGAGGACATGGCGGGGGGCCTCCCGTCACCTTGAGACGGCTCGCGGTTACCCCTCTGCCCGTGCCGGGGGAGACCAAACGCTGGCAATGAGAGACAAATTTAGCCTCCGACCCTGGGCCAGGGTGCGCTTGTGAAATATGGAAACAGCTGGAGGCGCCCGATTAAGCTACCCTCCCTCCCTCCTGGGCCAGGGCCCACTCGAAGGAGGCAGGTCGGGGGTCAGACTCCAGAGCCCCCTCGGCCCTGCTGCTTCTGGTCTGCCGGCCTCCGTCACGGCAAACGGCCCCTCCGGCGCCCGGGCCCACGTGGAGGACTGTGAGGTTGCCAGCAGTTTGGGCGAAAGTCTAGGCGTTGGCTTAACATCCATGTGAGACAGGGCAACCGTGCCAGCCCCTGGGCACGTGGGCTTCGCACGCTTCCAGAAGGAAACGATGGTAAAGCAAGCCACCCAGGGCCGCAGGGCTCTGGGTTCGGGCCTTGGCTGGGAGAAGCCCTCAGCTGAGCAGTTTTGGGGACCCACCATGAATACCCCAACACCCGGCAGGAAAGGGCTGTCACAGACCAGCTCCTGGAAGAGGAAGTAAACGGAGAAACACCCAAGCATCGCTAACCACTACAGCATCCCCGAGGGGGGTTGTGAGACCAGCAAATTTGCAGCTCATTTTACTGTCAATGTGGAAACAGGCACAGGGAGGTGAGATCACCTGCCCAAGGGCACACAGCTAGTTGGGGCCGGGAATCAAACCCAGCAGTTTGGCTCCAGCACGGCTGCTCTGGACCCTGCTCTCTACCTGGCCTGACCCTCCCCAGCCCGCACACCGTGCGTCCTGCCCGGAGAGCCCCTTGCCCCCTCCTTTCTTCACCCAGCACCTCAAAGCCCTACCCGCGGTGAGGCCCCCCTGCCCTCTAAGGATCTGCCAGCATCCTTCCTCCAGTCCCCGATCCCAACACATGCAGGTCGTGCCTGGCCACACAGCTCCTGTCCCATGGTTTCCTGCTGTGCAGCTTGGCACTGCCCCACAGCCGCGGCTCCCTCTCCCCCTCCGTCCACGTCCACGCAGCCCACCTCTGCTGCTCCGCACCTGTGCCACCCTGGACAGGTGTATTGCCCATTCTGAGCCTCTGTTTCCTGCCATGTGTGTGGGGAAAAAAAGGAAAGCACCCAGCAGGGCAGCGACCCAGACACATCCCAGGAGCTTGAGAAACAGCAGTGATTTGCAGCTGACCGACGGTTACTTAGAATCAGGTGTCCATGGAGGAAGAAGCAGCCGAGTCCTGGGCAGGGGTGGCGATGCCCAGAGGCCAGGCCTGGTGGCTGCCCTGTCCCTGGTTCATTAGCAGACGTCCCCCCTGCCCTGGTCTGTCCAGGAACGAGGCGCCTGCTGAATGAGACAGACCAAGGTCCCATCACAGGAGCAACCTTCAGAATGTCCTCAGCTTCCTCTACTAGAGGTCTGCTCCCCTAGGGCCAGTGGCTGCTGCTTCCCAGGTCCCAGGCTGCCTGGCACACTGAGCTGGCAGCCCGTACCTGTCTGTGCATGGCAAAGGGCTGCCCTCTCTGGAGGAGTCTTTACCTTGGGGACTGTTGGGACGGGGTCGCCGTGGGGCCTGGGGTCGATGACCAGACACTGTCCTCTCGGCCACTGGGCTGCCAGGCACCGCTGTCCTTCCCATCTGTCTCCTCCCACCCTCCCCTCCCTGGCCCTGTTTCTGCCCCGAGAGGTCACACTTCCATAGGTTAGTGTGTCCTCATTGGAGGTGGCTGCTCTGTGCTCCGGGATCTTCTCTTTCCCAGGCAAGCACGTGAGTGCCTTCAACCATGTTCTGGACGATGGTTCCCAAGCCATCATCCCACCCAGCACCCTTCTCTGGACACCTCCACATTCCTAGGAGGAGACCCCCCCCAGAGGCATCCCCACCCCGTCCAGACCCTGTGCCTCCCGCGCCCCAGGCACCTGCTCTGGACCCAGAAACGCGCTGTCTGAGGTCTCTCTCCACCCCGCTCGCCCACTCCCAGTCGGGACACCGGACACTTTGCCCACGCTCCGTCTGACTCCATTCTGTTCCTTCCTTGCTCTGAAGCCGGCCACACATCTGACACGACTTCACCCAAGCCATGATGTTGGTCCCTCCCTCCCTCCCTCCAGAAACATACATCAGGGTTCCACAGAGCTGCCGCTGTCCCCCTTGCTGTCCCTGTCCCCTATCCCCTAGCCTTGGGCGTGTCTTCTGATAACAGCGCCCAGAATCCACTGCACACTCCCTGTCCCAGCCCCAGCCCTGAGGCCTCTCCATTTATTGACCTCTATCTTCCACATAAGGTGGTAGGAAGGGAAGCACTCTACACCCCTACTCCAGATGTTCTTACAGCAGCCTGGGGGCGGGGTCACTTGCCCTGGGTCACACAGCTTGGAAGTGCCAAAGCTCCCACCAGGCAGCCCCTCCCTCCAGGAGCCCCCGCTACTGGGGGACAGACAAGCAAACCAGCTTTTAGCGGCCAGTGTAAAGGGCGCCCCGAACAGGTGTGGACCATGACCAGGGTCAGCATGAGGGCACGCAAAGGCCCACATCAGCACTGCCATTTGCAGGTCTCCCAAGCCGACGTTGAGCTTGGGGGGCCGGGAGGGAGATGGGCAGTGGGGTGGGGGGAGGCAGGAATAGCAAGGCAGGCTGGAGAAGGGACAGGGCCCTCTGGAGGCCACATGAAGGCCCCTGAGCCCATGGACTTCAGGGAGCAAGGTTCAGGGTTCAGCTCACGTGGGGCGCAGTGCAATATTCGTGGGGAAGGTCACCCCGGCAGGCACACACGGGCCTGGCGAGCCCAGAGGTGGGTGGTCAGTGGGGCAGGCCTTGGGGGGGGTCCAGGTAAGGTGGGGGGACATGGAAGAAGTGGACAGTGCTGGGGATGCAGGGGGGCAGGGAGGGACAAGGACGTGGGTCCTGCCCCAGGACCCCCTTCCAAGCCGATTCCTGTCACTCAATGCACTTTGTAGTAAACCTCCACCAGCCACAGATTCGGGGGCTCCCAGCCCTGTGCACGTGGGGGTCTCCCTGTGCTGGCCCGCAGGGCAGCGATGGTCGCACCCATCACACACAATCGAGCGACACGCGAGCATCTGGCAGGACCCCTGGGCTGGCTCGGGGGTGCCGAGCGTGGCTGCCGTGGATGTGCAAGTGAGTGATCTCTGGGTCACACCTCATCCTCCATGCAAGAGTACTCCCAGAAGCCTGCTCCCTGTCACGCAGGGAGGGGACGGGACCTCGGCTCAGCCGCCCCACAGCCTCTCACCCACGGTGCGCGCTCACTCCACCTCCCTCACCTCGAACACCCCCCACCCCTCTGCAGGTGAGGTGGGACCGGACCATCCCCTACCTCGGGAGTCCAGCTGTGCTGGCACTACAGCGGTGGCAGGTGGGCGGACATAGGAGCAGGCCCTGCCGTCCAGGTCTCCACGGAGGCGGCCAGGCGAAGCAGAGGGCTGGGTCTGGACAGGCGCTAGGGCCCATGCAGGGGAGGGAGCCTGGGGAACCGGGGCGCGCTGGCCCCAGAAGCTGGGGAGTACTGTCCTCCAGCTTGAGCAGGTGGTGCCACCTCGGCAGGAAGTGGGAAGTTCCCAGCAGGCCCACGACCGGGGCGGAGGCGGACACGAGAGTGACTTCTGCCCCCACCCAGCCCGGCCCCCCACCCAGTGCCACCCCCGGGAGCAGGTGGCCTGCAAAGTACCACCCACAGCGGCCGGTCCTCCTGGCCTGAGCCCCATCAGGAGAACTGTGGGCATGGCCTCCCTGCACCCGCCTGGCCACCAGCCCACCTGTCTATCACCCTTGCCCCCCACTCCCCAGCACCGGGGGAGGCAGTGGGCAGGGGCTCTGCCCCCTGGGGTGGCCCTGAGGGGCTGCTGCTGGGCAGCAGGGGGTCGGTGACAGGACCCCAAGCTCAGGCCTGAGAGAGGCAGGCCAGGCTGAGCCCAAGCCTACCTTGGCGGGAGCCCGGGCCCCGAGGCTTGAGGTCGGTGTGGATGGGAGGCAGCTGGGAGGCCCACAGCCTGCGGCTGGGCAGGCAGGCGGTGGTGGCAGCGTCCTGGTCGCCTAGGCGATGACATTGGAACCAAGGAAGCAGGGAGGCCAGCCTGGAGCACGGGGCAGCCGGGGCGGAGCGTGGCTGGGAGCCCTGAGGCAGGCAGGCGATGCCATGCCCTCCGCACAGTGACCTGGTGACCGGCCCCTGGCCTCCAGGAAGCAGAGCGGGAGCTGGGGGAGCCAGCTGCGTCCACCCGCGCGTGCACTCCTGCCTTCTCCTCGCTGCAGAAACGTCCACACGCACGCAGAAGCAGAGAGAAGGGAGCGCCAAGCCCACAACTCTTCCCCTGGCCTGTCCTCCAGCTAAGGCAACTTCAACAGGTCGGATCATTTCACCTGTGATACGTCAGGTGATGATTCCAACAACCAAGGACCCATCTTGTTCAATATTAGGTCAGACCATGGAATTGTCGATTTTCAACTGGTTTTCTCCTGCCCACGTGCACACACACATACACGGTGAATTCAGATAATTCGACGTGGTAGGTGGCCTTGACACCACATTCTGCATTTCCCAAGCACATGCTTTTAAATGCTGGCCAGAAGGACTTTGAGGAGGCCCGGATGTGGGAGACTCATCTCCGTTCCCCCGGCCCCCGCCATGGGCAGCAGCGTAGAAAGCCAAGGCCCCCTGAATGGACGTGACGGAGGGACCGTGCAGATGGGATGAAGGGCCACGTCTGGAGGCAGAAGCACTGTCCGTGGGCCGTTTGGGCCTGTGTAAGAACAGGGTCCCGATCCGAGGGAGGCTTTGCGGAGGGAGGAAGGGGCCACGAGCCAGGAAGTGCAGGTGCCTCTGGACCCCAGACCTGCCGAGAGGCACCCTCCCCGAGGAGGAGCACAGCTGAGCTCTGGGTCAGGAGACGGGGTTCAGACTTCCGACCTCCACAGCTACAGGGAAGGGCACCCATGATGCTCTAGGCCACCACATCGGGGCTCATATTACAGCAGCTGCCGAAACTAATACAGGTCCACCTAACCCAAGTTTGGGGACTGTCATTTCCTGGAGCCCCTGCAGCAGGGCCCTGCTGCCTCATGAAGCGTGAGGAGAAACCTTCTGCAAGCAGAGTGCTCAGCCCCGCATGGTGCCCCCTGGGGTTGGATGACAGCTGAAGGGGCCACCCTCGAGGGAGCCGAGCCCCCCCACCCTTCGGAGACGTTACGCACGCAGGCACACGCTCCCGAGGGACAGGCCAGGGACGCCCGGTCCTCTCAGCTGGACTCTCGGGGAGGGCAGGGTCACCAGGGCAAGGGGATCTCCTCCCCGGCTGCTCCTGGGGGACGGGTCAGGCCGCAGCCGTGGGCTCCCCGACCCCTGCTGAACACAGACCCAGTTCTGAACAGCCCACGCCTGCGGGCAGCCCGAAGGAGGCTGCCTGAGTCACGAGCAGGTGTGAGGCATTAGGGCCACATGGGGATGGTGGGTGGTGGGAAGGAGGGGTTCCCTAGTCTTGGGAAAAGACGCAAAGGAGCCAGTGGGATGCCAGGCACTGCCTTGCCCTCGCCGGGGGTGCTGCCGGGCTGCCCTCGGCTGGCCGTGGACCCAAGCAGTTTGGTCCCATGACCCACACCTCCCGGAAATGGCCCCTTGCTGAAGCCAGGCAACTCTGGGAGGGGTCCCATGGCCCATCACCTGGGCTTCCGGGCCGGTGAACTCCTGGCACGCCCTCCTCCCCAACCCGTCCCCTGCGGAGGGAGGGAAGGCCTGACTCGGGAGGCTGGGGCTCGGCCCTCCCAGCAGGGATGGTGTGGAGACATAGCCCTAAACACTGAGGGCTCACAGGAGCCTGGGCACAGCCCCTGACGCCCGAGTCAGAGACCAAAGGTGTGTGGGTGGTCCCGACGGCAGGCGGGCCTCTGGCCACAGGACAGTTGACAGCGTGAGGACGGCCGCCAGCTCTGGGTGGGGCGCTCAGCGCGGAGCCAGACAAGCATTTGTACACACCTTCCTGCCGTAGGACGTGCTTGCAAAGCTCTTCCCTCGCCACTCTCACCCAGGCCCGGGCCTGAGATGAACCCGGGAGGTCCGAGTGTGAACCTCAGCCCAAGGCCTGTGTATCATTTGAGTGGGAGGAGAGCAGAAGGCCAACTCGGCAGACGCAGGCACCGCCCGAGCCCCCGTCCCCGTGTACGCGCACGGACTCTCTTAGGGTTCTGGGGTCAGAAGTCCCAGGACAGTCTTGTGGGACCAAAACCAAAGTGGTCGCAGGCTGCTTCCCTGTGTCCCCCTCTCCCAGCGGCTAGGGGTGCCCACGTCCCTTGGCTCGAGGCCCCTTCCCGCAGCTCCGGAGCACATCCCTGCGGCCTCTGCCCCATGGCCACCTCCCCCTGGGACTCGGACCCTCCTGCCTCCGGCTCACTGGGACCTTGGTGATGATGTGGGCCCCGCTGGAGGCCTGGGCTCATCACCACCTGTAGGTCTGTGATTGAATCATTGTCCCTTTTGTCACATGAAATAACGTGACTCTAGGCTCTGGGCCTTAGCACGTGGGTGCTTCAAGGAGCACATCCCGTGAGCGGTCTGTGTGGGAGTCAGCTGAAGCCACGGGGGCCCCCGAGGAGACACCGAGCTTCACGCTGGCCTGGAGACTGTGATGCCACCCGCAAGGCCCGGGGTCGGTGTTTCCTCATTCCTGCAGATAGAGGGCTGCCCGTCCCGCTCGTTGAGACACAGCACACGCCTGAGATCAGAGGTCACCTGGCTTCAGCCAAGGGTGAGGGGAGGTGGGGCAACGCCAGCTGAGGGGCCCGTCTCCACTCAGCCCCCTCCCGGTCCTTCACGGCCCAGCTGCCCTTCCCGTGCCTCCGTGTCTATCGGCAGCCCCTCCGTCACAGGGATGGGCTCCCAGGGCGTGTTCGGGTCACCCAGCCGGCCACACTGCTTACCCCGAGCTCTACATGGATCAGTCACTGGCCACCACGCCAATCCCACGAGAAAACCCATCTCCCTCTTACGGATCAGAAGGGGGGGCTCAGAGGTGAAGTGACTTCTCTAACACTGGCGGGTGAGCGAGAAGCGCCGTGGGAACGAGAGACCATTACGAAGGCCCCCCCAAGCCACCCGCAGCACACACGCATTTCCTGCACCTCATGCGTTTCCTCTTTTCTTCTTGATTTTCAGTAAGCTCCACGCCCAATGTGGGGCTTGATCTCATGACCCCGAGATGGACACTCACGGTCCACCGACGGAGCCAGCCAGGGGGCTCAGGCGGTGCCTGTCTCTGCCCTCATAGCCCAGTACAGTCCTTGGGCTTGTGTCTCCTGAGCACCAGATCGGCCAAACTTGGCCACGTTCGGCACACCTGCTGGCAGGTGTCCAAACGCTGAGCGACTGGGCTTGGAGGAGCTGAGAGGACAGGCCCTCTGGCTTCCCAGCAGTCCCCTGGCCCCCACCCCACTGTCAAGACCCGTCCCCACCCCCATGAACAAAGGCTGCTCCGAGGCCCTACGTGGTGGGGGGGTGGGGGGGCTTAAGGTCTGGCGAGCCTGGGACGTGGCTCCCACTTGCTTGCTCAGAGGGTCTGCACCGGGGAAGGGCAGGTGCCCCGTAACAAAGAATCGTGGATGAATGGACAAATTAAGTCTTAATACAGCCTAGCTCAGTTCTGCATCTTTTTTGGGAATTTTGAAATCCAGGGTGCTCAGAAAACTGGAAGATTTTCCTTACGTCTGGGGCAGACTCCTCTGGGCAGATGCAAACCTCTCCTTGAGCCTTGCTGCCCATTTAGGGTAAACATCCATTTGTGTTGCTGTAGGAACGGGGTGGCGGGGAGCTTGGCTGTGTGGTGTTTCCAACGACCCGTTGGTGGTGTCATAAAATATAGGATTCAGGCACTGTGTTACTTTTCTAAAGTAATTTTTGAAAAGTCTGACTTCTGAAACACCAGGGGTACAGGGATATGGGGTATGAAATGGCAAGCCTATGCTTCGTTTCACAAACCCTATGGCGCCCCCGGGTCAGGCCAGGAGTCACCAGGATGAGAGGCCGTGGGCAGCGCTCTGGGACCACGGTGGCTCAGCTCCCCTCAGCGTTTCTGGGGAGGACCCTTCTTCCTCTGATCTTACAAAAGCCTAGCTTAGAAAGGGTCACATGAGTAAGGCCTGGGGTGGATTTGAGCCCATTTCTGGCTGATTCCTAAGCCAGCCACCTTTGCCACGAAGTGTTGTCCAGGAAATGCCCTTGAATAGCACGAAATTTGGCAAGCCAAAAGGCACAGCAAGGGTCTACCTCCCGCCTCCCGCCTCCCGCCTCCCGCCTGGCCTCCCGCACCTGGCAGGGCCCTCATGGCTTCCTCTGAAAGGAGGACAGAAACGCATCGGAGGGGTTTTCATTGCAATGACGGGAAGAAGGCGCCACTCTGGGTAACTAGGTTCTGCTGTTCAGAATGACTCTGGGGCCAGACAATCCCAAAACTCTGAAAGAGCAGCCTGCCGGTGTTCCCAGCCATTTACGGGGCGGCCCCCTCACACTGTGCCTTTCTTACAAAACGTGTTCCCACAAATTACTTAGCTGCAGGTTTTCCCGTCAAGAGGAAACTCTTCCTATTATTCTCGTACTTTCAAACATCAAACCCACCGGAGGGAGGTTAGACAGTGTTCTTGGACTTACATTGACCTCAATCTTACAATCGTCTTTTCTGCTATTTTTATCAGAATCCATTATTTTCACATTAATCCAATTAGCGTCCTGTTTACCAATGCCTCATTTTTACATTTGCGGCTTTGCCTGAAAGCTCAGGGACACGCTCCCCGCTCGATTCCTCCTCCCTCATTACTGCCAAATAATTAGTCAAGGAGCATCCCTGATCAAAAATTAAGAAGCCAGGAGCAAGTTGGGGCATGCCTTCCTCCGAAAGAAAAAAAAATGACGGGAGATGACTAATTAGGGGCTTTTGTGGGTGGTCAGGGGCAGCGGGAAGCAGAGAGCGCAAAGGGAAAGAGAGCCTGTGGTTCAGAGTGTCGCAGATCACAGCTGTTAGGCGAGGAGCTCCCTCCCATTTACATCCCAAAGACTAGCACGCGCTGCGCTGTGATTTGCGGAGCTGACCCCACATGGGCCCTGCACTCACCGTAGGTGCCCCCAGCACAAACTGTCCGGCCACCTGGGAAACCACAGCTTCGGGTCTCTTTATTTAACCGTTTACCCACCTTTCTAAATGGGGAATGCACCTTTCTCTCTTGTGGCCTTGCCAGTGCCAGCTGGTGAGGGCTGCTCCCTCTGCAGAAGGGACACCTGTCTCCGTGGCCAGCCCGCACTCTTCAGACCTCTCTACCACACGTCACCTCCCAGGAGCCCAGGACCCACACCAGGACCCACACAGCCCGGCTGGAGCCTGCGCCAGAACCTGTAACAGAGAGACCCTGGGTCGTGCTCACGTTGTGCAGAACAGTGGAGAAAACAGCCCAGGAAAGTCACCTCTAAAATCCCAGGAAATGCGGCAGGCGGGGTGAGAGGGCATCCTCCCTGCTCATTTTAAAGGACCCAGTGCAATCCCCCCACCCCCAAGAAGCTACCTGCCCAATTAGCCAAAGGCTTCCCCAGCTGCCTGCTCATCCCCCACCCCCAGGGTCTAGCACCTTGGAGAAGCAGGTGAGCAATTAGAGCCCCTTGCCCCCTCCCCACAGGCACCCAGGGCCACAGGGAGTGACTTCGCCAGCTGGCGCTGGGTGGGGATGGCAGGCACAGAAACTTGCCATATGCAGCCACACTGAGCAGGATCATAAAGGAGAGATGTCCCTGGCTACACCGGGTACCCAGCCCAGCCCTGCCCGCTTGGGCCCCTGAACCCTAGCTGGCGGCACTGGCAGGATGGGCAATGCCCAGGTGTTCAGTGCCTGCCTGGTGGAGGAGGCAGGAAGAGGCAGGAGTTCCTGGGCACTTTGTGTCTGCCCTCAGGTGTTCCGGTGTGTTCCCACGGCAACTCACTGGAGGGAAAGGCTAGGGCCTCCCTAGAGAGACAGGGCACAGTGCAGGGAGGGCACAGTGCAGGGAGGTGGGCGGGCCCACAACTCCCATACAGATGAAGAGCCTGGGGACTTGTCCCAGGCCTCACGTGGCAGAGCCAGGCCGGGATCTGGACTGCTAGCAGGGCCCGGCCTGCTGAGAGCTCTCCCAGGCATGCCGGGCATGCTCGGCCGGCCACGCCCCGATGGTGAGGATGCGGGACTTCTGGCCCCCAGACCAGAGAAAAAAAGAGAAAGTTTTTGTTGTTTAAACCACCCAGCCGGTGGTGAATTAGTTAAGGCCCCCAGGGAACTTAACATAGAGCTACCAAAGTACTCGAGAAGCAAGTTTGTTATCTAGCTCTCCCTGTGATTCTCTCCGGTCAATTGACAAGTCCCCCGGCAGGTCTAATAACTCATGATTTCAACTCGGTGACAAGCACAAACGAAATTTTGAGATTTCTGCAGCGACGGTCATGGACAATGAAAATACTGGTGATTCCTCTTGGAGAAAAGGTCACAGGTGCTAACATGGTGGCTTGTTGCCTGCATTCATACTTGGAGGGAATTCTGACATTCCCTTTGCAGTTAACACAAAGGAAGATGCCGTTTTCCCCACTCAACTTTACAGCACCCCGGAGTTCTACATTCTGGTTTAGATGGTTCCCAGGACCAGGGTCGGGCGTGTCTCCCGGTCACGCTGCCTGGTCCCGGCGGGAGCCCCCACTGGGGCACTCTGCAGCTTGTAACCCTGGACCAGTATGCAAGCTGTTGAAGCCTCCCCCTCCCCTCTGTACGTCAGCACCCTCGCATCTACTTTGTGGGCTGCTGTGAGCCTAACAGGGAAGAAGCATACGGATTTGCGAAGTTCCCCACAGCCGGGAAACGTTAGCTGTTTCAGAGGGGCTCAACCAACACTTGTTCGGCTGAATTTTTTTTTTTTTTTTTCTCTTTGGGTCTCTGATTTAGGGCAGCATGTCCCGGAAAAGAAAGCGCCTTTGATGAGCAAATGTCTGCTCAGCCAAGGAACACCGGCCAGAGAGTGGGCAGAGATGGGGGTGGGGCGACGGACAGACAGACGGACGGATGGGAGGTTTATAACCACTGTGCTCATCTCTGGGAGCTGACTCGGCTATGACTTGTCTTTAACTTGAACCCCAATGAGCAGAGCGAGCTTTTCTATAAACCAGAATCCATTTTCTTGTACAGAAACAGGAAGAAAAGATTTTCCAGGCGTCCTTACTTACTTGAGAAGGCAAACTTATCAAAGGAGACGTTGTGGTGTGTTTTGGTTACACACAGGTAGATACCGCTAGTTACAGGTGTGTGTTCCGTTTGTTAAAGAACTCTGGGCAGCACTGGATGCCCGTGGCAAGGGCAGATGATCACGCAGTGTACCCGCCTGGCGTGGGGGGATGGGTCCTGCAATAAAGCTTTTCCCACCTAGAGAGGAGACCCCTAGGGTAGCAGGGGAGCTCGGTGTTACTTAACCACTCCTCTGTTTCTTTTCCCCTTTTTTGCTGTATGAAGTTAAGTCATCAGAAAACGACATATTTTAAAATATTGACCCAGCACTCCCACAGAAATGCCCAAATTGGGAAATAAAGGTGTGCCCTCCCTCTTCACGGGGGCTGGATAGCATAGACACACTTGGAAAATGCTTCTGCTTTTTTGTGCAAACCCGAAGTTCACTGTGTGTGCAATGGCTTTGTTCTCCCTTATTTTAACAACGACTTCCACGTAAGTATCTAGAGGATAAATTCCCCCTGAAACTGTCTCCCACGTGGGCGAATGTGCTACTTCTACCCACCCACCAAGGAAATGAGCTCCCTTTCGGGTGTCAGAACCTCGGGGTGAATGTTTGCCTCTCTCCCTAAGTCCTCAGCCTCTCCACCTCCGTTTTAGCTGGGTCGTTTACATGTGTTCAATGTTATAACTCCATTCCTGGATGTGGGTGGGGCATACTCTATAAATAAATCCTGAACTGAGGCATCCTCACTGCAGTGCCCCTGACAGGGGCCATCAGCTCCGCCCAAGCCCTGGGCAGATTCCTGCCTCAATGCCAGCCACTCCGTTCCCTCCATGGGGAGATCTGCTGGCCACCCCAGAGCTGCCCCCACCTCCAGACTCCTGGCTCTCCCAACTCAGGATCAACAGCCATCACTTTTGGCCCAATTAGTGAACACAGGCATTACTTGTCAGTAGAGAAGAGGGGATTTGGACCCGAGGATTCTGCCTTCCACACCTGCCTGCTTAACCTCTGTACCAGACTGGCTTTTTCATGAGCTACCCTTCAGAATTTAGAGACACTACCTTGTTCCCCATAGCCCTCACTGGAAGGACGGCGAGTAGGGTCTAAGCGCTCTCTGGCCAATGCACAGGTACCAGGCGCCAGGTCAGCTCACCTGCGGCAGCCCCAACCGACCGATGACTGAGCAGGCACAGCTCTGCAGCCTCGTTTTTAAAAAATTACATGCACAATCCATAAATTCGTATGTTGCAAAATTTCAAACATCCTGTCCTATTGTTCTCGATGCAATGCCTTTTTATCTTTTATGAATAGATCGAAAGATAGGCGGCTGAAAGTAACAGTCAACTCGAGCGGGACAATGCAATGTATTTCGGTTTACTCGTTTTCTTTCAAAGCTAATTATTAAGGCTAAACAAATAAACAGCAACAATGACAGCAAACAAAACCAATTGTGCTAATGGTTCCCAAATGTCCAGTTATTTAATAAACAGACATAGTCCATTGGGAAGGATTGACCATGCACTGACTCCCTGGTTCCTTGCTGGTTGACAATGGTCTACCTGTCACCCATTTATTTATGTAGAAATGTGAATGCTTTCTGCATATCCACTTAGGGACCAGACAAAAATACAAGCTGAGTAAGAAGGTAATAATAGCTTCCTCCCTCCAAAGGCTGAAAGGACAGTGGCTGCAAGGCAAGGAGAAGGAGAGGGAGCCAGGAGGAGGAGCTGTTTCCTCCAGGGTGGGCTGGGGCCTGACTCTGCCTGTCCGCTCTCCACCTGGGACAGACTCAGCAGACAGCCGGGGCATCCCTGGCCAGCTCTGAACCACCTGGAGATGCCCCTCTGGAACCATCGCTCTTAGTAGCTGACTCCATGGATCTGGCTTGGAGGTCACGCCCAGTTCTGCTGGTCCAGGGTAGCACTAGGTCTCACTCAGCCTTGGGGAGTAGAGGAGTGACGCTCCTGCCTGGTTTGCACGGCCCTCTCCGGTGCAGATGGGGTGGGCACCGGCGGGGAGGAGCTTGTCAGCGACCCGTACGTTCACCAACTTCCACCCGCACCTGCACCCTTCCCGAGCCTTTCCCCATCGCCTTCCGAGCCTCCCCTCAAAAGCTGGGTAGAGGGGTCTGCTGGAGGAAGGCCCTCCGGGAATCCCAGCGAGGCTGTTCCTGGCCCTAGAGGCACTCTGGCAGGGCCCGGCATCTCCTGGCGGGCTGAACTCCGCCAGCTCCCTGCCACACGCGCAACGTCCCAGGAGCCGGTTGGACTCGGGAGAGACACCCCACCTCAACCTCTCTCACAGCGCCTGCACGCTTGCTCCCTCCTCGCAACCTCTAGCTTCGGAGCCCCTGAGCCCCCCGCCCCGTGCTCCGGCCCCCGGGCAGGCCGCGCCACGCTTAGGCCCCCGCGCGCAGGCTCGCAGCGCTTCCTACCTGGTGCGGTCGGAGCCGGGAGGGGGGGCATCTACGCCGGAGCCGGCCCGGCGCTGGCCCCGTAGTGGGTGCACGGCGAGCGCGGGCTGCCCAGACGGGTTATATGGGCGCGGGGAGGGGAGGCTCCGCGGGCAGGGGCGGCCGCCGGCGTTAGCGCCTTGGGCCGCGGGCCGGGCGGGAAGGCAGCGCGGGCCGCTCAGCGCGGCGGGAGGAGCGCGGGCGGCGGGGCCGGGCGGAGGCCGAGGTGGCCGCCGGCGCCCCGCCCCCCCAGCTGGCCGAGTGCAAGTCGGGGTCCTGGGCGCGCTCTGCCCCGCCTCCTTCCCGCCGCCTTTTGGCGCGCGTCGCCCCCGCGGAGCCTGCTGGGCCGCCTACCCCCGCCGGACGCGTGCCGGGCGCCGGGGCTCTCCCGCCGAGGAGATGGGACGGCGACCCTCGGCCAGCTTGGGGGCGCGGGCAAGGGCGCGCGGGAGCGAGGGCGGGCAGAGAAGCAGACTCCGCGTCCCGACGCCTTGCTTTCCCTAGACGCCGCATTTTCCCGACACCCAAGGCTGTCCTCCCGCCCCCACCGGCGCTGTGTCCCTCGGTGCGCCGGGCGCTCAGACTCCAAGGAGCAGGGGAAGGGCCATCCTGGTCCGCGGAGTGTCCGCCCTAGCTGCAGGGAACAGGGGTGAGGGTCGCGGCCACAAGGCCGGGGGTTTGGGTGGGGCCGTTTGGGCCCGGGTGGTTCCAGTGGGACCCGGAGGAGGGCGCGACGTCTACACTGTCACCGAGCCAAGGTTCTGGCCCCGGCCGGCATTGCAGATCGGGGGGACCCTCTGGGAGAGACTCTCTGGTTCCAGCCCACGATCTTCCTGGGCGGAGGTTGTGTCCCTCGGCCGCTAGGAAGTAACTGGTGACGCAAACACTCCCAGGTCGCGGCCCGCACCCTGCTCCCTCCCCTGGCCACCGCCTGCTGGCCCCGGGCGCCGGTTTCTGTTATGCGTTCGCGCAGGTACACGTGGGTGTCCACGGCGACACGTGGATTGTGCAGTTGGAATTGCTCTCTACGAGCAGAGACCCCCCTCAGGCCGAGTCTTCCCTCGGACCCGTGACATTTACTGCTCCAGGGGCCGGGACCCACGCAGGGCGGGGCTTCGGCCGCAGAACCGACGCCCATGTCACGTTTGGAGAGGCTCCGGGCGGCAGACACCTGCTGTGCACTGCCTTGTGGTGTTCATGGGACCCGTTATCTGCCTCCGAACCGCCGTCCCCGGGCTTTCGTGACCCTCGCGTCAGTGTCGCCTGTGGAACTGCGTGCGAGCCGGGCTGGTGCAGACCGGGTTTTCCCGCCGCAAGGGTCCGCATCTCACCTGGCGCGCCTGGCTCCCTTCTGCACACCTTTGCTGCTCACTCCTGGTTTCGAGGCGCGGGGGCACAAAGACGAATCACACACACGGATTGATTTGGCCCGGGACAGAGGCTGGCACCGCCTACCCGGACGCGTACACGCATCCCCTACCGGTTTGTTGCAGGAAGTTGGAGGGCTTCCGCGGGGAGCAGGCCGGCGACTGTGCACCCCGAGGTGTGCTGAGGAGCCAGGCTGGGTCTGGGTTCCCAGAGGGAGGGTCGAGCGCGAGGGTCTGGGTCCGTGCGCCCGGGTAGGCTGCGGAGGCGCTGGCCAGGGCCTGGGGGAAGCCTTCGTTGGGGAAAGGGGACCGGGCTTCCCGGAGGGCGAGAGGACAAGGCACTCGCAGGAGAGCGAGCAAGGTGCGTTGCCCTGCGTGCCGAGGTTCCCGGCCCAGCTCGGCCTCTGCTAGGTCCCTCTCCTCTGCGCGGGTCCAAATGCAGACGGCGCGCGTGCGAAGAACTGGAGGGTGCCCGCGACCCACGGCCCTGCGGAGTCAGCGGCCGAGCCATTCTGCCCAGATCTGGGTGGAACCAGAGGTGAGGCGAAGGCCTCGCTATAGGCAGGGTTGCCCAATGCAGCTTAAAAGAAAACAAAGAAAAACGAATGTGCACTTATACACCATGTATAAAATATAACATATGTATATACAGTATTACATATTTATATACAAACGCATATTTATGTGTAAATGTACTTACATATAAGCGTAATTACATAGAAGTATAAATATACATATAAATGTAAATGCAGTCACACGGGACGCCCATGTACATTTGAATTTCAGATAAGAGGGTACTTTTTTAGTATAGGTATGTCCCACGCCGTTTTGGGAACGTTTATCCACAAAAATGACTCGTTGTCTGAAATTCAATTGGAGCGCGCGCGCGCGCGCTGCGTTTTTCTGGCAAACCCAGCGGGAGAAGACCGCCTGGGCGGGAAGGAGCGCTGTGGCGCGTAACAGCGCGAACTACAAGCCCCACAATGCCGCGCGGCACCCGGGGCCATGATAGGCTGTGCCTTGCTTCCGTCCTCGTCACTTCCGGCCGCGGAGGTAGTGGTTGCGCCAGTCCTACCTGCCCTGACGTTCGCGGGTCCGGGGTCGGCGGCCGCCATGAACTTCTCTGAGGTGTTCAAGCTTTCCAGCCTGCTCTGCAAGTTTTCCCCGGACGGCAAATACCTGGTGAGCGGCCTCGGGGCTCGGGGGGAAGCAGCGCGGGGGTCCTCGGGTACGGGCCTCAACCCGGGGATCCGGGCGGATGCCTGGCACAGGAGCCCAGGGTCAGGGTACCGGGGCAGGGGCCCTGGGGCAGGGGACCGGGCAGTGGTCCCGGGCGGATGCCTGGAACAGGAGCCCAGGGTCAGGGGACCCAGGTAGATACCCGGAGCAGGGGCCCTGGGGCGGGGGACCCGGGCAGTGGTCCTGGGCAGTGGTCCTGAGAGGATGCCTGGAGCAGGGGCCCTAGGGCAGGGGACCTGGGCAGACATCCCGACCCAGGGCTCGGTGTAGGTGACCTGGGTGGATGCTAGAGCAGGGGTTTGGGGCAGGGGACTTGGGCAGTGGTCCTGGGCAGGGGACTGGGGCAGATATCCTGAGCGGGGCTCTGCGCAGGTGACCTGGGTGAATATCTGGAGCAGGGGCTCAGGGCAGAGGACTTGGGCAGATGCTCCGAGCAGGAGCCCCAGGAACCAGACTTGGGCAGGTGCCAGCCTCCATGCACCTCAGTTTCCATCTGTCAGAGGCAGATAATGGCAATGCTGTCCTCACACATTTGAGGATACAGGGGTATCAGCTCATTGTTATTTTGACACAAAAGGCAGATAGATGATTCTGTTGGCTGTAATCTGGTGCAGTAGTGCAGCCTCTTTGTCTTTTCCGGCCCTCCTCACCTGTCTCTACCACGTGCCAAGTAAGTGATGCAAGTAATACCAATCCGTGTCCAGATAAAGGGAGTTGTCTGCTCTGCTGCTGTTTATTTGAGCCGTTAGGACTTGAGCCGTTCATTACTGGGGCAGCAGAATGGTGCTAAAATCACTGACCTACTCTGTACAGGAAATGTAAGTTTTGAAATAGACCGATATCATCAGTGTTATCTCCTCAGAATCTTGGGTGGGGGAGGCAGTAGGAGGGAGATAATTGACATTGGAAATCCATTAAGAAAAAAATCATGCCTTATGAAAGTGTACTTGGTTCTGTGTATGAACTGACTGATGCTTCAGGATTCTTTTTCAGATTGAGCCTTACTAACATTCCTGTTATCTGTCTAGCTCTTTGAGAAAATAACTCCTTTATAGAGGCATTATTCTAAATCACATAAATTAGCATTCAGCTAAAA
Source organism: Ursus arctos (assembly GCF_023065955.2). NCBI lineage: Eukaryota > Metazoa > Chordata > Mammalia > Carnivora > Ursidae > Ursus > Ursus arctos. The sequence goes on along the minus strand of NW_026623008.1, from coordinate 2,123,094 downwards.
AATACATAAGTCTTCTGCTTTAAGTTCATCCCAGAAACCGTAGTATATTTGTCAGAGTGCTCCCCATAAATTAGGTTTTTAAAAATCATGTATATGAAGATCCCAGTAAATTATAGAAAGAAAGACTGTATTACTTTGCTTTCTTTCTGTTGCTCTTTTGGCTTCTACACTCTGGTGAAGATATTGCAAGACACATGATTATAATGTTACTGGAATCACGTTCTTCAAAGGTCTGTCCTAAATCCTGAAGAAAGTAGGTCTGTGTTGCCATTTTTAATATCTTGCAACAGATTTGACATGGTTTCACAAGTGTTGATACAGCTATTTCATTTCGTAAGGAGTTCATTGTAACTGATCACAGAGCTACAGTGTGACCCATGTTTGTTCTCCCCTCTCCTTTTGACGAGGAAAACTCATGAGGCCTCTTTAAGATGAAAGTTAATAGAACACAAACCAATAATCTAGTTTGATCTTGATAAGGACAAGAAGGAAACAATTAATATTTAAAAATCAGTTCTTGATTTTTAAATTGTAGTATAATCTACAGTCAGCAGATAAGTAAACTCAAATTATTTGCTTAGATATGGGTATTATTAACAACCATGGCCATAAACTGTCTTCAAGAAAACAGTATTGACACTTGCACATTTTCCTAGTCAGTATTCAGAATAAGGCAGTGCAGCTGTAAGATAAACGTCCCTGCTTTTTCCTCCTGTGCGGGGAAAGCGTAATCCTCATCCCACACATCTCCCTTGAGCCTCCAGGATACCAGTGGGGTGTCCTACGACTCAGTTCTGGCACAATCTGCCTGGAGACCCACAGGTCGACAGTACCCACCCCACGCCAGATGCCAGCCACAGGAGCAGGCCTTCAGGTTACCCACAGACTCACCAGGCTACAAGTTTCCACAGTGCCCTCTCAGGTTTGGTTAATCTGCCAGAGCGGCTCACGGAACTCAGGGAAACACGGGCTTACATCTGCCCGTGTGCTGGAGCCTAGGCTAAGGGATGCAGTGACCAGCCAGGTGATGGAGAGTTACATAGGACAAGGTCTCGGAGGGTCTCGGCTGCAGGAGCCTCTGTCCCCGTGGGGGTGGGGTGTATCACCTTCCCTATGTGGGTGTGTTCACCAGCCTAGAAGCTCTCCGACCTCCGTACTGTTGGCATTTTACAGAGGATTTCTCACGATCAATTGTTAACTCCATTTCCAGCCCCTCTCCCCTCTCTCAAGGATGGGGTGCGGCTGAAAATTCCAAGCTTCTAATCACAGCTGGTATGTCTGGTGACCGGGAAACCTGCCTAGGGTTGCCTCATTAGAACAAAAGATGCTCTTACATCACTCAGGAGGTTTCAAGGGCTTCAGGTGTCCTGTGCCAGGGCCCCAGGGGCAGAGACCAGTACATATGTTCTGTTACCTGGAAGTAAGTGAGCATTTGCAAAGCATCCTTACGTCTCAGTGGTCCTTCTCAGCGAGGACCCCGAGACCTCCATCCTCACTTCCTATGACTTGTCTGCAGGTGCTCCAAGCAGCAGAGCCCTTGGTTAGTGACAGAAGAGCTCGTCCCACGCTGCTTCCTACTTGAGTTCTTAATGTGTAAGTAGGGAAGGAGTAGAAAATGACTCGAGTAGAGAGTTTTAACAGAATACTTTAACCTGGAACATAACAATTTCAGCTGTATCCCTGTGTGAACTTCTCTGCTGTTTGGAGTGGGCGATACAGTTGGTGAACATGAGGCCATCCACATAGAAGGCACGTCTGCAAGGAGAGAAGGAAATAGGATTCCTGGGCAGAGAGGAGCTCAGATACTCAGAAGGCTCCTTTCTTTAGATTGCAGGCCGTCAAGGGCTGTCTTTCCCCCTCTAGGCTTCTTGTGTCCAGTACCGGTTAGTGATCCGGGATGTGAACACCCTTCAGATTCTTCAGCTGTACACATGCCTGGACCAGATCCAGCACATCGAGTGGTCGGCGGACTCCCTGTTCATCCTGTGTGCCATGTACAAGCGGGGGCTGGTGCAGGTGCGCTGCCCGCAGGGCTTGGAGCCGGGAGGCCTTCCCAGAGTGTAGCCTGGACAGAATGCTCGTGTTCTGTTGCCATCATAGTTTGGGGGGAGAAAAGGGCAATGTAGCTCGAAGCCAGTTTTCTCTTAAGATTATAATAGTTCTGATGGTTTAAGTACTTTCAAAATGAGAAAACACTTAGATATTCTTAATTTGTAACCAAATAGAATTCCATAACAGGAAGTGTTCGCAGACAGCTGTATAGCAACTTGGACATCATGGGTTTTGGGAAGCAGTAGATGTGGTGTTTTTTATAGCTCTGAAGTCTCCCTGAAGGAGCTTTTAGGGCTGGCAAAGGGAATAAACTGTTTGAAACAGAACACAGTGAAGTCACACAGCCGTGTGGCTTTGTGCTGCAAGCAGGCCCCAGTCCCTCCTCATGAAAAGTTTGGCAAGATCCCCCGTGTCGTGAGCTGTGTTTGCCGTGGTCCGTGTGCTGATCCATCCCGGTTCTGCACTCGTGTGTGTTGCACATGCAGGTATGGTCCCTGGAGCAGCCGGAGTGGCACTGCAGAATCGACGAGGGCTCGGCCGGGCTGGTGGCCTCGTGCTGGAGCCCGGACGGGCGCCACATTCTCAACACCACCGAGTTCCACGTAAGTGCGCGGGCCCACGTCGCGGATCCCTTCCTCCCGAAGTCGCATGGCAGCGGTGAAGTGGGTGAATTTTGGAGAAGGACGTGTGTCTTAAGTCAGAGTGCTATAATCACATCGTGTCATTACATAATCTTTTTGCCCACATTTAAAGAAAACTAAAGCAGATTTTTAAAAAATTCTTCAGTTACATTTTTAAGGATTTAAGCAGTTCCTTCACTTTGGCAGTAGAAGGTGAGCTTCACCGTGAGCGAGCTTCCGTGTTTTCCTGCAGCCGCCTCACCTGTGACCGTTAGTGGCTGCTTCGTCCTTCCCTCCCCCTGGCCACTGGCAGCAGCCGGGGCTCCACAGACAGAGACGGGTATTTGAAATCTGGTCATAAATCCTGGGATAGTGTAAGTGTGCCTCATAAATGTGTAAAATTAGGGAATTTTGTAGACGGTGTTAGGGTAGGAGGTCTTTGGTGTCGGCAGAGTTTGTCTCAAATGTAGAAAAATGCATGAACCCCTTTAGTGATGTGATCTTTGAGAGGCTGTTATAAGCCAGTGTTTGGGTCTGAAGCCGCTGAGGGCCATCTCAGGTCTGGGCTCCCAGTCGGCCAGTGCACGCATGTGGCAAGGGAGCCCTGAGGATGCGGAGTGACCCTGTGGGATGTCGTCCGGTGTTTTTCAGTCTCTTTCACATTGGCATCGTCTGGGATAAGGTTTGTATCCAGCCGTGCAGGGATGGCTGCTTCAGATGGCCACGTGGCTTCCCATAGCTTCTGTTTCGGTTTGAAAACCTGCTTTAAATGTGGTGTCTGCTGATGCAGGCTGTCGGACGGTGAGCAGGACACAAAGGGCACTTGGTTTCCCTGTGGTGCCCATGTTGGCCTTTTCAAGATGCTAACAGCTTGTGTTTCCTCTCAGATACGGTGATTGGAGCTATATATGTGGCCTCGCCTGACAGTCTTCATGAGTAGAGTTCTTGGGGCCAGAACCCAGTCTCCAGATGGGCACGTTCCGTGGACTCCCTGTCTCCTGCACACCCACGTGACAAAGACATTGTGGGCCCTTTGGACAGGGTTCCAGGCGTGTAAGAAGGGAAGCCCGGTGTGTGCACACACACCCACACACGAACGTACACACTGCTGTTTGGCCTTTGTTTAAAGTTTCTGTACGTGGACTCATACTCTGTGTTCTGTGGTGGTTCTGTTCCCCTCGGTGGTTTTCAGCTCATCAACACGGAAGCTATGGCTCCTTCTTCCATCCCTCCTTGGAGAAATCATGTCACTGTGCTATTCTGGGCACTCGAGGGACCCATGTTGCTGAGCGTCTATTGTACCTGACCTGTCTCAGGTGTAACCTGGGGGGTTGCCTGGTTAGGGTAGATGGCATCACCTTTCCAGAGTATTTGTGTCAGGGTTTAAAATGATTGCCAGTCCCGTAGAGCTCTAGTGCTGTTGCAGTTTGGTTTTAATTTTCATTTCTCTATTAGGTCGAGTGCTTTCGTATCTTGTTTTAAATACCTACACACTCTCACACTTCATTTAAATATGTGATTCAGGGTGATGTGGAGTCCATAATGGTGTGTGGGGTGAGGTAGGGATCAGTTTTCATCTTTTCCCCAACAATGTTTATCAAGAACTGAATTTCTTTATATTTATAGAACATTTCTGACTTTTTTGAAAAAAATTGTATAGATTTTATTTATTTGAGAGAGAGAGAGAGCAAGCGCAAGTGAGGGGAAGGCAGAGGGGGAGGGAGAGGGAGAGAGAATCCCAAGCAGACTCCCGCACTGAGCACAGAGCCCATCCTGGGGCTTGATCCCATGACCCTGAGATCATGACCTGAGCCGAAACCAAGAGTCGGATACTCAACCGACTGAGCCACAAGGCGCCCTGAACATTTCTGACTTTTCACCCTATTCAGTTGTTGGTCCATCAATGTGCCAGCTGCACACTGTTTAGGTCCCTGGGGTTTCTAGCATGTGAGCGTCTGACAGGACTGGTCCGTCTTCGTTGCCCTCGTTCTGTCGGTTGTTTTCAACGTACTTGTGAGGCTGTGTTACTAGCTGCACTCAGTGAGGACCGTTGTCTCGTCATGATGCATTGCGTTCTTCTGGTCTGGGCTCTCGTGCTGTGTTTTTCAGTCCTATTACTTTCCACTTCTCCGAGTCCTTGTAAACAGTTTATAGGTGCCTCAAAAAAATAAACTCGCAGACTTTTTCTTACATACCCACAAAGCCGGTCAACTATCCTGGTAAACGGTACCACCCAGCCCTTGAGGTGCCCGTGCAGCGGAACAGGGACACCCCGTCCGCCCCCACGCTGGTCCTAGCAGCCACGTTCTCCATCAGCGGGACCGCGGCATGCGGGCGTCTGTCACTTGGCCCCCTGCTGTCGTCGAGGGGTCCGCGGGCGGCTCCCGGTAGTGGGGCGCCACCATGCCGCACGGAGCTGGGCATTTGCTTCCCGCCCGCCCTTGGACACAGTTGGGCTGTTGCCCATGTGCGCTGTGACGAGCAGAGCTGCTGCGACCATGCACATGGCAGTCTGCGCACGTCTCCTCGCTCTGGGGGAGCCCCCGGGGCTGGGATGCCGGGCGGTGCCCGCGAACCTTTCAGGAGGCTCCGACTGGCCTCTCCCGTGCCCTGCATCCCAGCCACCGGCAGGAGAGCTCAGCTGCTGACGCTCACTGCCACGCGTCATTCCGCGTTTCTGCCGTGAGTCTGTGCCGTGTCGCGCTGTCTCCTTGTGGTTTTAATTTGTGTTTCCTCGTGACTAAGGATGTTAGACGTCCTTCAGGTGCTCGTCACCGTATGACTTTTGTCCGCGTCCCCTGTCGTTTCTTTATTAGGCTGTTTGTCGCATCGTCGCTCGTTGTGCAGTTTCCTGTGATCTACTCTGGGTGCAGGTCCTTTGTCGGACGGTGTTTGGCAGGTGTTTTCTGCTGCTTGGCTGCTCGCTTTCTCATTTATTTAACCGCTTCCTTTAAGAGCAGAAGTGAGTAACAGAGTCTAACAGATCCACTATTTTTCTTTTATGTTTAGTGCACTTAGTATCTAAAGGAATCCCCACCCAACCCAAGATCAAAAAGAGTTTATTCTGTTTTCTCCCAGAAGTTTTATGGTTTTGGCCACTAAGTTAGACGTATGACCTATTTTGAATTTATATCTTTTCTGGTTGCACGTTTTGTCAAAAATCAGTTGGCCGTGTGCGTGTGGGTCTGTTTCTGGACCCTGTTGGTCCATTGCTCTGTTAGCCTGGGTTCGTGCGAACAGCACGCTGTGGTTATTGCACCCAAGTCGTCGTGAGTTTTCCGGTGTCGTCCTCATTCACAGTCAGCTGCTGGACACTCCTCGGGTAGTGAACTTCCACATTGGCCAATGGAAAGGGCATGGAGATGGTTTTCAGAAACAAAACTAGGAATTGGGCTTAAGACTTTCTGGCTATTCACTTTTAGGCTCTGAAGGGATCTAGGGGGTTGTAGACCCTCAGTATTAGATGCAAGTGTAGACGGGTGTTTGGACGCTTGTGTGTTGTGACAGAGAGGCCCACGTCCCCTCTGAGGGCTTTTCCTGGGGACACGTGGCCGTGTGCATGCCGCCAAGCGCTCGGGTGGGAAAGGAGAGGACAGGCGGCTGAGGGCGGCACCGTGGTCACCCCCAGAAGCCCTGTGCGGCAGCAGCCGTGTGTGCGGGCGGTCCCGCCGCCACGTCCTGCTCACCTGTGTGCTGAGACGGAGAAGGAAGCGGGTCGACCTCACTAGGTGCTGGGGACCCCGGCGTCCCGTCCAGCGTTCCCACATGAGCTCTTGGACTGTGGAGCTTCTGCGGGTCTGTTCCAACAGGAAGATCGCCCTTACTTTGAAGTTTCAAACTAAAATGCACTTAGGTTTGACCTCGTGGTGCTCACCTGCTAGTTACAGTGAAAACCAGATACTCAGAGCATGAGGTTTAACAACAGTAAACTCAGAGGCAACATCCCTGGAACTATGACTGTTTTTAATTCTGCGGTAAACTGTTACTCGGGTCACTGAGTGGGACGCGGTGGGAGACTTAAAGCGGTCTTTGGAAAACTGCTAAATGTGCGCTGTTTTCTTTCCCCTTCCGCTCGACAGCTGCGGATAACTGTGTGGTCCTTGTGCACAAAGTCTGTGTCTTACATCAAGTACCCCAAAGCCTGTCAGCAGGGTGAGTCGGCCAAAGCTGATTGGAGAACCATTTCTGTGTAGTTTCGGTTCAGGGAGGGGGTGCCCTCTTTTATCGCAGAGAATTTATGGGCAGAAGCAGCCTCCGCAGCGTATCCGTGCATAGCGAGCCTTTTTTCTCTGCACCCAGACCCGCTGGTGTTTCGTCTGTGACTTCCCACGTGTGTCTCTAGAGGACAGGGACTCCCCTTTCAAGATAGAACCAAAGGGCCGCAAAGAAGCAGGGTTTGCGTGCGGTCCCCTTCCCTCTGTCGTAGGGTTGGGCTCAGGTCCCTTCAGTTCATGCCTCTCCTGGGACACCCCCCCGCCCCCGTTCTGAACTTCAAGCCTCTAGGCCTCCTGGCGGCCAGCCCCGCGGTCTCCATGCCCAGGAGAGTGCAGCCGGGTGGCCTCCGGAAGGCTCTGCACACGCGGCCCACCACCACATGACTCTGTGCGTGGGCTGCCGGGAGCTAGCGGGCACCCGGTCCTGAATGTGCAGTGGTGTGTCTTTCATTTAATAAGCAGAATGAAGCCTTATATAATTTGAATATTTTTCCACTTTTTCTGTTGTCATTAGCAACCTGGAACTTGAATGTGAATGAAATGCAGTTGCACACTTTTTGTGCTTATGACTTGAGTCTCAGCGTCTCTCGACGGCACACACATTTCCTGAGTGGAAGCGACAAGTGTCTGTGTGTTCTTCCGGGTCATGAAGTGTGAGATGCGGTCCAGGGCTTTTTGAGCTCATACAGACCTGGAAAATTAACATTTTCAACTGAAGTATTTCCAGATTCTTACCTTAAATTTACTTTTTCCAAGTAATTAAATTCAAAAGTAAAAATAAGTGTAACAACAAGCTGACTTTAAAAACCAGCAGAGTCCCTGACGATGTATTTTCTAAGTACATGACAATCCGTAGGGTGTCAAGTAGGGGGTAAGCTGCATTTTTCAGTAACATTCTGTGGCTCTTCGGGGCTTCAGCCATGGTCTGCGGGGTACGTGGAGCAGCCCAGCCAGGCGGTAGAGCCAGGACCACGTCGCCGTCTGTGGGGCCCTGGATGCTTGCGCTCGGCTCTTCTCTGGGCCACGTGCGACCGTCCCTTCCTGCGCCCGTCCCTTCTTGCCACCTCTGCTTCTCATCCCTCCTTGAACGTGTGATTTCTCCTCGGCCCTGGACAGCAGGCCCTTTTCCTCTCGGCAGGGATTACCTTTACCCGGGACGGCCGCTACATGGCGCTGGCAGAGCGGCGGGACTGCAAGGACCATGTGAGCGTCTTCGTCTGCAGCGACTGGCAGCTCCTGCGGGTAGGAGGTGCTCAGTGACCCTCTGGGTGGGGGTGGCTGACACGTGGGTTCCTGGCGGCTCCAGGGCCCCTTTGGGAAGGTGTGCAGCAGTGCGACGTCCTCTCTCCAGAGCGGGGTGGAGAATGGGCCCGTCCACTGGGCGGTGGGTGTGATGTGCCATCATTTCGAGCCGTTTTCCTTTTGTTATGGCGGTGGGGTTTGCACGTGCGTTGCTGTATGAGGAGGAAGAGTGCCTGCTCTGGGCAAGACGCCAGGGTGCCAGGGCGCTGAGCAGCCAGGGCGCAGAGCCCTCCCTCCCCTGGCCGGGCTTACATCTGTGGGAGGGCAGGTGCAGAGAAGCCTCCGGCATGAGAATGCCCACTCCATCAGAGCACCGAGGAGGTCTCATCAACCGGGCATGGAGTGTCCTGGCACGACCTTGCCTGCATTCCCCTTCCAGGAGTGAGGCTGAACCAGGCGGGAAGAGGAGGGAGAGGGGCGCGTGGGGCGGGTAGCATGGGGGGCTGTGCTGGGTCCTGTCCTGCCTGGAGGGCTCCAGCCATGTGCTGGCCAGCTTGGGACCTCCTCAGTGCTCAGGCAGGATTTTAACTGCAGAAGGACAGAACTGTAGGTATTTTTGTCCATTTCTGTATAAGGAAATTAAATACTAAATGTGTTAAATGAAAACATAAATTATAAATTGTGCATCTGTTTAAGGAAACACTTTCAAATTTAATCTGTTTCTCCCTCTTACCTTTGGAAGCACTTTGATACAGAGACCCAGGACCTCGCAGGGATTGAGTGGGCCCCAAATGGCTGTGTGCTGGCGGTGTGGGACACCTGTCTGGAGGTATAGAAAGTCACCAGGTAGACCCTTTGTGTTTTAAGTGCTTTGACCTGTATTTACCTGATGCTTTGGGAATGTGGCGGCTCGGTTAGCTTCCTGGGCTCTGATGCCGAGCAGCAGTCCTTTGACCAGAAAGTCCTATGTTTGTGGCCAAGGTCCCCACTGTCGCCTCCGCAGGAGGCCTGTCTTCCCTCCAACTTCCCACTCACTGTCCGAGTCCCGCTGGCAGATGCCTGCGTCCTTCCCACGCTCAGGTCAGTGTGAGTTTCAGCAACCGTGGTGTCCCCTCCAGTATAAGGTCCTGCTCTACTCCTTGGATGGCCGGCTCTTGTCTGCCTACTGTGCGTACGAGTGGTCCCTGGGTGTCAAGTCTGTGGCCTGGAGCCCCAGCAGTCAGTTCCTGGCGGTTGGAAGCTATGACGGGAAGGTGAGGACAGAGCAGCGCACGGGGTGACACCGAGGGCACAGTGCAGACGGGGGGCCTCACGCGCACTTTCTCTCCTTAGGTGCGCATTCTTAATCACGTGACTTGGAAAATGATCACAGAGTTTGGGCATCCAGCAACCATTAATAATCCCAAAATAGTAAGTCTGGAATGCATGCTGCCATCTGAGCAATATTTGGGGAGGGGAGGCAGAAAAATACTGCTTTTTCTCTTTACGTTCTTGTGATGTAGGTACTTACATCACTAGAAAATTCTGTCATTGTCACATTTCAGAGGATTGGAAGCAGTGTCCTTGCCCTGTCCTCCCCCTCCCCAGATGCCTTAGATCTGCCCCTGCTTCCGGCACAGTAACCAGGGTCTCCTACTTGCAAGCACTGAGCATCTGGGGCTGGAGAACCAGACCAGAGAAGTAGGGAGTGGGTGTCCCTGGGGCAGGCAGGGACAGGCAGCCTGCTGAGGGATCATGGGGTCAGACGCCAGGAAGAAGTGATACAGGTTCTGAGGGAGAAGCAGTTCAGGCAGGGGGGATAGGAAGTGCAAAGGTCCTGAGGCAGGTGCTGGGAACAGGAGCAGCACAGCAGGAAACAGACAGACCCGGCCTTGGGGAGCTTGTGCACAGATGAGAAACATGAGTAAAGACGGGAGGAAGGCCGGCAGGCGTAGGGCTGCAGGTACCACCGTGTCGAAGGGAAGGGGAGGAGGGTACCTGGGGAAGTCAGACTCAGGCAGAGGTCCTGAGGAAGGACTGGGCTGGAGGCCTGGCCAGAGGTGCAGGTGAGCGAAACCGTGGTTGTGGGAGGCCAAGTCCAAGCAGGTTGGCCATCCAGGCCTGGAAGGGTGTGCTGCAGACCCTTCCAGCCTGCAGCCCCAGCGCCCTCTAAAGCTGGAGGGCAGGCGGGGGCTCCCTCACCTCCTCGGGCACAGGCCTGCCAGGCTTCAGGCCACAGATGGCCCCTCGTTCCCTGGCCTGTGTCTGTTAACCTGCCACCTGGGAAATGCCCGTGTGCACTGGCCAGGCGGCCGGCTGCGTGATACAGGCTTACATGCAGCTGGCACTTGCCGCCAGCACAGCCTGAGGGTGCTGAGAACACCCACAGGGAGCGGGTGTGGCTGGGCCAGTGTCTCTGTCCTGTTACCAGGAATGGCACGCCTTGCCGTGAGGTCAGGCGTCACCATTACCAGGTGCTGTCACCGCCTCTGCTCCCACCCATCCTGAGCGGGGCGGTAGCAGGACTGTCATGTGTTCCAGGTTGTGTATAAGGAAGCCGAGAAGAATCCGCGGCTGGCGCTGGGCCGCCTTGCCTTTCCCCCGCCCAGAGCAGCGGCTGGCCCAGCCTCCACCACGGAGAGCAAATGTGAGTAGCAGAGGGCGGGGGTCATTCACTTGTTTTCCTTTTCTTTTTTATGAGAGAGTCCCATTTGTCCAGGTGGAGTTCAGATGTTCTTTGTTTTTTTTTTAAGATTTTACTGGTTTGTGAGAGAAAGAGTGGGCACGTGCGTGTGAGCACACAAGCAGGCGGAGGGGCAGAGGGAGAAGCAGACTCCCTGCTGAGCAGGGATCCTGACGTGGGGTTTGAACCTGGGACCCTGAGATTGTGACCTGAGTCGAAGGCAGACGCTTAATCGACTGAGCCACCCAGGTGCCCCAGACATTTGGTTTTTTTAGGTACATTTTCCCTTTTCCGTAACACCTCCCAGCCAGCGCCCCTTCACACCCACGGATCAGTGGAGCGGGGGGGAAATGTTTGCTGATTGCATCTAAGCGCTGGAGATCCAAATCTGGCAGCTGGTGCTCTGAGGGTGGTTTCTTTAATGAACGGTAAGGTGCCCTCCGGTAAGCCAGGAAGGGGTAGGAGCAGTCAGCCAAGGGCCCAGCCTGGAGCTGCGGAGCTGATGGGGGTCCCGGCTCTGGGGTCCTGGGCAGGTGGCTACGCTTCAGGCCCGGCTTTGGTACAGCGGGCGTAGTGAGGGCGTCACGCAGGCTTCAGGAGAGAGGGGGCGCTGTCTGCGGCCCACCTCCGGGCTCAGTAAGCACCCCATGGGGCGGGCAGGCCTGAGCGAGCACACCTGCCTACCTGGCCTTCATCATCCTCTTACGACCTTTTGCTGCTGGTTTTATAATGTTTTTTAAGACTTTTTTTGTAGAGCAGTTTTAGGGTTACAGCAAAATCAAGGGGAACGCATGGAGTTCCCACACGCCCCTGCCCCGCGTGTGCGGGCACTGCACTCCGCGGACCCCGCTGCGGGTGCGCTTGCTACATGGACGCGGGACACGGCTCCTAGTGCCAGGGCCCGTGAAGCCTGTTTCGTAGGAGTTTGCCCCACGCGTTAACATGATGTCGTGGTTCCGCGTGAGGGCGGGGAGTCGTCACAGCGGTGTCTAGGTGTGCGCACACGCCGCGGCCACATTGCAGCGTCCCCTCTTCAATGTTCTAGACGAGATTGCCTCGGCGCCAGTTTCCTTACAGACTTTGAAGCCCATCGCTGACAGAGCAAACCCGAAAATTGGCATAGGGGCGCTGGCCTTCAGTCCGGACAACTACTTCCTGGCGACGAGGAACGGTCAGTGGCTGCGGGCCCATGCCAGGTCCTCTCATGGTTTCCTTTGGTGCCCAGGCATTCAGACCGTATGAGGAGTAACCCAGGTTAACAGGCTTCCCAGCATGCCGTGTGCTCCCATCTGGTGCTGGGACCTTGTGCCCACGGAAGCTTCTGGAGGCACAGGCCTTGTCTGGCAGAGCAGCGGCCGGTTGGCCACTGCGCCTCAGTGTCCCGCCTGCCGCCGGCCTCTTCCTTTGTTTGGGAAAGAACACGGTCCAGGTACCACCAGGGCGTGGGCCTGTTCTAGACAGAAGGGTGTTTACAGTTTCTAAGGGCTAGAGAAACAGGCGTCACACATGCCCGTGGCCCGTGAGCCTTGGCAGGATGGGGGGGGGGGGGCGTGCCCTGTCAAGACGCCGGAGCAGCAGTGCGCACGGGTCCCTGGCCTGCCCTGCACCGTGAGGAACCGGGGTGCTGCCCACATCTTCCCTCCTCAGACAGTGTCCCGAACGCCGTCTGGATCTGGGACATACAGAAGCTGAGACTCTTCGTGGTGCTTGAGCAGCTGTCCCCGGTGCGCTTCTTCCAGTGGGACCCGCAGCAGCCCCGGCTGGCCATCTGCACGGGGGGCGGCAAGGTGTACCTGTGGTCGCCGGCGGGCTGCGTGTCGGTGCAGGTGCCCGGGGAAGGTGAGCGCTGTCATGTGATCCTCGGCCAGCCGTAGGCAGGACCCTGGCAGACGAGCGCACCCTGGCTCATTTGTGTTACTGCCTCGGGTGTGAAGTGACAGTCACCGTCAGTATCTTTGGGTGAACGTCACGCCAGTCCCCAGTGTGCACACCTGGCACAGGCCCGCTGCTCTCAGCTTCTGGGGGATGGAAGAAGGCCCGCCTGAGCTGGGATTTGGGCTGTAGCTGGGTCTCTCCAGATCTGTTCTCTGCCCTCGGGGGTGTGGGGCTGTGCTCACCCTTTAACCCTCTGGCCACCTGTCTTTCTCCAGGTGACTTTCAGGTGCTTTCTCTGTGCTGGCATTTCAGCGGGGACTCCCTGGCCCTTCTCAGTAAGGACCACTTCTGTCTGTGTTTCCTGGAGACCGAGGAGAGGGTTGGCACCACCTTCGGACGGCCCGGTGACCACACATAGGACCTGTGTGTATCCAGGCCCGGGTGAGGCCAAGGCAGGACACCTGGCACGTGCTGGCTGCGGAGAAGGGACGGGCTTCTCTGGGGAGTTGCTGCAGCCACGGTGGCCCACAACAAATGATTTGCTGTTATTTTTCTATAGCATTTTTGTAAATATGTATGGTATGAAACTAATTTTTATTTAAAATAAACATTTGCTAATTCATAAAGCAGTTGATGCCTGTGTTCGTGAAAGGTTTGGGTCATGGGAAGGACTACTACTGGTTTGTTTTGGGTTTCGGGTTCACTGTCTGACGGAAAGTAACCGACCCTGTTTCTCCCTCAGACAGACATCTTGTTCTCTGGAGCCGCCAAACCCCGTCCCTGGATGTTTCTGGAGAACGGGCCTGGGCTTCACGGGGGCTGTGTTCTGGAGTGCGGGGAGGGGAGCCCCAAGTAGCGCGAGGGCAGCGCCACACGGAGGGGGTCAGGGAGCGCAGGTCCCAGGGCCGCCGGGTGCAGCGGCTCTACGGGGGTCCGCCTCTCAATTCGGGTGCTGCCGACGGCGGCCAGGACTGGGAAGCGCCGGTGTGGGGTCCCGCACCGGACTCGTTGTCCTGGCTGAGGCCAGTCTGCACACCGCTGTCCGGGGTCTCTGAGAGAACTGTGCCGGGACAGAACTCCTCAGGGCCCCGAATGTGCACTGCAGGTTGGCAGGTTTACAAGGCTACAGCTTCCAAGAAGGAACGACATCTGCTCGATTGTAAATGTCTTTATTATGAGACTGAAAGCGAAGGCTCAAGACGCGGGCGGCGTGGCAGCAGCCTTTCGATTCGGACAAGCGGCTGCATTGGGTCACATCCACGCCAACTACAGCTACGCCAGAGTTGTCAACACGGAGGAAGAAACCGGAGCCGGCACTGCAAGCTGGGAACAAACACTCCCCGCCGAGCCAGCAAGCCGAGGACACGAGGGCGCATCGGTGGGCGGCGAGCTCTGGGTCCCACACGGACATGCTCCGCGGCCGCCACGGCTCAGGTGTGCTCAGGGCGACATGGACAGCCCCAGGTCTGCGTGGGCGCTGCGGTCACCGAGGCGGGGGTTAGCAGCATAGATGAGACTCTAATAACGGTCCCTCTTTAAAAGCAAACTAAGCAATTCCCATTTTAAAGATGAATTTGAGGACACAAACCTAGACTAGGCATAGTTGTCAAATTGTTTGCAAAGAACTACCAAGGTGACTCTCAGATTAATGAATTGTCTAAAAATGACTTCCTGCAAACTTCTGGGCCTGGGAAAGATGCCAGGTATGAACACAATACAATTTTAGAAAAAGTGTGACTTTAGGTCAAACACATATTTACACAAAAGCAGCTGTTCATTCAGGAGGCAGACTCTCGTTCAGTTCAGCAGTCTGGCTTGTTTTGCATTTAGCTTTAAAAAAATGGATTAAATTTCAAAATACAAAATTTGACACTAAGTACAAAGGTATTTGCAACCGCAGGCACTGGGGTTCAGGGACCCCCCGGACGGAACGCTCTACACAGCTGAAGCGCTAGCGGGGAGGCGCTAGTGGGATCACACGTTTATTAACATGCGAGAGTGCTGGGCTGGGAGGCACCACGAGAAGCCAAATGCAGACACTCCAGGAAAAACACGGAAACAGGTTCTAGGAGACGGAATACCGGCCAAGACGGGCAGCTAGATTCACTTTGCTTTCTGTCTGTAGCTCCTATTACCAGATGTCCAAGATTCAGCTAAAGTATAGAATTCATTTAACTATTCTCATCGCGCTCAGATCCCTAAAGGTTAACAGCCCCGACCCTCCCAGGGGCAGCAGAGCTGGCCTGTCTGACGCCCTGAGTCCCCAGGTCTGCCTGCGGGCAGCGTCTAGAAGCCTATTTTGCCTCTGGTCATGGAATAACCCAATTTAGCCTCGTTGTTAATGAAGGACATCAATCCCACGTAGGTCTCAATGAGGAGGGGACGCTCCAAGACCAGTACACCGTTGGCTTGTCCCGGCAAAGGACTCTCTTTCTGGGCTTTTTTGACAGCTTGGATTAACATAGCTTTGAAGCTTTCCAACTTTAAAGAAAGAGAAAACATGCTGCCGATCAGTGATCTACCCCAGGAAACCTCCCCGTTTCTGCGCCAGCCCCCATCGCTGCCCTTGGATGAGATGCCTTTCCAGCCACATCCTGGCAGCCCCCAGCTCACCTTCTCGACGTGGCTCTCTGGACACGTCAGACCCTGGCCCTGCGCTCACGGGGACAGAGCCTGCCCTCCGCAGGTCTGAGCATGCTGCCGTAGGGACCTCCCTAATCCCCCCACCCCCACCAGGCTAGTGAAGCAGGCCGACGTGCACGGCCGGCAAGTGGGGCCCAACTACGTCCTCTCCGCTGGACCCAGGGCGTCCTCTCCTGGTTGCAGGCCCTAGCACAGACTGCCCAGAGCCCTGCTGCGCCCTTCTCCAAGGCGATCGTGGCTGCAAGGGGCCGTGTTACAGAGCTACTCTGACCAGGAGCCACTAGCCACATGGGGCTATCTAAACATAAGCTAACTAAAACTTCTAAAATTTAGAAGTTTGTTTCCTCCGTTTTACTAGAACAGTTAAGGTGCTCCACAGCCACATGCGGCCACCGTGGTGGGCAGGCCAGGCCGAGAACATCACCATCACAGCTGGGCAGCGCGGTTCTTACGGTCTTACCTGGCACAGAGAGGCTGTCTTCTCATCCGCACCGGCCATCGGATGCTCTATGAACGTGGCATAGGGCACATTGGTGGACCAGGGGTTCCATCTGTTTATGAAGGAAGGGCGGCTCTGTTTGTCCCACTGAATGCGAATCCCAAAACCTTCTCGCCTACAGAGAAAAAACGAAGACTTCACACGGCAGGCCACAGCGCTCCCGGGCAGCCCGATCAGGTTTGGGGGGTGACGTTAGGAAGCTGCTCCACGGCCACAGACAAGACCAGCAGAGGAGAACTTGTGGACTCTAAGAGTGACAGCAGTCTCCAGTCAGCACACACCAAGCACTCTGAATACGACAAACTGAGTGTGTCGTGTTGCTTAAGCCAAACAATCTTTACACAAGTAGTGCAGTGTAAGCAGCGTAATGGACAGTGGGAAGTCTGTGGGTGGGCTAACATGAATGACGCGTTTGCAACTTTCGGTCTTTGGTCCCGGACTTCTCACTGCGAGCTGGCACTCCTGACACGCATAGCATCCGGTCCCCGATCAAGTCTCCTCAGCAAAACTCTACCCAGACTGCCAGAGTCACTCAACCAGACTAAAGTCTAGGCTCCTCATATTGCACAATACTCCCTCTGCAAGTTGGCCACTAAACGTTCTCACATTTAACTTTCAGAGACATCTGTAAATTAAAATAACACACTACCTTTTTTTCTGTTAAAGTTCAACTAGAGCAGAGCTTGACGGGGCCCCGAGCAATCCTTTCCTAGCCAGAGGTAAAAGGCTGAGTTTGGCCCTCATCTTAAGAATGCCACGTCAGGTCTGCCTGCGCAGACCTCAAGTTCATTTTTCCACAAGCCTAAGCGCTTTCTTTTTGTGCCAGAATTCCTCTTACTGCACCTGCTGTCAGAAAGTCTCTCGCTTCTATCGATCTGAGGCCGACGCTTTTATGTTCCTGCATAATGGCAGACCCAAGACAACCGGGGGGCTGGTTTGGGAAGGACTGACTGCAGGCCCTGGTACAGGGCTCGCTGTTGAACGGACTTACTTGTTGAGCGATTTCGGGGGAAACTGGAATTCTCCGCAGGAGATGGTGTCCACCGCATTTAAGGCGATGCGGACCACCTGCTGGCACTGAAGGCTGATGAAGTCGTACTTGCAGATGAGAAGCGCCTGGTCTGTGATGAGCACCAGCCGCTCCTTCTCGTTGTTCCAGTGGTCAACCCTGTCCGCACACGACACGAGTCACCCGGCGCGCCCCGCGCACAGGCCACCCGGCCGGTCCCCGCGCCCCCGCGCGCCCCGCTCACTCGGTCAGCAGCCACACGCCCTGGATGTCGCCGTCCTCCACCGGCCGCACCACCACGCCGATCTCCTCCACCGCCTGCTCGATGGTGCCGGGCTGCGCGGTCGGAGGCGGGGGTCACTCTCCGGAGCCCCCCAGCCCCTCCCGCGGCCCCCCGCCGGCCCACCCCGTCCCCGGCGCCCCCCGCCCGCCTCACCCGGAACACGAAGTACTCCTTGACGCGGGCGCGGCGCGTGGGGTCGTGGATGCTGAGCGGCCACAGCGTCTGGCGCAGCGGCGTGCCCGCGCCCGGCCGCCCCCCAACCGCGCCGCCGCCGCCCGCGCCGACTTCCTCGCCGGCCGCCAGCACCGCCGTGGGGCTCGTGCCCGCCGAGTCCACCGAGTCCCGCAGCTGCAGCATGGCCAAGCCGGCCGGCGCCCCCGACCCCGACCCCAGACCTGGCCGGAGGAGGCCGCAATCACCTTCGCGTCGCGGCCAGCCCCGCCCCAGCGCCGGCCCCGCCCCGGCCCGGCACCGCGCGTCGCCGCGATTGGCTCGGCCTCGCCCACCCCCGCCTCAGGCCCCGCCCCTGCCCGCGCCCACCGGCCCTGGCAATTGGCTCTTCGCCAGCCGTCTTCCACGATTGGCCCTGCTGGCCGCCAATTCACAATCGCTCCCGCCCCTCTTCGTGCCGGAAGCTCACGCCGCGCGCACGCCCATTTCCTCTAGACTCTAGGGGGAGAGGGGGTGGGGCCGAGGCGGTTACCAGGGAGACGCAGAGGGTGCGCTGGGAGTCCAGTGCCGGTTACCCGTAGAGGGGGTGACTGCCCCCTGCCCGCGGTCTCCGCCCCCCCACCTCCCCACCCCCACGACGCGCCCATGGTCTCCGCCTCCCTCTTCCCACCCCTAACCCCGAGGCGGCCCAGGCCGCGGTCTCCGTCCCCCCCCGCCCCCGTGCGGTCGCCGTCCCTGTACGCGTCCCCCCTTCGCAGTCTCCATCCCCCTCTTCGCGGTCATCTCCCCCCACCGCGGTCACCGTCCTGGGACCCATCTCCCACCCGCTCCCCCACCGACGCACCCCTTGCCCGCGGTCACAGCCCCCAGACGCGACCCGACGCCAGGAAGGGCCGAGGGTTCGTGCATGGCCGGGGCAGCGCCGGCTTCCCAGAAGGAGGAGCTTCGGCCCTGGGGGCAGAGCGCTTTCGTGCGCACCCGTGCCTTTCCTGACTGCAGCTTCAGGGATGCAAACGGAGCGGCGGGGGCCTTGGGCCCAGCGCTCTGAGGGGCAGAGTCCTCCCTGAGCCTAGGAAGCGGCCCTCCTCTGACCCCCTTTCACAGAAGGGGACACTGACACACGGGCCTGGTCACTTGCCACAGCCACTCAACAAGGGTCAAACAGGATTCATGTCCTGCAAGTCTCCCAGCCCCTGCGCCTGTCCTCTGGACCCTAGATTTCATCTCTTCTTCCTGTCGGTGACCTCTTTGGCTGGAGCTGGGGCCACCCTAGGCTTCTGCTCTCCCTGTCAGGGGCCCCAGCTCGAGGTCTTTGCCCCCACAGGCCCCAGGCTGCCTTCATCACCGACCTTCTTGCAGGAACCCAAAGACTGCATCCAGATCCTCACCCAGTTGGCCACTTGGGATTTCCGCTGCCCTGACTCATGCCACCCTCTTACTCCCCCCAACTCCAGAAGCCGCCTTGCCTCACCCCTACTGTGTCCATCCTGCAACACCCGTTTAAGGCTGCCCTCCCCGGGGGACATTGCCATTCTCCACGAGTCGCTCACTGCTTTGTTTTTGTTATTTTATCTAATAATCCACCCTGTGTGCGTGCACGTGCCCTGTTAGGAAAGCTCGGTGCACCGGCCCTTTGCATGTGGTTGCACTTTGGGGTTTATGGCCACTTTCATAGTTCTTGAAGTTTCACCAGCGCCCAGGGATGGCCACATATTACTGTGCATGCCCCCACGGTTTTGGAGAGACCTGGGGGCATGCCTAAGGCTGCCAGCTGGCTTTGCCCCTGAGCCAAGTCCCTCCCATCCCTCCACCCAGTCTGTGCAGCTGTGAATGCCCTCACAGGGGATCCACCATTCAAGGGTGGGCAACTGTCTGTTCCCCAGGGCCTCCCCCTAAGGAGGGCGCTGCAACCCTGAGCACAGCAGATCCCTGACACCACTGACCGCTCCCCTTGGATGTCAACCTCCACAGAAACTGGGGGCCCCGGAATGCGGAGAGAGAATGCCTGGTGTGGTGGGAGGGCTCCGGTTTAGGGATCCCCCACAAGAGACCGACATGAGGATCTGCACTCGAATAAAGACAAGGGGAGGAAGGTAGCAGGCACAGAGCTGTCCATCAAGGACAGTACACTCTCAGGCTGGGGCAGCGGGCAGGCCCAGAGGCCGCAACTGCCCCGGGGCGAGGGTGGTCTTTTGATTTTTATGTTTGCAGAGTTTATGGGTCCTAGCCAGGGCAGCCTCCAGCTGAGGTTGTCTCCAGTCATCTGAGGGACTCCTCCTACCGGTCAGGAGGGGGAGTTCTTGGCCCTACAAAGTTCCCGCCAGAGCTGCCAGGGCCGGCTTCCCCTCTGCAGGAGGCTGAAACCGCAGTGTAAATAGAGTGTAATGAAGCTGTAGGTCACTGTAGGCTGGAAAGAAGAGCCCAGGCCCTGCACCTGCTGTTCTGGGGCTCCTGGCCCCTGGGGGTGGGAAACCACGAAATCACTGCTAACTGCCACCTCCCCCCAGCTCATGTCTAGCTAACTAACTGCTCTGTCCATAACTGGAAGAGTTTGGGTACTTTGCTTCCTGGAAAAGAACGTCTCAAAGCGTGCTGAGTGAGTGTGCAAACTTGGGTAACAAAGTGCTTCTACCCCCTCTGGCCTGCTGAGGTCGGGTGGGACAGAGGCTGCTGCCTTCTGTTGACTCCGGGGGCCCGTGAAGCCCTGTTTGGGCCCTGTCCCTGGGGGAGGGCAGGGGAGTGCCTCTCTTCTCTGGCAACCAGAGCCGGGGCTGAGCCTGCTTTGCCCAGTCCCCATGGGGTGGGCCTAAATCAGGCCCCTTGGGCTGGTGTCTTCTGACCCCTCTCTTGGGTCCCCTCTTGGTATGGAGGGGAGTCAGAACAGAGCCAGGGACCCGTCAAGGCTGGCAGCTGGCACGTGGGCTCGGAGCCCGTCTGTCTGTCTGGGCTGGGGTCCTGGCGTTTCTGCCTCTGTCCGCGAGGACTGGCACACTGAAGTCTCTGTGCCCCACTTTCCTTTTCCGTTGAACGTGGATCCTGGTAGTTCCTACTCCCAGGGGCTGTTGGGAGGATGAAATGAGTTGATGCCTGCAGCGTGTCTAGCACCCTGCCTGGCCCACATTCAGAGCACGTCAGTGTCAACTGTTCCCCTTATTTATGCTGGCCCTAAGTGCCAGGTATTTATGCAAATATTGCCTTGCTCCCAACACGCATGCTTGGGGGGCAGTGTTACCCCCTTTTACCGAGGAGAAAACAGTCCCAGAGAGGTTGTCACTTTGCGAAGATCACCCATCAACCAAAAGCTAGGACCTCCTGAGGTTCCCAGGCTGTGCTCTAGCCCCCACGGCCTGCTCCCGGGCCAGTGGCGCCTGCGAGGGGCAGACAGGAGTCCATCCTCTGAACACAGTGACCTCCAGGGGCATCTCGCTGGGAGTGGGGCTTGGGAAGGGGAAGCAAAGTGCAAGGGATGAGGCTGCCCACAGGCAGGTGTTTCCGGGGGTGGACGGCCAGCCCCCATGGGCTCAGCCTGCTCTGGGTCTGAGTTCTGACCCGTCTGTACAGACCTGTGGCTGACCGTGAACCCATCACTTAACCTTCCCGCTTGCCTGTGGGTGACTGTGAACCTATCACTTAACCTTCCCACTTGCCTTTCTCGTCTGGAAAGCAGGACTGAAAGAACCGGGCTCACACAGTCATGAGGTTTACATGAGCTAATTCGTATAGAGGGGACCTGTCTGAACGGCTCTGAGCAGTGTTTGTGCCCCTGACGGCCCAGCCTGTGGAGATGGGCGGCGAGCACCGTGCCGGGCACCGTGCCGGGCAGGTGAAGATAGGCAAGGGCCCGATCACAGCGCAGGCTGAGGGAACCAGGGGCCCAGGGGTGGGGGTGAGCTGAGGGCGGGAGGGCACTCTCTGCTCAGGGACCAGGTGGAGAGAGGTGAGTCTTGGCGGGGACAGGAGGGGCACTGCGACTTTCTGGGGACATCTGTTTTCTCCAGTGGGAAGGGGGAGCTGGAGGTGGGAGTTTGGATAAAGGGGATGGGTTGACAACAGCTGGGAGGAGCAAGGGAGCTGATTACGTGCAGGCACGGAGGTCCCTGGACAGCTGGGAGGCCTTGGGGGCTTTGCCCTGGGCCCTTCCACGTGGCAGCCACTGGGAGTAGGAGAGACCAGTGGCTGGACTGGACTAGACAGCAGGGGTTAGGGGTTTCGCTGGGTTGCCGCGGTCCAGGATAAGGGAGACAGGGGAGGGCAGATACTATGATGGAGTATTTGCCAAGAACGGCAAGGGGTCAGGCTTTCACCCCACTTGGGAGCGAACAGGCTAGGCTGCCGGATGACAGGAGACCCCTGGGTCCCAATCAGAAGCCCGTTGCAGGAGAAAGCAGGCGGGGCCTGGCGTTGCCGGCCATGGAGGAGGGGGTCCAGCACTGTCAGCGCGGTGGTCCTTGAGCCCAGGTTTCCGGTCTGGCTGGAGCAGGCAGCGGGTGTGACAGGGATGCGGGACCAGGAGGGCAGGTGTCAGAGGAGGTCGTGGAGGGCACGTGACCACGGGTTGCCTCTGGAGCTGGCCCCTCACCCCCGCCCTGTCGTTGGGATGTGCGCTCTGCCCCCCATTCCCACGGCGGGAGCCGCCTCCAGGGACGCAGACTTGAGGTAGTGCGGGGCGCTCAGGCCGTCCCAGGTGTGGCGAAAGAGCCCAGGAAGGCCTCGGTGCAAACTCGAGTTTCAGGAGGGTGTGGCGAGCTCCCTGACTTGCGGCGCCCAGGAGAAGCCGCGGAAGGAAGGCCCCTTGCTTCCTGAGACCACGGCCCAGCAATGCGGAGCGGCCGGCCTCCTGCGGCTCTGCCTGCCCGGCGTGGGGGCCGGTGTGCACACCAGCCACGGAGGGCCAGAGCATCCCTAGCTCTGCAAGACGCAGGAATCGGACATACCCCAGAAAGCCCCAGCTCCAAGCCCCGCACATGGCGCTCCTCCAGGTGGAGCCTCTGCCGCGGCTCAGATCCCCACGCGGGCCACACAGCACGCCTATTTGCAGCGGTGGAGTGCCCTGGGCACCAGCCCGCTGCCCCCAGAGATGCGGACACTACCCGCCCTGCGCAGGAGCACGCGGCTCTTCCAGATGCCCACGCCCCGTTCCCGGGGTGGCTCTGGCAGCCGGTGGGGGGAGTGAGAAAAAGTCCGGCCAAGGACGCCTCCAGTACTGACAGTTCTGTTCCAGGCAGTCCCTGCACAGGGACTGTCCTTACTGCTCAGCCCAACACTGACCCCGTCTGACCTGACGGAAACAGGGACAAACCAGAGCCGCCCGCGGTGGGGGAGGGGATCCCTCACCGCCTGCCGTCAACCCTTTGTGCTGACAGCTGGGCTGTCCTAAAGGGATGGACCCTGCAGCTCGGACAACGGGAAGCTGAGGGGTGATGACCGTGAATATGCCTTTTTGGGGTCAAGATATGTGACAAGACGTTTGGGGTGACAGCCAGAGCCCCAGGGGTCCTCACTGTCTTCCACATCCTGGCTCCTAAGGCACTGACACCCGCTGGCAAGCAGGAAGATGACGCCCCAGCTCGGGGGGAGCCCTAGCAAGTGACCCTGCAGCGAACACAGCAGACTGGGGTGTAGAGAGAGGGGCCGCTGTGCCCCCCAGGTGGGACGGCATGCTGCCAAGGACACTGGGTGGCCCCTGAAGCACGGGACCTGGTCAGCGCCGTGACAGCCTGTCCTGTGTGTTTGCGACCATACTCAAGGCAATGCCAGAGGCGTCTGGGGCCATCCCCGGGAGTCCCAGCTCGTAAGGACTGGCACCTTGATTATATCGGCCCTTCCCTCTGAGCGAGGGTTGCGAATACGCCCCCGTGTGTGCGGACGCTGCACCTGGCCTGACCCACGCTGTCCGGTCCCCACGCGAGCCAGCCTGCCGCCATCAGAGACGCGAGCACCACGTATGGATACCCTCTCCCACTTCACAGGCCGTGATGCGGAGGCTCCCCCTCCCCTATAACCCGCAAGCAGCGGGGGTGCTGGACGGGGTGGGGGGTGTGGAAGAACAAACCCGCAGATTAAGTTACGAGTAACATTACCTCCTGGGTGCACTGACGTACCATCCAGGTTTTAACACATTTCAGTAATCACCCAGGTGGTCCGTTGCCCCCAGCCCAGACTGGGGACCCCTGCAGAGGCACCCACATGGCCAACCGACCATAAAGGTGTGGGAGCGGAGGGAAAGCGCCGTTGCCCCGACTCTCACCCCCGATCAGTGCCACGCTGCTGAGAACACCAACCCCATCACACCTGGGAGCCAGCGGGTGCGACGGGCCTGCTGGAGGGGTGAGGCACCACCCGCTTTCCCTGGGGTCCCATTATGTGGCGACACGCTGGACCTGAGGAAACACACTGTGGCTGGAGTGGACCGTGCGCTGCGTCCCGGCCGGCACAGCCCACCCCAGGCCAGCTCCTCACGCCTCACTGTGTGGCCTTCCCACCGCTGTGTGCTGTGCACAACCGGGTCCAGTCCCTGAAGCCGCAGCTCCCTCCCCGCGAGGCCAGGCGGGCGGGACGATCATTCGGCCACCGTCTCTGTCCCCGCCGTGGGCCTGGAGGATGCCACAGCACACAGACCGGCCTGGACTAAACCCACTGGCAAGCAGTGAGTGAGACCCGCAGAGCCCATGTTCACGGGACGTGGCAGTGCCCCGGGAGAACCGTCCTTGGAATGGCAGGCCTTGAACCTCACTGCTGCCTCTCGGGGAGGCCCTGGCCGCATCCAGACAGTTTGTGTGTTCATACCTGAGAGCCTGAGAATGCGTCCTCTTCATTAAGTCACACCAAGGACGCAGGTGAAGGCCCTGAGAGCTCTGACCTCCAGCCTGGGGCACTTATGAAATGCATGGTTCAGATGATGGGGCTCTTGCTGGAAAAAGGTTGTCACTTATTTTGGGAATTATTGTCTTCATCTGTGTGTTCTCTTGTGAGTGTCTATACTGTTGCGGTGGCCTCTGCCTCCAGTGCAGCCAGAAAGCCACCAAATGAGCCACGTCCATACTCGTGGCACCTCTTGCTGACCACTGAGGGCCACACTGTGGAAGAGGGGGCGTGTGAGACTGTGAGGGCCAGACACAGGTCACCGGGGTGGGGTGTTGTGACCACGGTTGCCCCTGGAGCCGGCCCCTCACCCCGCCCTGTCTGGGACGTGCTCTGCCCCCCGTCCCTACGGTGGGAGCCGCTCGCAGGAACGCAGCCATGTCTGTGCGGTGTTGAGACAGTGTGGACGATACCAGGGCCGGAACCCCATGGAGGCCTCTGTGTAAACTTTAAGATTCTGGTGGGCAGGTGGGGGATCCCCTCAACATGCACGCCCAAGACCAGCCTCGGAAAGCAGCTCACTTGCACACGAGGCCCGCTATCTGCCAACCTGGAGCGTCTGCCCCTCTCAGTCTCTCAAAGCCCTCCGTGCACAGGGGCCAGCTTGTGACCCAGTGGCTGAAGGGATGACACACAGGGGCCCAGAGGGAGCGAGTCCAGGTGGGGAAAGCGAGAGCTGGACATCTGGGCGCTGTGGACCACGAGTGGGGTGCTGGAAGCCAGACGCCACAGAGAGAACGCTCTGCCTGATGGCAAGCCTGAGTCTCGGTCTTGGGACCGGTTGCCGCGGGGTTGGGATGGAAGATTGGGCGCTCAGGGGCCCGGGACCCGTTAGATGGGTGGGTCCTGCAGTCCCCAGGATGGTGGCAGCAGGGGGCATGAGGAGAGGATGCTGGCCCGGGTGCCTGAGCCTTTGGTGTATGTGGGGGCCCCCTGTGGGCCCCTAGTTCAGGAAAGGACAGAGAGAGGAAGGAGTATGCGTCAGGTAACAAACAGCGTTGGCTGGTGCCCCAATCCCGGGCCGCCCCACCAACGCCCACACCCCGGGGGCTGATACAGCAGGACGTGGCCTCAGCTCTGCAGGCCAGAGGCCCATGACCAAGGTGCCTGCAGGGCTGCGCCCCCCCTGAAGCCTGTAGGGGAACCCCCTGGCCTTCCTAGCATCTAGTGTTGCTAGCAGCCCTTGGCGTCCCCGGGTCTGGGGCTGCACCCTACAGTCTTTGCCTCCTTGGCCCCACAGCCACCTCCCCCGTGTGTCTCCCGTGTCTCCTCTTCCTCTAAGGACACTGGTCACGTGGGACGAGAACCCACCCAGTGCCCTCATCCTAGCCTGCCACACGTGCACAGTCCCCATCTCCAAATGAGGCCCCTTTCCTGGGACCGGGGTAGGACTTGAAAGTATCTGTTTGGGGGACACGACTCTGCTGGAGGAGATGGGCCATCTGTATGTGAACAATGACAGGGCTCCCTGGAAACCGCGGCTCGCCACACACATATACATGCTGGTCGTGGGCAGGGGACTCTGGCTCCTGGCTGGGCCCCCCTGGGTTTGTGATACTTCTTCCTGGGACTTTGGACAGTAGGTGGCAGACTGGCCCGCACTCGCGGGGCCTTCAAACCAGAGTGCCTCGCACAGCGGAAGATGAAAACATAATTCTTCTTCTCTTCCCAGGAGGACTGGGAAGTGGGGATTCCTATCTTAACTTCCAGATGTTGTGGTTAGTGTTTTGTGAAATCATTGGGTCCCACCTTTGATGTCTGTCTCTGAACGGAAGCAGCAGTCAGGGGCAGGAGGGGCCAGGCTCGTGCAAACAGGAGCCCCCCAGGTGGGATCTCAGAGCTCTGGGGAAACCGGCTCCCCATGTTGGAGGTGAACGCGTAGCCCAGAGAATATTCCCGTTCGCAGGGTCCATAGGCCGAGCTCATCTTCCAGAGACGGTGCACTCTGGTGAGACCACTCTGTCCTGGGAGGGACTGGGGCTGCCTCCATGGCCGGCCAGCGCTTGGAGGCCGTTGTGGCCCAGGGGCCCGTGTCGGAGCTGTCAGGTGGTGTACTGCCGACAGCCCTTAGTCTTTGGCTTTGGCAGGTCGAAGCAGAAGCAGGGACAACGTCGACAGAGAAACACCCTTCCCAGCAGATGGGGGGGCCTAGGGCCTTGGGGACCAAGAGGGCAGGTTTCCAAACCTGACTTTAAAGGAAATCAGCAGATCTGGGGAACTGAAAGGGACAGTTCTCTTGCGGTTTCTAAAAGCTGAGTTGTTTCGATGGCAACTTCTGTCATATCCGCTCTCGCCCGGAACGATGGTTTTGCTGTGCCCCCGCCAAGACGCCCACCTTGCTGGGCCCAGGCGCCCCGAGGGCTGTGTCCAGTCCTGCAGGAGCCGCGGCCACAGCAAGATGGCGGCTCTGTGAGAGGGCCTGGCTTCGTAGGCCGCCCTGGGGTGAGCTGGAGCCGGGAGGACTGGGGGTGCGGGCCGGGAGATCTTGGAACGCACACTCGCAAGGACTGGAGCGTCGGTTTTGGTGAGGGGCAAGGGGGCCACACGCTACCTTGTTCCTGAGAAACGCAAGGGCTGCCCCGCAGAGCGCGTGTCCAGCAACAAGTTCCCAGCTCCCAGACTTGGCTTCCAGAGGAGAGCTGCCGAGACGCCGGGCGGGAGGCGCCCTCCGGCATGCCCCGCGTTTGGCCAGCTCCCCTCTAGGCCAGGGGCCCCACGGGCAGGCCTCGCCATAGCCCGCACGGGCTTCCTGCGGCTGCCGGACGAAGTCCACAGACGGGTGGCTGAAACAACCGGCCTTTCTTCTCTGGTTCTGGAAGCCAGAAATCTGAAATCCAGGTGTGGGTGGGGCTGCTCCCTCCTGGGGGCATCGAAGGACATCCGTCCAGGCCTCTCTCCTTCCTCACTTCCGGGGGTTGCCGTGACCTTTGCTTTGTAGTCCCAAATCTCCCTCTGGTCTCCGTAAGGACGCCAGTCAACGGGTTTGGGGTGATTTCATCCCAACGTCTTTAACTTAATTACATCCACAAAGACCCTTTTTCCAGATGCAGTCACGTGTGCAGGTACTGGGGCTTAGAACATGGGCATGTCTTTTTGGAGACGCAATTCAGCCCACGATCCCACTGCGCCCCACCCCCTGCTCCTTCGTGCGAATGGGCAGTTTTTTGCCCTTGCCGTTGCAGCTGATCTCAAACACCCTGGTACCATTTGGGGACCTGATTCCTTTCCCGTGCTGCGTCCCACCCCAGGGAAGGGGGGGGGAGTGCCTGTGGTGGGGCGTGGCCACGCCTGTCTGGTCACCAAACGGTAGTAGGAGTCAAGGCCCAGCGGGAACCAACTTCGGAGGCCCCACTCTGCCGGTTCTGGTCACACATGAGGACTGAGGAATGGAAAGACCACATCCAGGGCCACACACAGGACACAAGACCCATCCAGGGGTACATGGCTCGTCAGCAGAGGGGCCCTGACCCAAGCGCCTCCTCCAGGGTCCCCATCTACCCACCCGCTGGAGGAGATTGCTTCTTTGGCTTTAGTTTCTCTTCTGGGGCAAATGCGGAGGGTTAGGAAAGAACCTGAGAACCAGCTGCCGGAAGACAGCCCATTGAACAGAGTCGGTGCAGGCTTTCAGCTGCCATATGGGATCGCCCCCATCTCTGGCTCCAGCGACGGTGCTGATTCACCGTGTCCCCTCCCAGCGTTGAGCTGCCTCTGCCTCCAGGCTGGACAGAGCGGGCAGGTGGGAGTGTGGGGGTTTCAGAAGACAGTGAACTTACCCTGCTAGGGACTGAACCGTGTCCCTCCCCAATCCACACGTTGAAGCCCCAAGTCCGAGTGTGCCTGTTACTTGGAACAGGGCCTTTCCGAGGTAATCGAGGTCAGTGAAGTCAGAAGGGGGAGGCCCTGATGCTCTAGGGCTGGTGCCTTCTAAGAAGAGGAGGAGACAAGAGAGCCTTCTCCCCCCACCCCTCCCATGCCCCTCCCCGCCGCGGGAGGGCAGAGAGAAGGCACCCTTCTACAAGCCAGGAAGAGGGTCCTCACCCGGATCCTGCTGCCGGCACCTGATCTTGGCCTTCCAGGGAGCTGGGAGGACATGTCTGTGTTCAGGCGGCTGGGTCTGTGCGGTCCTGTTACAGCTACTGGAGTGGACTGGGATGCCCCCCGTGGGGCAGTCGGATTTGCGGCACCCCTATCTGCTCTGTGCTTCAGTGGTTTTCTCAGAGTTAAAGGCCGCACAGCAGGGGGTTTACCCAAGGTTCCCCAGAGCCAGACCCATGTATTCAGCCCTCAGATCTGCAGTTTACAGGCTGGGTGACTTGGGGGTACTGCTGCCCGCTCTGACCTCAGTTTCCCCATCTGCACAGCAGGGAGGCAGCAGGGCTGGCCTGGCAGCTGCCATCCCCAGATGACTATAAACCTCCAGGTGGCGAGGAGGGCTCAGAGAGTTGGGGGTGGGGCACTGACAGCTACTGGTCCCTCCTCCCAAGCACCCCCCCCCCCAGCCAGGGTTCCTGTGCTTTTGTGTGAGGGCCAGTCACTCGGACCACATGACATGGTGGACCAAGAAAGCCTCAAGAACAAGGGCTTACCAGCCTCGGCAGTGGGCCTCAGCACCTGTGGGCCTCTGCAGCGGGGCCTGGTAGGGGCTCTCCCTCCTCACGATGTGTGACTAACTGGGGGCTGAACTCCTGGCCCCTCATCTGATTCTACCCAGGCTGCACCTTCCCCTGCTCTTCAAAAACCTCCTGACGGGGTTGTTTCCACCCTAGGGGCCCCTGACCCCCTGGACCCTGGAGCACCTGGTCCTCACCTCCGGAGTTAGTGAATTCCAGACCAAAACCAGGTTGGTTGGTTGGTTGGTTGGTTTTTAAAGTAATTCTCTACCTTCGACATGGGGCTTGAACTCAAGACCCGGAGATCAAAAGTCACGTGCTCTACTGACTGGGCCAGCCAGGTGCCCCCAAACCAGGTTTAAACGGAGGGAAATAAATCCTCCTGCCCCCCAACGGGACTTGGGCACCCGCGACTTCAGGCCGCTGGCCAAGATCACCCTGCACAGAGTAAGCGTAAAAATGTCCAGGGCGTGGTCGGTGACCAAGCACGCGGGTGCCCAAAGGGGAGTGTCCAGAGGCGCACGGAGGGTTGCAGAGGCCACCCCCCCCCACCGTCTCCCCGGCAAGGGAGGGGATACGGCACCGCGGTGACAGTGGATGGAGCGTCCGCGGGGACTTAAGAGGGACGGAGGGATGAGGGCCGCCCCTAAAGACGGGCGCCTGGGTCCGAGGTCCGTCGGAGCTGGTCACTCGGTCGCAGGGGTCAGATGGATTTGCAGCCTGAGAGGAACGCGAGCGCCAAGGCTGGGGTCGAGGACCCGCGGAGCTGGGGGCGGGGCTGGAAGCGGCGGCCTGGGAGGGGCCGGGGGCGGGGTCAGGGAGATGGGCGGGGCCTGGGCGGGGGTCCGGGCCGGGGGCGTGGCAAAGACGGGCCGGCCTCTGGCGGCGGGGCTGGGCGCGCAGTGTCTCGCGACGCGGACGCCGGCCGGGCGGGAAGCCGGACCTTCCGCACCTGCGGCGCCCAGGGGCTCGGCGGGCCCGGCGCGGGCACCTGCGGCTGCGCCCTGCGCGTCCCCCGGCCATGGCGCACGTGGAGGCGGCGGCTCCGAGGGCCCGCCGGGGCCTTCTGTGAGCGGGGAACCGGAGCAGGGACCCGGCGCGGGGCCGCGGGCACGATGCCCGTCCTTCCGGAGGCGAGGGCGGCGGGGCGCGCGGTGGCCCTGGCCCTGGCTCTGGTGCTGCTGCTCCCCGCAGGGCCGGCGGGCGCCCTGCTTCGCCTGCAGCCCGGCCTGTGAGTAGTGGGAGGGGACGGCTCCGCTGGACGGCGGGAGCCCCGGGCCCCTGGGCAGCTTTGTCCCTGGGGCCCTGACCAAGTTGGTCTCTTTGCCGTAACTGGGGAGCGTCGGGGCTTGGGTCTGGGGGCGCTTGGGTAGCAGGACCACCTCCTCCCTTCCTCACCCCGCCGGTCTCCCTCCACTCTGTAATGTGCGTCCGCGCGCCCTGGCAGATGCCACTCTCCAGTCGGGGTCCTTGCCGGCAGGGTCTGGCTAGCAGCCGCTCCGAGAAAGCAGGAAGGAAGCAGCCCCTTCTCACTTCCTTCCAAAGCCTGCCTCTCAGGGCCTGGGGGGGCCTGTGCAGGGGCGGGGTGCGCCCAGACAGGGGGCCCCTGGACTTGGTTTATGTGTTAAACACGTGCGTGCTGGGGCTGAGAGACAGGAGAAGGAATTCAGTACCAGAATGGGCAGGAAGAGAGGGTCAGGGAGCCAGCTGAGATGAATTCAATTTTGAAAGATGATTCCCCAATGGGCCGTTTAGCGGTCTCTCTTAAACAGCAGATCAATCCTTGCGCTGGCCTCAAAGGAAAGCTGGTGCCAAGTGAGCCAGGGAAGAGGAGCAGGAAGAGGGGCCCCTACTGGCGGCCCCCACTCCAGGGCTCCAGCAGGGTGCTGGGCCCCCGGCCTGTCCAATGTGAACAGGCTGCTGAAGGCTGCAGAAGGGCAGGCGAGAGGCCCGGCCTGGGTTAGGGACCCCTGCCCAGCACCTGGCGGAGCAGGACAGTCACTTCCGGACAGAGCTGGGGGAGGGCAAGTCCATGCCCCAGGACCCCCACCCTGGGTCTTGCTTTGCCCCAAATGGGAAGGTTTCCTTGTGGCCTTTTCAAAGGAAAAGGGGGCCTTTGCCTCCCGAAATGTGAGTGGCCTGGGTCCCGACTCTTCGCGTGGCTTCTGCGGGACATTTTGCTTTCCTGTGATCCCAGTGAGTTAGTTTGTCTAAGGGGAGCTGCAGCCTCAGAAGGGTTCTCACAGTGGTGGCCTGGCCACTCAGTCTGCCTGTTCTTTGCAGGGTTAGCGGGGGACTTCCAGAGGCCCAGACTCCTGAGAATTCCAGGGTGCTGGTTAGGGGGACAGCTGCTCAGCCCATGAGGACAGAGGGCTCCTCCGCCCCAGTGTGCTTGTGGAGACTGCTTGTCACCCCTCCTGAGCCCCTTTTCCTGAGCCCCTGAGGAGCGGAGCCAAAGGCCTGTGTCCTGAGGTTGGCCTGCTCCCTGGGGCTCCAGGAAGCCTCTGGCCCGGCTGGGGCA
Source organism: Ursus arctos (assembly GCF_023065955.2). Taxonomy (NCBI): domain Eukaryota; kingdom Metazoa; phylum Chordata; class Mammalia; order Carnivora; family Ursidae; genus Ursus; species Ursus arctos. Next base: position 2,091,832 of record NW_026623008.1, on the reverse strand, counting down.
AGCATGTCAAACCAGCGGCTAGTGGATTGCCTGAGACCTCTTCTTTTCCTGCTTCATGCTTTCCCCAAAGCCTCCTCTCCCCTGTCCCCTCTTTCCTTCTCCTCTCCCCCCTCAGGGAGCCTCCCACGTGCAGGGGTGGCTGCCCTCTGGGGGCCTGTGTCCCTGTTTCTTGGTGGGACGTTTATTCTCAGATCACCCCGGGCATGTTGAGCTCTGTGACAGCTGGGGGTACACCTTCCTCTGTTCTACTGTCTTTGCTTATCTCTGAAGTACCCGGTGTGGGCCCCAGCACGCAGTGGGGCAGGAGTGGGCACTGCTGGCCAGCTGAATGCTTGAGGGGGCGCACCCTTCTGTGAACCCCTGAGAGGGGAAAGCTGCTGGGCTCCTGGAGGTGCCAGAATTTGCTCTTGGCTCCTTGCACCCCAGAGGATCACGGGAGGGGGCCCGGAGAACAGCCAGGGTTCCAGAAAGTGCTTTGTCCACGCCAGTCCTGTGCCCCCTGCCATCCTCCCCTTGGAGATCTGATGAGCCCGCAGGGCCTGGCACAACCATCCCCGACCTCTGTGGCTGGCTTTCCGGAACTACCCGGTGGGCCTCTGGGGGAGGCAAAGAGAAGAGGGGTACCATGAGGGGGGGTCCCACTGATTCACAGCCCTGGTACTCAGGGGGGCCTTTGTGGACCTGTGGGAGCCTATGGCTGGTTCTTTGGCTCCCACTGGCTGACTATGTCCAGATTCAAAACCCTGCAGCCTATTTTTATGTATTTATTTGTGTCTCTAAAGTGAATTTCTGGTGGAAGAATGGTTGGCTTTCCTTCCTGGGGCCTGGAATGACTGCTCACTCATGCAGGGCTGGCCCAAGGCTACTGGCTGGGCTGGGGGAGCAGGGTTGGGACAGGGAGATGGTGTCCCCACACACTGGAGCTCCCTCTGGCCGCAGTCCAAGGCTGCGGGGTTCCAAGCTCCATGCTGCGCCCAGGCCGGGGGACATGTGTTCAGAGGCCCGCTGTGGGGTTCAAAAGGGGAGTGTGTAAGAACAGACGTGATGGAGACGCTTCTTGGTAGCCTAGCCCTCCTTCTGGAGAACAGAGTGTGTGCAGCTGGGATTTCCCGGCTGGGTGAGCCTGGCCGCCTCTCCCTCCCTGCCCTGGTTTCCCATCCTCACTCCTCACCCTGAGGCCATCGTCTGGGCGCCCAAGGGCCTGGAACCACCCACCCTGGAGGGACCCTTCTCATGCCTACCTTCACCTTCACCTTCACCTCAGCCCTGGACAAAGGCCCCCAGCCTCCAGGACCCCCCCTCTGCCAGGGAGCAGATGTCCAACTGAGCCGTGTTCATTTTGTAGTCTGGGAATCGCCTTCCCTCCCCAGATGGGAAGCCGTAGCTGAGGGCCACTTGGGCTGACACTTCCGTCTCTCTGGCCAAGGTTATGCTGGTGAAGGGCTGGGAACTCCCCAGACGAGATCATTCCCGTGCTCACCCCTGTCCCTGTGGGGCCGACGGCGAACCAGCCAGGCTTGAGGCCATTCTCAGGGCTGTGGCGAGAGCAGCCCAGCCTTCTAGGGGAGCCAGGCGGCCCTGCAGGCTTCAGGGAGGAGTCACGCAGGTGCCCCAGGGTGGGGGCAGGGCACGGGAGGTGACCGGAGGGAACGAGCCCACGGGGCTGCTGCAGGACCCTCGGGGTGGCAGCTGGCCCCTGGGCTGTGGTTCGAGGAGGGCCACGAAGGGAGAGGGGTCTTCAGAGGAGAAGCCAGCCCACTCCATCCTCTTCCTCAGAGGAATCTGGCTGGCCTCACAGACTTTGTGCAGCCTTGCCTTCTCTCCCGGACTTTGTGACACTTGCCTGTGTGGGAGCACCTGGTCCCTGAACCCGGGCATGCCTGGGGCAGGCTGTGCCCCCTCCCCACCCCGGAGCAGGGCTGGGCCCCTTCTGCCGCTTCTCAGCCACCTTCTTCTTCCTGAGTGTGGTGTGCTCCTGGCCATCTGTTCGCCTGCGGGGGCTCCTGGGGGCCGAGGAGCCACTGAAATCACAGGGCCCCCACTGTGCCCCCCCACGCTCCCGGAGACTCCCCTCCTTCCATCCCTCCTTGCTCTGCTTGCGCTTCCTGGAGCGAACTCCCAGCCAGCCGTGTGCCAGCACCCGGTGCTCAGGGGCTGTCTCCGAGGCTGGCGTGGCTGGGGGAGAGGCGGCCTAGGATGGGAGTCACTGGTACGCAGGGTTGATGTCACTGTTCCCACGGACCGTCCAGGCCCCTGTTCAAGGGGGCAGCAGTATCTACACATTGGGGTCTTGGCAGAATGGGGCCTCCTCTGAGGCCCATACCCTTGAGCCTGGGCCTGCTGCAGGCCTGGGAGGGGCCCCGGGCTGGGTGCCCTGCTGTGGGGCCTGGCCATGATCTGGACCGCCCCCCGGATGGCTCCATGCCCCAGGGTGGGTGTGCAGGAGGCCTGGTGCCTGCTGGCTATTGGTGGCCAGGGCACTGACCATCTGTCCTCTGTCCCAGGCCCCACGTGTGTGCCGAGCAGGAGCTGACCTTGGTGGGCCGCCGCCAGCCCTGTGTGCAGGCTTTCAGCCGAACCGTGCCCGTGTGGAAGCCCGGCTGCGGGCGGCAGGCGTGGTGCGTCGGCCACGAACGGAGGTATGGGCTGGGACCCCCGGGTCCGGTGTGAGAGTGGGGCGGCCAGGGTGGGGGGCTGTCCTGATCTCAGGGCCTTCTTGGTGCAGTGGGGGTCCTGCTGGGAGGAGGGGACTCTGTGGGAGGGAGGCTCTGAGGGGAGCAGGGACCCCTGCAGGGGTTTGGCCACATGAGAGGGGAAAAGCGGGGTGCCCAGCCTGCTGAGATCTGCGGGACTGCTGTGGCCGAGCCCTGGGCCTCGTTCCCAGAGGAGCCGGTGTGAAACCTTTTATTGCTCAAGATTTTATTTCAAAATCAAATTAAGGAGTGCCTTTGCATACCTCTCCACTTTTTATAGACTCGGGCTCTGGAATCTGTGCGATTACAAAGCCGGGCTGTGGGGGGGCCTCCGCTCGGGCCGCTCCCCCGACTGGAAGCCACAGTGCTGCTGGGTTAGGGCAGGGAAGGCAGGAACGGCCTGAGGTGGGGTGTGGGGTCCAGCTTCGCAGCGAGGCCTTAGGGGGTGAGGGCCGGCATGGGTCCTCCGTGTGGGGCCTGAACTCTCTCCCTGGGACTTTGGTGGTGTCTGGGGACAGCGTCTGTTGCCCCAGGTGAGCTGAGGGGGCAGGGACGCTGCTCCATGTCCTCTGATGCTCAGGACGGCCCCACAAGCACGAAGGGTCCTGCACGAACATCAGGGGCTGATGTTGAGAAACCCAGGGTGGAAGGAAGACCGCTCCCCTGGCGCTTCCCCTCAGAGAGGCACTCTGTGCAGTTCACAGCTTGGGCTGTGTGCCCCCAGCCACCCATGGTGAAGCTGCTGGGAGCCCTGTGGCCCCCGGGCTGGAGAGTTGGGTGGGTGGCTGTGCTGAGGAAGTGCCCAGTCTTCCTGTCCCTGGCTCCAAGGCTCCCCCTCCCTGGCGCCCAGTCTCTCCACATCGTTGGCCCCCAGTCTCCATGTCATTGGCCCCCAGTCTCCCCATACCTGGTCCCCAGTCTCCCCATCATTGGCCCCCAGTCTCCCCATCCCTGGTCCCCAGGCTCCCCATCCCTGGTCCCCAGGCTCCCCGTCGCTGGCCCCTGGTCTCCCCATCGCTCATCCACAGTCTCCCCATCGCCAGTCCCCAGTCTCCCCATCGCTCGTCCACAGTCTCCCTGTCGCTGGTCCCCAGTCTCCCCATCGCTGGTCCCCAGGCTGGCCTGGGTGGGGTGGGAGCAGTGTTTCCAAAGCATCTGGGTGCCTTCAGTGTCCTGCTGGGGCATCCGGGGCCCTGGGAGGAAAGTCCCCCTGTCTGGGAGAGCCTTGCTGCCCTGGTTACACAGGGCTGGGGCTGCAGGGTCTCTGCCGTGCTTCCTGCCTTGGCACAGAGGGGAGGGGGGTGCATTATGTGTCATGGTCTCTTGGGAAGGCCCTGGAGGGGCCATGTGCAAAACGGGTCCTGGGCATCCTTGCCTTGCCCAGCTCCAGGTACTTGGGACCCTCCCTTCGGGTTCAGCAGGAACAGTTTGGGTCCCTGGCCTGTTGGTCTCCTGGCCTGAAATGCAGCTGGGGTTCACTCCACCCTACACGGGCTGTTCCCCCCCAGCCCTCCACTCCGTGTGAATGAGAGCTGTCTCACCACCTCTGTGTGCTGTGGGGTTTCCTGAGACCTGCACCAAGCACCTTCTGGGCCCGGCCCCACTTCCTTCTGTGGGGCTCCTGGCAGCGAAGCGGTCGTGTCCCTTCCCATGATGCCGCAGCGGGGCCCAGCGTGCTGGCTATGGGCAGTTGCCCGAATGCCTCGTCCAGATGTTCCTCCGGCAGCCGTCGAAGCTGTGGCCTCTGGCTGGCACGCTCCCCTTCCTCCTGCAGGAATGCACAGAGGCTCGGGCTTCCCTGGGAGGCGGGCCCTGCCCCCGCCGCCCTTCTCCCCATCTGCCAGCCCCGGGGGCCAGCTCTCCTAGCGCGTCAGGAGCATCTCCCCGGCAAACCACCAGCCAGCACAGGCCGTGCCAGGCCTGAGGAGCCCCCCAGGCTGCGTGCAAGGCCCCTGCCCTTTGGGGGGTGCGGTCCGTGCAAAGGGAGGAGGAGGGACCCCTCCCTCCAGGCCTATCCTCCAGACCTCCTGCCCTGTGGCCCAGGCTCCAAGGGACCTGCAGAAGGTGGAGATGTGCGCACCAGCCTGGTACCCCCGTCCCCCTGTTGCCCCTGGCCCTGCTGTGAGCCAGCTCCCTGGCAGTGGCCAGAGCCCTCGTGAGGTGTCCCCTGTGAGCTGTGCACCTCCATCCCCCATGAGTTGTGTCCCCTGTGAGCTGTCCCGTTTGGGCTGCAGGGGAGCTGGGGTCTGCTCTTGGGGGGTTGAGGGGACTACAGTAGGCACACCAGCTGTCTCAGAGGGTCTCTAACTTCTGAGGGGGGGGAGGCGGCAGACGGGCCGGTCGTCTCTGTTCTCCGGGTGACCGCGAGGAGCAGCACGTAGCCCCGGGAGAGGGATAAATATTTACGATGGAAGGGCCCAAACACTGTTTGCTCTGCCAAATACTGTCCATTGCTGTGGTCGGTCTCTCTTCAGGCGAGTGGATTCATGTCCTGCCAATGTGGTGTTTTGCAAAGCCCCCCCCCGAGCTGCCATGTGCGGCCTGCGCGCATGAACTCACGCTTCCGGGAAGTGGCCCTGTTTGTTTGTGGGGTCCCTGGGTTTCCCACGGCTCCCCGGGGCCGAGCCCCAGCGAGCAGAAGGGTGTCATGTCACCTGGAAACGGCGGTCCAGGCCCTTGGGCCGCTCCTGGGGCTCAAGGGTCCTTGACCCCATGGCCGTTGGCCGGGCTCCTGTGCCGTTCCTACAGACAGCGGTGGGGCCGGGATTCTGTGTCTGAAGCTGAGAGTGGCCTCGGGGCATCCCCTTCCTCTTGTTCTGTTACTCTGCTCTCTCTGCTCAGCCTTTGCGGGAGCTGCTCCCATCCTGAGCGGGAGTCGGCCCCGGGTCCAAGGCCCAAGTGGCCTCCCCTGGGAGGCCCTCCCAGCTGCTCCCTCCGACCTCAGTGCCGTGTGCTGATCACACTCTGGTTCTTCTCTGCTGTCCAGGGCGCTTCTCCCGGTCACCCTGTCTCCTCAGCTCAGCCCTACGCTCCTCAGGTGGGGAAAGGGTCCCTCACGGATGCTCCAGGGCCGTGCTGCCATATGCTGGCGGACTGAGAGCCTGGGCTATGAACTGGCACCACCCGCCCAGCACTGGGCACCTCGAAGCCAGCTTGTTCCTAAGCCGGACGATCAAGTCTGACCCCCAAGCCCTCAAATCAGGCCTGGAGAGAAGAGCCAGATGTGGGGTGCTATGCCCATCCTGACGCCAACGCGGAGCCAGGCCCACAGCAGGGGTGGGGAGGCAGAGCTGGCCGGGGCTGTTGTTGCTGGCTCCAGGCCCGTCACGTGTCCCCTGCTGTCCCTCTTCCTGTGGCTGCGGCTCTGCTCTAGGACACCTTCCACTTGCCTCCGAGCCTTGACCTGCTGAGCCTGAAATGGGAGCGATCAGAGATTCAGCACAGGGAGCAGTGGGGTGAGAGCCTAAAGCAGGGGGAATGCCGCCAGCACTGCTGTCTGCACAATGTTTCTCCTCTCCCTTCTTTTCTAGAACCATCTACTACACAGGCTACAGGCAGGTGTATGCCGTGGAGGCCCAGACCGTGTTCAGGTGCTGCCCAGGGTGGAGCCAGCAGCCTGGTGACCAGGGCTGCCTCTCCCGTGAGTGCCCCTCCCCCGACCCTGCATAAGTGCCGCCTCGGAGGCCCTGTCTAAAGGGGGCGCCCCCTGGCACAGTGGGATGTGGGCCCTGTTTCTGCACTTGGTGGCACTCGTCACAGTGTGGGAGCCTTCCAGGGCCATGCATTCCCTCCCTCTGCCCCCCGAAGGCTGTTAAAATGGAATAGTAAAAGCCAGAGGAACAGTGAACCCCACAGGCTGATGTGGGCCAGGGCCGAGGAGCAGGGCTGGGGCTGCTGGGAGCTCCCAGCAGGGGGTCGGGGGCTGTCTGCCAGTGCCCAGGTGCCTGGCATCGGGAGGGCCCGAGGGAGGCCCTGGGCCACGTGCTGCTGTCTGTGGGCTCAGCTGCCTCTCCGGGGTCATGTCATGGAGCATGCCCATCCCCCACCTGCCGCATCACAGCCACGCCCTTGCTCTTGGGTCCTTCCGATCTCCGTTCCCAAGTGGGCCCAGGGCTGGGCATTGGGCCCCTGGCCTCTGTGGGCGGTTGTCTGCGAGACAGTAGCTCCTGTCCTGCCTCCCATCCTGGCACCCTGGGCCTCGGTCTCCTCATTTGCTTTGTGGAGGTTTGTTGCTGCCTCCCTCAGAGGGGGGCTCTGATAGCCGCAGGAGGGAGGGGGGCCCTCTCTTGGCTTTCGTGAGCCTCACTGTGAAGCCTCTGCCTCAGAGACTAAGTGGGGCTCACAGCTGCGGAGTCTGGCTGCGGGGACTCTTTGGAAGCTGTTCCTGGCCTGCGGGTGTGGGCACAGTGGGCCAGCAGGTGGGTGTGGGACAGGTGGGTGTGGGACAGGTGGGTGTGGGACAGGTGGGTGGGCACAGTGGGCCAGCAGGTGGGTGTGGGATAGGTGGGTGGACACAGTGGGCCAGCAGGTGGGTGTGGGACAGGTGGGTGGGCACAGTGGGCCAGCAGGTGGGTGTGGGACAGGTGGGTGGACACAGTGGGCCAGCAGGTGGGTGTGGGACAGGTGGGTGGACACAGTGGGCCTGCAGGTGGGTGTGGGACAGGTGGGTGGGCACAGTGGGCCAGCAGGTGGGTGTGGGACAGGTGGGTGGATACAGTGGGCCAGCAGGTGGGTGTGGGACAGGTGGGTGGACACAGTGGGCCAGCAGGTGGGTGTGGGATAGGTGGGTGGACACAGAGGGCCAGCAGGTGGGTGTGGGACAGGTGGGTGTGGGACAGGTGGTGGGCAGTTGGGGCTGATGGGGTAGGAGGTGGCGGTATCCCTTCCCTGGAGAGGTGGTCCCAGAGGTCTGGCCTCCCCTGAAACAGTGACATGGCACCCCTGACGTGAGGTGAGGGATGGGGCCCGCAGTGGGGGTGGCTGGGGGGGGTCCCAGCTCCCCCATACTGGGATAGGAGCTGGACTTCAGGGGCCGTGTTCCGGCCTGTCTCTCTGCCCCTGGGTCCCTCCACACACAGGAAACATGGGAGCCCCGAACAGGAGCAGAGACGTTTTTACACGAACTGCAGTGGGAAAAGGGGAGGAGAAGGATGCTGGTGCTGTTTTTCTGGGAGAGGAAATGAACAACTCTCCCCAGGAAGGGAGCAGGAGGGAAGAGGAGAAGGACGCAACTCTGGCGTCCCTCGTGGCAGGAGAGGCTCAGGGCACAGGGTGGGTGCCTAGCTGCTGGCCCTGGCCCTCCGCTGGGAGGTGCCCCAGGGCCCTGGCCCCGCAGCAGCCCTTCTCCCCACGCTCTCTGAGCCTGGTCATGCGTGTGTTCCCTGCTTCTGGCTTCTAGGAAACAAAGGAGTCTGTTGACTGGGGGTGCAGGGTAGGGGTCGAAGCTGAGGGCCCTGGTTTCCGCTGTGAGACGGGGCTCCTCAGGCCTGCCGGAGGCGGCCCTAGTAACCTGGAGAATGGCGGGGGCGGGCAGAGGAGGCAGGGGCTTATGGCACGGGGTGGAGTTGGGGAGCACGGCCTTTTACACCTGGGAAGGGACATGGATGCACAGCCACGTGGCTGGCCTGCGGTGTGGGCCCTGGGCTTGGCTTCCTGGGAGGGCTGGCGGGGGTGGGGTGAGTGGGTGCGTACGCTCTCATGGGCAGGGGGAGGGGAGCCAGGGTGCTGGTCAAGGTTGGTACTGCCATGTTCCCAGCATCCATGCTCCTGAGCTGGGGCCGGATGACCCTTGGTTTCCCCTGTGTCTTGGAGTGACCTTCCCGGGGTCAGGGCAGGGGAGGAGCATCAGGGCCCAAGGGCCAGCCAGATCCTGGGAGGCCAGGCTGGAGACAGGCCCAATGCTGGCCTTTCAGGGATGGGAGGCCGATTTCAGCACAGGTCCACGGGCCATGACAGTCTGTCCTGTGCAGTCTGGCTCAGCGTGAGCTCCTGGCCTGTCCTGTGGCTCTGTCTGCCTGTGCTGACGGCCAGGAAGGACAAGCTGGCTCTGCCTTGGCCTGGCCAGCTAGCAGGAGGCGGGATGCAGCCGTGGGGCAGGGAGATCGCTGGCGAGTGGGGCCTAAAGCCGCCCAGGGCAGCCTTGGCCTTGCAGAGGTGAAGGAGCCGGGCTGGGGACAGGGCTGTGGTGGTGAGGAAATGGGGCGTGTCGGCCACAGGGCCTGGCCTTGGGGGTCCAGGTGGTCCTGTTGGCCTGGAGACACAGACAGGGTCTTCCTGTGTATCCTGACCTTGAGGCTTTAGCTTTCTTGATTGTTTTTAAAAAAGCATTTTAAGTAGAGAATTTACTTATTTCTGTATCTGGATTTTCTCTGTTTATTTGAATGCTCCAGGAAAAGCCCTGTGATCCGGCCTCTTGGGACACCCACTTGTCCCCCAGGGTCTGGGTCACCGGCACGTGAAGGGGAGGGTGGGACGGGGAGGCCCACGTGAGGCAGAGCCTGAGCCTGGGACCCTGACCCCCCAGGGCTGGCTGTTGCTTAGCTGTCATTCGCTCTGGGGAGTCGGGGCCTGGCAGGGAGGCTGGTAGCGAGCAGACGCTGATGCGACAGGGATGGCATGGGGAGTACAGAGCCGGCTGGGGCTTCGATGTGTGGATGGGCGAGGCAGGCCCGCAGGGGTGTGGGGCTGGAGCGTTCAGGGAGCTGGAGGAAGTGAGCGGAGGAAGGCAGGAGCGCCTGCGGGCTGTTCATGTGGCCGAGAAGGTGGGCTGAGCACAGGGAGTGCCTTCCTGCCGTGAGCTGAGCCCTTGCGGTGGCTCGGTCACTCTGTTTCCCTGTCCCAGGTGGAGCAGGAGCCAGAGCCCCCAGCCCCTGGGAAGCCCTGCCCTGCGGGGTCAGGAGAGAGTCTGGGGTGGCTGCCTCTGGCCCCCTTCCTGCTGGCTTGCCTGTGGGTGCCGGGGCTGGAGGCTGGGTCAGGGCCCTCTGAGCTCCTGGGCACGAGCAGTGGCTGGGGTGCTGTGCCCCCACTTGGGAGAGGAGCCCACTTCCTGCAGAGGGGCTGGGGGGTCAGGAGTCTCTGACTTTGGCCCTTCCCCCATCCTTGGGCCATTGGTCCAGTCCTCTCCAGCACCTTCCCCCAGTCCCAGTCCAGGCTGTCTGCCCACAAGGGAGACCGGGTCGGGCCAGGGCAGGGTGGGGGGCAGCCCCCCATGCTGCTGACAGCCCCAGCCCCGGCCCCACTCCACCAGCCGTGTGAGACGTTCTCGCTTCACATGACCTGGAACCACACCCAGCCGCGTGCGGGACGGTGCAGGGCCCCCGTGTTCACGTGGGAGTGAGGAGGAGACCATGCTGTGTGAGAGAATGACAGGAAGCTCCTAATGGCCGCGGTGATTTCTCAGAGACCCACTTAGCGGCGTGTGTGACCTGGAGGTGACCAGAAAGGAAAAGTGCTGGCTGGGTGGGGCGGTGTTGCCTGGTGACCAGGGGGCTTCCCCGGGTCTGCCTGGTACGTGGGTGCCCCTTGGGCAGCTGGGCGCCGACCCCTTCTGCTGTTGGGGTGCCAGATTCCTGCCTGGCGCCTCTCCAGTCCACGGCCATCTCAGTGGGCTGAAGATTTCCCTGGGCCCTGGCTCCCCTTCATAATGGGGGCCCCTGAGTGTGAGGGTGGGTGTCTACTCCCACTGCTGCAGACAGACCCTGACCTAGATGGCCCCAGGAATGAGGTGCCTGGAAGATACGCTGTGGCTCCCTGCTCTAACTCCCCGTAGGCTGAGCTCCGGCCGTCTGAAGAAGCCGCGGGATGGAGAGGCAGAGCCTGAGCAGGTGCCAGGAGCTGCAGCTGTGGGATGGGAGGGGTTCTGTGGTCCGGGAAGCTCTGCCTAAAGCAGTGAAGCAGGGTCCGTCGTTGCAGGACTTATCAGAGCATTTAACAGACTACTGTGTCCTGTGGGTTCCTGAGAAAGACTATGTAGTACTTTCCAAACCAATTCTTTCTTTAAAAAGAAAGGAATAAAAAGATACAACAAAGTTGAAAAAATAATCAGTGTCCCTAAAGCATGCCCTGGGAAACTCTGATACAGGCAATCTGCCTGACGATCATTTGTGCAGGGCTGACGACATGCCCTGCGGTGTGCTCACACGCGGAGGCGGCAGTGGCAGAGACTGGGACTGGCCCTTCCTCCATTGTAGCTGCTCTCCTGTGCCAGGAGGCACGCGGGCACGTGCACAGGCGGTTCTGGGCCAGCATGGAGCCGTGCTCGGGAGAAGGCTGAGGTGGGGGAGGGGCATCGGACCAGGCGGGGCTGGGCGGGGCTTGAAACAGCTCCGGTTCAGTCCCTGCAGGCTGGAGGTGTGCCATCCAGGTGTGGGGGATCCTTCCCGTGTTGTCCTGGGCGCTCCCTGGCGTGTGGCCGCGTCAGCCCCCTTCTGCCGGAGCGTCCTCCTCTGTCTCTGAGCGGGGCCTGCCTACATCCGTGCGAGCTCAGTCCCTGCCTTAGACACATCCGCAAAGACTCTCTTTCCAAACAAGGTCACTTTCTGAGGTCCCTGGGCCCATGTGAGGATGGGGAGCCCGTGCAGGGTCTGACTGGGGAGGGACACGGTCTGCTACGGAGGGCACAGGTGACGCAGGCCCGTCAAGGAGCCACCTTGGGCCTGGTCCCAGCAGGTTGCAGAGTGTGGTGAGATGTGGCCGGATTCTGGATGCATGGACGGAGTGCGAACTGGGTCTGGACGGCATGGCCCAGCCCCATAGGACCCCTTGTGTGCCTGGGGTGTGTGGGGCATCGGGCCCTTGACTCTGGAGCAGACCCTCAGCGGTGACCATGGCCTGGGCAGGACACTGCAGGGTGACCACCCAGAGCTTTCTCCACAGGCTGTCCCAGCCCATCATGGTCACTTATGCCTTCTTGCTGCCCAGTGGATGCCAGGCCAGCTGGGAAAAAAGTTGCGGCCTGTGAGGGCTTTGCATGAGGGTGTGGGGGGGGGGATTGATGCGGGAGCCTGGGATGGGCCGCACATGGGCCAAGGGGACAGAAGCCCAGGCTGCCGACCACCTGGCAGGCTTGCCCTACGGCTCTCCCTCCCTACGTCCCACCTGGGACGTGGCTGTCTCCTCTGTGATCCTGGGGCACGGGAAGGAGGAGCAGGAAGGCTGCTGGGGGACCCGGGGATGGCCGCCCTCTGCCTTCCTGCCTCGCCGTTCGCGTTTCCTTTTCCGTTCTGGATGCATGTCAGCCCTGCGCCCAGTGTGGGAATCTGCAGAGCTGGCGCTCTGGCCATCCTGTCCACGCTGTGGACAGAGATGCCCACGCGGCTGCTAGGGGTGGGCGTGTTGTTCTGCGGTGACCCCTCATCGCCTAGGTGTCTCCGGACAGTGGAGGCACACCCAGACTCACATGGTGCTGTGCCGGTCACGTTTGCACACTCATGCACGCTCATGCACACTCGTGCACTGGACCAGCATGCTATCCACCCAGGCGAGCTCACCCACGTCACAGCCTCACACACACGTGCACGGTTCATGCATGTGCTTACACACACATGAACACATGCATGGCACACAGTCACACATGCTCACACGTGGATGGTCTCACACATGCCGACACGCTCACCCTCAGACATATGCCCACGCCCGTGTGCTCACGCATGCACGGGCTCCCGTACACACACACAGTTGACGCACGTGTGTGCACCACGTGTCTGCTTGCTCGTGTGTGTGCAGTGCTCACACCTGTGTGGGTGCACACGTGCACGGGTCTGCTCACGCCTGCAGCTGCGGTCCTCCCGTGGAGCTTCCCTGCCTTCCAGCCCAGGTGGGTGCGCGGCCATGGCGGAGCCCGGCCTTGGAGTCCCGGGGCCCCGGGGTAGGCGCTGGTGCGGCTGTTCCTTCGGAGCTTGAAGGCCGAGTGACTCCCTCCCTGCAGCAAGGGTCTGGAATGAGGGGAGGTGGGGTGGGGGCTTGGGCTCTAGGCCTCCCGCTGCCGGCTAGCATTGGGTCAAAGGCCAGCAGGTCCGGTAGCAGAACAGGGACAGAGGGACCTAGTGGGAGGGGCCTGGGGCCTGCTCTGTCCCCTGGGTGCCCAGGGAAGTGGCCTCCATCCCGTCGCTGCCCTTTGCAGGGAGGCAGGCTCTGTGGTTCCTACTCCTGGCCCCTCCCCCAGCACCTCAGCTGAGGTCTAGAGGCTGCCCTGTGGCTTGGTCGATGAGGTGAGGGCCACCCTGAGCCACAGTGCTGATCTAGCCTCCCTGCAGGGGGCCTGGGCACAATGTCATCCTCACCGTCACCCCCTTCGTCCGGGCTTCCCCTACCCAGCGTTGTTTGAACCCCTGAATGCCTCCAATGGTGGTGGACAGAGGTACTCTGTGCCGGGTTCAGCCCCGACTCCGCCTGGTGCCGGCCTCCCAGGCCGGTTGCCAGAGGAGCGTTGGGGCATGTGTGTCCTCTTGGGGTTCTGACCTGCTGTGTGTGCCCCAGCAGCCCTGGGAGAGTTTCCTGGGCACCCGGGCCACGTGGCACACACCCTGTCTCTGGCTGCCTGGCGGCTTCGGCCACGGGCAGGACCGTGCCCGCTGCTGGTACCCCAGCTTCCTTTGCCGAGCCTGGGAGCCAGGGACCAGCCGACGTCAGATTGGTAGGCTGTGTTCGATCTGGCCTCTCTGGGTTTCCGTGAGCCAGGCCTGCACCGGGAGCTCACGCGGGCGGCTTTATTGGGCCCCCACGTCCACCACGTGTCTTGATGGTGGGCTGAGCCCGAATTACAGTGGAGGAGCTGTGGCCCAGAGAGGAGGGGACCACTTCCCGAGAGGCCCCTCCGAGCTTCATCCTGACAATTCTGTGTTGGGTGCAGGGAGGGGCTGAGGTCCCCTGCACGCCTGATCAGGATGTGACCTCAGCCCCAGCCAGCAGACAGGCGTGCCCCCCCTCTGGGGATGCCGTGGGGGACCTGGCGCAGGGACGGGGCTCCCCTGAACCTGGGCCCAGCCCTCACTGCAGGGAGTGGATGGGAGCCAGAGGCTTCAGCACGGGAGGCCCATAGGAGGCCATGCAGCTGGGACAAACCACAGGAGAGCAAGGTGCCTGGCCAGGAGCTTTGTCTTGGGTCTGAGTCGGTCCCTCCGGCCCTGGCCTGCTCGGGCTACAGGATGATTGAGGGGTCTCTGGGCCGCGTGGGCAGAGGTGTCCAGGGACAGAGCTCATTTGCAGTGCTGGCCTCCAGAAGGCTGACGTTTGTGCCCCACGCACATTTGGTGACCTTGGCTGTGTGTTCAAAGCCTGCGGGGGGCGGGGGTGGCCCAGCAGACCAGGAGAAACTTGGCCCAGATCACGCCTGTCCCACCTGAGGCCGCTCAGCTGTCCAGCAGGTAGCTCCTTGGGAAGAGAAGAGGAGGGGCAGTGGGCTCAGCCGAGTGCCCGTTTGGGGAGGTGGCCCGGCCCTTGCAGAGGAGTGGAGCCCTGTTGCCATGGTGAGCCCGCCCCAGGACAGGTGCCGCCCCGCTGCTTGCCGCGGGGTTCATGTGAGGTCCAGCCAAGCGCAGGTGTTTCTTGTCACCATGAGGGAGGGTGGCTGGCATTAAGATACCACAGAAGATGTCCAGGGGTGCTGGGTGGGCCAGTTGGTTGAGTGTCCAACTCTTGGTTTCGGCTCGGGTCATCCCATGGGTCATGGGATAGAGTTGGGCTCCGTGCTCAGCGGGGGCTCGGCGTGAGATGCTCTCCCTCTGCCCCTCCCCCCATGATGTGCGTGCATGCCCGCGTGCGTGCTCTCTCTTTCTCAAATAAATAAATAAATAAATCTTTAGAAAGGAAGGAAGAAAGGAAAAGAAAAAAGATAGATGTCCAGATGCGCTGCCCTCGCCCTGGGGACTATGCCCCCATCAGGGCCCTGCCAGCCTGTGGTTCTGAGGATATGGGTAGACCCACCCTGATTCACCCCAAAGCAAAGGCCTGGTGTGGGGAAGCTGGGACGCTTGGTGAACGGTCCCTGTCCCTGCACCTCCAGCCCCATTCTGCACACCGGGGAGGGCGGTATTCCTCCTTCCCTGTTCAGATCATGGGCGAGGAGACCCATCAGCCCTGGAAGCAGGCTGCTGCCGGGCACCTGTCCGGCTTCAGGCTCAGGCTGTGGCCTGGAGGAGACACTTGGCAGTGTGAAGGTCCCTGAGAATATTGTATTCCACATGTGTAAACCGCCTGTCCTGGGGCTTAAGCTGAGCTTCTAACCCACAGATACACATCAGACCAGAGCTCGAACATGTACGGACAGGCCTTCCCACTAAGGCATCTGGGCCACAGGGAGCCAGCAGGGGTTTGGGGCAGGGGGAGAAGCGTGCGCAGTGGTTCCTGGGGGGCTTCTCCACCCCGTGGGACTCCCCTGGCTCAGGCCTTCCCTCTGCCTGCTTGGCCTCGGAGACCATAGCCGACCCTGTGGGCCCCACCGGCCCAGGTCACCTGCGGCTGCCCTGACCTTTCTCCCTCTCGCGGGGACAGACGGTTCCTTCTGGGGCCCCTGAGGTTCCTGTGGCTGCAGGCCTGGCCAACCTGACAGCCTGAGGGATGGTCCCCATCAGACCCCCTGCCACGGCCCCGGAACATAGTAGGTATTTGGAAAAATCCACGACTGTGAAGTCGAGAACACGTTTGTTACTTGGAGATCTCTGAGTTGTCTGCAGGGCATCCGTCCAGCCTTCATGCACAGCCACGTGTCGAGTTCTCATGGTTTTTGTTCAGCGTTTCTGACCTAGTCCGTCTTCCTGTCTGCCTGGTCCTTCCTCCCGCGCAGGGCCTCCCCGTGTCTAGTGGAGGCTGTCAGACACGCTGATGTGAAAGCCAGGCTCCGGCTCCCGAGCTCTGTCTGCCTGGGTGTGAGTTCTTGCAGTGCTTGCTTGGGCCGAGTCTTTCCTCAGCGGCTAGTGGCGGGGGTTGGGGTCCTTGTCCACTGTTTGTGCTGCCCCCTCCGAGGGGTGGGGGAGCGGGCTGTGCTCTGCCACTGGAGGCGACCCTCATGACACGGGGGAAGGGGATTCCTATTGTGCTGCCTGGCCCCCCAGGTGGGGTCATGCAGGGGAGGCCCCCGCCTCCAGGCCCTTGGGGTGGTGCCCACTCCTTGGCCTGTGCACTGGGGGCCTCTCTGGCCCCGTATGCCACTCCTGCACAGCACCGCTCCACACCCCCATGCAGGCCCTGCTCCCCAGGCCTCCCTCTGCGGCTCCCCGACTTCCCTGCACCTGTGCGCCTCCCTGGATGCGGCCCTTCTCAGTTCGGGGCCCAGCTTCCTGCGTCTTTGTCTTTCCTGGTTTCGTTTCTGTGGCCATGCTGTCTCGTGCGCCCCTCCATCTGGGGACACCCCGGCTCTGTCCTTCCCCCTACGGCCTGTGCGCCCACAGCTCTGCATGCGCGCAGTGCGTTCTTGCCTCCATCCCTTCGCCAGCACTCCGCGGCTCCGGAGCAGTCAGTGTGCGGGCGGGGCCCAGGAGCGCCGTGGGTGGTGCTCGGGATGCCTTGGTGCCCGCACTCAGGGAGTCTGTGGCCGCGGGGGGAGAGGGTGCCGTGCTGTGGGCACTATGTGTCTGGCGCTTTGGGCGGCCCCCTGACGAAGTGACATTTGGGGAAGACACAGGTTGTCCAGGCAGGTGGCAGCCCAGAGCGGCTCCGGAGTCAGACGGGCGGGCTCACGGTGCGGGAGGGCTTCGCCCTCAGTGCAGAGCCACCGAAGGGTTTGCAGTCAGGGACCCTACGGGCCCGTTTCCGTTGGACGAGATCACAGCTGCTGTGGGGTGGAGAAAGTGGGTGAGCAGGGCGAGTGGTGAGGGTGGCCTTCACTAGCACTGTGGTGCTGCGGCTGGAGGGGGAGGTGGGCTCCACATACTCTGGAGGTGGCTTCCGGGCTCTTACCATCGGGGGCGCTGATGCTGTCCACACCCCGGGTCGGCCCCTCTGCCAGGCTTCCCTGTGCGGGCTCCAGGGTCACCGTGTGCGTCCTCCCCACATCCCTGAGGCACCGTTTCGTCCCCAGCCCCCACTCCTGTCCTATTTCAGATGCATCCTCAGGCTGCAGGTGTGGGGCTGGAGGGAGGAGGCTGTGAGATCGGAGTTTGCCTGCAGGGTGGCCTGAACAAGGGGGAGCGCTCCCTCCAACACTGGGACACAGCCATGGGTGTGGGACAGGGATGAGGAAGAAGCATTCCACAAAGGGCCTTCCTGACCCCAGGCTCTACATAGAGGATCCTGGGGCCTGGTCCCTGCTCGCTGGCTGTGTGACCTGGGGCCACATACTGCCTGTCTCTGAGCCTGTTTCCTTATCCAGCATAGTGTCTGGCCCAGAGGGCTGCTTGGACCCTTGTGCCTGGCCAACAGCCCTCCCTCAGGCCTCCCGCCTTCTAGTTTCTCTCCCTGCTCCTGATGGGGGTGCCCTTGGTGACCCATGAAGTCACTGAGCCCACGGCTCACGCCAGGCGCTGGAGGCTTTGGGGTAGGTCACTCTGCAGAGCACCCACTCACCCATCAAGCGCCCCTGAAGCCTCCGGACTGGTGGGGTCCCAGGGTGGGGGCATAGCCCACCTGCCTTGGCCGTGCCCTCCGGTGCGCAGGGATATGCGGGCCATGGCTGCAGGGCCAGGAAATCGGTGCTGGGATATCCGGTCCAGCCCGGGTCGGTGTTCTCGCTGGGACGGGACCGGCAGGCAGTTTGGGACTCTCGGGCCCTCAGCGGCTGCCTGCCAAGCCTCACAGACCTGCCCTTCCCCACGCACAGCCCCCACCTCTCCGGCCAGCTGCTTCCTGCCCCACACACTAGGATGGGGGTCATAGGCACGGGTGGGCAGCTTCCTGGGCCCGGTGGGGTGGAGTGTGGGGCGAGGGTCTGGGAGCAAGGGTCTCCTCTAGAGAAGGAGGAGGGGGCCAGCATCTCCCAGGCCTGACCCCTCCCTCCAACCCTCCTACCTGGGCTCTGCTGGCCTGCGCTGGCATTGCCCCTTCTAGGGGCCAAGCAGCCTGGTGGTTGGCACGCTCAGGTCCCTGAGCAGGAGGGGCGGGAGCTCAGCAGTGGGTTGTTCCCCCACTGCCCACCCTCCCCACCTCCTCAGGCTCTGGTGGCTGTGCCGGTGTGTGACCCAGGACAGAACAGAGCCAGGACCGGTGACCTGATGGCAGGGTCGGGGTTGCCGGCCTGGGAGACGGCCCCCCTCCCCGTCCCCTGTGGTCGGGTATCAGATCTTAAGGTGCAGTCTGGGCTTTTGTGGGAAGAGGGCTTTCCTCTCTGTGGTGAGGGTCTGGGTCCCAGCCAGCCCGAGGCTTCGCATCCTGGGGGACATGAGAGAGGGTCCCCAAGGAGGCTGTGGGTGGGCTGGGGCTGCCCCTGGGCTGCTGCCCCTCCTTACATACCTTCTCTTCTCTCTCCACAGCCCAGTGCAGCGCTGGTCTCTGTTTTAATGGCGGCCACTGCGTGCCTGGCTCAGCCCAGCTTTGCTACTGTCCCCCTGGCTTCCAGGGTCCCCGCTGTCAGTACGGTGAGTGGACGGGCATTCTCCCACCCCTCACCCTGCTCCCTGCGGCTCGTCTGAGGTTGTTGGGGGGAGCGACCCTGAGACCCCCTCCACGGATGCCTCCACACCTGTCATCTTAGAGCCTGTCCAGTCGTGGCCTCCAGACAGGTGGGCAGGGCCTGGCCGGGTTGCTGGGCAGCTGGGAAGCGGCCTGTCCTGGGGTCTCCAAGCAGCATTCCTGGCTTGCTGGAGCCCCTTGTGTCCTTCATGTGGAAACATGGGGGGCATGTAGGGTCCTACCGGAGGCGATTGGTTCAGTGAAACTTGGCACATCTGTGAACTGATACATCATGAAAACCGAGCTAGGCTACACGCCCTTGAACAACAGAAACTCAACCGAGTGGATTTTGGAGATCTCGTTGGCTTTGTTAATGGATTCATGAATCAGGCAGAATCCCATCTAGCAGAAAAGGAAAGATTTTTAAGGGGAAGAGAAAGAGCAGGAGAAGGGAAGTTGTCGCTAGGCAAGGCAGCCCTCCTCACGGGGACGTTTCCTGGAGCCGAGCTCCCATGCCGGCTGCTGACAGGTGCCGCTCCTGGGTTCGGGGCTTGGTTTGCAGAAGTGGGGCCTTAACCTAAGTCATACCGTTTTGGGGGCCTGTGGTTTTATTTTTAACAATGCGCTGTCGGGACAGTGCCGGCTGGGTGCTGGGCGGGGGGGTCAGGCTTAGTGTGGGTGTGGGGGCGTTGGAGTTTTTGTAAAGAAAAGTGCACGCAAGTGCATGAAAAATCCTGAGGTTCAAGTTCTTTGTGACGGGAAGGCACGAGCATTTCTGCAGGGCTCCGTGCTTTGTCCAGAGTTTCTTCGTTGAACGTGAGCGTTCAGGGTCCTGTCGGAACGGGCGCAGAGCCATGGCCGCCCGGTGAGGTAAAATACTCGCAGACAGTTTCCGGAGCTTTGAACGTGCTCCTAGCGAGCAGCTGGAGGCCCCTTCCAGGTGGATGCCAGGACGGACGTCCGCCGCTCCTGTGCCTTGGAGCCCAGCAGGCCGCCGGGAAAGGGGCGGGCATCAGTGAATCATGGGGAACGGGAGGCCCCCTGTTTGTACTGGGGACCCCGCCTGCTGGCTGGTCCCTGTGTGTTCACATGTGGTGGCCTCCCCCCTGCCTCCAGCATGGTCTGAGGGCAGGGGTCCTGGGGAGGGGCTGGGTCCCCAAGTTCTGAGACAGGTGCCAGCAGCTGGGGGTGCTGATGTTTGGAGAAGCTGGTCAGGTGGCTCTGGTTGCTGACCAATGCCCTCTGTTAGCCGGAATGTTCCTGGCTGAGCTAGCTTCTCGATCCTGCTGCTTCATGGGCTCTGTGGGCTGGGCGGACAGATGCCTGGGCCATGGAGTGAGGGTGCCTCAGCCAGACCTCCTGACTTTAGGACCCTGCGCCCCTCGGCGAGCTGGCCAGGTGTGACCCCCCCCCCCCCCCGCCCCAGGCCGGCTGGGCTCCAGGCTGGGTCTAGGCCTGGATGGAGGGGGCCAGCTGTCACACCTCGGCTCTTCTCGGTCTGGTCGGTGTTTATGGCCGTGGGTGGAAGTGGGGAAATGCTTTGGGAACCTTCTGACTCATTCTGCCAACCTTAGTGAACTGCGTGCTGCTTGGCATGAGTTTCATTCAGGTTGGGGTGAGAGAGCTGGTTCTGGTGGCAAGCTCCCTTTGGGGATGTTGGTGGGACAGGGTTGTGGAGATGCTTCCGTGGTCTCTGCTGCGGGGGGAGGGCCGTGAGGCGTTGATGCTGGCATGTGGCCTGTCTTTGGTCGCGTCCTCCAGGAAGCAGCTGGGGATACCTGCCCTGTCCCCTGCTCCTCTGCCCCTGCTTCCTGTCAGCCATCGGCCACCCCTCCGCTCCTGGCCTGACTGTCCAAGGGCCCAGCTCTGAGCCTCCCGGGCTGGCGCTCCCTCTGGCGTGAGCAGCCAACCCCACCCTGAGACTGTAACACTTGGCTTCCTGGGTATGGGGGGAGGGGCTCGAGGGCTGAGGGGCACTGTAGGGAGGGAGCTCAGCATGGGGGAGCTCAGCATCCAGCAAGTGACCCTGTGTCCGTGGGAGGGTCCCAGGGCCACACCTGTGGGGTGGGCTCAGGCCCACACTTGGTGTCTCTGGGTGGGGTGGGAGCAGTGCTCACATGCTCTGCCCTCTTGCTTCATGGGCCTGGGCTCCAGACTTGGCTTTGCCTCCAGAGCAGTCCCTGCTCTCCACAGCGATGGCGGGGGTGGCCTCTCGGGGCCTGGAGGCCAGCCTGTGCCACCTCGGTGCACCCTGTGTTCCCTGTGCTGAGGAGGAACCCAGGTTCAGGGAGGTCAGGCAGCTGCTTACCACTCAGCAGACCTGGGGCTAGAGGTGCATTCTGTCCCACTGAGCCCTTGGAACCTTCAGCTGGCTCCCAGTGCAGCACTAGACCTCAGTGGGGCTGCATCAAGCCTTGCTTCAGAGAGAGAACGGTAGATCCCCTGGTCCCCACCCTACCCTGACTCTGTACCCGGGGACCTGGGCTTGTGACCAGCCTCGGCCCTCTGGGGTAGGCAGGCTTTCTGGGAGAGTGGCCAGTTGGGGGGCAGATGTGGCCTTCAGGAAGCGGTCGATCAAGCTGGAGGGTGGCTGCTGGGCTTCCTGCTGAGGCACTGCCTCCTGGAAGAAAGGCTGGATGTGCAGGGTGGGTGTGCAGGGGTGGGTGTGCGGGGCTGGGTGTGCAGGGTGGGGTGTGCAGGGATGGGTGTGCAGGGCAGGGTGTGCAGGATGGGGTGTGCAGGGGTGGGTGTGCGGGGCGGGGCGTGCAGAATGGGGTGTACAGGGTGGGTGTGCAAGGCCGGGTGTGCGGGGCTGTGTGTGCAGGATGGGGTGTGCGGGACTGGGTGTGCAAGGCCGGGTGTGCAGGATGGGGTGTGTAGGACCCGCCGCCTGCAGGGACGCCCCCGCCAGTGCCCCGCCCACACCCCCGACAGCACCGCCCTCCAGTCTCTCCATCTGGGTCTGGATGAGGCGGATGGAGCCTCAGCACAGTCGGGAGTATTTAACTAACCCCCCAATTATAATTGATTCCAGTTTTGAAAATAGAAGCCATATTTTTTTCTGGTTCCCCAAATTCTTTCATTTGAATCAAAGAGTGGGAGGGAGGGAGGCACCCCGCTGGGTTGATTGTGGAGAGCAGAGGGGGAGGGGGACCCTAGGAAGAGGGCCCCCCCTGCCGTGGAGGGGGGGCCAGTGGCTTAGCCCTTTGTTCTACCTCCACCCGCCCCCATCCCCCTCCAGGAAGGCGGAAGGCTCTCTGCACAGCATGGGGCAGGAACACAAAGGGGGCCTGTGCTGGCAGAGCCCAGGGTGGGGCCCCGAGTGTGTGGGGCTGGGCCCCGGCACCCACAGCAGAGCCCCCTGCCTCGGTGCGGTCAGGGCCAGCTTCCGTGTCCTGGAGGTGTGACCCTGGGCAGCGTCCCCCGTTTGTCAGGTGGAGAGGGAGGGTGGTTTTGTGCAGGTCCCAGGTGTCCACGCCGGTGAGGCTCAGCACTCTGGTAGAAGGAGCGGGGGTGGGGGGGTTGGCAGCGCTGTCTCTCCCCAGAGACCTGGTCTGCTGGGCATGAGGACATTTGGGTGGATGACCCGGTGGCTGGGGATTGTCCCTGGTTCTTGGGGGAAGTGCCTGCAAAGCATGCCTGAACTGTGGGGCACAGCTCACACGTGGCCCCTCCCTCCGGTGGCCTGGAGTGGGGACACCCCCAGGAGAAAGGGCCCCCCTGCTCTGTGGGTCGGCACCATCAGTCAGTAGAGGAGGGCGTGTACCGCGGGGACCCCTTGTCCTTGGTTGGGCTGCAGTGGTCCCATCCGTCCACCAGGACTGGTTTGCACCCACAGAAAATACAGCTGTCTCTCCTCTGCACCCAGATCACGCTTGTGTGTGCTCCTGAGTGAGCGTGGGCCAACGCCCCCACCCCCCAGTACCTGCTGGCCACGTGCGTGTTTCCTGGCTGCGGGCATAGGGCTTTAAGGGAAATCCAGGCAGGAGACGCAGCCCCCCGGAGCGTACCACCTCTTAGCACAGCTTGCTTGTACACTGGGCGTCATGACGGAGCCACCAGTCCTGTCTTGGGCCTTGATCTCATCTGACCTCGTGGGACAGAAGCAGACGGAAAACTCAGGCCTGGGTTATCTCTGGGTACTTTCTCCGTCCAAGAAACTTTGGCTTTGGTTTCCCTCTAGGCCTCAGTTTCCTCACCTGTAAAATGTCTCTGAGGCAGTTTTGGGACTCTGGCTCTCGAGTCCAGCTGAGCAGAGAGCTGGGCGGCCTGGAAGTCTTCCTGGAGGAGGTGGGCCTGTGGGCTGGGGAAGGTTTGGGGAGGTGCAGGTGGTTCAGAGTGGGCTTTCCAGAGGAAAGAGAGGCTAGAGCAGGGCAGCAGAGAGGAGAGAGTGAGTCAGCGTGGCCTGCAGGGCCTGGGCGGGGACTGCAGGAGAAGGGTTAGCCTGGAACCCCCAGGGCCCTTGGCTGCCCTCTCTGGGTCGGTGGAAGACCTGAAGCCGGGACAGCTGCCTGGGGGCTGGCTGGCCTGGCAGGTGCCCCGGGGGACCCAGTGTGACCTGCTCCTCTGCCCCCACGCCAGCCCAGCAGGGACAGACGTCAGAGGTCCTGCCTGGAGCCTCCGTGCCCTGATGGGTCCTGCCTTCTGAGCAGGAAGCCAGCGGGTGGGGGACCCTGGGTGTGGGCTGGAGCCTGCCGTGCTGGGAACCAGACCAGTAGGAGCAGGCCGCTGCCCCTGCAGGGCGTGGGGGCAGGAGGCAGGCCCCGCGGTCCGAGCCCCTGGCCCTGGCTCAAGGGCGGCTCTGTTTCTAAATTGGGATGATGGATCCATGGAGAGGAAGCAGGCCCTCCCAGGCTCCCTTCAGTGCTGCCCACTGTGTCTGAGGGTGGGAGTCTGACCCCTGGCCCGAGGTCCAGACACCAGCACCGGCTGCTCTTGGCCAGCCGCTGTGAGCAGGGCTGGGAGCTGCTGCTGCTGCGGGAGCCTGGGCCTCATTGAGGGGTGGGCAGGGGAGGGGAAGTCAGCCAGCGCTGCCCACCCCGAGGGGCTGGGGGTACGGCCCGCCGAGGCCAGGTTCCAGCACCCCGGTGGTCCTGCCGCCCGCCGTGGCGTTGCTGTCCCCAAGCTGGCAGCCACAGCGGCCCCGGCCTGGCCTGAGTCCTTCAGAGGCAGCTCGGCCACTGTCCTGTGGATGTGGTCTTGGGTTAACCTGTCCCGACCTGACCCTGACCCTGATCCTGGGCCGTGGTTCCGGGTTCCCTGCGCCCTTCCCTGTATAGCGCGGTGTGGTGGCAGGGCCGTCGGAGAGTCCTGTCGGCCGTCAGCAGCTGGGTGCTTTCTGACCCCCACAGCCGGGGGCAGCCCTGTGAGCACCCAGCACCTGCCCCCCGGGCTGGGGACACGCCCCCTTGGCTTCCCTGGGAGGCTGCCCTCAGGGTCCAGCCTTTGAGGCGCTGGGTCCGCTTTCTGGGTCATCAGAAAAGCCAGCCATGCGGTGACCTGTGGTGCGTGGCTCTCCTCTGTCTGGGTGGCCCACCGCGCTCCTGTCCCGCCCGAGGGGCTGGAGCGGCTGCGGGCTTTGTCCTCACGCACGTCCGCCTTAGCTGCGGGAGCACGTCCTTCCAAGACAGCTCCCGAAATCTCTGGAGCCTCACTTTCCTGCAGGACGTGGCACTGGGGGGTCTGCCTGGCCTGGGGGCCACCTCGGCCCTTGGGAGGGGAAGGCCTGGGGGGTCAGATGGAGGGGCGGGTGGTGGCCTCCGTCCTGCTGCTCTTGGTGGTTGGCTGGGCCAGGTGTGGCGGCTGCTGGTCCCTCCAGCAGGCGGGCCGGGCCACGTCCCTGCAGGGCAGCCAGTCTACAGACGGTCTGTTCTGGGTCAGCCGAGGCTGGCCACACGCAGAGCCCGAGCTGCTCTTTCAGAGTGGCTGACTCTGAGAGAGACATTGGTGTCCACATAGTGAATCGCTGAACTTCCAGGTTTGACCTCCCCCCGCAACCAGCCACAAAGGCGCTTCTGTCTTTTGGGATGACTGTGGCCTCCGGGCCTGCCTCGTGCACGGTGGGGCCGTGGGCCTCTCCCAGGACTGACTCCAGAGTCGGGGGTCAGCTTATGGTGTAATTATAGGCAGGAGGACCAAGGCGCAGACCCTCCCAGTAGTGGAGGTCTGTGAGCCTGCCCCCTTGCTCATTTGGTGAGTGAGCAGCTCAATGCCCCTGCCGACGTGGGGCCTACTGTCCAGGCAGGATTGAGGCTCAGATTTAGAGGACAAGGCCTCCCTGCCCACCCCCCCAGCCTGCCCCAGGCTAGAGGCCCCGCCCCATCCTCCTGGGTGGTCTCCTGAAAGGACTGTGACTCTGTCCTTTGCCTGCCTCAGCCACAAAGCCCTGTCCCCCCTCCCCAAAGTTGACCCAGACTCTTCTGTGAAGTGCTCTGTCCCTGGACTGCAAGGGTGGTCCTAGGGTGTACTCTGGGCGGGCTGGGTGCTTGGCCCATTTTATAGATGGGGACACTGAACCCAGGCCCTTCCTGACCTGCTGGGCTCCGTGGTGGCTCAGTGTTGGCCCACAGCCTCTTGGACCCACCAGCGCTGGGCTGGATGCTCGTGGGGGCCCCCCTGGCTGAGGTGAGGGAGCCTGGGTGGTGTCCGTGTGGGTCCCCAGAGCGGCGTTACCTTGAGACATACAGGCTGTGGTGCAGGAACTCCCTGTCGTGTGTTTGGGGCCAAGGGGCCTCTCCTGGGCCTCTGGCATATTTTTCCCGGTAGCCCACTGGACTGAGTGGAGCCAGCAGCTGCCCACTATTCCAAGAAGCCACAGAGCCAGATTTTACAGCACCCAGCCGGCCACGCTTGATGGCTCGGCCACGCCGAGGGGGGCAGGCTGCCTGGCCCCAGGTCCTTAGGGACCCCCGCTCTGCACAGAAGCTGCCCCTTGCCCCCCTGTGCCCTTCAGAGCCTCACTGCCTCAGATTTTCTCTACCAGTGGAGGAAGGCAGAGCTCAGGGGGCCTCTACGGTGGCTGTGTGCCCGGGAGCACTCCTGGCCTGCTTGGTGGTCCCATGGGTGCCTGAAGGACAGGTGTCCGGGTCAGCAGAGGTAGCTGGATGGGGCCGGGACACTAGTGCAATGTGGGGGGTCCTGCACTTGGGGAGGTCCCAGCCCGGATGTGGGAGAGACCCTCACAGCACAGGCGAGGACGTGCATCTATGGAAGGAACTTGCTTGGGAAGCCGTGGGGTCCTCCCTCCGCCCGCGTGTGGACCCGCCATGCTAGCAAGGCTGCCTCCTGGATGAGGTCCCCACTGTGCTGGGCCCCCTTCTCATTGCCCCGGAAGTCTGCCCCCGTGGGGGCCTCTGTGGCTTGCCCCTCCCGCCCCGCGCCTGGCCACTGGAGCACTTCACGAGTCAATAAAATGAAGCCAGCCACTGAGCCGTTGCTGGAGACTTCAGGGTCTAAATTCCTAAGAATTCCTGCCTGGAGTGGTCCTGCGCTCAGGAGCCCATTCTGGGCCTGGCTCTGCCTCCTTAGTGGTTGGGCCCCTTCGGCGGGCCACCTCCCTGGCTCCCGGCCTGGCAGTGCCCTGAGACCTTGTGGAGGGAGGGCCTGAGGCGGCCGGCAGTGCAGCTCCGGGCCAGCCCCCTACCCCTGGCTGCTTTCTGGGCTCTTGGAGGGTGCGATGGCCTTGTGTACTCTCCACCCAGCCAGGCACAGGCCGCCCACCTGCCAGGCACTGGCCGCCCAGAGCGCTGGCTCTTCCGGAGGCAATTCTAGGAAATGGGCCGATAGCGTGTTTTCAGGACTCCTGGGGCTCGTGCCTGGCTCTCCATCCGGGGAGGATAATTAACGAGGGTTCTGCAAGCAGGGAGCTGGCATCGGCAGCCTGAATCTGCTCTCGGGTCTTGGCGGCTCCAGGCATTCCAGAGCGGGGCCTGGCCCCCTGTGCCCGGGTCGAGTGGGGCCTGGACAGCATCACACGGAGTCAGTTCGGCTGATAACAGGGCAGTTACTTCAGGAGGAGACGGCAGTGGCCAGGGTGCTGACAGCCTGCTCAGCCGGCCTCCGGGCAGCCCTGGCTACCAGGGAGCTGCTGCCCAGGTCAGTCTCTGCTGGGAGCCGGGGGTACCAGGGAGTCACCCCACCTCTTGGGGTCAGGGCAAGGTGAAGCTGTGGATTAGCCTTCCACCGTGGGGTCCTGCAGAGCTGGCCCTGTGGTCAGAGGTCTCAGGAGGGAGGAGGCCACATCCCCACCAAGCCCCGTGCTGCTGGCCATCCTGCTTCTCGTCGGGTTTCCGCAGAGCCAGTCTCGAGGCTGGAACAGAGCACAGGCCACTCTGGAGCAGGACGGGGTGCAGGCATCCCGCACACCCGTGCCCTCCCCCGTGGATGTGGCCACCCTGACTTGGGGACCCTCGATTCTAAGCAAACCACAGTGGGTGTTGGCATGCATGGACCTGTGAACCCCTGGGGGCAGAGAAACCTGGATAGTCCTGTGGCCATTTGGTTTATGGGCAATTTGGAAGATTCTTGGACACTGGACACCTGGGTGCTTAGCCCCAGTTCCTAGCAGGGAGACTGTCCCTCGCCTAGCCCAGCCTCGTGGTGCACGCACAGACAGAAGGGACGTGGGCTCCCGGTCCTGCCCCACCTCGCACCCAGCCCTGAGTGCCTGCCCTCTACTCTCCCAGCTCCCTGGGGCAGCCCGACGCCCCCTGCATGGCCCTGGCTTTCCGACGGGCTGGCTTTGTGCTCACCGTCTGCGGACTCCTTTCCAAAGGACGGGCATCGCCTTTTCTGCTCAGGGACAAGGAAGGGCGAGTTTTGGCAGCAAAGCCATGACGTGACTTGTCCACCAGGAAAGGCACACTCCACGTCTCATCCACCGAACATCGCCACCCGACATCCCTGTGTGTGCTGTGGCCCCGGCAGAGAAGTGGGGCAGACGGTTCCGCCTGGTGCTGGCCGGGCTTGGTGGCCTGGCGAAGGGCCAGCGGTCTGTGTGACCATGGAAGCCTTTGGGCCTTTCTGCTCTCCCTGGGGACCCTGGATCCAGCACCTGGGATCCTGGATTTGCCCTCCCAGAAGTTGGGATTGCAGGGCTGGGAGCTGAGGTCCCCTGAGGGAGCTCAGGTGTCCGTGCACTACGGGGGCAGGCGGGCTGGACTCAGCCACAGAATTCTGGCTCCCTGTCCCTGTTTCCCCACCGGCGGGACCATAATCACTTTAGGGTCTTGGTGCGTGTGCCCTGCGCCGGCCCGTTCACCGCCAGTCCTCTCCGGATGCATTTGCCCCCGTCTAGGGCCATCCTCCTGACTGAGGGCAGGCTGGGATGAGTGGACTCAGGCTGGCTCCGGGCTGGGGCCAGGACAGTCACCACCTCCCAGGAACGGCTTTCCTCTGGGGCAGGCGTCTCTAGGCACTACCAGGTTGACAAGGGCCCACAGGAGGGGTGGGACGGTGTCCTGGGGAGGAGACCACTGGTGCTGGCCCCGTACTCAGCACTGGGCGAGGACCTTCCTCTCCAGCCCGTGTGGGGAGAGCGTGTCCGCTGGGGGGCGCATCTGGGGCTCACACGGCATGTCCCTGTTTTGAGCTGCGTGGGGGTAACTGCCGTCGGGATGGCCCTGTGAAGGCTATGGGACGAGGGAGCCGGGGGGACGGGATGTGCCGCTGGGTGCTCGCCCTATCGTGTGGCGTCCTCTGACTTCGGTGAGGCCCCCCACCCAGCTTTGTAGGCGGGGTCCCTGAGGGGCCATGTTCTGAGCCAGGTGGCTGTCCTCCCGCCTGCCCTGTCTTGGGGTGACTTGGTGCAGGGCTGAGCAGGGCAGCCTGTCTGTCACTTGGCAGGTGTGGACACAGGGCGGGTGCGGGCCACGCTGGCCACTCTGCTCACAGCCTTTGGGCCGTCCCGTCTTCTGCGTCCTGGGAACACACGGAGCTGGAGCCATCTGGATTCCAGCGTGCGGGGGAAGGTGCCAAGGTCTCTGGCCCTTTTGTGGTGTGTGGCGAGAGGGTGCGCCGCCTTGGCCCAGCCATCCCCGGGATGTACCTGCCGGACCCAGAGCTACCGGGAAGAGCCTCACGTGTCCACCTGGGGGCGTCAGGAGATCATGCAAGGAGGGTCTCGGGCAATGGCCCCTCTGGCTTGGAATGCCGGAGCCTGGTACCTCCCCTAGCCCTTTGAGGCCACAGACACCCCTGCTCCCCATGGGGGTGGGAAGATGACAGGTGGGGGGCATCGGGGTGTCAGGCCCGGCCCGGAGGGCTGTCTCTGGGAGCATCCTGAGCCCCTGCTCATCCTCGAGTGAACACGGTTTTGTCTCCCGTTTCTAAGCCACAACCAGGCTGGGGCAGTGGGGCCGGCCCGGGTGGGGCTGCGGAGCGCGGACAGCGTCCCCCACCCTGCTCCCACAGTGTGCACGGAGAAGCTGAACCTGCCCATCTCCGAGGCCGGGCTGCAGGAAGGGGACAGGGGGGCCCCGAGCCTGGGACAGCTGCCTGGCCCCGCTGGGCTGTCTCCGCAGGTGGGTGGGGACTTGGTTTCCCCTGATGCTGTGGGATGATGCTTCTGCTGGGGAGCCTGCCTTGACCTGAGAACCCAGGGGTCAGAGGTGGCTGATGGACACTGTCTGGCCCCAGCCTCTTCTTTTTCCAGACTGAACTGTGTTCTGAAGAGGGGGCAGGTCTGCTGCGGCCCCTCCCCGTGTGCTCCCATGCGGCAAGCCTCAAGCCGGGTCCCTGCGGGGCTGTCTGTGTGCTGTCTGAATGAATGAAGGACGGGGGTGGTCCATAGCAGGCTCACTTGTGCATCTGCTCACACCCTGTTCTCTTCCTTGGGGCTCACTGGGGCGGCCAGCTCCCTTGGGAGCCTGGAAGGCAGGGGAGGCCCTGAGGGTGCTGGGTGGGGTGGGGTTCCTGGCAGGAAGAGGTTGCCCTGGGGGCCCCCGAGGCACAGGCCTGGTGGGATGGAAGGGCAGGCAGCTGGCCCTGTGCCCTGAGTGGTGTCCCCTGGGGCTTTACCCCACGCAGGGCAGACGTCCACACAAGGCCAGGCTGTGTGTTCCCTGCCCTTCTCCATGCTCACCTTTGCCCTCAGCCGGCACCGGGCTCTGCGGGAAGGGTGAGGAAGGCCCAGAGGTTGGGGGGCAGGGGAGCCCCTCGCAAATGGGGCCCTCAGCTCCGGGCCAGCCAGAGGTGCCGCCAGTGTTCCCCAGCGTCCCCCAGCCTTTCCAGAGTTTTCTCCAGGCAGCAGGAAGGCAGGAGAGAGCAGCCATGGGGAGGGCGAGGCCTCAAAGACCCCCTCGCGGAAGGGGCTCCTGCCCCAGCACGTCAAGCCAGGTGCCTGCCCTGAGCGCGCGGTGGGGGTGGGGCACCGGCGCCCCCTGGTGGCGGCGAGAGGCCAGAGCAGGCGCCGAGGGATTTCAGGTCACTGAGCAACGGGCTGTTCATTTCCTCAGCGCCTCCTGAGCTGGCCCAGCCTGGTGTCACCTGGTGTCACTTGTGACAGCTGCTGAGGCCTGAGGGAAACCGTGGGAAAGGGAGGATGAGACCCAGATGGGTGCCTGAGCGAGAAGGGAGGGGTGGCCTGGGAGGTCTGGGGGGCAGACAGCCGGAGGTGAGATAGTGATCCCGGAGCACAGGTGGAGGCATGAGCCAGGGGGAGGGGTGGAAGTGACCGGGGCCTCATCGGCGGGGATGGTGGGGGCTCTGAGGGCTTAAGTACGCACCACGATGTGAGTGTGGAGACCTGGCGGGTCCCGGTGGGGACAGGGCCTGCATGGGGGGGCCAACCAGGCAGGGGCCGGGTCCCAGTGGGTCTGCTAGGGCACAGCCAGGGGGCTACTTGTCACCGTCCCCAGGACTGCTGAGAGCTCGAGGTCAGGATGGTGAGGGGGCCCGCCTGAGGCTCCAAGGCTGGCTGTCCAGGGAACCGTCTGTGGTGGCTCGTGCTGGGGATGGCCGGTGGCCATGACAGAGAGACGGAGCTGGCAGGGCGCAGAGAGAGGCCGACTGTGGGTACAGGTGAGGGGAGGGGTGCCGCGAGCCCAGCTCCGTGTGGGGTGTAAGGGAAAGCGGGGGCTCTCAGGGTCTGGTCTGAGGGGTGGGGAGCATAGTGACCCCTTTTCTGAAATTGAGAAGACCAGGGCCAGCACAGGCCAATGGGCACTTGGAGCCTCTGTGTGGGCCTCTGGGCCAGGAGGGGCAGGAATGGCAGGGAGGTGCCCTCTGGCCTGGGGGTTTTGCCCAGGATGCTGGGGGGTGGACATGTGCCTGGGCAGGGTGTGGACAGTACAGGGCCGGGGGCTCCAGACGCTGAGGTGGCCACACCAGCCTCTCCAGTCTGTGTTCCTATCTGTAGGTTGGGCCTTGGTTTCTAAGCCCCAAACACCAGTCTTATCCCTCCTCCTGGAGACATCCGGGGAGTCAGAGGAGGGCTCTTTGCAGAAAACAGAGAACTTGTACCCAAATCCCAGATGAAATAATCATCACCTCTAATCTCCCCTCTTTCAGCAAACATTTTTCCAGCGAATAGTTGTTGGCTTTCACTGTGTGCCAGGGGCTGTGGGGGCGGACCCGATCCGGGCTGGCGGGCAGGCATCCCATCACCAGAGCAGTGATGCGGGTGCTGGAGGGAACATGTAACCTGGGCCTGGCCTGTCACCAAGCATGGGGCTCCATGCCGGGGCCTGTAGGGAGTGTCCTCGAGGGAGGTCTCCAGTGATCTACAGAGAGACCGTGGAGCCGGGGGGCGGTGAGTATCTGCCAAGGGTTTGGGCAGATGGGACAGGCCACCTGCAGAGGTCCATGCGATGTGCGTGCATAGCTGGGGTGCCGCTCACATGCAGGGCCCGGGCCGGGCAGGGGGCTGAGCTGGCCGGCAGAGCGGGAGGCCCCTGGAGAAGTGACCCTTGTGTGGGCTAAGGAGTGTAGTGAGAGGCGGGTGGCGCCGAGGTCCCCGCGTGGGCAGTTGAATGCTTCTCTGGAGAGCTTGGGGAGAACAGCTGGCCCACTGGAGGCTAAGTCCTGAGGGGGCCCGGCTCCTCCCCTCTGCTGTAGCCGCTCAGGAGCTGGCGGGGGCAGGGGGCTCCAGAGTGTCCAGCCCCAGGGTTTCACACCAGGGAGGTGTGGGGGGCCAACCAGGCATCGAGCACGGTGTCAGAGCCCCGCTCGTGGCTCCCCCTCTGGGGTGGCTGGGTTCCCAGTGAGGCCCAGCCCCGTCTGGGTAGAGTTCTGGGCTGTGTTTCAGGAAAGAGGGGCCGAGCCCCCCAGCCCTTCCTGACCTTGGCCTAGAAACTGAGCAAGATGCAGAGAGGGTGTCACATCCTGTTGTCCAGACCAG
The DNA here is from genome assembly GCF_023065955.2 of Ursus arctos. NCBI lineage: Eukaryota > Metazoa > Chordata > Mammalia > Carnivora > Ursidae > Ursus > Ursus arctos. Next base: position 2,060,263 of record NW_026623008.1, on the reverse strand, counting down.
AGGGAGGATGCCTGGGGACAGGGCCTCCGAGGCCTCTGGGTTGCACGGTTCTCAGGTCTCGACTATGCCGGGGATTAGATTTGCTATGGATGGACTGGTTGTGAGTCTGGAAATCAGGGTTCTTGGACAGAGAGAGACCTAACACACACACGTGCACAATGCACACACGTGCACGTGTGCACATTGCACATGTGCACACATGAAAACATGCATGCATATGCAAAGTGCACACGCGTACAATGCCCACATGTGCACACATGCACACACATGCCTAGGCAGCCATGCACACAAATGCACAATGCACAATGCAGACACGTGTACAACATGTATGCACACACAGGTACGGTGCGTGCACATGCATAGTGCACAATGCACACATGTACAACTCACACACACATGCACACACACACACGCAGTGCACACATGCACACACACAATGCAGGCACACACACAGTGCACACACGTGCACACATGCCCGCACACACACGCAGTGCACACATGCACACACATGCCTAGGCAGCCATGCACACAAATGCACAATGCAGACACGTGTGCAACACGTATGCACACACAGGTACGGTGCATGGACATGCACAGTGCACACATGTACAACTCACACACACATGCACACACACAATGCAGGCACACACACAGTGCACACACGTGCACACATGCCCGCACACACACGCAGTGCACACATGCACACACACAGAAGAGCTGGCTCAGAGTGTGCATGGCTCAGCCCACACCAGCCCTTCCCAAGCCTCACTCCTGTCACGGGTGCAGCCCCAGCCGCTGAAGCCATGAGCCATCCCGGGAACTCGCTGACGGGGTGAGTGGAGACCTGGACATTTGGGGAACCAAGGAATGTTCTTGGCTTCCTTCTGGGCCTTTTACATTTTGTCTTGTTTTCTGGGAAACAAATGGAAAAAAAGCCCCATTCCCACATATTTGAAAGCTGATTTGTATAAACAGAGCAAACCCGATAACTTTCAGCGTAAACAGAGAAACTCTGTGTGATGTCGGGGAAGGCAGTCCTGGTCCTGGGCTGGCGGCAGGAGGTGGTGCAGCCCTTCTGGTCCTGCCCCAGGGCGGGCCTCGTCATTCAGTGTCACTAGTGACACCTCCATGCCAGTTGCCCGCTGGGGGCCTGCTTGGGAGCCTCCAGGGCCCCTTGGCTCCAATTTCGATGAAAGCCCTACCCCGTCTCGCACCTCAGGGGCCCTGCCTGGGCTGGCAGCTGAGAGCTCCCCCCCCCCCCCCCCCGCCAGCTCTTGTGCCTCGACAGAGCTCCACTGGAAGCCCCAATTTCCTTTTTCCACCACCTCCGGGCCAGAGCCAGTGACAGCGTCTGCCTGGCGGGACGGCGCCCACCTCCCCTTCCGAAGGTGGCCTCCTGCCGGGCAGGCCCTCTTCCTCCATGGCAGCCCTGCTTGCCAGAGACGAGGGTGTGCGGCAGGCGCTAGGTGACAACTTGCAGCCTCACTTGACCCCAGGCCACCTCCGCGCCTGGCCTTGGGGACACAGAGGGGCCAAGAGCTGAGCCCTGGAATCTTCTGGGAGAGGCTTGGGAGAGGGAGAACCCAGCACCCCACTCTTGACCTGTCCCTGTGACCTTCTCCCAGAGGGGACTGCCGGGTGACCCTGGAAATCCAGAGCGGGTGAGGCCTGTCTGACCGTTTCTAGGCGACCCACTCTTGGTTTCCATGGTTGCCCTGGAAACCACAGACAGGGAGGGGTTTGATGGGAAGGACTCCCTTGAACCTGCGGGGCTTTCCCTGCGCCCCAGGCCGTCCTCCTGGAAACCCACGTGGACAGCTGCGTGTTCGTAGACGCCTATCACCGAGGGAAGCAAGAGTGTGTGAAGAGGCCACGCTGGGTGGTTCCGGCTACAGGGCATTCTGGAAAAGGCAAAGCCACAGAGGCAGTGCGAAGACCGTGGTTGCCAGGGCTGGGGGAGGACAGACGGACAGGCTGAGCCCTGGGGACGTTTAGGGCAGCGAAGACACTGTGTGTGGTACTGTCGTGGCATGCACGCGTCGGGCCACGTCTGTCAGACCCCCAGAACGCCCAGCACCACGCGTGAGGCTCCCGTGAACTGTGTGCGCGCGTTCCTGGTGCTGTGTCCGTCCTGCCCACCGTGGGGACGGGTGCAGCACGCGCAGGTGGGGTGTGAGTGCGGGGGGCGGGCGGCTGTGTTTGGGGAGACGGCAGCCCGTGGAACTCTGTGCTTCTGCTCAACCCTCCCTTAAACCTCGAACTTCTCTAAAAAACAGACTCTACTATTTCAGAACAAAATGAAACGAGAGCCTGGCCTTCTTAGCCTCAGGCCCAGCCTTGCCCGACTCTGTCCGCAGCGTCCCCCTGCTCCTGGGATCGGGGTCGGCCTCCGGGCTTGCCTTCTGTGCTGTCTGTGCTTTCTTGGCCTACTGCTCAGCGTGCTGGTGGACGCCTCATTTCCTTGGTCTCCCGATGGACGGGGATGGCTTGATGGTTCTGTCTCTCTGCCCAGCCCTCCTGCCGTCCCCCTGCTCAGAGCCATTGGTTTCTAATTGTCGTTGTTACAAATGATTGTGACTTGATATTGGAACGGTCAGGTGTTGAGGTTCCTCGTGTGAATTTAATTCCATCTAGCACACGGTTTTGGACCTGCTGGTTACCATGGCAACCCCATAAAATGTGTGTCGTGTTTTCTGCCCCCGGGAGCTCACGGGGGTCTCTTTGGACCCAGGGCCTGGAGTTCAATCTGGAAACTGGCAAGCTGGTCACACACAGAAAGGCCCAGGTGAACCGCGGGCCCTTGAGCCACTCTGACCCCGGGAGCTCCTGGCTGGGGCGGGAGTGGGGAGGGGGCCCAAGGTGGAGCCACGGATGGCCCCTCAGCACAGCCAAAATCGTGCAGTGCCCAGGTCAGGGAGGGCTGCTCCGTCTGACAGGCTGAGCCCACCTCGAAAGGGGGCCCACAGCGGAGACCCCTGCCCTGGGCAGCGATGGGACAGGTTTTGAGATCCTCATCCCAGGGCCGGGGTGGGTCTGCCTTTGGCTGCCGGCCCTGGCCCCTGCCCCACCTGGTGCACGCCTCCCTGGAGCCAGGAAGCTCCTCCTTGGCCCTGGCCCGGGAGGGAATGTGGCCCGGGAGCGGCAGGGACAAGCCGAGGCAGGTGCCTGGCGGGGCAGCACCATGCTGGGAGAATGTGGGTGAATTCGGAGAGGTTCTGTGCGGCCCAGGGGGGTCTCCGCGTGTCCATAATAGGCCAGCGCGGCCATGGTGGACGGTCGGGGTCTAGGGTCTGGCGTGGGCCTGGGTCCCAAGCTGGGCCCCAGGGCTGTGCTACTTAGGGCTCTCGTTTTTGACCCGAATGGAATTGAATAGTGGCTGGGCCTCAGTGCTCTCCAAGGGGCCCCCCGGGTCCCCCTGGCTGCCCTCCACCGCGTGCATGGCTCTCCCTGTTTCAGAGATGAGGAAACAGGCCCAGAGGGTTTTTACGATAGGTCTTGTTCACCCAGGGCCTGGGAGCCCGGCCAGCCGGGCCCCGTGCCTGTGGGACCTCAGCCCTACTTCCAGGCACGGCCTTACCCAGCTTCCGGCTGGAGCCCAGCAGACTTGCAGAGGGCCCGCTTGTAGCCTCGGGCGTCTGAGCATGGGGCTGTGGTGGGCAAGGCCCCGGAGGTAGGAGGAGCTCCCCCTGGAATTCCTGAGGAGGCCTGGGTGCAGAGGTGGCTGTGGCCGTCCCCATAAGGAACACCGGCTCCCGGGAGAGGCACCGGACGCCTGGCCTCTGGAGCCCCGGGGGGAGTGTGGTCCTGCCCACAGCTTGGTTTCAGCCCAGTGACACTGATTCTGGACCTCCTGCCTCTAGGACTGTGAGAGACAGTGCATTTCTGTTGGGCAAGCTCCCCAGCTGTGGCCCTTTGTCCCAGTAGTCTCAGGACACCACCTTTCGCTGCAGCTAGGACCTCCCCGCCCCCGGTTCCCTTGCTTGACTCTAGGTGGATTTCCCACTCTCCTGGGTCAAAACCAAGTCCCTTCTGCAGCTTTGCTCTGACCGAGCCAGGGGCCTGGTGACCCGGGCTGCACTGGACCCTGATGCCCCCAAGGCTGGTTTGGAGCCCCCACTGGGGCCTTGTCTAACCTGTCTTGGAGGCCGGAACCCCCTGCCCAAGACATGCAGTAGGATGCACGGGAAGGGGGGGGGTCCCTCGGGGTGGGGCGGGGTGCCTCTCCTCAGCCCCACCCTGAGCGGGCTCCCGCGGCAGGCCCAAACCCGTTCCGGCCGGGAGCAGGCACGGGGGCCCGCAGAGCAAGCTCACACAGGGAGCCCCAGTTGTCCCATCTCCCCCGAGGGAAGGGGGGGCAGCTGGGCTCTGGGGGCGGAACATTCCTGGGGAGGCAGGCAAGGCAGGCGTACGTCCTGCCCAGACAGGGGGTTCCCCCTGTTGGTGCCGTCTGGCATGCGGGCTGTGGGATGCTCTCAGGCGCCCCCCTTCCGAGACCTGGAAACTCTGTCCTTCAGCGGAGCCCAGGGGATGAGAGGCTGCCCGTCCCAACCCAGGGAGGCCCTTTTCCAGGCCACTCGCCCCCAGGGCCCTCCGTGAAGTGTACCCATGTGACCAGCCCCCCACACCCGCTGCTCCTGAGCCCTGTGCGGCCGACTCTGGTCCCGCTGGCTTTCGTCGGCCCTCCCGGCTGAGAGGGGAGCAGCCCTGGCCTGTCTGGGTGACACCTGGCTGGGGGGAGGGAGGGTTCTTGGGCTCCTTGGCAGGCAGGGCCTCATAAATCCTGGCTTCTCACAGGTAGCCCGAGGCCTAGGTGGGCCGGCAAGATGAGGGCTAACTGTCCCGCAGACTCGAGGCCCAGGCACCCCCCCCCCCAACTGGGTTTCAGTGGTCTTCCTCTGGGGGGTCTCGGCCTTCATGCTGCACAGTGATCCCCCCATCCTCATGGGCTCCTCTTCCTCACAGACAGGGTGGCGGGGCCCTTCCAGCAGACTCCCAGCAAGGGACTGGATGTGCCTGGGGGACACAGGGCAGATGAACTGCGCCCCCTCCACCAGCCAGAGAAACTGCAGGGGCCCCAAAATGGGTTTGGGGGTAACCAGGTCACCCAGAGCAGCCTGGCAGGGCGGGGGCGGCGGGAGAGGCTTGGGCCCCAGGAAGGAAAGTCCGCTGGCCTCACGTGGGTCTCAGGCTGGGGGTGGGGCTGAGAGGGGAGAGGTTGAGTAGGGTCGGGGGTGAGGGCTGCTCGGGCAGGGGAGGGCAGCCTGGCTCCGGGGCCCTGATGGTTAGGCTGGGGGCCTGGAGTGCTGCCCCTTACCCTTGGAATGTCCACGCCTTCTCACTGTTCCTGCCGCCCTAGACCAGGGCTGCGGGGGCAGCTGGGTCTGTCTGGAGGGCGGTGAGGGGCAAGGGGCAGTCGGGGCTTGGCTGGACGGACTATAGAAAGGCCCAGCTGGGAGCTTGGCCCGCTGGACAGAACGCACATGCTGCCCTCCCGCATCGGGCGGCTGCCTCTCAGGGTCCTGCCTCCTTCCCGGATTGGAAGGCAGCGAAGAATGTAAAGGCCGGGGGCCCCAGCGGGTGCCCCACGTGGTGGTTTCCCGGTGGGAAATCTGCAGCCCAGCTGATGTGTGGCCGGCTTGCTGTGGCCGCTACCCTGCCCTGCTCGCCTGGAGCAACCTGAGGCCCGTCTGGCAAGAAGGCGTGGCTCTGAGGGCCGTGTCCTGCCCTGCGAGGGGAGACTTGGGGGCAGTGTCTCCTGTCCTGGGGGGTCTCCTCCAGCTCACAGCCAGCCGGTGACAGCCCAGGTCCCAGCTGGGTCTGGGAGGCTCGTGTTCATGGGGCCCCTGCCGTATGTGGGCCGGGTGGTTGGCACTCTGCGGTGGGGTCGCCCTGCTGTGGAACCAGGCAGGCCTGGCTCTGGGAGCCTGGAGCCATGTGCCTTCTGTCACCTGCTTCCTGCCTGGGGCTCTGTGGTCCACAAACGACTGCCCAGACCAGGCTGGGCTGGACCTCACAGTCGACCGGAGAGCCCATCGCTGTACCTGGACTGCTGGTGGCTGGGGAGGGTGGGGGGCACGCTGGCCGTGGGGCGTGGGCCCCCCTCGTTCCCCGGGAGGTTGACAAAGGGGCAGCGTGGTGAGGGCTCCTTGCAGTGCAGCACCTGGTCGCCCGTCAGCTGAAAGGGCAGGGCCTTCGGAGCCCTTGCCAGGTGGGGTGGCCGCCCCGGACTCCCCTCCCTTCTGCACCAACCCCTGGAGAAGTGTGGTGTGGGATCCGGCTGGAGGAGGGCTTTTTGCTGCTTTTCTTTTTGTTTTTAATTGGGGTGGAACTCATGTCATGTAAAACTGACCCTTTTAAAAGTGAATGACACGGTGGCATTTAGGTCATTCACACTTTCACGCACCCGCCACCCCTACCTAGCTTCAGAATGTGCTCGTTGCTCCCGAGGAGACCCCATGCCTGTTGGTCCGCTCGCCCCCAGGGACCACCCACCTGCTTTCTGTGTCTGCAGTGGCCTGGCCTGCACGGTCCCTGCAGAGGGACGCCCAGCACGCGGCCTTCACCGTCTGGCTTCCTTCCCCACGGGGAACGTTTCCGTGGTTCGCCCGCATGGCGCGGCCCGTGTGGTGCTCCTTTCCGTGGCTCATCTTCCACGGTGGATGCAGCCGGTGTGTTTATCTGTTTGCCCAGTGCTGGACATCCGAGTCATTTCCAGCTCTGGCTGTTGGGACTTGTGCCGTGACGGACATGCACACACGAGTGTCCATAGGATTCCTGCTTTCGAGTCTTCCGGGCACGTGTGCCCGAGCAGAATTGCTGGGTCCTTTGCCAAATCTGTGTCTCACTTGTAGTGGGAGGCAGTGTTTTCTGCTGGTGGAAGGGTCTTCTCAGGGTGGAGAGGGCCGGGGGCAGGGCACCCTCCCTGTCCTGCAGCCTGGCTTCCTGCTTCCTGTCTCTTCTGCCACTACCAGCCACTGGCAGCTTTGGGGAGGGCAGGGTGCCCGGGGAGGGACTTGGTGAGAAGGAGCAAGGGACGGCCAGTGTTTCTGAATCGGCGTCTATGTTGCACGCTCACAGGGGCCTGGCTTGAGGGCCAGAGGCAGCCTCCCTCCAGAAGATGCGGATAGTGACTCCCACCCCAGGAGGAAGCCCAGTGTCCCTGGACGGACGCCGGAGCCCGTGGAAGAGCTGCCACGCCCGCTGTGGGTTGGGGGCACCGCTGCGCTGCTTGAGTAAGAGGCCAGGGTCTGGGGACCCGTGCTTCCCGAGCGCTTGTGATGCTCTCTGCCAGCGTCCGGACAGGCCCCAGCTTCGGGCGAGGGCTTGTCTCTGAGCAGGCTCCAAGCAGGGCCAGGACCTGGCCTAGGACCTCCCACCCCGCCCCTGAGACACGCCGGATGGAGGGGCCCATGTGGTGCCCCACCTACTGGGTTGCGAGATGCACCCCCAGACTGGCTTCGTGAGCGGGAAGGGCAGGGAGACCTGCCCAAGTAAAGCTCTGGTCCACGCATGACAGGCCAGAGCTGAGCGGGGCCTGGGCTGCAGAGAGGAGTGCAGGCTGCATCGGGTCATCTGCTGAAATTCGGCTCCAGGGCACCCCGCACTGGGGTCGCTGGTGGTTTGAGGGGTCACTCTGCAAGCAGCCAACCAATGAGGTCTGGGAAGCCTGTTGGCCTGGGCCCACACTTCCCCGGATCCACTTCTAGAACCCCCCAGGCAGCTCTAGTCTTCCTGCGCAGACCCGGAGCCCTGATAGAGGACAGGCTCCCCAGTGTTGGGGAGAAGCCCTTCCAGCTCCTGAAGCCATCTTTCCTTCCCAGGCTGCTCAGGGGCTCTGGGCCCTTTGCTGCCCGCCTCCCTGTGGCCCCATGGGCCCAGCCCATGCCTGCCCAGTGAGCCGGCCCAGGCCTGGCCACTGCACCAGGGAGGGGCCATTGCTGGCCTCATCCTGCCCCCAGCAGGGCTGTGACCACCCTGGGGTCCCTCAGCTGCCCCCTGGCCCTCTCCATGGGTGCAGTGGAATTTTAAAAAGATGGCCTCAAGAGGGGCAATGACCCCTCCCTGGGCCCTTCCCCCTGCATCGTCCCCTCCCTCTCCTGTGCTGTCCCCCTGCCCAGGATGCTGAGGTCCCTTGTCTGTATCCTTGGCCTCCAGACACGTGCACAGCAGGGGTTCAGCAGGGGGAGCCCACTGACTCTGCCCCTCTCTGGCTCTGGTCAGGATCACCTCCTGCTCAGTCTGGGCTGCTGTTGCCTGAGGAGGGGCCTTGGGGAGGGCCAGCCACCTGCCCCTCCTGTTCTCTCGAGGACTGTGATGTTTGTTTGGTGTTTGCTGAGGGTGTCCCACGGCCCCCTGCGTGCTGGCCTGTGCCGGGCACAGGGACCCCAAGACCAGTGGGGTCCTGTCTCCGTGCTGAGGATGGCATGGTCCAGCCACAGGTGGACACAGGTGCCTAGCAGTCTGCCTGACGCCGAGCCACACGGGGCTCAGCCCGGTCAGGGAGTGGGGAGCTTTCTGGGGGTTCTGGAGCCAAGGTGTGCTGCCAGGGGCATGGATGCAGCCAGGTGCCTCCGGGACGCCATCCAGAGTGGCAGGCAGAGACAGACAGCAGGTGCCCATCATGAGTGCCAGGCCAGCACCCAGGCCTTTTTCTGTGGGTGTGAGGCGGCCAGTGGGGTCAGGGTGGGGTGCTGGCGGTGGTGCCTGGTGCTCCTGTGGCCACGGGTGCTTGGCCCCCGTGGACCCAGCGTGCCAGCAGCTGTGAGGGAGCTCCTGCAGTCCACAGCCTGCCTGCCTGGCGGCTTGCCTCCCTACCCCCCACCGAGCAGCCCCACGGTCAGGACAGGCCCCGGAGCTTCTCTGCGCACCTCCCACCTGGCCCACTCCTTGTCTGCAGGACCTGGCCGCTGCGCTGTCTCCCCTGGCCCACGCTGACTGCTGCCCTGGGCACCCCGGCTCTGATCCCTGGGCTGGGCTGACCTGTGTCTCGTCCTGCGTCATGCTCTAGGAATTCCCAGAAAGTTCCTGCATTAACCTCTGCAGGCCTGGGCTGATGCTTGCCTCCGGGCAGTGGTGAGGAGAGTTCTGGCCACGGCCTTTGCTGTGGGACTGTGGCCGGCTGTAGCCTCAGCCCGACTCGGGCTCTTGCAGGGACCCTTCCAAGCAGGTGCAGAGATGATGAAGCCATTCGGGGAGGCTCAGCCTTGCTGGGAATGCCAGCACGGGGGCTGTCTGAGCACCAAGCGTCTGGGAGAGGGGCTGCTCCCTGTGTGGCCAGGAAGGGCCTGGTGCTTTCTAGAATTGGCTCCCTGTGGGCCATGCTGGCACCTGGCCATCCGTGGCCTGTGGCACATTGGGGTCTCTGTGTAGTCTGTGCCTGCCTCTGGGTCACATTCCCCAGACACCAGGGGAGCTCGGCCTTTGGCCTTGAGAGGCCAGGAGGAGAGCAAAACCCCTCTCGGACCTCAGATGGGCAGCACGGGGGTGGGGGTGCTGGGGGGCAGAGGAGCCCGCTCCCCCCCACCCCCGTACCTCATACATGTCCCTCCCTGTTGGCAGCTGTGGCTCCGTAAGGTCTCCGGCAGGCCGGGACTAGGAGTGTGTGGGGCAGGGATGCGGGTCTGGGGGCAGCTGTGAGGGGCCCCTCCTGGCCTCAGAGCGGGGGGAAGCCTAGTTTCCCTGGAGCACTGACCGTGGGACCAGAAACCACGTGCATGGGCCATTCTCGTGAGGACCCAGAAACGCAGGTGTGGCTCCTTTACGGGGGAGCAGGGCCACTCCTGCACCGAGCTGTGCCTGCATGGCCTTCCCGGAAAGTCTCTCTCCAGTGCCGCGGGACAGACCGCTTGTCCTGGCGGAGAGACCCAGGTACACGGGCCTCCCTTGCTGCTGGACGGGCCTGTCGGGTGTCCCCCTCTCGTGGGGCCTGTCTGCAGGGGGAGCTTTGTCCCTCTCTGCTGGTCCGTGCCCTCTTGTGGCCTCTCAGGTCTGGGCCTTGGGGTGGGCCATGGCTGGGAGGGAGTTCCCCGCCGCTCACCAGTGTCCCCCCGCCCCCACAGACGTGGATGAGTGTGCCAGCGGGAACGGGGGCTGTGAGGACCAGTGCTACAACACCGTGGGGGGCTTCTACTGCCACTGCCCCCCCGGCCGCCAGCTGCAGGGAGACGGCAGGACCTGCCAAGGTAGGCCCCGGGCCCAGCCCCCCCGTCGCCCACTGCCGCCTCCTACCGCCATGGCCCAGCCTCAGCCTCGCACCCCTGCCCCTGTCCCTGGGGCGCCACCTTCTCGGTCCCCTGGGCTGCCCCGAGTGGTGCCCCGGTGTTGGGGTCCTCTCTGCCCTTTAGGGCATCCACGTGTCTCTGAAAATGAGCCCCGGGGGAATCAGAGAACCTGATGTGGTTGGGGGGCCCCAGGGCTGTGCTGGGGGAGATGCAGCTGGGGAGGGAGGTGGTGGCCGGCCGGCCCAAGCACAGGCCGTTGGGAGGGGGGCATGTACCTGGGCAGCATGTGGCGCTGGTGGGCACCGCACCCCGACTAGGACTTGCTGAGGCCTGGGCCAGAGGTGTTGGCCAGCCCTGGGCAGACTCTCTCCCTCAGCCCCGAGGTTGCTGGCAGGCTGTCAGCAAAATCAAGAACAGGCAGAAGATTCCCTGGGGTAGGGAGGGAGCAGGACAGATGGAAGCAGGGAGAAGGCAGGGGATGGAGGCCGGTGCTACCCCCCCAGTGCCCTGTCATACTCCTTTGTCTGCTGCAGCCCCCACCTGACCCCTGACCCCAAGGCCTGCTCTGGCAGCGTGGGCCCCTCTGAACACAGGCCCATCTGGTCGGCAGCATCTGTCCCCTTGCTTCACATTGGACTGTTGTCCCCTCTCCATGTCCCAGAATTCCTTTCCAGAGAAGAGCACTGTCTCCAGCTGTGTCAGAGGGCCAGGCAGGGCACAGCCTGCCAGGCTGGGGTCTGGGGGTGCAGGGGTCTGTCCTGGTGGAGGTGCTCTGCCATATGGAGGGGTCCCTGTGCTGAGTCTCCTTTCCAGCGTTTTCATGGCCAGAAGGAGGCTGGAGGGAGGGGAGCGATGGTAGCAGGGACAGGGGTCCTGTGCCTGACAGGAAGGGCCGGTGAGAGGGGAGCCCAGCATCTCCACGTCACCCACCCAAGTCCTGGCTTCGGCCTTGGTTTCCCCTTTTGTGAAATGGGCCCCCTTGGGATGACAGAACCCACGGGGTCTGTACCCCCACCCCAGGATGCACAAAGTGCAGGGGGAGTTGGGGCAGAGAGGAGCGCCTCCCCAGACAGGGGTGAGGAGGGTGGCCCTGCTGCTGACACCCTCCCTCCCGCCCAAGCCCCCGCCCCACTCATGCCAAAGCCCATCGACACTGTAGAAATACAGGGCTGGAGGTTTGGTGCCAGTGAGGAGAGCTTTGGCAGCCGTGGGAGAGTCCCAGGGGGTTTGGGGACCGTGTTTGCGATTTCCCCCCGGCAGCATCGTGCAGTGCCTTCGGAACTAAGTGGCTGAACAGGTGCCTCCTCCCCTCAGAGCCTTGTGTACCCCTCCAAGCCGGGAGCAGGTGCTGCTGTAGTGAACGACCCTAGGGGCCCACAGCGTGCCAGGCCCAGGGCGGAGTGCCCTGAATGCGTCAGCTCCCCTGCCAGCCTCCCCGGCCACCGTGCGCCCCCAGGGTGCCCACGTGCAAGATACATGCTGCTTCCACTGAGGTTCTCCCCGCTTCACCCCAGGTGCCCACGGAGGATCCTGGTCCAAGCCCCCATCTGCTGCTGGCACACTGCCCAACCTGACCGGGCCTGGCCCGTCCGGTCCTCAGCTCTGCAGCGGGGTCTCCAGCCTCGGGAAGCAGGCTGGTGCACAGATTGATGGAATCAGGGCCCCCACCACAAGGGGCTTTCTAGCCCAGGGGCCTCCCAGATGGGGACTGGACCTTGGTTTTCCCATCCTGACCCTTCTGGTCCTCGGCCCCTAGAGCTGGGCAAGCAGCCCTAACCCCTTGCCTGTGTCCAGGAAGCCCTGGGGCAGATGCTGAGGCTGCTCCACACTTGGGGGGTCTTCTGACCTGTGCTCTGGGCTCCCGGTGCTGACCTGGGGCCCGGGGACACATCTCTAGGTCCTTGGAGATAAGTCTGCAATCCAGCCACTGGCCAGAGCCCTGCACAGAGCCAGCATAGCACAGGGCCTGCAAATGCAACCTCCCCAAGTTCCTTTGGGAAGGTCTGGAATCCCTTAATCCACCAGGTCCCAAAGGGCGGGCCAGGCCGCCGCCATCTGGCAGAGCTGTCCAAGGGCAGCACCATGGACAAAATGACCGGGAGGGAGGATAGGCTGGGGGGATTGGCCTCAGACCCTGCGTCCGACAGTGCTGGCCCTTTCTTCCCCACCCGGGCCCCTCCCTGGCCTCGGCCCCTGGGAGTTTGCAGACCCCTAGCCCTGCGTGTTTGGGATGGCTGGAGCCCCGAGTCACCGCGCGGCCGGCAGCCGAGAGCCAAGCGCCTGCTGTGTTTTCTCTGTCCCCCTGCCAGCCCAGCCCAGCCCCCCTGAAACTGCAGCTCCGGCCAGCAAACAGGACTGCTGGGGCGGCCGGTGGCCGTGAGCGAGCAGAGCCGGCAGGACATCAAGATGTTACCTCCAAGGGAAGGACGGCTCTGCTCGCTCACACGTAGGGTGGTGCGCCCCGAGTTGACGGTGGGGTGAGCCCAGAAACCGCTCGGAGTGATGAATGGACACTATAAACCCCTGAGCGCTGGCACGGGAGCCTGGCTGGAGGGCTTCTTGGCCCTCGCTCTGGGAGTGCGGCCAGGCCCGTGTGCTTGTCATGTTCTGGGACACCGTCCTGGAGCAGGAGCCGTGAGCTCGGGGAGGCCAGGAGATGCGTGAGGCTGCACGCCTGCTGCTGCGTCTCTCGCTTCCCAGGGCGCCGTCTCTGGCACGTGTCAGCCCCACCCCCAACCTGTGGGCGGTGGGTTTAGGGAGGCAGCAGGCCCTGGGGAGAAACGCGGGCTCCCCCATAAAACTCATGCCCTGGCAGCCCGGGGGCCCTGAGCTCCTGTCCAGGACTGCCCCACTGTCCATGCCAGCGCCTCTGGAAAGGCCATCCCGGCACCAGGCTTTGGTGTCCACCAGGCCCACGGTGAGCCTCAGCTTAGTACCTTGGGTGACTCTGAACCTTAGTCTCTTTTTCCAGGAAGTGAGGCTAAATTTTGCCTCTCTGGGAACTGCAGCGGCCCCAGGGAAGTGTCTCGAGGGCCCTGGCCCAGCCTCTGTGCAGGCTCCCAGCCCCAGGCTGGCTTCGGCGGGAGGGCCGATGTGGAGAGAAGGGCTGTCCCAGCCAGAGCTGGACTGTCCTCCACCTGGCCTCGGGGCACTTGCTTCTTGACTAGGGTCTTCAGGGACCAGGCCCTGGGGTTGGCGAGACTACACCGAGGCCGGGGGGGGGCGGTTCCCAAGACCCCCTGGCAGGTCTCTGCCCCACCCCACTGCTGGCTGTTGGGTACGCGGTCCCGAGCGCCCCATCCGGAAGATCCAGCTTCACGCTAGGCCAGATGGTGTGGCCTGAAGACCACAGTGACATTGTAACCGCGGGGGGAGGTCTCGGTCCCACTCCCAGGGGAGATGAGGCTGCTCTTTGGAGAGTCAGGCTGTCTCCCGGGTGGAACGTGAGGCCTACAGGCCGGCTTTCCCACGGCGGGCAACCCGCGGTTCCCACCGCTCTGACCCCCCTGCTTCCAGGAGATAAGGGAGGCTCTGGGGAAGGGGCAGCGGGGGCTGCCAGGCAGGGGCTGTGCAGGGAGCGGGCTTTCTCCGGTGGAAGTCCTTCTCGAGAACAGCTGGTTGTTTCCTGGGGGTGCTGGGCATGCCCACCCCGGCTTCTTGGTTCCTCGTTGGCTGTGGGATGGCCGGGCAAAGCTGGGGTCTGCATCGGGATGTCTGTGAGAAACCCGTGGGGGCCTCGAGGCCTCGAGACAGTCACGGTGTCCCTGCACCCAGCTCCCGTGGGCCCAGCTTGGGCATCTGCACGGAGCAGGCGGTTCTATGCACCCCTGGGCCCCGGGCGACACAAAGGGGACCTGCTGTGAGGCACGTGTGCTCGGAGTGGTATGGGCACGAAGCAGCCTCTGTAGGCCTTGCCTGCCCACCCCCGCCCACCTCGGCTGTGGCCATGGGCTCCAGGCCTGTCTCCCTCCTGGGCAGCAGCTGGACAAGGGATTGTCTCTCACTCCCACTCTGCCTGGCCGGACTCCTGGCCTGGCCTCCACTGGCCTCCAGGAGATGGCTGCAGGCTCTTGCCATCCCGAGGGAGAGGCAAGAATGTGGGAAGTGACAGGCCTAGATTAGGGACCTCCAGGGCTTGGGCTCTGGGCCGGGAGGGCCACGGGCTGACCAGAGCCAGCTGTGCTGGCCTTTGGCGGTGCCCTGGGGGTGTGTGGCCGTGGGAGCTGCTGGGGACCCTCATTGTGGCACCCGGGGAGCCTGACTGCCCTTCCATAGGCCCTTCATGGGGGTGAGGGGCTTTCTCTGACCCCCCTCCTGGGGTAATCCTTGGTTCCTCCAATGGCAGGACCACCGCCTCCCACCCCCGCCCAGGAAAGTCTTGAGGGAGCGTTAATCCCTGGAAGGACTTCTGCATTTCCCAGGACAACCCTGCTCTTGCTGGATCAGAATGGGAAGGGTGGCGGGAACTGTCATGGTAAGGGTAAGAAGGATGCCTTGTCCAGCCCACACCGCACGCCAGGCTGGCTCTGTTGTCGGGGCTCAGGCCACCCTGGGCTCACACAGTCGGGGGGTGGGGAGTAAAGCCCAGAGTGACGTCCTGGGCACTCAGCTCCGTCTGGGGGTCCCCATGCTGTCTGCTCTGGCTTGCTGGCTTCTAGAGCTGGTGGGGCTTCTGTCCAAGCTGGCAGTGCCTGGCATGTGGTGGGCGCCGGCAAATATCTGTGGAGTGACCTGCACGTACGGATGTGGACACCGGTACGGGAGAGGCCGCCTGGAAGGCTCGTCGTGCGCCCGTGGGCCTCGGAGCTCAGCGGGCGCTCGGGCCTTCTGGTCGCAAAGCCCCTGCGTCGTACCTGCGAGGGCCTGGTCCCCTGGCCGCCTGTCCTCTGGACACAGGTGAGCAAGCCCAGCCGAGAACCGCGATCCTTCCAGGCAAGATGGCTACGTTTGTTCCTCTATGAGCAGATGCTGACGGGTATGCCCGTGGTCAAGGCCAAAGCAGGAGAAATGATTGTTGTCACCATCAGCAGTCAGAGCCTGCTGGTGACAGCCTGCCCCGCGGGCCTGCCCGACCCCCTGAGCCCAGGGCACAGTGCAGTTTTCCAGGCGGAGACCTCAGATGGGCGGCCTGCAGGTGCCGACGCTGCTGAGCCCCAGGTGCCCGAGGCCAGCGGTAGGGCCTGTGAGTGCAGGCCTAGCTGCAGGGCAAGAGCTAGATGCGGGAGCTGGGGAGGCCAGGGTCCGACCCCTGAGCCCTGCCGTACCACAGGCCATGGTCCTCACACTCGGGGCTCGGCGAGAGGAGGTGGTCACGTGCTACCAGGGAACCCCACCCCGCTGTGGGGAGGGCACAGCACAGGAGTCAGCCCGGATGTTGTCCCCAGCCCTGGAGGCTTCCACCACAGAGCAGGGGGCCTGCTGTGTGGGGCGGCCACTTCCACCTGCAGTCATGGTGGTCCAGGGCCTTGGCTGCAAGGCTGGGCTGTTGCGGGTGGCAGCGATGTGAAGCTCGCAGGGGCCGTGTCAAGCCAGTCTGGGAGAGTGTGGACAGCAGCCCCTCCTAGCCTCGCTCCTGGCGGGGGGGGGGGGGCTCCCACACCAGGCCTGTCTCTGCCTGGCAGGTGGGAGAGGTCTTCCCCTCTGCTTCTCCCATCTTTCACCCCGGCTGATTGGGTCCCTTCCCTGTGAGTTTCTGCTTGTCCTGAAGGCCTCTTCCCCCCAGTGTCCAGCCCCCTGATTGGATTCTCCAGCCCGCGGCTCTGTCCCTGCCTGGGCAATGCTGGCCGCCCCTTCCCGACCCTCCCTGCCTCTTCTCCAGGCATCTGTGGGAGGCAGGTCTGGGCTGAGCCTCCTCTCCGGTCGTGCCCCACTGTTCTGGACCCCGCTGGGCAGCTGGGCTTCTGACCCCACCCTGGCCTCAGCCAGACCCAGAATCCCATTGACAAACCTTCCTTGCTCCCTGCTCCCTGGGCTCCTGCCAGAGCAGCTGTGAGAGTGGGCAGCTGCACCAGAACTCAGGGCAAGACCCCAGGACTAGTGCATCTTTCATGAACAGACCTCGGAAGAGGGTATGGATGCTTGGAGTCGGGGTTCATGGCTGTCTGGGTCAGAGCTGGGGAGTCCTCTGGGCTCACTTGTCCCTCTGCATTTCACGTGGACGGTGTCTGGCCCTGAGCTCAGGCTGTGCACTGAGTACTTGCGGCCTCGAGTACTTACGGTGTGCCGCTGGGGCCTCAGAGGTGGGAGGGGAGGTGGCCAACCCTGCCAGCTCTGGGCTCAGGCAGGGGAGCACACATGCTGGCTGGCCCTGGACACTGACTGGCTGAGCTCACTGCCACCCCTGTGACCACAGCGTCCTGTAGTCGGGTTTGGCCTTCGGGTGGGGAAAGCACAGCAGGAGTGACCTCCGGGGCCCAGCAGGCTGCCAGGATTGTTGCATGTGGGCCTGGTGATGCGTTTGGCCGTCGATGTGCTGGTTGGTTCTGGCCATCTCTCTGGGGTGCCTGCTGTGGACCAGGGCCTGGCACACGGCTTTGGCCAGACTCCCTGCCGGGCATGCTCCCCTCCCCAGCCTTTCCTGCCTCTGCACCAGCAGCCCTGCCCCTGCCCCGATGTCCTCCGGCGAGCCGGTAGGCACCCCTGTTCCCTTCCCCACTACCTGACCCCAGGCTGGCTTGGCACCTTCTCCAGGAAACCTCCCTGTCGATCAGTCATCACCATCTCCTCTCCTCTGAGTGCATCGTGGGCTCCGGGGCCGTCCGTGTGTCCCTGGCAGCTCAGTGTCCTCAGTGACAGCCAGGCCTCGGGGGCTGAGCCTGAGGTGTGGGCTGTCTGCATTCACTCAGGCGCCCCCAGGACTAGACCTGGCCTCCCCTCAGCCTTCGCACGATGGCCGGGGAGTGAGGCCAGGCAGCCGGCAGCCCCGGAGAGGGCCTCGTCACACGCACACACGCATGTGCACTCGTGCGTGGGAGGCCTCCGCGCGTGCCTCCCGGGCCACACCAGGCCCCGGGCTCTCTGGCGTGGTGCCGGCACCTAACGCCCCCCAAGCTGGCTGGTCCCCCAAGGAGCGTGTGTGACCGAGGCTGCTCCGCCTTGGGTTCTCCAGGGGGGCCCATGTGTGAAGGGGGGGGCGCCCTCATTTCTGCCCGGCCCCAGCCAGGGGCAGCTGCGCTCAGGAATGGCAGCTGCGCTCTCGGAAACAACCATGGTTTTAATTTTCTTTGCCTCTGCTTGGGTGAGGAGTCCAGCCGGGTGATGGGTTTACCATGAGGCTGGTGCTGGGACCAGCTGGCTCCCTGCTCCTGCAATAAACTCAGGCAGCGGCCTGGGGCTGGGCGGGGTGGGGGGCCACGGGGCACGGGGGAGGGGGGCGGGCGCTCTGCGCGCAGGCAGGCTGGACCGCGTGTGGCCCCAGGCTGAAGACTGACCTCCTGCTCGGGGCTGGGCTCCCACCGTCAGGGTGGAAACAGCCAGGCAGGCGCTGGTCACCTGAGGGACCGGAGGTGGCCAGGAGGACTTTTGAGGAAGAGGAGCCTGATAGAAGCCTCCGTCCAGGCCCTTCTGGCTCTTCTTTCCTGCCACTGGGGTGCTGTCGGGGGCTATCTGGTCCCTGGCCTGTTGTGTTACGGTCCCGGTGCCCGCTCTGCCACCTGCTCTTTGTTGCCCCCCCCACCACCACGAGGGACAGGGGATGCACCCGACTTCAGCAGCAGGGGAGGGGACCGACCAGAGGTGCTGGCCGAGCCGAGCCTGGGCCCGGAGCCCCTGGGGTGGCCTGTCCTCCTGTGAGCGGGCATGGCCTGGCCTCAGCCCCTGCCCAGCGCCCGGCGCCACGGCTCCCTGTGGGTGCTCAGCGCCTGCTGCCCTGCCGGAGCCTGCTCTGCCAGTGGACCTGCATTCTCCAAGTCTGGGCACCTCGGGGTCCTGGGCAGCACCTTCGGGGGGCTTCTCCGGGTGCCACCCCTGTCTCTCGCACCCCTCTGCCTGCGGATGGGTTAGCTCCTCCGGAGGCGTGGGGACCCGGGA
Organism: Ursus arctos; assembly: GCF_023065955.2. Classification (NCBI taxonomy): domain Eukaryota; kingdom Metazoa; phylum Chordata; class Mammalia; order Carnivora; family Ursidae; genus Ursus; species Ursus arctos. Next base: position 2,042,015 of record NW_026623008.1, on the reverse strand, counting down.
GTGCCCAGCCCGATGGGAGGGTCCAGACCTGCGGATTCCCCCTCAGGGGCCAGACAGGGTGCTCAGGCCCAGCGCTCAGGGGGAAGTGTGGCCTTTGTGGGGCGGCACAGGGCCCTCACCCCAGCCTGGGTCCTGGCGAAGGAGCCCAGTGGCCGCCCAGCTTGGAGAGGAAAGCTGGAGCCGGCCCGGCGGGTGGGGGAGCGGCTCCTTCTGCTGACACACAGACATTCCGCCGGGCAGGGACGCCCAGCCCGCATTTCCGCATCGAGAAAGCATTTCCCAAACAGCTTCCAGACCCCACAGCCGCGGGCCTGGATGCGCTTGGCGGCACCAGGGCGGGGGTGGGGGCAGTGGGGCGGCTGTGGGCACTGTCTTCACGGCTGGTGGCGTTCTGCCCTCGGTGGGCCGCTCCCCACATCGCCGTGCCCGAGTCCTCCTGCCTGGCCCCCGGGATGGAGGCCCAGAGCCCGCCGCAGCCCCCTGGTCCTTCAGGGTCACGCTGCTGGAGCTCATCCCATACCTTGCGTTGTCCCGGGCCCTGAGGACCTCACTGTAGCCCTCAGTTGGGTGGGGAGATGTTGCTGGTCCCCAGAACTGTCCTGCCCACTGTACAGACAAGGGGTCCTGGGACTCAGCCTGGGCTCTTCAGGGGGCCTGGACCCCACGTCTGTGCTCTGCCCTCGTCAGCCCCTGCCCCGGAGGGCTGTGGGAGTAAATGACCCCCACTCAGGCTGGGATGTGAACTGGAGTCCACATCCTAGGGTGGGGGCTGCCCTTAGGTGGGACAAGAGGGCCTGAGCCGTGCTCCCTAGTCAGCTTATCAGGGGAGGTCCTGGGGTTGGGGAGGGGGCCGTGGGAGTACTGGGGAGATGCTTATGTGGGATAGGGACAGTCCTTAGGTCCCTTGGCTCTTCTCAGGCTGGCGTGGCTGGGCTCCAGGATGCCTTCTGGAGCGTGACTTCATCCACCGTGGAGCAGGGAGGCTGGGTCCCAGGATGCCACCCTCTGAGACTCAGCTCTGGGCATTGCATGGGTCTCGCTGCTCGGCCTGGGGGCAGGGGATCAGGTGTGCAGACCTGGCCAACAGCTTGCATTGACTCTTATAGACTCTCAGTGAGGCAATGTCCCCATCAGCTTACCCCGTCCTCATACACGGTAGGTCTGTGATTGCCTTGCCTCATTACAGACGGGGAAACAGGCACAGAGGTCCATGCCCCTTGGTAGCAAAGCTGGGGGCTGGGCATGGGGAGACCAGCACTGCCCCACGGAAGTAGACTGTGAGTCAAGCCAAGAACCACGTGTGTAGTCTTAAGTTCTCCCGAAGCAACACTAAAAATATTAAGAAATTGGTGAAATTGATATTAATAACGTATTTTATTTAATGCCACATATCCAAATAAAACCATTTAAATGTGTAATTAATATAAAAAGGATTAAGGTGATATCTCACTTCTGTTTCATACTGAGAAAGTGCTGTGTTTTACGAGGACGGACGACAGCTCATGTGCTCAGGGGCCATGGGGGCTTGTGCCCCCCACCCCCGTGACACAGGACAAGGCAGAGCCCTTTCCCAGGGCGGGCAGGACGTGGGGGGCTGCACGGAGACGGAGGCTGGTGTCCCCCGCTTCCTGTCTTTGGTTCTTCCTCCTCCCATGGCCTTGGTCCTGAAAGAGGTCAGAGTAGAGTTTGCATGGGACTTAGTGATGCTTTGAGGGGTCTCTGCAGGGCCTTCACCCCAGAGGGGTGCCAACGGAGGAACCCCAGGTCCCGTGGCCCAACGGTGAGGGTGATCTCTGAGTCAGAGCTTCTGATGGTGTCCCTCTGCCCCTCCCTGGGAGACACAGCTTGTCTCCACAGCCTCCTGTCCCCCCTGCCTCCTGGTGGTGGCTGCAGACAGGGGGACCCTCGGGTTTCTCTTAGCACTGGTGTGTGAGCTGTTGGAAAGTGAGATTTACATCGCAGGAATGAACTGCTAGCCGACGTGGGAGGCACTGTGCCAACAGCGATCTGACAGCGTGCCCATCAGGGAGACTTAGGGAAGCTCCCAGGGTGAGAGGCTGGAGTTTAAGGGCTGCTATGCCGTTCAGAGGGAGGACAGGACAGGCTCACCCAGGAGGCCGTGGCTGACGGGCAGGCAGGCCCCAGGCAGGCCTGTTTCTGCCTTGCTGGGTGCCTGGCAGGCAAGGGTCCAATGGGATGGGCTGGCCTCTACACTGCAGGCAGGACTGGGCAAGGTGAGGTGGTGCCTCTCTCCCACGGGCTTGATGTTGCCCCCTGGGACCCTGCCCACAGGTGGGCCTTGGTCCCAGTATTGACCTGGAGGTGGAGGGCCGGCCTAAGCAGGGTCCCAGGGGTGAGACCTCCGGGGGTCTGCATGGGGCTGCAGGTCAAATGCTCATGAGGCCTCTGTGCATAGGTTCTTATGATGCTGCCCGCTCCAGGCAAAGCTAGAGCCTCAGGCTGTGCCCTTGAGCAAAGTCGGGGTTCAGGGGCCAGGAGCTGGATGTGCCTCCAGGGCTAATGGAGCCTGACACCAGGGCTTGCTGCCCTTGCTTGGGTGTCCATTTTTGCTCTGCTGCAGGGGTGCAGGGATCCCCTCGCCCAGACTCCCTCTAGGTGCCAGCCCCTGTCCAGTGGAGGACACAATAGTGCGGGGAGCTGGACACCAGGCTTGGGGGCTGCAGGTGTCTTTACCCCTGGGGTTTCCACTTCGGTGGGTTGGACTCAAGGGGCCTGGCTCCCCATCCACCTGACACTTGACAGAACCCAACCCCACAGATTGTCTTTCCAAAGCCCTGAGCAGCATTACCAGGGTGGCCTCTTTACTGCATGGGGGTCTTCCGTGGGGGTGCTGGGAACGTATGCGTTCGGCGTGGCTGCACATGTCCGTGCAGGGTCTCGTGTGTGTCACGTGCGTATTTGCACACGTGGGTCTGTTTGTGCACGTGTCCCTGTGTGTCTGCCCGAGGGGTGCCTGTGTGCGTGCGCGCGGGTCTGTGTCCGGGTGCCAGAGCGCGCGCCGCGCCGCGCCGCGCCGGAAAGCGCGGGGCGCGGGCTAGTGCACTGGGGGACCAGGGCGGCCCGCGGGGGAGGGGCGGGGGCGGGGCGCGGCGGGGGCGGTCTCTCCGCCTCGAGGATTTGGCCTTCACCTGCGGGGGGCGGAGGGAAAGCCGAGAACATAAAAGCGAGGGGCGGGGCGCCGGGCTCAGAGCGCGGCGGGGACGCTGGGGTGCGAGCCGCTGGCTGACGGGCCATGGGAGCGTCCCGCGGCCGCGGGGGACTGGCGGCGCTCTGGTGCCTCGGACTCCTGGGGGGCCTGGCGCGCGTCGCGGGCACGCACTACCGCTACCTCTGGAGGGGCTGCTACCCGTGCCTCCTGGGCCAGGCCGGCTACTCCGTGAGCGCCGGTGACCGGAGGCCAGGTGGGCGCTGGGCGGGCTCTGCACGGGGGTGGGGGGGCGGGCGCCCCGCTCCGCCGTGGGCTCCCTTTGCACCTCTTTTTGAAGCTAGCGCCCAGGCGGCTGGCTGACAGCGCGGAGGCTGGAGGGAGCAGGGCGGGGGCCGTGCCGCTGCCGGCCGCTTCCTCTGGGACAGGGCCCTTCCTCCCTGAGTCATCGGACCTTCCGTCCCCTCTCTGGCCCGGCTGCAGGGTCTGCTGACAGCTGAACGGTCTCTTGACCAGAGGGAAGAGAACAGCCCCTTGCATTTGCCTGTGGCACGGGGTGGGGTGGGGCATTTCCCAGGCCCTGGCAGCTCCGGGGGAGGTGGGGGTGTCAAGCAAGAAGGCAGGCTCAAGAGAGCCCTCTGGGGTCCCTAAGTAAAGTCTGCCCTTCCAGAGTCCCCAAGCTTTGGGGGTGTGGTCAGCCCAGGAGGACCCCAGCAGGTCATGGAAAGCGGATGCACCCTTGTCTGTGTCCATCCTGCCTCTCCCTGCACTTTAGATCTGGTGCGCACGCTGGGCCAGCCTCCCCTCGGTAGCTCCTTAGAGCTTGGGGCCGGTCATCCTCAGGAATGGGAGGCAGAGGTGGGGGCCAGGGGAGTCCTCACCGGGGTCACAGCAGGGGCAGGGCGCTCCCCTCCAGGCTGTCCCCGGTCCCTAAATGTGGCTCTGTGTCGGGCACCTGGTCTTCTTGGAGGTATTGGCCCTGCTCTGCTGTCCCCTGGGCCATGCCAGAGGGCACACGGAGCACTGAGCGGCAGGCCCCTGATGGCGGCAGTACCTGGCTTTGTCCCTCGGCCAGCTGGGTTCCAGGCTGGGTCCCCAGGGCGTGGGCAGCCTTCCTGTTCGGTGGCTCAGCCAAGGCCAGGCCAGTGCTGTCGCCACACTGGTGGCAGTAAGTGCCCGAGGCTGTGTAGCCTCCAGAGGCTGGGGCTGCGTGGGGCTAGGCTTTGGGGGAGCCCTGGCCCTGCTCTGGGGCCTGCGTGGAGAGGAGAGGACGACGGCCTGTGGTTGATGGGGTGCCATCTCTGGGCATGAGGACCCTGTGGCATGTTTGGGGGAGAGCAGGATTCTGAACTTGAGGACCACGTGAGTGGGCTTCCTGGCAGTGTCCCAGAGAGCTCAGATTTCCGTGGAAGCATGGGCGAGGCTTCAGAAGGGGCTGATTAGGGGGTCTCTGCAGGGGGCAGCTTATTCGACCCCGGCATGAGCCCCTGGCCTGGGAAGCTGATGGAGCATCCGTGGGCTCCCTGCAACATCGCGGTAGGGTGCCCTAGGCAGGAGCTGGGGAGCCAGCCCACTGTCGCCACGGTGATGTGTCAGCACCGTGTGCCGGGGTGAGAGGCAGTTCCCATCACCAGGCCGCTGAAGTCCCGAGCCACACAGCTCAGCTGAGGGCAGCACCGCATGCTCCCGAGGGCCCCTGGCCTGGATGTTCCTTCAAATAGCTTGGCTCCGGACCTGCTGCTCCTGGGCTCCCAGCTCCTCCCCGTGCAGGCATGACCTGCACCAGACGTGTGGCGGCTGGGCCTCAGGCTGGGGAGGGCAGAGGGGGTTTGCACCAGGCTATTATCCCTGCCCCCGCTGGGTCAGCATGGGAGACACGGGCCTTCAAGCTCTCTTTCAGCTTGGGGGGAGGGTGGGGAGCATCCAGGCTCCCCTCTGTGCTGTCTGGGAGAGTGATATTTTCTCTGTAGTTCCAGGGCCTAAGATGTCAGTGCTCAGTTGGGGCCCTGCTGTTTGGGGTGTCTCAGGGCACCGGTCCCATGCCAGGAAGCACCGCGTGTAGGCAAGTTGGCACGGCCAGAGAGAGCAGGCCTGCAGGACAGGCCCCGGGGAGGCATCCAGCCCCAGAGAGCACAGTGGACCTCACTGGGGGAGTCAGGAGGCCGGGCTGGCCAGAGGCCCCGTGTCTTCCCATCTCTTTCTCCCTGACCTCCTGCCCCCTCCTTTAAGGACCTGGTGATGACACAGGGCCCACCTCAGGATCCTTAACACAAGCCCACCTGCAATGGCCCTTTTGCTCGTAAGCCTCCAGGGATTAGGATGCAACCCTTTGGAGGGCTGTTATTCAGCTGATCCCACTCTCCTTGAAGATCACTGAGCCTGTGGCTCTCAGGTCACAGATGCGGCCACAGTCACAGTCACAGGGTCAGCAGCTCTAGGTGGCTGGAGCCGGCTGAGGACAGCTCTGTTCTTCCCCCACGTGGCTGCCTTGGGAGTGGGGCAGGCAGGGTTAGGGAGCTGGGTCCTGGCTTGCTTCCTGAGTGTCGGTCTCCTCTGTGAAGGGGCTCCAGCAGGAGGTCGGGTGGCCAAATGTCCCGCCGCCCTTCAGCAGGCTTCCCTTGCCCAGAGAGTGAAGGGGGAGGCCTCAGGTCCTTCAGCCTTGAGCTGCCCGCTGTGTCCAGACCCCCACACAGGCTGACAGCACGCGGTGGTGCTGGACGCGGTGGCTGAGTGTCGTTGCACCTGCCAGGCCACCTCTCACAGATCCTGTCCCTGCCAGGGGCAGGTTGCCAATCACCAGGCAGGGCAGCTCCAGGGGCCAGGGGAGAGCTTGGGGCTGCAGTCAGTGTGCCTGCCCCTGCCAAGAGGGGCGCCATGGGAGATGGCTTGCAGACGTGGGCCTATGCATCGTAGCAGGGAGCAGGATTTCTGTCCGCTGGTGTGGACACTTGAATCTGAATGTTCTTTGCGGGCAGCAGGGGGGCCCGAAGAACTGGTCACGTGGGTGGGAGGCCCCGGCTGTCGGGGCAGCCCAGCTGCAGGGGCCCTGCTGGCTGATGGCAGTCTCCTGCCCCAGCATCCCCCGAGTGCTTCTTCCCAGACTGTCCATTCGGTATCCTTGCGGCGCACAGGGCTGTCGGGCTGGCCCAGGGGCTGATGCTGTCTGGGGCTCCCCTTCCGTCCTGGACGGCTTGCTCAGACCTGCCCAGGAGCTGCTGGAGGATGTGGTCCTCCAGGCGGGCTTGGCCCCCCAGCCAGGGGTCTGAGCCGCTCAGGGGTGTACAGCCACCTGAGCCAGCCTCTCCCCCCTCTGGGGGTCTGGACTGAGCCGAGTGTGAATGTGGAGCTGCCGGCTGAGAGCAGGGTTTCCAGAAGCCAGCGTCTCTGCCCGCCTGTGCACCCAGCGTCAGGAGCACAGCAGTGGGCCGGAATGATGCCTGGCAGGGCTGGTCTGGACACTGAGGCTGCCATCCACCCTCCTCAGACAGCACATACCTGGCACATCTTCCCCAAAGCTTCGCTGAGCACCTACTGTGTGCCCAGGGCTATGCTCCCTGCGGTCTCATCTTTACCTCCTCTCTGAGCCCCTGTGGGTGGGTGCTGCCCACCCTGCCCTTCCATCCACTCGCCTCCCTGCTGACTGTCCTGCAGGAGGGCCCTGGGTCCCTCTGTCCCCACCCTCTTGGGGGTTCTGCTGGGGGCCTTTGACCTCTGCCTTCAGGCTGCTTCCCGAGAATCACCTGGCTCCATTCTGAGAGAGCTCCAGGCTGCCACAGGCAGAAGAGAGCCTCCCTGGGTCTTTGGTCTTCTCTCTTAGGCACTTGGCAGGGCCCCGGGGGTCTCCCTGGAGTGGACCTGGCCTGTGTGCAGAGCTGGTCACCTGGAGCTGGTTTGGTGTCATTTCTGGGGTGCCAGGTCCATTCTCAGAGCGCGGGCTGGTGGCGTGGTTCCCGTGTGTGGGAAGCATAAGCTGGTGGGCTGGCGCTGGCCCGGGGGAGCCTCGCCTGTGCCCCACCTTTGGCACCCTTCACAAGTGGGCTCAGACGGCGGGCATTTTCGTTTGGGAGCATGGAAGCTGGGCATTTGCACGGGTGGGAACTGGAGGGTGGAGTCGTGGCTTGTAGATGTTGGAGTGGAACGTCCGTGTGTCCGTCTCCCTGCTTTTGTGGTTGGGGAAGCTGGCTGCTCCGTTGGTGAGGCTGGCGTCTGAGGAGTGTGGACTGGCCCGAGGCCCGGGCCTGGGCTTCGGTCCCCGTGCCTGGTGCCCCCGGGCCCCCCCGTGTCTGCAGTGGCTCCCTTCCTCGGTCTCCATGTTTCCCGGAGATTTGTGTCCCTCCTCGCGCTAGCTCGCACACTGGTGTGTCAGCAGCCTGTTTTTACCACCTCCGTTGTTGCCCAGCCTCCCTGGGGGCCCAGGTTGGTGGATAGAAGTCTGGAGGGAGGGATGAGAGGTGAGGGCAGCCCCCAACTTCTCCGTGCCTCTGCATTCCTGCAGGAGGAGGTGGCCCTCTTGGGGTGCAGGCCCATGGGCCTCCAGCTCTGGGGAGGGTCTTCCCGCCTCTACAGTGCTCAGCTGGGCTCCTGGGGTGGCTCTGCAGGGCCTCTGGGCTGGCCCCATCCTCCTCTGGTCACCACTTTCCTTGGGGCCTGAGGCTTGGTGGGCACGAATGTCTGGCCCTGGTGGTTGGTGGTCTCAGCTGGGAGGTGTTCGCCTGGAAGCAGAGTGCCTGGGACCTCCATGAGGTCCTGTCCTGGGGATGTTGCTGGTGGTCGTCTGTCCCCCGGCGTTGGGAGGCCCCCGGGGGACCCAGGCCGACACCACCCGAGTTTCCCGGGACCAAAACAAATACAACCATGGACGTTTGTTATCGGGCTGTTTTGGAGGCTGAAAGTTCAACATCAAGGTTGCAGCAGCTCCCTCTGAAACCTCCAGGGGAGGACCCCTCCTTCTCCTGTCCTTCCAGCCTCTCGTGGCCCCCCTTGTTCCTTGGCAGTGGCCACCTCATTCCAACCTCTGCCCTCCTGTGTGTCTCGATCAGGACCCTAGTCGCTGGGTTTAGGGCCCCCCTTATCCAGCACGGATAACTAATTACACCAGCATCTTAAGGCCACACCCGAGGCTCTTACTGGATGTGAATTTGGGGGGACATTGTTCCACACTCCTCTCCCTGCCAAAGCCTGGCAAGGGCATCTCATGAGTTGCTGGTTTTTCCCTTTGGGCTCACGGGTCCCAGAGAAACGGCCGGCACGTCCCGAGCGTACTTCTGGATCTGGACTTTGGGACAGAGCTTTAGCTCCAAGTTCAGTCTTGAAAGGCATGAGGAGCGGGGCCTTTCCCGCCTCAGCCCAGTGTCCTCTGCAGCCGCCGTGTTGTCCAGACCACTGCTCCCTGTGTTCTGTCTGACCCCCGGCGCGCCCCACATTCTGGCCACCCCCGGGATGGTGGCTCTTCCCCCCGAGCAGGCTGGCTAGGTGTGAGGGACGGGCCCTGCCTTCTCCCCACTCTGCTCCGGCAAGTGTGGGCTCAGAGCTCGGAGCTCGGGCACCTGGGTGGGGTTCCATGTCCTCAGGGAGGGGGCCTGGCTGGGGTCCCTGGGGCCCGCCCAGGTGGGTACTGGCGGGTAACCCTAGGCCCTGTGTCCCCGTCCAGACGTGGATGAGTGCCAGTTGCACAACGGTGGCTGCCAGCACAGATGTGTGAACACACCAGGCTCCTACCTCTGCGAGTGCAAGCCTGGATTCCGGCTCCATGCGGACGGCAGGACCTGCTTGGGTAAGCACCAGGCAGCCCTGGGAGTGGCTGGCCCCCTGCCTGGGCCCCATGCCACCTCCCTGCCTGGGCTCCTGGCCTCGGCGGTGCCCCCACGCTCCTGGCTGTGCCCACCGGGATGGGGTTGGGCTCCCTGTGCTCCAGGACTAGGAGACGCTAGGGGGCCTGTCTGCTCAGTGGCTGTGTCCTGCGGACTGTGTGCAGCTCCTTGGGGCTCTCGGAGGCCTGTCACGGGCAGTGCGCCCTCCAAGCATGTGAGGGAAAGACTGGGTCCCCAGGGCCTGGCTCCCCCATGCTGAGGCTGAGCCCTGCGACCCTGGGATACTGAGGCCATGTTCCTGGGGGGCCTCTCTTGACTTGGGGAGGAGCCCCTGGGCCACCGTAACGTAGAGGGCCTTCTCAGAAGCTGTGGTGGTGGGTTAGCAGGGTCCCAGGCCTGGGGACCAAACTCAGGGGTGACGTGGGTGCTTGCTGGGTGGCAGGGAGGCTGGTGAGGGCAGGGGCAGGGCCAGCATGAGGCCACTCTTGGCCCACAGAGCTGGGGTTCCTGGGCCCAGGTGCCCCCACCCAGCCTTGGGGAGTGCTGGGGCCTGGCTGTGGCAGGTGGGGAAGAGGTGGCTGAGAAGCGGGACCCTGGCCCCTACTTCCCCTGCAGGGCCTTTCTTCTGTGGGGACTTGATGGAGGTGTCCTGGCCACAGCCTGCTGTCCCCGCAAGCACGGAGGGTCTCCAGGAAGAGAGGGACGGCCCCAGGCGCCCGCTGAGCTGGGGCGTGGAGGGTGGAGGGTCTGCAGGCCAGGGTCTGGTCCCTTGGCTGGCTCTGGGTACAGGGGCTGAGGGCACGGGGCTGCTGTGTCCGGGAGGCCGTGTGGTGGTCGTTCTCTGGGGGGCAGGACACCCCTCGTTTCCACCCCGCAGACACGGAGTGGGCCCGGCGGGCTCCGAGCGGCCTCATTCCTGCACGGCTTGCTGCTCTGTGGCAGGGCGGCCCGCCAGCTCCGGGGGGCCCTCCGGGCACACACACTCTCACATGTCCGGGCGCCGCTCAGGGCGTGAGGCAGCTGCCCCATGGCTTCTCGGGGCTGGGAAGTGGAAACAGATGTGGGAAGTGTTGTAATGTGCTTCCAGGCAAATCTGACGGGTTGCGGCCCCCAGCTGCTGTCTGCTGGGGGCTGCGGAGGGGGCTTCTGGGAGCCTGCTGGTTCACCCAGGCCCCCTGGACATCCCAGAGAGGGGGGTCCCTGGGGGCTGGCCCACGGTGGGCTGGGCTGGGCCTGGTGCCCTCTGCCCCCTCCCTGCCATGGGCTCCCCTGTGCGGGACCTGGGGCTGGAACACACCTCTCCCCGTCTCTCTGGTCTCCCTGTCCGCCGATGATGGCCTTCACTGCGGTGTTGGACGGCAGGAGTGCCCACTGCTGAGGGGGGAACGGACAGGATGAATGCTGGCCTTCCTGGCCACAGGGGAACAGGTGGTGGCCTCTAAGAGTGGCCTTACACTGTTGGCTGAGGGACATTCGGAGGGGCGCCCCTCAGCCTTGCCTTTTCCCCCAGCCCATCCCCTTGCTATGCTGGAGCTCTTCCCAGGAGCCTTCCCTGCGTGGGCTCCGGCCTCCAGAAGTCGTGATCTGTGGCATTTGCTTATTTTGAAGGTCTCTTCAGGGTCTGCTGCCGGGGCTCCTGGGTGTGGTCTGCACAGCCTGGCGGGAGGCTGCTGGGACCTCAGGGTCCCTCTGCCTGGCACCCCAACACCGTGCACCCAGGCGGGCCCCAGGCGGCCTCCGGCTCTCTCGGTGCTGCTGCCCACCTCCTGGCCCCTCCCCATCGCTGGACGTGGTTTCCTCAACGCTGGTGTTTAGCTTCTCTCTCTCTTTCTTGATCGTAACCCCCAGCAGGAGATCTACACCGTACACCGCTTACCTGCACACATCTGGCTCTTTTTGGTGGCTTCTTTGTACCAAAAATTCCTAGGAGCTGACAGCTTGCCAGGGTGCAGGCCGGTGCCTGGGTCCCCCAGGGGAGTCTGGGATTGGGGCGGATTTGTCAGGCTTGGTCCACTGGGAGCTGCCGTTCCTGGAGGGACCTGGGCTTTGCTAGAAACTTCTGGAGTGGACAGGGTTCTCCAGGGAGCTTCTTCCCAGGCAGAGGGAAGTGTCTGCCCATCTCGCTAATGTACCCCTTTTGGTGGCTGAGGGACCCGTCCAGCTGCACTGGCAGCCTTGGGTGTGTAGGCAGGTGTGGCCCCGCGTTTCACATCACGAATGAGGGCTTCCAGGTAGGGGCCTGGTGGAGGGCGTTGCTGGACCCTCCGAGGGCTCTGAGTGGGGTGGAGCTGGACTTCCTGCCAGTTCTCGGGAACTGTGGGGCCCTGGCCCCCTCTCCTCCAGGACTCCCGGGTACAGGACAAGGGAAGAGCTGGGCCTGGTCCGAGATTGGCAGGGCGCCTTCTGCGCTCAGACCACCCGAGGGCTGCAGCAGATGCTTATGGGAGGAGTTAGTACCGGAACCCCCATCCCCCTGGCAGCTGTGAGGCCTGCTGCACAGCTGGGGTACAGCTGCTAGCTGCTCTGGAACCCCTCCCCTGGGGCCTGCTGGGATCCTCTTCTGGGGGAGGGGTGCTGTGCACTCTCCTGGGACTTTTCAGCTGGCAGGAAATGGCCCCAGGCGCCCGCTCCCCTCCAGCAGCTGGGAGGTTGGGGGTGGAGAAGGAGTCCCGGGGAGTTGACCGTTGTTCCTGTGTGCTGTGATCTCTCAGGATGTTGCCAGGTCATGGGGCCCTGAGGGATGTCGGGAAGTCCTCAAAGGAGGCACACTTGGGGGGGGGGGCTTGAAACACACAAGTGGGGCCTTGAAACACTTGTGGAACTTGCCTCCAAGGCAGGGAGAGGACAGGAAATGCACAGCTTTCCCCCAACTCTCCTTTGCAGAAGATCTGGTGGAAATAAAACACAAAAGCGTTTCAATTCTTAAAAATGAGAATTTGCAAGAAGGATTTTGCTATTAGCCCGAGGCCCCCGAGCACCACCCACTTAGCCTGGGCACCAGAGAAGCAGCAGTAGCCCGGCATCGTGGGGCACTCCACTGCCAGGGAGCCTTCCCGGGTGTCCGCCAGACTCAGGTGGGAGGTGCAGGGCCCGGGGTTAGTTTGTCCGGCTTATCACCCTCAGGTCATGGAGCTGGGTTTCCTTTTCCAACTTGGGGCAGTAGGCCTGGGAGTGCTTGGTCAGGTGATGTTCTTGCTTTGCCGGGACACCTCGTAACCCACGGATACCCGCCGCTGGGTGCTGGAGCACCTGGCGCTGGTTTCCCCACCTCCTCTGTGCGGCCGTGCGCTCTGAGCCAGCAGGACACCTGCCCCGAGGTCCCTTCTGGATCCTGCTCTTGGATTTGGATGCTTCTCCCTGTCCCCTTAGGCAAGCGGTACACCAGGGGGTCTCTGTGAGGGAGCACGATATCCCTGGATGCCCTGGGCCTGCCACTTGACAGAGGTGGGGTCTCCGTCTTCCCCCTCCCCTCGGCCTCTGCCCCTATGGCCTTTTGGACTCGCCTCACTCTTCCCATCCCAACACCAGCCCTTGGGGAGGATTCTGGCGTCAGCATGCACTCCCCACCCCCCTTCACCAATGGCTGGAAGCCCCTACCCTGGTTCCCTCTCCTGGGAGTCCCATGGGCCCTGCGGTGCCCACAGCATGGAGGAGGGGCTCCCCAGCTCTGCCTTTCCCTGGGCCTCAGGGGAGTCTCTTTCCCCACCAGGCCGGGGGGTCTGCCAGTGAGGGGGCAGCAAGGGACTGCACAGGGCCTTCTAGCCCTCAGAGGGGAGGCTGTCTGGCCCTGCCGGAGGCCCTGTTGGCAGCCTCTGGGGCTGGCACCAAAGCCACAGGCGGCGGGAAGGTAGAGCTCTCCGGCTCCTCTCCAGACCCCTCCCTGCGAAGCTGCACGTGCAATTCTGAGAACGTTCTCTAGTGCCCCCCAAATCCCGAAGCGGGCTGCAGCTGCAAGAAAGGCGTGTGCCTTCCCAGCCCTGAGGGGGCCATGAGTCTGGATGCGGCGGCAGGAAGGGCAGCCCCACCCCTGAGACGCCCCTGGGAAGTCGTGGCTTTGCCCAAGCCCAGGAGCCCTGCAGTGCAGCCTGCCAGCACCCAGGGGTGATGGGATGGTCACGGTCCAGTCCAGGGGAGCCACGGGCAGCGGTCACCCAGCGGGAAGCAAGAGCAGATGGGGCCATGTGGCAGGGAGGGTTGGAGCTAGGGATGGGGTCGGGGGCTGGGCTGTGTGAACAGCAGCGGGGTGTGCACCCAGGGGCGACAGCAGAGCCTGCGGTTCCTGCCTTAGCTTTACCTCGAGGTGGGTGGTGCTGGGCAGGCGGTGGCACAGCCTGGGTCCTGGGGCCCCCCCTCGTGGCTGTCTCTCCCTGGCTGGGACTTCGGAGCTGTGGTGGCTGGTGGGTGTGTGGTCTGTGATGAGGCTGGTCCAGCCCCTGGCACGTGGGCGAAGGTGGCCACTTGCAGAGCCTCAATTACTCTTGGCTGCCTGCAGCAGGGGGCCCCAGCCGGAGGTGGGGGGCAGGTCAGCACGCAAAGGCAGAGGAGCAGGCAACCCATGCCCGGAGGGATGAGGCGGGCAGAGCCCAAGTGAGTTTCCCCTTCTGCCCTGCCATGCTGGTCCTGTCTCCAGCAGAGGACTTTCTAGAAGGAAGGACCGTGTGGGTGGCCTTTGACCACACGTGGCGGGAGGCTCTTGGGACCTCGAAACCAAGCCAGTCCGAGGGCAGTAATTACCAAACCCCGTGAAGGCAGCGGGAGCCAGAGCCACCCCCGAGCCCGCCCAGAAACCACGGGGCTGGGCTTGGCTGGTGGGCTCGGCATGCTGCTGACAGCCCTGCCCTCCCGCTGGGGGCCTGCCAGGGCACAGCCCCTTGCCGTGCCAGCAGAGCCACTCCGAGTCAGCCGTCCAGCTCCACGGCACTCGGACGCACCTGATGCTGGCCTCCAGCTCCAAATCCGCGCCCAGGTCTCAGGGCTGCCCCCTGTGCCTGCACGAGCAGAGCCCCTGGGGGTGGGGGCACAGGCAGAGCCCCCCTCCCCCCCCACGGATGTGGGTGTTAGCTCGGGGGCCTGTTGCCTTTGTGAGTGGACACCTCACCCCAGGCTCCTGGGTGGTGGCGGCCCCTGCCGGCAGAAGGCGGGGTTGCAGTCCAGCTCCTGGAACCGCGAGGGTTCCAGCCGTGTGTCCTGGAACTTGCAAACCCGGGGGGGGGGGGGGGGGGGGGGGGGAGGATGTATTAGCTCAGGCTCCTGTAACAAGCATCGCGACAGGGTGGCTTGAGGAGCAGAAATTTACTTTCTCGCCACTCTGGAGGTGGGAAGCTCCAGATCGTGGTGCCCACCAGTGGTTCCTGGTGGGGGCCCCTTCCTGGTGGCCCTTCTCCCCGTGGCCTCCTGTGCTGGAGGGAGAGACACAGAGAGACAGAGATCTCACGTCTCTTCTTACAAGGACGCCAATTCTGTCGGGTCGGGGCCGCACCTTTATGACCTCACATAACTTTAAGTTCCTCCATGAAAGCCCTGTCTCCGAGCACAGTCATGTCGGGGGTTCGGTTTTAGGGGTTCGCCTGTGACTCTGGGAGGGACACGAGCACTCGCCCCAGAACCTCCCAGTTTCTGCCGGGCTCTCAGCTTTGCCTCAGGTCGGAGCGCGGTCCTGATTTGCGGGAGCGTCCAGGCTGGGACGTGGATTCCATGGCCGGACTGTGCAGTGACCCGAGGGGCCTGGAAACGTCCCCACCAGCTCTGGGCACTGACCACGCCAAAGCCGGCCCCTCCCCGAGCTGACAGCCCAGTGCTGAGAAGAATCTGCTCGCTGAGCTTTCCGGGAACCCGTGGCACAGGACGCTGGGCTTGGCTCCCTCATGCACACAGCTGGGGAGCATCTGGGACCTCAGGACCGTGCGGCCGAGTGGCAGGAGACCGGAGCCCGGGCTCCCTCTGCCTGTCCCCCCGCCGGTGATTTCTCCCCTGCCTGCTGCCGCGGGCGCTGTGCCTAATTGTCCCTGGGCCTGACCTGGGGGCTCTGCCTGGCAGGAGGGGCTCCTTGCCCGCCCTGCCACAGCTCCCTGGGTCCTCCTGGTGGCCGTGGGGCCTGTCCTGCCGGCCCCCCTGCCCCGGGCTCCAGGACCGCTGTCTGTGTGCCCGTCCCACCCTGTCAGGAGGGGCTCCTGGTCCCCATTACGAGTCTCAAGCAGGGGTGCAGTTGGAGTCATGAACACGAACAGCCCCAGGACTGGGGCGGGGGGCTCAGGTCCTACTCGGAAACGTCTGAGTGACAGTGGTGGCTGAAGCGTAGCGTGGCAGGTGGGGCAGGCGGGGCCTTGGGGGATCAAAGCAGAGTTGGGGTGGCTGGGTGGGGAAGGGGGTTCATTGCTGAGGGGACAGCAGACGGGGGCAGCCTGGCCGGCCGTGGTTGGGCCCAGGCCTCGTGTCTCTGCCGCTCCGCTGCGCACGTGGCAGGTGCAGCCAGGAGACAGAGCCGTCACTGCCACCCTCGTGTCCTCCCTGGGCGCAACCCCCTTGGGCCGGGACCCTCGGCAGGGGCTCCCAGCCCTATGCCTCAGGTGAGGACACTGGGTCCTCCCACGAGTGCTGTGTTTTGGATTTCTCGAACATGCTTGCCTTGAAGGGCCCTGCTTCTGGCATCAGCGTGGTCCTAGCGTCCTCAGAGCCCCGAGGCCACGTGCCTAGCGTGTGTGGATGCCGTGGCTGCCACTCGGTGCCACCAGGCCCGCGGCTCCTGCTCCCACACAAACCGCCGAGGGTCAGCAGGAGCTGGCCTGCTCCACCAGGAGCTGGAGGCCAGGCCTCTGGGCCACGGTGACCTCCGTGGCAGCCCCGCGCCCACACTGGCCTGGCCCGACGGGAGAGTGGAAATGTCTGGGCCCCCACCGCCCACAGCTGGCCTGCCGCCTCCTCCGGGAGCCTCCCAGTCTGCTTGGCCTCTGGGCTCCGGACGTGCTGGCTCTCAGCAGGGCCCCGTGTGTTGCATTCCGTGCTGGGTGATGCGGGGTGGCTCTGGAGTGCCTGTCTACACCCGGTCCTCAGGCAGTCTGGGGACAAGGATCCAGAAGTGGATCGTGGTCTGTGTACCCTGTGTATGGGCTGAGAAGCGAAGCCCGGCCTGTGAGCACTGTAGGAACAGTGTCCCCTCTCCGAGTCCCTGCTTCTGGGACAGAGACGGACAGGAAGAGGGCCACAGAGGGTCCTGGAGGGTTTCTGCAGGAGGTAGGCCCCTCGGCTGGGTCATCCTCCGGGGCTGTGTCCACAGCTCCTGTCTGTGTCCCCAGCCATACAGTCCTGTGCCGTGGGCAACGGCGGCTGCCAGCATCAGTGCGTCCAGCTTACGGCAACCCAGCTCCGCTGCCAGTGTCGCCCCGAGTTCCAGCTCCAGGAGGACGGGAAGCGCTGTGTCCGTGAGTGTGCTGCCAGCCCTCGGGTGAGGGGCACTGGGGCTGGGACCCCCACCAGGACTCCCGTACTCCACAGACCCACAGGCCCACCCACGGACCCCAAAGCCTGAGCCCAGGGCTACTGCTGGGACAGATACTGGACTCGCCTCCCTGCTTGGCCGCTGGGGCTGGAAGTGGGGCTCGGGGGAGGCAGGGCCCCTTGGCTGCCCGGAGGTGGTGGGAGCATCGTCCAGCCCCCGGGGGGTGTGGGGAAGGAAGCCCCTTAGGCTGTGCTCTGGGATCACGCATCTGTTGGGGGCAGGAAGTCCTGGATGGGGAATGTGGGGGATGACAAGAAAGGGCATCCTGCATGGTTCTCAGTTCTAATGCCTGCCCTGGGCTTTGTGTGGGCAAGTGGGACCCAGGCCCAGCCCTCGGGTGGCTGGGCCCCACCTGGCACCTTGCCCTGGGGTCTCGGGCTGCCTGTCATGGAAGGAGGAGCTTTGCAGATGGAGATGGTGGGGCAGGCTCGGGGGCCCCAAGATGTGGAAATGGCGGGGTGCTGGGATGCAGCACGCACCGAGAGTACTCCCCACACCTGGCCTCGTGGGTCCCAGGCCAGGAGTGAGGGTGGGCCTGAGGGGCTGAGCAGGGTGGTCAGAGTGCCATGGGGTTGCAGGGCTGGGGGGCTGCAGGGCGGCTTGGCTCTGAGTAGGAGAGGGCTTAGAGGAGCTGGTGGGCACCCTGACTTCTCAGGGGTGTCTTGGGGGCTCCCACATCTGGGGGAGGGGAGACCCCCACCGAGCCTGGGGGGGACTCATGAGAGGCCTGGGACACCCCAGATCTGCTGGAGCCCGCCGCCTTCCCTTTGCTCCATCCCTCTGGGCCTGTGACCGCAGGGAGAAACCCGTGCGCAGACCGGAACGGCGGCTGCATGCACACGTGCCAGGTGCGCCGCGGCCTCGCCCACTGTGAGTGCCACACGGGCTTCCTGCTGGCGGCCGACCGCAGGTCCTGTGAAGGTAAGGTGCCTTCCCCGTGCGCCAGCCCCACCCTGGGGCCAGCTGTGGGGGGACCCGGGCCCAGCCGCTGCTGCACCCGACCTTGGGCGGGGGACGGGGGGACTGGGACACACTCGAGGAGCGCGAGTCTCCTTTCGGCAGAAGCCGGAGGGCTCAGGTTGTGTTTTCAGGAGTTCCTGTGTTAGCTTAGTAGTTTGTGGTCGTCAGGGAAACAGAAGGGGCCACGGAGCGAAGGAAGGGAGAATCCCTGGAGCGCCAAGGCTGTCTCTGCAGCCGGCTTCTGGATGTTTTTGTGGGTTGTTTGTAAACTTGCGCACTTAGAATCATCCCAGATCCCAGCTGGGCGCCGCTTTCTAGGACACGCCCCTTCATCCTTGGCTTCCGGGGTGCAGGCCGCGCAGCCTACAGTGTTTACTACCCATCCCAGGAATTTGGGGGGCCCCCTCCTCCCTGTGCACGCAGCTCTGGGGAGGGGTCTTGTACGTCCCCCCGTCGCCCTCGGGCTGCATCCAGGGCAGGCAGTGGCTGTTTCCCCAGGCGTCGTAGGTGGGGGTCCGAGAGGCGGTGCTGCGGGGTACGGGCCCCACGGCACAGACACCAGGAAGGAGGGTGTGAGGCGCCCTTGCTCTGCTGCTCTGGAGGGCTCCGCAGGAAGCGGGCCGAGGGCCAGCTTCATCCCAAGGAATCTCAGGGGGTGTGACCCAAGCAGTGTTGGGGATCAGACCCCAGGATTTGGGCCCTCATGGCCAGTGCTGTGGGTGGGGAGGCTGACGATGGCCCCCGGTGTCCACAGGCCCCTAGAGGCAAGCCATGGAAAGGCCCCTGTGGCAGGCCCGAGACCGGGCTTGGTGACGGGGGGGCAGCACAGCCGAGGCAGGTGGGTTCAGAGACGGACCCCGTTGCCCGATGCTGCTGGCCCAGACCTGTGCCCTCCTCGCCCTGACAGGGAGCATGGTTCTACCCCTGGGTGCTGTTGATGGGAACGTGGACGCTCCGGTGGGCTGCCTGTCACAGAGCCTTGGAACACGACCTGGGGAGGGAGCCCTGTGTCTGAGCCCTGACCCCCAGTGGGACCCCTCCACACTGAGCCCCACCCTGGGGCCGCACCTCCCAGGCCAGCAGTCCGGAGCCCTCCACCTCGATCTCTCCCGTGCAGATGTGGACGAATGTGCCACAGGGCAGGCCCAGTGTGCCCACGGCTGCCTCAACACCCGGGGGTCCTTCACCTGCCTGTGCCACGCCGGCTACGAGCTGGGCGCTGACGGCCGGCAGTGCTACCGTGAGTGGGCAGAGGGCGGGCGCTGGACCCTGGGGTGTGGAGAGACCTGGGAGCAGCGATGCAGTTCCCCAGGCCCCACAGGCACTGGCGTGCTGTGGCCTGGCGAAGGGGTAGAGCTGTCCTGTCAGCCAGGGGCAGTGCTGGGTGTGGGGGCTGAGGTTGGCCTGGGGTGTCGTGGGGAGGGGGGCAGTAGGGGCAGAACATTCCAGAGCCCACCCAGCCCAGGAGCTGGGTACAGCCTGTTTCCCAGTAAGATGGGCCTGGGGGCTACAGGCTGGCTGCCGGGGTCAGGGAGTACCATGGGAGGGGGTCACCAGGACCCCATCCCACATCCCTACTGGCGGGTCTCGTCGCAGGTATCGAGATGGAGATTGTGAACAGTTGCGAGGCAAACAATGGGGGCTGCTCGCATGGCTGCAGCCACACCAGTGCGGGGCCGCTCTGCACCTGCCCCCATGGTTATGAGCTGGACGAGGACCAGAAGACGTGCATCGGTGCGCAGTGGTTCCCTGCACGCTGCCCCCCACCCCCAGTGTCCACACGGCGGTTCCCTGCACGCTGCGCCCCCCCCCCCCCCGTGCGTCTGCTTGATGCCCTGAATCGGCAGCTCCCTCCTGTGCTCCCCATCCTGCTCGCTCTGCTCTGGGCTGGGGGCTGGGCCGAGCGTGGGTCCTGCTGAGCACCCGGCACCCGCACCCCGTCAGCCCCAGCAGCCCCCCCACCCCGCCGCTCGGTCACTTGGTTCAATGCCCCGATTGCTGGGAGTAGCACCTGGAACCCTGAGAGGTGCAAAGGTTCTCTTCAGGGGGGACCCTGCTGCAAGACGGAATCCCCACCACCCTGCAGCCCCCCATCTGGCCCCCACAGCAGGCAGGGCGGCCCTGGGGCCGCGGCGCATGTCCTGTGTGTGTGTCTGCGGGGCCAGGGTGCTGCGTGGACGTGTGTGAACACGTGCGGGGCACATGTGTTGGTGGGCATGCATGCAGGCAGGTGCCAGTGGCCCTGGTGTGTACCCAACAGACGTGGACGACTGTGCAGCCTCCCCATGCTGCCAGCAGGCCTGCACCAACAGCCCCGGCGGGTACGAGTGTGGCTGCTATGCCGGCTACCGGCTCAGCACCGACGGCTGCGGGTGTGAGGGTGAGTGGCGGTGAGTGGGCAGCTGCTGCGGGGCCGCTGGGGGTGGCCCCTTGCTGTGCTCCGCCCCAGGGCCTTGCTTGAGCACCTGCTGCCCGCACAGCCACGCGACCTCGCTGTGCCCCCCCACTAGCGGTGTCTCGCTCACGGGCTGGGCCTGCGCCCCTGGCTGCTCCCACCCGGCCTCCCCCGGGCTGGTGTCCAATGTCACTCTGACGCTGGACACAGGAGGATGGCCGTGGAGCGGGCCTGCCCCAGCAGCTCTGGCCGTGGCCTCAGTCCAGTGGGCAGAGGCGGGGTGGGAGGGCCCCGCGTCCCCGACCCCCAGGGAATAGGCCCCAGCAGCCCCGGGTCTGCCTGCAGACGTGGACGAATGTGCATCCGGCCGCGGCGGCTGTGAGCACCATTGCACCAACCTGGCGGGCTCCTTCCAGTGCTCCTGCGAGGCCGGCTTCCGGCTGGATGAGGACCGCAGGGGCTGTGCCCGTGAGTCTCTGCCTCTCCCTGTGGGGACCCCACCTTCTCAGGCACCTGCTCCTGGTGCCCCCGTACTCCCCTCCCTGGCTGCATGGACCCACTTCAGTCCCGCCTCCCGCTCTGGGCCAGGCCCTGGGCAGCAGGAGGGGGAGGGGCTGGTTAGACGGGGCATTCTCCAGGGCAGGGTGCTGCCCGGGGGTCCTGGGTGGTCCAGCTCCTGCACTGCGCAGGTGACGCAAGGGATGGGGGACAGCGTTCAAGGGGAAGAGAGGCCCCGCCCCTGCCTCCCCCTTCCATGCTTGGTCAGGAGTGCAGCTGGGATGCCCCCTTGCCACCACCCTGAGGAGGGGTGCAGCAGGGGCTGCGGGTCGGAGCCCCGGGGGTGGGGCTCAGGCTCTGGGCTGCATCTGGGCACTGGGCACCAAAGGGCAGGAGGATCCAGTACCAAGGAGGACGGTGGGTGGCAGGGGCTAAGGGGCCTTTGTGACCCCACCCAGCCCTGGAGATCCCCGAGGTGGACCTGGACGGCCAGCTGCCCTTCGTGCGGCCCCTCCCGCACATTGCGGTGCTCCAGGACGAACTGCCTCACCTCTTCCAAGACGACTATGTTGGGGTCCAGGAGGAGGACGAGGCGGCCGCCGAGGCCCGGGCCGAGCACACGCTGATGGAGAAGTTTGGTGAGAGGTGGGCCCGGCCGTGGGGCTTCTGGTCTCAGGCACCACGGCCCACGTATGCTCAGCCCGGCCGCTGCCCACCCACTGGTCTTGGGCTTGAGGAAGAGCCTGGTAGTGGTCTTGTTTGACCAAGGCTCAGAGATGGTGCTGGGTTTGCACAGCATGTGTGGGGCTGAGCCTGGCTGGACGTCAGGCCCTGACGTTACCCCACCTCCGGCCCCACTGGTCTGCCCCAGTCTGCCTGGACGCCTCCTTCGGCCAGGACTGCAGCCTCACGTGTGACGACTGTCGGAATGGGGGGACCTGCCTCCCAGGCCTGGATGGCTGTGACTGCCCCGAGGGCTGGACCGGCCTCATCTGCAATGAGAGTGAGGACACAAGGTTGGGGGTGGTATGAGCCCCGGGGACCTGCAGGCGGCCACCCTGGCAGGGGTCCTGGGGACTGGCAGGGCCTGGCGTCTGCCCCTCGTGGATGGTCCAGGGCAAGCAGGCCAGCAACTAAGGCAGCGAAGGGGGTCTGACGAAGAGTGGCTGGTGGGCAAGCAGTCATGTCCATGTCCTGGGTGAGAGCAGCCATGACCCAGGCCACCGGCAGATCGGTAGCTGGAGTACTTTTGAGACCTGCTCTCCCAGCCCTGTCCGGTGACCCTGGGCCAGGCACACGGTGCTGGTCGGTGTCCAGGGCTCTGTGTGCTGAAAGCCCTGCCGAGAAGCTGGCTGTGCTGGAGTTCAGAGAGCGAGGACACAGCGATTGATTAGTGATGTCTGCTGTGTGCTGGGGCAGGACTAGGGGCACGAGTGCCTCTGGTCCGTTGCTTCTGAATGGGGTGGCTCATACCCCGGGAGGGTTGCTCAGCATGCCTAGAGGGGCTGCTGGGCCCAGAGTCCTGCAGGCGGGTGACCCTCGCGCTTTGCCGTCCCTGCCTGCAGCTTGCCCTCCAGACACCTTTGGAAAGAACTGCAGCCTCTCCTGCGGCTGCCAGAACGGCGGGACCTGCGACCCTGCGACGGGCACCTGCCGCTGCCCCCCTGGCGTCGGTGGAGCCCGCTGTGAGGACGGTGGGTGCAGCCCCTCCTGGGACTCTGGAGTGTCCCCGGGGTGGAGGCGATGGAACACAACTGCTCAGTAGGCCTGCTGGCTTCTCCTGGCCGCCTGCCTTCTGCGGGGTGGGGAGGGGGAAAGCAATGACGTGGTGAGAGCAGTGTAGCGTTTTCACTGTTTGCTTTTCCTGGGACCCCACGGGAGCACGTGCTGAAGACTTGGCAGAACAGCACTTTTGCAATGGGTTCCCCTGGAAGGTAGTGAGCTCCCTGTTCCTGGAAGCATTCAAGTAGAGTTCTTTGGTGGGTGGGTGGGATTTGTCTGGGCCTATGGCTGCACGGGACACATTGCTGTCCTTTTGAACTGGGGAGTGTCTACATTTTTGAATTTGAGAGTAGCCTTAGATAAATTTTCCAGGCGACTGAGGCTTTACCTTTAAGTCTGCAGACCTTTGAAATTCTGCCTCTTTTGCTGGAGATGTAGCTAATGTGTCGAGAATTTCTTGCCTTAATAAGGGGTAGTTTCAGTCCCTGGAGCCCGTCCCAGGGCTTCGGGGCGGCAGCCTCGCAGGGCTGTCCTCCTCCTCCCTCTGGTCGGACTCCGCGGCTCGTCCGCGTCCCTGCCCTTCCCTTTGAAACCCGCCGTGTAACAGAAGCAGCGCCCCTGCAGCCTCTTGGTCAGCCTTCCCATGTCCGGGTTTTCTCTCCTTTCTCTTTTAAGGACGCTCGTGGATTAGGATAACCCAGGAGTCTCATCTGCAGATCCTGGGGATTTAGGCGTGGCCATATTTCGGGGTGACTGTTCCGCTCCCTGCAGGCCTTCGGGAGGCAGGACTGGGGCAGGAGCGAGCCCGAGGGAGGCACTTTGGCAGGGAAATCCAGATGCCCTCTCCTAGCCCTGGGGCCCCCTGAGCTTGGTCCTGGGATGCTGGCTGGCTGGGGCTGTGTGCCCTTCGTTCTCTGAAAGCCAGAGGTGGGGCTAGGTGACCACCGAGGGATGGAAGTCGGCATGTGGTAGACGGGGGTCAGACACAGGAGACCAGGGTGAGGTCTTTGTGCAGCTCCCACGCGTATGCTGAAGAATGTGCTTGGCTTCGTGCCCCGGCCATTCTCCAGACCACAGACGCTGGGGAGACAGGCCAGCCGGGGCAGATGGCCATATCCCTGGCTCATCTTGTGTCTGCCCTGTCGTCATGGTGCCCTTGCCTGCCCCCGGGCCCCTCCCTGTCTGGGATACAGAGTCCTCAGGCTGCTGGTGGCCCCAAAGCCCTCTGGCCCTGCCCTGGTGGCCTGGGCCCCTCCTAGCTCCTATGCTGGGCACAGGGGACCCTTGGAGCACCTCCACGGGTGTGGGGACGTGTCCAGGTGGGCACTCAAGGGACCCCGCATCCCACAGGCTGCCCCAAGGGCTTCTACGGCAAGCAATGTCACAAGAAGTGCCACTGTGCCAACCGTGGCCGGTGCCACCGCCTCTATGGGGCCTGCCTCTGTGACCCGGGGCTCTACGGCCGCTTCTGCCACTTGGGTGAGTCCTCTGCCCTGGTGGCCTGTGTCCAGGGGGCGGGGGGGTTGCTGCACAGTAAGGCCGAGTGCTCCTGGGCCTTGCTGCCCACGCTCAGGCTTGGGAGTGACTGTTCTGCAGAGGACCTGGGGCTCAGTGAGGTCCCTCCGCTGGCATGTGGGCTCCACCCCAGGGGCCCAGAGCTGTGTCCTCCGGTCTGTGCTGGCCTTCAGAGTGTCTCGGGGGGTGGTCCCCAGCCTTCTGACGCCTCCTAGCCCCACAACTGGGCTAACGGGTCGGCGGCAGTATGGGCAAAGGCAGGCCACCCTTGGAATCTTCTGGGGCACGGGGCTCACCTTGGCTTTTGGAGTTTCCTGGCAGCAAGGGTGAGTCCTGAGTCCCCAGTGGGGTCACCCCTCGCTGGCGGGCTGGTGGGGAACAGGTGGGGGATGATGAGCAGACTTCATCTGGGAGCTCCATACGGTACTTTGCCGGAAGGATTATTTAAAGGGGGAGGTTGAGGGGCGCCTGGGTGGCACAGCGGTTAAGCGTCTGCCTTCGGCTCAGGGCGTGATCCCGGCGTTCTGGGATCGAGCCCCACATTAGGCTCTTCCGCTATGAGCCTGCTTCTTCCTTTCCCACTCCCCCTGCTTGTGTTCCCTCTCTCGCTGGCTGTCTCTATCTCTGTCGAATAAATAAATAAAATCTTAAAAAAAAAAAATAAATAAAAAAATAAAGGGGGAGATTGGGATTCCAAGAGTCTCCTGGCTGGGAGGTGGCGTGACCCGGGGCCAATGCCTGGACTTCGCTGAGACCGTTTCTCATCTATGAAATAGGCACAGTGGTCCCAGTGGCTGGGGCAGGCCGTGCCTCTCTGCGCGGCTCCTGGGGGGCTGGAGACCCTGGGACCCGGGAGGGGCTGGTGCACGCGGTAGGCAGGCCCCCCTCTTGGTTCTGTGGGTGCAGCCTGTCCGCCGTGGGTCTTCGGGCCCGGCTGCTCGGAGGAGTGCCAGTGCGAGCAGCGGAACACGCTGGCCTGTGACCGGAGGGATGGCAGCTGCTCCTGCAAGGCGGGCTTCCGGGGCGAGCGGTGTCAGGACGGTGAGTGCAGGGGTGCGGGGAGTCGGGGAGTCGGGGAGGGCCCCAGGCTGGCTGACCCTGCAGGCCCCTCTCTTCTCTCTCTTCTCGCCCCCTGCAGAGTGTGTGCCAGGCTTCTTTGGGCCCGGATGCCTACAGGCGTGTTCCTGCCCTCAGGGCATAGCCTGTGACCCCGTCAGCGGCCAGTGTGGGAAGCCGTGTCCTGCCGGCTACCAGGGGAAGGACTGTGACCAAGGTCAGTGGCTGGCCCCAGCGATGCCCAGGGTCGGGTGGGGTGTGGGTCCTCTGGCCCACGCTGGGCACCGGACCCCTGAAGTGCTGTACAGCTCCAGGGGCTGAGTTGGCCATGCAGCCTGGCCTACCCTGGTCGCGCAGTGGTGACCCTGCACTGGTCTGCCTGTCCCCGTGTCCTGGTCAGGGCTGCTAGGGCAGGAGTGAGTCTGTGTGCCCGGGGCCTGGCCCAGGGAAGGGGTCACGTCCTACAACGTTGTTCCCCCCCCCCTTGTTAGCTACAGCATGCTCAGGGTGCTGGGATTCGGGGGGCTGGCACTCCGTCCTGCTGGCTCTGAGTCTGCAGGACCTGGGCAGCTGCTCGGCGCGCAGCCTTGGGCTGGAGGTGCGGCATGGCGCGGGGCTGGAGGGAATGGGGGCAGAGCGGTGGGCCCGGCTGGAGGCCCGGGCCCGTGTTGACACACCACAGACAGCCTGAGTCCGGGGGCAGCCCTGACCCCACTCACAGGGTGTGGGCAGCTGGGGACCACCCGTGGCACAGACAGCACAGCCATCTGCACCTGTCGGCCCTAGGGACATGGGGACCACCGGGCCTGCAGGGTGACTGGTGTGAGCATGCCTCGGGGGCTGGCTGGCTCCACCTCCCCCTAGCCATGGCCTGTCCCCTCTGGGGAACAGGGAGGGGGCCCTGGGGACCCAGCCTGAGCTGAAGGGTCAGCATCTCCCTCTGCAGCCAGGCCACATCCCTTCAGAGTGGTGACCCCGTGCAGGGCTCTTGGGTCCCAGGGGTCCAGGAAGGGTGTGTGTGGGGTGCTGGGAACCCAGCCAGGACCACCCCCCCCAGCTTGGTGTGCACCCCAAGGGTCTCCGTGGTGTCTGGTGCCCTTTAGCTGCTGTTCTCCTGTCCCTACGAGCTCCCCACCCGGACCCCTGACTTCTCTCGGCTTCCCCTGTGCCCCTGCGGACACTCAGCCGAGCGCTGGTGCTCACGAGCACGCCCACACACCTGCATTGGCTTGCCGCAGTGGCCGGGAGCTCTCTCCGGAGAAGCGTCCATGCCGCCCGCCACCCTCCAACGTCTGCGGTGGCTTGTTAGCGGAGGGCTCCCCGCCGCCCTTCCCCGCCGCTTTGCCTTCTCGTTTTCCCCTTTTCTCTGACCGGCTCCTGTGCCCTAAGGGTGCACCGCAGGAAATGCCACACAGAGGTTATAGGAATGACGGGCTCCCCACTGTTGTTGGGTCTGGAAAGATTTACTACCCCAAATGCCTGTCTGCCTGGCTCCCCGAGGCCCACAGGATGGCTTCAGTGCTGCCGTGGGGCCTCCCATTCCCTGGTTCCCGCAGTGCGGAAGCCTGTGTGTGCGCGTCTCCAGTCCTGCGGACGTGCCTGCGCCTGCTGGGAGGTGGGCGGGTGCCCGCAGGCGATGGGCCCCCGGGACGTGGTTCACCGGGCTGTGTCCTCAGTCCCCAAGCTCCCTGAGCTCCCTCACCTTCCTGGCTGCAAAGGCCCCAGGGCTGGGACTCCACCCATGCTGCTGACACTCTTTCCCGGGATCCGCCTGTTCTCCCCACTCCCCCAGGGCTGCTTTGATCCTGTGAGCTCTGATCACAGCTGCTCCCTCCAGGACTGCGCCCGCCTTCCTGGGCCTGCGGGAGCTTTCCTTGCAGTCCTCGGGGAGCAGCTGCAAGACTGCCCAGGGTTACGGCCGGCCTGCCTGCTGGGGCACTTGGGGTGTGGGGGAGGCCGTGCCCAGGCTGGTCAGGGGCTTCCAGCGCTGGGGGCTCTGCCTGTCCCCACAGGGAGGCTCTGGGCTCCTGACACCCACGTGCTTCGCTGCAGTCCTGCTCCGGCACAGAGCACCTGGGCCAGTCCTTCTCAGGAGGGTCTCTCTCCTTGGTCTCTGCTCTTCCCCGGGGTCTTGCTGACCCTCTGCTGGGCAGAGGAGGAGGGGGACCCAGGACTCAGGGTCCTCCACATCCTCTTAACGTGCCTGGCTCCCGTGGCAGCCCCCATTCTGCTGGGAGAGGGTCGCAGCTGGGGTAAAGTGGTGTATGCAGACCCCCACCTCGCCCCATCCCATGCTCTTTGGGATTCTGAGACTGAGGGGCCAGATTTGTCCTGGGCTTCCTGGCTGGGTGGGGAGGGGGAGCTGCAGGGTACTCACAGAGTCCGTCCTGCACCCCCTTTCCCCTTTGCACGGTCAGCCCGAGCAGGCCCCTCCCTGCAGGTGTGCTCAGTGCTCTGCCTGCTCCTGTGACCCCCATGGTCGCCAGGGGACTTGTCTGTGCCCAGCAGCTGTGCTGGGGCAGGAGGGCAGCT
The DNA here is from genome assembly GCF_023065955.2 of Ursus arctos. Classification (NCBI taxonomy): domain Eukaryota; kingdom Metazoa; phylum Chordata; class Mammalia; order Carnivora; family Ursidae; genus Ursus; species Ursus arctos. The sequence continues at coordinate 2,014,866 of NW_026623008.1, read as the reverse complement.
CCACCCATCTTGTTCCTTCCTGCAGAGTGCGCAGGGGGGACGTTCGGTGTGAACTGCTCAGGTTCCTGCTTCTGTGGGGGAGCACCCTGTGACCGGGTCACGGGGCAGTGCCTGTGCCCTCCAGGGAGGACTGGGGACGACTGTGGGGCAGGTGAGTGGCAGTGGTGGCCTGCTATACCCTCCCCGCCCTGTGCTATACAACTCTGGGTTGTCCTAGCCCTGGACCGTGTTTGGGGGTCCTGCAACCTGCAGACCCCGGGCCTGTCCTTAACAGCTGAGAGCCCACACCGTACCACCCTTGGGTCTGGGGGCTCCCTGGGCTGTCTGCCCACCGCCTGTCCTGGGACAGAGGCTCCTCTTCTGGAGGTGGTGCTCTGCTGGGGGGAGGGATTGGGGGTTCTCATGACCTGTTGTTTCCTCTCCCCTGAGCCGTGATGCGGGGTCAGTGCCATGTCAGACAGGGCCAGCAAGGCCCCGGGGAAGACTGACTGCCTGGGGGGGGGGTGTCTAGATTGTCCCGAGGGCCGCTGGGGGCTTGGCTGCCAGGAGATCTGCCCTGCGTGTGATCATGGTGCCGCCTGTGAGCCTGGGACCGGAGCCTGCCTGTGCCCCCCCGGTTACACGGGCAGCCGCTGCCAGGACTGTGAGTGCGGGGTCCCCCAACCTGAGTACGGTCAGCCCCTGGCCTGCGCCCCAGCCAGCCCACGGGCTGACCCTGCCCCATCCTGCAGCGTGCCCGGCAGGCTGGTTTGGGCCTGGCTGCCAGCTGAGGTGCCCCTGTGCCAACGACGGGCACTGCCACCCAGCAACCGGACACTGCAGCTGTGCCCCTGGGTGGACCGGCCTCAGCTGCCAGAGAGGTGGGTGGCCTGGGGCCCAGGGCTTGGGGTGGGGGCGCTGGGGCCAGCAGGAGGCCCCGTGCCTGGCCGGGCCTGTGCAGGCTGACCCGGGCCGTGTTGCAGCCTGTGACGACGGGCACTGGGGACCCGACTGCAGCCGGCGCTGTACCTGCAGCCCAGGCCATGGGAGTTGCGACGCAGTCAGTGGCCTGTGTGTGTGTGAGGCTGGCTACACAGGCCCGCGGTGCGAACAGCGTGAGTCCCGGCGCCCACAGCCACGCTCCCATGCCCGTGCACGCACACACACACACGCAAGTACTGGGGGCTCTAGTCCTGTCCTTCTGTCCGGGGACAGGTGGATGGTCTCCTCCCCTGAGTTTCCCCAGCTGCCCCTGTCCTGCCAGGCCTAGGCGTCCCCCCACCCCCCCCCAGACTGCCTGGGTCTGTAGGGTGCCCCTGGAGCAGCAGGCAGGGAGAGCAGGGAGCAGCCACCTGGCACCTGGAGGAGGGGAGGACCAAGGGCCATGACCTTCCGTGTCTCCCACCCCCCCAGGCTGGGGCAGATCCAGAGGTGATGCCTTTGGGTTCCTACCTCCCCCGGGGGCTGACTCAGTCCTTAGCGGGGCAGGGAAGCGGGGAGTGCCCCACGGTCCCCCCCACCCCCCGCTCCGCCTGGGATGCCAGAGGTGCAGGTGGGTCTCGGTCGGTCTCCCCCGCTCCTGCTGACAGTGGGCCGGGGCTGCGTGTCTCAGGGTGTCCCCAGGGCCACTTTGGGCCGGGCTGTGGGCGGCAGTGCCAGTGTGAGCATGGGGCAGCCTGCGACCATGTCAGCGGGGCGTGCACCTGCCCGGCCGGCTGGAGGGGAGCCTTCTGTGAACGCGGTGAGCTGGGGCGTGCCGGGGCTGGCGGGTGGACCCTGCCACCCTGGCCGTGTCCCATCACCACCCGCTCTCTGCAGCCTGCCCGGCGGGCTTCTTCGGCCTGGACTGTCGCGGTGTCTGTGACTGTGCCGCCGGGGCCCCCTGTGACTCTGTGAGCGGCTCCTGCCTCTGCCCTGCTGGCCGCCGGGGCCCCCGCTGTTCGCAGGGTGCGTGAGGCCCAGGCGGCCCTGGGGGCTGCAGGAGAGGGGCCGGGGCCTCTGTGCCAGGCCCCCCTCTGGGGGCCTCCTCCCGGGTGTCTGAAGCTGCCAGGCGGCCACTCTGGAAACGCTGTTTGCCCGCCCAGGCCAGAGGGAAGGGAAGGTTGCCCAGCTGCCCCAGACGTGCTGCAGCCCCTCCAGACCCTGATGGTCCCCTCCCTCCTGCAGCCTGCCCTGCCCCCACCTACGGACACAACTGTAGCCAGACCTGCTCCTGCTTCAACGGGGGCTCCTGTGACCCTGTCCACGGACAGTGCCGCTGCGGCCCTGGCTGGATGGGCCCCACCTGCCTGGAACGTAAGCCACCCCCCACCCCAGGAGTCTGGGACCAGGGATTGTGTCAGCCCCTCCATGGGCCACACGGGGTCACGTGGGCGTGGGATACTGGTGGACAGGAGTCTCAGCAGGAGCGGTGGGCAGGGGGGCTGGGGGCCTGTCATGCCCCCACTGGCACCTGGCCCTGGGGGAGGGCAGGGAGGTGCCGGGCTCTGCAGGGCTGGGTTGGTGGGCCCGGGGTGGCCTGGGGCGGGTTGTCTTAGAGACAGGCCTGGGAGAAGTCCTCCCCACCAAGTCTGGTGTTGGGTTTTGGGGGGGACTGGAAGGTGCACAACCACCAGGCTGGCTCTCAATGGGGGAGAGGCGTCGGGCCCGCTGGGCTGGGCTGCTGCGAGCTGCTCCCCTCCTCCCGCAGCCTGCCCCACGGGCTCGTACGGCGAGAACTGTCAGCATGCCTGCCTCTGTCAGCACGGGGGCACCTGTGACCCCGTCTCAGGCCACTGCACGTGCCCGGAGGGCTGGGCTGGCCTGGCCTGCGAGGAGGGTGAGCCTGGGTCAGACAGAGGAGGTGGAGGGACCCGGGAGCCAGGGTGGGTGCCCCAAAGTATGCTGGCGTGCCCCCCACTCTCTGTGGGCAGAGATGACTTTCTGCCAGTAGGTCTGCGGTGTGACCTTCTCAAGGACAGGGGCCCGAGGCTCTGGGTGCAGGAAGCATGGGTGGGGTGGGGGTCTCCTGGGCCCTCGGGATGTGGGGCACTCCTGGGGTACTGTGCCCTGCAGAGTGCCTCCTGGGGCGCTTTGGAGCCGGCTGTGAGCACAGTTGCGGATGTCTCAATGGCGGTGTCTGTGACCGGCCCTCGGGCCACTGTCTCTGCCCAGCCGGCTGGACTGGGGACAAGTGTCAGAGCCGTGAGTGGGTCGGATTGGGGGCTGGGGTTGTGGGGGGAGTCCAGGGGGCCCCGCTGGTCCCCTCAAGGGGCGGCCTCAGCCTTGCTTCAGGGTGGAGGGCCTCGTGAGGTGGTCCCTTGGCAGGTGGGGGCAGGGGCTGCTGTGCGAGCTCCCAGGGGTCCCCTGTGGGATGGGTGGGGGGTGTTTGGCCCTGCTCACACCCCTGGAGCAGGACTCAGCCCTCTGCCTTATTTCGCCCGGCGCAGCCTGTGCTGAGGGCACGTTTGGGGCACGCTGTGAAGAACGCTGTTCCTGCCGGCGGGGGGCCAACTGCCACCACGTGACGGGGGCCTGCCTCTGCCCCCCGGGATGGAGAGGCTCACGGTGTGAGAACGGTGAGCCCCTCGGCTCCGCCAGCACCCACGGGGCCAGCTGCTAGGGTGGAGGGGGTGTTTGCACAGTGATCCCTCCGGGCTGCACTGGCCCCAGAGCCCCCCACCACCCCCAGCCCTGACTTCCTGCAGCCTGCCCGCATGGCTGGTTTGGAAAGGCCTGTGCCCAGCGCTGCCTGTGCCCGCCCAGCGCCCCCTGCCACCACGTCACCGGGGCGTGTCACTGCCCACCAGGCTCCACGGGTCCCGGCTGTGAGCAGGGTAGGTGACCCCACTCAGGGGGCAGAGCAGCTGGTGGCTGAGGCTATACGGACCCCGAGTTGCACCCGAAACCTCCACCCCCAGAGGCGGCCACATGGGGGGGTTGTTCCCGAGCTGGGCCAGGACTGACCTCTCCCGCCCACACCCCAGCCTGCCCACCCGGCACCTTTGGGGAGAGCTGTGGGCATAAGTGCCATTGTCCCGGCGTGTCCCGGCGAGAACCAGGCCTGCTAGGCTGTTCTCAGGAGGCGCTGCTCATCCCAGGGCTGGGGGTGGGACGCCAGGGGGGCAAGGCCTGGCCCCTGACCTCTGGCACCTGCCCCTGTCCCTGCAGGGTGCCCCCCCGGGCGGTTTGGGCCTGGCTGTGAGCAGCAGTGTGGGTGTCTCCACGGAGGCTCCTGTGATGCAGCCACCGGGGCCTGCCTCTGCCCTGCGGGGTTCCTGGGGGCCGACTGCAGCCTGCGTGAGTGGCTGGGGGGAGGTCTGGGTGAATGGGGGAGGGACAGGGTGGCTGCTCCCTGGGCCTCAGTGGGCAGGGCCCCCCAGCCAGCCTGTGGGAGGACAGCCCCCTGACCGTCTAGCTTCCTGATTCTCCTGCTGGGCCTGACCCCGGGCTGGGCTAAGGTGGGGATGTCCGTGTGACCCCAGTGTCCCTGCCAGCCAGCTCTGTCCCCTCCCCCTCCCCCGATCCCCTGCCCTGGCCACGTCCAGCAGGCACTTGTGCACCTCTGTGCAGACGGAGGCCCGCTAGGCATCCCGCCCAGGAGAGCGCCTGTCTCTGAGTCATGGGGAACTTCCTGCCGGTCTGGGAGCCTGGATCGGCTGGGGGCAGTGGGGTGGGGGTAGCAGGGAGTCCCTGTCCCTGCAGAGCTGGCCTGGCCCCCAGCAGAACTGCGGGTGGAGGGGAGATGCCAGGGCGGGCAGGGGCACGGGAGGTCTCCACAGCCCATCCTGTCTCCGGACTGACATGGCAGAGGAAAGGGGAGCCGGCAGGAGTGGCCACCGTCCTGCTTCCTCCCGGCAGCCTGTCCACAGGGCCGCTTCGGCCCCGGCTGTGCCCACGTGTGCAGGTGTGGGCAGGGAGCAGCCTGTGACCCCGTGACTGGCAGCTGCACCTGCCCCCCTGGGAGGACTGGCGTCCACTGTGAGCACGGTGAGCGCCCGCTCTGCCTGCCCCTTCCACATTTCATGGATGCCACTGCATCAGCCTATGGGATGGGGGGGTGGGGGGCGATGGGGAGAAGCCACGGGTCCCCCAGGGGAGAACCAGGCCCGAGAGCCGGGTGGCGCATTCACACCAGCAGCCTCCACTGACCCCGTCGAGTGGCTGGTGGGGCGCTGAACAGGTCCCAGCTCAGAGCCTCCCAGCAGGAGGGCCTAGTGGCTGTTTTGTCTGATGACAGAGCCAGCTCCCTGGCTCAAGTCCCTGTGGCACAGGGTCCTGCTGGCCCTTTCTGCTGGGCCCGGAGGCCGGGGACCCCAGGTGGAGGGAGTCCTGGAGTACAGGGCATGGTGGGGAAAGGGGGTGACCCCAGGAGCCGTCCTGGGGCTGCCACCCGTGATGGCACTCCTGGTCCCCGTGGCCACAGCTATGGCCCCTTGGCCTGGCTCCCACACCCTGGTAGGTCAGAGCACTCTGCCAGCCTTTGGTCCTCATCAAGGGGTCAGTGACCTCCCCCCCACAAGCCCCCCAGTTCTGAGCTTGTGGTAGCAGAGTCCTAAGCACTGTGACCTGGCTGCAGCTAGGCTGTGTCCAGGCCTCCAGGGACTACAGCAGTCATGGGTCAATCAGATTATGATCAGGGACCATCTGGAGAGTCTGGCAGCCCGGCCGCCTCAGCCTGGAGGATGTGCCTGTGCAGAGGGCCACCACCTCCAGGAAGTCTTCCCTAACCAGCTCCCTCCAGCTGGGCAAGCACTCCCTGCCCCTCCTCGGCACTCAGCCAGGCCTGGTGTTTGCGGAGAGGATGGATGAATGGGCAGGATGCGGCTGGTGTCAACTCCCTGGCACGTGGGCGCCTCGGGGCAGAGACTGGCCCCAGGAAGTGTTTGTTGAATGAAGGCCAGATGTGGGGACGTGTCCCCAGAGCGTGTCCAGCCCTGAGCCGGAGCACTGAGCAGTGTCTGACTTCTGCCCCCAGGCTGCCCTCAGAACCGGTTTGGAGTGAGCTGTGAGCGCGTGTGCTCCTGCAGGAACGGGGGCCTGTGCCATGCGGCCAATGGCAGCTGCTCCTGCGGCCTGGGCTGGACAGGGCCGCACTGTGAGCTGGGTCAGTGCGCGGGCCACGCCCTGATCGGGGAGGGGACTGGTCTGGACCCCCCAGGAGAGCACAGGGCTCAGGATCCTCTGTGTGGGGCTGCCGTGGGGCTGGACAAGGTCCCCCGAGGTCGCGCGAATCAGGCTCGTGCCGGGGGCCGTCCCTCGGGCCCCCTGCTCTTCTGCGGCAGGAGGCTGACCTGCTGGCTCTGTCCCCAGCCTGCCCTCCTGGTTACTATGGTGCTTCCTGCCGTCTGGAGTGCTCTTGCCAAAACAATGGCACTTGTGAGCCCACCACGGGCGCCTGCCACTGTGGCCCCGGCTTCTACGGCCAGGCCTGCCAGCACTGTGAGTCCTGGGGTGGGGACCCCAGCCCCGGTGGCTGCTCCTCCCGCGTGGGAGGTCGGGACCAACGTGGGCTTCCATGGCGATGGCCACTGTCCCTGTCCCTCCCCGTGGTGGCCGGTGAGATAAGGCCTGGCCCCATTCACTTTGGGACGTCAAGGCTGGAGGCCTCCGCCCAGGGTCCCATGCGAGCAGGTTGACCTCTCACCTAAGCCCCAGCCGTGATGGGGGGCCAGGCCTGGGTGGGAGAAAGGGGGAGCACGAGCCTCTGAACCAGGACTGAGGTAGGGGCTCTAACTGGGGTGTCTTTCAGCCTGTCCCCCCGGCTTCCACGGGGCTGGCTGCCAGGCAGCGTGTGAGTGTCGGCATGGGGCCCCCTGCCACCCCGTCAGCGGCCAGTGTGTCTGCCCCTCCGGCTTCTCCGGCCAACTCTGTGAGAGGGGTGAGTGCTCCGTGTTCCCATGTGCTCCCTTGGCCCTATCCTGTCTGGTAGGGGACAGGACAGGACACTGAGTCCACTGCCCCCCACCAGGGTGTGAACCAGGCTCGTTTGGAGAGGGCTGCCGCCAGCGCTGTGACTGCGAGGCAGGGGCACCTTGCGACCCCATCACCGGCCAGTGCCTGTGTCCCCCGGGGCGCACAGGGGCCGCTTGTGACCTCGGTGAGTCTGGGGTCGCGCTCAGCGGAGCACGGGCATGGGTTTCCGCTGGTGGCAAGGATTGCTTGTGTAGGGGGAGCCTCAGCTGTGCTCTCCCCTGGCCTGTGCTCCGTGCCCCCCTGTGCCGGTCCCACCCCTCTGCAGGCGGGCGCCCAGCATGGGGCTCCTGCTCAGGAATGTCAGGGCCTCCCCTGCTCTCTGGCCAGAACGGGGCCCTGTGAGGTGGGAAGGAGACCTTCCCGGTCTGCCAGCCTGCTCGGACATAGGAGGGGCTGTCCCCTGCCGCCGCACACATGACCTCGTGTGTTTGTCTTGACCTGGGGAGGAGCATCCCTGACTGCCAGGCCCCCTAGGTCAGCCCCGGGGCCGGGCAGGTGCCCAGCGCCTGGAGCTTTCCCACATGGGAGGCCCGCGCAGGGCAGGAAGAGGGAGGGATCCCTACCCAGAGGGCCTGGGGCGCCCGGGGCAGAGCAGGCAGGAACGGCCCTCAGGCCCGTGTCTCCCACGGCCTTCTTCCTGCAGACTGCACCCCGGGCTTTTTCGGGCCGGGCTGTGCCCTGCGCTGCAGCTGTGGGGCTGGGGCTGCCTGTGACCCCGCCAGTGGGCGGTGCCACTGCGTGGACGGCTACCTGGGGCCCACCTGTCAGCAAGGTGAGTTAGGCTCCCCAGGGGGAGGCAGGAAGACAACACGCTCCCCAGCCCTGCCCCGGCGGGAACCCCGTCCCTCCTCCCCACACACAGGTGGTCGGCCAGGCTAGCTGGTGAGAATGTCGCCATCCCCGCGCGGTGCCCGCAGTGTCCACACGGCTTCTCACGCGCCAGGTGTGGACCTCGCAGCTGCTGGACGGTGGGGCAGGGTTCTGCAGCGCCAGCAGCCCCCCGCAGCCCCCCGCAGCCCTGTGGGCGGGGCTAGGTGACGCAGTGTAGGTGGGCGCTGACCCAGCCCTTCGCCCCCTCCCCGCCTTGCGCTGCGTGTGCGTGAAGCCGGGCGTGATGGTGCGCCCGTGCGTACGTGCGCTGCAGTCTGTGTACTAAGCCCTGGGGGTGTGCACGCAGTGCCGGTAGGCAACACCCTGCCCCGACCCTGGGCAGTGGGGGAGCGCGCAGTGACAGCACCTTGGCCTCTCGGTCCCCCCGGCCCCTGGGGGAACACGCATCTGCAGGCAGAACTCGGGGTGCCCCTGGAGCCCCCTGGTCAGCTCGCCCAGGCCTAGCCTGCTGAAGGGAGGGGAGCTGTGTGCTGAGAGGGTCGCGTCTGGCCTGCGGGGACAGGCTCCGTGGACAGGTGAAGCAGGGAGCCAGGACGAGAGTGGGGAGTCCAGACGGGTCTGCAGCCTGGGAACCCCACATGCGGGCTCGTTGTTGCGTGTGCCTGTTTTTGAGCCGCTGGGAGGCAGCCCTGGCCCAGGACTGTTAGGCGCCCCGGGGGCAGGGTCTCACGGCGGGCGGGCGGGCGGGCGTTGGAGGCGCGGCTGGCAGGGCTGCGGCTCAGACCCGAGCGCCACCCACGGCGGCATCTGGTGGTCATCTGTGGTACTGCACTGCAGACCCCTGTGCGGTCCTGGCGGCCTGGACTGGTACTGGGGTCTCGGACCTGGCTCATCCTTCAGGCGGGTGGGAAGGAGGAGAGGCAAGGCTGTGCTGGCTTGCAGTCCTGGGCCCTGCCCCCTGCCCTGGAGTGGACTGGCGGGGTTCTAGTAAAGCACCTCCCAGCCCTCCATGCTGCTGTGCTTGGGGGAACTGGGAGCTGTCATTTGGGGAGGGGGGAGGCCTCGCTATTTGCATAGGTGTGAGCAGGGAAGAGGCTTTGCCAGGGAGGACCCAACGGGCCTATGTGGGAGACTGGCGTTTGCATTTGGGGCATCCTTGGCCTGTTACCAGCAGACTGAGGCCAGAGGAGGGATGAAGATTGCCCACTTATATATAGTTTGGGCCCCATAGGGCAGCGGAGGATCCAGAACCTGGACCTCAGAGATGAGGTCAGGCAGAAGCTGGGGAGGAAGGGGGGGCCGTCTCCCCTCTGGGCTGGAGCTGGAAGGGCAGGAGGGGACACGGGAAGTGTGAGCCCCGAATTCTGGCAGCTTCAAGAGTTCCCACCGGCCCTGGCGCTGACGCTCCTTTCCCCTGTCCCTGCAGCGGCCTCACACCCAGCTTCTCACGGACCAGCACTTGGGCTCAGCAGCAGGGCAGAGAAACACTAGCTCAGAGGCAGCCCCCAAGCAGGCCCGTCTTCCAGGCGCTTTGGTGTGACCGAGGAGGGGCGCCTGTGGGCCGGCCAGGACTCCAGCCCCAGACTGTGCCCGGCCCTGCGGCCTCTCGCTGGGCAAGGATCGGCTGGCCACGGGGAGCGAGGCGCTGCCTGACCTAGCTCCAAGGAGCCCGGGCGAGTGGGCCTGGCCTTGGGCTGCACAGCCACACAGCCGCGCTGGCCGCACGTGCTGAGGAAGCCCCCCCGCCGCCCCCCTGCCGCCCCCTCCACGGCCCTGGGTGAGGACCGAGGGTGGCGTGGGTGCAGGCGCAGGCAGGGGGGGCCTTCTGAGTAGGTTCTTGTGGTGCTAGGCCTGGGGCTGCTGCGCTCAGCCTGTTGACCCCCTGTATTTATGGAGACGTATTTATGGGCAGCTGGCCACGCCCCCTGCACCCCTGGGCACCGGAAGGCTGCCCGCCCCTGCCTGCCCCAGGAAACCCTGCTGCGGGACTTTGGCGCCCCGTGGGGTCTCTGGGCGGCGGGCTCCGGTACCTGTGAAATCCAGAAACTTAAGAAAGAAGCCGCTGCTTCCTCGTGGCCTGTGCGTTCACTGCTTTGGGCTCGCCGTGCTGGCCTCCCAGGGCATCAGTGTGTGTGGACAGGAACCTCCCCCGGGCCAGGGAGGCCCCACAGGCGCTGGGCCCCATTTGGTCCCTGCCCCTCCCTAGGGGTGGGGGTGGCGTACGAGGAGAGCTGGGGTTTGTCCTGGTTCCCGGTGCTCTAGGGGGGCACGCGGGGGCTGGTCTGTGTGTGGGAGCATGGCCCCATGGGGAGGAGGCTGGCCCGAGGGCAGGGTGATGGGGAGTCAACATGGGCACCCCACCCCTCCTGTCTTCAGGGTGGAAATGGCGGGGGGGGGGGGGTGAAGAGCATCCCAGGGGCGGGGTGGCCAGTGGACTGGGCTGGACCCAGATGGCCACACCAGCACTTAGGGTCTGGGCTGGAGTCCCTGGTGCCCCCCCCCAACACCAGCCCAGCTAGCGCTTACCTTCAGGCCAAAGGACCTGGCGGAGTGAAACGAGGAGGGTTCTAGCAGCCGCGTCCCCTTAAACAGACACCTAGGGAACGGCCCATAGCAGAGAGAGCCAGTTACTGGGCGTTCACGTACGTGGGATGAATGTCTCTGGAGGGGATGGGGCCAGGCCAGGGACCGTACAGAAGAAGCCAGTACAGGAACAGTGGTGAGGGCAGCCCGGCGCGGCTAGACCGCGGGCTCTGCGGTGCAGGGCGCTCTGCTGGAAAGCGGCAGGGAGGCTCGGAGGGAGAGGATGTCTCCGGAGGCTAACAGCACGGAGGGGAGGCGTTGACCTCCTTCTAACTGAAGCTCTAGACAAGAGGAAAACTTGACCGGAAGCAACACCAGAAGGTGAACGACCTCAGACTGAAAGCACTCGACGTGGCAGAACAGGGGTGAGAATGCCACGGTCTGAAGAATCTTAAGGAAATCACCAGCAAGGAGAGATCCTAAAAGGCCCAGGAAAGAACAGAAACCCGCGTGGCATCAGCCTTCACAACAGAAACTCCGGAAACCGAGAGAGTGCCGTTCTGTTCTCAAAGCACTGAAGAAAAAGTTTTGAAACTCGAAATGTATGTGCTGTTAAAGTGTCTGAAAAACAAAGCCCGGATTCCTCTTGGGGCTTACCCTCGAAAGCCAGAGCTGAAACCAGAGCTGAAAACGTGCCAGCAAGGAGAGCAAGAAACACAGCAGGTGCGGTGGGGAGGTGAGAGCCCCCGAGTCACCTGGTCGAGTCACCTAGTTGCAAAAAGAAGTAACCATTCACAGCGACCTATGGCAGGGGTGCGGGAGCAGGGGCGCCGGAGCAGGGGCTGGGAGAGGGCCCCGGGACCCTCTCTGCTGGCGAGCGACGCGGAGAGACCACCGATGCTGGCTGGCGAGGGAGCGCACCTGCGTGCGTTTGCGTCATAGGAAGACAGGTGTGCCCCCTGCAAGAACACTGTTGGGCGGGCAGCCTTTCAGCCCCGGGGGCGGGGGGGGCATGTCCTCGCGCTGGTGGAAGGTGGGGAGAGAGGGAGGACAAGCGGAGTAAGAGAGCAGATCCACAAAGCCCATACAGGGGACAAGGGACGGTCTAAACCCCGGTCCCAGGGCTGCGTGAGACGCTCGCTGCTCAGCGGTATTTGAACTGTGAAAGACGCCCCTAGAACGATGGACGGAGATGCCCGCAGAGTAAGTCAAAAGAAAGCGGGCTGCGAGCTTTACTGTTTCGGAGGGAGACGCATCAGAAGTGGCGGCATGGAAGTCTGTGTGGGGACGTGTGCGCGAAGCAGCGGCGGCTCGGAGACTCCCGGGACTGATGCTGTAACAGCGGGAAGTAAACTGTGCGAGCTGCTGATTTTGACGTGCTCTTTAAAAATAAAACAGTAACTAGGTCAAGCGAGCAGGACGTAAGCGAGGAAGAAAGGGTAGTGAGCTTCAACAGATGCGGCCGATCGATACTGCGGCTGAGGCCATGCATGCATCAAATTCGTAAACCTGGAATTCACGTCTATGTATGAACGTCACACTCACAAATGCAGAGTGGTGCCACACTTAGCAAAACCAGCATTCCTTTGAAGGTGAGTAAGGAAGACAAGAGCGAGCAAGACTGATGATTTTTTAAACACAGACAAAACACAGGAGGAAGAACTGACTCACCGAAACGACAGACAGTAAGAGCTCAAAATACTAGGAGTGACCACGTACAAGGAACTTGAAATTTTTTAAAAAATGGGTAAGTTTTAAGAGAAAATATGAAATGCCAGGATTGGTGTTGGTAGAAATAAAAAACCGTGAATAAACCAATAACATAAGTAAATGCAAACAGTAACGGGAGCCCATCGGCCCCCCGGGAGTGCCTGAGACGTCGGCCGGGGTGGGTGGGTGTGCCACAGTTTCCGGACACGGTGAAGCTGTCTAATGTGAATTGTTCCGGAATCTCTAAAAAGAAGAAGAGCAGCTCACCTCATTTCATGAGGCCGGTCTAACCTGGTTCTTAAACCAGCTGAGGGAGGTACCAGGAGAGGAGATGACAGACTCGTTACGTGTATGCAGAAATCTCCATCCTAGATATTAGTTTCTCAAATACACATATATTTTTAAAGATTTATTTATTTGACAAAGAGAAAGAAGGAGCACCCACGAGCAGGATGGACAGAGGGAGAGAGAGAATCGCAAGCAGACTCCTCGTGGAGTGCAGAGCCCAGTGTGGGGCTCGATCTCACGACCCCGAGATCATAACCTGAGCTGAAATCAAGAGTACCCGACTGAGCCGCCCAGGCTCCCTGCCGCTCAAGACTATTTTATAAAGAATATCAACTCGATCCAACGGGCATTGCACTTGAGTAAAATGCCAGGACAACCTAATGCCCCAAAATGCACTGACGTATTTGGGGAGATGAGCGATCGGATGATTGTCCGCCGGAAGCAGAAAGAGTATTCTACAGAATTCAGCATCTCTTTAGGATATAAATTCTCGGAAGGCGGGGGTGGGTACAGACAGGCGCTTTGTTGACAATGGTCATGTGCCAAGAATGTCTTGCAAGTCTGGTGGAGAAACCAGGGTCTCAAGTCTCTGTGAGCGAAGGCCTGCCCGCTGCTCGCGCCCGCCCAGCACACGCTGGGGCCCTGCCGTCTCCTGCCTGCGCTGTCCACCTCCCTGACCCTGACCCGGGAGCCCCCAGCTCTGGCCGTCCCTCCCCCGGGAGAACGCAGTCTGGGAGACGTGGCTCTGCTCACTCCACGCTGGACCCCCTGGACGGACGGCGCCTGCGTAGGGCCCCGTAAGCGCTGTGGAAGGAGCGAACAACTTCCCTGGGAGGGAGACTGGACGCCAATGTGTTTCCTGCCCCCCCCCCCCCAGCAGAGCTCCCCAGGCTCCGTTCGCCGAGAGCTAGAAACTAGGATGTGAGGCTGTGGGGAAGAGAGAACCCTGCTCGGGGGCACAGGACCTGGGACGCAGAAGAGCCCCAGACACGTGAGATGACTAGGAATCGGAGTGGGGCATAAAGAGCATGGAGAGCCTCTGAAACGTGTGAAACCTATAGAGGTCGGTAGAGCTTCCGCAGAGGCCGTGATGCGTACCGCGTACAGCATCCCTCAACGCGGCCACAAGACCCATCTGTGCCCGCGGGTTTATCTGGCAAAAGTTTGCGTGAAGCCCCGATCCAGATTAGGATCCCTGCAAGGGGCGGAGGGCCCCCGATCTGATGCGACCCCAGTCCCAAGAAAGCCCCCCAGCAAGGGGCTGACAGGTGACAGCTGGGGGGAGGGGGTTGGGATGTTTACCACACGCGGGGGGCTGATCTTGGGACCAGTGTCAGTGACCAAGTGTGATGAAGTGTGCGGGATTCACGGATGCCCAGGGCCCACAAAGGTCTGGATGGAGATGACCTGCATGCCTAAGGGGCAAGAGTCAGGGGGTCCAGGGGCTCTCGTCGTCGTGGCGTGGGGCATGGGGAGCCCCAGGCACTGCTGGGGTGGACACCTGGGGGCGCTAGATGTCTTTAGGGCCTGGCTGCAGTGGCCCCCCACCAGCCACCAGGGCCCTCAAGGGAAGTGGGTCCTCCCTGCAGAAAGGCCCTGGAATGTTGCGGAGTGGTTCTAACAGCAAGTGGGTGGGCTGGGACACCTTGGTGTCTGTTCCCACTGGGCCCCACTGGGGTTGGCTTACGTCCTGGGAAGCTCGGATGGCCTCTAGCAGTGGGCAGAGGCTCTGGGGTCTTGTTTCCCCACCTGCAACAAAAGGGGCAGTGCAGCTGGCTGGGAGGAGGGGCTAGACGGCCTCTGGAGACCCCACCCCAGCACAGCAGGTGTGCTGGGGCTCCCCAGGACGCCCTGGTGTCTGGGGGTGGGCAGCAGAAAGATCGTTTAAGGTCTTAGGACCAGCTCTGCTGGAAGGCAAGTCAGAGCAGCCTCGGCCTGGGGAGGGCCAGGGTCTGGGCTGGCCTCTCCACCCCCAGGAAGGGACCCCAGACTGAGCAGAGGACCCTCAGGGGTGTCGAGTGGGCACTCGCGCCAGGGAAAGCTTTGGCCTTCCTCTCTTCCCGTCCACCTCCCGTCCCGTCCACCCGGGCCCCCTCCAGACCTCGAAGCAGCGGGGCCTTGTGCTTCCTGATTCTTCTCTGCAGGGTGTCCGTCCTGAGCTGGCAGCCCCCCCCCCGCCCCCGCAGTCCCTACCCCCCCATCCGGTGACATCCCTCCTCCTGGCTAAGCATTCTTCCTGTCTCCTTGGGAGGTAGAGGGGGCTTCAGCCACTGCGCGGACCAAAGAGGACCCCAGGCTGTGTCCGGGCCCCAGGTCAGGACATTAAGGGCGTGGCCCCTGGGCCGTCCAAACCCTCTCAGGCCATTCACTGAAACTGTCCCAGGCAGAATGGGCAGTAGACAGGCCTGCCCTCCCCGTTCAGGGGGTCAGCGGTGAGAGCAAGCAGGCGGGCCTCCTTCGGAGGAGCTGGGCTGCCACAGAGATGCTTCCCCCTCCCCTGCGGGGCACACACACACGCACACACAAATGCGCATGCGCGCGCCCATGCCCAGCCCGGCCTGCCAGCTCGCCCCCACCGCGGGTCTGGGGAAAGAGCAGGGAGTTCACCTAGCTCACAGGTGGGGAAGTCCGGGTCCCAAATTCCCAGCCATACAGGAAGTGGGAAGAGCTTACCCCGGGGCTGGCTCCAGAGAACCCCCACCCTGCAGCCGTCCCGGAGCCCCGACTGTCCCATCCCCTATCATGCAGTCTCTCTGCCCAGCACGGCCCGTGCCGCCTGGGCTCTGACCCAGGCCTGGCCCTTCCCACTGCCTGAAGCCATGGACATCCCCTTGGAGGTCAATGGGGAGGAGTTACCCACCCCTCCCGGTGCTGAATTCCTTCCCTTACCTGACTCAGTGGGCGGGGCTCAGAGCAGCTCCTCCTCCTCACTCGGCCCTCCAACCGGCTCAGTCCCCGCCCCCCCCGTCTCCCCCCGCCCCCACCTGCCCAGGCCCACGGCCCACGGCCAGGCAGAGGGCGGGCCGGCCCAGTCACCCACTTCCGCCCGGGAGGTAGCGAGCCGCGCTGCCCGCTTTCAAACCGAAGCTGGGGCCCCAGCGGGGTCAGGACAGACCCTAATGCTGGGAGCCCCCACCCCAAGGACAGCACTGCCCACGCTGAGCGGGGCGCTGGACAGGGGCGGAGGAATCACGGGGTGGGCAGGGCATGACCTGGCCTTCCTGCCTGGTGTAGCAGCCAAGCGCCCAGGCCAGCCTGCCCCTCCCCACTGCACGTCCAGGGCCTGGGGGAGCAGATGGGCTGTGAGTGAGGTGGAGGCTGGGGGGACATACCAGCGGGATCCCCAGACCCACTAGCCAGAGCCCTGCAAGGGAGTGTGTGGGGGTCGGGGTCAGAAGCCACCACGCTCCACACGGACAGTCAGCCCCAGGCCACAGAGGAGCATGGGGTGACGGTGAACAGGAGGCCCACACAAGACCCAGGACCCCACACAAGTGCTCACTCACAGGGAGCCAGGCCTGGCCCACGGCACCTGGGGCATTTTGCAGGGACTTATCTGGCCTCCTGGGCACAGATTCCCGTGGAAACCCAGGTGTTAAAGAAATACTTTAATGTCTATGAAAACCTCGGCATCTCAGCACTGGCCCCACAGGGTCACCTCCCTCCAGCCAAACCTCCTCTCGGGAAGTGCGACCGCCCTGGACGCCCAGGCCCTCTGTCCCACACGGGGACAAGGGAGGGAGCCAGGCCCACATCCTGCATCACGAGCCCTGCACAACCGCCCTGAGGATGCACAGGGTGCTGGGGGAGGGGTGGGGCTCCTCCCTGGGGCTCCGCCAGGGCTCAGGCTGCTGTGGCTCCAAGAGCTGGCTTGGAGGGTGCTCCTTGGGGCTGGCGGCACGTGTGATCTTCCCCTCTGGAAGAGTCTGGATCTGGCACTGCAGACCACGGGGCCTCCCGCACTGTTCAGGCTCTTGGGACAAGCCCACCGCGCTCCAGGAGCCAGGCCACTCACTGCAGTGTGGCTGGAAGCAGAGCCCGGCCTAGGTGCTGGGCAGAGCAGGCTACACGTCCGTCTCCACACGCAGTCGCTCCATCCTGCGCACGTTGCCCTCCACGGCCACGCGGCTGGTGATGCACCGAGCAAAGTCCTCAGGGAACCAGCCCATCTCCCCATCTCTCAGCCGCTCACCGTAGAACCATCCTGAACACAGATGTGGGGCAGGTGAGAGCAGGGTCTGGGCACTCCCAGCCCTCTGACCCTCTTAGCCGCTGTTCCAGAAGATGCCAGGTCCAGGCCTCCTGTAAAGCAGACCACCACCTGCTCCTGCCAAGACGGCCCGGCTCCAGGTGACAGGGCCACCTGGTTCTCCGGCAGCCGCTCAGCCTGGACACTGGTGTCAGGAGCTGAGCTCATCCCAGCCGGCTTCGCGCGCCCTGTGCAGGCGTGTGCAGGGGCCCCCAGGACCTTCCTTCTGCTGAGCACAGAGTGACAGGCTGCTTTTAATCCTGCGACTCAGGGACGTTTGAAGAGGTCCTTGAGGGAGGGCACTGAGGGGCCCTGGATCAGGCCCCCCATGAGCAGGTGCAGAAACCGCTTCCTGGGGGCCAGGTGCAGGGTCAGCTGCCGGCACCTGGTGTCCTCCAGACCCTGGCAGGGACTCTCACTCTGGGGTCCACCCCACCTACATCCCGCCAGCACCCGGGCCCAGCCGTGCCGCTCACCGTCCTCCTGCTCCAGGACTAGGACCACATCCGCCTGCTGCAGCGTGATCTCGTCCGCCTGCTTGGCCAAGTAGGCCTTGGTGATCTCTACCTGGAGCAGGTCTGCGGGGGCGGGGGGGGGGGGCGGCGGCGGTGTCAGCGACAGAGCTGTCCCCAGGAGGGCAAGGGCCAGGAGCTCTGCAGCCACGGTTTGGGCAGGGCTCCACCTCCTAACACATCCCCCGTGGCCTGGTCTCGGTGGGGCCTGGGGGACTCTGGACATGCGGCAGCTTCCCTCTGGGGGCCACAGGACAGGCTGCTCCTGCTTTCAGGGCCCAAACACCAGCACCTGGCTTCTAAGGAGTGGCGCTGGAGCCAGGTGACAGATGGATGGGCCAGCCGGCTGCCCCGTGTCCTCAGTCGGCTCCAGTCCCTGGGCCCCAGTCCCTGGGCCCCAGTCCCCGGGCATGGGGCAGCATTCTCTCCCCCTGCACAGAAGGGGAGGCTTGGGGACAGAGCTGGGTCCCTGTGCACAGATGGATACACACATATGCGGCTCTGGGATCCCTCACCTGGGGGTCACCCTGGGGGCAGGGAGTGGCAAGGACAGAGGGCTGGACAGTGCCTCTCAGCTCCATGCCAACCCCTTGCCCAGGCCTGGGAAAGGGGCTCGGAGCCCTGTTCAGCATGGAACAGACACTTACCTCCTTTGTTGGTGGGGCCCTGGCCCTGCCTCTCCTGGTGAGTGAGCGCTGTGATCCACCGGGCCCGGTCACTCCTGTGGTTGGAGAGGGGGGTGTGAGGCCCTGTGGCCAATCTCGCCAGCCTGGGGACCTCTGGCTTCACACGCCCCGCCCCCCATGTGGCACCGTGGACAGATGGGGGGTCATGTGGCCAGGGGTTCCTTAAGGGAGCCCCCATAGCACTCAAGGTGTGATAGGCAGTGGAGATGAAGGTTCATGCTGCCCAGGCACCCCTTCCTGACCCCCACAAACTCAGAGACCACGTGCGGGAAGTCACAGGGCAAGAAGGAGCGGCAGGCAGGCTGACCCTGAGTCTCACCTACCTGGGGTCCCAGAGTCAGGCGGCAGCCGCACCCCCACACCCCAGGCCACCCTGTCTGCAGGCCCTGGGCCCGTGTCAGTTCACAGTTTCAAACCTTCAGCCTCAGCTTCCCATCTGGAGGGAGCATGGAGACCAAGCCACCCTCGTCCCTTCCTCCCTGGTCTGCTGAGCCCCCGCTGTGCTGGCAGCTGTCTGTGTACGGCCCACCCCCCTTCCAGATGGTTCTGACCTCACCACTGCCCACCAACCCTCCGGCAGGCACCTGGGCTCCAGCCCTGCCAGACTCCTGGCTCCTTCTCACCAGAGGCCTCCTGCCTCAGGGCCTTTGCACTACTGTACGTCTGCCAGGCTCTCCTCCCCAAATGGCCCTGTGCCAGTCAGGATGCCCCCACCTGGCGCTCCCTTCCCTGCCCTGTCCTCCTCCTTCATCTGCGCCCCTGGACACACCGACAGTCCAGCTGCTTGTCTGTGGCTGACCTGTCCCCCTCCCACCAGTGCGAACTCTGGGAGCACTAGACCGCCCCCGGTGTCTGCTGCAGTGCCGGGCACACAGCAGGTGCTCAAGAACTCGTCGGCATGAGCCCCTCCTCCCGGGAGCCCCCCTTGACTCACGCAGAGTCGGAGGACAGCAGGATGTTCTCCTGGCGGCCCTCGCTGTTGCGTAGCAGGGTCACCTGGAAGGGGTGTGGCACCGAGGAGCTGCGGCTGCCGCCGCCGGCCCCCAGCAGAGAGGGGTCCGAGGGCTCCATCTTCTGGACTCGGATGTGGTCCACCTGGGCGTAGTCCTGTACCACGAAGCTGTCCTCACTGCAGGGAGACAGGTGGGCGGCCAGATTCAACAGGGGGTCTGTGGGCAGCCTGGGGCCCCTGCCCAGCTGGGGAGCAGGCAGCCAGAAGGATGTGCCTAAGAACTGCCCCCCCAGAAAACAGAGGCCATGTGTGTTCTCGCCCTTGTGGGCTGGTCGGGCAGACCCAGGTCTGCAGGCAGTGAGAGGCACCCGGCCAGCCCCTGTCACACGTCGGGGGACACAGGCCGCTGCTGTGGACATGCCAGGCCAGGCCCCCCGATTCTGAGGGCAGAGGAGGGTCAGGCCGCTGCCCCCATGCCCTTCCAGGCCCGCATGGCAGGTCTGCGGGGGCAGGGGGGGCGGCGGTGTCAGCGACAGAGCTGTCCCCAGGAGGGCAAGGGCCAGGAGCTCTGCAGCCACGGTTTGGGCAGGGCTCCACCTCCTAACACATCCCCCGTGGCCTGGTCTCAGTGGGGCCTGGGGGGACTCTGGACACGCAGACACACAGCCCGGTACCCGTGGTGGCCCACCTCTTCTTCTTGGTGACCACCAGAACGTCGTTGAACAGGAACAAGTAGCACGTGGGCCGGCTGGCCAGTTTTCGGAAAAGCCCAGTTTCCTCTACCACGAAGAGCTCCCCACGCTTCAGCAGCCAGCGGGAGGCAGAGATCAGCGGGAGGGACTGGAGGGAAGAGCCGGCGAGGTGCCTGAGTTCGGGGGGTCAAGCATGGGCGAGGATCCCTGCCTCCAACGACTGGGTGACCGGCCTCCCTGGCTGGACCAAGGAAGTGGGGGAGATGTGCCCTCGCCTCGAACAAAGGCCTATTCAGTTGGCCGACAGGCACAAATGGGACAGCTGCTCTGGGCCAGGTCCCGGGCCCAGATCCCGCTTGGCAACCAGGACAGGCCCGTCCTGCCTCCGGCCAGGCCCCGGAGCTCTCCGGGCACCCGGGAGCACTCCCCTCGAGCCACGGAGCAAAGGCCGTCCTGGGGAAGCCTCCATACCCCCCTCACACCCTTTTCTGGACCTCTGTGTCCTCCCTCCACCACTCTGTGGCCCTCCGGCCCTGCCCACGGCTCTGCTCCCCTGCTGGGCAGCCTCTGGAGGTCAGCAGCCCAGCCCGGCTGAGGACGAGTAGGGGCCCGGCCCACTCCTGCAGCGCAGTCCCATGGGGACGCGTCTGTCCATCTGCTCCTCACTTGTTGTTGGACGGCCCCTCCCCCGGGGGCTTGGTGGGGACAGAGGTTTGAGCCCCGCCTGCTTGGGGGTCCTGTAGGATGTCTAGACCCCCTCCCCAGAACTGAGTGAGGCCCAAGACCTAAACTGGCCCCGACACCGTCCTTTCCCGTTCTCAGTGTGCTGGGAGGAGCCCGGCCCGGCCTGCTGCCCAACATGCTGCCCGGCCCTTCCCACGCAGCCCCTCGGGCAGCACTGGGGGTGGGGCACAGGCCAGAGGGACCTGTACCCCCAGCCAGCCCCAGGCAGGAGGGCGGCAGAGCTGAGCCTCTGTGGCCAAGCGGTGTGGGAGTCACAAGGGACGCACCCGGTGGGGAAACAGGCCTGGAGAGGCAGAGGCGCCAGGCCCCAGCAGGGAGGGGGCTGTGACCCCGGCCTCCGAGGAGCTGGCTCGGGGGGTCGGAGCGCCCACCTTGACCTTGCCGAAGTCCAGCTGCGTGTGCAGTGTGTACATGAGCTCCGTGCGTTCCATCTTGTGGGCTCCCTCGTTGCACCGTCTCACCAGCTGCAAGGGCCCGAGAGCAGGCTGTGGGTTGTGGGCCACCGCCCCACATCCGGGGCTGTCCTCACTGCTGCCCCCCATGGCTTGCCGGTCAGGTTCAAGCCCCACTCCCTCTGGGCCTCGGTTTCCCCATCAGCACCATGGAAAGCCTGAGATGGACGATGTGGAGGCCCGGCTGCCCTCAGGGTCCCCACCACTGAGTGGGGGGTAGGGGCTGGGCTTGGTCCTGGTACCCCCCCCTCCTCTGCACCCCCCTCACCTTGCTGATGGCCTTGAGCGCGCGGCTGGCAGCCTTGTATCTCTCGGGATGGCCTTGACTCTTGAGGCATAGAGTCTACAGAGAGGACCCCGCCGGTCAGGCACCACGTACCCTCCTGCACTCCAGGCTTCAGGGCCTGCGTGCGGCAGAGGTCCCCCACTAACAGCAGACTCAGGGCCGCCGGGAGGTTGAAAGCCCGTGTCCAGCGGGCTCCTGCCAGGCCCTACGGGGGTGCACAGCCCCCAAACGTCTCTGCCAGGTCAAGCAGGTGGGTGGGACCCTGGAGACGGCACCTTCCCAGGACCCCAGCCCTTCCAGTCCTCGGCTGTCTTGGCCCAGTCTGGGGAAGCCCCCAGAGCCTCTATTTCGACGCTTCTGAGAGGACCCCGGAAGAGCTGACGTCCCATCTGGCCGAGACCGGGGATCCTCCAAGCACGAGCCACATGCTTCCTCCGGGGGCCTAGCGGGCTCCCCCCCATGTCTGTGCATGTGCACACGCATGGGCTGTGTACACGTCTGCGTGTGCGTACACGTCTGCGTGTGCGTACACGTGTGCGCGTGCACATATGCCTCTCCTCCCCACCTGCCCCTTGGCCCCACAAGCAGGCATCTCAGGGCATGAGCTGCTGCAGTGAGCTCGCCAGGGCCCCTCTCTCCATCCGCGGAGGGGCAGTGAGCTCGCCGGGGCCCCTCTCTCCATCCGCGGAGGGGCAGTGAGCTCGCCGGGGCCCCTCTCTCCATCCGCGGAGGGGCAGTGAGCTCGCCGGGGCCCCTCTCTCCATCCGCGGAGGGGCAGTGAGCTCGCCGGGGCCCCTCTCTCCATCCGCGGAGGGGCTGTAAGTGGCGCCCAGGCTGGTTCTGCCCCGTCCATGTGAACATTCAAGGAAGTGGATGCAAACCCGCAAGGCGCTGGAAGGCTCCAGGCAGGGAGCCTGGTGGGTGAAGGCCATGAAAGCCGTCTCATGAGGACTGAGGAGCGCGGGGAGGGGGTCGTAAGGGGCAGTGCCCGACCTGAAGCGGGGGACCGGGCCGACCTCCTTCCCCTGGCAGGGGTCTGCGTGGCATACTCACGTCCGTCAGGAGGGGCAGCCGGGTCACCCTCTGCATGGGGAGAATCAGGAAGGAGATCATGGGGAGACCCCCGCACGCCGGACGCTTCTCGATCTCCTTCAGGGCCTCGTGGAAGGCGGCGTTGCTGTTTCTGCAACAGAGAGCAGGGCTTTCCGTCAGCTGCGGCAGGAGGCCAGGTGCAGCCGCAGAAGCCCGGCCGTGAGCAGCTGGGTGCTCCCAGACCAGGGCGCCCAGCACGGGCCACGGGCGCGGGGAGGCCGCGCTCACGTCAGCTTCTGCAGGACGCGCTGCTGGTAGACCTCGTTGGAGCAGTAGGCGATGTAGGGGTGGAAATGCTTCTCGGCGTGCTCCTCCAAGATGTCGCTGATGTCTTCCACGCAAACCTGAGCCTTGTGCCGCTGCTCCAGGGCCTCAAAGAACCTAACGGGGCGAGAGCGCGGTGAAGGCCCGGCTGTCCACCACCAGACACGCGCACGTGCGGGCACACACGCGGGCAATCACGCACGCCCGGCAGGAACACAATGGCCGCCCGCGCCTGGCCATGAGCCCCGCCTTCCCAGGGAACCCCCCCGGACAGATCAGCCTCTTAGCCTGAAAAAGCTGGGCACATCTGAGGCCACTTCCTGTTAGATTCCGGCGAGACTGCAGCAGACACCACAGGACAGAGAACATGTCACTCTGATTTGAATCCCTTGACTCGGGTCAGACCTGCCTGGAGCCTGGCACCCTCTGCCCAGCTCGGTGTGCAGACGGGGGCTCTGGGTGGACTTCCTCTCAGGGTCCCCTTCGGAGATCATCTGTAACCCGGGCCTTGGCCATCGGGAGGACGCTGACCGGGGCTGCCACACTGGGCCTGGCTGGACCAGCACCAGGATGTATGGTGGACCCGAGGCCCCGTCACCTCTCCCGGCCCTGGTCAAGGCAGCCGGAAGGTCCTCCCACCCCCTTTCCGGAGGCTCCTCGGCCCCATCCTGGCTTTCCGACTCGGGCAATGACAGCGTCTCTCCCGTACCCGACTCTGAAAGCCCGTTTCGCTGGGCTCCTGGGACTGCCCGAGGCAGCTCTGTCTGGGAGATAAGACAGCTCGCTGACCTCTGGAAGGCCGAGAACAGCGTCCCCAAGCACACGTCCACCCCCCGGCAGCCCAAACCCCAACTGGGGACTGACCAGGCCGAGGGCAGCCAGCTTACCCGGCCCGGTGGGAGGGTGGAATCTTGCAGTGTGACGAGTCAGGGCTGGGGGACAAGGCCAGGGCAGGAAGGAGGTCCCAGGCCCTCAACAATGTGGGTACCACGGCCTGCTGTCAGCCCCACTTAGCACCTGGGACAGGGGTACCCCCTGCAGGGGGAAGTATGTGCGACCCCACCCCCCTGGAAGATGGGGGCCTTGCTCTGGTTACCAGGTGGGGGTCTCAGGGAGGGCGAAGAAGGCCCCGGCTTAGAGGACCCTGCTCGCTGGGCCCCAGCCTGACCCTCTAACCTTGGAGATACCATGCATCCCATGAGAGGGAACTCTGAGAGGCACAGCTCCTGGGCAGCCCAGGCAGAGGGGAACATTGTGTCAGGAATGGACAAGGACCCTGCCCCTTCAGGGAGGGCACAGGAGGCCCCAGCTGCCCAGAGACAGGGCCACACGCCTGTGCCCGAGTGGGCGGGCCATGCTGGTCAGCACGTCCCCCAGGAGATTCCAAGGGCCTCTAAGAAAGTTCTGGGAAAGGTAGCCATCAGCTGCTGACCCAAGATAACCGACCCCCAGGGAGGCCACTGTGAATGGCTAGGAGCTGCCAGGACCCAGCTGGGGGAGGAGGCTGGACCGTCTCCCGGGACCGCGACGGCCAGCCAGAGGCCCTGAGGAGGTTGGCAGCAGCCACGTGGCAGCTCAGGACAAAGGGGACAGAAGCAGGTGGGGCTCGGGGACCGGCCTGATG
This sequence comes from Ursus arctos, assembly GCF_023065955.2. Lineage (NCBI taxonomy): Eukaryota > Metazoa > Chordata > Mammalia > Carnivora > Ursidae > Ursus > Ursus arctos. The sequence continues at coordinate 1,991,028 of NW_026623008.1, read as the reverse complement.
CTGATGTGAGTGAACCAGGGTGAGCCCCCTTCTCCCACCTGCCCCTACCCTAGTCTGCTAGGGGCTCGGGGACGCACCTCTTCAGGCTAGGGAGGATGCTGAGGCGTGAGGGAGGGGGTCCTGGGGTCTCCTGGGGTCCAACACCTGGGGTGTGCCCTTCATGGGAGTAAACACGCACACACTCACAGAGGGACATGTGTGCACACACACGCACGCACACACCTGTGCGAGCACAGAGACACATTCACTCTGGCACACGGACGCACACACACAGGCCCACGCAGGCCTGTGGCTGCATGCCCGGCCCCTCCTCCACCGCTGGGCCCTGCAACCCGAGCCCCGGGCCAGGCACCGGACACCGCCGGGCAGAACACAACCCGAGGCTGCAACTCGAGGCCCCTCCTGCCCGCTCTGTCCCGTGGCTGCTCACACCTTGTCGCTCGGCCTCCTGCACCTGACGTCCTGGCGGGAAGGTGCCCGTCACCTGGCAGGTACTCCGCCCTCTCAAGCAGCCGAGGGACAGGGCGCTGGGGGCAGGCTGCTCAGCCTGTCTTGGGGCCCAGCGCTTGGTGGCCTCAGGGCCTGAAGAGATCTCCGTGTCCCCTCCCAGCCAGCGGTCCCAGACCGGGAGCCTCCTGAGATCCCGCCGCTGCCCCGCCATGCTGCCCCAGGGGCAGGCGGGCGGCCGTCGCAGGCACGGCGGAGAGCTGGGCGCACGCCTCACCTCTGACTGGCGCTCAGGACGTCCAAGATGTTGGAGAAGAGGTGGTGGTGCTCCGTCTGGGTCATGGTTGCCCGCAGCTCTCTGGACTGCAGGAACTCGGCCACCAGGATGCCCAGGCTGTGCTGGTACGAGAACTCCGACGTGAGGATCTCGAAGATGGCCTGGCGGGGGCGAGAGCAGCTGCCTGGGCCACTGTGTCCCTCGGGGACACGGTCAGGGTGCAAAGGGCAGGCTGGACCCGGGCCCTCGGACCACAGCTGGGGTGAGGCTGTGAGCCTGGCCAGGGGGACGAGAGCCCCACGTCTGCACACGCTCTAGCTCAGCCTCTTGGGAGCTGTGACGCCGGCAAGGACCCCTGCTGCATCCAAGAAGGGGTGACGGCCCCCCCCCAACCAGGGGCATCGGCCATCATCCCAGTGCCTGGCCAGGAGGCGGGAAGCCTCGCCGTGGCCGCTGTCCTGCCCCACATGCCAAGTCTTGGGCACAGGGCTGGACCCCCGCCCGGCCCCTCACCTCCTGTCTCTTGCGCTCCTCAGCAGGCAGCTTGTCCAGGAGGCCGGACTCCACCACCTGAGGACGGCACAGGCCTGGGAGTCCCGGGTTTTGCCCATCCCGGAAGCCCGGCCTCCCCTCTGCCGGGGAAGAAGATGGGCCTCCAGAGGGAGCGGCTGGCAGACACCATTCGGGTGGGGAGGGGGCTCTGTCCCGCAGAGCTGGCCTGGGGGCCGACAGGCGTGCCGGGGACTGGGCCACGACTCAGACACACTGGCCCAGGTGAGTGTGCGCCCTGCCCAGGAGGTCCGGGGAGCTGGTCCAGCGCTCCATGCCCTCAGGCTCCGTGGCCCCCAGGCGGCCCTGGCTGAAAGGTTGCTCATTCGGGTGGGTAATCCGCTGCCTCCTCGTCCCACCCAGAGGCTGGGCTCTGAGCCCCCAAGCTCAGGTGGCCGGGATCAGAATCTCCGGCGGCATGTCCTGGGACCCACCCTACCCCGACCCAGGAGCCCACACACCTGCAGCCGCCCTCCATGCCCAGGGGCTACAGGGCAGGTCTGTCCCTGGCTCTCAGGGGGTGCGTCAGAAGTGCGCTGTCCTCCTAGGGCAGCGACAGCTACCTCCCCACACACCTGCTCGGGGCACCAGCACCTCCGTTCCAGCCAAGCTCTCCCTGGGGCCCCCGAGGCTCTGCCGGGCAGGGACCCGCCCCGTTTCAGGTGCGGAGGGTGAGGTGGGAGCTGGACAGTGGCCTGTGGCTCTCTCGAAGCTGAGGGCCGGTCCTCTCCCTTCCCCTCCCGTCTCCCCACTTGGACCCTCCTGGCACTGTCCTGGGGTCAGGGCCCTCAGAAGGGGGTCCTTTTGCCCACAGCTCCGGCAGGTCAGTCCGAGTAGGGAGAGGGCAAGGGGCTTACGTGCAGGAGGCTCATCATACACGCACCGATGGCACGTGGCCCTCACGGCTCTCCCCCCGTGGGACGCAAACCCACAGTGTCCTCGGGCCAGGGCAGCTCTGAGGGCACCAGGAAGGGGCCCTCTGCTGCAAGCTGGGCAGAGTAGGGTACTTCTGGAAGGCTCCTCCCCACACCGGGAGGACCCAGGCTGGCTTCGAGGGGCCAACTGCCCACGGCTCGGCCTCAGGGCCTCACCCCCATCCTGGCCCTACCTCCGGGAGCTGGCTCCAGGTGATCTGGGCAGGCCGGTAGCTCTTGACTACGATGGGGGCATCCACCTTTCCCGTCCCTTCCGGGCTGGGCGGCTCATCGAGCAAGTCATCGTCGGACTCATGGCTGGTGTTCAGGCCCCGCTCCCGGATTTCCTGGTAGAACCCGGGGTCTGGGGGGAGGGCGTGTGTCACCTGCACGCCTGGGGGCTCCGAGCAGATGTGGCCCCCTGGGAACCTGCAGGCTGAGTCCTCCCAAGGGGGCCCTGAGAGCATCAGGCGGCGCAGGGCCCCCCAGAGCAGGCTCCCCTCGGGCTGGCTGGTTCCCATGGCTGCGCCAGGCCCGGCCCAGCCCAGCACAGGGGTGGTGTCCCCGTGCAGAATGTGGCACCTTCAGGCCAGGGCTGAGCCAACGAATCAGAGCCGCAGGGGCCGTCCTGGGTGGGGGCCGTTCCCAGGCTGGGCCGAGAGCCCTGGGTGCTGGCTCCCCGGAGCCCACCCCCCCCGAGGTGCGGTCTCTGGCTCTCTAGCTCTGCAGCAGCCCCAGCGGGAGGGGCTGGCGCCTGGCTCAGGGCAGCCCCCATGCCCCTCCTTCCCATCCTGCCTCCGAGACCTCCTCATCCCTGCTCTTCTCTCTGGGGCAGGAGGCTTGGATCCTGCCTCCTCCCCAACCCCAGGCCCACGGCTGTCCACAGAGGCCGGGGGCTGGCAGGGAGGGAGGGCCCTTGCTGGCTGGGCTCCTGCATCCTCAGCACCCTGCCCCTCACAGCCACTGGGTGCTGCACCCCGCCTGGGCAGGCCCCTTCCCCCCACCTCCCTGTGGGGTCCCGTTGACATCCCATCCCTCAGCAGGCTGGATGCACTGCTCTGGGCCCTCCTGAGCCCCCAACACTGGGTTCCCTGTACACTGCGAGAAGTATGGGCAATGCACACAATGTGGGTGTCTACACCCCAGGGCCAGTGCCCTCTGGCTGACCTTGGTCCCACCAGCGCAGCCACTATAGGTCTGGCACACGCATGCTAACAAACATCTCCTGGGGTGAGTGCAGGGGCTCTGTCTGTCCCCTGCCCTGAAACACCGCAGAAAAGAATGCAAGGGAACTTTCTAGACCCACCAGAACGACATAGACAAGCCACTGGGACTTCCTGTCCCTGGAGAAATCCCTTCCAGCATGTTCTCCCTGCAGCGCACCAGCCTTCCCCCGCCCCCCAGCAGCCCCAGAGAGACCAGCCTCACCTGGGCCCAGCCTGGCCCACGGTGGCCTCCTGAGGTCACCTCCCTCGGCCACACTCACCGTCTTTGAAGGAGCCCTTGTGTGCACGTTTCCGCCCCAGCGTCCTCTGTGCAAACAGGAGAGACACAGAAACAGCAGCCGTCAGCGGGGCGGGGAGGCAGGTGTGAGTCTGCAGCAAGCCCTCCACCCTGGGGGCCCAGAGACCTCAGAGTGCACCGTGTGAAGCCATCTCAACAGGAGGGGGCTCTGCTGGGCACCCAGGAGGAGCTTAATAAATGTCGGCTCCGCGAGGGATGCCAGGCCACCAAGCAGAGGCCAGGCAGGTAGGATGGGGTGGAATGGGGGCTCAGAGCAGGCAGCAGGACTGAACTAATCAAGAGCGGGTGCTCAGCAAAGTGGGGTGTTCGGACTGGGTGTGAAGGAAGCCCACGCAAGGCTGGACAGGTCTGGTTGGAGGGGGTACAGGGGTGGGAGCTGGGGTGGCAGGAAGGGCAGAGTTTAGCTCCCAGCACAGGTTTGGGGTCCCAGTAGCTGCTGGCAGGACTGCAGCAGCAAGTGGGGGTGCAGGGCTCTCAGGGGCCCCCCACATGCGGCCCTACCAGCTGCCCCCCTCAGAGCCTATCTTCTTGGCCGGGACACTGTTCTTCCTGACCGGGAACCTGAGCCAATTCCAGGAAAGCGAGAGCTGGTTTCTCGAACAAGTTGGGGCCTGAAAACTCCCCTTGCTGGGCTGGGCGGTGTGGTACTCCAGCCACACCTGCCCTGCTCCCCCCACCCCATGCCCCCCCAGCGCCCCTCCTGCTTCCAGGTCTGTGCCCTTGTTCTCACTATGCTTTAACCCTTCCTCCTCTGGACCCTCTCCCCATCCCATCCCTGCCCTGAGCCCCTCCTCTGTGCTCCATCGGCCCCCTGCATTGCCCCAGCCCAGACCTGAGCACCCCAGGGCACCCCTGCCCCCTCGCTGCCTTGGGAGCTCTCTGGGGACCCCAGCACCAGGTGTGAGAGAACTCGGGACACATCTGTTGCATGCTTGAACCAACAGCGAGTGAGGGAGCAGGCAGCTGGCCTGGCCCTGGGCTGCAGACTGCGAGTTCCTAGGGCAGCTCCTGGGGCCTGAGTGTCTCGGGGGGCACGGCAGGGGCTGTGCCCCACGTCCAAGGCCAGGGGCATCTTTCAGCGGAGGACAGCGGCCAAGGTATGGCCCAGGGCTCCCCTCTGCGTGCTGGCTTGCCGGCATTGATGAGTGGGCTTGGCTTCTCCCCAGGTGGGGGCCACAGCTCACAGTCCAGGGCAGCCCCCCCGCAGAGGCGACTGCTGGAACATCAACTCTGGGTGCGGGACCCCCGAGCAAGGGTGCCCTTCCCCCTGGCCCTGTGCCAGTCCCGTTCTCTCGAGAACACCGAGGCAGAGGGCTGTTGGGCAGGGAAAGGAGGGCGTCAGGCTTCTTCTGAGCCCCCAACGGGGGCCCCTCAGACGGACGACCCAAGCCAGGCGCTGCTCCGAAGCCCTCCCTGCACCTTGTCCCGCAGACAGGCTGGCTCCCCGTGGGGCTCAGAAGAGAGGCTCTGCTCCCCACTGCGGCTGAGAGTGGGTACCCCAGAGCCTGGGGTCCTGGGGAAACCGCTCGAGCTTTCTGAGCCTCAGCTGCGTCCTCTGTACAATGGGGCTGTTCACCCCGTGCTCACGGTCTGCCGGCCACACTTAACCGGGATGAACCAGGTCGGGAGCCTGCATACAGTCGGTGCCCACTGAGCAGCAGCTGCCCCATCAGGAGAGGTCCCTCGAGGCACGGCCCCCTCCCCAGGGTCCAGGCGGACAGGCTCCTACCTTATTCTTGGCTGGACATCGAGCGGGAGATGGGCTGGGCTCCTCGGCCAGAGCCTGTAGCTTAGGGCTGAGCTGGATGGGGGCCCTCTCCCCGCCCGGGGCCCCCAGGCTCTTCATGGCCGCCCGGTACGATCGGTTCCGCAAGTTCCGTCTCAGTGCCCCCTCGGGGCCCGTGTCCACGTCCATGTCGTCCAGCGAGAAGCTGGGGGCGGAGACGAGCCGGGGGTCCCGCCGGGCAGCCTCCTTGCTAAGCACGGCCGCCCCGAAGCTCTGGTGGCGGGCTGGGGTCTTGGCCTTGCTGGACACGGCCAGGCTCCTGGGGATCAGCTGCTGAGTGCCCATCTTGAGGGCTGCAGGGCTCTGCGTGCTCAGGACGACGGCCCGTGGCCCCTCCTCCTTAGGGGACCGAGGTGGGGGCGCTGAGGAGTCGAGCTGGAAGGCGGCATTGTCCCTGACCTGCAGGGAGTCCCGGACCATCGGAAGCCCGGACGCCGGGTTCCCTTTGGCATCAAGCCGTAGCTCTGAGTGGAAACGGTATTCCAGGAGCTTCTCTTCCAAGGAGCTGTCTGAGTGTCGCTGGGACATGCTGAGTGGCCACAGTGTCCTGGGGCAAAAGCACAGAGGTGAGGGCAGCCTGCAGACGTCCATCCCGCAGCCCCCCTGCACACGGGCCCATGCACGGCCTCCCGGCATCCGCCCTGGCCAGAGACCCTGCTCAGGACTCTGCCTGGAGCAGAGCTGGGGATCGCACGGCCCACGGCCACCAGGGCTCCCCGGGGAGGGATGTGGAGGGTCGGGAGGCTCAGGCCTGCAGGGCCCCGGGCTGCTGGGACTGGGGCAGAGGACAGGCGAGCACTGCTTCCGCGGGTGGGTGCGCACACCAAGGACAAATTCCCACACTGGGGGTGTAAGCGTGGGGCAGTATGGGGTGCACAGACCTGGGGCCCTGCAGACCCGCGCTGCCCCAGCCCTGGGCCTCTTGGCACCATTTCTTCCTGGTCAGTGAGGAAAATGCCGTCCGTGGAGCTCTTCTGAGGCCTGCTTCACATAACAGGGCCATGGCCCCAGCCTCTGCCTCGCCCCCAAGTTCCAGAGCACGCACGGCCAGGCTCTGCCGGGCTGGGCTGGGGTGTATGCCCTCACCCGCCCCCAAACACACCGGCTGCCTTTAGTCTCATTTTGCAAATTAAAGAAACGAGGCCCCGAGAAGCCTGGGACGTGGGACAGGAGGTGTGGGTCACCAGGATCTGAACTTGGGCCAGTGTGAGTCCAGACCCTTTCTCTTCACGGCCCCATGTGGTGATACACCATGGCCAGCTGTCACACGTCCAGTGACACACTCGCATTTTCCCGCATTTACACACTCAGAACGGGGCCACAAACCCTTTCGCCAGAGCCTGGCCGGGCACGGCCACTGCGTGTGCGTGGACGCAAAGGGGGAGGGAGGTGCTTGCAGAGCCCCAGCCCCAGCCCACTCTCCGTCCATCCCTTGGATGCCCCTCCCTCCTGGGGCCCTGGGTGCCTCAGACGTGCAGAGCCTACTGACCGGGGTCTGTAAGCACCCGTGGGCTGCTTGTTCAGCCCAGCCTGGGTCACCTCGGCTGAGCGCGCCCCGCTCTGCTGGTGTGGACAGGTCCACCGCCACCTTTCCACTCGGGGCCGGCCAGAGCCAACGCCAGCCTCCTGCCTCCTGGGCGCCAGCCTCTGGGCCGCGACCAACCCATCCTGACGGGCCGCCGGCCACCGTCACTGCCCTCCGCTGCTTTTTCCAAACCAGCAAATGGGCGGGGTGACAAGGAGGCCCACCTCCCGAGGGCGCAGGCAGAGGTCGCGCGCGGGGCCACGATGCTGCGATGACCCGGGCCGGGGGGGATGGAAGGCCGCCTCGCGACCCTGCTCCTGACCGACAAGCGGGACCGGCGCCAGCCTACGGGAGCTTCGTAGGACCGGACAGAACTCACTCTGTAGCTTTTCCTTTTAATTTTAAGAAAAACAAGCAGGACCACCATCCGAACCCTTTTCACAAACACACGGCTGGTATGCGTTACAAGGGCCAGGTGAGGGGGGAAGGCTGTTGTTTGGAAGGAAAAATGACATCTCCAAGTCACCAGTCCGGGTGGCTGAGGCTCCGCTCAGCGTCACCGCGGTGCCCTGGGGCGCGTTGCCTGCAGACCTGGGAAGGGGTGCAGGCCCAGTTTCTCCGACGGCCCTGAGAGTGACGGGTGTCACCTGCTCTCTCCCACCCCGGGGAGCCTGCAGCCAGAGGTGCCCGGGCCTGTGCCGGTGGGCGCTGGGCGTCTGGAGTCGAGGGACCCCAGGGATGCCACCATATCTGTGCCAGGACACACCAGGCAGGTCCCAGCCCGGGCCTACCTCCCACACTCGCCGCCCAACCTTGTGTCTGAGTGCTTCCTCTGGGACGTTCCAGGCCTCAGCTCCAGAATCCCTCCCCAAGGGGCGGCCAGGCTCCAGAGGGGCCTAAACCACAGCACAGTTGGGGTGCCAGCGGCAGCCAGGCTCCCGCTCCCGCTCCCAGCACACACGCTCTCTGCTAAAACCATCCCAGAGAGGCTCCTGGCTGAGCCTCCCGGCGACAGGGAGGGGCCGCCCGACAGGGAGGGGCTGCCCGCGGAGCCCCAGCCACTCCCACGCCCGGAGGACGGCCCACACATTCCTGGGGACATTCTGAGTCATGGCAGCTAGGGCGGGCGGGTCGTGCCATCCTGGCTCACCCACCCCCACATTAACTTTATCTGCATTTAGCCGGGCCTGGCCGAGAAAGGAGTTTCTGGTAGACTTCGATCTATCTGCAGGCCAAGCCAAGTGCACCCAAGCGGGTAGGTAGCCCGGAGACTGGAAACTCTGTGAATCCTCTCTTCTACAAGGCGCAGACTACGGGCACTGCACGGAGCCCACGGCGCCCCGAAGCCCGCACCATGCCTGCCCTCCACCTGTCCCGTGCCGTCCTTCCTTTGCCTCGTCCGGTCCGAGGCCCCAGGCTTGGGTCTTCTTGGCCCCGTCCTCTGGGCCTGGACCCTGGACCCCAGACACTGGACCCAGCCAGGGGCACGGCTCTCCCAGGGGAGGGCAAAGTCTACTCTGGGGCCGGAGGTGCCCCAACAGGAACCAGTCGGGTGAGCCACTGCCGGGTGTGACCTCCGTTCCCAGCGAGGTGGCCGCACCCACAGGCCTGGGCTGCCACCAGTCCAGGGACCAGGCCTACTGGAGAGCAGGTGCCATCCCAGGCTCTGCAGGACCTTGGGACCAGAGCCAGCTCTCGGGAGCTACCGTCCGCACAGGCACCCCTGTGTCTTCTTCCTCCTCACGTTCGGTTTACCAGAAATCCCTGGACACAGGTCCAAAACTCAAGTAGCACCAAGAGCCTGTGATGAAAAACAGGGTCCCCGCTCCGCTGCCCTGTCCCCCACAGGCTGCTGCTCCAGGCTCCACAGCTTTCCCCTGACTTCTGCTCCCCGAAAAGCTCCTAATGGCAGGCCCTGGCCACCCTCTCCCTGCCGCGTGGACGGGACTCCAGCCCCGGGCGTCGTGCCCCGGGGGTGTTTGTGTCAGCACAGTGGCCCAGCAGCAGGAGCAGGACCCGGCACCCGCCTCCCCTCGTTAATAATTCCCTCTTGTTTACCCGCGGCTTTCCTCCTGCTCCGCTCCCCCGTGCGCTCCGCGTCCCTGCCTTGTCCGCGTCCCTGCCTTGTCCACCGTGACCACATGCTCTGTGTGGTCAGTGCATCGGCTCCGGCGCTGTGTTTTCCCAGAGACCCTGTCCTCTTCTCCCAGCCCCCTCCCCGCCCCCACCCCCAGTCTGGTCCTTTCCTGGAGCCCCCCACCTATCCCAGGCTACAAGGCGGCCTCACACGAGGGAGATCTTTGTCCCTCAGGCTGGTAACTGGGTGAGATCAGAGTCCCGTGGGAGACAGTTTCTTCCAGAATCGAGGAGCCTCTTCTCGGGTCTAGTGTCCCCCCGCCGGCGAGACGTCGGACGCGCTCCAACCTCGCCTTCCTGGATTGTGGCCTGAGGCTCCCCGCTTTGCTGGGGAGTTCTGGTGCTCCCGGGGATGGCTCCAAGTCCATCCCCCGAGCTGCGGACTCGGGCCTCCTCCCAACCCCGTCCTCCGGTCTTGCGGCTTTGGGCATATCCCGGTGGTATTTCTTCCATACTTTCTCCCATCTGTTCTCTCCAGCCCCTTTCTGGGGCAGCCTGGAGTGGGCACTCAAGGCCCCAGCGTCACCTCTGCACCCCGGCCTCTCCCGTCCTGCACTCTCATCCGTCGGCCCCCCGTGGGAGGGTCCAGCCTTCCCACCAAACCAGCACAGGTGTTCACACCATCCTGCAAGGAGCCGTCACCTGCTCCTCACTCACAGCACCGCTCTGAAGCCCCGTGACGCTTCTAGTTCCTTTCCGCCCCTGGCCTGTCCCTGCCTCCTCTGTCCGGGCCTCTGTCGCCTCCTCACAGACACCAGGCTGTCCTCAAACGCCCGGTGGTCCTGCTGGCTGTCTGCTTGGACCGTGCAGAGAAGACCGGCTGAGCATCAGGAGGCCAGTGAGCGGGCACGCGCACACACGTGAGCCCAAGGGGCTGCCCGCAGGTTCCCTGGGCCCCCGGCCCCCCAGGGTCTGCGCCCCGCAGCCTCTCCCTTGGCTGGCCGGCTCTGCAGAGTGGCTCTTCCAGTGTCCTCGCTGGATGCTGGCCTTTGCCCGGTGTCCTGGGGCCAGTGCAAGGGAGGGGCTGAGGGCACCGACTCTCCTCTCAGCTGCCTTTGGGCAAACGCCAGCCACACCGTCTGCGCAAGAGCGCTGCCGGAAGGGAGGCCAGATGCCCTGCAGTGACCACTCGGGTCACAGCACAGGTGTCCCCGCGGAGCTCCTCCAGAGAAGCCCAGGGCCGTGAGGGCTGCGTGCCGTGCGTCCGTCTCCCCGATGAGTCTGTGGGTCCTTCGGGAGCAGGGACAATCGCCTGTTCACATCCCCACAGAGCGAGGTGCAATCCCTGAACTGATGCGTGAACGCCGGCTATCATGGTACTTGCCCCGGTCCCCTCGTCCTCGAGCCACACCCTCCCCACAGGCCCTGGGGCCCCTTGCAGGCACTTCGCTTCCGGCCAGCAGGAACGGGCCGGGGCTGCATCTCAGAGGCTTCCGGAGTCGCCCGTGCCACCGTGTGGGCGACTTTCGGGTGACCTCCTGCTTTTTCTGCTTGGGGCGCTGGGGAGGCTGGTCCACTGTTGGGTCCTGGCAATCCATGGCGCTGAACTTCCCTCCGCCACACATGCAGGACAGGAAAGGGGCACTTGCGACGTGGGAATGGCAGCAGGTGGATTCGGGGAAGGACCAGGTGACCCGACTGGCCCGGCCCGGTGGGGCCCCTCGCAGCCCAGTGCCCCCGCTCCCTCGTTCTTCCGACAGACAGGCTTCCTGGGACGCGGGCGGGCTCCGCGCTGTCTCCCCCACTCCCTTGTGGGTGGGATCAGCCTGGCCTGGACCTGTGGCTCTGTCCCAGCCACTCCCACAGCCACCAAGACCCAAATCACTCCAACCCTGGGGCCTCTAGGTCTGGCCGACCCCACCCTGCCTGGTGGGGCTCGGCCTCTCCAGCCCCGTCTGGCTGACCCTGGCCTTTGCTCAGGCTAACTCAGCCACAGTGATGGTCCTGTGCTTGGGTACTTCTGCCCGGCCAAGCTCAAACCTCGGAGTCAGGAATTTGGGGGCAGGATCTGGCATTGTAAGTCACAGCGCACAGCCGACAGTTCCATTTGCAAGGCGGCTGGGGGTGGCTCAGGGACTCTCAGCTGGGGCAGCTCCCCCACCCCCAAGGACACTTGGCAATGTCCAGAGACATTCTCGGAGGTCACAGCTGGGGCTGCGTTACTAGCCCTGCGAGTGTAGATGGAGACCATGGGCGCCCCACAACAAGGAACCTTCTGGAGCAAATGTCTGGAGTGCCAAGATGGAGAGCCTGGCTTTGCCAACCAGGGGGCCCCCATTCACGGTGGGGGTCAGGGAGCCCCACCTGCTCTCACCCAGCCTCGCACTCAGCCTGGCAGCAGGGAGAGGCCGTGCTGTGCCTGCCCGGCTCAGAAGCAATTAAGCTTCCAGGCGCGGGTAACAGTCACAGAGAAGCCCACCCTCCCGGCTCAGCCTGCAGTGCTCCCCACCCACAGGCCCACCCACTGCTCGTCGGCTCCTGTCTCTCAGCCCAGAAGTCCCATAAACCTGGCCCCTGGCCCAGACCTGGCTGACACACGTCATGTTGCCCCAACGATGCCCCCGATGGGAAAGCAGAGCCCTGACTGTGACAGGTAGCCTGGCCCGGTGACCAGCAGGTGTCTTCCAAATGCTTTCTCCCCCAGTGTGTCTGTAGTTCCTCACCGACCTTCCTTCCAGAGGGTGGTATGTTCCCTGACAGGTGAGGAAGACAGGTGGGGTCAGGCCGCCTGTCAGCAGACAGCCGGGCCAGGAGCCAGGTCTGTGCTGACCTAGGTCCCTGTCGGACAGGCCAGTGGGCGAGCAGGGATTCTTGCCAGAAATAAAGACGCCCCTCTACACGGGTGGTCACTCATGCACGAAACTGCCACAGGCGAAGAAGACAAGCGGCCACCACCCATCTGGAAACCGAAACTAAAATTCTGGGCTCCGGACGCAGGGTGAGTGGTGGTGCCTGTCAGATCACGCACACGGAGACTGCCGTCCTCAGGGCTGGCACCCGTGGGGACCCCCGCAAGCCACTGGGCTGCCTGCCTGGCTTCCCCAACCGCAGGTTGTGCAGGGTCGGAGAGAAGCCCTGGGAGCCAGAGCCCTCCCGGCCCACGTTTCTCCCTTGCAGGTGTCCCGGAGTGGGAGGGGGCCCTCTGCTCGGCTCCCTCCCTCCTACTCTCCAGGTGACTTCGGTCCAAGTGACTGAAGACCTTACTTCTTCCGGGAACCCCCAAGATCCCGCCTCCCGCCGCTGTCTCCCTCCAGGACTCGGGGGAGCCCCCGGGAGCGCTTTCACCCGCCCCGCAGAGGTTTTGTTCCTGTGGCCCGTGGGCACAGTCAGGGGAGTGCCCAGAACAGAGGCTCAGCTGCCCCTGACCCCATGCCCTCTCTGTGGGGACTCTGACTACCCCCCTTTCACAGATGAGGATGCTGAGGCCCAGAGGACTTATGTAACTCGCCTGAGTTCACACGGACCCAGAATTTGAATCCAGGGGCCTCACCCCTAAGCACTAGGCCAAGGGGGTGTCAGGGTAGACAGGTGTAAAGGGCCAGGCGCCCTCCTGCTGGTCCTGGTTGGACTCCGCAAGTGCCCCCCCCCCCGCCGAGCCCCCACACCAGGAGGGGCAGACCGTTCACCACAAGGACAGAGACAAGAGTCAGGCCCTCCTGGGCTCCAGGTCGGATGAGAGGTCCCCCCATGCTCAGTGCTGGGCTGAGGTCAACCCAAATCTCAAAAGGGATTCTTGCTTCCCTGATGCAGAAACTGAGGCTGGTCAGTGGTAAGAGGGGTCCCCCCGCTGCACTCCCACTCCTCCCTCCTTCCTCCCATTAGTCGTGAGTGAGCAGGACACCCCCTGCGCTGGGTCTGCCCCCCCCCCCCCCGCACCCACCAGGGTTGGGGAGCCGGTTGTTTCTGGTTTGCTGGAGGGAGGGGCTTCGGCTGGGGGGCTGCTAACTCTGGAGGCCACAGCGGTCTGAGCCGCAGATTCTCCAGAGTTTCGGGGAGGATGGTTTTGCCGACCCCCATCTTCAAAGGTCCTGGGGCTCCCTAAGGTTCTTCCGGCTCTGATGTCTACACAAGAGCCTGCGACAGAAGCGTCCCCTCTGGGGTGCAGACGCGGCCCCCTGGGCTCCCGGGAAGACTGGGCAGGACGCCCGAGGCCGTGGGTGGGGTCCGGCCCCGGCTGGGCCGCGCCCGTCCTGCGGGCTCCGTCCCCGGGCAGCCCGGGCGAAGGGACGGGGTTTCGCCGACCCGCGCAGCGCTGCGAGGGGCGGGGGGAAGCGCAGGGGGCAAAGGCGCCCCGGGGTCACCGGGCCCTCCCCCGCCCCCAGCTTGCTCACCTGTCCCCAGGCTCACCTGCGCCGCGGGGCGGACGACGTGGCGGCGAGCGGGCGGCGACTCCGGCTGGTCTAGCCTCCAGGCTCCGCGCGCCGGCCGGGCGGCCGATCCCGGCCGCGCTCCGAGCCACCGCCGGGTCCCTCCCAGTCCCCGCCCCCCACTTCCTGTGCGGCCCCGCGCGAGGCGCCGGCGCGCGGCCGACCGGCCAGGTGGGCGCCCAGGTGGGCGCGCAGGCGGGCGGGGCGTGGGCCGGGCGGGAGGAGGCACCTGGCCGCGCCGCCTGCGTCACCGTCCCCACCTGGCCGGCCGGCGCTCACGTGACCCGCTGGCCGGGAGGGCTCACCTCGCGAGGCCGCGGGCGGCGCCGCCCCCGGACCGCCCACCCCGCCCGCCGCGCCGCCTGCGGGTTTGGGGAGGGGGTGGCCCGGCTGTGACCCTGAATCCGCTCTCACTCTCCTTCCAGGCCTGGCCAGGCTGCCACCTCCTCCAGGAAGCCCTCCAGGAAGCTGACTAGCTCTGCGGGGAACCTGATCTTTTCAAGGCAGAAGAGGCCCCAACTTCTGGATTCTTTGAAAAGTGGCGGCCAGAAGGCGGCCCAGCATGGCACAACGTGCTCTGGCTGCCTTTATGGTGTGGTTGTGGGTGTGAGATGTTGGGGTCCTGGAGCGAATAGTCAAGGAAGAATTCGTGAAACCTCTTCTGTGCAAAATGGGTGGTGTTATGAAACCATGGGGACAGGACCCGGGGGCAGAAGGAGCTGTGCTGGGGTCCCGAGGAGGAGCGGATCATATACTTTCAAGTCGGGAGGGGGTTAGGGGGACCTAAGTCTCTAAGGAATTTGGAAGCAAGGTTTCCAGGACCTCGAGGGGCTAGCTGAGGTTAGGAAACGGTTGTTTCCAGAAATCAGAGAGGGAGACAAACCGTAAGAGACGCTCAACTCGAGGGAACACACAGAGGGTTGCGGGGGGAGGGGGGCGGGGGATGGGGTAACTGGGTGACAGGCATTAAGGGGGGCACGTGATGTGATGAGCACTGGGTGTTACATGCACCTGATGAATCACTGAACCCTACCTCTGAAACTAAAATACACTATATGTTAATTAACTGAATTTAAATAAAATTTTAAAAAAAGGAAAAGATCCTTTACTACTGTCTAGTAAAGGCTTAGTCATGAGATCCTTCAGATTGTATCAGTGGGCCAAGGGCTTAGGGGATGATTGCTAACACATATCTTGGGGAGGACGGTAGAGATAAAGGAAGTTTCCAAAGGAATTTTTACAGGATCCTGGCAGTCAGGCTAATGTCACGCTGAGGCTGCCTCCTGCCTTGAGTGGAGTGTTAGCGCTGAGCTCCTGGGGGAAGGTCACTCCGCCTGTCCCGAGTGCTTGTCAACGGGCTGCAAGGGAAATTTAATTTCTTGCATATTTCTTTGGCCTTTGATTTCCACATCAGTCGTTAGCATCATCCCCCGAGGCTTGGAGAGGAAGGTGGTCCAGTGGACTCCAAGCCTGGCCTTTCCAGGTCTTGTCCATGGCGGTTGCCCTGGGCAGAGGCTGCCACAGCCCCACCACTGGGGGATTCAGGAATCCGGATCTGGGGTGCAGGAGGTGCGGGGGGCTGGGACAGGTCGGCTTCCGTCCTGAGCCAACCTGCCCTTCCGCCAGGCAGGGCCCCTCCTCGCCACCCTGCCTCGTCACCCAGCATCCCCAGTTCCCAGCCCCACACCAGCCCAGGGTGGCCGCAGCTGTGTGCGTTCACGGCATGCCCCTGCTCAAGAACCGCCCGTGGCTCCTAGTGGCCTCTTCCACCAAGGGCAGCGGCCTCAACTTCTGCGGGAAAGCCGCCCCTCTTGCTCACACTCTGCCTGTGCGGCCCTGACCTTTCCAGGGGAAAGCCTGCATGACTGCTTCCCAGGCTTCCCTGCGGGAGAATGTAGCCCCACTCGGGAGACCCGGAGCCTCCCCTGTGCAAGGAGCATCCTGCCGCCCCACTGAGCCGGGTGGCCAGCTGCCTGCTGAGGCTTCAAGAGCTGTCGTGTGCTTGCACCAAGTCCCTGGGTCTTGGCCTCCTCCAAGAGGGCGACATGCCCCTGCTCCACTCCTTCAGCGGCAGTCCCAGGACGAGAAGGCGCGTGGAGCAGAGCCACCACCGTTGTTGGAAGCCCCTGGCGCAGGGGCGTGTCTGTTAGGGCGGGAGGTCCTGGTGAGAGCTGACTAGTGTCACCTCTCCTCTTCCTGACGTCCCAGCCCTTCATCTGGGCACCCCAGGCTTCTCTGCAGCCACACTCCTCCTCCTTCCTGCCTGCCTTCCTCCTTTCCCCCAGAGGCATTTCTTGAGCCCCTACTGTGTGCCGACCTTCGTGCACGCATCAGAGATACAGCTCTGAGCGCATCAGACGTGGTCTCTGTCCTCATGGAGCTCACTGCCACTTGTGGGGTGGGGAGGGGGGCGTCAGTGCCACTGTTCTGCCCCTAAAACGGCTAGAAGACCTGAGACCTGGGGGACAAGCAGGAGTTCACTTGAGGACAGGGACGGGAGAGAGTCAGGCAGGTCATGGCAGGTGCAGAGCTTGAGGCGGGAGGGAGTGTGGTCAGAATGACAGCCTGAGGGCTGTGGAGCTGGGGTAGAGGGAACAGGATGGGGGGAGACTCTCGTGGCTTCACCATCTGGGGGCCGGGGTCTATTATCCTCAGAACAGCAAAGAGCCACTTCAAGCCACTTTGTTCAAGCAAAGGGACAACGTGATCAGGTCTAGTGGAAAGACCCCTCTGGGAGCTGAGGAGAGGGCAGCGTGGAGGGCTGAAACGGATATCCTGAGCCCCAGCCTAGACCGACGAAGTTAATGTCCTGCCTTCCCTTGAATACTTTCAGGATGGGGAGTTCACCACCTCCCAATACAGGTTATCACATTGTCTGCTTTAATCCCATTCTTCAGACATTCTTGACATGACATGGAATTCAGATTGTTCATCGTGCTGGCATGTTCCCCCAAGAGACTTCAAAATGTGCCAAAATCCTTCTCAGAATGTGGTCTTGTGAACAGAACCCAGTACCATGGCAGTATAAGAAAATGGGGAAATGTTCACCTCCTCTCTTCTGGATATTATACTTCTGTTAATACAGCCTCTTCCTGCTGCAGCTCTTACATGTGTCCATCCCACAGCACAGGGTTTTGGCCCTGTATGCAGCAGGTGCTCAGTCAGTGGCCGGTGAGACACTGATGTGATCTGAGATCCCAGGACTCAGCCCCGGAGATGCTGGGTGATCCGTCTCTGGGCTACCCAGCATGTTTCCATTTGAACCCACTGACGGGGCCAAGCATTTGGGTGAGCTTTCAGACCACCTTGGTCTCTTTGCTGACCCCAGGCCTTGGTGCAGTGGGCAAGGTGCGGGGAATGCCAGCCGCAGGGCACTGTCTAGCCTGGGGGGCACAGGCCCACCCTCTCCCGGCACCTACCTCTCTAGGGCCAGTGTCAGCAAGGGGGTGTCACAGCTCACAGGGCTGGCTCGGCATTTTCTTGGGTGTTGTGGGTTGAAGGGCTGTCCCACTCAGCACACCCGTGGTCTGCCCAGTCCTTGCCCAGCGTTGCTGTGCCCGGTCCCCTGTGTCTGCCCTGCAACAGGGAGTCAGGTAGCACGTGCCAGTGTGCAGGGGGCCCCGGGACTGGGCCCACGCTGGCCACAGGAAGGTCCCCAATAGGGCCGTTAGTGCAACCTTGTGTGTGTGTCGGGTAGGGGGTGCTAACGCTGAGCCCTGTGGGCGAGGCCTGGGCCCCGTAGCCACCAGGGTGGAGTGATCCGTCCTGGGAAAGGTGGGGAGCTGCTGCCCTCCAGAGGCCATCTTGGGTTCTGCGCCCACAAGGCCCAGCCTGTCGGGGAGCAGCTGGGCAGGTCACCCCTGTGGGAACCCAACCCCGACTCGGTGCTTTCCTATAAAACCCGCTTTCAGAACTCAGCCTGGTCCCTGCAGGGCTGGTCCCCACCCCAACCCCCTGCCCTGGTCATCCGGCACCTGTTTGGCCCCTCCAGCACCCAGAGACTGGTTCTGCCACCGACCTGGGGAGCTCTGGGGGCATCTCCTTGTGTCCAGCTGGCTCAGGGTGTGGCTGGGGCTAGTGGACCTGGAGTGAGTGGCTTGGTCTCTTGAGCCCCTGCTGTCTCAGCCGTAAGCGGGGGATTAACGATGACCGTGGAGGGAGTGCAGAGGCCCCAGGGTCATAGGTGGTGGAGAGGAGGACCCCAGCGCTGCCAGCAGAGGTGAGTCTGGAACTCTCTTCACCCTGCGGCTGAGACAGTGACTGCGCGGGGCCAGGTTAGGACAGAGATGGAGGCCCTCCTTCCCTGCTTCTGGCCTCTGGGCTGGCCCTGCCCCTGGGGGAGAGAGAGGGCCCCTCATCTCATGGAACCCTGTGAGTACTCTCTGCAGGGGCCCCCAGCGTCAAAAATAAGGACTCCAAGGTGCAAAAAAGTGTGTTTGGCCCTCGAAGCTCAGGGCCTTTGAGCACGCCACGGTCTCTCCCCGGGACAGTGTGCCCCCGGGTCTTCATGGAGCTTCATGGAGCCCCCCCGCCCCCCCCCGTCCTGTACACCTTTGCCCCCGGGGCACCCTCTCAATCAAGCCTTTACTCGCCACCCCACAGAGGAAGGAAAACACCTCTCACCAACTCTGTCCTGGTTCCCTGGCGGTGGGGTTTGCACTGAGGCCCCCCTACAAATATGTTAGAACCCCAGCCCCAGAGTCTGTGATGTGATCTTCTTTGGAAATAAGGTCTTTGCAGGTGTAAGTAAGACAAGGTCATACTGGATGAGGCCAGGCCCTAAATCCCGTGGCCAGTGTCCTTACAAAAAGAGGGAAATTTAGATGCAGAAGGCCAATGACAGCAGAGAAGGAGGCTGGGGTGACACAGAGTGACCACCAAGGGACGTGAGGATGGCCAGCAGCATGGAGGCTGGAAGAGACCAGCAAGGACCCAGTGCTAAAACCCCCAGAGGGAGCGTGGCCCTGCGGACCTCCAGCCTCCAGGATCTGCTTCTGTGGTTTGAAGCTGCCCAAGGAGGCCATGCAGCGGCCCTGTCCCCGTCTCACGGTCCCTCAGACCTCCTCTGCCCTCTGATGGGTCCCCTGCTTTGCTCGCCTTTTCCCAGATCTCCCTTCTCCCCAGGGACACACGCTCGTGAGGGTGGGACAGGGGTGATCTGCAGATGGTGGCCGGCATGCCCTGGTCTCACGGAGCTCCGTGCGGTGGGCCTGGAAGGGGCTGGGGGGTCACCGTGAAGACATCCACGTGCGCAGCCAGCCAGAGCTCGTCCTGCACACCCCACAGCCTCCCTCCTGGCCCGAGGAGATTTTCAGCCTTGAGAACTGAAAGGCAGAGGCAGGCAAGAGCAGCAGCTGTGTGCCCCTGGTCCCCCCACCCCAAAACTTGAGAGCCTCGGGGTGACACCACTGTCCCATCGCTGGGCCCCAGGCCTGGGCCATGGCCAGAGGCAGCAGGCTGCCTTAGCTCCTAGAGCCAGGGTCCCAGAACTAGAACCCCTTAGCAGGGTAAGGTGGGTAAGCCACACGCTTGGCGCTCCCTAAATGGGACCCTCCCCTGTGCGACATCCCCAGCAGGGGGAGGATGTAAACCCCCCACCCTGTGGCTGTCCAGCATTTCCTCTGAGAAGTCATCCACGGGAGACCCTTTCCTGTGCCTGAGGGGACCCTGTGCACCTGCATGGCTGTGCTGGGTCCCCCAAACTTCTGCTCAGCCACTGAGGCCGCAGCCCCGAGAGGCTGTGCCCTGTGGCCAGCAGTCCCCTAGGAGGCCTGTTGGCCTGAACATCCCAGGGTCCAGGGCGGAGGATGAGGCTGCAGGGTGTGTCCCTCTCCCCTGCCAGGGCCAAGTGGACAGTGCCCATTGCCTGCTCCCCTCCCTGCCTGGGGGCCACAGGGAATGTGCTGGGTGGAGGGAAGGGGCACAACCGCCTCCTTTCTTCTCCGGTCCTGGCACTGGGATGACCTATCACTCGCTGCAGGGTCCCACGGGTGCCTCATCCAGCCACCGGGCAGCTGGGAAAGGTCTCTTTGGTCTCGGATGACGCCGTGGCTATGAGTGGGCCTGAGGACAGAGGCTTCTCTGTGCTGATGAGTGCAGGCCCGGGCGGGTGGGGTCCACAGATGGGCGAGGGGGCGGTGCGGGGCCCGGGTTGCCAAGTGGGGCCTGGCTGCCTCCCCAGCCCACCAGCGTGGCCTTGCTGAGCAGCTCAGCTCAGGGGGCTCAGCTCAGGGGGCACGCAGTCACTCCTCCTTGTACCCCGAAGAGCAGCTGGCCGTTACTTTCCGTGAAGCACCTGATGTGTGTGTCATTTTATTGAATTCTTACAGAAACTCCCCAGGCTGTGGGTGTCATCGTCCCCACACAACCAAGAGGTGAAGGCTTGCCCATTGTCGCCTGGCTGGTGAGTGGCCCGGCCTGGGTGAGAACCCAGGTCCATCTGACTCCAAAGCCCCAGCCCCTGTGTAGTAATCAGGGACTATTTCAGGTTTCCAAAGAAGTAGGGAATTTTAAAAAAATGTGTGTAGTTGACCTCAATTGAGAATGTAAAACGCTGCAGACATTCGGCTGCGATGAAGCCGCCCCCACCACCATCAACGAGCAAACGGAACAGAAACTACAAGAGGCAACTGTTTCAGATGTTGGACGACAGGCAGTGAGGACAGTGGCTCTTGGGAGAAAGAGGCAAAGCCGGAGAGCCCCAGGGCTGCCTGGCTTTCTTCGAAGAGGTGGAGCATGGTGGTCTCGTTGGGTTGGGAGGCAGACATGGGGTTCAGGGAGGCTGGGGGGATGGGGACCCTTGGGCCGCAGTGCAGAGACGGAGCTCCAGAAACCCTCTAGGGTTCCTACTCTGTACACATGCAGAGTGAGGTCCCAGGGAGAACAGCTCCCAGTGTCCAGGCAGGCCCAGGGACACTTAAATGCCAGCCTCCCAGAAGGAAGGGGCCTTGTGGCCACCCAGGGCATTCGATGCAGACCAAAGGCAGTGTCTCAGGTGTGGGGCTGAGCTCCCCCGCAGAGTGTGGACTGAAGGCTGCTCTGCACCCGGCCTCGTGAGCTTTGCAACAAGACTTGCAAAGACCAGTCTCCACCATCACTGAACACCCTGTCGGCACAAAACTCAATATCCTTAAACACGAGAAGCTAGGATTTCAACAATTTAGCAGGCACAACCTCCAGCACCCAATCAAATAGAACCGGACACGTGAAGAAGCACAAGCATGGGACCCATAACCAAGAGAAGAAGCAGTCAACAGACACAGACCCAGAAATGCCACAACAACAGAATTAGCAGGGAAGGCATTTAAAACTATTGTAACTATCTCCAAGGATTTAAAGGAAGCCATGCACAAAATCAAAAAAGAAGAGAAAGTATGATACTGAATCAAATGAGAATTCTAAAGACAAAAATACACAATATATGGAAATGAAAAAAAATGTACCAGCTGGGATTCGCAGCTTAGACGCTACAGAAGAGGAGACCCACGGACTTGAAGGTAGGATGATAGGAATTATCCAAAACGAAGCACAGAGACAGCAAAGCCTGGAAAAGGCAAGCAGAGCCTGGCTGACCTGGGGCGATACCGAGCAGTCTAACGAGATGTGGAATCAGAGGCCCCAAGGGGCTGAGGGGGAGGACATTTGTTTAACAAAGTAATGGCCCAAAATGTTCCAAGTGTGAGAAAACCCTCAAGCCCCCAGATCTAAGAGCTCAAAGGACTCAAAGCAGCACGAACACAAAGAGCGGCCCGCGCGGCGCCCGTGGTCTGACTGGTCCCGCAGAGCTGGACGCCGTCTCCAATGTGTTAAAACTGTCCACCGAGAGGTCCGGTTCCGGGGAAGATATCCTTCCAAACGGCAAGTGAAATCAAGACATTTTAAGACAAAAGATGAGAGAATTCATCACCAGCAGACTTGCACTATAAGAAATGCCAAAGGAAGTGTTTTGGGCCAAAAGGAAATGATGAGAGAAGTAAATTTGGGTCTTCACAAGCCATAGAAGCCCATTGGAAACTGTAAACACGTGAATACACCCGAGAGACTTTTTCTCCTAAATATTTAAAAAAATTCTTCAGGCTATTTGAAGCAAGAGTCACAAGAGCCCATTACGGAATTTATAACACGTGTGGAAGAAAATAATAGCACAAAAGACGGGGGAGCGAATAGAATTACACACTTGCAAAGGTCAGATATTTTATGCAAAGCGATATTTTGTCACTTAAAGAGGGACACTCGTAAATTAAAGGTGAAGCATTTGGCCCAAGCCAGTACTTCCTGATGACAAAGGTCTGGGTGCTGCAGGGACAGCAGGGAACGTCGGCATCCGGATACAGGCATCACATCTGGCCTCGTGGCCCGCGGTGAGAAATGGACAACGTTCTCCTGGGGTTCTGGACCAAGGCAGAGAGGTCCACTCTCCTTGCTTCTGTCCCTGCCGGTCCTCGCCAGGGCAGCGGGGCAAGAAAAAGCCAGAAAAGCATACCTTTGGGAAACAAAGAGCTGTTTCTCTCTCTCCATCTCGTTGGTACATGACCTGATGCCTTTACATGACCCCAGCATGTCCACAGGTCATGGCAGGTAAGACGGAAGCCCCTCCCCGGCCTTCCCCCACGGCCTCCCCGCCTCCTCGAGGTCGGTACGTACAGCCTGGTGCATGTTTTATGCGGTTCCCGCACACGCGTGCTGTCGTGGGCAGCCATCAGCGCCACTCCCTCTGTGCGGGGGTTTGGGCTGGAAGTCTGTGCTTGTAAGCGCCACACCAGGTGGCCCAGGCAGGGCTTGGGCAGCTACGGGGCGAAGGGTGGGCTTGCGCCAGTGCCTGTGGCCAAGCAGGGCTGGGAGCCCCCGAGCTGGCCCTTGGGGCTTTGTGAGGGACCCACGAATTGAAATGGGGGTGGGCGGGTCACACTGTTTTCAAAAAGTCAGGTTAACCGAGGTGCAGCGTCCCTGTAGTAAGAGCCCCTTCGAGGGTACCGTCGGCTGAGTCTCCCACCGGCGTGTGGCTGTTTGCCACCATCACAGTACGGAGCACCTCCGGCACCCCGAGCCTGCCGGCCGCTCGCCTGTCCGTCGGGGGGAGCGCTCGGCCGCCTTCCGCTGTGTGTCTGGGGGGTTTCCTTCGCTGCTGAGTCGCGTTCCTTCCCACAGAGGCGCCCGTGCACATCCCTCTGTTTCAGTCCGTTTCGGAGACTGAACATACGGACCAGACCTCAACATAGGACCCTGACCTCTGACCCACGATCTGCGAGAACCAACCCGGAAAGTCAAACAATAACCCAGAATGGCCGAGACTTGGTCCCTCACTGGCGGCTTCTTTAAGCTTTACCCGCCCCCCACCGGCCTCCAACGCCGCGTCAGCCCGAGGAAGCCGCGTGCTCCCCACCGATCACGCGGGACACCTGCTCTCCTACTGCCTCCAGCTCCCAGGCCCCTGTCCAGGCTCACCTGGAACCTTCCCCTTTTCCACCACGAAGCCCCCCCTGCCCGTTTCCCTGCCTGCCTTTGAGTCTCCGCCAAATCGGGTTCTGGTGGCGGCCTCCCTGCAGCCTGGAGCCCTGAGTTCAGCAGACTTCGCCTGCTCTCGGGGTCGGGGGTGGGGGCTTCCTTTGTGTCCACGGTTTGTGCTTTCACTCACCAGTGGCTGGACATTCGGGTCTTTCCAGTTTGGGACCATTACAGATAAAGCCTTTGTGAACGTGGGCGTACAGATCTCTGTGTGGAGGCCAGTCTTCAGCTCACGGTGTTCTGGAAGCTGCCTCCTGCTCTCTACCTGCTCGAAGGCTTCCTGGAACCTCCTGGTGGGAGGAGGGCCACAAGCCAGAGCCCAGGACAGAAGGGGGCAGCTCCCTCCCTCGGGGTTTTGTGTGGGCCTGGCCCTTCTGTGGGGTCTCAGCTGGTGCGCGGGCTCCCCCTTCTCGTAACCTTGGAGACCCATCCTCTTCGGGCCTGGACCCCGGAGCGAACTCCGTTCCCCTTTCTTGGATCGGGAATAGGCCGTGCGGGCGATGTTGCTGATGTGGGAAGCACGGGAACACTTTCCTTCGCAGAGGTGGCCATCCTGCCTTGGGACCGGCAGCCACCTCACCCCCCAGAACCCTCTCTGGCTCCTCTGGCCCCCCCAAAGCCACCTGACGTCTGGCCGCGTTATCCCGAATTAGGACACATCTCGATTTTTGGAAGACATTTGCTGCCACGAGAAATAAGGTTACCAATACTCAGAATAGCTTCTCTGCAAGTAAGCAACAGGCTCACTTGGCCCAAAATGAATCCGAGGAGGAATTCAAAAGCATCTCTTTTCCCAGAAAACAGATTCCTCATTGACACATTTTTCTCTAGTTGATTTCCACCACCCCCGTTTCCAAAATGGAGACTTTTTCTCAGTCCTTTATGCAAGGAGCCGGGCTGCAGAGAGACAGAGTCCACTTGTCTGCAGGGTTCTGTTTGTCTCTGTTCTCCCCTTGCTCTGGGGTCCCCCCGACAATAGGGCTATTATCAGACAGCGCCCTGGTCACAGAGACTCCCCTCTCCCCTCTGGGGCTAAGAGGAGAAAAGCTGCCAGGCTGAGTGAGGGTGGGAGGGGGCGCAGTTTCAGCTGACTGGAGCCCCGGGGGGGGGGCAGCTCCAGGAAGGGCTGTGTGTGTTGGGGGCGGACACTGGACGCTGTCACTCCTTCACTCTGAATGACTTGGAAGCACGGCCATTCATCAGAGTCGTGATTCACATAATCTGTCCTCTGGGAACGGAAATGCATTTCCCAGACAGGAGCCGCTCATGCTGCCTCAGGGCCGGGAGCGCTGGGGTGAACCCCACACCTGACCGTCGGGGCTCATGACCTCACCGACGCTTCACCGACGCTTCTTCAGTCACATCTGGGGGGAAAACAACTTTAAGATATTTAAACGCTTCCCCCAACCAACGCCTCACTGGGGAACCTGTTTCTTCCTTTGATGGCTATCAGAACTGCTGTCGCAGGGACCAGGCCTCCCCCACCCCATTACTCCCATTGGAGCGTGTTCAGGCCCCTCAGAGGCACTGGAGTTCCCAGAATCTGTGTGGGAATTTACCTGGAGCGAGGGTCCTTATAGCAAACCATCCATCTATCCATCCATCCATCCATCCGTCCATCTAGCCATCCGTCCATCCATCCATCTTTCCATCCATCCATCCGTCCATCTAGCTATCCACTCATCTATCCATCCTTCCATCCATCTGTCCATCCACTCATCCATCCATCCATCCATCCACTCATCCATCCATCCATCCATCATCCATCCATCCATCCATCATCCATCCATCCATCCATCCATCTGTCCATCCATCCACCCACTCGTGTAACCCAGCTTCTACTAAGAAAGTGTTTCAGGCCAGGCCTTGGGAACAGAGAGGTAAGTCCTGGCACTTTCCATCCTTACAGTCTTAAATCCAGTACAAGTGGTGATTTCTGACCAGGGAACAGAGGCTCAGGGGCCCCCAACATGTTCTGGCGACCTGAGAGGTTGTCTTTGGAGAGAGTCTGGACCAGGCACTTCTACAGCTGCGGGGAGGGAGGCATAGCCACCCAATTTCTCTGTTTGACACCGTAATCTCGTTTTCTTCCTGCCTCACGCACCCAGGGAGGGCCGTGCGCTGGCATGGTGGGGGGGGTGTTCCGTCACAGAGATGCCTCTTTGAGTGTGCAAGGCCGCCCACCTCACCTCCGTGCTCTGGTGGCAGGACAGCCGCCACAGGGAAGACTTCATGGTGTAAGTCCCCAGAACTCAGGGGCCGCCCCCCACACTTGAGTGGGTGAAGGTGGCTGGCATGTCGAGGGGGTGGCCCCATGCATTTGCTCAGTCCCTGTCTATCCGGCCCTTGCCTGGCGGGCAGGCTCGGGTCCTGGCTGGGGACAGTGCAAGGACGGCAGGCACAGCCAGGGTGCAGAGCGGTCAGTGAGCAGGGCCGGCCGCTGGGGAGGCACACCCCTAGGAAGGGGCGTGTCTAGGATCGGCCTTGCAGGGTGGGCTCCTCCACAGGAGTTCGTGGTGGCCAGCTCTGGGCCCGGTGCACCCGGAGGCAGACATGTCTGGAGGTGGGCGCACCTGGAAAAGGGCCCACCTGGAGGCCACACCTGGAGGCCACTATGCCTTGGGGTAGACGCGCTTAGGGGAGAGCACACCCGGGCACCACCCCTCACGGCAGAGCCGCCCAGGGTAGTGGGTGCTTTCTCTGAGCTTGCATTGTTTATGAATAGCAGAGGTACCCGGCCTGGTGGTGGTGTTGAGGCCATGCGTGTCTCAGCGTCCGTCCCCGGTGACCCTCGACCCAGGCTGGTGAGCCTCGCCCCTGGCCACGCTCCGACCCCGGGAAGTTCCCCCATCCCAGGGGCCTCTGTTCTCCCTCAGTGAACCTCGGGGGGCGAGACTTAGAAAAGCACACAGATTTATTGCATGTCAATCTCAGGTATAAAGTCACTGTCGCGTTGGGAAGGTTACATTTGGTGTGTACAGTCCTACCCTACAGCATTAACCTCAGATCAGCTGCTCCTAGGCTTCGTCGTAAAGACGTGTCTCTACACAAGCGCGTCTGCTTTATCACAAGCATCAGATGCAGTCGCAGGACCACGAGGACGCGCTCCGACGCGGCGTGGCTTGCGCTGCGTCCTCCTCCCACGGAGACGCCCACGTGGGTCCCGAGCCGCGTTGCCTGTGCGCGAGCAGTTCCCAGCTCCTGTCTGGAGGACGCAGACCTTAATCACAGCCAACAAGGGCATCTACCGAATTCTCCTTTTCATAAAAATTTCACAAACAGACACGATAATGACCGCTAAACACGAGTCATGCACAGTGAACTTATAACAGAAGCAATTTACAATCAGGGGACATGGGACATACACCGGCCTCCTTCTCAATGGTTTTTTTTTTTTTTTGAACATTATATGAAAACCTGACATTTACATTTGATTTCTTTTTCAACACTATACAGTTCTAAAAGAAAAAAAAAAAACAAAAAAACAAACCCAAACAACGAAAACAAACTGAACCAAGTTTGTACTGGAACAACGGCGAGGGGGGTGCGGATCCACGGGTGTGGGGCTCTTGCCAGCAGGTGCAAACACAAACGCGTTAGCGACGCGCTCCGGCCCGGGGGCTCAGCTTCCCTGGTCGCGGGAACGTCGACCACATAAAACACAGCGATAGAAACTTCCGGAATTACTTTGCTCCCAAGTGAATTGCACATTTGGGAAACTCAGGCTGCCTTTCGTTTTTATTTTTATTTTTTCCGAAAGCGGAACTCCGAATCGGCGACGGAGAGGAAGAACGTAACAAACTGGAATGCAAGGAGGAAAGGAACTCTCCTGGAATCACGCAGGAATGTCTTGTCACAGTATCGCTCGCTGCTGCGGAGACAGGTTCATGGCTTCTGATACCCGGCTGACTCTACCGCCCAGGAGCGGCTGCGGCCTCGCGACTCCAGCCGGGAGTGGTGCAAGGTGCCCGGCTCTCCTGGGTGGTGCCGCCCCCTCCCCTCTCCCCCAGAACAGCACAGTGAATATAGCTCAGTAGATTTCAGTCACTTGGGCAGGGGGCTGAGGGGCAGGGGGACAGGGCAAGGGGCAGGGGGACCACAATCCAGTGCTTTGAGGCTTCAAGGCTACCAACGGGTGATATGTATTTGGGCAAGTGCTTTGCGAACGCTCGCTGAAGAAGCAGCTAGGACAGAGAAGGCCGAGGGCCCTGCGAGTTTCCAGGACCAGGCTTGGGCCACAGAGGTGCTGGGCTTGAACAGGAAGGCCACGCAGGCTCAGCCTGTCCACTGACCCACATCCAGGGTCCCAGGCGGGCTGCAGGAACATGCAGCCCGGGTTCAAAACAGGGGGTCTCTGCGTCCCACTCGCGAAGGGTCCGGCTGGCCAAAGGATCGGCAGCTCCATGCGTCCTACCCAGTTGTCCCAGGAATGAGAGCAGCAGTGGGGGGATGGTGTCGGTCCGCTGGGGGCCGGGTCTGAGGGGTGGTGGAGGGGTGAGCAGGGAGCCTTCCTTTTGAATTTCCATTTGGGGATATCAGCGGTCCAAAGGCGGAACGCCGTTGATGCAAGACGGAAGGGCCCTGGCCCAGTGGGGCCCCAGGTTGACAGGTCTGACCCTGGCCACCACCCATGGACACAGCAGTCAGCCAGCCGGTTGCCCTGTTGCAGCCGAGCTCCGAGGCTGGGGTCTCAGAATTCTGGCCGCCCAGCCTCCTGGCCCCCACGGTCCAGGCTGGGCCCGAGCATCCGTGCTGGTGCTGCAGCCCGGGGACAGAGAAGAGTAGTGAGGGCAGCTCGCTGTAGTCAGGGGCGGGAGAGGCACCAGGCTGGGGACTAAGTGCTCCTTTTGTCTGGGGTCCAAGGACAGACCCCCCCAAACGTGCCAAGTGCTTGGGCCCAAGGGGCTGAACGTTTAGTGGAAATGGGGCTAGCTCTAATCGTTTTCAGGGGGACAAAGTGAGGGCTAAAGGTGAGCAGGTGGGGCTCTGGGAAGGAGGGAGAGAGAAGATGCTGGCCAGGGCTGGCCGGAAATGACAGATGGCCATGGCCTGGGGTGCAGTCCAGAGGCGGTGGCCGCGGCCCCTTATCTGTTCTGGGACTACGGAGAACAGACGCTCAGGTCTCCACCCGGCCAAACTTCCTATTTTAGGCAGAGAGAGTCATACCGCAAAAAAAAGCGCACACCTTATTCTTTAGCAGAAGGAATATAATTTGGGTTTACAGAAATGGGCGTTTGTATCTGCGGCTGACTCTGCAAAGGGGTCCCGTCTGGATGGAGGGGAAAGAGGAAATGCCACACCGCGCCTGGCCAGCCCAGCAGAGTGTGTGCGTGTGAGGAGGTGAGGGGCGGTGTTTGCAAAGCCTTGCCCGTGGGACTGCGCCCGCTCTTCCTCGCGTGGGGTGCCCTGCCAGCCTGGGGTGCACGGTCTCGCTGCCTCCTGTGGACCGGGAGTGGTGGAACCCTTCCGCGGGGGCCTGCAGCGGCGTGGCACCCTCGGGGCCTCCTCACTCAGGTCTCGCGGTGCGGAAGTGCCCGATTGTCGCTGGCCTGGAGCAGCGGGGACACGGGGACATGGCTGCTCCGACCAGCCCGCTGCACCGCCAGAGCCCCGTTCCCAGGCCCCCCCCTCCGCCCCCCCCCCCCCGGCGTGGATCTACATTCTTTTTTAAGGGCAACTTGGACGATCTTTTTCTTTTCCTGTTGGGACATACTCTTTTTTCCTTCCAAACAATAAAAGAAATAAATAGAACACTTGTCTTAA
This sequence comes from Ursus arctos, assembly GCF_023065955.2. Classification (NCBI taxonomy): domain Eukaryota; kingdom Metazoa; phylum Chordata; class Mammalia; order Carnivora; family Ursidae; genus Ursus; species Ursus arctos. The sequence goes on along the minus strand of NW_026623008.1, from coordinate 1,962,236 downwards.
ATGCAAATGTAACTGAAACTCTAATTTAACAAAAACACGTGATTGTCTGGAAACGGGCAGCAGGATCCGTCGGGGGGCGCGGGGGTATTTGGCACATTAAAAACCTCCCCACTCCCTGGTTATCGACCACACAACACACAACCTTATACACGGTTTTGGTCCTTCACTAGATGCTTATATTAACATTATTTCTTCACAATAAGAATGTCTAATGCCAAAATACTGTTAAGGAAGAAATAAAATAAGAAAAGAAATGAATTAGAAAAAATTACAAGTTATATACAGATTAAGGTAAATTCCATCAGGGAAAAAAAATTATGATTTGAAATTGGCCCCTATGGGAATAATTTAAAGCCCATCCGAGCGGAGAGGCAGACCCATCCCGAGGGGGTGACATCCGGCCGGGCCGTGCGGTCCTAGCTCCCCGAGAGGCAGGTCCCGCCTGGAGGCCCTTCCGTCCTGGAGCTGGTCTGGCCTGCCAAGAAGCCGCACGAGGATGGGAGGTGGCGGTCGGGTCCGGAGCTGAGGTCTCAGGCAGGCAGAAAGCCCGGCGGCGGGGGCAGGGGAGATGCAGAGCGCGCCCCACGGAGGCCACAGTGCGGGAGATGCCTGCTTCCTTCCCCTTGTCCGTCTGACGGGGGTGGGTGAGGTGGGGGCTGGAGACGCGATGTGGCCAGCGGGCCCTGCCGTCCGCAGAGCGGCCGTGGCGGGCCGGCATGGGTGTGGCTGATGCGTGGACCTTGTTGGGAGGGGCGCCTGGTGTGTGGCCCTCCTCTGCACAGGGGACCTGAGCCACCGCTCTCGCAGCACCCCCATACAATTGGGGGGTCTTGGTGGGGGTCACAGGCATGAATCCCCTGCCACACGTGTGTGACGCGGGCGACAGCCCAGGATACCGTGTCTCAGAATTCCACGGTACAGCTTGAAACTGCTCACAGGAGGGGGCCCCAGGCCCCTCAGTTCTGCTCGGGGGCACCCCAGATCTCGTTGGCTTTACAAATACGGTCAGGGATAGAAAACTTCTCCGTTATCTACAGTATAAAGAACACACCCAGACACAGTCTCAGTCCCCAGGCAGGTTCGGGTTTGCAAAGAAGTGGAGATTTCAAAGCAATGCAAAATTACTTTTAAAAAACAATTTGCAAGTCAACTTTCGATTTTTTAAAAAATACTGTCTATTTTTAAAACCACATGCTTAAATAGACTCTGTCGTCAATAAGATTACCAAAAGCGTTACTCTTGTAATTCTCATTATAAAAAATTGTCTGGGCGATCTCCCTTTGTAAAGCACACCCGTGTCTGTCCGGTCCTTTCTGAGACACCTCGCAGGTGCCCCAGCGGCCCGCTGCCTTCCTTCAGTCTGGGATTAAAATCCCGCCCTCACCCACTGGGTCGGCTCTGCGAGGCAGCTCCCGGGAACGGCATGCGGCCGGCCGTGCGCTGCACCCTTCCGGAACGCTGTTCTTAAGACCAATTCTTGGACGGTGGGCCTCCAGGACGGCTCAGGGACTCCTGGTTTCTGAGTTTTCATTGGAAAAATTAGAGCTGAACCATGGTGTGTGTGGGGGGACGGCTGCCAAGGAGTGGTCATTGCAGGTGATGGCGCGGGGCGGGGGTTTCTCTGGCCCAGGCCACGCCGCTCTCCGAGGACCCCTTCTCCATCTTCTGCAGCTGGGGTTTCTGTTGGGACGATGGGGCCCCGAGGTCACCTTGCTTGGACTCTGGCCCCGGCCCCTCCTGGGCCCGTCAGAGGTGGTTGATGGGGTTAAAGGCTCCGGACTCCGGCATGGCTCCTGTGACGTTCAACCAAGCGTCCAGGGGGCTCTGGGGCGAAGTGTGGACAGGAGTGTCCTCGGAAAGGGACAGCATCATTGCGTACGCCTGGCCCGGGAGAAGACAAGGACACACACACACACACAGGACAGACAGGTGAGCTGTGTGATTGGGGTTCTGCAGATCCCAGGCTGTCCCCTTCCCGCCGCCCCCCCTGCCCTGTGGCTGGGCTCAGCCTTGCCCGGATCCAGACAGAGAGGGGAAAGGCCAGACTCTCCCCTGGGCCCGAAGAGGAAGATGAGGTGGGCAGTAGGGCTGGGGGTGTGTGTGCATGTCAGCTGGGCTCCCGTGCAGAGGGACAAGGTGCCATGGTCTTGGCCTCCATGCACAGGGGCTCCCTCGGCTCTTTGGGGTGCTTCCCTCCTGCGCTCACCTCTCTGCCCCACCCCCACTTTTGCGAGGGCCCCGGGAGTTGCCGGTAGTCCACAAGAGGCTGTCCCCGTCCGGTGGGCCTGGGGCTGCCCGTCTGGACAGCTGTGGGGACAGCACAGAGCTGCTTGGGGGATTGGAGGCACAGCGTGTCTGAGCTGGGCCTGGAGCACAGCTAGTCCACAGGACGGTCCTTCTGCCACAAGTCATAGGGCACGAGGCAACGGGACCTGGGGGCCCCTCCGGGCAGAGCGGGGTGGGGGAAGGCCAGCCGTCCTCCCACCCGGGTTTACACTCTGGACAGGATTAGTAGAAGACAAAGACAGACATGTAGACGGTTTTTGCTGAGACTCAGGGTGGGCTGACGGAGACCCCGCCCCTCCAGACGGATGGAAGCAGGAAGCAGGGCCCTGGGGCCGCCAGGACTAAGGAATCGGGTCGAGGCACCCGGGTGCCCTTGCTGACCCTGTCACGGCTCCAGCTTGGAATCAGTGACCGCGCAATTGGCAGCTTCCTTCAAGAGAAGCCTGGGCTACCAGTCATCCTGGCTTGAATCAGAGAGGGAGGCCTAGATAGCTTCCAGGCTGGACACCTGCTCGTGGACGCCTGCCACGGGGACAAGAGCACCGTGACCCATGTGCCTGTGAGCGCCCGGCTCACATTCACCTGCCTCAGTTTCTTCCTACCCCACCCCTGCTTGCAGGGGAGCAGCAGTTGCTTGGGTGTCTCTCTAGCCGATGCAAGGGGCCCGGGGACCCATGGTCGTGCCCCAGGCATAGGATGACCACCACAAAAGGAGGCGCAGCCACCACCTGCCATCCAGCCTGGGGGTGCCGGTGGGGGGGCTCTGCTGGGTACCTACCTGGTTCTTAGCCTGCCTGTACAGTGTCTGCTTTAAAGTCTCAGAATCTAAGGTGGGATTAAGCGCATCTTTAACTTCAAACGCTTCCTCAGCTGCTCTGCGGAGGTCCAGCCCCTTCCCAAAAGTCGGCATCGGCTCCAAAGCTAACAGGCCGCCTGGTCGCTCCTGAGCGCACCTGCACCAACGACCGGGGAGAGGGGCCTGGCGTTAGCCGGTCCGGCCTCTGGCCGCCTCTCTGAGGCCCCACGGCGGGCTCCGTGCCTGCATGCACGCCCCGGCGTCTCCACGAGCCACATGCACAAGGAGACAGACACACAGACACGCGGACACCTGGACAGGAGCCACACAGATGCAGGAGAGGGACGGACGGAGGGGCTCGGAGGGGGGCGAGCACGTGCACACACGTTGCAAGCAGCAGGCGGGCGCCCGGGTCTCTGGGGACGGAGGACAGATTGGGAGGCAGCTCTGGAGGGGCTGGGGCTCCCGCTGCCCGGACCCAGGGCACAGCGGTAACGGGCCGTCCCTGGAGTTCAGACCTCCTGGATCCACAGGGCTCCCCCGGGACGGTCTGAGACGCTGGAGCGCCCCTGCTGCCGGACACAGGCAGGGGGCAGTCGGGCTGCGAGGGAAGGGGCCCCCGCTCCACACTGCCCAGCCCGGGGCCAGACGTCACTGCCCAGGCCAGTCACCGGAGACGGTGGGGTGGCGCGACCAGCTCCTTCTCAGCTGGGAGCGTGCCTCTCCCTCCCACACTCTGCCCCCAGGCCTTGGGAAGTGTGTGTGGGGGACGGGAGAGGTGGGCTGGGCCCTGACCCCCTTCCTCAGGCCGGGCCTCGCCTGGGCCTGCGTGCAGAAGACCCGTTCCCCCCCCCCCCCCCGAGGTGAAGACGCCCAGCTGGGGGATGGTGGGTCTCCGGCGGTTTGTTGGCGAGGTCGTCCTGCCAGGCCCTAGCACGTGAGGCTGCCCAGACGTGGCCCACGGAGGCCGGTCCCCACCTTCGGGTGTGTTCGAAGCCCACGGCCAGGGAGGCGGGCGGCTCCTCGTCCTCCTCGTCCTCATAGGCGCCCTGAGGCTCCGGCGTGGGGGACACGGTGTCATCCTGGGACTTCCCGGCCAGACTGTCGTCATCCTCCTCCTCCAGCTCCTCTTCCTCTTCCTCCTCCGCGTCCCCCGGCTTCCCGCTGGCCAGGCCCAGACACTGGGAGCTGCCGTCCAGGTTCTGGACCTCTGGCCTGCGGGGACAGGGGAGGGCGTTGGTCTCAGACCCCACAAGGCCTGTGCTAGGCTCCAGCCGGCTCTCCCTCCAAGGCTGTCCTCACCCCCTGTGAAGAGAGCCTGCATTCGTGGTCACGGGGACCCTCGGAGCCAAGGTTCTGAGTGCCTCGTCGGAGCCCTCAGCCTCCGCCGCCACCCCCCCCATCACCGGTGGAGTGGGTCAAGGAGAGAAGGGCACCCGCTGAGGGCGTGGCAGGGAGGGGCCTTGGCAGCAGGGCTCCTGTGATGCCAGAGTGGACACCGGCCACCCGGGATTCAGGGTGAATGTGTCAGGGAAGGAAGCCACGGCCAGTCTGGTGCGGAAGGGGGTCCTAGGTGCTGGAGCTGGGGTTGGGCACTGCACAAGGGGTGCCCTTGGGGAGGTTTGCTGGTCGACCCTTGCTCATGCCTCCTGGTCAGCCACGAGGGACATAGGGACATTGGCAACCTAGCGTGTCGGGTCCCCCCTGCAGGGGGAAGGTCTGGGGTCTGGGGTGCTGTGGAACAAAGGCGGGGCTGTCGTCAGCCAGGGAAACCCGCCCAGATGAGTTTGTTTCAGAGACTGGTGGCTTCTCTCCTGCGGGCCAGACCCCACCTCATTTCCCTCAGGGTCACTCCAGCTGGGTGAGACTTTTCCACTCCAGGTCCTCGTTTTTAAAAGGAAAGAATCCAAGCTGAGCAAGGGCGAGCCTTCTTGTTTCTTTCAGAAAATGCCCTAGCCCGAGGGCCACCTGGCAGGTGTCCAGCATGCAGTTGTGGTGGGGGGCAGGGAGGGTGGGCACACACCTCCTGAGCCCACGTCTGGGCCCCTGTCCCTCCTGGACCTCGCACGGCCCGCAGAAATCTGTCCGCGGCTGTTGGGGGAGACGGGAGTCCCGCTCTCGGCGTGAGGCAGAGGGGGCAGCCTTTCCGAGTGAGCACCGGCCTCCAGACACAGAGGCTTGTGCAGACGGGCCGGGCTACCGAGGCCCCTGATGGCCGGGCTCTCGGCCATCCTCGTCTTCCCTCCTTGCCTTTTCCAGAGAAAGTGCAAGATGCTACATCTGCCCTGCCTTTCCAGATGGGCAGAACCCTGCCTGACGCTTCCGTTCTCGGGGGTCACCTGTGCCGTCGCCAGAACGTGTCCGCCCACCAGGCAAGGGCTCTGGAGCCAAGTGACACAGGCCAGGGCTCGGGTCCTGCCCCTCCCTGGCTCTCTGCCGGGTGACCTTGCCAGCTCAGATCCTGTGCCCTCTCGGCGATGTGGGCACATCCCCATGCCAGGGATGGGATGACGGCGCAGGTGGGCGACGTGGGGGCCGGGACTCGGATTACGTTCCGCAGGCAGCCCCGTGCATGTGTAATCGAACCGACGTGCGCTGTGGGCTTCTAGGTATGAGCCCCTCCTGGAGCGGGCAGCATGGCCCCCACAGGCAGGGGGCCTGCATCAAGCAGGAGCGCCCGGGGAGGGGCAGCAGGACTGAGGAGGGGGTCCGCAGCCTGGTGGCAGCTCCAGGCACCTGCAGGGGTGTCCGGGCCTCCAAACAGCCCCCTGGGGCACGTGATGTCCTGGGGCCGCCGGGACCCTGCGTGGGACCGGCGCTTCAAGCCCAGGAGCCCAGTCTCTCCTGGTTCTGGAGGCTGGAGTCCGAGATCCGGGCGCGGACGCTGGGCTGGAGACCCCAGCGTCGCTTCATCTTCACGCGCTTCTCCGCACGCATCTGTGTCCCGCTGTCCCTGCAGGACCTCGTGTGGGATTGCGGCCCCCCGATGACCTCGTCTTAACCAACTACATCTGTAAGGACCCTATTTCCAAATCAGGCTGCATTCTGGGGTAGTCGGGGCTAGGATTTGGGGGGGATGCCCCAAATTATTAGAGGGGTTATGGGGCCAGGAAGCCTGGCCGTCCCTACATTCTCCTTGCTGCTTGAGAGAAGGAAACGGTTCCGGATGTGGACCGTAGTGTGGATATTGGCTCCAAAAGGAACCGCCAGTGTCTCACCATCGTACACAGAGCGACAGAGTCAGGTCACCTGTGATGGTGGTTCTTGCTTCTGACCATGACGTGGGGCGTCTCCTGGAGGGACAGGCCGTCCCAGGGCCTGGGTTTGTGGTTGGCTCTGCCCCGGGGGCTTCCTGAGGGATTTGGGGCCAGTCTCCTCTGTCTGAGCCGCCACCAGGGGCCTTCGGGAAAGTCCTGGTGAGACGCTTGGTGGTGAAGGTCGGGGGGTGCGGCCTCCCCTCTCCTCTGTCCCGGTGGGTTCCATGGAGAGTCTCCCTCCTCCTCACGGCTAAGAGCTGGGCCTGCCACCGGAGCTCGAGGCGCGAGGGCCTTTCTGGTGCCCCCAGAGGACCGTGCCCCCGTGGAGGACGCTATTGACAAATCCTCGCAGGTCCCTCTTCGGCCTCTGTCCCCGTGCGGGGGGTCTCAGTTCAGGGCATGGTCTTTAACAGCCGGGTGTGCTCGTCGCCCGCCTGGGGGGCTCTGATAAGGCCTGGCACCCGGGTGCTCACGTGTGACTTTCTCTGAAGCCTTAAACCACGGGCCGCTCTCAGATGGGCTGCAGCACTGCCGGAACACAGGCTCCGTGCCCCCGAGGGGCAGGGCTCTAGGTTCCCGTGAGACCATCATGTGCACGCCGGGAGCCACGGTGGAGGCGCAGGGGAGCAGGCGGGGCTGCCCCCGGACCAGAATCTCTGCTGCCGAGCAGGGCTCAGGCTCTGGGAAGCGTAGCCCGCAGCCGGCCTCTCCCGCCAACCCCTCGTCGGAGCCCCGGCCAGGCCCTATCTGGCAGGCAGGTGAGATCACCCTCCCGGGGGCACGACTTAGGGTGTGGCAGCCCCAGAAAAAGTCCTAGTGCCACGTTGACGTATGAATTCGACAGGCCTTCCCGGTGCCCCCACCCGGTCCCCTAGGAGCACCGAAGACGCAGCCTGTCCTAGAGGGAGGCGGGTCTCCTGAGGGCTGTCCGCACTTGCTGGAGGTGGGCGGGGACAGCGCCGGGCCCTGGGGGACCACAGATCTGAGCAAGGGCCGGGGCTCTGGCTCCAGGTTCTGGGCCCGGCTTCATGGCTGGAGCAAGGCCCCCCACTTCGCTGGCTCAGTTCTCCACGCCAGAATTAGGGGACTGCATCCCAAGGCTTCTTGGTATTTGGAGCATCTCTGGTTTTCCGCCAGCTGGTCCGGCCCCCGCGTTCACCCAAGGAGAATGTCTTCCTGGGGGTCTGAAGCGTCCTTCCATAGGGACTCCCGGAGGAAATACCACCCGCGGAGCCTTGGGATCCAGGGTTGTGCAGAATACCTTCCACATCTTGAATCGGCATTCTGCCATTTTCCTGCCATCGTGCGCATGTGTGTGCAGGTACGCGTGTGTGACTCCTGGTGGGAGTGCATGTGTGTGCACATGTGTGCACGTGTGTGCGTGCAGGTACGCGTGTGTGACTCCTGGTGGGAGTGCATGTGTGTGCGCACGTGTGCACATGTCAGTGCGTGTCCGTGTGTGCGACTCCTGGTGGGAGTGCATGTGTGTGCACGTGTGTGCGTGCAGGTACGCGTGTGTGCGACTCCTGGTGGGAGTGCATGTGTGTGCACATGTGTGCACGTGTGTGCGTGCAGGTACGCGTGTGTGCGACTCCTGGTGGGAGTGCATGTGTGTGCGCACGTGTGCACATGTCAGTGCGTGTCCGTGTGTGTGACTCCTGGTGGGAGTGCACGTGTGTGCACATGTGTGCACGTGTGTGCGTGCAGGTACGCGTGTGTGACTCCTGGTGGGAGTGCATGTGTGTGCGCACGTGTGCACATGTCAGTGCGTGTCTGTGTGTGTGACTCCTGGTGGGAGTGCATGTGTGTGTGCACGTGTGTACGTACTTGTGTGTGCCTGTGTGTGTGATTTCCTGTGAGTGTATAAATGTGTACCTATGTGCACGTGTGTGAATCTGTATGCACGTGTGCACGTGTACATCACTGTGTGTGCACGCGTGTGTACGTGTGCGCAATGCACGTGTGGTTTCGTGCACACATACGCGTACAGTGCATGTGTGAGTGCATGTATACACGTGCATGTGTGCACATGCATACGTGCCGTGTGCATGGCTGTGTGGTTTCTCGCACGTGTGCGCACACGTGTATATGTACCTGCGTGTGTACCCACGTGTGCATAGTGTGCACATCTGTGTGGTTTGTGCACACACACGTGTATGTGTGCATGCATATACATGTGTACACACGTGTGCATGCCTGTGCACTTTCATGTGCATATATAGGTGTATGTGTGCAAGTGTGTGAGTGCCTATGCACGGTGTGTGTGTGTGTGTGTGTGTGTGTGTGTGTGTGTGACTCCTGCTGGGAAACCTTCAGGGCCTCGGATTAAATGGAAATGTTCTCGACTCAGACCCCCAGCAGGGTTCATGGCAGGAGCCCTCACCCGGCTGTCGCTTCACTGAGCACCTGTGACACCCCAGCCAAACCAGGCGGAAACTTGGTGCGGCACCCAGCGCACCACACCCACCGTTGGTTGGGCCGCTTACTCTCCTCACCCTCTCCGGACCCAGACACAGGGGCGGGGGGAGGGCGAGTCCTCACTGAAGGTGGCAGAGCCGGGGTCAGAATAGATGCCGGCCTTGCCCATCGTTCACCCCCTCTGCTGGGGGGCCCGGTCCCTGTCTAGGGGCACACAGGGGACCGCTGCTGGGGGGGGCTCCTCTGGGTGTAGCCACATAGGGGGCTTTGGATCTAGGCCTTCTTGGGGTCCGGAATCAATTTCTTACCGTTTGTCCGTTCGTGTTGATGCTTGGTTCATCTCACTGTTGGCAATAAAGTTTCTGATTTCAGAGAAATAGGAGTCTTCTTTCTCATCTAAAAGTGCATGGTTGTCTGACTCAGAGGTGGGGGAGGAGGCGCTGGTCCCCAGGTGGTTCGTGAGGACCCCGGAGTGCTGGCTCACTGTGGGGAGAGGGGAGCATCAGAGTTGGGGCACCCCTCAGCTGAGCCCTGCCCTTCCCCTCCCTCCCCTCTCCTGGCTTCCCCATCCCCCCTCTTCTCCCCTCCCTTGTCTTCCCCCTCCCCTCCCCTCTCCTGTCCCATCCCCTCTCTCTGCCCTCCCCTCCTCTGTCTTCCCCTCCCCCTGCTGTCATCCCCATCCCCCCTTGTATTCCCCCTCCCCTGTCTTCCCCTCCCCCTGCTGTCATCCCCATCCCCCCTTGTATTCCCCCTCCCCTGTCTTCCCCTACCCCTCCTCCCCTCCCCTTCCCTGTGTTCCCCCGCCCTCCCCTCTCCTCCCTTCCACCTGGCCTCTCTTCCTGAGGCTCCCATCGTTCAAACCCTCGCCTCCGCACGCCCGCTCGCGGGCCCGGGCCGGGCCGCACCTGGAGCGTGCTCGTGCTCGTGCTTCTTGAGGTGCCGGTCCAGGTTGGTCTGCTGCCCGAAGCAGCGGTTGCACAGGTGGCACCGGAAGGGCTTCTCCTTGTTGTGGATGTTCCGCACGTGCCGCTGCAGGTTGGAGGAGATGCTGAAGGAGCGGTCGCAGTACTTACACCTGGAAAACACACGCATCTCAGCGGGGCCTGGCGGACACCCCGGCGCCCCCGTTTCCCGGGGCCGCTGCCCCACCAGCCCGAGACGCCACGCAGGGAGGCTGTGCCTACAAAGCCCCGCGGCTCCAGGAAGCAGCCGTCCTCTGCCGACTGACTGGAGGGTGGCGGGTGGCGTTGGAAGGTGCCCCGTGCTGCTGCAGGGGATCCTCTGGGCCCGTGCCCCTGGGCGTGCGGCGCCCCAACCCTCCCTGCGTCTGCGTCCCCCAGCTTGGAGGCCCGGCCTGAGGGCGCACGCTCCCAGCGGCCTCAAGGGGGCGGCCGTGCACCACAGAAAGACCCTCCCGTGCTTTTCCCTGGAAGGAGACCCGCTCCCTGTCACGTTCCTCTGGGTGGAGAGACCCCTCACCCTGCACGGGGAGAGCGGGCCCGCACCTGGCCGCCATTTAGAGGGTCCTTGGGCCTCAGCTTGCCAATTTGCGAATGGTGGGCTCGGGGGCTGCCCCAGGCCCTCTTTGGCATCTCTAACTTCCCGGACGGTGAGGTGGAGGCTCCCCGGGCTCACCACCTGTCAGGCCGCCACTGTTCTATGGACCACAGATGACCACAGACGACCACAGCCTTCAGGCGAGCCCCACGCGATCCCTCTATTTCTCTGCCCGTGTGGAAGGTGATCGCCGGCCTGGCCATGCGCTTGGGAGAATCTGAACAAGACGTTCCTTCCTCCAGACGCTTCAGTCGTGGGCACAGAACATCTGTGACGGGAGCGGCGCCCCTGGGTGTGGGGCCTTGTGGGGGTGCAGCCTTCACGACCCTGCTTGCAGCCCCGACGGCGGGAAAGGCAGGGCTACCCTCCCTCTTTAGAGAAACATCTCCACCAAGAAGCCAGCAAGGGAGAGCGCGGGGCCTGGAGCTGGGAGCCGCCAGCATGTCCACAGACCCCTACGCGGCCTCGCCGGGGCGCCAGCGCCTCCTGGTGGCAGAAGTCTAAGCAGAGGCCGTGCAGCTTCCTGGGGTGGCTCCCGTGGCTCTGAGCGCCCAGCCCAGGATGGCAGTGGGGATCCGTCTGGGTGCACACACACGTGTGCGGATGTGCATGTGTGCGCACATGTGTGTGTGCGTGCGTCTGGCTTCAGCACTCCTCGGGGATGCTTCACTGGGCATCAGAGGCACGTGAGCCTCTGTCCACCCTGTCCACGTGCTCATGTGTTTTCCACGTTTGGAGACAAGGTCCTGCAACCGGACAGGAGGCAGGCGGCAGCGTCCTGGCCGGCTGAGTCTCTCAGGAGCACGTCTACACAGCAGGTCCCCGCAGGGCGCTCGCGTGGGGGGTGCGGCTCGGGAGGTGCCAGGGACCTGTCCTGAGTCTGGTGGCAGGGCATCCCCACGGGAGGGCCCCACTCACCCTGATCGGTACAGCACAGAATACGGGCCACGCGCGTGGGGTCCGGAGTTGCGCCTGAGGACGGGGCCGGGCCCGCAGGGCTGTGAGGCGGGCAGCACGGGCAGTCGGGGCAGTCACAGTGCGCCCCAGGGACCCCCCGGGGCAGGAAGCCTTAGGCCCCATGAACCTCGAGGCTGTGAGCGCTGTGCCAGGAGCTGAGCTTTCTCTGCCCCGCGGGGCAGCTTTCTGACAGTGTCTGGGGCAGCCCACGTCCTGCCTCATTCCACCCGGGGGGCTGCTGGTGGGCCCACAGAGAACAGGGAGCACCCCGCTAGAGGGGCCCCCGGGTCTCCCACGGTATGGTTTCCGGAGCGTTGTGGCCGAGGCCTCGCCGACTCTGGCTTCCTCCACAGTCGGTGGGCAAAGAGCCGTCTGAGATCTTTTCACAAATGGCTTCAGCCACCGTCCCTGGCCTCCTTCTGAGCGACTTTCCGCCTTCTCTGGCGGTCAGCCTGGGCGCACCTGTGCTCCGCCCTGTGCCTCGTCAGGCTGGCGAAGCCGCTTCCAGGCCCCTGGAGCACGGGGCTTTGGTCACCGCCTCTCTTCGCACCGTCTCCTGATGTTCACGGGCCCCAGCGAGGACCCGCCATCCTGGAAGCCTACACGGCTGCCCTTGGCTGTTTTGTCTCGGCCTGTGCGGGGACGGGGGCGTGAGCCCTCCCCACGGTGGGGTCAGCAGGGCTTGGGTACCCGGTGACCTGGTGCTCCCCCACACAATGGTCCAGAAAGGAGGGTTTTTACAAGCCAGGACGTGCCATCTCATTCCGTCACAGAAGAATCCTTGCCCCCCGGGGTGCCAGGCTCCCGGACGACTGTTCTGCTCCTTAGGGCGCTTGCTCAGGAAACGCCAAGCCGGCCTGTGTCCTCGTACCCTGCCCCCCGGGGCCCGCCCGCACGCGGGCTCGCGCGCACCTGCACACAGCATCCCTTGCCATGTTTCTTGGAAAGTCGGGGACCTTTGCTTGGGTTCCAGCTACACTGCCCCATAAACTCCGAATGGGGGACTGGTGGGAATCCCGAGTAGAAGACGGGGTTGGACGGGAGCGTTTCTCGTGACCAGAAATGGAGTTCTCTCTCCAGCCTCTGCGGGGCTGGAGAGGGGGCAGGAGGGGAGCCGCCCGTTGAATTTGCTCACAGAGAGACTGGAGTGTGGCCCTTTCCTGCTTCTCATCTAAATAAATGGCCCAGACCGAGAAGCCCATTTGAAATTTAGGGGAGCAGTGAGCCCTGAGCTTCGGGGGAGCAGAGTGCTCTGAGCAGCTGGGATTTGCGCTGTAAATAAGCTGACAAGTGGCTAGTGAAATTTATGGCCTCGCTCCATAAAATAGCTGCCCTCTCCGCGACAAGGAGTGACCGGCTGGCCCCAGCAGCGTGCAGCTGAGGGCCTTGAGAGGACCTTGCAGTGAGCGCAGCCCCCCCACCAGGGAAGCCAGCCAGGGGGAGGCCCGGCATGGGCGGGGGAGGGCGCAGCGTCCTCCCCGGGACCCAGCGAGGCCACAGTAGCTGTCACAGGGAGAACGCTTTTGGTAACTGTCAACGCTGGGGAAGGGAAGGAGAGAAGAGATTTTTGAAGTCCAGCCCTAAAAAACAGAACTAGAAAAGAAAGGGGACAGGTTTGGGCCACCCGAGGCAATGGGAACGGAGCCTCGCTCATGGGGAGGAAACGAGCTGCAGGGGGACAGCCGTGTGTCCCCAAAGCCAGAAGCTCACGTCCCGCCAGGAGCACGCAGGCCAGCCCACAAAGGCGCACACCCGGAGCGTGACCACGGCCCCGCCAGGCAGGGTGCAAGGAGGGACCCCTGTGCGTGGCCACCAGGAAGGAGGCAAGAAGCAGCCTCCTCATTCCCGAGTCCAGTTTTCTGTCTGTCCAGCCCAGGTTGTTCGAAGCCCTACCTGCCGCAGCTTCAGGGAGAGAGAGTGTGTCTGACTGCACCTTGTCTCCCAACCTGAGGCCGAGATCTATAAGCCTGGAGAAGCCATGAGCTGAGTACACACGGCCCGGCGGGAGAGTTGACCTTCTCTCCAGGAAACAAAGCGTCGGTCACACCAAAGGGTCTTTCTTTCCCCAAGTCAGGGATTTGGCGCACATTCTGAGTCATTTTAGGTAATCTCAGGCAAGGACGGAAATGAAGAGTGTCCCGTGTTGTCTAGTCTGTCACCCGGCAGCCCGCCAGAGACAAGCCGGGCCTCATCCTGCTCCGAGGCTCAGGTGCGCACGCAGGGCTGCACACGTGGGGCCGGCCCGGAGCGGGTCACGCCCCGCAGACAGCCGGCGCATTGCATCGGCCTCGCCGGGGGTGGGGGTCCTTCTCCTTTGGTGGGGCCTGTCCCCTGGACGGCAGGTTTCTGTGGACGGACGGACGGACGAACTTTCCTCTTCAATTTGAATTCTTCCAGTGACCCAAGTGAGCCCAGACAGCGCCCCCCACCCCCATGATGACAAAGGGAGTCACAGGCCCCACTCTCTCCGTCGCAGGGCTGCCTTGAGCCAGACAAAGTCAGGATTTGCAACGCAAACTTTCAAAGCAATTATTGTTACGCAAGTCGAAACTCACAGATTGGAGAGAGCAAAAGAAATCAATGGTAATTAAATTCCTCTATAAACACAGCCCGACCCTCTGGGGGCTTCTACCCGCAGCGCTGTCCAGAAGGCGGCTCTCGTTTCAGGGAGGAGACCAGACCCAGTGATTCCTGCCTTCGCGGGCCTTTGTGGATTGTAAGCCATTTTGGGGGGTGGGGGCCTGTGTGTTGGGGGGCGGGGGGTTCCCAGCGGATGACGGCTCAGTAGGTGTGCAGTTGCTCGTCCGGCCCGGAGAGGACACGGCCCTGCGGTGCCTGGGGATGCCTGTTACGTCGCAGGCGGGGGCGCGCGGACAGCTCCTGGGGGTACCCCACGTGGCCGCCCTTCCCAGGGACGGGGGCACACACTGAGTCTCTGCAGCCACCGGGGGACTCCGAGCTCGGTATGCCCAGAGGAGGGGGTCCCGCGCTGCCAGCGTCAGACCACTCCAAGCTCATCGTTCCCAACGGCCGTTCACCAGACACACCCCAGAATGCGGTCTTGGCGTCTAATCCAGTGTTTTCCCTGACATGCTTCCTGGTCACCACTACCTGGGTCTCTCATTTAAAATGCCAGCTCTCAGGCCCCTGCCCGGGCGGGGCCCCTGAACCCGGGGTGTCACCTCAGCCTTTCTGCTGCCCAGCAAAGGCCCCGGGGACCAAGGAGCAGGATCTGCTTCTCCTGGGGGCAGAACGGTCTGCTGGAGCAGCCGTGGCCTCCGACTCTGGGCAGGTCATGGGGTCTAAGCCTCCGACTCTGATCTTTGAAACGGGGTTGACGTCCCCGTTGGTGAGCAGGACGGGTGATGGCTCCTACATGGACTTGCTCTACAGGCAGAAGCCCAGCATGGAGGGCATAGGAGCGGAGCAGACACGTGGCTTCTGTCCAGGGCTGGCACGCGAATCCCTCAGGACGCCCCAAGCGCAGGCTGGGATCTGAGCTCGCACGGAGCTCCTTTTCCACTGCCTGCCCTGCCTTAGGCACCCGCCCTGAACTGGGAGGGCGTGGAGTGAGGCTTCCCCCACAGACCACCCGGGGCCCTGGCTTTGGCTAGCGGGGCTCTGAACGCCAGGCCCCAGGCAACAGTGGCAGGTGGGAGAGCTGCTCCCAGGCACCCCACTCTGGGAGTGGGCCAGAACTCTCAGGAAGCCCACTTGGGTGCCTCCTGCCTCATCTTTATAACACCCCAGAGCCCAGGATGGCTGTAGGGTCAGCAGGCGGGGCCCAGGGAGCCACCTGGCATAAGGAGGCTGGCTCCCACCCCCACCCTTCCCATTTCACCAGAAGCCTGCCCCCCCCCCTGCCATGGGGCGGGCTCCTACCTGTATGGCTGCTCCCCGGTGTGTGTCCTCAGGTGTCTCGTGAGGTTTGCTGATCGGGGGAAGATCTTGCCACAGTACCTGGGGTGGAGGGATGGGGTGACCATGAGGCAGTCGTACTGCCGCAGACTCGGGCGCCCGTATGCTTTCCTGACGTGGTTCCTCCAACTCTGGGGCTAGGGCCGGAGGCCCCACACCTGGGGGGCAGGTGGGCTTGCCGACTCCGGCCTGCTTGGGTGTGCCTGTTCCCTGAGCAGCCTGAGGACCGCCGAGCTGGCTTGGACCGGCTAGGACAGGCTCATACAGCTGGGGACGGACACGGTGCGTGTCTCCCCCAGGCCTGGGCTTTCCACCTGACTCCCAGAGCCTCGGTTAAGCGCTGACCAGCCACCCTCGGCTTTGGGCTGTCCGGGTTCTGACCGGCTAGGTTAAGGCTGCGTTTCCTCATGCTCACGGGAACACCGCCTAGTGGGGCAGGGGACATGAAGCCCACGCACGATGGGCCATCGGTGAATGACCGCCATCGGTGAATGGACCATTTATTGCCACTACGCCGTGTTGTGGCTGTGATGTTTTTTCTAGGAAGCCCAGGCTCACAGTCACGGCGTGGCACCTGTGGTCACCTGGCCAGGGCCACCCCACCAGCCCGCCTCGTGCCCCGCCTCACCTGCAGGTGTAGCGCTCCTTGCCCTTCCTGAGGATGGGGTCAGACAGCGTGGGGGGCGGGGACCGGAAGTTGAAGGGGTGGTGGGGGAGGGGCTGCAGGGAGCTGCCCGAGTCGGCCTTCATGGCCGCGAAGCTCTCCAGCTTGTCCGTCATGGTCTCGATGGCTGACATCTGCTGGCAGGAGAGTGGGAGAGATGGTGGGACCCCCTGAGGAGGCTGGCCCCAGCCCCCGGGCACCTGAGGGTCCCCCGGGACTGGGCATGTCACCCGCTGGACCAGGACCAGAAGCTCCTGTGGGCTTCAGGCTGTGGGTGGAACCAGCCGTCTCCAGAGCTTTTCGGCCACGCGGTGGATACTCTCACTTCCTGTGGCCAGCCCTGCACCTGTCCTTCCCTGGAAGCCCTGTGTCAGCCCAGGGCCCAGGCTAAGGGAGCCAGAACCAACCTTCGCCAGCCTGACTCTCTGCCTGGCTGGGGCATGCAGGGTGGGGCGCAGGCTCCCGCCTCGCGGCATCATGTCCCCTGATCTGGAAACCCCCCAGCACCGTCCTGCTGCCCTGACCCTGGCCAGCACTCCTGGAGGGTTAGCTTCGTTTAAAGACAGAATCACATCCTGCTTTTCTCTTCTCTTCTCTCTCTCTCTTTATGTCTTTCCCTCTCTTCTCTTTTCCCTCTCTCTGTCTGTCTTTCTCCCTCTCTCGAAATAAGACAGCTCCCTGTGTCCCAGGTTAAAAGCGGCCACAGGTCTAGGCAGCGCCATCTGGTGGCAGTGGGCCATAATTGCAGGCAAAGTTCTCCGGGAATCCAACAGCCTAGGGCCAGAAGCTGCTAACTGAACCTGAGAGGAGGATGACCATGTGCCAGGGACATGGTGATATGGACCAGAGGGGCCACTTCTCCAGGCCTCGGAGATGCCAAGGGCTTGCTTGGTGAGGATTCGGGGGTGCGTCCCTGGCCATTTCCACCTGGTGGGCAGAGTTGTGGTTGCAGCCCCAGATAGCACCTGTCCCCAAGGGCTTGAGGTTTGGGGACAAGACAGGGCAGGGAGCTGCTGTTCTGCTGTCCTTCCCCCGGGGAATGCCTGTGCCGTCCTCAGACACACGATGCTGCCCGCCGTGCACTGCCAGCCCTGTCCCCGCTGACGGGCAGATGGCTTGGCTGCGGCCCCTCCATGGCCGAGATGATGGGGACCCCCGTGCAAACACGCTGCCCACCTGGCTCTGTGTCTCAGTTTTAGCCGAAGTCGTGAAAGGTTCTGGAACTCTCCACACAGAGACTCCTTGGAGCTCCAGAGGCAGTGAGGGGCCGTGGCCTGCCCTGCACCCCAGGGGCTGCACACACGCGTGTCAGGCCTCCCAAACCAAAGGCCCCCGCAAAGTCCTGCCTGGCACCTGGCCACCGTGGGCTGATGTCATCATTAGGAGTGACCCTGTACTTTGTACAGCCATCCGTCATCATGCCTGAGTGATGGCCTGACCTCAGACCACTTAATTAGGTGACTTCCCAGTCCTTCTCCCCTTCCCCTGCCCTGCGCTCTGGTCCATGGGCAGGCATGGGGGTGGCAGGGCTCAGGGGGAGCGGGCAGGAGGGACAATGGGCAGCCGGCCCCCTGCCAGGCCTCCCCTCCTCAGGCCTGGGTGGGTCTGGCTGAGGCCCCCGCAGGTCCGGCTGGTGCTCCGCCTGATCAGATATTCCCGGCCGAGCTCCCGCACAAACACAAACACAGGATACGCCTGGCGGGCTGGTCGGCTTTTTCCA
The DNA here is from genome assembly GCF_023065955.2 of Ursus arctos. Classification (NCBI taxonomy): domain Eukaryota; kingdom Metazoa; phylum Chordata; class Mammalia; order Carnivora; family Ursidae; genus Ursus; species Ursus arctos. The sequence goes on along the minus strand of NW_026623008.1, from coordinate 1,944,663 downwards.
GCCTGACCCGAGGAAAATCAGGGGAAGTTATTAAGCAAAGCCCATGGCCCCAGCGAAACAATGGGAGGCCCTAAGTTTAGCTGTGAACCCAGGCAGGGGGCAGGTTTCACAAACCGGCGGTGTGTGTCCAAGGTGGGAAACACCGAGAAAGAGAACAATGCCCCGGGCTGGAGTCTGGCTCAGGCCATCCCACAGTTCAGCTCCCAGGACCCCCAGTGGGTGGGGGAGGCTGGGCCCAAGGAGGGAGCACAGGTGGGCCCTCGGGCAGGAGATGGGGAGCCTCTGCCCAGCTCTGCTGCTCATCCCCACGTCTGCGGTGTCTCTGCACCTGCATCCTGGGGGAACAAGGCCGGCGGGGTGTGGACAGGAGTGCCTGTCAGCGGGGTGTGTGGCCACTGCCCAGACTTGGGGGTTCTCTTTCCCAGACCCCCAGCCTTAGTCTTGGCAGACAGCCCCCCCCCAAGCAGCCCTGGGGGAGGGGCTCGTCTTGCCCACCACCTCCTGGGACCCTTTGTCCTTGGGGCCAGTCCGTCTGCTTCTGCCCTGTTCCCCGCCCCTCCCCCCTGTACACCCCCACCCCGTGCTCAGACCCCTGTGCTCATGGTCGTACGTAAGTGCCTGCCCACACCCATGCCTCCCGCGTCCATCCCTTCCATTCCAAGGTCTCGGACTCCTGCACCTGGCTTTCGCCCACTGCCTTGTTGATGCTCACGGCCCCTCCGAGAGCCTGCGCTGTGGGTCAGCAAGTGCCCCCATGGTCTGGGGTCTTTGCCCACCTCCGAGGGACCCACGGGGCTGCCCCACAGAGCACCACCCTCCTTCCTCACCCGTCCTGGCCCTTCTCACCCTCTTCGGCCTCGTGGTGACCCGTAGGGGCTGCAGGGAGAGAACCCCCCTGGGCATCTGACGGGCGGAGAAGCTGAGGCCCACCTGGATGAACGCTCAGGGCCCGTCCCCTGCGGAGGCCTGCCTGCCTGGGCAGCCCGGAAGGAGACCCCAGAATGGGGGTCCCAAGGTCGCTCTCCTGGCCAGCTTGGCCCCCCCGTGGGTCTTACCTGGGGGTGGAAGAGCAGCGGGGACGGCCGCAGGTATTTCTCCTTCAGGACTCCCACGGGGTCCGTCACCTTCCGCTTCTCTACCCTGCTGGACAACAACACAGAGGGTTACGGACCTCACCGAGCTGCCCGGGGCTTCACAGGGACGGTGCCCACCTGTGCCCCACCAGTCACGAGGCGGGGCTCACCTGGCACTGTGTCTCACCTGACAGTGGTGAGGGTGTCATGACAGAGCCCACCCACTCACTCCACGGCCTCTGAGCCTGCCACCTGCCTGAACGCTCGCTCCACGTCCTCTTCATGCTTCCCATCACCACACCCAGTTCTGGACCCACGCAAGTGTCCCCAGACTCCCCCAAGCCCCCCAGCTTTCATCCAAGGGGTTCCCGGGGCCTCCCTACGGCTGCCAGGTAGGGTCTACCTAAACACTCACAATGGCTGCTGGAGAGGACAATTCTAGAACATTTCCCAAATGCTGGTGACAACTTTGCTCATCACAGAGCAAGCGGAGGAAGGGGCCGGGGCGGCTCCTGAGATCCCTCCGCGCTGCGTCTCCCAGCAACGCCAGCCTATCTCCTCGCGGGGTAGAGAATCACAAAGTGCCTTCTGGGGAAACCCGCCACTTCTCCACCCGCAGACACGGACCCTTTGTGCACACCCCACACCAGCCGCTCCCGTTTGGTCCACGCGAGGGCCGGCTGCCCACCAGGCCCGGCTGGGACAGCGACCAAAGCAGGATGGGGGGATGGCGCGAGGAGAGGAGCACAGGCAGCGGGGAGATGGTGCAGCCCCCCGGGGAGCATCCCCCGCAGGGAACCCCGTAGGACCCCCAGCCTGGCCCAGGAGGGAGAGAATGAGGGGTGTAGGGGTCCCTCCTGGACAGGGAGTGTTGGTTGTGTGGGAAGTTGGCTGGGAGGGCATCTTGCTCTGAAGGGCCTCCCCCGGGCTCCATTCAAAGCTGGGCCGTGTGGGACTCGGCTTTTCAGTGAGACGAGCCTGCAACAGGGGGACCCGCATGGGAGGGGTGTGCGGGGTCTGAGTTCCTTGAACCCGGGGGACGGAGGATGGCGGGTTATGTGTGTGAAGGGTGAGCGGGATCTGGGGGCTGGCCTGCGGGGACGGTGCGGGGTTTTGCTGGAGTCACCCAGGAGCGGTGGAGGGCCCTGACCGGCCCTAGGGCTCAGCCTGTTTGTGGGCAGTTGTGGTCACCCACAGCTTGGCCTGGGGATAGGCCTTCAAACGCTGCTCGTGCTTGTCTATCTTGATGGGCTTGGGGGTGCGGGAAGACGATGTGGGGCTAACCTGCACACAGACATCTTGCTCGTGTCTGCGGGCAAAGTTGGGGCCCAGGCATCCCCTCCCTCAGCCCATGGACCCTAGATCCAAAGGCCAGAGTCGGGGACACGCCGGGTCTCAGAGGACCCCTGAGAGGATGTGCCCTTCTCGGCCTCACCATGTGTTCTTCCAGCTACCAGAAAAAGGCCCATGGCCCTGAACAAGGTGAGAGGGGCAGAGGGACGGAGTGCGGGCCTGAGGAGAGGGCAGGGAGGTCAGGGACAGAGCGGCAGGACATTAACTGAGAGCCTGCTGATTCCAGCTGTGCGGCCAGAGCGGAAGTTCCCTTGTCTCGGCCTCTGGTCACTGTCTCGTCCTCTGCACAAGGGCTGCGCATCCCATGGGGCACTCTGGGCCACACCCAGGGGCCCGGAGAGTCTTATTTCACGGTCAGGCACTCCCTAGGCCTTTGGCGACCACGTTTGCCCAGAAAGCTACGGAGCAGCTTTGGCAGCTGAAAGTCACGGCTCCTCTGCAAGCCTCTGCTCAACTCTCTTGAACCATCTACGGATGGTGCGTTCTGAAAGAAACACCTAGAGGCGTGTTCCCTGTCTCCCCTGATGATGATGTCAGGCCCTAGCAGGAAATAGGACGGGCTGCTCACACAGGCGGCCAGGGCCACAGGGGCTGAGTGCAGAGGGCAGGACCCGAGACTAGCCTGGCCTCCCCCTGCCTGGCAGCTGTCTTGCTCTGACATCATTCTCTGAAAGTTCCACGTGCACCTTCAGCGGATCTGGGCTCCTCACCTGCACACCCACCACCAGGCTGCAGCTGGCCCCTTGGGGAACACAGGCCACGTGCTCCCGTGCTCCCTGAACACTGGGTGTACATGCACGTGTGTCTGCACATGGGCCTCTGTCCCACACAGGCACGGCCTGAGCCCTGCCATGGTGCCCAGGCACGGTACCCGCACCTCCAGGCCTCCTGCCCAAGGCCCATGATGAGCACAGCCCTCTCTCCTCAAGGCTCAGCTGCCCAGCACCTGCAGGATGTGTGTGATGGGGGTCGGACCCCTCCCACCTAACGAACCCACCCGATCAAAGCCTGCCCAGAGACTGGGAAGGGGGGTTAAAATGGCCCTTCACTGGGAGGGCTATCAGAGAGGTGGGTGTGCTCATGGTTCGCAAACCTTCCTCCTCCTCCCCCGCCTCTTCCTCCCCCCTGGAGACCAGTGGCTCTCCCCTGGGCCACCAGGGTGGCCTCAGGGAAGTGCAGGCACTGGGAGCAGGGAAAGTTTTGCAGGAGGCAGAGTTGGTCCAGAGAAGACGGCTGGAGACAGAGGGGAGCCAGCGTGGGGTTTGAGGGAAGGCTGGGGGGTTCCCAGCAGGGTTGAGGCCCCTTTGGGAGAGCAGGTGAAGGCGGGGCGTGTTAATACCTGTAGATGGGGTCCATGAAAAAGGGTGACGGCTTGGCGTAGTGCAGGGAGGGCTGCTGGGGCAGCTGCGCCGGGCACACCTTGGGCAGCCCCTCCCCGGCCCCCAGCTTGCGCTCCCCGTAGATGTGGTTCTTGCGGGGCTCCCGCCCCCCTCCGTTCTGGCTGGCTCGGGCGCGGCTGCCAATGCTCAGGTCCAGCGGCTGCTCCTCCCCGGACGCCGGGGCCGGGGGTGCCTTGGGCATGGGCAGCACAGGCTTTGCCTCTTTTGGTTTGGTGGTGAGGTCGAAGGGGGACTCGGCGCTGGGGCCGCCCACCTTGAGGGCGTCCCGGGGCGACCTTGGCTCGGCCTTGACCAGCAAGTTGTGGGCGAGGGAGCGGTCCGCGAAGGGGCAGAGGGCTGGGGGGAAGTTGGGCAGGAACTGGAAGGGGAAGACGGAGTGGTAGGGCAGCGAGCCCAGCTTCTTCTCCTGCATGCCCACGAAGCCGGGGCCAAAGTACTTCTCCGCGATGGAGGCGATGGCCTTGATGGAGTCGCCCGCGGCGCCCGAGGCCGCCAGCAGCTGCTCGTCGGGGGGCGGGAAGAAGGCGTGCTGGGAGTAGAAGACGGGCACCTCGCCCACGCTGTTCGGGGCCCCCGGGGGTGCTGTGCCGCCCCCGCACTCGGGCTTGCCCTCCGCCACCTTGCTCTTGTCCTTGGCCTTGTCCCGGTCACTGTCCACGTCGCTGTCCAGGTCCGAGCCCGTGCCCGTGGTGGTGTCCAGGTCGGTCCCCGTGGTGGTGTTGACGTCCTCGAAGTCACTGCCGTCCGACATATCGCTGCCCCTCGTCTTGAGCTTCTCGGCGTAGGAGTCCTCCAGGCGACGCTCAAACTTGTCCTCAGGCCCTGCGGCGGCCGTGGCGCCCTGGCCGCTGTTGCCGACGGCGGAGACGAGGGGCAGCGCCGGGTTCCCCAGGGGGCTGGGGAGCTTGGCGTCCTGGGTGTGGTTCAGGGGGCTCTTGAGCAGCGGCGTGGGAGGTAGCAAAGGTGGCCGGGGGTACAGGGATGGAGGGAAGATGCCCGGGAAGCCTGGAGCGAGCGCGGGGAAGGCGGGGGGCGCCGCCGAGAAGGGCAGGCTGCCCGGGTGCGGCCTGGACGGGAAGTACTCGTTGAAGCCCAGGCTGGCGTGGTTGAGGTTGGGGGGGGGCTTCGCCTTGTCCATCATGGGGCTGGGGGTCAAGGGCAGGCCCGGGGCGAAGATGCCGCCCGGCGTGTAATGGTTCTTGCCCTCACAGAAGCGTCGGTGCTTGTTGAGGGAGGAGGTAGTGCTGAACATCTGCCCGCAGTCCTTGCACTTGATCTGCGTGCGGCAGTCGGCGTGCATCCGCTTGTGCCGGCACAGGTTGGAGAACTGCGTGTAGGACTTGTGGCAGACCTCACCTAAAACATCAGCAGAGAGCAAACAGACACAATATGAAATTACCGGGAAACCCTGCGGGGGAGGGGGGCTGGGCGCTGCGGCCCCCGCGACCTGGAGCCGTCTGTGCCGGTGTACGTGCGCACACGTGTGTCTATGTGCGTGTGCACACATTACAGTGTACGTGTGCATGCCGGTGTGTGCGTGTATGTCTGCATGCTTGCTTGCATGTATGGGCACGTGTGTGTGCACGTGTGGGTGTACACATTTATGTGTCTGCACACAGGCTCGCGTGCGTGTACATGTACCCACGAGCACACGCGTGTGCAGGCATGTGTAGGTGTGTACGTGTACCTGTGGGCACATGTGTGTATGTGTGTCATGAGTGTGCACACACCTGAATTTCGCGTGTGTGCTGTGTCTGCATGTGTGCGTGTCTGCACGTGTGCCTGCCTGCGTGTGCACACACATATGTGTGTGTGTGTGCATTCTACCCTGGGGCTGGGCTCCGGGGACGAGCAGACTGCTGAGGACCACCTGTGCCTTCCCACTTGGACAGCTCTCAGCTCCCTCAACCTTCCCCATCGGAAGCTGTTCTCCCCGGGAGTGTCTGCAACAGCCCAGGGTGGGCGAAGCCGTGGTGTGCAGTCACGTGTGCACCTGCTCCGGCCCCTCGAGCTTCCCGCCACTCCCCGTCCCCCTCAGGGGCACTGTCCCAGCAGGGCCGAGAGGAAACACCAATGGCCAGACTAACTCTCCTGCTTTCTGTCCAGGGAGAGGGGCCTCAGGGATGACCTGCCCACTCAGGGGATTCTTACTCAAGGAGTCTGGGCTTGGGAGCACGGTGCCCCGGGGGCGTGCGGTGGTCTGGGCCTGGCTTGAAGCTGGGAGTGGGAGCGAAGCCAGCCAGGGCCGTGCGGAGAGGGGCTGGCTCCGTGTTTAAGGAAAGTGAGGCCTCTCCGGATTGGGATGAAGAAGCAGAGCTGGGCTTAGGCTCATGGGCACTGGCCGCTGCTCTTGACGGGAGGGGGCGGGGCCAGCGGGGCCGGACACCAGGACCCAGGGGCCTGGGGACCCCGCCTCGCCATTTCCCCCACGGCCTGTGAGTTGAGTGTCGTCAGTGAATCACCAGCTTTTCTTTCTTCTCTTGTTTTTCTAACCAGAAAGGGAGGAACACACACACACACACACACACACACACACACACACACACACACACCCCTCTCTCGGCAGGACAATTTGCTTCCTAAACGCAGCCCGGTGGAAACAATGGATCCAGCCTGTTTCTTGTTGGCCACAAATCCTGACTGCCCGGTGTCCCGCTATTCCCGCCGGTGCTCTGGCCCCACGGTCCCGAGTTCCTTCGGCACAGTATCTATTTATATTAAGAGCCTTGCCTTCCCATCGTCCGTGCGGTGGGACGTTTTCAAGGCTGAGGGGGGTGAGTACGGCCTCATCAGATCAAATCGGCTGTCTTTGGGAGGCGGCTCATTCAGAGGTGCCGAGCCACGGAGCCGGTCTATAAATACACAGCTTGCCCACCCGGCCTCGGGGGAGCCAGGCCCTTCCTCAGCTCGGGCCTCACTGGCCAAACACGTGACTCCTCGCTGCACCCCCGGCTCAGCTCGCCAGGGCCTGGCTCGTGGCTGCTGCCGACCTGAGCTTGGAAATTGGCTTTGACCAGGCCCCCCACCTGCGGCAGCTTCCAGAAGGGCCCCTGGGTCAGCAGCACGCCTGGTCATGGGGAGCCTGGGACCCTCAGCGCCCACCCTTCCACTCATAAGATGGAGAGGTCTGGCGGAAATGCTGGGGCTACAGAGAGACCTCCGGGAGACTGCTCTCCCGCACACCCCAGCACACACCCCAGCTCCCTGGTGCATGAGGCGCCGCTGGGAAGGAACGCTGCCTCGGCTGTGTGCTCAGCGAGGGAAGGGCTCGGGGGCTTCTAGCTGGGTTTTTGCACACATCCGAGTGTGCCACGAGTGCACCCAGGTGGCTGCCGTCTGTGCACACTAGTGATGGTGTCTCCGTGAGCCTGCGCCCTCCGAGCCACCCAGAGGGGCCGGGATGTGTGCACCCGCCCCACTTGTTTGCAGCGCTGCTTTTCTGAGCCCAGCACGGCCCTCTACTGTGGCCGTGGCTTGAGGGATGTGCAAAATCACATTTCCCACGTCCACTTTCTGAAATCCATGCCGCCCTGTCTGAACGACATGTCCACACAGGCCACCTGGCCATGCTTGCCATTTTCTCTTTAGCTTCACCCTTTAGCCAAAAGCTGAGACACCCAGGTGAGCGTGAGGCAAGGGCGGGAGCTGGAGGGTGTGCCCAGAGGGGCCGGGCTGCCTATGCTTTGCTCGTCCACACGAGGGGTCTGTGAGCCGTGGAAACAGTGGGCTCAGACCCAGGCACAGCACGATGGTTCCTGGAACTTACGTTATTACACACGCTCCATGGAGACTTCACAGAACTTTGGGTCTAGGTGCCCAGAAAGGTCATGACTTTTGAACCTAGGGGCACAATTTCCTGCTCCCACACTCACTTCAAAACCCCAGGCTGCTATTTGACGCCCCACAGTGGGACTGCCTGGGGCCCTCACGCACGGAAAGCAGGACACACATCTCTCTGGTCCCCGTCAGAGCCTCCGGCCCCCACCCCCACCAGCTCGCTGCTTCCTGACCCCTCCCAGAGGCAACAGGCCCTGCGGCGCCACTGCTCACGGTCTCTCTCTAGAACCTGCTAGTGACTGGGGGCGGGGCGTGTGACCCAGAACACTGGTGTCTGGGTCATCTCCGGCAGGGCACTGGAAGCGTGGGCTGGGGACAGCGGGCAGGAGGAGGGCACAGCCCCAGCCACGCAACAAAGGCCTGACCAGCCAGTCAGTGGGGCCCCTTTGGGGCAGGTGTCCTGCACTCGAACAGCACCAGGAAACTACCCCAAGCCCCAAGCCCCAGGCCCCAAGCGCCCAGTTACTCCTCCCACTGATGCCACGGGGCCCGACGGGTTCCAGCCTCCCAGCCCAGCTCAGGGGCCAGGCCTGGGCGACAATCCACGCTCTGCAGCATGGCCATGAGCCCCTGGTCACTTAATGTCCATGAGCCTCGGTTTCCTTCTCTGCCAGGCCCTTGCATGGTAGGATTTTTGAAGTATGCTACGAGAGTGTGTGTGGATGCCGACTCTGCACAGTCCGTGTGAACAACCCCGCACAATGTCCCGTGAGATGATGACTCAGCGCAATTCATGTGATGACCCCTGCATGACCTCGTGCGGAAATGACCTCGCATGACCTCGTGCGGATGATGACCCCACATGACCTCGTGCGGATGATGACCCTGCATGACCTCGTGCGGTTGATGACCCCGCATGACCTCGTGTGGATGATGACCCCGCATGACCTCGTGTGGTTGATGACCCCGCATGACCTCGTGTGGTTGATGACCCTGCATGACCTCGTGTGGATCATGACCCCTGTGACCTCGTGTGGATCATGACCCCGCATGACCTCGTGTGGATGATGACCCCGCATGACCTCGTGTGGACGATGACCCCGCATGACCTCGTGTGGACGATGACCCCGCATGACCTCGTGTGGACGATGACCCCGCATGACCTCGTGTGGACGATGACCTTGCATGACCTCGTGTGGATCATGACCCCACGTGACCTCGTGTGGATGATGACCCCGCATGACCTCGTGTGGTTGATGACCCCGCATGACCTCGTGTGGATGATGACTCCGCATGACCTCGTGTGGACGATGACCTTGCATGACCTCGTGTGGATCATGACCCCTGTGACCTCGTGTGGATGATGACCCCGCATGACCTCGTGTGGTTGATGACCCCGCATGACTTCGTGTGGATGATGACCCCGCATGACTTCGTGTGGATGATGACCCCGCATGACCTCGTGTGGTTGATGACCCCGCATGACCTCGTGTGGATGATGACCCCGCATGACCTCGTGTGGATGATGACCCCGCATGACCTCGTGTGGATGATGAAGTGCAAGTCACATGAAATGATGGCTTGGCGCAATCTTGTATGACTAAGGCAGCACACTGCTAGGTAGAGAGGAATCTTCTGTGGCTTCCAAACTCACTGAGAATAAGAGTCATGCCCCTGCACTGGCTCACATGGTCCCCAAGACCTGACCCTTGGGACCTCTGTCCACTCTTCTATTACTCCCCCTCACTGACTCCCCCAAACATGCAGGCCTCAAGGCCTCAGTGCTGCCAGTCCCCATCCAGAGCACCCCTGCCCTGCAGGTGCCCCCTCAGCTCACACCTGCCCATCCAGATCTCTGCTGGAACGCCTTTTGTTTGACCAGCTGTCCTGGCTCCCACGGTATTTACAGGACCAGCACCCACCTGGGCCACCCTGAGCCCTTGGAGAGCCTCTTAACCCCGTGCCACCACCTCTAGGCTGATAGGCTGGTCCCACGTGCCGTTTCTGCTCATATGGCTTAGCCTCTGTCTCCTGCACTGCACGTAAGCGTTATGACGACAGGGGCATTTATAGCGGCCCCTGCTGCCCGGACAGGGCAGGCTATACTGGCTGGGCTCCCCAAAGGCTGCTGTGAGGGTGAGCAGAGCTCAGTGTCACTGGGGTTTCCGTGCCTCCCAGAGCCCAGGCTGGGGTGTGAGTATAGGGGAGAGTAGAGAGAACGGGGGTGTGGTGGGCTGCTGGCTCCTTCTGCAGAACCCAGGACTGCTGAAACGGTCCTTCCCCACCTCCTACCCCCCACGTTTGGCGGCTGTAGGGGTAAGCGAGGGGGAGGAACCAAGCAGAGCAGGAGGGGAAAACGAGGCCACAGCAAGAGAGAGATGGGTCACAAGATGAGCAGGTGCGGCCGAGCAAAGTGGTGAAGAGGCGGTGCCAGGAGGGTGTCCAGGGCCTGGGCTTCACCTGGCAGAGGTTTCTGAGCAAGCAGGGGTCCTGCGAATGGGAGAGCCCAGGGATTTCATGCCTTGGCCTGACCTCCGAGCGACCCCCCACGGAGGCCAGTGGGGGGGCGGGGGGGCCAGGCTGGAGGACCACTTACATATGAAAGGTTTGACGGTGCTGTGAATGTGCTTGTGCTGCTTGAGGCCTGAGGACGTGGCGAACGTCTTCCCGCAGTCGGGGCAGGCGTGAGCACGGGCTCCGACGTGCTGCGAGCGGATGTGGCGCTGTAGGTTGCTGGGGTCGGTGAACACCTGGGGGACAGACACCCTAGCTTGCTCCCTGTTCACCCAGTTCTGGCCGCTGGGGGGTGCTGCTCTGTTCCTTGCACCAAACCTGGCCCGGAGGTTGTCTCTGCTGTCAGGGTGACCCCCCAGATGACCTCAAGTGAGCTGCCGAGCCTCCCCCCCAGACTCTGTGTCTTCAACAATCATTCCTGGGGGAGCTGCGGCCAGGATGCTTGCAGCGGGAGCTCAGAACGCGTTTTTAGGCCGAAGGGCTCTGACACGCTGGCAGGGGCAGGAGCCCCCCACGGAGAGGACAGCGTCTGATCTCCCCGGCCTCCTCCCTAGCTGTGTGACCTGGCGCGCTTCCTCCTTCCCCAGTAGACGGAAGCACCTGAAGGACTGCAGGTGTCTTATGGACTCTGCACACTTCATCTGCATTTTGGGGGGGGGCGCGGGCGGGAGCAGCAGGTGCGTGTGCATGTTACCTTCACGCAGTTCTCACATTCGAAGCGCTTGCCGCTGTCATGGGACATCTGGTGGCGGATGAGGTTGGACTTCCAGTTGAAGGCCTTGGGACACTGGTCACACTTGTACTCCCGTTCCTCTGTGTGCACAACCATGTGCTGCTCCAGGCTGCATGCGGACGGGGGACATGAGTCACCGGGGGCCTGCCTGCTTGCCCACTGCCTAGAGCCCCTCAGCCTCCCCCATGCCCTGCCCCACCCCGCTCAGAGATGAGAGTGAGTCCTGGCAGCGGGTCTGTCCACCTCCTCTATGGACAGGTCAACAGGATGGAGGGGCAGAGGCGGCCCTCCCACAGCACACGGGGAGGAAGCGGTGCCTGCACAAAGCTCAGGCCCTCATCCAAGACCACTCCTCCAGGCAGCCAGAGGCAGGGCAGGACCCCAGCTTACAATGCCTGGCTGCTCTTCAAGATGACCTTGACCTTGAGGCTAACCTTGGGCCTCGGAAAAGGGGTGCAGAAGCTTCCGACACTGCCATGAGCCCCAGAGTGGGGGCGGGATGGAGAAAACCCAAGGCCACCCCTGGCCTCCCCACCACGCACACACCAAGGAGGTGGGCTGGGGGTGAGTGGGTGGGTCTCCAATGGCGGCGTGATAAGGTGGGGAGAGCCCAGCTGTTGGGCAGGGGCGGCTGCACTTGGATGAAGGCGCAGCTCCTGACCCCCTCCTCTCGGGGGATGTCCTGTTTCCCCTCCTGTCCCAGGTGTGACCGTTAATCTCCGTGAGCAAAGCAGCAATACATCACGGCCCGTTAATTACGGGGCCCAGCCATCCATTTACATCAGAAACGCTTGGTCCTTGAGCACTGGCAGATTGTATCTTTTTCCCTGTTGTTAATTGTGATTTATGTGTTTATGTAAAGAAAACACGGACCCTCTTGAGCAGTGCTTACCGCCGAGGGCCTCAGTCGGGATTTGCCCAAACGCTTATTTTCTCAGTCATCTGTTCAGGGCGGAGGGTTTCCCATCCCCAGGGATGCCACGGTGGGATTGGCGTCCGGTTCCCAGCAATACCAGAGCCACTTAGTGACCTGATGGGGTTTTACTCTGACCTTGCGAGGCTGTGCTAGAGACATTCTCAGAGGCTGGAGGAGGGGCTCACCTTGGAAAAGTCTTCAGGCTTTCCTGGAGCACTAGGACCCCAGTCCTGGCTCTCTCCCCATAAAGCCCAGAAGGCTTATCTTTCCTAGGGGTTCCCATGGGTCCTCAGGGCCCCCACGTCCTAGGGGAGGGCCAGCTTGTGCCTGTCCTAGGCTGACTGTGTCCAGCTGTCACGCAGCAGACCTGGCACACTGCGCCCACATCTGTGAAGTCTCCCAGGACAGGCGGGTTCCATCCATGGGGAGCAGAGACCTGTGCCTGGGGTGGGGGATAAGGGACCCCTGGGTGGTCCCTCCAGCTCCTGCTCACCGTGTGAGGAGTCCCGTGTGTCCAGAGAGTCAGGTCACTCCACGGAGCCCCGGGCAGCAGGGTGCTGCCACCCGCCCCCCCCAATCCTGGTCTTGGATCCTGCTTCAGAATTCTCACATCTTGGGTCTGGCCTGCATCTCTCACTCCCCTCCTAGGCTGTCTCCACAGCTGAGCCCTGCCTGCAGAATGGTGGGGCTGGCGATGTCTCTACCGGGCCACTTGTGGATCTTGTAGGGGTGCGGGGCTCGGAACAGGGGCCTGGCCTTCACAGCCAGAGCCAGGATTCCCTGTGGCCAGCACCACCAGCTCCCGGGCCTACTCCGTCCCTGATGCCGGATGAGTGCGGGTGCCTGTCCCCGAGCTGTGCCACACCAGAGGGGGCCCTTGTCTCCACCTGTCCCTGGAACTGTCCGTGTGTCAGTGTGGACAGGGCTGGTTGGCTCCGGGGGACTGGGGGCTGGGGGGGCGGGGCAGGCCGGGGAGGGGGAGGGGCGGCACCTGTACTTGCTGGGGAACATCCGCTCGCAGTCCTTGCACTCGTGGGCCTGCTCGCCACCCCCGCCGCCGAGCCCCTCCGGCTTGAGCTCGTCGCCCAGACCCTCATAGAGCGGGGCCCCCACGGAACCGCACGCGTACTTCTTGTGACGCCGCAGGTCCGGCTTGGACTGGAAGAGCTCGTCGCAGGCGTCACAGCGGAACGTGGGCTCCTCTGCTAGGGAGAGAGGAGGGGAGGTGGGTGGGGAGCACGAGTCGGGGCCCAGGCCCCGGGCCCGTGAAGGGGTGCGGGGGGCCTCCGGGCCTTGCCTCCCACACTGGCTGTTCCCGCTCCTGCTTCCTTCCTGCCCCCACCTCCCTGGACCTAGGTGTGGCTGCCCCAGGGAGCTGGGGACTGCGGGGACCCCGTGTCTGCATCATCAGAACCCCCGAGAGGCCCTGGGCCCCACCCCGCATGGCAGAAGGCCACCCTGGGCTTGCGAAGGCCCTGCACTGGGGAGCAGAGGAGGAAGCTGGCGAGCGCTTTGTTTATGAATTAGGAGAAAACACGCGGCAGAGCTCTAATGCATCTCATAAATTACTGTCGTCAAGGTCAAACGAATTAAAAGGGGGGCAGCTATTATTAAGTTTACGAGGCGGCATCCTGACCACCGTGCCAAGCCAAACAGTCAGCTCAAAGCCATAAATTTCCCTGGGGAGACGACCTCTGGGCCCATCCCCAGGCCCCACCCCAGCGACGGCTGAACAGTAGCTTCTCCCCAGAGCGGGCGCCCCCTTCCTGCCCGAGGCGGGGAGTAAACATGTGCAATAAAAGCTCTTGCACTAATGGATTGAAAGGTGTGCGCGTGTGTGCTTGTAGCGAGTGTGGGAATGCACGTGTGCTTGTGCACAGGCGTGGAACTGTGTACGTGTGCGTCTGTGTGTGCACAGGCGTGCAGCTGTGACAAAGTGTGTGTGCGCGGGTGTGCACGTGTGTTCACGTGCACGTGTGTGCGTGTGCACGTGCTTCTGCATGTGGCTCCATGTGTGAACATGTATGTCGCCGCATGCGTTCACGTGCACATGCGTGTGCGTGGGCGCTAGGGCAGGTGTGCCTGCTGTGTGACGCGTGCACTTACATTGCACATCTGAATGCATGTTTCCGTGCACACGCCTGTGCATTTCCTTGCCATATGCTCGTGGGTGCGCACGTTATGCACACACATTGGTGTGCACGGCTGCCCGTGTGTCACACGTGTTGAGTGTGAATGCGTCAGTGCATATATGTATGTGTGAGTGTGTATACACGTGTGCATGTCTGTGCGACTGTGAATGTGTGTTTGAGAATGCGTCTGAGTATGAGCATGTGTGCACGTGCAGAACTGAGCCCTAGCGACCTTGGACTGACTGATGACCGGAATGGCCTGACCCTGAGGGATGTCGAAGCCAAGGAGGCAGGGAGATGGGGGGGCAGGAAGAAGGGGGTGCCCTCTGCCTCCTCCCGTGTCAGAGAGACCACCGTAACTGGGTGCCAAGGAGCGAGTTGGGAGATTTGCAGCCTGCACAGGGTTTAGGGGAGAGCCCGGCGGGAGCGAGGACCTCCTGCTCACGACTAGAAGCTTCCCTGAGTCTAATGGGGGAGGTGCCATTCCCATTTCTGGTCATACCCGGCATCTCCACCGGTGGGCACCCGGATACCCCCCCGCTCCCTGACACCACGGGGCAGACTCCATGGGAGCTGGCTCTGGGGTGCCCCTGGCTGGACCTCCGGGGCTTGGATGACACCCTCGGAAGCACAAACATGACCTCTGTTCCCATCTGTGCATGGAGGTGGATATCTGGGTGCCAGGGAAGGGCTCTGCGGCAGGGCTGGGCGGCTCCAGCGCTGGTCCAGGCGCCTGGCCGGCTCAGTGTGGACAGCCTGTCGTCAAGGAAGTGTTCGCTTGGAGGAATACACACAAATGGGGAAAAGCGGCTCACACTGAGTCTGGCAGTCAAGTGATAACACCCAGGCCCTCACTGGGGCTGAGAGCATGGGTTTGGGCCTCTGGGACTTGGAAGTCTCTGCCCATAACATCTCCCAGAAAGGCCGCCCCTGGAGCTTGCCCTGGACTCAAGCTGAGCTGCAAAATGTATGGGAGGGAGGCAAGGCCAGCCTGTCCACGCAAACCCCAGACACGGGGCAGGAGGAACGGGAGCGGTGGGGCCCACGGCCGCCTGGAGCGCCAAGGCAGAGAAGATTCTGAAACAAAAGCCATCTGAGCACTGGGCCGGTCCCCAGGTAGCGGGGTGGAATGCCAGGCACCAAGCCCAGGGAGAATGCACATCACGAAATAATCACCCCGCGAGTCTACACAGCGTCGCCTTTGAAGCGGAATTCGAGCGTGCGACCCCTTCAAGAGAGATGTCTCCTGGAAAATAACGCGAACGGCCGTGGAGACACTCGAGGTTTCGGGAGCCCGCACACAGCCAGCGCTGTGCGAGGAGCCGCGTGCTGTTCGCGCATCCAAGGCATCCACGCCCACCCAGGAGGACACTCTTTTTCTGCCTCCTCGAAGACTGGGAAACAGAGGCCGGGACGCACAGACAGGAGGTGGCAGAGCTGTGTAACTGGAGCTGGGGCACCGGGCGGGGCCCGGGAAGTGGGGTGGCAGAGTCCCAGCTTCCCGCGAGGGGCCCGGAAGAGCACCAAACGTGGCGTGTGAGCTTGGAATGGCCTGGCTTTCCCCCGCAGGCCCTCCTCATCTTTAGAAATGTGGATTTCCTCTACATCTGAGGACCGAGAACACCATCTCAGAACGGAGCCGGATGCATCGACCCCACACAACTGCCCCTGTGGGTTTGTTCTGACTTCCTGGGGCCCTCCCACCACCACCGGCGCCGCGAGTGAGTTCGAAATGCCAGTTTGAAGTTTACTCTTTCTGGACCCAACTGGGAACAGCCACAGAAGTTGAAATGTGAAAACAAAGACAAGAAGAAAGGCCAACCCCACCCGTCCATACCACCGACCAACTTACTTTCTCAGTTTCGATCTGGAATTTGGACTTAAAATGAAAACCGAGCCTGATTTCTCGCCCTGATGGCATCTGAGGACGTCCCGAGGCCATGAAACAGATGGAGGAGATACGTGTGGCCCTCCTCCCCTGCCCCCTCATCCCCGCACGGACCCAAGTTCGCCCCGGGTGAAGGATGGAGCTGGGGCCGGCCGTGGGTGAGCCCCCCCTCCCCGTGCGGTGGTGTGGACAAGTGTCCCAGCATCCTCCACACAGGTAAGGCGGGCACGCAGCAGCCACGCCGAGGGCTCGCTGGGTGCGCCACGAAGGATGCGCACAGCCCGTGTGGTTCCACTGCCCCGCACGGTAATTCCACATTAACAAAATACTGAAAGAATATGCTACATTCCGGTTATATAATGTTACATTGTATGACACGGTACTGCAGCAGACCATGTTGTCCTATTATGTTATGTTATGTTATAATCCGTCTCATATGCTCCGTACGCAAGTCACTGCACCCTCTTGACTTTTTATGGAGGGGGGAAAGTTAACCATTTGGAGCCTTTCTCCAAAGAAAAGCATATTTGAATGGAAATGATTTTCTTTATTTTCTCCCAAGAGCAAGGAGCTTTCCTGAAAGAGAAATCTTTCCCCTCTCCGCTGAGAGTAAAAACAAAATAAAAAGTCGCTGGAACTAATGAATCCGAAAGTGGCTTCCCTCTGCTCTGAGTCACTTGCAGGGAAATTGGAAGCGCGTTTCTTTACAAAGCTCCAGCTTTGAAAGAGCATTCCCAGGCTCAGACCCGCAGGCCCGGCACGCGCTGCCCCCGGCCGGCTGGCGACCCGGGGCCTCCGTTTCTTCCGCGATACCTGAACGTTGTTCCCCCCGGAAAGGCCCCTGCCCCCAGCGCAGCACACAAAAATCGTGATTCGAGACTGAACTCCTTTCCTCTGAATCTGGGGGCGGGGGGGAGTCCGTGGGGGCCGCGGGCTGGGGCAGAAGCTCCAGGTTCTCCCCAGAGCAGACCGGACCCAGGAGTGCCAGCCTGAGGTGGCGTGTGTCAGGTCTGCGCCTGGCTGTCTATCTGAAGTTCCGTCAGCAACTTTCCATGGCAGACCAGGAATGTAACAGAAAAATACATGAGTGCCTAATGGCTTCAGAGAGCCGAGGGGGACACAATTATGCGGCGTGTACGTGCTAATCTACCAGACTGAGGCTCAAAGGCGCTGGAGAGCCCACTCCAAATTCCCGCCGTGATAAGGGGCCTCTGCGTTTAGCTGGGGCTGGGATAAAAGATTTTTTATGATAATTATCTTAGTGAGGAACATTTTTGCATTTTCTTTCTGTGTGATTCGGAGTTTAGCCGGGGGGGGGGGGCGGCTGTTGGGGGGCAAGGGGGTGACCGCGACAGCAGAGAGCATGAAAAGTCAGACATTTGATGCTGGACTATTATGTGTGGAAAGCAATTAGCCCACAAACGTTTGATGAATTATTAGGGAAATGTGGACCCAGTGCATTTGAGATCTGGGGCCGGGGCTGGGGGTGGTGGTGGTGGATAGCAATCAAGGTTTTTAAAACCTTTTGGAAGAAAGAAGTTTCATTATAGAAACGAAATCTCCTCGCACGCTCCCCTGAGGTGCGTGGGTTTATCTTCCCAAGTTCTGAGCTACCTGAGCTCCATAGGTCTTTTCAACAATTGTTTTAAGGAAAATGAGACCATCCCCGCACGACCCAGACCTCAGCCATTTATTTTCCTTTTCTCGACGGCCTAATTAAAACCAAACTCCAGAGGCACGTACAGATGGGACCCGGCTCTGCGGCCTCCAGTACGGCAGCTCAGAGACACGGGCCGCGTGCAGGGAGGACCCTCACTGCCGGGCCACGCTCAGGGATCGAAAGGGTAAATTAAGGCAGAGATCTCTGCGTCTGTCCCGGGCCCAGCCACGGCCGCTCCCTCACGTGACATTATTAGAGGAACTTGCGGTAAGTGGCGTTAATCATTAAGCCTCTGTGCCTTCGAGGGGGGGAAAGAAAGACAGGAAGGGGAAAACCAACCTCCCTCCTGCTCCAGCGAGAGTGGAATCGCCAGCCCCCGCCGGGAGGGTCTTGTTCCAAGAAAAGACACCGTGTGCTCAGTGGTGGCACGCAGAGAGTTAATGGACAGCCCTCTACTGCCAACACAGCGCTCCTCGGATGGACGTGAACACGGTTCCAGAACCCCAAGGTGAATGGCACATTGCTTCACAATGTGGATGAAGGAAAATAAATCTACGTTTCAGAAATCCTAGCGTCTTTGCAGCAGGAATTTTTCTATCGTCCTCTGAGATGCACTCGGGTGTGGATGAGGGAGGGGGGAGCGAGCCCGCTGGACAAGCACCGAGGGACGCGTCAGGAGCGACGGGCAGTGGGAATGCTTTCTGCACAAGTCGGAGGAGCTCCACCGTCATCCCTGCCCCTGGGGGACCCCCTTAGCCCGGTCTCACGGGCATTGTCTTGGCCAACTCATCCTTAGACATTGTTCTCCACGACACAGATAATGTAACATGTGTTCCCCCTCGCGAAACCAGTTTTCCCTAACGTTTCTCTCGGACTTCTGCTGTTGACTACAGACAGACATTGCTCTCAAGACATACACGCCGTCACTGCCCTCTCCTACATGAGCCCCAAAGTCTCCCATGGCTCTGGAGGGCGACGGTTTCCAAGCAGCAAACTTCATTTTTTGTTTTTGTTTTGTTTTTTTGTTTTTGTTTTTTTTAAGTACTGGGGAGAGCAAACCATGCGGCTGCTGATAATAATAATATAGTTAAAAAAAAATCCCCCGGGGATTCTATGACAACAGATACAAGGCCACACGACACCGTTCGCTCAGATTGTCTGCAGTGCTATCTTGAATGTGGCGTGTGGCCCGTATAACCCACAGATGGAACAAGCACGATGCTTCGGCTGGGAGGTTGTGAGGGGGGCTGGGGCAGGAGCCCAGGAGCGCGGCCCCTGGCATGCGGTGTGATGTGATGGGAGGCCTCAGGAGCTCCTGCCGGGCGGGGGGCTTACCATCCAGACCGGGGGGCACCGTCCCCAGGGAGTACGCGCCTTCCTTCACGTGCACCAGCAGCTCCTCCCCAGGCTCGATGTCCTTGATGACTTTATAATAAATCTAGGACGGAAAAGCAGAGAGAAGGGGTGAGAGCGGCCGTCCTTGCTGCTCAGAGCCACACTGGGCACACGCAGGCAACACTGCTCCTCGCCGGGGCCGGCCCGCTGGCCCCTGGACCTGCATACTCATGGCTGCTAGGGGGTTCTCCTCTGGAACTTTGTAGAATATTCTCAGAAGGACTGGAGGCCCTTTAATTTGTTTCATCCAGTTGTTGGATATTGGTAAAGGGGATGCAAGCTGAAATCAGTGAAGATGAACCCCAAAGTTCCCAGGCAGGGCGTGTCCCAGTGGACGTCTCAGGGAGGGTGGCTCTTTTCATCCGGGAGCAGGGCCTGGCTCCCCTTCTCAGTGTGTATGCTAGATGCCCTTTGCTGCTGGGGGTGGGGTGGCTTGGGGTCTAGAGGGGGTCGAAAGTGAATCTGCATGTTTTGAAATTGGGCCACGAGCTCAGACAGAGGCTCCGTGGGCCAGGGCAGCAGACTGGCAGTCTCACACGAGCGTGGACTCCGTTCGCAAGGGAAGGCAGAGGGGCACATGTGCCTGCAGCAAGCTCGGTGCCCAGCAGCCATTGGGGTCTAGATGGGGGTGCCCCTGAAGACACAGGGGACTCAGGGCAGGTCTTGCAGCCCGGAGCAACAGACCCTGAGGTCGAGGGGAGGTGATGTGGTATGTCCAGCCTCAACACTCCGAGTAGCTCTGCAGTTTGCTGACACATGCCTGGAAAAGTGGCTGCCTGCCCTGGAGGTGTGGCCAAGATTGGAAAACGCTACGGCAAAGAAGGGCACCAGGACAGGCTCGTTTGGGATGGCACCCAGGAAACAGGCTGCAAAGGCCTGGGTGACTGTGAGAGAGGACTGGGTCTCCTCTGCCCGGGACGCCCCACCCTCTCTGCAGAGCAGTGATACAGGTCCTGCGGGGGGGCAGGCACCAGCTCCTCACACGAGTGGGGCTTCTACACCAGGGATCGTGCATCTCAAGTCCAGAAATGCCAAACAGCCAACCCACTGCCTGCCACCCTGGGTCTCTATCCAGTTAACAGTAACCAAAGTGCTTCCAGGAGTCCGAAGGCCCGGCCATGGGGCTGACCGGGAGGCCAGAGAAAGACCAAGACAATTCCATCTGCCCTGGGAAATGCAGGGGTCCCGGCTTCTCCAGGCTGATCCCCCCCAGAGGCCCTCCGGCACTGCCCTCCTTGTGGAGGACCTGGGGGTGAGGGATCAGGCCAGACCGTCTGGCAGCAGCGGGACGTGGTTCGGACACCCACGGACTGAGCTGGGCAGGCGGCCCGCAGGCCACTCCTGCCCCTCCTGCCCCTCCCTTCACCCCCAGGCCCTGGGAAACATCCGGAAGGCTGAGCTTCCTCCTCCCTTGTCGGACCCCTTTTCCCTTCCACAGGCCACGTCCGTGTGGACTCCCTCACGAACCGCCTGTCCTGACTCACCCCAGAACAGCAGTAGGGAGCTCCCGAAAGGACACACAGAGCCGCACTGGGTCCCCAGCGGTCACCTGGATTTACTGCCAGGCCGCGAGCTTCCTCTCCCCTGTACTCGGTAATTTTATTTGGCAATTGTTCTCAGATACATTGTGAAATTAGTGAAAAGATTTTAAAATGGAGAATCGAATCTGAACCTCATTAACTTTTGTAATTAAGGCAATTGTCAAGATCCCAGTTTTGTATCATTTTATCTAAAAAATGACAGTGGCCAAATACTCGTTTTACAAAACTCAGACCTGAGCCGCTGTGTTTCAAAACGGGATCCAGGCCCTACGGGGGCGCCCCCACGAAGCCCGGGAAGCCCAAGCCGCTGCTTCGGCTGCTCATTCCTCGGCAGGGGTAGCTCCCTTCCATCTGCCAACGCGCTCAGCGGGCGTGCAGGCTGGGGCCGGGCTGGGGCCAGAGGAGCGTCCGTGGCCGGGTTCCCGAGGGGCCCCGTTAGAGGGCAATGGGGCCCGCCCGCTGCCGCGTCCCTCCCGAGGCCCCGCTCTGACCTGGAGTCCCGCTCCGCGTGCGAGGCTCCTATGGCCGCGTCCTCCCTCCGGCCGGGCTGCTGGGCTCCTATTCGGGCCGGCCGGGGCTGGCGGGGGGGCTGGGCGCGGCCCGCCTCCCCTCTCCGCCTCCCTGTCCGACCCCCTCGGAGGGCCACCCGGCCTCCGGGGACCCCCCACCCTCCTCACCCCCCTCCCCGAGTGCCGCTGGCTCTCCTGGGACCCCCCACCCTGGCTCTGAGGGCCACCGGACCTCCTGGAATCCCCCACCCAGATCCAAGGCCGCCTAGGTCCCCGCCCCCACACCCCTCCCAGCTTTGAGGGCTGCCCAGTCTTGCCGGGACCCCTCTGCAGCCCCCACCCGCACTCCCAGGCTGCCTGGCCTCCCAGGGACACACGCTCCAGCTGCCGGCTGGAACCCCGAGCTGGAACCACGGAGCAGAGGGAGGGTCTAGTGCTCTTGGCTGTGGGGAGCAGTTTTGTGCACAGCGGGCACCCCCTCCCCAGCCCAGGACCTGCAAGACAGCCCTCCAGGCACCTGGCAGGGCTGGAGCGCAGGACACCAGGGCAGTGGCCCGCTGCCGTGGCGGCCTGGACTTTGAGCGGCAGACGGAATTAATCGCTATTAGTGCTAATTGCAGGGCTAGGCCGGGTGGGGGGCGGGGGTGTCCCCAACCTGCCTCCACCTGGAAGGGGGGCCGGGAGGTGAACAGGAATCAGCTTGAACTTTCCCGAACTCTGTGGTGCGGCCACTGCCGAGGTCAGGGAGGTGTGAGGGTGACTCCGGTGCACACGAAAGCCGGGTGTTTTTACGACCTGTTCCCACTGGCACAAAGGCCTTATCAGCCAGACTCGCGGAGAAAGTCACGGTTCCAGGTCCGCAGGCTCTGCCGACTTCCCGGGACAAAGGCCGGCTTCAGTGGGACTGAGGCCTGGGCGGCTCCTGGCCTCTGGGGCGTTACAAATTGTGCGTTTACTATGCTGAGCCTCTAACACCTGATTCCTGAAGCCCCTTCAAAATTCCTGACGTGGATTGGTAAGCTCCCTTCCACTGTGTGCCCCGCAGCGGGCCGGCGTCTCGGAGGGGCTGAGTGCTAGAGTTTCCACGGGGTGGGGCGGGGCGGGTCCGTTCCTCCAGGAAACAGAGACCCTCCCCTCTGATGCCAGCTCAGCCGCGGGGAAGGGAACGAGGTCTGTGGAGGTGACAGCACCCAAGAGCCCACGGCTTTCCCCCACAATCTGCAGCGCCCAGGCTCCTGAGACCCTGTCTCCGGGTTCCGGGTGTGCGGCTGGGCAAGGCCCAGCTGGGACCTTCCGTCTGGTTTCAGGATCTGAGAGCTGGGGAAGCCACAACAGCTGAGTTCACGGGAGCCTATCCACGTCTGCTCTTCAAGAGCTTTCAAAGGAACGAAGCCAAACAGATGGGGTCTGAAGTCAGGTCCTTGTTTCAAAGTCTCAGGCTCTTCTCGAGGACGGCGGCTCCACCGCGTGTGGGCGAACCACACCAAACCCGAGTCCTCCGCACGACTGTGCTCTTCCCCTCTGTCCCTCTCCCGAACAGGGAGGCCGCTCCTCGCAGGTGGACGGAGCTCCAGGACAAATCAGCGGCTATGTTCTCAACAGCAGGCGGGGAGACTGCCTGAGAGGAGCTGGGTTTCACACAGGCCCTTCCGAATGTCACTGTCGCCTTAACGACATTCTTTGAGACCAGGTATTTCCCGTTTACAATGGCTGCCAGTTTTGGCCACTTTCTCAGTTTGTTTTTTAAATATCAAACCTACTCACAAGGGTAGATACTGTTGTTGAATATGAGCAGTTCAGTTCCACGATTTTCATTCCTACTTAGTCTTAGAATCTTACAATTTAAATTCTGAGGAACTCCGCCCCAGCCACCCTGGGGGGCAGTGAGGAGGCGGGGGGGGGGGGGGGGGGGGGAGGCCGGAGCGGACACGTTTCTCGGAAGCATGAAGGTGGCCAAGCGCTCCCTGCTTCCGCCAGCGCGAGAAGCGATCAAGGAGAGTTTCAGAACACGGGCGAAATCTCCTACAGCGCGTTTCTCTGTCCGTCCTGGATTCGGAAACTGGGCTGGAATCTGTGGAAGCTTCTGCTGTGCTATGTGAGGGCCTTTTCACGAGAGACAAGCGCCCAGCGAGGGGACTCAGAGTGGCCTGTCCGGACGGAGGGCCCTGGTCTTCGGGCATCTTTGTCTTTCGGGAAGCCCTGACGAGGCCAGGTGGGTCCCGTGCTGCCTCACCGCTGCGAGGACTCTGGAAATGCTGCTGTATGTCCTCACTCGGGGTGCCCACATGTGGGCCGTCTGTGCCCGGGAAAGGCTGTGGACACCGGGCCCTGAGGCTGCCTGAGGGCTTGCGCGTTCGGTGTTTGGCTGCAGGCCAGAGCAGGGACAGGCCGGGAGCCGCCGGGGGCTGGGGCGCAGGCCTGTGTGTCTCTCTGGCCTGTCCGCCGGTGGGAGCCTTCCTCTGCCTGCTCTGGCCGCCTGCCGGGTCAGAGCTGAGCAGGAGCGCGGGGGCAGCACGTCTGGGTCGGCGACCCTCCGCCGGCTCCAGGAACATGCAGACAGTTCCTTCCTCTTGTCGACAGAGGAGACGGCGTGGCGTGCCTGGGCCTCGCCTCGCTCCTGTCTTCCCCTGCAGGGCTGTAGCCACTGTGTCCGCGTCCTCACGATCTTGCCGCTCTAACCCGCCACCGTCCCAGCTGCACACACGGGGGGAAAGTCCGGCACATTTCTCGGCCTTCGCCGTGCGGTTTGGACCGGGCGAGTGCGTCTGTGTGTATACACGGACGTTACCGGCTGCTTCAGCCGTCCTAAGTGGCGTTTCCTAATACAGCGTTCCGTTTGATGAACCCCGACGAGTGATTACAGCTGGCATCGGGAGGGCACAGTTGAATTTGTAGCTTATTCTTTGCGAAGAGAGGATCAGTTTGCTCTGAAGAGGGCGCCGGAAAATTGGGCAGCTTTCGGGACTCAAACGCATTTGACGTATACATTGAGTCTTTTGTAAGCCCGCCAAGAAACGCTGCGATGAACCCCCTGCCCTTTTCATTTCAAAGGGGAAATCGTATCTAACTGTTTGCCAGCTACCATTGAAACCGGCCAATCCGTTTACAATGTTTAATTTAGAAAATCATGGGGGACGAGAGCAGAGGGAGGAAGGAACGGGGTGCTGGACGCCATCCCGCGAGATCCAACCCCGGCGGATGGCTCGCACGCCCCGACAGGCGACGGGCGACAGGCGGAGGGTCCGCGTGCAGGGAGAGGAAACGAAAGCGAAAGACATGGGGCCTGGGCAGCGCGCGCTTGGCCGGGAGCACCGGGTTTTCATTAAGAACCAGCGTTGGCTCTCAGGCACGCGGTGCTGCGTGGCTATCAGTGGGCTGATCTGCGAACGAAATGCTTTCTGTAGCACGCTTGTCTGCTTCCACTTTGGGGAGCCCCGGCCCCTTGGCCCAGGCGGAGTGGTCTCTGCCCCGGGGGGGGGCGTGCCGGTGCTGTTGGGGAGCCCCTGCCCCTCGACCGGCCCTGGGGGGTGCGGTGGGGGCCTCGTGGCCTCTCCTCGGTGTGCGGGGGGCTCCGGAGCCCGAGTCGTGCTCCCCACCCTCTATTTGTGACCCCAGCACCGTGTCACGCCATCCTCAGCCCCGCTGGCCATGTGACCTTGCCCCAGGGAGGCAAGGCGGACCGGGAGAGAGCGCGCTGTGAACAGGCCTCCGTGTGCGCCTTACTCCCAAGCTCTTGTTTTCATTCCGAACATTAAAACCAACCCAGGAGCAGATCCTGTCCGTCTCCTGAGAGGATTCAAATGAACTCGTTTGCTCGTAATTGCGGGAGAAGGAACCAACCACTGGCGATCCGAGTGTCTCAGATTTTCCGAAAGGAAAAGCAGGGGCCGGCGGGCGGCAGGGGGAGAGGGAGGCGAAGTGGCCCGGGGGCGGAGGAGGGGTCACGCCACCCAGAGTGAAGCGAGGCGCCCGTGGGCTTCCTGTGCCTTCCGTTGACGCTAAGAGGGAAAGGTAAATCAAAGCGCCCCGGCGTCTTCGGCTGTGATCTGACCACCCCCAAAAATGCCAGAGAAAAGCTCCGTCCGCCCGGCTGTCTCCTGCGGATGCTTTGTTCCCAGCACCCCAGCCGCCCCGAAGCCTGTGGCATCTCAGGACCGTCTGCGGGCTCCATGCGGGTAGTAAGCCACAAGTCACTGTGCAAGGGGCTGAGTCCAGGAGGGAATTCATGGCCCAGCATGGCCTCTGCTGCACTGCACTCCCCCGTCCAGAGCCGCAGAGAGGACACAGCAGAGTGACCAGCAGGCCACCTGTCCTCGAGGCCCCCCGGGGCTGGGACCTCTTAGAGCCACAGGACGCCAACAGGGGGGTCTCGGGCATCAATGAGATGCTGGAGGCAGGGTTGAGCTCACGCCGCGGGTGCCACAGTCCACGGAGGAGGTGCGTGGCTGTCTCCAGAGGACACGTCTCCTGCCCAGAGCTGCCTTCTTCTCTGCCAGATCACTTCTTCCGGGAGCCGTGACTTCCGAGACTTTGTCTTCGGGACCCTGAGACCCCCTCCTGCCCGGTCTCCTTCGTCCTTTCAAAACCGGGGCTGAGGTCATGTGACTTGAGTTTCTGAAAACCATCTGGCAAACCACACCCTACGTTATGGGTCTTTGATTTTCCGTCTGGACGTTGTCCCTTCGCTGTCCGTGCTGTCAGGAGCTGGTGTGTGTGTGAGATGGAGAGAGAGAAAGGGGGATTGTGCACCTCGGGGTGTCCGTGTGCGTGCGTGGTGGGGGGTGTCCGTAAGTGCAGGAAATCCTGGTAGAAACCCTTGGGATTACAGAAATCTGAGAAACCCCATTACTATCGTGTAATGTTTCCTTCTCAAAGAGAAGCCTGTCTTCAAAATCTTTGTTTTATTATTAATATTTCAGGGGAATTTTAGTCTGCTTCATAGCAACCGGTGTTTCCAACAGTCAGGACGGGAACGGAGGCACTGTCTGCGGAGGCTGCGGGGCCATCCCACCGAGAGAGAGCTAGTCAGCCTTGGGGAGGCTGTTGAAAAAATAGTTTTCTTAACCAAAAATAGTCTATTATACCCCTTTCAAAAAGACATTTCTGGGGCGCCTGGGTGGCTCGGTCGGTACGGTGCTGACTCTTGATTTCAGCTCGGGTCACGATCTCACGGAGGATCGAGCCCCGCTTCAGGCTCTGTGCTCAGCGTGGCGTCTGCTTGGGATCCCCTCGCTCCCTGTCCCTCTGCCCCTCTCCCTGCTCACGCGCTCTCTCTCAACATAAATAAATAATTTTTTTAAAAGGCATTTCTAAAATTCTCTTTATTCATCCAACAAATATTGAGGCCTGTGTGGATGTATCTAAGAGCAGTCTCTCATTTTATTAAGAGTTAAAAATTATCAGTATTATTTTGCAAAGGAGAATATGCCCCACAATTTGCTCATCTTCCTCTGTTATCTGATATGCAAAGGCAAGACTTTGGGATGAAAATCGAGGCACCTGACAGCCTTCTGAGCCCCTCCTGACCGGGGCCCGGCCGGCCAGCCTCCCGCCTCTCCCCTGCTCCTGGTTCCCCGCGTGACTTGGAGGAGGCCACGGCACACAGCTGGTTAAATGTGCAGGCGCACCTCCTCGGGCACCTCTTTGCTCTGTAGCACAAGGAACAAGCGCCGTGGTCCTCAGAGTTGCTCCAAGGGTGGGGGGTCCTCTCTCCCTCGAGGGCTGGGGATCTGCAATGCCCCAGGCAAAGCAATTTCGATGCTTTGGGTCATGTCGGTGTTGCATATGCTTAAATGGGCACCCCAAGTGCCCTCTGAGCAAGTGAGCGGAAATGGGGGTAGTTAATCCCCCGAGGCCGTGCTGGAGAGAAACATCCAGCAGGTGGGGAGGGGTCTGAAGGAATTTCGATGTCATATTGGGTTTGAGTAAAAGAGCCGGGAGTGTTTCTGACCCTATGCTGGACCCTCGGGAAGGGTAAGCACCGGGGCACCAAAGTGGGGCTACGGGAATCAGTGAGACTTAAGGACCACCATTCCATCCCAGCAGAAGGTATCTCTGTCCCCCGGTGGAAAGAGATGGAAAGATGTTGCTGCAAACTGGTCAATTTTACGGGGAGCGGACGTACACGCGCCCCTGAAATATTAATAATGAAACAAACACGTTGGAAGACAGGCCCCCCTTTGAGAAGCTCACACATCTATTTGCTTTTCCAGAAGCTGGCCGCAAGCAGGTATCTACTTTGCTACTAAGGTCTGGTTCAAACACGCCAACAAACGTCTTTCTTAAAGAAAGAATCTGGATCCTTCGTCGCTCTATTCTGTGTCTCACAAGAGTGCCCCCCTGGGGCTGGCCCCACGGTGCTCCTCCCCCTGCCCCGCAGCTCCCGGACGCACGACCAAGGACACCGCGGTCCACAAAGGAAGGGGCCTTGGAAAGCCCATCTCTCCACGTGCCTACGTCCGATTCTCCTTCATTTGGAGGAAGGAAAAGTGTTTTTTTTTTTAAGTTCTAATTTTTTATGATTCTTCTTTTGCTTTAATTTCTGCAGTATTTTTTGTAATCAGAAAAAAAAAAACCCACCTAATTTTCAAAATGCTGGGTTCTAAGTACAAGCTGTCGACATCCCAGGAGCGGAGGTGGATTCAAACTTCACGGGTTTGTGAAGCAAGCACCCGCTTGTGTTCAGCGGGGAACTGCTCAATCCAGGCTGAGCCCCAGGGCCGAGAGGGAGCCCGAACAGAAGAGGGAGAGCCGGGGGGCAGCTCACGGGGGTCCTGGGGACCTCCCTGGTGTGTGCTCTCTGTGTTTCTTAATGCAAAACTGTCTCTCTGAAGTCAAGAGTGTCGAACCGCTTTTAATGGTGTGCACAGGCGATGGGAGAATGTACCCTTTGTTATGTGGTCTCTGAAAACATTTTTGAAAGCAGTGGAATCCCTTTTGCAGATGAAATCTCATGTGTAACCCCAAGATATTATAGGCAAAAGCAAACTGCTCTGTTGGGAGGGGCTGGGCCCCCCAGCATCCCGAGGAGCCCGGCAATCCGGGAGCTCCGTGGAAATGTGCCCGAGGTGCCTGGCTCTGGAGCATGGAGCCTCCAGGGGCCACTTGCAGACTTGTAATTAAAGATATAGACTAAGAGCTCCCAGCACTGGGGACGCGTGGCCTTCTAAGTCAAAAGAAACTCTGCATGGCATCTTCTATCCTGTTCTGCTCATGGGTCTGGATGGCCACCACGAGGAAGGAGAGCCAGAAATGTTTGTAGCAAGGATCAGGTGTGCCGAGCGGGTTCCTCGGCCTCCGGAGGGTTGGCAGCAGAAGTGAGGCGTCCCTTGGCCCTGGTGGGGCCGGGGGCTAAAGTCGGGTCCACCGAGCTCAGGAAAAATATCAGTTGGCGACCAGTGGGGCCAGGATTTTTTGCCCAAACAAGGCCGGTTCCCACCGCAGTCTGGCCAGGACGCCATAGGGATTCGCAGGGCGCTCCCGGAGGCTAGTGTGACCCTTCGGAGAGCCTGGCCAGACAGATCCCGGGAGACGAGGATGGTTCAGAAGCGGATGGGCCCGGCTCTGCACTTCCCTCCCGGGGCGGCACGAGCAGGGAAGGGGGCCCCCGTGGCTTCAGGACCTGCCGCTCCCGCGGCTTTCCTTCACGGAAACCACCATCTTTTGGTTCTCGAGCCCCGGCAAGCTGCCAGGTGAGGTCTCCGATGGAGCGACCGTGGGGTGTCGCTGAGCTCCCGGAAACTCGGTGCCGGCCAAGCGTCAGATCGCTGCCCCCGCCGTGGGACAGGGCTGGGCACGCGTCCTCGGCAGAGGCGCAGCTGACCCTTCAGCTCGGCAGGCCCCGCGGGTCAGTTGGGGGCCCCGAGGCCCGAGGCAAGCTCTGCACCTACCTGCTCGTTGATCTGGCACATGGTAAGGTTCTGGTCGTCGCAGGAGCACGCCACCCGGATGTACTTGAGCCAGCTGCCGGAGCCCGCCTGACCAGCGTCCATGCAGAGCTTCTCGGGGCTCAGGTCTTCGGAGATCTGGCGGGGCACAGAGAACCGGGGAGGGTCAGAGGTATCCTGTGTGCAAGTCTGCACGCTCTGCGTTTGCCCAATGAGGGGCCAGCTGGTCGGGCCCTGCAGGAAGGCAGCCCCCAGCACCTGGGCCTCAGCAGACCCCCCGGGCAGCGGTGAGGTCCTTGTCCCACCCAGCTGCCCGTCCCGGGAGCCTCCCAGAGCCCTGCAGAGAGGAGGGAGGATGGCCCTTTTGCTCACCGAGCGGACTGCTGCCCTGGCCTGGCAGTGAAGGGAGCCCCCAGGGTTGCAAGAAGCCCCAGCAGAGCCGTCCCACATGTGAGAGAGCAGAGGCCACTGTGTCTGAGAACAGAGCCCTCTGTCAAGGGCAGCTGGGGCGTGGGGCTGCAGGAAAACATTCTAGAAGGTAAAGGTGTTGTTGGGGTGTGTGGCTGCGTCTGAGCGGGGTGCGTGTGCGTGTGCACGCCTGTGTGTGTGTGTGTGTGCGCACGCCCGCACAGCACGCACATCTCCCCGAACGTAAGAAAAACATTCCGTGTCCCTGAAGGTGGAAAGTTTCCATTTGACGCCTGGGACCCGCAGAGGCCGGCCTCTCGGCTCACCCTCAGCGGCCAGCGCGCCCGTGACTGGCATATTGACTTTGTTGTTGCCACTGGTTTCTGAACATGCTTCTCAGGGTGTGCGTCTCTGAGCGGGTCACTTACCAGGAGGCCTGGTGCTGTCCCCTGCGGAGAGCGGGACACCCCACATCTCTGGACCCTGAGCTGAAGCTGCTGCAGCGTCCCCTCCCGTGCCCACCCCTGCTCTGTTCACTGCTGGCTTGGGGCTCTGAATCCAGAACCTGGGAGCCAGCAGCACCTTCCGGGGAAGTCCAGCCCCCGCTCTTAGAGGGCGAGGGAGGCTCTGAAGCCTCAGAGCAGGAAGGAGTGTCCAGGTGGGCAGGTGTGTCCTAGTGACCAGGGGTGTCCTGGCGGGCAGGGTGTCAGAAGGACACGGTAAAGTCAGGGCAGGGGGTAGTGACCTGTCCCAGCAAAGACCGAGGAGCCCGATTCCAGGCACCATGGCCTCTGCTCCCTGGACAGTGTCCTGAGCCCCTGTTCTGACCAATAAGGACCTGGGAAGGGCGAGAGGCCGCCCCCCGAGGCCTGGAGAAGCGGCTCCTGACCAGCCACTCAGGATGCTTTGTAACAGTTCAGATGCCCCCCAAACATCCACAGACGCTTTCTGAACGGCCACAGGCCGCAGCTGGCCGCAAGCGAGGAGGAAACGCAGTTGCGGGAGGCAGGTGTGTTGCTGCGGGATGCACAGAGCCTTCCGCTAATCCGTCTGCCCACGCACATGCGGGGCTCCCTGAAACCCTCCTGGAGCCCACGCAGGTCCTCCCATGCACCCCTCCCATGCAGGTGTCAGAGCCGATAGGCTTGGGCCCAGCTTTGCTGACGTCTCTGGAGGCTGATCCGGAAGGGACTTCGAACCCGGGGAACTCAGTTCAGTGATTCTCCTTTCTTGGGGGGGCTTTCCCCAAATGGGCCTCATTCTGAGAGAGGGGCGAAGGGCCAGGAGTCCTAGCCAGGGGGGAGATGAGAGGTGGACAGGTGGGGTGGAGGGGCAGTGTGGTACAGAGCCCCCAGCCCTCTGCTGCCTGTGTCCAGACCCTTGGGATGCCAAGGGGCACGGGGGGCGTCAGGAGGCCACTGCAGACTGGCCAGCAGCGGAAGGAGCGCAGGCCCACGTGGGAGAGGCCTCACTCCAGGCACTAACGCCTCTCAGGGCCCCTCCCCCGCACCTCCCACCCCAACTGCAGGAAACCCACAGAAAAGACCCACAAAGCAAAACCTGTGGTTCGTGGCACCTCAGCTGGTGGGGCAGCACCACCGCCTTCCTCTGCCGCAGGGGGGATGGGGCCGAGCGGTAGGGACCCAGGCAACCCACCCCTCCCCCCGCGGGGGCCTGGGCTCCAGGCGGTGCCCACCCCACAGCCTCCGTCACTGTCCACCCCCGCCCGTGCCACAGGCTGGGCTGGGGACAGGGTGCTGGCTGCTGGGACCACCACAGCCGCACGGGCTCTGCCCCCACCGTGGCCTCCACCCCCCCCCGTCGCCCCCCCCAGGCCTACTTGCTGCCTCAGGAGTGTTGCTTCACCTTGACCGGTGTGGGCCTGTCTCCCCCCGTAGTTGCTAGAAGAGTAACCCTAACTAACCAGCTAACCCCTGCTCTGAGGGCTTGGAAAACCTTCTTCATGCCGTTTGCTCACATGTGTGCGTGAGTGTGCGTGTGTGAGGGGCACTCAGGTGGGGGTGGGGGGCAGTCAGTAGTGCTTTTGGGAAAAGACAAACCAGCCCCAATGAGGAAGTGGCCCGAGGCAGCCTGCAGGGCCCACCTGCCCCCACAAGAGGCCTTGGTTTCCAGTGCCTGCACCCTCCTGGGGGGGCCTTGCCCCCTGTGAGTCCTTCTGCAATGCCCTCCTCCATGCCCCGCTCTCCCGTCTGTCTTGGGGACGCTGCCCCGTGTGGGAATGTCCTGGGATGCGGGTCTCAAACACAGACGCGGGGGCCCCGGCCAAGCCCCTGACCCTGGGCGGGGACTCTGTCCTACAGCCTCAGTCCCCAAGGGGCTCTTGGCCTTCTACCAGGAGGGGAGCTCCGTGCTGCACGGGGGGCTGCTCCTCGGCTGCCCCCCCATCTCTGTCACCGCAGACAGAGTGCTTGACCCTTTGGGCGCTCCAGGGCCTTGTCCTGGGGGCAGGTGAGGAAGACGGGGAGGGCTGAACCCCCTGTGGCCCTCCAACTCCTGCAGGGTCCGTCCCCCGGCTAGCGCCCCTCTGTCTGTGAGCCAGTGCGCCCGTTGCCGCACACCTGCGGGCCCAGGAGCCCACCAAGCTGCCCACGGCCTGGCGTGTCCGTGACCCCACAGCACCATGGGGAACGCCTTCTGGATGGGCAAACCCTGCCTTCCAGGGAGCTCGCTCGGTCCTCGTCACATCCACCTCTCTTTTCCACAGGCTGGCTCCTATTCCGACCCTGCCCTGTGCCAGGCAAACCGTCCAGGTCTCTCCTGCACGTGTGAAGGGCTGGTCCCTTGGCCACGTGGGACACCGATCTGTCCCTGTCCCTGTCCGGGTGCAGCTCTGGTGTATTCCCACTCCGGCCAGCAGCCTCCCTCCCCCTGACTCCTGTGAGATGCCCCTCCCCTTCGACCCAGAAGACCTGGACCCCAGCCCCTGACGGTTTAGACGGTCACGGGGTGGGAGTTACCCCTAGCAGGCACCGCGGGTTGGAGGAAACCCCTTCTCCCTGAAACCCTACCTCTGAGCCGCATCAAGCGAGATGCTGGCCCTTTGCTGCAGAGAAGGCAAAGTCCCGGTCCCGGGGCCCCGAACCAGCAACGCACGCGGAGAAGGGCCCAGGCCTGTGTCTGCCATCACGGTGGGCATCAGGGGCCTCACCTGGGCACAGCTGGGCACACCTGAGTGATGGAGTGGGAGGGGCCAGAGCTTGGGAAGCTGCTGCTTTTCTTCTTCAGACCTGGGATGTGCTCCTAGGGGACCCAGGCCTGTGGTCCCGGCTCTGCGGGCAGGACACTGCAGGCCTGGCTCTTGCCTGGGGTGCACGGCCCAATGCCCTCTCTGACTCCACAAAGGGAAAAATGGGGTGCAGACATTTGCCTCCCCCTTGCTTCCCTTCCTTTCATCTCTCCGTGTCCCCCAGGACTCAGTGGCTGAGCTGGGAGCTCACATCAAGAGCCCGTGGTGTGGGCGCGGGTCTCTTTGTGCCTGCATGACCCCTCCCCGGGTCACCACAGGCCTCCGAGGCAGGGGCTGGTATTGTCCTGTTTCCCATAAGAGGAGATGGAGACCCCAGGAGTGGGGGTCTGGAGCCGCGTCAGGGGCCAGAGGGAGGGTCCCTGTACCTGCTCCGAGACCTGTAGGATCCTGGAGTTGGGAACGCAGGCTGGGACGCAACAGGTCCCTTTCTCGGCCTCTTTCACAGTGAGATACTCCAGTGCCCATGGGACAGGTGAAGGCCACCCCTCCCCAGCTTGGCAGCAGGGTTGAGGCCTGCTCTGGCCTCAGGGGGTCGAGGCCGTCCCACGTGGAAGGAGGAAGGATGATACTGAGCTCTGATACTGCGGGAGGCACCAGGAGGAAGGAAGGGCTGGCCAGCCCCCGGGGCACCTCCTCCCGGCCCCTGGGCCCTTTAGCTGGCAGTGGCCTCCAGGGCCTTGGGGCTGAGTCTCTTCCCAGATTTGAAATCTGGCTCCCCTGCCTGATCCCACTCCAAAGTCTTGCTTCGGGTTATTTGGGGCCGAGCCTCGGGAATCCCAGAGCCTCCAAATGAAGCTACCCTCCTGCCTGTTCTCCCCACTCGGCCTCGCAGGCCCCCCCACCCCAGTCCCCCTGCCAGGTCCTCCAGCTCATAAATCACCCCCATCAGAAATGCTGAGTTATGAAGCAAAAGGATGGAAAAATTCTCGTAACCTTGACAATTTTTTTTGCACATCATTTGAGGTTTCCTGTACTTCTAATTTGTGGGCTCTCTGCTGGGCTGTTTCTCTCACATTTAACAGGTCCGGCCCCCACCGGCCCTGTCCGGGGTGTGTGTGCAGGCAGGGACGCCGCGGCATCTGTCGTCAGCTCACCTAATGGATTCCGAGCATGTAGCAAGACGTGGGCCTGGGAGTCAGCCCTCCTGCCACCCCGGCCTGGGGCGGTCAGGTGGCTCCATGGAAGACCGGGCAAGGTGTCTGCCTGCTGCAGTGGTCGGGGGGCCGGGGGAGGGCCTCCTTCTCCTACCCTGACTCCTTCTCTAAGGGCCCACAAAGCCGCGTGGGTCTCTTCTGTGCACACGCACACACACGCACACACACGCACAGTGTGGTTATGATTTATGGGGCCTGTGAGTAGCTGCAACAGAAAGTCCATTCTTGTGACGGAAGGAGGTGGGGGAAAGGCATTCTGGAAACACCTCTGTCCGGGTGTGGACACGGAGCCTGGATGAGCTCATAAATCCCCGTCCTGACTCTCATTATGGGGCTCGGCGGGGATCTGACCAAACGCTAACCAGCAATGCGGCTGGCGGCATGGGGTCACGCTGCTGCCAGGCAGACAGGAGTCCCGGCAGGCAGGGCATGGGCCTGGCCCCCCACCTGCTCTGGCTGCCGGCGAGGTGGGGGAGAGAGGGGGAGGGTGGGAGGGAGAGGCAGGGCAGAGGGGGCTGCTTGCAGGAAACACGGGTAGCTTGCGAAGGCCTTCTCTGAGAGGGAGGCCAGCCAGGCGCCTGAGCTCACGGAGACAGAAAGGCTAGAAAGCCTGTGTTTTCTGGGGCTTTGCTAGAAAAAGCTGGCTGGGGCTCCCAGAATGTGTGCAGAGCGGTGGCTGCTGTGTTTCGAGGAGACAAGGGCCAGGGTCTTTGGTCTCAGAGACCCAAGAGCATGGCCCTGGGTGAGGGTGCTGCCGACGTGGGGCTCTGCCAGCCCCGTCCCCGCCGGGGCTTTGCTCCCGGGCCCGTGAGGCGCACAGCCTCTCACTTTAGAGCCAGACCCCAGAAGCCAGACCCCGTAGTGTTGCAGAGCCTCAGATGCCTTCAAAGATCCGAAGAAAGCCACAGCCCAGCAATTCCTCAGGGGGCCAGATGCCGCGCGAACCGTGCAGGGGTCTCAGACCATCTCCCGCCAAGTGCCCAGACCCGCCGCGGGTGTGGGGTGCGTGGCCAGGTGCCCCAGTCTGCTCCTGCCACCGGGTTCCCTCTCAGCTCTCTCTGCCTTCTGCTCTGTTCCTCCCCTACTCCCATCAGCCTCATTCCCCCTTCTGCCCAGGTCGGGCCGCAGCGCCGGGGAGACCCTCTGGGCAGCGGTGGGGTCGCAGAACACTGGAGGTGACGCAGGGAATTTCAGTCTGGCCTCGCGCAGCAGCCGAGCCCTCCCCGGATCCCCTGGAGTGGGACTCACACTCCCCGGTCCGTTGGCAGCAGGGACACAGGGACGAGGAGAGGGGCGGGCAGCGGTCTTCTCAGCTGCGGGGGTAGAACCCCGCTCACCCGCCCTTGGCGTGAGCGGAGCACAAGCTCCCCCACAAGGCACGTCGCACGTCTCGTCCATCAGCCGTGGGCTGTGGCCCTGACCCAAGACAGACGCACGGGCAAACTGGCGATCAGACTAGCACGTTCAAGTGTCTGAGGAACTACATGAATGAAAAACCCCTCAGGGGGGTCGGCGACGGTGGAGGCGACGGTGGGTCTGCGCAGACCTTAGGCCCAGCAGCTGAGACGTTTACTCAGGCAGCCTGTGAGGTGGGCAGGGAGGCTTGCAAAGGGGCCAGCACCCCGTCACTGGGGGAATTCAAGGAGGTCTTTGTGGCTGTCCCTCCAGGGTGCTCAGAAGGGAGGCTGGACTTTCTGAACTCTACGTGCTTTCCCAGCTCTGAAATTGCATAATGCTTCGTTTGACAACCCCGGGGGTTTGTCTGGGGTCCTGCCTCAGTTTCTCCTTTGGAACTAGAAAGGCTCTCTCCTGATTTCTGGCCGTGTGGAGGCCTGTGGCTCCGTGCACAGGGTGCACTATTACGAACAGTTGGTTTCTCCTTGGAAGCTTGTTGAAGACACCCAGCACGGAGCCTTGGGCCCACACGTGCCTGGCCCCGAGAGTGTGCACGCCCTGTGGGGACATATGTCTAGCTACTGACGGCTGTGGGGCCACCTGCTGCCCTGGGGGCTGCACCTGCTCGTGGGCTCTTCAGAGATGGGCTAGAGGGCTCCTGACTGCCACAGAGTGATAAGGGTACTGGCCAGAAGCAAGGCCCTTCCCTGGGTCACCCAGCCAGCCAGGAATCTTCCAGGGGTGGCCCCAGGACCCCAAAGGGGACAAGGACAGGGACACCCAGCAAACAGACTCCAGCCTCTGTGTTTCCCCTCAAAGGCCCTGCTGTCCACCTGTGTGTGAGGCTCTCTGGAGTTTTTGGGGTGTTCCCAAAGAGAAAGCCCCTGGTCACTGCAAAGAGCAGTGGCCACCAGCAGGAGAGGGCCCTTGTCACAGCCCCAGGCCAGTGTCCCGGTGTTGTGCTGAGCCAGAGGCTGAAGGGTGGGAGTCCCAAGGACCCCCTCCCCTTGCCCCACCCTGGGGGGGTTGGCTGGCTGCTATAACCACTAAGGGGGCCACTGTGCCTGGAGGCTCTGTCTTCCGCCCTCACTGATGGGAGCACAAGGTGGCATGAGCCTCTCACCTACGATGTCGTTTATGAACTGAATTTCTGTAGTGGGGACCCTGTTTACAGGTGTGTCCTCCTGAAAGGTGTCCTGCATTGTGGTCGAATGGAGAGCTCTTCCAGAAGGTGAGCCCCCGTGTGTGACAGCCGGGTCTCCATCGGGAGCAGGGTGGAGAGGAGGCGGGAGGGGACATCGAGGCAGGTGCAGTGATGAGGAACTGGCTCAGCTCCCTCCTGGGAGACAGCTGGGACCCCAGGGTCTGGTGCCAGAGCTCCTGATAGACGAGCCTAATGCTAGCATTCTCACATCCCTGCAGGGAGGCCCGTGAGTACGCCGGGGCCCGCCTCCTGCTGTGGTGATGTCATTTCCTCCCAGCCAACCCCAGAAGGACCCTGGAGTGGGTCAAACTCTACCGACACTTCCCAGGAAAAACAACTGGGTTGACTGGTTGATACCAGAGCCTGGGGTGTTGGGGCCTGGGTCCTGCTCTGTCCTCTCCCTGAGGATGGTCCTGGGCACCACACCCCAGGACTGGCCTTGTGTCCCCGTGAGGACGCCCACTTGGCAGCCCACGCTGAAGCCTCTGCCACCCCCTCAATGCTGGACGAGGGGCTTCTTCACACCCGATGCCTGGGGGAGAGTCCCAGGTGCCCACTGCCTGCCCCCGAGAAGTGAGTGGGGCCCCGCTCTACGGCCTGAACTTGCCCAGGAAAGCAAGAAAACTCAGGCCCCGGGCCTCCCTTCCTTCTGACCCTGAGGGGACAGCTGCTGTCACAAGGGTGGTACTTGGCAGAGAGGGTCTTGCAGAGGCTTCTGACCTCAAATAAGCCAGGTATCATCTGGGTGTAAATGCTCCGTGCCTCTGTGCACCCCCACCCGGAGCTGGGACCGCGTGGGGGTACCGAGAGCCGTCTTGTGGGTGCCCATGTGCAGAAGCATGGTCCAGCCAGGGCCCCCAGCAAACCCCAGCACAGAAGGTCCCAGCCCTGCTCTGCCCCCGCTCACGGGGGTTCTGCTCCTGGGGGGGGGGGGGTTGGAAATTTCACATCTGACTCGGCTGCTGGTGGCTGGGCCTGAGTCTGACGGGGGCACCGGATACCCAGGGCAGGGCAGAGCCACGAAGAGCTACCGACTTGCCAACACCTGGGACAGTTTGGGCAGGTGAAGGCTACCAGCGCTGAGAAGCTCCCCCAAATCCTGGCCTGGCTTGTGAAGTCCCCCAGCTGGCAGGTTCCACGCACGCGCCCCTCCCAGGCCCCTGTCGGCCCGCCCCTGCCCCTCCGGCTGATGTGGTTAAAATGCTAACAGCCCAAACGTTTTTTCCAACCCGAATTTGATTTGAAGTTAGGTCAGGAGCAGAAGTCTCTGAGCCTAAGGGCTGCATATTACCACAGACTCAGCTGTGACATTCTGAAGTGAGACACTTTGTTTTGTTCTTGATCATAAAAAAGATTGGAAAAAAAAAAAAAAGCCCAAACAACCAAAACCAAACGCCTGTGGCAGAGTCCTTGCCCAGGGGCAGGTGGGAGCCCCGGGGTCTGCCCACAGGAAGTGGTTCCACCGTCAAGTTGATGCGAGGCCCCAAGAGGTGTCACATTCATAACCCTTCTCTGGCCACACAGATGGTGACAATCTGCAGGGCTTGTGAACAGCCCCCGCCCCCAGCAGGTGCAGGAGGAATTCTCACAGCAGATGAGCTGCTGCAAATGGACGGCCCAGGAACCCAGGGCCTTATCCTCACAGTCTTGTGGTCATCCCTGTCCGTGGACAGCTGTGCACCAGGAGGGACTTCCAGATGTACCGCTCAGAGAACCAGACGTGGCTGGGTGGAGAGAGGCTCAGAGTCTTCCCACCCTCCCTCTCTAGATGTTCTCCACAGAAACTGCCCACTGGGCTCTTCCCACCACACTCGGTCAGAAGGAGGCGACACGTTCCTCCGGCCACCACCCTGTAGACGGCTGACGCTGTCTGTAGTCACCGCTGCTGTAGCCGCTAGCCACTGCTAGCCTCCCCCCACGCCCGTCATGAGAGGCCCACACTGCCCCCCCCACAAGGGGCAGCCACTGTTGTAGCCACCTTTGTAGATGAGGAAATTTTACACAGAGGAGTTGGGTAATCGGCCCAATGTTGCACAGCAAGAAAGGTGCAGACAGGATGGATGATGGGTATGGGCTGCCTGTTTCATCCCTTTTATGATCTATGGGGACCCGCGCTTCACATCCCTGGCTGGTCTTGTCCTTCTCACCTTTCTTCTATCTGAGGATGCTGGCCAAGAACAACTAAGACTTCCCCAGAGCCTTGCAAGGACTAGAGTTCAGTTGGGGCTCACCGAACATCTCCACTGATGGATGGATGGATGAATGGATAGATGGCTGGATGGCTGGATGAGTGGATTGTTGGATGGATGGCTGGATGAGTGGATTGTTGGATGGATGGATGGATGAGTGGATTGTTGGATGGATGGCTGGATGGCTGGATGAGTGGATTGTTGGATGGATGGATGGATGGATGGATGGATGAGTGGATTGTTGGATGGATGGATGGATGGATGGATGGATGGATGGATGGATGGATAGATGGATGAGTGGATTGTTGGATGGATGGCTGGATGAGTGGATTGTTGGATGGATGGATGGATGGATGGATGGATGGATGGATGGATGAATGGATGAGTGGATTGTTGGATGGATGGATGGATGGATGGATGGATGGATGGATGGATGAATGGATGAGTGGATTGTTGGATGGATGGATGGATGAGTGGATTGTTGGATGGATGGATGGATGAGTGGATTGTTGGATGGATGGATGGATGGATGGATGGATGGATGGATGGATGGATGAGTGGATTGTTGGATGGATGGATGGATGGATGAGTGGATTGTTGGATGGATGGCTGGATGGATGTAGTGGATTGTTGGATGGATGGCTGGATGAGTGGATTGTTGGATGGATGGCTGGATGAGTGGATTGTTGGATGGATGGATGGATGATGGATTGTTGGATGGATGGATGAGTGGATGGCGCAGTTTTCCAGACCTGTCCGGACACTTCTGGTTTCTTCCACTTCCCAAAGTGAGATATAAGGGAACATCCTTCCAGGAGTTGTAAAGGCAGCAGAACACAGGGACACCTCCCACCTCAGGGTGGGCCCCTCTGAGGGACTCTCACAGCCCCTGCCCCATCACAGTGCAGATTGCAGTGGGCCATGACTGTCTTGTCCACATCATTCCTTTTTTCTTTCCCTGCATGACAACAGCGTTCATGGTCTCATCTGGCTGCTTCCCAGAGCCAGGCAGACAATGGGTGCTCAGCGAACGTTTGGGACACAAATGGGTATGGTGCTTCTGGACACCTGAGACTCCCCCTCACCATATTCCACAGGGCTTTGCGCTTTGCCCAATGGGTCTTTCTCTCCTCATCTCCCCTTGTCACACTTTGGACCCCTTCCTTCTTGTTCCTCCATGGGTTCTGCTCAAGGAAGTACACACCCTGCCTCACTAGAAAACAGAGTTGCAATTTCTCTTGGGTCCAGTGTGTCAGTAGGATTGCCCCCTAGGTCAATGTGACAGCATCCTATTTCCCAGGACAGAGACCATGCTAACTTGTCCATCTCAGCATCCTGTGGGACCCGACACATAGTGGGCATTCAGCGTGAAGTTCTGGGCAGGATGGAGCTGGCGTCCCCGGCCGTTGACTCAGTCTCTGCCCATCCTTCTTCCTCCTTGGGGACACGCCGTCTAGAGAAGCTCCATGACTCACTGCCTTCCATATCAGGACTCGTGTTTTGAGACCAGCTCCTGCAAATAGCTCAAATCTCAACGGGCCGAGGCTAAGCAAATACCTGCCAATCCCCAGAAGGAGCACTTCTCACTGCTCTTTGACATACAAAAATGGTCATTGGCAGAGGGCTTCTGTGCAGACGGTGTTGTCTTTGGATGCCCTGCAAATAGGCAATGTCGGTTCCTTCCCCAGAAGGCCCAGGTCTGTGTGCATAAAAATGTGGGCCTGGGCCTGTGTCTGCACCTTCGTTCTGGCTCTAGAGAGATCGGAGGTGTGCTTTTCCTCCAAATAGCTTGTTGTATTGATTCTGCTTCCTAGGATTCTTTTCTTCCCGGAGGACGCAGAGCTCAGCCATTGTCTAGTTGGTTGAGTGGGGTGAGGCCCTGGGTCCTGCAACTGTAACCCAATGGGCCCTTCCTTTCTCTCATACCCAACCCTCCCCGAGTATCAGACGTGGAAGACAGACACAGGGAGAGGTGGCGCCCGCTTTCTGGAAATCATGGGCTTCTTGTGCACTGTCGTCCCAACCAGAGGCCATCCGGGGGTCTCAGGGATGGACTTTGAGCCACTCGCTAGGCCTGCCCGTGGATGTGAGCTCAGCCTGAGACGTCTCCCTGGGAGCCCGAAGACGGCTTCCTTCCCAAGCTGGGGGCGCATTTGGTCCGATCGGCGAAATGATTCATAGACAGAAGTGGGCAAAGTCAGTCTTGAATGACAAACGGGACCAATTAAGTTCAGTAGCCCTCCCTCTTTCCCCATGTTCTTACAGCCAGTCACCTCTGACGAGATATGCCAAAAGAATTAGAAGTGTGTCCCCCACAATGATATTACCTGGATCCCTTTCAGGTCCACACCAGCCAAGTTCAAACATCTATTCAAGCCCAGGAAATAGAATCGAAACGGTTTATTAAAAACCTAATCACAAGCATTTATATGACACAAATGGTTCTGAGCTGCACCCACCACCCCACGGCCCCTCCCAGGGGCAGCACAATGCAGCCGATTACCCAGAATTTAAATGGGGGTGTTTAAGAGCCTGGGAACATTTTAATGGGGATCTTTCTTTGTGGATTCTGCTATTGTATTTTTTTTTTCACTTGAAAAAAGGCAAAGGATGGGAGGGCGCATTCACTTTCCTCCCTTGAGTGATATAAGAATATATGACTTATTCTGGCAGATCTCTTTCTATTGATGCTGTCAGGATGTGAATATAAACCCATGGGAAGAGGGAACACCCTGCTTGCTTAATTAAAGTGGCGTAGTGTGGCTTAGGGCGGCTCCCTGTCAGCTGTCCTGAGCCGGCCGCCAGCAGGTGATTGGATTGGCGGTCTCTCTGGAGGAGAAGCTGTGAGAGCAGACGGCTCCTTCCCTCCTCGGGGCCCCGGCTCTGGAGGCAGGGCTGGGTGGTGGCCACTGTTCCGTCTCGGCTTTCTGGATCTTGGGCTCCCCCACGGATGGTGATAACAGCTATGGATCAGAAGAGTTTCCTATAAAGTCTTCTCACCGGGGTCTTGCTCACGGGGCCCCACTCTGGTGGCCAGGGCATCCCCCCCAACGTCCTCCAGTTGCAGGTGCTGGAGACCTGGACTCCTTGGTGGCTCCTGGATGCTTTGCCAGCAGAGCCGACACCCAGCCCCACTCCAGACAAGCAGGTCCCCAGCGATCCCTCAAAGGTCTGGAGCTGGTGGTTTCCCGGGCATGGCACGCAGTCCTCCCTCCTCTTGGGGCACAGACTTTTCTAGAAGGTTCTTTGTCTCTCGAAACAATGTATCGCTTTACTCGTATTTTCAGTGATTTTTGTCTTCCTTTCCAGATGATCATTTTGAAATGGTTTCTTCAGTAAAAATAATCTGAACGTTGATTCTTTCCCGAATGCCTTGTGTTGAAGATGAGGTTTCCTCGTTTTACCACCCAATTTAGCGTTTTAACAACATGACGAAAAATACAACAGAATGGAAACATTTAAAATGAAGCACACTCCCCATCCTGGTGATTCACGTGTCGTATCTACCACAAATGGGGAAGCCTGCTTCAGAGCGTGGTTACTTGAAAATACATGACTAGCTCCACTTCGGTCAATATTTCCCACTTATGTATATATTCCACAGTGGGAGCAGAAACTCTCTCTGAAAACACCATCTCCCTAAAGTCTTGGGGCATGCGTTGCAGCCACAGGCGACATCTGACGGGCCTTCTGGATTTGGCATTTTGCCGGCACAAGGCCCCGACCTGGCGTGTGTGACGGTGAGTCCCCAGCGGCGCGTGCGGCCCCCCCCAGTGCAGTCTGGGTGCTTCTGCACAGTAATTGCAAGCTGGCGCGGGATGGGGGGCTGTCCTAGGCAGCCGCCTGGTGTAGCTCCCTGTGGTCAAATGCGTTTCTTCCGCGTCTCAGGGGCTCGCTGTGACGGAGGACCCCAGGCTGGATCATGCCAGGGCTCTGCCGAAGGCTGCTGTTTGGGGTCCTGGTCAAGGCCCCTGGGGACGCCTCAAGTCGGCACATAGAGCGATCCCTGGGAAAGGAGCCCCATCCTAGGTCCTGGCCTCCGGCTCTTTGTGCCCTGGGGAGGGGCGGGGCAGGGACCGTGATGCTGGGAAATGCACCCAGAGGCTGAAGGCTTGCTGGCCGGCCCCCGGGCGTGTGTTTCATGGCATGGGGCGCGACAGCACTGGGGCAGTTTCCCGGGGCCATGTGCTCCGCAGACACAGCAGGGGTCCCTGCATCGTGAGCACCCGTGAGAAGATCCTCCGCCCTTGGCTTTTCTGCAGAGGCTGGTGGAGACTTTGCTGGATGTGCACGGAATTCAAATCTGGGGATGTTTCAGTGAACAGTTCACAGGCAGAAGGCGGTCAGACGTCATTTGCGGGCTGGGGGGTGGAACTCGAGTGAAAATACTCGCTCAGGCTTTGCCAGCTCACCTCCTACCTGCTACGAGCTCGGCATCTCCTCCAGCGACCCGCCTCCGAGGGGCTCTTTTTCTTCTCGTGTTTGGGTGGAAGAGGATTCAAATTAGGTTTGAGATTTTTGTCGTGTTGTGGCTTCTGGAGGGATGTCCTTTCACGGGGATCTTCAAGAGTGAACTAGTCTCTTCGAGGAGCCGGTGAGTCCAGACACAGCCATGAAACTGGAGAACGGCAGGGCTGCGTGCATGTTTTAGACAACAGACAGACACTGGGGCACAGCACTCCCGGGGCGATCGCGGCCCCACCGTGTCCTAGTGACTCCCAAAAAACCATCTGGCTGTCTAGGAGCTGGACGTGGGGGTCACCTGAAAGGTGGCGCCTCTCGAGGTCCCCACCCCGCCAGCAAAGCAAAGAGCTTGACTGACCTTCCTCTCTGCTGGAGGGGACCCCTCCCAAGCCGCAGGCCACACCTGCCCTGCCATCCACACGCACGACCGCCTGTCAGTGGACACGGGGGTAACCCCCTTCCTGGGACAGCCAGATCCCCCAGCCGCAGAGACCCCTTTCGCTCGTCAGAGCGCAAACACTGAAAGCCGTGTGCTGCTTCTTTAACTGGCCGGCATTTCAGATACAAAGCAGAGCAAAATAAAAGCCGGCTCAGCCCCCCCGGCCCCCCAGGGCCACAGACTTCCCTTTGTGCGCCCGCCGACCGGGGTGGACCAGGCTCAGTGTGCGAAGACGCGGTGACTGCCCAGTGTGATGCGATAGGATGTTAACCACACATTCTAATAATAAAATAAAATAAATACTAATAAACATTCGGCCTCGAGTAAAGATCCTTCACGAGACACCCTCATCATTTTTCTGCCCCCACTTCAGTTTTTTCTGGAAGGGTTCCAGCGAGCCCAGGGTGGTGCAACAGCCTTTTTCTCGGAGGGAACAAAAGGTCTTTCTTAGTCGTAAGGGCTGTCAAGTTTATCCAAATATTCTCAGCTTACTACTAGCCCCTTTCTGAATTGATATTTCCAATAAAAGGACACTTTGTATCTTTAAGCCACACGCCCCCCCCCCG
Organism: Ursus arctos; assembly: GCF_023065955.2. NCBI lineage: Eukaryota > Metazoa > Chordata > Mammalia > Carnivora > Ursidae > Ursus > Ursus arctos. The sequence goes on along the minus strand of NW_026623008.1, from coordinate 1,900,799 downwards.
CCCCCCACCCCGAGCGAGGATGCGGAAGGCAGGGAAGCCTGCTGCGCAGCGCGGTCTGCCTCTTCCTCGGAGATGGGCGTGAAGAGGGCGGGAGTGGACTGGCACGGGCTGAGCGCGGTGGTCAAGGCTGAACGCGGAGGGAATAAGACGGAACCACAGGGGTGCCCACCCTGCACCACAGTCCGCGTTGCATCGGTTCTCATTTTGTGCAAAGCCCGTCCAGGCTGCCAAGCATGTGAGGTCATGAGCGTGCTCAGAGGCAGGGGAGAAAATTCCTCCCAGCCGGGCTGAGATGTGAGGCCTGTGAGCAGCCTCGAGGGAGCCCGCCTCTCACGACACCGCAAGGGCTATTTCTAAGCATCGACTCCTTCCCATCTGCCCAGACCCGCTCCCGCTAGCCAGCCTTAGCGCCCTGTCCTGTGTGCGCACATGTGTGCGCGTGCACCCAGCACGCACATGCATGCAACTGACGCCCGGCGGAGCGGTCCCCGCAGCCCCACAAAGGGCATTTCCTTCCACCCCAGCCCTCCTCCAAACGGCTCTGATTAGCGTTAATGATAATTCTCATTAATCACCGTCAGCGGCTGCAGAATGGAAATCGGGCGTCAGCGAGGTGACAGGAGCCACTTAGACAGTATTTATGACTTGTGTGCGCAGTGGCAGCTCTGGGCCTGACCCCTCTGGCCTGTGGCTGACATCACGGCTGACATTTGGGTTATGGCCGCCCAGCACAGAGCCTTTCGTGTTTCTTCTCGTCACCTGACCTCAGGGATGCCACCAGCCCCGGGGACCCTCTTGTGCACAGCTGAGCAGAGTGAGGGAAGGGGGCTTCGGGGTGTGGGTTGAGGAAGAAGCAGGAGGGGCTCTGGTGTTGTCAGCAAATCTCCACCTTCTTCCCAAGAGAAGCCCCAAACCCCGTTTCCTCTGCCTGACCTCTGGGGAGGGTCGGGGCGGCCCCCGTGGAGCCCAGCACAGACTGACCCAGCTCGGAGGCGGGAGCGTTTCTGATCTACCTGCCACCTGGCATGGCTCTCGCAGTAGCTGCCGCGGGACGTCTGCGGCTCCGCGTGGGCTGAGCAGGGGAAGAGGAGGAGCTCCAGGCTGTGGAGCCCCCCTGCCCCCGCCCAGCTGCCAGGCAGGGTCTTTGGTCATTGCTGACCCTGCAACGCAGCTCACACGTCCCACACCGCGTGGACCACATGGGACCCACACTGCGTGGACCACACGGCTGCTTCTGGAGCCCCCTCCTCCTGCGTGGCCCTGCCCTCTGGCCCAGCTGCTCCCTGGCCAGGTCGAACCCTGTGTATTCTGGGACCCCTGCATGTTTCCTCCCTTTGGTCTCCACATGCAGTGCTGCCCTGGGGGGGCCCGCTCGGTTCAGAGGCAGCACGCGCAGGTGTGGGAAGAGCGGTGCCGCCCGAAAACACTCGGCTTCCTCAAGAAGCAATAAAAGTGTCGTTCTGGGGTCTCAGGCAGGAGTGGGCCCATATGTCAGGCTTCTGGTCCTCCCGGCTGGACCGTGATAATTAAAGCTGTGCTCTGGCTCTGGTTTCCAGAGGCCCACCTGTCCCCCTGGGGCAGCTGCGTGGGGAAGGAAGTCACTGCTCGGCAGCAAATAACTCTGTGGCCCTCAGCCTGGTTTAATTTTGCCCTCGCGCCAGGGGGCCGCGTGCAGGAGCACAGGGTCATTACTAGGCTGTTGCCGGGGCGAGGGGGATGGGCAGGTGTGGCTCGGGGGGTGAACATTCTGGATGTAGAGGCACCGTCAACCTGGGCTGACCTGGAAAAGGAATCGGTCAGTGAGTTGCTAGCCTCACGCAGAAGCACCCTGGTCGGGCTGGCTGGGGCCCAGCGCGATCACCTCCTGGGCCATTGCCAGGCCCCTCTGCGTTCCCAAGCGGCAAGGTCAAGGCTAGCTCTCCGAAGGCCGCTATCTGGCGTCCATGTGGTGGCAAACCAGGAGCCCCGAAGAACCCCATTAAATACAGACCTACAATACAGACCTGCACCCCAGACCTCACACCGGGAGGAAAAGCGTCTTAAGCAGAGGAATTCCCACGCCACGGGGGCAACGGGGTGGATTTGGGCTGGTCTGAGCGCTACACCCTCCCAGGCGCCCCGCTGAAGCCCTTGGAGATGTGAGCCCTGCGTCAGCCGCGAGGGAGCAGCACTTGGAAGTTCGTCTGAGAGTTCCCATGCTCAAGGCCCTGTAGCCTGAGTCACGGCCCGGCCCCAGAAAAGGTGCAGCTTCCCCACGCGTCTAAGGAGCCCTGGGCTGCCTCAAGTCGGGCGTGCTGGTTTGGGTGCCTCTGGGCTTGGATCCTGCTCTCGGGTGTGTTCAGCGGAGGTGGGACCGGCGTGGATCTGGGTTTGGCTTGTTTTGGGTCTTCTTCCTCCTCCTCCTCCCTTCCTTCTTCAAAGGATTTTCGTCCCAACATCCCGCTCCCGGAGCATTTCCGTGGTGCGGCTGCCATCACTTGGGAAGACGACCATCAGGTGGCAGTGTCACGGCTGCCCTGACTGGGGACCAGCGTTGGCGCTTGAAAGGAAGGGGCCTTTTTGGGATCGGGGGAGCTTATTAAGGACTTCATGCCTCTGCGAGTGTTGAGGCTGATGACACTCTCCCAAACGAGGACCTCTGCGAAGGACGGGCTGGTGAAGCAGCCTCGCGTGGGGCCCAGGGAGGACCTGGGAGTCTTGGCTCGCTTGTGCTCACCCGGACTCTTCCCTGAGACCCCCGGACCCGTCCACCCAGTGACTCCCTCCACAGGGGGCGAAATTCCCCAGAGATGAATCCCTTCCTGTGGAACGTTTAATTAGGGACGGTGCGGTCCATTGCACGTTGATGGTTAAACCAGTTGTCAAAGGACAATGACATCAGGAGGACAGCAATTACGGGGACACCGGCCTGCAGGGCATGCGGTCCCTCCAAAGCTGTCATTGTCGGGGGGATGGTGGCCTCCGGCACCGGACCCGCTGAGAACCAGGTGTCCCCGGGGGTCCTCTCCGCACACACCTGGATTTGCCGGGTCACACAGCCCTGGGGCTGCAGCCAGCCTCCCAGGCTCTGGGTCTCTCCTTCTCCTCCTGGGGGAGCTGACAACACCTTCTAAGTAATGAGGCTGCACGTGGGGGTGCCTTCGAATCCCTGCTTTTCACAGAGCTCCGGAGAGACGCACTCCTGTTCTTTGGAAGGAGATGAAACTGTTCCAAGTCAAGCTCCAAGGCCCTCGGCCGGCCAGGGTGAGCCTGGAGCCCCGCGTCTGTAAGCGACCTCGGGGCTGGCTGTCTCTGACCGTCCAGCCTCCGTCCTGTCGGTCCACCTGCCCCCGCTGTCCCCAGCTCCTCCCCTGCCAGGAGCCTCCTGACTCGGCAGGTCTTCTGTTCGATTCCCTCCTCCTCTTACAGGAGCTGTGATGTGCACTGCACCCCTGGGTCTCTCGACACCCCCTTGGTTCTCAGCAGAGGACCCGCAGGCCGTCCTGTGCACAGAGCAGCTGAGCCCCATGTCACCACGACCCCTCCGGTTACAACGTTTTCAGTGGGATTTGAGATTTGTGCGATAAATGCCGGGCAGGGAATGAGGCGTCTGTGGGAGGAGGAAGGACATGGTCCCCAGAGCCAACATGTGTCGCCCCAGGTTCCTTGCAGAGGCGTCTTGCTGGGAGGTGGGACCAGACCAGGAGGGGGTGCTTTCCCTTACCTTCCACGCGGACATCCCGGGGCTGGCCGGCTGCCAGCAGACGCCTGTACCAGCCTGTGGCCAGTCGGGCCTCGTCACTTCCCGCCTGCCAAAACGCCTTCTAGCTCATTCTTCTCCCTGGCCTGTTTGGGGCCTTTTCCCAAAGTCCGGGACACATTCCGTCCTATTCTTCAGCTGCTCCTTCCTCCGAGGAAGTCGGCGTTTGCCGGGTGTTACGTCCAAAATGGATTTCAGGGTTATAGCTGGGGAGCATTCGACCGCACCGTGGACAAATCACGTGGCTGTGTCCGACAGATCTCTCTCTCTGTGTGTTAGCTTTTCTCCCCCTTAACAAAACAATGACTGTCCTGGACGCTGCACAGCCTTGAAGGGGCGCAGGGTTGAAGTGGGGCCCCACAAACGCCTGGAGCATTGGAGAAGGTTCTAGGAAATTCACGCAGCGGGGTTGGCTCTGGGTCCCGTGTGGCCTCACTGTCTGCTGGGACCCCGTCTCCGTCTGCTCCCCGTATCTCAGCTCCCGCTGGGCGTTGGCGTGCAGGTGAGGCCCACAGGCTGAGTGGGGCCACGGGGAAGGGGTCACGGGAAGGGGCCTCGCAGGCCGAGACAGTCAAAGCAGGTCTGTGGCTCCGAGGCAGAGCCTCCAATGGGAGTGTCTCTGCCCGATCCTAGGTCAGAGCTGAAACTAGGGGCTGGAATGCCGTGGTTTTAAGCCGCTGCCCATGTCCGAAAGCCTTTTCATGGCACTCGTGGCACATGCTGTGTGGACGTGGCCGTGACTGTTGAGCCGGTGTCTTCACTCAGAGGCGGATCTGAGGCGGAAAAGGAAGCCTGCAGCCCGTCCCCTGCCGCCTGCGGCGGGACAGCACCTCACGTCGGACATCGTTGTGACTTCCCAGGGATGTCCCACAGGCGGCAGATGGCAGGACAGCTTGGTGGCTCCTGCCGTCCCTGCCATCGTCCGGGACAGGCTCTGCTCCCACGGGGGCCACTGCCCTGGCGGCCTTGCTGGGCACAGCGCTCGGCCCACCGAGGTCTCCCCTCTTCCCAAGGAACGTGGCGTCCAACTCCGGAGGCTGGCCCTTCACCTCGTCAGTGAGGGAACTCCCGGAGGGAAGGCCAGCAACCCCGCGGCCACGTAGCGCTGGGCGTCCTCTCCCACCGGAGCCCAGCCCACACTCGACTGCCTCTCCCAGGGGCTTGTCCGTGGGAGACGAGTGTGAGCCACCAACCACACACTTGGATCCTCGAGGGGAGGGGGGCATGCCCCTCACGTGGCCCCACGACCTCCTCCCCAGCAGACAGGACCTTCTGCCCAAGAACACGGAGCCCCACAGTTCTAGAAGAATCCGGCTGCTTGCAGTGGCGACGGGCCCCTGTTTCAGTGGCAGACATTCCCTGGCGGAGGTCTCTGGCCTAGCACGCGAGTTCTGCACATACGGTCAGTGTTAACGCGCCGTGTCCCAGATGACGGGATAAAAGAAGCGGTCGATTCATTTGCCAGAGCTTCTAAATAGGTGACAAGTAGGGACAAGGGACTGTGGCTGGCCGATGGGAACGCGTGGCACGCGTTACGTTTACCCGGTGCTTCTCGCCGGTCGCCGAGCTGCTGCGGGCGCTGGGAGACGGGTGGGGCCGACCGCGGCGTCGGGTTTCGGAGCGCGCCTGTCTGCACGTGGGGCCCGAGTCGCGCGCAGACAAGAGCCTGTGTCTCAGCCTCCGTCTCCCGAGTCCTTACACACTGAACACGCGAAGCGCTTGTCCGGGGCCAACTCCCCAACAAACCTGACTTTCCAGCAAGGCCATCGCGGTCCCGGCCTCGCTCTCCGCGCGAGCTTGGTGGCCACCGCTCTGCCGTCACACAGAGGACACACGTTTTGTTTTGTTTTTCTCTTCGGGGGGAAAGGAGTCGCGACTGCCAACAGTTTTCTTTAAAGGCAGGCCCGAAGGATGGGGTGGAGAGGGCTTATGAGGATAAACAGGGGTGACAGGTGGAGCGGAGAGTGAAACCCGAGCCCCAGAGTAGCTGCGGGAGAGAGACTTCCTGCAGATGGCGGGCTGGCCTCCCGGACAGCGGCTGCCGGGGGGCGGGGGGGGCGGCGGCTCCTGCTCGGGGGGCCTCTTCCTGGAACCCCGAGCCCCAGACGGCCAGCACGTCCTCGCAGCCTCGAGTGCAAGGCTCAGGAAGGGCTGTTTTAAAGCCCTTTCGTGCCCGGGAGAGCGGGGGCCTCCCTGTCCAGGAGCTGAGCGGCCCCACGGGGTGACCCTGGTTCAGCGTGTGCCCCCGACCTCCTGAACCTACATGACATGCTGAATTTAAAACCTCAACAAATACGTATTGAAAGGCGTCAGCGGGCATGGAGGCCGCGGGCCGGCCGACCCTCAGTGACACTATTAGCCCTGGTGGCAACAGTGTCCTCCGTCCGGCTCCGAGTTGCAGGTGCTGGCCTGGTTCACGCTCCACACGGTTCCCTCCCCCTCGGGCACCGAGGAGCGTCCAGCTCCCTTAGAACGGTTTGAACTAGGAGCGAGCCCGCCTCCTGTCTCGGCACGCACCGCCATGCAGGGATGACGCGGAGACGCGGAATACGGCGGAAATCAGACATGTGTCCTAGTGTTTGGTCAAACCGTCTTCGCGGCTGGGGTGTAAGTGTGGCGTGTTTGTTTCTGGTGCCGCATCGGCCATGTGGTCCTGGGAGGCCACCGCCCTTGCTCTCACACTCTGAGATGCGGGGGGCGGCTCGGGGGAGAGCCCAGGGCTCGGGGCGCCCTCATCCCTGCTGCCCCAGGAGGCCCTGGCGGGGCGGAGGGCGAAGGTCGGCAGCAGGTGATTTCCTGCGGCGCCCCCTGGCTGTCCCTCTGTCTGGGGCTCGCCCCTCGTGCCCTCTTACTTAGGGCGGGTGAGGTTCTTGCGTCTGGAGAAAACCCCTTTCTGGATCTGCTTATCCAAGTTCCTGGAGACTGAGCCTGTGAGTTTGATGGGGACGTTTATCTGCGTTCGGGACAAACTGCCCTCCCAGGGGGAGAGGGGCCCATTGAACGGTGTCTGCACTGTCCATGCTGAGACCCGAGGTCAGAGCACGTGCACGGGATTGGAATGTGCAGCCGGGGAGGGCCGGGGCCTGTGGACCATGGGCGCTGCCTGCTCACGGCCTCCCGAGCAATGGCTTCCGTGTTCTCAAAGCCTTGTCACGTTGAGAGCCCAGCAAGGTTCACCCAAGGGCACCGTTTTGCAGCAGCGTGAACGCAGGTCAGAGGTCTGGCTTTATTAAAACCATGGCCTCGGACCGGGTTTCTCCGCCCCGCTGCTGCAGACCACGCTCTGCTGTTGGGGGCTGTCCTGGGGGCCGCAGGGTGGTAAGCTGTGTTCCTGGGCCCCACGCAGCGGTGGCAGCCGAAGACGTCTGCAGGCACTGCCAGGGCTCCTGGAAGGCAGTGTGGCCCGTGGTTGAAAACCACCAGTCTGTGCTCCTCCGTCACAGGCGGACCCCTGGGAGCATGTGAGCCACTCCGTAGAGAAGTGGGTTAATCATCGGAGCGGGAGGCGTGTCTGTGGAAGCCGTCTACATCTCTCCCAGGGGTGCTTGCCTGGGGCCTGTAGGGAAAACTGCATTTCTGGGTCTGGGGAAGGGAGGTGGAGGGCTGGGCGGAGGCCCAAGGCTCCAGAAAACGCCGCACGTGAGCCACGTGGAGGGCGTCCACCAGGTGCCTTGGTGGGTTTTCTCAGCTCTGCCACATGGATGGCACCATGGTTCCCACGGCTGATGCTGCTGCGACCAGGGAGGGAAGAGGCTGTGGGAGCGTCTCCAGCCCGGGCAGGGCGGGGGGCGGGGAGGCTTCTCAGGAAGAGACCACCGTCCGCCAGATGCACGCAGCCGTTGCGGGTGCTTTGAAGGGGCGTTTTCCTCACTCAGAAAGCACGTCAGGAACAGAGCAGGGCTCCAGAGGCAGCAAGAACACAGCTCCCAGGGAGGCAGGTGTCCTCTCTCTCCAAGGTGGCTCCTTGGCCACGAGGCCCCCCGTTCACAGCCTGAGTGGGGCACGAGGGCTTCGGGAGCACACGGACAAGGCGGACAAGCTCCGCTTCCCGGGCATCGGGCCTTCCTTCTGGGCCTGGGGCTGTTTGTAGCACGGAAGCTGCTTGTCTGTGCACAGCTGCGGATCGTGGTGGCTCCCGCCGTGCCCGGGGCGAGGGCCTGGGGTCCCCTCTCTGGGTCTGCGTGGGCCCTGCGTCTGGGCAGGGCACCGGCCTGAGGGTTTACTCCAAGGCTGGCAGGACGGGAAGCAAAGCCGCCCCATCAGTTTGCAGACCCAGCATCCCAACCACCCGGATGGCAGGTGGCTCGGCTCCCCAAACACTTCTGCAGTTTGGGGATGTTCTCAGTGGGGGAGGGTGGCCAGCTTCCAGGACCCCGCCTCTGAGTTTGTCCTGCCGTACGGGCAGCACCCTGTCCAGCTGCTCGCTCGCCACCTCCAGCTGCCTGACCTGCCCCTTGACTTTACCTTTCTGGCCTCGGGCTTGCTCGTCTGTGAAATGGGTGCAGTGTCTGTGTGGTGGGGCTGCCCTGGGGCTTAGGCAAGACCAGGGACGTTTGCATCTGACAAGGACTCAGAGGCCCGGCTCTACTGCGGTGGCTGTCATTCCTCAGTGCTCTGTAAACAGGAGAGGGGGTTCAACGAGAGCAATAATGCTGCTCCTCTGGAGAGCGAGGGTCTCAAACACCGTCCCCCCATGGGCAACGGGTGTGCACGCTCACGCGGGCTCACGCGGGCTCTCCCCGGCTGACCGTGAAGCAGAGCGCCCCGTTCCCACCTGCCCCGAGCAGCACACTCTGGCTGGGGGCTCCCTCCCCTTTAGCTTCAGGGCTGAGAGATGATGGCTGGGTGGGTAGGGCTGGGGTCCGCTCGGGGCGATGGAGCCAGGGGAGTTCCTTGCTTGAGATTAGGGACGTTTTGCTAACTCCGGCATGAGAGCGATGGGAAAAGCAAGGGCCGCCGTCTCACGGAGGATCGTGGATCCTTACAATCGCCTTTGACTCAAGGTGTAGCTGGCAGCTGTCACCTTGTCGCCGACCGGCCAGTTGTTTTGTTGGGAGGTGCCCCGGGGAGCTGGATCTGAGTGTCTTCGCCCACAGTCATCCCCGAGCTCATGTCTGGGGGTGTCTGGGGGAGGAGAGCCCTGGGGTCGGCAGGGCACCCGATTTCCAGCTGGTGGCATGAGCGGGCAGGAGCCACGCCCAGCACCCCTGTCCAGCTTTGTCTCCCAGGGGCTCAGCCCCCTCCTGCTCCACCATCGCCTCCACGTGACCCCAGAGCTGCGTGTCCCCACTTGGTGGCGGGTGGTGAGGGTCGTACGGGCAAACGTGTGGATTGCATTCAGCACGTGTCCACCAGGAGTAGACGCCCTGCTTACTCTTACTGTCGTTGACACACACCCTCCAAACCACACCCCTTCGAGCAAGAGCGGCTGGGAGAGCTCCGACACCACCTCCTGGGGACATCAATGAGCAACAGGGGCAACGGCCTCTCCCCCAGGACCTGCCCCGTCCTGGCTGCAGAGACAGTCTGTGTGTCCTTGGGCGCAGGGCCCAGCACGCAGACCTCACCACGCCTTCGGAGAGCTCGGCCACTGTTTGCTTCAACCCTTGTGTACTCACAGGGAAACTGAGGCCAAGCTGTTCCCCCAACGCTGACAAAATAGACAGAGCAGTTGTGTGTGGGTCGGCCAGGCTGTGTGGACCCAACAGGAAGACAAGGGGCTGAGACAAGGGGCAGAAGTGACTGAAGACCGAAAGGGACTCAGCCCCACGGCTTTGTGTCCAGCTCCTGGTGGCCTCTCACCTGCACCCTCCAGCCTCAGCCCCTTCCCTGCCATGGCACCCTGGGCCCCACATGCATTTGTGACACCCAGAGCTCCACGTGCCCCTCACGCACCTGCAGGTCTGGGCCTTCTGGGGCCCTCGCTCCCACCACTGCCCAGCTGACCTCCACGGCTGCTCCTGCTGTCATGGTTTGCTCCCTGTGACACTCCTGACAAACCACCTCCCATCCAGCGTGCCCACCGTGACGCTGGGCCTTCGAGCCCCTGGTGCTCTTGTGCTGCTAGTCACACTTCTACAGACTCAGGTACGCCTGGCCAGGTCTGCTGCTTCCCCCCTGCACCCACGGTGCTCCCCTCCCTGAACCCTGCCTGCTCTCCATATGCACGGCCTTCAGCATCCAGACGTCCCTGTCCTGTCTCCATATGATTGCGTATCAGACACATGGCCTCTTGCCTTCTCTAACCTAATGGGACTGCTGGAAGCTGGGTCAGGATTTCAGTTGTCCGCGTCCCAGATTCCTCGGCCAGGGCTATGGACCCAGCATTTCCTCACCAAGTTCAAAGGGGAAAGAGATAATTCTATTGCCTGGTAGAAATGGGCCCCTCTTCAAACCCCCCTGCTGTACCCAGCCACACCCCTCCTTCAGGGATGCTCTGCACCAGGGAGAGGGCTCTGGGCTCCTTTTTATCCCCACAGTCCCCAGATGCCCCCTGCCCTCTTGTCCTCCGCTGTGGTCAACGCCTCCAGAATGTGTGTGCTTGAGGGGACATCCTGGGGCCCACCAGCCAGGGAGTTACGCAGAGAACCATGTGCCAAAGCCAGGACAAGTCCTCCATCCATTCTTTACTGTCCCTCCAATGCCGCGAATTTCGGAATCCCTGGTCACCTGACCCATAATGCCTTTCACTCACTAATGGTGAGTCACTCAGGCTTTCCCCAGACAGGTGTCTCGACCAAGGACCAGTTTCACAAGCATGGAGAGCCACCAGGACCTGGAAGACCAAGGCTTCCCCTTCTCTCGAGACCTGCAGCCAGGCCCACATGCACCGAGCAGCCCGGGGCTCAGCTGCCTGTGTGTCCCTAAGTCCAGGATGGCCTCCGGGGATACCCCTGTGGGCTTGCAAGGCAGCATGGTCTCTGGGGAGGAGGGGCTCTGCTGTTCCGGGCGGCCCAGGAGGAGGGGGGCCGGCCCGAGCTTCCTCCCTGTCCATCCGCAGATCACGGGAGGCAATACGAAAGAAGCGTCGGCGGAGGGTACGAGTCACCAGCCTGTGGCCAGTTCAGCACTTACGTGGCTTGCAGGTGGCTGACAGTGGGGACCAGCCTCGAGAGCAGCATCCTGGGACAAGCCCAGACAAGCATGGAGGGACGCTGGATGGAGCCAGGTCCTTCTCCACGAGGTCAGCCACGGTGCCCTGGGCCTCCCCCTGCCCCACCGAGCCGCGGGGCCGGGCCAGTGGCCGCGGGGACCCAGGATGCCGCCTGCAGGTGAGCAGCCGAGCCCCTGCTCTGAGCAGGTCCGGGCGGATTATCCCCCGTCATAAACTTTCACTGCATTTCACACCTGGTTAACTTTTATGACAACGTCCAGGAGAAAGCGGCAGCTGCTGGGGAGCACGGGGAAGCAGGCCGGCCCCGGCCAAGGGGCAACCCCCGGGGGCACAGGGCCTGGCAGGGGTCAGGGTGCGAGATCCCCCCTCCTCGCCCCTGCAGCTGGGATTGGGGCTCAGCACCGCGCTGGGCGCCAGCTCAGGGTGCTGCCCAGCAATGGCCCTCCGCCTGGCTCCCCGCCGGCTCCGCACGGCCCAGCCACTCTTGGGGAAAAGCCCATAGGGTGAGCGCCCCAAAGCGCACCCTGTGTTTGCACCTAGACCCCCCCCTCGACGATGTAGCCAGCCCCCCACCTCTGCGTCACTTTTGCACACGACACGACACGGAACTTGTATGAGTACCAAATGTGGCCTGACCCCCGCCCTGGGCTACCTATTGTTCCTTACACGGGGCTCTGCCCCGGTGGGGCCCTGAAGTTAGGGGGGCGAGGTAGGGGCGGGGGCTAATGTCTGTTTTCAATATGCGGCCAATCACGGCCTTTTTTCCTGTTTAGTATAATTTTATACTGGGTGGATGTATTTAGGGCCTGAAGGGCTTGACAGTCATGATGGATACCGCCGTGCACTGGGCGGCTCCAGGCCAGGACTGGGACGAGCTGCGCCCGCCCGCCCTCATCAGATGGCCAGGCCCACAGGCCTATTAAAAGCAGCAGGAGACCTTGAGGCTTAATCACAGAGGCCGGGCCTGTGGAGGGAGAAGAAAGGGAAGGGGACCGAGAACAAATAAAGTGATAGAACGCAGAGGCGGAAATGCTACTGGAATCCCCCCCCACGCGCAGTTAGCAGCCGGGGGCGAGGCAGTGATGGGGAAAGGGACGGGGAGGGCATCTAGGGAGGAAAACAATTAAAAACTGCAGCCACAGCCGGAGGCCACAGCGGCGCTGGGCAGTCTGCAGGGGCGGGCGGCGCTGGGGCTGGGGAGGCCGAGCTCAGCAAGCAGCGAGCCCCCCACCCGGAGCTGCACTGCGAGGTCAGGCAGGGCCCCCCGCCCTGACTCGCCTGGCCCCCCCGGAGGACGGCCGCTCAGACGTTCCCTCCCAAGAGTGTCCCCTTTGGATGTCCAGTGTGTGGCCACCTGCTCTCTCAGGGTCTGGGGGTGGGGCCCAGGCGAGGCTGATGCTGGCACAGCTGGGTCCCCTCGAGCACCTGCCTGGCCCCCAGGAGCCTCAGAACCAAGTCAGGGGCACCACGGGGCCTCCTGCTTGGGAAGAGGAAGTGAGTTCCCACTGGGGGTCAGAGCACATGAAGTGGGCTGGAGTGTGGGGGGCAACTGTGAGACTGGGTGAGAGGGACACAGAGACGGAGAGAGACAGAGACAGAGAGACACAGAGAGACAGAGACTGACAGAGAGACAGAGAGAGACAGAGGAGGAGAGAAAGTGATCGAACATGCAGCTATGGGGCCAAGTGAGATGCTCTGAGGGCCGGGGGGCCCTGGGCCCAGCAGCACCTTCTGGGTGGGGGGGGGCCAGCCCCTTCCAGGCCCCTGTGGCCCCCGCCCCAGGCAGCCGGGTCCTGCTGAGGGCCATGACGCGGTGTGCTTCCTCTGGGAGGAAGGCATTCCTGATGGTAAAAGGCAGAGTTCAAGGGGAGGGAGGCTTGGTTTTGTCTGAAAACGAGGCTGAAACTTGCTGAAAAATTTTCAGAGCCCCTCTGTTTTTGGGGAGAAGGGGAAAGGAGGTTTGGAGCCAGCGAAGCTCTGCCTGGCAGGGACCTCACTGCCTACCCCTGGCTTCCCTCTCTAACAGGTGGACTCAGACCTTCCAGGGCCACTGTGGCTATTATTATGGAGTTGGGGGGAAAACGAATAAAAGGCAAAAACTTCCTATGAATTTTTACGTAAAAAATATAAAAATCACCCCGTCTATCTGAACAGAATCAAGGTGTTCCTGGTCCCCGTGGGTACCCTGCTGTCACGTTGCAGGGGAGGAGGGGCAGGCAGTGGCCCTGGACCTGCTAAGTCCTTTGGGCCTCACGCACCTGGGCCCCCAGCCTCAGGACCAGGGAGGGTGGGGCGCCCTCATGGCTGAAGATCACCCTCTTTGGAGTGATCCAGCCCCTGCCGCTTGGCACCGCGTCCTCTCAAGCTCCTACAGAGACAGGCTCGGCGGAGCTCCTGGGTCCCAGGGCAGAGTTTTCTCCTAAACACGGCCAGGTGAACATGTGTTCCCAAGTCAGAAATCTCTCAGTGGGGCTTCAGAACACCTACCATGAAGAGGGTCTTTTCCACCTGAGAGGCGGGGTGGGGGGCCCACCTTATGCCAAGCCCTGTGGGGGTCCCCGCTGTCTGCCCAGTGCCCAGTGGGTGAGGGTGTGGCTGAGAGGCAGGCAGGCACCGGGCAGGGCCTGGGTGCACCCTGGAGAGCTCGGCTCCACTTAGACACCCCCTAGCCAGTGGCTACACCATCTGCAATGCCATGCCCGCCCTAGCCAACCGATGACCGTTCCCAGGATGCAGGGCCCACTGGGGGCTGCCCAGAGAGCCTAGACTGCCTGGGTCTGGGAGACCGCTCATGCCAGCTCCGTTGTCCCCAGCAGGCCAGCAGGCAGTGTGCAATGGCCCAGACAGTTCCCTCTCTCTGCCGCCTATTTTTGGAAATGGTTTTCTGATTTGTTTTTTTTCCCAAGGTCTGGAATAAAAAGCCGAAGTGCAGCCCCACACCTCCTTCAGAGTGGGCTCTGTAAGGGCTGGGCCGCGTGACCTGGGGTGACTAGGACTGGCCAGGTTCCACCACCCTGGCACAAAAGTGAAGTCAGGAAAGAGGAAAGCATGGACCTCGCATCGGGGGGTGGGGGGTGGGGCGGAATGCCTCACAGACCCAGAGCTCTGGCCTGGGGAGACAGTTGCGTGCTGGGACACCTGGTTCTGCTTTTGAGCGGGAGGAGACCCCTTGGACACCAGATCTGGGTGCCACCTGGGAAGCCACCTGTGCCGTGGGCCCTGCCTGCCAGGCACTCCAGGGCCAGGCCACCCCGAGGCCTTCGATGAAGCCTAGCTGCACGCCAGACCCACCAGGGAGGGGCCGGCCCGCCTGCTTCCTCTGCCTTTGCTCCACCTGGCAGAGACTTACTCCATACACAGCCCCGCTTTGAGGGGCCCCAGAAGAGCCGGGGCTGCTGGCATCCTGGGGGGTCGTGCAGCTCCTGGGTACTCTGTCTTTGCACTAACACACGTCTCAACTGGGCCGGCGCTTCACACTCATACTCTCGCCTACCCAGCCCCTGGCCGCAGCCCCCGGCCACACAGATCAGGGGATCAGGAGGGGTGGGCAGTCTCCAAGGCACTCAGCTCTTCCGAGAACAGGCTTCCCAGGGACGGGTGCGCACCTCTGACTTCTGTTCCCCCATCTAGTGCTTGGGGCTCGGGCTGGGGCGGGCAGCGTGCATCCGGGTTGGAGGCCACGGAACTGAACAGCGAGATCACAGCAGAGGGTTCCTGAGCAAAACCCAGAGCCGGGCCACCCAGGCGCGTGACTCCCCACAGCCGGCATAGCGTCGGCCCCAGCCCCGGCTCCCTGCGTATCCCGGACAGCAGCGATCCCACGGGACGTCCCGCGGTGGAGACGTAAAGGCCCCCAGAGCTGACCCTTGACCTGGCAGGCCGGAGAAGACCCAGCGGGAGCTGGCTTTGACGGATGCCCCGAGCCCCCGGCCGTCCGCTGACCTGGGCTTGTGCTCTGTGCCACCAGCGCCCCAGACGGGTTCCCCCGGGCTGTCCTGGGACAGGGATGCCTGCTGGGTTTAGGCTGACCGCTTGAAACGAGTGGACGCTGGGCTTTGACGGGTGGTGGCGCTTCCCGCCCCTGCCACTTGGTGGGCGCCTGACCCCCGGGTTATCGGGGCAGCAGCTTGCACGATGACCTCATTAAATGTGGTGGCCACGTCAGCACCTTTCTGAAGCCCCTTTTATCACTCACAGCGTGCCGGTGCGGCCCCGTCGGCACCTCCTCCCCGACACGGCTCTATCTTATCTCCCTCGGGGTGGGGACCCTCGCTGGGAGCCAGAGAGCAGGTCTGGGAATGCCTCGTCCAGACAGCCCGGCCGTCAGCTGCTGACACGGGCAGGGGGTGGGGGCAGGGCGAGCGGACTGTGGATTCTTGCTGACAAAACGGCGCAAACACGCATCGCCTTCTGGCTCCTGAAATTTCCGAATGCTCGGTGACAGGGCGCGGGAAGCCCCCGCCTGTCCGGCCGCCACTGCACACGTCCCTGGCCCCCGCCAGCCCGAGCTCACCCAGCCCCGGCCCCCACTGCGAGAGGGTGACCGTCCTCTGCAGGACCCAGTGGCTGGTGTCAGGAGCCCCGCGTGTGGCTGGGGGGCACCTGGCACTCAAGGCCACTTCCCAAGAGGAGCTGGAAGGGAGGCCTGAAGACGCCTGCCCGCACCCCTCCGCACGGCCCTGCACACTCAGACCGCCTTTGTGGATGGCAGGCTGTGCCGGCTCTGCTCTGCTGAAGACAGCTCTTTGTCCCCTGCCCTTGGCCCACGGTGTTAGGGACGGTGCTGAATAGCTGTCCTCCTGCTCGCCTCTCTCCTGCTTTGCTTCCCCCGGGCCTCCACTCGAATACTAACAAGGCCCAGCCAGGCAGTGAATGTCTGCTCCAGAGAGCTCAGGGCCCAGGCCCAGGGTTGGGGGGCAGTGGGGGCAGGGCTGTTCTCAGAGACCCTGCAGAGCGGGCGGGCGTCAGGCTCACAGTCAGACCTGCAGAGAAACACCCGGGGCCTGGGGCTGAGGCCAGGCTGGGGCCACTGGGCTGGTGCCTGGGGCTGGCCACTCCACCTTCTCTGAGCGCCATCCCGTCCTCTCCGTGCTCCTCTCCCATCCCCTGCATGCTCCTCTCCTCTCCCTTCCGTGCCCCTCTCCTGGCCCTTCGGTGTTCCTCTCCCATTCTCTCAGTGTTCCAAGCAAAGGTCTGCTTCCTGCCACCAAATGCGTTCTCTCTGCCAGCAGTCTGACCTGCAGCTGGCTTCTGGCCTAGGCGGGATGAGCTGCTGAGATACACAGGCCAGGGGCCAAGTCCTCAGGAGGACCCAGGGCCCAGCACCAGTCCTGGGGATTCCCAGAGGACCCCATGGCTACATGGGAAGGGGCCAGGAGGGACGCAGGTGGTGCCCCCCACCCCTAGGACCAGGGCTTGCCTAGGGAAAGTGCTGGAGAACTTGAGGTGGGGACCAGGGCCAGGTCTCACTGGGGCCCCGAGCTTTGGCCTCCTCCACAGCTCAGGACCTGCCTGTCCACTGGGGCACACCCCAGAAGTCAGAGGGGCACCAGTGTCGTGCACCAAATCAATCAGTGACCCGTCCCCATGACTCCGGCTCATCTGTCCTGAACAGGGATTGGCCCTGCCCAGCGGGGCGAGAACGCGTGGACCTTCCCCTGACGCCCTGCCCTCGGCTGGCCCTGGCGGCCTCTTGCATCCCTTCCACAGCACTTGTTGAGCACCCACTGTATGCACAGCCCTGCCCTGGGTCAGGGACAGACCTGGCAGAGGCAGGCAGGCAGGCAGCATTTACCAGAGGGGTCCAAGCCACCGCCGTGGGAGGTCCGGGGCACTGCAGACCCCTTCTGGGCCTGAAGCTAGTGACCAGGGGTCTCTGCCTCCCTCTGCTGGATCCCCCATCTGGAACCAGAGCCGCAGTCCCGCTCAGCATCTCAGCTTGCTCTTGGCTGCCCTGCTGCCTCTCTGCCTGGCACGGAACCTCACGTGAGATCATAATCCCAGGGTGAGTAGCTCGGGCGGTGCCGTCCCAACCCCTTCCTGCTTTCCCAGGACCACACGCCGTTCTGGACTCTTCCTATCCTCCTGGGACAAGACTCTACGGCCGGATCTTCCGAGGTCCCCAAGGAGCTCACAGTGAGGCTGTGGGACACCTCCCGGGCTTCCCCGAGCCTGGTTGGGGCCCCCATGCCACCTGAGTACTTCTGGGGGAGGGCAAGGTTGCAGTATGAGCCCCTGAGACAGACGTCATGGGCTGTCTCGGATGAGGACACGGACACTTGGGGAGAGGACACAGAGCCACGTGGACACGATTGGCAGCCCTTGCTCAGAGCCAATTCAAGCGACTGGTCAAACGTCCAGTCTGCTCAGCCCCTCCACAGACACGGGCCAACACTGGCCCGACACCAGGGTAGGTGTGCATCTGAAGCAGGCCCTTCTCCCAGCAGCCCCTGGCCCACTCGGAGCGGCGTGCATGCACCGAAAGGGACAGTGGGTGCTGTTGGAAGCACGCTCAGATCTGGAAGGCAATGGGCCTGGCTCGCCGTCGGGACACGTTTCAAGGAAGAGCTGGTGTTTGCACAGCCCCTGGGAGACTGGGGCAGGTGGACATGAGGGAACGGGGACCCCAGGACAGAAGCGGGGGTCATGGGGAAGCCTGGGCTTTCCTGGGGGGACCACAGGGCACCCATTCCTCCAAAGAGGAATGACGGGGAATCAAGCTGGGGGCGTGTTGAGGGACGGACGGGTCAGACTTAGCCATTCAGATGGACGCTACGTCCAGTCGGGCAGGCCCCGCATTCACCCAAGACCCCCGACTCTGCAGCCCCTTTACCCACAACAGCCACACCAGCAACCTGAGACTCATCTTCTGGGAAACCCGAAGCCCCCTGCCCACCTCATACGAACGCACAGCACAGACACGGCCGCCGACCTGCCGGGGGAGGGCACTGCTGCTCACCACCATGGGGCAAAGCCAATGGGAGAAACAAAAAAGGAAACCTGATAAACAGTTTCCATATCCAACATTTTCCACATTCAATTATTTTTAAATTAAATAATCTCTCCCTAGGAGAAGAAGGAAAGTTCCCGCTCAGCTCAGCACTGCCAGGCCTCACAAAGCCCACATTGTGGGGCCCTGATGGAGAATGAGTCTCCTTGGAGCCCGCCCCTCAATGCCCCCTTTTATGCTCACGCTCCTAGGCAGCCCCTCACACTGCTCCTGTGCGGCAGAGACCCTGGCCCACAGCCACACGGCCTCTGTGGGGCTCTGTTGGCTCCCGGGAACCCGGGCTGGGGGCATCCAGTGGCTCTGGGTGGAGTGAAAAGGCCGCCAAGAAAAACCAAGCTACACAAGGCATCATGGAGGTTCTGAGGGGTGACCAGGATGGGGGTCCTGTGGGGCCCGCTGACACATTTAGAACCAACAGCTAAAAGAGTGTGAGGTTTGTATCTGCCCCTCGGGGTTCAAGACCCAAGTCCTCTTCCTACCAGCTGGGTGTTCTTAGGTGAGGTGCTGAACCAGTTTGAACCTCACCATGGCTAGCACCATGGTGAGAACGGTGTCCGTGCTAGCCACTTCCCCCATGGCACCAGGGATGATGGAGCGAGGCCATACGGACGTGCCTGTGGAATCCTAAAGGATGGGGGCTCTGGAGGCTCAGATTCCAGAGTAGCCTCTGGCAGAGTAGATAGTGTTGGATTCCTCCTCCTGCAGATAACAACTGTACATTCTATTTAAAAAACACAATATTAAAAAAAAAATTGAAGGCATTGGGGAGTGACTTAAGGCAGGTAGAAACTTCTGGGAACAAACCCTTGAAAGAAAAAGCTATAGCGTTGAAATTCCACAGTCATCTGGCTTTCTCCTGGAGGCCACCACCCCATCCGCTTGCTGTGGGGTGGCTAGAACTCCGGTAGAAAGCTATGGTCTTATCAGATTGAGGTGCCACAGGATGGGGCTGGAGGCTGCCAGAGCAGCTGTAAGTGGAAGGGGGAAATCCTGGAGAGGAAGGGGCACAGACAGGTGATCCGCAGTGCGCATCGAACCCCTCCAAATCCTGGGCTGACTCCTGCACAGACCCTGCCTGGGGAAGACTGCAAGGGGCCCAGCCACAGGCAACAGCGGGAAGGTTTAGAGAGCAGAGCAGCTATTCCAGCTGCTGCCCACCACAGCAGGGGGGAGAGAATCTGGAATCGGAGTCCTGTCAACTTGAAGGGGCTTAGGGAGCATCTTTGATTTTCCATTAAAAGCCTAGAGAGGCCGTTCCTTAAGAGCAAAGCCTACATCCTGAGAGTGAGAGCAAGGCTGAGACAGGCCAAGTATCAGCTGAGCTTCTGCAAGGTGAGCTCACGGTGAGCAGCTGGGCACTGAAAGTTCTCCTAGAACAAAAACCAACACTCTCCAGAGGAAAATCACAGAATCTAGGGTTTCTACAACGTGTTGTGTATGATGCCCAGTACAATAACATAAAAAGCAGTTACCAAACGTACAAAGAAGCAGGAAAGTGTGACCCACAGTCAGAGGAAAACCTAGTCAAGACAAGCCATCTCTGCAATGACCCAGATGTTGGAATTAGCAACAAAAACTTCAAAGCAGCTACCGCAAATATGTCCAGAGACGTAAATAAAAAGATGATCGTAAGGAGTGAACAGAGAGGAAATGCCACCAGAGAAACGGAAAATGTAATGAAGAACCAAATAGAATTTCTAGAACTGAAAAGGACAATGTGTGAAATGAACAAGTGCTTGGGTGGGCTTTAAAAACAAGTTGAAGGCGGCAGAAGAAAGTGTAAGTGAACTTGGAGACAGATCCATAAAAATTATCCAATCAAAATAATAAAAAAAACATTGAAACAAAAATGAACAGAGCCACGGTGATCTGTGGGACACTATTTGGTATATGTGCAACCAAAGTCCCAGAAGAAAAGAGAAGATAGAAAATGGAACAGAAGAAAATTTGAAAAAAAAAAAAAGGCTAAAAAAAGCACTTATCACAAAGCATTTAAAAATATCCTCTAATTAAAAAACTCAGCTGAGGAAGTAAAAAGGCAAGCCATGAGCGGGGAGAAAATATTTGCCGTACATATAAATGACCGAGGACGGTATCTTCTAAAGGTCTCCTAAAAATCAATCGACAAAAAGACACAATCCAATAAAAAAAGTGGACAAAAGAGTTGAACAAAGGTTTAACAAAAGCAATTATATCCAAGACTGATAGCACGTGACACGGAAATAGGCTCCTCGTTACTCATCAGGGAAATGCGTACTGAAACCGCACGGAGATACTATTTTGTACCCACTAAAGTGGCTAGAATTTAAAAGACAAGCCCCACTAGATGTCAGTGAGGAAAGGAGCAACTGGGACAGTCGCCCTGCCGGCGGGGAAGCGGAATGCTTCCTTCCTGTAGAAAACACCGTGGTGACGTCTTAGCAACGGAGGCAAACGCTTACCTATGACCCAGCGACGTTACTCCTAGAGAACTTACGCGAGAGAAATAAAAACTGAGGTCCACAAAGGCTTGTCCACGAATGTGCGTAGCGACTATATTCACAATAGCCCAAACCTGGAAATAACCCGCCACGCCGCGCCCACAGGACAAGGGGTGAGCAACCTGCAATCTATTTATGCCACAGGATACTAGCCGCTGAGAACAGAGAAGGAATTACCAACAAACGAACAGCAGGGGTACGTCTCAAACGTCATCGCGACGAGCAGAGGCAGCTACGCGAGAGTGTGGACAGCAGGAGTCTCTCTGTGTGAATCTCAGAGCAGGTAAAACTGATCCCACGAAGAGCTGGGCATGAGAAGATCCCGTGAAGAGCTGGGAATGAGAATTGCCCGTGTGCCCTGGGGAGTGCTGGCTGGCAGGGCTGGGGGGGGTACGGGGGATGCAAAGGCTCTCCGGCTCGGTTTGGGCAGTGTTACACCCCGGCACACACTCGCGATCTGCACCGCGTACGTCTCTGTGATGCACCGTGCGTGTGGCGCTCGAGGCCAGGCTGCCGTGTTCGATCTCCGCTCCACCCCCGGCTGGACGAGATACTCAGCTGAACGCCTAGAACAGAGCTGGTGCGGAAGAAAACGCTCGACCCTCGTCAGCTCCTGCTAGTCTTCATGTAAGTGGGCCGGAGCCCCGCCCGGCACATTCCCAGGCCGCGGCCACTTCATCCAGAGAGCCACCTCCCCGGCAGGCAGGGAGCGGACGAGCTGGAAGCTGCCACTGAGTGAGCCGGTGGCCACGTGGCTGCCCCGGACCGTGGCTGCTCATTTCTCTCTCCTGGAACTTCTCACAAATACCTGGCTGTCCTTCAGGAGCGGGCAGGAGATTCTCTTCGGAAACGCTCCTGAGCCCCCCACGGACCCGGTGAGGACTGTGGGTTTCGGGCTTCTTTCTAGTGTTCGGAGGGAAAACTGCCCTCCGAGGCACGTGCACGCTTGTCCGGCGGGGGCTGCGAGCCGAGCGGAGTGCGCCTGGGAAAATTACCTCACACTTTGGCTTGAGGC
The DNA here is from genome assembly GCF_023065955.2 of Ursus arctos. Taxonomy (NCBI): domain Eukaryota; kingdom Metazoa; phylum Chordata; class Mammalia; order Carnivora; family Ursidae; genus Ursus; species Ursus arctos. The sequence goes on along the minus strand of NW_026623008.1, from coordinate 1,879,442 downwards.
AGCCCCACTGCAGTTCTGAGTTACGATACTTCCCATCCTGGAACAGGGAAGGTGTGTGTGTTCCCTGGCAGCCCGGCTTCCTCGTTCCTGTCTGCTCCTCATGGTGGGCCGCGCTGATCCCACACCCTGATGGAGGCTTGGGGTGTCCCTGGACATTTCCAAGGCACGCAGCTCGGCGGTCAGTTTGCACCGGCCGCTTCCCTCCGCAGACTGGAAGCTTCCAGAGGGAATGGCTGTCTGCACACGCTCCACCCCCACCCCAGGGTTGCCAGCCCCTGGCACGTGGCCTGGCCCCTGCTGGGCGTGAAGGAGGCTGCGTGAGCTTGCGTCACTGCCTCTATGACCTCCCCACGCGGGGTGGGGTGGAAGCCTGGCTGGGGGCGGGGCAGGTGTGCCTGCGAACTCTGCCCGGCGTCAGTCCCTGTCTGAGTGCTTTGCCCCGCGAGCCTGTGCAGTCCTCCCAGCTTTGTCCTGTCCCCTGGGTGCTCTTCCCATCACAGCCAGCCACTCGGCTAACCAGAGCACGCGGGGTGACGTGTCCTCCTCGCCGGCCCGGGGCCGCTGGGCCCACACCCCCGGGCGTGAGGGTGCCCTGGGCGGAGTCTTGCCGGGCACAGCTCTGCCTCCTCCAGGAGGCCCCCAGCAGCTCTGTCGTCCTCACCAAGTGCCCCGCTTTGCTCCTCTCCCCCATGCGGAGGGGTGTGGGGCACCTTCCTACGGTCACTCTGACTGCCGCCCCCCGTCCTCACCGACCCCTCTGGCTGTTAATTTCATAAAGAGGCCGTTGTTCACCTAGACGGTCTTTACAGAAGCGTGTCCCCAGCGAGTGGAAACATTTAGTTAATAATTTAACACTGTGCTGTCTGCTGAATTTTCAGACCCCCAAATAAGATCGATGGGGCTAACAATTGGCTTATTGAGTTTCCCGGCTCTGTTTCCTGAAGACACAGACGAGCAGAGAAGGGTCGGCCGTGGGGTGGGGGAGGGGAGCGCCATACAGGGAAAAAAATGTAGATGGTATTGATGCAAGTTGTCAAAAATAATTGTTTTATTTTCCCTGGGAATGTTCCAGACACCCCCGGACGCACTGATCCATGACGCTGGCTCTCCAGAAGCAGGACTTTGGCATTTATCGGCATTTTGCTGCCCCCTCCTGAGATGTTCATCGGGTAAAAGCTTGCGCTCATTATGTTACAGCCTATCCCCAAATTGTTTCCGGAGAGAGGCCAAGGGAGGGAGGGCGATGACCGGCACCTCGCTTCTGCTGGCCCTCTGAGGGGCAGATGGGAGCTTGGGGGACTTGCCCCACAGGGTTAGAGGGGTCCAAGTCCATGTGGGGTGTCGGGGATGCTCTGGGGTATGGAAGGTCCATGGCCAGGAGAAGCAAGAGAGAGTGGGGCCCGGGAAGCATGAGCAAGACCCCAGTACGAACCTGGCCAGTGTTGCCGAGGACCCAGGGAAAATCCCAGACCTGGAGCCCCCACGCACGGCCCCTTTACCAGAAGCAAACGGGGATTCTCAGAAATTCTGCCGGCAGCTCCGGAGAGGGAGGGGTGCTTTGGCCCGTTGCCCGGAAGAACCGCATCTTCCCGTGGAGCAGGAGGCCGTCTGTCTGTGGTCCCCAGCCTCCTGGCTGGGTGGGTTCTCTCTTCCCCATGAGCAGATGGCTCTCTGTTGATCTGGCGGTTGGGGAACGTGTGAGGCTGCTGAGGGGGTCAGCCCCATCTTGCAATTTCTCGTGTGTGGGGCCCACAGTGAGGTGGTCACCTCCACTGTCACTGCTGGCGTTGGGGTCTCGTGAGACCAAGGTGCCGGTCTATCTGAAGCCCCTCCCACATCTGGCCAGCTTCCCTGCCTGTGTCCCTCTGTGGGATGAAGCCTCGATGCCTTCTGAATTCCAGACCAAGCAGTGCCTTCTCCAGGGAGGTCAGTGCCCTTTCCACTGTGCTCTGAGCACTTGCCGGGGCTGACTGCCCAGGACTGTCATCACTCGTCCATCTGTCCATCCGTCCGTCCACAATCCCATGCATTGGTGCACTGAGGCCTGCCCATGTCTCACTCTGGGCAGAAACCAGAGCTGCTAAGATGGGCGGGACACCTCCTATCCCTGGTGGGCCATTTCCACGGGGGCTGCATCCCACACAACATGGTCCAGCTACTGGTGCTTGGAGGAGCGTGTGTCCCAGAAACTGCTTCAGGAGGTGAGCCATCAGGGGACACCTGAAGACCAAGAAGGCGGGGCTGGGGGAGGACAGAGCTGAGCGAATGGTTCAGAAGCTCCCAATTAATGGCCTGAAGAGGCAAAACTCTGCAGCGAGAGGACTCCAAGTCTGCTTATCACACTGAGAACCGGGTGCCTCCTGCTGGCTGGGGCTTGTGGAGCTCAGCACAGCCCCCCAGAGGGGTAGTAATGGCTCGGTGGCCGCTGTCAGGCAGGGCTCCCTCAGCAGCCCGTCCGCAAGGGTTCTCTCTGCGTTAGCTCCAAACTCCCCCCAGCTCCCAGCTTGGCACCAGGAAGAGGTGCCCACAGAGGGCCCTCACCTCGTCCACACTCAGAGACCTTCTGTCCCGTTTGCCTCTGGAGCCCCAGGAGGGCACGGTGGCCAGGACCCCGAGTTCTGGGCACCTCCCCAGCCAGCCGAGTGCCTGGCATCAGCACCAGAGCCGAGCCTGGGAGATACTCATCAACCCCCCGCCCTGGGTCCACAGACGGGGCAGGACCCCCAGCATCCCCACTTTGAAAGGAGCCTCTGACGTCAGCGAGTCGGGTTCTTGTTTCTTGGTTGGTTGCTCAAGTAACGGGGAGTAGATGGCGCATTCCGGTCCAATAGTACATTTGTGCAAAGCCCCAAGCCAGACGTTCCGGGAGCCTCTGGCCCCCAAGGATACATCTTATCTGAGGGTCATGGAGGGTTTCTGGAGGCACACGGAAGCCTCTGCTTCATGTTGGGGGGCATGTTCTGTTTTCCCTCCTTACAGTCAGATCCCATTTTCTTCCCGGCAGAGTCTCCCTCGGAAATGCCAAGTAAGCTTGCCTGCAGCCCCAAAAGGGGATTTGGTTTGTTTGTGTCCCTAGAACTGGAAAAAATGACCACTGGCTTGTGTGTGCCTGCGGGTCCGTGTATCCGCGTGCATGTGTGTTGTGTCTGCGGACACATGTGTGCATGTGTGTGCATGCATGTGTGCTGTCTGTGGACATGTGTGTGCGTGTGTGCATGCATGTGTGTTGTGTCTGCGGACACATGTGTGCACGTATGTGCGGTGTCCGTGGACACGTGTGTGCGTGTGTGCATGCATGTGTGCTGTCTGTGGACACGTGTGTGCGTGTGTGTGCATGCATGTGTGTTCTGTCTGCGGACACATGTGTGCACGTGTGCACGTATGTGCGGTGTCTGTGGACACGTGTGTGCGTGTGTGCATGCATGTGTGCTGTCTGTGGACACGTGTGTACGTGTGTGTGCATGCATGGTGTGTGGACATGTGTGTGCGTGTGTGGGTACCTGTGGACATCTGCGTGCATGTGTGATGTCTGTGGACACGTGTGTGTACACATGTCTGTGTGTGGGCCTGGTGTGTGTGCTTGCCTCTCTCCCCACCTTCTTTCTTTCCAGCACCAAACTCGGGGAGTTTGGCTTTGGATCACCAGGTGAGGAGGGGTTGGAAAAGCAAATCAGGAAGAAATCTTTCTTCCTGTGCCACCTGGTGTCCCCAAGTAGAAAGAACAAATGGAAAACTATCTCAAATCACGCAAAGGGAAGGCTGCCAGCTGAGAGCTGTGATGGCTGTGTGGGGGGCACCCCTAGCAGCCCCCTCGCTGGCCCAGCGGTGCCCAGGCCGCAGCGCAGGAGCAAAGCGGGGTGTCGCGGGTGTGGGCATCCCTGGGCTGCGCAGCCCTAGTCTGGCAGCTCCGCTGGGTGGGTCTGGAGCAAAGAGGTCCCTGCAGGCAGAAATCACGACCCTGCAGGTGACGCTTTGGGAGCCCAGCCTTGTCCTGGGGGCTTCCCCACCCTCCCGGACTGCAGCTGCAGAAGTCAGCGTGCTCCTCAGAGCTCACACGAGTTTGTCCAACTAGAAGGGAGGCCGCGGGCACAGAGAAGCAGCCACCGGACGCTTCAGTGCAGGAAACGTCGGGGTGCTCAAAGCGTCGAGGAGAAAAACATGTCCACTCTCACGCGGCGGCTTCTTCTCCTCTCTCCCGACTGAGATTTCCCTGGCGGGGAGTGCACACACCCAGACGTATGCACGCACACCCAAGCATCTGTGTCCATGCACGCACACGGGCATACACACGGGCATGCATACACGCATACTCCGTGATCTGGGTGCGTCTGAAAGGCACACACAATGGAACGGCCTAGCGGTCAGACCCTTCGCTCTCCCTTCACCTCCATAATCCTCCAGAGACGGCTTTCGGGGCGGGGGCGGCACACACTGGTTTAGTAATGGGTGGGGGTGTCTGTCCGCGGACACATCACGGCTTCCTCTGTCAGCAGCCAGCGGGACTGAATCTGGAACTCCACGAGGGAGCTTCGCAGGAATGCCAGGTTCCGACGCCCAGAGGGAGAGTGGCCCTGGGCCCAGGTCAGGGGGACCAGCCCCCGCGGCCCCCAGGAGCCGGGCTGGGGGCTGCGGGGAGCTTGGGGCAGAGCGGGTGGGCGGGGGCTCAGAGTCGCCGGACTGTGGCCGCCGCCTCACCCGTGCCAGGTGGGGCTTTCTCCCAGGACCTGGGACGGAGCTCGGAAGAAGGGTGGGTTCTGAAAGAAGTAGATGTTTTCCTTTGGAAAGTTTATTTGCAGATTTATGTCCGAGGGTGTGTTTTTTTTAAGCCTCGGCCTCTGGGGTTAGATTTCAGATGTCCTCCTACCCACTCTGCTGCTTTGATGTCCTATTTATTTGTTTGGGTTGGCCAGTCAAAAGTCAAAACACACAAACTCGGCTCCGCTAAGCGCACTTTCGGACACACGCCATGTGGTCGTGATTGGATGAAGAACGAACGCACTCTCTGTGGACACCTCGCGGGAGGGGCCTCCCAGTGTCCTCCAAGGTCTCCACGCCGCCCCTCGCTCAAAGTCAATGACATTCTTTCATTCACTTTCCAAAGCGGAAAGCCTGAGGAAGGGCTGCCTGCAAGGCCTGCTTCCTCGTGCCGGGGCCTGGCCGGGGCAGCGCCTGACCTCAGCCTGGCTTCATGCACGAGGCTGGGCTCCCAGAACACAGCCTCTGCAGAGAACACTGGGGACCGCGCGCGCTGTGACTCCATCTGGGTCGGGCCGGAGCCTTGCAGTGAGTCCCGGTCCTCTCTGGGAGACCGTGTGAGTCTCGTCCCCAGCCGCCCATGGCCGTGTCGAGGTGGGGCCGGGGCCTCTGCTCCGAGCACACAGGGTGCTGTCGTATGGGGGGGGGATGGTGGCCTCAGTGGTGGTGGGGGCGCAGGTCACTGATGAACTTGGAAGCCACCTTCCCCGGTAACCGCGGTTTGGTTGTTGGCGCTAAATTTGCTTAGAGGAGCTGTCTGCCCACTTCCCCGTGGTGGCTCCAGATGACCGCTGAGGGTGCGTGCAGACCAAGCCGGGACTCAGGTGCAGCTGGCGGTGGCCAGGGTGCCAGTGAAGACATCTGGGGAACTGTGCCCAGGTGGCATCTGGGTGGGCATTCCAGGGCCGGCTTCCAGCATCTCTTCTGTGGCCTTGGCACCGTGGGGATCCTGGATTCCGTGTCCAGTGATAGGCCTTGCTGGGCAGCTCTGGTGAGCAGGAGAGATAAGACTGGTGGGGCTTGTATCTGGCAGCGAACCTGGGAAACTCCGAGACCCCACAGTGACCAGGAGTGGAGGATCCAGCCATCTCAACTTTGGGAATGACCTGAGTGACATGGAGGGTACCCTTCAGAGAATGGAAGGGTGGGGTTTGGGGCTCACTCACTGACCTCGCCATCTGTCTCAGAGTTTGTGGCCTTGCTGATGGGAACTCCTGGACCCTGGGCTGGGGTCCGGGGCTCTGGCTCTTCCCACGGAAGCTTCCGGACCACACCACGGTCCGTGTCTTTCCTGTCCTCGCTGTTTTCTGATGATCACGTTGTGTTGGGTGTGGGGCCAAGCAGGCTCTCATCCCCAGGTGCAGGGCAGCTCCGTGAGCCCGTCTTTATTTGACAAGGCAACAGCCGATGCTTAGGGACCGCGGAGCAGCCCAATCATACAGCTTCTGAGTAAGACGTGCACCAAGTCAGATGGACCCTGCATCCACAGCTGGACCACGATGGCTTCTGACAGAGAGATGATCCTGGAAGACTTTGGGGGAAGGCATCTTAGCCCAAAGAGGAGAGGCCTCCCTGGCGCATTCCCGGGACATCTGTCTCCTCTCTGACCCCATGCTCTGGTCTAAGGATCATGGAAGGTTTTTGCAGGCACATGGAAGCCCATGATCCCAGAGTGAGGTGAAGAAGCTAGGAAATGCTCCAGCGTCAGCATTCTGGAATCTGTCGGCTCAGATGCAGCCCAGGACCCCTTGTTCTTCATCAGACCATTGCCCCCCGCCCTGCAAGCCCTTCTCCCGTGGTGACCAGGCCCTCCGCTGCGTCCACTGAGCACATAGGGCCTTGCCTTTCCCAGGCCAAACCCCTCCCCACTGAGGGGGTCCCTAATGCTCCTGCCACACCTGCTCCAGCCCCACGTCCCGGGGTCTCCCAGTGTCCCCAGAAGGACGGACATCACCTCCTCAGGATACCTCGGGCCCTCTTCCCTTCACCTCTGCTGCCCAACTGCATACCCTTGTCACTATCAGACCAGTAGGTAGACCAGACGACCCAGCAATACCACTCCTAGCCCCCCTGTGCCCCACATCGCTGAAGTTCAGACAGACGCTTGAACACGAATGTTCACGGCAGCACCACTCACAATAACCAAAAGGTAGAAGGAACCCAATGTCCATCAGCAGAATGCCGTCCCTCCATACAACGCAAGACTGTTCAGCCCTGAAAAAGGAAGCCACTGCGGAGCCCTGCGGCATCGCGGACAAACTTCCAGAGCCCTCAGAGGAAGGAGGCCGGACACAGAGGCTGCACGTTGCTGTGACGTGTCCAGAACAGCAAACACAGAGACACAGAAAGCAGGCTACCGTTTCCCGGGCCGGTGAGCGCTCGTGGGACAAGGTGATCTGGGACGAGAGGGCGGGGACGGTTGCGCCAGCCATGCATGTCCTAGATGCCACTGAATTGTATACTTCAAAACGGTTAAAATGGCAAATTTATGTTATGTATTTTACCACGATAAAAAAAAAAATGAATCCTTGATACTTCAGACTGATTTGGGAAAGGAAACACAGAAAAGCCAAAATAACGCAAACTGGGCCTTATGACAGCTTTAGGACCTGACCCCTGTCCAGGGATTTCCGGTTCCCTGAGGGCCTTTCATGCGGCTGGACCGCGGGCTGCGGTGCGAGTGGCCCCGACGAACCCCAGGGCCCATTTTCCCGGGTGGTGAAGCTGCCGTCCCCCCAGGACAGAAGGCACCGTGAGGACCCAGCTGCCCCCCTGCGTGTGGCGGAGGCAGGAGGCCCCAAAGCCCCCGAAAGAGAGGACAGGGCTCCGTGCTCCGCTGGGGCCGCGGGAGCCGAGGGCTGGCCTTGGCCACGTCCACTGGCCGTCGCCCCTCGGCAGAGCTCCCCCTGCAGCCCCCGCCATTAGAGGCGTGATGATTGCTTGTCTAACCCCGAGCTCCCGCCTGTAACAACAGGGCCGCCTAATTGAAATGTATGAGAAACAATTAAGAGTAATTGGAATCAATTAATAGATGATTTTCTTGGGAACTAGTACACAACGTGAGGCAGAATCTAATTACAATTTCCAAGCGCACACACCTCCCCAGTCAGGAGCGAGCACATGCCGTCGGAGTGGCCACCTGAGCGTGAGGACCGGCTAAGCGAGGGGGCAGGGCTGGCCGCCGCTGCGGAGAGGGCACGGCCGGCCCGCATTCCCCAGCAGGCGGGTCTGCCTGGGACCCCGGGTCTGGGGTCCCCCTGGCCTGTCCCCTGTCCAGGGGCTACCCATCCAGCCCCAGGGCCAGGCTTTAATTCATTTTTAAAAGATTTCTTTTGTTTATTTATTAGAGAGAGAGAGAGAGCCCGCAAGCCTACAAGCAGGGGGAGGAGCAGCGGGAGGGGAAGAGGGAGGGAGAGAATCTCAAGCAGACTCCCCGCTGAGCAGGGAGCCTGACACGGGACTCGATCCCACGGCCCTGTGATCATGACCTGAGCTGAAATCTAAACGGATGTCTAACAGACTGAGCGCCCCCCAGGCACCCCTGGGCTTTATTTTTCAGGGATGTGGTTGAGCCACGCGGGGCACGGACATGGAGGTCACCCCTCCCTCATCCTTCGAGACGTGGGGACATCTGGTGTCAAATGAAAAAAAGACCCCAAGCTGGAGTCCCCAGGCCCCTCCTGGACTATGCGCAGAGCAGACGGAGAGCGGAGCCGGGCGACAGCTCACGGCTCTTCCACCCGAGGAAGGGAGCCTGCTAATGAGGCCCAATTAGCCCAGAACAGAGCCGCCAAGAGTCCAGGACCGGGGACCCAGGGGTGATGCCGGCTGAGGCTCTTGCCAACGCCTCGGCCCAGGGTGCCGGGCAACAGAGAGAAAGGCCATCTCTGCCTGTTCCCACCAGAGGGGCTGCCGGTGTCCCGGGTACCAGGATTCTGCTCAGCCACTAATTAGGGGTTTTGGACAAACATGTTTTTCCTCCAGGATTTGGCTTACTTTTTAAAGCACAAGCCGAGAGAAGCCCCTCCCTGCGCTGCCCTCCCCCCCCCCCCCCCCCCCCCCCCGCCCCGAAGCTCCTGCCACTGTTTCAGCGGCTGCTCAGCCTGGAAATAGAGCCCAGGATTTCTGCTCCTTGGTCCATCCATCCATTCATTCCTTCGTTCCTCCGCTGAGGGTGTTCTGAGCACCTCCATGGGCGGGGTCTCCATGTAGGGGGAGGAAGCAGCCATGTGTCCTAATCAAGGGACCCTGGGATGAGGAGGGGCTGCCAGCAAAGCCTGTGGGGAGTGTGGGGGGTGAGGTGGGGAAGCAGCCCCCAGACTCAGAATCCTGGTAGTTCTCCAAGGAATGCGCCCGTCAGGTGTGCGAAGGGGAAGGGACAGAAGTCGCAATCCACCAGGCCCGAAGCCCACCCAGGTAAGGGGGCTGGAGGCCAAGACCCCCCTCCCCAAGGAAGGCTTCGCAGGCGGCCGTTCCGGGCTGGCGGGCAGGAGCCCCCTGGGGCTGCGTGGGGCTGCGGTGGGCAAGGGCCTGTCAGTGTGGGTTTAGTGTCCTTCCTTATCAGATGGAATCCGGCTGCTGTTTGACTGCCCCCACTGAGCACAGTTCTCTGCATTCAGGCCCACTTCCTGTGCTCCGAAAGCCAAGCTCTCGGCACAAAGGGCCAGCTCTTATCTCCTCCCCCTCTGACCCCAGGCCTGCACAGGAGGCCGGCTCTAATTTCTGCCCCGAGCAGAAGCAGGTGAGAAAGTCTCTGGCTGGGAGCTTCAGGGCAGGGAGAGCAGCCGGTTCCCCTGGGGCAGGGGCTGTAGGAGTAAGCAAAAGTGGGCTCCCTCATTCTGCCCAAGGATCCCAGGGTCTGCAGGGCCTGACTCCTCCCCAGCAGCTTCTCTACACACCCAGCCCCCCTGGGCTTGCTTGTTTTCTCTGATTGGACTCATGTGCAGCCAGAAGAGTGGGTCCTTGGGAGGCCTTGGCCTGGGGTGTGGGGAGGGGGCCGGCTGGAGGATGGGGGCATATCTGTGGCTGCAGGAGGGGGACCGTGAGCACTGTGGGGGTGGATGCAGACAGAAGAGACGTGGTGCACCTTGACAGTCAAAGGAGACGGGGCTGGTTGGGCTGGTGGGGGCAGGAGGCAGGTGACTAGAGAGCAGAGGCAGCAAGCAGGACGAGAATAGGGCTGCTCTGCAGCTCTGCGGGCTGGAGTGTGGGCCCTGTCTCAAGGTCAGCGTCAGGCACGCCTGCGGCTCGCAGCTCTGGGCAGGCAAGAGTTAAACACTGCGGTGTGACTTGACAAGTCCAAGGTGAAGTGGGTGGCCAGAAGTCTCAAAGGCGTCCTTAACCCCTCTTGGCTGAGAATTCCAGCTGTTGTTCTCCAGATAGACTCCCGTCATCACTTGTCACGGGAATCAGAGATGCTGGCAGCAAGATGGGCTTGCATTCTTAAAGGGACAGTGAGTCCAAAACCTTCCTCCCCTGGGAACTCGTTACTTTCCCCAACTCAGCACCTGGGTACATTTTTTCCCAGCTGGAAGACCTCAACTCAGCCCCACACAAACCCGCTCTGCAGGGCCCGGGCCTGAGCAGGCACAAAGGACTCCGAGTCAGGGCACTGACAAGGGCCGCGTTAACCAGGGGGAGCTTGGGGCCCTCCTTGAGGACGTGCCCCTCTGGAACCCACACAGATTAGAGGCGCCCCTCATCCCACCACTGGCTCCTAACCCTCTGGGCTGGCCCAGGCGGGGAATGTCTCTGGTCCCCACAAGCTCACCCACAGGGAGTCTTGCTCGGCCTTCTGTGCGGGTCTGACTAGCAAGTAGGGCTCCCGGAAGGGCCGCTTTCGGCTGAGCCCATGGCTCCTTCCTCACTCTGGTTTTCCTTTTATGTTGAGGGCAGGACGATTCCAAGCTGCGTGTCTGGCGCCTCGGCCACCCGAGGTTCTCCAGCAACAATGGTTAACCCCACTCTGATCTCCGCCAGGCCCCGTGTGGAGGTGCAACCCTGGTGAGCCAGCCAAGGTCCCCGCTCTGGGCTCCCCCAACTCTGTTCTTGCAAAACTGGGTGCCCAAATCCAGACAGTGGGGGCTGGGGGTGGGGGCTGGCGGGGGGGACGGTGAGTAGGAGGGGTCCTACTCCAATGCTTAACCCTTTAGATGAAGAAGCCAGAGGAGAGCCCCCCCGTCCTCAGACTCACAGCACATCCGCCTCCCACCCTAGAGCCCTGAGCCCAGGATACCCCCCCCTCCCCGGCCCCACACAGCACAGCTGGAGCCCAGCCTCAGCACCAGCTGCAGCACTGCCCCAAGCACAGCCACCTGGGAAGCCACAGGGTCCAGAACAGGGCCCCTGGGTGGGGAGGAACAGGGGAGCGGTCTCCTAAGTGGTGTGGTGCGGCTCCCTAGAGCCCGAGTTCAAGGCCTCGATCAGGGAGTGTCCTGTCCCACCCCCCCAGGGCGGAGTGCCCGTGTCCAGTCGGCTCCCCCACCGTGCTGGCTCCCTCCAAGTCTGCACCGGCACCTGGCTCTAACAGAATGCGTCGGGTGGCTTCGGGGACAGCTTGGGAGGCCCTTCGGGGAAGAGCTAGCCGACAGAGGGAGTGGATTGTGGGGGGTAGTTCCAGCCTTGCCGATGTTGGTGCTCACTCCGTGCCGTACCTCACTGCCTTACATACGCTGAGGAGGAAGCCGGTGGGCAAGCCCTGTGCTTCTTGCCCTTCTATACTAGGGAAATTGAGGCATTCGGGATCCCTCCTAGCCGCAGAGCCGCAGAACCAGCTCTTGGCGGCCCCGAGTCCCAACACCCGAGCCTGGTTCTCCAGGGGGAGGGAGGGTCGTCCCAGGGTCTGATAAAACTCACTCCCAGGACAAAAACGTCTCTGCGTGGGACTCTCTTTGTCCCAGAGGAGGGGCTGTCCTCCGTGGCAGCACCCTGGTGACACGGGTGTCCACTGTGTCCTGTTAGCTCCAGGCAGGATGCCGCAGCCCACCGCCCCTTGCGTGAGGAGGGTCTCTGCACGTTTCCTACTGCCTTTGCAAAAGCTCCAGTGGCGCCCTTGAGTGACAAACCCGCCCGTACCCCCAGGACGCTGGGCTGACACAGCAGGAAGCCATCTTGGCCAGAAGGTGACCCCCTCCACTTGCCATGACACCTGGCAGTGTCTGAAACAGCTCTGGTTGTCCCTATCATCTCGTCAGTGGAGGCCGGGGTGATGCAAACAGCTCTCCATGCACAGAATGGCCCCACAATGGAATGATCTGAGCCCGAGTATCAGCAGTTTCAAGATCGAGAGACCCTGACGACCGAACACTCAGAATCCCGTGGCCACGGCAGCTGGGGTGGGGCATATCGGGGGCTTCTTGGAGCCCCTCCTGGCCCAGCCAGCTCACCACGCAGCCCAGCAGGGGCTTTGCCTCCTGGTTTCTGTACCCGGATGCCCAGCGCTTGGAGGCATGAGATGTGGACCCAAAGCAGCATCTGACAGCTTGTGCACCAAGAGAGCCCCCCAGGGTCACTGTCCTGCCAGAGAATCCCCAGAGACGCTGCTCCTGGGCCCTGGGTGCCCTGGGCCTCCCACCCTCCATCAGAGCACCCACTGTTCCGGCTCTGTCCGGGCCTGGTACTGGGAGTGGCCACCCAGGAAGGAAGTGAGTTTCACCCTTGAAGCTCTGAGACCCTCTTACACGGGGCTCCCCTAACCCTCCTTCTGTCCCTCCCTCCTGGACCTGTGAGCCGGGATGCCCAGGGGGTACGTTGGGGGACCACGGTGCCACCCCGGGCCCCTTGTGTGTCCTCCTGCCTCTGTGACACGGCCTCCCGAGCGAGGCCCAGCTTGTCACCCAGATGTCTGCGAACGGCAGCCATGTACAGCCGCGAGCAGGCAGAGAGCTGATATGCTCGGTATCAGTAACCAGATCAGCGTCCGGGTCAAATAACTTATTGTCGGGATAAACAGAATTCCTGCCCAGGACCCACCGCGTTTGTGGGTCCCGACCGTGGACGGGGGTATTGAGAGCGCCTCCTGGGCGTGTGATCAGGGAGGGTGGGGAGAGGGACCGAGGGGCTAACGTCCACGAAGATGGGGAGGCAGACAGGTGGCAGGGGGCCCCAATGTCTCAGAACCCATCTCTCCAGGCCTGAGGCGCTGTCCCCCTTGAAGCAAAGATCTCAAGCGTGGAGTCCGGTGGGGAGAAGGATGCCTGGGTTTGCACAATTCTGCACCTGGCGTCTCACGAGGGCGCAGGCAGGGTTTCTGAGGGGACTCCACCACGTGACAATTCAGGAAAAAAAGGAGGATGTCAAAACAAAAGATTTCTACTGCCGAACGTTAGTTTTGGGGGCTTGGCTCCTGCCTGCCCGTCCCCGGCCTGCCCAGTCCTGCTCCCTGCCCCACGCGTGTGGCCCCTTCGTCCCATGGAGGGATGTCTGTGGTGGTCCGCAGTGGCCTGGAGGCCCTGAGAGCTATTTCCTCTCTCAGACGGGGAGACGCTGTGCCAGTGAGGCTGACGTGGCCCGGAGGGAGCAGGAGACCCTCTTCTGTGCCCCAGCCCCAGACACCGCAGCCTCCCCTACTGTCAGGCCCGGAGGCAGCCAGTGGGGGCACAGGAGCCGAGGGCTGGGAGCCTGAGAGCTGCTACTGGTCTGCATGGGTGGGGACAGGTGGCTGCACCCCACGTCCCCGCAGTCTGCTGGGCCCTGTCCTCTGCCCGGAGCTCTGGCTCCCAGGCAGGGCAGGGCCCTTTCCTTCTGCTCTTACGATTAGCCCTCAGCGGGATCTGCATACATATGCAGGGGTGAGGTTCAGCATGTAGGGGCTGCACGAAGAGGAGCGGAGTGGTCGCCTGGGTCATGACCCTGGCTTGATCGTCCTCCAATGCCTTCCACAGCTCTCCGTGGTCCCTATAGTGGATTCGACAGTGTTCCCCTAAAGTTCCCGTCTACCCACAACCTCAGAACACGCTTTATTGGGAAGCGGGGTCTTTGCAGACGCACAGCGAGAAGCCACGTGGCCCTAGAGGTAGAGGTTGGGGTGTGGGGTACACAAGGCAGGGATGACTGGCCACACCAGAACGGATTCCCTCACAGCCCCCAGAAGGAACCGGCCCCCGACGCCTTGATTTCAGCTTCCAGACTGCAGCCCTGAGAGAGGACAGGGGCACTGCTCTAAGCCTCCCAGCCCGTCGTTACGGCAGCCCCAGGACGTGAAGCCCGTCCCCACGTGCCGTCCCCAGGCGCCCCTGCTGGAAACCCACTCAGGCCAGTGGTCAGGGTCGCAGAAGGGACCGTCCAGCTATGTGTCCAGCTATGTGTCCGACATGCTGAGGGGCACAAGCGGGTCCTGCACGTCAGCCCCTGGCCGGGGGGGGGGGGCTGTCCACTGCTTTATCTCCCGGAAGAGTGCTGACCCAACAGGACGGAGCTGGTCCTGAAACTGTGCCCCCAGGGAGGGCGGGTGTGACGTCACCCTCTGCCCAGAGCCCGGGGGTGTCCTTCCGCAGAGCCAGGAGCACTCCTCCAGCACGGCCTGGGCCCAGGCCCAGGGCACAAGCTGTCTGGTTTTCAGCCCAAGGGGTGAGGACCATAGAGCCTTTCCTCAGGGAAGAAAGGAATGAAGGAATCTCTCCGATTTGTGTCTTAGGATGGCCTCCCAACCTGGCAGCAACGTGGGGCGTGCATAGGGAGATTACAACTCTGGTGTAAGCACTCTGACAGAACAGGAATTCGGAGGGCTCCGGACAGCTGGGACGAGCAGGGCGGGGGCGGGTGGGGCAGTGGAGCTCCAGGGAGGAGAGTGGGCTGGACGGGGTGGGCAGCCCTGCAAGGCAAGGCCCCTTCCTTGGAACACCCAGCTCCTGCCCGGGATCCCTCTGTGGCGTGGCTGGGGAGGAGGGACAGGGGTCCCCGGGGCCCTGTCCTGGCTGTACCATGTCTGCACCTTGCTGTTTCTCTGGCTGTGGGAGGTGAGTGTCCAGGGCCTCCAGCCCCTCTGCCTGTAAGGCCCGCCCCCACTGGGGCTCCTGATCCAGAGTCCTTCTTCAGTCCAGGCCTCCCTTCCATCCTAAGACGGGGGAGGTGGTGAGCCCCTCCTCGCCCCCAGCTCGCCCTCTCTTTTCCTTCCCAGCGAGGAAGCTGTTCCTGCTTCCCGGCCCACCTGCGGCCCCACCTACGGCCCCACTGCGGTGGGGGGCTCTGCGTGTGCAGAGCCAGGGGCCGTCAGCGGCTCTCTAAGCTGGAAAGGCCTCTTGACATCATTACATAAGCTGTCACATTGTTACCCGCCTCACCAGAAGTTGTAAGTACTCAGGGAAAAAGCGCTCTTTGTTGCTGAGGTTCTGGGATACGGGGCCTTACGGCTTTTACTGCTCTGGATTAGGGCAGTCAGGCCTGCTGGGAAGTAGGGCGGCCCGGGGACCTCCGCATGCCCTTGAAGGGGCTTTCTCTGATTGTGCGCCTTTGGTCCCCAGCCCCGTCCTCACAACGCCCCCCCCGGGGGGTCCCAGTGCAGAAGCCCCTCCTGAGAGCGGGAAGGAGATGCTGTCCCAGGTTGGCGGGGCCGAGACCACTCCTGTCTGCCTGCAGAGCGGTTTAGGTGCTTCGGCTGCACAGGGGTCGTAAAGGTCAGACTCAGACCCCTACCTGCTGCAGCCTGAGCGTTCTAACGTCATTCCGATCTGTTCCAAGCCCAGGTGGCCCCCCCTCTCAAAAACCCCTTGGGGATGGCGGATGTCTTGTCATTCCCAGGCTCCCAGTGTGCCCCACCCGATGCCATCGAGGAACGGGGCTGTGTGTGGCGGGGGTCCCCAGTGTTCCTGGGTGCTAAGTCCCAAGACAGACCCCCGCCCCCAGAATCCCAGATTGAAAAGATGACAACAGCATCTCATTTCTGCACTGAACACACAGAGCACGTGCTAGCAAGGGGCACGCAAACACCCCCAGACCGCTCCCTGGGGGATGCTGGGTTGCCCAAAGCCCAGCTCCGCAAAGGTGCTCCCGATGTCCGCGCAGGGATCCAGATCCAGTGGGGGGAAATTTCCTGGGAGCCAGTGGCTGCCCAGGTCGCTGCACGAATCCCCCCCGCACCACGCACCAGCCAGCACCCCGCCCTTGGCACCCACAGGCCCGGAAATCCGACAGCCTGGAACCTGAGCTCCTCCTCGGCACAGTCTGAAACGCGGGGAGGGCCACTGAAGCAAGCCACACGCAGCAAGGAGAAAGTCCAGAATGCCATAAACCCCCACTTTCAGAAATAAGATGGCATTTTCTTTCATTTCTCCCCAGGGGATCGGCAGGGATGGCCGGCCCTCCACAGTATGGAGCTCTGCGTGGAAGAAGGAAGATGAACGGACAGGGTGACAGTGGCTTAGGTTCTGGGGGAGAGGACGCTCTGCCCGGTCACAGGGTGGCATCTGGGGGAGCAGCCAGGATCTCCTGTGCGCACAGCCTGCCTATGACGTCTGGGCCCGCCCTGGGCTCGGAGGACAGCGGAGCCCACAAACCAGCAGGACGCCCCGGCCGCTGGCCTCACTGTGGGCCAGGGGGCAGGACCTGCCTGCGAGCGCTCACCCGCCCTGTCCACAGGCCACAGGGGCTGGGCTTGGCCGGGAGTCTCGATTGTTTTTAAATTCTGTTTTTACAAGGAGCGGGAGATTTATAGGCTCTGGAGGGGAAGAGAATGATGTAACTTGAGTCAATCAACTGACGGCTTATTCCAGGCCCCGTTTCCTCTCCGTGTCTGAGCTCCAGAGGCAGCCTGGCGAGCACGCGGCCCTCACAGCCGACCGCGCACCCGCACACACACACACACACACACGCTCGCTGCCCCGCACTGCACACGCATGTGCACCCTCGGGGGCCCCGCTCCCGTCTGCCCTGCTGCGGGCTTCAGGGAGGGATGTGATGCTCCCATAGCCCCCCGCCTCACGCCCTTCCCTCTTGGGCTTCCCTGCCTGCTCCTCCCTTTGTGAAGAGCCCCTGGTGTCACACACACCGCCTGGGGCCGCCGCCTGTGCTGTGTGACTAAGGCAAGCCCAGTGTCCGGCCTTTGTCCCCCTGACACTGTGATGAAGCATGCCGGGTGCTGGGGCGGCGCTGCCGGGCTGGGGACACGGGCGAAGCACGCAGGGAGGCGTGTGGGCGATGTCCCCTCTAAACAGTGCCCCACACCCCTGCTGGGGCCTGGCCTCCCCGGCTCCGTGGAGGGCATGGCTGGAGCCGCTGGGCTGGTATAGCTCGGAAGCTCTTCCTGTCACAACGGTGGCTGGGGGGGGGGGGTGTCTCTGAGTCACCCGGGCTTGGGGAGACGCCTTTAGAGGGATCAATGGAGATCAAAGAACTTTGTCTTATCTCAGCAGGACCTTTGCGCGGTGCCCGGGAGGATGGCTTCGGCGGGAGGTTTTTCTTTAGAAAGGCAGGTCCACGCTATCGATTCCTCTCTCTGCCTGCTCAGGTCAAGGTGGACAGATGCAGACTTTGTGCCTGGGACGGTGATAACGATGGCCTGGGCCACCTGGAAAAGGTGCCGGTCCTTCCAGCGCGCAGGTGCACCGCCAGCCCCCGGGGCCCCGCACGGCACCTCCTCCCGTGGCTGCACCCTGCACGCAGCCCTCGCCCTCGGCCTTTGCAGACCCACCCCCACGCTCACACTCACACACGCGGGCACACACACCATCTACCCCTTAGTTGGACCTTGCGACAGCCAACGCCTCACATTCACATTCCCAGGGACCTGCAGGGTCTGGTCCTTAACAGACAGCAATTTATTTTCTTGTCTTGGCCGGACGTTTCTCTTCATTCTGCGTACCTGTGCACTCCACCATGGCACCGCAGTACAGCTAACTAACAGTAGAGGGCGTCGGTGCACACCTTGCGTAGCTCTGCATTGAGGAAAAAGGAAGTAGGTCTCCCAAAAGATCGTACCTGGCCACTGTGGCAGCAAGTCCTAAGCACTTTCCTGTAAGGGACAGCCTTCCACTCTCTCCCTTCACGGTCCCCCTGCCACGTGTAGGCGGTGTCGTGCTGACTGGGATGGCGGCTGCCCTGAGTCACTCAGCTGTGCCTCCCAGAGGCGGGAAAGCCCATTCGTCTGACCCCAGTGGGACCTGTCTTGGCTTCCTACAAGTGTGGGAAGATGCCAAAGCTCCGTGGAGAGTCAGCTGAAAGCCACGGGACAAGCACATACCTGCCCACGGACAGTGGCTGCTAGGGACATCAGACAGGTGCTCAGACCCTCCTGCCCCCCTCCATCCCTGGAGCCAGGGGCCAGCTAGCAAGATGCCCACACTGGGACGGCCTCTCTCCCTGTCTGTCCCCCACTCTCCCTGCACCTGGTTCGATGGCCTCAGACTTGTGCCCATCATTCCCCATCATTCCCCTCCTGCCCAAAGACCAACAATCCCAAGCCAAAGAAGGCTGGACTGTTTGGAATAAATGTCCAAGCAGAGGGCGCCTGGGTGGCTCAGTCGGTTAAGCGTCTGTCCACGTGGGGCTCCCTGCTCAGTGGGGAGCCTGCTTCTCTCTCATCTCTACCCCTACCCCCGCTTCTGCTCTCTCTCTCACTTACTCTCTCTCAAATAAATAAAATCTTTAAAAAAAATTTTTTAAAATGTCCAAGCGTGTCAGAAGAATACTCGCCGGTTTTGACTCGCCCTTCAAATATCAAGCCTTATTGCCAGCCTCTAATCTCTCCTTCAGAGGGAGCAGAAGGACCCCATGCGGAGCCACATGTCCAAGACCTCCTCCCAGCTGACCTCCTTGCTCCTCTACTCCTGCTGGGCTGCAGGGAGGACAGGGAGGTGGCCTTTGGAGCCGCCAGACCCCTGACCACAGCATCCTCGTGTGCGCCAGACATCACCCAGAAGGTCCCTTTCTCCCTTGTTTCTGGAGGAACATTCTCCTGCCATCTTCTCCCACAGACAGTGGAAGCGGGACACAACTGGGTCGGAATCCCTGGGTGTCACTTCAAATGTCACGCCACGTTAGTGCCACTTGTGGCATTAAACACGGAAATGAATTTTAAAATGTAAATGAATTAATTATAGAGCTCAGGGGCTGTTCCTTCTCATTCAACGTTGTGCTTTTCCAGGGGAAGTGGGGAGAGTGCTGGCCACAGGCACAATTCTCTTGGCGTTTCGATTACTTTCTATTGTTACAAATCTTCCAATAAGCAGGGGGAAAATACACCCTCTATTGCTTTCTGGCGTGCCTTAAATATCTGGATGATGCGCAGAATTTATCAATTTGTTTTTGTTACTTGCAGTTTGGAAATGTGGTTATTGAGATTTCCCGCCCTACAAGGAAGTTCAAGGCCATGAGGGTTTCCTGGCAAGGACGGAGCAGAGAACCCCAAGCTGGAAAAGAAATGATCCATCTGTGAATGTGTGTGTGTGTGTGTGTGTGTGATCTGCTGACGCTTCCTTTCCCACACTCTCTGGTTTAAGTTGTAGGAGAATAAGAAGAAAACATGACAATGAAAAAATTTGAAGCAGATAATTTTCCTTCAACACAGACACGTGCTCCCACAATACCTTCCTCCTCGAGAACAGGAACAAGTCTGAGAAAGCTGTAGGTTAGCAACCTGACAAGATGGAGCAGAAAGGAGCTCGAAAGATGCTCTTAATACAGTTATTAAAAGTCCTATACGTGTCTTCCCTTGTAATTGAATTTCACCGCATAATTTAAGAAAAGCCACACAAAAAAAAACTTGTAGTAAAAAACTGGGGTATAATTTTCTTCAATCAACTCCGGCTCATGACTGCAATTACCCCGAACCCTTTGCGAGCCTCGCTGTGATGCTCGGGGCCGGGCTCGGAGCCGCCGTGGGTGGCGCCCTTTCATGTGCCTCTCAAACCCTTCTTTATTGTAAGGTTTCAAATTAGCGCTAGCAGCAATGAGCAAATTTGATAATTCGATCTCAAATTAGTTAATGTAATGTGCCAGTAACCACTAACGAGTGCATTCAAAGAGGAAAATGTATCTTTTTGGAGTTGGGATATAAAGTTAACCAGCCTGTCATTTTGCCTTTGGAAACTTTTTTGGTCTTTATTAAAAGGAAATAATCCTATAAGCAATGTGCATCCCTCACGGAGCTGGTGGTGTTGGGAGGAGGAGGCTGGGGTGTGTGGCAGGCTTGGGGCCCGTGACGCCGGCCCCGCCAGGCCTGCCCTCAGAGGGCTTCCCCGAGCCGCTGGGCCTGGAGGCCGGGGCTGGTGGGGAGTGCTGAGGCCGGAGGGACCCACCCCCACGGCAGCTTCGCTGGAGGAAGCCGGTTCCTGAAGGAGGAGTTGGATCTGGGTCAAAGTAGATGCTGCGGAGAGCCTGCTGACACCCTCCCTGGAGACTTCCATGGCTCTGCACCTTAACCCTAGGACCCTGGCTGCCCACGCCTGCACCAGCTCGGAACGGAGCAGCAACAAGGGACCGGCGCCCTGAGAGAACACACACCTGGTTGTCGGTCCTAATCGGCTGGGACCCTCAACGGCGTCAAGGCTGGCCAGGAATGTCCTCCTTACCTCATTACTGTCACTCCCCGAGTGAGGGCCAGCGACACTCCCTGGGATGCCTGCTTACGTCATAGGAGCAGTGCAGCCAAGGGGGCAAACATCCCTTGCACCACGTGGCCAGAGAGATGGTCCTCCCACCTGTCGTACTGTCCAACCACAGGGGCTTCGCGAGTGACATTTATCCAGTGCTTTTTGTGCTCACCAGGCCGTGAAGAACCGCATGCCTGTGTCTGGGGCATTGCACGAGTCACTGGTTTCAGTGGCACTGCATCCCTGCATCCCACCACACTGCATCCCTGCATCCCACCACACTGCATCCCTGCTTCCTGCCACACTGCATACCAGCATCCTGCCACACTGCATCCCTGCTTCCTGCCTCACTGCATACCAGCATCCTGCCACACTGCATCCCTGCATCCCGCCACACTGTATCCCTGCTTCCCGCCACACTGCAATCCTGCAACCCACCATTCTGCATCCTGCATCCCGCCACACTGTATCCCTGCATCCCGCCACACTGCATCCCTGCATCCCGCCACACTGCATCCCTGCTTCCTGCCACACTGGATCCCGCCACACTGCATCCCTGCTTCCTGCCTCACTGCATACCAGCATCCTGCCACACTGCATCCCTGCATCCTGCCACACTGTATCCCTGCTTCCCGCCACACTGCAATCCTGCAACCCACCATTCTGCATCCTGCATCCCGCCACACTGTATCCCTGCATCCCGCCACACTGCATCCCTGCATCCCGCCACACTGCATCCCTGCATCCCGCCACACTGCATCCCTGCATCCCGCTATACTGTATCATTTCCTACTAACTATATCCCTACTTCTTGCCACACTGTCCACTCCCTTTCTCTTCCCTGCCCCTCACCTTCCTGGTTTCCTCCCCGTGCTTGGTGAGTACTGTGGGTATTTCATAGGCACCCATTCTTCCCTGGAAGCTGGATGGATACACAACGGGGACTGGAGGGACCTGGAGCTCTTTCCGGCTGGACCTGATCCATGTGCCTTGGAAAAGGAAAGTTTCCTTTGGAATGCAAGGCTGGCGGCTTCCTCCCCCATGGTGGGGGGCAAACCCCATAAGTAAAGCAGTAAAGAAGGGCTGGAAAGACTTTCGAAAGCTTCACCGTGGCCCTGAACTTGCTACTCTAATCAGAGCTGAAAGGTCCCTCCCCACCCCCACCCGCCCTCAGTCAGTGACAGACGACTCCTGCCTGAAACGGTTTAAAAGGAACAGGAGAAGGTCTTTATCTGTGTGGCCTGAGCCCATTTACTCCGGGAGAAAGCCCCAGCCCCTGTCCGACTGAAAGCCATGGCTTGTTCTCTCATCTGATGGATGAAAGGAATTTGGAAGCCTGATACCGTCCCCTGAGATGTCATTCAAATCCTCAGATACCTTCTCCAGGCCAGGCCACCGCCACTTGCAGCATCTCTCCCTGCCCCCATTCATCCTGGGCCCTCACCTCGGAGCCGTGCTCTAATCAATAGAAACCAGAGTGACCTGGGGGGGTCTCCAATTGGTAGACCAGGAAAGTAAAAGCATGATTAGAAATGAAGTCGCTGGGGACGCTCTAAATTGGAGCTCTTTGAAACCAGCCCAGGCTGATCGGCTTTCCTTCACGGGGGGATTTCTTGTCAGTTTTCATGTAAACGAAAAAGATGAAAAATATAAAAGACAAAGCTTGTGACCCCTCCCCTCCAGGCTGCGCAGGGACAGGGCAATGTTCTCTTGGCTCATTAAAAAGTACAACAAAGAACAACAAATTGTTAAGTGTTTCCTCTTAAAAAGAACAAAGAGAAAGCCGCAGGTCTTAATGGTTCTTATTGATGGCTTATAAATGTGCCCAAATCCTTCAGCTAGAAGCTCTTCCTTGGCCAGTCCTCCTTGGTTTTATTCCAAACTCCCCTTCCACCATGCACCGCCCCCCCATAATAATTCAAGCAAACTTTAAAATCTATAGATGCAGCATTCCAGGGTGATGGATTTGCCCCTCTTCCTGAAATTCAGATATAAATCCCCCAGCCTTCTGCAAAGTAACCATGGCAGCTTGATTTATCTGGGCTGCTACAGAGTTGCCCTGCAGACTTTCAAAAACTTGGAAAGGCAAAGAATGCAGGGAGAGGGAGGGAGGGAGGGAAGAAGGGAGGAGAGAGAGAGGGAGGGATGGGGGAGGAGAGGGAGGGAGAGGAGAAGGAGAGGGAGGAGGGGTGGAGGAGGGAGAGGGGCTACAGCAACTATCTCCCATGCCCTGTTGGGGTTCCGGCCAGCCCTGAGGAGGGGCTTTCCCCAGAGCAGGGGAGGGAGGGGCTTGCTCAGAGCAATCTCATGAACTCAGTCAATCCATCTTTGCCCGGATATCACTAATCTGCACATTTCTCTTCTCGTGTGATGTTACCATCGCTTTATCATAAATGGGCTATGAAGACATTTGGAGCTGCTACTGTTGTAATCTATCCAAGATGAATAGGGGCGAAGGCTGAAAGAAACTCCCCGTTTCCTGTCCCATCTGTCTGCCAGACTGCGGCCGCAGGTCAGGGGCGTCCCCCCTCCAGGCTGGTAAGTGCAAAACACGAAGCAGCTGAACCGAACCAGAAGATCAAAGCCCAGGAGAAGAGGAGGAGGGGGTCTGGCCCCGGGGGCCAAGGAGACTGGGGGGAAACAACACAAAACCCCCACCTTCCTTCATTCACAGAGAGGAGAGCTGGCAGGTGACGCTTGCTCCAGGGGTAACCGCACACAAGGTGGTCGGGGGGCTTCGCCAGGCAGGGAGCTCCGACGCTCTAGGTCCTTGTCCTTGTGGCTCTGTGACCTGCAGGCTCAGGTCATCTGATCAGCCTCCAAGGAGAGACAGGGTCTCTCCCCCCACCCCTCCCTCTCTCCCCCTCTCCTCTCCAAGGCCAATTTAAAAACAGTCTTGGCCACGACAGAGTTGAGAAGAGCCAGGAACAGTGGTGCTGAGTGGCTTAACTCACAGGGACCTCGGCCCCAGCACACGGTGCGGTGTCCCCAAATGTCTGTCCTCTCCCCCCATGTAAAGCGTCCCGTCGCTCTCCTGAGAACCCCTGCACCCAAAACTTCTTGGGTCACCCCAGGACCCACCCAGGCTTTCTTTTTTTTCCGAGATTTGAGGGACGGTGGGGTGGCTGGTCTGTTTTTTGACCCCCCCCAGGTCCCTGCAGGGAGGAGGGTGTGTTCCTGGGAGCTGGTCCCCGGTCTCCGAAAACAAAGTAGGTGGACCTGTTCCCCGTGCCCCACACTCGGTGACTCATTAATTACATTTTATATTCAAATGGACGAAACTGCAACGGAGCGATGTTTCCCAACCGTGGGCAATAAATCGCAGCCGGGAGTGCTAACAGTGCTCACATTTACTCCTGTTAATTCTTCCTGTTTCTGAATGCTGGGCTGGGTCCAGACTCGCTGCGCTACAAGCTTTCCTGCTGGAGAGCGAGGCCCCAGGCTGTGTTCCAGCTCCAGCTGGCAGCTAATACCCTCACACATTCGCAGATCCCAGGCCGGGGCGGCGGGAGACCGAGGTTCGCCGGGGTCAGCACATGGCGGGGCTCAGTCCCTGGGAAGCGGTGGCGCCCCGGTGGGCGCGCAGGGTGGGACAGGGCCTTGGGCAGCAGGCCCCAGCCCGCTCTTTCTCATTCGGGGGAAAAGTTTCCGTCCAGGTTTGATTTTTCTTTCCACTTGGTTTCTGTGCTCTGGACACTGATGGGGTGGGGCAGCGAGCATCCTCCTCGGAGACCTTGACCTCCTGGAGCAGCGCAGGTTTCACAAGCACCAGGCTCCCTCCTCACAAAGGCTTCTGGTAAATTCCGTCGGCGGTGGCTGGATGCTGCGCTCTCCCTCTGTGACTCACAGCTTCGGGGATGACTAATCCTGACGGCCAGCGTGGGTCCAGCTTCACGGATCCCGAGGGCAGAGCGGGTGGGAGAGCGTTCCAGAGACGGTGAGCGGTGACGCTCTTTTCCGAGGCTTGCTGGGACCTCGCCGCCTACCCCCTCATGGGCAGAAGGCCGTGGACGGGTCGGCGGAAACCACATCCCCTTCAGCATTGGCGCAATGGGAAGGGCAGTGACCACGGAGGGACAGAGTGTCCGAGGTCCCCGGCTCGCTCAGGACACTCCACGTGGAGCACGTCCCCAGACCCCTCCTGCACCATGGCCTGTGAACATGGCCCTTCTGTGGGACCGCTCAGACCCTCCGAAAGGCCTTCTGTGGACAAACGCACCCGGCACTTTCCAAGCCGCCTGCCCGAGGCACACGCAGGGTGTGTGAGTGCACACAGCCATGTGTATGTGACTTGAAAGCCTTTCTCCCTGTATGTCAGGATCACACGTGTTCAAAATCCAGGCACACTTTTCAGAAGTTATTTCTGGAAAAATGTTGAATCTCATAACAGCAATAAAAGGAAAACACTGCCTCAGCCAACATAAATGTCTATTTGGAACATGCTTGAAAAGCACTGGAATATTTGTGTAAGTTTGAAATTCCAGCCTTCGGAGCGGAGCAGGACGGCTGTCGGTGGGCTCGGCGGCGGCGGACGGAAGGGTCCTGCAAGTCCCTTACTGAGCTTATCCATCTGGTGGACCTGCTGGCCTCGGGCTCCTGGACGGGCTCAGGATGCTTTCCATCGAGGGAGAGCTGCTGGCGTCAGACAGAGGCTAGGGGACGCGGGCTGTCAGGGCGCAGTTGGCAAGGGGGTGGCCAGCCTTCAGGACCAGCCTCGGCAGAGCGGGGGAGCAGCCTCTTGCCTCGTGGGGTCCTGCGTCCCACGCCCCAGCGCCTGTCCTACTGAACATCTCGCTGCCTCATCAGTGGCACACCTGCCACTCCCCAACCTGGCCCGGGCGTGGGCTCCTGGGTGCAGGACCTGCTCCCTCCCTCTCGCTCCCGCAATAGCCACAGGTTCCGGTGCAGGGTGAGCTTGGTCGTTGCAGAGAAGAGCCCGAGGCGGGGGGGGGGGGGGGGTGGTGAGGAGGCACATGGTGCCGCTGACGGCTGAGGGCCTGACGTGGCCAGGCTGAGCCCCGACCTTTTCTTGTACTGTCTCCTCTGGTCCCCACAGCACCGAGAGTCCTGCATGCCAGGCCGAGTCACACGAGGGACACAGAAAGTCAGGGTCCAAGTCTGGGCCATCTCTCCAGGGACGGGCAAGCTGGGATTTGAACCTGCTGTCAGCCTGCGAGGCCTCGGCCCTGCTGGCCAGGAGCTGACCTGTGACTCTGGGGCAGGACCGAGCAGACCACGCTGGCTTGGCAGCCCCTCTGGACCAGGGGCAAGGGGGCAACAGGGATCAATTTCCTGGGATGGGAGACAAGGTGTGGGGCTATCTTTGGGGTCAGAGAGTCTCCTGCTCTCACCCTTCATGGTTGGGCCACCTGGGAGAGCTTCCGGACCTCTCCATGCCTCAGTTTTCCCATCAGTTAGACAATCGGGGAGGCTTAACCGGAGACAAATCTGTTCTGCGCTTGGGCTGGTCCTGGCCATAGTGGTCCTTGACAACCTCTTCTTTTTCTTCCCCTGCATCTCCGACCTCCCTGAGAGCTGCCCACCGGGCCTGGAGCCGTCTGACCCTGACGGTTCCCTGGAGGCAGGAGCTGCCTCAGACTGGTGGGCACAGGACAGAGGGAGGCACGCACTGTGGAAGGGCAGGTTTCTAGGCGATTTGGGGAAGAAATAAAGAATCTGTCTCTCTCTGGACTTGGCTTCTCCTATTTGTTTCTAAAAGCAAAAGAAAGCAAGGCAGCAGATGCAGACACACCGAGCCTACTTTTTGGGAATAACAACAAAGATGCGTCCCTGGGAGCGGCGGTTAACACTGCCACGATTGTTGCACGAGGGGTCTGCTTTCCATTAGCGGGAAGTGACGGCCCCGTCTTGGCACAGGACCCCGCGCCCGGCCCGAGTGGGTTAACCCCTTCCCCACCTCACTGCCCTCACCCACACACGACGGGCAGCCCGACCTGGGCAGTCTCCACCCAGGTCCAGGTGCGGGTCGTCGGCACCCCGCCACCGACGACAAGTCATGCGGGTGCTCGCACACGCGTGTGTGCACGTGCACACGCACACACATGCACAGACATACTCCTCCCTGGGGCTATGTCACCTGAGGTTCTGCGGAGAGGCAGGGGCAAGAGGGAGTGTGGCAGAAGAGGGGGGGAGCCGGGGGGCCTGGGGCTGGGGCCCCGTACCCAGGGCCCCTCAGGTGAGAAGGGCTTGCTGGCTGAGCCTGGGGAGGTGGGGCAGCCATGGGCGCTGGGGGCCAGCCCGACTGGTTCATGGCTCTGTCTCTGGAGAGCCTGACTTCACCCTGGGCTCCTGGGCTGGGCATGGCTGGGACCCCTGGTGGCTCCGTGGCCCCCGTGGGCCAGGAAGCCAGACATGGGCAAAGCTGGGGGGAGCGGGCCGGTGCTGAGGCCCCACCAGGCTGACGCTGGCTTACTTGGTCGAGGAGAGGGTGAGTGAGTGTGGCAGGGGCCTGGGGTCCTCGCGGGCACATGGGTGGTGGGACCCTGAATTCCGGAGGCTGAGGGACCAGAACACTCTCGCTCACGGTGGGCTTCCTGCCGTTGGGTTCCCCTCCGAGGAGCTTTGTATGTATTTTCTCAGTTAGCCCCCCGCCAGGACTGTTGAGGCAGAGCCCGTATCGCCCACTTTTACCGGGGAGGAAATGAGTCATCCGGACGGCGTGACCTGTCCCGGGGCAGCGGCAGGGGCAGCGGGCTCCCGTCTGCTGCAAAGCCTCACACCCACACGGACGTGTGTACGCGACCGCGTCCTGGCTTTGTATGTGAAATGCACCTTCCACGCGGACAGTGATTCCAGCCGAGTGCCATCCACATGGCACACACACGTGCACGCACACACCTGGACGGGTCACGTCCGGGCACCTGTCTCTGGGGGCCACACTTGCTCGGACCCCTGCCAGGATCCCGGGGCTGGCTGGAAAGGGCGGTCTTGGGCTTCCCTCGGAATCTGGGGTCTGATGTGGCACTGCGCGTGCCCTGCAATTGCTCAGAGAACTCTGCCCCCCTCGGCCCCTGCAGCTTCGCTCCGGCCTCCACCCTGCCCCTCAGCCCTCTGCCCACCTGCCCCTGAGAGCAGGGGTGGCCAAGGAGAAAGCTGTGCTTCCAGAAGGCTCTCCTGCTCCGGCCCGATACGGCCTCCACCTCCAGAGCCACACAGACGCGCTCAAGGCGTGCACGAGGCGTGCTGGCATTGGGGGGACGTGGGAAGGGCGTCGTCATCATCGTACAAAAGCTTCGGCTTACGCTGACTGCGTGTCTTCTCCGCACCAAGTACAGTTGCTCGCTCTGTCTTTTTACTCCTGGCCCTCGTTAGGATGTTTTATAGGTAGGAAACAAAGCACAGAGAGGTCGAGAATGTTGGCCAAGGCTGCGGAGCTAGAAGGGTGGGTCTAAGAAGTCATGTCAGTGCTCCCCACACCTGTGTACACAGCGGCCAGACCCCAGCGCCCTGCACCCTGATTCGAGGGCAGGTGCCAGGCTCGGGTCGTGAGCCCTGAACAGAATTACACGTCAGAGGTGCAGGTGAACGGTCAGGACCGGCTTTCTTCCCCGCGATTCCTCTGCCATCATTGCTCTGAGGACACAGGGGGCAGAGGCACTGCGGACAGAGGAGGCTGAGCCTGGGGGCCTTCTGTCCACAGCAAGGGGAACTAGAAGGCTTTTCCGAATGGGAACCAGGTACTGGGGAGGGGGAGAGAGAGGGAGGGAAGAAGGGCGGGAGCCTGGTGTCTGCATGTTCTCTCCGTCCTTGAGGTGGGAACCCAGGAAGAGAGCACGGACAGGTTTGGGGAAGGGTGCTCGGGCTTTCTCAAGAGGGAGCCATGGAAAATCAAGCCTCCTGAGAATGTGCAGGTTTGCGGGGACTGGCCCACCCTGGACCCCACGGCCACCCCCGTCAGCACTGTACGTGTCACGGCAGCATATCATACGGACATTGTTCACACCATCACTGACAGGGGAAACTGAGGCACAGAGATGTGGTGTCACCCACCAGGGCCTCACAGCCAGGAGGTGGCAAAGACGAAGGATGCACCAGCGGTCTGGCTGGAGCCCAGGTCTGCAGGGACCCCTCGCTGGGCAGCATCTGGGTCTGAGTTCAGTTCTTTCTCCGAGCAGCAGAAGATACAGCAAAGCCACACCTGAGCTGGGGGCTTGGGAGTTACAGGTGCGCTGCTCTTTAAGAAACCCAGGCACAGAGACACACATCACAGACCTAAGTGGCCACGGTGATGAGAGCAAAGACGTTGAGTCCCTCCCCAACTGGACAGACGGGGCGGGAAATTGCTCCCCACCCCAATGCACACTCGTCCTCCCAGGTGCCGATCTCCTGGGTGGAGGGGGGAGCAGGGGCACCACAGGCCACCGTCAGGGCCTGGTCTACGAACGCCATCCATCCTGGTTTGGAGGAGACTGAGAGGTGTCCTGGGACGTGGGCTTTCAGTGCTGAAACTGGGAAAGTCCTGGGCGAACCTGGACGGTTGGCCACCCCGACCGAGGCCACATACAGTGGCGTGTGGTCTGCCCGACACTCAGTGGGAAGGTACATGGGACCACTCGATGTGGCCCCAGGACCCTAGGTGAGCGGGGATCAGGTAGAGAGAATGGGGATCGTGAGGAAGCCACGTGGTGCCGACCTCCCTGCGTGGGGAGGCTTTTGCGGGCGACCCGGCCCTTGGAGAAGATCTCTGAGCAAACACAGAGCAAGAACAGCTGTCCACAGCAGGCGAGCTCCCCCAGACAGCACTGCCCACACTGTCCGTGTAAACCGAGTGAATCGTTTGGGGTGTGAAGTATATCTCATAAACCACCTTAAAAGTGCAAACAGTTTTCCGCATGCCTACTTTCTGTGGAAGACTCGAACCCCCCCCCAGACACCCCGCCCCAGTGTGCACGAGGGAGCCGCATGGCGGACTCCCCCAGAGCGACCTCCGTCTACGGCACTCGCACGTCGCCTCGTCGCGACATCTGGGGGTGAAGGCAGTTCAGCCTTCCAGGACCGGGGCGCCGGGCTCGTCCTGACCACGATGTTTTCCAGGTCAGCGAGGGTGCGTCCCTTGCAACCGCTCTGCCCTTTTACATGGAAGATTTCTAAGATTTCTGCAGCACGTGCCCCGTCCCCCGGCCTTCGTGGGGAGTCCGCCTAGAGGACGCACGGGTGTAACGTGGACGCACAAAGCCCACGGGAGCCACGGGGACGGCCCAACAGTCCCGCCCGCTTTGCAGGCGCACTCCTCACCACTTCAGGCTGCGCCGTCTCCCTGACTGTGGCTCTCGTACCCAGGTGCCAGCCTCACCACCGCCGTACCGACCGACAAACTTCAGCCAAAATCATGAGCGACAAGTAAGAGGCACGAGTAAGGAAGCAAATAGAAAGAAAGAAGAAAAGGAAAACCCACGTACACCGAACTGTGGAGCTGGACGGCTGCCACCCATCCCCCTGGGTGTTTAAGAACAGCAAGCAGCAAGAGGCAGCGTGGAGGGCGGGCAGGACCCCTCCGTGGGCCCTGGCTGCCCGAGGCTCGAGCCCCGACCCGCTGGCCGCGTTCTCGCCGCCCAGGGCGCTGCCCGTGCAGTGAGCTTTGCACGTGGGTCCCGCAGCCCCTCTGCCCCCCGGCCCGGATCTCCTCACGTTCACGGAGTGGGTCCTTGGTGAGTGTGAGTGGAACTGTTCTCGCACAAACGACGCAACGAGGATCTGCTGCTTGGAGGCCGGCGCCTTCCTCAGTCACGCTCCTTCCGGCCCGTGGAGCCCGTCACGTGTGTTTATTTACCTCTCTGGACACTGGGGCCGGACAACCCTGTGTCCACGCAGGGGTGGGCCTGCCCTGTGCTGGCTGGGCCACGGAGGCTGGGTTGTCTCCCAGGTTCCCCGGTGGCCGTGGTGCAGCGACCCTGCACTCTGGGGCCGCCCCCTGGCCTCTTCAGAGGATCTGGGGCCTGTTGGACACCCGGAGAGGGCAGCGCGTGTGGGTCAGGTGCCGTCCGATGGTTCCCCGAGGCACCCGTCCCCACCATCGTGACAGCACAGTCCCCCCACCCCCACCCCTAGGAGCTGCTACACGTAACGGTCTCTGTCCCGCGCCCGTGCTCCGAGGGCCAGTCGAGGCCAGGGGCTCTGCAGAGCTGAGGCTGGAGTACAGACCTTCTTTGTTGCACAGTGTGGGCTGCGCATTTGTCTTGGGCTACAAATCTGGTTTCAGCCGACTAAGACCTGTCCAGAGAAAGTGCCACAGAAAACTGCTTCTTTTCTCCCTGCTGTTTCAGGGGCAGCGCTGTTCGCAGATGTGACCAACCCCCTGCAAATCCGTGGCTGGACTCCTGCCTCCCCGTCCCCAGCATCCACAGGATGGTCTCCTCCTGAACACCCTAGAGCTTCCTCCCCAAACCAGCGTGCACAGGAGAGGCGCGTCACAGCCCCCGGACGCTCCCATCGAACACGACAGACGGTGTCGCACATCGGGAAGGATGTGGGGAGCGGCAGCTGGGCCGGGAAACGGCAGACACCTAGAGTCGCCATACGACCCAGCGAGTCCCCTCCCGGCCCACACCCAGGAGAAGTGAACGCACACCCACACAAAAACCTGGACACGAACGTTCACAGTGGCACTACTCATAGTAGCCGGAATGTGGACACATCGCAAGTGTCCACCGATACAGTGGACCGTTATCCAGTCATAACGAGGATACGCACCGCAGCGGATGAACCTGGATCCCCGGAGCTCAGTGGAAGGAGCCCGGAGTGAAAGGACAGGTATCCACGGTTCCGTGTGTGCGAGCGTCCATACCACAGACACAGAGAGTGGATTCGTGGTTTCCGGGGCTGGGCGGGGGATGGGGAGTGACAGCTGGGGGGTTCCTCTCCGGGTGATGGAATGTTCTGAAAGCCCCCAGACCGTGCACGTCACAGGGGTGGGGCTTCCTGTAAATGAGTTCCATCCGACGAAGCTGACGTAAGTTCTATCGTATTACGTGGAGCAGACCCTCGCTCGCAGACGCCGCACTTGCGAACTTCCCTCTTGCTCCAATGGGTCTGTGGTCCCCAAACCAGTGCCGGTGCCTCCGCCGCCCCTCGTGGACACGTTCGCTCCCCGCGGAGGCTGGGCGGGATGGCGCTTCTCCTCGGCGGAACCCAGACCGTATTCGAGTGTCCTTTTTGCTGTGCATTTAGTGTTCGTTTCTTGCATTTTTGTGGTTTCTGTTGGTGACTTCACTCTTCACAGTGGCTCGTGCACCGAGGGCTGCAGGGCTGTCCGGCGTCCGGAGCACCGGAAGGCTGTGGTACGGCTCACGAGAAGCTTGCGCACTCACGACGTACCAGGCCACTGTCTGTGAGTCCGATGCTGGTGAATCGGCGGTGCCCGGAAAGGTGCCCTTAAACAGAAGCACTGGCACAACAGGGTCGTGTACTGACCGGCTGAGGAAAATGTGACCAGAGGCTGGCACGAACCTAGCCCTCTGTGTCCCCTAGAACAGTGTCCCTGGCCACTTTGTAGAACGTAACTTCCACAA
Organism: Ursus arctos; assembly: GCF_023065955.2. NCBI lineage: Eukaryota > Metazoa > Chordata > Mammalia > Carnivora > Ursidae > Ursus > Ursus arctos. The sequence goes on along the minus strand of NW_026623008.1, from coordinate 1,847,635 downwards.
ATCATGGGGACTGGTTGTGTGTATAGATAAATGGGAAGGACCTGGGTTCTCGTTTAGTTTAAGGGGTCTTCAAATTTGGCCTGAGCTAAAGCGTGTGCACCCGACGGATGGCTCGGCACGCGGCAGCCGGCTCCCGAGGGAGGGGCCCAAGCCAGAAACCGGGAAGCCCGCTGAGGCTCCGAGAGTGCTGGGCGCTGTGCATTGAACTGGCAATGGCTGGGGTAAGAGGTCTCGAGGATGTTCAGGCTAAGAAGGCAGCGTCGAGACAGAGTGCGGGTCAGGTGTGCGTGTGCATGTCGGGGGCACTCTGGATACCGGGGCCCGTTTGGGGCTGTGGCTTTGCTCAGCGTGAGTAATAATTACCCAGCAGACAAAGAGCGAAAGCTGTTCTCCGGCCGGGCCGCCTGTGTGCCTCAGCTGATCGGCAAGCCTGCCTGCCTGCCCGGCTTCAGACTCCGTGAGCCTTGGCCAGTCTGTGTCCGGGCTTAGAGAAAACCTCGTCACGGCCAGCGGCATCCTGCTGCTAGCACTGGGCTACGCACGGGGTCGTGAGATGTCTTCCTTGGAAAACAAGACGATGGAGGGCATGAAGACCAAGGAACCATGTAAAGTGACGGAAACCCCACTTCCCTCTGAGTCTGGTGCACAGACCTCCAACCGCAAAAGCACCTGCGCCTTCCTTTCCTTGTGTTCATTCACGGGCAGGCATTCCTCGTCCCCGAGAAACTCACTCGGGGTGGGGGGGTCGGGACACGAGGGCAGTTACAGGCGTGGGTGATAAGCACAGGAAGCAGACAGCCGGCACCACGACGCGGCCGTGCCTCCGCCCGGGGGCAGCCCTCCTGTGCAGTGCTGCAGGAAAGACGGAGTCTGGGTAGAGACAGAAGCTGCCTCTGTTTGCCCCTGCCCTTTGCTCACCCAGTCGAGAGATGTGCGTGGAGGGGAGGGCACAAGATAAAACCCAGTAATAACAAGGAAAGAAACTAGAGGTACACAGACCTTGGCAGGATCAGACCAGACGCGGGATTCCCAAATGGCGCGCCATAATCCACGCACCCCAATTACACGACCATTCCAGACACCAGTGCGCCAGGCGTTGCTGGAAGAAGAAACACGTTCACGAGCTGGAGAAGATGGGAGAAGCGGAAGCACGAGGACACGCGGCACAGAATCCTCCCCGCCCGCCCCCGACGGCAGAGTCGACGCCGGGGTGCAGGAGGGAGCCGGAGCAGGAAAGCCCAGGAGGATGGTGTGCAGCCCTGGCCGGACTGGCGGGGGATGCGGGTCCTGGTCCTGGGGGTCAGTGCGCGCTGCTGGGAGCAGACACCTTGAAGCCAAAGGAAAGGCTCGCAGCAAAGCAGAAGTGAAACTGAGAAGAATGATGGTTTGCCCGAAAGTAACCACAGCAGCACGACGTTGCCCGTCATCTGCGGCCCCCAACGCTGCAGGACTCGTGGGGGGAGGAGGTTCCTTCGCCCCGGGTCCCAGGCAGGGCCCCCGACCTCAGTGGGTGGGACGGCGGTATCGTAAGAACAAGGGAAGCCCTCACGGGAACGCATCATCTCGCCCAGAAGAGCCTCTGCCCGGAGCTTCCAGCTGCCCCTCGAGACGTCAGACAGGAAGGGGCCGGGCCACGGCCGCCATCCCCGCACGCTTGTGATGACTCTGTGCACTGGTCGAAACAGAGACCAATTTCAGAGAATGAACCTCAGGGGAATGAAAATTTCGGTGCCTCACGCGGCCTGACCTCATCTCCGGGACCCAGTGGTCACATTTGGCTGGTGGCTCCCGCACCGGCCAGCGTAAATCTCGGCCACGTGCCTTCATCCTGGACGGCCCCTCTGCTCGGGGTTTGTGCCCTCAGGGAGGCTGGCCCGGGGCAGGGCGGAGTGGAGGGCACGGAGGCACCGAGGGCTGCGGAGGGAGCCGTCCCTTGCCGCTCAGGGTCCAACCCACAGCTGACTCGAAGCCACTTACTTAGGGGATGGCAGGAGACAGTCACTCAACACCCGTCTGGCCCCCGATGTTTGGCTCTCGGGGACCTTCCCTACTGGACCCGCCCTGTCTTCCAGCTCCTGGAGGCCCCCTGCTGCCGGGGATTCGGTGGGGGGGGGGTCTCTCGGTGATGCTTGGGAACCCCCTACCCAGTGCTGGCTGCTGGATTTCCTTCCTCCTCTGGACTCCCAAGCCCCGTTCTCCTGCTTCCTTCCCATTCTGGGGCGACCTTTCTCTGACTCCCTTCAGTTCCCCTGCTGCACCCCGGAGCCCAGTGCTGAGGGCAGGGGCCACCCCTGTGGACTTCAGTCTGATGTGAGAACCTGGTTCTCCTCCTTGATCCTTCCTGCCTCTCTGTCCTCCCATCACCTCCGATCAGCATCTTCTCACCACCGTGGACGGGGCTCCCTGAGCCCAGGACATCGAGCCACAAAGTGGCTGGACACCCCCCAGACCCCAGCACCCATGGCAGGGCGGTCCTGATGGGCAACAAAGCTTGTGAGCATAGATGGGACAGGCCGCCCCCACGGGAGAACCACTGTACAGACCACGGGTGGGGCAGGGATGGGTACAGGGTGTGGTGTGGGCAGCTGGGCTCATCACTCCCAGGTCCCCAACTGTTCCTTCCTTTCCTTATGCTTAAACATAGTGTACAAGCCGGCCCCACGCCTGAGCACCTCCTCCCCAGCGGCTGGAGTGAGCCCGGCTCTCCTCTCCGGCCCTGGCCCTGTGCTGGAAGCTTCCCTCCGCCCATCCGCTGGCACGTAAACCAAAAAGACAAAGGCTAAGTCAGCTTTTATGCATCCCTCTCGCCCTGATCCTCTTAGATTCCTGGAAGGCGAGGCTGTCGCTTGAACGGATGCCCACCTCTTCCCCCTGGAGCCCAGCATCCTGCATGAAGCAGAGGACCCACTATTGTCAGGCGATGGGGTGGGTTGGCTCCCTTCGCTGGGGGCTGTGCCTGCTGACAAATGCCGCCTCTGTGACCACAGTGACTTGAAGCACATCTTTTCCAGGAGGAAAGTGGGGCTCCCGTGTCCCTGCACGGGGTGGGGCTGGGTTCACCCTGACGGGGGCTTCACGCAAGAGCCTTCGTGCCACCGAGAGCCAGTCAGCTGGGCTAAGAACTGTCCCTCTGGCAGGCACCCCGCCCCCACCACTCGGGTGCTGCTCTTACCCGGGATGGAAGGGAGCGAGGCCCTTGGTCTGGGATTTGAGCAGACGCTTCAGACTGGTTTGGAGACGGCCCTCTGTCCTGGGGGCAGTCCTGAGCTCAGGACGGCAGGGGGCTGCCTGAGCCCTCCCCCCTGCTCCGGGCCTGGGAACACTGTCCCCCACACGGGAGGCCTTCCGGTGGGGCGTGGGGGAGTCATGCTTCAGTTACCCCCGTTTTCCCGGCTGGCTATCACCCTCGGGAGAGACAGGAACTCCTCCATCGAGGAGGGTTATTTACTCTTCCCTTGGGCTGCATGAGTGGTGTCTTCAGCCTACAGAATTTTGGAAGAATTTGGAGGAAAAAAGAGCCCGACGCCCAGAAAGCCAGACTAAACAAAGCGTGTAGTGGGCGAGCTGCGGCGTGCGGGCCTCGGGAGCCGGACGGTGCAGAGGGAGCGGAGGCAGCGTGGCTGCTCGCTCACAGGCGGGGCCCGGGCCGGCGCAGGCCCCGGGGAGGTGACAAGAAGGGGCCTTTTGTTCCTCCGGCACACGTGCAGGCTACCTTTAATCAGTGGGGGCTGCACACCTGCGTCAAAGGCTGCATCTTCCCATCCCCCATGGGGCTGACGCTCCTGGGGGTCAGAGCCGAGGGCACAAGGGCCGGCGAGGGATCTGGACACGGTGTCACCTGCATGAGCTCATCACAGAAAGTCCAGAGGCACTGCTGGCATGAGGAGCCTGGGGGACCCCTCTGACCTATGATCAAATTAGCCCACCCTTGTGTAAAGAGGGAAAACTGAGGGCAGAGGGCGCAAGCCCCCAAGCCAGCCCTCTGCCCGCAGCAGCCTGGTCTCTCCCACCTGCGTGTGCCCGTCCTCCCGCGTCAGCAGCTCCCATAAATGCAAAGACAGTCGGACACGGGACCTCTGACGGGGTCAGCCAGAGCTAGGGTCCTCAGGGGAGGCAGCTTTTTAAAGGCCAGTCCAGGCCTCACAGGCAGGAGAGCCCCTCGAATACACCAGGCAACATGGGGGTGCAGGGGGGAACAGGGATTCTCCCGGGTGGGGGGGGGGCTTCCCCAATGGTGGGCTGAGAGTTTTCCACATGCTCCCGCCTGGCACACTCCTGTGCACTAGCTTCTTAAAACAGGTGGGCTGGCTCTGTTCGTGGGTGCACGCCGGCCTGCCCACAATGGGGACCTGGCTGGCTCTGATTTGCTTGTGGGCATTCCTGCAGGACCACACGGTTCCAGTCTTTGTTAGTTCAGAACTCAACATGGCCCAACAAGGAGCGGCCAGGGGCCTGCCCATGTCCATGGGATCCTGCAGCCAAGCTGGGAGAGAAAAGCTCAGTTGTAGGGTAGAGGCTTCTGGAAATGCTCCCCAAACCAAGAAGAAGGCTAAGCACAGATGGGAACGGACAGAGGGATTTAACCTGTCACCTGCTTCCTCTGCATAGGAAAGCCCCTTGGGGAGGCTTCATGGAGAAAGCTCAGGGGACACACAGCCCTCTCCCCCCTGAGTCCGCCCCCACTCCACAGGACGGCTGAGCTGGGCTCCGCCCTGACCGGAAAGCTCTTTGCCCCTCACAACACTTCACCTGCTCGCCTAGACCTTGCTCGTCCTGTCCAGCTGCCTCCCTCAGCTGAGGACAGAGGCGGACACCCCTGCTCCAGAAGGAAACAGGGGAACAAATGGCCCAGCCGAGGCTCTTGTACCCAAATCCCATCCATGCACACACACACGCACTCGCCTTTTCAGTACCCGCTAGGAGCTGGGCTAGAGCTGTGTCCGTGCCCTACAGAGACCCCAGCCTCTGCAGGGCCAGAGGGAGCCAGCCCATTTCCAAGGGGTGACGCTCTCCAGGAGATGGTGAGAAACCCACTGGGGATGGAGAACGTCAGTGCCAGCTCCCCATCTCCCGGCAACCGCCGAGCATCCGGCACAAACAGCCATGCAGGATTCTTCCATAAATCCCGCTCAACAAGCTCTTAACAATGAAATACCCTACTATTAGCCGAGACAACCACTTACTCAAAACAAATACTAGTCTCGAGTTTAGCTAACGCGCAATCCCCTATGATCATCGGTTCCTGGCCTGGGCACTTCAATCTCTCTATTTATGAAACAAGAATGGAATTCTATTTAACGGCGTGGCGCCGGAGTTCACCGCCTCTGATGAGCTTGCATTCCAACTTTGCCCCCGGCGATCGGCTCCTTCCTATTACCGCCTCGTCCTGCTTCACAGATGGATGAATCACCACTCAGAGAGCAATACAACCTTTACCCACGTGTTATTATCAAAACCAGTGTCCATGGCGGTTTTCAAAGGTTTCATTCCGACACAGCGGATGGGCTTGGGATGGAGATGCAAATGTGGGTCCTGGTTACCATCATTTCATCCCCGCAATCCCGCTGGGGTGACACTGCATTTCTCAGGTGCAGAGAAAACCCTCCGGGCCGCCTGGTGTTCTGGCGGCTTCGCTGAGGCCCCTCCCTCCCAGACAAGACCCTTCCTTCCTTCTCTGGGGACCGTTCAAGAGCGTACGGTGTTCGTCCAAATGCCTGGGAGCCCTGGCCACGTGTCGGGCACGACGGGGGGTGTGGGGTCAGTAGGTTCCCGTCCCACCCTCGCGGGTGGGGCAGTTCTTGCGCAATGCTCTGCGTGGGCACGTCCCCTGTCCTGGTAATTAGCTGTGGACAGACAGTCAAACCGAGGTGGAGCCAAAGTCCAAGTTCATGAGACGCCCCTGTTTGGGGCAATTCCAGGAGGATGAGCAGGAAAGCCTCAATGTCGCCCCCGCAGAGCTCACCACACCTCTCAGCCGCCGGGGACCCACGGAGGCCATTTCGAAAGCATTCTAGGGGGTCAGTTTTTCCGTCGCTTGGTTGTGGGCTTGGACCCTCCCCCCACCAACGTGCTGGTAGCGGATGTTCAGCCTGGGCCCCGTCTCTGCCTCTGCACCAGCCCCCCGAGTCCTGTCTCCTGGGCACACCCCAGCCCCAAGGGAGCCTGCAGGGTTTCCCTGACATCTGCTTCAGCCTTCCTTTGGGGGGGGGCGGGCATAATGTTTTTCCTTTCCTTTCCCCTCCCCGACACCCCCAATGCCTTATCTGCCACCAGACAGTGCGGTCAAGGGCAAAGGTTACGTGTGTGCTACTTGCCAAGAGAGCTCTTGTCAACACGCGGGGCGGCAGGGAGAGGGGCACTGGGGCAGCACGGCTCACTCGAGTGCTGTTTATCTCTTCGTGCTCTGTCTCTCCGTAGGTGGGGCCCCGGCAAGGATCAAAGCCTCCCTGGATGGAGCCGGACGCTCCGTTGATTCACAGGGGCTAAAAATGAACAGGTTTGGGAAGGTCGTGCACCCTCCCCACTGCGTTATCACCTTCCTGCTCCCTGTCATCTGGCCCCGGCTCGTAATAATGCGAGTGTTGAGTAACAGGCTTGGGGCTCGCCACGGAAGATTCCTTCTGGTGATGCCATCAGACAAAACAACTCAACATGTTTTCCCCTCAATAAATTCATCACGTACGGAAGGTCATTAGCACGACCTTGCAAGGCAAGCACCCTGCCAAGGCCTCTCTGGCCCAAAGACTCTGGCCCCTAAAACGGCCTTTCTGAAATGATCGTGAGCCTTCCCCCTGGGCTTCCCCTGCCATGTCCAGCTCCGGTGGGCTGCAGGGGCATCTTGGAGGGGTCAGGCCCCACGGGAAGCCCTGTGGGAATGTGCCCACTGTGGGGTGGGACAGACAGGCCCAGTACGAATGCCTGGACCTTCCCGACGGACGTCGCGAACAACGGGGGGCTTCTGTCTCCTTCCCGTGGAGAAGATGCCTGGAGAGCAGCCATGGGACCCAGACTTGTCCTCCATGTACTAAGCAATTGTCTCAACCTAGACGCAGGCTCAGCTGCAGGACTCCATACGAATGGAAGAGAGCGCTGACCACAGCCCGGGAGCTCCTCCCAGGAGGTCTGGACCCTGAGAATCTGCATTCCTAACAAGTTCCCAGATGATGCTGAGACTGGCTACCTTTGCCTGTCACACACACACGACACCCGTCTGGTGCGTTTAGCATTCAGAACTCATTTAAAACAGGCGCTGTTTCCGTCAACGGGCCACAGGCTGGGGAGGTCTGCACGACATGAGGCCCGTGGAGGTTCCGGGCCCAGAAGGCCCGTGGACCCCGGGGCCCGCCCTCTGCTGTTCCGGCTGCTGGGATAACAAAAATGTTTCCTGAGCGTCCTACGAGGCCGGGTGCACTCTGGGCTAGCTCCTTGTGCCCTGACTCCTAATTCTCGGAAAGCCGCATCGCTGCCTGTACCGCTAGGGCCCGGGACCCTGCCGCCCCTGTGCCTCCGTGGTGTTCCTCCCGCGCACCTCCCGGGGGCTGAGGACGAGGCGGTCTCTCCCAGGCCCTTCAGTCAGGCGGCCAGCCGCCCTCTCACACCGCAGGACGGTTAATAAGGCCCCGATGAATGATGGGGATGGATTTCTGCATCACTAATTTCCGTAACTATCGCTCTTTGAAAGACAGCTCGGGTCCCCGGTGCTCCCGGCCCTTCCCAGACAGAGCCGTATTATGTGCCCAGGTTCAGGCGCGTATCCCGTTTCACGCATCGAATAGGGCCTGCCTCGGAAAATTTTGCGATATTTTGCGATCCGCAGCCCCCGTCTTGAGTTTCTTCCTCTGCCGGGAGGCCTCCTAGAGCCCCCTCTTCCCCGGTGAAGGGGAAGATGCTCTTCCGCCAGCACCCGGCAGGCTCGGGCCCAGAGGTCATCAGCAGGCAAAGGGGTGGGAGCCACACGTCTGCTTCGCCACAGTTGCCCGGCACTGTCCCGAGCACGGCCCTCTGTCCTCATATCATAGAGCTGGCCAGACTCAGCTGGATTTGGGCTCAGAAGTGGTGTGAAGCGTGGCAGGGAGAGACCCTTGAGCACCTTTGGGAATGCCGGGGTTCTGGCTGTCTGTGTCCCACCCCGCTCTGTGGGGCTTGGGAAGCTCTGTCCCCTGTGTGCCTTGGTCTCCACATCAGTGCCATGGGGATGCTAAGACCCTCTCCGTTGCCAGGCCATGGGAAGGTGGAAGGAGCTAACACTTCAGGAAGCTCAGAGTTAAGCTGGGTGGCCGGGCATGACCTTTTATTTGCTTCCATTTTCTACTCCCTGCACAGGGGCCCGGCACCCTGCTCAGTATTATCGGGATGCTGACTGTGGGCCGGGCTGCGGATGCCGGCACAGGCTTGCCTGGCTCCAACCCCCCAGCCCCGGTGCGGCGTGGGCCACGGTGCAGCGTGGGCCCCAGTGTGTGGCAGGAAGGCGTATCCAGTTCAGGAAGCACCCGACAGAGGGACAGCAGGGGCCAGAGGTCCAGGCTGTGTGTAGGGGAGACACGCTGCAGTTCACAACGGTGAACTTGGGCTTCAGCTCCTGCCAGGCACCCGCGTGGCCAGGAACGCAGGCATTAGCCATCTTAACTGCCACGTGGTAGGTGTCCCGTCTTACAGGTGCCTCACATGGGGCCCCAGAGCCACGTAGCTGGGCCGGGTCTCCTGCAGGGTCTGTCATCACGGCCGGGCCCTCAGACTGTGGCAGCATCAGGACTCCCCGGGGGCTCGTTCACCTGCAACCCCCAGCTGACACCCTGCCCCCACACATAGAGTGCTTGGCACGTTCCGCGCATACCCCTGGGTCCTGCGGCAAGGGGCCTGGGACCACACTCCTGTAGCCCTGACCCTCCCCATCTGTGATCCCGGGTTCACGTGCCCTTCCTGGGACCGCACAGGCAGCCTCCCCTCCCCTTTGGGGGTTATTCCATACAAGGTCTGCAGTGAGTGCCCAGAGCATGAGGAAGGAGGCAGGGTCCCAGACTCAGCTCCAGCCCCCTCCGCTGCAGGGATGGGGGTCACCGCCAGGGACCCAGACAGCGGCCCAGCTGCACACTCTGCCCCAAGGCCCCCTAAGGAGGTGGCCCAGAGATCGCATGCCGTGCTCCCACATCAGGGCCTCCCCACTTTGGGAATTCCAAAGCCTCCCAAACCCCTAATGCTGGGAGAGAACACCTGCCTTTCCTCTGATGGTGTCGGCGGAGGAGGGGTGTCCAACCTGCTCCCCCCCACCGGCCCTTCCCAGGACATGTGCTGGGGACAGGGAGGCTGGAGGGCAGACGGTGCTTCTCTGACCCTGACGCCTGGCTCCAGGCCGGGGGTCTCCCACCTGCACTGTGAAGGCTCGCAGGTTAAACTCCTTGCAGCACAAGCAGCAGCAGGATGCAGGGGCGGAGGTGGAGGGCAGCACCGTCCCACCACCGTCCCACCACCGCCCCTGGCTGAGCTCTGGGCCCTGGTGCCTGCTCTGGCCAGGGCTGAGAGGGGGACCTGCATGCTCACCCTTGACGGGTGTCACCTTGACTTCCCCAGTGAAGATCCTGGGGACCCCCAGAGGGTAGGCTTTCCTGCCAACAGGGGTAGAAGAGCCTGGAGGATGCTTTCTTCTGGAAGCCAGCAAGGTGAAGACCAGAAGAAAGAGAAGAAAGGGGGTCCCGGCTGTGCCCTGCCCTTGACCCAGCACCTCACACTGCAGAGGACGTCTGGGGCCTGCCTGGAGCTGACCCCTGGGTCTCTGCTCCCCTGCCCATGCATGGGGCTGGGTGTGAGGGTCACAGGTCAGCACTCAGCAGCCAGGGCCTGAAATGCTGGGAAGTCTCATTCTCCTTGAGGCTGGGACAGACTGGTTCCTCAGGGACGCAGGCCGTTGGGTACCCAGACTGAACACCCGAGGTCTTCGGGGCAGCCCCCTCCGGCTGAGAAGCTTTGCCAGCTCGCTGTGTAGCTTGCACAGGCCTGAGCAGAGCAGCGGCGAGTGCCAGGTCTTTCCCCCAGACAGCACGTGAGCGGGCAGGCCCCTTTCCCCTCGTGTCTCTGCTTCCCTCTTTGGAGAAAGGCCCTGAGACTGTGCAGCGTGCAGCACACAGAAGCCTGTGGGTTCGGGAGCGGGTCCGGCAGCCGTCCCAGCATTGCTGGTGTGGGAGGTGAAAGCATGCTCTCGGGAACCCCAGTCTCCTGTGCGGGGTGCAATGCTCAGAACCCTCGGCCAGGGTAGCTGCCACTTGGGATGGTCCGGCAGCCCCCGCGCTCTCCCCTCCCAGCCACAGGGGAGCCCGTTGACCTCCTCGGACACCCAGAGGGCTCAGCTGGACAGGGTGGGCCAGGAAGCCCACCGAGAGGAGGGAGGGGACGCAGCCGAGGCTGACCTTCAGGGAGGCTTGGGAGTCACCCGCCCCGGTTCTCCTCCTTCGGGGACACCATGGGGCCCACGGGTGGGGTGGGCTCGCTCGTCCTCTGGGTGAACAGCACCTGCGCCCCCTCCCCCTGGATCCCTTTACCGACATGTGCTTTTTATCCCTCACAAGACTTCGGGTATTTTTGGGGTCTGTATCGGCTTGATTCGATGCGTGGGACACTTGGAGGGGGTATTCATTCCCTGCAGGGACCCCGGCCAGCGCTCCAGTGCCCACAGATGGCAGGGAGAGCCCGAGCTGGTGGGAGGCGGGAGAGGAGAATGCTGACTTCATTGCTTCAAAAGTCCTGTAATTGACTTTTTTAAAAATGACATTAGCATTTAAATAGTCCCATCGTTATGAGGGTGAAGGTTCACTGGGATATGATCAATTTATTGAGCTCTTCAAATGTTCTTTTGATATTTAGTTTTTGTTGTCTCCCGCCGCAGGGGGTCTCAGCCCGGCTCTCTGATTAGGCTCCGTGGTCTGAACAGAGAAGCCTCTTCCTGGAGAAAGCCTGCCTGCCTGTGGGTGCTGCAGGCAGACCGCCCCCCGTGTCCGTGCGGCCCCCCACCCTCGCCTGAGCAGGGGCCCGCTGCCCCAGGGAGCCCTGGGCTCAGGCAGGCCGTGACCACAGCTGACGCGGACACGGGGCGGTGGGTGGAGGCCAGGACCCGGGCAGCCGTGTCAGTCCCATCTCAGGGGCCACAGACCTGCTTGCGCCCAGGACCAGCCCCCAAACGGGGAGAAACTTCTGTCTGAGCTTTGCAAGCAGGGACGAGACAGCAGCTGCAGTGGGGTCGCAATGCGGCCTGGGAACGTTTTACAGAATTACAGGGATCAGGTGAAAATGTAAAATGACCTAAAAGAGAGCCTGTGGAACAATGGGGTGAGGCAGGAGGGCGAGCTGCTTTCCCAGCGACACCTGGACAGGTAATAAGAACGTCCAGGTGGCCAACGGGAGGGGAGAGGCACTTGCCCTGTGAGGGGCCGGGGCAGAGGGATGGGGTGCCCCCAGCCACACTTGGCTTGAAGGCTGAAGTTCACACACCCCACATCTGCCCAGGTCCCCGGAGTGTGCCCAGTGGGCTCTGAAAACCTCACCAAGGGCCGGGGGAGAGATTCCTGCTGGGAATCTCTGTGGAGCTGGGACCACAGAGGGCCAGCTTGCCTCTGTCCTGGGCTGTCCCCGGCAGCCTTGAACACCCCCGGCCTCCAGCTCTGCAATCAAAACTCCACTGGCTGGAGGGACCAGCCTGCCTCACCTCCCACAGCTCACCATCTACCCCTGAGCACATCACTCTGGGGGTCCCAGCCGGGGAAGGGGCCAGAGTGGCGAGGTTCACACGCCCCCCAGGTGACCGAGCCTAGAGGCCTCCGTCACAGCCGTGCACTGGACTGCACGCCCCAGGCTCCAGCTCCGGTCCTTCCTTGCTCTGCCCCTGGCCCGGCCAGGTCACTTTGCCTTTCTGCGGCTCTGTTGTGCGGGCTCGGGTGTGCTCTTGAAGTTGCCTGGATGAAAGGCGTTTTTGAGAAGCCAAACAGAGACCCACAGCCCAGGGTTGCGACCCTCTCTCCCTGGCCTGGGATGAGCCGTCTGATTTCCCATCATAAGGTTATACATTCTGTCTGTAGACCATCTGTGTGTATGGAGACCACATCCCCGTTCCGTCAGGGCGAGGGGCTCTCCGTGGGACCCACACTGTGCACAGAACTAGGCGTTCGTCCTGCTCACCTGATGCCAGACGAGGAAAGGGACCTACTCACCCACCAAGTGTGGGACGACACACACTACTTTCGGGAGTCCCAGCAGACTGTCCATGGTGCACTGGGGGGCGTTCTCTCAGGCTGGGTCATGCCCCCCACACACTGTGGCTGCTGGGCCCTCCATAAGTTAATTCTCATCAACTCTCAGCCAACGACGCTGAGCCCACGTGCCTGGGAGATGCATCCAGTGCTGTTAGCAATCTGAACAGCTGGGTTGTATGAGGACACGGTTTCGTGAGCCCAGGGCCTCGTTCTGGTCTGGCCCAGAGGTCAGCACATTCCCCAGATTTAAGGGCAGGTCCCGGCCGCTCAGAGGCGACCCACAAATGTGGAACTTGTCTAATAACTTCCTCAGAAGGTGGAAGGTCTCCCGAGATCCTCTCTCCAGAACACAGTCTAGAACTTCAGGGAAGGCTCGGGTTACGGGGAGTGCCAGGTTGGGTCATTAAGGTAATAGTTTCCTCCCCCACCACCTGTCCCTCCTGCTCTGTCCTGCTGGTGAAGGACCTCTGTGCCCCCCACCCCTCGGGAATGGAGCCCCCCCTCCAGGAGCCCCGGGGACCCCAGGGCTGCCCACACAGCTTGTCTGCCTGCCGAGACCCACGCGGAGGGCTGGCATCCACTTGTCAGGTCAAGAAAGTCAGACGGACACTCGAGGGCATAACTGTCCCCACAGCGAGTCACTAGAAGGATAAACAAATTACCGCAGAGGAAGAAAAAAAATATCGTGCATTTGCCCCCAGGTGGAAAACTGACATTTTAGACACCAAGATACATGCACAAAAAACAAAAACCGTGCCCCCTCCAAAGTACTTAAAGATGTTTATTAAATCTGATGTTTGAATACACACAGGCAGTTTTGAACCCGGGGAGGAAAAGCTTCCTCCCGAAGCTGGGACGTGCAAAGGAAAACCATGAAGATAGAGTTTTGCAGCCCTGCCTACCAGACGCCTGGAAAACCTCCGGTGCCCGTCCATTCTGCCCCCGCTGGCCCCCCTGCCACCATCGGGAGAGCCCCGAGGACACCCCAACCCTGCTCTCAACACCACACTGGGACAGCACAAGGGAGAGCCGGCCCTGGGAAGGCGTGCCCCCTCTGTTTCCGGAGCTTTCTGGAATGCTTTTGCTCTAGACAGAATGCCAGGCCACTGGGAAATAATTTCATCATTTTGGCTGGATCTTCGATTGCTTTTCTACGAACACTGACTTAATAGGAGAATGTCCATCCCCCTGCCTCCACGAGAGTCCCTTCCCCAGGTATGCACTGCCACTTAAATGCTTTAAAACTGCTCACGCTTCAAGAACCACACGGTTTATATTAAGTCAGACGGGAGCTGGAAAGGCTTGACTCGATTTTAAAGGTTCCCAAAAGGCAGATAATATCTGGGGAACCTGGGGCGTTTGACGCTGGTTTGCAAAGGCTTTTAGGCTCCCTGGGTGCTCTGGAGGAAAGACGTGTGTCCCCCAAGCAGGCAATAGAGGGCGCCTTCGCCCCAGCCTCTGGGCAGCCTGGTGGCAGCCCCTGCCCGGGCCAGGGCCGCAGGACGCGAACTGACCAGCAGCTGGGTTCCCTCCAGGCTGCCGGCCACCTGCCCCGCGGAGCCAGCCCACGACCACCAGCCGGGCCGGTGAGCTTTGCGTCTCAAGATGCTCCTGCATCTACCAAGCCGGAGACGGGGTCCCACCCCCCGTAACTTGAGGGGCACGCCTCCCGCTGCCCCGCCAAGTCTCCTGCAGATAATCGGTTGATGGCCTTCCACATTCAGGGCTTTGCTGGAAGGTTCTGGAGGAAATAGGCGACACGCTTGTGCTCCTACCCCAGAACAGCGAGGCTGCCCGGCCTCACGGCATCCTGCCAGAACCCTCTGCTCCCTCACCCTCTGTCCACAGGTGTCTGCCCAGGACTTCAGGGCCCCTTGCTTCAAGGGCAAGCATTCCTCCAAGATACAGTGTCGGCAGAAACAGTAAAACCAAACCCACACGCGCCAACGACCTGGTCTCATGGAGTTCCGCTGGTTCTCTGCTGGGGAGTGCTCCAGAGCCCTTGGCGGTGCCCATGGAAAGGCGACAACACTAAGGGACATGCAGGGGAGAAAGGGAAGTCAGAGCTGTGGAACCTCCCTGCTCTGACGGCCACCCTCTCCTGGGCCTTCGGGGGGAAGGCTCCCTTGGTCCCCGAACACCCGGCCCTGTGGCCTCCGCCCCCCATGTGCTTCAGGGGAGAACACGAGCACCCCCCCCCCCCCCAGGAAGGGGCTCAGCCCAGGTTTACGGGGGATGACACACACTGCGATGGAACAGTGAGGACCGACAGGAACGATCAAGGGGACTGGCCGGCTCCAGTCTGCATGTGTTTTCCAGAAGCAAGACTGGGGTCCAGGGGATCTCGGTGGCCTTGGCCACTCCCAAGCTTCTTGGCTACTCAGTCCTAAGCCCTCCTCTGTCTTAGCAGAAGTGGCCTTCCTTCTGTGGGTTGACTCTTGAGCAGCCCGTGAGCAGGAGGGCCACTGAGACCCTCAGCCTACAGGTTGGTGGCAGGGGCAGGTGGAGGAAGGGGCTCCTTAAACCAGAGGCCCCTGGCGGAGCTGGCCTCTTCTCCCAAGGTATCCCAGGGCCCAGACTACTGGGGGCGGCCAGTCAGCAGCCCCCGCGTTAGAGGAGGGGGCAAGGTCTCTGGGTCAAGGACAAGCGGCAGCTGAGCAAGGAGCTGGGAGCCTCCTCCTGGCTCCCAGACAGCTCCTGAGCTGACCCAGCCAGCCTGCGTTTCCAGGGTGAGTGCCAGAGCCTGGCACTTACCGACCTCTCCACGGAGATGTCTGCGTGCCAAAGCCAGCCCCAAGCACATTCCTCTTCTAGAACATTCTGAGAACTCACGAATCAGGCCTGTTTATAGGTAGGCGGGTGGAGCCAAGTTGGATGCCAGTTTCAGATGCTTTTCATTTGCAAGTCCAAAGGGGCTTCCTCGGTAAAGTTGGGGGCTGGTGGCTGTACCCCGGGGCTGGACCGGGGACCGGGACAGAATGCAGGGTTGACGGGTGCATGAGAGAACCCCGCAGCTTAAGCAGGGCTCTTGGGTCTCCTCTGACAGGCTGTGGCCCCACAGAAGGCACAAGCCCTGGGAAGCCCCGACCTGAGTCCCGAGGGGCCTTTGGGACCGCCGGGAAACGTTCTGCTTCAGAATGTGCTCCAGGACCGCCTTCCCGAGGCGTCCATCCCATCGTCCTCCTGGCTTCGGCACCCGTTCGGAAAATACCTGCCAAACCCCCACTACGTGTGGAGCCGTGCTCTGGGGGCCAAGAATCCGTGTGAGAGACAGGTCCTGCCATCATGGGGCCCATGTCAGGATTGCTAGGCCCTTGGGGGTCCTTGCTGTTGCCCACCGACCCCAGGGCTTGTGGCCGACGGCCACAGCCCGAGGTACCACTGTCTACACCAGCCGGCCCTTCCTGCTGGGGGCCATGCCCACAGGTGTGTCCTTGGTGGAGGCGATGGGGAGCCAGCCGCCCAGAAGAGCAAGACGCACAGTGAAGGAACATCTGGGCACTTCGCAGCATCGTTCCTGAGGCCCAGATTCGCTGACGCGCCACGACCCCCGCCCCTGCCAGCCGGTGCCCTGGGCTCTCCTGCGGCATCTCACTCCACCTGCACAGCAGCCGTGGGGCTGACAGCATTGCGCCCACTCGCAGATGAGGCCAGGGACCTGCCCAGACGAGGTTGCCCAGAGTGAAGTTCGCTGCGGCCACGCGGCCTGCCCGGAGCCAGCCTCCCTCCTCTGCTCTCTGAGGCCTGGAGGCCCTGGAGCCTGACTTGGGAAGAAAGCACCAGGGGGGCTGCAATCCAAGCCTTCGGGGGTCCTTGCTGTTTCTGACAGGCCTCCCCAGGCCCCCTCTGCGTCCCCGAGCAGATTCGCCCTCACTCCCTGCTTGCCGAGGGGACCTGGCCCTGACTTCCTGTGGCCCTGCGTCCCACCTATCCAGGAATGGGTCTTGCCCAAGGTTTCCTTTTATTGGTGTGTTTTCCCCAAAGCTAAGTACCTCTTTTCAGACCTCAGAGGAGCTTTCGGCGGGTGCCGCCGTGTTTCTTGAAGCCACCCAGAGGCCCTGGTGGCAGTCAGGGTGACAGGTGGGGCCCTCCCAGCAGCCTGCAGCCCTGACACACATGGGGATGATGGGAGCCCGAGGTCTGAAGGTGGACACTCCCTGCTGTAGGGCTGGACGCTGCGGCGAGGGCGGGGAAGACAGAACACCACGACCTCCGACCTCCGTGTGCGAGAGACAGGCCTGGAGCTGAGAAGCCCTGGCCGGGGGACAGGGAGCCTTGTGTGCTGAGTGACAGCCCAGAGAATGCCACCGGTCCGGCCAGCTGTCTGGGAAGCTACCCCATGGCCTAGACCTCCACGACCACCATGACCACCACGCGGAAGCTGCAAGGCAAGGCCCCGGGGCAATGTCCCCGAGAGGCTGGGCGTGAGGAGCGGAGGCCATGCCGCGTCGGTGCTGTGGCCACGGGTGTGACCACGCAGAACTCACACGTGCACCACCCTCGATCACTCAGGTACACAGGCCACACACCCCCAGGATGGTGCCCCCCGAGCGTCTGTCTGTCTGCGCTCGCGAGCGTCTGTCCCCGGAACCTGTGCGCGTACCCTCACGCACAAGCAGCGGAGACGCGTGATTGGGATTTTCTCATTTAAGCGATTTTGGTTTTCTTCCCCCGATTGTTTCATAAAGAACACACACTATTATATGAGTGGAGGGTAATCAATGTTTGCTTGAGGAGACTTGGGATTCCAGGGGGTTCTGTCCTAACCCGGCTCGTGCTCTCCTGGAGACAGGATGGGAAGGCGGCGGGTGGCAGAGGGTGGGAGGCCACCTGCCGATGCTGCACTGGCTGGCCTTCTGGGCGACGTTGCTCAGGGATGTGCTGGGCTTCCCTGGCACCTCCCCTCGCGGCCCCCATGCTGGACCTTAGCTCCAGGCTGTACATGGGCCCCTGGGCAGAGCCCCTTGGTCCCTTCCTTCCCCCCTTTCCCTGCCTCCCTCCCTCTGCGGCCCCGCGGTGGTACCCACCCTCCCCAGGCCCCAACAGGAGTATGCGGCTCCCGGGACAGCGGCCCCTCCCCTGCCATCTCTCTCCCTAGGCGGGAAGGGCTCAGTCTCTGTCTCAGAAGTTCTCACTCATGTCGCTTTCCCTCCAGCTGGCCAGAGTGGGACAGAGCCCTGAACCAGAGGTCAGGCCAGCGTAGCAGGAGGCCAGCCCTCTGGCCAGTCGTGTGAGGCTGCTGTGCAGGGCAGCTCCCGTGGGCAAGGCCCTCCGAGTGTCTTTAAGGATCAGAAATGAGCTCATGCACCCCCAGATCCAGCTGTGTCCTGGGCCTGGCCGTGGGCGGCACCTCCTTGCTCTGTTTGCCCTGCCTCTGCCTGCTGAGGCCCGTGCCCTGCCCTTGGGCCAAGCGGGCCAGCGGAGCCCTGCCTCACTCTGCTGAGAAGCCCCTGGCCCTTCTGGGCAGACAGGAGGGGCTGAGGGCCCTGGTGATCTTCTGCCCTTTGGTAGGAGGAGGTCCCATGACATGCCCCGAGCTCTAGGGACCCGGAACTGTTCTGGAGGCCGTTGGGCGAGGTTTCCACACTTGCTTTCTTTGCAAAGGCTGCACAGAGGGATTGTGGAGCAGGCCAGCCGCTGGCGCCCTGACCGTTCAACAGGGCAGTGGTGACTGATAGCACGCCGTGTGCCCGGCCCTCTGGAGGATCGAGACGCAGGCAGCGTCTCTCCAAGCCCCACCGCAGCTCCACACCCCGGGGCAGGAAGAACTGGGGGGGCTTGAACAATGACTCCCCAGGGGCTTCGGGGAGCCTGGCTGCAGTGAGGGGCGACACTGGCGGCTGTGCTCTGTTACACCAGCATTTCTCCTCCGCATCTCTGTTCTCAGCCCAGCAGAGGTTTTCGGAGTTCTCACGCATACCCCGGAACGCGCCATCAGACCATCGGTCCGCGCCGTTGGGAAAGCTCTCCGCAGTCAGTTTTCAACGGGTCAGGAGGATTCAGACGTTAAGGACAGGGGCCTGGCATGGAGATGCCCCAGGTGATGGCGGCCACACGCTCCACAGCCAGTCCGTCGGTCGTCACTGCGCATCCTGGCTCCTGGCTCGCTGGGGTGCCCGGGGCCCCCGAGGCCCGAGGGCTGGTGCTTCACTGCCAGCATGGGGGCACCCTGGTGGCATGCTGCATTTGCCGACCAGAGGGTTTTACCTGGCGGCTGGCCCCAGGGGCAGGGCCAGGCCATCCCAGGGAAAGGACACCATGGGAGACAATCCCCAGGAGGAGCTGCGGTGTCGGGAGAGTCCTTGAGGCCTCAGAGGGTTCTCTCCACCACAGGCAGGGCAGGTTGAGAACCGGGTGAGCCCCGGGAGAGCAGGGCACCTGGATGGGGTGGGGGAAATGCCATGATGACAGGGGAGCCTCTGGTATGGGAGCTGGCCAAGTGCCCAGACACTCGGTTCCTGTGTTCCCAAGACTCTGTGTCCCCAAACCGCTACTCCGGCCACTCTCCTTTCAGGAGTAGAGGGCTCCCCAGCTTGCCGGCATAACCGCTCACATCCGGCTCCCAGGACAGCGCATTACTGTCGTAGGAGGGCGTGCACATGCGTGCGTGCGTGTCCGTGTGTGTGTGTGAAGGGATGGGGAGCGAACTGGGACCCAGCCCCCTTTCTGGGGTACCTCGGGGATTCATCCGGGGCCCGTGCCCCGTGTCACCTAGGCCGCGATGTTTGGCATGCGCTGACCCCGAGCCTGGCCACACCCCCAAGGCCATCAGCAGATTCATAGCCTAAACCCATTCTTTTCTCCCCAAGAAGGAAGGGTTGGGCCAGCAGGGGGCTCCCCTTCATCTCACTCCTCCTCTGTGTGCAGGCGCCTGGGGGCCTGCATCAGGAGACTCCTTGGGAAGTACCGGGGTGGGGGGGGTTGGGGGGGGAGGGACCCAGGCAGTCAGCACTCCTGAGGGTCCACACAACGTGCCCGTTGGCCCCCCAGCTGCCTTTAAGCAAGGCGTGTCAGTGCACCCGCGCGGACAGCGTAGCCCATGGTGCTTGGCGACGCCCCCAGGTGGCATCTGGCCCGGAGGCAGAACTCCGTTCCGACATTTCGGTGGGTCCGATGGCTTGCAGACACATCCATTTGCCCCCCACCACCCCAGCGGTCCCCTCCTGCAGCCCCGTCCCAGCCTGGTTCCTGTCTGTCTGCTGGTCATCGTGCACAGTGACCACAGAGCAGGTGACAAATGACTGGTGTCAAGTCCTGTCATGCCAACGGGGTCCTAAGGGAAATGGGAGAGGCTCTCAAAACGGCTTTATTACCAACCTGTGGCCACAGAGATGATCAATCAAACTGATTGGTGATGGCAAACACCCGGAGACGAGAGGCAGACGCCAGCCCCAGGGGCCGAGGGTCAGGGACGGGGGCGGAGGCATCCGGGAGAGGACGGCGTGTTAAATGCTGAACTTGACTGCAGCCCAGGCACCGTTCGTGTGCACGCTCTCCCGCCTTGGCTGAGGCTGGCCTCAGGGGCCCTGGCGAGGCCCCCCACCCTGGGATGGGAAGTGCCAGATCGGCTGGGCGGAGGGCCGTGCGGGAAGGGGGCTGCTTCCTCTGCCAGGGAGAAATGAGAACCTGGGGTCTTTCAGGAAACAGGGACTCCGTCTGCTGCGGCTTTGTCTGCAGCCCCAAGCGGGCGGCGGAGAAGGGAGCCGGCCCGGCGGACGCGGCCCGGCAGCTTCTCTGGGACCCGAGCCCCGACTTTCCCGGAGGCCAGAGACGGCAGACGGCTCCCCGCTCGCGCTGTCCAGGGCAGGATGAATCAGACCTTTCTTGGGGAAGTGCCTCCCGCACAAGGACGTTTTAGTCAGACATAATTGCAAGGAAAAATAAACCTGCCTTAACAGAAAACAGCTTTCCAGTTGTTTTTTCCCGGCCTTGAAGCCCTTTCAACTCCAGGTTTTGGCAAGTCATGCCTGTGGGTAATTGTCAACACAGTGCTGTGTCCAGAGACCAAAGCCAGCGGCACGGAAGTGGCACCCGCAGCGTGAGAGGGACCCGGGACAGGGCCCTGCAGGCATGCGTACGCGCTCGTGTGCGCACAGCCTCGGCGGGCACGCCGACCACAGGTAGGAGGGAACTTTGTCTTGGCCATGGTGCAGATGGCTGGGCAGCACCTCGGGGGCTCTGAGTCTCGCGGGGAGCGGCCGGAAGCCCGGCACAGCCACAGGGGATCTCCTGGTCTGGGGCAACCCCCTCCCACCCTCTGGGCTCGCCTCCCGATTCTCTTGTCGCCCCCAGAGAAGGTCACCCAGAGTGCTAGGAAGGCCCTGTGGAGCCCTGGCAGCGTCCTTTCCCCAGGGGCCCGATGGCCTTCTCGATGGCACTGCCACGTGGGCAGGGCTGGCACCGGCACGGGGTCTGACAGCCGTGCCCCAAACTGCCCCCCGAACGAGGGTCCCTGCCTGGAGCAGAACCGGGCAACTCTGGGCCCATGCGGTCATGATCGCGCCTGCTAGTCTGTAGCCGCTCCTTGGACGGGCCCAGCCAGGCCCACCTCCTCCTCCTCCCTCAGACTCTGTGTTTCTTTGGGGGACCAGCCACAGGACCGTAGCGGTGAGCAGGGGGCCGGCGACAGGCAGCTGTGGCAGGGGCTCGGGCTGGGGTCTGCCGGGCCCCGAGGACGGGACGCCCCCCACCTCGTCCTTGCCGACGTCCCGTCGTTTGCGTGCGGGAACCTGTTACCAGGCCTGTCAAGCCCACGGCTGACGGGCGGATGTTACTCACTTGGCTGGGTTCTGGAAGACTCGGGCTCGTTTGCCAGGCAAAATTAATGAGAAAAGAAAGACGTAAACGAGATAGTAATTTATGACTTCCACTGGGCCACTCTCCCCGCTCCCTGCGCACGGCGGTCCATTTCATTTGAAATAACGCTCCTCCTGTGGAGAACCGGGCCAGGCCGCCGAGGTGCCCCCGCGTCCCCAGCCACGATGCGCGGGTCCCGCTCTGCCGTCCGCACGGGGCGAACCCGCGAGGTCCCTGGCATTTGGAGCACCGGTTCCCAGCTCAGGCCCCGAGGAGCAGACCTACGGCGTTCTCGTGACTGCTGCTCCGTTGGCCCCGCGGCTGGCTTCCCGGGGACCCGCCACCCAGGCCGCGATGCGCCTTTTCTCTCCCGGCCCTCACCGCCACCAACCCCCAAAAACACAAAGGAGAAGAACGTAATGGGGAAGCCAGCAATGCGGCAGCAAAATAACCCTTTCCTAATGGCTACCAAACTTGCCGAGTGTCAGCTAGTTACTTTGTGCAGAGTCTGTAATCATCACGCGGCTCAGAGACAAGGCCTCTCTCCGGCAGGAGCCGACGTGACAAGGCCCGCAAGGCAGGTGTTACTGTAATTAGCTATTGTTTGACTATCAAAAGTCAGGGCTGATTAAAGCCACTAAGCACAAGTGCACTATTTTATTTCAAAGAATATTATGAACTGCACGCTGGGTCCTTTCAGAGAGGACCTTCCTTCCGCAGCCGGCTAAGAGCCCATGCCAGCAGTAATCAAACGCGAAATCTGCATAAACCTTCAGGGTTTAATTCAAGCAGAGACCTTTCATTAGAAATATGTTACTTTATGAAATCTGGTCGCCAGCAAGGGGAGAAAAATGTGACTTCTTAAGAAAAGTGAATGGCACCTCTTTAGTGATTAACCCGAGATTAATGGAGGTCCCCACTGCTCGGTCTAAGTCCATTTTATTGCTAATTCATTTAGGTACCATTTCAGATATGCTTGATGAAAGTTACCTGCCAGGGCGTCAGGTTTTGGCAAGCGAGAATAGCCATTACGGTCAAATCCCCAATACACTTTTTATTAGAGAAGCTTTGAAAAGTGTCTTGTATTAGTCTTTCTTTTCCTTTCTTTTTTAGGGACTTTTTATTTAATGTACTCAATTAGTTAAAGATTTGGATCCTGATTCATTATCAGAGACTGATGTGGCTGGCTCGCCCTCAGGGGCTCTTTCCTCACTCCCCACGCCCACGCACCCACGCTTGCACCCACGCACGCGCCCCTTGTACACACCTGTGCACACGCACTCTGACACACGGAGATCACGGGGTGCCCATGGCGCATGGGGAGGGTCACAAGAGACGGGAAGGGGTCGCCCCCACGCCCCACTTCTCCCCCGAAGGCCCCTCCCGTGGCCGAGCACCCTCAGTTCTTCCAGGCACCGGGGCCTCGGGGGTGGCGGGGCCCTGGGACACTGCCCTCCGGCCCCCAGTGGGCCCCTTCGCATGGTTCCCAGAAGTTAGGGTCCTAACCCGCCTCCCACCCGCCCTGTCCAGCCCGGGGACTTCTTTCTGTTTCTGGGCGGGGGCCTGGCCTGTCTTTCCATTCCAAAGGCATCCCCTCCCCCGCAGGCCCTGGGCTTGCTCCTGGCAGCCTCGGCCCCACCAGGACACCTGCCCACGTTTGGTGCCGTGTGGCTCCTCCCTTTACATTCGGGTTCAGGGGGCGTCGCTGCCCCACCCCCAGGGGCTGCAGACAGGGAGCTGCAGCCCAAAGAAAGAAGGAGGGCCAGTGGCCACGGCTTTTCAGTCCCTCATCTTTTCCCAAAATTTTATCAGAGTCTCGGTTTGTCTTGAGGGATCTGAACAAAGCAGCAAAGCACACGCAGTAATATAAAACGTTACTGTTGACAATTAGGGACATTTTATCCTGTTTGCTGTGAGTTGTTCTTTTTCGTGGAAGGAACAGCTTCCTAGTTAGGGGGAGTCCTGCTTTGTCCAGACTCTGCTGGAGTCCAGAGCAACCAGGGTCCCCAGTCCTCCAGGACGGGAGCCCTCTCAGCCCCTGGCTGCTGCTTGCGGTCCTTCAGCACCACCTGGACTGCCCGATGTGGCGCATGGGCCGGCCGTGTCCCAGACACACAAACCACCTGCGACTGATTAACTTTCCTCCTTCCTCCCTCCCTTCCTTCTTTCCTTCCTTCCTTCCTTCCTCCCTCCCTCCCTCCCTTCCTCCCTCCCTCCCTTCCTTCCTTTTTTAAAGATTTATTTATCCATTTTAGAGAGAGAGGGGAGGGGAGGGGCAGAAGGAGAGAGAATCCCAAGCAGGCTCTGCACTGAGCATGGAGTCTGATGCAAGGCTCGATCCCATAACCCTGAAACCACCCACGACCTGAGCCGACACTAAGAGTTGGATGCTTGAACGACTGAGCCACGCAGGCACTCCACGACCCGCAACTTTCTAAATGCTGTTCCCCATGCTATTCCATGCTGCTGGGCCTTTGCACTTTCTGTTCCCCTTTAGTAATGTCCTTCCTTGGACAATCACTGATGGCCTGCTACTCTGCCTCTTAGGTCCTGCCGAAGCCTTCCGCAGCATGAAGCTTCTGCAGCCCCTGCCCCACCCCTCTCTTCGGATGGCCTGGGTGCTTCCCCTTTGCCCTCCAGTACCTGCGAGCTCCAGCCACATCAGCTGACCTCGTGTGAACCCCTAGACCAAACGGGCAGGGCCTCGTGGGCCACACAGGCCTCGTGGCAGGTGTGGTTAATGAACAAGTGGATGGGTGCATGGGTGGGGGAAGACCCTGCCCAACCTTGGACTCAGTCTAGAGGGTAGGGCCACAAGGCTCTTCCCAGGAAGGCCTCACCTCTTGGGGCTCTGTTGACTGTGGGTCTGTCTCATACCCAGTGCGGGGGCCACACTGTGCCCTACAGATCCAGTGAGGGGCATAAGGCATGCAGGAGGGCCCCCGATCCTCTCAGAGGAAACACAGGCGTCGGCCCCCTGCCACGGCTTCCGGTCTGTGGGACACTGACCGTGTATCCTGCTCAGTCCTCGGCACAAGCCCACAAGGATGACACGACATGGCCCCTGGACCATGGTCCCCCCTGTTTGGCAGGCGAGAGGCCCCTCCCATGGCAGAGCACCCTTTGTATTCCAGGCACTGGGGCTTTGGGGATGGCAAGCCAAGGTGGGGAGCCTGGGTGTGACCGATCGGCAAACTCGCATATCTCCCACGGCCACTGCCATTCCTCGCCCTCGGAGGGGTACAGAGCAGGGAGCCTGGCCCTCGTTCCAGCCCTGGAACGCCAGCCCCCACCCCCCCGTTAAGGCAGCAGCGAGGGGTCCCAGCATAGCGCCCCCCAAAGATCTGGGCATCACACCAGGAGCTTTTAAATCTCCCTCAACACACGCACAACGGAGGACTGCAGCCACTGTGTCTGTTACTGCAAACCCAGTGTCACGGTCTGGACCGTGAACGCCGCAGGCCACGGTGTGGCTGAGAACCTGCCCGGAGCCCAGCACCCTGCCAGACCCTGAGGGCCAGACGCGGGATGGGCGGAGCAACAGGGAGACCAACAGCTCTGGCCGGAGGCATTGGCCTCCGCCCCCGCGCAGGGGGAGCCCAGCTCCGCGTGCTGTGGTGTTCATTCCCCTGGTCCTGACAACGGCGAGTGAGAACATGTCCAGGCCCCCCCCAACGGAGCGTCCAGCTCTGCAGGAGGAACCTGCAATGCAAGGGCGTCTTGTTCCTGCCTCCAGCCTGGCCTGCAGAGCGCAGCAGACAACACGACAACAGCATCTCGGGCCTCGAAGTCTCAGGCCCGGTAGGATTTGCCCTGAATGAAACTGTCAGCCACAGTCTCCTGGGTTT
Organism: Ursus arctos; assembly: GCF_023065955.2. Lineage (NCBI taxonomy): Eukaryota > Metazoa > Chordata > Mammalia > Carnivora > Ursidae > Ursus > Ursus arctos. The sequence goes on along the minus strand of NW_026623008.1, from coordinate 1,822,755 downwards.
AAGCACTTCCTGGGCTCTGGCCATCTCCAGAAGCTTCTGGGAGCTTCTAGAACCTGCCATCCTCCTGCAGGCGTCAGGGGCACTGTGCCCCAACGTGGGTAGCCCCTGGTCAGACAGCTGTCCCCCTGAAAAAGCAACCCCACGAGCAGGGGTGCCCATGGAGCTGGGAGGGTTTGTCTCCTTACGTAGGGGGTGGGGCCAGAGGCCGGGAAAGGAAACCGTCAAGCAGTTTCCACCTGCAGGACGGGCAGCTGAGGGAGGTGTGGGTGTGGAGAGGTCTAGGAGAGCAGGGAGGTCTGGGGGGATCCAGGGAAGTAGAGAAGGGGACACTGGTGCCCTGGGGCTCCTGAGGGCTGGTGGCCATGGTGGCCTCTTGTGCCCAAGGGGTAGCGATGGGGTGACCCCAGCTAAGGTGAAGCCAGAGTTGTCCTTGGCCTGTCCTGACACCCAGGCCTACTCTGGCTGACCCTGGGGCGCAGCCTGGCCTTGCCCCAGAACCAGAGCTGAGAGGCAGAGCCCAGCTCTGTGCAGGCCGAGGCAGGTATCCCCAGCAGTCTGCAGGCCTGGTCACCAGGCCCTAGGGCAGTTCTGAGCTGAGCCTTCAGTACCCTCTGGGACTGGGCCGGGAGTTGGTCAGCAGTGACTTTGGGGTGAATTCTTTACCCCAAACTTCCTTTTATCACTTTTCTCTGAGGCAAGACACCCCTGGGGGCTCCATTAGGAACAGAAGGGTCTTCCCTGAGTAACCAGGCAGCCATCAAGGACTCTCCTGGCCACGAATGACCCCAGGGACCTGGCTGGGGTCTGCAAGGGTTCAGGAAAGCGCCCTGCCCCAACCCCGGGGCTCTGTTTTGCTGTTGTGGGGACGGGCAGCCTCCGCCACTTACTGTTCCTTCCTCAGGTACCCGACACGAGAGGATTGGCCTTCTTAACTCTGACTCGAGGCTTCCAGGTCCCCACGTGGGCCTGGGTGCCTGCCACTGCCTGAGAAACTAGGACTGCTCCCCTGCCCCCTGCCCTACCTCCCTGCACCCTCGGGCGGGCACTAAGGCCACGCCATCGCCTTCCCGGGCCTGACCGTCAGGGTCCTCCGCCTGCTGCCTTACCTGCTCCCTGGTCTAAAGGTCAGCCTTGACCTTTGTGAATCCTAGTGGCCATTGCCAGCTGCTCCTTTCCCTTCTGCTTATCCTAGACCCCACCTGAAACCTCTACTGGGGGTCTTCTGTTCTCTGCCTCAAAATCGAGCCGCTGGGTTTGGCTGGTATGGACAGCAGAATGGCGCCCCATCTCCCTTCCCTTAGACGCACAGGGGGTGGGCTGGGGGGCCTGGGTCAGGTCTTCGCTGACAGCCCTGAACCTCTAACATTCTAAGGTTATTAGGATATCCTGGCAACTCCAGTGGACTCCTGAGTGGGGGTGGGGGGGCCAGCTGGGAGAGTACCGGTGTCCCACACTGTTCGCACCTGTTGTCACCAGCAAGGTGAGTGCCCTGGAGGCCATGGTTTCTGCTGAGGCTGTGGCGTTTTCAGTTCCCAGAGCTGACCTGGCCTTCCTGTGACTTGCCCGGGGAGCTGGGGCCACAGCGTCTGCCCACTGCGCACTGCTGACCCCGTGATCCGCATGTTCCCCAAGGGCCCCCTCACCTCCACGGCCTGCCCCGCACAGCCCAGACACCCTGTCCCGAGAGCCTCTCTGACAGTCGCTTGTGAACACACGTGTTAATTATCTTGCCACTGCTGTAATTTCTCCCTGTAGTCCATTAATTAAGGGGTCACAGTCTGAGAGCATGTTTACCCAATAAGCTTTATTTTTTAATTATCCTAATTGCCCGGAGACTGACAAAGACTCTGCTCTTCTCCTTCCCTCAGTGGACTAGCAGATGACAAACACTTGCACACGCCGCACCCGATGCTGCCCGAGTGGCCGCGTCTGCATCCACAACTGGGTCGCACGGCCCTCCCTTGGGGTCGGGTGCTCACGGGAGGCTGGCTGGGCTGGTGGGCTTGCACCCAGGGCCTGCTCATCGTGCGTTCACACACGTGTGCAAATGTGAGCCACAGCTGGTCAGTCTGAGGGCCGAGGGCCCGGGCTAGCAGGGGTGTAGGCACCTGCTTGCCGGATCCCCACGTCAGAGGGAGTCAGCTCGCAGACATGCACAGCATCTGTAAATGACAGGCAATCCCAGCCCCAGTCTAAGCAGGACCTAAAACCAGTTTGGCCAGACTTTTCTCCTTGTCAGAACTGTCCCTTACAGGGACGTTCACTTCTGACTTGGCCAAGAAGCAGCGTCAAGGTCCTTCATGCTGGGTCTCTGTCTCCGTGCCCACTCCCCACTGATGGAGGGGGTGGTGAGCTGGTCTACCCCAATTTGCAGGAGGAACAGAAGCTCAGGTCCTCCAGGGGCCAGTGGGGGCTGACCCTTTGGCCAATCTGTGAAGCCTACTCTTGGTTTTGAGCAACTTTGAGTCAAAAGAGCACAGACACCTGGGGAGGTGATGTTAGGAGGCTGCTGGGGGGAACAGTCTGACGGGGGAACAGTCTGACAGGGAGAACAGTCTGATGGGGGAACAGTCTTATGGGAGAACAATCTGACGGGGGAACAGTCTTATGGGGGGAACAGTCTGACAGGGGGAACAGTCTGACAAGGAGAAAAGTCTGACAGGGAGAACAGTCTGATGGGGGAACAGTCTGATGGGGGAACAGTCTGATGGGGGAACAGTCTTATGGGAGAACAGTCTGACGGGGGAACAGTCTGACAAGGGGGAACAGTCTGACAAGGAGAAAAGTCTGACAGGGAGAACAGTCTGATGGGGGAACAGTCTTATGGGAGAACAGTCTGACGGGGGAACAGTCTTATGGGGGAACAGTCTGACGGGGGAACAGTCTGACAGGGGGAACAGTCTGACAGGGAGAAAAGTCTGACAGGTAGAACAGTCTGATGGGGGAACAGTCTGACGGGGGAACAGTCTGACGGGGGAACAGTCTGATGGGGGAACAGTCTGACGGGGGAATAGGCTGATGGGAGAACAGGCTGCCAGGGAGAACAGTCTGACGGGGGCAACAGTCTGTTGGGAAGAACAGTCTGCCCAGGAGAACAGTCTTATGGGAGAATAGGCTGCCAGGGGGAACAGCCTGATGGGGGAACAGACTGATGGTGTGAACAGTCTGATGGGGAGAACAGTCGGCTTGGGGAAACAGTCTGACCGCTTCGCAGAAAGTTAGACCCAGTATCACCTTAAGACCCCGCAAGTCCACAGCTGGGTACCCGCCCTCGAGAACTGCAAACAGGAACTCAAACTGACACGAGAACATTCGCGGCAGCGCTGCTTGAGAGCAGCAGGCGACAACGGCTCCCTTGTGCAGGCGCGGGCGACCGGGTGAAGGGATCAGGGCACGTCCCCACGGCGGGAAGGCGAGTGAAGCCCTGACAGGCGCTGCGGAGTGCATGACAACCAGGATGCCCAGACCCCAAAGGCCACACACTGTGGGTCCATCCGTGGAGCTGCCCAAGGAGGCGAAGCCACAGAGAGAGGCGCGCGGACCTGCAGACACCAGGGCTGGAGCGGAGGCGGACGTGGAGTCGCCGCTGACGGTCAGGGTGCCCGTGAGGCCCGCGAAGATGCCCCAGGGCAGGCAGAGGTGGGGGCTGCCCAGCATCACGAGGGTTCAAACCGCTTTAACACGGTTAGTTGTATGTGTGGGAACTTCGCCTCCAAGAGGAAGGAAAACAGAGAAAAGAAGTGGCCCCGCCGAAGGCCCGCAGCCTCCACAGCCCCCGCGGCACGTGCCACGGCTTCTCGCAGGCTCCGGGAGGGACAGGGGGCGCGCGTCCGCGGAGGTGAGCAGGCAGAGAAGGCCCCCCGCGCACATTGTTCTGCAGGGATTAGGGGGTGCGGTGTCCCCGGGCCACTTCCTGCAGGCTCTCCTGGCATCCGGCTGTGCTGGGCAGGCCCGCCTGTTCCATGCAAGTTTCTGTCTCTTTAATAAAGATTAAGATGTCAGAGGGCCAGCGTTGCACAAAATCCCACTTTTATTAACTTCTCATTACCAGCTGAAGGGCGAAGCCCGTTCCTGAGCTTCTGAAGCAGTGGGGGAAGCAGTTATTAAATATGCATTTATGACGACCAGAGCTCGGGCAGCGCGCTGACTCAGCGCACGGGCGCAGGCCTCCCCGGCTGGACGCAAGACAATGGGGACCTCGTGCCAAGAGTGACCACGCAGCCTGGCCCAGGCTGGAGGGACAGCCCGGAGCACAGTGCAGGGAGGAGGAAGGGTCTCGGCCGCCTGTGCGGTGAGCGCAGCGGCGGGGGCGGGGTGGGGCACTGTGGTGAGGGCATCATGGAGAGTGAGGGTCCCAGGCCCACACCAGAGACTGACCACCACCTGTACTGTGTGGTCCCGATGGCATGCCTGTCCAGCCGGGGCTCACTGTAACCTCCCCCAGCCTCGACCTCCCAGGATGGAGCCCACAGTCTACCTGCTCTGGGCTTCTGGAAGGGCCTCTGGCCGGCTTCACCCCTCCCCCCTTCCCAGGAACCCCCCAACGGGTCCCCTGAACCACAGGGCACTGTGTACCTTCTCACAGGGAAAAACGCCATCCTCACTCCCCTCCTGCCTGCGCTGAGCTCACCCACCCTCAGGGAAATGCTCTTGTCCAGGCCACGGTCACAGGGCCCCACACGAGGGTGGGGGCGGGGGATGTCCCCCCCCCCCGCTGGTCTCAGTCACCAGAGCTGCTCGGCTCCTGCCGGCCCCTTCCTCCTTAGCATCCCCTGGGGAGCGGCCCCGGCCCCGGGTTTCCCGAGTTTGTAAATCCACACCCATCTGCCTACCTGATGCCCTTCGGGGACATCCGCCTAAGGGGCACCTCAGAAGTAAGATGTACCGAGTGACATGTCTGTTTCTACCTGTCCGCATGCCCGTCCCTCCTCCAGGCTCTGGCACGACCTCACCCCGGTCCCCAGAGCTGTCCTCTGGCCCCTCGTTTTCCACCTACTGAAGCTTCTCACTCTGAAGTACCCCAGATAGCGCCATCTCCCCGCCCCCATCCTTGACTCCCCACACCCCAGCTCCCTGCTGGGCACCCAGTGACTGGCCGGTGTGCAGCTCCCGCAGGCCCCTCCACAAAGCCCCTCCCTGCCCACCCAGGGGCCTCAGCACATGCCCTCTGCCTGTGATGCTCTTGGCTCGATCCCATTAGGTCTCACTCTCTTAGGCCTCGGGAAGCGCCTCCAACACCCCCCCAGAGGTGCCCTGGGACGCCCGTGTCCTTGTCACACAGCCCAGTCTGCAGGCAGCACTTCTGATCACTGGCTACGGTTCACGAGCTGACTGCTTTGTATTTGCCTCTTCGGAGATATTACAGACTCAGCGCTCCTGTCCCCCCGCCAAATTCATAGGTTGAAACCCTAATCCACAGGGTGGTGGATTTTGGAGGTGGGGCCTCTGCGAGCTGATTAGGTTAGATGAGGTCTGGGGGGTGGGCCCCCATGATGGGAACAGAACCCTCATAACAGAAGATGCTGGAGAGCTTGCTCCTCTGCCCGTCTCTCCCCTCTGCTGCTTGAGGACACTGCGAGGAGATGGCCAGCTGTAAACGGGAAGAGGGTCCTCACCAGACATGGAATCTGCTGGGGTCTTGGTCTTGGACTCACAGCCCCCAGAACCGCAAGAGAGAAATGTCTGTTCGGGCAGCCTCGTCTGTGGCCAGTGGTCATCAGGGCAGAGCCCACTGAGGGCCACGGGCAAAGGCCTCACTGTTCACAGCCATGGCTTGGAGCCTGATGCTCCCGACGCACAGTGAGTGGCCGATGGGTGCCCGCACACACGGCAGTCACTCCACCCTGCGACAACACGGGGTTGCCACGGGGCAGAGTCCTCACCGAGAGGCCCCAACCTTGTCTGCTCTTGTCGCCCCCCGCCTCACTTGCGGGGGCTTCGTGGAATCCCTTCCCTGCAGAGAGCAACCCCTCCGTGGCACTCCAACCTTCTTGTCCAGTTCTGACAACACGGTACCCAGGAGCAGAGGGAGGTGGGGATGCCAAGGGAGGCTTGGACCCACGTCATCTCTAATGAAGTGGGTCTGTCGGGGCCTTGAAATCTGCTGGGTTTGGTTTTCTCAGTTGGCTGGCTCTGCCTTGGATGGACTCCCACCAAGTCACAAGTGGGGTGCTGACCCCCAGACTCCCCTGTGCGGAGTCTGTCTGGGGAAGAAGGGAGCCCTGGGTCCTCAGAGTCCAGGGACCCAGCCAGGGGAGCAAAGAAACCCTTGTTGTGGAGCATTGGGTCCCACTGCTCAGGAGCACAGTGCCTCACAGCCCGGCTCTACCTCTCACGGCTGTGTGACGTTGGGCAGGTTACTTAGCCTCTCTGTGCCAGTGTTTTGTAGCAAGTGTAAGTGCCCAAGGAAACATTAGCCACATGCACAGGCAGACCCCATGCTCAGTCCTTCCCCCAGAAAACACCGTGTAGTGAGGCCTTCGATTCAGCTTTGGGGCAGTGGGGTAGAAGGCTTGGAAAGGAGAGGGGATGGAGGGCTCTGCAGCGCGGCTCCTTCCCGTCAGGCCCTTCAAGGCCCAGGACGGCAGCAGGACAGGCCGCCCTTGGCCAAGGAGCCAAGCATGCTGCCGTCTAGACCCACCATCTGCTGAGAAACCAGCCCCATGGGGTACGTTTCTGGACTGGGTCCTGGGAGGATGACATTGGCTCTGAAGGAAATGCCCCGTCCCTGGGGAAGGTGGTGCTGTCACAGACCTGAGTCCCCAGCACGCCGGTGGAGGGGGCACCCAGGCAGACCTGCCCGGGAGCCCGGCTGGTGTGGAGTACAGTGCTCCCCCGCCCCAGGGCTCAGCAGCCTGCACTCGCCTGTTTACCTAGGGGGTGGAAAGGCTTCTCGCTGCTGTGTAAATAGACTTTGCAAAGGCCTCTGCTTTCTCACCCGCTACAGCTTTCTGAACGCACATTATGAATTGGCGGGCTTATCGGGAGGGCCGTCTGGCAGTTAAAAGATGTTTCCCCGCATTGTGAGTCTGCATGGAAACCGAGTCATGTCAGCCCCAAGGACAAAGGAACTCAAGTGTTTGAAATGCAAAAATATTTTGACCCGACTACATCATTTTTCAAAGGAAAAAAGTAATTCACGGCTCACAATTCACTTGCTATCTTGCAGGAAGTCCTGTATTTCTTATTAACTCCCCAAGGCCTGCTTCTCTGTGTGAGGGGTCATCCTGGAGGGCCAGTATGTGAGGGACGTTTATGACTTTCCTTTCCGTCTCTTCCTGTTGTTTTTTCTTTTAGTGCTGCTTCATGCTTGTGAGGTGCCCGCCAGTGCCCCGCTCCAGGCCTTATCTCTGGGCTCCTCCCACACCAGAAACTTGAGTGGGGTACAGAGTGTCTGCTCTAGGTTGCCAGGTCGGAAACCGAGGTCCTGAGAGGTTAAGTGACCTTTCCCAGGTCACACAAATTGATGGTAGAGCTAAAACTGGAGTTTCAGGGATCTTGTGATCCCTCTGTGGGTGATCCTCCTGTGCTCTTGGCTCCCCATGTAATGACTGTGTCTGGATGGGACCTCAAAGGCTCATCACAATCACCATCACCACCGTCATCACCGTCATCACCAACATCCCCATCATCATCCCCATCACCATCATCATCACCACCATCATCACCGTCATCACCATCATCATCAACATCCCCATCATCATCCCCATCACCATCATCATCACCATCACCATGATCACCATCATTATCACCACCATCACCATCGTCACCATCATCATCATCACCACCATCATCATTATCATCACCATCACTATCACCATCAATACCATCACCATCATCACCAACATCACCATCATCATCATCACCACCATCATCACCATCACCAATATCACCATCATCACCATCACCATCATCACCATCATCATCACCATCATCACCAATATCACCATCATCATCACCATCACCAACATCACCATCATCACCATCACCAATATCACCATCATCACCATCACCCATATCACCATCATCACCATCACCATCATCCCCACCACCACCACCATCAGCATCATCACCACTCTCACTCTGAACTGTAAGCGTGCACCAGGTGCTATTTTAAGTGTGCTCTCTGCATAGCATCTCATGTCATCACTCATCATAACTTTGAGGCAGGAGCTATTATCAACTCCACTCTACAGATGAGGAAATCAAGGTGCTGGAGGATAAACACACCCTTGGACAATCTTTTGCCTTCTAAGATCTTCCCAGCACCAGACCCCCCTGCGCAAGCCCTTAGAAAGTGCCATGGACAGGCCTTCATGGTGGCTGCTCAGCAGCTCATTGGAAGCTGAGCAAAAAGGCAAACCTTGGGGTTAGCTGAGCAAACCCTGAATGTCTTCTAAGGCTGTGTCTGGGGATCTGGGACCCGAACACCTCTGGAAGTGCTCCCATGGGAGCAGCAGGGCGGGGGCACTTGCTGGGGTGCATACGCCCAAGGCTGTGCTGTCCTGCTGGCAGAGCAGAGTCTCCCCCTGGGAGTGCGGCTGCAGAAGTGGGGCCAGGAGGGAAATGTGGGGAGACACAAAGCTCTCCTTGTATCGCATCGTGTGTGTGGGGCTTCTTGTGTGTCATGTTGGGAAACCAGGGGCCTAAAGAGGGGTGAGGGCTTTGAGGAGTATTACAGTGACACTTTGGGGGCCAAATGGTGATTATTAAAGAAAAGGGTGTTTAATGAGGTGGCTGGGGTGCTGGACATTTGTTGCACTAGCGGCAGGAGAGACTGGGGACAGCGTGCCAACCAGTAAAACCAACTGGGAGAGGAGATGGGCACCAGCCCAGGCCAGGGGGAGGCCCCCAAATTAGCACCTGCCTTCAGGGAACACACACTTCCCCGTCAACACCTAGGGAAGAAGATGATCCCGGGGGTGAGCCGGCTGGCCGTCCTGAAAACACCTTGTTGGGCAGAGTCTTGTAGTTTCAGAGTCTGGGTTTGGGAGCATTTGTGCAGGGGCCAAGTTTGCAGCTTACTGTCCGAATGACCTTAGGGGGGTGAGTTCACCCGTCCGAATCCCAGGGAAGAAGAGCATCTGTGTCCCAGCGCTGTCATGAGGCACCCAGCACGCCCCAGAGGCGGCCTACACCTGTCAGCTTGGCCGGGCTTGGCAGCATAGCAGTGAGCACGCAGATGGGTGTCTGCCTCGCCGCGTCCTGGCCCCAGCATGGCCTGACTTCACACACAGAAAGACATGATCGTGCCCCGGGCACGGGAACCGTCCTGCCCACCCTGGCACCTTCCAGTCTGCGCGGGCCTTGGCCCCGCTCCTGAGTGAGCCAGTGGGGACAGACGTAGGCCTCCCTTCCGGCTGGTTCTCCCTCCTGGACGGCGGCACACTGGCAGACATGGGACAAAGATGCCTCTCGTCCCCCCAGCTCCCCACACCTAGGACAGCCCCTGCCAAGCCAGACCTTCCTGAAGGCTAATTTGATGTTTTTCTCTACCTTGCCAGTTCCCCTTACTCCTGCCTCTGCACTTTTCATCCAAAAAAGAAATACAAAGGGAGGAAATCTATTCAAAATTCCTCCTCCTCACTTTATTTCTGCTGCTCTCTGGGGTGCCCACGCTGCAAATTCTCTTCCGATAATTATCTGCCCTTTCGGGGCCTTGGTAACCCAGAGCCTCAAGCTCGGGAGACTGGAGGAAGTGCCCGGCCGCTCGCGGCACATCGGACACCCTCAGGTCAGCTGTGACCGTGCACCAGCTCGCCCGTCCCCTTCCCGCCCGGCGCAAGGCTGGGGAGGAGGACTTTTATTATTATTTTTGTTTGTTTTTGAGGCTCTCCTTCCTCTCAGCTGATCCGTGATGAACACCACATCAGACTCTCTTTATGTGATAATTTTCCATCCCCGGCAATGCAAACATTTCTGTGGCTAATACTCTGAATCTTGGCCATTGCTCAGGAATAACAGAGGCAAGGTTCCAATATAAAAAAATAAGTCTTGCCTTTTATTACTTAATTTATCAACACTGTACTGGGGAAACATCTTGTTAACTGGGTAAGAAGAAACCGTTCACCAACACAGCCTCGGCTGATGGAAAGGGGTGTCAGGTGGAATGATGAATCCTGTTAGCATACAAAGAGGCCTAGTGCTGAAGGAGGGTATTATTCAAAGAAGGAAATATTATTAAGTAAGAAAACGGTGCACTCACCCTGAATCTGTTAAATTAAGAATCCCACTCTTCCTGGCCAAAATCAATTTGTTATCCTCACAATTTCCCCCGTATATAACAGGGGATAAAAAGGAAAACTGGCCCAGAGAAATGACTCTTTTGAATCAGCAACCTGCCGGGACACGGCCAAGCCAGCACGGCAAGATGGGGTCACTTCCGCCAGACCTGTGTGGAGCAAACACTCTTGGAAGCGTGCCCCGCCATGAGGAGCGGTATCTGGTTTGGAACTTTGCCGCAGGACATGCCCAGGGCCCAGGACCCCAAGGAACAAGGGCTGCAGAGGCCCATCAGCACAGGTGACCGGGGTCTCGGAAGGACAGGAGCCCTGGGAGAATAGGGACCTCGAGGAATTCCAGTGTGCGTCTCCAGCACCTGCCCGGTAGGTTCTTGGTCATACTGCTGACTGGGTGCGTGACAAGGTCACGCTGCAATGACGGACTCCAAAACCCAGAAACCCAACAAGATAGCGCATGGCTGTGTCTCTCCCGTGTGCCTCGCGTGATTCGCAGGATGGCTCTGCCTATGGTGATTGCTGGGACCTCTCCAGAACTTTCTGGCTGCAGTGTTGGAGGGCAGAGAGCTCTGGGGGCTGCCACACTGGCCAGTGGTTGCTGGCCTAGAAATGCCCACAGGCCAGGTGGTTCATCCAACCACAAGACGTGCTCCCGCGGTCCCGCAAGGCAGAGGCTCGGACGTTCGGTGAGTGGCGCCACACGTAGGCAGGACGGGGAACCCTGACCTCAGAGGGTTTGTGATCCAGCAAACGGAACGGTGGCCACATCTGGCCGTGACCACCGACCACGCCGATGGTGACCTTTGCCATCTGGTGTTGGTGTGGGCCGGGCACTGGGTAAGCACTTTGTGTAAGTCAACTTTTCCATAAGCAAAGCACCCCATACGGGTGTCCGCTTTGAAAAACATCAGACATGGTGTCACAGCAAAGAGCGACATTATCACTTCTGTACTGTTCCCGTGCAGCCCTTTTCCACACGTACGTCCTTACACACGTCTGACGTGTCACAGAAGATGTGCGTGCGCCTGATATGCCCCTTTTCCGAAACCCTGTTCTTAAAAAGTTAATAGTCTGCTTTTTGGAGCGGTTTTAGTTTCATAGGAACGTGAGCGTCAAGTACGGAGAGTCCCCGTCCCCCTCTGCCCCCACTTTCCCCCTTATTGAGGTCTTGGGTTCGTGCGGTCTATCTTACCACCGGTGAGCCAGTGCCGACACACCATCCGGTGCCGGTGCTGGGGTCGGCTGTACTTGCTGCGGGTCCAGATAAGCATCAGTGTCGTGTAGACACCACTGCAGGATCACACGGAGCAGCTTCATGACCCTACAAATCTCCGGCGCTCCGCCCCTCCCTCCCCCACCCCGAGAACCACGGATCTTGTACCGTCTCTGCAGCTTTGTCTTTTCCGAACATCATGGAGCTGGAATCACAGCAGGGAGCCTTCCCAGGTTGGCTTCTGTCACTTGGTCCTAAGCACTTATGGTTCTTCATGTGGCCAGAGAGCGAAGCCCGCTGATAGTGGGAGGTTGTCCAAATGCCTCTTTTAGGGCCCAGGGCTGGGCTGAGGTGGTTTACCCTCCCCCGTCCTGCTCTCCCTCCCTACGGGGGTCTCCTGAATCCCTCCCAGCAAACGGACCTGGACAACCCCTAAGACAGACTAACAACTCCAGACCACAGATCAGAGCCCCTCCAGGGAGGGGGTCATTCCCCAGGGCTGGTGCACCTAAGAGACCCCGGAAGCCGGCGAGGCAGGGGACTTGTGACGCAAGGCGCCCTCGTCTTTTCCTGTGTGCTCACAGTGTAATCGCCTGGCACGGACTCCCTTCTCCAACCGCACACCTCAATGACTCTCCCCACTTTAGCTTGCACTTGGGAACTGGTCACGTGCCAGCTCCAGTCACCTCCTCCAGGAAGCCCACTACAATAGAATGCACGGTGTCCCCACCTCCATGCCCTCGGCCACATGACTGCGTCCCCGCCAGGAGAGACAGAGCTCCCCCTCCCACCCTGTGCTGCTGGCTGCGGCGGATGCAGGGGGAATGTACTCCCTCAGAGCCCAGGCCCCACAATGACTGTGGGTGTCCCCCTCCCCCTCTGCCATCACCATGACAACCACACACCCCATGCAGCCCCCTGGTGCAAGGAGCCTGACAGGTGTGCAGAGCAAACCACACCCCTGAGCCCAGCCTGGACCAGCCAACCTGCACGCGTGTGAGAACCAGCTAGGATTGCTTTAAGTCACCGAGTTTTGGGATGGTTTGTTACACGGCATTATTGTGGCAATAGCTGACTGATACACCTGCTTCCAATGAGCGCAGCCCTGCTCTGTCTTAGCTTTCTCTGAATTTGAAGGCTTCGCGCCATCCGAACGCTGAATGTGTAGGCGAGCTCTACGTCTGGGGAGCTTGGCTGGAGGAAAGCTCACAGCACAGGCTAGCACACGGTCTCCTTGCTGCCATTGAGAACTGGCCTCTCTGCTGAATCGTGTGGCCTAGTCAAGTGACAAACTCTCCGTGCCTTAGTTTCCTACCCAGTAAAGCAGGGCAAGCACACCTGTCTGGGGTGATTGGGAGTAAGTGAGCTGATGGACATCAAGTGGCTGGCTAATGGCAGGCACTCTATAAGCGACAGTGACAGAGGAGCCCCTCGCTGGGACAAGTTCAGGCCCCCGCACCTACTCTCCTTCCCTTCCACCCTCTTCCTGGCCCTGCACCTTCCCCCAAGGCTCAGCACACGGTCAGCCCATCAGCAACATGAGCCTCAAAACTTCTGCAGGAGGCAGGGCAGAGGCTAGAGGCTCTGTGGCAGCCGGTGTGGGCCCCCCGGGACCACCACACCCACACCCACGCCGACATAGGAAGCCAGTGCCGCCGCTCAGAGAAGATGGTGAACGGGCCAGTCCCCTCTGCAAGCCCGGGCAGGCCACAGAGACCCCCACATGCAGGCCCTGTCTTCCTGCATGAAGTCGAGAGGCTTCCCAAGGCCTCCCACAGGCCTGCGCAGGGACGGAGTGGGGCCCTGGGTGCTGGCGAGGGGCACCCGCATAGCCTGCCCCCAAGACCTCCCCAGGGAACAGCAACCCTCGAGGCTTGGGGTGCTCAACACGTGAGAGAAGGGGGCACAGCAGCAGCGACTGGGCAGAGGGAGGGGTCCCCAGGTGCTCACAGCGTCTCCGGCGCTGCTGTCCTTTACGCAGAGAGGGACCAGCCACCTTGATACACCTGTTTGTGTCAAGCCAGAGTGTGCCTTGCACTCACAACGATGATAATCGCACTAATGGGCTTTCAGCACGGAGGTGAGCCCCGGGGTTGCTCCTGTGACAGCAGCCCCCCCAAGCCAGTGACGCCGGCTTTGCCGAGGGAGGTGTCTGTATGTTTAAAGCAGAAGATGCTGAACAGGCCTCAGAGCTGATCTATTTTTCTCTCCTGATAGTGAGGCACAATTTAATTAACTCACTATTGCACCCACCTGAAGATTATGGAGTTTACGGACATCGCCATCTGGCTCCTATAAAGCCGGTAATGTAGATAATAAATCCGCTTCATTACCGGCGCGAGAGGCGTCCTGCTCTGAACAATCTTTCCTAGCACCCTCCTCCGAGCACCACCTTGGACACCCCGAGGTTCCGCGCAGTTTTGAGGAGGGCCCTGCGGCAGACGCCACCCTGCCCGTGCGCTCTGACCTGCCGCAGGTGTCCCCGGAGAGGCCTGACACCCTCCATCCATGGCCGGCGTCCACCCAGGGCCCCTCTGCCCCCTCGTCCCCGTGCCGGCCACAGCAGCTGCACCCCCAACCTCCGATGCCCAGAGCTGGACCCAGTCACTATCGTGTTACCCAACTGAACGCCGGGGACCGAGTCGGGCACTGGAGACGGATTGTCGCACCCCCAACCTCCGATGCCCAGAGCTGGACCCAGTCACTATCGTGTTACCCAACTGAACGCCGGGGAACGGGTCGGGCACTGGAGACGGATTATCTATCTGGCTCGCAGAGGAGGAGCCGGAAACGCAGCAGGCCAAGCTCAAGGCCGAGGGCTACGGTGTCCAGGCAGACCCAGGTTTAGAGAGCTGGGGTGGGCTGGGAGGGGCACTGGACCTGGCCCAGCCTCCCTGGGTCTCCAGCCAAAAGGAGAAGTTCCCTTGTTTACCTTCCGGGGTAAGGCGTATTTTCCATTGCTGAGCCTGTCCTATGAAAATGGTGATGTTTTCTCCGCCTTCGAGATTTAAGTTTGGGCAGAAAGTGTCAGCAGGGCGGCTGGCGGGGAGGGCCTGACCCCAGAGAGGGCCCCCAAGTCACCTGGTCTCACAAGCCCTGCCTTCGGCTGCTGGTGGACCCCAGGGGGCCTCCACTCTCCCTCCTCCGGGACCCCAAGCTGCAGCCCAGAAGCCTTTCGGAGCCTAATTCTCGGAGGTGCTCCAGGGAGAGAGACAAGACGGCTCGTGGCTTTCTCAGTAGCAAAAAAGAGGAGAAATAAATCTCCCTCCCCGCCCCCCAGGTGTGGCTCTGGAGCTGGGGCGGGTCTGTGGGAGCAGCGTGCCCTCCATGGCCTGCTGGCAGCCGCTGCACCCCCAGCACCCCCAGGCGAGAGCCGGCCTTCCTCAGACCCACAGCTCCCCCCGCGGGCACGTGGTAAAGTAGCTGCCCCTCGCCCAGCGGAGGAGAAGCTTAAAGCTGGTGTCAGGGGTCCTCAGGATGGGGCGGGGCGGGGCAAGTGGATCAACTCAGTTTAGGGGCCTGAAAATGCAAAAAGGTTACGTTTAAAATGTCGTGCCCCCCGCCCCCCAGGCCAGCAGCTGCCCTGCAGCTCACCAACTCACCACTATCCGCCCATTAATCACCCTTATCAGGGCGGCCCCCGCCCCCCAGGGACAAGTTCAGGTGCTTCGAGGTGGCCGGAGGTCAGAGTCCACCGTCAGAGGGGGCGGGGAGCCTCCAGGCTGTGGCCCCTCCCTCGGGCCTGACTTTCTGCCCCGGGAACTGGAGCCACCAAAGTCACACCTAAGCGGCCTCTTCAGATAAGAGTCGCGGTTGTGAAATCAGAGGCCTCCCGGGAGGGGCGGGTGGGGAGGCGGGAAGCCAGACCGGAGGCCGGGCCTGTGGCTGGGCCTGAGCCCCGGGGCTGAGGCCTGCACCTTCTCGGGAAGGGGACCGGCGGAGGCGGCGCTCTCTGGCTTTCTGGTCGCGGCCCCCTACACCTCTCCGCTTTGCAGCCTTTGATTCAGCAAAATCAGGGATGCAAACTTCTTAGGAGTACTTAGTTTCCATGGCAACCGAAGCTGACCTCAACATTATTGTTCTCAAGAGGCACTGACTTTACTATATGTTCATTCACTGAATTAATGGACTCCTGGTTCTTTTATCAGCGGCCCCCGAACAAAGGAGAGGGAGACGTGCCGTCAGAGGGCTTTCAGCCACTGCCCAGCCTTTTGTCCGGGGCTTACTGCATCCGAGCAAGTCTATTCAGCCCCAGATTATCAAAATCAACTCGGGGCTGTCTCTGTGGCAGCTAAACACACTTTGATTTCATAAAGACATAACCGATCCCACATGCAAATTATTAATTGTGATTGCAGGGTTCTGAGGGCTGGGGTCTCTGGTGTGATTTTTGGGGGGTAATAAAGCGTCTTTGCAGGTAAAATGCTGGTGAGTTATAGGGTGTTGGTGGCTCCTGAGTGTTGCTGGCTGGGAGGTAAAGAGGAAAAAGGAAAGGACTGCTAAAACCATCCTTGCGGGCACAGGCGAAGCATGAGAAGGACCCAGCGAAGCTTCCCGCCCGGCTAAGCCCGGCGGAACCCTGCGTGTGCCCACCAGCCCTTCTTGCACCTCCCCGGACCCCCAGCCACTTCCAGGGCCACGCCAGAGCCACAGACCACAGAAGGCAGCCCCCGCACAGCAGGACCTGGCTATGGGACCCTGTGCTGGGCTTCCAGGGCCAGCCCGGCCAGGAACCAGGCCCACCAAACAGCAGAGTCACAGCCCGGCGGCAGGCGCTGAGACCTCCGGGTGTGCGGGCACAGAAGACACTTAGCAGCTGCCCGTGGTCCCCACTGCCACCTTCTTGCAGCTTGAAGAGTTGTCTTCCCGGACTCCCCGGCCAGGCTTCCCTAGACCCCACCCCCAGCACCCCCACCCCCCCAGGAGGGATCCCCAAGAGCAGAGGTATGTCACTGGGGCCAGGCGCATGTCACACACACACACACACAACAGCCCAGTGGTGCAGACCGCGGTCCTAACATACAAATAACCATTTCACAAATTATAATAATTATCAATCAATCACCCTGTGTGGACAGTGCCAGGCTGGGCCATCAGATGGCTTTTATGACCTGTAGCATTTTGCACGTAATGATGGGGGAGAGATTTATGGAGCCATCACACTCCCTCTTCCAGCACCGGACTTCATTGGCTTTCTTTCCTTTGGACTCCCTGTGCACCCCTCAGCCCCCCGCCACCCCCAGGCACCAGACCCAGAGGACTGTGGTCCTCGGAGTTTCTCAGGAGGCACCTTTCTCCTTCCGGTCCTAGCCCTACTGATGCAAATTCCTGATTTTTGGTGGGGTGGGGGCAGACAGAGGAGGGGAGGAGAAGAAAAAATAAAAATAAAAAAAGGAAAAGGTCACTTTCTTTTGTTTGCCTTTCCCCCCAGTTGTACGTATTAACACGTCCTTCCTTTTCAAGATGGTCAGAGAAAACAAGATAAAGTGGGACAATGGGAAGGCGGCCGGGGGCTTGCGTGTCCCCTTTTCATATCACCAGAGAGATTAAATCAAAATTCTTTTAGCTGATACCATCTCCCCGGGTGGACTACACTCTTGTTAACGGATAAATTCAAGCCCTCCAGAAAGTCAAAGAATAAATTTAAGCCTTTTGCCAAATGTCTATCCTATTGGATTTTGATAAGACGGCCATTGAGCCTTAATAATGTCTTCCATCCATTTTCAGCGGGCCCTTAACACGGCTCTTTATTCGTCCCCAAAGCCTCTTCGCTGGGCCTTTTTATTACAGGCTCCGGCGGGCTCTCCAGGGAGCCGGGCGACCCGAGTGATGGATGGACAACTGGCTAGATTATCTCCCGCAGATGTTTGCCCCGCAGGAGCCCCGGGCTTTCCCTCTAAGTAAACAGAGACGAAATAGAGTCCGCCGGAGGGAGCAGTCCCAGAGGTCCAGGCACAGAGGCTGGGAGAGGCAACGCAGCCCGACCTGCAGACCTGAAGTCAAAGGGACTTCCCGGCGGCGCGGCCTCTGTGCCCAAGGCACACACCCGGGCTGGCGCGGGGATGGAGAGGGCTCCGGCGGCGGCGGCGCACGGCCGGCGTCTCATCAGCACCGGAGCTCTGGGCTGCGTGGCCTCGCTGGCTGCGCGGGGGTGGGGGCCGTGGGGGCCACGAAAGAAGGAGGGCGCAGGGGATGGAGAGCGGATTCGGCACTGCGGGAGACACAGCTCACTGGAGACCCGGCTGAGAGATGCAGGCGACACCACGGAGGGGTGGGGCGGCGGGGATGGGGGTCCGGGACCTGAGGGGCGGGGCCGAGCCTGGCAGGGCTCCCAGGCCTTGCGCCATCACTCCCGCGGGAGCCCCGCCCTCCACCGCAGGCCCAGCGGCCCGTGGGTTCGAGTCCCGCCTCCCCTGTGAGCGTGGGGGCGGCACCCCTCCCTGGGCCTGGGCTCCTGTCTCAGCGGCGGCAGAGGGATTCCACGGCGCGTCCAGCAACCTGGCTCTCTGATGCTGAGAACTTATAACTGGGACTTCCCACAAAATATCACATTTTCTGCATCTGTGTCAAGCCGCTGATTGCATTAATTACCTTTTGTTACACTTCAATGACCTACGCAAAGAACAGGAAGCGTCATCATCCTCAGGATGGAACGACTGAAGCTGGAGGAGTCCACTGACCCACCCAAGGCCCCCCCAGATTGCCCACAGTATTTTAAGGCTCCCAGACGAGTGGGGGAGGACAGGCCCAGTTCATCCAGACACGAAACTCCCAAACCACAAAACTGATAAATGGGGGTCTACATCCTCTTGCCAAGGAATTCACTCAATGTGTCCTTAACACAGCACGCCGAGCCATGTGTGGTCATATCCTGTAATGCACGTGGGCGTGCGTCGATCTCCGCAGCTGGGAGTAGCATGGCTCGGGCGGGGTAAGGGGGACCTGCTTTTTGGAAGGAAGGTCAGACGAACACGGCGGTTACCCACTGCCCAACCTCAGTGCGCGAACCCATTTGGCTTTGCATCTTTGCTCCCGTCTCCCTCCCTCCCGGACCGTCTGGGCAGGGAGCTGGCCGGATGGGTCCAGAGCCAAGCACAGGGTTAGGTTCTGACCACCACACCAACGTGACCCTGGGCACCCATCCTGTCACACTTGAATGCCCCCAGTGCTGATAATGTCCAAGTTCAGCCCGAGGCTGTTAGAATCCCAGAATTCAATGGACGGCAGAGGGCTGTGGGGCTGCTTCTCCGTGTGGGGAGGGGTGTGCATGAGGAGGTGGGCGGAGCCCCCCTGCGGGCAGCACCCCCTGCAACCTGGGCCTGCAGGGTGGTAGAAGACAGACGTGCGGGGCTGGGAGTCAGGAGGCCTCTTTCCAAATGGATGGCTGCCAAGGCCCCCTTTGCTCTGGTGCCCGGGCCCCCGACTGTCTGGCCGCTGTGGGCATTGGGTCAGTGGGATTCTGTGCACAGTGGGAATCTCCGACCCCTCCCCCGGGCCTTACGAGGTTCTGTGTTTTAGGGCATGCCTGTTCTAAGCAGCACGAGTGTGCCCCTGTCTGCGGGGCGCCTCCCACCCATCCCCTAAGCGGCTCTCAGGAAACCCCTCTGACGGGTCAGGAGGGCCCGATGGGCTGAGGGTTTAGGAAAGGGCAAGGTGTGCCAGGAGCCATGGTGCTCCAGGAGCAGAGCGGACAGACGTACTGACTGGGGTCCTCCCCGGGTGCATCTCCTCAGGGCTCAAAAGCATCCTGCCCCGGCCTCCTCACCATCCTCACATTTACGCTTGACCTTCCGGCCTTCTGCCCTGACCCTGGCACCCACACTGGACTACCAACTGCCCGTCCCATCAAAAATGCGTCACTCTAACCTCCCACCAGTCCACCCACTGTTGGGGCAAGTCCCACCCGCGTCCCCTCCTCAGCTGCCTGTTCATGGTGAGAAAAAGGAAGATTTTGTGTTCTCTCCAGAGGTTAAGACACTGGACTTGACTGTGGGGCCTTTTTCACGGGAGAGAGGAAAGACTTCAATTCTTTGAAATACGGGAAAGCTGTTTGAAATCTCTCACTACCTCACATCCTTTAGGGAAATCCGAGGTTGTTCCCAGAGGCAGGAAGAGGGAAAGGGGGCTGTTGGGAGGGATGTGGTGTCTTAAGGAAGAAAGGCTTCAGGCTGCCCTGGGCAGCGCGGCTGGGACAGGCAGGTCCCGGGCCAGACGCAGTGGGTTGTGGGCGAGAATGAGCCAAGAGATCACCCCCAGCCAGAGCTCCTTCAGGAAGTCACTGCAGAGTCAGAAAATGCCTCCCTTCGCAGGCTTTTCTCCAAAATCAGTATTTGTGGGATGGACGTGGGGAGACGGGACAGGTCCCCCCCACAGAGTGCTCTGCCCAGAGTCCTCGGCTCAGACCAACAGGCTGGGCGCGGGGAACACCTGCGACGCTGGGCGTTGTGACACGCCTCAGGCTCCCCAGCAGAGGCTGACCGTGTCCCGGGTGCACGTCCTGCGACGCTGACAGGGACCAACGGCGCTTGATGAAAGCGAGACAACCCAGGGCCCGGGCGTCGTGACACCGTCTGGGCATCCTAGGCGGGCGCGCCTCTCCGCCTAGCCCGGGTGGTGCTTTGAGACGAGCGCGGCGAGAGAGCGCTGTCCTAGTTCTACTGGAAAATCCAAGAGGGGGTCAGCTACCGCATCGAGTGTGAGTGTGAGTGTGCGTGTGTCCTGCGTGTGTGCATGTCCGCGGGTGACCCGGCCTGGGCGGACGCTGAACCCCGTCTCATGAACGGCTTCTGGGTCCCTCCATTTACTGGTTTTTTTTCTGGGCCTAGTTTACTCTCTGGATCCTTGTAGAGCCAAATGTGCCCCCAGCGACTCTCTGTCACCCGCCAGGAGGGCAGGAGACGCTGCCCACGTGGACACCGTTTCTTTCACCTGGTCAGCTGCTTATTCGACGCCGTGCCCGAGCCCCGTTTGGAGGCCGCGGACAGCACTGGCTCTGCGGAATTTGCAGCCAGTTGTGATGCCCCCCCTCTCCGTATTCTTTTCATGTGAGTATCCAGTGGAGATGGTTAAACAAACATGACCTGCGTTTATTTAATTTTCCTGCGTCTGCATGGCCTGAGCGTTCCCGCGGGTGCGGGCTCTCCCGTTCTCAGGGGTTAGGGTTGGTTCGGGGCATTGACCCCCTACCCGCTGACACAGTGCAAACCAGCATCCGTCCTCACGTCATCAGAATCCCTGTCCTGGGCATGCATTCTGCCACCCACAGTGCATCGCTCGCGAACCGCGGGCCACGCCACGGACCTGGCGACACGCACGCTAGCTCAGGCTTACACGTAGGCCCCAGCAAGGGAGAAGGCGTGGAACCAGCTCTCCTACCTTTTGGATGCAGCCCTCCTGGGACGACACTTCCGTATCCGTCAGCAGGTGCTGAAAAACAATTGTGAAGGGGGCGGTTAGTGTCTGGCGGATAAGACGCCCTCCTCAGGCCGCAGCGGGCTGAGAACCACGGGGCAGAGCCAACATTCTCTGGAAGGGCAAGGGTAAGGCCTCGTAGCTTCTCCATAATGTGGAAGACAGTGGTCTGTGGGGGAAGTCGGGGCCTTTATTCCAACGGGGTCTCTATTTGCTGAGAAAGCCAACGACCCCTCCCGGACGTCGGCTCCCCGGGAAGGCAGCTGGTTCCTCGAGCAGCTCGTCCTGGTCCTTCAGGGAAGCACACGTTACCAGAAACCGTGCAATGGGGGCAGGAAGGCTCTCTGAGACCGGCAACGGGCTCTCTCCCCGTGCCCTCTGACCCTGCCTGCGAGCCATGCAGCCCTGAAGCCCTGCAGGGGGAGCGGGAGGACGCTGGGCACCGTGCGGCCTGCGTGGGGCTTGCAGTCTACCTGGGCAGGCAAAGCCCGGCTGAGCGGCCCGATTCATCCCGGGGGCTTGGTCCAGCCGTGCCACGGGGAGCCACGGTGGGGGAGGCAAGGGGAGAGGGCGGAGCGGGCTGCAGCCTGCACCCTTGCCTGTCACCGGTGGGGCGGGGCTGAGGTTTGACGTCATCTCCGCGGGTGACCCGGCCTGGGCCGACGCTGCTTCTTGTCTTTTGGCAGACTGGGGGGGACAGCATGTGAACCTGTTCCTTATCCCAGACCCCTGGGGAGTGCCTGTGGTTTTAGGAGGGAGCTTCTCAGAGGAGATCAGGCGAAGCCAGAACTCAGCAGTGCCGCGTCAGGGAAGCACCCTAGGGTGGCCAGTAATGACCGGCTCCTCCAGGAGCTCCGGCCCTTCCCTCTGCCGCCGACACAGGCTTGGGTTAGTGAGCGAGAAAGCACCAGCCGCTGTGGGTCTTTCTTCCACCCGACAATTCTGACTCGCAGCTTTTCTTGGCTTGGCTGTGGAGAGCTGTAGCGTTTTGCCGGCCTGGCGTCTCCTCTTAAAAACCACGGAGCTCCACTCTGGAGGGACGGCATTTCAGGGACGGGTCCCAGAGTGCTTTCTAAGCTAAGCAAACTGACAAATTAGCTGTATAAATGGGATTTTCCCTTCTGGATCACAAACGCTGGGCATAGACACACATATATATTGTAACGTCATTTCCATAAGAATAGAAACCGAGATTGAAACTAATATTTGAAAAACGACACGAGAAATGGTGTCAAATCCAGGGGTTTTATTTACCCTCCCCTTAAAATTACACTACCGCTCTTCCAAATTACAAGCCGGGGGCGCGGAGTGGCCGCCCGTGCCCACGCAGGCCGGGTGAGGGGCCAGGGTTCGCGTCTGCCCCGCTCAGCTGTAATAACAATAAGTCATATTTTTAAATGTTGAGAATTCTAAGCAGTTGGGGATTTTATGTTTCTTTTAATAGATCCTGAACTTGTGGTTTGGAAGGTGGTTATAACTGCAGAGACTGAGGCGGAGAAGGTGAGCGCCGCGGAGGCCACGGCGGCCTGAGTCAACCAGAAGTGCTTGGTCAAACACCAGCGGGAGAGACTGGCCCGGCCACTGTCCAGCACGCCTAGCAGACAGGGCCCAGCATGAGTGCGGCCTCGTTCCCCAGAGCTCTGCCATCCCTTACACGGCCTCTGTCCAGACCCACCCGGGTCCCATAAGCCTTGCGTGGAGGGCGGCCAGGGTCCCTGCCTTTTGTCTGAGGCTAAGAGTGGCCAAACGGGATGGAGCATCCCAGGAAGTCACCTGTCACGTGGCCCCGCGGCTCTTCTCTGCATGCTGGGAAGAGTCCCTCGAGGTCTGTGCACCAGCTCAGAGATGGTGGCCACCCATCCCGGAGTCCGTGGTCAGATGGGGACGTGGAGACGGGCGTTCAAACCACACTGTCCCTAACAGGTCAGGTTGCTATGCACGACACATGGAGCGAGAGCCCAGACGGACCGGAGCGCATCCGTGCGGAGCAGGGCTGGGCGTGACCAGGGTCTGTACACTGCTCCCTGAGCCGGGCCCTCGGCCCCCTTCTGGCTGCAGTGTGGCTGCCTGGAAGCCCAGCTGTGGGACCACAGGTGACCCGGAGGAGCCCCCCGCCCCAATCACATGATACAGAGAGGGGAGAGGCCAGGACTTTGAAGACAGGACTGCCCCTGTCCGAGCGGGGGTCTGAGTCTGGTTCGGGAAGCCCCGTTGCCCGGCTTCTCTCTGCCTGCCCTGTTTAACAGCCCGCCTTGGCAGCCACGCCCATCATCATCGGCTATTCACCCACTGCTGACCTCGGGTGAGAACCCACCGGACGCACCCCTCCCGGAGCCTCTCAGCCCTGGCCTTCCCGCCAAGGCTGCCGCTTTGCTGAAAAACCTCTTTATTTTGCTAGCTGAGCCCCAGCACGCGCGTTGCTGGCCGGTCGGCTCTTGGCAGGGGCTGCTCCAACCCCACCTCCACGCCCCGGCAGAAGTATTAGGTGTGTTTTGATTAAGCATTTTAGCCAAAAAAGGGAGGTTTGACCTCCGGCATTTCTCTTCTCTCCCGGGTCTCAGTGCCAGGATTGAGCTAAGTGGGGTTGGTCAAAACATCTTTTTTGACTCTTAAAATAAATACCCTCTGTTCTCCAGAAAGTCAGCCCGGAGTAGACACACACACACAGACATCTCATACGCTCACAGCTCTGGAGTTCTGGTGTGTCCCCTGAGGGGGGCTGGGCTTTCTGGTGGGTGTCACAAATGGATCCCAGAAGGCTTCTTTCCTTTCAAAATACTCCGTTATTAAAGCATCTGAAACCATGCCCACAGGAGGGAGCCCGGGTGAAGCCCCCCGCCTGGCCAGGGGCCCGAGAAGACCCCCAACACCCTCATTTACTGGCCTCCCACTCCTGGCCTTCGAGCCAGACGCCCTCCAACCTGCTTCTCCCTTGTTGGTGTTGGTGTTCACCCGAGTGTGGGGCTGGGTCTAGAAGTGGCTTGAAGCTGATTCCCAGGCCCCTCTCCTGGAAGGAGCTGCCCTGGGTGGGGGGCATGTGCAGGATTATCCCGAGAGGGCAGGCCGGGACCCAGGTGGTTGGTGGAGGCCCCTCTCCACGCTGTCCTCCATCTGGTGACCTCTAGGGGACCAGGGGCTCAGGCTCCTGCTGGAGACAGACTGGGCAGACAGGTCAAGGTGGACGCTGGTGGCCCCTTCGTGTCAGCTGCGTGGACTCTGTGCCGTCTGCCCCCTTGGGAGGGTTTCTGCCCAACTGGACAGAGCCCTTTGGGCCTGATAAACCGACAATCAGGACTCATGGGACGGCCGCGTTTCACGCTTATTCCGTTCTCAGCCAGGGATGTCCTCAGCCTCACCTTTGCGGCCTCCCTTTCTGGGAAGTCAGGATTTTTAAAGGACAATTTTCATCCTTAGTTTTCTGTTCATATCAAAGTCCTACCACGAGCACCACTCCCCCCATGTATGCGCTGCTTTGAGGTTGTGGTCTCAGAGGCCGCCGGAGAGGGGACACAGTGACGGGACCAGCGGGCGCTCCTCAAGGAGCCCACAGCATGGCGGCCTGTCCGGTACCTCTCTCTACAACACCATCTGGCAAAAACCACGGGCACCCGGCTTTACGGAAGGGAAGCGGAGGCTCTGGAGTCGGAACCGCCCGCTAAGGTCACGGAGCCGCTAAGCTGGGGGGCTGAGTCCCAATCCCTGTCTCTGACTCCAGCCTCCACTCTGGAGGGACAGCGTCTGCGGGAAGCAGCCACATGGCGTCCCTTCCAACCAGCACCCGCACCCGACCCCTGGCCAGGACCCTCCTGGGAGAGGGCGCCCCCCACGGGCAGGCCCGCGGCCCGGTGGACTTGAGCGGAACCCCGGGGGTGGCCTGCGGGCCGCTCGGCCGGGGACCGGCAAGGGCGGGTCGTCACCGGCGGCTGCCCTGGCTCCCAGTGCAAAGGCTCCGGTGGTGTTGACACAGACTCTTGAGCTCTCAACTGGGAGCGGGGGAATATTTATTTATTTTTGGCATTAAAAAAATCAGCTTGGCTGTGATTGAACTACAAAAATGATTTTTTTTGAAAGGCGCCTTGGACACTGTTTTCAGCTTTTATGCCTAAACAGATACTTCTCAGTTCTTTCAAGTGAGATCTAGCCCGTGAATGCAGGCTCTCTCTTTACTCGTAAGAAAAATATTTACACAGTCAAGTACGGCACGAGAAAGGATGCAGGCTCCTTCAGAGGGCCCGTCCCCGAAGGCACACAGGTCCCACACCGCTGTTTACACGGCCAGCCCACATCTCCTCCCGGGGGGCTTCTCCCCGGCCTCCGCCGGGGACCCTGCAGCCAGGGGCTTGCTCTCAATGCCCCGAGACCCACCTCGATGTCCAGCAAGAGGAAGCAGCCGTGTGGACGACGGCAGAGTCCTACCTTCCAAGCCCTTTTGTTGGCCAAGGAAACCTGGCTACTTTGCCTCCAGAGCCCCAGGCGAGGAGCACTTATCTGGACTCACCCCCGGCCTGCTTTTCCCAGGGGCCCCCACCCAAAGCTCGGCTCGGGGTGTGGGGCGATCTCTTCTGACCCCTCTGGAGCGTGGCTGGGCCTGCAGCTTAGCTCTGGCCCCAGGAGCGAACGGTGGGCGGACCACTGTTCCTGGCCAGCGCGGCCTCACGCAGACCCAGAATCTCTGGGCACGGCTTGCATGCTGTCAGACGTGCCGAGAACACTCTGTTCGCTGGCGGCTGCCCGTCGTGGGCACGTGCCCTCTGCCTGGACCCCCCGCCTGCCCGTGGGCCGCCTGCCGCCCG
The DNA here is from genome assembly GCF_023065955.2 of Ursus arctos. NCBI lineage: Eukaryota > Metazoa > Chordata > Mammalia > Carnivora > Ursidae > Ursus > Ursus arctos. Next base: position 1,797,100 of record NW_026623008.1, on the reverse strand, counting down.
CCCGCACCTTCCTTCCTGCAGGATGAATGGATCCCCGCCCCTGAGCTCCTCCTCGCCAGGTTCTGGGTCCTGGTCCGGTGCTTCCTGGGTCCCCTGAGGGCAGGACGTCCCAGCCTCATTTCACGATGAGCATCTTTTGTCTACATCGCAGCACAAAAGGTGCCTTGGAGATGTGAAAACAAAATCTCAAAAGGCACTGAGTCCAGAATTAGCTACTTTGGGGCAATGGACAAAACCGACCCCAGCCCTCAACAAGAGCCCAGGTGTTAGGAAAACAGAAGGCCCCCAGCCTCCTGCTGAGAACCCTGGGTGAGGGTCACGGAGGCCCTTCCGGGAGTGGGGAGTCCTGAAGCCGGTAGGGGTGGGGGGAGGGCAGAGGAACGCACCCAGAAGACGGGAAGGGGAGACCAGGCTTGGAAAGGCCCCGGGGGCTCTACAGTGGGTGTCCTTGAGGGCAGGTGGGGGCATTTTGATTTGGTTCTGAAGGTGCTGCCCGGGGCCTGCTGGGTAGTGGGCCCCCACAAGCACATTAAAACTTAGAACAAGCCTCTTAGGAAGGGCTGCCGGCTGTCTGCAGGAGTGAGGAGAAGCTCAGAGAGGCAGAGTGGTCCTCCCGCAAGCGCACAGCGGGATCTGAGCCCAGGCCGCGGGCCCTGCAAGGACGGGGGTGACTGGGGCCCGTGGGACAGGGGCACAGCGGGAGGGTGGGCAAGGCTGGGCAGGGAAAGACAGAGGCTCCACAGGGTGGACCGGCCTGGCCTCTGATCCCAGGTCACCCGGGCATAGACAGCGCGGGGTTCCTACCACAACCGTGTGCTTCCTGATAAAGGACCCGGAGAGAAAGGTAATGCCGCCCACCCAGGGGCTCCCCACTCCCTCCCAACCCCAAAGCCACCCTGTTAACAGCTCAGCTCTTTAGCTGACAGCTGAGCAGGCAGCGGGTCCGCGACCCAGAATCACAAAGGCCACTCGGAGGCGGTAGCTGCTGGGAGGCCCCTGGGTGACAGGTCCCGCCTCTCAATCCCGCTGGCCCCTGGTCTGGGCGGTGGCCTGCCCGGTCCTCTCCAGGGCCTCCTCTCTAGGGCTGTATCGTAGGAGACAAGCACGCACAGCAGTGGCCCGCTCCCCCTGCCCCAGCCATGACTTGGCTTTGCCCCTTGCATCTAACACCATGGGAACATGGGCAGGAACATGGGGACATGGGGACAGGCCTTGGCCAACCACCTTCCCTGGGGGCTCTGTTTGCAAGGTTCCCTCTTTCTCTAGACCGCCCCCCCCAAAGCTCCCTTTCCAGAGAGTAGAGAGTGAAGGTTACCCCCAGCTTAGCACATGCCAACCTCTGGAGGGCTTGGACCATTCCGACTGAGGCTCTGAATTCCCCACCAGGCCAGAGATGGGGTTCCTCCCAGGAGAAGGCTGGGCAGTTCCCAATCTCGGGGCCCCACCCCACAGACGCTGCTCAGCCTGGAGTAAGACAGGTCTCTGGGGTCCTAAACCACAGGGAGACTTGCCCTTCTTTCCTGGCTGTGGCTCTGTGCAGGGCTGAGCTCTGGGCACAGAGAGGACATGCTAGTGGTCCAGGCCAGCGAGGGAGCCCAGGCAGGGGTGCCAACCGAGTGGCCACCGGTTCCATGTGGACATCAGCAGCCAAGGCCCAGGTTCTGAGCCCCTTCTCTGCCAGGCCGTGAGCTGAGGGCGGTGCCCAGGACGGCCTCCACAGGCTCTGGTCCTGAGGAGAGGTCTGCCTGGTGCTGCACCTGGCCCTTGGTGGATAGGTTCCTACCCCTGCTTCCGGAAGATTGATGTCCCCAGAGGAAGAGCGTGTAAATCATGAGAGCTGGGTGATATGCGGCACTTCCAATCAATGACTCATGACAAGCCATAACTTTCAGCGCTAGAAAGGGAAGCTCGGGTGCGTCCAGGAGCCTTGCAGTAGCCGGCTCCAGGAACGGGACACACACGCCCCGGAAATGGGGAGAAAGTTCTGCAGAGCTGTTGCCTCCTGGAGCTGCGGCCAGGGCTTCCTTCTGATGGCCTGGGTTCAAGAGGAGAAAAGCCAGGAGCTGGAGGGAGCTGTGTGGATTTGGAGGGTCCCAGGCCCTGCAGAAGGGGTCTGGGGGGGGGGTGGGCCTGATGGGGGAGACCTGGTGTGGAAAGTGGGTGGTTCTAGTGAGACCCCTGGGACCTCACCCACCATCCTCTAGCTTCCACCCTGTATTGGTCTGAATGTTTCCCAGCCCCCCTGTGCACGCCTGGAAGGGAACGTGCGTGTCTCAAAGCTCCCCTAAACTTGCTGGCCAGTTGGCCTGCTCCCACTGGATCAGATGCCTCCTAAGGCAAGAGCAGGGGGTGAGGCCCCACTGTGGTTGTCCGGGAGAGAAACAGCTGTATACCACAGACAGCCAAGACCGAATAACAAGGGTGAGTGAGTGAGTGGGTACGGGACCCCTCCTTGGACGGCTCACGGAGATGCTGTCCTGGGCCAGCCCCACGGTGAGGAGCGGACGGCGTCCATCTACCCTAGAGCCTGTGCTCGGGGCCTCTACCTGGGCTGTGTGGGAACAGGCATCTCACCTTGCTTGGCTGGGCACCTGGGCAGGCGCGTGGGATCAGACACCAAGGTCTGGAGGGCTCTGAGTCCAGTGCCTTTGCTGTCTTGTGGCCTGGTGGAGGACAGACTGGGGAGCCCTGGGTGGATCTGCACCACTCTGGGGCCCCGATGCCAGGAGGCCAGGCTCTCTGGGTATGTCAGCCCAGGACACAGGGGCACGGGCATCCCCTCGCCTGGGGCTGTCGGGGGTGGAGTGCCCACAGCCCGTCGTCCCAGGAGCCCCTCAAGTTTGGTCACTCTGCAGGAGGAAAGGCATCATGGCTGGACCCAGAGGAGGCCTCCATCCCAGGACGCGGCTACGTGTTTGGGAGAAGACCCCCGAAGCGAACACGACGCAACAGTCACACCCAGGCCTAGGTTCCAAGTGCCCGGGGCCGCTCCTAAAGTCCGATACGCCTCCGGGACACCGAGACAGATTAACGCAAACGCCAGCAGTCCAGCAGCCTAATGGGAGCATTTGCAAGAGCTTCAAAGAGCTGAGGGCTCGGGGCTCTGCCAAGACAAATAAAGGGGGGGCCTGACAGGTACCTGTCTCCATTCCTTGGCAGCCACTCAGAGACTGGAGAGAGGACGGTCTTCACATAGCCTTGCCAGATAATCGAGAATGTTCTTCCATGTTCTGGGAGCCCGGTGTCCCCGGGACATTGCTTGCCCCCATGAGTGTCAGCCACACACAAGGTACACCTTGGCTTTGGCGCTCATTTCCCCATTTCCCGAATCAACACAGCTCTGCCAATGGCAAACCTGAGGAGGCTCTCCTGACACGCGTCTGAAAAACGTGTCCCCCCAGCACCCCCGCAGGCTGGCCGTCCCTTGCTTTGCTCCTGAAAGCACGTCTGGCAGAGTGTGCGGGCACCAGGCACTGTCCAGCACCTGTGTCCAGCCTGGGGAACGAGCACGGCTGCTGCAGGGCCGGCTCTGGACCGCACATCCAGAGAAGCCGCCTGGGAGACCCCAGGGCAGCCCCCGGTGGGCTTTGCACCTTGCCGTCTCCCAAGGAGGGACATAAATCACAGGGTCAGTTATTGGTTCTATGTGCACATTTGTCTTTTATGCTCGACGCTTTTTAGTTATAGAAATAACCCGGATATCGACAGAATCATTTTAACGCCCTTCAACTTGACCCTGCCTATTGATAACATGTTTGTTAAGATAATCCTTAATAATCATAAGTGAATAAGAAGGGGTCATAGATCTCCAGGCCATGGCTGCCCTGACACACAAGTTGGAAACCCAAGACCCGAGGTCTGGGGAGGGGGAGCCGATGACAAAATCACCCCTCCCCCCACGTGTCCCCCAGGATTTGGGTTCCTCTTGGGCTGTGAGTTCCCATCCTCTTGTTGGAGTCTGGGGTAACCTTTAATCATTGGGAAAGTCAGGACCAGCACTCTGCATTTCAGAGCAGACCGGACTTTCGGCTCCCTAAAAAATGGCCGGCAGCACTTTCCGGGGATTGAGGAGGGATGGAACGTGAAATTGTGGCCAATGACCTGGGGGACGGAAGGCCTTCCCCTGTCAAATTCTGGCCTTATCAACTTGGTCTTTAATGATCCCATTTATTCATTCAGCAAACATTTGTGGACTCTCACTTCGGGGTTCTGCACACGCATAAGTCAGCGAGACCAGAAAGACAGTTGTCTCCACCCTCGTGGCGACACGAACTGCCAGCTCCGTGGCAGGCGGCATCGTGTGGCCGTATTTCACACTCAGGAGACTCCTCTAGGAATCCCCCTGTGTCCTGGGAAGGCCGAGCTCAGAGAGCCCGAGTCACCTGTGCGGCGTCCCACAGCGTCCCGAGCCTACAGGCGCCAAGCCACCAGCTCGCGGCCTCACGGATCTGGTTCCATTTGGAGACACCGTGGGGGACGGCGGCGGAGGGAGGCGGCGTGAGGAGAAGGAGCTGGGCTTCCTCGCCCACAGAGAATGTTTCCGATCTGTGGGGAGGAGACAGTGCGGCAGAGCCCCCAGGGCCCTGGTTTCGGTCACGGCTGCCGCGCTAACTTGAGACCACCATGCGTGGGGGCAGGGGAGGCAGAGAGCCGCCAAACACGACCCCACACTTTCCTAAGGGGACCCAATTACAGCAGCAGCTGTGGCGGGAATTCCGTGCTGATCCACTGTGAAAAATGGGCAGCCCTCGGAATCCCGCAGCACCACCCCACTGCAGCCAAAGCCAGGAACCCCGAGGCCAGGTCCGCTCCTGGGGGCAGGCCACATCAGCCAGGTCTGGCCAGCCCCCACCCTCGCCACGCCTCCTGCGTTTCCAGATCGGGGGGTTGGTGCATCAAAGGTGCGCATGGGGACTTCTGGAGGGCTTCCCAGACTGGGGCAGACCCAGGGCTCAGGATGCCTGCCCTCCTGGAAGCCTTCAGGGGCTTCCTGGCTCACAGGGAGCGTGAGCCTCACCGTCGCCCCTCAGGTGCCTACACCCAGCGCAGAGGGGCCGCGGGAGCGTGCAAAGAACCCGGGCTCAACGCCAGCCCTTCCACTCTGAGCCCCGCAGCCCATCTCAGGACCCGGGAGCCCTTGCTAACAAAACAGCTCCAACTCCCCCATCTGTAAAATGGGTACAAACACCCCAGACAGTAGCAGCCATGCTGTCCGTGGCAACCCCAGCGGTGAGCATGACACACACGGTGACAGAGCCCAGCCAAGAACACAGGTGAAGGTTCTGCTGAAGACCTAATGGCTCAGGTCCCCGCGGTAACCTGCCACGGGGGCTCCAGCAGCAGCACCAGACGCGGAACCTTCCCGGGAGGCCCTGGCCTGTTCCGGGAGGGCCTGCCAGCTAAGTTGCATTTTGAGAGGGTTGTAAAAATAAACAAAGAAGAATCTAGGACAGAGACCACCTGTGGCACCAACAGCCTGGAGGGTTTACTATCTGGCCCTTCGGAGAAGAAGCGTGTCGACCCCCGGCCCACGGCAGACACAGCTGCCCGGAGGACGGAGGTAGGAGGTCTCCGTCTCCTCCAGCCGCCCATCCAGCTGCAAGCCGGGGACGCAGGCACGAGGCTTCCTGAGCGTTCTTTGGAAACAGGAGGCTTGGATGGACACAGCGGCTCTACTGTCCCCGGGCAGCTTTGCCCGTTCTCTCTCCGCCAGAGCCCAGCCGCTAGGGCAGAACCCCGCCCAGAAGAAATGCTGGCGGTTTGTCACTACGGATGCTCCAGGTCCGTGGGGTGACCGTCAGGCAGGTGGGAGAGCAGTGGCCGGCGAGCCGGGAGGGCAGAGTTCCCAAGATCACCTGATCCCGCCGACAGCTGCAGCTGCGCCCGGCCCGGGGGCCCGCGGAGAGCACATTCTCAGCTGCAGCCCCTGCCAGGGAAGGACAGTGTGAAATCGGACGCAGTTGGAAACCACGCTCTGCGTGCTCTTTCTTTCGTTTTGTCCCTGTCTGCTTTCCAACAAGGACAGTGCTCGGGATGGGCACGGACAAGGTCGCAACCCTCCACCGGGAATTTCTGCCTCCAGCCCCCCGACTTCCCTGTGACGGGGTGGGGCCCCTTCCTGGGTCAGGGCTGATGGCCTGGACGTTGGGGTGCAGCACACCCTCACCCACAGATGCCTGCAAGGGGCGCTTGTGACGCTTGGGGATCTGGAATGCCATTCTCGTCGGCGCCCCCACAACCGCCGTCTGGAGAGCTGCCTGGCACGTCAGGAGGGCATGGCAGACCCCCTGCTACAGCACTCAGTGCCCCACACTATCCTCCAGCGATTTCACTTAGTGACGTGGGGTAGGGACCCAGACAGCCGCATGTCCCGCCGCGGCCCCAGGGACACCCCAGAAGTACACACAGTGTGCCAACAGGCACCTGTGTGTGCCCCTTTCCCACGTCGCCTCCCCCACCCTGCAGAGGTGGCCAGTGCACGCACGGGTGCTGGGGTCATGTCGCTGCTCTAAGGAAGAGAACGGCCTCCTCCTCCACCCCGAGTTCTGAGAATGGGGTCTGAACCCCACTGCTGACCTGGGGCCCGCGTCCAGCTGCAGTCAAAAGCCTTAGGAAAAGCCCTGCTTTTCCTGCAACTGGAAAGAGCCTCCAAACTCACAGACCCTGGAGGCGTCTGGACGGGGAAGCGCTCGGATGAGCCTCGAGACCCCAGCAAGAGCGGCCTGCGGCTTGGATGCGATTCCTGGGGGTGGGAGCCCTGCGGGGTGGGGGGCCCCGACGCTCATTGGCCGTGTGTGTGCCTGTTGGTCTCATGTGACAAGGTCACCGTCTGTCTGCAGGTGCGCCCAGGAAGGTGACCCCCATTAGCCTCAGAAGGACAGTGGAGTACAGACAGGACGTGCTTCCCTGAGCTGTTGGGGGCACAGGAAGACTGCCGGGCATCTGCAGGTCACGCATGTCTCCTCGAGGATCTTCTGAGCTTGTCCACACATGGGCTTTCAGCCCCAAGCATGGGTAAAAAGAGGCTCAGGAAAACATAGACCATGTTTTCAGAATTTTCTTGGACACAGTTGGGTCTTTAAAACTCTATTCTTGGGGCGCCTGGGTGGCTCAGTCTGTGAAGCGTCTGCCTTCCACTCAGGTCATGATCCTGGGGTCCTGGGATGGAGCCCCGCATCAGGCTCAGCAGGGAGCCTGCTTCTCCCTCTCCCTCTGCTGCTCCCCCTGCTTGTGCTCTCTCCCTCTGTCAAATAAATTAATAAAATCTTTAAAAACAAACAAACTCTATTCTTGGAGCTGGGGGATTGGGGTTGGTTGCATAATTTATTGGTTCTTTCCAAAGATTGAAAAGAGAGCTGAGGTTTGCCAGGTGGGTGTGGGGGCCAGCGTGTTCCCTTTCCCGTGAGAGAGAGAACGGGGAGGGGGAGAGGGAGAACAGGTGTGTGCCTGAGTCCCCTGCCCAGCAAGGACCCTGGATGGCTGGGGTAAACAGATGAGGGTCTAATGGGTAGACATTGCAGGACTGTGTCCTGGGTGGGTGGCTGGGCTCCTAGTCACGGACACTGCTCACCCTTGGACACCTGGTCAGCCTCTACTTGGCCTGCCCTTCCCGCCCCAGGCCGGCTTCTGCTTCTAAGCCTCTAGAATGGGGAGCAAGAGGAAAGCCCCGTTCGGTTGGTCTTTTGTCCATCCTGGGCTGGGCCACGACCTCTCTTCTCAGGGGCTGCCGCAGGTTCCCTTCTGGCCACAGAAATGGACAGCCGTCCAGGGAGATGCGAAACGTTCTTCCTCCTTGTGTCCTCCAGGGTGGGTTGTTCTGTTTGGCCTAATGGTCTTACTTGAGGCACATTCGCGCACCTAACACCGTGGAGCCTTGAAAAACACGGGGGCTGGGAGTGCCGACCCCCTGAAGCGCTGAGTATATCTTTCAACTCCCCCAGCACGTGACTTAGCAGCGCGGTGTTGACGGGAAGCCTCACCGGTAGCGCGAGCCGTCGGTTAACACGGATTCTGTGTGCTTTATACCGTGTAAATTCACAATAAATTCTGCGAGGGGAAATCAGAAGGAAGAGAAAATAGGTTTGCCGTACGGCACCGTATTTATTGAGAAAAAAGCCGCATCTGCGAGGACCCGCGCAGCTCAAGCCCCCGTGGCTCCAGGGTCAGCGTGGAGCCCTGTGGGCGAGGGCTGCGATTAAACAGGAAACCCCGGGGTCCTTTGTCCTCTCCCACTCCACACCTGAGACATTTCCTTTCTGAAAGCAAACCTCTTCGTTGGCCTTCATCCAGTTACTTCCCTTCCCGGGAAACCCCTGCTCCTGTCCCCTGGGAGGGCACGTGTGGACGGCGACAGAGCCTCCCTCAGGCTCCCCTTAGAGCACGGACGTCCCCGCAGATCAAGCCAACCTGGCCAGGATGGGGACAGCCTCCTGGCCAGTGACTCTTTTTTGTCTCATTTTCCCGAAAGGAAAAAGGTTTATTTGAATAAAATTGTTAAACTCGGATGTAGCAAAGAGGCCTCGTCTCGAAACGCCGCAGACAGCACCTGCCCGCACGGAGCCCTGCCCGCATGGAGCCCTGCCCGCGAGCATGTCTGCACGACTCTGTCCATGGTCAGCGAGGGCGTTTGGCCTTTGCCCTTCACAGAGCCGCTCCCAGAGTCGGGCCCCGAGTCCAGCTTCTAGGGTCCGATTTTGGGCGCCCGGGTCCTGCTTCCCTTGCAGGGCTGGCGGTTAGAGCGAGCGGCGGACGCCGGTCACACTCCGTCCCTGAGCTCTGGGCTGTCACGGTTCTGCCGCTCCGAGGACCTCTGCTCAGCAGCGCGCACCCGAAAGACACCACAATCTTTTTACCCAATTTTCCAGCTGAGTTGACTGGGGCCTGTGAAGGTCAAGGAGCTTGCCCGGGGTCACTGAGTAAAACAGCCAAGCCTCTGGCCTCAGGACAAGGACGCGGGACTCTGGTTCCTGTTCCTGACCGCCTAACCAGAGGCTCCTTCATAAATAATGGAAATAACAGGGCTTCACTTTCTCTTTCCAGGGCAGACTCCCGAGGCCGCCGCTGCCCGGGCTACGTTTCGCGGGCACCACCGAGCCCTTGCAGGCTGCGGGGCCTCGCGGCTCCGTCGGCTCCCAAGAAGGGATTTTAACAGTCGGCCGAGGACCTGGAGAGAGTCCACCGGCCGGCCGGTCGGTACAAGCGGCCACGGCTGATTATTCGTCGCTGACGGTTATTAGCCTATTATGATAGTATGAATCACCTCTTTCATACCACGTCCCTATCCTTAAAGTGCCTGATTAACTAACATTAACCAATCCAATTAGCAAAAGACACTGTATTTGTGTAATTAGTAATTTGAGGCTTCGTCCCGTCTTGGTCTTAAAGAGAAAGGCATTGGCCTTTGATCGGCACGGTGCCCTACAATTAGGTGAAGTGCTTGCCTATCAGCAGGGGACGTTCTCGATCGCGGGGTCCCGCGCGGGGACCCGGCCGTGCGAGGGCGCGCTGGGGTTCACGGCACGGGCGCTTCCGTGCATCCAAGCTCCTCTCTGCGGTTGGCATGGCCTTCTGCATCAGGAAGGGGAAATATTTATTTTTATTATAAATTTAGAGGCCGAGCAGTAAGGAGCCTTGTTATTAAATGCTCGGAGCCCAATTCTGCAGAAAATCAAAAAATCCAACTTTGAGTATGGATTGCAAGTTTTTTTTTCTAATCGGATGCCAAAAGGAACATTGTGGGGAAAGATGGCTCAGGGCAGCCCTTCACCAGGCAGCGTTTCTGTTTATGTCTCTGAGTGAGCAGTTAGGTTTCGGAGACACGAAGACGGCCTTCCCGGGGCCAGATGTTCCAGATAAGAGCTTCAGGCTGCAGGCCGCCTGTGTGCACAGAGCGCTCAGCCCAAGAGCCGGGCTGCGGTCCCACGTGAGGGACCGGGTTGCGGGAGGCTCAGCAAGAGAGCCCCGTGTTGGGAGTGACCGCAGGCCGACGTGCCTGGGGCCCTCCTGCATTTCCCACAGACGCCCCCAGTCTCACCAGCTTATAAAGCTGCTGAGCAGGCTCTGTGACTCTGAGTGACCTCCCGGGCCCTACCTGGGTCAGCAAAGCTGAGTAGCTCTTGCTTTATTTGTATTTATTTCATTTATTAGGAGGCTTGGCAAACCCGTGCCCAGGGGTTCCCCGGAGGACCCCTCGCCGGCCAGCCGGCCCCTTGTTCTGGACAGGAAGGAGGGTGGTCCTGCCTTACTTCGGCACCTGAGTTTCGCCACGTGTCCTTGAACCTACCCACTCTCTGCAGGCCAAGCCCCGTCCTGCCAGTGGCCTCCGCAACGGTCCAGGCTGGCTATCACTATCCGCCCCCCGCGGCGCAGACACAGGAAAACACCCCCACCAAATCCGCTCTGTGCCTACGGAGGGAAAGAGCATCACCGTGAGCGCTGGGGCCAGATGTCTGCGACTGCGCCGCGCCCACACGTCTGGCTGTCCCGAGGCTCGTCTGTCCTCCGGGAGCGTGTCCTTCTGATCAGACACGCTGGGGGCGGAGCAGAATCTCCCACCGTCAGTCCAGAGGTTTGGGCAGCGAGCAGACGCTGCTGACTTCATTCCAGCGCCCATCTTAGACGCAGTCTTTTCTCGTCTCCTTCAAGTAGGATTCTCATTGGGTGTTTTTTTTTTTTTCCCATTCCATGTCAAAATGAAGTTAAAATCTGTAAGCCCGAAAGCGTGGCCTCTTTCCCCATCTCCCTTGCGTCCGTCTCCCTGTGCGTGCACATGCGATGTACCCGTACGCGACGGCCTGGCCGCCGGGGGCAGACGGGGAGGAGCCCACCCGGTGCTCACAGAAGGCGGGATGGACGAGGAGACCTGGCTGCAAACATTTCAGAAACCTCTTCAAAATATTTGGGTTTGTCAGGATCCCAAACCGCGTTTGCCAGGCACTTTTCCCGCTAGTGTTTGAGCCCGCGGGTATTTTAAAGGAAATGAAATCCGTGTGTTTCTGATTTATTTATACTTAACTCATCAAAATGCTGTTTTAAAGAGCTATTTTGTGTCCAAAATGCCCTTTATGCCTTTTTCCCTTCCAAACTAAAAGCCACATTTTGCCAAGTGTATGTGACCTTAAACGCTAACATTTTCAAGGCTCTTTGGAAAATCAGGTTCCCAAAGCCCACGCAGACCTTCACCGGAACTAATGATGCCCCCCCACCACCACCGGGGAAGCCCAGTGACCGGCAGCAGAGGCGATGCCCCTTGGCCCTACCGGACCCAAGCAGGGTGTCCGCCCACCCAACCCCGCGGCCGGAGCCCCTGAGATGCTGTGTCCGATGGGAAGGAGCAAATTTTCCAGGGACAAGAGTCCCCAGATGTGATTTTAGTCTCTCCCAGCGCTCTTGCTGGACCGGGTCAGGGTCACCCGGGGGGCAGGGCCCCCCCGATTGCCCCGGCGGTGAGGGGCTCTCTCCCCAGGAGGGGCACGCAGAGCCCACGGCTGAACTCCTCTGCCTCCCGGTCCCCCGAAGACTGCCTCAAGCAGGTGCCGGGTGAGCACACAAGAGCTGATGCCAACGCCAGCCGACTCAGACGGGGAAAGCGTATTCTCTCCAGCAAGAGAAGGAAAGCGGCATCAGCAGCCTGAGCGTGTGCAGGTTGGGAGGGGCGCGGGCCACGTGCAGGCTGGGGCGCTCGGGAAAGGGGCAGGCGAAGGCCGAGGGATAAGGAAATGGAGCCCTGGCAACACCACTGCCTGACCTCTAACACGGGGACTCAAGTGATACGCTTTGGGGTGTTATATTTATTTCTGGCCGATTTCATGCAATGGAGTTCAATTATGAATTTGATTGCTTTTTTGTGCACAATATAAAATCCTCTATCCGTCCAGCATTTAATTGTGTTCCCTGGCAGATTTGGTATTCATCATGGCCCTGCTGTCCCCAGCCCCAAAGATAAACCATCCGAGGGGCAATAAATGTCCACTCTGATTATTGATGCTTTCAGGGAAATTGATTATCTATTTGAGGGGCAGAGCAGGGTGATGTATTGTTGCCTCTCTCCCTGACACGAGCGCTTCCCCGAAAGACAAGTCCCTTGATTGGTGAATTGGTGAAATGGATTTTCTATTATATTTTAAATTTTCGAAAGTGATACCCGTTTATCTTAATATTTGAGAAGGGGGATGGAGTTGGAAATCCAGCATTCTCTTTCATCCGTTCGCACGTTGAGAAAAGCCAGGAGATGGAAAGCCCAGAGCCGAGAGCTCGGGAGGCTCCTCCTTCTGGCCGCATGTCTGAGCCCACTGCCGCGGCCGAGCGCCCTGGGCGCCGGGGCCAGCCTGACGCTCGGCACCGTGTCTGTGATGGGCTGAGGAATTTGTTCCTGAGGCTGGCATTATTAGTATGTGGTCCAGATAGTCAAATGGATGGGTATTTCCCTGCAACCCGTGAGATGAAAAGCAGGATTTGAATGAGTTTAATTTGATCTAAAGAAAAGAAAAAACCCAAGCAATTTTGCCCTAGGTTTAATACCGCAAACTCTGATGGCCAGAAAGTCCTTTCCCCTTGGTCACCATTCAAACAGAAGGTGTGCAGGAGGGGAGAGGTGTGGGCACGGCTGTGGGGGAAGTGCAACCCCACGGGGCCGGGGACGGAGCGGGGACAAAGGGTGAACTCGGGCTCATCAGTGCCTCTTGTATCAGTGAGGAGATAACAGGAGCTCCCGCTCGGCAGGTGTTTGCTCACGGCAAGGATCGATGGAGCCCCGTAATCCGCGCTCTGATTAGCCGTACCCTACCGGCGGCCAGGTGGGAACTCCCTAACTGTAGGAAGAGGCCTTTAGTTTGGCCGCTGCAGAGGCAGGAAGGGTCATTCCGGCTTCATCCGGTCACTCCGGAGACACGGTGTAGTCCCGGGCTGGGGTTCGAGGCAGCCGCCCAGTACACACCAGCTCCTGGGAGCCCCTGGGGCTGCGGCTTCGATGACCCGTCCCAATGCCCCCCACACTGAGAGCGGCCGTCCCTGGGCTGCCATGGCGGGGCAAGCAGGCCACACACTTTCTCCAGGCCCCTTTGGAGACAAAATGCCCCAAATCCCAGGTGTGCAAACCATGCAGGCAGGTGCAGAATGGGCAGAGGACAGAGTGTGGCCACAGTGCTGGGGTGGGAATCCTGGGTCCTGCCCCTGCTCTGGCTGCACACGGGGAACACCGTCAGTGTTCAGGCTCACCACCTATCGTGGATTTGGGCCAGAGCCCCAGCTTCAATATTGGTGAAATCTCCCAGTGACCCTGGGGGTCAGCCAGGGCAGAGAGCAGACCCTGCCCTGCGTGGTTGCTGGGGAGCATGGCCTACTTGTCGGGAGACCAGGAGGTCCCAACACTATCTCTATGCAGGCAGGACCTGGCAGCTCCCACCCCCTGAAGCCCCCCAAGGACGGAGGGACTGCTGACACAGGGCTGAGAACCTCAACCCTCATGGGGGGTGGGGAGATGCTTTCTGCAGGGAAAGAGGGACCCCAGACATGGAGCCTAGGGGAACACACCTCAGGGCCTGGTCTCCCAAGCAGTGGTCAGCAGGCCCCGGGGGGACGGGGAGCTCGCCTCCTGCAGGCAGGCAGGTCTCTTCCTCTGGGCTGGTTTCTCTGTGGGGGGTTGGCCCAATGGGACCTGAGCTCAAGGTCAGGGCACCTGCCACGGATGCCCAGCTCTGGGGGTGCACCTGCGACAACCCTTCTTTCCCCTTCTTCGGTGCCAGGACCATGTCTGCAGACCTCTGTCGGGGAGCAGCAGGTGTCCTGAGGTCCCAGGAACACAAGTGTGGCAAGCCACCTTCCGGAAATTTCCTGTGCCACATTCTGTCCTGTCAGGCATGTCCTGCCCGTGCTTCTCCATACCAGGCTGACTCAGAGAGGGGCTCCCAGGTCCTGGGACTCAGAATGAGAGGAGAGTGAACTTATATGCGTGTGTGCGCGTGAGCAAATGCATCCTGTGTGCCCACACGTCTACGTCCGTGCTGGGCTGTGTGCGTGTGTGCATGCATATGTGTGCGTGTGCGAGGGTCCCACGGTGCTTGGGCTCTGCACAACTCAGGGCTGAGCGGGAAGGGGACCAATGCCAAGCACCTGTCCTGCCTCCGTGCCTTGGGAACAGCGCTGTGAGCATTGTACATCCGAGGCCAGACTTTTCCGTGATTGATGGCCTGGCAGTAACTCTTTATTTTTACTTTAGAAAATACAGTGTTCCTAGACTGGGTCCACTCAGGACAAAGGGTTCCCCATGACGCAGGCTCAGCATTCTTCCCTTATTTGCACAAAGACAACGCATCCAGGCAGCACTTACATCTTGCACAAAAAGTCCCACATACATTATCCAGGTTGGTCATCTCCCTTACGCTTGGAGGCAGATGCTCAGAGAGGTTAAGTGGCTTGTCCGAGGCCACGGTGCACCAGTGCCTGGAGGATCCAAGTCCAGGCCTCTGTTTCCTGAGTCTCGAGGCTGCTTGCTTGCAGCTGAGTGTGAGAGAGGCAGCGGGCCGGAGCTTTCTCCAATGTCTCCTTCCACTCCAGACTTGCACACGGAGGGTCTAACGCAGACGTCAGCAGCGATCAGCTGGGATTCCAGGGCTGGGCCCGGCCCGATGACAGCAGTCCTCCACCTCTCTGGCCCCGTTGGGGTGGGACATGTGGCCTGCTCCCTAGATGGGGTCTGTCTGACTTGACTATGCCCGTCGAGCATCCTGGCACTGAGCACTGACCGCTGCTGGCTTTGCTCGGTGCTGGTGGTCACCCCAAGCTGGCCGCCCTCTCCTGCCCAGGCAGCCTGTCTCTCGGAGATGACAGCAAGCCCCCTCCGCACGCAGGTGAAGTGTTGGCCTCTGTGCCCCGGCATTGCTGTCTGCCTGGCCTCTGTGGAGCTCTATCCATTGCCAGCATTGCAGAGCTCCTCCGGTCCCAGACACCCCAGGGGCCGCCAGGGGACGGAGAAGCCTCCTTGCCTGGCACCGACAGGAACTGCTTCCGAGGCTGGGCCTTCCGGACCATTCCAGAGGCCACCCTTGCCTCTCAGGTGGCAGAGAACAGCCCAGGTGGGCAACAGGACCCGAGCGCGGCGGGGCCAGGTGCTCCTGAGGCCCAGGCCCCGGCACCTGCAGCTGGTCCCAGGTCGCTCAGCCCCAGTGCCGCTCCCTGAGCTGTTCCAGGCCGTGCACGAGCTGGTCTAATGCACACTGAGCTGACCAGAGGACACAGAGGACGCGTGCAGGTACCTTCCGGACCAGCCTGAGGGTGCATCTGAGCTAGGTTAGAGCCGGACGATTGCTATGGTGCCGGCACTGTGGCTCCACAGCACAGGGGACACTTCTCGGGAGATGTCCCATCTGACCAGGCTGGGAGGAGGGGCAGGACCTAGAACCTCAGACACACGTGCAGAAAAGCCCTGCAGATGGAAGGCCGGCGTGGGCCGAGCTCAGGGAACAGTGTGCTCGCACCCCTAGTTCCTGTGGGCACGTAATGAATGTCTGTTCAAATGAGGCTCATGTCTGGAGATGTAGGCAAACCTGTCCTCCAAGAGCTACCCGGAGGCTTTTATCGTCTGAGGTTACGTGGTCAATGGTTTTCAGGAGAGGTTCATTATTACCTCAGCGCCAAACATCTGTGGCCAGCATGACCGCCTCCGTATTCCCCCAAGGAGCCTCCATCAGCTGGATCCTTACTCTACCCTGGCCCTGTGCATCCCGAGGTCCTCAAGCCCAGAGGAGATCCGGCTTTGCTGGGAGACCCACCGAAGGCTCGCGCATGGCAGGGAGATAATGCCCCCCAGCACACACGCACGCACGCACACGCACACATGCACACATGTGCACACACATGCATGCACACACGTGCACACACGCATGCGCACCCACGCACATACACACACACATGCACGTGCACCCATACACACGTGCACACACGCACGCACACACACAGGCACACAGACATGCACGCACACACATCAGCTGCCCGGGGGGTGCGGTCCCGTAATGGGCGACAGCAGTTGGTGATGGTCGCCTTGAAAAGCCATGTGGGAGCCGGCCCCTCTCCTGGGCCTGTTCAGTGATTAACTCCCAGAGGACATTATCTCGCACCAAATCAGCCCGGTGCAAAGCCGCGGCTGGGCTCTGGGAGAATTTTATCGTCCTGTTCCCGAACACCGCAGACAGCCCTGGGTAATAATTAACCCGGCTCCTGCCTCTCTGGGTTCCTGAAGATGATCCTGCCCCTTCCAAAGGCAGGCCGGCCCCTGCCTTCTCCTCCCACGCTCGGACCCCTTCCCCCGCCCCAGCTCCGAGGGGAAAGAAAGAGAAAGCAGGTCCTCCGGGAGCTGGCACGGCAGACAATGTGTGTCTTGTGTGAGTAATTTAGCGCTGTGGCCGGTCAATCTGGTTTCTGGGCCCGCTGCCCTGACCCTCTTTAGAGAGGCTGGCTCTCGCCGGCACAGTGTGAAACATTCTCTTTCACTGCACTGACACTCCACAGATTGAGACATCAGCCTGGCCCAACTGCAGCAAATTAGCAATTTTTCTTTTGCTAATTGGAAATAAAAATGTTTGCCGAGGGAGCCGTTTGTCGGCATGCGGTTTTCGGTTTCTGTGCACCGGGAGGCTGCGTTGAAAATGCGTCCGGAGGCCCTGCCCACCCTGGGGTGCCCCTTGCCACAAATGCGAAGGGGCTTCCTGGTGGCGGTGTGCCGGCCCGCCCCTTCCCCTGCAGCTCACCTGGGACCTGGGCCGCCCTCGAGTCCCAGGACCCCAGAGCCACCGCGCACTGTCAGAAATCCGTGAGGAGGGGGAGGTGGCAAAGCTGTCTGGGGTGAGCCGGTGAGAGGGCCCTTTGCCAGGAGGAGGGAAGCAGAAAATCAGGGGTTAATGGCCGGGGGCAGCCCACACCTCTCCTAAGCACAGAACACTCTCGGAAAAAAACAGCTGGGTTATGTGCTTTCTGAATGTGCGTGCGAGGCTCGCCCACCCTCGTCCGGACACGCACCCTGGGAGGGACATCCTCGGCTCGAGGCGGCCTCTGGTCTCAGCCAACCCTCAGTTCCGAGGGTGGGGGAGACCCGGGTGCCTGGATAGCAGGGGGTAGAGGCCCCTGCCGGGGCGGGGAACAGAATGAGGCTTCTTCTGCCATTGGAACAAAGAAAGAACCACGTGGAGAGCCCAGAGCGTCCCTCCCCGAGGACAGTGGGCTGGGACCTTTAGATGGAGCGCAGTGATTTGGAATCTGCTTAGAAATAGACCCGCGCACACCCACATGTGCACGCACATGCACGCGCCTGCCTGTGCCCGCGTGTGTGCGTGCAAGCGTCTGGGCGGGTGTGTGCACTAGTGTGTGCTGTTGACCCCTGGCTCCTCGGTGGCCTCGGTTCCCCCGGGGACGCTGGGGGTCTCTCAGGAACCAGGCCCGTCGGGCCAGCACGGAAAGGGTTAGCCTGCCCCCCTCCCTGTTTTCTGATAAAGCATTTGACAGCCCTGCCTAATAATTCTTTCTGCTGGGTTTTTTTCTTGATGTCTTTATGTGAATATGAAGCCGGAATGAAAGGCTTTGGGGGACCCCCACGAGAGAGGAAAAGTATGAACCAGGGAGGAAGAAAGAGTGTGCTGTAGGCTCCCCGCCGAGATCCAGGCATCTCCTTTGGCGTCCACGACTTGGCTTCAGAGGCCCTTTGTAAGTGGAAACGAGTCTTCTTCACTCCCCACGACAATAGGTGTTTTGTCAGAGGGGGCCGGGGTGGGGGGGATCAGCAGCAGCAAGGGGCTAGCCCCCGGGCCCTGCAGATGTTGGACCAGGGATGATTTATTGCTCCAGTGTCCTCGGTGGCATTTGGCCACCTTCCCAGACCCTAACATTGGTGGCAGAGGAGGGAGGGAAGCGGTGCGGGGGGGGGGGGGCAGGGTTGCATCACCGAGGGGCCCTGACACCTTGTTTGGGGGTATGGCAGTGGGGGCAGGGCAGCGTGCAGGCAGCGCCCCCGACGGGCTTGGGCAGAAGACGGGGCATGGCAGGCAGTCCGAGCTGGGACTTGTGGGGAACTTGAGGAACCGGGCTGAGCCCCTGGACAGCATCCCCCAGGTCTGAAAACCAACAACAAAGAAGAACCAGGATGGGCTGCACGGGGGACCAGGTAACAACTGTTTGCTCTCAGAAGTTGTGGCCCGGCCGCAGCGCCAGGAGGCCCTGAGTCCCCCCCACCCCCAGCCGGTACTAGCCATCTGCGTCCTTGCCAAGCTCCCCAGGGGCTCGTTTCTGCTCCTGGCCTGTCCGGGGGTTCATTTTCTTCCCGAGTCAGGCGCAGAAAGGAGCAGTGTTCCTCCGGGTCCCTGACCTGGCCCAGACCAGAAAGGCCATAAACCCAAGCAGAGGGGCTGTTCCCAGGCAGCCCAGCCCCCACTCTGGACCTGTGACTGTCTGCAGGAGCCGCGTGTGGGTGTGGGCAGCTGGACGCCTCGGCCCAGCTGTTGGACCTAAGAGGATCCCTGAGCCATGGATGCCTTGCCACTGCGACACGCACCAAATCGCCAACTCAAGGGCCCGTGCCGGCAATGTGGCACGCCAGCCACCACACCAAGGTCATGCTGGGTCCCTTCCAGGGAAAAGAAATCACAGCCGGACAACTCACTCACACCGAAAACCACAGCTTCCTAGTGAAATCCCGCGTGGAGGTGAATTCCTCTTTGGGCCTCTTTACCCGGTTTTGGAATGAGCTTTGAAAACACCAAAACTTGGATCAGGAAGCACGGGAGGGAGGGTGTTACGTAGCCGCGCTCGGGTCTCTGGCTCGGGTCTGGGCATTCCCTCTCCCTCTGTTCAGGCAACATTGCAGCCTGGAACAGAGCTGGACACCGAGTGGGTCACCAGGAGGCGCGCGGCACGATCCCAGCCTGGCTTGGAGCTGGGGGGGCGGTGGTGGGGCCGGGAGTGGGAGGGCACGCGCCCCGAGGCTGGCCACAGTCCCGCCCTCGGCGATATCCAGAATGATTTAAAGGTCTCTGACCTCAGGTCTGGGCCCGGGCCTTCACTTCATGGGGCCAGACGTGTCCCAAGGACAGGGTGGCTCGAGGCTCCTCCTCCGGATCTGGAGGTCTGCCCATCCCACCAGGGTCCGGTCAGGGCAGGGCAGGGCGGGGCTGGGGGGGGCACAGAGCACGCCCATGCATGGCCCTCCCTGGCGGGCTGTCACGTGGCTGGCGGAGGGGGCCGGGGCCGCACGGGCCGCACGCATGCTCCTTGCGGCCCTCGGGCGCCCCGGCCCCCTGGCACTGACGTGTCGCCACTGACACAGACGTGAGAACCACTGTGTGCTTTTTGTTCACCGGACACTATTTGGACACAGCCCGTCCAGCGTCTTGAGGGCCCACACTGCCTCATCAGCGCAAATCCCCACCCCCCCAACTTTTCACTGGGATATGCGGAAACATTTTTCCCATGGAAAGAGAGTGTGGCCTTTGTGAGGGGGGCACGGCCAGCCTGGATTACAGTAAAGATTAATCCCAAACAACAGACAAGAAAAATAGACAAAGAGCATCATACACTTCACTTTTCAATGGCTGTTTTCATAAATGTATGAATAATTTAAATTATCATTGCCGAGTATTTATTCGAGTGTTTCAGGGGGAAAAATGCCTCCTCTTTTTTCTCCTCGATTCTTTTCATTTTTGTCTCATCTCTTTTATGTGCTGCATGGGCTGTTTTCTTGCCATCTGAATCGGCCCGGAACAATGGGATGTATGAGGCTGAGGGGCCGCGGAAGAATGCGGCCCTTGTTGCCGATGCCGTGCTTGACATTGATTAATGAGGGAGCAGACACGGGCAGAATCTGTGAGAGCCAAGGGGAAATCAGAGGGCCCGAGGGCACCCCGAGGCGGAGGGCAGGGGATGGTAGGGACAAGGCCAGAGCCAGCCCTCCACGCCCAGTGGGAAAGGGCAGAGGGGGACGCGGGGCGCTGTAGCCACGGGCGCGGAGGGATGGGCGCGCCGACGGGTCCTCGGGGAGCAGGGCGCCGGGAGGGGTCCAGGTCCCCGGTCTGCTCAGGAGGGACATCGAGCCGCAACCACTTTGCTGGGGGCCCAGGCAGGGCGGCCCACCTGCCCGCTCCTACCCTCCCAAAGTCGTCCCACGGGACCCGGCCCCGGATGACCGTCCGAAGGGAGCACGACGGACCCTGCCCAGCGCTGGGGCTCTGCTCCGTGTCCGCAGATAGACCCTTTCCTCCTCATGAGGCCCGAGGTTCCCTGCCAACCTGGAGAAGGCTCAGTCCATCCCACCTCATCCTACCCTCCTCTGCCCCGTCCCACTCCACTCCGCTTACACAGCGACTCACTTATTTTTAATAGCAGGAGAGAACACCTGTGGACATTCCTTTGGTCGCAAGTGAATTCTCAACCAGGCTCATAACTGACCAACGGGGCAGATCAGCGACGGGTGAGCCTATGGGGTGGTGTCCTCGAACTGTGCCTCGAGGACAGCCCGGCGGGTGAAACGAATGCCTTCCACAGCCGACCGCGTAATTCACCTACACAGCCCGCCCATGTCAGGCCTGCTGCTGCGGACCCCGAGTTCAGGGGGGCCCGAGAGAAGGCTGCGGGGGGATGGAGGCCTGGTGCACCCCCCTCCCCCAGGCTCCCAGGCCCCGCCCAGCGAGAGGGCGCGTGTCCACCAGCAGAGCACACTCGCGCCACAGCCTTCTTGGCCAAGGTCAATGTTGTCTCCCCTGTCTGAGGGTGTATCTTGTCTGACGTGGACGCTGCCAGCCCAGACGGCAGGGCTGGCGCACACCTCGGCAGGTGCTGCTAGTCCTTAGGGGGCGGGGGGTGCTCCTGCCCGGACCTGGGGGTCTGACCAGCGCCCTCGCTTTGGAAATCAGCTCCTCGAAGCGGCCATTGCTCTAGGCTCCCAGGGCCATGTGGATGGAAAAGGCACTATTTTTGCTCAGAAGGAGAAGCGGGGTTGGAAGTTGGCCGGTTTGTCAGGAAACCAGAAGTTTCTGGTTTGTGTCCAACAGGAGAATGGAGTGAAAAGGCACTTATCTGAACAGGGAGACCATGATGCCTCTTTCTTCTTTTCCCTCCTTTTGTAATAAACCGTTTATGGAGAAACACGTTTTCGCCCAGCAGTGTTGAATGTCTCCTGCCGGCCATGCGCCCTCCAGGGAAGGGGGTGACGGAGCCAGAACCAGGGGTCCCGGACGAGTCTGGCCGAGGGGCCCCACGAGACGTGGACAAGCGTCCAGGCAGCTCACCTGGCCGTTCCATTTGGTTCGGCAGCCGCTCCCTCTGCCCTGCATGCTTCTGAATCAATGTACCGGGCTGAGCAGGCTTGATAAGGGTCCGAATGGCAGGATTCACGGGGGGTAGTGAGGGCGCCCCTGTGGCCTTGCCAGTCGTCGGTTCCAGGCCTGCCTGCGACCTTGTCTGTGGGTGACCCCAGGTGGACACGGCGTCCTGGAAAGCCTGCTTCCTCACCCGGAGAGGGTGGGACCTCCGAGGCACTGCTCAGCCCCCTGGCGTCTGGAGGACACCGGGATTTGTCAGGTCGCACTCCGACGGCGCAAGCCCTTCCTGAGAGGACAGGTGCCCTCGGCCACCCACGTGTGCATGCCTGCGCCCCAAGGGAAGTAAAAACGGACTCCTGGAGCAGAACTCACACCACGAATCCCCCAAAGTTGCAAGGCAGGCCACCGCCCCACACAGCACTTGGGGCTGCCCGGCCAGTGACAAGCCTAAGTGGCAAGTGACAGTGGTCACAGTGTAATAACTACAACGGGTGAGCAGGGACAGCTGGGTCCCGTCATCCTGCCCTGCACCACCCTCTCCCCAGCAGAGCAGGCGGGCGATCTGTGTCAGCAAAGCAGGCAGAAACGGCTGTTATCTATGACCCCGTGGAGCTCCCGTCTTTAATTCACAAAGATTTGGGAAGGTGAGTTTCTTCCCACCCCACCCCTCCCCAAATGAGCGGGGCTTGTTGGCTCACTGGGGGATCGGAGGGTCTGTGTGTGTTGCGCTGTTGGGGATGGCGACTTCTTTCTGGCACAAGAAGGGGCTGCCAGCGCCCAGGATGTGATCTGCAGCAGCCTCCACCGCGAGGCCTTCCAAGGAAGCAGGTGGCCTGTGAGGGAGGGGAGCATCCTTCCTCCTCAGGTGACACGTGTCCTGCTGATGGGCCGCTCCCTGCACACGGCCCCGATGGGATGGGGCGTTTAAAACAGCGCTTGGGGTGGGGGGCTCCCCAAGAAGCGAAATAAAGAAAATGCCCAGGGACCCCCACTCAGGAACGAGGAAGAGGATTCCTTACCAGGCGGGAGACTCAGAAACGGTGTTCCTTTGAGAGTGAGCTTCAGGGAGAGGACAGATTGTTGGGGGGGGTGGGGGGAACAGAGCCAGCAAGTGGTGGCTGGGAGCCAAAGGGACACTGCCTCGTTAATTTTAATTTGTGGTGTGCCCATATATGCGGCTCGTAAGGCAGCAGCGAAGGGGGGACGCAGAGGACAGGCGGGGACTTCCACCGCAGCCTTTAGGACTCCGGAAGCACGGAGATCTCCAGCCAGGACCTCAGAGCGGCCCTGAGTCCTGGGGCGGATGCAGGGAGGAGCCTCAGGCCGCCTCTGGTGCCCCCACGCAGGCGGGGACGCCCCGAGTGCCCGCAGGGGCCCCGCCTCGGGCCATCCTGCACCCCCCCCCCCGGGCCGGGCCTGGCCAGGGGTGCCGAGATCACCTGAAAGGCAGCCCTGAGGGTGACCCGAGCCCCGAGCCCCTGGCGGGGACAAATGAGGAGCTTAACTAGTGCAGGACCACATAAAAGGGGAAGGGAAAAAGGAGGAACAAAGCTTCCGCCAATTTGCTCTTTTGGGCATTGTGGAAACTGGCCCCTTTCCCACCGAATCGCGCCCCCATTGAATGAGGCCGGGCGCTGCGCAGGTCCTCCACGGCTCTGACGGGTTTTCACGGGAGGGTGAATGGAGTGCAAATTAGCGGAGCCCTCGGGAGGCTTGTTACTGTCACTCCCAAACTGACGTCCAAAGGCCACGTGAGGATTAATCAATGTAAAGAACGCGCCCATTATCAGAGCAAGGTAGGAAACTATTTATTGTCCTTCCTTTCATGTTCGTCTATGGTGCCCACTGCCGTGAGGCTCTCCGCAGAGACAGAGCGCCAGACGCACACGCCGCCCCGCGCCCGTGCTCACGCGCAGGCCCCGGCTGCAGGCGTGGTGAGCACGCGCACACGCACGCGCTCACGCTTGCCCGCGCACTGCGGAGGTGCCCCGTTTTGTTTCCTGCACGTTTATTGTTCTCCGAGAGCCCAGGCTGGCTGGTGGCTGAGACCCCGCGGTAAGAGGCTGTGTGGGGTGGAGCGGGGCAGAGCCGGGTGGCCTCACGGGGCTCCCCAAAAACCACGGACAAAGTCCCCACAATTGCGGAGCCGAAGGAGGACGAGCGGAGCCCAGTTTATTTCTAAGATGCGAATCCACTGAAGCCCCCAACTCAACCAAAGGGCCTTCATTTTACTCTAGACCATTTTTTCCTGGAGTTGGCCCACCGCCCCCTTCGAAACCGGCCCAGGCCACCGCTCTGGTGCAGACACAACAGTCGAGTCCGTCCCTTACTCATCTCAGACTTGCGGTGGAAGACATTCGAGGACACGACTCACGGGATTCCGACGGGTCTCTTGGAAAAGGGAGAGGGGCATCAGAGGCTGCTGGGTCCCCGTGGCTCAGAAGTGACCGCTGGGGAACCGGCGGACTGCACGCTCTGGACCGTACGCGTGTCTAAGGACCGAGTAAACAAACATCTAATAAGAGAATAAGGAAATATGTATCTAATGAGGGAATAAACAAATACATACCAATGAGTAAGTCTCTAGCGAGCAAACACACATAATGGTTAACGCTCCAGCGAATAAATACACCTCTGGAGTGTTCAGGAAGGAGTCCTCTCCAGCCCTGCCAGTCAGGCCGCAAACTCTCTTTAATTTTGATGTCTTCAGCGTGGGGCACGGTATCCGCTCTTGACAGGGTGTCTTGGAAAGTGTTCTGTCAGCCCGGACCTGGGACCTGAGCTCTTGGTACTGAGCTTGGTACTGGAGCTCTTGGTACTGGAGCTCTTGGTACTGGAGCTGGAGCACGAGGCGCGTGCACGCCTCCCAGAGTCCTCTCTGATGCCTGTGACCCACAAGGCTGCCCGCGGTCCCGGCTCTGGCGGGGGCCTCGTTGCTGAGCCCGCCCAGTCCCCTTCCTGAGTCTGCAGGATGTATCACCTTCCTGGGCCTCAGTTTCCCCATCTATCACTGGAAGAACAGTCCTCACCACACCGTTCAGGGCAGGACGGGTCACACGGATGGTGCCGGAAACCTTGAGGAACCACCCAGAGGCCAGTGTGGTCCTTGCCGAGGTCTGGACGCCCCATGAGCCCACGACGGTGAAACGTGACTGTGGGAACTTATCCAACATGTAGAAAACATTTTCCCATAGAGAAATTTTAAATGCAGGTGACTTATTCAATAAATTCACGTTCTAGACATTCATGTCTGGGATCCTTCCCAAAACGAGGATAAACTGATGGTCACCGATTTTCTGTAGCTGAGGAAGAAACGCGGCTCATAGGGTCGAACGTCTTCTCACAACTGTCTCTAGAGAGTACCGCAGGCCTTCCACTTGGAATGAGGATCCCGTGAACGGACTCGCACGAGAACAAACGGGAACGCGCCTTCTGGAAACCCTGTCAACTGTGGGGGAACAGAACGCAGCCGGTCAATGCGTCAGCTTCAGCCAGGTCCTCTTCGTCTGCCGGTTTGGAAAGTGCTGGAGACAGTCCTTGGCGGCAACGCCCAGGACGCCGTGAGACCAGGCCCAGAACTCAGGGAGGTCCCCGGCTGGGGTGGGTGACAGTGCCGCTGCTGAGACGCCGGGCGCCAATCGCCAGGACAACGCCCCAAAACAGGGGCATGTGTGTACTAAGTCAGCCTCTGAAAGGCTCCCGCCTTGGGGTTCCAGGACATTCCGCGTGGGTTCCCCGCCCCACGTACACCTGCATCGCTCGAGCTGGAAGGTGCAGGAGGTGAGCCGAGGCCATGCACTCTGGCCGCCGGCCCGGCTCTCCCAGGGGAGCACGTGCGTGCAACTGACCTTCACAGACTCAGCAGGAAACGGGAGCCCTGAGGTCACGGCAGGGCAGGTGTCGAGGTCAGGACGATCCTGTCAGGGCCTGGGCACCCGCGGAGCTGGTACCCTCTGCTCCCCAACTCGGGACATCTTCCGGACTCCCACGGATTTCCAGGGTGACCGTGTTCGGTGAATCCCAGGCTAAGACTGATTTCGTGTCCTCGTCTTTCCTGCCCAGGCGTGAAGCGTTACCAGATAAGTGATTAATTTTTCTCGTCACTGGAACCAGAATTTTCCCATATTTTTGACCAAAAGCTGCCTGACGTGGGGCCTACCCCACCCCACAAGCGTGGCACAGAGAGTCCCCTGCTGAGTTCACTGGGAATCGCCAAGATGGCTTTCTCGGCTTGAGCTCCCAGACAGGCCCGACGGCTGCCAGCGCCTACACCCCCCCGGAAGCAGATGGCGGCTAGAATAAGTCTCCACGCCAACCGTGGGGATGATGACCCTCACGTCAGATAGGAGAGGATACCAGGACATGGAAAGGAAAGCCCGCTCCCGAGCAGTGCGCCAGATTTCCCCTCCGCTCGGCGAGACGTGCTGCTGGCCAGCGGGGTGCTCAGCACCCCGTGGGCTCAGGACAGCGCCCGGAGCGGAGATGCCCCAGGTGTGCGAGTCAGTGGGGGCCGTGGGAGCAACCTGCTTTGAACAAAGAATGCGAGATGCCTCTGTGCAGGTCATTCCCTTCGCCCTCCTGTCTCCTCGGGGGTGACTCTGGGGCCCCCTCACCATCCCCACAGCCGGACAGCCCGGGACCACTTTCCCGGCAGGAACACTGAGGCCCCGTGGGGAGGGCCACCACCCCCACAGGGAGCAGAGCCGACAGCCAAGATCCGAATCCAGGGCGGTGGCAACGGGTCTCGGGACCACCCTGCCCTAGGCCACAAAACTGGGCAGAGGGAGTTCCAGCCGCCACCACCCACAAGCACACTTCAAACCACACCTGAGAGCAAAGCCCTTTCCTGCACTAGCTCTGGCTGGAGACTGCGTTACAAACGCAAGTGGAGGCTTCGAGACTGTCCCTGGCAATACGCTGGTTTCCCTGGGAGCAAGCTTCTCTATCTTCACCACACACGGATGCCAAAGGCACTGAGGTCATAAAATCTGCTGTCAGAAGAGACCTGGTCGCCGCACGGCGGGGAGGTGCAGGGCGGGGCGCTGCCAGCAGTGTCATTAAATGACCTTGCACATTTCTTTCCAAATCATAAAAAAGGGATAAACAGTGTTAAGCTAGAACTCTTTCTTGGACGTTATTTCGGAGACCGAGGTTGCCGAGCTGGCTCTCTGCCCCCCACGGGGACACGTCCGCCTGCCTGGGAGCCCCCCACCCCGAGACCGTCCTCCAAGGTCTGGCTCCAGTCTCTGGCTGGTTCCTCTCCTCTGAGTCCTGGGGGCCGCCTCTACCTCCCTGGCAGCTGGCACGCAGTGGGGTTCTCGGGCTGCATGGACCTCCTGTGCGTGCCCCGTGTGGGCTGTTGCCTTCTCCCTCCTCCCCCGTGACTGGAGTGTGGGTGTGAGACCAGCGTGTGTCTCGGACTCACTCACAGATGATGGCCACTGGAGACCTTTGGGAGGCATGCCCTCTGACCCGCGCCAGGACCTCGCCCCTGACGCCCACCACTTTACTTCCCTGTGAGTAATTTCTTCACTACTGCTCAAGAAACAGGTTTATGGTCTGCAGAAAAGTAACGTGCACACCTGCCATTTCCTAAAACACCCGGGTCTGCAACCGGGGGGCTCCTGAAGCCCCCATCTGCCGTGTCATCCCGGGGGACCCCCTGGTGCTTGAGAGGGACTCCTTGTTGCAAATAAAGGTATATTTGCTCGCCCCCGAGGACTCAGCCCCGTGCCCACCCAGCCTGGGCTTGCACACAGCTGCTCTCTCCCTCCAACACCTGAATAAAGCTATCCAGGAAAATCAGACACCCTCAAAAACCCTGGGAGCTCCACCGGAAGGCGGTGAGGCATTCACAGAGGTTTCTGAATAGGGACTGTGGCCATGAGCCCCAGGACAGTGTGCCAGTGCCCAGGACTTTCCACTATGCAGGCTTTGCTCCTGCCTGGGCCCTGGCCCGTGTGGGCAAGAGAGGCATGCTGCCCCAGCAAGCATGGACAGAGCCAGGCTCCCCAGGGACACTCAGAAACGGAGACACAGTGCCAATAAAGCCCATTCCAGATGTTCACTCACTGGGAAGTTTGACACTTGACCTCCTTACATCGCTTGGGGCAGAGGGATGACCGGACCCAGGTGAGTGTGGGTCAGTGGGCCCTAGAAGGCCACCCCAAACCAGCTCTGTGACCCCGGAAAGGGCCTTGCTAAGCAAACAGGACAAGGGTGCTCCTTGGGGCCACTGGCAAAGGGCAACGAGGTGGGCGGTTAAAGGGTCCACGACTCCAATGAACCACGGAGGAAACAGCTGGTCAGGGCGAGCGGGACCTGCTGGGGTTTGGTGGGTGTGCCTTGTGGCCGCTCTGCGCCACATCTAGAGTTGGGGCCCTCTAGATCCTTGTGACGTCCAGATCCCCACGAGACAGTGATGCGGGAATGCGGACGTGCCCCCGGTTAAGGCCAGCACATGCCGCACGCGGTTGGGGGCACAAGTGAGCCAAGAGGCCCCGGCCCCCCCGCCCGTGGGTGGGCTTCCAACAGCAAATCAGCTTCTTGGAGGGCGCAGGAAAGGCCATCCCGCCCGCTGTGCGCCCAGCCCACGCCCCCCGAACACCACGCCGCTTCTCACCTCCACCAGGCCGGCCTCATGGCCAGACTCCACGTTGTGCTTAATCCTTATTTTCTTTAAAGAGCGGATTAGGAAAATCTCATCTGGAAAATTAATTAATGTGTGAATTCAACAAATATTTACTGAGCACAGCACTTTGTCAGGCGTTTAGCGTTAGTGTGGCCCATGCGCCCTCTGCCCCCACTTTGCCGTGGGTTTGGGGGCAACTTCCCCAAGCATCATTCTCTGACTCAGCTCGTGAGACCCGAAGCCACCATGTGAGCGCGTGTTAAATCTCCACCCTTGGAGAGGATGGAGGGCTGGGGGTCAGGTGTCCTTGGCAGCCGAGCTCCACTGACATGGGCGACCCGGCCCACGGCCTCCCGGGACATGTACAGGGAGAGGAGAAGGAGCTCTTTGGGGCGCCCTTGATGTGTGCGTGTGATTGTGTCCGCTGTCATTCCTCCGCGGGCGCCGGGGATTACTCTCAATGCCCCCTTTTCCCGCCCTCTGCCTGTCACTGGCTGTAGGTAAGTATATCCTCCAGGAGCAGCCCCCGCCCCCAGCCAAACAAAAGTGAACTCGCCGCCCCTTTACCCAAGAAAAGAAGCCGGAGCCTTTTCATGGGCAGTGAATGGGGCCCCTCATTTAGGCCGCATTATACCCGGGCCTTCATTTCCCCTTTCCTGCTTTGCCTCATTCAGGGGGGCTCTGACTTCAACTAATTCGATAACAATCCCGCCGGGCCTTCCCAGCCCCCGGCTCGGGAGGACATTGTCCGGGTGCGCGGCCTTCCCCCCGCGCCGGTCCCGCTCTCCAATTAGCCAACCGCTGGGCCTCTGTCCGTCTCCACTGCTTTCCTGCCGCCCGCCCACTTTTAACCATTTCTTTTTGAACAGGACTCCCGAGGGCCTTCGGGGGCGCGCGCCCCCGGTGCGGGGTCAGCAGACCTGGGGTCGGGCAGAGTGAAGACACGCGCCCGCAAGGCCTCGCCGAGGCCAGGCTGCACCCCCTCCCGGGGCCTGCGCGGCTTCGCGGGAAACCTGAAACACGACACAAGCAGCCACGCCTTTGACCCCCCAACCTCGCCTGGCTCTGGTTCTGGGAGGAGCCGAGCGAGTCCTCCGGACGGGCGGTGTCGAGAGGAACCAGGTGCTCCGCCGGCTGGTTCTGGCGGGGGTCTGTCTTCCCGTGGTCAGTTTCCCCCGACCAGCTGGTCACAGAGCGTCCCTGGTGGGTTGGGGTCTCACACTGCTGTCCTCCCAACGAACACTCCCCTCTCACGTGCTGACGCTGCTTCTCTTTGCCCCAAAGATCAGTTTCTCCTGCTTGAGGAAGACATTTCCGGAACCCTGCAGGGAGCATTGCAGGCTGGCCGGGGTGCGAGTGCGCACACCGGGGCCCGGGTGAGGGGCTGTATCTGCCAGTTCCCACATTGATTGCCCTGCTGTTTTCCCCACACGGAAAATGTCGGGATAGGCTGAAAACACTAACCTTAGAAAAGTATGTTGCTGTCATGATCTGTGCTGTGATTCACCAAACCCCTCCGAGGTCTCCGCGCCAAGCTCTGCGTCCGGCAGGGCCCGTCAGGCAAGGCCTCCCACCCCGGCCGGGGGTCTCGGGCACCAACGTTACGTGCAGAGACCCCCAGCACCACCTCCCATCCCCTATGCTACCTGGAAATGACCCAGCCCAGGTGTTTAATCTCTAAGGGGTCTGTATGGGGTGAATTCTGTCCCCCAAAATTCACATGTCAAAGTCCTAAGCCCGGGGACCTCAGAATGGGGCCTGATGTGGAAATAGAGTCATTGCAGATATAATTAGTGGAGCTGAGGTCACACCGGGGTGGGGGAGGCCGAGCCAATGTGACAGGTGTCCCTAGAGAAAGGAACACAGTGCGTACCCTCAATGCCATGTACAGGTGAAGCCAGAGATCCTGGGGCGAAGTGTCTACAGGCCAAGGAGTTCTAGCTAGCCAGCACATTCTGGGGGAGGCGTGGGGCAGGTCCCGTGGAGAAGCGGCCTGGGGACAGCGCAGGCCCCTTCCTGGGGGTGGCAGCCACCTTCCTCGCTGTCAGATGCGCGGTGTTCCAGAACCTTCTGTCACCCATTTGGTTCCTTTCCCCTCAGGTGTTCTGTTCGGAAAACACCATAGAAGGAAGGCTCACCAAGACCATTCGAGCAGCAAGATCATTTTTTCCGAGGTGTCTAATCATTGACTCAGTCCAGTGCCGGGTGGGGGTGCATGGAACCGTCCAGGGGTCACTTCTACGACCGCGGCGCGCCCCCTTCTGCACAAGGGCCCGGAGAAATGCAGGAAGGAGCCAGGCGCTTGGCTCTAGGGAGGCCGGGAGGAGGCCCACAGGGACCTCGGGGTCAGCTGGCTCATAGGGGACAGAATGCACGTGCAGAGAGAGACTGCGGCCCTGAACTCAGGGGGTGCACCACCCATGTGGCCACATTCCGTCACAGAAAACCCTCTCCAGCTCTTCCATCCCCTCCCCTCGGAAAGATCAGCGCATTCAGGAGACAGGCTGCAGATGGGAAGTGCCTTCGGGACAACTGGTATCCCCCTCTTGCTTAACATGTGGGGAAACTGAGGCCAGTGGGGGCTGGCTTCAGTCTCAGCAGCATCCGGAGTCTGAGCCACCTTCTTCCGTCTCCCACACCATCTTAGAAAATCCCACAAATTATCCGATGCTTTTAAGGGACAAACAAAAGTCTTGAAATGGCTGTTCGGTCCCTCGCCTGCTGGGCACTAGAGGGCGTGATGCAGGCCAGGTGATCCCCACGCGGGAGGCCGATGGGCTGGACCCTCTCGCTCTTAGAACAGGTGTGTAGCCCTGGGCCCTGACCCCCGCGATGCAGGCTTCTCCGCATTCCCGTGTGTCCCAGCCTGAGGGGCGCCCCGTGTACCGGAAACGGGGGAAGTGAACTGAATGGACCAGGTATGGCTGGCCCCACGCCCCAGGTTACCTGCTCTGCTAGCAGCATCAGTCACCCTTCCTGAGACTCAGCTTCCCCTTAGGAAAGGCATCTCAAGCCCGCTGCTCCCAACGGCCGGCCAGTCTGCATCCCCACTGTTGGCGTCAATGCCCCGGTCATGAGTGGCGGAGTGCAGACCTCGTTGGGGACTGTGTCCCAAGAGCCACGTGACTCACAGGAGAGCAGGAGATGCTGAGCTGTCCAGAGGGCCGGGGACAGGCTGGCTGGTGCCTAGGTCGGGCGGGGCTCCTGAACGTGGAGGTCTGTCTGCACAGACCGGAGATGACCCTCCAGCCACCATGCGGCAGGTCATCTATCCCCAGACAGGCTTCCGGGTCGACTCAGCGAAAGTGACCCCCGCGACAACGCCAACTGCACAGACAAGGGAAACCATGTCTTCTTCCGTGTGCCAGGAGGCTTTTACCAAAATGCAGAACAGATCCCTTTTCCACCCCCTCCAGCCCACGTGAGGGCACAGAGCCCGAGGTCCAATGTCCACAGAGGGATATTAGCCACTGAGGGCAGCTGCCTTCCCAGGGTCCTCACCCAGGCTTGGATGTGACCCTGGATATACCGACCCCACCCTTTTCTCCCCAACCCCCCTGTCTCTTGGCTTGGGGCTGGAGGTCGGCGCCAAGCACAGTTCGGGAAAATGGAGGCTGCAGGATTTTCCTCCCGGAGCCCCTGACCAGGCTGGCCAAGAACAAGGCAAGCCCCCAACTCCCACTGCATGTTAGGAGCCCCAAGCTCCTGCTTCAGGTCCCGCCAACGGCTCTGAGGTCTCTCACTGTACCGGAGTCTACAGGAAGCCACGGGCAAAGGGCCAGATCCACGGCGGTGTCCCACCACAGGCCAGACGTCAGTGCCATGAAGAGCTGGCCGAGGCTCACCTTCCCTGAAGCCCGTCCTCACCAGGGACGTCCGATCGTGCAGCTGGGCAAGACAGTGGCCCCTGGGCGCCTGGGCAGTTGCCACAGTGGGCTCTCCCTGCTGGAAGGACGGAGGTGAGCCCTCGGGTTACCTCGGGGGGCAGTCAGACATCACAGCCTACTGTGTGCGCCCAGGAGATGGAGGCCCGAGACTTCCGAATTCCATGGGGACAGAGAAGGAGGCAGACAAAAGGTGGGGCTGCAGGCCTGAGCCCACCGGGGGTCAGAGTCACCTTGGAAAGCTCAGATTTGAGAAAGGGTAGCCCAGGACTGTGCAGGGCGGTGGCAGCCTAGGCAGCGGTCGGGACCCGCAGCTGTGTGTCCTCTGGTATCCCCCAGTTGGCAAGCCCATGAGGTTGGCATGCGGTGTCCAGGGACCTTCGGGGCCCAGCGTGTTCACCTGGCCCAAAGAAACACACAGCCGGGCCGGGGAGCCCCCTGGTGATTCTTCATAGACATGAGGCATATTACAAGTTCACGTGGTGGGATGCTCCCATGTGAACCAAACGCCAGTCGCTAGAGCCGCTGGAACCTTCTAGAGATGTGCTCTTGGGAAGGCCCTCAGCCCTACACATGGCGTGTGCTGGCTCGTATGAGGTCTGCCCCAGGAGAGGCCTCTCCTCCCTGGCCCCTGCAGGAGGGAGAACAGAGCATAGCCACCCTCCTGGACCTCAGCGGCTAAGGCCTGCAGGCCACTTGGTATCCTTATTGTTATTTGCAGTCTGGGTCACCTTTGGCCCGGAAGGCGGCCAGGGGAGGGGGCTCGGCCACCCTCAGGCCCTGCCCTCTTTGGCAAACACCTGGCCATGTCCCCCCGGGCCAGTCCCTGCGATTCCCACGGCCGTTTCCCACTTTGGCCCGAGCCCGAGGGCGCCCATGGAAGATGAGGGCCCGCCAGGCATCGTAATCCCTGTCCCCCTCCTGGCAGCCGCCTCCGGGCCCTCTGCGGAGGGCCTGGCTGAAAGGCAGGCTGATAAATTAGTCTAGAGGGAAACAAGGCCGCTCCTACTTGTAAAAGGTCACGGCGACTTTGTTCTGGGTGAGGGTTTATCTCGGCTGCCGCAGGGACAGACAATGCCGCGGGCCTAAATGGCAGAAATCTTAGCTCCTCGTGAAATGAGTGTGCTGATAAGCCCGGCGGACTTTAGAAAGATCTAAATGGGCAGGAGTGATGCGGGTATCTGCAGCACGACGGAGCAGAGAGGACACGACGGGATGTGCAATTACACCGGGCACCGGCCCAGACGGGGGACGCGCGTCCGCCAGCCAGACTCAGGTGGCTCCCGCGGCAGGAGGACACGCAGGCCGGACCGCGAAGTCCCCCAGGAGCTGCCGCTGGAGCACTTCCCTGGGCAATGGTCACACGTGTGACGGGTGGGGCGGCCCCGGAGGATGCCCCTCGGACACGCTACGGAGGAGGAGACGCCCCCAGATACACCAGCATGCGTCCTGAGGACTGACTTTGAAAGTCCCTTTTAGGCTGTTTTATTCACTGTATTCTAAACGGCGTGAGAGGCACGGCGGGCTCCTTGGAGCATACCCTCTGTGGCTTGTAGCCAGAACCATCCACCTTCACCTATCCTGGGCCCACACTAACCACTCCCCCACAGAGAGCCCGCCCTGGGCTGACCGCACCCTTGACCAGGGCGAACCCAGCCGCGTTGTAGCTCCCGGCACCCAGCGGGACGGTCGGAAGGCACAGAGCTCTGCACCACCCTGAGCCGAGGGGGGTGGGGTGAGCACCTGCAGGGGTCCCTTGGCGATGCTGCCCTCTGTTTTGGCTGAGGCCGAGCTGGCCCGTGACATGCTGAGAACACATTCCTAACCCAGGGGTGACCGGTCACAGAAATTCTCAACTGGAGAGAAACTCTGATAAGCAGGCCAGGCCTGGCTGGGAGGTTCACGCCCTTGTCCCATGACCCAGGGAGACCTTTTATGGCCTGCAACGCCTGGGACTCTCGTCGGACCCAGTGGGAGGGAGGCCCTCGGAGGGGCTGGACCTAGGACGGCCAAGGCCATGCTGGGGTTTCCCAGCCCCCTGGCCAGCGGCTGCCCACGCTGCTCCCTGGGAGGTCAGCTGCTGGGGAGTATCTGAAATAGAAAGATTTCTGTATAAATGTGGCAGATGGCTTGTCCTGGCAGGTGGGTCCCCACCACTGCCTCCTACCTCGGGCAGGTGGGGTCAGCCCAGAGGGGGCCACCAGCACAGAGCCTGAGTTCTGTCACGGGGGAGCAGACGAAGGAGCCCGAACTCACTGCACACCTCTCCTTAGATGGGGGAGCCGTGGCTGGGCCATCACCCACCAGGCATGGCGGGGGGATGTGGCGTCCACATGGGCTGGGGGCACAGGGGAAGGGGTCGGCTAAGCCCCTGCTCCCGGCATGAGCTGGCTACATGAACTGTGAGGGCCCTCAGCAGGGCACCGAGTCTGATCACTGACCCCTGTACCAACCTACTGTGTGACCCTGTGTGACCCCCCATCCAGGGCTTCGGGCTCCCACCTGCACTGTGAGAGCAAGAGCAGCGATGCCCCCAGTGCTATCCAGGCATGAAGCCGTGGCTGTTCCGCCACGGCTGCGGGAGGGACCCGCTGTACAGAGCTGAGAGCCCCTGGGAGCCCCTGGCCCAGCCTCACCTGCCGCCCCGAGCTCAAGCTGCTGCCGGTGGGGCGGCCAGGCTCCCCTGTGTCCTCTGCCCATGGGGACAGCCCCCTTGGTTACCCCACCCTCACTGTCTCCCTGGCCTTGACAAGCTCCTTGGTTAAGAAAGGCTCTGTTGCTACCTGTCCTCCCCTGCAGGAAAACGTCTCTCCAGGGTCCCAGAGGTGAGCAGAGGAAGGCACCTGGAAGCAGGGGCAGGAAATTCAAGGTATGCCCTGCCTTCTTCAGGACTTGGGTCTGGAGGGGACTCCTCCGAGGGCCCAGGCTCCCATGGCTAATTAGGGTGCACATTCTGGGGGACACCGCCGGAACTCTAGCAGAGTCACCCCAAATCTGCATGTTGGAAGTGGCCTGGAGGGTGCTCTGTACAACAGCTTGGGACCCAAGTGGGCGGTGAGCAGGGCAAGCGCGTGCCCCTCCCTAGCCTCTTTCAGGGTCGAAACAAAACCTTGCGGGCAAAGGGTGATCCAGACCGTGCCTCAGAAGCTGACCTGTGGGGCGGGCCCTGCCGTGTGGCTCCGGCCTGGACGCGTCTCAGCCCCAGCCGGGCCCCGGTGCTCAGGGGCCCCTGACCCCAAGGCTCAGTCTGGGGTCGGGAGAATTCCACATCTGAAGCACGGGGCCCCTGAGGGGTAGTGGCCCACCCCTGCCAGGCCGGCTGCCGCCCACAGGCTGGGCTGTGGGATCCATTTTCGAACGGCAGAATTGAGGACCGGGAGCAGAGAGAGCGCTGTGTGGACCGTGTGTGGCACACAGCAGACGCCCATGACCGTGGGCCCTTCCCCCCGTCTGTAGGCCTGGGCCACCCAGCAGCGGCCAGGTCAGCCTGCCGCGGGCTCGCGGGTCCTGCCCTGCACAGAGGCGCCGGGGCCCTTCGTCACCTTCCCTCCATGTCCCATCCCCTACTTTCCTGGAGGAAAGAGAGAGACGGGAGCAAGGAAAGAGGTGACAGAGCCTTCTGCTCTCCGGTCGTGGCCTTCGGAGCCGGCGGGAAGGGCTGAGCCAGGGCCCCATGGGAACGGGCTGCCGGGCAGAGCAGAGGGGAAGCCAGCCTCCCCTCCACCCCGTCTCCCGCCCGCTTCCTTCTGACAACCGTCAGGATTTTCCACGGTACTGCTTCCCAAGCAACCCTTTCCAGAGCAGGGGGGCTTGGTTGTCGCTGGTGTGAGAGAGAGACAGAGGCACGGGGTAAAATACCATTTAAGAAGCTGGTATTCGGGGACGTCTCTCGAATATGAAAAGAAAATATTTATTTCCTTTTTCGCTTGTGAATCAGAATGCTCTATTTAAAGAAAGTACCCTCTGCTGGATTGCGGCTGAGTTATTACCCCTTAAGGAAATAAAGGAGAACACTATCAGGGAGGTATTCTTAGTCATTCTCTCCCCTTTTTTCTGAAATTCCTTATATACCCGCGCCTCGGAGCCGGGCCTAAGATAGTGCAGGATCCCATGGCATTCTTGGGCTGGAAACGTCTGTACGCGATGTCACGGTGCTCAGGGGTGAGGGCCGAGGGTGTGTACCGCGTGGCTCCTGGACGGCGAGGAGTCCGCGCATGGGGTTCTGGGTGTGCACGCTGAAGCTGGGCCCTGTTCCCATGGGATGCAGCCCCTCGGGTCTGGATGCCCATCGGCCCATCCAGGGACAGGCCCCAAATGCACGACTGTCCAGGTGTTGTCTCTGACCATGCACGGAGCCGCACGCTTCCAGAATGTACGGTCTGCCTCCTCAGCACATTCAGAAAGTCATCGGGGGGAAAGCACCCTGCCATGTATCTTGGCCTAAAATAAGACTCCAGGCGTCCCAGAGAGTGGAAGGCTTCAGAGGTGAGTCAGTGCCAGGCAGAGGACGGCAAAGCAGGGAGGTTCTGAGACTCCTGGGGCTGGGGGACGGGACGCTGTGCCCGACGGTCCCCAGTGTGCAGAGGGAAAGGATGGCCAAGATTTGGGGCTGAGAATGCCACATTCGAATACTTAACCCGTGAGGCTGTCAGAGCAACAGGAAGCCGCTGAGTGGAGACTGCACAGTGTGGGCGGCCACCCCCCTCCGGCGCCCACGTGGCCACAGCTCTAACCCCACGGCCGGAATGACAAGACTGACACACAGTGAGACCGGCTAAGGACCACCCCAGCAGAGCGGGCAGGTGCGTCTGCTCCAGGGTGAGAGCCGCACAGAGGAGGCTCAGGTGTGGTCCCCGCACAGGGGCGTGTGTGAGCAAGCACGCGTGGGCACATGTGGGCACGCGTGGGCCGCAGGGAGCACGGACGCCTCCCCTGATGGGCAGGGGGTGGCCCATGGGGAGACCCAATCTCGGGAACAGTGGCAGGCAGCGTCTGCTCAGGACCTGCTTGCCCCTGACAACCCATCCCCAGCGGCCCTTCTAGCGCCTCTCTGGACCCCCAGTCGACTGAACACGCTGGGCAATGGGGGTGGCAGGTTTTGGAGACCCTCTGCTCTGCCAGAGCTGCCAAATTCAGGCAGGCTGGACAGGGTACCTCCTGCCCGTGGAGGCAGGGAGCCCAGTCTAGGGTTTTCAGCAAGATACAGATTCATGTCCACGCATGTGTGTGTGTGATTGTGCACGTGTGCAAGTGTGTGTGTGTCCATGTGTGCATATGTATGCGTGTGTATGTGTGCGTGCGCATGCGTGTGCATGCATGTTTGTGTGTGTCCGTGTGTGCACGTGTGTATGCGTGTGCATGCATGTTTGTGTGTGCGTGTGCATGTGTGTCTGTGTGTGCATATGTATGCGTGTGTGCACGTGTGTGAGTGCATATTTTGTGTGCATGTGCGTGTGTGTTTGTGTGCATGTGTGTGCATGCATGTGTCTGTGTGTGTGTGTGTGTGTGTGTGTGTGCGCGTGCACGTGTGTGCCTGCAGGGGCAGGTCTGGGTTAAGGTCTGGATGTGGAGGAAAGAAGCAAAGGTGTTTGACGTGAGGGTGAATGCTGGAGGAGAAGAAGGAAAAAGTTCCCTGTGGAGACCCTGGGTCTGAGCAGGACATGGAGGTGTGAGGTCAGGGGCCATGGGGTTGCAGCCCTGGGGTGTCTGTGTGACTCCCTGGCCACACCTGGCTGGGCCAGGGAGAAGGCAAGACGCAGAGGCCACCGACCCCAGGACCCCTGGCCTCTGGCCTAGGGGCCAGGGAAAGCTTCCCGGGTCCTTGGAGAAGCTAGTTCTCGGCCCTGTGCTCCTGCACATGTGTCATAGCGCCTCCGAAAGCCCTCTGAAAGACTCCATCCTGGCGATGTGAAAGGCTGGACGGCCACCGTAGGGGACAGCCTGGTGACCACCGGGCTTCATCACCGGCCCACACTCTGGACCAAAATAAGACCTCCAAACTTCCTCTCATTCTAAGGATGCTCAGCGGCCACTCAGAAAAGAAAGCATTGCTTTTCTAAAATACATGTAGGTGGGCAAGCTTGGACACCCCGAGAGGCAGCTTCCTCTGAGCCCCAGGCCTTTCTCTAAGGGGGTGTGTCCTGGATCATACTGTACTCCTACACTCAGAAATTTCTCACCATCCGAGAGTGCAGGGCTGGGTGGTAGCTTTCGCCAAGCCCAGCGTCTCTGGGTGTCCAGGGACCCCGTGGTCCGCAGGGGCTGGGGGTCCCGGCCCTCGGCAAAGCCTTCCGGCAGGCCCGGGGAAGCCTGGACGAGGGGGCTTGGGGGCCGGCTGGTGGAAGAGCAGCGGTCACGGCAGCCTGAGGCCTCGGGTCTGCTTTTCCCTGTGACCCCGGAGCTTCCCATGCGGCCTGGCCCAGACACAGCCTGTTTGTTGACTGAACAAATGAACACGCGTATTACTATTCGGAAACTAAAGCCAAGGGATGAGGTAATCCACTTGAGTGAATTCTGCAGATAAATGAAACCCCATCAATTCACGTTAACATTTTCCACCAGCTTCTTAAACAGAGGCAGACACATTCATTCAACAGCTGATGTCGGAGTGCCCGTTCCAGGCCCGGTAATGCCCTGATGAGGGCGCCAGGGCAGCTGCCCTCGGCGGGCTCTCCAGGGGAGATGCCCTCTCGAGGAAGAAGCAAGCCGAACGTGGGCAATGCCGGGGTGAAAACTGCTCCTGCCGCCTCCCTCGGGGGGTCCGGCACCATGCTCCCTGCCCACTGCAGGCCTGGAGCCCCGGGGGCAGGTGGCACGTCCGAGGAGCCCGCTCCCTCTGGGCTGTCACTCGCAGCCAGCTCTTAATTAGCAAAATAAGCAGCACGATGATAAATGTCATGATTTACTCAACAAATGATCAAAATCATTGTTTTTTCAGACCCCAGGGCAATCAAATGCAATCACGGGGTGATTTATTCTGGGCAGAGTGAGTGTGGCCGCGTCAGCCGGCAGGCTGCGTCTGGGCAGAGGGGGGCGGGAGTTTGGGTATCTTCCCAGGCGGGGGGACAGACTGCCACCCTCTGAGATGGATCCTGGGGGGCCGTGTCCACGCAGCCCACACTCCCGTCTGGCCACAGGGCTGGCCAGGTCCCAGGTGTTGGGGGCCACACCTAATGTGGCAGTCACTTCCCAGTGTGCCCCAAAGCACCGAGGAGAAGGGGGCTCAGAGTCCACACGTGGGAGGGAGGGGCGGCGTGGGGGTGGCGGGAAGGACGCACAATGAGCGACCGGATGTGGGGAGCTCAGCATGCATCCCCGTTTTACTGAAACAAGGATGCTCCCATGACCTGGGACCTGAGGTCCTCGGTCCCCCGTGGTGGCCCCGGTGCAGCAGCAGAAGCCCGTCTGCCAGAGGGGGTCACATCACCAGAAACCAGGTGGGGGCCAGGCACCGTGTCCACCACAAAAACAGAAAACAGGACCATTTTCTGGAATGGCCCAGAGCAAGAATTTTGTTCTCAGAGTAGAAAGAAAATTGTTTCCATGGTGTTCCCAAAATGATGGGAAGAATAACCCATTTGACCTTGATTTTAAACCAGTGTCTGACTTCTTCCCCGTATGCTGGACCGCCGGACCCCGCCCTCCAGGGGAGGCCATGCTCCTGAGCCCGGACTGGGGTGCGCACCATCCCGGACCCTCCGGGGATTGCCTTTGTCATCTTTGTAACAAGTCATCACTGGCTCTTCCTCAGTAAACTAACACCGTGTCAACTGCAGTGAATCGAATCGCCCGGATTTATAATACTTAATTACCGGCGTGAACGTAGGCAATGACAGATCCGAAACTCGGCGCGTCACAAGAGGATACGCACTCGTGCACTGTCCCTAGGCCCTGCCTCTGACCCTCCTGGGTCTGGCCCGTGGCCCCTGCGGACACGACACGTCAGTGCTGACGTTCCTGCATCCCATGCCTCGCGAGTGCACCGCGAGCCCACAGAGGGCATCTTCGCGGGACAGCGGCCCAGGCGTCTGCCGTGGTCAGAGTGCCTTATTAGCATTCATGACTCGGGGGCTCCCCGGAGGTCCCTCTCCTGTCCAGAATCACAGAAAGACCTGGGATCCCCCCACACTGCCCCCCCCCAGGCTCGGGCCCTGTTTGCAAAGGCAAGGACAGGGCCTAACTGTGAAGGGGCAGCTGAGGAACTGGTCCTGCCAGAAGCAGGCACAAAACAACGACGGGAAACCATAATCGTCTGTCTGCGGGGACACGCGGGAAATCCAGCAGGGTGCTCCCTTATGAGGGACGGCGGTTGATTTTCCTGCCCCAAAGGCCCAACCTGAGGTCTGTGGAGCCAGGAAAACCCGCCCGGACCTGATTTATTTCAGGCAAAAGTGGGTCTGCCCTGAGTTTTCAGGGTGCCCCCTCCCCTGAATCGGGGGAGGCAGTGGCTTCCTGCCCAATTCCGCCATCAGTTCTCAGTCGCAAGGACCACACCACAGTGGCTCGGACCCCATGTGACGGAAGGCCACAAAGCCCAAAGACGGATCCCAGGGGCAGGTCGCCGGTGCCCGAGCTTGCAAGGAAAACAAGGTCAGCCGAGATCATGTCACGGTGCGTCTGGAACGCTGTTTGAAGACGTAGGGTTGTGGGCAAATATTCCTAAGTGCTGGCGTGAAAGGCAGCTGTCAGGTCACGACCACGGAACAAAGCCCACTGCAGACACGGGAGCCGTGCCGCGGAGGGGAACCTCCCTCACGTACTCAGAGAACAAACAATATCGCAAAGTCAACAGGCACCGGGCAGATCCTAGTGACAGCCGGTACCGGGCCTGGCACCGAGCGAGCAGAAGCGATACGGGCCATTTCTTTAGAAAAAGAGCAAACAGAAACTTGTATCAGAGCAGACAAGCCCAAAGTTGCCTCAAGGTCGTCCAACGCGCTACCCGTGGGGATCGTGTACCCTCTGCCCTCTGCAGGCAGCCTGCTAACTAAACAGTGAGCCTCTCTCTGAGCCTTGAAGCCCTCTCCTGAACAGCCGGGTGGGGAGAACAGCACAGGCCGAGTCTGCAAAGGGCTCCCCTTGGTCCCCTGAGGGGTGACCCCACGAGCCACGAAAGAGCAACATGCCACAGAGCCACAGGGATTTCAAACTCCTTTGCTACCACCGCACCCTGCTCTCAGGCCCCCGGCTGGCCTGCTCTGAAGGGGACCCCGACCTTGAGTGGCACACACCTGTCTGCCACCTCCAGACAGCAGGGGACACACTGGATCCCACCACTGGCGGTTGTGGCCTTTCCACGCCTTCATCCATCTAGTCGACCCGCCTCTCACCTAAACCCTCAAAGCCCTGGGCTTTCAGCTGGTGCCCCACGCCCCCGGTGTCCACACCCCACTTGCCACCATGGGCCATATCCTCTCGCCGCACAGGGCCCTCTTCCCTCCTTGGACTCTTTGCCCCTTCCTAGAGCTGACCTCCAGCAAGCACTTCTGGAAGTTGTGAAACACCCAGAAGGAATCTGGGTTTGCATCTGCAGTTTCTGCCCAGGCAGGGTCTCTGCCAAAAATACCACCGAGCATTGGCTGTGCAAGGCTGGCAGAATGGCCAGGGCCTGCAGGGAGCACACTTCTGTGGGCTTGTGGTCCCCACGAAGACCAGCTCACAAGACCCCCAAATCCTCGAGGGATGCTTTTGTGGACAGCGGCACCCCTCGCCTAACAGGCCTCCCCTCTCCCGACTGCATACAGGCTCCAGATTGTTCGGGAAGTCTGAGCCGCAGGATGCCCCTCCCTGGCAGGATGGGACTTGCCCCCCCGTTATCTGAGAAGTGGGGATTCGTCTTAGAGAGCCTGCTGACCAGGGCACGGCGGGCCGGGGGCTCTGGCACGGACGTGCAGTGGGCGTCTGGGGGCAGCAAGGCCACCAGGCATGTTTTATGAGTTGCTCCCCCATTGCAGGAGGTAGGCCCCCATCTGCAGAAGCATTCCCCAGAGTAGAGACTCCTGTTTCTGAACATTCCATTAATCTGCACGGTTCTGCAGAGACTGTAGCCTTAGCACCTAAGACCCAGACGGGGAGCACGGGTGTTTTAAGACATGAGCTCATTAAAGACACATTTCCGGGAAGAGAGCAGGCCTAGCCTATGGGGGCTGACAGGCGCCCACGAGGACCGCTGATGTTTGCTGAGTCGCGTCATGCAAGCTGCAGGACCAAATAAGCCTGGGAAATGTGACATTCGAGCGCTCTCTCCGACCGAGCCTCCCGCCTCAGGCAGCACTGCTCAGCCCGGCTTTATAAATAGATTGAACACAAGATAAATGGCCGTGATCAATCACGCTCACACGGGAATGCTCACCTCCCATCCAAAGTCTGCCTCCTTCCACGTGGCCCGGGGTGCCCCCATGTAAGGGCCAAACCTCGCCCCGATTTCCATCCTCTTCTTGGCCCAGATCCCCAGGCCGGCCCCTGGGATAGAGGACTCTCGGAGCTCAAAGTCCGGCGGGATGGGAATGTCCTCAGGAATGTAGACGGGGGCTTCGTACGGCGAGCCCTCCTTGGGGGTGAAGTCCTCGCTGGTGGGGAAGGGGGACGGCGGCCCCATGGGGATGGGGGACACAACGCTGTCCTCCGTCTCGTACTCCGCGCTCTCGCCGGCCAGCAGGTCCGGGTCGGGCTCATGCATGTTATTTACAATGTCGCCGTCACCTGAAGGAGACAAGGCAGCGTCAAGCTCTGCGGCTCACCCTCCCCCGTGCGTGACACGCGGGGACCACTTGGGACACAGGGCAGAATGGGAACTGAGGGCGCAGACCGCCACCCCCGCCCAGGAGACATCCCCTTTGCTCTGTGCTCCAGGGATGCGGGGACGCAGGGTTCAGAGCCCCCCCAGAGTTGCGCGGCTCCGCGTGGCCCCACGCAGCCCCTGAGGACCCATCGGCCCCTCCTGCTTTAGGAAAGCGAGGAAAGGAGCCGCCCGTGCTCCATGAGTTTGGGAACAGTGGGGAAAGCCATCGGAGAGGGCACCCAACCCAGGGCTGGTAGTGAAGTAATCTCTCCAGAACCATTCCGGTTTGTGTCTGGCCTTGGAAATTAGGGGTCAGGGACATGTCTCATGTTCTTGGGAGGACTGAGAATTTGGATGAACATGAAATCTGCCCCAACACCTGGGCAGCTCTGGGCGTCTTGGTGGGGCCAGGGGATGGGTTCCTGAGCTCCTGATGACCTAAGGGCCAGTTAAGACAAAGGTCCGCTGAGGTCACAAATGTGGGGTTCGTGGGGCTGCAGGTCAGTGGGTCTGAGGTCTGGTGCAGGCCTCTCTTTGGGGTCTTTCCTAGGCGACGGTTGGTGCCAAGATACTGGTACCTGGAGGTGCGCCAGGCCTGAGGCACAGCAGACTGCGAGATGTGGGCCGGGGGAGGAATGGGGAGAGCAAGGAGGAGCGGTCAGCCAGGAAAGCGGCTCTGCCCAGAGACACGGGAAGCGGGCAGACAGCTGGGTGCCAGCAGCAGTATGTCCAGAGTTCCCAAGGGCACGACAATCCCGTGTCCACCCACAAACCAGCACATCAACGGACATGTCTGTCCCTACGGCGGACGGTTGCTCAGTTCGGACACCCCCTCCCCTCACTGTGGCGTGGAAGCACCCGGAAAACGTGACGCTGGGTGAAGGGCGCCGGCACGGAGGCCCACACGGCACGCTCCGATCACAGGAAGTGTCCAGAAGAGGCAAGTCCAGGAGACAGAATTCATGCCAGTGGCTGCTGGGAGCTGGGGGGGAGGGGCCCCAGGAGTATCTACACGGGGTCTCCCTTGGGGAAGAAAATGCTCTAGACTGAGAGAGAGGTGTTGGCTGCCCACCTGTGTGAACGTGACAAATGAGCTATTCCTGCTCAAAAGCTGACCTTGTATGTTACACGGATGTGGATTGCGCCGCGTGGAAACGGGGAGGTCAGCGAAGGGCCAGAGGGCCAGAGGGCGCCCGCCGACCTCCAACCCGGATGTTTCTGCCCAAGTCCCTTGTGCGCTGGCCTGAAACCCCGGGACAGGGACCCTGCCTCGCCCACCCACCTCCCCCACTCAGGGTAGCTTCCGGAACAGAAGTCCCCCGGGGCCCGGCGACGCTCGCGGGCAGAAGTGACTTCAGAGCCCTCACGCCGGTGGCAAACAGATACGCCGGGAAGGAAGAAAATGTTTTCTTTCAAAAGAAACCAAAGTCTTGAAAAAAAAATCACGGGGATCACACTTAATTTAACAGGCTTCGCAGAAGTAATTATTATGAAAGTGGCCAACGGTTCCCTTCTCATTGACTCGCAGGCCCCTTTCAAAATTGCAACAGCAGAAGGGCGGCTATGGCTCCCTCCGCCAGAACGCCCTGAGTCGCGGGGTCTGAAAGAACACCCCCATAAGCCTTCCC
Source organism: Ursus arctos (assembly GCF_023065955.2). Classification (NCBI taxonomy): domain Eukaryota; kingdom Metazoa; phylum Chordata; class Mammalia; order Carnivora; family Ursidae; genus Ursus; species Ursus arctos. The sequence continues at coordinate 1,752,881 of NW_026623008.1, read as the reverse complement.
GGAGCCTGTGCGCAGCGTAAAGGTAAATTAGAAGGGGGTAATTAACATGCCACCTCATCATCTGGGACCGGTAAGCACAGCGCTCACACCCTGAATCAGGTTGGGAGCCCCTCCCCGTGCGCCTCGGGGTGCGATGCCGTTGCCTTCCAGGACAATTAGGATCTGCTCGGGCAGAAAGTGGGGAGGGGTCCCATCCCGTGCATATTCTTCTCAGGGCTCTTTGGGGGCTTTTTTTTTTTTTTTTTTCCTGTTTGAATTCTACTTCCCAAAACTCCTCACCTACTGGAGGAAAACCAACGCTTTAAGGGCATGTTTAATTTACTGGCCGAGCAAACAGTTTAGGAGAGAAAGGTGGTGTTTCCTGCTGATTAAAGGCAGGCAGTGCACGGCTGGCCTCCCACCCCCGGCGGGTACAGGGGTTAAGTGATTGCCTGAAGCCGCCAGGAGAAGCCAGGTCTCCGTTCCGCGGCCCCCGCTATTGGGGGAGAGACAGCTCTTCTCTCACAGGTGGGGTGAGGAGACCTCATCAGTGTGCAGGAGGCATTTGGAGAAAATGAGGTGCAGCAAACAGCCCCAGGCCCTGGAGAAAGCCGCGAGCTGCTGAGGGCCGCCGGAGCCTTCCGGGCAGACCTGCACAAATTGCCCAGCTCCCCAGGGTCCCTGAGCAACCGGCGAGGCAGGATCCAAAGAGCATCTTCCTCAGCCCTGAGCTCCAGCCAGGAGCCCCTCTGCCCTGGGCGAGGCGGGCACGTACAGGGACTGGGCATCATTTTCCCCAGGCCCCCAGGACCGCCAGCACATTCCAACCAGCACTCTCTCGAAAGTCAGCATGCAGAGCCAAGAACGGGAGCTTTTTATGACTTTGGAAATATAGGCTGTGCAATCGTGTGTTGTTTACTTGTTGGGAGAGCTGAGGTCCTTTATTTGGGTTTTGCGGTAATTTCAGGCTAAGGGTTCATGACTGAGTCCATCATTCCTAAAAATTCTTTTGGGAGACTTACTAAAAAATCATAAAAGCAGGGAGGAGAGGGGAGGGAGACTGGAGCTGGTGAGCCAGTGGAGCCATCCTGAGCCATGGCCACGGGGCACCTGCTGCAGGTCACCCCCCCCTCCCCGGCCAGGTCACTGACCTCTTGGGGACTTCAGGATGAAACCCTGTTTGGAGGCTTGTCACAGGCTGCTCAATCTATGAAGAATGGACATTCGGTCTCAGAAAACAGGTCAGAGAAGTGAAGAAACCTAGCTGTTCCCCGGGTCTGGACCACACGGGCTGGGGGCTACCACGTCCTCCGTCCCAACCTGCCTGGGTCCCACCCTGAGCCCTGAGTTTAGGGCTTGTTCTCTTCCAGCCCCACAGTGGCAGCCTTGTACCCCCTCCTTCCCTAATGGTAGCAAATAACCCCTGATCAGAAGCACCCCCACCCGCTCCCCAGACAGCCCCATCTAAACCTCAAAGCCCCAGCCAGGATGTCCGGGTCTGGAGAGAGCGAGACAAGAGAGACGGCCCCCAGTCAGGACGGTGCCCAGCCAGCCAGCCGGTCCCTCCCAGGCCGTCCCCTGCCTCGGCGGCAGAAGCAGCACCTCGAGGGTGTGATCAGCGGCGTGAAGACCACCGACCCCCGAAGGTGCAGGTCCTCCCGCTGTTACACGGGGGAGTCGGCGGACTGGAGCCCTGACCTCGGCTGGCGTGGTGGGAGAGAATTCTTCTGGGTCCATATGTGGTTTACTCCAGTCCCTCCTCTCCTGTGTTCCGAGGAGGAGCCCTGGAACGTGCTGGCGCGTCTGGCGGGGGTCGGCAGGGCCGAGGCCTGGGCGGTGAATGTGGTGTGCGGGCTGTGCCAGGGAGGCTGCTGTGGGCAGGAGGGCACGGCTGTCCTCTGCATGGACACCCCTGAGAAGCGAAAGGCTCCATGTGGGGCTTGGGAGCTGAGGAACCGAGGCCACCTTGCCCTCCCTCCCTCAAGGCAGAGGGCCGGTGCTCCAGGGCCCCCACCGTGGTCCCGAAAGAACCTCCCAGGGGCATCCTGATACCAGCCTGCGAGTGCCCTGCGAGTGTCATCTTGGGAATGGTGGCACCGCCCACTTGCCAGGCGAGGGACGACAGAGAGCCCTGTCCAGGACCAGCTCTCCCCAGGGCCCTGGGCAGCTCTCCCTGGGCTCACTGACCTCCAGAACACCCCTTCTTTACTCCAGACTTTGTGCCTCTGGATGCCTGATGTGGCCTGCCCCAGCCCACCGGGCCGTGCGCTCACGCCACGGCTGGGTACTCGTCCCTCGGGCCCCAAGCCTCCGTGCCCGTGCCCAGACAGCCCAGCCTCTGCAGGCCCACCCCGCCGGGCACGCGGGCTCCTCGGACACAGAGAGACCCACCGAGGGAGGAGGCTGCTGGCCAGCTCCTCAGCCCCACCCAAGTGGGCCCCAGGCGCCGGCTGCTTCCGGCCACTTCTACGGGCTTGCTCCTGGAAACCGTGGAGTCGAGGAGGAGAAAGATGAGCGAGAACGCCTGAAGAGAGAACCGCATATTGAGGGTGACCCCAGGGCCTGCTAAAGATGGGCGTTCACGGGGGAGTGGGGGAGGCAGGAGATTTTCGGAGGATGAGGCGAGGGCGGTATCACTAAGGGCCGGGTGCCCGCGGCCCTGCCTCGCGGCTGTGCTGCTGGCTGCACGGACCTCCCTGGGCTGTTGAGCTAAGTGCGCAGGCCGGCACCTGAGGGGTTCACAACGTCGGGACCCTGCCCTGTGTCCACGTCGGGGTGTCCTGCTGCCACACCGGGACCACAGGGCGAGAAGCGGCCTGCATTTCTCTGTCTGTTCTTATGGCTGTGTGTGAATGTACCGTGATTTCTGTTATAATCTCTACTAAGAGAGCACCCACCCACTCCCCACTACGCCCGTGTGCGAAGTGACGTCGTCCCTTCGGCTCCGGCGGGTCCACGAGAACGTGTTGAATCACTCTCTTCTGTCTGGCCCGGGGTGGGGGCGAGCTCCAAAACCACAGAACCAGCCTCTGAGGCTGACGACTGGTGTCCCCAGTAAACTCGAGAAATGCCAGGGGACCTCTTGCTCACGAGGGCACCAACGGGCCTGGCGATAGCGTGTGACCAACCACGGGGACGGTCCCCGTGACGAGCAGGCGGAGAGCAGGGAGGCGGGTGTAGACCCTGCAGCAGCCTGGCCCCGGTCCCCCCAACCCTTCACTCTCTGGGCTTCGGAAGAAAGCAGAGAAGTTGTTGCCGATTGCCCGGGGCTGGGGAACTCCGTTATCTCCACACTCGGTGCCGACAGCGGTGCCAGGCGGGGCTGGGGCAGGGAGGCCCGCGAGGCGCCCAGCACCTGGCCCTGCGAGTGGGCCCCGGAAATCTGCCCCTTCTCCCCTTCAGGCCCAGCACCCTCCTGCCCTAATGCCCCCGATGAACTCTCGGGGGCAGATCCACCGGGAACCCGTGCCCGATGGGACGTTCGTCTGCCTGTTCCCGGGGTTGAGATGGACGCGATACCACGCGTGTCTCAGAACACTGGGCGTTATCAGAACGCGGTGCCACAGAGATTTGAAAATGTTAATTCTTACAAACCCGTGTGATACCGCTGTTCCCGTTCAGGTCAGGCACGCTGACCCCACCCTCAGGAGGTCCCCAGGGGGTGGCAGCCCTGGGTGGTGATTGGGGGCTAAAGGCGGTCCCTAATCCACCCCCAATCTGAGCGCTCCTGGGAGGCACAGGCCCCCCCATGGGTACCACCTTCTCGCTGCGGACCTGCCCACTTTACAGATGGGGAAACAGAGGCACACAGAGAGGAAGCAGGCTGAAGCCCACACCCCCAGCGGCTGTGCTCCTCACACCCAGCCCAGCCCTGTTTGGGGGGCACTGGGGCTACAGGTCACCCCACAGCCACCAGGGCAGAAGCCCCAGAAGAGGGGAGAACGGGTGTGTAGGGAACCATCTGGTTACTTTCAAAGCCGGGCCTGGGCGGGGGAGATCTGACCAGGCCTGTGTCGGCTGGGTCTCGCCCCAAAGCACCGGCACAGAGCTTCCGTCCCCCGAACGCACACGCGGAGATGCCGTCTCTCCTCCCCAGAGGAAGAAACAAGGTTCTCTCAGACACAGAACGGGTGGGCGACCTGGGGTCAAACGGGAATCGCATTCTTGGCCGGTTTTCTTTTCTGCTTAATTGTGTCTCATCCCCATCGTTTGGGGCTAGAGACAGAAGTGGACGTGCTGTACTTGGGAAGAGGGAAGAATGCCCTGAAGAGGGTCTGACGTGACGACAGGCCAGCTGGTGGCCCGGGTGGGCCCAGCCTCAGGGGACCAGCAGCTCGACTTGTGGACCCCGCCCCATGAGAGCCCGTCTGGCGGTCACCTCGGGGTCTGTGGGTCAAAAGCGAAGTGTCCTCCGCTGATTTGATGAGGACCCTCAGGTGGGCACCCACATCCCCCAGTGGGGGAGAAGAGATCATGGAGAGAGAGGGGAGAGGTTGCCATGACCTCCAGGAGCTGAGCGTCTCAAGACCGGACCTCAGTGTGCTGACCTCCTCTGGTGGCCTGGGCGGCCGGCAGCAAACCCCATCCAGGCCCTACAGGGTCAGCGTGTCATCTGCCCCGCAGATCTGGGGTGACGGCCCTGCCCAGCCGTGCCCTGGGGCGCCACCTGCTTCCTGGCTGCCGCCTGGGGTCCACCCTGCACTCTGCAGCCAGCTCACGGAGCCCACGCAGGGACCCTCCCATCATCCCACAGAGGCCTCATCGCTTGCTCGGCCCTCCTGTGCTCATCCTCAGAAGAGGACCCCCCATGGCCCAGGCAGGGACCCTCCCATCATCCCACAGAGGCCCCATCGCTTGCTCGGCCCTCCTGTGCTCATCCTCAGAAGAGGACCCCCAACGGCCCAGGCAGCCCCTCCGTTCGTCAGCCGGCCCCCCAGGCTGAGGGGTACAGGGGGATAGACACGCCCTCCCCGAGCAGGTGACAACGACGCTGGACGCTCAAGGTGAGTGGTATGATGTCCAGGCCTAGACCCAGCCGGCTGGAGCTCCGGGCCGCCCAAATGTCTCTTCAAGAACATATTTGGGGCTGAACATGGGGACAGACATCCTCCCTGTCTGGACACGCCAGCTCGGTCTGGGTGCTCGCGAACACTCCTGGAGCCCCACCAGGCACGGCAGCGAGCCCTCGGCCGGGAGCGCTCCCCCAGCAGGTCTGGACCCAGAGATTCATGGCTCCCCTCTCAGAGGAGCAATGGTCTCTTGTGGGCAGACTGACCGGGCCTCCTGGCAAAGCTGCACGACCCTGGGTCTGACGGTGCCAGATACGAGGACACGGGGGGGCGGGGGTGGGGGCGGGGGCCGGGGCTGAGTGGACCCTTGAGTCAAAAGGATCAGATGGACATTGAACTGCACTGGAAACCAATCTAAGATTTGTTCCTGCTCCGAAGAGACCCAGGTGTGTTTAGGAGGCAAGGGCTGACCTGAAACGGGGGCCGGGGCGGGCAAGGGGGTCTGTGGCTCTGGTGAGTAGGTGTACCCCTTCGGGGCTGAAACAATAGGAATGCATACATGGGCAGATAGGGTTTAACACGGGGGGAGTCACATCTTCTTAAAATGTCCAGAAGGTTTCCAGAAATCCAGACCAGCGCCCGGGTCCTGACTCACTCACCACTGACCTGCTTCCAACAAGCTGCAAACTTGCCACGTTAGTTCAGGAGGGTCCTCATGCTTCTGGTAACCCGTTTGGTCCCAGGAGAAGGGATATGGTGCCCATGCTTTACCCTTGGAGACACTTGGAAGAAGTGGCCATTGACGGAACCGCCCACGTCCCCGCAGAGCCCCGTCCAGGCCGCGCTGGAAGGAACCGGGGAAGCTGCAGGTGGGCCTGCTCAGAGCACTGTCTTCTCCTTGGTTCTGCAGCCTGCGGGCAGCTGTGGGCACCGGAGGCAGCTTGCCCCTTGGGGTCACGCAGCCTGCTCGGTGCTGACTGGGCCCAGGGAGCACGTAGCCAGCACTGCCCTTGATTTAGGGGAGGCAGAATTGAGACATCACCCGGAAGTTCAGGGAGTGAGTACTTGCTCACGGCCACACTGGCAGCCGGGGCCCAGCGGGGGCCTGCCCAGTCCTGATTCTAAAACTCTCAGACTCCGTTCTACCCAACCCCCATGTTCCAGCTGCCATGAGGACACACCTGAAAAGCTGTCCTGCCGTTTACTGATGGCCTTCCTCATGTCCCAAGGAAGATACGCAGGAAATGAACGGATAAACTGACGGATAGAGGGATGAATGGGTGGTGAGAAGATGAGTGGGCAGATGGAGAGATAGGTGGAGGAGTGAATAAATGCATGGATGGATAGACAGACGGATGGACAGACGGATGGACCGATGGAGGGATGGAGGGATGGAGGGGTGGATGGATAGACGGACAGATGGATGGATGGTGGATGGATGTGAGGACCATCTTGAGGACAATTCTTACCAGGGAAGGTAGAAGGCAGGAATCTTCACTGCTTCCCTCCCCAAGGATGGAACCCATTAGCACGACTCCCTGGCTCTTCTCCCCCCACTTGACTGATCAGTTAATCTGGGGCAAGTACCTGGTTTGCTCCAGCCAGCCCCCACCTTGGGAAGGGGGCCTGTTTCCCTATTGTCCCTTCAAGGATGCCCTCCCTCCACCCACATGAAGTGGCCTGCCGGGTCTAGCATTGCAGGGGTGGGGCAACCACTCTGGGTTCTGGGGCTCAGCCCGAGCCTGCCTGGCCCTCTCGCTGAGAGGAGCGGTCCAGCCTGAGCCCTTCTGGGGAACCGAGGTGAGCCCTTAGTTCTCATCTTCTGACTCTTACCTCTCCGACCAAGCAGGGAGGAGTACTGCGCCCTGGGCCCCTCAGAGACCCCAGACAGCGCCCCCTAATTCACAGCCGGTGGGGTCGCCTGCCCTCCCGCCCGCTACTCCTGCTCGGGGATAAGGAGGGACAGAGAGACACGCACTCAGTCAGGCTGGGTCTGCGGGAGCCGGCGGGGAAGACGCTGAAGTCAGATGTTTTATTTCTAGTGGAGGATTTCTGTGCGGGTTTGTCTCTGTCCAGGGCAGCCACGTGGGGAGAAGCCCCCTCCTCCATGGAAGGGGTCTTGGGACTGCAGGCCCACTTCCGGAAACGGTCTGCTAGAAAGGGACGCAGGAACCGAGGGTTCTGTCTGGCCAGCCTTCTTGTGCTTTCATCCCCTGCAGCAAACGCGATGACTGTCCCCACAGCCCTGGGCCTCGGCTTTAGGACGGCAGCAAAGCAGCCTCGCCTCCAGGAATGCCCCCGCCAGGAGCCGCCGCCACCCGGGGCCGCCTCCCAACCAGGCCTCCGGCGGCCGCCTCAGGCCCACGGCTCATTGGCATTCGCCTCGCCGCACCGCCGGCGAGCGAGAGCGGGAGCACGGCTGCTATTAACACGGCAGATTAATAGCACCGAGAAAAGACGTTTCTGTAAACATGCTAAATATTAATAATAATCAATTGTCATTTATATTCTCAAACCCACGCCCGGGACCTTGCCCACAGGGACGGAGGGCGACGAGCCCCAGCTGCAGGGCGGATGGCGGAATTGTCATTAGGGCCCGTGAGAGCCTGGGATGGCGCCCGGCTCACCGCCCTTTCCAAGCAGCGCCTGCACGGAAACGTCTCCACAAAGGTGGGGCTTCCTCCCTCGTCTCCCCAGTCCAGAGGCATGGCCACCTCTTGGCCTGGCCACTGTCACACAGGCTCTTCCTTCCTCTCAAACACGGAGCGAGCCAGGGACGGCGCTCGGGGCCATCTCCTCCTTGGAGTGAGGTCTCCTCCTTGGAGTGAGGTCTCCTCCTTGGAGTGAGGTCGGAAAGCCCAGCGGCTTGTCCCCCATGCACTGTGACAGGTCCAGGCCGTCCAACTCTGGCTGGAGTGGCCCCCATGCCTCCCACATCCTACCCGGGACGGTCACCCAGGATGTCACAAGGATGGGGCAGCTCCTGACTCTGTGAGTTGAGATGAGTCTCCCTGGAGATGGGGGAGGTGGCCGTGGGACCACAGAGGCCCCCAGTTCATGGTACTTTTTACAACAGTCCCAGGAAGTGGCCTGGGGCCGCCAACCCCCGCCTAGGCTCCCTGTGTCCGTCCTCTGTCACAGCTCCATGAAGCGGGGACGGCCTGCCCATTCCGCAGGTGAAGAAACTGACGCTCTAGGGGGACGCAGGGCCCAACCGAGACCCTTTGCTGGGGATGGAGCTTGAGCTGCGGCCCTCAGACCCTGGGATGCCAGGTCTCCACCCTGTGACCAAAGGTGGGGCTGGCTTGTGGCTGCCAGAGGGCCTCCAGGATCCAGAAGGGGTGCAAAAGGGCTCCTCCTGCCCCACGGCCCCACCACACACAGGACAGACGGGGCCCTGCACACGCCTCGCCTGCCACACCACATGCCCCCTCCTGGGCCCTCCTCAGCTCGCACCCGCAGCCAGGCCTGGGTGCAGGGGCTGCCTGCCCGGACGGAGCACCAGGAGCCCACTGCCCGCCACGCCCCTCCCTGGCCCCCGAGCCCCGGGTCCGGTCGAGCTGACCTGGGGCCGCAGGGGCTCCGCCCGCCGTCCAGACCACCTGGCCTCTGCTGAAGGCGAGTGCATTATTCTAAGACGATTATTTATCCGCGCAATGCTCCAGGGACGGCGCTGCTCTCGTTTCAAGCCCCCACCCCTATTTCCTCACTGCCTCCATCGCCCCGGGCAGGCACTGAATGGCTCGCGATGCCACTGTAATTTCTATCAAGGCTCGTTCCTGGTACGAAGCCTCTTTGTTTCAGAGAGATGTGATTTGGCCTTTTTTCTTCCTCTCCTTTATTCCTTGGTTAATACACCACTTCCCCGAGCCCTGGGGGCAGCGAGGTAGCCCACGGATTGCTCAAATCTGTCTGTTTTTCTTCTAAATCACAGCCAACTCTCCCCGGCCCCCCGTGCTAAGCACTGTGTGCACCGGCGGCCGAGCAGCAGTATTCTCCTAGAACCCTCACGTCCGCACTGCGGATGCCCCAGGGGGACCCCGGCCCACAAGCCTGCTCAGATACCGAGGGAGGTTGGCCCCAGACACCGGCTCCCTATGTAACCTGACATCTGGCAATAGAAGAGTGCACTTTTTTAAAAAAATCGTGGTAAAAGCCACATAACATTTACCATTTTAACCATTTTAAGTGCACAGTTCAGGGGTATTAAGTACGTCCACACTGTTGTACAACCATCACCGCCATCTTTCTCCAGAACCTTCCCATCTTCCCAAACCGAGTCTGTCCCCATGAAACACTCCCTCCCCACCCCCAGCTCCTGGCGTCCACCCTTCTCCTTTCTGTCCCCGAATCGGATGTCATAGGGACCTTCTATAAGTGGAATCCTATAGGGTTTGTCATTTCTGGTTTATCTCACTGAACGTTCTCGAGGTCCCCTGAGCTGCAGCGGGGTCAGCACCCCCTTCCTTCGGAAAGCTGAGGAACATTCCATCGTGCGGACGGACCACGTCTGTATATCCAGCGTGTGCTGCTGGATACCTGGGCCGTGTCCCCGTCTCGGCTCCCGTGGATAGCGCTGCCGTGAATGCGGGTGTGCAAGTCTCTGAGACCGCAGTGTGCGCTCAGCACCAGCGAAACCCTCCCACAGCCTCTTCCATGGAGGAGAACGAGGCCCCATCGACAGCCCTCGGCCGGGTCCGGCGCTCTCTCCCTCCTCGTCCCAGCTGGTTCTCCAGCCTGTACGCACGGCGGGCTCTTCCGCGTGCCCAGGGAGGCTGTCTGGACTTGGTCCCCCCTCTCTGTACCAGAGGGGTACACCCCACCTGTCGGGAGTTTCAAAGCATCAACGCACCCACACAGCGAACACAGGCAGCGCCAGCCGCCAGCACGACCCGAGTGCCCCGGGGGCTCCGTCCTCACCCAGCACCCCTCCAGGCTGGGCATTGGGTGACTGTGCTGGTGGCAGGACCCAGCGGCTGCTTTCTCCCCTGGGAGCTGCCTGGGGCTCTTCCCGCACTCAGCCCGGTGCACCATGGGGTCTGGGTACCCCCGACGGAGGGAGAGGAGGAGGAACCCAGGAACCAGTTCAGCCTGGGACCCCAACACTCACTAACACATGGGATTTTGCAGACCCAGAAGCCTTAACAGGGTGCCGAGGGAACGAGCCGAGGCAGGCGACGGCCGCACCTGCTGGTGGCAGGCCTGGGCGGGGGGGAGGGTTTGGGAGCACGCGCTGGAGTCCCCATGGGAGGTTCTGCAGGCCAGGCCCAGGAGCTGCCCCTGCAGGGGACATCCCACGGGAGCACCACGGGGAGAGGACGGGTTCTGCCCCTGCTGTTCTCTGCTTTGCTTTCCCTCCCTGTGCGGGCACCCTGTGGACCAGGAATGGGTTAACCCTGAGCAAACACCCCCACAACCGCCACCAGACTATTTATAGACATATTTATCTCTCCAGTTCCTACCAACTGGGCCTGTGGCTGCCATTCACAGGCCGAAGCAAGTCACGCCGCAAGTAAACAAATGTTGCCCTGAAATAAAATCACAAGAGGAAGAAAGCCGCTCCCGAGTGCCTGCCCTCCACCCGAAGGCCCGGGTGAGGTGTGGGGTCCTGGTGGGCCTGGGGTGCCCTCGGGGCGGGGAGCAGGGCAGGAGAGCTGGGCCTGGAGGCACCGGCAGCCAGAGCTTTGGGAGGTGAAGCACATTCCCGGCGGGCCTCGACCCCAGGCAGGGCAGGTCTGCACCCCCACAGCCGTGGCCGCTCAGAATGAAAACCGGCGATTGCACGCGGTGGCAGAGGGGTCCGCCGTGTCCCCTCGCCCCCAGCCCTGGGGACGGGTGGTCGGTGGCGTCTTGCTTTGAGAGATGGCTGGTGGGTCCTCCCCACGCCTTCCCCTCCTTCAAGGCCCCCTAGGCTCCCTGGGCTGCCCTGGTCCCCAGCAGAGCAGGGTGGGGGTTGCACAGCCTGGGGCCCTCAGAGGCAGGCCATCCCCCGGTTTGGGGAGAGGGTCAGAGCCCCCTGCCGCCCCGCAGGAGATGCTGCCTTCCTGTGCCGCAGCTCTCGAGGGGCCAGGAAGACCCTCCTGGCGTGGCTGCACTGACCGGGCACCTGCTCCCTCCCCGATGCCGCCTCCACACGGGGCTGCAGACAGGAGGGACGAGCAATCCGAGCAATCCGCTGGGGGCCCCCACCCTCCTTGCCCGAGAGCCAGGGGCAGCCGCACCCCCTGCAGACGTGGGGGAGCCTCTCGCTGGCCCCCACCCCAGAGCAGCCACCAGCTTCAGCCTCCGGTGGCCGACACCCACCCTGGCCCTCTGGCTGCATTTTGCCCTAATAAAGACGTTTCTAGTTTTAACCATCAAATAAAGTGCTTAAGCCCGCCGAGCTCGCCCGGCTCAGCCACTCCGCAACTTCATTTAGCAGGCCAGTGGCGAGAAAAAAAAAAGAAAGAAAGAAAGAAAAAAATTCATTAATTTTTATTAACAGGGAGAGCCATTTGCTCCCTGTGACAATATTTGACTTGTCGAAATGATTTTCACCTCTGCCATGAGGTGGGTGCTCCCCACATACATCACCCGATTACTCGGAGCGCGTCGGCCGTAGTCATTAGGCAGTGAATTAACGACAATCCCCAGCACTATTAATCACCCTGACAAAGGCGTTAGCTTGCTGCTGACCCGAGCACGGCCGGCCCGGGACCGGGAGCCAGAGGACAGGCCTGCTGCTCCGAGAGGCGCCAGGGGCTGGAGCCGACGCCGGTTCCTTCCCTTCCTTCCCCCCAAGACCCGACGCCGGCCAGAGGGCGCCAAGAGCTGGCGCGGCAACGGGGGGGCTGCCGAGGCGGGCGTGGTAGGTACGGTGGGCCCCGAGGTGGGCTTCCTTGTTTGTCCGATTCATCGTCACACTCCTGGTCCAGGCGGTGACCAGCGTCCATGCGCTGGCCGGGAAGGAGCCGCCAACCCTCTTACCGATAACCTCAGGAGCAAGCCGCGATGTTACCCCCATTGCGTGGATCGGGAAACTGAGGCACAGACAAGCCCTGGCCTGCCCCAGCTGGTCGTGTGGCTACGCACAGCTCCTAGCCTGGAATCCAGTCTACCAGGACCCTGCTCTGGGCTCTGAGCCCCGCACACAGGTCTCCCGGCCCCGACGTCCCTGAGAAAGCCAGCGGCAAGTCGGTGTCAGTCAAGTGAACAGGCTCTTGACCAGCTGGACGACCATGTTTCCAGCCGCACATACTCAGAACACGAGGCCGACGCGGGAAGATCTCAGCAGTCTGATGTCATGAAGTCCAGCTTCTCCTGAGGTCCCAGATCTGTGGTTTTGTGGATAAGGGCGCACGGAAATCTGCACGTGGTTCAGGAGACAGCCCCGCCGCATAGCGTGGCTGACGCCCGGGGCAGGTGGGCCGGCTCTCGGGGTCCCCGTCTTCACAGCTCGTCTGTTGTGGTCAGAGAGCCCCGGACAGCCACCTCGTGGTCCTGCAAGATGTCTCATTGCTGGTCCTGGAACCCGGGGCCTCCGTCACCAGGAGGGCTTCCCGGGCTCCGCTCCTGCAGCTTCTCTGTAGACGGGAGCCATGGGGCCCCCATCAGGTCCTTGTGGGGACCAGTGACAGGACGTCCGCAGAGCACTTGACATGGGGCCAGGCAGGCGGCATGTGGCCCAGTCACGTCAGCCCCCCACCTCTGCCCGGGCACCCTGACACCACCGTCACCTCGCTGGCATATTAATCCAATTAATTGTCTCTACATTTTCAACCAATTTCTTCCCATTAACCCGGCCTTGGGATCTGCATCTCAGCCCGTCTAACCCGGAGTCTGCAAGCGCGCGGGTGGGGGTGGGGAGGGAAGAGCCCGCACCCATTTATCTTCTTTCTCCAGCTTCTCATTGTTTATGCCTCAGCAAATCTCCTAACTTCCTCATTAGCAACTAATTTACAAGTCTCCACGATCTTCCCACCTGTTCCTGTGCTCCATGGCTGTGGCAGGACTGGAAATGGCCACTTGCTCACTGCGCAAGGCTGGCGCCACGGCCCGCAGCGGATGGGCGGGAGTGCGGGGGTGCAGAGCAGGTCCCCCTCCCTACTTCCACTGCAGTGGGGAGAATGTCCCCCCGGCTGCCCCTGAGCGTTCGTGTGCCCCTGGTGACAAGCAGGGAACCCACCTCCTTCTGCCTCCAGCCAGGGCCTGTCCCAACACCTGCTCCCCCACACCGGCCCATGGCCCCAATCCACGGCCCCGACCCGCGGCCCAGGCGCTGAACTCCCAGAGAACTGGGAGTCTCTGATTCTACTGATTGCCGACTGGCGGGCTGCTGTTGGACGTACCCAATTTTAGAAATTCCTCTCACATCAAAGCTTCTCATGCAGAACGGGGGCCAGGGACAGAGGCCTTCGCCCCAGCTCTCGGAGAGAACCTTCAGCTCCTCCTTCCTCTTCTCTTGATAATGCCCTTGAGCATTCTCTTCTCAAGCTGGCTGCTGGTAGTGGTAGCAGTAGGGTGTAGACCGGCACTGACGGAGTCCTCACTGGCTGCAGCAGCTCGCTGTAAGTCTCCAGAGGTCCTTCTGACCGGGAGGCAGGAGAGAGGCAGGCCTGAGTGGTGGTTTAGAGGACGGTATTTGATCTCACTCGACAGCATCTGGCTGTGTGTTGCTGTGTATTCCCAGGCAAGTGCCTTGAGGTCTCTGGGCCTCCTGGCAGCATCTGCCCAGTGGGGTGACAGGGTGCCTGCTTTGTAGGGCTGCCAGGAGCACAAAGTGAGCCAGCACAAATGGTGGGCTTCTAAGCACACTGGGCTCACGGCACCGAAAACCGTTTGGCCCAGTGACCATCCCACGCCACAGCTGAGACCTGAGTTCACTCACGGAGGCCAAGAACACGGCCTGAGCTACACCTCTCACGCACCCACCTCCCGCCGACCGCAGGAAGGATCTGGCCAGGGCCCAGCCATGCACAAGGGGCTTCGCTCCAGGAGCACTTTCTCACTTCAGGAGAAGGCCACGGGCCACCTGTGAAACGCTGTCCCAGGGCTGTACCCCTGCAAAGGCCCCATTTAACGGGAGCCCTGACGTACGGGAGGCTTAAAGGGAAGTCAGGTGCCTGCCATGGGCCTGGGGAAGCTCATTCTCCTTTCAGAAGTATCCGAGGTGCTCCCACACAACTCCCGAGTGTGCTCGCCACAGTCAGACACCTGGCCTGTGACACCCGGCATGGCAACCTCAGCATGGTGTCTGCCGCCGGCCGCGCGGCTCCCGGCAGAGCTCTCTGGGAGCTGTTTCTTGTTACTGTCCGGCATCAATTTGATTTTCTCTGCTTAAGTGGAAGGCTATGGGAAAAGCTGGGCTTGGAAATCCATGATTTCCTGGCACTTAATGAATTTCAGCCAAACGGAAAGCAAGGTGAGGTTCCAGTGTAGCCCTCAGACCCAGACGCAGGAAGGGCCAGGGGCTACGGGGGGCTCTACCCTGCTGTCCCGACACCCCCTTCCATGCCCCAAAGCCCCTCTCTGAGGCCCTTCTCAGCTTGCATTTTGTAAGCGTTCGGTAATGTGGATGGAGCAAGCACGGGGAAAGGAGGCTGCAACCCCATCGCTGAGCCCGGGTGGGAGGTCGCACTGGGAGAGTTCGGCCTGTGGCAGCACAGAGGCATAGAGGACACCCCTGGAGCTTCTGCCATCAGCCGCACAGGCCTGGAGCCCCGTCTGAGCTTTTTCTCACACACTGCACCACCAGACGCAGAGACCCAAACTCTCCCCCATGGTGTCACAGACAGGAGGGCCAACCGAGAGATCAAAAATGTCTGAACTCGGGGTGGCGAGAAGACTCTAGAGGGCAGCAGCCCCGCCCTGACTGGCTGGGGCACCAGCACGGGCCCCAAAACACCAGGGGGTGGGAGAAGGGGCACACTGGGCTCCCGACACGGCAGCTGACCAGGCGTTTGTCGGGGCCAGCCCTGCCCCCCACACCCCGTTTCCCAGGGGACCCCAAAATGGCCCCTCCCCTGGAACTGCCTCTCCGGTGTCTTATCCCGTCAACGCGGCAAGGCCTGTCGGCGCCAGCGACCCAGCTGAGACCTCATTCTGGTGCAGGTGACCTCGCTCACCCATACCCCTTGCAGGCCACCAGCTGCCGCCGGCACTTAGCTGCCAATTCCTCACGCTTCACGCCCGGCCCTTCCAGACACGCGCAGCCCTGGACACAGCGAAGTTTCCTGTCCGGTCAGCAGATTGCTTATGGGATTGCACGGCGGCTCTCGGGGGCGGGGGGCGGGGGCCGGGCTCCGCTCTCGCTCCATGCAAGGGCCCCCAGGCCGGCCCCGGGTGAGCAAATGGCTCCTGGAGGCTGTCGCCCGACCTCACCGGCTGACACTGATCATGTTTCTAGAAATTAGAAACAAGGAAGCAAAATGCTTCCGTTTAAAAACTTTGTCTTCTCGGATTGCCTATCACACTGTCTGCCAACCCCAGGACAACCTAAAATTATTCCAAATCACTTTTCGAACCTTAGAAAACCACGAAAAGGGAGTGATCTCCTGTGTTTGTCACGAAGCCCACTTAAGCTGTTGGCTGGACATCTGAGGGGCGAGGAATTCACGGGCAGAGGACTCTGGGGTCTGTGGCAGACACGGGTTTCTGGGTGGGGGGCCAGCGTCACAACCACAGATGATCTGCACCCCATGATTGTTTTAGAGGGGTTGCCGAGGCCGGCCGGACACGCCCCCGCACCCTGGGGATGACAAGAGCCAAGGACGGGGCAGCTGGACGTCCCCCCAGAGGCCCATTGGAAAGCTGGTGTCATGTGGGATGAAGTGGGCAAGTATTCATTGTTGTGGGTTGAACTGTGCCCCCCCAAATTTACATGTTGGGGTCCTGAGCCCCGGTACCCCAGAATGCGGCCATATTTGGAGATAGGGCCATTGTGGATGTAACAGGTTAGGATGAGGTCTTTAAGGTGGGTCTCGATTCCACATGGCCTGTGTCCTCGTGATGGGAGGAGAACCGGACCCAGACGCACGCACACAGACAGAGGCGGTGTGAAGACGAGGCAGGGGAGCCAGCGGACCCGCAGGGGATGCGGGGCAGGCCGGCGGGGGGACTCTGACTTGGCCCAGGCAGGAAGCAAGGTGCCCACGGACACATGGACCTCAGACTGCTGGCCTCCGGAACAGGGGGAGAGCACCCATCTCTGGTCCTGGGTTACGACAGTGCTAGGAGGCTACGTCGCCCCTTAATTTAATTGACAGACTTTGAAGGTTTCCCCTGAGCACCCACTACGCGCAGACAGGCCCGAGGAGCTCATTCCTTCCCTCGGGCAGACGCTCGGTTTGGCCACAGAGCAGAGCTGTGTCTGTGAAACTGCCCCCGCCGTAGCTTCCCAAAGCGCCTGGAAGCTGTGCTTCCAGATTTCCAGGCCCTGCAGCCGCTCTTGAACGGGCAGCCGTCCTGACCCTTGACCTTGGGCCTCCTGCGGCCCGGGCGTTGGAGGCGGTAAAATGGGGTCAATCCAGTCCTTGCCTCGTCCGAGACGCTGAAGGTTAAAGACAGCGGAGCTCAGACCTGCGCTTGACACCCCCGGGACATCCCGTGTCCCTGCCAGGCTTCACGACACGGTCCGGTCTTCCCCGTGCCCATCAGGGTGTCACGCCTCCGCGGCGGGCGAGCGTCTCACTGCTGTCAGTCCCCGATTATTCACTTCCCAGGGGCAGGGTCATTCCTGTCCCAACAGGCCTCTTACAAAACCAGGGTAAACGGGCGATTAATAAATGCATACAGAGGACGACCCCGGCCGAGGGAGAGGGGGCTCCAGGCCGGCTCCCGAGGGCTGCGGATCTTGGAGGAGCTTAGGTAATCTTTGCTTCCCCGGGATAAGCTGTTCCATCTTAAAAAGATAAGCCAGCAAATCCAGAAAGACGGAAAAGAGAAGAGGTTGCCAGGGGCGGGAGGGAGGGGGCACGGGGGCTCGGTGCTGAATGGGGACGTAGTTTTTGTTGGAGAGGATGAAAAAGTTTGGGGTAGAGACTGGTGATGGCCACACCGCACGCGAATGCCTCTCACGCCGCCGAGTTGCACGCTGCCCCCGAGCTAAGCTGGTAAATGTCACCTGGAGTCTGTTCTACCACAAAGGCGGGGAGCAAGCCGGCCGGGTCTCGGAGAGCGGTTCTCCGGGCGCCGCCGTCTCCATGCCATTCACGATGATCTTTGGAAGAAATCCTGCTCTTCTCTGACACGTGTGGCCCCTCCCGCAGCCCTAGCTACACTCGTGGGCGGCCACGAGGCCGGCACAGCGCGGCTCCGCACGGGACGGGGCGAGGCTGCCATGCGGGAGCGCGGGCACCGGAGGGGCAGACGGGGGGCGGCTCCGCGGGAGCCTGCTCGTGGGGGCGCGGGGCGGCTCCCACGGCCCCCGAGGAGATCTGCCGGCCCGAGATGCTCCGTGGCAAAGTGCCTCCCGCGCGAGCGCGGGGACCAGGCCGCGTCACGCGGAACACAAAGGGCACGGCCCAGGAAGTGATTTTAAACCTAATTGTTCCACTTTCTTTTGTTCACTGTCTTTGGGGGTGCCCGGGAGACCTGCCCGTGCTGCTTCCAGGAGGAAATCAGCAGTGAGGGCTGAGCACGAGATTTTGCAGTGGGAGCCGCCTCCTGACGGCCCTCGCCTCATCGTTACGCGGGGCTCACTTGCAGGTTTTATGCGCCCAGTAAAACCCCCACACAGATGTCTGCTCTTTCAAGAAAACAGAGAATTTGACAGTCCCTCTGTGCGGGCTGGCTGGGCTTGGGAGCCATCTTTCCTGACCGGCTTCGCTGGCAGCCGGGCGAGCAGGGGACACTTAATTGTGGAGCCCGTTTGCTGGCAGGAAGCCCTGCCTCGTCCAGCGGGCAGCCAGCATGATAATGAGACAGTTTCTATGGAAATGAGCTTATAACTATTCATTTTCTCCCCATTCCCGACCCATCCACAAAGAGGTTTTCCAAAATGACCCCCATTTTCCTTCCCCCAACATGTCCTCACGCCACTGCCCGACCCGCTAATCAGCCCGAGGAGAAAGGAGGGAGGAAATGCTGTCCTTTGACAAGATGTGGGAAAGCACCTCGTTGTACTTGGTGGGGCTGTGACCAGCAAACAAAGAACCCTCACCGGCTCCAGGGGCCAAGTTCCCAATAAACTTTTCCCTGACCACTTTCCAGCGTGCTTCTCCGTGTGTTTTCTGGGGACGTCTGAAGCACTCCTCTGCCCTCTTTTGAGAAACTTTGAAAACCGTCTTTTTCTTCTGGAACATTCCTGGCGGGCCTCCCTCCCGCTGGCCTCCCACACCTGTCGGCGGCTCCCCTGGAACCCCCTGTCTTCCGTGGGACAGAAAAATCACCGGGAGGTGACAGGTTGCCCCCTCCAGATCGTCTATGATGGGGGAGAAGCTTCCGCGAGCCGACTTCACCGCATTTGGTCTCCCTCTTAGGGTCTTGGGAGAAGAGAGGGACAATATGGTCGCGGGGACAGGGAAAGAGAAAAGAAGGGAAGCCACAGACCCACGGGGGCGTTTTGCCTGAGATTCAGCACAGGGGCTCAGACCCGGGCTCGGCTTCCTCGTGGCTGTGTGGCCTCAGGCAGGGCACTTGACCTCTCTGAGAATTCACGACCCGACCTGGCAGCACTGTCAGAGAAATGACCCGGACAGTTCCTGCCCGGCTCTTAGCAAGGTGTCTGCAGCGAGGTGTCCTTGGTCAGCAGCAACTGTCCCGTTGTCATCAGCCACGGGTATGGCTCTGGGACCCTGGCCGAAGGGGCATCCTGACCCAGGCGATACACGGGAGACGTGGACCCTGTTTACTCCATGGGACCCGGGAGAGTCTTCATCCTGGGGACCCTCCTTACCCCAGGGTCCTGTCCCTCCCTGCCCTCTGCCCTCCAAGCAGCTGCCGCACACCTACAAGGCCCCGCGTGAGTGCCTGAGGTGCGAGCCGCGGGAGCCCCGGCGGACCCCGGCAGCGGGTGACTTCGAGGCGGGCTGCACAGGGCGACCCCGACCTGAAGTCCTGCTCAGTCACTCAACCCACCTGGACGGCCAAGGGCAGGGCCCACAGGCCTGTCCCGGGGTCCCCAGGGCACATCCCTACAGGAGCCCCCAGCTCCGTGTGCTGGGCTGAGACCCCCGCTACGGGGCTCGCCGACGCCCGGCCGCCCGCAGCCAGCGCCCTCCGTGCATCCCACACTTGGCCGAGTGCGGGCTCTGCAGCCTGGAGTGCGCAGAGCTAGCGGAAGAGAATGCAGGACACCCAGCCCGCGCTCGTCTTCAGAGACACAGCGGGTGAATTTGGGGCATAAGTTTGTGCTGCATTTGAGAGCCTCTCACGCGCCTGCGTGCCCTGGGCTGTGCTTGGGGCTCTGTTCCTGCCGGGGGGGGGGGGGGGGGCTAACTTCCCGCACTTTGTAGAGAAAAATATTTAACAAACCCTTAAGCTCAGACCTCCGCGCCACCCCCCCCCCGCCCCCAACAAAAGCTGGTCGCGCCTGTTACAATCAGATTGTGAAGTCCCAGCTTCCTCCAGGCCTCGGGAGAGGGGAAGGCGCCTTCTTAGCGTTTAAAGAAAATACCAGTTTTAAAATTTAACCCACTCAGCAAAAACCCCAAAATTTCAGTGGCTTAGGTACAGGTTTAAAAAAATGTTTTTTAAAAAATGCAAATGCCTCCCGCTTAAATAATCTTAGTACATTTTTGACAGGAAACAAGTTTTCAAGTCCGGTTCCTGTTTTTGGAAAGGAACCCCCATGAGGACAAGACCTGCGTGTTCCTCCCGCGCCATGAGGCGCCTGCCGGGACGCGACCGAGCGTGTTGGTGGAGCACGTGAGTGACACCGGGTTTGGGGACCCAGCTTGGAGGCGACTGCTTGGGCAAACGGCCAAGCGTAGGTGGCCAAGTCTGGGAGAACCAGCATCTCACGTCACGTGCTAACACACAGAATAATTTACATGTAGAATCATGTAATTTATATTTCATTTAATTATATACACACGTGGATACATAGAAGGTAAACACTGTGGACAGAAAACATACCCCAATCCTTATCTCTGGACGACGGGGCATGAGATTTTAATTTAAAAACTGGGTTTCTGTATCTTCTACAGAGAGCAAGCGTTGTACGACTGTATACCTTTTATAATATATACTGTAACTGATGCGAAAAGTTTGGGTGGGAAAGGGGTACCGGGTGCCGAGGCGGACGGTCCCACCGTGGGCGGGCTGTGCGGGAGGGCACTGGGCCCCGGGGGAGCCTGGGGCGTCTGACAGCATCGCCATCTGGCTGTCCTCTGCAGGGGGTGCCCCCTCGTCCGGCCACCAGATCTGAGCCACGCACACACAGCCCGACCTTCCATACGTGCTGACAGCCCCCTGACCCAGCACGACCCAACCCGCCAACTTCTCCAGACAGGTGAATTCAGGCCACACTCCTGCCACAACCCAGGAGCCACGCCTTCCCAGCAGTCCACCATCTTTCCCCGCCGCGTGGGGTCTTTCCTGACAGGTGGACCTCCTCCCCCCAGAGACTGGATTAGCTGAATCTGTTTCTGATGTGGCAGCAGGGCTCCCAGATAAAATACGGTACAGACAACAAATAAAATAGAGCAAACGCAGTGACTACCATAAAACACATGCCGTCCCGGGGATGTACTTCCACGAAAGGATTACGTGGCGTCTGTTAGAATTCGAGTTTAACAGGGGGTCTCCCGTTTCCCATCTGCTAAATCCAGCCACCCTCCCTGTGGGTCTGAACGTTTGCTCGGGCTCCGCCAGAGCTGAGTGACCTCCCTTTGGCTCTTCTGGCCCTGAGAGCCGAGCAGGTGGCCAGGAAGGTGCTAAGCTCTTGTCCTGGGACCTCAGCCCGGGAGACCAGGTGGCCGTGGCCGTTCCTCTCAGGTCTGGGCTGCCCTCCTGCCCACCCAGTCACTGCCCAGAGACCCGCTGACCAACGGCATGCTGTCTTGTGCAAACTGCCCGGCGCCGTGGACCCCGTCTCATCCGTCCCTCCCCGGACACTCTGGCTGCCCTCCGAGCTGACCCCCACCCCGGGGTCCCAGAGCAGGCACTTTCTGCCTCTGCTTTCCACCCTGCGAGGAAACCGCCCTGACACACAGGAGGGAGCAGGCCTGGGGCTCGGACCTGCAGCTCTGGCCTGCTCCCGGGGGCTGCAAGGAGCCCAGGGGGTGGGTCCCGCCAACGCAGAGGGAAAGCACAAGGCTGCTCTGAACAGGTCCAAACCAGCGTGGAGCGGAGAGAAATGTCCCAGAGCAGATCTCTTCTCCTCGTTTCCCAATTCCTGTCAGTGAAAACCCCTCCCAGACCAAGCGCGTGGCTCATGCCCTCACCGGAGGAGAGAGACGCCGGCAAAGAAAATCCCTCCAAACCAGAAAAACATGCTGTGCCTCTTTTGGGGGTATTGATTTGAGTTTGGGCCAATTCTTTTTAATACTGGTCATCGAGCTCATGAAACCCAGCGGCAAAAATAGCAGCAACGGCTCCGTGCCCCCCCACAGAGAGACAGTGGCGAGCTTCCATGGCGGGAATCACCTTCCATGGCTTCCCTCCGGGAAGAGCTCCCCGAAAGTCACCCCAAACCAGGTCGGTCACAATGGACCTTGCACCCAGCCCCTACGAAAGGCACCCGGGCTGCTGTGCACGCAGCCTGGGCTCCGAGCAGCCGGCGGCCCATCTGTTGCAGGGGCTGCCGGAGCCCCTCATTCTATCACGGCCCAAGTAGGTTATCTGAGTAAACGGAGAGGGGATCGACGAGATATATTAGCGCTGAGGGAGATCCGTCATCTCCTCTGTCTTTCCTTCTCCCAGAATATCGGTGATGAATTTGCAAATGGTCCTGGATTATGACAGAGCGTTTCTCTCTTCATTATTTATCCCCTCCCTGAGCACCTCGATTAGAGGCCACTGTGACAAACGCATGAATAAAAGGCAGAGACAATATTTTAGCCACGTGTTGTAAATCTCCTTCCACGCATTATTAATTTAAGGAAGTCCATTACACCCAACAGCTCTGGAGAGGAAGACAGGGTAAGGGAGGAATGGCTTCGGCACGCGAGGGTCAGAGGAAGGAAAAAAGCCAGCTCCGTCCCTGAGCTGAGGTCGGGCTGGGCGCTTACCAAACCCCCACAGCCCTCCCACCACCGAGGTTCTGTTAACATAAAAGACGAAACCTTTGCTCCCCCAAGCTCGGGCACGCTTTGCAAAGTGGGACAGACGCGGCCTGCAGAGAGGTCCGGTTCCAGGAGCGGCGCAGACCAGGCGGGTCCCTGATGCTCCGCCCCGAAGCCAGGGCAGCGACCCGCCGCGGGGCAGGTGCTGGAGTGAGCACACCACGGCCCGAGCTGACTCTTCCCGAGAAGCGGGGCCACGGCCACGGCCCAGCCCTGCAGCCTCACCTTCTTTCCATTATAATTTTCTTTTGAAATGCTCCAAGAAAGGAGCTGGTGTGCCTGGTCCCCCACCTGCTGCGGCTGTGGTCTGCCTCCCCCATCGAGGAGCCCGTGCGGGGCCCCCGGCAGGGGTGGCAGCGGCCCTCGGATCTGGGGGGCCCTGGGAAAGGAGCAGGGGGCTGGGAGGTCAGGAAGACCACCAGCCGGACCCAGACGGGCTCCAACACAGGGACAGAGCAGACTTTATCTCCACAAGGGCTGAAGGGGCCGCTGCACGCCGAACCTCCATTCACCCATCTCGTTTGTGCTGTATGTGGCTATTTTTAACTACGGAATTTGGGTTTGTGTTTTTGCTTAGGCTGACTTTCCAGCAGTTTTCATATGTGCTGCTTACTTCCTGGCCCTGTGCCCCCGGCCTTACCTATGCTTGACACCCAGGGTCCTGACGCGAGGGGGTGACGGTGGCCTGGGGGTCGGCAGGGCAGGTGGAGTCCCGGCCAGAGCTCCGTGCCTTCCTCAGCCACAGTGGACGTGGAGATCTTCCCATGCAGGCAGCACGAGGCTGCAACTGGTGTGCCCTCGCTGGGGGCACTGAGAACATGGGGACCCCGCTGGGGCCATGGGGGAGACAGAAGTGGCAAGGGGGACAAAGCCCAGGACTGTGGTATGGAGGCTCAGGCCCATCCCGGCAATGCCCCCGGCGGCATCCTTCTCCCTGAAGCTTTTAGCTGTTACCATACAAAGAAAAGTCCTCGGCGGTGGCACAGACAGCTCTGTCCCCCTCCTGAAACGGCCCTCCCAGTTGGGACGACAGCCCCCACTGGAAAGTGCCCCCCCGCCCCCCGGGAGAGTGCTCCGGCCTGCGGTGACAGCCCTCATCAGCCCATTTAGGGAGCCGGTGGTGGCTCGCCACGGCAGAGCCTAATGACTCATCACAGACCAGGGCCTGGCAGGTCCCGGTGACAGAGTGCAGCGGCTCACGCGGGAAAGCAGCCGCAGAGCCCAGTGGGGCACAGAGGCTCTAAAATCAGCAGCTCACGGAGGAGCTCGCGGAGCGGGAGCCTGGTCACAGGGCAGGAAAGCCCGAGGAGGACCTGACTTTGTGTTGTGGTCATCAGGCTAATGGCTTCAGAAGCTGTGACGCTCTTCCAGGGACGTCTGCCCGGCCGCGCATCAAATCAGAAGTTCCCGAGCGTGGCTGTCCGTGGAGATGTGCACACATCCGTTTGAATTTTTAAGTGTGTGGCGTGTTATTAATATGATGGCCCGTTATAGAAACGGTGCCTTGAGCGCGCGCTCTGGATAACCGTGCGTCCCCTGCTTCTCCACGGTGCGATGGTGTTTACTTAGCATATGACTGTTAATCAGCGTAAATTAAATGTGTACTTGAAACCCCCACTTAGATCCCTGCTAATTATTTTTTGATCCAAACACGACTGCCTTTTCCGGAAGGGTGAACCGGGGCTCTCTGGGACCAAATAGGAGGGAGAGAAACTGTTGCCAGCCTTGAGGATCGACCTCCAAAGAGACACCACTGTTTTTCCTACTGTGAACCGTGGGCTGTGTCCACGGGAGTTGCGCTCTGGTCCAGCCCCCTGACCAACCCTCTACGAGCCGGCCCGTGGCCAAGGGCACCACCTCGCACCCGGGAGAACCGGCTGCCCACGGGGTGGGTGACAGCTGTGTGCCACGTTCCTGGCCCAGACAGGGGGCCTCCGCACATGCACACACACACACACCTGCACACATGTGCACACACCACCAGAACCCCCCAAATCGCTGTGGGCCTCACCCGGGTCCCCACCCTGTTTCTGGCCCCACTCCCAACCCACACTCCTAATTCCCTTCTTGAGCCCTCCTTGCCCAGCCCACCCACAGCTTCGACTCTCCTCTGCACTACACGCCCCTCCCCCTGCTGTTGTCCAGGAACACAGAGAGGGGCAGGCAGGAAGGAAGGCTGCAGAGCAGACCTGGAGAGGGGGGAAGGAAAGGTGGCATCACAGACCCCCCAGCAAAGGCCATCTCCCACTCAGAGAAGAGAGGGGCAGACGTGAGCACGAGCACTGCCCAGGAGCCAGGTCTGGCCTGGACTGGCCATCAGCCTCAGGCCATCTGGTGAACTCCTCTGGCCTGGCATCTTCTGGACACCTCCTGACCAAGGGCCCTTTATAAACAGCCAATGTGCGGTGTTCTTCTGGTGGCACTTCCTAGTTGCTATCTTTTAGCCTAGTGCTCCATCGAAGAGAGAGAGGACACACAGGAAAAGGAGCTCAGAGGAGGCCAGACCTGAGCCTCTGGGAAAAACCCGTACAGCCTGAGATGACCCATCCCGTTGAGAGGATGAACAAGGCAGAGCGCAGATAGCACCTGGCAGGGTAAGGCACTCAGTACATCTCCGTGGACGGACAGACGGACGGACGGATGGATGGATGGACGGATGGATGGATAAACACTGCCTAGAGTTCAGGAGCCTCATGTGCTAAGTTTAAGTGGGGCCTGAAGTGGCCCTGTCCCTGATTCTGGTTCAAGGGTCCTCAGAGACCCTTCACCTTTCCCACACATGCGAGCATAATAACACCTGTGACCAGCCACAAAGGCAGCGGTGCTGCTGGATGGTGGCGCAAGGGCATGAGGCTGGGGGCTGATTCCCACCCAAGGGCAGCCCAGCTGAGATTTTTGCACACAATCTCCCACATCCCTACACACCCCAGGGGTTAAAGGGCAAGGTTCAGCATCAGCTAAAATGTCATGGTTGTGAACTGGCCTCCCCTGAAAGTCTTTTCTTTCTACCATCTGTTTGAAGGTCGAGTCCAGAGATGGGGTAACACCCAGATTCCTTGGGACAGGAGGGCGAGTGTGCAGACATACTCTGCTGAGAGAGGGGGCGCTTCCAGTGGGCTAGAAGGGATGCCCGTGCAGGGCTAGAGGGTAGATGCTTCCCTTCGTGGACTGCCTGGGGCCGTGTGTCCCGATCTGCCGCCTTCACTTACAGGCCTGGAGAGGTTTTATGGGTGCCCCGAAGCCCTTTCCCTAACGAGTGGACACCTGAGGCTTGCAGACCTTGCACTTGTGTTAAGATGCTGAACTGTGTAGATTTGGGGAGGGATGTCTATACCCAACCTGGTGGTCTGGGGTGTTTTTCCTCTTTTTAAGAGAAGCTGACCCTCGAGGGGGCCATGCTGGGGGCTCCGCAGCACTGAGCATCGAGAGTTGACACATCCCAGCCATAGTGGGCACCCCGCTGGGTCTCTGGTCTGTCGGCGGCTGAGCCGAGAGCACACCTGAGCTCCGGCTCCAGAAGTGCTGAATGTTGGCGTCCAGGATTGCCCCAGCCAGTCCCCATGGGGGAGCCTGTCCCTGGCCCAGTGGGAACTGGAATTGGCTTCCAGGATGACCGAGGGCCTGAGGACATTTCAGAAAACACAATTCCCCACCCCGGAGCTGGACAGTCAGCCCGCTGCCTGGGGCCAGACCCTCCCTCTGGAGCGACGAAGTTGAGTGCAGAAATTAATGGGAACTTGCTGGTTTCTCTCTTTCTGGTGAAATGAGATCTGGGGCTCCTGGGTGGCTCAGTCAGTTGAGCCCCCGACTCTTGATGTCGGCTCAGGTCCTGACCTCAGGGTTATGAGACGGAGCCCCGTGTCGGGCTCCGCACTCAGCACTGAGTCTGCTTGAGATTCTCTCTCTCTCCCTCTGCCCCTCCCCTCCTGCTCTCTCTAAATAAATAAATAAAATCTTAAAAAAAAAAAAAAAAAGAGGGTACAGCACATGGCGCTCTGTGCCAGTGGGCGGGTGGCCTCTGGAGCAAACCCCAGACATCACGGGCCCGCCTTCCAGCTTCCCACCGTCCCCGAAACACGGACGCCCAGACGCAGACAAGTGGCCCCAGAATTCCGAAGCCTGGGCTGGACGGGGACGTCCAGGGTAGCTGTGCTTGATGCCCCAATGGCAGGGAGGAGCCCCAGCGACAGACACTTACAGGACCCTCCAGGGCCGGCGGAGCTCCCATCACTGTGCTTTCTCAGTGGCCCCTGAGCCAACCTGTGTTCCACAAGGACAGGCCACGAGGACCTTGCACTGATGAAGAGGGAGTAACGAGTGGCTCCTAATCCTTCGGACGATGACACATCGAGGCAGTGGATTTGAAGGTGTCACAGAGATGCAGCCGGTGTCTCAGGGAAGCAGGGCCGAGGGCAAGGGGTCACGGTGTCCTGGGAGCAGCCGGCCCCCAGGCCCAGGCACTTCCGTGTGCCAGCTCAGGATGAGTCCAGCTGGATGGAGGGTCGCATGCCGGGGACCGCCGGGCCAGGAGGGCGCAGGGGCTCTGTCCTGGCTATGCCCCCGGGCACACCCCCAGACTCCGCGCTGGACAACACAGAAGCAAGGTGTTTTCCACTCTGATATACAAGGTGGGTCAAGGGGTGCTGACTGCAGACTGAGGGTAACCGGGGGCACCGGGGCCACCAAGGCCCGGCCCCGGAGAACACCCCCCACCCTGCAGGCCCCCTCGGCTCCCAGGGGAGGAGAACCTGCCCGTAACACTCAGGTGTTCAGACTTGGGGCAGACCCACTTCTCCAGGTGGCTCACCCCTAACCAGTGTTGACATCTCATCTTGGTGGCCCCATGTCCCGGGAATGGCGTGGAGACCCCCTTTTTACTCCTGCTCTTCTGTTAGGGGTCACCTCTTCCTGCAGCAAAAGCCAGAACCATTCACAGATGCAAGCCCCCAGGCATGGCCACAGGAGGGCGGGAGGGTCCAGGGGCCCTGCTTCAAGTTCACCTTACAGACCCTATATCAAACTCAAGTTTCTTAAAAGCCACTTGGTGCTCCAGTCCCACTGGAGACAGCTCTGCACGGTCGGTACTGTGTTTGGAGGAGGGAATCTAGAGAAGTGGGTAGTCAAGGCCGGGAAGCCAGGTTGTGCAGCCTCGGGCAGGGCCAAGCTTGGGAGCGGGGAACAGGCACGCCTGGGCGCCCTCTGGACCCTCGGCCGCTGTGTTCTGGAAGCCTGCTCTGCGGCCCGTGAAGGACGCCCTCGACATTCTCCAGGCAAATTCCATCTCACGAGCAATGTCTTTGACCTACACAGAATGACCTTCCCACTGAAGCCCAGCCCTTTCGAGATCATTCGAAGTCATGGCTCTCAGCAGCCCTGACCACAAGCCCAGCCCGCTGTTCCGGCAGGAAAGAGGCTGCTGCTCCTTCTGGCCCTCAAGCGCCCCGGCCACCTCTGGAAGTGGGAGGGGCCGCCGCCGGCACGCTCCGGGGAACTGAACATTCTGGAGAATCTACGGTCAGCACTGGACCCTCACGGGTCCTGCTTTCCCGTGAACTGCCCGGCGCACACTGGACTCGCAGGAACTGTCAGATGAGGAACCAGGGGGAGGACTCTCCCTGAGTTCAAATCAATAGAACGCCCCTTTCCCAAACCATCCTGATGGACCCAGCATTTACGAACGGCCTCAGAGGCACTTCTTCAGCCTTCCCAGGAGTTTGAGCCTCTGTCGATGCCCTCCCCTGACATCTGAGGCCTGGGGGGGCGGGCGGGACCGCCCAGTACAGGCTGCAGGCAGGGAGAGCCGGGGCGGGGCTCGGAGCCGGCAGGGGCAGCCTCCAGCAGGCGGGCGAGCGGGGCGCTCCCCTGTGTGGCCATCTCAATGCGGAGGGAGGGTCCCTGGGTCTGGGCACTGCCCGGCCACCGCTCCTGAACAGACTTGGAAAGCCAGACAGAAACGCGGACAGCAGCAGCCACGCCCCACCGAGCACATCGCAGACTGCGAACCCACCCCAGGCCCTCCCTGCCCTGTTGGCTTTCCTCCCTGTGCGCTGGGGAGGCCTGGGCGCTCTCTGGGGGTCCCAGACATTGGGGACTTCTTTAGTCTCATGCCGTGGGCTTCCTGGGGAAGCCTCGAGTCGGGGGAGTCTCAGGACAAGAGGGTGTCAGTGAAGCTGCAGACTCCTTGGCATTAGCTGGCACGGGCTGGACAGAGAGTGGGGGGGGGCTCACCCCAGCCGAACCCCTGGCACATGTGGAGTGGTCCATCCCTGTCTGGTTGCTGTCCCTGCACCACCCGTCATGTCCCAGGGAATGCAGGGTCACTGAGAAGAGAAGGACACTTGGGGCAGAGAGGGACTTCTGAGAGGTAGGGCAAGGGGAGCCCCGGGGTAGGACAGGCTCGGACAGGACAGGCCACAGCCCACCCCCACCTCCTAGACAGGACAGCCAGTGGCACCTTGCTGATGGTGCTGTGCCTGGAGGACCAGCTTTCCCGCAGCCCCTGAGCCTGGTGAGGGACGTCTGTCTGACACTGCTCGCTCTGGCACCTGACTGCTCCCATTGGGCACGCCTTAATTTCCCTGGGGGCTCCTGCCTGCCCCTCAGCCAGGGGCCCTCTCCACAAAGCTGCCCTGGCCTGACACCCCAGCAGCATCCCACCATCCCACAGCTACAGGAGTGGCGAGGACTAGGCAGGGCCTGCGTGCGGGCATAGGGAAGGGGGGGCCTGGACAGAAGCCCCCTCTCAGTCCTCCAGCTGCTGTTCAGAAGGGGAGCAAGACCAGGGCTCATAGAATCGGGTTCACAGAATGGGGTTGAGGTCGACCCAGAATCAGAGAACCTTAGGGCCGCAGGGGGGCTTTTGACAGGACTTGGCCCAGAATTCACCTCTGAACAGAGGAATCCTCAGACGTGACCCCGATGCATTAACAGCCAACTCTGCAAGGATTTGGCTGGAGCAGGTCACCCCCACGCCCTGGCGGACCTCAAATCCCGCTTCTGCGCCTGGCCCAGGCCCCTGGCTTGTGCATGAGAAGCAGGGATGTGGCTTACCCAGGACGATGTCCCAGAGAGCCAACAAACCGCTGTAGTCCCATGGGAGCCAGCGCTCCAAAGGTCCCCCATCTCTCCGTTCTCCTGACCCGGCGGGGCGGGGGGCGGGTAGCCATGCGGATGGCACCTGACCTCTGGGTGTCTGAGAAGGCCAGCACCTCGAAGTCCCTCGCAGGAACTGCAGCCACCCACATGCTGGGTCTGGGGTCCCATTAAAGGCGCCGGAACCTTCTTCTGCGGGGTGGCGGTGGCTGGGTCTCGCCAGCTGGTCCCATGAAGGCAAAGCCTCCCCACAGAGAGACGGGTCCCGGCAGCAGGGAGGGTCCATCTGCCCAGCAGAGGTCTGGGCCAGGTCCCAGGGAGCTGGGAGAGGAAACTGAAGAGGAAGAGGGGACACAGAGGTCCAGGGGGCAAGGGTCAACAAGGGCTGGCAAGGGGGTTCCCTTCTTTCCCTTTCGCCGAAAATACACTGGGGAGCATCTGCCATGATGATGCTGGGGGGGGGGCTCCCGGGATGCAAGGTCCACTACTCCCTCCCCCCTCCGTCCGGCACAGACCCCACGTGAGCCCCCTCGATGCTACAGGCGCCACACTGATTTTGGGTTACAGTCACGCAGGGGACGCGGTCCTTCCCCTGGACCTCACTTTTCTTTTCTTTTCTTTTTTTTTTTTTTTTAAGATTTTACTTATTTATTTGACACAGAGAGAGTCAGCCAGCGAGAGAGGGAACACAGCAGGAGGAGTGGGAGAGGAAGAAGCAGGCTCCCAGCGGAGGAGCCCCGATGTGGGACTCGATCCCACAACGCCGGGATCACGCACCAAGCCTAAGGTAGACGCCCAACGACTGCGCCACCCAGGTGCCCCTGGACCTCAATTTCAAGAAAAAGAATAAGAAATCATTTCAAGCGTTGTGGTTGTTGCTTCCACAAGAAGAAAGGGAGCAAGAGAGAGACACAGAAAGACGGTGCTCCCACAAGCTCGGTGCAGAAGGCAGCCTCTGGGGGTCCTGCCGCCCCGTTGTCACGCACCTCACGGGCATGGCAGGGAAACCAGAGCTCAGCCCCACGGGGGGAGGAGGCTGGCGACCAGACACTGCCCCACGCAGCTCCCGTTTCGGGGTGTGCGCTCCCTTCCTATTTCTATTGGACATGACAGGAGACCAAGGAGACAGAGTGCAGGCTCTGGTGCGCGCGTGTGCCCCGGCCCCGTGCGAGCTAATGAGAAACACAGCAGCAGCCCGCATCCAAGGAAGTGTTTAGGACTCCCTCATGGGAAGCTGCTACCGACGGGTCCACGTCTCGCCTCGGGGCGCCGCCCAGGGAGCCCGTGAGCCGGGGTACCCGCGGCTGCTGCGGCCCGGACGGTGCTCATCACGGTAAACGTCCACTCTCCAGACAGCGTGTGGCTGCGGAGCCCCACGCGGGTGCACTCCAGGCAAATGCCCGACCCTTGGAGGCCTTGTCCTGACGCCTGCAGGTACCCGATGCCCGGGAGGTGCACGCGTTCAGGCTTCAGCCCCCGGCGTCCACGCCAGCTGGGAACAGCCCCCTGCTCCTGTGCGGCCCCTATGCGGATGCCTACCCGTGAGACCCGCAGCAATTTTGAAAGTGAGATGAAGGCTTCTCTGGAGTGGTGTGAGGACGTGGGCGGGGGGGGGGGGGGGGGCACACGTGGACTCTGGCCGGAGCTAGGAAAGGGCAACCCGCCCCCCAGCGCCCGGGGCAGGGCTCCCCACACTCAGCCAGGCAGCCGTTCTTAGCTTGTTCACAGATGTTTCCACTCGATTTTGCAAATGTGCTCCAGGCCTAAGACATCACTGTTTGTTCTAGAAATCAAAAGGTCTTGCCTGGCTGTGAAAGATGCCTGACCGCCACCGCCCTGAGGCCCTCCCCCACCCCTTCCTGCAGGACCAGACCCCCACTGAATGCACCCGGGGGAGGGGACGCTCAGACCACTTTCGGTTTCTTACGAGCTTAGTTTTAGAACATGCTCCCAGCTCCTGCAGGATGAAGCTTTTGCTCGGCTCAATGCACAGCGCCTGGTCCAGCGGGTGCAAGTCCACGGCGTGACCCCGAATGGTAAAGAAGCAGCATGCATAATGCACATGCCTGCCCCAGGTGAACCCAAGCACGGTGGGCTCCTGAATGTCAGGGAAAATATCCCCTTCCACAATGGCACACACTCCCATCACAGGATGCTTGCTGCCATTCTGGGTCTTTGCTCTGCGTCTGCGGTACCAATTTCCAAGGGCTGTCACCACTCCCAGAATCAGGAGGGTAGGAATGGGTCCCCTCTTTCAGGGAAGTTCTGAATCTGTTCATCGTCTCTGTCTTTCGGCGGATTTCTGTTTCCCTGTGGTTCTCAAAAATCAGGACTAGCAAAGCACAACAGAATAGGGCCATTTATTTCCACAAAATTTATCATCCCCTTAACGGGCTGCCGTGGCCAGCATATTATTTACGCCACGCCGGGCCCCGTTCTGCACCCCAGACTGCCATCCTCAGCAGCCGGGGCGGCCGGGAGGGTCCCGGCAGAGGCCAGGCTCGGCTTTGCGATCTCACTGATAACGTATTGTACAATTAGATCAATTTGACAATTTCCATTATGGCTGATAAAATATTTATCGAGCCTTGGAGATGATGTCTGATCTCCGCGTCATTTGTTCTGCTAATGGGGGGGCTGACGAGGCCGCAGACCGCGCAGACAGAGCCGGGAGCCCGCTCCTCATCCCCTGCTCCCCATTAGGTTTGCAAATTGCCGGCACCAGTCGTAAATTACCACCCAGCCCAGCGAGATTGATGCCGAGCTGACAGGGCAGGCAGGTGACTTGTGATGACATTGCTCCATAGAAGCATTAATCACGGCAGAAAGAGAAAATACCCTCCAATTGGCCCATAAGTCTAAATATTAAGGAATGAGAAGCAGGCAGCTGGAGGATGGTTTTAGCAAGAGCTGGAAATTGGGAAATGAAAAACATTTTCTACTATTTAACAAATCATCTTAATAATTTCCAGGGTTTTGCTCGCAGTTCCGGGGAGCCCAGACTGCCGTGCCCAACTGCCGTCGGCGATAGTTTGTGGGGCAGGCCGGAGACACGGAGGCTGCCTCCGTCCGGGGCTCGGAGCTGCAGGCTCAGACTGCCCGTGGGTCCGGGAGCACGCACGGCGGCGCGCCCTGCTCTGCGGGGATGGAGGTCCAGTGCAGACCGGCTCAGGCCAAAGCCCTCCGCACAGCCACACATGCGCTCTGGAAACCGAGGCGAGGACCCGGCTGGGCTGCAGGGAGCTCCGGGCTGCAGCGAGCGACCGCTCAGCTGTGCCCCCCCACCCACGACCTGGCATGCGGGGGCAGCGCGGGTGCCCAGGCACTGCTTCGGAGCCCCCGAGCGTCTGCAGCCCTGAGCTGGGCAGTACGGGGGAAATGTCACTGCAAAAGACAAATGGCCCTTAATGAATCGCCCCTGAGTTAGAGAAGCCCACGTGCTTTTAATGGCAAATGGAAAATAAGCACCCCAGTGAGTGAGTGGGCGCCGCGGTCTGGGGCCGGGTTCTTAGAAGAGATGAGTGTCGGCAGGGGAGGGCGGGGACCCGAGCTCGGCCCCTTGGCCTGGGCCCTCCCGAGGCTGCTAGGCTCGTCCCGAATCGGGGGCCTGTGTGAGCCCCCGGTAGCCGCGTTTCTCCTCGGAAGGCTGCAGTGCAGAGTAATTAAATTAAATTGATGCTGTCCCTGCTTTGAGGCCACCCTTGATTTAAGGCCAGAAAAGGAAGCAATTAAATTTAATAAAAACCAGGTTCCTAAACAAAGATATATGGCCAGTGCGGCCATCCGGAGACTGCATCGCCCCGTGAGAGACCACTCTGGGTGCCGCCGATGTCGGGTTTAAAATAAAAGAAATAATCACCTCCCCGAGCCTCTTTTCTAATGCGCTTCTCTAAAACGCTGGTCTCGCTAATGACTTTGTCAAGAACCAGAAGCCGACAGTCCCTCTCAGAGGGAGAGCCATGGCCACTGCTGACCGGGGGGACGCAGAGCTGGCGTGCTCGTCTGGCAGGGGCAATTAAAGGTGGGCTGTCGGGGCTCAAGGTCAAGGTGCAAGGTGACAGCCCTGAGGCTGGGGATGAGGAATGGGAGGTGGCCGGCGTCCCCTCACGCTTCCTGCCGAGGCCGCGGCGGCGTCCCTGCGTCCACCCCTGCCCCCAAATCACTCTCAGCCCCGAGCTCTTCCGCCTGTGACAGGAGCGGCTCCCTCTCTTGTTAACAGGACAGGGGCACGTGCGCGGCTTCCAAGGCGGGCCCCTTGCTTCTGAAACCCGTCTCTGTTCTCAGCAATCAGGAAACTCGTGGCAGCCCAGGCAGAGAGAGCATCAACCACGGAGCGACACAGCCAAGGATGCTGATGATTATTTGCACTGGCACTGACGACAGTGAGCTGGACATCCCCTGCGTCCCCCTAAGACACACGCTGCAGGAGCCCCCCGTGGGATCCCCGCCTGCCCGCTAGCGGCTCGGTCCCCTCGCTCTCGTGGCTGGGTGACCGGCGTCCGGGAAACAAGTTACCTGCTATCGATGTGCTCCCGCTTTGGGCAAAGGGGGGCACGTGGTTCATTATTTAAACACCAGCCCCCCCACCAGGTCACCAAGGGCGGCCCCAGCCCTGCTTCTCCTCACGGTCCTTCTCCTGAAAACGCTGGCTGTGCCTGCGGGGGGGGGGGGGGGGGGGGGCGGGAGCGTGGTCCAGCCTGCCAGCCGGCCCCTCCGAAACGAGAGAGCAGATAACTGCAAACGTGTCGGTGTTTCGATTTGCCGAGAGGGTAAGTCCCAGAGATCACGGGAGAGTCCCAGAGCCTCTCCAGAGAACAGAAGCCTCATTCTCTCCTCCCGAAGGTCAGAGTTGACCGCCCACGGCGCCCAGGAAAACCGGCTGGGAGGGTGGTAAGAGGGCAGCGCAGGGAACGGTGCTCGTTCCTCCTCCTTCTTACCAAACGATTATGAAAACAGCAACCAAACTAGAGAAATCTCGCGTCCACCAGCCAGCCCCAAGCCTGGGCATGAGGCTCGTTCCCTGAGGTTCTCAGAGACGGTGCAGTGACTGCGGGGCCACGCCCCTCCCCAACATGGCTAGGAGGCCCATGTCCTGACATCTGCTAGGCCAGAGCTGGGAAGACTTCTGGAATTTTCTAGAACTTTCCAGAACTTTCTGGGCCACACCTTTCAAACCTCCTAATGTACCAGCACCATATTCTGAAAGAAGAGTCTGTGAGAAGCGGTCAGGCCCTCGGGGTTGCCTTCCAGGCGAACTTTGCCCACCACTCCTGGGGCCGGCGCAGAGCAGGAGGGAGATCCAGCCCCGGAAGTGAGTGTAGTTTGTTGGCTGGTTCAGATCGGGGCACCTCAAGGGGAAGTGGAGGATGTTGTGCCCACCTTATGCCCACACGGGAACACGGAAGGTGGCGCTCCAGGACGTGGATGCAGGCGCGTGGGCGGCGTGAGGCTGGGGAGATACGGGTGTGGACAGCACCAAGCACAACCTGCACCTGCCCACACCCTGACAGTGCGCCCTGAGACCTTGGCGGCGGGTCCGGCCAAGCGCGCTTGTCCCCAGGTGGTGGGTTTTGCTGTCTGTTCTCTAAGAGGCGGATGCAGGAAGCTCCAATGTCAGCCGTCGTTGAACCTAGAGCACACCCCTCGGGTTCTGCCCCGAGTTCCGCTGCGTTGCTGGGTCAGGACGGAGGCGGCCCGCGCCCCTTCCCCTCCCGCTCCTAACATTCTGCAGAACAGGTTGTGGGCCGGGACACGCAGTTACTTAAAGAGGGATTTGGGGATCCCTTTCCCGAGAACGCAAACCCGTTGTGAACAGCATCAGAGAGCCAAGGTCTGCCGGGCTCTGGTCCTCCTGCCCACTCACCCGTCCCAGGGGCGGCCACTGCAGCCCGCGTCCCAGCCCCCCAAGGTCCTGAGACATCTTAGCACTGGTGGGGGCCTCGGCCCAGGCCCACCAGGGGCCACCGACCCCGGAGGGGAGGGGAGGGGCCGGCTGGGCGGGCCTGGACATGCCAGGTCCTAGCAGCGTGTGCAGGCGGGGGGCTCTGCTTCTGGGCAGGAGCACCGGAGAGGCCCTCCCAGAAACAGGGTTTTCCTCTAATGTCAGAGATACTTCCCACGAGCCCACTCTGCAGGAAACCTGATTCCCAGCTGCTGAGTGGGGATGAGAAGCCACCCCAGGGTTTATACACCCGAGAAGGAAGCTTTCTCAAGCCTTTCTTTGTTCATCTTGGGGAAATCTCCACCCTCCTCCAGCCACACTAAGACACCTCCTCCAGGGAGCCCTCCAGGATGGCCCCTCTAGACCCAGGCACATCTGGTCTGGTTTGCAGCACCTCCCTGGCTAGCAAGACTGGAGCACTCCAGGGAGGGGTGCTGCTGCAAGAACGTTCTGCGGTCTTGGAGAGAAGCAACCTATAGACGTTGCCAGGTGGCTTGGGACAGCACTGGTGGCATCCCCCTGGCAGCTCCTGCTGTCCCCAGAACTTATCTCTCACACATGATGGGGCTTTGCAGGAAGGAGGAGAGCAGCTTTGCATTCCTTGCTCCCTGCGCGACAGGCACACATCTAAAGCTGCACCGCGTGACCTGCCTCACATGCTGGCTCTCAGGCTGGCGGCTGTGAGGTCAGAGAGAGGGGAGAGGGGCCTGGGGGCCGCCCGAGGGTGCTGCTGCAGATGTCGCCTGTCCGTGGTCCCCCGGACGTCTGAGCTGGGAGCAGGACGTCGGGGAGAGGGGTGAGAGCTGGGGTGGTGTCCTAGGGCTGATCTGCTCATCCCGGGCTGGGGCTGGACTCCCCGCCTACAGCTGTGGCCTTGCTCTGACTCAATTTCCTCATCTGTAAAATTGGATAAGAACCCTTCTCTGGTCCTCCTGTCCACCCCATTTGGCCGATGAGCCCCTAGAGCCAGGGGCAGGGGGAGCCGGTGTGTCCTGCCCCCTCTGCGGCCCTCCATGTACACCTTCGAACTCTGTAAACCAGTCCCCGACATGCCCAGCTCTGGGGCTGCACCCAGCACGGGGCAGGACGGGACACGGACGGCAGGCTGCCCCAAGGGGGTGTTCGTGTGTTGGGAGTGGAGGCTTCGAATCACCTACAAGCAGCTTGTTCTCCAGAGCCCAGACGTGGGGTGCTGGGGTCCATCCTTGAGCCCATTCCTCCGTCCATCCCATGTCCTGGACCAGGAGCTGCCAGCCAGAGAAACTGCCCTCTGTCCCTCAGAGAGCTCGGGGATCCTCAGAACCGGCCCACCAGGGCTTGTGGATGCAGGGATTTGGGAATCACTGTGCCCCAAAACAAGGGACTGGCTTCTCGCTGCTCTGCCACTCAGCAAGACAAGGACAATAAAGCAGTGGGGGTGGGGTCCCTAGACATGACCAGGCCTGGGTTCAAATCCCGGCCTCACTACTTCTGAGACCACCGTCCTTGGAGAAGTGACCCTGCTTCCCTTTCCTTGCCTGTAAGACTGGCGACACCAGAGCTGACCTTGCCAGCACTCGGCGACCAAGCCAGGGCACCCCACCTTGCAGCCTCACGCTCCCCTCCGCCAGCAGCACCTTGCCTGGGGCCGGTGGGCTGGGGCGACGGCACCTCCAGGTTTCAGGGGGCCCACCCCCGTCACTGCACCCCAGATCCACCAGCAGCTGGGTGCTGGGCCCAGCACAAGGCTGACCCCGTGCACGGGGGGATCGGCTCCCAGGCCCCTTGCTGGAACCCCGGCCCCGCCCTGGCCCCGCCCGCTGTCCTGTGGCTCCCGGCAACCGTGAGCAAAACAGTCTTGCCGCACCTGCACGTTTAATTTCAAACTACTGGAAAAAGAAAAGGAGACGGCCCATACTCAGTCTCCCAGCTCACCACCCAGCACCCCAAGAGGTGGCCCAGTTCCCTCCCCAGCCTCACTCTCCCTGGGCTGGTGAAGGGCACCGAGGAGGGGTCCTGTGGGACGGCACTTGGGGACCGGTCTGGAGGCCAGAGGCAGGGCGGGTGGGGCGGCCGGGGTCCAGCACTGGACTGAACAATGCCGATACCTGTTTCTCGGGGTAACCCGACCCTATAATTATGCCTAAGCCCTGGGTGGGGGGGGTGCTCAGGGCCACAATGCAAGTGCTCGGAAGGAAGCCGGTGAAGAGACCCTTCAATTGTCATTGCCACGCATTGCGTCAGGCGGGCTCCAGTTACCAGGCTCACAGCTGGCGTGTCACCTGCCGCCTCGGAGGGGGAGGGCACACACCGCGGCAGAGCCCAGAGCCCGCCGGGCTGGGCCCGCTGCCTTGGCAGGGGCTGCGCGGGGCCCCCGTCGACTGGATTTGCTGTGAAAGCCCCTTCCCGGGCTGGCGCAATCTCATTGTCTGCCCTCAGATAAGAAATGTGGGCTCATATGTTTTCTTTTCTTGAGAAAATGCCGGGCCCAAGGACGGTGTCTGCAGGACAGGAAGAGCGGGGCGCAGGGGGAAGGGCTCGCTGGGCCCACCCTTCCCACCCACACCCACACGGAGGACCGCAGGCGCCCCGAGCCCCGCCTGCCCTCCCAGGCCAGGCCCAGGCTCCGGGGCTGTTCCCTGGTGGCTGGGGTGCTCCGCAGCCCCGCAAATGGGAGGGTGACCCAGCTCTTCCAGGGAGACGCCTGCCCTCGGCCGCCCCTGACCCGGCAGGCGGCCCATGTGCCGACACGGGACCCCAGGCCCTGGCCCGTGGGTGGCCAGCAGCCCCCTGCCCCCGCCACCCGGCAGCGTGGCCGGCTAATCCCGGCTAATGCGTGCCGGTTCCCTACGCCAGCGTGCGGGGAGGTTGGCTCCCGGGTGCCCCACGCAGGCTCTGCGGGCAGCCCCTCCGCCAAACAAAAGACAGCCTGTTCGCTGCCTCTGCCTCAACGCGGCTTAAGGACATTTTTGTCATTTTTGACCAGCTAATGTCTTGAAAAAGAAAATAAGTTGTCTAATCGCTTTAAGATTAATCTTCACTGTTTTTGAACACTCTGGGTGCCGAAGCTGACCTTCCTGGACCAATTAGGTCACGGCCCCTGCTGTTCCCAGGTCTTTTCCGACCCCCGCCCTCCATGCAGGGAGGTGGCTGGCTGCACAGGCCCCGGACGGCCTCATGGGCGGTCACAGCCGCGAGTTCTGAGGACACCAAGGCTGCGTGGAGGGGACGGCCGGCCGCTTTTGTGGTGCTGCCCCTCCTGGCCCTGATGGGGACCCATCTTCTGGCCTCCCAGCTGCCTCCCGGCTGCGCCCTCTGCCTGGCGGTCCGTCCCCTGCCGTCAGCCCCTTGGCCAGCCAACTCCTTGTCTTTAAGAGTCAAGACACGTGCCATGTTCCAAGGACCCTTTTGGACTCCCACGCTTCTCCACCTGCCGCTGCCTCCCTGGCCCTTTCCATACAAACCCCATTATCTGGGGCTTCCCTTCCCCTTGGCTGCCAACTCTAAGGGGCCAAGCCTGGACGTACTCATATCTGGTCCCCAGCACTGACCCAGCGAACACGAGCCCACGGTTCTGGCTTCCCGGATGCTGGATCACCCAGCAAGCCATTACCCTCTCTGCAAATGAGCGAACGACCCCCGTGTCGTGGGCTTTCTGCGAAGTTAGAAGGGACGCCAAGCAATGGCTGGGGGCCTGCCGGCTGGGTCTTACTAAGGGCCAGCCAGAGACGGGCCCGGGGAATAGCAGCTCCGGAGGGTCCTGCCCTGGTGACCATAGGGTCCACTTCAGCAAAGCCTTCCTCTGGGGAAGATCCAGCTGCTCCCACCCAAGGGCCAGGGTGCAGGATCCCCTAGAAGTCAGCCCCATGAAGAACTCCCACAGTTTCATCTCCAACACCCGGTCAAGGCCGTCCCTCTGGTCTGTGCCGGGAGGGGGCAGGTGTGGCCACCGCTCTGGGGCCTCATGGCCACCCAGCTGGATGCATGAGGCCCCTGATGGCCAGTGTAGACACCCAGCGATGCAGCTTCTCTGCAGCCTGCCGTGGTATTTTCTGTAAACACCGCTCAGGGTGTTAAATACGGCTTGGTGTTAATTACGAGCCTATTTTTCCATAAATTGGGGGCAGAAGCTCAGTGTTTGTTTTTGCAAGGCGCAGGGGTCCCGGGTGTGTGGACTTGGCTGGGCAGCCCTGGGGCCTTTGTCTCTGAGCCCCCACCCCACCTCTGAGCTTCCTGTCTCTCCAGGAAGGAGAGAATTCCTAACCTGATGTGCCCACTGCTCCTCCAGGCTTCTCCTCAGGAAACACTGGTCCAAGGTAAGTCCCCTTTAACTCAAAGATAAGCTCTGTTTAAAACGAACTATCCTCTCTCTCTCAGGAAGCAGAGGTGTTGACTCATGGAGGCAGGAGTATAGATAGGATGGTTCTAGAACATTCCAGGCTCATGCCAGAGGAAAGAGGGCATGACGGAGGCAGATGGAGAAGCTTCCTCCCCGGTGTACCCAGCACCAGGATCTGAGGTGGTGAACTTTGCTTGCTGCAGCCTTTCTGCCTCCTAGGGCCTGTGTGCTCCTCTGGAAGGTTCTGGAAAGTTCTAGACTGTTCTATGTGCATGGGACCCTTGGGGGTCCAAGGCACTGCTCTGACCAGGCCCGGATTTCCTGTCCAGCCTTCACGGGCAGCCCCTTCTCCTTTGCCTGCTGTGCAGAGAGTAATCCAGGCAGAGAGCAGGGCCCATGTCCAGGTTCTAACACTTCGTAAACATTGTCGACATAATAAGACGATATAACGGCCACATGGTTTTCTGCCACACGGCCACATTGCCCTTCATCCTGGCCCCGATCCGCCCTCCGCGGCACCCGCCATCCAGGCTGCTCTTGCAGCAGAGACCCAACCCCAAACTCAGATAAATAAGTTCAAACCTTTAAAAAGTGCCCTTAATGCCCCATTGTGCCCTTGATTGCTCATTTCCCAGCTATATAATTAGCACATAAAGAACTCTCTCCTCCAAATTAAATGGCAGTAATTGGGTTTTTAAAAAACTAATTTAAATCCTAAACCCTTTGAAAAAAAAATTGTCATTGTTTACATATTAAACGGACTAGCATTTTAAGTATTATGGGGCTAATTTAACAGGCTTATCTAGGACGCGGGCCACAGGGGCAGGGCGGGGAGGGAGGAGACGGGCCTTCTCCAGAGCGGCATCCAGCGGAGGAAAGGGCCTCGCGCCTGCTCACTCGCCTG
This sequence comes from Ursus arctos, assembly GCF_023065955.2. Taxonomy (NCBI): domain Eukaryota; kingdom Metazoa; phylum Chordata; class Mammalia; order Carnivora; family Ursidae; genus Ursus; species Ursus arctos. Next base: position 1,712,434 of record NW_026623008.1, on the reverse strand, counting down.
GGAAGGGAAGCGGGACCCCAGGGGATGGAGCTCAAGGCCACCACCACCTTGTGTCCCTTGCTGACCGGAGAGCCCCACCAGCACCCACAGCCCTTGGTGCTCACATCGGGGGCACCCTTCTGTCGCCGCAGAGCGGAAAACCGCTACCTTCCGGATGGCACGCCGAGATTCGCCTGCTGCTTCTGGCGCTGTCTCTATCCTGTTTATTTTCTACAGTGAGGGCAGGAAAGGGGTCTAAGAGTCTGAATTATTTCCACTTCGAAATGTTTTTTCATGCTCAAAGAATCCTCAAAAGTAAAGTTGAGTATTCTGGGGAGTCTAGGAACCAAGCTGGGGAAGTCTGGTGAAAACCGTTTTGGTAAAGAAAGACCCTGACTGAACGGAGAGACCAGTCCCGCTCCCAAGCGGAAGCCTGAAAAATCAGGACGCTTTCCGCCCCAACTCTAACCTCAGGATGGAATATGGTAGCAAAATAATTTTTTTTTTAATGTGAGAAAATGACTCAGGCTTCTTCTCGAAGTGGGGAAGACCAGTTAAAGTTGACAAGGACAAGAACCGTGGAAAACCGGAGCGGAACCTTGCTTCTCAGTGGATTTAAATGTTCGCGGATGGCGCAAAGACAAGAGAGACAAAACTGCAGCAGCGGGAGCCCCCCGGCAGGATGGTGCGCTCCAGAAGTCAGGGCATCTTCAGGGACCCCTCGCAGGGCCTCTGAAAAAGCTCCCCTCCCCGTGCTGGCCCCCGGGGGTGAGGTCCCAACACCCCCAAGGAGTCCAGGAAATGGCTGGAAAGAAGCAGACGCGAATATTTATATCATCGCCAGGAATAAAAAGGCCAACAGCTCTGGGCAGGACCAAGGGAAACCTGCCTATGACGTCAGTCAGAGGAGTGGATAGTGAGCCACAAGGATCGCCCCGTTTTTGAGGCCTGGACACACCAGCCTGCAGTGACGCGGCACGGACCAGGCCCGGGTGGAGGGGCACCCTGTGCTGCGGGCCGGCGACCGGCACAGCTTTGGGAGGCCCTCTGGCAAGGTTTCAAGCCTTAGGAAGCACCCGGCCCCTGATAGGCAAGGACTCGGCCTCGTCTGCATGACAGTTGCTGTGATGCCCTGTTTCTGGGGTTTGCAAAGGCCACATGGGGCTGTGGGACCCAGAGCTGGGTCAGACGGACACTCCATGGCCTCCAGGGATGAGCCCAGGGCCCGCAGGCCGCGGGGGCCCCAGAGCTCTCATGCTGCCTCACCGCCTGCCCAGGACGGAAGGGTCCGCTGGCCCATCACTGAGCCCCTGACACCCTGGGGGCCGAGCACACCATCGGCCTTCCAGGGGACCAATCAGCATGTCTCAGGGGTCTCGGTGCCTTAAATCTTTCTTCAAATCATTCTGTAAAAACATCTGGGCCAGAGCAGGTCCTTTGCACCCCCTGCCCCACCACCACCCGCAAGGCTCTGCAGCCACGTCCAGCTCCACGGATACAAACACGTGTGACCCTCCCAGGGCCAGGGCGGGAGCTCCTCACAGCTCTCGGGGCCCTGGCTTCCCTCCCTCCACCTGCCAGCTTTCCTCTTTTCCCTCCCTTACCGCTTTCTAGACAAGGAGGATCCATCGCTCACGAAGAGAAAATGACAGGGAATGACAATATAAGTTAACTTCTGTTAAATAAGTTGTATCGGCTGGAATAAATTAGACACACACCCGCGTGCTGTATGTTACCCGTGTGTGCACACATGTGTGAGCACGGAACAGAGAAAGGAACAGAACGAGAAAGGGTTGGTCAGGCGGAGGCGGTCAGACGTCTACGCCAAGTCCTGTTTTGTCCTCTGGGAGTGTCTGCTCTCCCATCCGTGGCATCCACTCCCCTCGTGGCTCTCCCACGGCGCCTGGAAGAGACCAGAGAACCTGCCACAGAAGCCCCTGGGCTCCTGTCCCATCCTGGCCCTGCCCGTGAGCACGGGGATGGGTGTGCATGGGGTTGGAGTTCACAGGTGCTCCCACCTGCCCCGGCCGCGGCCCTCTGCCCTTATACATTGGTTACATGCGTGTACAAGGGAGCAGCTGCACACGCACACGCACATGCACACACGCACACACGCACACGCCCAGGTTCCCTCGCGGCTGTCCGGCTGAGGTGCCCAGATGGCCCTCCTGTTCTGGTCCGGCTGTAGTGGGGAGAAGGAAGTGCGCAGGCGGCTGACACCCCTCTGGGCCTGGGGTGGCCCACCCTCGGCCCGGCTAGGGGACGACTGTCACTCGAGGAACCAGAAGCATGAGGCCGTCCCTCAATCTCGGACACTCAGCCTTCAGAATCAGGTAACGACCCCACCCACGTCTCCTGCTCGGGGGAGACCCCTCGGGACGCCCGAGCCGGGCACAGGCTGGCCGCGAGGGACTCAGCGCGGAGCCCCAGAGGGGAGAAGTCAGCCCTGCCCCACGAGGCAGGCGAGCAGGGGAGAGGTGCCAGATGGGAGAGAGCCTCTGCAGTGGGCGAGGGAGGCCGTGCGGCACTGGGGTCCGGCTGTCTGCTTCACGCACAGGCACTCGCACACACGCGTGCGTGCACACGTGGGCACACACAACGCCTGGTGTTTCACCCGCCTTCGCGTTTAACCCACGTGTTCCAAAACATATGCGGCTCCCCCACCTCCCGGGACAGCTCCTCTCACGGCTGCTTGCTCACCCGCACTTGACGTCCAGTGCCCGCGTGCCCTGGGCTGGACCGGCCCGGGCGTGGGCCTGAGGGCCGCCGCTGCGGGAGAGGAGCTCCTCGGGGTGGGCCCCCCGAGTCCGGGCCATGGGGTTCTTTTCTGATGTCTCAACATGCTTTCATTTTTCAGAGCTGTGCATGTGACTTCACGATCAGCAACAAGGAACACAGAAGCAACCCCAGGGTGTCCTAACGTCCATTCTACCTGGGGTCAGAGACGAGTCCAGGTGGATCAGGTGGCCCCTGAGTTCTCCAGGACAAGGACAGAGGTTCGCACTGCTGCCTGTCACACCTGACGCATTTCGCTTCTCTCTTTCTGAAAATATTGTGCCCACCGTGACGAAGAGTATGAAAGGAAGACAGGCCCGGAGCGTTCTCTCCATTTTACACGCGGAAGGACGCCTTCTCAGTGCACCGTGGGGCTGAGGAGGGACACAGGGGTTTCCATTCAAGCATGGTCTGCAGTGGAAACATGTCGGCCCTTTTCTCGGGGATTAGCAGTTTAGGCAGGAAGTATCCTGGATGCCAGGAGCCTTCCAGGGAGGGCCTGCCGTGTGGAGCTCGGCTGAGGGCCCCTCCCCATGACCGCCCCAGGCAGCCGGGCTCCTGGGTGAGCGGCGGCCCGCGGACAGGCCTCCCCGGGCCAGGGGGCTGGCGGCTGGCCTGCTTCCCTGCTGCTGCTCTGCTCTGGGGGTGTCATGCTTCCACTCCCAGAGGCAACAGGCCTCCGCCCCGTGGGCCCCGACCCAGGTCCTACCGTCCCCTGGCCTGCGGAGAAGGGGCAGTGTCTCGGGGGCAGAGGGAGCGCGGCGGCCAGGAGCCCTGCATCAGTTCACAGGCAGGACGGATCTGTTTAGCCGCAAGTCTTCCAAAATGAAACCAGAAACCAGGTCTAATCATTTGAGCTCGATAAAGACTCCCCGAGTGCCCAGGACGCCGCGCGTAACCAGCGTTCGTCCTCTCCCGGCACGGAGACGGTGCGAGCAGCAAAATGGAGTGCCCTGGCTGCACCCCCAAAGTTGAGGGGTGGGGTCTATCTCGCGAGGGCATCGTCTGGGTAAGACGATATCTGATGTAGCAAACAAGAAAAGCAAAGTTCAAGAAACCAACACGGATCAGCTTTTGGCAAAGTCTGTGCGCTGCTGTTGTGCATTTTAAATCACTCAATGCCAAATCGTAACAGGCTCCCTCTGCCAGAAACCATGAGAGGTCAAGCGAGGATCGTAGCGGAGTGCAGAGATTTGTCTTTAAAAAGCACGGTGCTGAAATCTATTTTGAGTTTTGCAAAACAAGAGGCAATCTGGGCCTCTCTCTCTCTCTCTCTCTCTCCATCTTCTCTCTCTGACCTCTCCCTTTCGTCTTAAAACCAGCATCCCAGCCTAATTCCCACCGCTGCCGGCCTTCAGGTCCAGGCCCTGGCGGGACTGAGCCAAGATGTCAGGACAGACCCCAGCACATGTGTGCACTCTCTGTCCTGCTGGCTCTGGGGACGAGGCGCGCCCAGCCCTGCTGCCTCCCGGCCCTCTGGTGAAGCCAGCTCCCAGCCCTCCTCGGTTAGCTAGAACACACGGTGAGGGCACCTGGGGTCCCCTGAGCAAGCGCGGGGCCTAACATCAGAGAGTCCGTGCCCCACTCACCCCGCACACCCGTCACGCCGAATCAGGAGCCTTTCTCCATCTCCAGGTGCACCCTTACGTCCAGGCTGCACTGGGACCCTCACCACCTTTCCCTCCCTCCAGAAGCATTCTCCCTGCAGAGTCCTGGACTAGGGGCCCCTGGTTTAGCTCCTCTAGCCTCCACGTCCCAACGAGCTTACAAACTGGAGGAGGCAGCCGCCTGCCGGTGGACCAGCGCCCTGGGACCTCCAGAGCCCGCCTGGGGGTTTTGTCCTCACAGTGGTATCAGATCGGCTTGTTTCTGAAGGGGCCGGGCATACACGGTCAGAAGGCCCCCTGACAAGCGCGAGAGAACCCAGATACTGCCCGCAGGCAGCCAAGCCTGGAACTTGCTGCACAGCTACCACCAGACCCTCAGGCCTCACTGTATCCACCTGTACAATGGGCGCACCCGACCCCCATAGCGCAGGGAGGGACCCAGCCGCCAGGAGCAGGGGGAGCCTGCCGAGAAGGATGCCCATGGGCAGCTGGGGCCTGGCCCCACGGACATTGTTCCCAGGCGCAGCCGGGCTGGCCGGGCGAGGGCCTGGGGACCAGCTGCCGCCCCCACCCGGCCAGAGGATCTGGGCCGGGGACGGGAGGCCGGCAGCGCCCGCGCCCACAATGGGCCCCTTTCTCCCCTTGCTGATTGAGACAGTTCAGTTCAGAATATTTAAACAGTTGTATATTCACAGACCTCGAGGAGGGGAGGGGGTGACCTAAGGGGGCGAGCCCCACGATCAATGCTTAATCAGATAACTGCCCGCTCTCGACAAGTCTTCACGGAAGATCAGCCACTCAAACGCTAATTTCTCTTGCTAATTAAGCAGGCTGTTAATTGCTCCCGGGCTCTAATGCCCGTCATTATGCCTGTAACAGCCCGCCTGACAGCACCGGGCCTGGGGCTCGGGGCCCACAAAGGAGCGGCCGTAATGAATCGGCCAGCGCTGGGACCCCCGACACCATCAGCCCGCGCTGCGCCCGGGCCGCTCCAGGGGCCAGGCACGCTGGGGTCAGCGCCCCTCACGCCAACCAAATGCATTGCAAAGGCCGGAACTCGCCAGGACCGACCGACGGCAAAGGAGAGGTGCCAGGAGACGTTGTTCTTTCTTCCTTTCAGAAAAACCCTGCCTGGCCCAGGGACCGCACAGTCGCTCCCTAGAACTCACAACCGCCCTGAACCCTTTCCAAGAGCCAGCCGCCAGCCGCGGTCACTGCTGCACCCGAGTTTCCAAGTGCGCACCTGCTGGGCCGGGCACCGTGCCCCTCAGAGCCGCGGGGCCACAGCTCCGTGGCCTGGACCACGTTGCCTGGGCTCCGGGGCCTCAGTTTACCTGCGTGGCCCGGTGCTGACGGTGCCCATGTCAGGGTGTCCCAGGAGACGTGAGGGGTGAAGCGGACCCAGCCAGATATAACACGGCTTGTGGCCCACCCGTAACTGTCCTGTCCTTCCGTCCTCGAAGCAGGCACAGGCCCGGACTCCTGGTCCACGCAGGGGCCCCTCGGGCACCGAGCCCTGCCCCGGGCTGTGCAGCAGAGCCTGGACTCGCGGGAGTGAGTTGTGGGTGTCCGACGCCTGCTGGCCAGGGGGCCCGAGAGAGGCTGAGTCGTAGGTTCCAGAGGCCCAGGAAGAGCCAGAGGGAACACCAAGGGCCCAGCGGCCCAGGAGAGGCCGTGCCTGCACGGGCCTGCCAAATGCCACGCCTCCTGCTAGCGCCCCAAGACCCCGCCAGGGCCTGCAGACTCCTGACACTGCTGGGCCCTCGGTGGAAGTGCGTCGGCCAGGGAGGAGAGGCGACCATATTGCCACTGTCTCCCCTGAGGCTGACACGTTGGTGCTACAGGCTGAGCAGGGTCACAAGCCTGAGTCTGTCTGACTCTCAGTCCTCACTGTCCTTCCTGCCCGGGGGCCTGGCAGAGTGGCGAGAGGCCCAGAGGCCAGGCTGGGCCTGGGATAGGGCTGGCGGCTGTGGGGACACAGGTGGCTCATCCCCAGATAAGGGGGTCGGCATTTGCCCAAAGGCTGCCACCTCTGTCCACTGTCTGTTGCTGGACAGCTGGTCGTGTTGGCACGTCAGGCCACAGACGGCCCCTGATAAAGGCTGCGGCCAGTCCAGCCGGGCCAACAGCAACGTAGAGAAGCCTGCAGGTCCCAGAAGAAATCAGACCTCCCCTGGGGCCCTGCAGCCAGCCCACGACCCCAGCCTAAGCACCCAGCCGTTGTCCCTAGAGAGACAGAAGTCCTGCCCTACAGGGTGGGGGGCTCCGTAGGTGTCCCCTGAGTCCTGCTTCAGGACAGAAATGACTCCTGCCATAGCCTCCCCAGTGAGCGCACCACCTTGTCCGTCTCCGTGACGACTCAAGTTTCCCTTCCCTTCCCTTCCAGAGAGACAGGCCGACAGTCCAGGTAGGATGTCTGAGCACCTGAGAAGCAAACAGAATGAGCCTGTTCCGGCTTCATGTCCCGGATCCCGGTGGAATGGGAACCGTGCCTCCAACACCCCGCAAGAGTGCACACAAGGGGCTGGGGTGGGCTGCCCCCAGGTCTAGCTGTACCCACAACACCTGGGAACACTCTGGGCCTCCTTCACCTGCAAGCAGGCCTCTACTCTGACCCGAGAGACAGTATGAGGATGGGAGCATCCGTGTCACAGAGTGCCTCCTCCTCCAGGAAGTCCCCGTCGGCTTCCACCACCCTCCAGCCACACCTGTGGAAAGCATTTTATCTCCGTCATCCACACCTCGCTTAGGGGTTTACAGGTTTGACAGACGCCTCGACATACACTGCTCTCACCCCTCAGTCATCGATGGTGTCCGAGGCCAGCCTTCCAGCTCCTCTGCAGACGGACACAGACACATTCCCCGACACCCGGCAGCGCCCAGTCCCACCTGCAGGGGAGGCCGCCGGGTCTGGGGTGGGCGATCGAACTGGGTTTGGACAGCAGGGAAGGAGACTGCGAGGACCGGGGGGGCCCTGCCTACACAGGGTCCTGCCACACAGGAGCGCACGAAGCCTGCATGTCGGTCGACCCCTCTCAGCGTCTTGGCCAGGGCCCCAGGGACGCGGCGGCCAGGAGGGATTGAGTTCTCCTTCCCAAAATCCTTGCTGAAACCGGGGTCTCCGCCACCCGTCTTAGCCCCCTGCACCCTGCTGCCCAGAGTGCCGAGCCCCCCTGCACCGCCCCCCATGCAGCCCCCCTGGCCTGGTTCGGTGGGGGCTCACTCCCTCCTTCACGTGGGGCCCCCTGGTCCCCCCCGGCCCAGGAGGCGGCGGTGCTGGTTTGAATTTGTGGGGCCGAGGCTGGTTTCCATTCTTGGCAGCCGCCGTCCCAGAGTCCTGCAGGAAGACGCAACCTGCTGGAGACAGACACGAGGGCCAGGATAGCGGCATCCCTCCAGCCCTTACTGAAGCCACGATCCGGCCAGCGAGAGAAACACCTACATTGGATCTCCTTGCCTGGGCTGACTTTGGAGGGGGGGCTGGATCCTCAGGCAGGAGCAGGACTGTGGTCTTGTTGGGTCCAGAAGGTTCTTTCTTCCCCTGCAGGCACCTGAGTTCTGTTCATTCTGCCAAACTGAAACACCCTCCACATGGCCGCTCGGAACCACCAGCGGGGCCTGGGTGTCCCGGGTACTTCCAAGAGGCCCCCCGGCCTTGGGGGCAGAGCCTGGAAAATACGAGGCTCGAGTCTGTGACTCACATAAAGGCGCGAAGGCCAGGAGGCCTCCCCGGTCAGACGTCTGAGCCTCTCGAAGAAACCCGTGGACGCTGGGTTTTGGGGGGTCGGTCCATGTGGGGGCTCACTCACCCCAGCGGACACATTCGACTGCCCAGGGGCCATGGGGCCGCACAGCGAGACAAAAGATTGTTTGCAAAGAGAGTGTCGGGGCCGGGCTATCTCTGGAATTAGATGCAGTGAGATGGCGTGTTTCGCGTGCCCCACACCAAACAGGAGGGCGCGGGGCGGCATCCCGCAGGCAGGCAGGGGGCAGGTGGGCAGTCCTGGCGGGGCCCCGCCACTGGCCACCGTGTGGCTGTGTTGCGTCCCCCTGACCCCCTCAGACACCATGTGCAGGAAAGGGGCTTGCGGTGAGTACGGCTCCCCTAATAGGATCCATATTCTGCCGGGTGCACATTTAATATAAAAGATCTGGCGATACCCACCGCCCGCGCTGCTCTGGTCCAACTGAAAGGCCTTTGTTCAGGGAGATTAGAGCAGGATTTGCTTTCATTTTTCACGACGTTTCACTCACTACATCACCGAGGTTATTGACGTGGCCGCGGCCCCTCCTTCCTTCCGCAGCCCCCCAGCCCCTGCATTCCAGGGTCTCTGGCCGCCGTGGGGCCATGGTGCGGGTCACAGGGACACCTGCCCGGGCCAGTCCGGGTCCCTGTCCCCAAGGCTGGTGGCTGTCTGCTGGTCTGGCCCTGGGTCCCCTCGTGTGATCTGTCCTCCCCTGTCTTGTCCCAGACTCACATCTGTTTCTCTGGGTTTGGAGGCCGCGGCCATTTCTCACAGCCGCCCTTTGTCCCGCACCTCCCTGGTCTTGTCCAGGGCCCGCAGCCACAGACGGCCGGCGGGTGGGCAGGAGAGTGGGCCTTCGGGCCTGCGGGCCTGCGGGCCAGCGGCCACCCGTCTCCTGCTGGCCTCGACAGAAACGGTTTTGTTCCGGTCGGGGCCTCTGGGCTATGGCTTGATCTCACTGTGTTTTGTTTTAATTAAGAGCTGATCTTTTTTTGAGCCCATTCCTGAAAATAGCTCCATGTTGCCTTCCTCCAGGACATAAGACTTTTTAAAATAAAAGCCTTTCTGAAAAACAAATAATGCTGTGCCCCCCAGACCCCCACTCGGGGGGCGTGTTGGTGGGCGAGATACTGGTGTCAGAGCTACTGTTGCCAGAGAGAGGGCTCCCGGGGTCCAGGCCCGCTGGCCCCAGGCTCCCAGGGCGCTGGGGCTGGGCCTGTGGCGGGGGGCTTCCGGCGAAGCAGGCCCCGGCCCTGCCGCCGCCGTGCGGCCTTCCGCGCAGCCTCCGCCACCTCCCCCGGCCGGCCTCAAGAGCCAGGCACTAATTGCGGCATTTTCCTGCACAACAGAAAGAAAAGAGGAGAAAACACCCACTTATGTTGTCCCAACACAAGATTCTGACATGTTAACAAGTTTATTATATCCTGTTTCTAATCTAAACACAGAACGAGTTCTCTGCAGAAGTGGGAAGTCAGCCTCCAACGGTCCTCTCCGGGGCCGGTGGCCTCCCTTTGCCCCTGGCCTGGGCTTAGCCGCCACCCCTGGTCCTCTGGTCCCACCCACCCGTGGCCCCTCCCAACAGCCCACTGCTCCCAGATCCCCTTGGTATCCACCCCGGCTTTCACCCCTGAAGGCTGCAGAAGCCCCAGCCCTGGGACCGGAGGGAGGGCACCCCCTCCACGGCCTCCCACCTGGCGTCTGCAGTGCCCCGGGAGCAGGGGCTGGTGGTCAGGGGCTTCCTGAGTCCACGCTGGCCATCCAGCATGCCATGTCCAGCTGGCAGCCAGCTCCCCTTTCTCGGGCTTCAGGGCTTGGGGCAGACTCTTTGGGGCCATTAAAAATAAAAGACCGGGTATGCAGTTGGGTTGATCTTTGCAACCCCCTCTCAAGTTCATGAACAAAGCCACCCTTCAGCTCCTATCCGTCCCTGTCCCCCCGCCGCGCCCTGGGCAGTGTGGATGCCCTCCGTGTGCCATGGGGTTTTGCATCGCTCCTCTGGCGCCCTGAAGCTTCGACCTTTTTCTGGCAATCAGGGCGGATGGGCACAGCGGGGCCGCAGCCCAGACGCATCCCCGGAACCTTCCCGTGCCGGGGGAGGGGCGGCCGCCAGACCGTGAGGGACACATGATATTTGTGGAACAACATGATACGGGGCCAGGAGGAGACATCCTACAGATTTAATCCGTCCCCTTAATTACTTGGATTTCAAGCTGTGGACTGAGAACTCTGCCGGGCGGCAGGGGCTGGCCTGTCTCAGGCCTCCCACGCTGGCTCAGGGAGCCACCTGTGGGCTCAGGCCAAGGGTGGGCAGTGGATGGCCATGACCCTCCCCAAGCAAGGGGCTGTGCCCTGGCCTCTCCCTGGGTCCCTCAGCCCAGGGAGGGACGGACGGCACCCACCGCCTGGTGGGGCTCACACGGAGCAGGTGGGCCGGGCGGGAAGGTGGGCTCCCCCTCTCCTTCCCCCGAGACGGGAGCTGTGACCTGTCAGGAGGGGCAGGGGCTCCCTCCTTTCCGCAGCTCTGGGGGCCCTGGGCATCAGGGTGCTGCCCTGCCCCCAGCCTCTGCCCTCCCCCGCACGCTGCAGATGGGCCTGTCAGCTGCTAAGTAAGAGACAATCCAGCGTGACCAGAAGGGCAGGCCTTTCTCAGCTTCTGGAACAATTTTCAAACACTTAACTCCATGGCTTACATTAAGAAAAAGGATCAGTCATCAAAATCTCATTGTGCCGGCACAAAAACGCGGTACCCCCGCCACTCTCCCACGTTCCCGAGCCCAGGCCTCGGTTTCCTGCCAGCCTGGTTACACCACCCCAGGCTTCTAGAACCCTCTCCCCAACACGCTTGCCAGCCCAATCCCCCAGGCCAACCCAGAGAACACGCAGCACGACCCCCCTTCCCGAGAAGCCCGAGGAAACCAGCAGCACATACCGTCCCCCCCCCCCCCGGGCACTGGAGCCAGGGCCTTGGGGCCACCAGGCAGCTCTGGGAAGACTCGCCCATATCCCCGGCCTGGCCCAGGCCGCGGGGGACGCTGAGGCCGGCCTGAGAGCCCCCTCACCGTGCCCTTTCAGGAAAATGACTTTCCATGCCGGGGTCCAGGGAAAGGTAATTAACCGGACCCTGGAGGCCGAGCCTGCGTCGAGTCACCCCGCCTGGTCACATAAAGAGCCACCGCCGTGCCGGCCTTGCCTCAGCGCTCCCGCGTGGCAGAGAGGTGGGTGGCACCTCACTCTCCTCCACCCCTGCCTCAAAAGGAAGCCCCCTACAGCCCAGAGAGGCGCCGCCGCTGGTGAAAACGGAAGAGCAGGGCACTGTCAGGCAGGGGCGTCCACGCAAGCCCTGTGGATCGAAGGGCATCGGGGAGGAAGCCACGAGGCCGGTGCGTTTGCTGACAAAGGCCCTCAGCCTGAGAGAAGAACCGGGAGCACCGCGGAGGTGGGCCGGGGTGGCTAAGGGTTGCCCCGGGCCCATGCGGTCCCCACCTGGCTGGGCCCACCAAGGCACACAGCCGAGCCCCCCCCCCCCCCCACAGATGGGCTGCCTGCCTGGGGTCCCTCCTTCCAGAGCACCTGAGAGGGCTGGGCAGGCGCCCTTCTGGGGCTTTCTTCTGTGGATGTCCTGAGTCCCCCTCCCCCCAGCCACAGAGGCATTGCTGGTGCCCCCCATGTGCACACTCATTCACACACACGCACGTGTGTGCGCCCCTCCTAGAGCCCTGTCCTGTGTGCCTGGTTCTCCCCGTGCTCCGGTCCCTCCTTGACTTCTGCCCTAGGCTGTGCTCACACGGACCCGGTTCGCTGCCCGACTATCAGCCTCGGCCAGCGCCACTCATGGGCCAAAAGCCATGCCGGGGGCAAGACCTCAGTCACACGGGGAGGCCACCTGGACATGTGGCTCCAACCCCCATGGTCAGTGCAAGGCCAGCCGAGACGGGGCCCCAAACGTCACGCATGTTCCGGAGCCCTCAGCCCGCAGCCCTGCGCCTCACGCCGGACGGAGACGGACTGCACCAGGGAAAAGGGTCCTTTTCTGGTCTGGGCGACTCGGCACACCACCTCGGAGAGGCTGCAACATCCAAGCATGAGGAGTAGACCGGTGCGCACGCGGCAGGTGCGAGCTGGCGCTGAGCACCCTGCTCCCGCCCACGCCTCCAGGCTCCTCCCCGGACCGACGCTCCCGCCCCTGTCCTGGGAGGACGGCCGCGCTGGAGCAGGAGGGGCGTGTGTGCACGCTGCAGCCTCACCCCGCCAGCGGGCTTCCCACCACCCTCGAATGCACTCTCTGAACCCCTGCTTTCAATCTGCAGAACTCCGCATGGTCTAATCCGATTTCCTGTCTCTGAGGAAGGCCGAGCCCGTATTTGTATTTGCAATGCCCTTAGCCTGGGCCAGCCTGGGGCAGTGCTCACAGAGGTGGGTATGGAGATGGGAAAACCGGGAATGAATTATTCCAAATGCTTGTGAACAGAGGAAACAGTGGCTGGAAACCCTGGGGCAGGAGAGCATGTGTCGGGGGTGGGGGGGCCGCTGCCCCACAGAGGATGGAGCTTGCCCGCCTGAGCCGCAGGCCTGTACAGAGCCCTGACCCCCTGGCGGACCTCTGCAGGACAGCCACTCCTTACCCCTTCAGCCTTGCAAACTTGCAGGCCATCGAGTCCGCGAGCGTCGGCTGGGGGCGACCCAGCGAAGGGCACTTGGCCAGGCTCTGCCCCTCCAGCACGAGTTCACTCGGAAGCGCGGGTGCGGAGAGCCTGGCGCTGCGGCGTAAGACCCCATCAGAAGCAACAGAGGCCTCCCCCCGCGCTGAGGAGCACAGGCCCTCAGAGGTCCACAGCCCAGGCCGAGGCCCCTGCCAGGGCTGGGTCCACTGGGCAGAGACAACCTGGGTCCCCCAGCCCGGATGACCAGGCAAGCAAGGAGCAGCTCTGACCTGCCTCTTCTTACCCCATCCCAGGTCAGCCTCTTGGCCACGGAGACCCTGTCCATGCTCAGCCTCGGCTGGGCAGACCTGGGGTAGGCAGGTCCCATGGTGTCTGTTTTTGGACCTGGGGCCCCGTAGGCAGCCTCTGTCCAGGGCAGAGAGACCTGGAGGGGTTGCACAGCCAGGGAATGAGGAGGGTCCGCGTCCCCAAGTGACCAAGCCCAGACCAGGGCCGCTGCCCTCCCAGAAGCACGGTCAGTGGCATTCGGGCCCAGATACCTTAAATCCCCAAGGAAACCAGGAAACGAACAGGACCACCCTCAGCCCCTCCATCCCGTACCGCTCCGGCACTCCGCTCTTGGCTTTGGGTCACGCTTCTGTAGACAGTAGGCACTCACACCAGATGGAGTGAACACACCAGGGAGTGGATGCAGGGACAGCCCCTCTCCAGTAACCCGCTAGAAGGCGGGGTGCCCTGGGGTCTGGAGCTCCCTCTGTGGCCCAGGAAGGACGTGGCCACACATCCCTGTGGACGTGGTGCCTGCCGCTGAACACAACCTCCAGGGGCGCTGCAGGGCCGGGGGGCACTGTGGGGACAGCAGTTCCCAGGCACTCCACACGGGGTGGAAAGGCCATGGTACGGGCCCCGCGATGCCTGAGACTCTAGCACGGCCACCAGGGAGGCCAGAGAAGAGCCCGGTGGAGCTCCCACCCCCCAGAACTGGGTGCCAGCCACCGGGCGCCCTCTGGCACGCTGACCCACGACAGTGGGTGACACCACCTTAGTGACCAGGCCAAGCCCTCGGGCTGCCGGCCTTGCTCACACCGGGGACGCCCTGCCCCCACTTGCCTGCACGTGGCTCACAGTGAAGCCGGCACTATGGGCAGCGTGTGTGCAAGACTGTTGCCGGGTCCCCCTTTGTCCTCGGGAGCCTGGCTCCCAGGCCTGCCTGATGGAATATTGATCCTGGGAGTGCAAAGTCCAGCGAGCCATTAGTCCAATCTGCTCTCAAGCTGACAGGATCCCATCGTTAGTCATCTGCCCTGTCCTGCTGGGTTTGTTTAGGAGTGGGGGTATTTGCTCTATCTGCCACTTTCCAAGCCTCCCCCTACACTCCTTCCCTGACGGGCATTCACAGAGTGGCCGTGTTCCCACAGGCCCCTGCCCCCACCGCTGGGACTGTCTGCCATCGGACACCTTTACGCCAGGGTCCTGTTAGCGTTGACCCAGCACGGCCCACATCATGCCACAGCAAGCGTGGCCCCAGCCACTCCGAGAGGCCAGTGCCATCATCCTCCTCGGCCACCAGGGCAATGGTGAGGCCCGGAGAGGGGCAGCCCCTGGCTCAGAGTCCCATGGCCAGCAAGGGCCCAGCTGAGGCTCAGAACCAAGTTTTGTGGATGCCAAAGGCTACGTGCTCGGTCACAGGAGACACCGTCAGCAAGCTGGGGCTGGCGCGGGGTAAGGGTGTGACCGGAGGAGCCGGGGGCGCTGGCCATGTAGAAAGGGGCTCAGCCCTCACACCTGCGACGGTGCTGTCTGGCGCATCTCAGCTTCTGCAGGAGCCCCCGCTCTCCCACCCTTGACATTTGGGACTCTGCCGGTCGCCCCCCAGGACCGTCCACAGGGTTAATTTAGCAGTAGGAGTGGCGCCTGGTTGGTGAAGCTTTGGGGATGGACACAAAGGGATACAACTGCCATGGGGTCCTTGTCAGAGTGCCCGCAGCCACCAGGCAGCAGGGGCGGCTAGCTTTCCAAGTGTGCATGTGTGAACACATGTGTGAGTATGCATGTGCATGGGTGAACACGTGTGAGAAACGGAGCACATATGAACGGATGGATGTGAGCATGCATGTTAGAATGTATGTGAGCATGTGCATACACGTGTGATCGGTATGTGAGTATTAGCACGAGCGTGCAAGTGTGAGCACATTGTTAGTGTGCGCACACATATGTGTTAGCGTGTACATACAAGTGTGATCGCGTGTGGGTGTGTCCGTGTGTGCATACAAGTGCGATCATGTGTTAGCATGTGCATAGGTGTGAGCATGTGTGAGTGTGTGGCACGTGCACACACGTGTGTAAGCATGTGCGAGTGTTAGCATGTACATACAAGCGTGTGGGCATGTGTGGGTGTTGACGTGTACACACGAGTGCGATCACATGTGTGCGTGTGTTGGTGTGCGCACAAGTGTGAGCACACGTGAGTGTTGGCATGTACGTACAAGTGTGTGATCACGTGTGAGTGTGTCAGCATGTACATGCTGTGTGTGGCACCATGAGCATGGGTGCGTGCACGTGTGAACATGTGTGTGAGTGTGAGTGCAGGGGCGATGCTGCTGTCTCGAGACACGCAGTGGCATTCAAAACGAACATCCAAATGCCGGTCTACCGTTCAGAATCTGGCAAGTTGGCCGTGGAGACCTCCTCACGGTTCCCGTGGGTTTAAAAACAAAATCAAACAAAATGTTGGCAGGCGACAGAAATGGCTCCCGCATTTGTCCCTTTACATCCTAACTGTTTAGAATAAAAGGGAGAAACAGGCACTGTTCTCATGTGCAAATACAGCTCCTGAGCCCCGGGGCGGGGGCTCAGAGCGGAGGCACCTCGGGCAGACCCCTCCCCGCCCGAGCGGGCGGCGATGCCAGGAGACATCACCCGCTGCCGACGCCGCTGGATGCTCTCGGGGGCAGAGGCCAGGAACGCTGCCCCAGGACAAGGAGGGCCCGGAACAAAGTGTCCAGTGGCTGGGGATCCCTGCTGTCCCTCGGCCCTCCTGGCTGCTGCCCCTCCCACCCCAGGCTGCCTGCCTTGTCCGAGAGGTGTCCATCCGGACCCTCCTCACTCCCTCCTGCTTTCCTTCCATCCTGCACACCTTCACTGAGCCCCAACCTCAAGCCGGGGGACCTGGGTCAGAGGGTGGCTGAGTGGACAGGGACACAGGCCCCCAGCCCTGCCCCCAGCCCTCCACTCAGCTCTCCTGCACCACCGTCCACCTGCCGCAGCAGGCCCACGAAACACAGACGCAGAGGAGCGCCCTCCCCTCCTACCTATCGCGGAGCCCAGACACCCAGGCCCTCTCGCAGGGTCTCTAGCCTTGGGTCGGAGTGGGGCCAGGCTGCACTGAGTCAGTTCTGAGGTGGGCTCCGGGGACCCGGGACCGGGGCTGCTGCTGCGCCGGCTTTGGAAGGCCCCCTGTGCACTGGGGGTGCGTGCTGAACTTCATAACGGTTTACTGAGTCTGGATTCAGCCCCTTACTGGTTTGACCTCCTTCCCACCAGGAGACCGTGGGCCACCCTGGTCACAGTCTGTGAGCTGCCTCCGATCAAGCTGTCAATAACGTGTGACTTCCTCCCTAGGCTGCAGGAGCCCCTCCGCACCCAGGGCCGCTGTCCAGATGCAGGAGCCGGGTCAGCAGCACAGGAAGGCCCGGCCTCGGGGAATGTGGCCGTGGGGGCTGCCGGTGGACAGTCATCAGTCCAGGCCGTGAGGCACGGGGTTTGAGCTGTGGGTCATTAAAGTCGCCAGTAGCAAACATAAACCCCCAAGGGCGCAGTGGCCTGCAGGCGGTAAAAGGGCCGCGTGTGCCTCCAGGGCACTGCGTGCATCCACGAGTGGACACCGCCAGCCCGTCTGCACACAGGGGTTCAGTTTTGTTTCGTTTGAGGAAAGCTTGTCCTGCACCAACATGACATCCGGGACCAGGAAGAGCAAAGCTCGGAGGCCCGAGGGCCGATCCCCGTGGACGGTGCTGGCACTCACCCCCGAATGTTCAGCGTTTCTCCCAAGCGGGGAATTTGGAGACAAAGCGGCTCTCCATTCTGCGTCCTCTGCCCTTTGTCACCAGAGGGGAAATGCCTTGGCTTCTCCAAGGCCTGTCTCATCCTTTCAGGGGTTGCCCTGCGTCCAACTTTTCTCCTCGCTGAGATCTTTCTGGCAAGGGGTATGTCCACCCAAAAATGCAGGGAGGACGAGGAAAAAAAAGAACTTCCCGAGTTGGAAGCACGGATGGGGCCGGAGTTTTATTAAAGTCGTTTCTATTTACTTCCCACCTAGATAAGATCTTAATCACAGCCCCCAAATTATCCGCGCTGACATTTATCAACGCCCGTCCGCTGCTCCCGCCCGCGACGGCCATCAGCCTTTCTTCCCGCCCTGCCTTTCAATGGAAGTTAATTTCGAGTACATGATTTATCTTGCTGGGTGAGCAGCGCCGAGGCGCCCACCTTTTCAAAGGGCGGGCTGGGGAGTGAATTATAGCGACGCTGTCCAGTGATTGGGTTCCGTGGGGAAGGAGAATAGGCAGCAGTGTGTTGCCTGATGTGATGCTGGGCCTTTTCAGCCCGCGAAGAAAAAAAGATTAGGCCTCTGACGGCGGGGCTGACAGGCGAGCTCAGGGCAGCAGACAAAAGGCCGGTACCTGAAAGCCAGACCCGCGCCCCGTCCCCCGAGGGGGTGTGCGAGCCCCCGACCCGCCTCCTGTGCCTATGCCCAGGCCACGCAGCGCCCACATCCCACCTCGCTCCTGCCCTCCCCTTCCTTCCTCCCCTCCCCTCTCCTGCTCTCCCCTGCCTCCCCCCAGCAGAAACCCTTCGGGTCCCCGGTCCTGCACTCAGGTCACTGTGTGGCGCACAGCCCTTTGGACAAGAATCCCGCCTCTGTGTGGATTCCTCCCGTCAGCACCCCCTCCAAGAGGGAGAATCTTGTCCATCGCCCCCCCCCCCCCCCCCCAGCTCAGAGAACACACAGAGGCCTGTGCAGACCCGCCCCCACGAAGGGTGGCAAAGGGCAAGGCCCTTTCTCTTCTGTCCGCCCGTCCCCGGGGGTCTGGCAGGGCGGGCCGCAGCCGTGGGCGCAGGGCTCCAGCTGGGCCAGCGGGTCGGGGTGGGGTGGCCTGCGTCCCTGCCGGCTCAGGGCCTGTGCCCAGCCCCTCCGATGATGGCACTCCTCCCCGGGGGAGTCTCAGAAGGGCAAGGCCCCCCCGTCCCCAGCCCTGGGGCCCAGCCCTCCCATCCAAAGGAACACTGAAGCATTTCTGTGTTCAGAACCTTCTCTCCAGGATGGCAGGGAGCCCACGATTCAGCCACGCCACACGGGGAAAGGAGCCCCACACCAAAATAAGCCATCTGTGTGGATGTCATGACATCTTAAGAAAAGGCCAACTTTAATTGCTAACACATAATGCTAATTTGGATGTTAGGGAGTCGGGAAAGGTCCCCAGGCAGGACACACGGAGGAGCTCCTGGTGGAAGACCCCAGGCTCCAGCTGCCCTCAGCACGGCCTGGGCCCCCAGAGGAGATGGCTCAGCAGGTGGAGCCTGGGGGCTTGAAGAGGCAGCCTCGGGGTCCTGCTGCCTCCCGGCCCCCACATACACCATCCCCTGAGAGGCCCAGCGCTGCCCGTGGAGCGGGCCCAGGAGACCTAGGGGAAGCCAGACCAGGAAACAGGGCCAGGGAGGTGGCCTCGTCTCTGCCCAGCACGGATGGACAGAAGGACAGATGGAGGGGCGCCTGGGTGGCACAGCGGTTAAGCGTCTGCCTTCGGCTCAGGGCGTGATCCCGGCGTTATGGGATCGAGCCCCACATCAGGCTCCTCCACTATGAGCCTGCTTCTTCCTCTCCCATTCCCCCTGCTTGTGTTCCCTCTCTCGCTGGCTGTCTCTATCTCTGTTGAATAAATAAATAAAATCTTAAAAAAAAAAAAAAAGGACAGATGGACAGATGGACGAGCTTGTCGGGGCAGCACCAGCTTTAAAGGGAAAGTGTCCTGCCCTCCAAGGCTGCCAGTCCCCACCCAGGCCTTCCGGAGGGCCGTCCTGGCGCCGTGAGGGCCACTGTGCTGGGCTTACCTCACGGCTCCCAGGGCCAGCTGTAGCTGCAGATTTTCGGGTGTGGGCCCCTCCCTCCTCCGTTCTGGCTCCTCCTCCTCTCACCAGCTCTTCCTGGCCTGCAGGACCCTTCCTGGAGGGAGTGAGCGTATGGAGGAAGAGGCCAGACGGACGAAGGTGTCCACAGGACCATCTGTGGGCTCCAGCTCAGACGTGTGGTCCCCGAGTCAGACAAACTGAGTTCACACCTGCCTCGGCCCCGCCGAGCTGTGCACACGCCCTTCCCCAGCTGCTCCTGCACCCTCTCGTGTCCCAGTGTGACCCCCCTCCGGGGATCATGTGTCTATATGGAGAGCAAGGAGCTGAGGACAGCAGTCGTCGGCCCTGCAGCCATCACCACTGCCCCCCTGCCCCAGGAAACACCAGCCGGGCACTATGCCGGGCTTCCAAAGCAGTGATGCCACCGTGAGCTGAATAGCTTCCGACCCCCCCCCCCCCATCACACCAGTCACTGAGCAGAAGATATACCTGTTTGCCGCTTGGGGGGTTGGGGGAAATCTGGCTTCTGAGACCCAAGGTAACTTCAGAGCTCCGGGGTTTCACCTTTGCCTGGACACACAGACGCAGACGGACAACCTGCCCCAGCCGCTCCCCTGGGAGGAGGCCATGCTGCTCCCTGACATCGCCACCTCCCTGCCCTGCTACGAAGCCATTCCCTAATCGCCGCACGATTAATCCTCAGCTGAAGCCCTGTTCTAACGGCCCGTGATGCTTCACCAGGCCCCCCGGGAGCGTTAACGATCAGACAGTTATTAAAAGATAGTTGACTTCTAGGAGCACAGCGCGCTGGAATCCTCCAGGCACCGGCCCGAGAACGCTGGAGAGCGCGGCCAGCGGCCCTGGGGCTGCGCGGATCCAGCTGCTCCCCGGACGGTGCCGTCCCTTGGCTAACGGTAAGAACAGTAATAATATGTAATAATAAAAATACAAGTCAAGGTCCCTCCCGCTCAGACCCAGTGAGGAACCTGGCAGCCCTGCCCGTCCCCCCACAAGCCGCTGCCGAGGTAAAGAGCACCCTGAACCCCAGGACCAGAAAAGCCCACAACAACAGAGAGGACAAGCCCCACGCATGGCCTCAGAGGGCACGCACAGCACACACCTATATTTTTAACATATGTGAGTTTGTTATGCTCTGTTTTTAAAATTCAGAACACCTTCTGGAACAATCCATGGCCAACTTGGAGTGATGGGGGTGGGGGACACTGCAGACACCTGCCCGGAGGCCCCAGGGCTTCCAGATCTGTGAGCACAGACAGGTGCAGGTTTGAGCCCCATGGGACCATGCCCACCCTCCCTGCCCTTGGGGCAGTGTGGGCATCTGGCACCACACAGACTCCTGCCAATCACGTACCCACTATTCCTTCACCATGGATGTTGTGACAATGCCATCGGGCACCACGCGTCGGCTCAGGTGCAGACCAACTGACCCCCAAAACAGACCCTCACGTGTGTGGAGCCCTGACCTACCACAGGGTGATGCTGCTTGTTATCTGGTGGCATCACAGGCCACAGAGACTAACACTGCCCCTCCACCAGCTCCCCAGGTGGCCCATAACTACCGTTACCGATCCCTACCTCACACCATAGACAACTCCCACTAGAAGGATGGAGGGATTTAAATATGGAAAAGCAAAACTCCAAAACTTCAAGAAGGAAGTAGAGGAGAATCTGACCTGGGGACACGGAAGGATTTATTAACTAACACACAAAAGGCAACGCAGATTGCTCCAAGCTCCCCATGTTGTCTCCCTCAGCCCACAGATGGGGGCTGCCAGCTCTCTGTGCCCTGGGCATGTTCCTAAGCCATGAAATTGGTTGGTCCTGAGAAGGAGAGAGCTTGGCAAGGCTCGCTAGCATGGGGACCACAGTGGGGCGTGTGCCTCTGTGGCTTCCTCTCCCTGGAGACCCGGTCCCCCCACATGCAGGAGCCATGTGCATTCTGCTTAGGACCTCTCGGGAGCGCCCAGCCCCAGGCTGGCCACACAGCTTGTGCATGGGGGTCTGGCACTTCACCGACAGTTAGGGGCAGAAGGTGAGCGGGGACCTCAGGGGGCCGTGCCTTGGGGAGGTGTCTGGCTTTGGCCAGCCGAGCGCCCACGATCATGCGTGCCCCTTCCAAGAGAAGGTGGTTCTGAGGTGTGTCCGTCCAGCAGGGAGGACAATGGGAGGGAAAATCCGCCTGGGCCGATTCCCATAATTAGCGTGATACCCTACCGGGGATTACCGTGAGCACAGCCCATCAGGGAAATGGGCTGAGAGCACAGAAGTTACCTGGCAGGTATTTTGAGCCGCTGGTGTTAAGAAGATCTGCGGGCTCCCTGTTGAGCATTAAATGGTATATACTTAAAGGATTGGTCTGTTTACATTGGAATTAGTCGAGCAGGCCGACACCAAGGTGCTGCTGGCTTCCAAATCCCGGGCTGGTAATCCCTCCGCGAGCCTACGCCACCTGGGTGCAGAATCACGAGCGGGCCAGGTGGCTCCTCCAGCTCCAGCCAGCCCCGCTGGCCGCCTGCTCCCGGCCTTCTGCCTTGGCCCTGCTGGCTGGGCTGGACGTGGAGTCTGCAGTCCCCCAGATACAACCCCCCAAGGCCCCTCCAAGACCAGCACAGCGGGGACACTCACAGGGGCGGGGTTCGGGAGCCCTGCAGGTCCTCCTGCCCTGACTCAGAGCAGCCTAGTTCTGGTACAAGGCACAGACTGCAGGCTCCTTCCCCACGGCCCTGAGAGACAGCCAGCCCTGCTTCCTTGCTTCCTGGGCCCTTCACCCCCGAGGACAGAGCAGCAGGGCGCACCAAGGCTCCTATGGCCACTACTGTCCCCGCTCTGATGAGGTCCGAGCTGCCCACCCAAAGCCGGCCACCAGGCTGACCCCAAGCAAGCTGACCTCAGGGCCTGCCACCAGTGACCACTCAGCCCCTCGGGCCAGGGCGGGGACAGGAGGCCTCACCACACCGGCTGTGGCTGGCAGGGCTCTGCGGGGCCCGGGAACAAGGTCCCAGCAGACGCGGAATGCCAGTCTGAGCCAGTGCCCAGCCACCTCCGACCTGCAGACCCGGCCAGGCGGCTGCCCGCGGTCTGACAGCTCTGCCTGCATGCAGGCCCGGCAGCCGCTGGCTCAGATCTGCCCCTCTCCATGTGGCCCCAGCCCGGTGGCTGCATCAGCCCGGCTGGTGAGGATGGAAACCTGGGGGTGCCCTCCTTTCCCGCGCCCCACGTGCGATCCTTTAGCGGGAGCGGCCAGCTCCCCCTTCCGATGCTCCTGCACCTCTGGCCTCAGCCCCCACCCCCTCCCCTGCACCCGCTCAGGCTCCTCTTGGGTCTACACTCTGTTCTGGAGTCTCAGTGACCTTTGACAGAGGGGACAGGGCTGAGGTTACTGTCCTGCTGGAAGCTGTTTAGCGGCTGCCCACGCCACCGTGAGCAAAGCCCCCCGCCTCCTGCAGGCCACAGGGTGGCCCTCACCCTCTGGCCCCTTTCGCTGCCCACTGGCCAGCACTCAGCTTCTCAACTGCACTGAGCCTCAGGGCTGAGCATTCCCTGTCCCCTCTGCTGGGCGGCTCTCCTCCCTCTCTGGGCCTTCTGGTTCCATATTCGGTGTCCTGTTTCACGGAAAGGTACCAGTTCTTGGCACGGGCTGCGTCCCTGTCTGTGGGCAGTGGCTCTCAGAGGCTGCCCACCCCAGGAAGGCTCCATCCACAGGTGTCACGGTCCTATCCTAGCCCTGCCCAGTGGGAAACTGGTGACAGCCACTCCCAGGGGCTGGGGCTGGGCCAGCCTTGCAGGACACACAGCTCACGCAGGGGCAGAGGTGGACCCCAGAGGACACACAGTCTGGCCCAGGCGAGGGAGAGGGGACAGGCTTTCAGAGCCCTGTCTTCTAGCCTCACTCCCCTCCCGGACCTTCCGTGGCCAGCTTAGCCGCCCTGGGCACCTCACCAGCTTCTGTCCTGTCTGAGGAAGAGGAGGGGAAGGGGTGGGCTGTAAACAGAAGGCGTCTGCTCCAGCCCCTTTCTCAGGGAGGAACTAGAGCCCCCTCTCTCGGGGCTAATTAGCATGCTGTCTGTGGGCCCAGCTAGGAATGTAATTACTGAGGGGGCCAGCCTGCCCGAGGAATGCATTTTGAAGGTTACCATAGGAATCGGCCTGGCCTATTCATCGTCAGTACGGTGCTAATCACGGTCATGAGGAAGGGATTGGGGGCTCTGCAGGTTAGCTGGGGAGCCTCTGAACAAAGCCCCCGCATTCACTCCTTAACCCTTTGGGGTCCAGACTGGTGACCGTGGGAGGGCCCGGTCCCTCCGAGCCAGGTCTAAGCATCCTGTGCATGCCTGCACTCTGAAGTGTCCCCTGATGGCCGCTGGCCCGGACGGCACCCCGCCTCCCACGATGGGCCACCCCGCAGAGCTCCCGTCTACCTTGAGCACATAGTTCAGACCAGAGATGAGCAGCCAGGCCCCCGCTCTGGGCCTGGCCGTGGGGGAGGCAGGACAGCCACAGAGCCCAGAGAGGTGGACAGGACAAGACGGACGAGGGCCCTCGGCACACAGAGGCACATGGACACGGGCTGACGCCCCGGGGTAGGGTAGGGCAGGCCAGCCTGGAGGCTGGGCTAGGAAGGTCGGAGGCAGGAGCACGGCCTTCTCCAGGGCGGAGCCTCCAGGACACTGGCCACAGAAGCCTCTGCTGGTCGGTGAAAAGTTGATGGTCCCCACAACGGCCTTCCCTTCCTGACTCTGTACAGAGGGGCGGGCACCTGGGAGGCGGCCCTGCCTGTGCTCTGGCCCGGGCACCCCTGAGCCATACTCCACTTTCCTGCCACTTCAGAGCACCCCTGGTCCAATGCCCCCACGTGATCAGGGACTTCCCTTCTGATGGACTCACCCCCATCTCTCATCCACGCCTTCTATGAACATTCATTGAGTGCCTACTGGGTACCAGGCACTTCCAGGCACCGGCAGGAATGGGAAGACCATCTCTGCCCCAGGGTCATGGTCTTTGGGGAGCATAGGCACACCTGGAAAGGCACCTGCTGGGCCTCCGGTGATGCTACCACAGGGGAGCAACGTGGGCTCCAGGACAGGCCCACGTGGAAGCAAGAGCCGTGAGACTCTCCAGGGAAGAACACCGACCACAAGCTCAGGGACAGAGACAAGAACCAGGTCTGGCAAAGGATGGTGGGCTTGTGCCCCGAGTGTGCCGGAAGGGACCACAGGGCCGGTTGTGGGGACCCTGAAGTCCACACGGGGCACTTGTTGTCTGCCCGGCCTGGTCCCTCTTCCCCTCCTGGACCCCTGATGGTACACGCGGCCCGGGACACGTGGGCCAGCACAGGAGAGAAGGAGGCTCTCTGGGGCTGTCCTCAGTGCTGCGTCTCAGGCCCCCGGGGGAGGCTCCCGCCTGCCCTAGTGCCTGCAGGGCTGTCCTTCGGACCCCCTCCCAGTCCTGGGTGGGCTTCCCTCCCTGGCCGCTCCCGAGTTTCCAGTACAGCAAGTCCCAGTGCACCCAGGATCACACTTTCCCGCGTCTTCCAGAAAGCACAGGCCTTCCGGGGGCCGCCTCCTGGGTCCCCACACAGCGCTTGTTAGCTGGTGTTCTGAAAAGCCTGGAAGGGGAGAGCCTGCACTCCGGTCCCCCAGCCACGCTGTTCTCAACAGACCCTGGGGGACCTGGTCTCCGTGGGATCCGCCATTCAGCGGTGACCCAAGGAGCTGTGTGTTGTCAACACGCCTTCCCCAGCCAAGGAGCAGACCTGACAGGAGGAAGGCAATTTGTTTGTGAATTTTGCCCTTTGTTATGGAAAGCTGCTGGGTTTTAAAAAATTGTAAAGGTTTGAACCGTTAACTCCCAGGGTAGTCCCGCCCTGCGGATGGGGAACTTTGAGGAGGTGTTTATGCCTTCTTTTTAAAAAAACACACAGAATTGCTGTTAAGTAGCCGTATGCAAATTTCCTGGGGCCTGTTGATTCTACTCTCTTGAAATCTTATTGAAAAGGCTCAACCCCACAAAAATGAGAAAAATTGTCCTCTCCAGTCAAGCCCTGATTTTCATGGACGTTTCTCAGGTTCAAGGCCTCTCTTTTAAGCTCATTTGGCTTTTCAGAAAGGAGCCTGTGCTAATTGCAGATTTCCTGCCCCTCCCGGACCCCGCCAGCCTCCGGCCCCGAGCTCAGGATGCCCCCACACGAGGTGTTTCTGCCTTGCCCCCCAAAAGCCTGGGTGTTCCTGGGGGCCCCGCGGCAAACTCCAGTCTCTAGCGGGGTGTGGGAATGTCGTCGCAAATCCATGTGCAGCTCCAGGGGGACACAGGTGGCAGCAAGGCTTCATTTTGGGGTGAAGCGTGTCCTCAAAATTTGTAGGTTGGAGTTCTGACCCCCAGGCCCTCATTTGGAAGCAGGACGTTTACAGAGGTGACGGTAAAATGAGGTCGCTGAGATGGGCCCTCGTCCCATAGGACTGGTGTCCTTATAAGAAGGGGAGATGGGGACACACATGCACAGAGGGACGACCGTGCGAGGACACGGGGAGAGGACAGCCGTCCACATGCCAGGGAGAGAGACTCCAGGAGGAACCCGCCCTGCCCAGCGCCTGGATCTCAGACCCGCAGCCTCCAGGACGCTGGGCCTCTGCTGCTCACCTTTCCTGCCAGCGCCCCACCGCAGCCCCGAGTTGGAGGCGTTGGGAGCGTGTGTGGAACCCGCTCGGGCTCAGACGGGGATGAGCCTGACTTCATGTCTCCACTGCACAGACACGCCCGAGGCGTCTGGTCTGAGCCCAGGAAGGTCCAGAGGCAGTCACGCCTTCTGCACACACCGGATTACTGTTACTTGACCGTGAAGTTACTGATGTCCAGCACAGTGCCATGGGCCCGCCGGGCACGAGCTCCTCTAAAGTACGGGGAAGGGGAGAAGCCAGGCCGGAAGCTCCAGGTTCTAGGCCAGGCTGTGGCGGGCGCGGCTCTGCGGGGTCCAGGCAGGTGGGCTCCGCGCCTTACCTGCCCGCAGTTTCTCTCCTCACGTTCAGCTCATGAAAGTCGTGATGGGGGCAAGCCTGCTCGCCCAGCAATGGCTGCGGTCTTCCTTCCAAGGGAGAGGGGAGCTGTGTGCACAGCCCGGAATGTCTACAAAGGAGCCTCAGCGCCACGAACCAGGGAAACGTCACACGAGCCACAGAAAGCCCCGGGTAGCATTTCCTCAAACGTCCAAAGACGGAAATTCAAGTGCATCGGGGAGAGGGGCCCGAGGTTTCCCGACCTGTGGGTCAGAGCTGGGGACGGGGTCCCAAGGGTTGAATGCCAACACTGTCAACCAACACTGCGCCCGGCATCCCAGCCCCGCAGCCCCCCAGCAGCCTCGCTGGCGACAGCCTCTGCTCTACCTGCCTCCCATTGCCATGCACGTGTTCACTCCCCGGCCTCGTCTGCATGCGCCAGCCCGGGCCCACACTTCCTGGGTGGTCAGAGGGCAGGGGCAGCCCAGGCTGTGCCAGCAAGCCCGCCCTCCCTCCTAGACCCCCATCCTGGCCCCAAGGGAAGGCAGCCGGGGGGCCGGGATGCTCTGCTCACCGTCTCTGCACTCTGGTTCTCTGTACAATGGGTATAGCAGGGAACAAGGCATTGCTGCAGCCCGGGGGTCCCCAGGAGCTCTGGGGTCCTGAGGAAGGGCTCCCACTGCTCCCCAAACTGCCTGTTTTATAAATTAAGGTCCTGCATGAGGTTCAGGAAAACTGCCCCTGAAGCCTGCCTCCTGCCTTAGGGGGTGCTGGTGGCCGAAGGACGGCAGCCCCAGGTGGCTCTGCGGCACGAGGGCACCCAGCCAGGAAGGACCCCACCCCGGCCCAGGCCTCCACCAGTGCGTCTGTCCAGGCTGTGGGGGCTTGGAAGGGACAGGCAGGGGGTGTCTGCTCTGCGAAGTTCCAGATCACTTAGGTCAAGGCCTTCTCAGCCTCAAGCGGCCCTGGGGACTCCCCGCAGCTCCTGTCCTGTCTCTGGCTCATCCTCGGACCCGGCCCCTCCTTTGCATGGCTCTTCCGGGGACCCCCGCGGGGTCCTCAGGTGGAGCCCAGCCTCCCGGCCGCGACAGGTGCCTCCCCTCACATTCGATTCCCCTCCCCAGACGCTCCTGTCGCGAAGGTGCCCAGGACGGCCGCTCCCAACACGTCCGCTCGCGCTGCGGTGTGGCCGCCCATTCAGCACAGATAAGCCCCTTCAGAAACAAGGAGGGATTTAATTCAGCGTCTGAGTGACAGCACCAAGATTTATCCCCTGCGCAGACAATGCCGCGCTGGAGTTTTAATCTCCCCCAGACAATGAGCTGCCTCTCGGCCCTCATCTGGGGCCGTTCCCACGATGGCTGGTGATTAGCCGAGGTGCTCTGGGTGCGAGCCACTATCTCTCAAGAAGGAGTTCGGGCGTCTGCCCGGGCCGGGGGACGAGGAGGAAGGAAGTTGAGGCCCATCTCCGCCCCGCCAAAGGGGCACCCCAGAAAGCTGCCCGCCACGGCCCTCTCGGGTGCCCGCGGGCCAGGTGGGCGCCCCCCGCCCCGAGCGCTCCCACCCCCCACGGACGGCACAGCCCACCCCCCAGCGGGACACTTGCGCAGGTCCAGGCCTGCTGAGGGGCCCCTTGGCGGATGCTTCCCCTCCTACTCTGGACGCTCGGGGCCAGAACGTCACCACGTGACACAGTGACAGAGGTCACCTTGAGGGAGCTCCTCCCTTCCGATGGTCCAGCCTGGCTCTCTCCCTCTTGGAGGAGACCCCTCCAAGGACAAGGACCTTCCACTCCCCAAAAGCCCGAGCCCAGACAGGTCCTCAGACACACCGAGCCTGCCGAGATCTCCCTCCCTGTCCCCTCACCTGTCTGACATGGCCGAGCGGCCCTCACACTGACCCAGGCCAGCCTCCTCTCTCCCTCGAAGGACCTAAGCACACGGAGAGAATGGGGGGCTCCAGGAGAGCTGGCCCGACTCGCTTCTCCAGATCTGTGCGATGCCAGCCAGAGGCACCTGTGAAGGTCGGCATCATTGTCCTTGGACCCTCAGGGAGGGTCACTGCCCATCACCCACCATCACAAAGCTGGAGGAGGGTGCACAGCAGGTTTCTCGCCAGCGCGGGGCGCCAGTGCCTGCTACGTGCCTGGTGGGAGTCCGGCTCCTTGGCCAACACCACCCCTGCCTCCCGCTCAGGCAGAAGCCCCTGGACCCGGGGCCCCAGGAACCAGCCCGGCCCGCACAACCAGGGCCCAGAGGGCCACACAGGGCCCTCTCCCTGTCCCCTCTTAGCTCCTTTCTTCTCCCGAAGGAGAGACGTTTACCTAGACCAACATTGCTAAGACGGCCCTCAGGCCCGTGACTCACCGTCACCCCATCCTAGCCACCTCTTCTGCCCTGGGTTCACTCAGCCCTCACGCTATGCTCCTGTCGTCTGACACCCCACACCCCCACTCAGCCTGCTTCCACCTCCTGGACACGGACACACGGCCCTCCCTGCCCACAACCCAGGGCCAGGGATGGGGGTACTCCGGCCGGGGGCCCTGCAAGAGGGGCACTGGGCACAGCGTTCCAAGCAGTAACAGAACAGCTGTGTCTTCTCTGTCAGCACCCCGTGCGTTGGGCAGCCCCAGCCACGGCCAGGGGCCAAGGCCCTTCCCGTGGATGCTGCTGGCGGATGATGTCCCCAGCAGCCACGGCAGCCCCCGGAGTTAGCCTGATGCACGTGGGAACCTCAGCCTGGCACGCGCCCCTTCTTTCCAACATCTGCCCTGTGTGTACTGAGCCCCGCAAAGTGCTTCGGAGGGCAAGTTCAATTGCGGGGGGCCTCAGGGTGTCTGTCGAGGGCTCAACGGGGCTCACACCCCACCGCCCTGCACCCAAACATAGAGGGGAGGTCAGCACGGATCACCTAGTGTGAACGGGAAAACCGCACCGCGTCCCCGCCATCCTGCCCGTGCACCTGCCGCGTGGGGGTCTCGAGTTTAAGATCGAAAACCGAAAACAGCAGAACTGCGAAGGGTAATAGCTCTGTCTGGTGAGTGTAGGTTTTAGTGAAATGGGAGATCCTTCTTTGATAAGGCTGGGTGTTTTATAGCTGCAGAATCGAGAAAGCACGGGTCAGGACCGGTGCGGACCTGGTTACGACTACAGTTTTGCTGTGCAGAAGACGCTGTGGTATGGCCAAGGCGGTGCCAACCTCACTGGCTCGCCACCCCCTGGGCCAGCCCCCTTCAGAACCGTTCGGCTGCACCCCCAACACCCTCCTGTCCCTCTGAGCGGGCAGTGGGGGTCTCCGGCCCCCTCGAGTGCACATCTGGGCCTCGTCTGTCCCCACGACTTGTCCACTGCCCAGGCCGGGGACACCATAGCTCGTGCCCAGCACACAGTGAGCCAGCCACGTGAGCCCACGAATGCCGGCCAAGGGGCTGACCTTCAGTTCATCCAGATGAGGGGAGGAAACAGGGTGTCTGGCCGTGGGGGGCGAAGCCGGCCATCCCGAGTGCAGCGCCCCCTCCCTCCCACCGGCAGACAGCCACTTCTGCGAGCTGCTCCTGCCCGCCCTGGACCTGCACTGGAGGGTCCTCTGCTCCTTTGGGAGATGAGGGATATGGCCTCCAAAAGCCCCAACAGGCAGGAAGATAGATGCTCCTTCCTGGCATCAGCCAAGCCTGAGCCAATTCCTGGAATTTCCCTGTGAAGATGGTCAGATCGGAAAGCCAGCTGAGCATGTCCACCTGCCCCTTCCTCACAGAACAGGTGCGGGAACCAAGTCACAGAGCAACAGGGGTCCCTCCGCGCCCCCGGCCCCACAGTGCCAGGCCTCCCTCCATTCTCCTTAAATGAAGGTGACACAGTCCCAGGGCAGGGGATGGCGCTGAGAGGCAGTGCTTCCCAAATGGGGTACCCGGGGGCGGGGTGGGCACGACGGAGCCAGCCGGAAACGGGGACGCCTGGAGTCCATGCGGGGTGGTCCACGGTGTGGGGGTGCAGAAACACCCGGCCTGCCTGCCAGGAGATGCAGACGGCGTCCCACAGACCGGATCCCCTCCCTGAACAGCAGAGAAGGTAGAAGAGTGACCCTGTGATCCTCCTCCTGCCACTGACATCAGAGCAAGATGCTTGGCCAATGTCGGAGACACAGAACAGAGCCCAGGACACCAGCACCCCGAGCCTTCCTACGGACTCAGGAAAACCCCTTCCCCCCGTGGCCTCCGTGGCCTCCGTGCCTAATGGGATGAGCTCCACCCGGTCTGCCTCCAGGGGAGGAAGCACTGTGTGCCCAAGGGGAGCCCTGCTCTGAGCCACGTTCCCAGCCTGATTCCAGGGGACCTGCAGGCTCCTTGGCCACTGCCTTGGAAGGAGGTGTGGGGAGAGGTGGCCCCATCCACTCACTTCCCCATCAGCTGTTCACACCTTACCGGCTGCCTTTCCTCCCGCTGGGAGGGCAGTGGGCATTTCCCCTTTAAACAGTCTGACATGCCTTCTGCGTGCAGCGGCCCCAGGGCTTACCCCAGAACGCAGGCACAAAGTGTCCCCCAAGTTCTGGAGGAATTCTTCCGATGGTGTCTGTGCCCCAGCCACACGTGTGGGGCTCTAGCAGCCCGGGGGTGTGGGGAGCACCTCTCTCTGTGATGCTCAGGGAATGCTTCCCAGCATCCCCAAGACCCCCGGGAAGAGGGACAAGCAGAGCTGCTAGGAATGGCGTCCACACAGGTAACAGAGCCGGAACCCACGTGCCTCCCTCGGTCCCCCTGCAGTTAATGCTCACACCAGCCCTTCAGCCCACGTGCCACCCTGGTGGCCTGGTGCCAAGCAAATGGGGCTCCAAGGGGCCTGCATCTGCACCAAGGACACCGTGCACAGCCCCAGCCCCACCGAGACTGGGTACTGACGTCACTGAAGCCACACGCCTTCCCCCAGTCAGCCGGGGGCACCTCCGTGTTCCCAGGGCCCACGGCCTGTCTGGGGACTCGGGAGCGAGGGGAAGAGGCAGCCTCCCTTTGCCGCCTCCGTCTCAGGCTCTGGTTACTCAAGCTTGTGCTGACTATCACTTGCCAGGCCCCAGGGGGAAGCTGGCAGATCAGCACCAGCGGGATACAGCCCCCACCTCCAGGGCCGCATGGCCAGTGGGGGCAGATTTTCTGGACAGGCAGGGTCTGCAAGGGCTGGGGGCAGGAAGAGGCTTTGAGAGCAGCCCCTGTGCGTCCCAGGGACAGAGAGCCCCAAGCCTGTCCCTCTGGGCTCCCAGGGGCCCCTCCCTAACCGATGCAGAGACCCCTCTCTCCAGTCGGGGCCGTCGTCCTTCCTGCACGGATCCGCACGGGGCCCCTCGTCTGCCCTGCTGCTTTCCTGAGAGGCTCCCTTGTCCCTTCCAGGTGAGCAGCAGCCCCCTGTAGACACAGGTACTGGCTTCAGCTAAGGACAGGGCCCTCCCGGGTGGCTCGGCGCATGCCCTGCAGCCCCGGGAGAAGCCCAGCCACCGGTGAGCCAGACCAGGACCTGGGTGTTTTGTCCTGAGCGAAGTCGTGGCTGATTGAAAAGCTTGTGGGTGGCCTTGGCTCATGGGGAAGCCCTCTGCTCCCATGACCCAGCTCCACTCTTGCTCCTGGCAATTCCCTCCTTTCCCACCAGAAGGGGGTTTGGTGGGGGGCTCAGCAGCTGCTCCTGCTACGGCCAGGGGAAGTTGGCGTGACTCAGGGCAAAATAATCACCCCCCCTGGAGCGACCACACCCTGGGCTGGGTGCGTCCTGTACAAACTGTGAAGGACCCTGGGTTTCAGTGAAGACCCCTCCCTGCCCATCAGGCAATGAAGGAGGCCCAGGGCTGGGGGTGGGGGTTGTAACCCAGAACCTGCCCCTGGAAGGACCAGGTTAGATCCCCTGCCCGGAGCACCTGGGTCCTGGGTGGTGCTGCCTGGACCCGGGCGAAGAGGGAACGCCATTGTAGACGGAGCCCCACCTGCGTGTCACAGCGATGGGCAGCAGGCCGGGTGTGGAACCACGCTCCACCCCCACCCCATTCACCACCCATGCCTGTCCGCTCGCACCCCGTGCAGTGGTGGCTGCGGCAGCCCCTGGGGGGCCTTCCTCTGGGTGTCTGCGGCACCCCCACCGGCCTCGTGCCCTGCGCAGGCCCCCCAGCATCTCTGCACAGGAGTGAGCACGGCGCGGCCAGCTCCCCACTGCGCCTCCCAGCTGGGCCTGTGGCTGCCCTCTCCTCTCCTGCGCTCCACGGCTGAGGCCCCCAGGAACCCTGGAAATCCTCCCAGCCAGAGACGGGACGGTGGCACCGGGAGGCCGGCCGGGAGCCGCACATTTGGGGGTGTGACGCCCGAGCTGTGAACTGGAGAGATGCCAGGATGCAGGGACGGCAGGCTGGTGGCTCATGATTATTACTAATGGTCCCCAGCACTGCAGGGCGTGTGGGAGGGGCTGCTCGAGGCCACCCTCACATCCTCACACCCATCCTGTCCGTAAGACACAGGCCCAGAAAGGGCAGGAAATTTATCCCCAGGCCCCACAGAGAGTGAAGCACTCAACGGAATCCAAAGATTTTCCAGCAGAGCCAATCTTTGTCCTTTGGCTCATTGAGAGTCTCCATACCCTGCCCTTGACCTTCCTCGTGACCCCAGCAACCACAGCGTAGGCAGCTTCTCTGAACGGCTGGGTCCTCACCCAGGAAGCGGGCAGAAGCATCTCGGAGCCCGGCCCCAGCCTCATGGTCCCCAGGGACACGCACACCGCAGGCGTCCAGGGGCAGGCCTGCAGCACAGGCTGGCCGCACTTGAAGGTGGCAGTGGGGCAGCGTCTCCGCAAGGGAAAACAAGTGGGGGCAGCGGGCAGGACGAGGGTGGGAGGAGGGCAGGAGGAGGACGGCAGGCAGGAGGAGGACGGCGGGCAGGAGGAGGATGGGGGGCAGGACGAGGGCGGGAGGACGGCGGGCGGGAGGAGGATGGTGGGCAGCAGGAGGACAGCGGGCGGGAGGAGGACGGCGGGTGGAGAAAGCTGCTTTAGCACAGCACCGAGCCATCAGCAGAGGGCCCCGCCGGTCCTGCCGAGGACGATGGCTGCCTCCCTGGGCGACAGTGGGTGGCCCTCCTGGCTGCACCGAGGCCACGCCGGCAAGGGGGACCAGGGAAGACCAGGGCCTGCACCCCACGCTCTCCACTCTCCTGGAGGAGTAACAGCCTACTCACCGTCTGCCCCTGCTCAGAGGCAAAGCTGTGTTCTCCAGAAACCTCCCAAGCGCGCCGGCCCTGAGCCCCACGCCGCCCTCCTCGCTAGTCCAGGAGCAGGAGCGGGAGGCCCTGACGTCCAGCTCCCACGACACCTTCAATGCGGTGGGAGCAACGGGACTGAGGGAGGCCTCAGCAGGGAAGATGCCCGTGCTGGCAAAAGAGGAAGAGCCTGGCCAAGAGGGGAAGCGTGGGCTCGGCCAGGGGTTTTGGCCAACGCTGTGAGGTGTGGGCTCTAAAAACAGACCCTCTCCTTCCTAAGCATGCGCCACCCCCCCATGACCTCAATCCTTCACAACTGCAGCCCAAGCTGGGCAGGGACGGCGGTTGGGGCTCAGAACAGGAGAAAGGACAGGAGGCTTCGGGGTCTGGGGCTGGAGCCGTGGGAGGGAGCCCCCCCACCTGTGTGGAGCCAGAAGGAGAGACGCAGGGGGCCGGGGGTATGGGGAGGAGAGGGGTGGAAGGACCTTCCCTCTGCGGCCTCCCCTGAGTCTGGGGCGTTGTAAGTCTGGGGTCGGCTATACACCTACAATGGACAGGCACCGGGGTGAGTTGCAGCCCCCACTAGCCCAGGCTGAGCGCGAGGGCAGGTCCTGGGCTTGTCAGGGAGCTGGGCTGCCTGTGAGGGAGGGAAGTGACTGTCCCCCTGACCTGGGCTCCACTCTGACACCGAGAGCCTGTCATCAAGACCACTCTGCTGGCATGAAATGGACCTTCGATTTTAAACCAGGACCAACTGCGCAGTCGCAAATTGTATGAGGCAGTCCCCAACCCACAGGCACACCAGGGCCAGGCCTGAGCACCCCTACACGTCACCACCGACCCGATGGGAATGCCCTACGCTGACCCTTGCCCCTCTCAGCCCCTGCTCACCCAGCCCCAGCCCAGGGCGGCCCACAGACCCTGCAGGGCCAGCCACGTCTCGAATGGGCATGTGGTCTCCCAAAGCTGTGTGGACAAGGAGGCTGACCCCAGGCATTGTCCACAACCCACCTGCTGACCTAGACCCTTGACTGTGGGCAGCAGCTGGAGCCGACCCCACCGGCCTCTGACCAGCGCAGTGGCCTCACCCAGGAGGCCGCAGGCTGCACCAGAACCCCGGCCTCACCTCCCAGTGCTCGCTGCCCGGCCTCAGGGCCTCGCTCCATTTTTCAGAACTAACCTCCATGTCGCTCAGACTCTGGGGTCCTCCTGCTTCTCCCCGCCCCCTCCGCAGCGACGGTGGGGGCTGTTTCCACGCATGTACCCTGCCTTCTTAGGGCCCCCTAGCAGAGAAAGGCCAAACGCCTCCAGCCCTGTGAGGGGGACAGCATTATTCCTACGGTAATGATGGGGAAACTGAGGCACAGAGGGTGGTCTGAGCCTCAGCTGCACCCATCACCACCCCCCAAACTACTATAAATCCACTTAACTCTTTCTGTTTTCTTCCCAAACCCCAGAGGGTGAGCCGAAGCCTTTTCCGTGAGGGACCCTCCTTCCTCAGCAGCTGTGGGGTCGTCAAGCCCCGCCAGCCACGCGTCATGGGCAGGCAACCAGGGCAGCGGGAGACCCCGACCACCCACCAGCACCCCTCCCGGCACCCCGGTCATCATCTCCCCCCAGAGCCGCAGGCTGGCCGTTTGCACATGGCAGGGTGGGGACGTCGAGGGGGCCTGGAGCAGCACAGGTGTCCCAGTGGCCCCAGCCCCCAGCCTCACCCCCACCCAGCTCTTCTTGCTGGATACGGAAAATTCCCCACGCTGCCATGAAAGACGTCAGTGCCGGCTGCCGGCCCGGGGCTCCAGCAGCAGCAGCCACGGGCGGGAACTGCGGGAGGGAAGCCCCCAGCCTGGCGCACCCTCAGTCCCCAACCCCTTCCGGGCCCTCGGAGTTCTCCCCGCGGTCAGGAGCATTACGTAGTGAGACCACCGGGGCAGGGCCCCAGGTCCCTGTGCCCTTCAGCAGGAAAGCAGGAAGCGTCAGCTGGCCGTGTCCACGTTCGGGGACGCCCGTGTTCTCCCCTAAACCAAAAGTGCCACCGCGTGAAAGTCAGCTCCCCGTCACTGCTTCCCAGAGCCCAGTGGAAGTGACAGCCGCTCTCTGCAGGGTCCCCAGCCTGACACAGAACCTCCCAGGAGCTCAAAAGTGCTGCTGTCCCTGCCAGGGCCTCTCCCATTTGCCCAAACTGCCCTTTGACCCATGGTTCTAATCCTGGAGGGGAGCGCCCCCCATCAACATGTTGTGAGTGTGTGTCCCTCTGTTCTGAGAAGCCCCCGCCTCCCTGGAGATGCTTAGAAGCCGCGGGGAGAGGAGAGGCAGACTGGGTGCCTCGGCTGCCCACTGCCCCGCCCCCTGCCCCTGTGCCGCAGCGGCTCCTGCCCTGGTGCCCCGAGTCCCTTTCCCTCCCAGCGCTGCTGCCGCGGCGGCCAGATCCCTGCCCTGAGCACACGGGCGTTGGTTTCTAGGTCACCAGCAGCCACAGACCACACTGACAGCAACCACTGCTTTTCCCAGACCAAGGTGACTGGACAGGGTCACCACTTCTGTTTGGCACTTCCTGGAACACGGCAGCCTGACCGCAGAATCACAGAAGTCCAGATTCCCCGGTGACTCCAAAAAATTCTCAGCACTCGGGGGAATGTCCCAGAACTCCTTCCTTGTGCTACCTGCTGTCTGTTTCGGCAGGTTGGGGGTGCACAGGCTTGACCCCGTAACCCAGCACACCCCCACAAACATTCCTGATCCTTCCCTGCACTTCAGAGCCCATCTACACTGGCCGCCACTAGGCTGTGGTTCAGGCGAGAGCTGACAGCTGCCCACAGCTTGACAGGCATATAATGTTGTCTGCCTGTGACACTGGGCTAGCCTGGGCCCTGCCTCTGACATCGGGCTGGTCTGGGCCCTGTCTCTGACATCGGGCTAGTCTGGGCCCTGTCAGGGACATCGGGCTAGCCTGGGCCCTGCCTCTGACATCGGGCTAGTCTGGGCCCTGTCAGTGACATCGGGCTAGCTTGGGCCCTGCCTCTGACATCGGGCTAGCCTGGGCCCTATCTCTGACATCGGGCTAGCCTGGGCCCTGCCTCTGACATCGGGCTAGTCTGGGCCCTGTCAGGGACATCGAGCTAGCCTGGGCCCTACCTCTGACATCGGGCTAGCCTGGGCCCTGCCTCTGACATCGGGCTAGCCTGGGCCCTATCTCTGACATCGGGCTAGCCTGGGCCCTGCCTCTGACATCGGGCTAGTCTGGGCCCTGCCTCTGACATCGGGCTAGTCTGGGCCCTGTCAGTGACATCGGGCTAGTCTGGGCCCTACCTCTAACATCGGGCTAGTCTGGTCCCTGCCTCTGACATCGGGCTAGCCTGGGCCCTGCCTCTGACATCGGGCTAGCCTGGGCCCTGTCTCTGACATTCGGCTAGTCTGGGCCCTGTCAGGGACATCGAGCTAGCCTGGGCCCTACCTCTGACATCGGGCTAGTCTGGGCCCTGTCAGTGACATCGGGCTAGTCTGGGCCCTACCTCTAACATCGGGCTAGTCTGGGCCCTGCCTCTGACATCGGGCTAGTCTGGGCCCTGTCAGTGACATCGGGCTAGTCTGGGCCCTACCTCTAACATTGGGCTAGTCTGGGCCCTGTCAGGGACATCGAGCTAGCCTGGGCCCTACCTCTGACATCGGGCTAGCCTGGGCCCTGTCTCTGACATCGGGCTAGCCTGGGCCCTGCCTCTGACATCGGGCTAGCCTGGGCCCTGCCTCTGACATGGGCTAGCCTGGGCCCTGGGAGCGGGTTTTGGTTGGGAGAATCAGGAGCTGTGGTGGACTCAGGGAAGTTACTAGTGAGGCCACCAGCCGCAGATCACTGATGCCAATCGCAGAGCCGGGCAGGGGTTTCCAGATGTGAGAACACTCCTCCTGCAGTCTGCAGAGACGCACTCAGCCAGACCCGACAGGCTTGCTGCCTTGTCCCCATCACCTGCCTCAGAGATGTGGACGGGCAGCAGCTGCAACCCTTTCCCATCTTCCCTGATTTTGAAGGTTTTGTCTGGAGATGCCACGGCCCCCCCGAGACAAGAGGAGGCAGCATCCCCAGCCCAGGTCCTCAGCCCCGGAGCAGCCGGCAGACCCCACATCTGCACCCACCTCACGGCATGGACCGCCTGGCCAGAGAGAGGAGGGCCCTGCGGCCGGCGCCCAGGCACAGGGTCCTACAGAACCATCCCCAGAAGCCCCCGACCCGCACTCACTTTCCATTTCCAGCTCACTGACCACAGGTGGTGAGTGTCGGGCTTTTGTAAGTAAATGGCACATTTTGTCATGGGATGGAAAGGGCACCCCCCCCCCCCAGCACGCCCATTCCCACACTCCTCGGATGGTCCCTGGACTCGATCGGGGGCCCACTTGGGGGCGCGCAGGGTATGCGCACCCGAGATGAGCAGCAGGCAGGACGGGCCCCCTTGCCGCTGGTGGCTGAAGCCCCAGGGAACACGCGACA
Source organism: Ursus arctos (assembly GCF_023065955.2). Classification (NCBI taxonomy): domain Eukaryota; kingdom Metazoa; phylum Chordata; class Mammalia; order Carnivora; family Ursidae; genus Ursus; species Ursus arctos. The sequence goes on along the minus strand of NW_026623008.1, from coordinate 1,674,825 downwards.
CCCTCTGCTGTGGGGGTCACTCTGCGGGGACCTCGTGCCCCAGCCCCACTGCAGTGCTATCTCCTCTGAGCCCTTCGGGAGCGGGCCCAGCTGCGGAGCCCGGGTGGCTGTGGGCTGTGTCCTCTGGGTCTGCATGTCCTTGCCCGCATGGGGGCCGCCCGCCTCGCCATGGGGTCTAAGGGAGGACCCCGTGTGGGCCACACTCATCTGCCGGTGGCTCAGCCTGGTCTACTCACTGAAAGCAGCCGTCCCCACCTTTATCTCCTGTGCTTTTCCCGGTGGTTCTCACATCGCAGTTGTCCTATACTCGCCACTGTCTGTGGGCTACCCTGGAAGGAAGGCCCCCCAAGGTCAGGCCTCACCCTGTTCTCAGCTCAGATTCTGGGGCTCACTGGGCGGCGACACATGGTGACTTCTCCATAAACCGGTGCCCACTGAAAGCGGGTGGCCTGGCCCCAAGCTCCCACCGTGTGGTTCTACGGGGGGACGAGACTGTCCCCCCTTCTCCTGGGGCTGTGGGACGACAGGGCAGGAACCCTGCAGGACTCCAGGCTCAGTGCCTGCTCGGGGAGGGTCCACTGCGGCGAGGCCCGGGGACCCTCCTGGGGCTGCCCCTGTGGGGGGCTGTGTCCCCCACCCCCCCGGCGACGGCACCCGCTCCATGCTGCCGGATGGAACGTCAGGAGGGCTGGGACATCGCCCGGGGGTGGCAGGGGGACAAGCAGGGGGACGAATGGCCTTAGCCCTAACTACAGCTTCTTCACCAACAACCCCCACAGGGATCTGAGCTTTTCTGAGAAGTCTGACGTCTCCATCTCCGGCTCCAGGAAGATGAGCTTTGGGAGACAGAGAAGAAGCTGGCATTTTGCTTGTGTTCCTTCCCATGTGGGTCAGCTCTGGCAGTATCCCCAGTGACCTCTGCTTCCCACCGTCCTCCCCGGGTCTCGATTTCCCCGTGCACACAGCATAGGCATCGGAGAGCACGACTGTCCTGTGCCCCAGGGCTCCAGCTTCTCTGAATCCTCAGGAGGGCTTTGAAACCCTTTGCAACAGCCATTTCTCTCTGCTCCCCAAGCTTCCTCTTCTTCTTGGCGTCTGGGCTTTTGAAGAGAAGCCCCATCATGACCCCAAGTGCACGACTGCAATGCAGGCTTTGGGGGACAGCCGAGACCCTCTTGCACACGGCCAGACCCTGGTCTGCTCCTGGGCACCTGCGGAGAAGCAGGGGCTGCCTGGCACCAGGGCGGACAGCAGCCTGCCCAGAGAGCCCCACTTCCGGACTTCTCAGGAGCCAGGGAAGCTACCCTTCAGGTCCTTGAGGCTCACCACAGACACGTGCAGGACTCGGGAGCAGAAAGACAGGCACCCCAAACCCATGACCCTTGGGGTCCAGGTCTGAAGATTCTGCTGTCTCGCGGCCCCCGGGTCTGGCAAGAACGTGGCCACCGCGCCAGGAAACCGGAATCAGATGTCTCGCTTGCTCCCTGGGACACGTGGCTACAGAAAGATCCTTTCATCTGAAATCGGGGTGCCTTGGCCAGAGGTCAGAGCTGGGGAGCCACTGCGGTTCCAACGGGAGGCTTCCACAGGTGTCAGGGGGAGCAGGCCGGGTCCGGGGTCCTCCCTCCAAGCCAGGGGTCACCAAGGCCCCGCCCGGCACAGCCCGGGATGAGGGTCATGGGTGCGGGAAGCCCCCCCGGCAGGGATGCACACACGGCTGGACTCCAGAGGGAGACAGGTGCCTGGAGGGGGCAGCAGGGCTGGCCCAGCTTCTTCGGACAGAAACAGCTCCCAGGAAAGCAGGTGCCAACGGGGGTCAGGTCGGTGGCCATTGCAAAGGCTCAAAGGAGCCCCACGAAGTCCTGCTGAGTGGCCGGCACCGTCCTCTGCCCCCAGAACCGGGCGGGGGCACAGCGGCTCCTCCCAGGTGGGGCAGACAGCAGCCCCACCCTGCCTGGCACCCCCAGCAGTCTGGAGCCCCAAGGTCCCCTTCATGATAAACGACCTCTCTGGGCTGTTTCCTAGACTCTCCTCTAGGGCCCACAGGGGCCCTGCAGGGTGGAACTTCCAATCCCCGCTTGAGAACAGAGGACGAGAGTTAGGAGGGCCGCCGAGGGGTGGCGGAGCCGGAATTTGAGCCCGGGGCCAGCCGGTCCGAGGTCCGGGTCCTGACGGCCCGCTGCGCTCTGGAGCCCGTCCTCACGTCCCTGGATCCGGGCCTCACCGGGGGACGTTGCTATCTCACTGGCCCACACAGACCACGAATCCCGGGGCTGGGACGGAGCTCCTCAGGGGTCTGGGAGGGGGAGTGGGGCACCCCGCCCGCTAGAGGCCCTGACCCCATGAGTGGGTGAGTGGATGTGAATGAACGACATGGCTTCAGAGGAGACTGTCCTCCCATGGGTGGTGTGACAAAGAACACGTGCTGTGCTCGTGCTGTCACTGAACCGGAAGACCGGGGCTCGGGAACCATGTCCCGGCATCAGGCTGGGCTCGGAGGAGACGCAATAGAAGGGGAACTCGCAAGCACCAGACACACGGCCCCCTTAAGTTTTCTCTGCTTCAGGGGCTGCCGCGGGAAGCAGGCCCTCGGGGAGCACGCGCCCCGAGACAGCCGTGTTTGGCCCCGTGCCTGGTAGGGGCACTTCTGTCTCGATGAGTAAACTCTGTCCTATAAAAAAGCCGATTAAACAATGTGCGTTTTATGGCCCGGGGACGTTTTATTTTTCCTGTACAGGAACATGGTCAGGCTGCTGGGCTCACAGCCCTCCGTCCCCTCCTGCGGCCCGAGATGAGCTCACAGACCCCCTTGAGCTCCAAGTAGGTGAACAGGCTCCTCTCCGGCCGGCTCCGTGGGGAACGCAGGCCGAGGCAGAGGCGGCCGCGGTCACAGGGACCCAGGGCCGGGTGGAGGAGGTGCAGGGCCCCACATCTTTCAGAAGGCAATGCCCAGCAGAGCTCTGAGCTGGTCTAGCTGTGCGGGCAGGTGGGGTGTGAAGAGCTGGGGGCCACCCCACATCTTCTCCAGGCAGGGGCGATGCTGGCACAAGTACCCCACGCGTCACCCACGGCAGGGCCATGCCTACGGAATTCCCTCAGGCCACGGCATCACCCAGGGGAGGACGGATGGGGTGACAAGTGGCCGAGTGCCAGCCAGCCCTAGAAACACCTGTATCCTCCGAGCACACGTGGGGAGGGGGCCCCTCCAGAGTGGGAGTGGGTTCTGAACTGAAAATCGACCCCACACCGATAGGAGAAGGCAGAGACAACTGGGGGTGGGACTCGGGGGGGCAGCCACGGCCTCTAAATGAACCCCTTGTGGTGAGTGACGGCAGCCCAGCAAGCCGCCCGGCGATGTGGGAACAGGCATCAGGGCATCGCTGAGCACAGCCTCCATTTCCCGCGGGCGGCTGCCCTGTGTCCACTCCCACCCAGAACAGAAGGCACCCCAGGAAGGATGGGGCATGAGGGGTGGGAGTGAGGGGCCGGGTATGTTCTGGATATGCTCTGGCTCCACCCCAGCCAGGGGCCAGTTTAAAGTTCCCTCAAGCACATCAGAACACACACGGGGAAAAGGCCATTGGGGGGTTGTGGTTGGTTTCTGGATTGTTCTCAGTGATTCGGGCCCCCAGCTCCCTGATTTAACGCGGCCAGCACCCCGGAGCCCCCCTCCCTTTCTTCCACCAGGAGACTCTCGAGGCACAGAAGCCATAGGCGCACCTCATGCGGAGAGCGGCCGCCAAGGTCCCAGGGCCCAGCCGTGCCACTGAGATTACAGCAAAGAGACGATCCCGTTGGAAGTTTAGGGCTCATAAATCCCGACCACACTGCCGGCCGGCTTTGGAAGGTGAGAGAAACAACATTACAAAGCGAAATGAGGAGAGCAAGAATGTAGCATGAAGGCCAAGGAGCAGGGGGGCCGGGGCGGGGGCGGGGAACACAGCTCGCTGGGAAATTCAGTCCAATCTTTGCTCAACCACAAGCAGGAGGCCGGACCCCGGTGCCACCAACAGAAACGCGTCTCCCTCCCTGGAAAATTGATTTGTCAACAACCAGAGACTCGTCCAAAGGCATCTCAAGGTTGTTTTGTTTTTTTTTTTTAAAGGAAAGACAAAAACCATCCATAGTGGCACGCACACTCCAGAAACGGTTTTGGAGAACAGGGGTCCTGCAACTTGGACGGTTGCTGGGATGGCCCCTATGGGCTGACAGTCTGGAAATGTGGGATTTGCAACATCCGAGGGAACGGCGCACAGTGGGCATTCTTGGCGAAGAATTCATTTGAAAAAAATAATCAAAGTTGGTTTAAATCTCTGATGAGCTAAAAACTCCCTCCCACAAACCCAAGAAATGTGAATTTCCTCATTTGGGGTTGAGTTGCCTGCCAAGCACAAGGAAGGGCCCTTGACCTGACCCCGATGTGGACAGTGGTTCCCTGGCGGGGCCCCAGGCCGGGGGTGGCAGGCTGGCCAAGCCAGTGCAACCCAGGGGCGCTCCCGGCTCCGGGGCGAGGTGGGTGCCCCAAGGAGCTACAGCACAAGGGGCCCCTTCTGCTCCAGACTAGACGTGCAGGCGGGAAGCCCCTTCCCCTCCAGCCAGCCGCCGGCCCCTGCTGCCCGGCTCTCGAAGGTGGGGCGTGTGAGGTCCCCTTTCAGGAGCAAGCCTCGCCTCACCCTTCACCTCCAAGGGACCCGGCGCTCCCAGGGGAGGCTCAGGCGGGTAGAGTCTCGGGTGGCCGTGGCCATGGGGTGTCCCACAGCCACTACAGACACGAGGCCTTGGGCTGAGAGCGACAGTCACTTGGACTTCAGTGTCTGGCCTTCCTTTTTTTTTTTTTAAACTTTCATCGGAGGTGAATGATACTATGTCAATTGCCAAATTCCATCACTTCATTGCTTCACTGCTGGAGATTTCACGGTGGGGGGAGGTTCTCGTTTTTCACAGAAAACTCCAGGCACGGGCTCATTTCTGCAGATCTTTTGCCTAATTAACAGCCTACCCCATAAAAATAAATAAATAAATAGGGCAAGCATGGACCGATGAAGCCAGGAGCCCTTCCTCAGCTCGGAAAGGCAGCCTCCGCAACGGAAGGAGAGTGGTCACGGTCGGGGGGCCCCAGAGAGGAGGGTCTGCTCTGCCCAGGCCCCGGGTGGCACTGCCATGGCTCGGCGAGATAAGCCCCCGGGGCTCTGTCTTGGCTCTCCTGCTCCCAGACAGGACCGGTGTCCGGACGGACGTGCACCCCGGGCGGGGAGGTCGGGCAGGGAGCCGGCAGGAGGAAGGCCAGGCCAGGCTCCAGCTCGAGGCGTCTCTGTGCTGAAGGTGTGCAGGGCAGGGGGCGTGGGGCGTTGTCTCATCAGAGCGGGCCTCGGCCTGGCCACAGAGAGCCAGAGCCCTCCATGCTGGACAGCAAGTACAGCACGCTCTGAGCCAGGCGGTCAGAACCCGTGACCCCAGAGTCCAGGCCGCCTGGCCTGGTGGGGAGAACCTGCACGTGGACCTTGCCAGGCAAACGCCCTACAGTTTATAAAGACTTCTTCATGCACCTGTGTGCCCCGAGCATGCCTCAGTTTCTCTGTCTATCCTTCTCCCTGAAAGGAAGGGATCTGAGGTGCAGAAATAGAAAGGGACCCAGTGGGAGGTGACTGTCCAGCTGCCCAGGCCGCCGCAGCCTTCAGGGGTGCCCCTGAACACACAGGAAGGTGCCAGGCCCATGCGGGCCAGCAGGTTTGTGGTCAGCTGCAGACAGCCTCAGAGCCCCAGAGAAGCTGCCCCATCAGTCACCCACGTGTACGGAGTGCCAGCTCTCGGGACTGGACACGCTTCTGGGCCTCGAGAAGCTCTCGGCAGGCAAGGCCCACCTGGAGCCCCTGAAGGCCTGGGGGGAAATCCTGACCAGGGGCCTCCCGCCCACCCTATGAACCGGGAAGTTCACCCCAGGCACCCAGGGACGACCAGCCACGGTTCCTTTCCGTGCCAGTCGGCATGGGAGCAGGATGCTGATTTCCAAGAGGGACCAGCAAGCCCGTTCTGGATTCAATCACAAGCCTACGAGGTGTGGATCACCTGTTTCTCAAATGGGAACACGTTGCTTAGAGCGCTGAGAGCAGCCAGTCATATAGCTTGCACGCGGCGGGTGTGGGATTCCACAGGGAATCCACATCTCTGAGCATGAAGCCTGTCCCGCTGACCACTACCAGTCAGACTGCGAGCACAGATGTCACCCCTGCCTGGACGGAGCATCAGGACGCATCCACTTCCCTGGGGGGAATGTCTGGCTCTTGCCCTGGGGCAGCGCCTCCTTCCTCCCCCATCCCAGAGCAATGTGGATCCATGTCCAGTGAGTTGAGCTTGACCCAGACTCAGCTGGGTACCAAGAAGAAGCTTTGTCCTTGGGATGCACGATGATTCCGACCCCACAAGGCAGACACCCTGTCACCGTGGCTCTTGAAGACCCTCAGGCCCCCTGCAGCACCGCGCCGAGACTGCAGGTGGCCCAGTGCTGTCCACGTCTCTTCAAGGCCTCGATGCCACCCACACGTGCGTGTTCTACTGGGACCTCGAGAGGGTCAGGGGTGGGGTCCTGGGAACCAGCCCCTAGAGCACTTAGGTGTGCCTGCATCCATTGGCAAAGACAGGAATGAACTGGGACTGAGGGCACAGGAAAAGGGGCCTGGATGCTCCGTGGAGACAAACCCCAAGCGCCCCAAAGCCCGGCCAGCAACTGCAGCGGGGGCACCCCTGCGCTTTCCACCTGCAGCTCACAGACGGGCACCCCGGGGCCGCCAGCCTCCCTGCCTGACCTCCCCGCAGCCGCTGGAACCCACCAGGACACCCCCGGAACAGCCCGGTCTGCTCAGTGTCTCCAGACTCCGTGTTTTCAAAGCGGACAGGAGCCCTGGGTATCTGCACGGGCAGACGCAGCCTGGACTCAAATTCTCCAGGGCGAGGGCAGAGCGGACGGTGCCTCCCTGGCTCAAATGTCCTGGGCCAGCGGCCTCCACTCCGGGCCTGCACCTCAAATTTCGGCGACGGAGCGGCCGCAGAAAGCATCCCTCTTTATCGGTGGCCTGCGTGAGCTCTATATCACCATGGCCTCTCACCCCCAGCATTCCACGCCTCCCAGGGGGGCAGATAATCCCACAAAGGGCCTCATGCCAGAGTCCCCTTGCTTTCTCCAGTGCTGAGAGCTTTGACTCTGTCAGCACTGGTTCGCGGGAATCTCCTTACTGGGCCCCAGGGTTCAGATCAAATGTCCCTTTGAAAGGGCCAGAGGGGACGCTGTGCCCCTTCTCCTGCGTCTGCGTGACACTAGATCCAGCCCGTCCCGTGGTGCTTTTGGAGGCCACCCCCTGCCCCACCTAGAGGGACGGGCCCCCGACACCCCAGGGCCCTCAAGGGCCACTGTCCCCGACGAGGGAGGAGGGAAAGGCCTGTCCCCTGGCCCAGCAGGTGCCAAGACCCTTTCTCCTCCAGGTGCCCACGGGCTAGAGCTTGGACTCGGCTGTCCCAGCCTCCCTCTCCTCTTGTTTTGGGGCCAGGAAACCCAGCGACAGCTCCCTGGAGAAGGATCCCTTCACCCACCAAAAATGTGCTCTGCTCTGATGTCTACATACGAATCTGCTGAATTGCCTGAGACTAGCCCAGAGTCGGGTTCATGTAGCCACGTGTGTGTATGTGTACACACAGCAGTCTTCACGTGTGTGCACGCATGTCCACGCATGTGTTACACATATACGCACGGCATTGAGTAAGTTGTCTCAGTGTGTGCCTGTGCGTGGGTCTGTTTGTGTGCACGTGTGAGCATGCCTACATACACATATGTGTGCCCATGTAAGCATGCCTACATACACATATTGTGCACGTATGAGCATGCCTACACATATGCACGTGTGCAAGCGTGAGCATGCCTACGTGTGCATACATGTGATCACGTGTGAACATGCTTACACATATGTGTGCACGCGTGAGCATGCCTACACACATACATGTGCACACGTGAACATGCCTACATGTGCATACACATGAGCACTGTGAGCACGCCTACACACATACATGTGCACACGTGAGCATGCCTACACATACCTGTGCACGTGTGAGCATGCCTGCACACATATACATGTGCACACATGAGCATGCCTACACACATACGTGTGCACACATGAGCATGCCTACATGTGCATAATGTGTGCACGTGTGCGCGTGTGCACTGTTGGGGGTGCGTTCCTACGGACGCGTGTGCACGTATGTGCATGGCAGTGCCTACACGAACCGATTACAGGAAAGCCCCACTGTCCCACGGACCCTGAGCAAGTCCTAAACTCGACCCTCTGCGTGTGCACACTCACTCCCAGAAGTCAGAACGTCAGCCAGACAACGGCAGAGGGAGGAGAAACAGCTTCCCCTCTTCTAGGTTTGGCACCTGCTGCTCAGTACCCCCAAATCCTCTGACACAAAGCTAAACAAAAGACCCCAGAAGACAGAATTCAGACTCTAACCTCCGCTCTGGCTGGTGCTGTGTCCTGGGTCCCACAGGGCGGCTCACCACGGTCCCCGGCTCTTCTTCTCCTGGAAGCTTGGAGGACAGAGTCCCCAAATCCAGTGAAGACACTGACAGCACAGCGGCCCGAGGCCCCCTGACAATCTCCAACCATCCCCACAACAGTGGGCCCAGCGCCTCCAGCCAGGACCGTGCGGGCCTGCAGGGCCGCCTGACCCGTATGTCTCTGCTTCATTCACTTCCCATCATCACATCATTTCAGACGAGCTTCTCAATCTGCAGGCCTCCCCCAGAGCCCCCCTGGCGAGACCCCTCTGCCCCACACACGCCCACACAGACCTGCCAGGTGCAAGAAAGTTCCAGAAACCCAAAACAGCTGCTGACAAAGATAGCCTGGACCCTGCAGACATCATAGCAATAATACCACATTCACGTGCCTTTGGCCTTTCGCCCCACGTCCCACCCGAGCCGGTCATAGCTGTCGGGCAAGGGGCCACCGGGAGCATCCTGCCCTGGAGAGGAGAAAAGGGGTGTGAGGCTGGCCCCCATCGGACACATGGATGGAGTTGCATCCTTCCAACCAGGCCGGCCCTTTTCGGGCTGAGAAGGGACAGACGCAGAGCTGGCCATCCACGTCTGCCTCGCCTGATCTAGACAAACACCCCCAGTATGGCAAGGCAGGCCCAAGGTGTCGGGGAAGGAGGGCAAGGGGCACTGGCTGCTGGTCCCTGCTCTGTCCTGACCCAGCAGAGATGGCATAGGTCGGGGAGCCCAGGAGTTGACCTGCAGGGACAAAGGCACCATGATTGTGACCATTGTGTGTCCCCCGGTCCAGCCCTGGTAAGGACGAACAATGCTGCCTTGGGGTCCCCACCTCTGCTTCTCTAAAGCTAAACTCTCCCTCGGCCAGGGCTTCCTTGCGCAGACGGTCCTTGGAGCCTAGCAGGTTGGGGTCCGGTCACCTTTGGGGTTTCTGCTTATCAGCAGCTGTCCGTCTCTCTCAGCCTGAGCCAAGGGTGACTGCAGATGGAGGGTCAGGCTGACCGAGAGCTGCTCTTGCGGGACCTCAGGGGGGCCTGCTCACTCCTGAAGACTGCAAAGGGCGGGGGGGTCTCCCCTGGGGCACCCCCTGAGACCATCCTGACCACCTTCCCTTTGCTGGGGGCACAGCCCCACCCCCCGGGGACAGCAGCACTCGGCCAGCAGGTGGCCCATGAAGCCCCTCGGCTTCGTCCAAGGTCAATGAAGACGATGGAGCCGCTTCTCCCGTTAGGAATTCGGGAAGTGAAGACCAAGGGCCGACTCTGAGGCCTGGGGCTGGTGGCCCTCTGACTGAAGAACCTCGAGAACAAGCAGGCCCGGCCTCCCACCTGAGGGGTGCAGGGGTGATGCTCATGGGGTGGTCCCCATCCATCGCCCCCGCCCTGGCTGCTGGCCCAATCTGAGGACCTCTGCCTCTGGACCGGGCAGGGAGGGGATGGCTCGGCTTGGCTTGGCTTTTACAGACCAGTGAGTGTCAGGGGCTTGGAGGGGAGACGTCATCGTGGCCCCCAGGTGGCCCTCCCAGGCACCCTGTGGCCAGACTGTGCCCCTTTGCCGGTGACCACCGCCCAGTGACGGTCGAGCCTGCTTCCCCAGGAGGTTCGGCTCTGGCGCGGAGGTCCCGATGTCCTGCAGAGCCCACTGCCGGCCTCCCAGAGCCGCCTGCGGCCCACTACCCGCCCCCCTCCCAGCCACAGGCCCCGCACAGGAGGCCAAGGATTATTCTATGGCCGGTGAATAAAGAATCGTGGTTCTTTGTCAGAAAAGGCACAGCCGCATTCCTCCCTGCCCCGGCCCTCTCCCGCACGGTGCCAAGCGGAGTCTGGGGGTCAAGGAGGGGCCCCCAGGGGCAGACAGGACCCTGCCACAGAGCTGGCCTTCTCCCCCTCATGGCCATGGCCCCTCCCCTCCAACGAGGGTAGTCTGTCAGCCTCGGGAGGCAACCTAAAACCCCGGCTAGGGAGCACTTGGGTTACAGCAAAGAAGGACCCCTGTGCGGGCTGCCAGCTGTGGGGGCCGGGGGGCGGCCGGGACGGGCCTTGGACCAAGTCCGCTGCCGTAATTAGCAGATGAAATTCAACAACAAACAGCTTGAGCGGCTTTATCTAACCTGCGTAGGTAAGATTAACACCTTCGATGGAGAGAAAGTTAAGACTCCGGGGCCTCTGCTCTGCAGTTCTGACTCGCAGCCGAGAAACGAGAGCCCCTCTTGGGCCGGCGCTCTGCCCCCGGGGTTCCGAGGACTTGCTTCCAGCGGCCTGTGTAGTCCTTTTGTTCGGCAGTGAACGTGCAGCCGCCAAACCGCACCGTTGCCCGTCACGCGCACACGCACCGGCCCCCGACCGCGGCTGGGAGCTCCCCGAGTCGGGACGGGGGCCCCCATGGCACCGGCTCGCTCTCAGAGACGCCAGGTCTCCACGGGCTCGGTGGAGACCCGCAAAGTCTCCCCTCGTCCCCGATTGACTTGTTGCTGCTCAGATTCCATTGGGCCGGAAGAAGACGTCAAATGCGCTCCTCCGAACAGAAATCCGCGACAAGTCCTCCTGGGGGGAAAGAGAGCCGGCCGTGCCGAGGCTCAGGGCCCGTGCCCGCGCCCCGCGTGTGAAAGCACGGACCGGGGCAGGCCCCGCGTGTGAAAGCACAGACTGGGGCAGAGTCGCAGACGAACTTCGGGAGGTCTGCGGACAGCACCCAGCACAGCTCGGTGGCCTCAGCTCTAGAGGAACGTCAAATCACTTCCAGGGAAAAATCGATCTCTCTCTGACAGCTTTTCCTCCTGCTAACGTGATAAATAAATAATTAGCCATGTTGCCGGGCTGTTCCATTAAAGTAAAGGAGGGCTGGATGGGCCGAGATGGAGAACCCGGTCGGGAAGACAGAGTCCGGCTGGAGCCCCCACGTCTTACAGCACCATTTGTATTCTGTCAGTCACTGGCTCTACGCTCAGCCCGAGCTGGGAACTGAATACCCTATTCAGAGAGGTACTCACAGGCGTGTTATTGCAATTTAATATTTTCGCACACAGACACATCATTATCTTGGAACCTGACACTGCGGCATAATTCTGTCATTTTTCAAGAGGCCCTAATTTTTCTCAATGTGAGCGCTAGGGCCCAGGATTATCCAAACAGCTCCCTCTCCCCTTTGTTTCTTCCGGGGGGTTATAAACGTGCAGGGAAGTGCGTGCAGATTGCCTGCTCTCCACCTTTGAACTTCTCTGTTGCCTTCTCCCACAACAGCCAGCTGCAGACGGCTCTGGGCCCCGTGGCCCCGCGGCCACGGTTCCAGACACCGCGAAGAAGCAAGCAGTGTGGGGGGCTCCGTGCAAAGCACAAGTGGGCCAGGACGGGACAGCAAAAAGCAGAGCCTGAGGGTAAGTCTCACGCAGACATCGGCCCCACGCTCGCATGCAGGTGCACAGCTGCACATGCGTGGACGGGTCTGCACACCCTGAGACCATCCCCGCACAGAGGCAGGATGAAGGGGCTGTGCCAGGGGCCGTGTCTGCCTTGAGCCGCAGCGGCTCCGGCCCACAGAAACGCCCCCCCCCCCCCCCCCCCCCGGTTTTCAGGCGGCTCAAGAATGCACTGGCTTTCCCAGGAATAAGAGCTGGGAGAAGTTTGCAAGGGAGGCCAGCTCCCCCCGGGAAGCAGCTTGGAATGAGCAGGTGGCAGCCTAGAGGACGCTGGCCCAGCCTGGTGGACACGCCGCGCCCCGTGCCGGGTGCCACGGCCTAGAGCGGCTCCGTACAAGCTGACCTTACACACGTTCTTACAAGCTCCCCTCCGAGAGGGACCCGGGGCCTTTCAGCAGCATTGTGCCCTCCCCCCACCAAAGCCCCAGAAGTAGGGCCCAGGACCCCTCGAGATTTGACCCTGATGACCCCCTCATGCTCGGGGTGGGCCAGCAGGGGTGACCAACAGCCACTGCTGAAGGGGGGCCTGAAACAGTCGTCGGGTCTGCACAAGCCCAAGATGCGGATTCCCAACCCAGTAAAGACCTGAGCACGTCGCTTCCCGGCACTGAGCGAGGAGCAGGGCTGCCCGGCAAAAACAGGCATGCTGGGAAGTGGCCCGAGTCTGGACCTTCGCCTGACCTGCCGGAGGAGCGTCATCAGACGGCCCTGCGTGCCGGGGGGGCAGAGGCTCTGCAGCAGGAGGGAGGAGGCGCGGGGGGCACACGAGGGTCGACACCCCGCACTTGCCCGGGGCCAGCCGGGCTCTCCCGTGGCCACCGTTTGGGCTCCTCCGGTGAGCATAATTTCCGGTCTTTGTTTAAGTGTTTTATGGACCGATGTGGCCCGGCCTCTCTGAAGAGGCTGTTACAGCCCATTGAGCAGATACAAATGTCTGAGCGCTTTTAAATGCAGGCCCCTTTCCCTCGGAGACGCAACCAGAAGGAGCGATGGGAGTCTATTATGTAAATCCATATTCCAGCGTAATATTGACTGCTAGCTTCTGAATATAGACACGGGGATTAAACTGTGTCACAGGAAAGAGCTCCCAGCCACAGCGAGTCCCCATTCATCACGCGTCGACCCGGGCGTTTTATCCCCGTGCCGAAGTGTCGGAGATGCCCAGCCTGCCCTAGGTGCCAGAGACGCGCACACGCCTCAAGGGAGCCACTGAATGCAAAACACAGACCCACCGAAGCAGACAAACGGGCAAAGCTCCTCTCCAAGCATCCCTCCCTCTCGCCCCCACTTCTGGCCTGTCTACTTTGAAATAGACCCGCTCGCTGGCGGTCCAGCCACCCCCCCAGCACTGACGCAAGGCCAGAGATGCCCAAGAGGGGGTTGCCCCCCAGAAGCGGTGGGGACAGCCCGTTGGTCTGATCTGGCTTTCTCCTCAAACGGCTTGGACACGGAAGTTCAGACCGCAGGGCAAGGACCTGTGGCCCCCAGACTCGTCACGCTGCCCCGAGTGTGATGACGTGACCACGCCCATCTCTGGGGGGCCGGCCCACAGCTGGGCAGCCGTGGGGGGCCCTCAGGCATGTCTCAGAGCCCTGCACACAGTAGGCCCAAGGACAGCATGCTCCGCTCCAGGGCCAGGAAGGAACGGACAGATGGCTCGGAGCCCCCAAAACAAACAGAAGACCCTGACCCCTCCAGGAGCTGGGGAGCCTCTGAGGAGAGAAGAGCTGGCAGATGCCAAGAGCCGAAGGATGGAGAAGGGACGGGGAGGCAGCGGGAGGGAGCGACTGGCCTCGGTGCTGGCTAGCATCTGGCTGCAGGTCAGAGGGGCCGAATCAGACCCAGGCACCTGCGCTGCTCGGTCTGAAAATAAAGCCACGAGCTAAGGACCCGTGTGTGTGTTTTACTCCACGACTACGCCGTGCACAGCGAGAGCCCGCAGAGCCCTTTGCGGGAGCAGGCAGACCGGCTGAGCCGGAGGGCTTCACGGAGGCCGGGGCGCACAGAGCAGCAGCGCGTGGGGGGGCCGCACCCTCGGGCGGGCGGGCACATACCTGCAGGCCTGCACGCTCTCCCTATGCACCCCCCGACCCCAGGTGAGTCCAGGGAGGCTCTGGAGGCTGAGGCCAGCATAGCATTTCCCCAAGCAGACCAAGGGGGTAAACCCCAAACTCACTGCCTGCCTGAAGGGAGTGGGAATTCTGCCTCTCCCCCACCCGGCCCCAGAACCCCACCAGACATCATGCTGCACCCTTCCAGAACCTTCCACGCAGCATGCCTGCTGGACGCTGGGGGGGGGCGAGTAAAATCAGATGCACGTGGGTATTTGGGGTGGTGGTGGGAGGGCGAGCACTCAGGGAAAAGGCAGTAAGAGGAGCCGATCTGGTGGCAGCAGGTGGGATGTGGGATCCAGGAGTGGGGCACACGCAGTAGGAAGCCAGAGTGAAGGGGGTGCTGGGGCTCTGGGCCCAGGGACAGGCCTGTCCCACAGGAGGCCTTGAGAGCAGCACCCAGGGCTGGGGCTTGCTCTCTGCACGAAGCGTTCGGCTTTGTTTTTCCCTCTAAAGTAGGAAAGTAGACAAAGCCAGTTATGTCTCGACTCGGCAGCACGTTGAATGGAAAGCAAACCACAGTCTTGAGGGCCTACCCTGGACATATGGAGTCAGGGCTGTGGGGAGACCCAGCGCCACCGGCCACACTCCTGAGGAGCAGGCAGGGCCTTCAGACCTAAGGACGCGGTGACCGTGACTGTGTCCCCCTCGATGCCCCACCATCACCCGGATTGGAATCCACTGGAGAATATAAACCTGTTGCAGGAGGAGATCAAATCTGTGTAAACCCATCCGGGTGAGTCGGGAGGCCGAGGGGCAGGGCTAGGGGTTAGCCCTTAGTACGGCCAGAAGTGCCCAGGTGCGTCTCCCGGAGGTCCCTAAGAATCCACCGGGGGACCTGGGAAGCCCTCATGTCTGCAGCAGTCTGGTCCCCACCTCAAACCAAGCTGACTGGGGCCTCTTCCTCCTCTTAAGCCCCACGGTGCTACCTGGGTGGGAGGGAACAAACACTCTGGAAGAAGCCCAGGGCCAGGCTGAGCCCAAGCGTCTCTGCCCGTTGGCAGCCATACGCCTTCCCTGTCCACCTCCACGCTGGGAAGAGCCAGCACCCACCCGGCAGGGGCCTCAGGTCACCTCGAAGTGCACAGGAGGGCCAGGAGCCATCCGAGGAGCCCTGGGGTTCTCCCAGCACCCCGCTCCCAGATCCACATGGCCACGGGAGGGAGGGAGGAGAGAGCACCTGCCATCACCTGCCTCGCAGGCAGAGTCCCTGGCTCGGGCTGGGCCAGACTCCTGGGAGAGCGCTGCTCCCTCACGCCCCTCCCCTCTGCACCTTGAGGGGTGCGGACTGAAGGCACCCGGAAGCGTGCTGTCACGAAAAGCAGCGTGAGTCCCGGGAATTTGCAGAGAACCCTCAGGTCGGGTTCAGAAACAAGTGTATGCGGGGGGGGGGGGGGGGGTTACCGGCTCTCTCCCTTCCTGAGCACGGGTTGGGGGGGGCAAGCAGAGCAAACGCTGTGCCTCACTTTCCCAAGTTTGAGTGGGGAACTCGGGCCCTGGGATGCTTTCCTCCCAGGCCAGTGAAGCCCTAAAACCCGTCTGCTTCTGGATTCCTCCGCCCACCACGGGTAGGGGGGTGCTGGGGGGGAAGGCTCTGCGGCATCAGCCTCTGGTCTCCCCTCCGGCCCCAGGCCTCTTTCAGATGAGTCTGGTGCTACACCACGTAGTTCACCTGGAGACCAAGACGGGGCCAGACCGGAATAAAAAGGTGCTTCATGTTATGGCGTTTGCTTAAGGACAGGGTCCCCTGGCTCCACCCTGGAAGACGCGTATTGGGGTTGGAAATGGCTCAGACATCAGTATGTAAAATGGGCACGGGAAACGCAGAGCCCAATTCAGAGGAGGTAAAATATTCACCAGGACCCAGCCATGTTTTAAAATGATTATAAATTATTTTAACAGTGCATTTGCAAAGGGTTATAAAAACAGCCATAATATATTTTTTTCCTTAGATTCTAGAATTACCAGTGTGACAGCTAATGCAATAATGATTTGTTTCAAATGCCAGTGTTTAAGCTGTATAAAGCTGATTTTATACATTTTTCCAGTAGGCCGCATTGTAGTTAATGAAATTAAACACACCAATCGCATTTGTCCCCAGGGGACGAGGAACTGAACACACCACTGGTTTATTTTTTTATTAAAATAAATTGCAGCCAGCAAGATGGACTAATTGCATACAGAATTGAAAAAGAAACATTCCATTGATATAATTAAGCCAATTTTCATGGACAGAAATAGTTATAGTGGATATAAAATAAGCAAAGCCTTCACCAGAATCTGACTTCCCTCCTTTTTTGCACAGAATGTTAACTATTAAACAAATATGTATCTCGGAGCCGAGGCACCGCTCTCTGTGAGCTCCAGGGCATTGTTCCTGAGTCTCGGGAGAGGCCGGCCAGGCGGGCCAGCCAAGGATTTGATGGCAGAAACCCCAAGAGAGAGAGTGGTAGGGCAGGAAGAGGCCCTCCCCATCGCCCTGGGGCCCACAAGGGCTCAGGAGCACTGGCCAGCCTGGAGGGAGTACCGCAGCCCTGGCGGGAGCCAGCAAGGTGCCCAGGATTAAGGAACAGCGGCAGATTCAGGGCGGGACCGGCAACTACAGCGGCGGTCTCCTTCCGCCCGGTGGCTCAGGTCCACACGGCAGCCGCCCCACCTCTCCCTGATTGCCTGGGGGGAGGGGCGGTGATTATTTCCCTTCAGATTTGGGGTTGCTGTGGGAGGGTAAGCAGGCAAGGCCATACATCTCCTGCCTTTGGTCAGGCAAAAGGCAGTACATGGGGGGGGGTGCAGGCGAGGCTGACCCTGGTCCACACTTGAGCCATTCTGCACCTGCCCTTGGCAGAGGACACCCAGAGCCAAGGGCTGGGGCTGGAAATGCCCGGGGCAAAGCGTGCTGCCCCGCCTGGGGAGGGAGAGCAGCAGGAGAGCCCAGACCCCAGCAAAGAACACCCAGTCTGGGGGAGGCTGAGGACACAGTTCGCTGGTTGCATTCACAAGCTGTAGGGACACTGATGTCTTACTTGCTATTGAAAACCAGACCTGTTTCAAGCTAAGCACTGTCCTTGGGAAAATGCTTAAACCTTGACATATAAAAAAAGAAAATCCTATGGAATTAACTACAGCGTGCAGTGCCCTAAGGAAGGGGGCAGGGGAGGGTATGCGAAATAAAAAAGCCGGGAGCACTACTTAAGTGGCATTCAGTTTCATCCCTAACTTGCTGTGTGACCTCGAATGGGCGACTTGACCTCTCTGTGTTTGCGATTTTTTTTTACCCCTAAAAGTGGTGCCCACGAGGCCAAATTCCCTCTTCAAGGTCAATGAAGGGGAGTGGAGTCATTCTCAGTAAGTGGACCAAGTGTGTCTTTACAGGATCCTGGACCCCCCCCTCCTGTCTCCGGGAGGCTTGGGCAGTGACAGGGACAGGGGCAGCAGATAGGGCAGCAGCCCGTTCAGGCCCCTCGGAAGGCAGGTGCGCGGGGTAAATGCACAGAACCAATGCGCCACCTTGGGCAAAGCTGGGCCCTTGGAGGCATCCCAGGAAGAATGCAGGGTTGATCCTGCAAAGCCTGACCTCTACCTTGCGCTTCGGTTTCCATCCCCATCTTCCCCCCTCCCCACACCACCCTGACTTCGACCCAGGCTCCCGGAGCATTCTCTTGACTCTCTGTGCCCAGATCTGCTAAGCAACTGTGATGGGGACACGGGCCTGCCGCCCGCAGAGTCTGGGTCAGGGTCAAGAGTCGGGAGTTGGGAGCACGGAGCCCGCCCTTCTCCGTCCAGGAAACCAAGAGGCGGAGACCCTTGGGGCCCATTACGGCCCTGGAGGAGGAGGGGGGCGCTGCTCCCGCTGGCTGGGGTGGGGTGAAGGGCTCCGGGCCATAGGCACCACCTCGAACCGGCTGGGCTCCGTAGAGGGCAGGCAGCGCCTTTTGCGCCCGCGGTAGTTACTGGGACTTTGTACACGGAGAACAAGGGGCTGCAGCGATGTTGGCTCAGCCCGGGGTCCCCAGGCCCCCGGGCCGAGCCAGCCCGCACGGTCTGCAGCCCTGGGCAAGGGGCATCCGCGCGACCACCGCTGTGCCGCGCAGCAAGGCCCGGCTCCTCTGTCCCTTCGCCAAGTTTCCTTCCCGCAGGGGACAGTGCTCGGGGTGTCCCTTGTCCGCCTGCACCCGATACTCAAGCCGTAGCGTCCAAGACTTGTTACACGGGTTTGATTCAAAACCTGATAAATTGTCTTTAATGCTATTTGAAATTTTTAAACGAAATTATTCAAAAGATTTTTAATCCTGGATAATTTTTGTTGAAACTCTAATTATACATCACCTTAATTACCAGCCCCAGCCCCCCAAGGATCCCTAATTGCCTCCTAATTGAATAAAACAGGGGGCTAATCGAGCCTACAGCGGCCCGCGAGCTGGCGGCCTCCCCCTAGGGGCCCAGTGGGGGGAGCCTCCGGCTGGCCCCACCGCCAACACCCGGCCGCCCAACAGAAACGGCGGGTCCAGGTCCCTTGCCCCGTGCTGTGCCCAGAAGGGGAACTCAAGGGTCTAGGGAGCCACGGGGGCAGGGAGGGTCGGGCGGCCCAGCGCGCACCTGCTCCGTGCCAGCAGCCAACAGGAGGTGCAGGGTGGCCTGGTCGGTGTCCCGTGGTAGAGACCTTAGGGCACAACCAATGCCCTTCCCCTGGGAGCCCGCTCGGAGGTCAGCCCACCGACAGGACTTCGCATCCACCCCCGCCCACAGGCCTGGGCGCCCAGGCACACCCGCGGGGCCAATGGCGAAGCCAGAGCCCCGCAGGCACTCAGCGCACTGCCGCGGGGCACCTGGCCTTGGCCGCCAGCCCTGCACCCCGCCCCTCACCGCGGCCTCAGCGTTTTCGCCCGAAGCGGGGTGAGACGGTCGACTCCTGCCGGACATTTCCTGGCACTGCTGCCCTCCCAGGCGTCCAGACCAGAGGCTGCCGTCCTGGCTTGGGGGGAGAGAACTGGTGGAAGGGGCAGACGTCCCCTGGCGGGCGGGAGAAGGGCAGGGCCCCGCGAAGCGGAGCCGGGCTGGTTTCGGCTGGGGAGAAGGAACCGCCTAGGAGCGCAGCCTGCAGCGGGACTCCCTGCACCCTGTCACACACACACCTTCCTCGCACACATCACGCCTGAGGGCACCTACCAGACACACGAGTCCTCCCTGGAGCAGAGGTAGCAGCCCCCCACCTCCACCCCAGGCGCGAGGCGGCAGCTGTCCCGAGGACACTCTCCCCAGGCCTGGAATATGTCTTGTCTAGTTGTCGACCACGTCCATGGTGATCAGGTCTGGGGGGGCTGGAATGGGGGCCGGGGCTGGACGCTGTCTCTGGGAGCACATCCTCCCCTGCACAGGGCCCCCCAGCTGTGTGATGAGGAGGCCAGGAGGGCGTGTTGGCTGTGTTGACCCCCCCACCTGCCCACCTGGCTCACAACAGTGGCAGAGACACAGAGCTTTTGTTAGGCATTTTGTTTTGAAATGCGGCGCAGGGACAGCCCCGTTCCCCACAGGCCCTGCAGTGCCCTGGCCAGTGTGAGGGGACCCAGGACCTACCTGTCTTCCCTCTGCCCCCAGCTGCCTAGGCTCACGCTGACGAGGTGCTGAGCACCGCAGCGGCCTCTGCCTTCGGAAAGCTGGACTCGGAGCCCCCGGCGTGGGCCAGAGGCGCTGCCAGCTCAGTCAGCATGCAGGCCCAGCCCGGGAGACCCCCGGGAGTGGGGTCCTAGGAAACACAAACGAAATCACCGCCCCAGAGGCGCCCTCTGGGGCAGCCCTCAAGTTCGGACTCCGGGGGTGACACTCACTGACCAGGCTGCCCTTCTGGCCCAACACACAGCTTCATGCACAGCCCAGCCCAGCCCTGCAAACTGGCCCATAACCATGACCCATAACCTCCCCTTCTTCCCCAGCCCCTGACCCTGGCTTGGAGGGCGAGGTTCTCTCGGCAGCCCTGGGGCTGTCCTGCTGCCTCAGGTTCAGGTAATAGAGTCAGGTCCCCAGGGACGTCCACATCTGCTTAAAATATTGTCCAATGAAATGAAATTCCTCCGCAGATCCTGTGCTCTGTGTCAGGCAGGCAGCGTGGCCCGGGACTGGCCTGGGCCACCTTCTTGGGGACGGCTGGGGGTGGTTGTCCCAGCTGAGAGCGGTTTCCAGTGCGCGCTCAGGATGGGTTCAGTGGGGTCTGGGACTGACACGCTTGCTCTGCTCCTGCGTTTCCTCACCAAGGAGAAAGGGAGACCTGTGCTCTGCCCTACCCTCGGGTCTGGTGCTCTGGCCTCAGGGCAAGGCTGCAGGAGGCCGCCAGGCACCCATTCTAGGTCTTGAGAAGAACCGCCCAGGGCCACCTTCCCCACCTGTCCGGGTGGAGCAGACAGGGAGGGAGCTGAGGTCCAGACGGCTGGCCGCCGGGTGTGGGACGCTCCGCTCTTTCCCGGGCTGTGCTGGGGGCACTGAGCCGGCCTCTCCGTGCGGCGAAGGCCCAGCGAGAGCGCGGCACTTTCCCCCTTCTCGCTCCAGCTTCAGGCCCTTCCCCAGTGAGAGCCTGACCCGGGCAGCTTGCAGCCCAGGGCCGAGGCTCTGAGGAAGCCGCTGCGCTCACAGACAAGACCCGAACGTGCACAGGAACACCCACGCCCCGAGGCCCACGGGCACACAGGTAGCAGGCCCACAGCCCTGGCGCACCAGCCACAAAACACTGGGGCCTTGTTCGCACCAAGAGGGGCCAGAGGTCACGGGAGATGGAGGAGGCCGAGGCCCTGAGTCTGGGGCGGAGGAGACAAGCTGGAAAGGGGCACCTCAAGGAGGAGCCCACACAGCCGCGGGGGACTCCAGGGGCCTCCTGCAGAAGCGGGGAGCTGCTTTTCCCCGGTGCTTGGCTGCGGATGCATGGCCTACCACCGAGGGGCCGCTGTCCGGGGGAGCCGGGCCGACCCAACCAAGGGAGCAGAACTTCTTCGGAAAAGTGTCGGGAGTTTCTGGCCCACCAGGCTCACGCTTAGGGGCTCAGCCCTGGTGCGGTGAGGCTCGGCCGGGCAGGGTCAGGCGGAAGAGGAGCGGGCTGAACGGCCTGTTGGTCCGGCAGGGATCCCGAGGGGAGCGGGCCCGGCGCCCCTGCCGTGGGTGGGCGGGAGGCCCGCGGAGGAGCGGGCGACCAGAACGGGCGGCGCCGGCTCCTTTCCGCGCGGCACTCGCCGCTTCGCTGCAGCCGGGCCTCGGCCGGGCTTCGGGAGCCGCGCTCGCATGGCCGCGGCGCCGCCGCTCCCACCTGCCCTCTTCCCGGGCCGCGGTCCCGGGCCCGCGGGCCTCTCGGCCGATGGCGCCCGCGGTCGGAGAGCAGAGGGCGCGCGGGTGGCCCCGAGGCGCGGCGGCGGGTGGCGGGGCGGGCGGCGGGCGCACCGGGCCGGCGGCGAGGACCCGGCCGGCGGCGGGCTGGGCGCGCGGAGCTTGGGGCTCGGCCCGAGACGGAGCGAAAGAGAAAGTAAGACCGGGGACCGGGCAGCCTCGCCGGGGGCAGCTCTGTCCCCGCCGGGTCTCGAGGCTGTGCGGGCGACAAGGGGCAGGAGGGGCCGCGCGGGGCCGAGCGGGGCCGAGGGCGGCGGCGGCAGCGGGTCGGAAGGCGTCCGCGCGGGGACCCTCCCGCCGGAGGCGCCCGCGCCGGGGCTGCCCGAGTCACGGAGGAGCGCCCGCCGCCGCGCGGGGCACCGGTCGGGAATAAACTTCCCGACCACAGTTCCAAGCCCAGGAAAACGTCTCCATGTTGCTCCCCAAGTGGCCGAGGCTGTCCTGCCGCCGCCACCCCTGCCCCTGCGCCGGTGAAGCGGGGTGGACGCCGGCCCGCGCCCCCTCCTCCGCCCCCTCCCCGGCTCGGGGTCTCCCTCCTCTGCGCCCAGCTGGCGGACGCCAAAGGCGGTGCTCTAGCGCCCACTATTTCAAAAGCCCGGAATATGATTTGACCAGGACTGAGAGCCACTCCGAGAGAGAGAGGGAGAGAGCGAGCGAGGAGGAAAAAGTTGCTCTCCCCTTTCGTCAACTTTTCGCTAACTTTCGCTTTTCGCTCCCCTCCACCCCCAGCCCTCCCCCTCCGCCCCCCTCCCCGGCCCCCACCGCGCGCCTCGGGTTCCCGGGCCCGAGCGCCTGACACTGGGGGGGGGGAGGGGGTTCGCGAGGAGGGGGCCGGCGCCTTCGGGGAGCGCGCGGCCCGGGCGCCCCGAGCCTCTGCGCCGAGCCCGGCCGCCCCGGAGCGCGGGAGGCGGAGCAGCCCCCGGGCCGCGCGGCCGATCCGAGGGCCGGGAGCCCAAGGCGCGCCGGCCGCGCCCCGACGCGCACCCCTGGCCCGGGCGCCCCGGCCCCGCGGCCCGGACCCGGCGGCGCGGCGCGGCCGAGCGCGGGAGACTTACTTTTGGCTAGCTTCCTCGCCCTCGCCTTGGATCGCATGGTGTCGGCTCGCGGAATCTCTCTCCTCCTCCTTGAGTCCAGAAGCAGCTACACACTATCTTCATCTCCCCAGCATTGTCAGTTTGGACACCTTCGCACATGCGCACAGAGCACTCAATCTGACACCCCTCGCCGGGGCCAAAAAAACTTTGCAATGTATTCATCATCCTCATCGTCGCGCCGCCGTCGCCGCCGCCGCCTCGGCGCGGGATTGGGGGGCTCTCCTCGGCCTTCCCGGTCTTCATCTCACTTATCTCTTCCCCCCCCCGCCCCCTCTTCCCCCCTCCCCTTTTCAGCGCAGCTCGGAACTGGCCCTTTAAGAAAACATTCCGTGCTCGGCGCTCCCGCCCGGGGCCCGCACCCCGGACACTTTAAAAGGACCCAGGTGGCCCCGGAGGCGAGGTGACTATCCCCCCACCCTTCCCCTGCGCCGCGTCGCGCTGCTGCTCCCGCCCCAGCCCCGGCCGCAGGCGGAGTGGCGGCTGCGTCGGTCCTCGCGACTTCCTAGGATGGGGGGGACGCGCCGACAGTTCGGACGCGGGTCTGGCTGGGTTTGCTTCGTTTTACTGCATTTTATTACTAATTAAAAAGCTTTGCGTTCACCGTCGCCCCAGCCTGCTTTTCTCCCCGTCTCTCCCCGAGGCCCCCGCCCCGGCCCGCCATCGCCCGAGGGGGTGTCCCGGCCCGCGCGCCGAACCCGGCTCCTCCGAAGCCCCCTCCGGGCCCCGCCGCCCCCCTCGGGCCTGCCCGGCTCCCGCCCCTCCCCTTCGCCCCCACCCCAGCGCTGCTGCTCCGGGCTTCGCGGCTCAAAAACAACAGCGGTGGCGCCTCCAGCTCCGCGCTCCGCCGCAGCCCCGGCGGGCGGGTGAAACTCGGACCCGCCGCCCTCGGTCCGCGCGGAGCCGCGGAGAGCCGCGCACCGGGCTCCGGGGAGGCAGCGCGGGGGCCGCCGTCCGAACACCGGGCGCCCCAAACCTCGCCGCCCTAGGGGCGGGCCCGCGCCCTTCTGCCTCCGCGGGCCCCAGGTGAGTACCCGGCGGCGCGAGCCCCCGAGCTGGGCCACCTTCGGGGAAGGGGCCTCCCGCGGCCCAGGTGAGTCGCGGGCGGGAAGGCCGGCGGAGCAGGTGGCAGAGCGCGCGGGCGGGAGCCGATCGGCTGCTTCTGCCCCGCCGCCCTCCGACGCAGGGGGGTAGGCAGGATGTCCCGGCCAGGGGCCTGGTGCGGGCAGTGAGAATTCCTCATGCGAGTGTGTCTGGGATTCGAGAATGCAATGGGAGCGGAAGCAGGCACTGACCCGGGCCCTTCCTGATAACCAGGATTCTGCCAGGCTCCAGGACCTGAAGCTGGCCTAGAGTCAGCCTGAGGAGGGCAGAGGTCGAGCCTTTGGTGCGAGTCTCTGCTGCAGCGGGTGGGCTCTTGGCTGCGCCACTCCCCATTTGTTGTTCAGTGATCCCAGTAGTGCCTCCGCCGGGACCTGCGTCGGCACCGGAGCCCTTGCCGTAGGAGAGATGAACCGGTAAGGGCGGAAGGCTAACACTGAGACCCTGGGGTCCTGGCAGAGGCGATCGGGCTGTGGAGGGGTGCCTGAACTGCACAACCGATGCTACCCCAGAGGAGAGGCTCAACAGAGCAGGGCTTGGCAGGAGCCAGAGGCAGTGTTGCACTGGGCCTTCCCGCCTCCGCAGTTCACAGCTGCTTCCCTGGGTTGGAGCACAGACCGAGCTCCCGTGGTTTCAGGGGTGCCCAGCCTTGCGCCCTGCTTGCAGCCCCAGACAGAGAAGGCACTCTCTGCCCTGCTCTGTCTCTCAATGAGCTGAGCGCAGCGTCCACTCTTTCCGGCCCTAGGTGAGTGTTGACCACGGCGGCAGCACCAACAGGGGCGTTGGTACAGAGAACTGGGGCAGCTCACTCCCATTGCCTGCAGCCCTTCCCAGGGCCCGTCCCCCGGGCCCCACACTTCATCCCCATGGGCTGGGCGGAGAACTGTGGGATCCAGAGGGGCCTTGGGCCTTGCTGCCAGGCTCCGGGGGTTTGGGTGGGCAGTGTCCACGGGGGACCAGGGCCTTGTTGCGGTCCCTAGCAGACTCAGAACCCACTTAGTCCCAAGGCGGGGGGTGGCCGGGAGAGGAAGGAAGGGACCAGGAGCTCAGAGCTGGGAGCTGTTCTGCTTAACCCAGCCAGAGCAGACTCCAGCCCACGGACCTAACCTGGCTGTCGCCACTGGCCAGAGAGAACGCAAGGTCACTCTCATACCTCAGCACCCGCAGACCCCCTTGCGGAGAGCTAGCAAGGTTGGGTGGGAGGCCTGGGGAGAATACAGTGGCGCCTGCAAAGCATTCCCACCTGCACGGAAGATCCTTCCCCATCCCCCACCTGCCACCCAGCTCAGGCTTCCTTTTCCCTGGCCTGGAGGCAGCCAGGAGGCTCCAAGGTTAGGAAGGCCCAGTCTTCTTCTGGGGCACCCAGCTCACTCTGGCCCTCTCCCTCAGCTGAGAAGGTGATTAAAATCTTCTGAACCCTGGCCAAGCTGGGCCAGGACACTCTCTGGACTCTGGGACTGCACCTTTTCCAGGGCCTGAGGAGACTCCACTGTCTCTTCCCTGCCCTCTGCAAGGGCCCGGGGGAAGGGCTGGGGGTTGCAGCTCAGGGCCTGCCTGGAGGAAAGAACCCGGAGTCAGGAGTGACCAGGAGCCAGCCAGCTGCTGACACCCCAGGAGCTGCAGCAGCGATAGCACGGCACGTGCTCCCACCAACCCCAGTCAGTTCCAGGAGCCTGGGCAGACTGTCCCCAAGGCCATGGCCCTGGCCTGGCCAGGCCCTGCCCCCGCGTGGCCGGATTTAGAACCGAGAACAGGTCAGGCTTTACAGAGTCCTGCAGAGGGAATGGCGAAGAAGGGGGAATCTGATGCGGGTCCAGATCCTAGCCAACCTTGCAGACGTCCGGGGATGGGGATATGGGGGAACAGTTACAGACAAGTGGGGGCCAAACAGGAAGAGAGGAGCAGTTTTCATTCTGTTGATACTGAAGGCAGTTTTCAAACCGAGCCAAGCTTCAGGGAGTCTTGTGGCCGATGCTGGGCTTAGGGGACCGGGCACTGGAATGCAGAGTGTTGCTACTAACCTTGGCTTCCTACTGTGGGCTGATCGATGGTGAGGTGTGGGCTGCATGGACACATCTTTCAGGCTCCTGGGTTTTGGAACAGACTTTCTTGCTGGGGTTCAGGGTACTGGATAGAGGACTTTTCCTGCCAGCCTTTGCCACAGCCTGGAATCCCACTTCAGCCGGGAGCTCTGTCTACCGCAGCCCTTCCAACAAGCAGGGAGGTGCAGCTGGAGAGCCGGAGTCACTTGAACTCTTTTGGGGAAGGGCGCAGTTGGGGAGGGTAAGCAAGCTGGACCTCAGTGCTGTAGTAAGCATCGTAGTGGGCCGGAAGGAAGGGGGTCCCCAACTCCTGGACACCCTGAGAAGCCCATGAGTAACAAAACCAGCTGGAGCCTTCTGGCACTCCCAGAGTTTACTGTCTGGGACTAGAAGGTCCCTTTGCTTGGCAAGGACTCATGCCCCATGCCAACTCCCAAGGCCTGGCCTCTGGAGAGGTCTGCACTGCGGTGTGTGTGCCCAGAAGTGCCGGGTCCTAGCCAGCCCAGCCACCTGCCCAGGCCCTCGAGCCCCAGGGAGCCCTGCTTCAGCCTGTGCAATGGGAGGTGGGAAGGGGCTGGCCGGTAGGCCAGATGCACTGATGGCGGGATTCTCACTGCTTCCCCTCCCTGTTCCTATCTGTGCCCCATGAAGCTTGGCCATGGGCTTTCAGGCACTCAGTCTCCGGGCTCAATCAGATTCCAGGTCAGGTTTTGCTCACCTTCCAGTTCCTGCTCAGAAAAACTCTGAGTAGCTAAAAGAATAAAAGCACATCTCCCTTAGTTTACATATGGGCTCTCCTCGGAGATCTGAAACTGCCCTGAAGGGTCCAGACCACCAGGCCTTGCCCCACCCCCATCACAGAAGCATTGAATCAGGCAGAGATGGGGGTCTCCCTTTCTGGGCACCTTCTCCTACCCTACATTAGGTGGAAATGCCTCCCAGATTTGAGTAACAGAAGGCTTGGAGACCACCAGGGATGCTTGGGGACAATCTGGTTTGGTTCCCACTACACAGAGAAAACGGAGGTGGTCTTGGCACCCAGCAGGGGACCCAGTGGGGACTGAATGCAGAGGCCTTCCAGCCCTGGGGCCAATAGCTGGCAAGCCTGTTGGGTCTAGAATGGGGGTGGGTTGGGGCCCCTGCAGCTTGCTTGGCATTTGTCGTCCCCAGAGGGGCTTCTACACTGGTCCAGAGTGGGTGCTTCCCCCAGGGGCCCCCAAGACTCTGGGGGTAATATTCCAGGCCCCTGTTGGCCCGTCTTCTTACCCCGCGCCCAGGGAAACGGGCTGTGACCAGCTAACTTCGGAGGGCTGAGCTCAGAGGCCCTGCTTTCTGGTCCAGCAAGTTCATGAAGCGCGAGGCAGGGAGGCTTGTTCCCCATGCTGCTCACAGCCGAAGTCTCCGAGTGCCCACAGCCAGTCCCTGCTCTGGAGTGGGCCCTGAGAGTGTTGGGGCACTCTCCACCAAGACTTCCCAGGAATGTGAACCGTTTAGTCGATTTCCAACAAACCCCAGATGTTTGGAAAGCTACTTCCTTCACAGGCGGGAGGACTTGGTCCCTTGCAGATGGGCAGCCTCTAGGGAGAGTCCCCAAGAGACTTCTCTGCCCTAATCTGCATGCCGGGGTCCCGGCCGAGCAGCTATCTGTCAGGAGCGCAGATGCGGGCGAGTCCGCACCTGGGGTCTGCCACGTGCATTTGCGGGGGCGTAATCAGGGATATTTTTGTTTGTTTTGTTTTTAATTTAAGAGATGGAAGCCGTGGGCCTGAACTCTCCATTTGAATTCCCTGGGAGGGAGTTGGCCGCACGCAGTATCCCGGGCCCAAACCGGCTCTCCGGGAAGCGCAGGAAGCCCCCAAATACTGCTTCCCCGCGGCGCGCACAGTGGGCCAGGACGGCGCGGCGGCTCGGCGGCGGCGGGGCTCCCGCAGCTGCGCGCGGGCTCCGGCTACTGCTCCGGGGTAACGAACAGCATCGGTTTCCCACGCTTTCTCTCTATCCCAGACCTTCAAAAATCCGCCAACGAACGCCGTTACCTATTCGCGCCGATCCCGACCCAAGTCCTGCGCTCGTCCGGCGCGGTCCGTAGCGGCGACTTCGCGCCGTGCTCCCCCTCGGGGCCGCCCCTCTGCGCGCGCCGGGAGCGACTTCTTCCCCCACCCCCCAGCGCCCCGGCCCAGAAGCGCCTGAGAGCTTGGAGTCACGGATGTGGCACTGTGGCCCCGCCGAACACAGCCCGCGTGGACCTGCCAGCCTCCTGCTCCTGGTTCCGGCTGCGCTCCGGCAGGGGCCTCGTGGCAACGAAAACGGCGAGCCAAGTCGCCTTCCCGGCGGCCGCGTCCCGGAGGCCGCTGGGTGGGAGTCCGCCCTCCGCCTCCCCAAACGCCCCAGAGCCCGGGACATTGTCACTTAGCAGACTCCCCAAGTCGGCTTGCGCCGGCTTCACATCCCGGTTTGCAAAGCCCCCTCCTCTTCCGTCCTCTCTGGGCCGTGGTCCCTGCCCCCACACCGGCGACCCTCTTAGTTTGAAACCGAATTTCGCCTTGGGTCCTGCGGGCTGCACACGCCGCAGACGGAACCCTGGAAATGCTGCAGGGATTGCTTCCTGCCTCAGCTTCGGCATCTGTGCCCCGTCACAGGTTTACGGGGGTAGGTTGGAGAACGGACGGACTGATGGAAAACCCCCGGCGGCGAGCGCACACCATCCCTTGGGGCACGTTTGCGAGGCGAGGTCCAGAGGTGGTGCGGAGCCTGGAAGAGGCCCTCTATTGCTCTTGAGCACCCTGGCCTGTCCGGTGGTTCGCGTCCCGCCCCCGCAACGCGGAACTGTCCTCTCCAGGGCTCCGCGGAGGTGGTGTGAGCGTCCAGCTCCGAGGCTGGGCGTCTCCTCTCCGCCCCCGCTGGGGGTTTTGCGCGTCTGGCCCAACGGTTCTCGGTTCCTCAGGGCCAGGATGCAAGGAGGTTTAACACCCAAGGCTCCAAACCTCAGGACGGTACCACCGGCACCCTGAATCTGGCAGAGGGCGGGTCCTGGGGCTTTCTGAGACGGGGGTGGGGGGGGGGGGTGGGGGGACACGGTACAAAGGCCCTAGTCCCAGCTGAGCTCCTCAGAGGGAATACTCCCCCTCTCCCTCCTCCTCCCCAAGCTTCAGGGACTGGGGAGTTCCAGGGTCCAGGAGCAGATGTGTCCTGGCACGTTTGGGCAGGGCCCTCAGGGAGTGACCTTGGGCTTGCAGTCACTCTACCCTGCCGGATGGTGACTTCTGGGATGCCCAGACGGACACCCTCTCCCCTGCCCCCTTTGCTGCTTCTAAACTGATCATTGTGGGGGGGAGGGGGCGGCTGATGAAGTCCAGGATCGCCTCTGGGGAAGGGAAAATTTTACCTCTCCTGCTGAGTAACCCAAAGGTGATGGAATCAGAGTCCTCCCTCCCAAGACAGGGCCTCCTGCTTCTGCCCCAGGGGCTGGTGCCTATGACCTGGGCTCTCGGAAGGGAGCAGGACCCATGTCTCTCCTGCCATGGTGCCTGATGCCCAGACTCAGCACCTGCAGGGCCTGCCAGTGCCCCCACCCCATTCTTACCTCCTCCATCCTGGACAAAGCTCCAGTGAAGGACCGTGGCCCAAGTGGCAGGAACACACCTGCACACAGCCCCCACGCCCCCTGCAGCCCAGGCCAGTCAAGAGACCTGCCTGAGGACCCACTGTGTGCCAGGCCTGGGGCTAGGGTGAAGGCGGCAGGGTCCTGGCCTTGAGTAGCTCTTCATTAATGGGACAGACCCCTGCCCCCCCCCCAGGATAACAGCAGAATTACAATGGGAGTGCAGGGTGGAGAGCTGCAGAGGGCGGGGGCGCACAGGGCCTTCCCTGTTCCCCTTCCTGCCCAGGTCATGGAGACAGCGGGGGTGGAGGGTGAACTTCAGCTGAGTCAGACCCAGCTTCTTACCGACCCCCTCCTTACTGACCCTCCCTCCTCTCAGCCCCCAGTTTCCTGGGCACTCCAATTTCCTAATGTGTCATATGGGGGAGACAAGCCAGGGGGCTTGTGAGACAGCTGCATGCAGGTGAGGGCTGGTGCTTCTTGGGGGCTCTGGGTTGTTGGAGCTGTCATTAGTAGAGATCCCTGTGCCCTCCGACCCCTCCTTGTCCAGAGCCCAGGTGTGCCTGTAGGGGCTCTGAGCTGGAGTCATGGAGAGCAGCTTCTCACTCCTTGGCTGGACACAGAGGGCAAGTCAGACCAGGAAGGACAGGGCTCCTGGGAGCCTCAGGTCCTGCTCACCCATGCAGATCTTAATGGGCTCCCAGAGCCTGGCCCCACCCTGTCGACCTTGGCCTGCCCTAGTCTTGCCTGGTCTCCTGGCACTTGTGATCAGTGTTTCTGCCAGGTCCACCCCTGCCCTCGGGGAGGCCAAGGCTCTGGGGCCATTCCTGCATTTGCTGACATCGGGCCAGAGGCCCCTGTAAGGCGGACGCTCCTGGAGCTCGCAGTCCCATCGTGCCATCAACCACAAAGGCTATTTGCCTCACACACCTGCAGCTTCCAGGGCATCGAACGCCCCTACAAAGCCCAGGGCTGGCCCAAGTCTGGGAGCTTCAGTGAGTGAAAGAATGAGTCACTCACGAATGAAGAGAACTGAGTGAGAAGAAAGTGACCCTTAGGTCTGATTTCAGCCTGGAAGGACCCAAGGAGATGAAGGGCAGCTTTACCAGACATCACAGTGGGGACAGCAGCCTCGCACTGAGGGCCCAAGGCTGAGTGCCCTGTCATTCACCTGTCCCGACTCGAAATGGCCGCCTGCCCAGCATTCAGCAGCCTGCACCAGTCCCTCGGGACGGGGACACAGCAGTGAGCAAGCCACCTAGGTCCCCAGGTGCGCGGTGTGTGATTTGGAAAAGGAAGCCAACTTGCTCAGGGGGGCCTTGGTGGGATGATGGGGGCAGGGGGGACGGCAGAAGGAGAGAAACTTGGTCTACCCATGGGGTTCCCTGGCGTGCGGTGATGGAGGGCAGGGGGTCCTGGGGCTCCTGTCCTCTCCCACTGGGCAGCATCACGGCGCCGCGTGACCCTCACAACAATCCCACACGCTCTGACGCGGGAAACTGGACCTCGGAGGTACAAGACGTGTCCTAGAAGCAGGAGAGTGGGATTCATCTGCCCGACCCAAAGCCCTACTCCAGGTGACATGTGCAGCCAGGTGATGGTGTCCAGGGTGCGTGCGTGACAGGTGCACCGCTGCGGAGCGGTCTGCATTTGGAATGTCTTCTTAGGGCTCTTGCGATGCCAGGTGTGTGAGGTCCAGAGGGCGTGTTGGCCTTGTGCTCACCCACTTGCTCCCGGCAATGATCAGGACATTTGTTTGTCGGTGTCCGGAAGGACTGAGCCATTTGCAAAACATATTTCCTCCAGGTCCAGCTCTCACTGGGGAGCCTGCCTCCCCCTTTCCTCCCTGACACCCACCCTCAAGGCGACCACCCCAGGACTGCTCTGTGGCCATCCCTGGGGACAGGCTCCACACCCCAGCCGGTGACTTTGTGGCTCAGTTTGGGGCCAACATGCCAAGCAAGTGATGCTTGGTATCTGGGCTTCTACTAAGGGATTTCCAATCATAAAAAAATATGTGTGTCAGCTAAGTGTGCATTGAGTCTGGACCACATGGGACATAGTTGTTCTAATAAACAGGAATAAGCCAGTTTTCACATTAGAGAAATAAAAGTTTCTAGCAGAAATGTGGTGCTTTTAAAAAGGGTTAATTAATAAACAGCAGGTAATTGTTCGTGGCACATTGTGGCAGAGAGTAATTTCCATTTTAGAGGATGGAAGGGCCAAATACCCCTCCCCACTCAGCATTTTTGTGTAATAATCACCTTGGCTTCACCTCTGCCTTTAATTTTTACAGCTGGAGCTGTTTACCATCTTCCAACTTTCACTAAAAAGGAAAAACCATCACTTAAACAAAGCCGTTGAGAACTCAGCATCGTATGTGGATTTCTTAACATAAATAAATCATACAAACCAAGATTTATGTTCTCCGAATGATGTCATTCATTGAGGGCTGCCTTCCCAATCACATCAGCCTTCGGTGATTTCCTCGTGTGCGTGTGCTTTCTGCAAAACAAGGGAGGCGGCTCGGGCCTCTCCCTGCTCCCGTTTCTCCGCTCGGCCCAGGACACCAGCGAGACCTCTGCCTGGGTCCGCCCGGCAGCACCGGGTCGAAACGGTGACAGCGGTTTCAGCCCCACAGACTGCTTGAAAGCTTGGCTCCTGAGCCATAGGTTCTGAGGCTGAAAGACTGTTAAAGCCGCCTGGAGAATTTGCACAGGCCCCAGCAGAGGCTGTAGGCCCGTCGGGCCTTGACCCTCCATGGACACTAGCTGCAGGGTAGTCACTCTGCGATGAATGAGGAACAGCAAGACCAGCGCTAATGGGTAGACGAGATGTGGTTTACCCATGCCGTGGAGGAGTACTTGGTCATAAAACAGAGCAAAGTACTGATATGCGCTGTGACGTGCGTGCACTCACATCATTCTCGGTGACGGAAGCTGGTCACGAAGGCCATGAGTTGCAGGAGTCCGTTTATAGGAAATGTCCAGGATGGGCAAATCCCTAGAGACAGAAGTCAGCTGAGTGTTCGCCAGAGGCGGGGGTAGGGGGGTGACTGCTAAGAGCCGGGGGTCCCCCTCTGCTGTGCGGTGATGTTCCGGACTAGCTGGTTCTGATGGTCGCGCGACGTTGTGAATGTCCGAACGCGGCTGAAATGTTCACTTCGAAGTGGTAACGGCTAAGCTGTGAGAATTGTATCTCGATACATCTGCCATTAAAACGTCACCCCGAGCACATGTGTTTAAGAGCTCCGCGCTCATCTTTAAATGCTTATTAAATTTGGAGCTGAGCGTGTAGCTGGAGGGAGGTGTGAGGTGTGCCTGCCACCACGGAGGGGTCACGTGAGCGCCGGCCCAGCCCCTCGGGGAAGCCCAGACACAGGACCACTTTCCTCGGAGCTGTGGCTCTGTGCCCCCCCCATGGCGTCCCCTTCCCGCCAGCCCAGAGGTCACCTCCACCCGGCTTTTGTGTAACCATCCCCTTGACTCGGTTTAAGCTTTAGCGCCTAATACAGATCCCTGAAAGGATAAGTCTGGCTGCAGAGTTTAATCAGATTGAAACGAGCGAGGGGCGGGTGAGACGGGGTCCATGCACCCGTGGCTGGTCATTTGGCCACTGGAAGGAGTGGCACGCTGACATGTGGGCAAACATGACACTCAGTGGGAGAAGCCAGTCACAAAGGCCACGTGCTGCACGACTCCACCAGCAAGTGTGGAGAAACAGCAAGCAGGTTGCGGGTAGCCCAGCTGTGGAAGGGGAGGCAGTGGTGCTTGGGCAGGTGAAGGTTTCAAGGGATGAGTCTGGCTCCAGCCCCTGGGCATTAACAGAAGACCGTGGGGGAAAACAGGGCTGACCAACTACAGCCTGGACCCTCGATTAATTCAAGCAGCACACATACCCTGCACACCTAGTGTGTGCCAGCATGGCCAGAGGCCCAAGGATGTAGCGGTGACCGAAACGGACAAAGGTCCCCTCCCCTGAGGAGCTCGTGTTCTCACGGGGAAGGCCGCAGTAAGCAGGATACCTAAGAACCTTGCAGGGCAGGTTCAAAGTCTCTGCACGCCATAGGCAACAACTAGGAGGGAAACGAGGTGAGGAGCGTGGCCAAGTGAGACCTCTCTGGGGTGGTGGCATTTGAGCAGAGACGTGACAGACTGAGAAAGGAGCACAGTGCATGTCTAGGGAACAGCACTTGGACAGAGGTAGGGAGGCTGTCCTGTACTGGCTGGTGGGCTCAATGTAATCCCAAGGGACGTTAAATGTGGTAGAGGGAGGCAGAGAGATTCGACTGGCTTTGAATTTGGACAGGGGTCCTGAGCCCGGGAACACAGGTGGCAAAAGCAAGACAATGTATTCTAGACCCTCCACAAAGGAACCCAGCCCTTCTGATACCTCGATTTTTGCCCACTGTGACCCATTTCAGACTTTCCGTCTGCAGAAGCACAAAACGATAAAGTGTGCTGTTTAGGCCACTGAGTTTGTGGGAATTTGTCACTGCAGTCACAAGAAATTCACACAGGGCAGGAGGGGAGGCAGGAACTTCATCCACAAGTGGCCAGGACATGCCAAGGGACAGTCACTGCAGGGATGCTGGCAGTGGCTGTCCTCCCGTCTGGCTCCTTAGTCACTCGGCCCCGATGTGGACCGGCTGTCCTGCACACCCTGCCTGTGGTCATCACGCCGGGAGCAGGAGCGGCCATCCCCAGCTCGCCCACTCCCCAGAGCCTGCATTGTCTTGGCTTTCTCTCTCATCTCTGTGGAGCGCATCCTCTCGTAACTTCTGATAAACCGGGAGATAAATTTTCTAGGACCACGCATGTCTGAAACGCATTTATCCTCCCAACACACCAGAATGACAGTTTGGCTGGGTGTGGAATTCTAGACTGGAGATGCTTTTCTTTTCTTTTTTTTTTTTTTTTTTAAGATTTATTTATTTATTTATTTATTTGACAGAGATAGAGACAGCCAGCGAGAGAGGGAACACAGCAGGGGAGTGGGAGAGGAAGAAGCAGGCTCCCAGCGGAGGAGCCCGATGTGGGACTCGATCCCACAACGCCGGGATCACGCCCTGAGCCGAAGGCAGACGCTTAACGACTGCGCCACCCAGGCGCCCCATGGAGATGCTTTTCATCCAGAATTTTCAGAACATCGCCCCTTGTCTTCTTGCTCCCAGAGTGGCTGTTGAAAAGTGAGGAGAGTCTGTTCCCTTGCGCTCTGCGTGCAACCTGCTTTTTCTTCTTGGGAACCATCTAGAATCCTCTCTGTGTCCCAAGTGTTCCGCGGTCACAGCGATCTCGAGTGTCCACAAACTGAGGCCCAGAGCAGTGAAGTAACAGCTCGAGGCCACCGATCTGGAGGAGGCAGAATTGGAACCCAGGCAGCCTGGCTCGGGAGTCACGCTTTTAACCCACGAGGCCACCCCCCCTCTCAGGGCCAGGCTGCTGGGGACAAAGATGTGGGGGCAAACAGGACTCGGGGAGTGAGTCTGATTTCCTCCACTGTGGGTTCTTTCCATCTGGGAGCTTGTGTCTTTCAGTTTTGGGGAGTTGTCCAGAAATACTTTTTGTTACAGATTTTCTGCCCTCTGTTTCCTCTGCTCTTTGTTTTTGGAAGCCGATGGTTACCGTGAAGTTTTCTTCTGTCCACGTGGTTGTGTGTCCTCCAGATGGCTTTGTTCTATTCCTCTTAGTCTCCTGCCTTGCTCCTCGGTGACCCACTCGCGATCTGAGGCGGGGAGCACAGAGCCGGTTGGGAGGTCTGAGGTAAGGGAGGGCCTGCTGCCTTTGACATCCGTGCGACGGGGGTCCTGGCAGCACTTCATGCAGCACCTTCAGGGGCTGATCTGGGATGAGGGGGTCCAGCTGCCAGTACTCTGGGAGTTAAGCTGGGGTCTCCGCAGTCAGCATCAGGTCACGGCTGCCTGCATTCCGGGGAGTAAGCCTTTGGACTTTTGCTGAGCTGGAGGAGGGTGGCACAGAGCGTCTAGGAATCTGTCTCCCTCATGACCGCCTTCCATGCTGGCCTTCCTGATGGCGGCCACTCCTGCACTCTCATCTCAGGCTTGCGTTCCTGGCCAGTCCTGAGCGTGGGGTGCTCTTTGTATTAAATCCAGTAAAAGCTCACCTTCTGCACTTTCGGAGCCGTCTCTCTTTCTTATCTGTGAGCCAGTCACGGTGGGTCCATCTGCAGATTTGCGACTGCCCTGCCCTCCCCTGTCCTCTCCACCCTCATGGGTCGATGTCTCTTAAAATCTCTTTTTTGAAGTGGGTTGAAGTGGGTTTTGCAGAAGGGCCTATTATGCGTGTTTAATCCGCCACCTGAACCGATACCTTTTGGGGCCACTGTCATTTCAACTCCTTCTCTTAGTTTCTGTGGGGCTATTTTAGAGAGGCTGTGTCCCTTTGCTGTGTGGTGTCCAGAGGCTCTGAGTGAGGTTTTCTGGGTCCTGATCAGTGGGTTCCCTGGAGCTCCCCACACCGTGGCACGTTCCAGCCACAAAGTGTTGAGCCACGTCCGTTGGGTCCATGCACGGACTGCTGCCGAGACGACGACGTGCTGGTGTAAATGCCTGCATGTTGCCCACACTGATGCGTCCCTGAAACACGGGATGGGGAGGAACCGTTAGGAATACGAATTGAAATATATTAACAGTGGTCTAAACTGAGTGATGAGATTTCAGGGTATTATAACTTTTTTCTTTGTTATGTTTGCATGCATTTCCATTTTTCTCCAGTGACTATATGTTAGTTACGTGACTGTTAACAGTGTTTAAGGTGAAGAACAAAATGTTACCTGTCCTTCAAGAGCTGGCTCAGATGTCATCACCTCCCAGAAGCTTCTCCTGAACTAAACTGTTGGTAATGCTCCCCTCACCACGCAGGTGAGACGGGCATTAAATAAAACTTAATTTTCCAAATATCAATTTAATTTCTGAGTTTAAGCCTCTTTTCTCCCAGGGTATGGGAGCCTGGAGACATGCTCTGAGCTTGGACTCAGTTTCCCAACTAGTTCTGTTGGGGAGGGGTATCTGGCTCTGGGCTTCGACCCCACGGTGGCAGGGTGCGTGGGAATGCTGGCTCTGCAGCGAGCCGCCTGCCGTGGCCTGGATCTACCATAGCCCCCCGTGCACTGACTGCAGCTGCTCACATCTGTTTGGGCCCTGGTCTCCCCACTGCAGGCGTGAGAAACGCACCTGCCTCTGGGCTGCTGTGCCCAAAGGTCTCGATGCTCGGGGAGGACAGGAGCCAGGTGCAGAGGACAGAGCCCACCACTGCCAAGCTGGGCTTTTGGTCAGTTTCCTTTGTAACTGTGGTACAATACACATAGAATTGACGCTCTTAACTGTTTTTAGGTGTCCAGTTCAGGGGCATTCAGCACATTCACACAGCTGTGCGGCCACCATCACCGTCCACCCACACAGCTTCTTCATCTTCCCAAACCACAACTCTGTCCCCGTGGAACAGTACATTGCCAGCCCCCTCCCCAGCCCCTGGCGCCCACCTTTCCACTTTCTGTCTCTACGGGTCTGACGCCTCTTGGGACCTGCAAGGAGTGGGATCATGCAGCATTTGTCCTTCTGTGTCTGGCTTCTTTCTCTCGGCACAGTGTCCTTGAGGTCCATCCACAGGGTGGGAGGTGTCCCCTTCGTTCCTTCTTCAGGCTGACTGCTACCCCAGAGTGTGGACAGATCCCACTTTGTCCATCCATCCATCCATCCATCCATCCATCCATCCATAGATAGACACCTGGTGGTTTCTGGGTTGTTTCAATGCTGTTTTCTCATGCCTCGTTGCAGACATGGGATTGCTTTTCTCCTCTGCATAGAGGGCTATGGACTTCTCCAGCGGGGGCCTCCTTGGAGGGCCTCTTTGGGGGACAGGTTCTCCCTCTCATACCTCTGCCTTCTCCCTCTTGACACGGACCTCCCTGAGGCTGCATGGGTCTGATCTGATTCCCCCCTACCCTGTGGGTGTGGCACAGGTGCCTCCTCAGAAGACCCCACTCATCATGATGTGGACAATTTGCTTCGTATTTGAGATTTTACTCATTTTTCGCCTGAGGCTCAACCCTGAGGGCTGCTGGAGGCTCCGGTTGTTCCCAGGTCCTTGACTTCACTTATCCTGGACTCCAGGGGTGCACAGGGCATGAGGCAGAACCCTTTCCAAGTGGGAGAACTGGAGGCCCTTTGCTGAGGGCTTGAAGGCACAGACTAGCTTCCACCCACACCCTTAGAATTAGGTCTGCTCCCCCAAAGATGGCCAGGTTGGCCAGAGCCAGGGTCCAAGGGTTCCCAGCAGTTCCTCCCAGGGAGACCCCGAGGCAGCAGGAACCCAGCACCTGCCTCCACTCCCAAGCCTAGACCAGCTCCTCAGGCTCAGGCAGGCTCCAGGGAAGGAAACCAGCCTTCCCTAGGAAGAAAACCTCCTCCTTGAAGAAGGGTCCCTTGCTGTACAAGGGTCACACCGTTTAGAGGTATTAGGATGAGCTCTAGGAGGTTGCGCTCTGCTCCTCAGGGAGGCTTAACTGCCTGAGACTGGTGGTGCAGGTGTCACGCACACAGAGCCACAGGACCACACACCCTCTGGGATAAAGCGGCATTTGTAAACACCGGCAGGAGAGCACCAATAGACGGGCCCTCCCTGTAGAGGCAGCCCAGGCTTCAAAGGCATCCATCCTTTAGCCATTGGGGGACCCACGGGTCTACCACCGGGGGCTCTGCACAAACCCAACCTGTGGTCCAGACTTTCTGTCCCAACAGTGCAGCCACCCTGCCCACAGACATGGAGGGTGCAGCCCTTTGAGCCCTGCAAAAAGGGAGTTTACCAGAGCTGCAAGGCCATCTCCTCCAGGAAGCCCTCCAACCCAGTAGGATTGCCTCTCATCCCCTGTGTCCCCCCAGGCCTACGTGGACTGCTGTTCTCTGCCCAGGCACAACTGGGTTCCCACAGGAGGAGCTCACAGGCTGACGGCCACCCTCTATGGGCACAGAGCAGGGGTGGGGCTCTGTGGTGAGGAGGGATCTGTGTGAAGAAGTACCTGAAGGCCGGCTGCCTCACACTGAGCCCCCTCTGGAAGCGGGGCTGGGGTGCAGTGGCCTGAGGGGCTGAATGAATTTTCTACACCTCTCCCCTCCCTGGGGCAGGGATAAGGTCATCCTGACTCTTCCCTGCAGTCACAGCCCGGATGCACCTCACCTTCCTTCCCCTACGTGCAGGTTCTCCAGGGAGGGGTCTGCGGTCCCTAGGGGCCTAAACACTCCCTGGTTCCCACCAGGTTTGGGGCAGCCACAATAGCCATCCCTCCTCCTCCTGG
Source organism: Ursus arctos (assembly GCF_023065955.2). Lineage (NCBI taxonomy): Eukaryota > Metazoa > Chordata > Mammalia > Carnivora > Ursidae > Ursus > Ursus arctos. The sequence continues at coordinate 1,636,245 of NW_026623008.1, read as the reverse complement.
ACCACCTGGTAGAGCTGGCTCTCTCCCCATGCCCCCTGCTTATGGGTTCTTGAGGACCTTGGGGTCGGCTCAAAAGTAGCCAGCCAAGAGAGGGCCACAGCCACGACGTGAGGGGTGGTCTGCTGGGGCCCCAGCCTGGCCCAGGACGCAGATTGACGCCCCACCAATGAGGGCAGCTGTGTTCTACTCCTGGGCCCTAGCTGCTCTCTGGGCCCTCTGCCACCAGCCTCTTCCAGGCCACCTCCGTCTCTATCCTTTTTTTTTTTTTTTAAGATTATTTATTTATTTATTTAACAGAGAGAGAGAGAGAGAGAGAGAGAGAGAGACAGCCAGTGAGACAGGGAACACAGGCAGGGGGAGTGGGAGAGGAAGAAGCAGGCTTCCAGTGGAGGAGCCTGATGCGGGGCTCTATCCCAGGGCTCTGGGATCACGCCCTAAGCCTGATGCTTAATGACTGAGCCCCCCAGGTGCCCCATCTCTCTCCTGCTCTCTTACTGCAGAAGCTTCCTGGCTGGTCCCCAAACCATAGTCTATCCTCCCAAGCAACCCTCAGGGCCAAGAGGGAGAGCTTCTTGCCTGTTTTATTTCCTTCTGTTCTCCAGGGTCTAGCAGAGTGTGGCACATTGGAGATGAACAATGGTTTTGGATGGATGGATGGATGGATGGATGGATGGATGGATGGATATATGTATGAGTGGGTGATTGGATGGATGGGTGGGTGGATAGGTGGGTGGGTGGGTGAATGGGGGTTGGATGGATGAATGGATGGGTAGATGGGTGGGTGTGTGGCTGGCTGGATAGATGGATGGATGGATAGATAAATAGACGGGGTGGGTGGGTGGGTGGATAGATGAATCCCATGCCCAATGAACCAAGGAAACTGAGTTTTATGATGAAACTGGAATTGAACTGGGAAACTGAGGTCTAGCAGAGAGCAGGGGTAGAATTTGCTCAAGATCACGGACCACACTGGCAACAGAGTTGATCCAGAACCCCAGAGCTTTGTTCTCCCCTCCCACTGCCTGCTGGAGGCAAGCAGTTTCACCTTGTCTCACCTTGACAAAGTTTCACCTTGAAAAGCAGTCAGGATCTGTGCTCTGTATCTGTTGTTGGTCCCATGGTGGAGCCCGCAGGGCCCAGGATCTGCTCCTCCTCACCTCTGTTCACATGCACCTGCAGGAAACACAGTACCGCTGTCTGTCCTTCTTAGCTGTGAGACCCTGGGCTCAGGACCCAGGAAAGGAAAGACGATAAGATGATGCCCACCCCTCAGGGCTGCTACTCAGAAGCAATAAAATGATAAGTTTGAAGGGACGAGGCGAATGGTAGTCACATGACATCCGTACCCTGCCCCTGCCGGTCTGTTCTTACCCCTCCTTCTGCTGAAATTACTCAAGGTCCCCAGAGACAACTGAATGGACCCTGCTCCACCTTTGTCTTTCTTGTGCCCCCTGAAGCACTGCACACACCCCTCCAACTCATTCCTAAAAATTCCTAAACCCCACCTCCCACCCTGACCATGCTCAGACCCTTCCCTGGGATAGGGTCTTACCAGACTCCCGTGTCAGGGAAAACCTCAAATCCAGGATGTTTCAAGGAAGGCCCAGGGGAGGTGCCCTGGGGCACAAGACTCTTCCATCTACCTGCCTTTTCTGTACACCCTCCCCCTGCCTCAACTTTCACACAGCCACACGTTTCATACGACTGAGGGCATTGCCAGACCCCAGCTCTTCCCAGCCCCAAGCTGGCATGTTCTCCCTTGGGTGGGTCCCTCACCTTGACCCAACAGGGTCTGGCTGAGCCTCTGACCTCACCCCAAAGAGGGAGTAGTGATAACCCATGCAGAGTCCTTTCTGGACCCTCCCTGGGTTAGGGTCTTGGGACCACCCTTGAGGGACAACCCACAGACTACCATTCCAGCTGCGTGTAAACAGACACCTTGGTGTGGGCTGGAGCTGTCCATGCCTGTGGATCTGCTGAGCATAGCACAGCCCCCTTCAGGGGCTTTGACCCTGTATCGGGGACTCTGTGACCCATCAAGTTCCCCTGTGGGGCAGCTCTGGGCTCTCTGTAAATGAGGCACTGCAGGAACAGCTGCCATGAGCTACAGGGTTTTTATGGGTTTGCCTTAAAGATTTTATTTCCAGAAAAAACCAAAAGCAATTAATTCAAATTACAGAGTAGTCATTTGCAATAATATTTGCTTTAAATATATGTATTTTTTTAAAACCCCTAAGCTGTGAGCCTCCAGTGAGTTCGAGGTGAAGGACACCTTGAAATAATTACATTTTTTTGCTTGTTTTATGTTGTGAAAATGGCTTGGTCGATTTGGGAAAAAATTGTAAAATAGTCAGCTGACTCCCTTATAAAGGCGACATTATTTTTTTTCTCCAAATTCTGCCAGAATAACCACATCGTGATCATTTACCCTCTTGCCTTGAAGGTGGATTTCTTCCAAAGGCGCCTGGAGCGTTTGTCCAGCTGCCCCTCACCCCAGCCTTGGCCAGCAAGGGGAGCGATACCCCTTCCAGAGACACAAATGATGGGTGGCATTTCCTAATGTCCAGCCAGGAGGACAAATGTCCAGCATGGTGGGGGTCCACATGCTGACAGACAAGCTGACCACCCAAATTGGATGGGTGGAAGGGAGCAGACCCAGGTTCACCTGCCCTCTTTGTCTCAGCGATGATTAGGGTCCTTGCCAACTGCGATGAGCGTAGCCCAGAGAGAGGGCAGCCTAAACCAGGTAGGACCGCCTGGCCAGTGAGCTTGCCTAATGAGGGGCTTGGCTGCTTGGAAAATGGAAATTCACTAGAAGATTCAATTGTGCTTAGTATAACGTCAAAACGCTCAACCACGCTGGGTTAGGACACCTGGTTTTGGTGCCAGGGGAGACAGTGCCAGGGAGTCCTTCCCTACTGCTCCCCAGACATTTCATCATCTAATGTCTCCTTCCCAGATCTAAGATCTGTAGATATGTCCTCCCAGTATTTGGCTTTCCTTTTCATTTTCGTGTCTTTTGAAGAAGAAACTTTTAAATTTCAGCAATATACTGGGTTTTTTTTTTCAGTTTATTTATACTGAAAATTTGGTTTATTTATACAGTTTATTTATAGTTAGTACTTTTGTTTCTGTCCTATTTTGCCTAACCCAAGGTCACCAAGATTTTCTACCATATTTTCTCTTAAAGTTTTATGGTTTTAGTTCTTGTATTTAGATCTAGGATCTATTTTGAGTTTGTTTGTTTTTGTTGTGTGAAGTAAGTGTTGAAGTTTATTTTTTTGCATGTGAGTGTCGAATTTTTCCTGCATCATTTGTTGAAAAGCAGACGATTTCCCCCTTGAATTGCCTTGGCAACCTTGTCAAAAATTAATCGACCAAATATGTGTGTGTCTATTTGTGGACTCTCTGTTCTGTTCATCTCTGTATTTATTATTTTGCCAATATCACAGTCCTAATTATTCAAGCTTTATGATAAACTTTGAGATATAGAATGCCTCTCAACCCTTTTCTTCATTTTCAAAATTCGTTAGGCTATTTTAGGGCCTTTATGTTTCCACATAACCAGTAAGACTAGCTTGTCAATTTCTATAAGGAAGTATTCTGGGATTTTTGTTGTTGTTATTGCATTGAATCTATAGGTCAATTTCAGGAAAATTGTCATTCTAAAAGTACTGAAACTTCCATGAACATGGTATATCACCTTTATTTATTTATTTATGAGATTTATTTATGAGATTTATTTATTATTTTAGAGAAGGGGGAGAAGCAGAGGGAGAGAGAGAATCACAAGCAGACTCCCAACTGTGTGCATGAGCCTGACGAGGGGCTGATCTCCATGACCCCAAGATCATGACCTGATCCAAAACCAAGAGTTTGAGGCTTACCTGACTGAGCCACCCAGGTGCCCCTCCCCCATTTATTTAGATCTTTAATTTGTTTCAACAATATTTGGTTGTTTTCAGTTTATGAGCCTTACACAATTTTGGTTAAATTGATTGCTAAGTATACCATAATTTTAATTCTATTGTAAATTTCTTAAAATTCTAATTTCCAATTATTCATGGCTAGCATGTAAAATCCCACGAATATCTGTACATTGGCCTTTTGTACGTTGTATTCCTGCTAAACTCACTTATGAGTTCTTACAGCTTTTTTGCAGTTTCCTTTGAATTTCCCACATAGACAAATATGTTATCTGTACCTACTTCTTCCCTAAGTGAACCCTGGTAGTTTGTGGTTTTCAAGAAATTTATTCCTATCATCTTAGTTTTTGAATGTATTAGCATAAAGCTGTTCATAGCATTCCCTTATTATCCTTGTACTGTCTATAAGCTTGATAGTGACTGTCTTTCCTATCTTTCTTTGATAAGTTGTCTTCTGTTCTTCCTGATCAATCTGGTTAGAGGTTCGTCAATAAACCTGTTCAAGAACAGGTTTTGGTTTTGTTGATTCTTTATTATATTTTGCTTTCTATTTCATTTATTTTTTCCCATTATTATTTCTTTCTGCTGACTTTGGGTTTCACTTTTCTTCATTTTATAGTTCTTTCAGAGGGGAGCATAGATTACTAACCTGAAATATTTCATCTTTTCTAATATAAGAATTTAATGTCAAAAGTTTTCCTCTAAGCCCTGCTTCACTGCACCCCTTAAATTTCAAAGTATTGTGTTTTCATTTTAATTCAGTTCAAAATATTTTCTTTTTTTTCTTTTTTTCTTTTTTTTATCTTGTTATTTAGTCATCAGTTCAAAATATTTTCTAACTTCTTTTGTGATTTATTTTTGACCTATGAATTATTCAGAAATGTGTTAGTTTCCAAATATCTGGGGATTTCTGGATATCCCCTGTTACTGATTTCTAGTTTAGTTCTATCATCATTAGAAAATGCACTTTGTGTGATTTTGGTCCTTTCAAATGTACTGGGACTTATTTTATGGTTCATAATGCAATCTCTCTTGGCGACTCATGTGCACGTGGAAAGAAAGTGTGTTTCACTATTGTTAGGTGCACATGTTTAGGGTCACTGTGTCTTCTTAAAGAATTGACTCCTTCATCATTATGAAGTCTTTCCTCATCCATAGTGATATTTCTTATCCTGGGATAAACTTTATCGGTGTCGGCATAGCAGCTCCTGCTTTCTTTTGACTGGGGTTTACACGGTGTTTCCTTTCCATGCTTTCATTTCTAATTTATCTGTGCTGTTTGCATTTAAACCAGGTTTCTTGTGGATACCATACACTTGGGTCTTGATTTTTTTGAATTCAATCTGACAATTTCTGCTTTTGGAATGTTTAGGCCTTTTACATTTAATGTGTTATATAAATGGTTGGGGTTAAATAGCATCTTACCTTTTATTTTCCTATTTGTCTCATTTCTTTGTTCTCATTTTTCTGTCCTCTTGAATTAAATGAATGTTATCAAATATCCATTTTACCGCCAATATGTGTTTATTAGCTATATCTTTCCATGTTAGTGATTGTTCTGGTTTACAATATACATCTTTAACTTATCCAAGTGCTTTCAAATAATGCTATTCCCCTTCACATATAATGCAAAAACCTTACAATAGTGTGCTTCCATTTCTCTCCTCTTCTGTCCTCTGTGCTCTTGTCATAGATTTTGCTTCTCTACCTTATAAACCATTTAATATATTGTTATTTTCCTTTGAGAAGTTAATCACGTTTTAAATTAAAAATTAATTTAAATGTTGTTATATTTACCTGCATATCTGCGTAAGTCCATATTTCCATCTGTTGTAATTTTCCCTCTGTGTGTAAAATGTTATTTAATGTTTATTATAGTGTTAGTCTGCTGACTGTAAATTCTCTCAGCTTTTATTTTGGCTAAAAAATGATTTATTTTGCCTTCATTTTGAAACATATTTTTGCTGAGTATAGACTTCTAGGTTGACAGTTTTCTTCCTTCAGTACCTTAAAGAAGCCTCTCCACCGTCCTACATAGTTTCTGATGAGAATTTTATTTATATACTTTCTTCCTTCATCTGTATATAATATGTCTTTGATTCTCTGGTTACTTCTCCGATTTTCCCTTTATCACTTTATAAATTTGATTATGATATATTTTGGTATGGGTTTCTTCTTGATTTTTTTCTGTTTGGAGTTCATTGAGATACTGGATCTTTGAGTCTATAGCACTTTTTAAAATGGGATTTTGAATATTTTCAGCAACTATTTCTTCAGCTACTTCTCTGTCCTTCATCTCTTCCCCCCATCAGAGATCTCAATGATATCTGTTAGATTGTTTCCTGATCACTATCGTTCTGTTCATTTTTTTAGTAATTTTTTTTTGTATATCATTTTGGAAAATGTCTACTGCTCTCTTAAACACTCCACTGATCTTTAAAAAAGTTGTTCTGCAGTATGTAATCCACTGTTGATCCCATTCTGTGTGTTCTCCCATCTCAGATAATGCATTTTTTCATCTCTTGTTCACTTTGGCTCTTTTCTATGTCTTCTGTTTCTCCCCCATCCTATTTATGTTTTCTTCTACCTTTTTGATAACATAGATTTGACTTGTAAGAGTTGTTTTAACATTCATTTCTTGTTTTCAATTATTTCATTTTTGGGTCTATTTCCTTTTTTTCTTAAGATTTATTTATTTCTTTGAGAGAGTGAGCGAGGACGGTGAAGGGGCAGAGGGAGAGGCTGAGGGAGTCGCAAGTAGACTTCACTCTGAGTGTGGAGCCTGATGTGGGGCTCGATCTCAAGACCCTGGGATCATGACCTGAGCCGAAACCAAGAGTCAGACACTTAACCTACTATGCAGCCCAGGCCCCGCTGAGTCTATTTCTAATTATTGGTTAGTCTCGGTCATGGGACATATAATTCCTGGGGTTTTTTATATTTGTTTTGTTTTATAATTTCACTCTTTAAAAAGCTGCAGAGGAGGACATAGGGGTCCAATACACTCTCCGCTCAGCTGGTCCTAATGCCAACATCTTACATAATCCAGTACAATTATGCAAAAGCCAGGAGATTCACACTGGTACAGTACTACCAGCTCATCACAGGTCTCATTGGAAGTTCACCAATTGCAGATGTCTGGAGACTCTGAATTCATCTCTCCTCAGCTTGCCAAGAACTTCAGTCTAGGTTTCTGACCCTGCACACAGCCTGGAAACTCTTTGGACAGTGAGCTGGGGCCCCTTGTGGGGCAGAAGAGGGTTATGCACTGAAGACACACTCCAGGAGACACATGGCTTCACGCTGGCCTGGGGTGGCATCGGTGTGGTTCTGAGGAGCACCAAGAAGCTTCCAGTGACCTCTGACTCGGGATCCGTGGCCTCAAATTCTGTTATCAGAGACTTGCTCCTTTGTGCTTTAAAAAGAAGAAAGAAACCCTTCAGAACCTCACTACTGCCGTATTTCCTGAGAGGAAGACGGGAAATAAATGTAGACGAAACACACACCTGCTGTGAGACATGCTTTTCATCTACTTCTCGGTGCATTTACCTGGTCCTGGTATATACCTGAGGCAGAAGCCACGATCCACACTATACTGTGCACACACCTGAGGCAGGTGTCACCACACCCATTCCCCAGGTGAGGACCCTGAGGAGCCCGCAGAATTTCATACAGACTTCAGGGCTTCTAAGTGCAGACACCTTCCTGGCTTCCACTCCAGGGAAAACTGCTCCCCCTTCATAAATCATATCAGCTCCTCCAAGGTGGGAAGAGGGAGGATATCTGGAGGGTGGCAGGGTCCTGGAGCTCAGAGCCCACCCCCGGACTCACCTCCTCCTGGAAGCCTCCCGCCCTTTGCCGCACCACTCTGGCCTCAGGGATCAGCTCCCTCTGATCCCCCGGCCCCTGTGGGTTCCCAGATCTCTCTTTATGCCCAGCAGAGATGGAGGCAAGGGTATTTAAGGAAGACTTTGAGATAAAATGAGTGTGTTTCTGGGAAAATACAAAGTGCCAAACCTGGCCCAAGAAGAAATAAAAACCTTAAATAGATTTAAAATGGGAATCAAAGTTTTCACCTGTCTCAGAAAAAGAGCCTTATGCCAAAACAGCTAACAGCCTCTTTCCAGGGACGGATAATCCTTATCATATGTAAACTTTTCCAGAAAACAGTAAGAGAGGTAAAACATGTTTCATTTTAAGAGACTGGCAGCCATCTTGTTCCAAATCTGGATAAGGGCAACACAAGACCACGTTTCCTGATTCACACAATTAGGAAAATCTTGAATGAAATATTAGCTAACTGGATCCCACAGCATGTTTTAAAATTCACACTCGCAGGAACGGCTAAAGTTGAAAAGACGGAGAACTCCAAAAGTTGACAAGGATGTGGGGCTGCTAGAGGTCTCACCGAGTGTTGATGGGACGTTTGGGGAAAAGATCTGTGGTTGCTTATAAATCGAAGCACACGCTGCCCCACGACCTGGCAGTCCCACCCAGACGTCCATCCCAGAGAAATGAAAAATGTGTCTACAGAATGACCTGTACAAGAATGTTCGTAGCAATTTTATTCATAATAGCCAAGAAATGGAAACATCCCATGAGTCCATCAGTGGGACGATGAATCATCAAGCTGTTGTACGGTCGGAGGATGGAGTACTATTCAGCCAAAACACCGGGCAGACCGCCGGTCCACGCAATGACACGGCGAATCTCAAAACCCTGTGTCTGTCTGTCTGTTTGTTTCAAGATTTATTTATTTATCTCAGAGAGCAGGGGGAGGAGCAGAGAGGGAGAGACAATGTCAAGCAGACTCTGCACTCAGCATGGAGCCCAACGCGGGGCTCGATCCCACGACCCTGAGGTCATGACCTGAGCCAAAACCAAGACTTGGACGCTTAACCGCCTGAGCCACCCAGGCTCCCTTTTTTGAAAGAAGCCAGACACAGAGTGTACATACCACGTCATTCAGTTCGTGTGAAGTTCTACAGCAGGCAAAACTAATTTACGGAGGGAAAAAATCAGAGCTACTTTTACCCCTGGGGGGGCTGGGGGGAGCAGGAGGAAGCTCTCCGGGGTGATCGCTCTGCAGCTCCGCTGGGCTTTGGCTCACACAGGCGTGTGCATTGGGCAAAGTGGTCGTATGTAAACTTTATTCCAAAAGAAAAAAGAAGGACCGGGCAGAAATACTGAACCCCAGCGAATGATGTCCGTGCTGAACCGTTCAGGGAAAGTGAGCTGAGGACCGCGGCTTACCTTCATGAGCATCAGAAAGAAAGAGGGAGCACAGCATAGGGAGTGTGGTAATGCCGCTTCACCCGACTCAGAGCCGCTAAGAGACGAGGCGCCGAGTGCTGTCACCGCGAAAATCCATCGGTGATTAGGCGAGGTAATGCGGATGCCAGGTAATCGTACTGCCATATACGCGTGCAGCGAGTCCGCGTGCGGGACTAACCTTAGACAGTGTCGTACGCCCCTTATAGCTCAATAAACATAAATTAATTACCTTCAACACATTAAAATTTTTCATAATAAAATGTTGGAAAAGATACAGCGTGATCAAAAGTGGTTTATCCCAGGGATGCAAAGATGTTTTCGATTCAGAAGATGACCAGTTACGTTAGTGAACTAAGGGAGAGAGTATCGGTGAAGAGTAAGTGTTTGATAGAGGTCGGCATGTCCCATCTTTCTACAGTCGCTCAGGAAACTAGGAGCACGAGAAGCTCCCCTGACTTGGTAAAGGTGGTCTTCAAAACACCGACAGCAGGTTTCTTGCTCCGTGGGCGGTTTGGAAACATTCTGTCGGGGACATGACAAGGACACCTGCCCTCCCCGCCAGTCAGTGGAGCAGGACGGTCCTGACTCCTCAATCAGACAGAGACTGGAAATAAGGCATCTAAGAGCTGGAAGGAAAGAATGAACCTATCCTTATTCGTAGGAATAAAAAAACAAGGGAATAAATTGGGAATGAAGTTGAAAAGAATGCCTGTCTATCTATGGGTCAACTACATAGAAATCCTAAGTGACTGATAGACAAACAGCATGAACAGCAACAAAATCATAAGAGAATTCAGTGAGATTCTAGATGACAAAGAGGCCAACTCCCACGCGGACCAGCAGCAACCCTCAAGAGGTGGTAGAAAGGACGGTGCTGTCCACGGTAGCCGCGGAACCTCCCGGGAGCCCAGGAGTCAGCCCGAGGAAGGACTGACCAGACTCCCCGGTGATGCCGGTCTCCATGGGGAGGGAGGGGGCGGTGGGAAGAGCCGGCACTGGAGGGACAACAGTGCCGCGGGGACCCAGCTCAGAGGTCCAGCTCACACCAGGTGTCACTCTGCAGGGAAGATGGGGAGTTCTGTGGACGTGCGAGGAAAACTGACTCTCGAGGTGGGGAAGGAAATCAGTTCTGCACACAGGTGCGCGTGGGGCGGGGAAAACCCCAGGAGCGAGAGAGGAAAGTACAACTTCAGTTGTGAAAAAAAAGACTAGGAGTAGCTGTTCCCTTTGGGGGGAGAGTGTAATTCTTCAATGAGACCTAACATCTTCACGTGTAGCTGGGGATTGAGGGATTTGGCCGCGTCTGAATTAAAAACATGAACGGGCATAAAGGTATTCAGAACAGATAACGGTTCCTGTTGGATGAAGGACACTGCAGGACACGTAACAGGGCAGAGGAAGTGCGAGCAGGACCCACGAGCGCCAGGAGATATGCCCCGACTAGGGACACACTGCAGTGGGCCCCCCGGGGGAAGGGGCCACGTTACTGGCCCACTCGCACGAGACCTTGTGACTCGACAGCAGTCAGAGCAACGCCGAAGAGAAGGAAGACACTTTCCACCCCCCACCCCACGGATTGCAGAAACGAGAAAGGACACTGAGTGTGGGTGAGGGCGGGGCGACAGGAGCCTCGTCCTCTGAGGGGCCGTGTCCACGGTTCTGGCATCAGGCGCGGAATCTGGCCGCAGTGAGTTTTGACCTACTACCAGCTCCACGTCTGCCTTCCTCGAGTGGGTGCCCCCCTGGGGAGGTGGGGGACATTGGGGGGGGCGCGCTCGCTTCGGGAAGCCGCACAACCGCAAGACGCAGCAGCCAGGTGTCCACCCGGGAAACACGCGAAGCCTGAGACACCAACAGCACCAGCAGAGGGAATTAAACACACACACAACACGTGTGCACACACGACACGCATACACGGGACATGGAGCCCAGAGCCCCGAAGGCAGCCGCCACCTGCTGAACGGTGTGAACTCGGGCTCACACCGGCGTTCCTGCGGGCAGTCCGGGCGGCGGGAAGGGAGGCAGGCCCCCCACGTTTCCTGGCAATCAGTTCTCACTTTCATCTCCACCAGCCTGACCCCTTCGTCGGGCTCTCAGATGCTTTCCTGCGCTTTCTAGGTTTTTCACATTTCCATCATTTTCCACATGAGGAAACTGAGTCACAGAGCGGCTGGATACCGTTCCCACGGTCACAGAGCTGGTGAGTGTTGAGCTGTGTTTTGAACCAAGGCTGGTTGGCTGCCCCACACCCACAGCCGCCCGAGGCAGGTGAAGAGCTCGGGGTCATCGGAGGACATCAGAGGCAGCCCCCACGTAGACCTGTCCCCCCAGAGCCTGTAGCATTACGTGGGCCCCCCTGTTTGCAGGCGCCCCACCAGGCTGCCCGAGCGAGCGCCGCCCCCGAGTCCAACATGTCTGTGATGCACTCTGATGAAGCGTGGCAGAACCCCAGCAAACCCCGCCCCGCCCCACGGGCGCCTCCTCCGTGCTCTGCTCCCGCCGCGTGGTTTCCAACGGCCCCTCTGCTTCCACCCCCGAGCAGTGCCGACGTGTCTCACGGCACACTTCGGCGCTTGGAATACGGCCCCCGTGGGGGGACACACATCTTGCCGCTCATCCGCGGGCAAATAACCCCCTCCATGACCTAGCTGCGCTCACGGACACAGGTCGTCCCCTGCTCCCAGCACCCCGGGCCCCGAGGTGAGGACCCGGCTCGGGAGACCAGCACTTGAAGGGACCAGGTCTTCACTGGTCCCCTTGGCCTTGTCCTGGAAAAGAGCCTCTGTCCTCCGGCCAAAGGTTTGGAGCAGAAAGTTTCATTCCCCGTCGTCAGGACAGAGAGAGAAACACAGAATAAAGGCGATTGTGTAATCCTATGGAAAGAATGATTCTGGTTTTGTGTAACCCCGCAGAGAAGCTGGGGTCACTGCAGCCTCCAGCCATGCGCCAGCATCAGCGTCAGCGGGGGAGGGGCGGACGGGGTTGGTGGGAGAGCGCTCCTCTCACGCGGTCAAGCCTCAGGACTGACTCCCTTCGTTCTGTCCTGGGTGCCCATCTGCGGGCTCCTGCCTCCTGGGCGTCCCTGACCTGCCGGCCCCCAGGACCCGCACGGCACACTCAGCTCCAGATGGAGGGGACACATGTGCCCTGGGTGGTGGGCCCGACGGGCAGCGGAGACGAAGCCGGGCCTGCGGCCCCCGCCCCCTGGGCTTGTCCAGGAGGCCCCACCTCTGCAGGACGCTCGGGCCAAGGAGGCCGTGTTTTCACTGTCACGTGCGTCTTCCTGCAAGTCTCCGGCACGTCATCGCACAGCAGGGAATGGCCGTCACGGGGCCGCGTGGAACCGGGGCCAACTTGGACACGGGCTGGTTGTTGCTGTGCGGGCTCTCTGTGTGCGTGCACCTGTGTGCACGTGCATGTCTGCATGCAAGTGCGTGTGTGTGTGCGTGCGTGCACACGCGTGTGTGTGTCTGCCACGCCTGCGTGTGTGCACATCTGCACGTGTGTGCGTCCTCACTGCCTAGTGCGCACATCCGACGACCTCGGAGGCTCCCGAGATGCAGGAAGCTGATGCAGGCGGAGCCAGGAGCCTGCCGGGTCCTCACAGCCGTCCCTTGAGGGCCGGAGTCACAGCCCAGCGACTGCGTCACTGCAGAGGCGTCGGCCACACGGTCGGTCGCTCAACTCGTCTGCTAACTGCTCACCAGGCTCACGGCAGCTTGCGTTACGTGGACTGGGTTCAACAGCATTGGACTGATTTTTTCCCCCTAAATCTGGGCCTTGCTGTGGTTTTGTTACAGAAATTTTAGATTTGTGTGTGCATTCTGAAAGCTTGGCGGCTACATTTTACTCACCAGTTCTCAGGAAAGGGAGTCGGTTTTCTGACATCCTGCAAGGGGACTGAGCCGCTGCGTGTGATGCCAGCTGCCGGCTGTCGGCATGGCCGGGAGCTCAGGATCAGGGCCCAGAGAAGCCGGGGGCATTGCCATCGGGTCCGCCCGAGGCCCAGGCTCGTGAGCTCCTCAGCGGCTGAACGTCACTCTTCTGCATTTCATGTTTGGGCCCAGGTGCCCTGGAGGCCACAGAGATCGGCACGCAGATGGGCGGCATTCGGCGGGTGCAGGCGACCAGGCCGGATGTCCGAGATGCCCCAGCAAAGACACGACCCCAGTGCCGAGGGAAACTGACCCTCCAGTGCGAGGCGTCCGTCTGGCAGGCTCGGCGGCGTGCGGTGAGCTGGCTTCGAGCAAAGGGACCCCTCGCTGACGAGCACGTCCTTCCACCTCCCAGCCCGGAGTGTGCCGGCCCCAGCCCGGCTCTGCCCAGCTCGTGCCTCGGGGCTCCCCGAGCTCGTCCCCGGCACCACTGCGCGTGGAAAGTGCTTGACGGCAAGGGGTATTTTGAGCAGAGAGCATCCTGCACTAAATGTCGTAAACATTTTCCCCTGAGATCTGGATTGGCCAGGGTCCTTCCGAGAAACAGAAACAGTAGAAGGTTGTGTGTGGATGGTTGTGTGTGCGTGCATGCATGTGTGGGTGTGAGCACACACGTAGAGGGAGGGGGACCCAGGGAACAGAAGCAGCTGGACCCGAAGGTTGTCTGCTGGCAGAGCTCCTTCCTCTTCGGTGGGAGCTCAGTCTGTTCTATTCAGGCCTTCAACTGATCAGATGAGGCCCACCGCAGCATGCAGGGTGGCGTGCTTTACTCAAAGTCTACTGACTTAAACGTTCAACTCACCTGGAAACGTCTTCACAGCCACAGCTAGACCAACGTTGGACCCAACGTCTGGTCCTGTGGCCCGCTCAAGCTGACACCCGAGCCTGGCCGTCGAGTGCCCCTTGCAGGCTTGCCAGAACGGTGCCAGGGAGCCCTGCCCTGGACCCCATGGCCAGGGGCTGGGTGTCCCGAGTTTTGCCCGTGGCTAAGGTCGAGGAAGGGAATGGATCACTTGCAGGCTGGCTTGCTCACAAATGAGGCCATTCGTGTTTAAAACGATGCCGACACGTTTCCGTGAGGGTGAAGTCAGCTCGGAGTTCTCAGTCCCGCAGGGGCAGGACTTGAACGCAGGAGGTGAGGGCTCATTTCCACGTGCTGACCAGGCCGGGGAAGCCCCGCCGCCTGGATGTGAGGACGCGAGGGAGTCCCCAGAAGGGAGAGGACGGGAGGACGCGGCACCTGCTCCTGGGAAGGCCCCTCCCGGATCTGTCTTCTCCTGGGCTCTTCCAGCGCCCCCTTCTCCCAGGCATCCCACCCGGAATTCCCGGGGAAGGAGCGTGAGTCACACAGGGAGGCTTGGGCCCCGTGCGCAGAGGCCCGCAGAAGTGACAGGCACGTTTATTACCGATGTTTCTGTCGAGGGTGAAAACTTTGGTTTCTGCTGACCGACGCCCACCCCTAACCCTGCGGTCTCCACCGCACGGCACCTTTCTGCTCCGAGTTTCTGCCCACGAAACGGCCGGGGGCAGAGGGGCTGGGAGCCTGGCTTGGGGAGGGACATCTGCCTGCTCCCAGTTCACAGGAACCCCCAGCACTCAAAGGGCTCCACAGGGCCTCCCGGCATTGCCGAAGCCCCAGATACGGCCACGCTGTCCCCCGTGCCGTGCAGAGAGGGGGCAGGTCCCCGGACAGAGGCGCGTGGGCGGCCACCTCTGTGATGGGGGCTGGACTAGGGGCAGGGCTCTCAACCAAGGGACATGCCTAGACCCAAAGAGGACCACTGGCCTTGCCTGGTGAGGTCCACGCTCGCCTCTGGGTGGCGCGCAGAAGCTTCCGGACTGGCCTGGGGTTGCACGGCTGCGGGGTGTGGGGTGTGGGTATGTTGGTGCCCCTTGCCCCCCGGGCTGCTCTCCTGAAGAGAAAGGAAGCGGTGAGTAATGCCGCGAGGACTCGGGAGGGAAATGGCCAGCCGTGGCCGTTCCTCGGTGGCCGAGCTTGCCACAGAGAAGCCGCGCAGCCCAGTCTGGGTTGGGGACCCTGCCAGGAAAGCTGGCGTGGGGGTGCTGCCCCTTGGTTGCTGGGGGCTCTGACGGGGTGGCCCGGCTCCACCCAGGGCTCCCTCTGAAGCCCGCCCCTCCCGCCAGGTGTCCGACCTCAGGGTGAGGAGTCCCAGGGCCCCCTTGCAGGTCCGCGTGGGGCGGACAGCAGGCGGTGGCGGGTGTCTGCAGGGGCCGCTGCTCGCACTTCGCCTGGGTCTGGAAACGTGTGTCTCCCGCGCTCGCAGGTGTTTCTGGTTAGTGGTTAGGAGACTTGCCTCCCACGTGCACGGGCCGAAGCGGTATTTTCAGGTCTTCACGGAGTCTGACTGCCACTGTCTGATTGATGTTCCTGGGGATGAGTTTTATGTGAAGCACGCTCTGAGCGCCTGCGAGATAAAAACACACCCCCCACTCTGGGGACGGAGCGTCTCCTCCCTCGGCTCATACGTCTTCCTAACACGGCACTTCCTGGCCCTGCCGCCGCCTGCATGGGTGTGGGCTGGGGCTCTGCTCAATGCTGGGACCACCATGTCCTGCTTTGCCAGGCCTCCAGCCCGGGGGGCACACACAAGGGGCCACCGAGTTCCTCCTCCGCCCGCTGACCGGGCAGAGGTGTGGCCGCCCCCATGGGCAACGTCTCCACCTAGACATGCAGTCCTTCCTGCATACCGTCGGCCAGAAAGGGGGGCGCTGCCTCTGCACAAGTGTGGTCCCTGCATGAGGCTAACCTGCTGTCTGTTGCTCCTGCCTGAGCCTTCCCCACTGACCGGCTCACAGCCAGGCCCGGGCCCCTCCTGTGCACCTGGGTATGCCCCCCCCCTTAGCCCTCCATTTGGTCCACTTTAGGGATGTCCCCCATGCTCCGGGCCCCCTCCAGACTCCATAGCATCCTGGTGCAAGGGACGGCAGGGTTGCAGTGTTTCCTGAGCTGCGGGGGACACCTGACATGGTGCACGGTGGATTCCAGGTGTCCACCAGGCTGTGAGCGGGCTCCTGCTGGACAGCCCAGGCCCACTGGTGGGACAGAGAGCGACGGCTCGTGAGCACCTGTCCAGTAAGCAGACTGGTCTGAGTGCCCGTCGGGTGCAGGGACGGCTGCCCCCATCCAGACCCAGACACAGGGTCTAGTTGGGGGAAGGGGAGTGGACGCCAGAAGCGCCCCAGCAGCTCCCCCGGGGGCTGGAGCGGCTGACCTCGCAGCACACTGCCTGCCCCGGGGCGGGGGTGGGGGTGGGGGGAGGCTGCAGTCTGCACTCAGCCCGCACCCACCGCCCCGCGCCTCTTCCCACCAGCCCAACAGCTTCACACCCTGGAGCACATCGTGCTTGTTTTGGCTGCTGCACTGGCCATCCTCACAACCCCGGCTTGCATGACCGTGAGGTATCCGCTTTCTCCGCTACGCCGTGTGGGCCGGCCTCCAGCGCTCCCTTGCCCGGGCTCAGGGTGGGGCTCTTGTGGTGGCCCCCCGACCGTGGGCGGGCTGGCCGTGGCGGAAGGAGCCCCCGGCCTCCGAACAAGCTGGCCAGCACAGGCCGTGGCTGCCTCCACCCTCTGACCGCATCGCTGCCGGCGTCATCCCCGGCCCTGCCAGCACTGCGGGCCTCGGGTCAAGAGACAACTGCTGCGGGGAGCAGGTCCCAGGAGCACTCTGCTGGATGTCCTTGTCGCCGGCCAGAACCCCTTGAGCAGCATCCAGCCCCCTGGCCGTGGCCCACGGGCCCTGCATGTAGCCAGATGCCCATGTGTGAAGACGTCCGTGGCCCTGTGCCCTTACAGCCCAGCCACCCTCTCCCTTCAGCTGTGGCCGCCAAAAGGTGGGGCGAGGGAAACAGGAGATCCAGATAATGGGCGAGAATTATTATGTCTTCGTGTGAGCCGGAGTGCAGCCCCGTCCCTGTGATAACTGGGGGCTCAGAGTCTCCCATTTCTGCGCTCTGAGCCAGGGCCGGCCGTGACAATGAGCACGTTGTTCCCAGCATCGGGCATCGTCCCTGGGTGACAGAGCCCCAAACACACGGGATCGGCACGCACTAGGAAACTGGGATGATGAGGCCCTGGACGTTCACCAGGAAGGGGGCAAGGGACATGTCACCTGCTGCGGACACCATGCACATGTGGCCTAGGGACAGGCGTACCCACGGCTGGACAGGTGCCCGTGGAGGGACTATGGGCATCCTCATGGAGGGCAGAGGCCTTTTTTTTTTTTTTTTTTTTTTTTTTTTTAGCAAAATTGTGAGGCTGGAACCAGGATTGGCTTCCTTGTCTGGGAGCACGTGAGGGCCCAGAAACTTTGGACGTGCCTTAGGTGGTTACTCTCGGGACAGCAGCCAGCACACACCAGGTCCTGCACCGACGAACCAAGAATAACAATGTCCCAAGGACCCGGCATTTTTCCTTCCCCCCTGGGGCCGGGCAGGGATCGGGCAAAGCCCCCAGGAACCTTCTAGGAACAGTGGAAAGTGAGCAGACTGAGAAGAGTCTCACTTTCTCTCTCTCTCTCACCTGCCTGCCTCTGTCCCCTGCTGGCCCCCTGAGCGTGGGGTAGGGGGCAGGGCAGCCCATGTCTCGGTTCCTGCCGGGCCCACCCTGAGCCTTGCCACAGAGACACACCTGCTCATCCAGGGGCAGGTGTCTGCTCTGCCCGGTGCCCAGGGCAAGCCCCGCAGGTGGGCTGTAGCAGGGCCTGCTCCTCGGAGCACGATCCCTCTGTGCGGCTCGCGGCATTCGAGGGAGGAAACAGGCCTGACCCATGATGTGGGGCCGAGCCAGCCTTTGGCCAGACCTGGCCCCCAGCTCCAGCCTGCCCCCTGGACCTCGGGCTCTGATGTCACCTTCCTGACACACCAGGCTTGTGCAGCCCACGTCCTGTATCCCAGGAGACACGTCGACTCTTTGAGCCCCCTCTGCTGCACCCCCTCCACATAGCCATCTCCAGGGCAGTGGCCCCCGGACCCAGGTTCAGGTGTCCAGAAGCTAGGGCACCAACCAATGTTTCTACGTGGGACCTTTGGGGGCATGACAGTCAAATGCATCCCTTTTGGGGGCCAAGGCCATCAGTCTGCTTTGCCCACAGGTGCCTGACCCGCCCCTCCGGCCGTGTTCAGAGGGCAGCCAGGCCCCTGCAGAGAACAGCCCACCTCTCATGCCTTCGGAGGGGAGGACGGCCCCTCTGAGTCAGTGCGGATGGGGCAGGGGCCGGGACAGGGCACCCTGGGGGAGGCTGTCGGCCCCAGGGCCCTCCCGGGTGGCACCAGCCCCACCAGCCGCTCCTGGTTCTCGTGTTATCTGCGTTGGATTCCTGGAGTCTAAACTCTTAAGCTCCCGTAAATCCCCTCTCATATGGAAGTCAGTGAGCCGTGTAATATTTAAACCGTCCGCAGTCGTACCTCATTTGTTTACAAGTTATCCGTGCTGGCACCCGGATCCCTAAGTCAGGTTTCCCAACAGCCCCGAAAGCCCCAGCCCTGGGGGCAGAGGAGCCCCGTCCCCACTTTCACGGAGGGGCAGGGGGGCAGGATCGCGGAGGAGGGGGTGAGCATGGATTCAGGGCCTGGGGCGCCCCGTGGCCACTGACTCCAGGGAAGCAGAGAAGGGAGTCCAGCATGGGTCCCCCGGCTCTGTCTGGGGGGGACAGTGTGGCAGCTCGGCCTGTCCTGTGTGCGTGCTCATCTCCATCCCCGGGGGGCGGGGGGAGCCTGCTCTCCTCACAAGCAGCTCCCTCCGCCAGAAGGCCCTGTGATCTCAAACATCACGCACGGGTCTTCAAACCTCAGGGTTGGGGCTGGGAGACGAGTGCTGGGCCAGGGGCCTCCGGATGCCCAGGGCTCCTTGGTGCCCACAGCACCACTGGGTAGCCTCTGGCCCATGCAGCTGTGCGGGGCTGCAGCAAGGGGAGAGACTCATGGCTCTGGGGACCCCTCCCCCATCACGGGGTACAAGTTCAGAGCCCGAGCTGGGTCATACGTGGGGATCCCGTCCTGTACTTCCTGGGGAGCGAGCGGGCCCTCACCACACGCATCAGGCCTGTCTCTTCCATCCACCTCTTGACTCCCGTTCCTTGGAAACCATGTGGACCCGTGGGGGGACGGGGCAGCATCTTCTGCTCCCTGCGGGACCTAGAGCACACGGAGCAGCCCCCGGAACTGGGTGGGCCTCCCACCAGTGCCTGCGAGATGAATGAATGAATGAGTGAATGAATGAATGAGCGCAGTTGCCACAGCCACGTCGGGCTACAGCTCCTTTTGGCAGAGGGCATGCTCTGCGTGGGTCTGCATGAGGGCGGCCTCCCTTGCAGCCTGGCTCCCAGGCCTGCCCGATGGAGTGAGGGAGGTCGCCCACTCTCCTGGACCTGGGGTTGAGGCGACAGGGTCTCAGGAGGCCGTGGAGATGGCGGACATAGGATCGGTACCAGACCTGCAGCCGCACGGAAACCACCGGCTCCCTCAGGCCTCCCCCTGCCCTGGAGGCCGGGCTGCCCTGGCTCTGTAAGCAGGAGCTCCCGCCCCACCCCTGCTAGGACTGGCTCTTCCCTGGGAGCTGGCTTCAGAACTTCTCCCATGCTTCCCACAATCCCTATGTTGAGGGCAGTGCAGGAGGACAGCTGTGACCCCCAGAAGAAGGGGTGGTAATCACCCCATTATGGACAGGAGCATTGAAGCTCTGAACAGCCACATGGCTCTCCTGGGGCCACACAGAACCCAGCCCAGCCGCTGCAGCCAGGTGGGAGGAGGGAGGCGCTGCGGCCGGGAGCTACACCCTGGCCTCCCAGGCAAACGGCCCCAGGCCCAGGTGGGAAGCAAGCGCAGTGTAGTGGCCCCGGCCATTTACAGAGGGTCAGCACTGTGCCCGGACCCTGATGTGGAGAGGGCTGGCGCCCAGACCACACCGTTAGAAGGCAACAGAGCCTCTGCAGGTGAGCCCATGACTGGCTGGCACCCACAGGCCCCGAGGGGGTATCCAGGCCTTGGAGATCCAGCGGAGATCGTGGGTCCAGGGGGCAGGTGGATGGTAGGAGCACAAAGGATTTTTCCCTGTGAGTGTTCTGCCACCCTACCCAAGGCACACCTCACCCTGATACACACTCTCTGTGTCTGGTTCCCATCATACGATGCAGCTTTGGGGTACCCCATGATCACGGCCAGGACCTCTCACGGAGCCTGCCCCCCAGTCCTGCTCTCCAGGAACCTGCACCATCAGCCAGAGCCGCAGCTGAGATTTAGGGCCAGTGGAGCTGAGCACCACAACAGGGGACACTGCGGGGCACCCACCTCGCTGAGCTCTGTCCACCCTCAGAACACGGAGGAGCCTGGACTCTGAAGTCACATGGGCTGACCTTCTGAACATGAGCAACACGTATGGCGGTGCCAGCAGAGGCCCTCAGCGGGGGGCAGGGGAGCTGACATCATCCGGGCTCTGCCAGAGCCATGGTGGGCCAGAACAAGGGCCACACTTGGATGCGCTTGGCCTCTGTGCTCACGTCCTCCTCTCGAGCAGAGCTGGCCTTTCCGCAGCATTTCCAGGACGTCATGCACCCAAATATTGCTTCACAGAAAGATTTTGTCTGAGACCAAAGGGATCAGAAAGGGTGGGAAGGGATTTGAAGAGGCCTCTGTCAAGACATAGGGTGTAGGAACTCTATCTTAGAAATATGAAAAGAGGCTCAGATTTACTCCTTGATCTCCTGGCAGGCAGGGACTGAGTAGCTCACAGCCAGAGGAAGACTCTCTCCCCTCGTCCAGATCTAGGCCACCCCCAGCCCCAAGCCTTGATCTTTTGCATTAGACAACTCTAGGCTGACACAAGGGTCAAACTGCAAATGGGAAGGCTGAACCTACAGCTGCTTCCCTCACTAGCAGCAGCCGAGCGTGCCCGATGCTCCCCTGGGCCTTCACCCCCTCAAAGAAGCCAGAATTAGAAGCCAGACCTGGTACAAACTTCCTGCTATGGACTCTACCAGGGACTGGAGAGCTACTTTCCTCTCCACACTATAGTAGCCCAGGGGCAAAGTGCTGAAGATGACCTAGAGGTCAGAAAACCAGTGTCATTGTCATCAGCACCACCACCACAGCCACCACCATCACCACCATGGCCACCACCATCACCATCACCATCACCACCATCACTACCATCATCATCACCACCATCATCACCACCATCACTACCATCATCATCACCACCACCATCACCACCATCATCACCATCGTCATCACCACTACCATTATACCATCATCACCACCATCACCATCATCACCACCACCACCAACTCCACCATTATCACCTTAGCAATAGTAGCAGAGGCCACCACAAGAGAAGCAGAACATCTTGAATAGAAGAAAATGGGCTTTGTTTCAGTTATTTTGAGGTGTGATTTGATAACAGGATGATAGTCTTGGGCAAAGAAGGGTGGTGAAGGAGCGCACAAAGGGGAAGAGCCCGGAAATCTGGGCTGAGCACCATCCCCACTTCTTACACGGCTTCAGAGAGTCACAGATTCTGAGCCTGACAGGCTCACTTATAAAACAGTGACCCTGACAGGGAGAGTGTTGAGAGCGGGGAACAGTGGCCCTCTTTACGTTCCCTTGTGACTTTTAGGTATGATGGAAAGAGATAAGAACAGTACTCAGGAGCCCCATTGCTCCCACACCCTCCCTTTCACAACTAAAAGCCCTGGTTGCAAGGCAACAAGCAGATATCAGCGTGTCTGAAAGGTGGGAAGAAGACAGGATGCAAGGGGCCTTGGGATGTGGGGAGCTCCCTGAGCTTCCTTGTTTTCTCCCATATGGTCCCCAGCAGGTGCTGTGAAGCCTCCAGCACAAAATCCTTAGTGGGCACAGACTAAAAAAGCTCCAGGGAAAGCCTGTTCCCCCTGAGAAAAGTATGACCTAAAAACAGAGAAACTGTTGGAGAATATCCTCCCTACTCCAGCCAAACACCAGTGGAAAAACCACATGCCACCTCTGTGGCTTCAGCTGGCAGAGTGGGAGTTGATTCAGTGATACTTCTCCACCCCAGCCCCACCTCACCCCACCCAAGTCCTCACCTACTGGGGTGGTATAGGCATCCAGAGGGGAGCTGGGCCCCCAGCCCCACCTAGCATTAACAAGATGGTGGAAGGAAGTGTTGGGAGCAGGCTAGCTAACTCTCTGCCTCCCCCTTCCCTAGTGTCTATGGGACTCAGCGGCAAGCTAAGCAATCACCCCCACTCAGAAGTGGTGAGGCACTGTTAGTCAGGGCCTACTTCCTCTGGGAAGGTTCAGGGGGGCTGAGGAGGGAGCTGAACCTCTGCCCCACTTGTCTGCCACAAGGCCATGTGAGTCAGTGCCCACATCTCTGGGATGCTGGCTGTGGGGCCCCTAAGAAAACACACCACCTATCCAGCCCTCATGCTACACCTCATCAGGGGGACGTCCTCCTACAGAAAAAAGTTAGGTGGTGTCCAGAGTCCCAGGACATTCAAAGCCTCCAGAGTACAGCAGAAAATCACTCATCATCCCAAGAACCTGGAAAATCATAGACTGAATGAGAAAAGACAACGAACAAGCATGATTGTTGCAGATGAGTCAGAGGCTGGACTTCTTCGCCAGCAGTTCTAAAGAGCAGCCATCACAAACATGTCTCAGCACGCAATTATGAATTCTCTTGAAACAAATGCAAAAATGGAAAATTCTGGCAAAGAATTAGAATTTACAAAAAGAAGAACAAATTATCAAACTGAAAAATGTAACTGAAATAAAAAATGTGCTGGAGGGGTCCAGTGGGAGGAGACAGAATCGGTGAATTTCAGGACAGGCACGTGGAATTTACCCAATCTGAAAAACCAAGAAGAGAGACCAAAAAATGATGAACAAAGTCACAGGGGCCTGTGGGACCATGACAGGACTGCTGACTTTCGTATCCTCAGAGATGTAGAAGGAGAGAAAAGAGTGGAACTCTAAAAAGTATTACAAGAAGGGCGCCTGGGTGACTCAGTTGGTTAAGCGTCCAACTCTTGATTTCAGCTCAGGTCATGATCTCAGGGTCTTGGGATTGACCCCCACGTTGAGCTCTGCGCTCAGTGGGGAGTCTGCTTGGGATTATCTCTCCCCTCCCTCTGCCCCTCCCCCCACTCATGTGCACGCATGTGCGTGTGCTCTCTCTCTCTGAAATAAATCTTTAAAAAAAGTAATATAAGAAATAATAGCGCAAAATTCCCAACTTTGGCAAAAGACATAAATCTACAGATTCAAGAGGCTGCCTAAATCCTGAAGGATAAACCTATAGAAATCCTCACTAAGGCACGTCATAATCAACTTCTGGGACCTGCAGACAATGAAAACTCTCCAGAGCAGCCAGAGAGAAATGGTGCGTGACCTACAAGGGAACAGCAGTTGAATAACCGGGAGTGTCTGGCCTGCGGCCACAGGAGCCACGGAGAAGGGACTTGCACAACATTGCTCAGGTGCTGAACGGGAATGGTTAACTGTGGCTTCTACGTCCAGAGGAAATATCCTTCAGGGACGAAGGAGAAAGAAACCATCCTCAGATGACAGAAAACAAAGAGACTTTGTCACTAGCGAACTCCTCTAAAGGGAAGGTTAAAGGACGTTCTCTAAACAGAAAGGAAATGATAGAAGGAGACTTGGAACCTCAGAGGCTCAAAAAACCATCAGGTTGGGTTAAAATTCAGTTAATGTATTATAGGGTATTCTAATGAGTTTCTTAAATCATTTGGTGGAAGGGAGGATCGTAATACCGCCCGAGGCTGTGCTCAAACATGTGTAGAAGCCAGGGGACAATTCTGTTTTAAAGTTTGGGAGGCTATGGGGACCTAAACAGAAGTAAGTTCTCTGCATCTCCCTCCAAGCGGGAAACGTCATGACGGGTAGATTGTGGTGTTCCCCTGGGGCAGGTGCCAAGAAATCAATACAACACAATCTGCTGAAAATCCTTATAAATCAAGACGGAATTCCAAAAACCATTCAACCACCCACGGGAAGGGGAGAGAAGAGGAACAGGAGACAAAATAATACGGTGGCAGAGTCAAGACGGAACCTATTACTTTACATGTAAAACATCCAAACCCGCCAGCTGAGAGGCAGAGATCGGTCCCCCGGACTCAGCCCACGACCGAGTACGCGCCGTCTTCACAGACATACGTGCTCACGCCAAGTACGACATCGGCGGTTTGACAGCAGGAGAGGAACGCACACACATGCTGATAGGCGGGTGTACGTCATGCCAGCTGAAATTCCACCGAGTCCTGCCGTTAAGACTCCCCCCTCCGCTCCCCCTGCGTCCCCTCCCTGTCCCTCCAGCCTCCACCGACCTATGGTGTCTATGCGTTGTTTTTTCTCCATGTGCTTATAATCCTATAAAAAAGCCACATGTTCCCTTACACGAAATGTGCAGAGATACGCGTGGGAAAGTGCCACTGTTTTCTTTACCAGGAGAAAAGGGGAGATCATTTTATAAACACTTCTCTGTAGTGTGTTTCTCTCTCAATATTATTTTGGGAGAATTCCACCCAATCAATGTGGAAAAATTCCCTTTATGCATCATTTATTCAACCATTACTTTATTGATGGCTGTTAACTTTGTCTCCAGGATTTTACTCCCAAACGATGCCATCAACATCTTTGGAGGTAAAAACAAGCAGAAACATCACAATTATCTGGTAGGGGGTGTTGATGCTTACATGACCCTCAGAGCGGCGGCCCTACTAGAGGGTCCTAAACAGATGACGGTTTCCGCTGCTGCCCAACCCCAGCTGCCCAGGATGAGGGTTCCATCCTGCTTCAGCTGCCAGCCTCATAAAAGCTACAGAAGCCCTAGAAAACCCACCAGCTGACTGTGTTGGCCCCCAGAACAGGGCCGCATTCCTGCTGGTTCCTGTCCCCGACCAGGGCTGACTGTCCCTGACCATCTAAGACACACTTAAAATGGAGAGCCCAGGGCCCTGCGGAATCAAGCTTGAGCCCCTGCCTTTGGGACAAACTGCAGAAGGACACAGCCTCAAATCCTAGCCCAGGGCTTTCTCGGGACAGGTGGGTGGGACCCCCACTTCAAGGGCATTCATCACCAGGGTCACTACCTAGAATACACAGCCCGACATGACCGGAGGCTGCACACTGTTTTGTCTTTTATTGAACACCCTGCTGGGGTTGAGGGGCGAGCTCCCTGCCCACGCCCAGCCCTTGCCCACAGCCCCTCAGAAGCACCTTCTCTGAACCACAGATGTCCCAAACTCCTTGAAATCTGCGGAGGTGACCCACATCTGCTTGAAGCTGCTCAGGGAGGTGACAATGGAGGCCCCAATCCACGTGGAGAACCACCTGTCCGGGGGAGCCGTGATCTTGATGGGGGTCCCTTTGGAAGCCAGGTGCTCCAGCTCCTTCAGAAGACGGTCATCGAGGCCCTGGAACAGAGTGGTGCCCCCGGACAGTACGATCTCCCCATAAAGGGTCTTCTGGATGTCCGCGTCGCACTTGGTGATGCTGCAGGAGACCATTTTCGAGAGGCCCGGGTTTTGGATGCCCAGCTGGTCGGGTGCGAACAGGGCCTCGGGCGCCTGGTGCAGCGGGTCCCCAACACAGATGACGCTCCCGTCCGGCAGCTTGTACTCCCTCAGGACCTCCTCCGGCCTCCGGGAGAGCTCCTTCTCTGGCTCCAGGGCCACGTAGCACAGTTTCTCCTTGATGTCGTCCACCACTGCTTTGTCCAGCACGCACGGGAAGGACCGCCCGCTAGCCAGCAGCAGCCGCGTGAGGTGCTCTGTGATGTCCCTTCCCGCCACGTAGAGCTTGGTGACCGCATGGGGCAGGGAGTACCCTTCGAAGATGGGGACGGTGCAAGTGACCCCATCCCCGCTGTCCACCACCAGGCCTGTGACGCAGGCTGAGGCGTAGAGGGCCAGCACGGCCTGGTCCGACAGGTAGAAGGCGGGCACGTTGAAGTTCTCAAACATCATCTCGGCCATCTTCTCCCGGGCCTCCCTGGGGTTCAGGGAGGGCTCGGTCATGAGCACGGGCCGGTCGCTGGCCTTCACCCCCAGCTCCCACTCGAACAGGTGCTTGCAGAGTCTCTCCATGTCCTCCCAGCAGGTGACCAGGCCTCGCTCGATGGGGTAATGCAGGTGCAAGACCTCGTGCTTGTGCAGAGCCTCCTCCCCCACAAAGTACTTCTTCTGATGCGCTCCCGCCGAGGGCATCTTGAACTTGGGGTGCCCCACGACCGAGCTGATGACGTGGCGGGGTCCAATCTCCCCAGAGAGGCCCGCTTTGCAGAGTCCGGAGCCATTGTCGAAAATCACAGCTGGAGACTCTAACACGTGTGGATTAAACATGTCGGCAGCACCCTCTTCTGCACTTCGCCAAAATACGGACAGAACCCTCTCGGGCCACTTTGTGACGCAAGAGGCCTTTCTGGAAGTTTTAAGGGCGCGGGATTCCACGGCTCTGCGGCGACTCCCAGCTGGGGCTAGCAGGCGGCTGCTCCGCGAGCGCCCCCCATGCTCTCCGCAGATCTGCCCTGCTTGCAGGCAGCCCGGGAGGCCACTGCCTTTTCAGGGATGATGGTCCCACATGTAACAATCCAGCCAAGGCAACAATTGTCCTCAGCCAGCAGCACAGGGCCTTCAGGGCGTGGGGGCTCGGAGCCCCCGGTCCTCCCCCCTGGTGAGCCTACAAATGGCACAGGGCAAGCCGGACGCACAGGCGTTGCTGATGGGCCTGTGGACGGAGGCCCAGCCTTGGAACCCAGGGCAACAGCCCAGCTTGGGCCCACCCAGAGGACTGGTGTCTGCTGTGCGTGGGGTGACAACAAAAACACACTTGCCTTTGCTAAGGAGATGGCCAAGCACCAGGCACGGGTCCGGGTGGAGGAACAGTGCCCACAAGCCATCACAGCAGGCACTCAGAATGTGTCGACTCCTCCAGGTAGCCCTCAAGGATTTGTCTTCCCTTCACCCCATGAGCCCTGGCTCTCTGTGCCACAGAACAGATGCGAAGCAATGCTCTCTTGGCCTGCAGGTCGTCTCCCCAGGCAGGCCTGTCCCTGCTCTGGCTTGAGGGCCCACTCACTGCTCTCCGCAGCCTATGCCATTGGCAGAGAGCAAAGTGCAATGATCCCTGGGGTTGGAAGCATGACCTCTGAAGATGGGATCTGAGGTTCCCAGAGTGGGGCACTCCTGTGTCTATGGACCATCACACGGTGGCCACACCCCCTGCACGCTTGGAAGTGACCAGGTCATCAAGTTGGAGGCTGGCAGCAAGGCCGGATGGTGGCAAGGCTAGAGGTCTAGCCCGAGTGGCCAGGCAGAGGGCCACCAGCTGGGAGCTCCCAGAGGACCCGTGCCTGCAGCCCTGAGCACCGGGGGTGGAGGCGGGCCTGGGGAACACGTGCTTATCTGATGATCCTTTCCCTCCTGGCAGGTCCGGAATCACCCTCGGGTCCAGCTCCGCCCCGTCCCAAGAACTCTCCCAGGGGACCACCTCCCCTCCGCAGCCCCTAGCCTCCTCTGCCATTGGTCCTGTGTCCTGCTGACCAGATAATACAGTAGTGTTAGTCGTGTGGTGTAGACACCTGGTGTAGATGTGTGGTCTGTAGGTGTGGTATAGACAAGTGGCAGACATGTGACTTCATGGGCACCCTCGGGGCTAAGCTTTGTTGGACATTTTCCCCAAAGGACTCCTCCAGGTGGAAACTGAGTCACACGCAGGCTGGGGTTGATGCTGTGGGATGGCCCTGACGAGTTTGCTCAGCCCACAGCCGTCGTCCACGACCGCTGTGGGGAGTGCCGTGATCTGGGGGCTCCAGCATTAGGGGAGCAGCGTCTCCGGCAGGCCACTCCTGTGGGTGTGGACACTCAACAGAAGGCCGTGTCTGGGGGGTTCCAGACTGCTTACTTCACAAAAGGCCTGTGTACTTGGGGTCTCAGGCATTGCTAGAATTTTCTGATTGTTGCCAAACACTCCAGGCTGAATCCGGAGGCATGCGCTCTCGGGGTTTCTAAATTTTGGCCCCAAAGTGGCCCATGTGGGAGGTGACATAACAATGGACATCAGGTTCAAACACCGGGTCGAGGTGCATGGGTGACACGTGGATGTGTCCCGCAGGCAGGGCCTGGCAGGGGTATTTGGTGTTTGCAGGAGGGACCGAGAAGGAGAACAGGACCAAGGCTGATGCACAGACCCGTGGACGTGGGTGCATTCTGGGGCCACTGGGGGCCCTGTTGCTATGACAACACACCATAACCATGTCCCATAGGCCAGCTGCCTCTGATCCACGAGCAGGTCACCCAGGCACCCAAACCAGCCCCCCAGGCCCGTCCCTGAGCTCCCCAGGCCCAGCTTCCTCGTCGGCCCCCCAGTTAGGTCTGGGACACGTCTATCTGTTGCCAAACCTGTGACCTGCCCGCCCAGCCCCACACAAGCTGAGACCCTCAAGGACAGAGCTGGGAACGCTGGGCCGGCGTCAGGCCAGTGGCGCCAAGTAAAGCCACCCGAGCATTTCCAGGACCCCTTTCCCAAATGCTCCCACTCTCCCTGCCAAGCCTGGGAGGCGTGCTGCCCTTTGTCGGGAGCCTGGCACCTCCCAGGCCTGCTCAACAACCCCGGACAGTCATGGCCGGCAGAGTGGCCGGGGACGCAGTCCTCACCCCGCTCTTGTCTGCCCACTTGGGAGAAACGCCCCCAGCCCGGAATGCACCCTCCCCACTGCTGTCATTTGCGGGCATGCTGGCCCGGGGCTAGGTGCAGCTTCTGTCCCCATCGTTGAGTGTCTGCCTCACGGGGAGAAGACCCAACGCCAAGAGGTGGGCTATTCTCTGGGGGCGACACCACGTGGCCGCTGAGAAACGGACTGGGTTTATGAGTCACAGCCTACGTGATGTTGTGCTGGTTTCAAGCTCCCAGCCGGGGGCAGAAATTCCACCCCGTGGTGCTCAGGTGCCTGGGAACCGACCGTGCAGCCCGGCCTCCCCCCCCCCCCACCGGTCTGAGGCCCATCATGGAAACGCCCCCATCCCTCCCACCACTGGGGGCTGCGGGTCTGGGAGGGGCAGCATGCATCCTGTGCAGGTGTCCACGGCAGCACCCACGGGCACCCTTGCCAGGTCAGTGGATGTGATGGTCCACGTAGCCGAGCATTTGCTGTGAGGTTGTGTTTGCTATTAACACAAGCATGTTACCCCTCTTCAAACTCCAGTTAGAAGCGGCCCTTTGGAGGCTGCCCTGCCCCCAGCCCGGGTCGGCCATGCCTCGTAAATCGCTTGAACAAGTTTATGGGCGCACTGGCTGTAACTCCATCTCCCTCCGCGGGGCAAGGCTCGCCACCATGATTGCTCTAGAGGGTACTCGTTTCCGTCTGACACAGGAAGGCTCGCTCTTATTTCTGGTCCAGCAGTCATGCCCAGCGGCAGCCCTCCCCGGCCCCTGCATGATCCCCACCTCCCACGCCCTTGGAGGAGCCCCAGCCTGTGGTGGGAGGTGCGCAACCCCTGGGCAGCCTTGGAAAGCTGCCAGGCCTTTAGATGGGAGTGGGCAGCCCTGGATCTGCCGGGCACCCCTGCTTCCTACTCCCTGGTGCCGTGTGACTAGGCCACCCAAGCCCTGGGCTGGGGGCCGCCCTGGCTGTCCCGTCGTCCCTGGTTCCGTCTGCCACTGGCGCCCAGAGCCTCAGCCAATTAGTGACCATAAGACTGGGCTCATTAGTTGTGGCTGACATCTGGCGGCCAGATCCTGTTTGCTAGGGTCTGGTCCGGTGTCGGCCGGCAGCCTGAAGGAACAGGGCAACTCTACAGGTGGCAGGATGGGCACCCCTCCTGCAGGAGAGAGAGCTATGTACACGTCCATGGGGAATGTGGGAGTCCAGGGGCCACAGGTGCTTGCCACATGCCCCCAAATGTCTTCTCTTCCACCTCTTTGCCCCAGTCATCCCCAGGGAGCCCAAAGCCCCGAACGCTCTTCCTGGTGTCCCAGCCCTTTTGAATCTCTAGGATGGAACTTGTGTCACATACCCACTCACCCATTTCCATCCACCATCCACCATCCACCCATCCACCCACCCATCCTTCCACCCATCCATCCATCCAGATATCCAGACATTCATCCACCCTTTTGCCCACCTATCCACCCATCCATCCACTCACCCACTCACCTATCCTCACCCATTTATCCATCCAACCTCCTGTTCAATTTTCCTCCCTCCCGTCCATCCCCCTTTCTTCTCTTAGTGGCTGAAGTGAGCACCCTCACTTGTCTTTGTCCACCTCCTTCCTTGGTGACCTTCAGGCTTCAGCGGAGCCTATGGGGTCTCCACAGCTGACAGCACGGCACCCATGAGTCCTTCCAGCGAGCTGGGTCAGGAATGACATCCCTAGGCGGCTCCTCTCTCGGCCTCCCAGGAGCCTGACTCACTGAACCAGCCTGGCTGGGCAGATCCAGGTCACTGCAGCCGACATGAGCTCCGTGGGGAGGGGCAGAAGGAAGAACTGGTGCGAAGCTGACGTGCTCTGGGGGGCCCTTGGCAGAGCCTTCCATGGTTCAGCGTGGCTCAGTGGAGACACTGCTCGGTGGATAAGGTGAGGCAGGCCTGTCTGGGGGAGGCGCCGCCTGAGGCCACACCACCGTCTACCCCTCTCCTGCTCTTTGTCCCCCACCCTCGTGGAACTCTGGTCCCGAGCACCTACACGACATTTTCTCTAAATGTATTTGCTGCCCTGACCCTCGCCTGCTAAGCACTGCTGGTGTTCTGGTATGCTCCTCAGGATTTTATAACTCAAAATAAAACAAGGATGTGCTGTACACACGTCTCATCCTGAACCCCTGCGTCTCCTGCTCCCACCTAACCCCCTCCCCACGCCACGTCACGTGCCACACCTCCTGTCAGGTGAGGTGACAGGTCCTGGTCATTTCTCTCCAAAGCGACAGCTGGCCTTTGTCACGTAGGTGGGAGTGTTGGCCCTTCCCTGCACCCCTCCCCACGAATTCTCACACATCGTTCAACATCTGGCTAATTACCGCCTCATGGGGGAGGCCTGTGGCCAGCAGGACAGTGGCCGGTCACACTTTCACATTGGGGTCAAATGTGCTGTGGCCTCCTGGCCCCTTATGTCCCCATGTGCTCTGGACATGGGGGATGTGGAGGCAGAGAGAAACTTCTGAGGACATGTGCCGCTGTGGCTCGGCAGGAGTGGGGACCCAGCCCTGGCAGGTGATGGGTCCCCACTTGGGCACATGCTGGCTGAGGGGTGGACCCATTCTCTGGGACTGATGGGGCCAGAACCCTGCAACAGATTTTGGGGGACCCAGGTTCCAGATCCACTAGACAGAGGCCTCCCTGTAGCTGTTCCAGGGCTCTGTGATGTGGCCGCCTGGCCGTGGGGCAGGTGGGAAAGGACCATCTCTCCTTTGGGGCTTTCAGGTGGGTGTCAGCCGTCACGACGGCTAACCGCCGGAATCGGACATCTCAGGGGTGTCAGGCATGGGTTTGCTCATCTTCCCGGCCCAGCCCAGTGTGGGTGGGCTCCAGGCGTGGTCCAGAGACCCAGCCATTGCCATCAGGGGTGGGGGTGCCGTCCTGGTCAGCCCAGGCGCCATAAGAGAGCACCGCAGACTGGGCAGCGTAAACATTTGCGTCTCATAGCTCCGGGGGCTGCAAGCCTCAGATCGGGTCGCAGGCAAGGTCAATTCCTGGTGAGCCCTGCTTCCTGGCCTGGCCTCACAGGGTGGACAGAGCTCTAGGGTCTCTCCTCCTCCTTGGAAGGGCACTAATACCAGCAGCCCTCCACCCCCCACACCTACTCCTGTGACGTCATCGAGCCCCACCCACCTCCCAAAGCCCCTGCCTCCTAACGCCATCACACCAGGGGGCTGGGGGGACACAGACATGCAGCCCACACCAGGGCTGTCCATCCCTCGGCAGCAGGAACCCACAGGCAAGGTCGCCTGGGGCCAGGCCAGGGGTGGCTCGGCAACCACAGTCTGCATGCCGGGTCTCAGAGCCTTGGCCCCACCTAACTGCTGGGCAGGGGGCACACACGTCCAAGCAGGACACAGGGGGGAGAGAGCCAGATGCACTGGGCTGCCAGGAGCCTCTGCACAGGAGGCAGGAGAGTGGATGGGGGGAGGGGCAGAGGACAGGACAGTCAGGGGGCTTCACCCGCCCCCAGGGGAGCAAGGGACAGGCTCGTGAACAGCACCATCCTCCCCACTCCTAGACTTGGAAACCTTGGGGTCCCACCCTCTTCCCTTCAGAAGAGCACACGTGTGTGTTGGGGGGTGTGGGCCGCGCCCATCCTGCCCTGTCAGAGGCCGGAGAGGCTTCAGCCCCAGCAGGACCGAGAGGAGGCGAACGGAGACGGGAGGCAGCTCTGAAGTGGCGACCGCGGCGAGCAGGGCTCTGGGTCACGGCCACACGAGCGGGAGAGGCCCCACCCTCCCTGGCAGGAGAGAGGCCCCCGGGGCTGCACGGACCTCCTGTCACTTCACCTGCTTTCGCTCTGCTCACTTCCGGAGGTGGCAGACTTCCCATCTGAAGAGTTAAGGCAGTGAACACAGTGTGTGAAGTACCAGAGAAGCCCCCCTCGTCCCCTGAGGCTTTTCCACGCGCAGCCACCGTCAACGCTCCATCTGAATCTTCCAGATGTTTCTAGGTACAAATATATAGAGAAACACCCAGAAGTAGGCTTTTTTCTGCAGGATGGACACAACCATGCACACGGTTCCGCTCTTCCCGCCGGCATGCACCACGCGTTTCTGTTCTTGGGGGGCCGGCCGATCTCAGACCCGGCTTTCGAGGGGCCGCTCAGGGACCGGCTGTCCGCTTTCCCCAACTCATCCGACCACGTGCTCTCTTCAGGTTTGCACTAAGCAATGCTTCCGTCGTTGAGGTTTTCCGGATTTTTTAAACCCACACACACGGCCGGAGGGGTGTTCTTGCACGTCTGCATCTGGGGGCTTGGTGTGCACTTCAGGGGCTCGATTCTGACTCGGGGACCCCCACGGCCGAAGGGGACACATGATTACGGTGTGGGCAGAAGCTGCCAGGGTCTGAGCCCCCACGTTTGAAGGATGAGGGGGTCCCGTCCGTTCTGGGCTCTCTGAAGCCTCCATGTGGGAAGGCAGAGCAGGGTGGCTGGCATCGTGATACCCGCTGCACCTGTGGCCGGAGTCCACGGCCCAGGCGGCTTAACCCACAGACGCGCATCAGCTCCATCCCGGAGGCCGCGCTCCCTCTGCAGGCTCCGGGGAAGGACACCCTGGCCTCTGTCCGGGCAGCAGAGCTCCAGCCCTCCTCTGGCATTCTCCCTGCGTGCACGTGTCTGCAGCCAAATCTCCCCATTTTATACAAACACACGGATATTGAATTAGGGCCAACGGCCTCGTCTTAATCCTGCCATCGGTAAAGACCCTGCTTCCCGGTGAGGCCACATTCACAGCTCTGGGGTTAGGACGTCAGCCTAAGAACATGGGGACACATTCGGCCCGTGACCTGCACCTGCCCAGTGAGAACCGAGTGTGTTGGTGCAAAGGGAGCAGGTGAGGAGGCGGGGGCCCAGCGGGCATCTTGGGGGAGGCCGCTCCCCAATACAGAAAGGGGCCGTAGTAGTTACCCGTGGCTGTGTAACAAGTTAACACGACACGTAGCAGCTGAAAACAGCCAGCACTTCTTACCTCGAGGTCTCTGTGGGTCTGGAATCCTGGCCCCACTCACCTGGGTGCCAGCGGCTGCAGTGTCATCTGAAGGCTCCACGGGGAGGCGGGGGCGGGGAGTCTGCTTCCAAGCTCACACACGCGGCTCTGGGCAGGCCCCAGTCCCTCACCTTGTGGGGCCTCTCGACGGCACAGCTCGGTTCCCTTAGACAGAGCTCAAGAGGGCGTGAGAGAGCCCATGCCCAGGTTGGAGGCCACAGCCCTTTCATACTGAATCACGGGGACGACGTTCCGTCGTTCCTGCTGCTTTCTGTCCTTCAGAAGCCAGTCCACCAGTCCAGACCACGGGGAGCGGGCTGCATACAGGGGCACGTGCCAGGAGGTAGGATTATCGGGGGCTGCCTTGGAGGCTTCCCACACAGGGGGCATCGACCAGAGCGCTGGGGCGGGGACCGAGGGTCACCCAAGCACGGCCTGTCTGGCCTCAGTTTCTTGAGCTGTCCCAGGGATGCAGTGTTGCTGGAGTCTACGGAGAAGGGGACTCCACGGCCGCCAGAGGAGTGAGGCCCCACAGACAGGGGCCAGCTGGATGGCTGGGCACTGCCTGTCCTGGGTCCGGAGACATTAGTGGGGGCTCCCCCAATGGCCGTTGCCGCCAGATCTCATGGCTTCAAAATGTCACATCCTGGCCTAAGACGTCCCAGACAACCCAAGGTGTCCTCCCCCCAGATACCCCGATGAGCCTTCTTGGCCTCCCTCGCCACTGAATGTCTGTGTGGAGGCTCACCCCGCCCGCCCCGGACCCGTGGCCAGTCCAGCGGTAGCACCCGCAGTGTGGCCCTCAAGAAAAAGAGGGTCTCCTGCCCCCTGATGGCGCCCAAGAGAAGTGTCAAAAGACCGGGGTGTCTGGGGGTGTCCCTGGAACAAAAGGAGGCTTGCTAGCTTCAGACGAGGCAGGACACTGGGAGAGGGAAAAAAAATCAATGTTTGCTAAATAGGGGAAAAAAATCACCCTGCCTCAGTGGGGAAAAGGCTTATTTTCAAGTGTATTAAAGTGATGACCCAGAGGAAAAGCCAAAGCACATGAGCAGGCGTGCAGAGCGGTGAGTCGTCCGTTTTCCCAGAGAGCTTCTGACGAGCGGAGCGTGCACGCCCTCCCTGTGGCCGGACACGGCCGAGCTCTCGGCTTTAAATAGTTTATAACATTTCGGGGGCAGCGTCTAAGTGAGGGCGGTCCCTGGAGAGGCTCGGCAGACCTGTACATTGAGCCAGTGATAAATAACCAGGAAAAGCACGGGGCCCGGAAGGATCCCAGATTTAATTCAAATAATTTAACATCTAATGTTGAAAGAGCTCTTTGCATTCATGTGCCGTCCGTGTTTCCAGCTGGAGAAAGAAAAGGCTTTGTGTTCGGGGTGGGGGCAGGGTGACGGGCGGTGAGCCCGCGGTTGGGGGACTAACCTCTTTACCATGTGCTGCGTGCAGCCAGCTCGCCGGCATTTTTCATGCCGTACGTGGCAGGCGTCGCTTCGGAAAGCCGGACGTGGGGGGAAGAGGATTTATCATCTCCGTGGACTTCACTCCAGGTGAAAGGATTTTTGTCCACAGCGGGGCCGCCAAGGGGAGCAGAGGGGGCTGCCCCTTCCCCACGGACGCCCACCCTTCAGACAGCTCTGGGGGGACCCGCTCACCTCGGGATGGGGGGTCTCCATGTGGAGTGCTGTACTCCCTCCCGGGGGCAGGCGGGGCAGGATGGCTGGTCCCACGGTGCGCCCCACATGGCCACGGCCCATCCAAGGAGGGAGCCCCCCGACAGATGAGGAAAGCGGCCGGGGGCCACCAGGAGCTGGTGGTTGTGGGCGGTGCGGGCCTGAGGGTCCGTGCTCAGTTTTGAAGGATTTGCAGGGCTGTGTGCCCCGGGGTGACAGTGTTCCCCAAAGAGTCTCGGCCACCTGAAGCCTCAGAACCGGGCCTTTTTTGGAAACGCACTTCCATGCGCTGAGGTCGTAGTGCGTTGGAACGCGCTCCCAATCCAATGACCGGAGGACTCAGAAGAAAGAGCAGACACGCGGGGAGAAGGCAACGTGACGGCGCAGGCAGAGGTCGCAGGGGGCCTCCGTGGGCCCAGGACCACTGGCAGCGACTGAGCCGAGGGAGCCGTAGCGGAGCCTCCCTCGGACCCCCGGAGGGAGCCAGCCCTGCCCACAGCTGGCCCCCACGCCGCGAGAGTGCGCCTGCCCTCGTGGTGCCCCTGCAAGACAGCCCGGAGGGTTCACGGAGCCACCGTCAGCTGGTGACACATCCGTCCGTTCCACGTGGCAGCGACGAAGACGCGACATCTTCCCTCGAGGCGGCTCTGAGGCGGCCCCTGGCGCTCCGAGCTCCCAGACCCACTCCTGTGGCAGCCTTCCCTGCAGCCTCAGATGATCAGGGAGATGAAACACACCCCCCAATGCACCTCCCTAAAACGACCCATTCCCCCTTTTCCTGACAGTCGCTTTTTCTACTTAGGAGACTCCATGGGACCTTTGCTTAGACGGCACCAGCAAGGCTACATGCGGCCGCGGAGTTCATTCCCAGCCTGGACGGCGGCGGCCTTGGCGCGTCCTCGAGGAGCAGCTGGGGCCGGAGAAGCGCTTGCCAGAGGGACCCCCCCCCGGGTCTCGGTGCCAGGCCGCATCTCCGTGACTCCCTGGGATCTCCTCATCGGAGACAGGTGTGCCATCAGATTCTGGGCAACTGGAAACAGATCCAGGATGTGAGGGGGTGGGGGCAAGATCGCTCTAGAAACGAACATCGTCCACCTTTCTGTTCAAGAGCGGCAGGGTGACACGTTCCGTGGCTCTCTGGAGAAGCGTCCTTCGGTGGAGTGGGGATGGGGGGTCTGAGGCCGGGGTGGCGAGTGTGGGCGGGTGGGGGGACCTGAGCCCAGACCCCCACTCCTGGAGCCACCACTGGGGCTTCCTGACCTGGTGCAGAGAAAACCACAGCGCAGGGTCTCAGGCCCACGTCGCGTCCCCTGAGCAGCTCAGCGCAGCTCCCTCAGGACAGTGGCAGCCGGGTTCCTGGCATAGACCCACTGCCCCCGGGGGAGGAGTGGGCAGCTGCCAGAAGGATCTAGAAAGTGTGCGAGTGAGCTGGTGTTACTAGCCAGGTACCACCCGGTACACGTCCTGCAGGCTGAATAAAATCCATGTCCAGCCTGTTCAGGGGCCCAAGATGAGCTGTCCAGTCCCGAGGCCCACCCCTCGCCCCCAGTCCACCCTGCTCCCCGACACTGGCTTCTCTCCAGTTCCTCGGGGCTCAGAGGCTCGTGTCTCTGCCTGGAGAGATTTTCCTCCAAATTTCCCGATGCCGGCAGGCTCCGCACGGGTGGTGCCCAATAGGGTAGCCACAGCCACCTGTGACCACGGACGTCAGCATTTGTTAAAACGACGTGCTCGGGGCCCCGGGGGCCAGGCAGTAGCCACGTGTGGCTGGCAACTGCCAGACTGGCGCACAGGTGCAGGCCTCCCCGCCCGGGGCCCCGAGTCCTGGAGCTCAGTGATGTCCAGAGCCACACCGCGGGGGATCGCTGTAAACCTCCCACACTTGTCCTTGCGGATTATGCCCACCGCAAGCTATGATCTCTGACCATGACCGGGCCTGCTTCTCCCACCAGAGCTCACGCTCCCCGAGGGCAAGGGCTCTGTTCTGGGGGAGCACGGCGTCCCTGAACCACCCAGCCCAGCACCTGCCCTGACAGCAGTGTTGGACAAATAAATGAATGAATGAGTGACTGAGAGAGAAGTCCCTGGCTCCTGACCACGGGCCCTTCCCAGAGACCCATCTTCCATCCCCTGAGGGGGAGGCGGCTCCCCCAAGGGCAGGGCTCGGGGATATCACGGCAGGGGTGCCCGCAGCAGGAGGAGTGCTGCCCCAGGGAAGGAACACCAGCTGAGCCAGTCCCTCCCTGGGTCCCACAGGCTCAGCCCCCCGGGCCTCCGGTGAGAGCAGTGACTTCCTTTCTTCATTCTTTTCTTCTCTTGAGGTCTTCTGCCAAGGACGGGGTCGAGTGGCCAGCTGGGGCTCCCATCACCCACTGGACATGGCAAGGGAAGGCTGGGCCCAGCTCTGGACACTGGAAGCCCCGGAACACTTCTCAGCATCCCGAGTCTGCAGGCTTAGCTCCACACAGACCCTTGAGACCCAGGGCAGTGGGAGCCTCCACGCTGTCCACGCACCATCTGTCCATGTGGTGAGAAAGACACGGGGAGCCATGCGTGGGTGACTCAGAGCCTCTGTCTGGCAGGGACATGGGTCACCTCTGCTCACATTTCACGGGTTCCGTGGCCTCGCCCACCTGCAAGGGCCCCTGACGTGGCCGGTCAGTCAGGGGGCGTGTGCGCGTTTTCCGCAGTTCTCCTTGGCTGTGTACGTGTGGGCTCCCAACTCCCAGAACGCGGGCCCATCCTGAACATTGTTCTTGTTCATCCGAAATTCAGATGTGGCTGTCCCGTGTTCGCAAGTGTGGAGCTGCCCCACCTGTGCGAGCTGGGCTGCAGTCCCGGGCTCCGTGTCTCAAGCCCTGGGGTGCTGGGTGTGCGCGTGGTCGGGGTTTTCCACGTGGGAGCCTTAAACACGGAGAAACCCTCGTTGTGAGGCATCAGAGTGTAGCTCTGTTCCTCGGGCCCGGGAGGAAGGACATCCGCCAGGAAGGGAACGTGAGCCAGGGAGCTCGGCCCTCGGGCGTCTGTGCCAAAGACACGCCTGGAGCTTTCCAAAAGGGAATTCAACCTAAGAATAGAAACCGGCCCCCTTCTCCCCGCGCCCCTGCCAGTCTGCCCAGACTCCCAAGAGAGGGGCGCTGGGACTCAGCCGGCAGAGACTCGAAACATCCACCCTGCTCCTGGGCGATTCTCACGAGAGCCGAGAGGTAACCGTTACCCACTCGGGTCTTATCACCAAGTTCCCAAGATATCCACGAGATCGGTTAGCCAGAGGCGGCCAAACCCGAGAGGAGCGGGAGCTTGACAGATGCTGGGAACCGAAGACAGGGGTCCCTGCCACACTGGCGGAGAGAGCCACGGGTCCCATTTGCTGAGCACTAGGGGAAAGAAGTGCAGAACTGCCCTCCCCGTCTGTTCCCCCCAGTGACAGAGCCTCTGAGGACATCATGGAAATGGTTCGGTGTGGATGAGGCCGGGGTCCCGCCTTGTCCCTAGTGCCCCTGTGCCCTGTCCACCTGCTGCCCGGCCTCCGTGGGAGCTGCCATCCCCCGCTCCAACACGCACCTGCCGCGGACCCTATGGGGGCTGGGTCTGCTGGGTCGGCGCTGCCTCACTGAGCCGCAGTCTGGAGGTGGAGGGGTGGGGCAAAGGCGAGTTAACAAACACACGTCCAGATGGTGTCTGAGTGGGGTATATACTGGGAAGAAAATAACACGAAACAGGGTCAGGGACAGGCTGGGCTGAGACCAAGTTAAGCCAGGTGGTCAGGAGTGTCCCCACTGAGCTGAGACCCCAAAGCCAAGTGTATGGGAGACTTGGAACAGAGCATTCCAGCATGGCAAAGGAACAGCATGGGGCGGGCAAAGGCCCTGGGGCAGGAATCACGGCACCCTCCCTGGTTCTTTGCTCGTCACGAGCACTGCTCTCTGCTTCAGGTTCTTCCCAGCCACCCCGACCCGGTATATTGAAGAGGTCCCTGCTAGGGGAGGCAGCACCGCCAAGCCCAGCCAGGCTTCGTGTCCAGGCCCTGGGGTCAGGGCCAGGCTGGTTTTGGGGTAGCCGGGAGCCTACATGGCGGGCCAACCGCAGGGCTCGGGTGCCCTGGTCTTCAACCCTTTCTGCACTCCCCATAAATTCAGCCACAGCCTGGTCCTCCCCCAAGTCGTGGTCGCATGGCCTGGGCTTCTGGGGACGGACACTCCCAGGAAAAGCCGTAATTCCCATCTGTGC
The DNA here is from genome assembly GCF_023065955.2 of Ursus arctos. NCBI lineage: Eukaryota > Metazoa > Chordata > Mammalia > Carnivora > Ursidae > Ursus > Ursus arctos. The sequence continues at coordinate 1,596,502 of NW_026623008.1, read as the reverse complement.
CGGCTGATGGCCTGCGGCTTTGTCAAGTGGTCCCCACACCCTGGCTTGGGCTGCCCACACCCGTGGGCAGGGAGCAGGGTTTGTGAACCCGGCAGAGCTGCTCTCCCAGGCTGAGAGTCCATTGCTGCTGGAGGGGAGCGGAGGGGCACCGCCCACGTGGACTCTCGTCTGGCCCACTCCAGCCTCCCTGGGAGCCCACGAGCACGTCTGCAGAAGGGCAAGCGGCCATGTGGTGTTCCGCATCGCTTCGGCCTGCTAGGAGTGGGCGTCTTGCAACGGCAACGAGCAGTGCGGCAGTGGACCCCCCACACGCGCACCTACCCTGGGGCGTCATCGGCTCCTCAGGGCCAAATCCTAGCGGTGGGATTTGGGGGTCCGCTCGGGCTGCTGAAACAGAACAGCCCAGACCAGGAGGCTGGAGGAGCCTTCCCGTCTCCCCACTCTGGAGGCTGGGACCCCTGGTCAAGGCTCCAGCATGTTCCAGGTCTGATGAGCGCTCTCTTCCTGGCTCGCAGATGGCTGCCTTCTTGCTTCCAAGGTCCACGGGGTGTGAGGGCGGGCGGGACAGAGAGCGCTCCAGCCTTCTCCTTTTCTATGAGGGAGCGCTCTCAGTGAGCCACTCAGAGGACAGGCGTTCTGGGGAAGAGGCGTGAGCGTGGGTCTTTGAGGACGGGCACAAAGTCACACGTCGGTGTGCACCAGGGAGCTCCCGCTGTGCAAGGGGCAACGAGCAGCCACGTGGACGGGACGCCTGGACCGGTTCTCCGCCGGCCTCTGCCCTTAGCTTTCTCCTGTTTGAGCAGTGGATTCGTGGAAGAAGGGCGTCTGGCGTCATGGTTGGCTCAGTCGTATGCACCTGTCACAGAGATTGGTACAGTCACTGCGACTGCTGGGTGTGCAACCTCTCAGTGTCAGAGACGACCGCAGATCCCCGCCGTGACTCCATTCCTCAAGCACACCAACCAGCCACCGGTGGCCAGTCGTCACATGGGACCATTTCCAGGCTGGAAAGAGCAAGGATTTGTCCTGATGGGTTCGCACGTGCTCCAAGCATGGGTTAACTTCCTGCACGAGGGTCCTCCCCCAGCACCACACGCGGGAACTGAGTCTGACTCACTAACAAAGGGCCCCTGACCGTGGACCCACGGGCCCTCCCGCATGCCACACTACCCAGCAGTGGCCAGCCTGGGAGAATGCCAGGTCGCACTTCCCAAGACGTGGCGTGGAAATGCCGTTTTGTGAATGCGGACCTGCTCCCCCGCTCGTGCGGTGCTCCCGACACCAGCACCAGGTTCGTGGCGGAATCCAGGCACTGGGGCGCCAGTGGGCATGCAGGTGGTCCCACTTCTCATCATCCAGAGAGACTCCGTTTTGGAATGTGAGCGTCCCATCCTCACATCTTCGGCTGTGTGGCTTAGAGGTTCTGGTTCCCAGGGGACACGTTTCCAGCAGAGTCACAGTGGGAAGAGTCCCCGTGAACTTAGGACAGTTCCAGCCGTGGACTGTGTACCAGCAGACCAGCAGGCGCGAAAGGAGCCAGGGCTCTGGCAGCGGCGACTGCCCCGAGGGGGGGGCGGGGGAAATGCCATCCCCTCCAGTGGCACCTGCTGGCCCTCCGCGGCCCGGCTTCAGCTGCAAAAGGGCAAGCTCAGTATTTACGGCCTGAAAAGGCCCAGGAGGCAGGACTCAGACTGTCACGTCAGCCGGACCAGGGGAAGTCCCAGCCTGGGGCAGGGGTGGGGACACAGAAGAAGGGCCATGGTGAGTGCTTGTCATGGTCTTGAGATGTGCCGCGGCATGGGGCTGTGGTCTATGCCACCAGCCCCGTTTCTGTAAGACTCCCTGGCATGGAGATCACAGACTCGCCAGGACCTGTGAGCCGGAAGGTGCCTTTACTGAGACGAGCACGTGACCGGGCGGGCGAGCGGCAGACTGCCGTAGACGGTGCCCTCCGCTGGGCCCGCGACTCCATCTCTCCGTTGCTCGCGCATCGGGCGCTGACGTTCTGCTCTTCTCCCGCTCCAGATGGTTGCTTTCAGAGGGCATGAGTTGTCTTGCCCTGGAAGTCGGGTATCCCCTGGGGAGGCGCATGGCCAAGACTGACGGGGACAGACCCCCATGTCTGCCATGTGGCTTGTGCTGTAGGGGAGGGACGGTCTCTGCGGCCGCGGGGCCCAGCCCTCCCTCTTCCCCTCCCTGCTCCGCCGCCTCCCCGCAGGCCTGCACTGATCAGTGCTTCCCGGAGAGCGCGCCTGCAGCCGTGCCCACGGCTGGGACACCGGGCTCAAGGGAGGAACGCTGGCGGAGCCCTGCTGCCGGCGGAGTGACTGGAGCTTCCCTTTCAAAGAAGAAGTGTGCTGCGAAACTATTATCCTTGTAACACGCCCTCCAGAGCAAGAAAACCCCGGTGCTAATCCCAGATCTTCAACACGGTGGCTCTAGGGTCACGAGGAGCAGCCCCTCTACCTTCTCTGATCTTCGCCCCTGCAGAGTTTGGGGAGACACGGGAAGCCCCAGGGGCTGGAAGGTCTGAGTGACACCATGCAGTAGGTCCATGGGGAGCGGTGGCCCCTGCGGGCAGCAGTGCTGAGCAGGACGACGAGATCCCACCACCTCGGGCCTCATTCCTCACCCATCTTTTTGACACTCGCTGTAGCAGAAACAGGGCCCCAGTCACCTCAGTGCCTGCAGCTTGATCCCAGACACTCTGTTGCTTTCTAAATTTAGAGCTTATAAAATCACTAAATGGTTGGAAAGCAGAGAAAAAAGTAAAGTGGAATTGTGTGACCATATATGTATATCTGTTCAAGTGCTGGGGGTGAGGGAGATATGGTATTTATATCCCGGTGACTGGGATATCCCCAAACACTTCTTCTAAGAAAACATCAACCGTCTGAACGACTCCACCACCCGCTCTGTCCTTGGTCTACACAGCTCTTGCTGCTGGATTTGAACCCCGTAAGATAGATGCGTTCTTTTCACATTGCTAGGAGTCCTTGGCCACCCCCTCCTTGTCACCCGCATTCTACAAATGGGTTGACTTCAGGAGTACCAACTTCGTCCTGGCTCCTCCCAGGACATGCCCTCCATGCCTGCTGGGGCTGCTCGGCAGAGCACAACAGATGTGTATCCCTCACAGTCCAGAGCCTGGAAGTCCAGAGTCAAGGTGCTGGCAGATCCCGGGTCCAGTGAGGACCCTCGTCCTGGTTCATGGAGAGTGTCTTCTCGCTGTGTCCCCACATGGAGGAAGGGCTGAGGGAGCTCTCTGGAGTCTCCCACGAGGACACTAACCCCATCGTGGGGCCACCTTTCACACCCCCCCACCTCCTAACACCGTCACCTTGGGGTTAGGATTTTCATGTATGAATTGGGGAGGCAGGGGACACAACATTCAGTCTATAACTCTTCCCTTCTAATATCTCCTGGCACCTGCTGGGGTGGGCTGACACGCTCTCCATTGAACTTGGGGTCAGAGGACCTTTCACTATCTCTGAATGCTGGCGGGGAGACTTCCGAGGCCCCAGCTCTAGTCCTGGGGCATTCAGGCTGCTGCTTCAGGAAAGGTGAGCTGAAACCCTGGGACACAGGAGCCCTGGCTGTCTACACACCCTGGAAACCCCATTCCCATCACATTAAACACCCCTGGGACACAGGAGTCCCTGGTTGTCTACACACCCTGGAAACCCCATTCCCATCACATTAAACACCCCTGGCGAAGGCCGCAGGTGGACCAGGGAGTACTCAAGACCCCTGGACCCGGGTCAGACTCTCTAACCTGTTTGTGTGCAGGACACTCACACTCACTGTCCCCATCACGACTTGGTGTTTCCGGCTTCTGCTTGGGGCGTCTTGGTAGTTGTGTATATGTGTGTTTGTGTGAGTGTTAAAACAGAGAGACAGAGCTCTCCTTTCCAGGAATATTCCAATCAAGATAACCCGAGAACACCCCTGTTTACACAATAGCTTAGAATTGCCAGGTAAAATACGATACACATCTCTTAAAGAGAGAGCTGAGCTTGCAAAAGAGTAATGGAATTTTCCAGGGGCCCAAAAATGAATAATATGACCCAAAATAGTAATTGAGGTGAGCTAATGCTGTGGCTGCCTGGGGGCTGGCTCCCAGATGCTGATCTTGATATGAAGGGGCTTGAAATGTGTTCCCAGGACAGGGCGCGAGGCCCTTCAGCACCAAGGGGACAGACGAAGGAAGCAGCTTCTGCACAAAGCCACAGTCCCTGCTACAACCTCGGTGGAAGGAATGCTGTTAACAAAATCCACCCACCAGCACCAGGAGGTTACAAGGAAGTTTGTCAGTCTTTACCTGGACTGAGAGAGAAAGTTTAAAAGCAAAGCCTCTTCTGAGAAGAAGCATTACAGAATAGTGTTCCTCCATAAAAGCAAGGTGAACACTCACAGAAATGATCAAAATCAACTTTTTAAAACTCTAGAAATTTCTCTAAAGCCTCCAACAATTAGGAGAGCATTTGCCCATAAAATGGTTGAATCCTGGTATGAATAGGGAGTTTTGTGGCATTTTCACTTGCCCTCTCCCACACCCCCTCCCCAGCAGGATAGCGGTCTGAAAACCAGCACCATGTCGGCCACGACGGCCATGAACAAGAGCAGCCTACAGACTGGAAGGGGGAGTCTCAGCATGTTCCTGAGAAGCTAGAAAGCCACGTGGATGTGCAGGGACACACATGGGCCCAGGGAGGACCTGAGAGGGCACTAATCTCTCACTCCTGGCTGACCTTGGCACTCTGCACAAGGAGGAATTGAAGGTGAAGGCAGAGCTGTAACCTGCCTACCGGGTCCTTGACGTCCTCCTCAGCCCAATCTGGAGCCCTTATTGGGTCAAGGTGTTTGAAGACATCTCTTTACAAAATTAAGATGACTGCTAAGCAAACGAAGCAGAGATTTCTCTGGCCACCATGACAAAGACAAATGAAGTCTAACTGATAGAATTGGTTCAAAAAGTCGCTAAATAAATAGCAGCAAGAACAAGAGCTCTAGGGAGGGGGAAATCTGGTTTCCAGAGTTGCCATGTTATATTACCTAAAGTGTCCATTTTTCAACAAAAAATTATCAGACACACACATAAAAAAACAGGACAATGTGGCCCATACCATGAAAACAAGCAGTCAATAGAAACTGCCCCAGAGGAAGCCCAAGTGTTGGACCTTCTAGACAAAGATTTAAATCAGCTATTATATTGTGTCAACTATGCTCAAATAAAAAATTAATACATAAATCAGCTATTCTAAATATGTTCAGAGAACTAAAGGAAATCATGTCCAAAGAACTAAAGGATAGTATGAGAATGATGTCTTGCCAAATAAAGAGATAAAAATTATACAAACAATTAAATAGAGGGGTGCCTGGGTGGTACAGTTGATGAAGCATCTGACTCTTGGTTTTGGCTCAGGTAATGATCTCAGGGTCATGAGATTGAGTTGCACATTGGACTCCCACACTGGGTGTGGAGCCTGCTTGAGATTCTCTCTCCTTCTTCCCCTCTCGCTCATGCTCTTTCTTTCTTTTTCTAAAATAAACATAAAAAAATAATCAAATAGAAATTCTGAGGTTGAAAGTTACAATAACTGAAATGAAAATAAATCACCAGATGGGCTCAACAGCAGATTTAAGCTGGAAGAAGAAAGAATCAATGAACTTGAAGCTAGGTAAACAGAGATCATCCATTCTGAGAAGCAGAAAGAAATGAAAATGAAAAGAATGAATAAGGCCTCAGAGGTCTGTGGGACATCATCAAGCATAACAGCATACATATAATGGGAATCTGAGAATGAGAGGGATAAAGAGGCAGAAAGGAGTTATGACCAAAACTTTCCAAATTTGATGAAAAACGTCAATCTACTCATCAAAGAGGATCCATGGACTCCAAGTAGAATAAACTCTAGAGATCCATAGCTAGACAATCTGTCAAAAGATAAACACAAAGTGACAAAAATTAAAGTGCCAATAGAAAAGGAACTCCTCCTGTAAGTGAGATTACACCTGACTTTTCATCATAAATCTCATCAGAAGTCAACAATAAATAAAGCAAAAAAATAAAAAACACTTATAGAAAGAACTACAAAGGTAAATATACAAGATGGTATAAATATGGTTTTTTTTGTTTGTAAGTCTTTTCCTGTCTTATTTGTTATGAAATACAATTGTACACAACAATACTTGTAAAACTGTCAATAGGCTTAGAATGTATAAAGATATAATTTGTATGACAACATAGCACAAAGGTAGGGGGAATGGAACTATATGGGAGAGCAAAGTGTGCATATTATTGAAATTAAGTTGATATTCATCCTAACCGGTTTGTAATCATTTAACATGTTAAAACTGTAGTCCCCAGGGCAACCACACACACACAAAAAAACATAGCAAAAGAAACAATAGAATTAAACTGACACCCTAGAAAATATCTATTTTCACTAAAGAGTAATAGAGGTGGTAATGGAGGAACTAAGAACAAAAAGACATAAGACATACAGAAAACAAATAGGAAAATTGCAGACATAAATCTTTCCTTATCAGTGATTACATTAAATGTAAATGGATTAATCCCTCCTATCAAAAAGCAGAGATTGGCAGAGTAAATTTTTTAAATCATGCTCTGCACAGAAGACACCCTTTATTTTATTTTTTTTAAAGATTTTATTTATTTATTTGACAGAGAGAGAGAGCACAAGCACAGGGATCACAGACAGAGGGAGAGGGAGAAGCAGGCTCCCTGCAACGTGGGGCTCGATCCCAGGACTCTGGGATCACAACTTGAGCCAAAGGCAGATGCAACCAACTGAGCCACCCAGGCGCCCTGAAGACACACTTTATTTTTTATTTTTTATATTGTATATTATTCTCATTTTATTTTTAAAAAATTTTTATAATAATTTTTATTATGTTATGTTAGACACCATACAGTATATCCTTAGTTTCTGATGTAGTGTTCCATGATTCATTATTTGCATATAACACCCAGTGCTCCATGCAATATGTGCCCTCCTTAATACCCACCACCAGCCTATCCCAATCCCCCACCCCTCCCCTCTGGAGCCCTCAGTTTGTTTCCCAGAGTCCATAGTCTCTCATGGTTCATTCCCCTTCTGTTTACCCCCCCTTCATTCTTCCCTTCCTTCTCCTACCAATCTTCCTATTTCTTATGTTCCATAGATGAGTGAAACCATATGATAATTGTCTTTCTCTGCTTGACTTATTTCACTTAGCATAATCTCCTCCAGTCCCGTCCATGTTGCTGCAAATGTTGCGTAATCGTTCTTTCTGATGGCTGAGTAATATTCCATTGTATAAATGGACCACATCTTCTTAATCCAGTCATCTGTTGAAGGGCATCTCGGCTCCTTCCACAATTTAGCTATCGTGGAAAATGCTGCTATGAACATTGGGGTGCATATGGCCCTTCTCTTCACTACACTTTAGATTCCAACACAGACAGTTTGAACGTAAAAGGATAAAAAAATGTACCACGCAAATAGAAACCAGAAGAAAGTTGAAATGGCTATATTAATATCAGATAAAATAAATTCTGATAGAATTGAAGAAAAAAATAGGCAACTTATAATAATACTTGGAGACTCCAATGCCCCAACTTTAATAATAATGGATAGAACAACTGGGAAGAAGATCATAAAGGAAATGGAAGATTTTGAAAGTACAGTGAGCCAACTACACCTGACAGACATCTATAGAACACCCTACCCAACAACAGCAAGATACACGCTCTGCTATCATGCACATAGAACATTCTCCCACACAGGCCATATGTTAGACCATAACACAAACTTGAAAAAAAAAAAAGGACAGAAATTATACAAAGTGTGTTGTCTGACCACAATGGAATAAAAGTAAAGAAAGAAAATTTGGGAAATTCATAAATGTGGGGAAATTAAATAACACATTCATCAATAACTGATGGATCAATGAAGAAATCATAAGAGAAATTAGAAAATACTTTGAGATGAGTGAAAATAAAAGCACAACATACTAACACTTACAAGATGCAGAGCTCGCCAAGAAAGTTATAGCTGAAAACAACTACATTAAAAAAAGAAGAAAAATCTCAAATCAGTTTCATAATCTTCCATCTTGAAACACTGGAAAAAAGAGGAACAAACTAACCCTAAAACAAGCAGAAGGAGGGTGTGATGGTCACCTTTACATTAACCTTACTGGGCTGCAGGGTGCCAAGAGATTCCATAAAACATTATTCTGGCTGTGTCAATGAGGATGTTTCTGGATAACATCAGTGTTGGAATCAGCAGACTTAGTAAAGCAGATTGCCTTCCCTAATGTAGGTGGGACTCGTTCAATCACTTGAAGGCCTGACAAAAAGGGTGACCCTCCCATGAGTAAGTAAGAACTCCTCCTCCCTGACTGTCTTGAAGCTGGGATATGGGTGTTTTCCTACCTTCAGGCTTGAATTGAAAGAGCTCTTCCTCGGTCTTGGGTCTGCCAGTTTCTGGACTGGAACTATTCTATTGTTTCTCCTAGTTCTCCAGTTTCTACCAAACATTTTAAAAATAATTAATACCAATTGGGGTGCCTGGGTGGCTCAGTTGGTTAAGTGTCCAACTCTTGATTTCAGGTCAGGTTGTTTTCTCAGGGTCATGAGATTGAGCCCCACATGGGGATCTGTGCTGAGCATGGAGTGTGCTTGACATTCTCTCCCTCTCCCTCTGCCCCTCCCTCCCACTCTCTCTCGCTCTCTCTCTCGCTCTCAAAATAAATAGATAGATAACACCAATCTTTCACAAAATCTTACCAAAAAATAGAAAAAAAGGAATATTTTTTAATTCATTCTGTGAAGTCAATGATGTCCTGATAACAAAGCTAGAAAAAGACTTCTGAAGTAAAGAAAAACTTCCATCCAGAAAGATGTCCAGAAACCCTCATGAATATTGATGCAAAAATCATTTTAAAAAACTAGGAATTTGAATCTGAGGACATATAAAAAGGCTTATACACCATGATCACATGAGATTTATGCCAAGAAAGTAAAGCTGGTTCAACACATGAAAATCAATCTAGTATACCAAATTATAATTGAACAAAGGACGTAAGCCAACATGATCATCTTAATAAGTGTATAAAAAAAGCATTTGAAAAAATCCAATACTCTTTCATGGTGAAAACACTCAACATATTAGGAATACAGGGGAAATTCCCCACCTGATGTGACATCTATGAGTGTCATATGTAATGACAAAACACTGGAAGCTTTCCCTTTAACATTAAGAACAAGACAAGGATGTTCGCTCTCACCATTTCTATTCAACGTTGTACTGGGTGGTCTAGCCAGGGAAAATAGGCAAGAAAAAAGCAATAAAAGGCACCCAGGTTGGAGAAGAAACAAAACTACATTTATTCACAGGTAACATAATCCTGTATATAGAAAATTCTACGAAAGAAAACCCTATAATCTAAGAGCACTGATCAACATACAAAAAATGATTATATTTCTATATACTATAAGTATATAGAGGTATATAGAAGTATATAAGTATCTGAAAATGGGACTAAGAAAACCATTTTATTTATAATGACTTCAAAAAGAATGAAATCCTTAGGAATAAATGCAACAAAAGATGTTTATTACTTGCACACTGAGACCTATAAACACCAGGATGAAATGGAAGAAATTAAGGACATAAATAAATGGAAAGACACCCGTGTTCATGGATCAGAAGACTTAATCCTGCAAACATAACACTATTCCCTAATTGATCTGCAGATTCAGTAAAATCCCCACCAAATTCCCAGTTCCCTTTTTAAAAAACAGGAACTGATCATTGATCCTAAATGTCATATGGAAATGCAAAGGGCCCAGAATAGTCTAAACAATCTTGGCGGAAAAAAAAAAAAAAAGACCACATCTAAGCAAGGCATATCTCAAGGACACAGGAACCAATCAGAAAGAGCTCTCAATGGCCAAAGCTGAAAGAATTTGAATAATATAATAAATAATAATAGTATTAGACTAAACCCAGAGGGAAAAATATCTACAAGTCCATAAACAAATGATGAATAAATAAATACATAAGTGTGGGAAAACAGGCAACTCTTCCTCACCATAACATTTCAATTAATGCATGTAAAATGGCTGGATGGATGGAAATTTTAAAATCACCTTTACAAAACCGTATTAATAACTGCTGCAGGCAAGATCTACCCATGGAAGCTAAAATTAGTGGGTAAAAATTTAAGAAGAAAGGGAATGTTTGTAGAGGCTTAAAGTATTTCTCCTTGAATGCAAGTGGAAAACAGTAGTTTTGCAGTGTAAACCCTGACAAAGAGAACCTTATCCAAAAGATCAAGGTCGACATCACCGTTGTAAGATGCAGCGACATCTCATGCTCTCTGACATAAAGCACTGAGGGCATATCGTTCTTTCCCCCAAATCCACAGCCTCCATGTAATCATGAGAAAACAAAACAAACCTACTGAAGGATATTCTTCAAAATACCTGACCTGAGCTCTTCACAAGTGTCAAAGTCCACAAGCAGAAGGAAACGCAGCAGTCCGGGCTGGAAGAGACCAGAAGACAGGAAAACTAATGCAGTGTGGGATCTGAGAGTGGACCCCAATGAAGTCCATAATGTAGTTAAAAAAAAAAAAGTTAAAAAAGAAACATAAATATTTGGAAGAAAATCTTTGCCCATTAAAGATAACTCAGAATGTATACCTAAAATATACCATCAGAATCCAAGCACTTTTGAGGGTAGTCTCCAAAATATTTGATAATGATAAAATTGCAATTATAAATTAACTTTTTCAGAAAATAGAAACAAGAAATACCCCTCCCAAATCTTTTAGTGAAGCTAAAATCACTTTGATATCTAGGATCAAGAAAGGACAACACAAGAAGGGGGAAGTTATAGGCTAAAATCACTTATGAACATAGATTTTTTTGGAAACCCATAAATAAAAATCTAAAAAGTAAATCCAGCAATGTGAAACATGCAAACAAACAAACAAAAAACAAAGTATTAAGACCAAAGTAGATTTATGAGAGGAATGCAAGGCTGGTTTAACATTAGAAAGTCCAATTCAGGTCAGTTGCCATGAGTATTAATTTGGCTCAGGTTTGAAAAAATTCAACAGAACAAAAGTCAAGTACACGGTGGTTTAAACACATAAGGTTTCATTCTCCCTCACTTGGAATGCTGGAGAGAGGCCATCCACAGCTGGCATGGCGACTTCCCTCCAGGAGGTTATCGAGGAGCCAGGCTCCTTCTACTTTATCTCCATTGCCTCCCAGGTATGGTGCTCAGCTGTCTGGTCCAAGAGGATTCAGATCACAATCACATGTCTACATAGAGTAGAGGCTGCAAGAAAGATCAAATGTTCTTAAGTGCACAACCCTGAAACCTGTCACTCCACTCTTGTTGAGTGACATTATTAGCTTGGCCATGACTGCCTACAAGGGAGACTGGGGTGTTGGGCTTATCTCGGGCAGTCGTGCTGAGTCATGCTGAGCACATAACCAGCAATTCTACTGCTGTGAGAGCAAGTAAGTTTCCATCTAGCTATTATCTCATCTCAGGGCTCCAGCTCTCTTGGCCATGAGTGTTCCTGTCCCCCAGGTCCGGATGTGGCTCCCAGAGCAGTAGAAGACACATCATCCACCCCCAACACATCCACCCACAACACAATGGTGGGAGCAGGAATTTAATCTGCAGATGTGATTAAATGCCAAATCAGCTGATAGGGAGATGCTCCTTGGTGGGCCTCACCTAATCAGATGATCCTTTAAAGGGAGTAGGGTTGTCCTGGCAGAAGAGATTTGAAGTATGAGAGAGATGGTCTTTGCTGCTGGCTTTGGGGATAGAGGGGACCACATGGCAAGAACTTGAGAGTTGTAGCTAGGAGCTGAGAACAGACCAGCCAGCAAGAATACAAGGACGTGCACAGATTTCTGCCAACAACCACATGAGCTTGAAAGAGGATCCCTAACAGAAGGGAACACAATCCAGCTGACACCTTGGCTGCAGTCGTGTAAGTCTGTGAGCAGAGAACAGCCAGGCTGTACCCTGACTCCTGACCCACAGAAACCCTGAGATAAGGAATGGGGGTGTTGTAAGCCACTAAGTGTGTGGTATTATGCAGCATAGGATACTCATGCACTTGCTGTCTCTACAACTGCCGAGCTCCACTCTGATTTCGTCCTCATCCTTAGAGACTCACAGGGCAGGTGAGTCCGGAAGCAGATGCTTGCTTCTGACCAAAGTTGCAGCGCGGATGAGTAGGGAGAGGTAGACATTTTTAATCAGTTGTACTGGGTCAATTGGATAGTCATATGGGAAAAAAGAAAAAAGAAAATTGGCCCCTACCTCACACCATGCAAAAAATACATATTCTAGGTGGGATGTGGCTCTAAATACAAAAGGAAAATTATAAAGCTTCCAGAGGAAATCACGGGATGTGTTCATGACCATGGGCAGGCTGGGATTTGAAGCAGCACTCAGAGTATGAACCATAAGAAAAAGTCGATAAATGGAGAATGTGGAATTGAGGAACTGCACTCATTACAACACGCTGTTCGGAGAGCAAACTGTACATGTTTGTCGATACAACTGGAACACACAGAGCACACGCGCACACACAATGGGCGACCTTACGGAAAAGTGGGCGAAAGTCTTGAACAGGCTCTTCATGACAGAGAGACACCACAGGGTCAGGCAACATGAAATGGCTCCCGGCCTTCCCGGTCCTCAGCAAAATGCAGGTCAAGACCACGGTGAGCAGCCAAGTGTCGGCAGGACTGGGGATCGACAGGCACTGTCGCAAGTGGCCAGAGGGTCTGGGGTAGGGCAAGCGTGAAAGACTGTTTGGACATACCTCTAAAGCCAGTATATCACCCTGACCCAGGTGCTCGTACCCAACAGAAATGGCACAGGGGAGCAGCAAAAGGCATTTACAAGATTGTTGGTAAGACCTTCAATCATAAACCTGGAAACGACTTCATCAGCATTAGAACAGATAAATCAACCGCACATTTAAACAAGGGGGCGCTATGAAGGAACAGGAAGGCGCCAGTGATTATTCTCAGCGACAACGCCATCCACCCCTCACAGAGAACATGGCAGAGAAGCCGGGCACAAGAGAGCAAGGCTGTGTGATTCCACTTTCACGGAGGTCAGAATTAACAACCTGAGTCCCAGCAGCACAAGTCAGGGCAGTCACCACCTTTGGTGCAAAGGTGGGGTCGTGACAGAAAGGTTGTGGAGAACTTCAGGGGTTCTGGAATGTTCTGTTTCTCAATCGGGGTGCCGAGGGCAACGGCATGCCCACTTGGTGAAAATCCATTTGCTTTCATACTTACGACTTTAACATTTTTCTGTATGATGCTGTCTTTTTTTTTTAAGATTTTATTTATTTATTTAACAGAGAGAGAGACAGCCAGCGAGAGAGGGAACACAAGCAGGGGGAGTGGGAGAGGAAGAAGCAGGCTCCCAGCAAAAGAGCCTGATGTGGGGCTCAATCCCAGGACTCTGGGATCACGCCCTGAGCCAAAGGCAGACGCTCAACGACTGAGCCACCCAGGCGCCCCTGATGCTGTCTTTTAATAAAGTGCTCATTTAAAAAATCAAGAATAAACAGAAAAGAAAAAACATTCCAATAGAAAAATGGGCGAAGGTTCTGGGGGCCATTTTACAGAAGCAGAAACAAATGCCTGAGCCGCGGGGCAGCGAAGGTCCAAGTCGGCAGTCAGGAGGGAGGTGCTGACCAAGGCAGGAATGACAGGCTACCCCCCAGATGCCAGATGGGCAGCAACTCGGGGTCGGAGGCACCCAGCAAGGGTGACATCACCCACGCTGCTGGGGCCAGAGGCCCCCAAGTTGGTGCAACAGCCCCCCCATCATTTGGCAAGTGTTGTCAGTAAAGACACACCATCTGCCAGCAACTGCACAATTAGGCACTTTCTCTAAACAAAGCTCACTGGTGCACATGCAGGAATCGTGTGCGAGAATGCCCATTTCAACGTTGGCCCCAAATGTCATCACCAGGAGAGGGGGGAACACCGCGGGGTGGATGCTCGCACCTCCTAAGCGGCTCTGTGGGGCAGTGCATCACGCAGAAAACCATTGACATCCCCTCGGACCACATGCCAAGCAGGGCTGAACGTGTAATGCCCAATGAAAGAGTGCAAACCAGGCCTGGCAATGAGAAATACCAAGGGTGAGAGGTTCCAGGTGCCAACAGAGCAGAGTCAAGGGCTGTCCAGTGAGATAAATCTGATGAAGGTGGGTGTGAACATGAGTGGGGTGTTTGCCTATGATTCTCTGTACTTTTCTCTACACTTGAAAGGTTGCATGACTGCAAAATCCTGCAAAGAAGCCAACAGAAATGGGAACTAAGCCTGACTCCCTTCTCCTGAGAGAGGCCCCTGCCTGTCTGCCCTTCTCATTCTGTCGGAGGTTGGCTCTCATTTCCCCCGGGGGGATGGGGTGCAGGGTGTCTTCTTAAGGATCCTGAGAGAAGCAGGCCTGGGTTTGGGTCCGAGCTCCGCAAGGCACCAGCTCCCTGGCCCCAGTGCTGTCCCCAGTCCCTCTCACCGTCCCCACCCGGAGGACACCACGAAGGAAGTATACAGAATGTGTGCTGGCAGAGGGAGGCTGTCTCCGGGCTGCTGACTCCCGCAGCCTGCCACCCCACCAGAGGGGTGACAGTCTGAAGGGCTGAGATCTCAGGAAGGCAGACCGAGGGTCAGGCCACCTTGGCCATGGCCGTGGCTGACACTGACCATTCCCACAGTGACCATGGGCAAGTACTCTGCTGCCATTCAAAGGAGGCTCTGGCAGCAGGACCTGAAGCTCACGGGATGCTGGGCCCAGGTTCCCACAGCAGGATCTCAGAGGGGGGTCAGAAGAGGGCCATTACCCCGCTTGGCCTGCATTTCTCTGGCCTGGGGCACTGCAGAGGGCAGGCGAGGAAGGCTGTGGAGCCAGGGCCACCCCTAGTTAATGGCCCCTGACTCTCACTTCCCCGGTGTTAAGCCCCCCTCCTCTCTGCCCACTAATTATCTGGAGGTTTTCCAGAGCCTAGACCCAAAAAGGGATTTCTTGGGGGATTTGAGTTGGACGGGGAGAGCCTTTCCTGCAGGAAGGGCCTCCAGGTGCCAGGTCCCAGACCCAGACAGAGGACTCGTTCTTCATCTTGCCTCTGCACACAAGCAAAGTTTATTCACTGACTTCCTAGTTCTTCTGGCCTCCACTGAACCACCAGCAACTGGCTCAGGCCCCCCAGCCTACCCAGCCTGAGAAAGAGTGGGGTATCCTGTGCATGCGAGGAGGGAGGGAATACATGCCTCAGCTGGGCACTTAGTAGGGGCCAAGTAAGTACTTCTTGGATGGATGGATAGATGGATGGATGGATGGATGGATGGATGGATGGATGGATGGATGAGTGGGTGGGTGTGTGGGTGGACAGAGAGATGAGTGGGTGGGTAGAAGGATTGTGTGGATGGAAGGAAGGATGAATGGATGGATGGATGGGTGGATGAGTAGATAGATGGATGGAGAGATGGATGGATGGATGGATGGATGGATGGATGGATGGATGAGTGGGTGGGTGTGTGGGTGGACAGACAGATGAGTGGGTGGGTAGAAGGATTGTGTGGGTGGGTAGAAGGATTGTGTGGATGTAAGGAAGGATGAATGGATGGATGGATGGATGAGTAGATGGATGGATGGAGAGATGGATGGATGGATGGATGAGTGGGTGGGTGGGTGGACAGACAGATGAGCGGGTGGGTAGAAGGATTGTGTGGATGGAAGGAAGGATGAACGGTTGGATAGATGGGTGGAGGAGTAGATGGATGGATGGATGGATGGATGGATGGATGGATGGATGGATGGATGGATGGGCGGGCAGGTGGACACATGGATGGGTGGATAGAAGGATAGATGAATGAATGAATGAATGAATGAATGAATGAATGAACGAACGAATGAGTAAAGGGCAAATAGATGAATAAAGTGATGGTAGTCTCTGCAGCTTTGGCTCTACCTGAAGCCAAGATTCCCTCCTGGGGCATTTGTTCAGGTAAATCCCTCCAACACCTCCCTTGGGGTCTCAGGAGCTCCGTTGCGCAGAGTAACAGTCCTCACTAACCAGGAAGCCACACTTATTTTAGCTTCTACAACAGAAACCATGTTGAAGGAATCTAAGGCAGTTTCTAGGCCTTGATAAGACGGTCAGGAGCTGGCGGCTTCAGTTGTCTGAGTGGAAGATGCTCTGGATTGGACTTCCAAGACCTCAGGCTCAGGTTCGCTTTTAGGAATATTCTGAGTCCACCCTGGACAGAATGGGGCAGGCAGGAAGAGTGCCCTTTCAAAACACAAGAAGACGGGCTCTTCCTAAGTCCCAAGAAGAGCCTGGAGCTTTGGGATTTGCCTCTTTTTCTGAAAAAAGTGGAAGTCATGAAAACTGACGCCCATTCTGCTCAGCAAGGTCCTGGAAGCTGTGTATAAATCACAAGCAGCCCCTGGCTCCAGGAACTGTCCTTCTAGATGGGAGATTGGGCTAGGAGTTTAAAGACAGGAGCGCTCTGTCCAATAGCTACAGTTTTCGGGTAAAGCCAGGTGTTTGCAGGTCAGGAGCGCATCAGCAGGGAAGAGCTCGGTGGAAGTCGGGAGGATAGGAGACGGCCTAGCAAAGGGGAGGCCACATCTGCGAGGACCCACGGCCTCTGGGCAGAGGAGGGAGGTGAGTCTTGAGGACTAACGCCCTCGTGGCTGCAAAGGTCTAGAAAGGCTGCAAGTCTTGGCCCAGGGAAGAGGAGAGGCCAGTGTCCACCAGGATGCAGCTGGCCAAATGATAGGGGGGTCCTTACTGTAACCTACACAATGGCAACCAAGGTCTGCGGGGATCTTACCTGGGGAGATTTTCTAAGAGACCGTTGCCGGTCTGTTGTGCAAAGTATTAGTGAGTTTTTGCATATGCCAATAAAAAAAATAAAAGCCACTATTAAAATGAACCCCTGGCACATACCTGGTTTAGATCACATAGGAGCTGGCCTTTTGCACTGGAATTTGCAGCATCTGTTCCAATTAAGCCTTGCTTTTTAGCTTAAAGATGTTAGCCCGATCACTAGTGTTCTGTTTGGACATGAATAGCGCATTGTTCTGCCCCGAGCAGCCCTGCAGCCTCGCAGACACCATTAAACGGCTTTGCGGCCCAATTAGAAGTGGAGGTGGGCTGGCGGTGGGGGCGGGGACTGACCACCAGGGCCAGGCGCTACATGGACACAAGTCAGGGGAGGCAGCTAACGTGGACCATGTGTGGGAGAGCGGGCTCCAGCACGCACACCAGGCTCCATGACAAGTAAAGACGTGTTCATCCGTCTTGACTTTGAATTGTGCCCCCTGCTCGAACAGGGTAGCCAGCACAGGCAGCTCCCTAGGGCCTGAAGAATGGATGTCTGGGCTGACAGTAGGGCCGAGAGAGCTGTCATGGGAGACCCAAGCGGAGTTCATGCCGTACCCTCCAGCCACGTCCTCCAGGCCCCCTCCCTCCCTGTGGGGGGCACACATACACACTTGCATACATTCAGACACACATACTCATGTTCACATCCTTATGCACTCACACATACACACACACACACATTCACACATACACACCCTCTTACTCAGACGTACAAAACAAGTTATCACACTATCAGCACTCCCACTCCCACCCCTCCTGTGACCAGCACATTACTTTATGACCTCTCTTTTTTCTCCATAAATGCTGAATCTAGGAAATATGTCTGAGTGAATTGAGGGGTCTGGTCAAGAAGAAAGGATGTTTGAAAAGATGAAGGATGGATAAATGATTGGTGGATGGATGGTTGGGTGGATAAATCGATGGTGGATGGTTGGATGGATAAACGGATGGAAAGATGGATGAATGGATGGATGGATGCATGGAAGGAAGGAAGGATGAAGGAAGGAGGGAAGGAAGGAAGGAAGGAAGGAAGGAAGGAAGGAAGGAAGGAAGGAAGATAGGTTGGATGGATGGATGGAAGGAAGATAGGTTGGATGGATGGATGGATGGATGGATGGATGCATGGATGGATGGATGGATGGAAGGAAGGATGAGTAGATGGATGAACCAATGTGTGCATGTATGAATGGGTGGACGGGTGGGTGGGTGGGTGGATACATAAATGGATGAATGCATAGACGGACGAGTAATAGGTAGATCAGTAAGAAGTAAAGCCATGTGATGGAAAATACTAGAAAGCAATGTAATGGAATGACATTCCGAATGCTGTCTATTTCTTCCTCTCGCTTCCTAGATTGTCCACGTCCTCTGCAGTGAGCATGCGTTGCTTCCATGACCTGAAACAAAGATTGCAGCACTAGCCCTCCCCTTCTTGAAGTCATAAGGGGAAGGATTCTGATGCATTGCAAAGCTAGGCTGTCCTGGCCCTTAGTTTGAAAAAGAGGGGCCTCTTTCTTCTCTGGCTCGGGCTGGCAGCCGCTATGACATCATCCCTGCGGCGTGTAACTCGAGAAGCATGTTGGGAAGCGTTGGGGCTGATTGATCACGCGCTGGTGTCCTCTCCCGGGGGCCCTGGGGCCAGGCTGGGTAGGCAGCTGGTTGTGTCTCTCACCAGCGATCAGGGATGGGAGCTGCATCTTCATTCCACAGGGCACACATGCAGGGTCCCCTGCCAGGCTCCCCACCCCCTCTTCTGTCAAGCTCCCACTGCCCACCCTGCCTGGCTGGCTCCCTGGGTGGGCTGCGGGCGTTGCCCCTTCCCCAAGCAAGAGAAGCCAGAAGATGGACAGGGCTGGGGGAGGCTGACCGGGGCATCCCTGAGGGAGCTGAGGCTGGGCGGCTGGGTCAGGAGGACGTGGACAGGGTCTGTGCGGCTGACCAACACCCCAGAACAGGGGCAGCAGTTTTGTCTCCTGCTCTGTGCCTGAGTCTGTATCACAAGCAGGTGCATTTGAGAGGCCCAGGAAGCTGTGAGTTCTGGCTTTGAATTTCCCTGAAGCCTCCATGCTGAGGCTATAAAATGGGGAGACGGTGTCCACCCCAAAGGGCGGTATAGACACCACAGGCGTTCAGCTCGATAGCTGGACCTGGGAAGTGACCGGCCAGTGGTTCTGCCTGGTCACTCTGGCGGTTTTGAGGATCATGTGGACATCCCACCCTGGCCGCCGGACCCCCAGCAAGACGTCTGAACTGGGCACCCTGTCTCCCATCTCCCACATCCTCTCTGTACCTCCAGGGGGAAGGCGTGCTGCTTGTCCCCCGTCCAGGAAAGGGGCACCTTGTGATGTGGGAAGAGTGGCTCCGGATGTCCCCTTCTATTCCTTATTAGGTGAACACTCAGGACATGGATCTCTCAATTAGAATGTCGCTGGACAATTGCAGAGACCCCACGGCTGGGAGCCCTGAAGACGGCACTTGGCAAACGTACGGGGTGTAGTCACCCTGCACGGTGACCCCCAGACCAGGCACAGGCCCCTCCCTGTCCCTAATCCCGACTTTATCCTCCTCAGGATCTCCAAGGTGACAGATTGGCCGAGTCCCTCTGCTTTGATGGGAAGGATGGAGGGCCTGCCACGGAGCCCCCGGCACGGCCCCTGGAAGCTCTGAACCAAGGCCTCACACCCACCCTGAAGTGAGTCTGACCACCCAGCAGAAGGGCCGGAGTGGACAGGCACAGTTTCTAAGCCTTACGACGACCCCTTCGGCCAGAAACGGTCCCTGTTTGCATCCCTGCTTTCCCCGGCGGGACCTGGGGCTCTGGGAGGTGGCCGAGCGGAGCGGGGATGCGAGCGGGCCTTGCTCCGCCCCACGGGCCCAGCATCTTCCCGGAACACGTCCTTCCCGGCATCAGGTCGGGAGGCCCAGACCGGGGCGCCCGCAGCCCCTGCCACCCCCGGGGGGGCTGGCCTGCCGCACATAAGCTAACGCAGTGCACGAAGGGATGTTAAAGAAAAGAATCCGTTTACAGTAAAACCGGCCACCTATTTCAGGGCCAAAACAATTACCTTTATGTTCAAGAGAAACGGGGAGAAAGCACTTATTTAAATTGCTGTCTTATAACAACCCAAGGAGCTATTTTCAGAAACTGTTCAAATGTTTTTTCTCCTATTCCTGAAGAAATCCACCTTCCTTCTGCCCCAAGCGTGCCTGGCTTGGACCGGGGAGACGCGCATCTGCAGAGCTCTGCGGACCGGCGCCCGTGCCATCGCGTCCGGCTGGGCTCCCTCCCCAGGGCTGGCGCGAGCGGGGGATCCCGGGCCCCTTCCCGAAGCCGTTAGAAAGGTGAGCTCTGGAGGCCACAGAGAGCACGTGGCATCTTCTCCACGGTGGGGGGACCAGGTCAGGCCCCCTTGCCGAGGCAGTTAAAAAGTAAACAGCCCCCAAATCACATTAAATATGTTAAGCAAACACACGGCGGGCAGTGTGGATATTAGGTCATTTCTCATAAATATTAATACCGGAGTTTTCCAACGGGCAAAATTAATGAAACAAAGATGCCTCTTCACTCATGAGCGCGCAGCTCTGGAACGGGCCCAGCAGAGAGGGGGAAACCCAGGCAATTCAGCCCCAAAAAAAGACTTCTCAGGCACTGGCCCGGAGGCTGACAGCGGAGGTTGGCAGGGGGCGGACTCTCTCTGGACCCTGGAGCCTGCCTGCCGAGGTAAGTGATACGTCGGTGATGGAGGGCAGGGGGAGGCCAGGGCTCCCCCAGCCTCGGGGCCGCACCTTGTCCTGACCTCCGTGCCGCCGGGTCTCCTTCTCCCAGGCTCCCTGGACCACCCCTCTGGGCTCGGACCCCATGTGTCCCCCATACCGGGGCTGACCGGCCCAAAGCACCTGGTGGGGGAGTTCACAACCCCACCTGCACCCCAACAGCATCCCGGGTCTGCTCGCTGGTGCCCACCTGCATGAGGGCAGGGGTGCCTGAGAGGTGAGCACTCAGCTGGGGGTGCAGGCCAGAGGGCAGAGCTGGGCACACCTGACCACAAGGCTCCCCTGCCAGAAGAGGACACGAGGACACCCCACACCCTCCTCTCCTGGGAGCACGGTGGTCGGCTTACGTTTCCAATGCACTGGCCCACCGGAGGCTGGGAAGGGGCCAAGGAGGGCAGTCTGCATGGCTTGTGCACCAGTGCTGGCCACCAGGCTCACTCTGGCCCCTCAAAGCTAGCCATCACGGCCGCGAGCCTGCAGCTTTGGCCTGACTCAGTCTGACCAGGTGGCAGAGAAAAAGACTCTGAGGAAAGAAGACACCATCGTAAAAAGCAGAGCATGTCTACACGGTGTCTGCTGCACAGGTGCGGGGACCCCCGGCAGGGCAGACAGGGCTGTGGGACCTCGGGTCTCGGGGCCTCGCTGCCCTGAGATGGGATGAACCTGGAGGCGCCCAGGGGTCCTTCCCTCCAGCCCTGGGGTCCCACTGCTCCACACCCGAGGCGGGGCCTGGCATGGCATGCTGGAGGCAGGGCTTGGGCGCTGGAGTTGGGAGGATGTGACCCAGATTCTGTCTGTGCTGCCCAGGGCGTGGCCTGACGACACTGGAAGAGCCACCTCGCTTCCGTGTACCTGTGCTGATTTATTTTTTATCTGAAAGTTCAACCCACGTACAGAGACTATGTTCACAGTCGAGCTGCTCACGGCAGCAGCATCGAGACGCGGCAGAAGCAGCCACGTCGCACACGGAAAGCACACGAAGTCGGGATGACAGCAGAGCTCTCGTCAGGAACAAAGCAGGCAAGAGGGTCAAGTCCTGCAAGAAAGAATACGAGAAAAATTTTAAAGCCCCGTGAACTTAGAATTCCATACGCAGTGAAAATGTCTTATCGAGGAGACTGAAACACAGACTTTCCCAGACGCAGAAAAGCTGAAAGAATCTGGCCCCAGCTGGCGGCACATCAGGAAAGCACAGTGACATGGCTGTTGTCGGACGGACACGGCAGCAGGTGACGCTTAGGAGGGCGCGTCCTGTGTGACTGTGTGCGTGCGACACGCTGGGACACGCGCACCGCTCACCCTGTCGGGGCAGGAAGCAGGTCTACGGTGCCTGGGGCCGGGGCTGGAAGGGGCACAGGGAGTCTTTGGGGGCCGTGTATATATGCTCACCATCTCCGCTATGGCGACGGCTTCACACACGTATCTGTGTCGACACGTTTCAAACTGCACGACGTACACAGGCCAGTTCTTGTATTCGCCTAGACCCCAATAAAGTTGCTTTAAAAGGACACAGACGGTGTCTGCCATGCGATCGCGCACAGCCAGTAAACACCGCCATTATCCAAATGGATGAATGAGTGACCCCCGCCCTCGGCCCGTTGTGCAGATGAAGCCCGGGCAGGCTGAGGGACTCCCCATCTCTGCAAGGCCCGGGACACTGGCTGGAGCGCGGCCCACCCCCAAGGCCAGCCCCAGCCCTGCCTGCCACACTCCGCTACAGGTGCGCCCCTCGTCCAAGCCCCACTGCCGGGAGGAACCCCCTGGGAATCTCACTCTTGCTGGGTTATTTTGGGAAGCTGTTAATGATTCTGTTTGCCTTTCCAATGACCTCAAATGTTCCACTGCCACGGACCCCGCCCCCTGCCGCCATATGCCCAGCTGCCCCCTCCCTTCCTCCCTCTCCAGGTGGAGGGGGGCCCTCTGTACACCCATCCCAGTGATGCCTCCAATAATGGGAATGGGCCCTGCAGCCCAGTGGTTAAGGTGGCCCTGCTGCTAACCGGCTTGGCCAGCCTGGTCAACGCTCCCTGCCTCGGTTTCCTCTCTTGAGCAGCAGGAATGGTCACAGCTCCTGTTGCCGTGGCCGTGGGTTTGCTCCCTGCCCCCCGCAGACCAGACCAGGGGGCTAGAGGTCAGGGTTAGAGCTCACTGGCCTCAGACTCGCGGCCTGGGGGCACCGGGCTCCGAGGGCCTGTCAGCCAGCGTCCCCCACACTCGCGGGGAAAACGCACACGGCAGTTTATTAGCCCAGAGATGCATCTCCCTTGATTTTCAAACCCACGTGTATTTATAAAGGAAATTTAATCGGGTTGTTTTTAATTCTCTCACACTTAACTCATCAAAATGCTATTTGGTAAGAGCAAGACCAGACCAAGGGTGCTTGCGGAGCCCATGTTCAGAGGGGCTGCTCGGGGCTCGCCAAACCCAGCCAGTCGCCCTGGGAGGATGCCCGCTCCGCTCGGCGGCCTCCTTCCCTGCGTCCTGGCGCATGCCCAGGGCTGCGAGGCACCGGCCTTTCCCAGCTAGCATGAGTGCCTCTTCCCGGAGAGTCTGGGGAACTTAGAAATTCGCTCCTGCACCCCAGGTGCGGTCCGAAGCGAGGCGGCCCAAGGACCCAGGGTGGACGTGGCAGAGGCCGTGCAGAGTGTCTGACAGCCCCCGAGGCCTCCTCCCCAAGACAGGAGATGTCCCCAGGAGGGAGGGGAGCTGGTGTCCACAGGTGCCCAGCGCGGGCCTGGCCTCTGGATCCAGTAGACCGAGCCCAGTGGGCAGACATCTCTGCTGCCCACGGATAGCCGTCACTCCGGGGCGGCCCACTTCCCCAGCCGTGCACCCAGAATGCAGCACCCTCTGTGGACATGCTCTGGGCAGCGTGTGAGAATTCTGCCCAGCTTGACCTTCCTTCTGCAGAGAGAGGTCCAGCTGGTCATGCTGGGACGGGGAGGAGACGGAGAAAGAGCGACCTAAGCCAGCAGGCACCAACACGCCCCACCCCGAAGTAGCCGCAAAGCTGCTAGAAATGGGGCGTGAACCTTTGCAGGCGGCCAGAGCAGCTAGGGAGCCGACGGAACTAGCTCCCGGGACCGTGTGTGGGTATCGGGGGCTCGGAGGGCCCACAGCCAGACCCCCAGCCAAGCAGTGGTAGGAAGGTAGGAGCAGCCCTCGTGCTTTCTGCACGCAGCCCCATGTCTCCTTCCCTCTGGCCTGGCTGGATACCCAGACCCTGTGGACACCAGGGTCAAGCAGAAGTGGACACCACCAGGCCCTACACACACATTCACAGACTCACACTCAAACATTCAACATGCCCTCCCAACATGCGTGGCCAGGATCTCGGGACCCCAGGCCCACCCCACAACCAGCTTGGACAGGTATGCAAGGGGGGGTGGTGCCATCTCCCAAAGCTCTCAGCCCCTCCCCCACCACCGGAGCCTGTCAGTCACTGTCCGTTCCCAGGTTGTCCTCCCTGCCTTCCTTGCCCAGTACAGGGGGATTTCAGTGTGCGTGGGAGGACACGTGTCTTCACCACCCAGCGCACCGTCCCCGCGGGCTCCCGGACCGCTTCGGCACTAGTGTCAGCTGCTCCGCTTCTCAGGGCCTCTCTCGAGCAGGGCCAGGGGCCCAAGGGCAACTTGACTTGGTCCTGCCTGGGGGTGGGGTCTCAGTCAGCAGCGGGGTGACCGGTGGCCAGTGCTGGCACAGGGACAGACACAGACATCCTGGGAGGAAGAGGCGCCCCCACCTGCACCTGGAACAGGGTCTGGCAGAGAAAAAAGGAGGCCAGGAGGAGTTGGTGGCTTGGCCATCCCCGTGGTGAGTGCAATCCGGCCAGGTGACAAACGCAAACAGAGCTGGAGGGGACAGGAGCATCTCAGGGTGAAGGGGTACTGCCTGTAGCCAAGCAGAAGGGCCTGCATGACAGACGTCACCCTGAGAGCAAAGATGCCTCTGAGCTGGAGGTGGGGTCGGAGGGGGTGCCATGGTGGGCAGTGAGAGCCACCTGGAGCCCCTCGGAAACCCAGAGCCTTCCAGAGCAGAGAACTGGCCTGTCCAGCTGCCCTTGGCAGGCCGGCTTCTGGGTGTGTTACCATCAGATTATCTGACTCAAGGGAGGCCCTTTGAAAGGAAGAGCAGCCCCGAGTAATAACCCAAATGGGCTGTGCTCTGGGGTAGCAGGGGCACAGCCTGACCAGAGGCTGTTGGTGGGGAGGACAGGGAAGCCGTAGCAGACCCTCCAGGCTGCCCACCCCAGAGCCTGGCTCCGCACAGGTGCGGGTGGATGGCCAAGCCCCGGGGCCTTCCTGCCCGCAGACCCAGAGGCTCCTCCCCACGGAGGCAAGTGTCCCAGGTCACCCCCAAAAGCTGTCCCACCTTGGCCACATGCAGCTGACCTGGATTCAGCCTCCAGGACCTGTGTCTGGCCCTCCGAGAGGGACGGTGGGCCACTCGGGCCCGGGCACCTGGCAGCCAGGACCCGGCGGGCTGCAGTCCGTGGCTGGCCGGCCGTGGCCAGCCCTCCCGAGGGGTGAGGACAAGGAGGTGCCCGAGGACCCCACAGTCAATGGCCTTTTTATTCCATCTGATTTCACCTCCTCTGAGTGCTGGCCCCTCCCTCCCTAATAGAATTACTCTTATCTGCAAGTGATTTAAACTCTAAGGGTTACTGAAGATTTAAAGAGTGTGAACACAGTTGGAATGTTTTAAACTAACAGTACAAGTTGCATTTTAAGAAAATAATTAACTCCCAGGGGAGGTGTGGGTTTTGGAGCAATGACAGACTTCCAAGGCTGCCTTCCCTATATGGGGTCTCCAAATAATAAAATATCTTTGATTCCCTGCTGATGTCAGACGAGAACCTGCTAGCGTTCAAGCAAACTGTCATTCTTTTTTTTAAGAGGGCCCATTAGCGTCTTAAAGACGCAGGCTGGCCCTTCTCGGAGGGCAAGGGTCTGCTCCAGGGGGGGCTCACCTGCAGGTCTGCCCTGCGCGGCTGCAGGCCCCTCTTCTGGGCACGCAGAGGCCCGTACCCCGACCCAGGAGGCCAGGCCTTGCCTGGCGAGTCTGGATGCCCCGTCAGCTGTGGCACCCACTCCCCTAGGCGTCGACGCAACGCCCGCCGTCCAGGCGCCCAGCGGCTTCCCAGGAGGGCCGGGCCCTAGGGAGCTCTGCCGTGGCTCCGGGACTTGAGTGCTCGAACGGCCCTCAGGGATTCACACCTGGCCCTAGGCTCATCCTGCTAGGATGCCGTGGGAGCTGCTTTCATGCTATTTCATTTGCTGCTCAGAGAACCTGGAGGTGGGTGCCTTCCCATTTCCCCGATGGGACAAGGCTTCGTGCGGGCTGAGGGCTCAGGAACCAGGAAGCCGCATCTGCAGAGCCCAGCCTGTGCTCCCTCCGTGGCCACTCCCTCCCCGTGCCTGGGGTGGCTTCCTGCAGGGTCTCCGGCTCCAAGGACTGGGTGCGGGTGGCAGGTCAGCCGAGTGCAGCTCAGGGCACGGAGCTCAGCACTCAGGCCAGAAACCTAATGCTGATGATGTCTGGGCGGCTGGGGTCTCAAACAGTGGGGGTGGGGTGGATAACAGGGAGGGCCTCCCCTGTGACCATGCATGCTGGCCTGGGGCTAGTTACCGCTTTCCAGACAGCATTCCGGTGGCAGCTCACACAGGCTGTCCAGCAGCCATGCCCAGGGTCATGGTGCGGGGAACTCAGTGGACGGTAGTGGCTGTGCCAACTTTGCGTTGGGCTGTCAACCACCTCCAAGGACAGGACAGCCTAGGAGAAGCAGCCCCTTCCCCAGGGGATGAGGAGGGGGACACACATGCTCTCCTTTACACAAGGAGACCCTAAGATGTGGTCAGAGCCCGTATCGTGGGCAGGATGGGCGTCCAGCCCCCCACCCCCACCCTGCCGTGCCCTGGCTGTGCCTGGACCACCTGCCCAGAGCCCGGAGGAAGGAGTTCTAGAGAGCTCTGCTCCCCCTTTGCTGTTCACTGCCGCCCTCCCTCAGCGGGAGTGGCTCCTGGGGCGTCTGTGTGGAGGGATTCACCATCCTCTCACTCCCACCTCCCACCAGGCCCCCGAAGCAGGCCTGCCTGGCCCTCTGCCTGGAAGGGGTGACCATTTGTCCGGTGTCCTGACCCCTTCCCACTAGCCTCTGCCCCCCTCAGGAATAGCTCTTTCTGGTAATTTACTTGCAAAACATTTGGCCATTAACACCCAGGCAAGAGTGGATGGCAGGTTGCAGACGATTAAACTTCCCACTCCTGGGTCCTCCGGCGGCCTGGAAACCACTGCCTGGCGGGGAGGCCAGCAAAGCCGGCATGTGCTCCATCAGCCAGACCCAAGGAAGGTGAGGGTCCCCACCTGAGCTGCCCCCCTGCTCACCCTCACACGGCCCTCTTCCCAGCCAGCGGCAGGGCCTCATCCTACAAGGGGTGGGGGTGGTGACCTCTTCCTCTGTGGGGGGACTTTGGGGCCCAGTGGTAAGGCGTGGCATGGGCTGGTCCTTCTGGAAGGATGTTGGCCATAGACACTGGGAGCCCCTGGGAATGGCCTGTTTCCCGGGAGCTCCTCCCATAATGAGAACACGGCACAGTCGAGCTACCACCCAGCACCTGCGAGCCCACCTGCTCACAGGGTCACCAGTGAATGTTTGGGCCGAGCCCTTGGGGCCTTGTGGGAAGCCTTTATTTCCAGGTATCTGAAGGATGAGAACATGTGGAGGGAGGCTTGCAGCCCCAGGGCTGGGGGTGTAAGCTCTCCTCTCCAGGCCCCCCATCCCCTCAGCGCTGGGCCACGCACAGGAGGGCACCCTGGAACACGGGGAAGGTGGAGACTTCTGGTGGCTGAGTGCCCCAGACGCTTCCTCCCCACGAGGCTGCCACAGGCGCCTCCTTCCCAGATGCCCAGCCGGTGGCCGCCGTGCTCCAGAGTCCAGTTCAGGCTCCTGTGTGGGGCAGGAGTGGCGGATGCTCCGGGCCCAGCCTGGTATGGGACCCCCACCGTCTACCCCTCAGGCCCCCCTAAACCCCGCACCACTGGAGACCCTGACCTCTGGGTGTGGAAAGCAGGTCTTCAGAGACGGGCAGACACGCAGGCGCGTGTGTGACCCCATGCGCAGGGCATGGCCTCACCGAGGCACACACGTGGCTTGGGGCAGAGAGGTAACTGGCATCCTGTGGGGGCCAGCGGGGGAGGCCCGGGAGCCCTGGAGATGGGGGTGTGGTCCGATGGACAGAAGGGGCTGAGGTACACCCCCGGGGCCTCACACAACACCGTGAGCCTGGCCCCAGGACCTTGCAGGAATGGTGGGTGCTGACCACCCTTTGGGGGCCCCTTCCTGTTCCCATGAACCCTGGAACACAGAGCCATCAAGAGACTCGCTCACAGTCACACAGTTGAGGGGCATAACGGG
Organism: Ursus arctos; assembly: GCF_023065955.2. Lineage (NCBI taxonomy): Eukaryota > Metazoa > Chordata > Mammalia > Carnivora > Ursidae > Ursus > Ursus arctos. The sequence continues at coordinate 1,568,349 of NW_026623008.1, read as the reverse complement.
ATTTAGCCACCATGTCCCTCAGCCTTAGGCTGTGGGCCGCACCGCCTCCTGGCGAGGCCAAGGCTGGCCCCCGCAGTCACCCAACACATCGCACCACCAGGGCTCGGAGATGTCCCATGGATGCAGGGACTCGGAGGGCTGCTCTGGGTGGGGGTGTTTATGCAACCCCAGCCCTACCCTCAGGGAGTTCAAGACCAACAGGGCAAGAGTCTCACCTCTAGGAAGGCTTGAGGCCCGGCCTGCCCTCTGGTGCTATCTCTGCTTGGGAAATCCCTACTAGGAGACAGGGAAACTGAGGCTCAAAGAGGCCCTTGTGATTGATTGTATGTGACAGAAACTCCAGCTCAAACTGTTGTTGCCAGCGCCATTCTGGTCCCCAGGGTGGCGTGGGGCTCGGGCAAGGGCAGCCCCGCGGCCCGACTCAGCTCAGGGCAGCAAGGCAGCAGCCCCCCGTGCCCTGCCTCCACCAGCTGTCAGTCCTGAAGGAAGGCAAGAGGCCTGGCGGGTGTCCTCACAGACCTGGGGAAGGCAGGGCAGCTGCTCAGATCAAGGCTGTGCCTGGGAGGCAGGGAGGCTGGGGCAGGGACTCCTCCTTCCCCTTCTCCTCCTCGTCCTCCCCCTCCCCGTCCTCCCTCTCTTCCTCCCCCTCCTCTTCCTCCTCCTCCCCCTCCTCTTCCTCCACCCTCCTCCTCTTCCTCCTCCTCCTCTTCCTCCCCCTCCTCCTCCCCCTCCTCCTCCTCTCCCTCCTTCTCCTCCTCTTCCTCCCCCTCCTCCTCCCAGGGCTCTTGGGGCCTGTCACCAGATGGGAAAGGAAGCCAGGGGAGACCAAGGTCACACCCTGAGCCCCCAGGTCTTCCAGCTCACAGGCCAGGAGCCTGGCCAAGAGCCCTCCCGCCTCCCACCCCCAGCCCCTGCACACCCAAACAGCCCTGGAGCCAGGACGACTGGACAGCGGGGGTGGGGGTGGGGGCTGCGGTAGGCTCTCTGTGTGCCCAGCCCGAGGACCTCTGCTGAGGAGGCCACAAGAGAAGGGCCCCGCGCCCAGTGCCCCGCCCCCTGCAGGAGCTGGTCAGGAACAGGGCAGCCGAGGGAGGCAGCCCTGCATGGACCCAGCCTCCTGGCCCGGCCACCTCGGAGAAAGCGTGGAAGGTGGGGGGCGGGCCAGGGTCCCAGGCCTCGGCCTCCAGGAGAGGCCCTGCCCCCCACCCCGGTCCTTCCCCCACCCCCGTCTCACCAGAGGGGTTTATAAAGACCCATGCATGCACCAGAGAAAATATCACTATCATTAAGGGATTTAACGACAGCTTTGCCCAATATTGGGGATTTGTTATGTCTCTCATTACACGTTTTAACAAGCACATTTCTCCGCGACGCAGCACCACGTGAGGGCTGTCCTCTCCCTCTGCCGTGTGTGACTTTCATTAGCAGGCATTTTATGAAGCCACTGGTCACAGATGCACGTCCAGCCCGCAGCCCTGGCTTGCCGGGGCCTGGTGTCGGGCGCTGGGTGGCCGTCGTGGGCCTGCGGGTCTGTCTGCCCGCTCCTGTGCACGGGGAAGAGCCCCTGCACGTGCACCCCACCCGCGCTGGCCCTCTCAGCCGGGCGCCTGACTCGGGGACAGACCCCACCTTGGAGCCGGGGTTCCTGCTCCCTCAGCCCCGAGATCCCAGATGAGCCTCCGTGTCCCCATGTGCGACTTGGGCGTCTGAGCAGACGAATGACTTTCAGCGTCTTTAAGCAGTAGGATTCTGTTGCCACAAACCACCAAACAGTGTAAAAACAGAATGAAGAAGGCGGAAACGAAGCGTGTTCTGCAGAAGCAAAGCCTGGCCGCCCTGTGCCTTACCCCTGGGAGGCTGCTGGGCTGCCCCGAACGCCTACAGTCCTTGCAGCTGGGATGCTGTTCGGCGGCTGAGGCCTGTTGTGTCCCCGGCTCCAGGACCCGAGCCCTGAGCAGCACACTGACCATGCCTACGAGAGGGCAGCCCCACCCTGAGAGCCGGCAAGCAGGACCAGCCAGCTCAGCTCTCTGGGCCCCCCTGGGGCAGGTCGTGGGGTGGGGACGCAGGAAGAGCACCTGGCTCCAGAGCCAAGCCCCGATTTCTGAGATGCACACCCTTCCCAACCTCGAAATGTGTCTGCTGAGCTCTGTTCTCCAAGCTGCCCTCCGCGGCCATCGTGGCATCAGCCTGGGAAGCTGCCTGGGAAGCTGGAGTTCACAAATGGAGAAAGCATGGCCTCCTGTGGGGGCAGCTGGAAGCAAGCACACTTGCAGCCGAGACTAATTCCTGCCAAGAAGCTTCCAGACAAGCACAATTTGCAGTCGGAAAGAGCCGGGTGAAGGGGCTACTAGTTCCATGGCCAGACCCCCACAGGCACTGACAACAGGCTGTCGGCTGTCCAGACTGGCCCCCAAGCCCAGGTACCCAGAGGCCCTCCACAGCCTCCACACGCAGATCCCTTCTCTGGACTTTTTGAGCCCCGTCTACACCACAACGGTGATGGGCCAGAGCAGGGTCCACGGGTCTCTGACTCCCCTGTCCCTAGCATAGGGCTGGCTCTAAAGAAGCTCCCAGAAGCCAGCGGCCGGGGCCGGGGCTAAAGCCGGTGCGGGAAGGGGCAGGTGAGGTCCCTGGGCGCCGATTTCCCCTGGCCTCCGGGGAGCAGGGGCGTGCAGGGTAGGGAGCTCGCTGCCTGGCCCCTTATTCTGGAAGGATCCCTGGGTAGGCAAACCTTCCCCGAGGTCACCTGGGTCCTCCCTCCCTTCCCCAGACAAATGCCCTGGAGACAGGAACCTGCAGAGCCCGGGACAGAGCGGGGCGGGGGGGAAGGACTCAGCCCCAGCTGTGACAAGCTCCCCCTGCCCCCAGAAATGAACGAAGGAATAAATAAATAATAAACCGGCCGGTCCCGCGCTGCCTCCCCGATAGGGCTGGGCACGGCCCGGCGATTACGTCCACAATACCTCGCATTCATTACGCTCCTTAAAAACGGTGTGCTGTGTCTGGAAAACAGGAAGTGGCCGTAAGTCTCCCGTGTAAAAGCCATCTGAAGCCCGTGGACCAGGCATGTTCTCAATCAGGAAGCAGGCAGTAAATAAACATGCACGTCCCGCGGCCGCGCGCACCCGCCTGCCCCCGGGCTACAAAGGGGCACGGAGAGCGGAAATTTGTTTAGTCCTATAAAAGCACAGGCCGTATATCAATAGATGATTAAAAATGGAAACGTGGCCGGCTAATGGACGGTATTGATTTTAATAAGCGTTAAGTACATGGAGCTCGCAGATAAGGGCCGCCGGGCCATCTCTCCACGCTCTGAGAAAGTGACTCATGCAGAGAAAAAAAAACCCTCTTCTCCAAATTGAAACTTTCACCCCGCAGACGAGGGGCTGGGGGAGTGGTTTCCAAGTCAGCATGCATTTGAGAATATCGAGTGCGGTGCCGGCGACATACTGAAGCCTTTCTGCCGGGAGGTCAAGCACGTAGCCCTCCGAACAGTAGCCGTGCACACTCGGGGGCGTCTGGGAGGCCGGGGGCTCGGCCGGGCCCGCAGGGGAGCCCGCGCCCGCTCCAGGGCTGCAGGGACGCCCCGGTGAGCCCCAGCGAGCCCCGTGTGTCCGGGGTGAAGCCCCATTGGGTCGGGCCAGCCCGAACAGCACCGCACTGACCTGCAGTCTCATTCCCAACCCGACAGTGGTCTGGACCCCGGAGGCTCTGAAAGTTGCCCTAGTTCTTGTATGGAGGCAGCTGTGACTGGGCTGGTTTCAGGCAGGGGAGGCACGGGGAGGGAGCCCCAGAGCAAACCGCTGCTCCCTGCTAGGGTTGCCGTCCCACCGCGTGCGGGGACCTGTGCACTCCAGCGGCCTCGGCTGCGGGCTGGTCAGCAAGTGGAGGTGAGCCCCCCGGCCAATGTCAGGACACAGCCTGCGCGGGCGGCTGGCTCCGCCTGGCCATTCAGTGTCTGAGTTTCTGGCCGAGGACAGAGCAGAGGTCACCCCGCTGCCCGCCGGTGATGCGGCCATGACTTCCCCAAACTACAGGCTTCCCTGCCGGGCCTCGAGGAGGGGGACTCGCTTCACCCAGAAGCCTGCTTCTTCTCACCCGGTCACGCTGCGCTACCCACCTGCCAGGCACCCACAGTACACAGACCCTGAGAGACGGGACCGCAGAGCCAGACATCCAGCCGGATCATCTGGTGTCTGCTTGAGAACAATGCTCCCACCGGAGAGGAGGTCACTGCTCCATGACAATGACCAGACCGCTCTTCACCAAAGCAGGAGCTGGCAGCGGCCAGCTGGAGTCAGGCAGGAGGGTCAGGCTGCAGGAGTGGGGCCAGTGCCATCCCCGGGCTGCAAAGAGCTGTCACGTGGCAGAACGCCCTCATAGTTGCCCACCTGGAATTTTCCGATGAATGATTTTGTCCATCGCCTGCTTTCCTGGAGACCTGCTTGGCTTCCAAGCCTCTTACAAACCATTTCCCTTGGAACAGAAAACCTGATTCTACCCACATCTCAGCTCCCAAGTGGGTGAGTTTCTTTGTTGAGGAACTTCTCCTTTTTACCGACAAAGAGGGAGATTCCTCATCAGACCCCACTACTTGGTCTGGCCAAGGCAAAGTGGTGAGGGTAGAGTTCAAGATTCAAGATAAGGGACAGGTTCACGAGGCCGTGGCCCCAAGGGGCAGGTTTTCTTAGGGAATTGGAAGCTGGGGGCGTCGACACATTTACAGAAAATGAGGTAATGAGGTGTAATTGTGTGTGCCAAGCCAGGAGGCCTGCCACACCACGGGGGTGAGATGGGGGGACAGGACTGTCAGCAACGGCCGGGGGGCTGCTGCTAGCATCCTGAGAAAGGGACTGAAGACTCCGTAGCAAGAAAGACCTAGAGCTTGGAAGAGGAGAGCCTAGTTTGGACGGGGATGTCTTGGGCCACCATAACGAACACCACAAACTAGAACTCTCTTCCCTCGTGATTCTGGAGGCCAGAAGTCCAAAATCAAGTGTCTGCAAGGCCCCTAGTCCCCCAAAGATGCTAATGGACGATCCCTCTGGCTTTATGTGTGGTTCTGCATGTGCCTTCTCGGTGGGTCTGAATTTCCCTCTTCTGCAAACACCAGGCACCGGATTAAGGCCCACCCTAAGCCAGTGTGGCCTCCTCTCAAGTAGATTATACCTGCAAAGACCCTATTTCCAAGTAAGCCTGTGTTCTGAGCTTCTAGTGGACGTGAATTTGAGGGGACACTATTCAACCCGTTACAGGGGAGCAACACAATCTCCTAGGGGAGTGACTCCTTCCATCTTTCATTCCCCAGACGAGCAGGTCCCCTGATCTCTCCAAGACCCCTTCACTCACTTTGGTCCTCCCGAAGTTCCTAGGGGCATCTTAGTCCAGGCTCAGGCCTCCTGTCCTTGAAATATCTCCTTACTCCTCAACTGCAAGCCTTAGCTTAATATCACCTCCCCAAAAAGGCCTCCTCCCAGTGCACCTTCCAGAACCTCCTGCTTATTTTCTCTATTTCTCTCATCATAACTTATCGTGATAGATTAGGTTGTTCCTCTTCCTGCAACACATGAGCTCCATAAAGGCACAGGCTTATCTGTTTGTTCACCACCATTTCCCTGAGTCAACATGGCACTTGGTAAATGGTCAGTTGGGAAATAATCATTGGATGAATGTGTGGATGGATGGATGGATGGATGGACGAGTGAATGGATGGATGGGGAGATGGATGGATGTGGAGATGGATGAATGAGTGGATGAATGAGCGAATGAGTGGATGGATGGATGGATGAGTGGATGGATGGATGGATGGATGGATGGATGGATGGATGGATGGACGGATGAGTGAATGGATGGATGGGGAGATGGATGGATGTGGAGATGGATGAATGAGTGAATGAATGGATGGATGAATGAGTGGATGAATGAGCGAATGAGTGGATGGATGGATGGATAGATGGATGGATGGATGGATGGATGGATGGATGGATGGATGGATGGACGAGTGAATGGATGGATGGGGAGATGGATGGATGTGGAGATGGATGAATGAGTGAATGAATGAGTGGATGGATAGATGAGTGGATGGATGGATAGATGGATGGATGGATGGATGGATGGACGAGTGAATGGATGGATGTGGAGATGGATGGATGAGTGGATGGAAGGGTGGATGGATGGATGAAGAGATGGATGGATGGGTGGAAGGATGGATGAGTGGATAGGTGCATGAATGAACAAATGCCTTACTCAGTCTTGTATCTCCAGATCCAGCATAGGTCACTGCACATGGAAGGTGTTCAGGGGTGAAGGATAAGAAGAAGGAAGAAACCCAAGTAAGTAGGAAGGGTTTGGACCCTCCAGTCAAGATTACAGAGATAAGCGCGGGACATTGTGCCCCCACTCCTGCTTCCTCACACTGGCTCGGGCCTGCTCTCACAAAGCGGGGCACGTCGCAGGCCTCGGGCACTGGCTGCCTGAGCAAGTTTGTGAAAGATGCCCTTAAGCCTGTTTTCACTTTGCTCCAGGGTCACGGTGCAGCTGTGCTCCCCAGTATGTAAGCTGACACTTTCTGGGTTTTTCCCTAAGACTTCCTCTTCTTCAGGAGTTAGCGCCGCTTTCCTGTGAAAGGGAAGAGCGTAGGCTTCACGGGCCTGAGCAGTGTACCTCCGTGGCTGGGCTGGGAAAACAGCCGCGGAGAGCACATAATGAGTGGGTGTGGCTCGGTTCCAATAAAACTTTATTTATGGACACTGAAGCACGGATTTCGGGTAAAGTGCTCACATCATGAAATATTACTCTTTGATTTTCATTTCCAACCATTTAAAAATGTGAAAAGCATTCTCAGATCACAGTCCCCTCCGAAGCAGATGGCCAGCCGGACCAGGGCTGTAGGATGGAATTTGGCAACCCCTATCCCAGAGAAAGTTCCCTCCCTTTCCCCCCGCATTCTGCAGCCTGGTGAATACGTGTATGCTCACTCCACCGTTCCTGACTGCTGTGAAAATCACCTACGTGGGGTGTGACATGTCAGCAGACGTGTCACAGGACCCCCCAGAGCCGGGCTCTCCCAGCAGCTGGCCCTCACCCTCATGGCCACGGTCAGGAGGCCAGTGTGGGCTGGCTGCCCTGGGTGAGGCTGAGGGCACCCCACCAGGCCTCCAGGCGTGTGACACCATGTCACCCCCACCTGCAGAAGTCACAGGGCCCAACCCAAAGTTCACAGCGGGCCACCACCCTACCCACCCTGAAGGCGGGTGAGTGTTTGCTGAGCAACAATCCAAACTATCACATATGTTCTTGTTAGTTTCTCTAAGTGACTATTAATTCCATTAATAGCCTGTGGGCTCTGCTGTTTGCCTCCAGAAAGCACTGAGCAAATATTTGTTTGACAAGAGAGTGACACCCAGATGTCTGTGATCCCATTTACATGATATCATTGCCCCCCATTTCTCCCCGGGGTCGCCTCGGCAGCTGTGCTGGAGGAGTGACCACTGTCCCATCCGGCCAACCCTGGCCAGCTGCACAGGCCCCCAGGCCCTGCCAAATACAGCACCACAGACCAAGCGGCTCAACGCAGTCATTCACTGTCTCCCAGTCCCCAAGGCTAGGCGTCCAAGGTGAAGCCGTGGCCAGGGCGGGTTCTTCCTGAAGCCTCTCTCCCTGACGTGTGGATGGCCGCCTTCTCCCTGTGTCCTCACACGGTCATCCCTCTGTGTGTGTGTCCCCATCTCCTCCTCTTCTAGGGGCCCCAGTCACATCAGATCAGGGCCACCCTGGGGTCTCATGTCACCTTCATCACCTCTCTAAGGACTTCATCTCCAAATATGGTCACCGTCAGAGGTCCTGGGGGCTAGGACTCCAACAGATCTCCAAATATGGTCACCGTCAGAGGTCCTGGGGGCTAGGACTCCAACAGATCTCCAAATATGGTCACCGTCAGAGGTCCTGGGGGCTAGGACTCCAAGAGATGAATGTGGGGGCAGGAGGGGGGACACAGTTCAGCTGATGGTGCAGGGGCCTTGCTGAAGAGGTGAGCTCTGTCGTCCAAGATGGAGTTGGGGGGTCCGCAGAATCCCACAGCCACCCGAGGTTCTGCCAGGCCCTCTCAGCCTGGGGAAGAAAGCGTTCTCACCATTTGGTGAGATGTGGAGAAGAGCCGGGGACCGAACGTGTTCTTTTCGCCTGTCTCTGTAATATCGCATAATCTTTAAAATGCCAGCTGTCATCCCTGTATTGACTATTAGCATTTCTTGGCCAGCGCGGTTGCTTGGAAGAAATAAACACTCACACGCCAACGTACGTGAGCCCGGCCACCCTACTTCAAAGGCAGGCGGAAGCGTCCGTAAAGACCTGCCCGGTCGCGGAGGGTGCCCGTGGCCCTGCCCACCATGGGGAGCGTTGCCCAGAAACAGGGATCAGGAAGGAAGATATTCACCGAGCTCACGGGCCCCAAATCAGATCCTCCTGACGCCCCGTGAGAGAGAAATCTCCCAGCATAAACGCTCCGCACCGGGGGCATTACACCTAGTGCTGATGGGGCCTTGTTTCACGCTATTTGACATAAAATATGGCTTGTGTTTGGAAAGGTGTTGGTTGAAGTTGGATCTTTCTGGGAACCTCGTTTATACCAAACAGGGATGGCCTGGAGGAGGGCTCACAGGACAGGCAACCCCAGCCCCCCGGGGGGCCCCTCACTCATCCGGCTGACCCCCTTCTCCTGGTTCTGCCGTACAGCGCTGAGAACGATGGGGCTGATGTCTGAATGTTCCCCACCTCTGCTCACACCCGGGACCCCATGGGGAGCCACAAGACCAATGGCAACACCAGCCTGAGCCACACCAGGAGAGAAGGATCCCAGGAAGGAAAGTCAGCCCCAGGTTTCAGGCCCACATGGCCCACACACTGTGGGTCCTCTCAAGGGTCCTCACTGTGTCCACTCCCAACCATTGTCCCCTTCTGCCTTATAGGGAGTCGGGGTGACCAGCCCAGGACCCACACAGCTGGGTGGGGTGTCTGGTGAGAAGGAATTGGCACTTATTTGTCCCCTACTGTGTAACTCCTAGTAGTGAGCCAGTCTTGGAGCCTACCTGCTTGCAACGATTTCAGGAGGCAGGTGGTATTCCTTCCCTCCCTGCCCTGGGTGTCCTAGTAAAAATGCATAATCCGCCCACGCCACCCAGCTGGGGAGGGCAGGGCGAAGGGTTGACTGAGAGCCTCCCCAGGGCCCTGCATCCCCCACGTGCTTCCCTACCACAGGGAGGGGAGAATTCCTGCAGGAACCCACATGCAAGTCTCTCCAGCCACAGATGACCGGCCAGAGACTCAGTCACCAGGTGGGGCTGTGGGCACTCGCCCTGCACGGTCACCAGGGCTAGCCTTGGAGAATCAGACGTCCTCACCTGAGGCTTGGTCGAGGGAGGCGGGATTCGGGGCTCTACAGTTGTAGGTATAAAACTGAATCATGTTCCTTGATGTTTTTAGCTGAATACTTTGGTTAACTAAATATATTTTGGCTCAATGATATCGAATAAAATGTCCCATCTGACATCTGTAATTTAGAGCAAAATCCAAAGGAGTGAAAATGCCCACATACGATGTCCGTGCCTCTGTGTGGGTGGTCGGAGCGCGTCCAGGCCGGGCACTTTGAAGGCGGGTCTCACCGCGCCGCGATTCCCTGGAGCCTGGGGCAGGTGCAGAGCCTGGGGCAGGCGGTGTGTGGGCAGGTGCGCAGCATAGGACAGGTGCAGAGCGCGGGGCGTCACGTGCATGGAGGCCCCAGCTGGAGGCTTCACTCCTCCCAGCAGGGGAAGAGGGTCACCCCACCTTGTTTGACTTTTTTGGAATTTCTCACGAGCCCACATTTGCATCTTCTCTCCCCTGGCGTCCCATCTTATCTCATGTTAGGGCAGAAAGAGAAAGTGAAGTGACAGCAGGCTACTGGACATTTCTGAAATGAATTTCTTCTCTGATGTACATCCCTGTCTGCCCGCTCGGCAGGCCTCCAGCACCACCCTCAGCCACGTCCGTGCCAGTCGGCATCCTCGTGGCCCTTCTTCCTTGCCCAGGATGGGGCCATGACATGCTGGCCATTCGGGGCTCTCAGGCCACTGCTGCCTGTCCCTCGTTGTGAGTCCCCACGATCCCTCTCAACCCACCATTCCCCATAGTGACCATCGTAGGGAAGAAGGTGGCCCACGGGCCTGCTTGGCCATTTCTCCTGAATGTCCTGCCCTCCTGGGGAGGAAGTGTGATGGTTCCCCTGCCCTCCTGGCCAGGGCACAACTCTTGGGGGCGCCACACACATCCTGGTCATCAGATGTGCCTGTTCATTGCAGGGCTCTGGTCAACAGCAGTCATGAGATCAGCATGAAGCAGCTGTGCACGTCTAGCCCGTCCCACCTCACCATCCACAGATGCGGTCTTGGGGACGTGGGCTCTGTCCCCATCCATTGCTCCTTGATAGACCAGGGTCTCTCTCTTGAGTGGGGCCCAGGACACCAGGGCTGCACCATGCAGAATGTCCACACGTGTGTGGCCCTGTGTCTTCACTGACATTTCTCCATCCCCGTGCGGGTACCACACCATTACTACAGCTTTATAAGACTTATTGATCTGTGGAGCAAGAACACCCTCTTCGTTCTTTGAGAATGATTTGGCTCTTACAAATTCATTGGTTTTTCATATACACTTAAAAATTAGCCTGTAATTTTCCACAGAAAAATGGGTAAGATTGTGATTAGGCTTGTGTTAAATCTATAGATCACTCTGCAAAAGCTGACATGTTTATCTAGCTGGGTTTTCCAATCAACAAATATGGTGTTCCCCTTAATTTATTCATGTTTTCTTTAATTTTCCTGAATCGCACAGTTTTTTGTGATGAGGTTTGCATACCTTTCACTAAATTCGTTACTCTGCATTTCATTTACTGACGCTATTAGGACAATCTCAATTTCCTAATTTTCTGTTTGTTGCTTATATAGAGAGAAATATCTGCTAAAATTGGATTTTCTATTGACATGATCATATCACCTGCAAATTATGACAACAGTGTATCTTGTTTTCTGACATTATGACTTTTATTACTTTTACTTTAATTGTTACCATTTTTACTACTTTTCATGCATTATTGCATTGGCTAGAATCTCTAGCCCAGGGTTTAATAGAACTTACAGTAACAGGCATTCTCGTTGTGTTCATGATCTTGGAAAGCTTTGGACAATTCACTGTCAGGAATGATATCTGTTGTAGGTTTTTTTTAATATTTACTTTGTCATATTAAGGAATCTGTTTTCTATTCCCAGTTTGCTAAATTTTGTAAAAATTATGAATGGATATTAAATTTTATCAAATGCTTTTGCTGACTCTATTGAAATTGTCATATCATTTTCCACTCTATTCCATTTATGTACTTAATCCCATTGATTAATTTTAAGAATGCTAACCCAGCCTTCCATTCCCAGAATAAACCTAACATAGTCAGGTTATAATATTTTTACGTATCAGTGACTTGGAGTTTATTTAAGTGCGTTTAGGGTCTTTGCTTGTAAGCTCAGAAATGGTGGATGGGTTGATCTGCATGGGGTTTCCTGGGATGCCTATGTCAGCTTTGGTATCAAGACTATGCTGGTTTCATAAACAGCTGAGGAGAGAGGCCTTTTTGCTAATTTCTGGAAGTGTTTGTGTAAGATTGACATAATTTCTTACCTGTTGATAGAACTGCATGGGGAAGTCAACTCGGACCTAGTTTTCTTTATGGGAAGAATTTTAATTCCAGATCCAATTTCCTTAATAGTTGTGCAATCATTTAGACTTTTTTCTGTTTGCTCCTGCCATGGTTTTCACTTTCATTTGCCAAGAAATGTATCCATTTTGTTCACATTTCCTAGGCATTTCCTAAATGATTAACATAGTCCTCTTTCAATGCCTTCAGTATCTAGTAATTCCTCCCTAACACCGGCCATTTGCAATTTCTGTGCTCCTTCTCTCATTTTCTTCTTTTTATTGTCTTTGGAGCTTTTTTAAATGATGTCTTGAAATGGCTTATGTGATGGATTTTCCATTTTTCTTCTATCCTTCTTTAATGCATTTAACAGTATAAATGCAGCTTCGAAGAAGATTTTCACTTCATGCCACACATTTTGATGCATGTTTGTCACCATTAAATGTTAAGTATTTTTATTTCCAAAGTGATTATTTTCTTTTATGTATATGTTATTTCAAAATACCTTTCTTAATTCCCATACTTGCAAGATTTTTATTGTTGGTATCTGTTTTTATTTTTTATTTAATTCCAAGTGATTTTAATCCTCTGAAAATTTTTAAAACTTGATTTATAGCCCTTGTATAAATTTGATTCTTAAATGTTCTATGTGCCCGGTGATGGGTAGTAAGGAGGGCACGTATTGCACGATGCACTGGGTGTTATATGCAAACAATGAATCATGGAACACTACATCAAAAACTAAGGAGGTACTGTATGGTGACTAACATAACATAATAAAATAAATTTAAAAAACTTTTTTTAAATATTTAAAAAATAAATGTTCTACGTGTAATTATTTAAAAAATGTTTTGCCATGGGGAGGTGGGGGTACAGGCTTTATCCATGTCCATTATGTTGTCAATCATGTTGTTTAAATCTTCTATACTCTCGATGATGTTTTGTCTACTTGTTTCATCAGTTACTGAAGAGTCTGTGTTAAACTCCCCCACTGTATTATAGCATCTGTCAATTTCTTCTTTTGATTCTGCCGATTCTTGCTTTATTTATTTCAAGACCATGTATTAGGGGGCAATGCTTGTACCTTCCTGGGAATTGAGCACTTTATCTGCATGAATGGCCATCTTTCTCTCCGGTGATGCTTTTTGCCTTGAAATGTATTTGCTCTAAGTTTATTTATATGAAGATCTCAATATTTATCTGATATCAGCTTTCTAATTTTAATCTTTCCTACCACATCTCTTTTCAACTTGTCTGTGCTCTTATATTTAGATTGCAGCTCTTATAAACAACATATGCTTGGATTTTGTGTAGATTTTATAAACAAAATGTATTTGGATTTTGCTTTTACTGAGCATGTCAAGCTTGGTCTTTCCACTGGAGCATTTAATTTATTTGCATTTAATGGAATTAATGATATACGTGGACTTAAATATATCTTTCCATTTACTTTCTATTTGGCCTGAATACTTCATGCTCCACTTCTCCCTTCTTGCTACTTTTGAGTCGATTCAGGCTTTTTTTTATTACTCCATTCCCCCATTATCTCATCAGTTATACATATATTCTGTGTATTTAGCGATTACTCTAAAGATTACAGCATCCATCCTTGACTTATCAAAGTGTAAAGGTACTTGATACCGTTACGGTCTTCCAGAACAATGCGAAGATTTTAATTCCATTTTACTCCCTACAACTTATACGTCTTGATATTAGGTATCAGTAGAGGAAGGAAACCCTCACGTCTGCCCCTCAGCACTTTACACTCCACCCTACCTAGCCTGCCACAACCCAGCTTGCTGGCTGACCAGGGCCACCCGGTCACCTACCCTGGTCACTTGGACACCATCAGACCAAACCTCACGGCAAAGGGGAAGGACATCCGTGAGGGGCAGGTGGAGTGAGAGAGAGGGAGGCAGGCAGGGAAGAGGGAGGAAAGGGCAGAGACACAGAAGTGGAGGGTAGGGAGGAGATAGGTGGGTCAGGCAGGCAGAGTCAGGAGTGGAGAAGTGCAGAGGAGGAGAGCGTGGGCAGAGACAGGAGGGCCTGGAGGAGGAGGGGCTGAGGGACAGAGAAGGGCCCCATGTGCCCCATGAACTTGGGCTGGGCGACTTCCCACCTGCACACTTTCCCACTTTCAAATGCCTCTCCTCTCTTCCTGCTCGTGTCACTGGCCTTGCAGCCTGGAGCTCGCCCCTCAGCCTGGCTCTCTGCCCAGCTGTTGTTGGTGCTCCTGGCCAGTCTCACCTTTCCTGCAGCACCTTCCCCGCTGTCCCCCACACCCTCAGTGCTGCAGCCTGTCACCTTGGACACGAGCCCCACACAGGCTTCCCTGGGGCCAGCAATGGTCTCCGTGTGGCGTTTGACTGGTTGCCATCTCAGCTGCAGCTTGCCCCCACTTCTCAGCTACTTTTGACCCTCCTGACCATGGAGAACATTCCAGATGCTTGGGACTGCGTGGGGGGGTAGGAGGATACTGGGAGATTTGGGGTGGGGACGGCAGGGGATGCCAGAAGCTCTTCCTCCTGGTCCGCGTTTGCAGCTCAGGGCTACAAGTAGCCCCCACTCGTTCCCTGCATCTCCAAGCCCCCGTGTCTGGTGACGGCCCGGCCCTGGCCTGGCTCCAGCCCCTCCCATCCATGCCGGTTTGATCTTGGCAGAGGCAGGGAGAGGCGGCCTCGAGGAGCAAGCAAGAACCAGCCAAGCTCACTTTTTCCCCGGCTGCCTTCCTGGGCCAGTTGCCAACCCTGGGTGACACTTGGGGCTTCTCTACACGCAGGAATTCCAGCCCACACAACTGCTCGACCAATCTTCCTCACCCCTTGCCGGAGGTCTATGATCACGCCAAATCCTGCACCTGCCGCCCACCTTGTCCTGGGCCACGTGTCCCGTGTCTGTTCCAAGCCCGCCTTTGAAGGTAGCAAATTAAGCACATCCCCAAGAGGCTTGTATCATCCCTCAAGTAGCTGTCTCCCCAGGCCCTTAGTCCCGCTCTTCCTCCGCTCTCTCTGCACAATGGAGCTTTTCCCCAGGACAAGCTCACACCCTCCCCTGCTGACTAGTCCAGCCCAGATGGCCCCCTGTCCCCCAACCCCAAGGCCTGTGCATTACGTGATGCACTGGAAACTGTTCTGTCCCATGGGGAGCCCCACATGAGGCCTTTCCAACTCAGCCCCTTACGAGCGCCTTGCATTTCTCCGCCACCCCCCCCCCACAGCGTCCAGTGAGAGAACAGGGGCCATCCTGTGGGGTTTGGAGCCAAGTTTCTCTGGGCCCCTACCACGTGCAGGGCTCCGCATCAAGTGTCCTCCTGTCGAATGTTCCCAGCAGCCTGGGGCGTGGGCCCTTGGCTGCCGTCTAGGAGGACGGCAGGCTCTGTCCAAGGCTGAAACTGTAGCTGGGGTTTGAGCCCAGCCAGGCTGGCGGAGGAGAACCTGCCAGTCGTGACTGTCCCAGAGCCCGGGCAACACGGGCACGAGGTAAGAGGCCAGGGCACCGGTGAATCACAGGACAGAGACAGTGGGGCTTCTACCTGGGGGTCCAGGGCACCCCCCACTTCTCTTCCACAATAAAACAGATTTACGATTCGATAAATTTCAGAAGTCACCAGGACGTGTGAGACAGGACTGGGAGCTACTGACCTCGCATGTTTGGAGCCGTGTTTGTGTCCCGGAACTGCTGTAACGAAGAGGCACAAACTTAGTGACTGAAAACAACGGAAATTCATTCTCTCACTGTCTGCTAGCAAGAACCCCAACTCAAGGTATGTGCAGCGCCGCGCTCCCTGTGGAGGCTCAGGGGGAAGGGCGGGGGGCTTCCTTGTGCCCTCCAGCCCCCCGTGGCTGCGGCGAACCCGTGCATTCCCTGGCCTGCAGCTGCAAGACTCCAACCTCTACGTCCACTGTCACGATGTCATCTCTCCCTTGCGTCTCTGTGTCCTCTCTTCTCATTAGGAGACGCCAATATGATGTCATCTTAACTAATTACAGCTGCACAGACTCACTCTCCAAGTAAAATAAGATCACATTCTGACGTTCTGGGAGGACATGAATTCTGGGGGAGGGGACCCTCGTCACCCCAAGACAGCAGTTCCCTGCTCCGCCCCGGCCTCCAGCCCCACTGCGTGTGCTGAGCTCCCTGGCTGGACCACGCAAGTCGGAGGCAGTGCCCCATTGCCCCCGGACTCCTCCCCAGAGCAGGGACATCCTAACTGTGGGCACAAGGGAGAGGGGGCTTCCAGGCTCGCAGGTGATGGGGTCACTGGCCTAGGTGCCTGGCAGGGACATGGAACTGGACACCCCTCTTCCCTCGGGGCCCCAGGGCTCCTGGCTGGCCAGGAGAGGAATATGGTGTCGGAAGCCAGCCTCTGCATGGACGGAGCTCCGGGAGAGCCCCACTCAGCCCCGGGAGCCCTCTCCTGTGCCCGTCAGCGCCAGCCCCCGCAGGGAGTGAGCCCGGCCCTGCAGCCGCTTCAGAGCCCAGGTCACGTCCGCTGCCGTACAAAGATGGCCTTGTTGCTGTGTATTAAATACGCAGCACACAGATGTTGCACGAGGCTGACCTGAGCAGGTCTGTGAGAGCCCAATAAAACCTTGCAGAGAGATCCGAGGGGCCCATACGGCTCAGAAGATTGCTATCTGCTCCAACTCCTGAATGCCCACCAATTAACTAACCACACACGGCTAACTGGTAGGCACACAGCTGGGAAGGAGGACTCCTCAGAAGCATCGATTGCTGTAGCTGATGAGGACGATTTCCTCTGTAATTGCCGGCTCTGTGGCGGGCGGAGCAGCGGCCCTGGGCCTGCCCATCGCCCGGTGACCCTGAAGAGCAAGCAGATGCCCTCCAGAGCACCCATCTGCAAACATGGTCTCCCGCCTGCCAGGAGGTCCCGGTGTGACCCGCGACACCTGCCCTGGAGGCTCTCCTGCTGCCCCAGGAAGGGAGCTGGGCCCTCATCCCAAGGAAAGATCCCAACCCAGCTCCCACGGCCGCCGCCGCTGGTCCCACACCTGTCTCCTGGCCCGCTCCCCTGCCGGGTCTCACACTCGCCTGCCCACAACTTGGACACCTCCTGCCTGGGCCAACCGTGGGGTCCTAGCAGAAATGCTAATTCATCAGAGGCACCCCCACACCTCCGGGTCCAGGGCCCCCCGACAGCCCCTCTGTCGCTACCCTGTTGGCTTCCTTCATCACGACTAAACACAGGCTGTGAGTCTCGTGCTCATCCAGCCCACGAGGGAGGGTCCCTGGCCGACCCTCAAGCCAGGCCACCCGGCTGGTGCAGAGCAGATAGCTTCTGGGAGGGTGGAGGCATGGGGGTGGGTCTTGAGGGTGTCCCCACCTGGGCCCCCGGTGCCCTGGGCTCTGCTCTCTTCCTGCAGCTCCCTCCCAGACACACCAGGACCCATGTAGGGCTGGCATCACGGCGTCTTGGACCGCAGCGTGCGGACCGGGGCGTGAGGGACCGTGGTGAGATGGACCGCGGCGCGATGGACCTCGGCATGAGACCCGAGGGACCCAGGCTCAGAAGGGCCACACTGGGTGGGGCTCCACGGCTGCTGGCTTGACGTCCCCGCAATGTTGTCTTTGCATTCGTGCTGAATGAGTGCCGATGCCGGAGTGGATCCCCGAGGGGGCTCGGCCCCAGCCCCGGCCCTGCATCCCAGGCTGAATTTCACCAAGCTCCAGTCTCCTGAGCAGGCCACAGTGGGGCCTCCGTAGATGAGGGCCCGCTGCTCAGAGGAGAAAAGAACACTTGTCCCAAAGGAACAGAAGACACGCAGTGGGACCGCAGCGGAGCAGGCGGGGGGGGGGGGGGGCGGTGGTCCCAGCGTTCCTGGCACCCCGGGAGGCGGGCTGAGGAGTGAGCCCCACTTGGGGGGCCGTGGGGGGGCCGTGGGGGGCCGCGGGCCCGTGCGGACAGACTCGGGCCAGCGCGAACGGGAAAGGCACCAGGTCACGGCGGGCACGGTTCACCGTTCGGTTTCCATAAAGTCACTTAAGTGGCAACTGGCCTTGAAATGGATCCCTGGTTGGAGTCGGGTTGGAAGCCATGTTGAATTAATGACGCCGCTGCGGCCACGGCTCCCCAAGCGGTGTTCCAGCGGCCGCGGGGCGGAGGGGCGACATCAAATAAAAGAGGTTTTCGTCCCTGTTATGTTTCTCTAATATTTGAATTTTACCTAAGATTACTTTTTCCCCTCTATTTAATATATTGTTTTAAATAAAAATTCCTAATAAATCTTGAGAGAAATATGTCATAGCAGAGCTTAAAAACCGTAGTGCAATATATAACAGTTCATAAAATATTCTACCCAAATAGCCAAAATTGTAGGGCGTTTGGACCAGAAGTAGTTAACTACAGGAACGGCATTTTATTAGCTACTAAAATTAAGAAAGGGCAGTGCTGTTTCACGGCCAGATAATTAAGTACCGTTTTCTCTTTTTTAATTCTATAAAATTAAACTTCCTGTTTTAAAGGTCTGGAGGGGCCTTGGGCAAAGGGTCCGCGGATGAGCCCTGAGGGCAAAGCCAGGCAAACAACAAAGGCCTTATGTGCCCAAGACCTTAAAACGCAGGGCTTGGAAAAAAACGTGCCGCAGTCAGCAAAAAATTGCAGGTCATAAATCAGAGATCCATTTTTTCACATCATTTTAACTAATCCATTAAATCGTGGTGCCCAAGGCTCTATCAGAAACAGAAGCTGCAGCCGCCCCACACCTTCACCTCCTGGTGTTATTCCAACACCCAGAGCAGTGACCCACGTCGGTTCAAGCCTGACCCGGGGTGGCCGGGGCCCTGCGCCCCTCCTCCCCGCCCTGGTCCTCGTCCCGCTCCACCAGCCGCGTTCATCCCCACGGCAGGGAGCCCTGGAGACCGGGTCCCTGAGGCTGTACCCTCGGCCGGGACCCACCGGCTCCAGTTCCGGCAGATTCCTTCCATGCCGAGGCCGAGGAAATAGTTGTCCGTGATCGATCGACGGATCGCGCCCCGGGCACTTGAACGAAGCAGAGCCCCCTCTGCGGGGTGGATCCGGGTCTGGTGGTCCGGCGGTGTATACAGTTGGGGGACCCGCTTTAAGGAAAAAAGATGGGAACAGCTTCGTTCCGAAAGCATCACAACACACGACCCTGTGGGTGTTGCCCGGCTGACTCATCCAGGCTGTTTTGCACCCGTGGTCACGGTTTTCTGTTGCTTAATTTTAGTTCACTTTGGTTGTCTGGGGTCCTTCTGCTTGTGTGTGTGGACAAACCCTTAATGAGTTCAATTTTTAAAGCTTTCTGGCAGCTCAGCCAGCTGGACTGTGTTGTGGTCACAGACAAGACGAAGAGGCTACTGGGGGCATTTTCGCTTCCATCCTGCAGCGCTGGCCCTGCCAACACGGGTGCCCATGGCCAGCCTGAGGGTTCCCCGGCGGCCGAGGCCAGAGCCGTGACTCCCGCCTGCCACCCCGATGTGTCGTGGACCCGCTGTGGTTTACAAAGGATCTTCTCCGCAGAAAACGGGCTCCAACGCTCCAGGTGTGGGATATGACTGTCCATGTACTTCTGGGGGTGATTCCTCTGGGATGACTGCCGCCCCCACTAGGCCCCCCTGAACCCTAACCTGGAGCCAGGCTGGGGGGCACTGAGGGTCTGAAAGTCAGTGTGAAATCCTAAGGTGCCTAAGAGGAGCCTGGGCTGGGGCTCCTGGGGCCGGGGTGCGGTGGACGCTGGGGCATCTCCCACATGGACGCTGGAGGAGTGCCAGCCAGCACCCAGTGATCCACAGAAGCTGAGGTCAGGCCGGCCAGCCCCCCCGCGAGTCCCTGCGCCCCCCCCAGCCCTGCCCACGGCCCGCAGGTGCCACAGGCTCACGCCTCCCTGTACATTTGTGGAAATGAGCGCTTTTCACAGTAAAATACTGGCTAAATCTTGGGGCACCTGGGTGGCTTCGTCAGTGAAGCATCTGCCCTCGGCTCAGGTCGTGATCCCGGGGTCCTGGGATCCAGTCCCAGCTCGGGCTCCCTGCTCCACGGGAAGCCTGCTTCTCCCTCTGCCTCTGCTGCTCCCTGCTTGTGCTCACGCCCTCTCTCTCTCAAATGAATAAAATAAAATCTTTTTTAAAAAGGGAGTATTATATTAAAAAATACTAGCCAAATCTTTTTATTCATTTATTTAACAGAGAGAGAGAGAGAGAGAGAGAGAGAAAACGCACGCATGCGCACAAGCAGGGGGAGGGGCAGAGGGAGAAGCAGACTCCCCACGGAGCAGGGAGCCCGACCAGGACTCCATCCCAGGACCCCAGGATCACGACCTGAGCCGAAGGCAGACGCTTCACCGACTGAGCCACCCAGGCGCCCCAAACTGGCTAAATCTTAGGAGAAAAATTAAGAAGTCCTTTGTGTGGCTATTAAGACTGTAGCCAAGTTCTCAGATGTGAGACATCTGTCAGCAACGACTTCTGCCCCAGATCGCCTCTGAGGTAAACCTGGGCTCCTCTGTCCTGGCAGAGCACTCGGGGACGCCCGCCGGGCCAGTCTGCGCCAAGAGGGGGCCCCGGGGAAAGCCAAGTGCTCCCCACTCACTGACACACGTGCACACATGTGCTCACACGTGCACACTGACGTGGGTGCACACGCTAATACACGCTCACCCGTGCTCATACGTGCACACTGATGTGGGTGCGCACACTAACACACTCACCCGTGCTCATACACATTAACACACACACACCCTTGTTAGTAAAAGAGAATTTTAAAACCAGTTGAGTTATCCCGACCTGAAGGGTCACACTCAGCTCTGACTCTGAGCAACCCCCGCTCCCAGCCCTTGGCCGCCTGGTGGGTGGGCATCCGGGCCGACCGCACACTCACACTCTGACCCGACCCCCAGGGCTGCTGTCCAGGCTCGGGGCAGAGGGAGCAGCATGGGGTCCACTCTCCTCCAGGGGCTGATGGATGACGAGCCACCCCGGGGCAGGGAGACCCCAACGGACAAAGGAGTGTGTGGAAACCCACCGTCTCTGTGACGCTGGACAGCAAGAGAAGGGCCAGAGCAGAGGTGAGCAGGAGTGACCCCTCTCCCGAAGGATTGGAATAAACGTGGGAACGGACAAGCCCCTCAGGGGCCCCTGCCCTGGACGCCGATTCCACACCGCTGGCCTCTCCAGATGGTCTGACTGTCAACCGAAGGGGACACACCCCTGACAGGCAGTTTCCCAAGAGGCAAATTTATTAATATGAAAAGTCGCATATGGGGCACCTGGGTGGCTCAGTCGTTAAGCGTCTGCCTTCGGCTCAGGGCGTGATCCCGGCGTTATGGGATCGAGCCCCACATCAGGCTCCTCCGCTATGAGCCTGCTTCTTCCTCTCCCACTCCCCTGCTTGTGTTCCTTCTCTTGCTGGCTGTCTCTCTCTGTCAAAGGAATAAATAGAATCTTTAAAAAAAAAAAGAAAGAAAAGAAAAGTCGCATAGAATTTTTGTGTATGTCATGGGTCACTTAGTTTGAAAAGCACGTTTGTAGGTGCATCAGACGGCGTGGGAGGTCTGCGGAGTGTCTGTGGCTGGCGGCGCTGGCCCAGAGGGGCTGCATGGCACCCACCGCTGGGTGTGGAGAGCTCCAGGGTGCGGGGACCATGACCACAGGCCCAGCGATGGCTTGGTGTCCGCATGTTCTCTCCAGACTTGGATCTGTGCCACCAAACCAAACTCAGTGCCTCCCACCATTGGTGTCCTGTGGGTGTCCAGAGAGGGGTGGACCCTCCGGGGCTCTGTCCAGGCCCACAAGCCCCTGTTGGTGGTATAGGTCAGCTGCAAACCATGGGGCTCCCTTCCAGGGACTGGGTCATCCCATCACCATGGCTCCCTGTTGGCAGATGGTCCTGCTGAGGGGCCCCAGGGCTCAGCGTCCCCTGGGAGTCCCTGCAGGGGCCACCCAGTGCTCGCAGTGGATGCAGTCCCAGACCCTAGGGAAGAAGGCCAGTCCGGCGAGCAGGCCAGTGCCCTCCAGCACTTTAATTGCCAACAGCCAGCAGACGCGGCCACATCTGTGGGTCGTTTCAAAGACAATAAATCAGGACCCTTCCAGACTGGCGCCCTGCCAAGGTGGGGAGAGGGGCTGAGGACAACAGGAGCCACGGCAGCCCCTTGTCCAGGGTGGCTTGGGAGCTGGTGGTGGTGGGATGAGGGCAGAAATATATTAGATTTGTCTCCGAAGAGAATTTGTGGTCAGCTTGGGGCGGGAATTTTATAATCCAGGAATGTGCCATTGGTGACGGGAATGTCTACATTGAGGGCTGCTGGGTTTGGAGGGTCCCTCGGCTGCAAACACAGCTCAGAGGGGACCCAATCCAGAGGGCCGAGGTGAGAGGACCCACAGGGGTCAGCAAGTCTGGGCCTTTCTGGTTATGCACTGGGGAAAGCAAGGCCAACCAGGAGGTGACACAAATGTCACTGGGCAGCCTTAGGACTAGGACTCACATGCCCCCACCCAAAGAGCCTGGACAGAGGCACACCCAGGCGTAGGACCCAGACAGACAAAGCAGCCCAGCTTGATCGCGAGGTCACAGGTCACATCCGTGTGCTGGGGTGCACCCCTGGGAACAGGGACAAGACTGAACAACCCTCTGTCAGTCCAGGGCTGCACACTCTATGGGGACCAGTTTTTGGCAGGGACAATGACATAGCAGCTCAAGGGCCACCTGTCTTCCCAGAGCATCTCTCTTCCTTGTGGTCTTAAAATTCTAAAGCCCCCGACGGGTCTGCTTTAAAGGAGCCCACCTTAAATCGTCATCACTGTCATGAATTAGCTCCATTTAACCCCCAAGAACCCTGTGAAGGAAGACCAGTGGCTGAGCCCATTTTACAGATGAGGAAACTGAGGCAAAGAACATGAGAAACATGCCGAACACCACACAACTCAGTCAGTGGCAGGATTGGCATCAAACGCAGGAGTCCATCCTCTCCCCGGGCCTGCTGCTCAGTCTTCTCTGAGAGAAGGGACGTGGGACCAAAATCAGAAGAGCGACCAGGAAGGGAGAACAAAGAAAAGTAAGAAATCAGGAGTGAGAATTTACTCCCTCCGCCAGGTGTAGCATCACCAACCCCATCACTGAGGGAGAAGCAGCTCCCATACGAAGGACCAGGAATAAAATGGCATCAGACCTCATGGCACCTGGAGACGAGAGGACAGACAGGTGAGCAGCCCTTTCTGATCCTGCAGGAAGGATCCAGTGCGCAGGCAAACCCACAATCAAGAGTGTTGGGAGAATACAGACAGTTTCAAAGATCGAAAGCCTTCAAAATTTACTTCCCCCCAGCCCTTTCTCAGAAAGCTACTTGAGGATGTGCTCCAGGAAACCAAGGGCATAAGCAAACAAACCAAACCGTTTTGTTTTGTTTTGTTTTTTTGA
The DNA here is from genome assembly GCF_023065955.2 of Ursus arctos. Lineage (NCBI taxonomy): Eukaryota > Metazoa > Chordata > Mammalia > Carnivora > Ursidae > Ursus > Ursus arctos. The sequence goes on along the minus strand of NW_026623008.1, from coordinate 1,545,232 downwards.
TTAAACTAAATGTAGTGGGCTGTCCAGGAAACAAGGAACCCAAAACACAACAGAAGCAGACGAGTTCCCAAGACGGCCGCTGTGCAGGTGCCTGAGGGACAGGTGAGCTTGCGCCCTGAATCAGGACCGCCTTGCTCTGTGTCTCTCCCAGGGGAAGCCTGACTGGCTCTCCCTCTTGCTCCCAAACGTGTCCTGAGTAGGGTAATACTTAATGAGCAGCCAAAACAGCGTGGAGAGGGAAAAGGAGGGGGCCAACAGGACAGCCCCAAGGAGGATAAGGAAACGAAATGAACAGAAAGCAGATGCATTCGGCCATTTTTAGAGAAATGTCAGCTCTTTAGGATAGTTAAGAATCAGCGACGGCTACATAGAAACGGGTGCAAATGAAAATAGAAGGCATTCGTCAACGCCGGGGAAATAAGGAGTTGGTTCAGAAAGGAAAGGAAATCATAGCTCTTCACGCGGCCTGGCTGCCGACGTTGTCTGCACATTCATAAGAAAGCGAACCTGAAAGCAGACGTACCGACAACCGAAGCGATTGAGATGACAGGTGTGCGCCAAGAGGGTGTGAGCTTCACCTCCAGCGGTGCCGAGTGGAGAGGGACGCTTTGGAATTGGAGTGCTCTGTTTGCACGAAGCTGTTGTCGTAAACTACGAAGATGAACACGGAGAAAACGGAGAGAGATGGAAGGGCTGCTTCTGGGGAGTCGATGAGGAGAAGTGGCAGGTGTGGCCGGCTCTCCTTACGAGTCTTCTAGTCTACACATGTCGCCTTGACGGAGCATTTCCACGTGAAAGTCTGATGCACCAGGAACTGTCCCCTGCCCCCTGGGATCCCAGCCTCAGACACACAGAGACGGCCCACACTCTGCTCCCCACAGAGCCCCCCAGGATGAGAAGTCAAAGAGGTGGAAAACCAGGCCAGGTCGCTGGGAGGCCGGACAGAGCATCCGAATGGCCCCCCAAGAGCTGGCCACCCAGAAACATGGCTGAGTGAGACTGCCTCTCCCGGGCCCACCATCCACTGCACTGAGCAGTGCACACGGGGCTGACTGCAGACCACAGGCCTCTGTCACCTGCCCCGCACCCTCCTCTTCCTGCTCCACCCTCACCACCGGGAACGAGGAGCCGCGGTCCGTCGCTGTGCTGGGCCTGGTGCTGGTTCCAGCTCCAGGGAAGCAGGAGATGGAGATGGTCTTCCTGGGATGCCAGAGGCCAGGCCAGCCAGCCGGTCAGGGCCAGCCCCACTTTAACCCGTTCCTGGAAGCTGAGCAGCTCCCGGCGGCAGCAGGAACCTGCAGCCCTCTGCGTGCAGGCGTGCGTGCGTTTCTGTGTCCAAGGGCTGTCCAGGGTTCTGTGGGAACTGACGGGAACATGGGTCCCTCCCCAATCTGTGGGGTCAGGCACAGATCTTTCCCCTCACGTAGCCCAGTGCTCCCTCCGGTCCTGTGTGTGAAGGGGCCACACGGCCACTGCCTGCAACAGGGCCTGCGCTTCCTGAGCAGGGGACCAGAGCCAAGAGGGACTAGTGTCAGAGCCCCACACAACTGGAGCCCCACACGGTCCTCACTTGCAGGGCTCGTGGTGAGGACAGGTCTGTGCAGACCACAAGCAGGCTCAGAGCTGAACCTCTGGTCCTGGTGTCCACAAAGTCCCTCTAGTAGCCCTTGGGGACACGACCATTGGTTCCCCGTTGGAGACATGTGCAGAGCTGCCCATACAGAGCCACGCGTGCTTGTGCGTGTCCCAGCATGCTAAGTGACTGTCAGGAAACGAGGCATGGGGAAGCGGAGGACAGAACTGGTTCGCCCGTCGCCTTCAGATCTGGCACCGTCGGCAGGCACGAAGCCCACTAGAGCGGGCGGTGAGCCGGGGCCCTCCCGCATCCACGAGGGCCCCTAGAAGGGTCTCCGCACTGACCTCCTGTCTCTCCCCAGAAGCCGAGGTCCTCCCGCTCTCTCCAGAAGCTGGCGTCCCGCAAAGTGGGCCCCTTCTCACAACAGCGGGGAATTCTGACTTCTTAAACCAAAAACAACAGAAACACTCAAGCGGAGAAGACGCCCTGTCCTGAGGCCGCCGTGGGTGTGACCAGCACAGGCCAGGAGGACAGTGATGTCACTCACCTGGAAACTCACGCCTGTGGGTCTTGGCCCTGAGACCTGAGACTCTGATGGCGGGCTCCCCCGAGGCCCCTCCTCCCTGGCCCCACCTTGGCCCCTGCGAGCCCAGCTCTCCCACGACGGGTGGGCTTGGAGGGGACCCACACTGCAGCCCAGCCCTGGGGGAAGGGCAGCCCCGAGTCTACCTTCCGCTCCCCACTCCCGGCTCGCTGCAGGAGCGCTCCGTGCAGGCCCACATTCCAGCACTGCTAGCCGCGGCCTGGTGTTGAAAGATGGCACAAATGATAAATTAAATGAGAGGAAATGGCTGAGCGCCCCATTCATAACCCAGCGGCCAGGGCGCCGGGCCCAGGCATCTCCCAGGCAAGTGCTACAACGCTCATAAAAATCCGGTTCACACCACGCGCCGAGCCTCCGACCGGCCCCCTCGTGATTTACCACCCGCAGCTGGGGGTGGGCAGCTGAGGGACAGAAGCTGGACGTGGAGGCTGGAGGGTGGAGGCTGGGGGACAAGACTGGGGGTGCATGTGGACTTGCCTTGACCCTATTGCCCCACAGAAGGATTTCTGTCCTCCTCCCCACTTTCTTCTCCAAACAGGAGGTGCACGTTACCCCACGAGACCCCCACCTCTCTCCTGGCCTCCTCCCCTCCCCGGAATCCCAGCCCAGGTGCGCACAGAACGGCTAATTGTTAAAATGTGGGACTGGGGAGGGCCCCTCCTGCGTGGCGAATTTCCGGGGTAATGAATCCAGGCGTGGGAGAGGACAGCACGGAGCACGGGGGCGGGAAGCGGAGGGGCTCCGTCCCCCCCCCCCAAACACGCTCTGCGCCACATCATCTTCCTCCTCGGTTAGCACCCCAGCACGCGGCTTCGCTCAGATTCGGGGATCACGGTTGTGCCCCTGCTCTCCCCCATCAGAAGTGCACCTAGGCTGTTGGGTGTGAGAGCCTCAGGCCACTAAACATCGCGTGGGCAGAGAGAGGGGCAGACAGTGCGGGCAGAGTGTGGGCAGAACGGGGGGAACAGAGCATGGGCAGAGACCGTGGGGCAGAGACCGGGGGGCAGAGCTGTGCCTGAGTCTCTCCTGTCAGCTAACGTGTGTTTTACTCGGTCAATTCTCCACAGATCCGGTTGTCTCAGGGTCAAGGTGAGTCTCTCAGGGCTCTCCCTCCCTGCCACGCCCAGGTAACATCTGGAGCCCAGGGTGGTCCCGGAACTGCAGGGGGGATGGGGTGGGGGCAACCCTGGTCTCAGGCAGGTGCCTGCGGACGTCTGGGTTCCTGGCACTGAGGTCCACCCGTGAGTGGTGTCCCCGCTCGTCAGCCAGTTCACCCCTCTGAGTGGCAGCCCACCCCCTCCGCATCACTTCAGGCTTCTGGAACTTTGGAAACGGCCCCGGGCACGCTCCACCCCTGTCTCCTTCTGCCATCTGTCCTGCCTGCCCCACGCTGGGCGGCCTAGGCACTCCCTCCAAGACTGGGGCTGACTGACCAGGGAGGGTCTGGCTCTGTCTGACAACCAGCGCGCCCGCGCCCCGCCCTCTGGCACCTCACCAGCACCCCCCCACCCCCCCACCCCCCGTCTAGTGCAGCAGGGGGTAGGGGAGAGGCAGCCGCTACACCATCGGCCTCCAACAGAGAGGCCGAGAATCCACCACCTTGACCGTCCTTGGTTCTCCGGACCCACTCTGATATGTCTCCATGTCCTGCCAGCCAGACGGTTGTGAAGACCAGGGGGAGGGGAGGCAGGGGTCCCCATCAGTGAGCTCATCACAATGGCCCCCAATCCCATGGACGTGTCTGTGCTGTGCAACAGTCTGGAGGGAGGGGAGGTGACGTCAGCAGGTCCTGCAATGCCGCACCGGGTTTGTGGCTAGAGAGCAGAGATTGGGGGGGGGGGGGGCAGGTGCCGACACCGCCACACCAGCTGGGGGTTGGGGGGTGCTGGTGGCTCAGCCTGTGGGGTAAGTCAGGGAAGGCTAGCGGAGGGGTCTACTCAGACACGAGCGAGGCTGGGAGAAGCGGGGGTGGCAGGGGTTAAGGCCCTGGCCCCAAAGTCGGTGTGGGGAGGTGGGCAGCCCCGCCAGGGTCCAGCACGAGAAGCTAAGGACTCTGGTGACTTCCGCTGGCCAAATCCAACCAGGGGTAGAGACAGGAAGGGCCACGGGGCTGACGCCACGGTCAGGCTCCTGGGCCTCCCCTGCCTGTCCAATGCTGGATAAACACTGTGGGGTCCGGGGGCCAAGATGTCCACCCATCCATCTTTTCTAGGGCCATTCCCATGCTACAAAGCGGGGGCAGCCATAAACAGGGGTGTGTTCGGTCTTGAGCGTGTAACTGGAAAATACGGTCTGACCCTGGGGGTGGGACGTATCACCTGGCAGGGGTCGGGCGCCCACTCCACCTCAGGGCACGGCTGTGAGTCAAGAAGCTGACAAAGGCATTGACTGAAACTGAGAACACTCCTGCCCCCTGCACTGGGCACTTCCATCACCCCGACTGTGGGGGCATCTCTCCCAGAGCAGGGCCCCAACAAGCCCCCATGTCTGCCAGGCTCTAGCAGGCGGGTGGGGCCGCGTCCACCAGCCCCGACAGGGCGCACTCAGCTCTGAGCAGCACCAGGCTGCCCGGTGACGTCCCAGGGCCTCTGGGACCCCGCGCGGGGCCGGCGCTTCAAGCCCAGGAGCCCAGTCTCTCCTGGTTCTGGAGGCTGGAGTCCGAGATCCGGGCACGGGCGCGGGGCTGGAGACCCCAGCGCCGCTGCATCTTCACGCGCTTCTCCGCGCGCATCTGTGTCCCGCTGTCCCCGCAGGACCTCGTGTGGGATTGCGGCCCCCCGATGACCTCGTCTTAACCAACTACATCTGTAAAGACCCTATTTCTTAGTAAGACCACATTCCGAGGCACAAGGGGCTAGGATTTCAAGGTAGGAATTTTCGGGGGACACGACTCAGCCCACAACAGATGCCCGGGCTCCCAGGGCACTGAAGGCCCTGCTCGCCGTGGAGGGCTCGCGGTCAGGGATGCCGGCCTCCTAGGTAGCAGCAAACCCAGACAAGCTGCCAGCCAAGCTCCCCTTCGAAGGGTCCTGGTGCAAAGCCCACCCCCCACCCCCCCCCACAGAGTCACGAGGCTCCCGCCGCGCCGACAGCACAGAGCGTCTGCGTGCAGGGGGCACTGGTCGCCAGGCCCGTGGGGGGCCCCGGCTGCGCTCCTGCAGGGCGGGGGCAGCACGGCTCACAGCCCGCCCGAGACGGCTCGGCCTGCTCCTACCGTGGGGGCCAGCGTGGGATCAGCCGCGCCGTGCAGTAACGGCCACAGTCATCTGGACTTTCCATCTCCCCGACAGCGCAGCTAACGCAACGGTCAGGTGGCGTTGGGTTACAGTCGCAAATTCTGACTTCAAGAACAGCCATAAAACAGAGCCCCTGAGCATGGTTTTTGCTTGTTTTCCAACATTAGCAACTCATCTGATACTTACTCTAAGGTTCCAGTTTCCTGGAAGCCGGTGGCACGTCGGAGCCTCTGCGGGCCGGCGGCCCCATGGATAATTGCGTGCGCGCGGCTCCAGCCCCCGAGATCATAGACGCAGATGTGCACGCTCGCTGCTTTCATTATCCGCCGTGTTGGGTTTAATCGTCTTTTCTGCTGAAAATCTTCCAGCATAAAAGATGAAGAGAGGGTTCTCCGCAGGCCCGCCGCGGCTTAACCTCGCGGCAGAGGGTCAAGGGCACCGCAGACCCTGCCGCGCACAGGGGCCCATAAATGGGGATGGCCTCCACTTTGCCCTGGACGGAAGCGGCTGTGCCCTGTCCGATTCTGCTTTGTTCATTGTGTCCCACGGGCTCCGGACCACGGCGCCTGCAGCAGCCCCTCCAGCGGTCTCTAGCCCTCAAACACCCCTGCTGGTTCCCCTGCACCCCGGGCCCCGAGAGGGCGCGAGCAGCTCTGGGAAGTCTGCGCAGGCGAGCGTGTGCCACAGCGGAGCCGGCACAGCGGGGACCCGGGCTCCCTTCCAGCTCAGAGGGCTGCCCCCCGAGCCCAGGGACCCAGCTCGCGCCAGGCACTCCAAGGGATGGCGGCGGGGCTGCTGGAGCACCTGTTTGTGGAGGGCAAGACGATTCGGTAGGATGTGACATGTGTCCAGACCCACAGCCTGCAACACCCGGAGTGACCATCGTGTAAACCGCCCACGGCTTCGGTAATCTCGAAGCACGGACTGCCCATCCGCGGCAGGACCCACAGCCCATAATGCAGGGCATTTCCGACGATATCTGGACCTGCCCACCTCAGCCCACCTCCCCCAGGACCCGCACCCCGGCCCACACGCCTGCGTTGTCCACGCCCGCAGAGCCGTCCGGGGCCCTGCCACGTCCTGCCCTTGCTGAGAGGCCACGCCAGGCCCCCCGCGGTGTCCACCCCAGACGCTACCCTTCGAGGCACCAGCCACTCTGCCCCCCACTGTCTCTAGAGCACACCGCACGTCTAGGGTCCCAGTGGCCTCCAGCCTGGGACACTGTCCCCCACTACCCTGGCAGGTGCCCCCTCACCCTTGCCGGGCCTCGCTCCCATATCACAGGTCACCCCACCAGCCTGCACCCTTTCTGTTACCTGCTGCCCCCTCTGCCCCCAGCCTTATGTTTCCTTTGCACTCAGTACCGCCTGAGACACAGCCCCTGCCAGCCTTCCCGTGTCCCTCAACCCCCATCCTGTGTCCCCCAGCCCCTGCCTTGTGTCCCCAGCCCCTGCCCTGTGTCCCCCAGTCCCTGTCCTATGTCTCCAACCCCTGTCCTGTGTCCCCACCCCCTGTCCTGTGTCCCCAACCCCCATCCTGTGTCCCCCAGCCCCTGCCTTGTGTCCCCAACCCCTGTCCTGTGTCCTGGGTTCCTGTCCTGTGTCCCCCAGTCCCTGTCCTATCATGATGCCCCACACCACCTGACCATGGTAAACACATTGAAGTCTGGGCCTTTCCTAAAGACAGCAGGGACACAAAGAGGACAGGCCCGTGAAGACGAGGAGGACACAGCCTTGTGCACACCAGGAGGGAAGCCTCAGAGGAAACCAACCCTGTCGACACCCTGATCTTGGCCCCCTGGCCTCCAGAACACAGTCCCGCTTCCCAGTGGGATGGGTTCGAATTTTGATTCAGAAAACATGGCGCGCCCAGGTTTGACAAGGATGCACTCCGAACGGAGTGCACCTCTAGTCCCACACTCGCTGTTGGTCTCAGACAGTCCCTGAACGCCCACTGCCTGTGAGAGCCGTTGCCGCGTTCGTGTGGACTCGCTGGCCCGGTGTCGGGACACTGAAGGGTTAATTGGCTCATTTGTTCCTCTTTTCCTGCACGTGAGGAGTATTTGTTTCTGAATATATTTGCCCCCATCAGCAGGTCTGATTGCTGAGTCCTAGGGATGCTGGGGTAAAAAACTACACCCCGTTCTCTGGGACGGTGAGTCTGGCAACAAAGACAGCCGTCCCCTGAGAAATGACACGTGTGTGAGCAGCCAAAAGGCCAGACCCGAGGCTTACCAGCCCATGCCACAGCCTGATGGCCCCTCAATCACAGACTTCCCAGAATAAAGTGCCTTGAGTGCCCCTTCTCGAAAAAAACCCAGAAGGGACCTACCTGCCTGCCTTCTTGCCTCCCTGCCTCAGGCAACCTGGCCTCAGGGGCTCCCTGACCTTCCGAATGCCCCCCATACCCCCCACACCTGGGTGTCTCTGCTTGGACAATGTCTACCTACTTTCTGATCCCAGAAATCCGCATCGGCCCTCTGGCCCCAAGTCGCTGGGCGCTTCGCACACGGGCCTGTGAGTCCTGGAGGGCTGGGGCAGGTGCGTGCTCAGCGCCCCCTGGGGGAGGACAGGAACAGGTGTGGCCGCCTGCTGCCCTGTCTCTGCTTCTAGTGAAGGACCCCCTGGGCTGGAGCGAGAGTCCTGTGAGTGACCCATTTCCGTGCTCCACACCTGCAGTGGACCCCCGGCCTCCATGAAAGCCTGTCCCGGACCCGCAAGGAAGCCGCCAGGCCACACGAGTGTCCGGAGTCCCTCCCCAGGGCTGCACAGGGGCCAGCAGCTGAGGGGTGCGTGTCCTGGCTGGCCCGGCAGCGGCCGTCCGTGGGCTCTTGCGCCCCGCAAGGTCACTCCACGCTCTGCAGCCGGCGCCCCAGCCACAGCTGCTCCTCGGGACCTGCATCTGTGAGCCGCATGTGGACCCGTGACCAGCAGAAGCAGGGCCGTGGGAGGAAAGACCCCCCCGGACGCGTTCACAAGAGGATCCTTACTGGGCATCATAAAACTATCGTGCCTGCTCTCCGGGGATTTATAACGTCATAAAATGTAAACAAACAGCTTTTTAGATCACAGTAGCATAAAGAACAGACGCACCAGCTTCTGAAGCAAAGTTGGCAGATCGGGGGTCTTTCAGCGGGGGCTGCCCAGGCACGGACCCTTCCCAACCTTCTGGCTGAGCCTGGGGAGCGGCGGCCGCAGCGGGGGGCACGGCCGGGACCCTCAGCATCAGCACCCGCTCCAGCGTGGCCGTCGGGGCCCCGGGGACCACCCTGCCCCCACCCAACCACGGGGCCGTGCGGGGGCCCCCCTCTTAATTGCCCTCCCAGTCCATGCCAGGCTGGGGTTCCTGGGAGGAACATCCGGACACGGAGCCAGACCGTAAGCCCTGCTGGCTGCCCGCCTGCTCCCTGCCGCCTTCATCTTGCTGCCTTTTGAACTGGAGACTCGCCCTGTGTTTTTCCTAAACTGTAACCAGAGGCTGTCCTGGCCCTCGCTCCCTTCATCAACCATCCGAAATCCGACCCGCGTGGGCCGACCTCTTTAGGGCCGCAGAGCAGCTCATTAGAGCCCTAGAGAACCTCCTGGCGGCTCCCGGGTCCCTGTGCGCGCACACGAGTGAGTCCCTGTGCTGAGACAGGTGTGCTCGAGGACGGGCCTACAGAAGCCAAGTCTCCCCTTGTCCAACTGCTGCTCCTCCCGGATAAAGGGGTGCACTCGGCCCCGAGGAAGGCCAGGGCAGACCCGGCGGGTCACACAGGCTTTTCTGGGTCTGACCCCTCCATCCCCTCGGGACCCGATCTGCGTCTGGGGGTCGTGGCTGACGGCAGCGAGGGCCGTGGCCAGACTTAGAGTGCACAGTCCTGTTTGCACTTCAGATAAGCAACGAATAACTTTTTAGCCTTAAAATGCCTGAAGTATTGCACAAAACATATTGTTACAGATTGAATTATTTCCCCCAAACAAGCTGCATTGGAGCCCTAGCTGCCAGGACCCAGGAATGTGACTGTCTGGAAGTAGGCTCTATAGGTGTCACCAAGTGGAAGTGAGGTTGTTGGCATGGACTCTGATCCGATCTGACCCAAGTCCTCATGAGAAAGGGGGATGGAGACACGCACAGAGGGGTGACCACGTGAGGACATGGGCTGAGGACAGCCATCCACGGCCGGGAGAAAGGCCTCAGGCAGAACGAGCCCTGTGCACACCTCGGCCTCGGACCCCAGTGTCCAGGACTGGGAGAGAGCACCTGCCGGTGGTTTAAGCTGCCCGTCTACAGTGTCTGTTAGACCCCCAGCAAACTAACATCGTGGTTATACACACAGTTACTGTTGTGGCTTTGAATTCACATTTCACCAGCATGTACCCCTGCCGGTCCCTCCTCTCCCTCTCCAGTGGGTAGTCTTGAGCCATGCCTGAAGCTTTGGCAAGACACCTGCCCCAGGTGCCTGGTAGAGGCCTCGGGCTCTTCCCGGGGCCAGCCACTGCTTGGCTTTGGGGACAAAGGCTCACATGTGGTCTGTCCCCTGGCCGGCCGTGGGCCACCCCCAGCCAACCTTATTGGGATATGAGGCGAGCCCAGCAGCTCTGCGGCAGGGGCGCGGGTCTTGGGATTCTCAGTGATATCTACGCCTTTCCTGAGTTGGAAAAACAGATGCTGGCTGGCCGTGGGCTCCCAGGTTCTGGGAACATCTAGTTTGGACAGTAGACACGTGCTCTGAGCCACAATCCAGCCCCCAAAGATGTTGTCTGCTGGCATTTTCCCCGCACAGCATGAGGAACAGACGGCCACGTAAGGCGTGCTGGAGAGCGGGCAGAGAACTCAGAACAGCTCCGCCACCTTCTCCCCGGCATCCCCCGGCCGAGGCAACGCGGGCTGTGCTTTTCTATCAGCCTCCGACCTTTGCGACGGGGCTCCAGGGAGTTCCCACGGTAGTTAAAGCAGCCGCGGTCCTGTGAACACACCTCGGGAATCCGTATTTCTACTCTCGCAATGATTTTCACTCTGGGTTTGTTCCAAAGAGGAGCAGAGACACCGTCTGTCTCCCCCGCGGGTCTGCAAACCTGGCGCGTCAGCAGGACCGTCCCGCTGGGCCCCCACCCCAGCCCAGCCCGAGCGAGCCGGTGGCCCTGAGTGGGGAGACCTGGCCACGCACTGCGTGACACGGACGGGCCCTGTGCGCACCGCCATGCGCTCCGCGTGCAAACCTGCAGCACAGGATCCCAGCCCCACACACGGAAGCAAGTGTGTGACAGCCACACGCACCGGGAAGCTGGTCTCCCAAGCCCCACGGCCAGGGCGGACGCCGTGGCCACACGGAAGCGGACCGGCCAGTGACGCTCCTTCCCGCACGCGCCACGCTCAGAGCCCCTGGGGGAGGCGCAGCTGCGTCCTCCGTGGGTGCTGTGTGGGTGCCACCCCACGACTGTATTCCCAGTGTGCTTGTCTAAAACCATCCCCTTTCCGAGTATTTGGACTCCACGCCTGAGAACACAAACACAGGGCGGGGACGTGAAACCGGAAACATGTTAGAGCGATTTGGGCGCTTTCTTCACGGGACATTCTCCCCGTGGTAACACGACAGCTTTCCTCCGGAATTTCAAACACCAGTTGGGCCATCGCAAGCGGGGTGTTTGGTCTTCCAAACCGTAAAGATCTGAGACCGTAAACCGTTGTTTCTTAAATGTTTCAAAGCATAACACTGACACCAAGTTTTGCTGTAAAACCATCTGGGAAACGTAACAGCGCTCAGAGGTTTTACGTGGCGTGGCGAATCGCAGCCGACACCGGGTACGGGGCACTCCATGCCGGGGCCGCCACGGGTCCCAGCGCTCGCGGGAGGGCCAGCGGGGCTGTGGACACTCTGCGCCCCAGGACTGTGTGTGGCGTCTCCTTGGGTGTCCACTTCCTGAAATTAGGTGGCTGATGGCAGACGCCAGGCGATCTGTGCTGGTTGGGCACAGACGGGGCGGGGGTCACAGAACCATGGACACCCCTGGCCCCAGGCCCTCGTATCTCGTCGGGAGGGGGTGTCCGGGAACCGGAGGCCATGTGGGAATGTGCTCCTTCTCCCCGCACGCAGAGCCGGTCTCTCTGAGGTTGGACCGCGGGCTCGTCCCCTTCTTCTGTGTGCGATCAGCTGAGGAGTTTCCCTTACTTCCCGCTCTTCCCTGGACGAGCTGCCATCGAGGCTGAAATGATAGAATAAACGAGAGACATGACTTTCCCTCTGCGAGCGGCAGGAAGGGCAGGGGGTCCGGCTGGAAGCCCACATCCCCGCGGCCTGGGTCACATGCCGGGCACTGCCTGTCCCCAGGATGTGCCATGGCCCCCGGGACAGAGGGGCCGCTCTGAGGCCACCTCCTGCCCTATTCTTCCCAGCAGAGAAAATACCCAAAAGACACAAGCCCGCCCACTATCTGAGGCCCGTCCTGGTGCACGCCCCTCGGACATCAGAGACGCTCCAGGCAAGACGCTCCAGTGGAAAATCTTACAACAGAGTCTCCTGCCTGAGACTCCAGCCCTCCCCCCCCCACCCACTGGTACGAGGAGGCTCGCTCCCTGCTCCCCACACCCAAGGGAGGGGCGTCCAGCCCTCCTTCCTGCAGCCATATGGGGTCCCCTGGGAGCAGCAGCTGGACCATTCCACGGATTCCCTCCCCCTCCCGATGGGGTTGCGCCCGGACACGGGCTCCACGAAGCCTGCCGCAGAGGGGTGCAGGGTCCGCTGCAAGCAAGTGCAGCTCCTCACGCCTCCCCCAAGGAAAGGGGATGCGCATGAGACGTGGTTCCGCGAGAGATTTCCAAGCACAGATACGATCCCAGACTCCCACTTGTAACACCGTCTAGCCATTAATTGTCCCAAGCAAAGAAGCACATGAATAATCCTGTAAATGGTAAAAACCATACATATATCATATATATAGAAGGCCCCATGGAACTTTTCTTACCTTAAAAACACAGACTCCTGGCTGGACGGGAGGATCCAGGGACCTCGAGATGTCTTGTGCCTCCTCCGCTCGGTGGGGATGATGGTCACCTTGTTTGCAGCTGAGGAACGAGGCCCAGAGGAGAGAATCGTGGTGCCCTGGGCCATATCGCTGCAGGAAGATGGGCCAGGACTCACCCAGTGCTGACGGTCCTCAGCCGGGCGGGGACCAGTCCTCGAGGTGGGACCTCCCTGAGCTCTTTCCAGAGGCTTGGGGAGAACGTGTGGCCTCACTGTGCCCAGGGTCTGGAGGCTCCTGCACTTCCTGGCTCATGCTCTTGTCACTCTGACCCCTGCTTCCGTGGCCACACATCCTCCCGTGACCCCCGGCTCCCTCTTGAGTGATAACGGACCCACCCATGTACCCGGTGATTCCTGGTCTCCATGCATTTACCACAGCCCCATCTGCAGTCTCTTCTGCCGTGAAGCCCCATGCTCACACTCCTAGCATCTCTCTCCTGCTGACCACACTCTTCTTGGCATTGGTTTGGGGCCTCGGCCCCCTGGGTCGCTCATGGGCACCCAGATGGGGGACAGTGTGAGCTTTGAACCTTGGAGGGGACACGTTTCCTTCTGGCCTGGCGTGTGTATGTTGGGGAGGCCATGTCCGGGAACGCTGCCCAGCAGTGGGCACACTGCAGCCAGGCCAGGCGGACACCTGGGGTTTGAGGGGCTGGGGCAGGGGGCAGAGGGAAGGCACGTCCTGAGTGGGGCTGGCCCCTGGGTGGGGGCACCAAGCCCTCCCGGAACGTGCGTCCTCACCCTCCTCCTTGGTCCCCTTGCCCAGCTGCTGAGCCCCCCTGGCAGAGAAAGGAGAGAGAAGGAGCCCATCCTTGAGGACAATGCTGAACTCCAGGGACAACTGAGCCCCGGGGGTCCTGACGGTCTGTCACCGCCGATGAGGGGCCTGCTTGGAGTCCTCCAAGCCCAGCTCACGGGGGCCTGGGGCAGGGAGAACAACATGAGACCTTCTCTATCATTCCCCGTGCGGAGGGTCCCGTCGTCACCCTGTACTCGGGTGAACCCAGCCCCCAGCCCTGGACCACGTGGTGATGAGGGGCTGGCAGGCTTCACACTCAGCACTGCATTCCAGAGCCCTGGTCACCAGCCACCTCAGGGACACAGAACTCGGTAGCCCTCGGACTCCAGAGCCAGGAAGGGCAACGCACCTCAGAGAAGCTGCTGCGAGCCAGCCGTCCCAGGGGCTTGGGCAAGTGGAGGAGGGGGCCGGGGCCTCCCCGGGAGACCACAGCCAACCCCACTGTGGCCCAGTGGCCAGGCCGGAGACGGGAACTGAGCTGGAAGCCGACTCACATTCCCGGGGAGCTCCCGGAGGTCCGGCTCCCCCAGCTCCCGTGAGGCACCCAGAGGCGTCCGCGTAGCTGGGGCGGGACAGCTCGGGCTCGTCTGTCGGGCACAGGGATGCAGGCGAGGTCCCGTGCGCAGGAGAGCCTGGCCTGGGCAGGGTCCCCACACAGCAGCGCCGCCCATGGCAGCCACAGAGTGGGAGCGCCCGAGCGTGGGGCCGCGGACAAACAGGTAAGTTGCGGTGGGTCCGCGCAGTGGGCTGTGTGGTAGGCTGTGTGGTGGGCTGCGCCTCACCCCGGAGAGGAAGGACAGCAGGACACACACTCCGGCCGGGAGGAAACATGAGACAAGGACGTTCAGTGAGGGAAGCTAGGCCCCCAAGGCCACGCACCGTGTGATTCCAGCTCCGAGACACGCCCAGGGAATAAATCTCTCCGTGGGTCCGTGGGTGCGGGCACCAGAGTGCAGGGGCGAGGGGAGCGGGTTTCTTTCTGAGGTGATGAACACGGTCACACACTGTGGTGATGGTTGCACGGACCGCAAGTGTCCTGGAAAGCACTGAAACGTGCGCGGGACCAGATGTGGCTGCTCCGTGGCTGCTCCGGCCGCCGTGCCCGTGGAGGCAGAGCCGCCCGTGTGCCGCGCCCCTGCCCGGAGAACTCACACCTGCTCAGGGGCAGATGGCCGCTACCTGCCCCGACCCAGGGCCTTGATCCAGGAGGACGGCTCCCACCGGGCTCAGAGTCTCCGGCGCTGTTCCGGCCCGGAACACACACCCTCCAGGCCGCGGCCAGCTGAGGTCCAGGATGGCCAGTCACTGAGGTTTCCGCCAGCCGTGACTGCCTTCCAGGGGCGTCCCGAATGCTGCCTGGGACAGACTTACACACGGAACACTTGTTGATCTGCAGTCATATTTAGCTGGTTTCCCGGATTCTGATTTGCTAACTCCGGAGCCCCATGAGCCACAGATTCAGGTGTCCGGACGTCAGGAAGGCGGACCCCGGGGGTCAGAGGTCGGTGGACCTGGGCGGGGGGTTCGGCCCAGGACAGCCCGCTTGTAGTGGCGGCCACTCACCACCAGGGGGCTCCGGGTACGAGGCTTCCTGGGCGCGCGATCTGGGGGACGGGCGACAGGCACAGAGCCGGCTTTTCTCCCACCTTCGCTTTGCAGTCTGCAGCTGGGAGCTCAGCTCTGCTCCCCATGAGATCCCGGGTGTGGGGACGCTCCCCCAAGCAGCAGGGATCCCATCACTCTGCTGCGAGGCTGGGGTGGAATTTCCCGCGGCCAGCGGAACTGGGAGCCAGGGGCTCCAGGGGTACACCTCCTGCTGTCCTACTTCTGTCTTCTATCTGACCTCTCTTCCAAGTGGGGTTCAGCTGTTGTTGTCTCCAGGAACTCGGGGACTTGGGCACACCCTGTGGGCATCCCTGCAACACTGTCCCTCCGAGGCTTGGTCTCTCAGGACACAGCTCTGCTCCCCCAGCCCTGGCCTGGATGCCATGCTATCCTGCTCCCAGCCGGGCTCCAGCAGAAAAACACCTGTCCTCCGCTCTCCAGGCCACACATGTCAGGGCCCTGGGGGCGGGGGTCCAGCTGCCCGTCCTCCAGCCGCCTCCCCCTTGTCACCTCAAACAGGCACCTAACCTTGTCCACAGTGAGCTTGCGAGCGTGGCCTCCAGGGACGCACAGAGAAGTGTCCTAGAACTCAAGACAGAAAGGAGGGGGCAGGGGCAGAGCCGCCGTCACAGGCTGGGTCTCCGGCCGCAGCCCTGGCTGGGAAGAGACAGGGAGGGTTGCAGCGGAGCGGGGGTCTCAGAGGCTATGCCAGGGGTTCCGTCCCGGGCCAGAAGGGGGAGTGCGTGGGGGCAGGTTGGCACTCTCGTCGTGGGAGGGGAGGCCAGAGCCCCGCATGAGGCTGTGGGTATGGGGGCTCTGCCCAGGTGGCCGTATGGAAGTGTCCAGTTGTTGGGAGACCTGAGCACCGGACCTGCAGCCACGTCCCACGTCCTGGGCCCGAGACCCATGCAGGGGCAGCGATAACGAAGCATGGTGCAGCCCTGAGTCAGGGCGGCCAGAGAGGAGGGGCCTCCGGCCATCCAGGGTCCTCAGAGACCTTAGGGGTCCAGAGCCAGCCAAATGGCTGGGTTCAAATTCCAGCTCCCCCACTTCCCGGCTGTGTGACCCTAGGCAAGTTGCTTCACTTCTCTGTGGGTGAGTCAGTGAGAGGCACTGACCATCCTGCTCTGTGTCGGGGCCCAGGCTCTGAGAAGGGCCCATGCGTGAGCAAGGGTGGTCTGGGGAGCACTGGCCCTGCACACGGGTCCACCTTGAGGGGGGCTTGGCTGGGAAGGGTTCACCTGGGGAGTATGTGGGTGGGGGCCGAGGAGGGGCAGCTATGAGCGGAGGCTGGGCAGGACCTCCCTCCCCAGCCCCCCAGTGGGTCCAGAGAGGGGCAGCCCCTGGGAGGGGTGGACGCAGCCTCCCAGCAGAGCTGAGGCTGGGCGGGGGGGGGGGGGGGGCTCAGCGCGAGGGAGGGGAAGGGGCGCCGCTCAGCCTCCCCCACCCACAGGGCGGCCCCTGCCGCAGCTGCTCCCGCCGAGCAGGCCGCCACATGGCTTTGCTGTGGGTTTTCTCCCTCCCAGCTTCTGATATTCAGGGGCCCACTTTTATATTTTAATGCATGTTTTTATGGAAATATTTACGGCGCACATGCAGCATATAAAACACCATCGTACAGCCGTTCTGCCGCGATGCTGCTGGAAGAGATGATGTTGTTAGTGTTAGAATTTCACGGGCTGCCGCCGGCCGTCATGAGAACGGGCTGGGCCGGCCACGGCCGCCGTCCCGGGAGCCTTCCGTCTGTCTGCACGCAGAACCGCGGAGGAACGTCAGCCTTGCTGCCTGCGAGCGGGGACAGGGGCTCCGCAAACGCCCCTCGGGGGCCCCTAGGGACTTTCTAAAGGAACCACACCCCGGCTTCCCCACTGGCGGGCTGGCCGCTGCTGTCTCTTGGGCTGCTCCCTACCGACCTCCTCTGAGGGGAGGGGAACAAATGTGATAATCCCAAGGACAGCACGCCCCGGCCTGTGGGGAGCTCCCTCTCTAGCTGACCCGTGTGCTCACAGCTCTGGAAACTTCTTCCCCCCGGGAGCCTGGAGTCCAGCTCCGTCCCAGGGAACTCCTGGGCCGTCCTCACCACAAAGGCTTGAGAGCCCACAGTCCCTTTGGCCTGACCTTCCTGATATCTGAAAGGGGCCGGCCACGAACGTGCCGGAGTTTAAAATTTAATGCGCCAACATCAGAAAGCCTTCTGAGACTGGGAGCCTTTCCGCCGCCTCTCCATCCCGGGAGGGCGAGGCGATGAATAATTGACTGGTGACTCTCTGAAAACTCCCAGGTGAGTGAGCAGAAGGAATTATCATTAAAAGCAATAGTGGGTTTCCAGGATTGCGGGGTCATGGAGCAGAGCAGATTGCCTGGTAACTGGGCCCTGCTGGCCCCGGGCACAGACCTGGGCCTGACCGGCTCTCCGTCCTGGCTCTGCCCTCCTGCCCGGCCTCACAGAGCTGCTCCCTCTTCTGCGGGACGGGGACAGGCCGCGGGAACCACACAAGACCAAAGCACCGGCGTCCACAGGGAAGCTGCTTATCGGGCAGTGGGACTGTCACTCCCCGGGGGCACAGGGGCCACACTGGGCCCTGGAAAATACCACTTCCTCCTCAAACCTTTAGGAAGTTCTACAGAGGATCTCACAGAGCCCACCTGAATTTCAGAGAATGGGTTCCGTTCGCCAGCCTGCTTTCCCTGTAACCAAGGACGTGGCTGCTGGCGTGCTGGGGCGCGGGGGCCGCGGCTGCGTGATGAGGAAGGGGCAGGTGGTTAGCATGGCGACCCTGCAGGCCAGCCCCTCCCGGAAGGGCTTCCGGCCCTGCCTGGTGTCCCCCCTGGTGCCCACACGGGCCCTGGGACGCCACGAAGCACAGGTGCAGAGACGGGCGTCCACGCGGACACTTGGTCAGAGTGCTTGTGGGGCTGGTACAGGGCCCTGAGCAGGGGCCCCACGCCTCCACCCTGTGAACATGGCCAACCCCTGGTTTGCGGGACTTTGTTTCTGTTTTGGCGCCCAGGGAACTCACGCGGCCTCAGGGCGCAGCAGGCCCTGAGCCAGGGGTGCGGGTGTTCATGGACCAAGAAAGGTCAGGAGAGAGAGAGGCAGGACCAGAAAGAGTCTGGGGCCCTCAGACGAGCAGACCGTGAGCAGAGGAGCCGGGGCTCAGGGAGCGGCTGGCGGGGAGACAGCGCGTGCCAGGCGGCCTGTCCCCAGAGCCGCGCCCCACCGCCCGCGCCAAAGAGGCGTCTGCTCTGTGTTCCCTGTCTCCTGCCTGCTACCGTCCTTTATTTATTCATTTTTGGAGTTAAATAAGTGTTTCCTTCTGTCCCCAGCAAATGCGTCTTCCACATTTTTGCATGTCTTAAATATTCACGCATGTAAACGAACCGAAACACGTAGTTTATTTATTATTTAGGGCACTTTTTCTCTGATAAAACAGAAACCCCACATTTGAAGGCGAGTTTTACATTTTATTTCCATTACGGCCACTCGTTAAAGTTTAAAGCCAGCTTTGTCCCGGTACTTGGGGTCTGATATTTCCGTCTGTCAGGAACACGGCTGTGCTTGTCGACCTGTCAGGGAGAAGAAAGAGCAAACAGGAAGGGAAATGCCAGCCTGTCAGCCGAGACGCGGCCGCGGGGGTGGGGCGGCCCTCAGGGTCAGGACCCTCTGTGGGGACCAGGCCCCTGACCCCCGGTTCTGGGGCAGCCAGAGCAGAGCCAGGGGGTGGCCGGGGAGGCTGCCCGTGTCCTTGGCGACTCAGAACTGGGGCAGTGGAGGGGATGCAGGCCCGGAGGGCCCTGGGCAGCTGCCCCCAGCCTGGAGTGGCCCCTGGCCTTGGCCCCATGCCCGGGCACCTGAGTGCAAGTCCGGATGAGGACGTGTGTAAGTGACACAGCAGGTGCGTGACAGTGAGCCGCGTGCGTGCGCGCCCGTAGCGGCAGTGCCACCCAGACGAGCACTGGCGCGGTTCTCCCTGCACTCTGCATTTACACACACACGTGCAGACCTGCAGGCTCCACATCCAGGGATGCACCGCGTGTGGGGCCCGTGGCACGTGGCACCGGGGAGCCCCATGGCCACGATCGGTCAGAGGGCTGGAGGGGCCTTGGGTCCCGGGTGAGGTCCTCGAGAGTGTCCTCGTGTGCATGTGTGGCTATGTGCGTATCCATGTTCTGTGCAGGTACGCAACTCCGTGTTGCGTGTATAAGCGCATGTGTGCGTGGGCATGTCCGTGTGCGTTTGTGTGAGTGTGTGCACGCATGCGTGCAGATACGTGAATCTGGGGGCACACGGGCCGCAGCCGCTGCCGCTCAGGCCCCAGGCTGTGCCCCGAGCAGGAAGGCCTCCAAGGTCGCAGGCAGCTCTGAGCCTCTGCGGTGGAGCCAGGGCTGGCCCGCAGGACCCCCTCAAGCCAGAGGGCTCGGGGTCGTTTAAATATGATGCCCACGGTGTCTTGAGATTACTTGGGGGGTTAGAGCCCCTTGGGAGGCCAGAGCAAAGTAAGGTTTTTATGTGAGAAGAATGAACAGGCACTTGGATCACAAATCGCGGTATCTCGCCCCCTCACGGGAAGCCGGAATGTCACCTCTGCCTCTCGCGTGCTCCCGAGGATTGCTTGACGCTGCACAAAGTCTTGTCCAGAGACCGAGTCATCTGAGGGGCCAGCTGTGAGCGCGAGTGCTGGCTGTGTCCTTAACACTCGTCATCTCCTAAAAAAACCTGGTGTGCCCCTTCCGGCGCTTCCCAAACCAGGAACCTGACGGGGCCGCCAAGGACCCAAATGCAGCGGAGACATCCCAGAGCAGACCTGGTGCTTCCCGCCCAAGGCGTGTCCAGTTGGTGACTCAGGTACTTGGGGACCAGAGAATAAGTGAGGACGATTGCGTGTTCTGTTTCGGTCCCCACATCGCGCCGCCCCCTCCAGGCTGCCCCCCGCCTTCATGTGGTCTGGCGTGGCCCACAGACCTTCCTGGAAAGGCCCTCCTGCCCCAGGCCCAGCCACGGCCACACCCAGGACCCCGCAGGCCCCACGGCCCAGCCTCTCTGGGCACCTACAGGAGCAGGCGCCCTTGCAGTCCTGAGGGGCCGGGCCGGCCATGGGGCCTTCGTGGAGGAGGGAGGGCCTGGGCCTGAGCCTCGATCTTTCTGGAGAAATAGTTTTCTGCCTCCCAGCAGAGCTCTGTGGAGGGTCCTGCAAGCGGGCTGCTGTCTGCACGGCCGTGGGCGGGGCAGTGGGTGCCGAGCCCCGTCGGGAATCGCTGCCCATGGCCCAGCGTCCCCACCCGCTCAGAGCCGGGCCAGTGTAGCCCCCATCAGGGGCATCACCTGTGCTGTGTTGTCTCCCTGCCGGGCTGAGAGTGCACCCAGGACCCTGACCTGGTCGGAGACACCGGCACGCGCGTCTGCCACACGAGTGAGCGAAGCTGCCCATCCGCGGCGTTCGGGGAGGCAGCTGGGCACCCCTGCAGCCCTGCCCCCCCCCACCCCGTTGGCTCGGCCAGTGGAGGTCCAGCAAGCACTGGGGGGGTGGGCAGTGACCCGTGGAACAGCGGGTGGGACACCTCCGTGTTCTCGGCCATGGAGGAACAGAAGCTGGCACGAGGGGCTCGGAGTGACCGTGGATGCCCCCCACCCCCCATTCAGGCAGAGGGCTGGGCCAACTCCAGGCGGGTCCAAGCATGGACTCGGGGCTCTTCCAGGCGGGAAGGACAGAGGCCCGGGGCGCAGAGGCGGCAGACGCGTCTCCCCGTCGGCCTGCGGCCTGGGCCAGAGGCCAGCACCAGCATCTCACCCCTCAGCTCGCTGAGAGCCACTGGAAGCATGGCCCCTAATGACTGTGTCTCATGCTCAATCACTTCGGATTTTTTTAAAGAAAGAATTTGTGGTGGTGGCAATGATCCGAAGGGAAGCTCGCTGAGTCCCTCCGTGGAGCCAGACCCCTCAAAGGGCTCTCCGTGCCTCAGGCCTGGGCCCAGCCCCGGACCTCCCCGCCCTGCCCCCCACCAGCAGGGCAAAGGCGGCAGGCGTCAGGACTCGGACGCTGGGGAGGACCAGAGGCAGAGGCCCCGGCTGCCCGCGGACCCCCCAGGAGCCAGGTCCCGAGGCAAAGCCTGATGGGGTACAGCGTCTGGGTCGGGCCTTCGGAGGAAGGGCTGCCAGCAGGCTGCGTGAGCCCGGGCCACCCTGAGGGGAGCAGCAGGCAGGTGCGAAGGGCCACACCGGCAACATGGTCTCATTTGGAGGCACAGTCTGAAGCCACCGCAGGGAAGAGCCTCCTGGAAGCACCCAGAATGCCCCTGAGGAGTCCATCATCCGTAGGATGCCCCGCCCAGCTGTGTGCCCAGCATCACCTTCCGCGTCCCCGGACGCTCCTCTTGGAGCAGGTGGGCTGCTCTCCACACCTTGCGAGGAAAACGGGAATGGGAGGTGACAGCCTGGGAAAGGCGGCTGGAGAGCCACGCGAAACCTGCGATGGCCCAGACCCCCACATGTGTGCACACGCACACACACACGTGCACACGCTGAGGTCCACACCAATGCACACACACAAACACATGCTTGCACACTGACACACACGTCACACGCACTTCCACACACTCACACTGCACACTCGAGTCTACGCTGTTATAACACACACTCGCGTGCACACGGACACACAGGTCATGCACACACGCTCACACGCGCACACACACCCCCAGGCCCATGGGCTCTGACATACTCAGCAGCACAACCCCCCCGCGGGAAAAGGCCCAGCGCGGACGGCAGAGACGGCGGGCCTCCCGGCTCCGCTACAGCCTCTAAATGCCACCGGCCTGCAGACTCTCCATCGTCCCCGGCAGCCGGCGCCTGACAGGTGGGTAAGAAACGCCTCAGTGGCAAGATTTATTGAACGGCGAGGCGGCGGATGGGCTGACGGTGGCTGGTCCTCCCATGCTGAATTATCTCTGGCAGAAATAAAAGTCAGCTGAGCGCCGGGTTTCGCAAGGCTACAATCTGTTAGCAGAAAATTGGACTGTCAGCAGCGTGCCGCGTTCATCTTGGCTGATTAAAGAGACATTAATCTACTGTCAGTGTCACAGCGCTGGCAGCAGAGCTAACAGGCCGGGAGGCAGGGCTGTGCGGGGACAGCGGCGCACGGAGGTGCCACAGCGCCTCGTCTGCTCCGAGGCCACCTGCGCGGGGGCCGGGCTGCCGTGGGCCGTCGCGGTCACGTTCCTTGGCCTTGAGGGCACAGAGTAAGTGCCGTGGATCCCAAGTCCGTCTGTCCGTCTCGGAGGGTGGTGCCTGCCCCTCTCAGCCTGCAGCGCTCACCCACACGCGCACCTCTCGTCCCCCCACGCTCTCCCTGCACACCCACGCCCACGCTGGCCATGCGGGCCAGGGGCTGAGCCCACCTCAGGGTAGTTTGGCAGGACCGGACTTGTGGGGCCCTGGGGACTCAGACCGCCTCAGAGACCCTCACCCGCAGCGTTCCCACCCCTGCAAGCCTCGGGACAGACACCACGACCCAAGTCAAAGTCACCTAACGCTGCCACTGCCTGAACACTCAGCACTGAGTGTCCCCTGGTCCAGAGCCCTCCAGAGACGCCTACTGAATACCTCACCAACTGAGCTCCCCGGGGAGTGCTTCCTGAGGTCAAGTGTCCTGGAGCCCAGGGGACACGTCCTTTTCGAGTTTTCCAGGGGGTGGGGGGGAGGGGAGCGGTCAGGCAGTAGAGGGGTGCATAGGCAGGTGTGACAGGCCCAGCGAGGAGTTTGGGAGTCCGGGGCTGACGATCCCCCCTCCCCCACCCGGATTGATGACCCTCCATCCCATGTCCCACAGCAAGGGGGGGCCTTGCTTCTCCACATCAGCAGCCCAAGCCCAGAGTGACCCACCAGGCCTGGGCAGCAGGCTGCAGACCCACCTGAGGCCACCTGGGGCCAGCGTGCGAGGCCAGGGTCTGCTCCACTCACCAGAAGCCCCCATGCGTCACTCCTTTCCCATCCCCCCCCAGCAGCCAGAGTCAGCTCAGGGGGCCTGCTAGCTGGTGGGGGCCCTCCACTGAGCCGGGAGCTTCCTCAGCCCCACCCCACCACGCGGGCGAAGAATCCACAAAGACTGGTTGCCAGAAAGGTTGACTAGACAAAAAACCAAACATCCGGCGCAATCCCCCCACCATCAGGCCTGCACCACGGCATCCGCCTCTGACGTGACACGTGGTCCTCGACGCCCACCATGTTCAGGCGCTGGCCAGCCCCCCGGCCCCGTGGGCCTCTGCGCTTGGCGGGGACACAGGCAGTAAGTGAGTATGTGACCAGACAGCTCCAGACAAGGTGTCCTGCACACGCGGCTGTGACCCAGGTCCTCTGACCGTCTAGAAAACCTGCCAATGCCTCGACCCTGGGGGCCATGCCCCCGGCAGCCTCCCCTGCAGTGGCGGGACCCGCTCAGGGCAAAGCGCGGGTCCGCAGGCCCAGGCTGGCAGCAGGACTTACACAGGGGCCAGGCACCCGACGGGCACACGGTGTCCTACTCCTCCTGGCCAGAGCCCACTCCTAGACCACGGTCCAGGCTGCAGATGCCCCGACAGCCGTGGCAGCAGGAGCACCCTCAGGCTTCTGCACGCGCACTGTACCAAGCACAGAGCCGCACGTGAGAGGGTGGTGAGGAGCCTGAGGCTCCCAGTGGACCCGAGCCACACAGCTTGGGCAGGCACGGAGGGGAACGCGGTTCCGCACAGATGTGCCCGACGCCAACACTGGTCTTCTGCCTCCCTGTGGCCACACGGTGCCCTTAGCAGAGCCAACACCTGGGAATGATGTGGAGGGACAGGAACGGAAACTCTGGGTCGCTCCACCGATCCCCAGGGCAAGACTCCACGGGCGCCGGGGGCATCGTGGTGGCAGCAAGCTCCCCTCTGCTGGGCCTGGGGCTGGTCTCCTGCCTGGTGTCCAAAAGGGAGGGAGCCGAGCCATCACGGACCGTGCAGGGTCAGGGAGACGGGTGCGCAGTCGCCTCCTGTGTCCGTGCGCCGGGGCGGCTACAACACAGCCCTGCAGACCAGTCAGCGCACACACTGCGCGCTTACACAGTCCTGCAGGCTGGGGTCTAAGATGCAGGTGTGGGCAGTTTCCCCGAGGCCTCCGTCCTCCCCCCGTGTCCTCGCACCGCCATCCCTCTGAGCGCGTCTGTGCCCTAACCTCCTCTTCTTAGAGGACACCAGTCAGATGGAATCAGGGGCCCCCATCTGATCTTGGGTGCCTTCGTCTCCCCTTCAAAGATGCAGGTACCACCACAGCCCGGGCGCTGGTGCTTCAACAGATAAATCTGGGGGACACGAACTCCCCAAACACCTCATTTTCGTCAAACCTCAGTCCCTCCTCTGAGCAGCGTGGTGCACGAGGGACGACGCCCAGGCCTCCTGCGGGTCACGTCCTGGGCACCACACAAACGCCGGCGGGGTCCCAGGTGAGCGGAGGGGACACGTGCCTGCTCCCCGCTGCGTCTGCCGCTGCTAATGGGAGTTCGGGGGAGGTCTGCCTTGAACCCCTTTGCCGCTGCTGCTCCGTCAGCATCCAGGCTGAGCTCCGCGGTGCGCGGGCAACGTGAAATATTCAAGAGAGTTCTATTATTGAATTAACTATTTATTGATTTATAATTTAAAAGATGTATGTCCAAGGCGCTAACAAAGATTCCACACCAGCTCCCCATTCTGAGAGCCGCCAAGCACCACGGCCCCTGGGGACTCCCTTCTGCAGCCTGTCACCCTGGTGCAGAGCACAGAGGAGGGACAGAGACTGGGGGCGTCCCTCCTCACCCCCACCCCTCCCCGCCCGGCGGGTCGGAGCATCACCGCGGGTCCCGAGCTGCTAGCTTCCTGATGGACAACGGGGTCCACGGCCCCAGCCTCCTGCCTCCCGCCGGCGACACGGCCTCGCGTCGCGATTCCGGAGCCCAGCTGCCCGTGGCTGCCGCCTTGGAGACTCACCACTGGCGTATCCGAGACGCTCCCATCTCACGCAGGCCTCGTTCATCCCTGACAAGGTAGTTTTCTTCCTTCATAGACCTTATTTTTTAGGGCAGTCCGAAGTTCAGTGCCCATCTGAGCTTTCCCGCGTGACCCCGGCCCCCGTTGGCGCACAGCCTGCCCCGTTATCGGCACCCACAGAGGGCACGTTTGTGACCGTCCACGAGCCTGCAGCCAAGCATCACCTTCCCCCAGAGCCCGCAGTGACGCTGGGGTCACTCTCGGTGTTGACAGTCAGTGGGGTCGCTCCCGCGTGTGGGTCTGCACAAGTGTGTGAGGACACGCATTCATCATTATAGAGCCTACGGAATGGTTCCCTGCCTCGGAAGTCCTCTGTGCCCCTCCCGTCCACCGCTGCCCCTGCCAACCCCTGACTGCCTTGGTCGTACCGTCTCCGGAGACTGGACTTTTCCAGAATCCTGTGGCCCTGAAGTCATGCAGCCATGGTGGACTGGCCTCTCCCTCAGTAATACGCACCTCCAATTTGAAGGAGACGTTCCGATTGTGCTCATCCCACAGCCCGGGGCCGGAAAAGCAGCCCGGCGAAGGTGACACGCGGGGCCCGGGTGCAGCTGTTGTGGACGCCGGGGGGATGCCGGCACACAGCAGCCCCGGCCCAGCCAGACACAGCTCTGTCTCAGGCGGCTTGGGCTCGGGTCTGCTTGGACACGGCCTCTCCCAGCGGAGGCCTGGCCAGCTCCTTCCCGGCCACACGTCAGAGCTCCAGCAGGAGTCCCAGAGCCGCCACCTTCACTCCCGGACCCAGCGACTGAAGTCAGGATTGCTCAAGGTGGAACCGCACGCACTAGAAGTAATCACTATTTTAAGACTCTCACATCGAGCCCCTAATGGCATTATTAGGGCACAGGATGAAGCCTAGGAAGATAATTGCCAGAATATCAGACTCCAGACGGTAATAACATCTATTAAGAACGGCACACCAGGAAAATCCCCAGATTACAGTGCTAGGGGCTGTGCCCCAGAAGAGCCCCTCTGCAGGGACACACACTCCCACACGCCCCGGCCTCCCCACCCCTGTAGCCAGGTAAATGTGCAGGAAGGCATTTGCTCTGACAGCAGCTAAAACCCCCAGCTGGGAGCTCAGGTGCGCACCAGGGATTTAGGGCCACCGTCTGCAGACATGGAAGTATCCCCAAGCAGGGTGCTCGGCTCCAGGTGGAGGCCACCGCCTCGCCTTTGAGCAGCTTGAAGGGTCAGCCACGGCCTGGGTGCAATCTTCAAACCATCTTGACCAGTCAAGGTCCTCACAGGAAAGAGAAGGCCCAGGCATGCAGGACGGGGAGGAGATGGTGAGGGTCCCTTACAGAGGCACCGGCAAGGTTGGGGGATGCAAGAGCAGCATTCATCACCCCCCAACTCAGGCCTCTGCCCTGCTTCTGACGGTGGCTGGGTCAGCCACCCCCCATGGGACACCGGGGGCAGGACAGCCAAGGATGTCCCTGCAATGCAGCGTCCTCGAGGACACAGGGCCAGGCAGGCCTGGAAGAGAGCCAGGGGCAATGTCCGGGGGCCATCTGTCTATGGTGGGGGCTCACCAGCTCTGGTGGCCTACCCACCACGTTGTTCTGGGCCTCGGTGTGCCTGGCGTCAGTGACGGTCCGAGAGGACTGCAGCCCTGGCTCGCGGCAGGAGTGGGGAGGGCAAGGCCATGTCCCCAGCAGGGACTTGTCTCTGCACTCACGCATGTGTTTGTCACTCGTCCAAGCAGCAAACGTTTCTCTGAGCACCTGCCGGGCCCCGGGGACTGAGGCAGGTCCTAGGGGTGCAGCAGGGAATAGGACAAGGCCCCTGCCCTCATGGAGACATCCCTCTGGTGGAGAGAGACAGTCAGCAAACAAAGGAGAAGCACAGTGGAGAGTGGTGAGCGCGGAGCTAACGGGGTGAAGTCAAGTCTCAGATACCGTGATGGGCCGATGCGTCTGCAGACCCTCGAGTGTGATGCTCGGGGACAAGGAGCCGGTGGTCCTTAGGGAGGGTGGTGGGCCAGGAGCCTCCTGGCATGTGGACAGAGCCCGCACTTGATCCCTGCGGCTAAGTCCCGCCAGGAGAGTAAGGAAGGGGAGGAGAGGGAACCAGGAGGGAAGGGGAGGAGAGGGGAGGAGAGAGGGGAAACAGGAGCTGAGCTGGGGCACACAGGGTGGCACTGTGCTGGGGGTCAGAGCATTTTATCTGAATCTGAATGACAGAAGGACCGGGCCCCCAAAGCTGCTCCCTGTGCCCCCCCCCCCCAGCTGCACAGTGGCTTCCCACGGTAACAGTCCTCGGGCCCACAGGAAGGTTCCGGGTTCCCTGACTGGGCGCTGGCTGATGCCAGGCACCAGGAGCTCCCCGAGGATCCAAACCGGCAGAGCTGGGACCCCGGATAGCTCGGGGCTGCCCTTGCCGAGGAAAAACAGGCTCCTAGCGGTCTGTGCCAGGCGGCGGCATTGCAGGTTACGGACTTGTCT
Source organism: Ursus arctos (assembly GCF_023065955.2). Taxonomy (NCBI): domain Eukaryota; kingdom Metazoa; phylum Chordata; class Mammalia; order Carnivora; family Ursidae; genus Ursus; species Ursus arctos. The sequence goes on along the minus strand of NW_026623008.1, from coordinate 1,517,933 downwards.
CCTGTGTTTGACGGTGATCAAGTTCCCTGCAAAGTACGTGCCTCGGGGACCAAGTGGTGGCCACACTTGACCGTGGAGGGGAGTGGAGACTGCAGAACGCGCCCCTGAGGACTCGATGCACCCCTCCTACCGCCAGGGATCCGGAGACCCGCATAGGCACCAAAGTAGTCTCATTTCTTTCAGCCCCGGGACAACCTCCCTGAAAGTCACCGCATACAGAAGATCGGGGCGTCCCTGAGGAAGGGTGAGGGCGTGCGTCACAGTGAAGCGGGGACAGCTGAACGGCACAGGCAGAGACGAACGTCCTGGCCCTCGCATGTCTCTGTGGCTCTTGCCGGAAGAGAAGCCACCCCCTGTCTGGGAAACTCGCCTTCCCTCCTGGAAGACCCCATGCCAACCTCGGGGCGGGAGTTCCAGACCCCCCAAAATCCAGCCACAAGCCAACTTGCCTCTGGCTCCCATCTCAGCGAGCACGAGGGACGGGGGACGTCTGAGCAGGAGGACGCAGCTTACAGGCCCAAAGCCTAAGGCTTTGCTACAAAAACCGGGGAAATCTTCAAGAGCTGGTTTGGAGCATTGTGGCCCAGATGGGACGCCGCATTGACTCCCCCCAGGCCTCCTGACGGGGTTTACCTACCAGACGCGGGGCTCTTGCTGGAGAGGCTGCAGCAGCTGTGCGAGTGGACTGGCTGCTTGGTGGGTCTGCGCTCAGCAGCGGCCAGCAGCCGAGGTGGGAGTCTAGAACTTCCCTGGCCTGGCAGGAAGACACGGCGGAGGAAGGACAACGTGCCTTCACGGTGCATCCCGCACCCCTAGTCTGTGGAAGGGCCTGGAGCACCTGCCCGTGGGCGTGAGAGGAGACACATCCTTGAGGGAGCCCAGCGTGGCCACCAGCCCATCACTGCCGACCCCTGCAGGCCAGGACCACGGGGACAGGTCGCCCAGAGTTGGTCTCCAGGGGCCGCTGTAACACAGGACCCCTCGCTGGCCCCAAAACAATGGAAGTTTCCTCTCTCCCGGTTCTGCAGGCCAGGAGTCCAGAATCGGTGCCTTTTGGGCCACAACCAAGGTGTCAGCAGGGTCACCCTCCCTCCAAAGGCTCGAGACAGGAGTCTTCCTCCCCTGCTGCAGTTTGTGGGGGCTGCCGGCATCCCATGCTTGTGGCCACGTCACCCAGCCTTGAAACCAGCATCTTCCCACCTCTGCTCTGTGTCCCCCTCTTACAAGACACGTGGTGGCACTGAGGGCTCCCCCGGGATCCAGGATGACCTCCCACCTCAAGATTCTTAATTTAATCCCATCCGCAAAGACGAGCTGTAGAAGGTCACATGCTCAGCGGCAGGCACGGGGTCTGCAGGTCCTTGGGGAGCGGTCATTCAGCCAAGCCTCCTCCCTCAGCGGTGGTGTTCCCCGTCCAGTGAGGTAGCTGCCATCAGGCCACTGACCAACAGAGGACAACAGCTGCCCCGGGCCGTGGATGGAAGGACAGTTAAACATTCAGTGCCCTTTGTCAGGGCTAGTCAATGGCAGCGTCTCTGGGAATAAGAGGATGGCCGAGGAAAAACATGACCCGATCCACACCACAGGACACGTCTCTGCCTTGGCCATCACCATCGAGAGTCCCATCCCTCCCTCAGGTCCCCAGAGTCGCTCACAGCCTGAGCCCCAGCTGAAGGGGGGGTGGGCACCCTGAGAAAGGACCCTGAAACATGGTCCCCAAAGCAGCCCCTGAAATGCCCTCTGCACCTGCCCGAGACACCTGTCTCAGCCCTGGAAAGACTGCAGAGGCCCTGGGACTTCTCCTCTGCAGCCACGAAGGTGGACCAAGCTTTCCTCGCATCCCAGGAGGAAAGACCACGATTCGGACCACTGTCTGCCAGGCCCTGTGACCCGGGCCTGCAGAAGGACAGGTGTCACTGTGGACATGCGGGGCTGGACTGTCCTTCGTGGTGGGGGCCGTGCCGTGTCTTGTGGGGCGCTCAGCAGCATCCTGGCCCCAACCCCACAAAATGTCAGTGTCACCCCTGCTGTGACAACTGAAAATGTCTCCAGACACGGCCGCCTGTCCCCTTGCAGGGGCTCAGTCCCCATCCAGAACCACTGCTCCAGACTGTTTGAATCCAGAGCAGGTGCTTTTCCCGAGCTGGGAGCTCCACAGAGAAAACCCACAAAACCCCGGTGGACGGCCCACGACTTCGACGTGGCCAGGGTGCTCTCCCTCTGCGCCTGCTTGGGGGCCTCGCTTCCACCCAGAAGACGTGATGCCCACCTTTGCAGTCCTGCCCCGGACCCACGTCAACTCCCGCCGGCTGCTGTGATGTCACCTACAGAGACCCCCGCCGCCCGAGGTCCTGCGGGTGTGGTCTGCCCTATCCGACCACGACGTCCTGTGAACGGATGCTGGTGATCGGGACCTGCAAACGCCCCAGATGCCGTAATAAGACCCACGTGCACCAGAGGTGGGCGATAAACCCATGAAAACCAGAGGTGGGGTGAGGTGTCAGGGGCCCACGGTCTGGAGCACGGACCCCCCGAAGTGCCCGGCCAGCGCCCCCTGAGAGAGGAGCAGCGCTGCACGCTGGAGGCAGCTCACCACACACCTGGCCCTGCTGAGCGTGTCCAGCCGTGCGGGGCTCTGGGCCGCGTGCGCACGGCACTGCGGACCTCACCACCAGCACCTGCACCGGCAGAGATGTGGCTGGGACCCCCCAGGAAGCTGGAGCAGGACTCACGGGCCAGAGAGCTGGTCCTTCTCTGCCGACCGGCTCCGGGCTTCCTGCCGCGCTCTGGACCCAGTGCCGACCGTGGACGCCGGGTGGCCTCCAGCCGGAGCGCTCTTTGCCCACCGGTGTTATTTGGGGCGGGAAGCCTTGGCGTGGGCGCAGCGGCTGCAGTCCCTTGTCATGCGGCAATGGCGTCTCCGAGCTCAAGCTGACCCGGGAGGCACGGACACACCCGGTGGGGAGGTGGCCAGGGCACCCGCACCCGCGTTCCTGACATGCTGCCGCGTCCTCGGCATCCCTCCCCCACGGCCTCACGGGGACTTCCTGATGACCTTGGACTGAAGACAAAAGTCTCAGGCTTGGTTTATGGATGGCTCCGAACTGCTCTCTGTCACAGCTGGAGGCAAATCAGAACGTTCCAGCTCTAATCAGGAGGGTCCCGGGAGGGAGGGGCAGGAAGCCATCAGCGGGCGAGCGGCCAGCATGGAGCCTGGTCGTACGCTCCGTCCAGACAGAGGCAGCCAGCGGTGTGGACGGACACCAACTAAGAGACGCACCGGCGGCTGCCCGCACAATCCGGGGCTTAGAAAGAGGGCGGGGGGCGAGGGCGGGGGTGGGGGCGGGGACGGGACAGGAGGCCTGAGGGAAGGATGTGGGCCCGGCCTTGTGGGCGAGCACAGGGTGTGAAGATGGGGATGCCCCGTGGAAGGGCAAAGGTGCCCCCGGCCCAGGACGCGGTCAAAATCCAGGCAGACAAAATTACTCGGGGGCGGGGAAGGTGCCACTAATCCTCGGCCCCCAGCTACCCCCGGTGCTGCTCGGGGGGCCCCGCACAAAGTGCCCGTGGTGGCAGGGACCGCGGCTGCCGGGGACTGAACTGTGTCCCCAGGCAAGATGTGAGCCAGTGAACCCCAGCACCTGTCACCAGGGTGGATGGGAAGTGGGGTCATTGCAGAGGTAAGTGAGAGAAGACGAGGTCGCTAGGGTGCGTCCCGGTCGACATGACCAGGGGCCTCGTAGGAAGAGGAACACAGCAGATGGCCGATGCAGAGCCGAGGGTGACGTGGCCAGAAGCCCAGGGATGCCCGGGGCCACGAGGAGCTGGAGGTGTCCTCGGGCCTCCGGAGTGAAAGAGGATCCCTCAGTGTCGCTCTAACCCACCGGCCTGGGGCATTTACCGCCGCAGCCCCCAAGACAAAGCTTGTGGGCGGCCTCACGTCTGTCCCAGGTGACTCCTGCGACCTCTGCCAAGTGCCTTGCCTGCCCAAAGCAGAGGCCGCCTCCAGGCCACCACGGGGCATGTGTTCGTGGGAATTGGTGCCCCCACTGGCGTTGGCTGCTTTCCCCGGGCCCCTGCCATCCCAGAAGGGCCCTGGACCCGCTTGCCTTCCCCACCCGCTATGCGCCGCATCCGTGGACACGCGCTGAGCCTCCTTCCCCATCGCGGGGCTACACACACGCTGCTTCTGAGCAAGGACGTCGGGGCCCAGAAGCAAGGAGCCGCCGTGCGCTCTGCCCCGCGGTTCTTCCATCTACCATGCCCCCACTGCCCGTCAGGCCCAGCGACGCCCCGCTACCGCACCCGCTGGGCCACGATGCCCCGAAAGGTTGGGCCTCTGTCGTCAGGGGTGAGCTAGTCCTGAATGGACAGTTCTGGGCGGTGGAATCGAGGGCTCCTCCCACCCTGATACCTGCTAACCCTCTCCTGGAGCCTCGACTTCCTGTCCCTACCGCCTGGACGCTGCTGGTTCAGATGCCTCCACTGCGTGACACAGCCGAGTTCCACTGAACTGAAGTCCAGACAGACCACTGGCTGTTCGAGGCTCCGCGTGCCACGAAGCCAACACGTCCCAGCAGGGGTGACCAGTGCCACGTCCGAAGGGACACCAGGCTGTGGCTGCAGGGGGAAGATGTGGCTGGAACCCCGAGCAGGCTGTGGGCTTGCCGGCATTCTGTGCAGGGGGTGAAAACCAGGGGGGGCCACAGCAGCCAAGACGAGACCAAACGAGGGCCACTGAGGCTCTGACCCATTAGCGTGTTGGTTCCGGTCACCCCACCAGGGGGAGGCCGGGGGAGGGCAGAGGGGGCAGAGTGAGTAGCAGGACCGGGGGAGCACAGGCGTTGGGGGTAGGGACACAGGGGGTGGGAGGAAGGACACAGGCATTGAGAGGAGGAACACGGGTGGTGGGAGAAGGGACACAGGTGGTGGGAGGAGGGACACGGGCGATGGGAGGAGGGACACGGGCCGCGGGAGGAGGGACACAGGTGGTGGGAGGAGGGACACGGGCGATGGGAGGAGGGACACGGGCCGCGGGAGGAGGGACACAGGTGGTGGGAGGAGGGACACGGGCGATGGGAGGAGGGACACGGGCGTTGGGAGGACGGACACGGGCGTTGGGAGGAGGGACACGGGCCGCGGGAGGAGGGACACAGGTGGTGGGAGGAGGGACACGGGCGATGGGAGGAGGACATTTGCATGCCGATCTCATTGCCTTTGCGTGGGCAGAGGCCCTGTCCTGGGGGCAGCAGTTGATTCTGGCCCCCAGCTTCACTGGTGCTCCCAGACCGCGGCCCAGGTGCCCTCTTGGAAGGACCAGCCCCCCTGCTCAGGAGAGAGGTGCCCCTCGGGTCGTCTGTGACTCCCTGGGTTCCGGGCACCTACTCTCCCAGGGTCACCCGTCCCCCGGGCCCTTCCAGCCCCCCAGCACTCCCGAAGCAGGTCCCCTCGGCTGGAGTGGCCGGTGCCCCCAGCTCCTGGCAGGACCCCACTTAGAGTGCTGAGGAATCGCGTGCTTGTGCAGACCAGCCGTGTCAGGCGCCAGCCGGGGCGCCCCAGTCCCCGGACATTGCAGGTGGGAGCCATGCTGATGCCTGGCGGCGAGAAACCCCTCACAGCCAAGCCTGCCGCGCCTCTGCCCTCGTACCCGCAGCTGCTCCGCGAGCCTCCCGGACACACGCCGGCTCACTTCATCCTCCCAGCGGCCCACGAAACCGGTTGAGAGCTGAGTCACGTCCCCCAAGCCCACACGATCAAGTCCTGACCTCCAGGACCTCGAAATAGGGTCCTTGCTGATGTCATAGTTAAGAAGAGGTCACACAGGGGTTGAGTGGGCCTCATCCTACATCGCAGTGTCCTTCTAAAAAGAGGAAACGTGGACCTAGACAGGCACACGGGGAGAGCACCGTGTGATGAAGCGGGGAGGGGGGGGACGCACCACTAGCCGAGGACAGCCAAGGACAGCAGGAAAACTGCCAGCCACGGGAGGAGGTCGGGCACCGTCTCCTCCCGAGCCTCCCGAGAGAACCCCGCCTGCCCACGCCTGGCCCTCGGGCTTCAGCCTCTGGGACGGGGACAGAGGGCCTGCTGTCCCAGCCAGGGCTGCACAGCTCCGGGAAGCCACGCGGGAGCCAGGAGCTCGGTGCTGGGCGCCCTTAGAGGCTGGTGGCCTCTCCGCACCCCAGAGTTTGCCGTCCGTCTGCAAGTCACCAGTGCATGCTGCCGCTCCGGGGGGTCCCTGCTAACCACCCCCACATCTGGCGGACAGACACCCCCACAAGGCGGCAGCCCCTGGGGACACACAGAGAAGGCAGTCCGCTCCCACGGCGAGGGGTCTGGGAGAGTCAGCACTCAGGGGTCAACAAAGTGCAGCGAGACCCACACAGGCCTGGGCAGGGCCTGGCCCTCGGGGCCCCCAGCCCCAGCCCCCTCCCCACCGAGGCCGTGACACGTGCAGGACGCGGAGTTTGAACGCATCTCCCCTGGTCACTGGCTGGGTCTTTCGAACAAGTTACTTAACCTCTTGACACTTGAAAAAGACGGTGACTAACAGGCCTGTGAACTGCAGCTTGAGAGGGACGTCCCTGAGCACAGGCGCACTGAGGCCCGAGAGCGCGGGAGCGGTGGTCAGAGGCTAATCTCCGTGCTAGTGGGCAGTGAGCAGGGACAGCGCTGCTCGGGGGTCTGGACCTGGAGCCGGGTGTGCAGACCCTGCCACGGCCAGGCTGGGGTGGGCCACCCCCCTCCACGGCCGGGGATGCCCGGGGCACAGGCGGAAGTCTGGGATGAGAGAGGAGAGAAGTTTTCTCCCTTCCTCCCCCCTCCTCTCGGGGCTGCCCCTTGGCCCGTGCTCAGAATCACCCCACAAGCCTCCCCAGTGATCCACAGTCAGCCGGGCCCAGCATCCAAGGCCACGCAAGACCACAGCCCTGGGACGCACACTGGTGATAACAGACGCTGGACAGAGATCCCGCGTGACCACGGGGGAGCTCAGGCGCTCACTTGTGCCTCAACTTCCCCATCTCCCATCTGAGGAGCAGGCTGGGTCCTAGGCCAGCAGACGGAGAATCGGGTCCTGCGTGATGGGGCGCCGAGGGCGGATGGGGCAGGCCTGGCCTTGGGCAGCTCCCCGGCTCCAGACCACCCCCTACCCGAGCTCCCGCCCGCCAGGGTCTCCTGTCTCCCCACCCCCTCCTTGCTGTGGTGCCTTCTGCCCACTTTCTTCGGTTGTAGCTCAGCCTAATTATCTCTAACCTTCTGTTCGAAGACCGCTGTCCTTGCCTGATAAAAACCAGTAACTTTGAAAGCAAACTAGGTCTTAATTTTCCTTGACAGCCCTGCTTGAAGCGTGCGGGCCGAGCTGGGCTTTAATTAAATGCACATTCGTATTCCAAACAAATTAAGTACAATTAAGGACCCTGAGTTATGGGTATCTATCACTCCGTGATGTTTTTGTAAAAATTACCCCATCGAGATCAAAGTCGGAGGATCCTTGCCTTAATTGCTTCATTAGAGCACCGTGCACCAGGCTTCGAAAGGACCGGCCCTGGTGTCTCTTTGGGAATTACTCAAACGACGGCTCTCAGAGTAATTGCTTCCACATTTCTCTCCCGGAGACGCTCCGGCCTCCACGGATCAGCCTCAGTGGCTCAGGAACCAGCTCGGCGCGGGACCCTGGGCAGCAGCCGAGGCGTTCGCCTGGCGCCTGTGCGGAGGCCCTGCCGGGCCGGCCGTGGGGGGCTGCCTTGTCCTGCCCGCGCGGGCCTCCCCAGGCAAGCCCACAGGTCCACCCGACAAGCGGGCAGGCACCAGCCAGACCTCGACGGGCTTGGTCCACACGGCCCCACCGCGCCCCAGAGCTCTGGCTCAGAGGCCTGGAAGGGGTGAGGCGCCCCACCTGAGGCCCCAGGCCTGCAGGAACCCAGCGCTGTGCGCGAAGCTGGGGTAGGGGTGGAGCAGGGTCAGGAGCCGATCTGAGCCCTCTGTGTCAGGTGTCAGGTCTGAACCAGGGCCGCCAGCGGAAAGACGGAACGCCAGCGCGTGTGGACATCACAGAAACACTGAATCGGAGCGTAAGTATGTCCCGTGCAATGCGGGGGTGTCCTTGCACTAAAGAAATTCAACCGCCCCCGGGCATCCTGCGTTTTATTTCCCTGAATCTCCCCCCTCGGCCAGCATGTCTCGGCCAGGCAGGTGAGGAAGGGGCCCCCAGATGCTACTGGAAAGCCGGCTGCTCCTGCACGGTCGAGGCCTGCGTGGAGGACAAGTGAGGGTCAGGCCTCCCTCCACCTGCCTCTAGAGAGCCAGTACCCTGCCACTCTCACCACAGACGCCCCTCCTGCTGCCCCACCTCCCCCCGTGGCCCTCTCAGGCACACTCTGTCCCAAAGAGCCCCGTTTCTTCTTCCTCCATCAGGGGACCCCGGCCCGGGGCCCCTCGTGGAGTGGGGGGGGGGTGATCAGCAAACACCCTGCTGTGGGTGAAACTGTGCCTCCTGGAAAGACTCACGGAGGCCCTCCCTCCAGCACCTGTGAATGTGGCCTGCTGTGGAAACACAGTCCACGCACCCGTGATCACGTTAAGCCGGGTCACACTGGGTCAGGGCCGTCCCCCGTGCAGTGCTGGTGCCCTCACAAGAGGAGACACGCAGACACGGGGAGATGGAGGCCATGTGGCCACAAGCCCAGGAGCACCTGGGACCATCAGGAGCCGAAGGACCCTCCCCCGGAGCCTCAGGAGAAGATGGGGCCTGCCACACCCTGATTTCTAGCTTCTGACCTCCAAACCGGCCAAGGGCAGGGCGGGAGGGGTCGGGGCCTTCTCCAGGGGAGGTCTGGGGGACACCCTCAGAGGATGCCAGGGAGGCCAGCAGCCTCACTGGGCCAAAGACTCTCCCTGTTCTGGGTGTGTCCAGACTGCCCCCCAACCCCAGACCCACAGGCAGGAAGCCTGGGCCCCAAAGCCAAGCTCTGACTCACCCTGCTCAAGACCCTCGCCCACCTGGGTCCCACCTTCTGCTCCACGGAGCCGTCATACATGTGCTCCTCAGGCTGTCACGGGGTGGGGAGCCCTCCCCGGCATGGGGGGGTCACTGTGCCCAGAGTCAGCAGCGGGAGGGGGACAGAGAGGAGTGGAGAGAGCATGGGTCTCCTGAACCCTCTCGGGGCCAAGCACGGCCGTGGCCAGGGCCCAGCAGAATGGGTGTCCCGTGCCACCCCAGCTCCCACGTCTCCACCCTGGGCTCTGGAGAGCCTGCAGCTCACGGGGGCCCAGCGCCCCCCACCCCGGTCAGCATACTTCCTCCGGAGCGGCGAGCAGCTCCTTGCCCTGTGACCTGGCAGGGACAGCTCCCCGTGGCAGGCCTGGTTCCTCCCTGTACGGGAAGAGCCTGGACCAGAGGGCCCGCTGCTCTCTCTGGATCCCAAACTGTAAGGTTCTTTGGCTAAAAAAAGGCAGAGAATGAGCCCCACCACATCCCAGGACCTGGCAGACTCCATCCCTTAGACGCAGCTTTGCACCCACCGCACAAACACTGGCCAGGTGTGGTGGGTGCCAGAGAGGAGCCGCAGGGCACAGCCCCCGGGTGAGGTGCGGGCCAGGAGGAGCCCAGACCAGTTTGACCATTGCTGGACCAAGAGACAGTTGGGGACACAGACCTCGTCACCACCCATCCCTGCTCAAGGCCACCCTAACCTGGCCACCCGTCTGGCCAGCCCTAGTGCATTAATGCCACACGCGGGAAGTTCTGCCAACCCACAGTGCCACCTCGCAGAGGGGACCGCTGGACACAGAGTGGAATGTGTTTACTGGGAATAGAAAACGGTGGGTCCTGGGCCCTGCGACCTGAGTGGGCAGAGGCAGGAGGACGCCGAAGGCCTCACTCTGAAGCCATCGGACCCTCTGCTAGAGCCGGAAGGGCAGACACTCCTCGGTGGTGTCAGGGCTGACCTGGAATGGACTCACTGCCCTTGACTGAAGACCCATGGGGATCCCGAGTCACTGACCAGCACGAGGCCGATGTTCCCAGGACAGCTGGATGAAGGCTCAGCAGGACCCGCCGGGACCCTTCCCACAGAGCAGCCCCTCGGCCAGGGCACCCGCTGCCCCTGCTCCCGCCACGGGCACTCTCATGCTGCAGGACAGACCTGACGCTCCCCTGAGAAGAGGCTCCCAGTCTGTCTGCAGACACCTTCCACCCTGCAGGAAAGAGCCGGCCCGGACCCGCTTCAGCCGGGGAACTTCGGGAAATCCCCAGATCAGAGAGAGGCGGGTCCTGCCGGGTCACAGACACTGCGGGCCATATGCCCCTGTGGCTCCAAGCCCACCCATAAGGGGGGCCATTTCCTCTCTGCTTTGCAGGGAATCACCTATTTGGACAGTGCTTCCCAAACTGTGTCCCACGGAGCACTAAGGGTTTCCACGAGCGGTAAGAACAGCACCATTTATTCTCCAGTCTGTGTGTTAGGGCTGGACTGAGGTTGGCTGTGGATTCTCTGATTTTCTCCTCCCGGTGAGGCTGGAAGGCAGGCACTGTTAAAGGCCCTGTAGCGGAGCTCAGGGTGTGAAGGCTCAGAGATGCTGAGTGGTTGTGCCAGAGTCACCCAGCCGTGCAGGGCTGCATTACGAGCTGAACCGGGTCAGCTTCCAGGACCAAGGCCCTTCCCAGCCATCTAGGTGAACCCTCTCACCTCTGGGAGCGGGTGACCTACAGGCCTCCTCCTGGGGGTGCATCTGAAGTCCGAGGGCTGCAGCATCTGGGCAAGCTGGACAGCGACAGATCAGGGCAGCCTGGGACCCGGCTCATTACCCGGCCCACCAGCGAGCCATTGAACTGCCTTCAGCCTCAGGGCACATGCTCATTGAATATGCATGGTTCTATTAGCATAGCTGGAGATGGCCCCCCGGAGGCCCTGCACCAGGAATCTTCAAGCAGAAGTCAATACCTGCCCCAGGAGTGACCCGCAGGGACAGGGCCGGGCTAGACTGGCTGCTGAAGGCAAGAAGTCCCCTCCCAAAGAGCCAGAAGTCCCCTCCCAGGGAGCTTCCCCTCTGCTGCTCTGATGTCCCCTTGGAGGGTGTGTTTCAAGGAGGGTGGACTGGGGTGCTGCATAGGCCCCTCCATCTCCCTGTGCCCGGAAACTCATGGGCTCCTAGACCCCATGAGGTCTACTTATAAGGCACTCCACCACCCCAGGAAGACAGCATGAGCCACTCCTGGTCTTTGCGGACCCAGGCCCTTGGCCCCCAACTCCTGCAGAGACAATGGGGGTCTCCACACACCAATCCAGTGTCCATTTCTCCTTGGCCACCGCAGGGTGACATCTGACCTGGGCCATGGCCTCCCGTGGCTTGCCCCCAGCCCTTGGGCCTGGGTTCTTATCTCCCTGACCAGGACCCAGATTCGTACCATCACTGTCCACATAGACTCACCAGGCCTAGTTGCAGAGCCCGTCCATGGGCATGACCCTCAGTTTTGACGCCCAACCCACCCCCCTGAGCCCCAGTGGCTGGTGTAGCCTCAGCGTTGGGTACCTGCCGGGCCGGCGTCAGGGCTCCAGCCACCACCACCCACATCTAGCCAGGTTCACACCAACACTGTCTTCAGGGCAGGGACAGGGGACAGGAGGGCTCCTCCACTGTCTGCCTGGCTTAGGTCCCCCAGAGGAGTCCCCCCACCACATCTTCCTCCCCACCCATGCCCCCAAAGAACCCTCCAGACCTGAGCCCTGCAGCCGTCTGCGCCCCCATGGGGCCTAACCCCACCTATACCAGGTTTGCAGTCCTGGGAAGTGGCTGGGACCAGAGAGGGAAGCTGGGCTGAGAACAGGGAGCCCCGCCCCTGGCACTGGGCACAGCCGGGCCCCCAAACCACCTCCCACCCTGCCTCGGAGTGTGGGGGCCAAGAGAATATTCCAGCCGCTGCCCAGCTCTGGGCCTCCGTCTGCGGAGCGGAGGCCTTGACACGCTGCCGGCACAGTGGAGACTGTGCCTCAGGGCGCCACGGCTGTTCAATCTGGAACATCCCCACCGTGTATGGTGATGCCCCTGCTATGTCCCTGGACACTGGCCTGCCTTCAGGGGAGCTGGCATCTGGGGGGGTGCAGGAGTGTGGGGGCTGCCCCTGTCTCCATCCCCTAAGTCACTACTGTTTCCTCCATCTAGACCCTCGGCCCAGCCCCGCCCCCCAGGGCTCCAGGGCCAGCAGTGGTTCCCCAGGTCTGCTATCTGGGTGCTACTGCGTGTGGCTGACCTACCTAAGGTGACCCCCATCCACGAGTCATGGCTTTACAGGCCCCCTCTTGAATGCAAGAACAGCGGGGCCTCGTTGCTGGACAGTCGAACATGGCAAAGCTCACAGTGCGGCCACCCCCTGATTAGGCTCCGTTAGGTAAGAAAGACTCCATCCCCTCCTCACCTGGGCTCGCAGCCTGTGGCTTTGCTCCTGCTGTTCCTTCCCTTGGGGACACCTGTCCTCCCACTGCCTCTAGCAAAGGGCCTCTCCTCTTGCAAGTTCCCCCTAAACGCTGCCTCATCTCTGGAGCCCTCTCTGGCCTGTCCAGGGAGACTGGGGGGTCTCCGGGCCTGGGCGCTGGGGCCTTCCTCACGCACCGTGTGGCCCTCATGGCTGGGTGTGCCCAGCGCACAGGACACGTAGCGCCAACAGCCTGCATGCGTGGGGCACCAGTAAGTGCTTGTGGGTAGATTAATGAAATGATCAGAGCAGAGAGTGAACTGGCCAGTCCCACACTTGGGGTAGGAGACCTGGCTCCCACTGGGCAGCAAAGGGGGCTGGACGCTCCGGGGCAGCACTGGAACAGGACGGAAAGGCCAGCTAGCTGGCTGTGTGCAGATTGGGGGAAGTAGCCCTGTGGGGACACAGGGGTCACAGAGACATCCACCAGGCTGTGCCATCAGGCCCGTGAAACACAGTAGGAATAAGGCCACAATGGGGCTTGGGCCACCTCCAGAGGCCCTGGGAGACGACCGGGCCTGAGGCCCCGTGTGTCTATGGGCTCTGCCAGTCTCTGAGGACATCTGCGTGGTCTGGCCAGGGCGGGCAGTGCAGGGCTGATGCAGGGGAGCCGGCTGGTCTGAGGGCAGCCGTGCTCTGGGTAGGGGAGCCACACGTAGCCTGTGGAAGTGACGCTGGGCGGGGCACAAGCAGCACAGTGACGTCAGGACTCCGCGGCCAACCTAACATGAAGGGGGAGGGGAGAGGAGCAGTGACCACTGCCCACTCCGGGCTCCAGGAGGCCGGGGAGATGCAGGAGTTCAGAGTGGTCCGGAGGGGCATCTGGGGCAGGGATGAGTTCAGCCCGGGATGTGGAGGGCTTGGGGCCTCACATGGGACATTGGAAACACTGGGCATGGGCTCAGGGTTTGCCCACAGGTCACCGTAAGTGGTCAGGTGCTGACATTTCGGGTAAAGAGGTGGAAGGCGTGGCCAGGATATTCAGAGTCCAGCCTCTTGGGGGAGTCACTCCCCTGCCCCCCACCATGATCACCTATTCCCCCAGCAGAGGCTGTGGACAGCCCATCTCCCCAGGGTCCCACAGTGCAATGGGGTGGGGGGAGGGGCTTCCCTGTGGGCCAGTAGAATACCCCTTCCATGGAGGGGACAGGCGGCACTTTTCAGGCAGAACCTTTCTGAACACCCTCAGGGTCAGGCCAAGGCCCAGCTGTCATGTTGGGGGAGGGGTAGAGTCCTCCGTCCCCAAGCACCACTCCCCAGAGAGCGTCTCCACCACCTGCCCCCAGCACTGGGCCGGCCGAGCACAGGCAGGGGGAGCGGGGCGGTCTGTCCATGGACTTTCTGAAGGCCTAAGGGGAAGCGGACCGGACTGTCCTGGGCAGTGAGTCCTACAGGGACTGAGGCCAGCGCTGATCTCGGGAGCACAGAGGTGAACTCCAAAGGGAGCCCAGACCGCTGTCCGCCCAGGGCAGAGCGCAGGGCTGCAGTGACCAGGCGTGGCAGGGTAGGGGTGGGCGCTGCAGTGCACCGGGCGGAGGGGTGTATGTCACAACCGGGAAACAGAACAGGGGGATGAGAAGAAATTGGTGTTTTCTGTACACTTCCCCTCCCCCTCTTGCCCTTCCTCCCTGCCCCCCCCCCGGAGAGCGCCCCCCCCCCGTCAGAGGGCTCCACAGCAGGGTGCTGCCAACCAGGAAAGGCTGCAGGGGGGCTGGGAGGGGACTGGGGGCCCCAGAGGTCTGTGAGGCTGGTGTCTTGTCTCGCCCTGCACACAGGAATGGAGACAAAACAGCATTTGAGGGGCAGATGCGGCGGTGGGGGCTCCAAGCCGCCAGCCCCCGGCCTGATGGCGAGAAGACTGCACCGGGCTTAACAGGATGGGCGGGTGTTTGGCCGGGTCAGCAGGTGGCCGCACAGAAAATGAGTCCCCGGGGCTGCAGTAATTGTAAGTGTCAGGGAAAAGTCAAGGTCTCCATCGTCGCCCTGGTCTGTGACAACTTCTGACCACAAACAAATATATATGGAAACGATTGCCCAGGGCGCCAGCGCTGGTGCGGGAGGAGGCTTAACCCCCGAGTGTCCGGGCGGCCAGGGCAGCGGGGCCCTCCCCGAGATGGCCACAGAGGCCGTCCCTTCCAGGGGCACACAAGCACGGCCTCCCAAACGCCCCCATGCCCATGTAGAGACGCCCGGCCTGCCCAGGGCAGTGCCCGGCTCCCAGACCCAGCGGCCCCCAGCCTCAGCTCCCAAGAGGGGCCAGGCTGTGCCGGCAGCTGGGGGTGTCACTCAGGAGTCAGAAATATGGGGCGGGCTCCCTGCGTGTGGAAACGCTGTCCCCCTTATGCCCACCGAGATGCGCTGACTCGGTGAGCAGACCCCGCTTCGCTGAAGAAACGCAGAGGTCTCCGTGAGCTCTCACAAAGTTTACCTGCCCACGGCCTCTGAGCCGTGTCCAGAATAATGAGCTCAAAGACCACTGGGCCGGGTGGGACGGCAGGTCGCTACCATGGTTATTAATTTGTTCATTTACCCCCGCTCGGCCTTCTGCATGCCTCTCGCGGCCCGCAGTTCTCTGCAGGGAAAGCCATGGCTTCCCTGTTCGTAACCCACACTGCCTTCCTGGGCCGGCTTCTCCGGGGATAACAGGGGAAGTTCTTCCCACAGAGCGGCGGGCTGACCGGGGTCCCCCAAACTCATGTCTACTCCAAACCCCAGAGTGAGACCTTATTCGGGAATAGGGTCTTACAGGTGTAATTAGTTAAGGATCTTAAGATGAAATCATCCTGGATTTAGGGCAGGCCCTCCTCCAACCGCGGGGGTCCTGGAAGGGGAGGAGACATGGGAAGAAGGCCGCCACATGACCACGGAACAGGGGTCGGAGGGACGCCTGGAGCCCCCAGAGCCAACAGAGGTGGGAGGGAGCCTCCCTGAGCCTCCAGAGGGACGACACCGGGTTTTGGACTTCTAGCCTGCAGACTGAGAGGGAGTCTGCTTCTGCTGTTTGAAGTCCCCGGTTTGTGGGACTTTGTTCTAGCAGCCCTGGACAGTGGTACCCGGGGCTGCTCAGGACACCGTCCCAGGCCTCCTTGTGCACCGCTGTGTGACCCAAGGCAGCCTCATCCCTGCCCTGTGAATTCCCACTGGCATCAGGGCTCCCTAGAGCCCCCAGCCACAGGCCACATAGCAGCCCCACCCCACCACTCACACAGAAGTCAGCAAAGACCTGTGGCATCATTTTCACTAAAAAGTGTCCACCTGATGCAGAAAACTGACCCGACTTGCTCCTGTTCCCAGAGCCCAGGACCCTGCTCCCCAGGAAACAGGGCTCCCCAAACCCCAGTTTGCCATCACTGCATCTCGGAGGGCCCTCGTGTGTCGGTGGCCGAGCAGACATGGCATTTGGTCTCATCCCGACGGGGGTGGCAGAGGCAAAGACTGGGATGTCAGCTGTCACCAGGGATTCAGGCAGTGGGCTCCAGCAGCCGGCGATGGGGCAGGAATAAGACAGCATCATTCCCAGTCCTGGAAGGGGACGGCGTCGCCTGCGCCCAGACTCACGAATGCACAGCACGCGCGGGTGCAAAGACAGGCATGTGCGGTGTCCCGGAGGGGCCCCAACGCCCACCACCGCGGCCGCCCCTTCACTTCCCAGCGGCCGCCGACCATCTCATGCGTTACTTCTTTCGCTTTTCCCACAGGTGGACCTGGAGCCGCAGCCCCGCTCTGCCTCCCTGAGCGTGACACCTTCCCATGTCCTGTCCCTCGCTGGGGGACACTGATGGCAAGGGAAACCCGCGAGTCTGAGCTTGAGCGCTATTTGTTTTCCATAATGGCCTCTTCTCAACCTTGAAACCACTTTCTGTTTTGAAAATTATCTGACATCTAAAAATAAGTCACGTTTGAGGACAAACGCTGGCCAGTGCACCCAAGACTGAGGGACCATGAGCAAATAAATGAGTTTTGGGTCTGCTGATCTGGCCGCTGGTGAAGCTGGACTGATATTCCTGTCCGGGTGTGTTTGTGTGCCAGCCGCTGCTCTAAAGCCCGCCATGGCTGCCGCTGCCCCCGCCGTGACCATGGGGACCAGGAGGCCACATCCAGACCACTGATCTCGGGAAACAAAGACGGACTCCCCCAGACGGATGGCCCCAGGTCCAGGAATCGGGCAGCAGGGGGTGGCTTCCTGAAGGCTGACATTAATTGCCCTGTGATGGACACACGTGTGCACACATGTGAGCGTGTGTCTAGGACACGCGGGCCACATGCACATGCATGCAAGTGTCGTCTCACACATACATACACACACGTGGGACACACGGACACACGGAGCCCACCTGAGTGGGTACACACAGGGCATGTGTGTGCACACGGCTCACACACACGTGCACACACAGAGTTCCAAAACCAGCTCGAAGCCGCCCGGTGAGCAGCCCCCACCAAGGACCAGAATGCAAAGACAGCATTTGTGTCTCCAGTCCAAGCCCGGGAGCTGAAGCCTTCGGGGCTCTGGGCTCAGCCTACAGAAGGGAGAGACCTGAGCCTTAAAGATGCAGGACAGCAGAGCCAGGTGTTCACAGGTCTGTCCCGCCTCGACTCGGGCATCGGCCATGCAGCTGGCCAAGAGGGCCTGTCCTGTCCCACAAGGACAGCTCAGCTAGCCAGGGCAGCCTGGCCCCTGCCCGAGAGGGCTCCTCGGGGGTTCTGCAGACGGGTGAGGTCCTGACAACAGCCAGAACAGACAGAAGGACACAGGGCTGGCACCCAGCACTACCGTCTGCCACAAGCTGGGATCCCAGCGCTGCCAGGGGCCAGGAGCAACCTGGGCAGGGCTCCGGCTCAGGAGCGCAGGGACAGACAGGTATGCGAGTTCCCGCGAGGGCCCAGCAAAGCTGTGTCCTAGCACCAGCCGCTGCTGTGGCCGCCCCGGACCCCGGGAGTGCCTCTGGGACAGCAGAGAGATGGGGAGGCTTGCGGGACGTGGTCAAGTACTCCAGCGCCCGGGTCAGGGTCCCGACGGGTCCCTACGGCCCCACGGCCACGCACTGCGCTGGGCCGGGCTGGGCTGGCAGCTGCCCGTGTCCGCCTGGCCGAGCACGGGCTGGGCGGCCCACTTGCTATTTTGAGGTGAGGGGCGCCGTGGCTGAGGCACTCAATGTCACCAGGAGCCGGGCGGGGGGAGCAGGGCAGAACCTTCAGAACTAATGTCAATTTTCTGCATCAAATATTTTGATAATTAAACAAAGCTGATCAAGGGAGGCGAGCGGCATGGCTCCGGAGCTCAGGAAGCAGCCCATTAAACAGAGGGCCCCGAGCGCCCGCGGCGGCAGGCCCAGATTAATGACTCGGCGGTAATAGATTTTCCCAGCTCCGCCGCACGGGGCAGCTCCGGCCGGGGAGGGGCTCGCAGCCCGCGCCCGGAGGAGGCCGTTAAAGGGGCAGGGACAGTAAATCAAGGTGCCCACGGTGGACGGGTGGGACAGCCGCCTGCCCGTGACCGACCCGAGGTGTCCCCCGCCTCTGGGGTGACAGGGGTCTGCGACCCAGACTCTCCCGGAGGCCCCCTTCACACCAGCGGAAGATGTACTTCCAGCTCAAACGGACACACGGCCAGAGAGATGGGCTCAAGGAGGACAGCCCCCCTTCTGCGTGCCAAGTCCCGGGGGGGCCCTGGGCTGCCCCCCCCCCACAGTGCCCTGCTGGCTGCCCTCTGTGGTGGCCGGAGGAGGGTCAGGCTGGACAGCGCTGACCACGTTCTGTGTCCGGACCTCGTCCACCTGACTCCTGCGCACGTCCACACAGCTGTGAAGTATGGAAACCAGATGAAGGAAGCATGTTTCAGCCTGATAGGATCACACTGCAGGGATGGGTTACATTTGGGATATTTTCCGGGGCTGGGGGTCTCGGGGGTAATGAAACCCAGGGCTGCGGACTGGGAAGGACAGGATGTGCATTTGGGGCAGGCGCCCACGCCATCCTGGTCCTCCGCGGGGAGGCCCGCCCTGACCCCTGCAGGATGGAGCAGAGCTCGTGGGCCCCACGCAGTGAGATGGGGTGCGGAAGAGGCCATCACGTGCCCCCAGCGTAGCTCTGCGGTGCCTGCATGTCAAGGGCGCTGTGTCCTACGGGATGTCCTGTCCCTGCAGACCCTCAGGGTTCGCTCTGCCCTCCAGGTCTTGGTGGGCTGTTCCACGCACAAGGGATGAAGACACGTCGTTCTAGGTGCTTTCATTCAACAAATGCTTCCTGGGCAACTATGGTGGGCCAGGCTGGGAGGACAGCCGGGAATTGGGGGAGCACTCTGTTCTGAGGCTTGTCCGCTCAGGCTGACCAAGAGACGCCCAGCACTGGTTAGCCCATCCCAGGCCCTGGGTACATGGCCTCAGCAGCAAGAAGGACTGAGACATGCTTCCCTGAACCCTGGAAACTCTGGCCCCTCAGAGCTCCCAACAACATGGTTTTAACACAGACCTCCCCTGAGGCCGGGTCCTTCCTGGGTATCCCAGAGCCTCCTTGTCGCTGGGCCTGGCTTATGCTTAGCCTGGGGTAGAGAGGACCTCCCCGGGAATAGCCCGTGAGTCCTCAGTCCCTGCCCAGCTGTGGTGCCCAGGGTTTCCCCATGAGGCTCCGCTTCTCAGGCCCAGGCGGTAGGACTGGCCAGGGGTGCCTGGGCCTCTCCAGGTGGCCCTGCTGTCCAGCCACAGCTCCCCTGGGGACCCTTCGATCTCTCCCCCTCACCTACTTTCCCACCCTGCTCCCCAGATGCAGGAGGGGAGGCCTGAGAGGGTGGGTGTCTTTCCTTCCTGCCCAACCAGGCCCCTGCCCGGCAGCTGCCCGCAACACCCACTGGCCCTCCTGGACACGAGTGCTGACCAAGTCATCATAGAGACCTCTTGGTGTTGTCCCCACAGCCCACTCCCCCACCCAGGGTCTGGCCACTGAAATCGCTTGATGTCTTCTGTTTTCCATTGTCGAGAAGCAGAACTGCCCGGTAACCCTCTGGATGCAATGTCTCTCCATGCAGACATGCATTATTCCCACTAGAATTATCTATCCTGATACGCTCCCGTGGGTAAGCTGGGCACACTGGCTGGAGCCAGGACTGGGTGGCGGGTGCTGTAAGACAGACACGCCAGTAGGGGGAGAGTACGAGGCTGCACGCGCCAAGGCCTCCCTGTGCTTGCACAGCGTGTGTGCATGGGTGTGTGTAATTCGAGATTGAATGTGTGCACACACGTGTGCGTGAGTGTGCATGTGTGCAAGGGGGCATGCATGATTGTGTGTGCTGCGTGAGTGTGTGCACACATGTGTGTGAATGTGCATATGTGCGAGGGGCACACATGTGTGCTGCATGTGTGCACACGTGTGCGTGAGTGGGCATGTGTGCAAGGGGCATGCATGACTATGTGTGCTGCGTGAGTGTGTGCACACATGTGTGTGAATGTGCATATGTGCAAGGGGCACACATGTGTGCTGCGTGTGTGCACACACGTGTGCATGAGTGGGCATGTGTGCAAGGGGCATGCATGATTGTGTGTGTGTGTGCACGAGCATGCATATTCATGGGACTGTGGATGTATGTTGAGTGTGCGCTCACACAACTGTATGAGTGTGCCTCCCCTCACGAGGATGTGCGTGACAGGTGTGTGTCCGTGCCAGCTGTGCTCACACGAATGTGAGTGTGGGTGCCTGTGTGAGCATTTGCTGGTGTTTGTGTATGAATGTGTGTGCTCGTGCAAGGGTACACGAGTGTGCATGGCCTCATGGTTGTGTGTGCACGCACAATAGCATGAGTGTGCTGTGTGTTCACGTCGGCTGAACAGAGCCTGGGGCTTGGCGCCCTACAGAGACCCAGCTTCAGGAATCTGTCCCGGGTGCTGAGGAGTCATGTGGCCCCCAAGACAGCTGCCTCATCCCATTTCATTTGCGCCTCCAGAAAACACTTATGCGGCACCTACTGTAGCCCCAGGATACCCCTGGTGAATGCACACATCCAGTCACGGCCCCTCTGGGGAGGGTCTCATAGGCAAGGGGGGAATGGGGCAGAGCAGCTAATAACTCACCAGTGTGACCGTCTAGCCTCAGGGACAGTGTCCAGCTCAGCCCACCCCCAGCTTACAGCTCTGCCTGGCCCACCCACGGGCCACCCCAAACCTTAGCCTGGCATCGTGATGGTATGCAAGGAGGCCACTCTTGCCCCTGCGCCTTTGCAGAGGCTGTTCCCTCTGCCCTGGACGCCCTTCCTTGCCTGCTTCACCCACCACATCACACTCTGGTCACCCTCAGAACCTGAGAGGCAGCAACTCCACTCTGGAGTCCGTGGCTGCCAGGTGTCACTGCCCTTCTGCCCTGGGGGCTGTCCCGTGGTTCAGTTGTCCTTCTGTGCCTGTGTCTTCTTGGACCTCAAGGCCACAGCAGGTGCTGTCCCCACCCACCAGGAACCATGGCACGGGAGGAGTGGGGGAGGCCCAGCCTGGGGTCTCCCCTGTGAGTGAGCGTCCGGCCCCCCCGTGACCCACACTGCTCTGTGGACGAGGGTCACTCCACTTCCCCTGGCCACCCACCACCGCTGCCCCCCGGCAGAGCTTGGGTGCCAGCCCCACGGCTCCCCAGGCAGAGCTTCTGGTTGGGCCTGGACATGGCCCCATAATGCCGCTGGCTCCCCACCTCTTCCCTCTGCAGCAGCTGGTGGGCGGGTGTCCTGATCCTCTGTTTCCCCATCTGCACCTGGGGAGGGGGCTGCCTGCCTCCAGACCACAGCTGGGTTAGCTCCCCCTAAGTCCCATGGGGGCACAGAAGGCATGGAGGGGCCTCCTGGGAGAGGTGGGCCTTCTCCCGCTCCCCCCAGTGCCCAGCTGAGTGGTCACCTCAGCCCCCTGAGAGCTCACCCAACCTCGGCCGCATGGCCTCCAGGGTCCCCGGAGCGGCCAGCTCCATTCGGGGTTTATTCTGCAGGGAGCAAATTGGTGTGGTTCCTCCCAGGCTTTGCTAGGATTCTGTGCTCCAGGGAGCCTGGAGACTCCCTTGACTGGCCATGGGTTACAGCCCAGCTACAGCCATCGTGCAGAGCAGGGCACACCTGGGCAAAGGCCCGCCATCCCCTTCAACAAGAGACAAGTGGACAGTGGTACGTGCGGCTGTGGAGCTGAGGGACCCTCGTTGGGTACCCCTCAGTTTCAGATGGTCACAGGCCACCTCCAAGGACCTGGTGTTCACGGCAGTCAAGGACCCAGAAGATCCCAGGGCTGCGGAAGCAATGTGGCTGCAGCCCATTAGCAGGGAACCCAAGGCGAGCCTTTCGGAGAGCGGTCGGGTGTCAGGGAGCCGGCTCGGAGAGGAGGAAGGGAGGGCCGGGCTGCCACGGCTGGAGCCCCAGCCTGGATGGCTGCAGGGTCAGACATGTGGCGAAAGATGATGGGCCAGAGGGACAAGGGGAGCGTCCCGGAGCGGGGGCAGGACGGGGGAGCCCTGACTCAAACCCAGACCTGGACCACCAGGAGCCCAGCGGCCCAGCTGAGTCTGATGAAGCCCCCATGATCGGGCTCCCACCTGGAGACCCCGTGGTCCAGCCACCTGGGGCCCGGATACCCCACAGGCCCACCTTGTGTGGGAGGACCTGACCCCCCCCCCACCCGCCCTCGAGAGTCCCTGCCACGGTCGCAGGCCCCGTTCAAGGTCGAAAGCAGCCCCGTGAGGTCTGCCGAGTGGGGACCACGGTGCATCTGGCCACATGAGTGTCAGCCCATACATCACGCGTGTTCCCATCACGGCTGTCACGGTAACTACAGTGACTCGGGCAGGGCCGTATTTCTACCGGTTGTGACAGCAAAGATAAATCTGCCCAGGCCAATCCACCGTGGGCGGCAGGCCGTGTCGGGGAAGGTGGTGGCCAAGTGAGGCGAAGACCCCCGGGATGGGGGGGCTGTGGGGCGTGACCTTGTGGCCACTGTCCCTGACGGTGGCCGTTTCCTCCCCGGTGCCCGTCCTGCCCCAGCAGCAATGCCTATTTGGAATGGGACTCAGGACCCTGACCAGGAGCACCTGAGCCCTGGGATCCTGTCTTAGATTGCCCCTTTCTGGCTGTGTGACCCTGGGCCAGTCACTGACCCTCTCTGGCCTCCTTTTCCTCAGCTTCAGGGTGTGGTACTAACCCCCCTCACCGTGGCTGTCAGACCGAATGTAGTGCCCTGTGCGTGCCGTGCCGGTCACACCCCCCATGGGGGCTCCATAAATCCCTCCAGAGGCCGACTGATGCCAGCCCACGCTGCCCACGCTGCCCCCACCTCGGGGTCCCCTGGAACCCCTTGGCCTACTTCCCTCCCTGCCCAGCTGCCTCTTACTGACCCGTCACGTCTGGACCCCGAACACCAGGCCCAGGCCCAGCCCAATGATGAGCCAGACAGCCAGGCCAGGCGGTCACCAACGGTCCCCAGGGTTAAGGGCTGATCAGGGCTGTGGGTTCCTTCTGCATGTCCAAGGCTCCCCAGGCTCAGGCTCTGTGCCCCCACAGAGCCTTGCTGGACAACCAGAGGATCCAGTGCTTGGCACCCCCTGCCAAGCCGCCCAGTCCCGGGGTGACCCGGCCTCTCGGTGAGCCCTTCCCAGGCAGCTGACAGCTCCAGGCATCCCACTGTCCGGCGCAGCGTCACCTCCCCCTGGCTCCCTCCCTCCCCAGCCGTCAGCAGGACCTGTGCTCTGGCCTCGGGACGTGGAGGGCCCGGCGCCGACCCCGGGGCCGCGCCTGGCCAGCTGGGCTCCATCTCCTTCCCATTTCCTAAGGCCTCCGTCCTCAGAACTTGTCCCCGACCACTTCAACACCACCACCCGCCTCCCTCCATCACCTGTGTCCCTGGACCCGTCTTCTCCCCCCCAAGCCTCTGCCTCCTGGACGGTCCCCCACACTGCCCTCTCCGTGCCACCCGACTCTGTCGCTGGCCTGGTTAGCCTGACCACCTCGTCCACGTCGTCTCTGGGTCCAGCTCGGGAAAGCCCCGGGTCTCCCCGGTGAGGACGATGGCGCATAGGGTGGGGGCTGCTCGGGCCACAACACGGCACACCTGACCTGTGTCCCGGGAGGACAGCAGGTAGCTTTCCAGGCAGCTGACTGAGGACGTGTCCACAGAGCCAGGATTGAGACTCATTTACTGAAAATCCTGCAGGGAACGGGGAGCTGATATAAGAACCGTGCTGTAGAGTGTGCTGTGAAAAAGGAAAAGGACCCCCAATTCATCAGGCCAAACAGCTCACGGAGGGAGGGGTCCGTCACCCGCCTCTGGCTCTCAGGGGGTCAGGACCCCCAGGACAGAGCCAGGAGGCCACAGGAGGGCAGCCCCCACCCCGGCAGCCAGGAAGGGGCCCAGGCCTTTGGCCACGTAGGCCAGTCCACACAGCACAGACACTGCTGTTCCCCCAGACGATGTGCTCCGGGGCTGAAGTCATGGGGAGCGGGAACGCCCATGTTCCACGGGCATTTCAGCAGTGGGCAGAGCCCCGAGGAACCCCCAGCCAAGGCCAGGTGTGAGCCCTCGGCCCCGGGGCTGAGGGGCCCTGGCCACGGCACCCGCCACACAGCATCCCTACAGGAGCACCAACGTCAGGGTCCCATGAGCAGGGGTCCCATGAGCAGGGCAGTGATACCCCCTCGCCCCCGGCAAGGAAAGTGGCAAGCCTCCCCCGTGGGGGCCCAGGGGCAGACAGGGCAGGCGGCGGGTGCCCACCCCCTTCCTCGTCACCTCGTTCCGGCGGAGCGGCCTGGCTGACCCGTGCCCCCACCGGCCGCCTCGCCAGGGGATAGGGCCGCATCCCCTTCCATCTGTGCCCGTCGGGGTCCACTCTGGCCCCTCCCCCCTTGATAGATAATGGTTTAATAAGCGATCTGTTTTTTATTTAAAGGGTCGGCAGTAAAACCCAGATCACATTTCTCACTTGGAGGGTCAAAAAACCGCTTACGCTCATTTCTGCAATGTAAAGCGACACTCTATCAAACCAAACATTTCCAGATGTGCCCAGCTTGCTCGGAGGCGCTGGCTGGCGGGCCGCAGGCAGCGGCGCCTAGAAAGCAGGCCGGGAACACCACCTACTGGCCGCCCGGAGCCAGTCCCTCCACGCTCCCTCCTGCGGCTCCCAGGCTCCGCAGCCCGGGCCGGTTCCTGTGCGGTGGGTCGGGTCGCTGGGTCGACGGAGCTAGAGGACCGGCCTCCCATCAACAGGGCCCTGGGGCGAGGGGCGAGGGGCAGGAGCATCCCGCCGTCTGTGGGGCCAGCCCCCTCGCTGCTGCTGGCTGGCCTCTCTGGCCACCTTCTCCGCCCACTGGCCACCCCAGACCACGGCAGCTCCCGGGGGAGCTCGGATGCAGGCCGGCACCGAGAACAGACACAGTGTCCCGTAATCACCCAAGAACCAGAAGGAAGGGGGAATCCCATCCGAAGGGACTCGCAGCCCTGGCGCTGAGTCTGAGGCACGTCCTGATGCCCAGCATGCCCAGGGCCTGGCCCGCAGGAGACCGTGAGAATGGGAGGCCACCTCTGCCTTAGAGAGACAGGCTCCCGGAAAGCTCGGCTCACGTCCAGGGTGGGTCTGGAGCCCACCAGCCGCCCCTGTCCCCAGACAGCGTCTCAGGCTCCCGGCCGCAGCACCGCCAACAGGGCAGCTCCCTTCAAAGCAGGGGAAAGCCGACCGTGGGCTGGAACCTCCCTGAGAGCGGCCGCTACCAGACTTGGGCTCGTAAAGCCTCCCGGCTGCCCAGGGCAGCCGACGCCCGAGTCAGGAAGGCTGCTGGAGCACCTCCGGGCAAGGGGTCCGGAAAGCCCGTGGTCGGGGCTCCTGGACCCACCTGGGCCGCCTCCAGGGGAGGGACCGCTGGAAACACTTGCTGGCAGCCACCCGAAAATGCATTCCGTGAGTCCCCCACAGAACGCAGCTTTCACTCTGGATTAAAACCGCAGCCAACTTTAAATTTAATAATAGAGTTATAAACTCTTGGAAGTGGATGGATGGCTGACCGACCCCGGAGAGAAGAGGGAGGCTCCATAAATAGAGGTCCTTGTAAGCAGATTCAGGATCCAGTGCAGAGCCTGTTGAATTACCTTTTGTGAGAAGTCCCTGCGTCTGTGCCTGTCACTGGGTGGGGGGGGGGGGGGGGCGGGTGACGGGGGGACGCCAGCCCAGACCCCCGACAGCAGCCCCGCTCTGCGGGACCCGCCAGGCTGCTCCTCCCAGAGGGGTCCCCGCTCCTGCACACAGACACCCACGGCGGCCCAGGGCCCACTCCGATCTCTGCACCGTGACAAAAGGCGGGGATGGGGGCACAGGGAACAGAGTGCAGACGACAGACGGGAGCCAGCTGGTCAGGAAAGCACTGTCCTGTCTCCAGCAGCCTGGGCTAGACTCCAGGGGGACCCAGCTGGGGCAGCCTGGCCAGAGCCAGTGGGAGGGGCTGCCCCTGCGTCCCCCAAGACCATCCCCTTCCAGCCGTCCCACAAGTGTGAACCTGGGAGCAGAAATCTCCCCATTCCCGGATGGGCTGAGCCCCACCCCATCTCTGCAATGTGGAGTCCGCAGGACACAGGCCGGCAGGCGGCTGTCACTCGCCGGTCACTCCAAGACCACTAGAGGGGCTGACCCCATGATGTCACAGAAAACTGAGGACTCAGGAACCCCTCACCCAGTCCCCCCAACAGCCATATCACTCACCCACGCTGGTCCTATAAACTCCGACCCGTGGGGCCTGGGGTATCCACGTAGCCCCATCCTGGCACCTGCTTCAACAGGACGTCCAAATGTGCGTCTCCCACCGCCTTCCTCACCTGCATGTCTGAGCTTTGCCCACGAGGGTAGGAAAGGGCCTCCTCTTCACCCTGGGCTTAAATGTCCTGAGGAAGCAGATGCAACAGGCACGGTAGAAGTAAATCTCTAAGCTGCTCCTCGTCCCAAATGCTGCCTCCTCCAAGAAGCCCCTCTGGTTTCACACCCCCAATTGTGACCACTCCCTCGTACTGCGAGTCACCTGTGCTCTTGTCACTTATTCCTCCTGTAGCCCTGCGGCCGTCACCACCCACCCGCACCCCTAGTCCCTGGCACACAGAAGGTGCACCCCAAGGGGCCTTGTCATCTTCCAAATGAAAGCATTTGATGCACTTTTAGAATAAAATAACTCAGGATGAAATATTTTTGCCTTTGTCACGCATGAAGCTGTGTGCTGACCCCTCAGCGAGTCCCGCCAAGCCTTACATCACCCCGACATGGAGCAGACGTTGCCCCCGTCTGGAGCTCGGGAGCACATCAGGCTTCTGGGTCCCAACTCCCAGTGACTAGCAGACTCACCAGTGGGGCTCCCCTCTACTTCCGTCGTTTGAGGTTTTTGCCGGCCTCTGTGGGCCCCACGTGTGGACTCTTACAGCTGCCTCCAGCAGTGCAGAGAGAGCCCTCAGTGTCCCCATCGAGGACAGGCGGGGGACAGCACCTGTCAGGTGGGCTCTTTGGGGTTAAACAGGGAGTGCTGCCTGTCCCCACGTGTGGACTCTTACAGCTGCCTCCAGCAGTGCAGAGAGAGGCCTCAGTGTCCCCATCGAGGACAGGCGGGGGACAGCACCTGTCTGGTGGGCTCTTTGGGATTAAACAGGGAGGGCTGCCTGTCAGCCCTGTCATAGGTGTGCGTGAGTCATCGGCCCAATGGCTGCCCCATGAACCCCACAGGCTCACATGCCCCTCGTACCCAGGCCTGGGGGACTGGAAGGGAGTGGCTGTCCCTGTTCTCCCAGCATGGGCAGCCTGGGAGTGGCAGGGAGAGGGTTGGCCCTCACACCCAAGAGAATTCACAGTGCTGCAGGGACTCAGAGAGGAGGTCTGGTCCAGTCTCAGGGCTCTGGGAGGACTTCCTGGAGGGGGTGTCCTCACAGGGACAGTCCTCCTGGGGGAAGAACCCTGAGCACCTCCTCTAGACACCTCCAGGACAGGGAGAGCCTCTAACCCCAGGCTCTGACCCAGACAGAGGGACTAGCAGAGAGATGGACAGACAGACAGCAAGGATTGGGCCAGGGTGTGGCTGGGCCACCGAAGGAGCAGCCACAGCCACCAGAGGAAGGCCAGGCCAAGGCATGGGGATGGGGAGGATGGGGAGGATGGGGGGATGGGGAGGATGAGGGATGGGGAGGATGGGGGATGGGAGGGATGGGGGATGGGGGTCAGGGGGATGGGGAGATGGGGGGATGGGGAGGTCCCTTGAGTTCCTCCCAGGGTGGAGCCACAGCCTAGAAGCCAAGTTCCCTAATTTCATGCCACCTTGTAAATCAAACTGTGATTTGGGACATTTTTCAGGACGAAAAACCTCCGCAGGGTGGCCAGCCGGGGGAACATCCCGGGAAAATCGAGCTCATGCTGAGGCCGTGTCTCAGCACCCAGATGGGCAGGGGTGGCCCCTTGAACCCGGCTCCAGGAACACTTCCAAAGCAAACACAAGGATGATCAGGCTTGACCTTGACCCTCCCTCCCTCCAGGCTGCTCTCCCAGGGCCTAAGAAGGGAGACTGCCCCTGGGCCCACTATGCCCCCTCTCCACCCAGCAGAGCTCACACTCCCTGAGAGGAATGAGCTCAGTTAGGAAAACGGGGTGCAGGGGCTAATAGCCGCCGGCTGCCCAGAGACCAGCCCCAGGACAGCAGCCAGCTGTCCTGCCCTTGCACCCGAGGAAAGACATGCTCAGCTCAGGAGCAGGCTGGCTCCCAGGTCCCTGATTTGCAGATGGGTCACGGCTTGAGAGGCACCTGTGCAGATAACTTCACCCCCCCAAAGGCCTGCCCCTCCTAGCCTGGCCGCGGGCTCCCCCGAGAGACTTCCCTGGGAGAACCAACCGGGGGTGCTCTCCCATCACCCCGCCTCCATCTGGCTGCCCAGGCCTTGTCCCCAGGTGCCTGTGGGGCACAGAGGAAAGCCTCTTTGCACGGACGTGGCCAGCCCTCTCAGCCCCCGGCCAGCCTCTCAGAGGAGCCCCAGGCCGTGACCAGGGTGAGGGCTCCTGCCCCCGAAGAGTTTGTCCAGGACAAGAGTCTTCTAGGAGGGGAAGACCCTGTAATTTCTTGGCTATGTCACGGGAACTAACTCGGCCTCATGGGATCAGGGGAGGCTTCTTGGAGGAAGAGGCATTTAAATGGAAGCAAGACAATAGCTGGCTGGGCACACAGGAGCAGGGGACGTAGGGAGGAGGGTGGTCAGGGCCCGGAAGCCTGGAAAACCCAGAAAGGGCCAGTGCCAGGGGCAGCTGGAGATGGGGGACAGGTGGGGTCCACCCTACAGCCTCCCAGCAGGTAAGGGGCTGGGCCTCCCCTCCTCTAGAAAGGGGTCCTCCCAAGATGGAGCAGAGCTGAGCCCAGCGAGCAGCAGACCCACAGGGAGTACTTGTTGAAGGGGAGCAACAGAGGCCCTCCAGGGCGAGAGCCGGGGGCAGGGGCTTCATACACACAGAGGAGGGGCTCCCGGTCCCCACTCCCCAGGCCTGGTTCCCAGGGCTCCTTGTGCCCCACATCCCTCCCTCTCAAGGGGTCTGCCCACTCCCCCCGCCAGAGGTCTGCCCCCTCCCCAGAGCAGCAGGTAGGCTTTCTGCATAGCCAGGTGTGCTTGGTGCGCCGAGCCCTCCGTGGGTTCTGAGGACAGAGCCCGCAGCTGCCCCCTGTGGCCCAGTCCTTGGGCACCATTCTTGGCAGCAAGGAGAGGACCCCGGGACCCCTGGGGTATGGGCCCTGAGCTCCTCAGAGCCGCCACTCCGCTGAATTCGCCTCCCACTGCCGTTTTCCTGTGGTGGGGACACCAGGGCGAGAGCTAAGGTGACAACTTACGGGAGGTTCTCAGCAGGAGCTGATGAGCCGACAGGGGGTTAGCGGTTCTTTCCACCTCTTGGCCTCTGAGCAAGGGGACAGCACTGTCCCCGTGGGGCCAGCCAGGACCCCAGGAGCTTGGACCCCCAGAGCTCACCCCAGCCCTCAGGAAAGCAGGTGGGTTTGGAGCAGAGGGGAGACCTTGGGCCCCAGGGGCACTCACACCCAGTGACCAACTGTTGGATATCAGCTCTGACTTGCCCTGCACCAGGCCTAGTTCTGGGTGCTGAGAACGTGCAAAGAAGCAAGGAAGCTGTCCCAGGGCAAGAAGAAGATTTGGGGGTCTGGGGGAACCACACCGGCCTCTGCTCTTCCCATGCCTTCTCCCAGCTCTACCCGACATCCCCTCTCCCAGAGCCTTCAGTGACTCCCTTGGGCCCAGGCCAAGAACCCAGCTTCTCCACCTGCCTCCAGATGTTCACCTTTCCCTGCTTGGGAACCCCCCACACTCTCCCGCTCACAGACACCCACCCAGACCCAGCCTGCCCACCCCACGCTCCCCGAGCCCCACCCCGTTTCTTGACTCCAGGCCTCTGTCCACCCTGAGCCCCCGCCTGGGACACCCTGCCTTCCTCAGCCCTGGGGAGAAGCAGGCTCCTCGGGGCAGGAGGCCTCCAGTCCTGGCCCACAAGGGGAAGAGCTGGCCGGACCACCGCGGCAGGTCCACGCAGACACACAGAGGGAGAGACGCTCCACATCCCCCCCCCCCCCCCCGCCCCTGCTCCGTACTCTGCTCCACAGGGCGCCTTCTCCCTGGGGCTGGGCTGGGCAGGTCAATGTCCAGGCCCGCGCCCCCACCTGCGAGTGCCGGCCGGCAGGGCTGGGGTCCAGGGTTTTGTCGATGAGCTGCTCCGTAAACTCGGCAAGGTCTGTCAAAATATTTTTAGCATTTGTTCTGTTTAAAAACCCTGAGGTATTAGAGTGCACTAATCTTTAAAAAGGTTAATTTATTCATAGAGATTTTGACAGAGATGTATGGCACAGCACAGCCGTGCCCCTTCCCTGGGGGAGCGCGCCCGAGCAGAGGAGCGGTGTGCAGGCGGGCCGGGCGCGGCCCCCTCAGCCCTCCCCTACCGCCCTCGCAGGCCCTGGCTGGCCTCCCCCCACTCAGGGGGAGGGGCTCGGTCAACATCCCGTCGTGTAAAGGACCAGGCCCGGCTGAATGTCAGGCCCAGGGGTCGGCATGTGCCAAAACAGCCCTGTGGCCTCGAGGTTGGAGGGCTGGAGGCCTCCAGTCCTCCTTGTGATCCGAGAGCCTCCAAGGAGCCCCTTCTCCAAAACAGTCCTCCATCAGCCCCAGGGCCTGGGGTGGCCACACCCACGTCCATGCATGGCCTCCTGGGCCCCACCAGGGTATCCACAGCACATGGGAGGTAGCCAAAGCCCATCCTCCTCCCTGGCCAGAGCCCTAGGGCCCAGGGCAGCCAGGGGTCTGAGGGAGTCCTCAGGGACCCCACAGGCAGGCTGGACCCACCGCCAGTGGTGAGCAAGCCAGCCGGAGCACCCACCCCATCAGGGCTCTGACGTCAGGTCTGGGAACACGCGGCTCTAGGGTTTGCGTGTTTTTATTACTTCAGGAGACGCAAGTCTCTATTCCTTCAGCAGCAAAATGAGTCCCACCCAAGGCCTTCGTATCTCAGCCTAGAACTCCTGCCCAGACCTTCCATGCACAAATGCCACCTCTTCCAGGAAGCCCTTCCTGACTACCACCCAACCCAGGCCCCAGCATGTCCCTGTTTTGTTTCCCTCAACCACCCTCCGAAAGGTGTGTGTCCAGCCATCATTTGCATGTTTGCTGTTGGCCTGGTCCTATTGGCCCCAGGCAGAGGGCCAGCCTTGGGTCGCAGGCGGGCATGGCCACGTGTCCACACTGCTGCACGGCTTCGGGAAGGCCCCTCTGACGCCTGGCTGATCCCCAGGCCCCGGCGGCACACAGGTGGGTCATCACTGCCCTCAGGTGGGAGTATGGCGTGTTTCTGCAGGCTGTCTCTTCGTTTCCAGAAGGGGGGTGCCTAGCCCGAGGGCACAGACTTCTCTCAGCTCAGTTGCGTGATCTCTGGCTGTCTCGTGTATCCCCAGCCTCCTGTGCCTGAGTGGCATGACCGCGAGCTGGCTGGGCCTTCTGCGCGACCTGGCCTGGGCCGAAGCCAGCTGGGACGCAGGAGTCTGAGGGAGGGTCTCTCATTGCTGCAGGAGCTGCTGACAGCCCCATGCCCCTTGGCACATCCGCAGCGTGTGGCCCCGAGCATGGGGGGACACTCAGTGGTGTGTCACCCCCCTTGCTGGGCCCCCACCTGCAGGCCTTCCCTGCCAGGTGGGGCTGGAAGCTGTGCAGGTGCCAAGCCCCCTCCTGCTGCTCGTGGGGCACCTCAAGGCCTGGCCGCACCCCAAACCCAGAAGGGGGCCCGCGTGTGCATCCCCAGCCGAGCTCGGCCCCCAGGGTCCCCCCTTTGGAAACCTCTCTGCCGTCCTTGAACCGAGGGCAGCGGCGGCAGTGGTGCCGCGGGAGACAGATGTGCGCGCGGCCCCCGTAAACAAGGCAGGAGAGGGCGGGGATTGGGTTACGCCGGTGAAGTATCGTAAAATAAATACAAGGACGGTTGGTATACTTCAGGTAAATTAGCCTGATTCAAGCTGTCAGCTTTAGGAAAAGTCTAAATAAACAGAGCTTGCCGTCTCTCCCCGGCATAGGAAGGGGCGAGGACACCGAGCCAGGCCAGGCGGCCCAGCTAATCCGTCAACCTGCGAGCGGGCGCGGGCCGGCGTCCTTGGCCCAGAGGCTGTGGGCACAGCAGCCCCCCGCCATGGAGGCGCCCGCTCGGGGGACCCCAACCCCTGGGGGTGCGGCCAGTGGCCCCTGAGCACGTCACGGTGTCTCTCTGAGCTGCCACCTTCCCCTCTGCACGGCGGGTGCGGCCGGGCCGCTCACCGGTCTCTGGGGTGCTGGGCAGTGGGGTGGCATCATGGCCCAGGCTCTCAGTGGGCCCTCCCGCTAAGGCAACCTGGCCACAGTCACCATCCAATGGTCAGCACTCCCAGCACCGCATCAGAGGACCAGTGTGACCCTGCCCCAGCCGGGCCGCCAGCAGGACTCAGGCCTGGTCAGGGCGCGGCTGGCCGAGGCCTCTAGACCCCTTCCCACCTCACCACCGCCTCCCAGTATTCAGACCCGGGGGTCTGCCTTCTCCCCAGGAAGCCTGTCCGGAGCCCCAGCCGCAGCCCCCGAAGAGTCTGGAGAACCCCCGGGGCCAGGTGACCCTGAGGGAGGGTCTTAGAGCCACCATCTGGGGCAGCATCCTCCCCCCCCTTCCCTGTCTCTCTCCTCCTCAGACCACAGCCCTCCTCACCTCCTGCCCCCCATCAGCAGCGGGCACACCTGGGGTGAAGGGCAGCCTGGCACCACTCCCATGTGGTCTTGGGGCATCACCTCTTTCTCACGGGTCACGTGGGAGCTGTGAGAAGGACCCCCTGCAGTGTCCAGGGCACACAACCCCTCCCAGGGCCAGTCAGGGAGGCGCCCACTGTCCCTCACTTTCCTGGGTCCTCTGTCGGCAGCCATTCACCCCTTCCTCACCTCGGCCTATCCCCAGGGCCCCCCAGGTGGGAAATGCAAGCCCTCTGCCCACACTGACAACATGGTCCAGGGGCACCTCTCTGTCTTGCTCAGAACCCCAGGCCCTGAACGGGGTCAGGCAGCCGCACAATGCCCCCTGCCCTGTCCCCAGAGCTCCACCCACAGAGACGGGGCCTGGTTCTTCCAAGCTCCCTGGGCCCAGGAGGAGACCAAGGAGCCCTTCGTCCTGGCCAAGGCAGCAGAGTGAGAGGGTGGGGAGTCTTGGGTCAGGCCCACACCCCTCCAGACCCCCCCACCCCGACTTGTGTTGGGGACGCCCTTACAACAGGAGCATCCCAGGTGGGGTGTGTCTTCCCCACTCCACACTCGCTGGCTTTCCAAACGGGGCCCTGACGGGCGATGCCAAGGGTCCGCCCCGCAGCCCCCACAGGAGACGAGCGCGCCCAGGAAGCCGACTTCAGGGAGAAGATCCGGGCCCAGCGTGTCTGTGCTGCCTGGACTCTCGTGAGCCGCACGCCCAGGGCCGGCCCGTCGCAGCTCCGCAGGCAGTGCCCAGGGACGGTGCCAGACCCCACAGCGCCCGGGGCCGAGGGCGGGAACGCGGAATTCCAGCCGCGCTCGGCCAGGCCTTTCCCCGGGCTGGGTTTTCCGAGGCCCCCGGTGATGGACACGGCCCTGGCTCCAGGGCCCTCCCCGCGGGGACCCCACACACCGGCGGTATCAGAAAGGCAGGCTGGGCCGTGTCCCTCACCTACCCACCCCCCAACCGCAAGCAGGGCTGCGAGGCTGGGGGATGCGGGCTGGGGGCAGGGGCCAGTCGGAGGCCGCGAGAGATCCTTGGGGCAGGCGGGAGGAAGCGGTTTGATCTCCGGGTGGAAGTTTGTTGATATCCATTTCCCTTCCTGGAGAAACTGCAGTCCTTCTGAATTCAGGGAAACAGGCTGGAGTCAGCAGCCCGGCCCCCACCCCCCAAGTTGTTCAAAGCCAAGGTGGTGGGGCTTTGGGTGAGGAGCAGGAAGGCCCCCCTACAAGACCCCAGGGGCTTTGCCCACCTCGGTGGGCCCAATTAAGCTCCACAGGACCGTGCCCTGACCCCCCTCCCAGCCCTACCCATGCCCTGCTAGAGCCCAGCACTTCCGGGCCCCCTGACCTCTGAAATGGGGCACGTG
The DNA here is from genome assembly GCF_023065955.2 of Ursus arctos. Classification (NCBI taxonomy): domain Eukaryota; kingdom Metazoa; phylum Chordata; class Mammalia; order Carnivora; family Ursidae; genus Ursus; species Ursus arctos. Next base: position 1,483,854 of record NW_026623008.1, on the reverse strand, counting down.
CTCCTATGCCCCCCTGTGAAGTTGGCATTTTATTTTCGAACCTGTTCAGAGACACTGTCCCTGTTGCCCCCAGGAATTGGATCCTGCTTTTCTCCAGTCCCAGCCCGGCCTGAGGCAGCCACGGGTCCTCCACTGGGCCCTCCGACACACCCCTCCCTGCAGCCTGCCCACTTGAAGAAAGCGGGTCGCAATTGGGGTGGCCTGGCCAGGGGCCACAGACCTCTCCTGGGCTGAGCCCCAGCTCGGGGAAGGGGAGTCCCCGGGGACGGGGTCCCCAAGGGCCGGCCCTCCATCCTTAGGAACTGGCCTCCCCCAGCGGGTCCCAACGGGAAACCACCTTCCAAAACACCCCGACGGGAATCCCGTCACCCAGGAAGCGTGGCGTGCAGCGTGGTGGCGGGGAGGCTCGACCTCCGAGAGCCGTCTCACCAGATGGGGGCCCGGGCACTTCCTCCAGCTACCGCTAACGAAGTGAACATTGCTGCATTTACTTTAAAGAATTTGCAGCTCAAAGCCTGACGCGGTGTTGTTCCAGCCTCCAACGAACAGAACCTTTAAAACCACTGATCGATCGCGCCTGAAAGTTGACACTAAATTTAACAAATGAAACCTGCCCCAGTCCAGTACGCCCGTGGACGGCCAGGAGCCTGCGGGCCGCGGCACCGGCAGGGCACCACGACTGGACCCAGGGGTGCGTCGGGGTCAGCCCTGCGCTCAGACGTCTCCGGCTGTGAATCTGGGCACCGGGCACAGCACGAATCACCCCAGTGGGAGGCACTCGTATCTCGTTTCTACCTGATAAAGAAATCAATGTCACTCCATTTGGACACTGGCTGGAGCTCACAGACGAGGCCACTCCAGCCTCTTGAGCCCACATTTATGGAGAGTAAATGAACACGGGTTTGTTGCCCCAGAAAACATCTGTCCTGAAGCCTCCCTGCCCGCGTCCTCTGACCCGTGTGCAGATACGGGCAAGCCCCTGCTCCCTGCTGCCCACGCCCAGCTTGCCGCTGCCCGAGCTGGTGGGCGGGTCTTCATCTGGGCTCAGCCCCTCTCCAGCTGGCCCCCAGCTCCCACAAGGTGGACCTCGATGGTCCTGAGATGGGAGAGGGGAGGTGAGTGAAGGCTGGACAGGTGGATCAGAGGACAGGCCCTGCCTGCCAGGAAGCAACCCTGGCCTTTGGGGGAGGGGAGCCAGCATGCAGAGGCCAACTGCGGCCCACCCGGCAGGACGGCCAGCCGACCCCTCAAGCGGCCCCTCCCACCAGCTCCCTGGGAAGCCAGGGGAGTTTCGCATGCTGTCCACTCTGCAGGGACTGACTTACAGAAGGAGTGGGATGCCTTTGGCCCAGGGAGGGTCTCCCGGGAGCCAGAGCCCTTGAGCGAGCACCAGCGTCCACCCAGGGAAGGGGCTTCCCGGGCCTGGCTGTGACTCCCAGAAGAAAGGGTCACGGTCACTGAACTCCGAGGGGTCTAGACCTCTCAGAGCCCATCTCTGGAAATCCCACACCTCCCTCCCGGGACCTCGCCCTGGACCAGGGGCGGTCACCTCAGGAGCTGTCCCCACACCCTGCCAGTGCTGGTAGTTTGTCATCAGATCTCCTGGGGCCACTGGCGGCTCCCAAAGGCCCCAGTGGGCAGCCGTGCCCAGGCTCTGCACCTGGCATCAGCCTGCTCCCCACTCTCCCCAGGATGGGAAGAGTGCCAAGAAATGCTGCCCGTGCCCACATAAAAGAAAAAAGGAAAGCCAGGCTTTCTGACACCCAGACATGGTGACAACTCGGCAGCCGTCGCGTCCCAACACAGAAAGCACCAAGAGCCTGGCTGGGTTTAGCTAGTTTTCAAGATCTCTGAGGAAGAAGCGACACTCCGAGAAAGCACTTCTCCGGTCAGCTGGAAGAGGGCACGTCCCGGAGTCTCTGTCAGCTTGAGAGGCGGACCCAGGTTCCCGTGGGCCACTGTCCCTGACCGTCCTGGCCTCACCACCGGGAAGAAGAACTCTGAGGGAGCTGTGTCCCCTCTGGTTTGGGGTGGAAGACATGGTTCTAATGATTTCCGAGACACAGGAGTAAACGCACAGATAATCGTGTGCTTCTGACAGTGTCCCCTCCACCTACCCCCACACATCCTGGGCGAGAGGTAGCCAATGAGGGGGTGCCAGGGCCGAGGCGCCAGGGCCCTGTCCCCAACTGTGTGGCCGCCACCTCTGGGACCCTTCCCAGGGCTGGACACTGTGCCCGCATGGACCAGGTTTTCTAGGACCCCATCACTATACAGATCTTCCCCTTCCTCCCCAGACAGACAAACGTGGGACACACCTTCACTCCCTTGGCACAATTGCTGTTGATTCTGTTACTTTGTGTCAACATGAGTGTCGTCACCACGTTTCAATGACCCGCTGCCCCGGGCTATCCCCACCGTGCCCCCGGCAGCCTTGCGGGTTGGCGGGACCAGCAGCATCATCCCGCCGTATGGATGGAGAAACCAGGCAAAGACACGTCCCGCAGCCCACCCGAGGTCACCCAGGGAGCAAGGGGCCAAGCCAGGACCCCAGGTGAGACCCCCGACTCAGGACAGTGCCCCCCAGCCCTGCATCCAGACAGTCCCTGGGCTCTGGAGGCACTAGTCACGGGCTGGACCCAGAACCGTGGGGTGTCGCCCCGCGCACAGGAAAGCCGCGAGTTGGAGACACTGGAGTTCAAGGTTTTGTTGAAGGAAAGAGCCTGAGCCCTGGGGTCAGTGGCAGGATGGGGGCGGAGGGACTGCCTGACCACCTGCCGCGTGAGCCCAGCCAGGCGGCTCTGTCTCTGGGCCCCGCAGCTGTCCCGCCCGTGGCCTGGCAGCAGAGACGAGGCAGCGCCACTGAGCGGTGCCCCCGGCGTGCTCAGGAGACACGCTGTGCAGGGTTCCAGTCTGGAAACCGCTGCCGTCCTTGCTGGCGGGGGTCAGGGCGGGGCGGCCTCGGGTGAGGCCAGAGGCCCAAGCAGCTCTCAAACCCCCAAAGGAGGCCAGCAGATGTGGAGGCTGCCGCCCCTTGGCCCGAGGACCTGGCCCCCGACCTCCGGGCAGCCTGTGGGTGGAGTCCGAGGGCTCTGCCCCTGTAGGAAGCCTGCTTCCTCCCTTCTGTCGTCCTGTCAGAAGCATGTGGCCTCCTGCCTCAGCCCCTCACCCCCCCAGCTGTCCCCCGGACCAGGGGCAGTGCCGGGCATGGGACATGCTGAGGAGGGTACAGGACCGCTTCCTGAGCCGGGGTGTTCAAGCCCCGACTCTCAGCCTTGATCCACAACCAGTTCGTGCCCCACACTGGCGTCCACTCACTGACGCCCCCCGGACGGGCTCCCTGGTCCTGGCCCTCCCCGTCCCCAGAATCTCCCATCGCGCTTGCCTCATCCACCCCACCCGTCCCTGTGGGGTCGGCTTCAACCTGCCACTGCCAAAGTCACCGCTGGCTCCCTGACGCCACGAGGCCTCCCCACCCCTGCACCCCGATACGCCCGGCGGCGTCTCTGCCCCCAGCACTCTCGGGCAGGCCCAGCTCTCTCGTGGACCTTTTAAACCCCACCCTGGCGGCTACAGACGTGTATGTACTTACGGGTTAGCGTGCATGCGCCTGCACACGTGGGTCCACACGCATGTGTGTGCATGGGCTGGCGCCCACGTGTATACATGGCTTAGTATGCATGTGTATGTACATGGTTCGTATACGCGCACATGTATGCATGAATTGCTATACACGTGTATGCATGCAGGCACACGTGTGTGGGTATACAGCAGTCGGCGCGTGAACATGTGTGAATCACAGGCACCCACATACGTGCACACGGGTTGGTGTACACCCGTATCTCACCCAGTCCGTCTGCTGCGAGGCACGGCTGTGACGCAGCCACAAACACAGCCAGCACCCGGATCTTGTTTCTAATTCCGTCTCCCAGTGAAGGAGCCAGGACCCCTTGGAGGGACGGCGGGTTCTGGGGCCGCAATGGGAAGCACAAGGTGGGCAGAGAGTAAGAAGGAGCTCCCAAGCAAAGACGGGGTGCCGCCAAGACACACGGGAGTCAGCCTGAGCCGTCACCAAATACAAATAACACGACACGGGATTATAACTCCGAGTGTAGAATAAATACCCTTGAGTCCATGCGGGTAAATGTTCAAGAGGCTGGAAGGAGGTGGGGGGGAGGAGGGACAGATCTTTCTTGTTGAGAAACAGCTGTGTAGACACTGCCTCGGGATGTGTCACGGAATCGTCCTCGCCCCCGAGGAGCCTTCCGGGGGAGCCACCTGGTGGACACCACGTTAACCAGGTGCCGCAGCGTGACATCCCCCGTGATGTCATGCAGACCTCAGGTGCCCCCATACGATGTGACAGAGGGGAATCTCACCTTGAGGTTGTTCTTTCCCAAACCCACAACCCGAGTGTAACCATGAGAAAAACTTCAGACAAACCTGGAATGGAGACATTCTCCAGGACACCTAGTCATTCCCCCTCAAGACTGCCAGGGTCAGAAAAACCAAGGAAGCCCAGAAGACACCAGAGGCATCATGTCATGTGGTCCCAGGATGGGATCCTGAGACAGAAGGACATTAACAGGGGCATCGGGATAGAGTGAGGAGCTTGGGTCCCGTGGCATGCCCTGCTGTGTCCTTTGACATCTGTTCGAGGTCATGTTGACAAAGGGGTTGCTGGACAGGGGACACGAGGACAGTCTCTGGAAGGACTGACCAGGTGTCCTGAAGAAAGTCCCCAATCTGGGTTTGTCTGATATTTCTCTCAAGATGACCCTGGAATTATAGGGTTTGAGAAACAATCTGGAGAAGGCGGGAATATAGGGACACTCTCTTTGCAGCTTTTTTGTTCATCTAAACTTATTCCAAAATACAAAGTTTATTTTAAAAATCACCCCAGCCCAGCGCCTTAATGTAGCCAGTGTTCAAATCTGGAAGCTGGCCGATGGCCTGTTACCGATTCATTCCCTCTAATCTCTGAGCACCTACTGTGTGCCAGGTTAGAGGCTATAATCGCTGTGATGCCAGGACCCACAAAGGCCCTGGATTCAAAGGACACCAAGGCTCCTGGCTACAGGGCCGGTGAGCACACCAGCCGGCACTAGGACAGTGAGGGCCTGTCCCCTGATAGGTAATCAGATGTCACCAGGACTGCAATGTCCTGGCTCCTGAGATGGGGGGGTCCCTGAAAACCAGAGCCCTACACACACCCAAGCAAAGTGACCTCGAGGTGCCCTACAGTGAGCTCAGCCCTCGGCCTCCAGCAAGGAGGCTCCCCAAGTATGGTGTAAAGATGAATGATCGGTCCCATTTCAAACGAATCCAGCTAATGACTATTTAGCACGCCCATAACTTCCCCAACAAAACTCAGCCTGCGAATCCCCAACGAGGCTGGGTCCTTGATTAATGCTAATGGCTTTTCTCACCAGCTGTGAAAATGCATTTTCCATAATTTAGCTGTCATTACAATGGTAAGGATTTATAAAACACACGCACACACCGCGTGCTTGAAGGGCCTGGAGGGGAACGGCCCGAGGAGGTGTCTGGAAGCAGCTGGCTCTGCCCCCCAAGTGCAGGCACGGGCTCCTTGGCCACACCTGGGCACCTGCCCTGGCTTCCAGACCTGGACGCAATGCCGGCCACCTCGGAGTCCAGAGACTCCGCCGCGGCCAGGCTGGAGTGGAGTGACCCACTGGCTGGGAGCAGGACACCCCCTTCTCCTGGAAGGAAGGAAGGGAGGAAGGAAGGAAGGAAGGAAGGAAGGAAGGAAGGAAGGAAGGAGCGAAGGAAAGGAGGGAGGGAAGGCACATTCCTTGTGCTCAGGGTCCTGGTGCAGCACCCATGCTCCCTGGTCCCTGGGGTCCATTCCCCGGGAAGAGAAGGAGCACCCCAGTCCCGGCAGTGCCCAGAGCCCTTTTAAAGACCCCAGGGAGACCCCTCTGGGGCACGGACTGTGGGAGGGCCGGCACCGAAGCCAGAAGTGACCTCAACACCGTGGTCTGGGTCCCACAGTGGCCCCAGCCAAGGACAAGAGCCCCAGGTGAGGGAGCCAGTGGCCAGAGAGGGCAAACCACTGACCACTGTCCTGACCCGCCCCTCCCCTCCACCCCAAGCGCAAGTCTAGAAAGGGCACGGGGGCGGGGGTGGCAGGGGAAGGCCCGAAGCAAAGCCAGCGACGAATCAATTAGTGAGCGTTCTTCCGAGCGCCCGTGCACGCTCCGCTCCAGTGAGCGGATCCCGCCGGCCGCTGCAGGCCCGGAGCCACCGCGCGCAGCTTTCTCCTTCTTGTTTTAATCTTGCACCGAGCCCGGCCTTTCGCCTCCAGCCCGTCTAATTGAAACTAATCTTCGCGGGCAAGGCCTGTCTCTTCCCCCTAATCCTCCTCGGAGGAAGTTCACATGGTCCCAATTACAGCCACACCGGCCCCTTTTATTCCCGGCCGCGGCTCCCTCTGCCAGCCTCCTTTTTTGAAAGTCTGCGTTATTAACTCCATGCTTGCGAGTTCCTGCCTGTCACGGGGCTGCGAGATACTATCGCAGGCTGCCATGGATAAGGTTACCACGAAAGCATTTTATGGATTACATTTCGCACAAAGGCGATAGAGGGCATGATAGCCCAGAACCGGGGAGCTCCACGGGCTAAGGGGGCGGAGGCGGCTGGCCGGGGGCCCGGGCTCTCCCGCTGGCAGCCCGCAGGCCAGAGTCGAGCGGGGTTCTGGAAGCTTCTGGGGGGCAGAGAGGAAAAGAAGGGGACCAAAGCAGCCCCAGGGGGCAGGGGCCTCGGCTGACCCCCGAAGAGGGAGGCTGAAAACGGGGATGGGGGCCCAGGAGCTGGCCTCCGTAAGGCCACAAGCCAAACGGAAATCCTACATTTCCAGGCTGTCGAGAATGTCAAGTTTCCGTGCTCGGGGCAGGAACCCCATCACCGCCGTGTGGGCACGCTGGTTATTGTGGACGATCAGACCTCAGTCTGGCAGCAGGGATGTCTCTGATTAATTTTTTTTAAGAGAAACTGAAATAATCATTACTTGAAGAAAGCAGTGTTGTATTTGTTTTTTTTTAAGTCCCCGACCCTGGAGGCGGGGGGGAGAGACACAGGGACGAGGCCGCACTGCCGGTGACCAGGTGGGGAGAAGGGCAGGCAAGACGGCCCACCAGCCGGGGGCCCAGGCTCAGCCACAGACCCCAGGACTCCAGTAGCATCCCCAAGTTCTGCACACCACCTTGCAGGGTCTCTGGCGAGGAGGCCAGATGAGGAGAAGCAGGGAGCCGCAGAGAGCCTGCTCAGAAGCAGAAGCAAAAGATACGGGGACACAAAATAACATCGGGACGACTACGGTGACAGAGCCTGAGGATGAGGGGCGCCTGGAGCTCGGCACGGCGCGGAGCAGCCATTCTGGAAAACGCTCAGTGCTTTCCTTTACAGTTAAACCCAAACGTACCGGAGACCCAGCTACTCCACTTGTAGGTATTTACCCAAGAAATGAAAACGCGTGTCCACCCAGGTCTCTGCCAGGAAGTGTTCTGAGCGACTGTGTTCACAGTAACCTCACAGGGGCTGCCCCTGAAGCCCAGCCAGGGGCCACAAATCAACGGCCCACGTTCCACGCACGTGCAGCTGACCCCCGACGCCGGGGCTGTGGACTGTGCGGATTCACTTCAATGCGGGGTTTTCTATAAATACAGCGCAGTACCAGAAATGTATGTTCTCTTCCTTGTGATTTTCTCATAATGTTTTCTTTCCTCTAGCTCACTTTACCGTGAGATTACAGTATATCTCACACATAACATGTAAAATACGTGCTAACTGACGATTAATGTTACCAGGAAGGCTTCCGGGGCACCGTAGGCTGTTACTGAAGTTTAAGGGGGAGCCAAAAGTCCTACGCAGATTTTCAAGTGTGCAGGGAGTAGGCACCCCTAACCCCTGCCTGGTTCAAGGGTCAACTGCAATGGATACAATGTATTAATGTATGCAATGGGTAGTGCGATGGATACAACGTATTAATATATGCAATGGAAACGAGTACTGGATACAGTGGTGGGATACGTGCAAGCAGACTACTACCCAGCAGTAGAAAGCAGGAACATGGGCGAATCACAAAATAAATATGCCGAGAGAAAGAAGCCAGACCGAAAAGGACGTAATTGCACTACACTTACCGATAGCGATAGGAATCAGATCCGGGGTTGCCTTGGAGGCTGAGGAGGAGGGCTTGTCTGCAAAGGACAGGAGAGAACTTTCCGGGGGGGGGGGATGGCAACGCGCTCTAACTTGACTGGGGGGGGTGGTATATGGTTATACATTTGTCAAAACTCATCTAACTGGACACTTTAACTGGGTACATTTTCTCTCTCTTTTTTTTAAGATTTATTTATTTATTTATTTTGAGAGAGAGAGTGTGTGTGTGTGTTTGTGCCAGCAGGGGAGGGGCAGAGGGAGAGACAGACTCTCAAGCAGACTCCCCGCTGAGTACGGAGGCCAACTTGGGCCTCCATCCCATGACCCTGAGATCATGACCTGAGCCGAAACCAAGAGACAGAGTCTTACCAACTGAGCCCCCAGAAGCCCCTAACTGGGTACATTTTTTTTTTAAGATTTTATTTATTTATTTGACAGAGATAGAGATAGCCAGAGAGAGAGGGAACACAGGCAGGGGGAGTGGGAGAGGAAGAAGCAGGCTCGTAGCAGAGGAGCCTGATGTGGGGCTCGATCCCATAACGCCGGGATCACGCCCTGAGCCGAAGGCAGACGCTTAACCGCTGTGCCACCCAGGTGCCCCTAGGTACATTTTCTAATTGCACTAAAATATATACAACTTAAAATCTGCTACTCTAACCATTTTAACTGTAGGCTTCAGTGGCATTAAGCTCATAGAACTTGTGCAACCACCACTGTAATCCATCTCCAGAACTTTCCATCTTCCCAAACCGAAACTCTGTGCCCATTAAACGGTAACCTCCATTCCCCTCCCCCAGCCCCTGGCACCCACTGTTCTACTTTCTGTTTCTGTGAATTGATGACTCCAGGGATCTCGTAAGAGTAGAATCACATAGGACTTGTCTTTTTGTGACTGGCTGATTTCACTCGGCGTGACGTCCTCGAGGCTCACGCATGCCGAAGCCCGTGTCAGAATTTCCTTCCTATTCAGGGATTGTATGGCTGCCCCACAGTTGGCTTATCCATTCATCTGTCAGTGAACACTTGGGTTGCTCTCGCGTTTTAACGCTGGTGAATCATGCTGCCGTGAACATTGGCGGGCAAGTATCTGTTCCAGTCCCTGCCATTCAAGCAGCTGAGTTTATACCCAGAAGTAGAAATGCTGGACTGTACGCTAATTCCATGTTTAATTTTTCGAGGGGCCGCCATGCTGTTCTGCAGTGACCGCCCCACTTTGCACTCCCACCGGCACAAGCACACAAGCAGTCCAACTCCCCACATCCCCACCAACACTTGTTTTGTTTCATTCTGTAATAGCCATCCTAATAAAATGCATCCTAATGGATACATTCTATCACATGTACACTATGCCTCAATAAAGTGATCCAGAATTTTAAAAATAAAAAAGATGCAATGAAACCACTGTCTTCTATCCCTAGGCACCAAGAGGAGGGTGGGTCTCTGAATGCGAGGCTCACATATTAAGCCCATGAGCCTCTGGATAAGGAAAAGTGGGGCAATCTGGGCCCACACCGTGGGCATCTTCCTCAGAAGAGCTGGGTGGCCAAGCTGTGTCCTCTGGGTCTCCTTCCTCCTCTCAACACCCAGCCCTGTCAAGACCTTTCTCTGGGCACCACCTGCCAGTGCTCAGATGAGGCTTTTTAGTGGGACTCGGAGAACTCTGCCTGGAATGAGGATGGCATGACACTCCATCCCTGTCCATGTCAGACCACGGGGCCCCACCCCGAGCATTCAAGACCACCCTCAGACACGGCTCAGCCCGGCAGACAGGGGAGGGCTGCACAGATGGAGAAAACCCTCCTCCACACCTCAGACATGGGGCAAAGGGCAGCACCCAAGATGGATGGGGGCAGCCCCTCAGACCCTGCAGTGCTTGAAATAGAGAATTATGGAGTTGCCAAACACATCTGACCCTAAATTAACAATGGTGTCCATGGGCCGTGTGCGGAAACAATGCTGGTGTTTGGCAGACATCATGAGCCTTGTCCTGAGGAAGCCGAGACTTGCTCAGGCAGATGCCCCAGGAGGGGAACAGTGAGGCTGGGGGAGGTAGGACCACACCAGCAAGCTGGGGCGATGGCTGTCCCCCAGGGAAACACAGGGCCCGCGACCGCCTGCCTGGTCCTGTTTTCAAGAATAAATCCGTCACATAGGTACAATGAACCAAGTGTTGGGAGGGCGCATTTCTGCACGAGGCTGTGGAGGTCCCTGCCAGAGACGGTGGATTCAGGAGTCACGGGCTTTCTGTGTTTCTGATCTCTCTCCTAATGAACAATGTCCGGGTTTTGGTGGTTTTTTTCCAATTGCAGAACAGACAAAAGCATGACATGTATTTCAGAATTTTTGCCACCGAGGTCTTGTATTCTGACAGCTCTACCGCGTTGCTGCTGTGTACTGTTAGTCTGCTTAGGCACCATAGCCAAGTGCCACAAGTGGCGAGCCTTCAACAATAGACATTCACACTCTGGAGGCTGGACGTCCAAGATCCAGGTGCTGGCAGGGCTGGTTTCTCCTGAGGCTTCTCTCCCTGCCGTGTGGACAGTTGTCCCCTCTCCGTGTCCTCACACCATTGCCCTCTGTGTATGTCCTGATCTCTTCTTCTCCTTTCTTTTTTTTTTTTTTTTGAGAAAGAAAGCACATGGCGGGGGGTGGGGGGGGTGCAGAGGGAAAGGGAGAGAGAGAATACCAAGCAGGCCCCATGCCAGCAGGGAGCCCAACGTGGGATTCAATCTCATGACCCCAAGATCATGACCTGAGCTGAAAACAAGAGTTGGACACTCAACCGACTGAGCCATCCTGGTGCCCCATCGATGTCTTTTTCTCATAAGGACACCTGTCCTACTGGATTAGGACCCACCCTAGTGAACTCATTTTTACCTTAATGACCCCTTGTAAAGACCCTGTCTCCAAATACAGTCACATCCAGAGGTCCTGGGGGTTAGGACTCCAACATACAACTATGGGGTGGAAGCCAGGGTTCAGCCCATACCTTGATGATTATGGTTTTTCTCTTTCTTTCTGGAACCTGGAAATACACCCTCTCCCTTCCTCTGCACATTTCTATCATTGCTGCAGGGCAGCCCTTTCCATGTTAAAAAGCCCAAAGCAAACAGTGGCAGAAACTATTGCTCATTACCAAGCATCCCATCCTGGGCCCCCATCTTCCAGCCCACGTGCCAAGCTGGTCACCTGACTGGGTCAATAGAAATCCAAGTGATGTGAGGCCATTAAGAGCCAGTGGTATCTCTCATGCCTTCTCTGGACTGTGCCCGGAAGTCAAGCACCCGGGTTGTGTGTTGTGGAAGGAAGCAGCCTGGGTCCCTGAGATACCACCTGGGGACACTCATTAAGGGGGCCCCCCAGGTCTCATAAGACTGAGACATGAACAAGAAACAAACCTCACCTGTGGTAAGCCATGAGCGTCTGGGGCTTATTTTTTTCATCTCTTATAGCCAGCGGGTCCAAAATGATACACAAACTTACAGTTTACATTAAAAAAAAACAAAGAAAAAAATGAGATTAGACCCTAGATGCCATTCCCCTGTCCTGGACATTTCTGAAAACATCGTGGTGGAGAATCTGGGTATCCTCAGCTCAGGCTGAAAAGAAAGAAACCGGCCTGTGTGAGCTGAAAACCAAGCCCCACGTGGGAGTCTCTCTGGGGATTCAGTTTCAGCTCTGTTCTCCATGACACAAATTCCTGATGGACCCTGATTAAGTCTACGTCTAGACCTTAAAGCTCTCATGTGGCCAAAACTATTGCTAAGGTACAATGATAAGTGAGAGGTGAAGTCATTAGTGGAGCAGGTGTGGATGGGGGAGGCGGGGAGGAGGCAGGGAGGGGGTGGTCAGCCGGGGCAATTCAGCAGGAACTAGTGGCGTGGATTACAGCCAGACGCACGGGGGATAGTGTTGGTGCGTTCCCAACATAGCCCCGGCTGGAGGCACGTGTCAGGGCCTTACATGGTTTCTGTCTTTATTTCCATTAAATCAGAAATTCATCTTCAAGCTGCCTGCCATCAGGAACGATAGCTGCCCTTCATGGTTCTGAAGGAAAGTTCTGGATTTTCAGACAAAAAGAGGACCTAGAATTTTGCTGAAACTGTTGGCTAATTTTACAGAGTGCTTACCAGGCGTCAAGACCCTGTTCTACAAATGACCTGCATACCCTTTATCCCCACAAGAGCCCTATGAAGTAGGACTATTATCATTCCCAGCTCAGCACTGAGGAAGCTGAAGCAAGGTCAGTTACGTAGGAGAGGCCATGACATCCAGACCCCAGAGCCCTGCTGTGACTGCCTGCATCTCACTGTGTGCCATGTGACATTTGAAAGACACAGGTGAGGGGCGCCTGGGTGGCTCAGTCGTTAAGCGTCTGCCTTCGGCTCAGGGCATGACCCCAGAGTCCAGGGATCAGGCCCTACATCAGGCTCCTCCGCTGGGATCCTGCTTCTTCCTCTCCCACTCCCCCTGCTTGTGTTCCCTCTCTCTCTGGCTGTCTCTCTCTGTCAAATAAATAAATAAAATCTTTAAAAAATAAAAAAAATTAAAAAATAAAAAGAAAGACACAGGTGAAACCATCCCCAACTCCCCTTCGGTCCCCAAGGCTCTCAACGTCTTTCTCCATGCTCTGCCTCGAATTGTAGATGCATTTGTAAAATACACTCAATGACTTGTGGTCAACTTAGTCCCCAAACACCTGAAGATAAGGGAAAAGATCAACCTTCAGTACTTGAGTCATTTGTACCACAGTTCAATTTTGCAGAGAAATAACTATTTCATACTCAGCATTAAAGTAATTTTTATTTTACTAGACAGTTATTATACATTACAATACGCTTCCCCTTCCCCTGTAGCTTGCAGCAGACTGATCCCCCTGCCGTGGAAATGAAAACTCTGCAATGTACATGAAGACAAGATGAGCACATGACTGTGGAAACAGAGATTGGAAGGATGTGGCCACAAACCAAAGAAAGCCTAAAGCCTAGAGGGAATGAAATCACCCCTGGAGCCTCCAGAGAAATACACCCTGCCAACACCTTGACTTGGGACTTCTGGCCTCCACAACAAAGAAAGATTCTGTTCTCATAAGCCCCCAGTCCACGGCGATTTGCTACACTGAGACATTAGGCCACCCAAAGTAGGAAAAATAAGCACAGACAATAGAAACAGACCCACAGGCGATCCCGATATCAGAGTTCTCAGAAAAGGCTTAACAAAGGTATATTTCAGAAAATAGAAAGTTTTGCCAGAAATCTGAAATCTATGAAAAATAATAAATGGAGATTTTAGAACTGAAAAATGTCTTCAAAAGAACAATAAGACTGACAGTTCATTTCTCAACAGAAATGACAGAAGCCAAAGACAATGTGACATCATGGTTCATGTGTTGGAATAAAGTAGCTGCCAACTTAGAGTTCTGACGCAAGGGGAAAACTTCAAAAACAAAGCCAATGGATCCTTAAAAAGTGAAACATAGATCATGTCTATGATCAAACAATTCCACTCCTGGATATACTCCCAAGAGAAATGAAAACATTTGTCCACACAGAAACTTATACACAAATGTTTATAGCAGCTTTATACACAAAAGCCAAAATGAAGAGACGACTCAAATGTCCATCAACTGTTGAATGATAAACAAATGTGGTCTCTCTATACAATGGAATATTAAGCTGCAAAAGTACCAGTTCATCCTATAGAATGGATAAACCTCAAACACCTTACTGAAAAAAGCCAGATACAAAAGAACACTTATCATTACACAAAATGTCCAAAGAGTCAAATGTATAGAGACACGAGTAAATTAGCAGTTGCCTAAGGGCGGGGTGGGGAATGAGGAGTGACTTTAAACAGGCAGGAGGTTTCCTTTTTGGGTGATGGAAATATTCTAAAATTAGATTGCGGTGGTGGTTGTATAATCCTGCAAATATACTAAAACTCATTCACGCCATGAATTTAATGGCGTGTAAATAAAGCTTGGTAAAGTTGTTTTTAATGAAAGCCAAAAAGAGTTTGCAGACAAATAAAAACTGAGAAAACTGACATAGCAGCAACACACACACCATCACACACACGCACACACAAATATTAAAAAGAGTTCTCAAGCAGAAAGAAAATTGCCGCAAATGGAAGAAATGAAATTAAGAGCAGAGACAACTAAATGCAGAGAAAAGATAACTAGGTGAATAAATATAAATGAACCTTGACTATGTAAAACAATAATAGCATTTTACAGGGTTTTTATATATAGTAGGATTAACATGTATCACAGCAATAACACAAAATGCAAGAGGGGATAAACAGAGTAAAATATTTGTTCTAAAATGTTCCCATAGTCTTAGAGTGAGACGTGCTCAACGATGGCAAAATCAACAAATCAAGCATGCATGTTTTAATCTTTAGGTAAAGACTAAAAGGAGAAGAAAATATCTATATCTAGCAAGTTAATAGAGAAAAGAAGAAAACAACAGGAAGTAAAAAGGAAAGAGAAAAACAGATGTGTTCAATAGAAAAACAACATAGTCACGTGGTAGATTTAAACCCCAAAATATAAGTAATTTATGTAAAAGTACTGTGTTCCAATTAAAAGATAAAGAATGTCATACTGTATTTTTTATAAACCGCTACATGCTGCTTCTGATACACTTGAACTATAAAGACGTGCAAAAATTGAAACAGACAGGATGGGAAAATCTGTGCCCTATAAAACTAGCCAGAAGGAAATTCAAGTCTTGACACAGTAATATCAAACAATGCAGCTACATATGAGGCCAGAAGCTGTGCCAGAGATCAAGCAGTCAGTCAGTGAAGGAAAAATGGTCACCCTTTCACCATAATTTTAAATTCTTATGCATCTAATAACTTCAAAACATATAAGGCAACATTGACAGATATAAAGGGGAAAATGAACAAAATTATAATGATGATGGGAAATTTTTCATCTACCTCAGCCTGAAACTGATAGAATCAACAGGCAAAAATTCATTAAGAATAGGGGCGCCTGGGTGGCTCAGTCGTTAAACGTCTGCCTTCAGCTCAGGGCGTGATCCCGGCGTTCTGGGATTGAGCCCCACATCGGGCTCCTCCACTGGGAGCCTGCTTCTTCCTCTCCCACTCCCCCTGCTTTGTTCCCTCTCTCGCTGGCTGTCTCTCTGTCAAATAAATAAATAAAATCTTTAAAAAAAATTCACTAAGAATGTATGAGCTTGAAAATGTAATTAAAATGAGACCTGGTTTACAGGTATACACCACCGCATACCCCACAACTGTGGGATACACGTTCTTTTCAAGTACAGAAGGAATATTAACCAAAGTCTATCATATTCTGAGAGAAAACAGACCTCACAAATATCAAGGGAGGGCCAGGATGAGGGTGACTCCACTGAGGCTTCCAAGACATAAAATGTGAGGTGACATTGACTACCAGTTTCTTGCAAGTACAGAGTGAGCACTGATCCATGGAATTCAGCTAGAAATCAATTTATAAAAATACTAGAATACATGAAAAAATGATGATAATGAAAAGAATTCTCAGAAAATAATAAAAGGGAACTTCCTCAGTCTGACAGAGAGCAAAAAGCCTAGATCATATATTGGTGAAGTATTGAAAGTTTTCTCCCCAAAATTAGAAATGAAACAAAGATATCTGCTCCTCCTACATCTATTAAGCCCTGCACTGGAGCTCCTAGCCAGTGTAATATGGCAAGAAAAGAAAATAAAAGGCATTCGATTGGAAAGGAGGAAATAAAACTTTTATTATTTGCAGACAACATGACTTAATATGTAAAATATCTTAAAGAATCCACAGGAGAAACTATTTCAATGACCAAATAAATTCAGCATGGGGACTAGATACAAGGTCAATGTATGAAAATCGATCATATTGCTATATTCCTATATGTTAGTGTTGTGGTCAGCACACAAACAGGATGGATCACTCCACCCCATGTAAAATCCGGTTCAGATGTCCATACTGATGACCACATACACACACACCCAAGAGACTATGAGAAGATTTACGACTCCCATAATGAGGCTTTGGGGAAGAGAAGAGCTGGCTCCACTGTCTGAAAATGGCTTGACAGGGCTTGGAAAGGAGATGGGTCTGGGTTTCTATGATGGTTTGGCAGTGGGGTGAAGATTCCCACATACAGGCTGGGGATCACACGGGCAACAAACAACTAGACAGTAAAACAACCAGAAGTGCTATGATATCAGTGACATTAAAAAAATCAAAAACCTAAGAATAAATTTAAAATGTGCAATACCGCTCACGGAAGCTACAAGACCCCGCTTTGCAAAGGTAACACAGAGCCTAAAGGAAGGGAGGATGATACCACGTTCAGGTATTGAAAATACAGGGTTGTACAATTGTTGGAGAGGATGTGGAGAAAGGGGATCCCTCCTACATTGTTGGTGGGAATGCAAGTTGGTACAGCCACTCTGGAAAACCGTGTGGAGGTCCCTTAAAAAGTTAAAAATTGAGCTACCCTATGATCCAGCCATTGCACTACTGGGTGTTTACCCCAAAGATACAGACGTAGTGAAGAGAAGGGCCATATGCACCCCAATGTTCATAGCAGCAATGTCCACAATAGCTAAATCATGGAAGGAGCCGAGATGCCCTGCAACAGATGACTGGATTAAGAAGTTGTGGTCCATATATACAATGGAATATTACTCAGCAATCAGAAAGAATGAGTTCTCAACATTTGCTACAACATGGACGGCACTGGAGGAGATAATGCTTAGTGAAATAAGTCAAGCAGAGAAAGACAACTATCATATGATTTCTCTCATCTATGGAACATAAGAACTAGAATGATCAGTAGGGGAAGAAAGGGATAAAGAAAGGGGGGGTAATCAGAAGGGGGAATGAAACATGAGAGACTATGGACTATGAGAAACAAACTGAGGGCTACAGAGGGGAGGGGGGTGGGGGAATGGGATAGACCGGTGATGGGTAGTAAGGAGGGCACATATTGCATGGTGCACTGGGTGTTATACACAACTAATGAATCATCAAGCCTTACATCGAAAACCGGGGATGTACTGTATGGTGACTAACATAATATAATAAAAAATCATTATTAATAAAAAAAAAAAGAAAATACAGGGTTGTAAAGACGTCAAGTATCTCAGAATTAATACATAGATTCAATATTAATTTTTGAATTGCAACAGGTTTTTATTGGTGGGGGGTGACAATCCAGTTTTTTTTTTTAAGATTTTATTTATCTATTTGAGAGAGATCGCAAGTGGGAGGAGGGAGAGGGACAAGCAGACTCCAAGCTGAGTGCAGAGCCTGACGTGGGGCTCAATCTCACCACCCTGAGATCAGGAGCTGAGCTGAAATCAAGAGTCGGATGTCAAGCAACTGAGCCACCTAGTGCCCCGGTGACAAGCCAGTTTTAAAGCGTACATGAAAATGGGCACGGATCAGGAATAGTCAAGACAATCTTACAGGAGAACAAAGTAAAAGGACCTACTCTACCAGACACCAACATTTATTATGAAGCCACAGTAACTAAGGGACTGTGGTATTGGCACAAGGACAGACAAATAGACCCATGGAACAGGCAGACACATAACCAGTCACTTGGCGTAGGTCAAAAGCCATGTTGCAGTGTAGCAGGGGGAATACAGCCTTTTGGAGAAATAGTGCTGGGTCACCCAGATATCGGTACGGAAAAGAAATCTCGACCTCCACATCACACCATCCATAAACATCAGTTCCTAGGATAACATGAATTCTAAATATGAAAGATAAAACAACAAAACTCTCAGAAGGTAACACAGGAGAACATCTGCATGCGTTTGAGGCGGGCAAAGATTTCCTAAGTAGACTATGCAACCATAAGGCAAGAAAGTAAAAAGGCAAACCATGGATTGACAGCAAATATATCAAGTAACAGACTCATATCCAGAATATATACTGACCATCTACAAATCTGCAAGAACCAAAGACAGCCTAGTAATTTAAAAATGAGTAAAAGACTTGAACAGGCTTTTCGTAGGTTCCCCAGTGTTGGCGAGAACTCTGCCCTGCACACGCGCGTGCCCCAGAAGGCGCGTACGACAGTGTTCACGCAGCACAACCAACTGCAGCCCCAAGGTAGACGCAATCCAAACGTCCGTCGGCAGAAGGATGATAAACTATGGTACAGAAAAGACGCGATACTGTGGAGCAAGAAGGGCAGCAAGTTACAGCTCCGTGCGTCGTGGGTTCATGTCATAAACTGCAAGGTCAGGCACGAGAGGCCACGCCTGTGACTCCATGTATATCAAGTTCAGAAAGAGGCAGATCCAGTGAGTGCCGTGGGGGGTCCGGGGGTGGTTGCTTTGGGGAGGAATGTGGAAAAGTGACTGGGAGTGGACACGGGTGCCAGCTGGGGGGACGCTCCGTCTCCTGATCTGGGTGGTGGTGTCTCCCCTGTGCTCAGCGACAGCGACAACGGGGCAGCTTTCGGCGTGCACCTGTGCCTCGACTCGCACTAACAAGGGTGGGGACGAGAGCTGCCGTATTTTACCCCTCATGCGCTAGGTCCGCCAAGCCACACGCGAGGATTGTGGGAATCAGATTTATTGACATGATTGGTATCATAATACTTTAGTCTCACCCTTCACTCCACATAGACCCCGTGATTCCTCCCCGTGTGAATGAACCAAACGTGTGTACTTTGTGTCTCTGAGTGCTACACCAAAAAGATGCACACCTCATTACCACGGGTGGTCACATTTGGCTTTTTCAGACACGTCTTCAACTCTGCAGTGAGACCAGAAGGGGGTGGCTGGGGCCTCTCTCCTCTGCACACAAACCAACCTGTCCACCAGGTTCTAGGGCTACCTCCGGCCTCTGCTCAGGGCACCCGAATCCGACTGGTCCCATAGCGGCATTCCCAAAACAAGGAGGAGTAAATGAAACCCCCTCCCCCGCGACACCGAGTCTCCAGCCACGAGAGCACAGATGATGGTCAGGAAGCGTTCCGGACAGTGGTGGCCAGCGCCAGCTCAGGCTGAGGCCACCAGGGAGGCTCGTGCACGGGAGCCCCTCTGCACTTGCCTTGGCCGGGGCTGCTCTTAGCTCTGTGCTTTGTCCCGCGACCTCGTTGGCGATAGGGCGGGGGACTGACTTTGTGCAGTTTTGAGCTCTTCTCAGCCTTTAGCAACAAAATCTTCCACTTAGATCTGAAAAAGCATTTTGCAGTTGTTTTGGGGAAAGAAACACACACGCATACAATTGGTTTTATCCAGAGGTCCCCGGGCTTTCTTTGGAAAAGGTGCAAAAGCATTAGAGCTCCAAGCCTGTATTTGACAAAGTCTCATAACAGATAATGCCCTGGGGGTCGGGGAGACGGATCTCTGGGCCCTGCAGGCCTCCAGGCCCCTGCAGAAGAAAATGATTATTATTTGCATAATGGGATTTCTGTGGAAATCATAATTAATCTTAAATTTCCTATTAGCGAATATACTTGGACCATTTGCTTCCCCACGGTTTCGTCCAACACCACCATGCTGCCTGAAGACCCTTTGAGGTGGTGGGGCTGCCGGTGGTCCATGGCCAGGCCTCCAGGAAGCCCAGGGGAGAGGCTGGCGGGGGCCAGGGACGGGTGCCAGTGGTGTTTCCATGCAGGGCCCAGGGTGGCAGAACTGGAGGACAGTCCCTCCGCAGTGCGTGCATCCCGTCAGAACCGCGGGGCTGGTGCCAGCCAGCCAGCAGTCAGCACCACCGGTGGGGCCGTGTGAGCACAGCGGGTCACCAAGAAGCACATGGCACTAGTACTCCTCAACGGAGACCTCGGTCACAGTCCGAGCAGAAACAGCCCACGGACGCAAGTTGTCAGCCACCTGCGCATGTCTGCGTGACCACGGCATCCCGAGTACTGATTTGGGGGCCACGAAAGCTGTCAGCAAGGAGGTGAATTTGCAAACAGGGCATCTGTGAACAGCGATGATCCACTGAACTAAAAATGACTGGCTTGTCCGCTTTCAAGGGTGAACTGTCCCCAAAAGACTCTGTTGTCTCAAAAATAAAACAACTGAAAGAAATTAAAGCCGCGTGTACAGAAAGGAAACCTCGCAGTGGCAAGAATGCTCTTGCTGGCAGCACGGGGCTTCAGGGTGTCCCACGGTGCCTGCTGGTCATCCCAGACCCACCGGACCTGGAGGGGCCCCCGGGGGAGCCTGGGGGTCCTGAAGCAGGAGCTGCCGTTTCTCCTATAACCTGCATCCGGCCGCTCGGGGGCTGGTCACATGACGGCAGCCTGCGCTACCTGCGTGGGCCCAGCAAGCGGAGCCACAGCCCTGGGCAGGGCCCGAGCGAGGCCCCAGGGCACGGTGACACTGACTGGGACCGAGGATGGCAGTGAACAGGCAGGAAGACAGGCAGGTGTCGTGGGAGGGCAGCTCCCCCAGCAAAAGCCCGAGAGGGACTGACACCTGGTCCTGGACGGCCCCAGCGACACCGCTATCGCAGCCGACATTGAAGGGAGGCCTGCCCTCTCAGGACTGTCCGAGAGGCACCCTCTCGACTGGGCAGCAGGTCACAGCCCGGCATGGCGACAGCGCAGGGAGTGTGAGGGGAGGGGGGAGAGGGGCCTTTCCCTAGAAGGGGGACTTTGGCACGGGCCCCAGCTGGCTCCACGCCAGAGGCCACGGCCACGCTCACGTACACCGAGCGGTACCATGCTGCTTGCCAAGCGTCCGCCGGAAAGCCAGAGGAGCCTGGTGTTGCCAGGGGAGAGAAGGCCAGGGGACCCCCGTGAGGTGCTGCCCCTCAGCCCTGCCCCCACACCCGGCCAGGCAGGGAGAGGGCGCAGGACGGTCACCCAGGGGCCATCTTCCCGCTGGCTTGCCTCAGCCTCGGCTGGCTCTATTAGGGAGAGTATGTTTTATTAATATTGGATATTAAAGTTTAATAGTGTGATTACAGCGGAAAAATGGGACTTCACCTTCGAGGAGTATTAGAGGATCCCGAGGAGAGCCTGCGAGTGAGAGGGACATTTGTCACGGCCTCACAGGACGGTCGCCTCCATCCATCACGCCCCGGGTGCGCCTCCACGGCTGGTCGGCTGGCCGCGCCGTGACTGCCCCGTGGTGCCAGCTTCCACCCCAGGGGCTCTGAGGCCACCGGGGAGGAGCAGAGGGCAACGCGGGAGCCCCAAGACCCCCAAAGAGGGGGCTCCCCGCACAGCACCCTGCACCTCTCTGTCCCACCCAGGCTCAGGGAAGGCCGGACACCCCCCCACCCAGCTTTCTATGTGTGAAAAAGGTCTGGTGCACCATCGTGGGCCCCTCGGACCCTTCTTCAGTGCCCCTCTCACGGGGGTGAGGACCAGAGGGCAGGGGAAAGCCTCAGGCCAGCAGGGCAGGGTGCGCACTGGGGTTGCTGACAGAGGGTTCTGGGAAGGCGAGGGCACTGCTGAGCCCCATGCTCCCTCCTTCCCTGCACCCAGGGCAGAGGCATCGGGACGCAGACCCCAGGCCAGGCTCAGAGGCTCATCAGCACAGCACCGCCCGGACGCCTGCACACGCCCATCAGCAAACCCAAAGGCCCCCTCCTGCCTCCGTGCTCTCCACATCTGCTGGTGGCACCTGTTCCTCTCCACCTGGCACAGTGGTGGCCCTGCCTGTCTGTCCCTCTCCTTGACTCTGGTCCCCCAGCCCATCCCACCTGACAATGCACGAACAGCTTCCTTCTGCACAAGCTGCTGATGGGTGCATGTTGTGGGATGGAAAAAATTAACCAACACTTTGGGAAGATGCTGCAGGTAATGGACAGATCTGGTGACCCAGGGACAGGCTCGGGGGTGGGGATCCCAGCAATACCCACACTCACCAAGGATCAGGACACGCAAGGGCCAAAAGGGCTAAGAAATGGCGGCGTGGCAGAGGGCGGACACCTGCCTATGGTGCTCACTCTCCAGCCCGTGCAGACATCACTAACCGATCGCCCATCACCAGCCATCCCCACTGCACCCAGCCGAGGTAACCAGGGGTGATCAGAGTGGAACTCAAAGGAAGCACGGGACAGACCACAGGATGGGGCAGCCTGGAGTCTCCAGATCCCTCCGGAAGGGAGAGAATGAAGATTTCACACACAGCCCTGCTCTTGGCTGAGCTCAGGGTCTAGCACGGGGCTGGCACACAGCAGGTGTTTAATAAGTGATCTCGGAAGACCACTCTGAACCAGAAAGACTCCTTTGGGCCCAGCTCCAGAGAGAGCAAAGAAAAGTGGCTGCAACGAGGACCCCACTAGGGCCCCCCCTGGGGAGTTGAGGCCACCTCGGGGCAGGAGCAGCCCATCCCGGCCGAGAAGCCGCCTGGTAGCCTCCCAGACGGGATCCATTATGCGCAGCCACTGGGCCATTCCTGGAAAGTAGTTATTGTAAAAAGTAGCAGAAGCAGTGAATGGAAACAGATCCTCCCAGCAAAGTGGCCCCACGGGGAGTGACCTCATCCAGAGGTGACCACTTGGCCACAGCACATAGACAGGTGGAGACCCCACTGGGAGGCCCGTCCTGCTCCCAGCTGGGGAGGGTCCTGAGAGCCTAGACCTTCAAGGGCAGAGCCAAGATGGGGAAGGAGGGGCGCCTGGGTGGCACAGCGGTTAAGCGTCTGCCTTCGGCTCAGGGCGTGATCCCGGCGTTATGGGATCGAGCCCCGCATCAGGCTCCTCTGCTATGAGCCTGCTTCTTCCTCTCCCACTCCCTCTGCTTGTGTTCCCTCTCTCGCTGGCTGTCTCTATCTCTGTCGAATAAATAAAATCTTTAAAAAAAAAAAAAAGATGGGGAAGGGGAGCGGGGCTGCTGAGGACGGGTACATCCGGCATCACCCTCCGAGGAGCCTGGGCGGGGGACGCAGGCTCACCCCAGCAGCTTTCCACTGCACAGCAGCCCTTGGCCTCGGAAAGCGCTGATGGGGACTCCACTGCCCGGTGGCTCAGAGGCAGACAGAACAGGGGCACACGCCCAGGAATGCCCGGAGAAACCCCGAGAGGCCTCAGTCTGTGCCACCCCTCCTGGGTGTCCGCCCACGGGAGGTAATGGGGCACACCGGACGGAGATGTTAGCTGACCGCGTGTTTATTCTGCTGTTGCTGGGAGCTCCGCGGCTGCCGTGCAGGAGGGCCGGACCTTGCACCTGCGTTGTGACTCTCAGGGACTAAGGGGGACTCAGGGGTGGGGAGCAGCTGGCAGCCAGGCGGGGGGACCTTGTTTCTTCCCAGAGACGTTGTGCATTCTGAACTTGATATTATGTTAAAATATTTCCATTAAAAATAAATATCCTCACACGTGTCTGACCATACTTATCTCTCACCCAAGAAATGCTATTCTCCCCCCAAAACTGAGGAGGGTGTGTGAGTTACAGACACGGGCGCCCCTTCTCTGTGTTGGAAGATTGTAGGGAACTCGTGAGGATGTTACCAGAATTCCAAACACGACCGTGCAATATGGTAGCCAGCAGCCAGACTGACGATTTCAATTTAAATTAAATAAAATCTGAAATCCAGCTCCCCAGTCACACTAGTTACATCCCAAATGCTCACCATCCACCCGTGGCCACCCCGTGGACAGTGCAGGGATAGGAATCGCAGAAAGCTCTGAGGCAGGGCTCTGGACACCCTCGGCCACTGAGGCAGGCCGTGCAGTGGTCCCCAGCCTGGATCTCCTAGGGCTCTCCCGCGTACAGTAGGAGTTCAATAAATACTCAGAGAACTGTGTCCTCATTCGTACCCAGAGCTGGGCACAGTGGGATGTGGGAAAGACGGGGGTGGTCAGGGAGGGCTTCCTGGAAGAAGTGCAGCATCAGGCAACAGGATGAGCAGTGGACTTGATGAAGGACTAGAGAGGGCGGTGGAGGCGCCGGGTCAGAGACCGCAGCACAAACCTTGGAGGAGGTGGGACCCCTCTTGGGGGACAGCACCGATGACACCGCAGATGACACGGAGCCTAGGGGGCAGACTCTCAGGAGCGGACTCCACGCTGCGCACTTTCCGGCTGGAAGCCTTCCCGATGGTTCTGATGAGCAGAAACCCTTTCGCCAGGGAGGTCCGGACCCCACGGAAGTAGGAGGGGAGGGGTCCGGGCCAGACACAGGGCAGTCTGCGCCCCGTGGGGCTGCGCGTGCGGCATGGCCTGCGGAGGAGGACGCGGCCCACAGAGCCGGGGTCTCGGGGTCTCGCTGCTGCCGCACCTCCTGCACCCCCGAGACCCGGGACACAACGCCCACAGCCCGAGGCTCCTCTTTCCCACCCGAGCCTAGTGACCATTACTTAAAGCTTGAGGAGAAAATAATGCACCTACTGAAACGCCTTTCCTCATGTTGTGTTTTTTATTTAATTTTCCAACGAACACCCTCTTTTATCATCCAAAACCGTGAAAGTAAATTAAGAAGAAATGGGTTTCTTTCAATTAGGCTCAGCGTTGCTTTGAGTAACTGCCTATAATTCTATTTAATGAAAAAATAAAATCATTATTCCACGTCTCCCCCTGCCCTGTCACAAGCCCACAGACGGGCTCCATTAGCGTGCACCGTAGATTTATTTAATTAGAAAAATATTTTGTTTTCTCTGATTCTTTGGGAAAAGAAAAAAAAAACCCTCCAGGCACAAAATTAATCAAATCTGTTACCTGGTGGTTAATGTTCCTGAGCGGGCATCTCTCTGTCCGCGCCACGGCTCCCACCCTGGATTTCCCCCCGAATTTGGGTGCATACCACCCACGGGCCCCACCACGCCCGCCTGGCTGCGTCTGGCAAACTCCGACGCCAAGACCGTCGCTGCGGGGTGGGGACCCCCCCACGGCAGTCACACGGGGAAAGGAGCCAAATTCTGCAGTCGCCACACGCCAGTCCTCTGGGCGAGCGCGCCGTGCGCAGGAAGCCGGAGCCGGGCGCACACGTGCTGCTCGTTAAACCAGGGCCCCTGCGACCGCCCAATCCCGGCCTGGCCCGCCTGGAGGCCTCATCCGGTCCCCGGGGGCCCATGCCGGGTCCGGGGCGGCCAGAGGCGTGGGGACAGGGACCCACCAACCGTAAATAAGAAGCCGCCCCTTCCGGGAGAATGATGACCCCACAGGGTGATACCGGGTGACCCCACCCACACCTCAGTGCCCTCAACTGCCCAGAGGACATGTCCCCCTGCCCCGAGGCAGGCCCTGCACAGGTGTCCCTGAGGCCTCGGGGGCCCCTGCCCTTTGTATAGGCCCTGGTGTCTGGCCAGGGCTCCAGCTTCTCACGACTCATGTGCTGGGTCCACCGCCCAGCCTGTGGGGCCACCTCTTGGGTTCTGTCCATTCCAGGTTCCCGGCCAGGAGGAGGGGCGGCTCACAGGTCACGTGGTGCAGGCCCGACTGTGGAGCCCCGGTTCCTGTGGGAGAGACCTATGCGATCAGAACGAGACAGCACAGAGAACCACCTCTGTGCTGTTAGTCAGGACCCTCCCCATCCCAATCCCCACGGTTAGGACCTGGTGGAGCTGCCAGCTTGGTCTCCAGTCCAAGAACCACGAGAGCCGCAGGCATACTCGCCTCGGTCTCCCCTCCCACATGACGGAGCAGCTTGGGGTGGCCCAAATACCTTGGTGTACATCGGCCCCCAGCCCAAGCTCGGGAGAACCAAGTGTGGGTGCTAGGAAGGCAGGCTAGCCGGGAGAGCAGGGGCCGGCAGCCCATCACCCACAGCCCTCACCCCTGTCCGTGATGACATTCTCGGAGCCCGAGCCCGGGGCCCCATCTCCCAGGCTCTGCAGATGGCTGAGACCCCACCTTTGTGAGGCCGGAGGGCTCCGGCCACCCTCCCTCCTGCACACACCTGGGAGGGAGCGTCCCCTGCAAGACGCCCAGCTGTGCATGGAGCGCGGCCTCCCTCTGCTGGCGCCTGCATGCAATGACCACAGGAGGTCATCCCAGGAGGCCACTCTCAAGATGGCTCAGGATGCCCAGGGCCATGGGCCATGGAGGGTGGGAGGCCCTGGAGGCTGAGAAAGCAGATGCCCTCCACCCACCCTACAAGGGCTGGTGCTGGCTGTGGCAGGCAGATCTGGCATCCCCGGAGCACACACTACGAGCAGGCCGGCCCTGGGCTGTCCCAGGGGACCGTCTCCCTGATCTACGGGCTCAGAACGGGTACCACTGGCCCGTTTCACTGGGAAGGAAACTGAGGCCCAGACAGGGACAGTGATCTGTAGATGAGGCCGTGCTCAGGTAAGAGCCCTGTCTCTCCAGAGGTCACCGCCCAGTCTGGACAGAGAGCCAGCCCTAAGGCTGTCAGCACACCCTCCCCCACCACCCAGATGAAGACCCTGAGACACGAAGCAGCAGGACGCCCACTGGCCCTTCCTGCCCCTCTCCCCTCCCCAGGCTGCCTGGGGCTGGGGCTGCTGTGACTGGGGTGCCCTAGAGGGCAGTGTCTGGCAATGGAAGGGGTTGAGGTGGACCTCAGACGCGGGGTCCAGACACTGCCCCCCACCCCACCAGACCTCCTTCCAAAGCAGCTGGGGGCAGGAGGCCAGGAGGGGCGGTGAGCGAGAGGCGCCAGCTGCAGGCCCCTGGGGTTGGGCCAGGCCTAGGGGTCGTCCTTCCTGCACACTGCTGGGCCTCTCCCTGGAACTGGGCCCCCCACCCTGCCCAGCCTTCGGTCAGCTCCAGGCCTGACTCCCCCACCAACCAGTGTCCACACCCCCAACCTGCACACCCCCATGCCCAGCCTTTGGCCACAGGAAGCCATGAGAGGCCCCAGCACCCCTTCTCTGGTCCCCCAGGGCCTGGCTCCTCCCTGGAGCTGAATGCTAACCCTGGCTCAGAGGTTACAGCTTCTGGGTCCCAGCCCGCTGCCCCCCAACCCCGCCGCCCAGGGCGGCCACCAGCAGAACTCACAGCCCAGGCAGATGAAGGCCTTCTCTCATCACCATCGTGAGCAGCTCCCCCGGCTCCAGAGAGAGGGGCCTGGCGGTCTCGGCAGGAATAAACAGCAGGCCGACTGTTTATCTGTCCTGACGGCAAAAGCTGGGACATTTCTGTCCACTGGGCCGTCGTTGCTGGGGGGCTGGGGGCTGTAGCAGGAAGCTGGCTGGAGCCGGGCCAGACTCAGAATCTAAGACGGAGCTCACCTCGGCCCCGCCCAGCTTGCTGCGAGTGTGGGGTCACCACCCTTGCAGGCCTCCTGACCCCAACCCCCAGTTCTAGCTGGGCCCCTTTCTGGGGGAGAAAGACCCTCAGGGAGGAGACAGCATCTGTCTCAGACATCATGGGCATCCCCGGGAAAAGCCAGGCGATGCCGCGGCGGCAGCGCGTGAGCCCGCCCACCAGGGAGAGGGCGCAGCGGTCGTGCAGAGCGCCCCACGGCCTCCCCTTGTGACCCAGCGCCATTCCTGGGCTCCTCTGTGCCTCAGCCCCAACACCCGGCAACGGGGGGGCCGGGTGGGCCCAGGTTTGTGGGCCCCAGGCTTCTCAGTGTGCTCTCCACTTTAAAAGAAAGAATATAAAATTAGGCACAGTGCCTGGGAGAGACCTCCGCAAGCAAAGACCCCCGAAGCCCGCCTTCCAAGTCTGCCCCCACAGGGCAGCGACGGCCCCCGTGGAGACCCACTGCAGGGTCAGAGGACCGCACACGTGCCAGCACGTGGTCAGGGCCGGACAGGCACCGGCTCTTCCTGAATGCCTGGAGCACACGCCTGCACATGCACAGCACACACGTGTGAACACATGCATTACCCATGCCATGCAAACGCTTACTGTACGTGTGTGCGCAAACCTGAATGCACACGCACACGGATGCATGCGGACACTCGCACACGCTCAGGGAACACGTGTGCGCACATACACGCGTGTGCATGAACACTCACACCTACGCACGTGCACACACTCCCACGCATGGTGTTTGTGCCCATGCGTACACACGTGCATGAACGCACATACATGCACAGGGAGCTTTTGTATTTCTGATGCTTCAGGAAGCTCAGGGCATCCTGGTGAGGAGGCAGGAGGGGGGCTCACAGAGCGGGAGCTGTGGAGCCAGAGCCTGGTGGGGGCAGCGCCCATCTCCCCCAGCCCCTACCCAGAGGGAGGGCAGCACAGAGAATCTGTGGGTGGGCCTGGCTCTCTGCAGTCTTAGCTGGGAATAGGAGGCCCCCAGCCCACACCCCGGAGCTGGTCAGAGCAGGAGGGCAGCAGCAAGAGCAGCCCCAACGCACACCCACATCCCTCACCCAGCTCATGACCGGCCTGGAGCCAGACGGCCTTCTGCAACCGCTCCGAGGGCGGGAGGCCCAGAGAAGACCGACACCGAGACCCCCGCCAGCCCAGATGAGGTCGAAGAGGTGGTTTTGTTTGAGTCCAAGGATAAAAGGCATTCAGATGAGTCTGGCACACCCTAGTGCTGTGGGGTCAAGGTCAGAGCCTGCACAACAGCCACGGGACTGCCACGCAGAGTGTGTGCCTTGTCCCTGGGGCCGTGGGAAGGCACTGGATGGGGCTTCTCAGGGAAGCAACAGCCCGCAGAATGGGGGCTTCGTGGACCCACGGGCTCAGGCCACACGAGGCAACCCCACTTTCCAGGACTCCTGTATCCTGGTATCCCATAATACCACACTACTTTTAAGAGCTAAGACCTTGAGATATACCAGTGTACTAACACGATATCAGTATTTTTTAAAAACCCAGATCTCATCTTTTACATCATGAGACCAGGGTCAGTGATTCATTTGCTCGGTTTATGCAAAAAGACAAACCCACACAGAGCTGCCTGGAGTCTCGGCGGCCCGCCTGCGTGAACCACAGTCACCGCCACAGCCCCAAACGCTTCTCGGCAGGAGCGACTCCAGCTCCCGTGCCAAGGATTTCCAGAAAGACGGAATGTGTGCTTGACGGTAGGGGGATTGATAAGTTCATCGTTGTGCTAGAAACCAGGGACAGCTCTCTGCCGAGGCAAACAGGACAGTCCCTTAACAAATTATTTAGAAAGAGCCTGTCAACGTGCACGGAGTGATGGATCCTTCACCCCTCCGTCCCCGGCATCGGCCGTGAGGTGGTGTTGCAAGAGGCGGACGGACGACATCTCTGAATCCCGGCTGACCAGCGAAATCCAGCAGCGTGCAGCTCCCAGCGTCCCGGATGCTCCGCGCTTTCTCTCCAAACAAACGCGGCCAGCGTGTCGTGGGATGAGACCCCGGGCGCCCCAGCCTGCAGCCAGCCAACCCCCAAACGCAGGAAGACCCAGCTTGGACCTGCAGCCACCCTCCTGGACCCACGGCCAACCAAGGACGCTGAACGGTTCTTAGAGCCGACTGCTTTAAGCCTCTGGGGTGGTTTGTTACGCAGCTACAGCCCCCTGATGCAGATGGGATCACTGCAAGACCAAAGGGTCCGAGACAAACACTTAAAGTGACGAGAATGTCCTCACTCTTTCCAAAACATCGAGACTCAGAAGAGCTTTTACGTTATTCCATGACACTTCACTGTAATTATACGGTACTTTTTTTGAAATTCATTTATCTACCTTATTTCAGAACAATAGTGTATATTTGGTCTGTACAGTTTTACAAATTTATATTTTTGCTCGCTTTTGTAATATGTATGAATATTTTTAGATCTCAAACGTGGAAAATATTTCATTTCTTTGTTTTTTTCTAAATGAAATGTGGATGCCATTAAAATTCTAAGCTATTTTGGCATTGTGGGAAATAAATACCAAGACCACAGAACTGCCCTTTGGCCATGGCTTTGCAGCCACTGCTGTCAGAGCCTGGACAACACTCCAAACTGAGAACAAATCCCTGGTTGGGGCTCTGCCCAATCCCAGACCCCCGGTCCTCCTGCCTGGCAGGGGGACACGGGCTGCACCAGGTCGCTGGGGTCTGAGCTGCACGATTAGACCCATTCATCTGACCCCTGGGAAGAGACCAAAGCCCAAGACAGGCTGGCAAGGGAAGGGTCAGCCATGTCCTTCAGTCCAAGAAGCCAGAGGCACCTGCCACCAGCTTTCCTGACTCAGAAAACCTGTCTCATGCCCACTGACCCCTAAGTCTCACTTGCTTCTAAGGGCTCTTGCCCCCCATAAAGTTAAAAACCCAAATCTTCCCTAAGCTGTTGATAACACAGAAATCATACCGTTCTTTTTTTTATATTTTAAAATTGTAACCATCCTTTTTTAAAGGAGGAGGAGTAATTACATTCATTTCAAACTTTTAGGCTTTATAAGGAAATAAATTTTATTTCCTTTTTAAATTCTTCCATTCTCTGATAAAACAAACCTCCCTGAGTACTTGTTAAAGTCTTATAATTGTAATGAATTAAACTGACGAATACAGAAAAATCTTTACATTCTCTTCAAATTCCAGGGCTGCTCACACACTTAGTAAAGTCCTATTCAACTTAAAATTGGGTCATCTATTAAAATGTTCAGACTAGAGGCATAAGGCTAGTCCGTTGGATCATGGAATATGCCAAACTCTCTTAAATATTGCAAGTACTTAAAATACCAAACCCAGAGCTCCGATTTCTAAATTTAACAACAGGACATGCATAGGATAGTTTTGCCTCCCTGTGTCATCTCTGCTTGATACCCGTTCTCAAGGGGACAGAGATGGTTGCTCACCAGGGAATGATGACTTGTGGCACCCCACCTCCCCGCAAGAGGAGTGACCTTTCTCATGATCCACAGAGCCGAGCTTTTTATAACCACTACCCAATGGACTCCAGACCTAAAAAGGGCTGCTCTCACAGTCCGAGCCCACGGGTTTAAATCGGTCAACAGCGAGTGCCCCTCGGGAAGTCGGCCGCCCTCACTCAGATGGGAGCCGCGGAGCCCAGCAGAGCGGCGGTCGGGCTCCGGTCCTCACGCAGAGATGAGCGGTGGTCGTAAGCCACCGAGATTCGGGCTCGGTTGTTCCTGCATCGAAAGCTTACTAGCGAGCCTCTCGTTGCTGGAGACATCTTCCCAGCTGCCGCTGCAGACGCTTGAATGCCGTCCGTGCCTCGGGGCAGCCCCTGTGTGACTCTCAAATGGGGTTCCTTCCCGTCTTCCCTCTGTGGGTAGGACCAGCATGGAATCCTGCCTCTGCCATGGCTCGAGGTCCTGCTAACCTTAGCCACGCAAAATACCCAGTACAAGCATGTTAGTCACTAAGCAGTCAATTCAAAAATCGCACACTGTACGTGACAACGGAGTCTGTCCCAAACCGGCCCCGCAGCACGGGAGCTCTAGAAGCCGGGGACTGAAGGTGTTTGGACGGGCTGTGCTCAGGAACCTGGACAAGTCCGGGAGAAGGCCCCAGTGAGGAACACAGGCCCGCGTATTTAACCCTGCGTGTTCCCAAACTGGTTAGTGGTTTCCGCTCACGCCCTGCTGAGGACCCTCCCATCCGCTCGCCACCCTTCCCCAGCCCCCAGCAGGCGGACCTTCTCCATCCTCCTGACGTTGGGCTTCAACGGGTAGAGCGGTGGGCCGTACGAGGGCGCGGGCGGCCTCTGCCCTCCAGCACCAGCAGTGCCCAGCTGCGACCAGCAGGTGACCGGCTGCTGGCACGGAGAGGCTGGCTCACCGGCTCTGGACACAGGTACCGGCTGCGGGTCCCGCCCCGGCAAGGACAGCGCTGTGACACGGGCTTTAGTGGAGAGAGCGCTCCCAGGAGGCTGGAAGCATGGCGACCCGTGTCACGACATAGCACAGTGTTTCCTCAACGATGCCTGAGACAACTGGGGAGGCAGGTCTGCGTGGAATGCGCGTGCGGCTCCGGCGGGGAGGGTCCTAGGTAGCGAGCTGGCTCTGGAGGGCTGCGCGTGAAGCGAGTGCACACCGAGAACCCGCGGTCTGCTCCCGGCGGGCAGGGCGGGGCAAGCGGCATCCGGGATGCTCGGATGGCAGGGTCTGAAGATGCCACCCTTCCTCGTGGGTCAAAGTAGCAGATTTCAGGTAAAGACCCAGCCTGGGGGCAAAGCCCAAGTCAGGGAAGGGGCCTCATGCTGGCGGATGGAGGCGGCGGCCGTCAGGTCTAGAGAGGAAACGCACCTGGAAGACAATGGTGGCTGAGGCTTCTGGAGCATGGAGCGGCCTCAACGCAAAACACATTTTTTTAAAAGATTTTAAGACAGTCAGATTGGCCAGAGGGCCACCAGCCTGGATTAACTGTTACGAATAAAAAACAGCCCTTTCGCTCCAACCTTTCCACAGGCAGGGAAGAGGCAAAGGCGTCTCCTCGGCCACCAAAGAGCTGATCTTCTTAAGGTCCCCACAGACGTGGCCAGAGAGGAGAACAAAAATGGGCCCCGGGCGCCCGGCTGGCTCAGTCCCTGGCGTCTGACTTGGGCTCAGGGCCCTGGTGTCAGGCTCCTCGCTCATCAAGGAGTCTGCCTGTCCTTCTCCCTCCGCCCTCCCCCCACCGACTTGTGCACGCGCCCTCTCGCTCTCTCTCTCAAATAAATAAAACATTTAAAAAAAAAATAAATGCAAAACAAAAAAATAATTTTAAAAACCAGGGCCATCTCCCCAGGGTGGGAGCAGGAGCCCAGAGCGCAATGGACCCGTCTCAGCACCTGTGCCGAACCCGGTGGGCCCATCGCTCAGCTCGGTGATTCGCACCCAGGACTCTGAGAAACAAACTGAGGGCTTCAGAGGGGAGGGGGGTGGGGGAATGGGATAGACCGGTGATGGGTAGTAAGGAGGGCACGTATTGCATGGTGCACTGGGTGTTATACGCAGCTAATGAATCATCGAACTTTGCATCAGAAACCAGGGATGTACTGTATGGTGACTAACATAATATAATAAAAAAACATTAAAAAATAATAATAAAATTAAGTAAAGTAAAATATTGTTAAATGTTGAAGTTCTTTCAGCTGAAATCCCAAGCGTTTTCCCACTCATATCATAGAACTTTACACCCCACGGTCCCCTCCTGACATCCAGGAAAGGGCCTTAAGAAGGACCCCCAGGCCTCTCCCTACCTCCCAGAGGCGTGATGATGACAGTCACACACATAGCACTGTCATCAATGGGGTGGGCCCCTCGACACGGGTCAGACCAGAAGGCCGGGGTCCCCGTGTGCTGGGGGGGCAACCGCCTTCTGCACCCCACCCCACCAGTGGCTGCAGCCCCCAGCCTGTCTGACTGTCTGGAAGGTCCCTCCTCATTCCGCCCCAGTTCTGGAGACCTTAGAGCTAGAGCCTGGCCCTGGGCTGGGAGGCGGGGGCTGTCCTGGAGACCCCCTGTGGGGCCTGATGCTCTAAGCCACGGTTTCCCACGACTGTACCCTCCCTGACCTGTGAGGCCCAGGGGCCCACACCCACCCACGCTGCCCGAGACCAGGCGCTTCTCTCAGCCCTGCTGAGCCCACTCCTCCGGGCCGGGTACTAGGGAGGGTGGGAGAAGCGGACACAGAGCTTGTCTCCGAGCCTGCAGGGACCCGCAGTGGCCCTCCAGGACGAGGGCCATCTCCCCAGCAGAGCCGACAGCAGGAGGAGGCTGGGCCCCCAAGGGTTATGGGTAGGGTGACAGGGACAGCTCGGGGTTTGGAGAGG
The DNA here is from genome assembly GCF_023065955.2 of Ursus arctos. Lineage (NCBI taxonomy): Eukaryota > Metazoa > Chordata > Mammalia > Carnivora > Ursidae > Ursus > Ursus arctos. The sequence goes on along the minus strand of NW_026623008.1, from coordinate 1,450,154 downwards.
GGCAAAGGGAGGGTTCTCCACGTGGGACCCGTGTCTTACAGGACACCCAACCCGCTGGCCTGCGCTGGCATGAGTCCCCCCAGTGGGAGCCAGAAATATGTAGGATCTAGCTGGAAACAGTGAGCCTCCCTAAATTAATCCGTAAAGGTAAGAACAAGTCCCCTAAAAAACATCCTGCAGCTTTTGAGCAGAACCCATCAGAGTCTGAAATTCATATGGAAAAGAAAACCTGAAAGACAGGCCACTCCGATGCCAGCTGGTCACGTGACCCCTGAGCTAACGGTTTCTTCAGCTCCTGATGGTTGGAAAACATCAAAAGAAGACTAGCCTTTTGTGACACCTGGAAATACTGAGATGTAATTGTCAGCGGCCATAAATGAAGTTTTATTGGCACACAGCCACACCCCCTGGTTCCTTCTCATCGGTGTTGGGCACGTGGGACAGAGCCAGGCTGGTCGGGAGTGGGAGCTCTTACTTGTGGGGCCACCCCCCTGTTCTGGACTAGCACACGACCTGACATCCCCCCGCTCCCCGGGACATGCCGAGTCCTGCTGTGCACCTGGCTTCTCCCGGCACCGGGGAGGCAGTGGTCAGGGGATGCGTCCCCGCTCTGGTGAGCTGACATTCCAGCCGGGAAGGCAGACAGGAAAATGCATGACCGGGTGGGTTTTGGATGGCGTGGCCGGGGAGCCCCTCTGAAGGGGACACTCCAGACAGGGACCTGAGTGTCACCAGCCAGCCACGCCGCCATCTGGAGGGAAGGCACTTGGGGAGGCGGGAGAGGCAGGTACCAAGGCCCCAGGACAGAAACCACCTGGAGTCCGGTGCAGCTGAGAGGGAACCCGGGGCTCAGCAGGCAGCACGGCCACCCCCTCCCGGGGCCGTTCTGCAGGAGCAGGGAGGTGTAAGGTCGGAGAAGCCAGCACAGAGCCGGGCACACGACAGGTGCCAGATGAATGTCCCCTCTTGTGAGCAGCGAGGCTGACATGTGGCTGAGGGGCTGTGGGTCCGAGAGCAGGCAGGTTCGGGCACAGATGCGTTGCACGTGGTGACGACAGACTCCTTGACCGGCCTTCACCCGGGCTGCGGGGGGCTTCTGCACTGGCCTCGTCCCCGGGCCCTGGCCTCAGCCTGCATGGTGCTGGAACACGAGCGAGAAACCCCTACCCCTGATGTCTGCCCCCTGAGCACTCCCAGCCCTGCTCCTTGCTCTCAGCCCCCCTTGTCCGGGCTGCGTTCGGACCTGAGTGGCTCTCTCCCCGCTGCCGCAACAGTCTGGAAAATAAAGGATTCCTTGCCGTGTTAGCCGTGTCGGAATGGTATTTCCCCCGCACCCTCCCCGGGTCTCGCCCAGCCAGGCCAGGCTCTTGGCTCCTCCTGTCCACCCCAAGACCACCATGCAAGTGTCAGGGGGAGGCTGTCTCCCTGGACGGTGTCAGGCGGCCTGAGTCTTCAGCCTCCTGGGGAGACGGCTCTCTGGGTACCTCGCCCATTGTGCAGCCCTGCATCCAGCCAGGCGGCAACCCCTAAAAGAGTCCTGCTGGCGGACGTCACCCGGGCCATGGAAGCCGCTGCGTGGCAGGCACCCCTGCCCCAGGAGGGGCAGCTCCGCCTGACTCCATTAATCTAACGGCGGCTCGAGTGTCAAAGTGCGTGCGATTTCGTGTAAAAATGATCTGGCTGCTAATTAGGCTGTTTATAACTTGTTCCCTGGTCACTAATGATAATTAACATGCAAATTAGCTCGGGGAGGGGAGGCTCTGGGGCCCCAGTTCATTACCCCGTTAATTACTGTTTGCACACTTAAACATCACAGATATAAATGGCGGTATTTAGTGTAATGGGCAGGATGATAATTATACCAACGACATTTCGAAAAGTCATTTCACTGTGTTATTTTTCTGCATGATTAATGATTCCGTGCCTGGTTGATAAACTTCGTTTGTTCAAACCGATATAGGTTCTGTACACAAACCAGCCAGCTGGCTCGGCCCATTCATCTCCGTGCTCCTCCCCGTGGGCTCCAAAGTTTCAGAGGAAGGGAAAGGCAAAGGAGAAAGTTGGTGGCTTTCGGGGAAGAAACTTTCCGAACTTCTCCTTCCTCCCTCCCTCCTTCTTTCCTCCTTCCCTCCTCCCTCCCCTCCTCCTTCCCTCCCTCCCTGCCTCCTTCCTTCCTCCCCCACCTGTTAGGTGCCTGCTGGGCAATAGCAGCCCAACCCTGCTCTCCTGGAGCCAACATCCCAAAGAGAAAAGCCAACAACGGACAGGTGCATGATGACAGGTAGTGAAGCAGGTGAGGAGGCAGAGAGAAATGGGAGCTGTTTTCAATGAGGGGGTCATGGAAGGTCTCTCTAAGGAGGACTAGTGAGCCCAAACCTGACGGAAGTGAAGGAGGATGTGTAAGGGAAGAGGGGCCATCTGTGCAAAGGCCCTGGGGCAGGAACAGACTTGTGGAGGAACGGGTGGGGTTGGGTACAGCAAGGGGGGCAGGACGGCTGGGTTGAGGGACAGGCAGGAGAGGGTGGGGGCAGGTCCCATGGCAGCAGAAGCTGTTAGTTTAGGGGAGCCCCAGAAGCTTCCCTGATAAAAACATCGGATGAAGAACCATTTCCATGGGCATATCTCAAACGTGCTCCTCGCTAAACCAAAGCCTCACCCACAACAGCGCCCCTGAAGCACAGGTGGCCCTGGGCAAGCCGCCGCATCTGTAATTGAGATGAAAACAGCCCAGAGCGACAGGTGGGCAGAGGGGTGAGGGGAATGGTTGGGACGCTCCTCCCCCACTGCATTATTGATCAGGAGATCCAATCGGAGGACCCAGCCCTACGACAGGTGTGGCCCCTGCCTGCCCGGCCCAGGGGGGTTCCAGGCCTGTGGGCGGTCAGCAGCGAGGAGGAAGGGGGCCTCCCCACAGGCTCCAGGCTCTAGAGGACGGTGCGACCCCGCCGAGTCCTGCCTGTTTGGCTGCAGGGACAAGAAGCTGAAATTTCACCTGGTGACAACCAGGCCCCCTGCCACCACCGTCCCTGGACCCCTGCCGGTGTCCGGCCACTGCTGCCACAGGTAAGCCTCACGGGGTGGGGGAGGGACTCCTCAGAGTCCTGAGGGTGTCCTGAGCCAGCAGCCAGGGGGCTCTGGGTGGGCTCACGTGCCCTCAGACGGCACCCTGGTGGTGACGGGATAGTGGTGGACGCTGAGCCCAGAGAAGTGACCAGAGCCTCGAACGGCCACCCAGCCAGGAAGCACCCTGGACAGAGCCCACAGTCACCTTTGGGGGCACTGGATGTCGTCACGGGCTGTTGCTAAGGGGTTTCCCTTTCTGATTGGGGTTGGCTGAGATAGAATGTGCCTGCCTTCCTGTCGGGTACCTGGGGGAAGGGGGAAGGGGGACGGGGTCAGGCGGCCCCAGGGAACCCCCAGGGAGACAGCGCCATCACTGAGTGGACACCTGAGCCTGGCTGTGTTGGCCTCCCCATGCTCGGCCCAGCGCTGGGACCTGCCCTGGGGGAGCACTCAGGTCCCTGGAGGGCAGGGGACGGGCGAGGGTGAGTAGAGCACTCCTGCTTTTGTAAAGGTGTGCGGACACTGGACTCCGAGCCTCACGGCTTTGTGGGCCTCCTAGGGGAGCATCCTGGGCAGGGGGTTTGCGAAGTTTCCTTACATGGTGGGGTCGTTGCTTGTTGGAGCTGGGCGAGTAGTCGATGAGCTCCAGACGGGCCCAGAGCACCTCATCCCCGGGCAGGCGACCTCACGACCACGCCACCCACAGACAGAGCCCCGCCAATCCCGCCTCCCACAGGCAAAAGCCACAAAACTGTAGGGTCAATGCCAAGGCCGAAACCGATAGTCCACATCCCTAAACTCCTGTTTCCAACTTCTCTGGCATGCTTCTGCTCAAACCCAAGAACATTCGGGCGATGGGCTCAGAGCGCCCTTTCCAGGTGGTGGGTCTTTATCCCAGAGTCCCAGGTCCCAGAGCAGGGACCCTGTGCTCCTGCTGGGGCTGTGACACGGGTGCCCACGTCCACGGCTATTTCAGGGAGTGCAAGGAGTCCCACAGAGGCACCCCTATCTCTCCCTAAACCCGGCCAGGCCTGTAGCATAAACCGGGGCCACCCCTGGGCGGACAGGAGGAACAGCCCCTGGGGACCGGTCTTCACACGCAGCGGTTGTGGGATCCGTCACAGTGCAACCCCATTTCCCCAAAGGTTGTGGATGAGCCACGGACCCCCCTCAAAGACACCAGTGACCTGCGCCGTCCTGTCAAGTTCTGACGGGCTCAGCCGCACAAAGGCCCCATTCAGCATCACCGCCACCTGACATGGGTCAGAAACGGACAGAAACCCTTTCCAGGGGAAGTCTGCTTCCTCTCGAATTCAGGTCACACCAAGGCCTCAGCAACACACGTCTGTGTACGTGGTACCTGCTCGTGGTCCTGCATCTGGAAACGTCTGCCCCGTGGCATGCAGCAGGCGCCCTGGGTTACCTGCCTCCACATGCGCTGTGCTCAGGGGCGCTGTGATCACAGTTGGTGACCCACTGGGACCACCAGCTCATCTGGCCTCCGCCTGTGGGTCTGCGGCACCGTGTGCAGGGCAGAGAGGAGGGGGGCCCATCAGGGCTAATGTGACGCTGACGTCAGGCAGCCCTGCCGCCTGCATGCCCCTTCCCAGGCGTCCCACAGGGGCACGCCTGCTCCGTTATGGCTTTCGCCTAATTAGGGTAATTTAAGTGAAAGTAATCAAAGCAACGGGGGATCTCTTAATAAACTGTCACCACCACGTCCATCGCTGGGGTGTTGTGCCCTTGTGAAAGTCAGGGAGACCGGGCCCTGCCATCACGGCGCCTGCCCCCTGCACTGCTCCAGGCTCGGCCTCTGTCCATGGCGCCTCCCTAACAGGCCAACCGGCCACACCCCCCATCCCAGGAAACCCGGACCCTGGGAAGGATTTCAGAGAGGCAGCAGCCCCGACGGCCCGTGCCCCCACCCACGTGTCTCACGGCACCATGCTGCCCCCCCCCCCCCGCCAGTGGGCGCCCCCCCCCCCCCCGCCAGCTGGCACCCCACCTGCTTCCCTGAGCCCGGCAGAGGAATCAGGGTTTACCTGGCGTCTGGGCACCTTGGCAACTTGACTTGGGAGGGGCCCTCGCCCAAAGCAAGACCATCTTTCCAGGGACCTTCCCCAGCACCCCCACTCCCACTCGCTCCTGCGCAGGGCTCAGCCTCTCAAACCCGAGCACAAAGCCCCTGCCTGCTGAGGCCTCCAGCAGCCATTGCTTCTTGCTGCTGCTGCGCGGGGGAGATGGCAGGAGAGGGAGGCGGTCCCCAAAATATCCACCCGATGCCGCACCCCTTCCTCAGCTACAGTCCAGGTGACCCCCCGCCCAGCTCCTCAGAGCCACCTTCTGGGCCTCGTCGAAGGAGGGGCAGCAGGCCCTGTGCTCAAGACCCGCCTCCTGGGCCAGGGCAGCAAGCAGCAGAACGGGGCCAGACGTGCAGAAGGGTGTTGGCAAGAGCCCGCGAGGGGCACCCGCAGCAGGGGTTAGAGCCACAGGAGCCCGGGGGCAGGGCTGGCCTGGGGTGGCCAGTCCCCGGGAGCAACGTACAGGAAGAGGGGCTGGCGGTAAAGGGGCCCCGACAAGGCAGAGCTCTGGGATGGCAGGGCCCGGGGCTTCTCTCCTCCGCGGAGCTCCCTCCCCATCTGTGAGGACGGTGAGGATGCGGTGAGGGCTGGCCCCCGCCGCCAGGGGCCCCGAGACCCCCACGAACTCGGGGTTCTCTGTTCCAGGGCTGCCCTGGCAGCGCTGTTCTCCTCCTCCCCGACCCTTCCCCTGCGAGGGCCTGCGGGAGGTGGGGCTGGGTCCGGGGCGGGCGGGGTCTGGCGGGGCGCGCCCGGCCGCTGGGGGCGCCGCGGAGCAGCCGGGCGGCGGGGTGTTGACGCTCTCCCGGGAAACCGACCCCCGGGCGGAGCCGCAGCCGCCGCCCCTCCCTACGGCAGGCCGCGCGCGCCCCGCACCGCCTCGGAGCACAGGCGTGAGTGCGTGTGAGCGTGTGTGCCTGTGTGAGTGTGCATGCGTGTGAGGTCTCAGGGTGCTTGTGCCGGCGTCTCGGTGTTACAGGGCGTGTACTGGGTGGGGCTTGCGGGCAGGCACTTTGGGGCCCGAGAGAGACCGTCCCGAGTACTGAGATAGTACTTAAGGTCAGGTGTGGGAAGGGCGGAGGGGAGTGGCAGGGGCTGGGCCCCAGAACCAATCTCAGAACTGACCCCTGGTCTGGGCCAAAGAGGCTCCGCACCCCCACCCCAGAGTCAGGCCAGTGCCCCTCACCACCCCAGCAGCCCACCGCTGCCCCCCCCCCCAATGGCGGGCTGTGGGAGGTGGGCAGAGGTCTGGCCCTGAGTTTGGGCGGGTCTCTGGAGACTCAGAGAGCTGAGAAGGTGGCCTGTGTGACCTGGACAGGGAGCGGATGGGTGTGTTCCACTGTCTTGTGGGGTCCTCTGCTGGGGGTGGGACGGGGAGCTAGGGCCTGGAGTTCCTGACCCCGCAGGCCACCCAGGTCCTCACGTGGGTGTCGGAGCAGAGCAAGGGTCCCATTCCACAGGAGAAAGGAGCGTGGCCTGGTGGACCTGGCAGGTGCACCCAGCCCCACCCGGCTCTCCACTCCACTGTGCTCTGCACTGACTGGGGGGGTCTCAGTGGGGAGGGGTGGGCACTAACCACACACCCCCACCCCAGGTGCCCGCGAGGACTGGACATGGGCGTGTCATGGGCACAGCTGTAATGTCGGCACAGGAGCTCGCGGCCTGCCTCTGCCGGGAAGGAGACCAGCGCCTGGCCCTGGGAGAGCCCCCGTTGGCCGCCGCCTTCTACCTGGCTGCGTTCAGCTGCCACGCCCCCTCGGCCGTTCGGGGCGTCAGAGCTGCCCTGGCCGAGGCTCGAGGGGCACCCGTGGTGGCCACCCTAGAGGCCTGGTGCCGCGGCGACAGCCAGATCCCCGCCATCCACTGGGACGGCATGACGGTTGTCTCCCTGACGGGGACCCTGGCCTCCGCATTCCTGGCCACCCTCTGGCCAGACCACCCAGCCGCGGTCCTGCACTCCCTGGCCTGCCTGCTGGCTCAGGGGCGCCACCAGGAGGTGGCTCGGCGCTGCGGCACCTTGCTGGATGCTCGCTCCCAGCAGGCCCTGGAGTTGCAGCTGACTCGCGCCCTGGCCTGGGTCCTGTCCGGTGTGCAGGTGGACGCTGGCGTGGCCGACTATCTGCAGGCCTTTGCCTCCAGTGCAGACCGGACCGTGGCCTTTGTTCGAACCCACCAGCAGCCCTACCTCCCCGTGCTGATCCGCACCCTCCAAGACTATAGCTCAGGGCGCCAGGAGGAGGCCGGCTGCCGGGGACTCCTGGCAGCCCTGGACCCCGGGGGCACTTGGAGTGATGCCCTGTCACCGGAAGCCCTGCTCCGCAGTGGCAGGTATGAGGACTGCCAGGCAGCATGCAGCCGGGCCCTTGAGACTGACCTGACAGGCAGCCCACCCCAAGGTAAGAGTGCGGTTCTCGTCCCCTAAGGGCCAGGGTGAGAGTCGCTCCCGCCGTGCCTGCACGGCGTGCTTACATCCTGGTTATGGTAGGGCGGGGGGTTGTTGCAGGGGCGGGGACACCACAGTGACAAGATGGACAAGCCCTGTCCTTACGGAGCACCCAAGAAAAGAAACAAACGAAGTATGTATTTTTGAAAAATGGACCCTGCAAGGTGCTGCTCTAACTGGGTGGTCAGGGAAGGCTTCATGGAGGAGCTGTCACTTAAGTTAAGGCTAAAGGATTCAAGGCAGCAGAAACAGAACACACTCGGTCCCTATGGGAGAAAGAACTTGGGCTGTCCTTGCCACTGAATGGAATTGTAGTGTCTGTTGAGGGGCAGGAACAGAGGGAGAAGGGGAGACATGGAAGAAATAGATGTGGCTAAGCCCTGTTGGGCCTGAAAGGAGTTTGGATTTTACCCCCAGAGCAGTGAGGAGCCATGGGAGGGTTTTAAACTGTGGAGTGAGGTGCTCTGGGTTGCATTTCTATAGTTCCTTCTGTCTGCTGTGTGCAAAATGTGCAAAGGGAGCCAGAGTGATAACAGAAGCTGCTGGGAGGCTGGGAGGAGGACCAGGCTGGGAGGCTGAGAGGCTGAGAGGCTGGGAGAAGGACCAGGCTGGGAGGCTGGGAGGAGGACGAAGCTGGGAGGATGGGAGGATGGAAGGCTGGGAGGAGGACCAGGATGGGAGTTTGGGAGGCTGGGAGGAGGACCAGGCTGGGAGGCTGAGGGGCTGGGAGGCTGGGAGGAGAACCAGGATGGGAGGCTGGGAGGCTGGGAGGAGGACCAGACTGGGAGGTTGAGAGGCTGGGAGGAGAACCAGGCTAGGAGGCCAGAGGAGCAGTCCTGGCAAGAGATGGCAAAGGCACAGAGGAAAGGAGAGGAGGGTCAGGAATGATTTTAGGAGTTTGGCCACTGGATTGCAGAGGGCAGGGGAGGAGCAGACAGGGAAAAAGAAGCAACAGGGTTTTAGACACACCTGATTTGAGATACTGCTCCTCTCTGGTCCCTTTACAGAGTCCTCCTTCTGGTGGGGGCATGGGCAGTGGGTGGCTGGGTGGAGAGCCAGAAGCCATGCACCAGCCTACCACAGGCACTCCAAGATCCCTCAGCCTGGTCCCCTCTGTGTGCTGCTTCCCTGTCTGCACGTGGGGATGGGGGCTCCACCCACTTCTGAACTTGCTATTGTGATTTCAGTGAAAGTGTGTATCAAACCCTTAAAATGGTGTCACCCACTAGGTGCTCAGAAAGATGTCCCTTGAGTCAATCATGTGGACATGTCACTGGGCAGCTGAACACATGAGCCTTGAGAAGAGAGGGGGCTTGGTCTGAAGAAGGGGTTTCAGAATCCAACCCACAAAGAAAGGATTCAGAGTCAAGGGTTTAGCTATGGAGGGAGTGGGGCAGCCGCACACTTGGAGATGGAGAATGGCCGTGCTAGCTGCCATTCACTGAACACCAGGTGGGGAAACCATTGTAAGGTTCGGTGTGCATTCAATGAGATTGAATGCACCTTCCACGGGCAACCCTCCAAGGGCACCTGGAGTGTTCGTGGTAGGCTCTTAACGACCCACCACACTGCCCCCACAAAGAAGGACCCAGCAAAGGGGACAGGAGGACAGAAAGAAGGAGGAAGATGAGGAGCCTGCCGGGTGCTGACGAGAGCCAAAAGATGCAGGTGTTTGCAAGACGATGAGGCACGCGCTGCCATGCCCATGACAAAAGGACGGAAAGTGTCTGTTTTCTGTGCTGCATGGGGTTTACTGGTGACCCCAGTGTTTGTGTGTTGGGGAGGCAGGGATCAGACAGAGAGAACTGAAAAGTGAGTGGGCAACTTGGTTTCTGGAAACATGCTAGACCAGATGCCCTGAAGCCCTCCCACTATAAAAAGTACAAACAGGTTCAACAGAGTCACAAAGAATCCTGAGCTTATGAGGAATTAGGGTGCCCTCCGTGCCCAAAGCATAAACATGCAGTGGCCTGTGAGCAGGCGCAATGCCACAGCAGGCTGGGGGCATTCAGCAACTCCCAGGGGGGAGGGGACTTCCACCTTAATGACCAGTAGAGACCCCCATTGAGACCAGAACTCCCAAGGCTACACCCTCAGGAAGCAAGTGCGCTAGATAAGCCCTACCTGCCCCACCCCTGACCCAGGGGAGACTGCCAGGAACGCTGTCGCTCCTGCCTTGGCCCTGAAGTGGACAGCACCACCTTCCCTAAGAATCGCTGCATTAATTAGATTTAAGTCACTTATGTCACAGGGAGTCACTTTATTGCCACCATCTGTACAAACATGGCTTACAACATGAATAAATAAATGGCCTATAACAGACTTTTTACAAACACAGTTTCCTATAACAAATGTGTTCTAATCCCAAGGTTACTTATAAGGGTTCTTGAAAACACTGAACAAACCCTGTTTATTCGGGAATGTGTTCTGCCCTTCTCAGTAAGCAGACATACGGGGACACTCCATTTGAAGACAAGAATAAGGATAGTTTCAACTCAGATCTCCCACGGGTAAGCATCCAGGCACCAAGGTTCCCTGAGTGGTTAATCTTCCCAAAGTTCCCAGGGCAACCATCTCTCACTCATTCAAGGTTCTTCATTAAGAACTACTGCAGTAGGTGGAAAGCATGGCCATGGTTGTTAAAGCTCCTCCCAGCAAGGGGGCAGAAGTCAGCTTGGCCTCAAGTCTTGCTGGGACCAATAGAAAATAGCAGAGTAGACATGATGTCATGTGATTCTGGAGGCCATGCCTCAACGGGCCCTGTACGTTCCATTTTCATCCTCTTGCAACACCCCCAGTGCCATGTAGGAAGCTAGACCAGTGAACCACAAGGGCACACACAGAGGGAGGCTCTACCAATAGCCAACACCAAGGCCCCCGGCCTGTGAGTGAGGCCACCTTACACCCTCCTGCCCAAGCCAACAGATGTCTGCAGACATGAGGGACCCCAGGTAAGATCTACAGAACTGTCCAGCTCAACTCAACTCAGTCCAGATTGAGGAACAAACATGCATTTTTCTGGCTGTTGAAATGGTCATTGTTTTAAGCCACTAATTTTGGGAAAGTTTGTTATACAGCAATAGTAACCCATACAACTCAGCAGTTGTATTTTTGATGCATGTTTTATCCAAAACTCAGTTAAATAATATAGGAGTTATAATTTTATGTTTCCATAATAATATTATTCGCTACCTTCATTAGTGAAAGAAAAAAGAGCATATGATCATCGCAATGAATTCAGAAAAAGCATTTTATAACATTTTTAACACCCCACAAATTTAAAGAATAGAAGGAAACTTACTTGATTGAAAAAGATAATATTTATCAACATCTTACCAAAATATCAACTTAATGGTTGATAGTAGCCTTCCATTTAAAATCAAGAATGTAGTGTCTGCCTACTCTTCCATTTATCTATTATTGTACTAGAGATCCTAGCCAATGCAATGAGATAAGAAGAAAATGAATATAAGACTAGAAAGGAAGAAACAAAGTTATACCAGACAATATGATTAGCTATGTAGAAAAACCCAACAGAAACAACAAAAATGTATTAGATGTAGGAAGAGAATTTAACAGGATATACAGAAAGCATTTATATTTATAGACACCAGCAACAAATAGAAACTTTATAATTTTAGACTATACCACTTACCATAGCAACAGAAAATAATTTATTTCAAAAAAAAACATATAACTTTGTGGAGAAAATTATAAAATTTTATTAAAAGACAATAAAGAATACCTATATAAATAGATATCCAATGTCCATTGTTAGAAAGATTTGATATTATAATAGAAGAATAAAAAGACAATAATAGACAAGACGAAGAAGAAGAGGAAGGGGAAAGAGAGGCACAGGTGGTGGGGGGAGAGGAGGCAGAGGAAAAGGAGAAGATGGAGAAGAAAGTAGTAATATAAATATTTGCTCTACCAGTTAATACAAAGCTATACTACCCACTACGGAAGGTTATTGACTTAAGGGCTGGATAGAAAGACCAATAAAACCGATTAGAAAGGCCAAAAACAGACCCATAGGTATCCAGAACTTAATATGTAAGAGTGAGCATCACAAATCTATAAGGAAAGAAGAGGACCATTATTCAGTGGATGGTGCTGATTCTGGGGGAAAAAAGTAAATTCTAGGTGGATTATGTGATAGCTAGGTTTTATAGTTTCTAAAGGAAAATATAAGAGAATATCATTAAGATTTCTGTGGATAGCTGGACTTCTTAAGATATAAAAAGTGGAAATAGTAAAGGGAAATTTGTTATGTTTGATTAAATCAAAAATGTTAAACTTCCATTTTGCCCATAACTATAGAAAATGAAAGGAAAATCCACATCAGAGAAAAATATTTGCAAAATATACAATGGGCAAAAGATTAATACCCAGAGTATTTGAAGAATTCCTACATATCAATAAAAAAAATCCAATATGAGAATTGCCAAAAGCATTTTCCATAAGAGAAAACACAGATGGCAAAGAAACGTGAAAAATGTTCAACATCATAGTAATGATATGAATGCAAATTAAAACAATGAGATACCACTTTCCCTCCACCAGATTGGGGGAAAAATTAATTAATTTAATTAAATAAATTGGCCTCACTAGTAATCAGGAAAATTAAAATTAAAACAACAATGGGATAGCATTTTGTATCCATGTTGTCACAATGTTTAAGCCTAACAATAGAAGAGTCTGGCTTCCATAATAGTGGACTAGCTTGACCAGACTGTGTTCCACCGATAGCAATGATAACATTTGGACAAAATACAAAATGCAATTATTTGGAGTCACTGAACAAATGTGGGCAGAAACTGGAAGTTGACCTTTGAAAGAAGAGGACTCTACAATGTGAGATTTGCGAAGCTTTTTGCCTGAGGAGACTCCTCAATCCATGCTTTACCCATGCAAAACAGGAAGCTGCAGTTTTACTGGCTTGAGATGTTGTAGAACAGAGTTCAGGCTGAGAAAAGTGGCTGAAAAGTTTAGAAGGAAAATCCCGAAAAGGAGGGAGCCTCAGAGGGGGCTAGACCCAAAATCTGTGTACTGAATTCACTTAAATTCTTGGAGGACCACCACACTACACATTCGTGGGAGAGACTGGGAGGTCTGAAAGAGCAGCTGCTGGAACCAGCAAGAATTAAATGGAGATTTTAGTTGTGCCCAGCGAAGATAAGACAGAATATGGAGTTCAATCCTAGCCCATGTAACTGCCCACTAAAACAAAATTCAGTCCTCTTCAGAGGAACATGGCTAAATCCAGAGTGTCTACAAAACACCAACCAGATGTCTAGTGTACAATTTTTAAAAATTGCTAGGCATGCAAAGAAACAGGAAAATAAAATGTGAGCCACAGTCAGGAGACAAAGAAGTCAATATAAACTGACCCCAAGATGAGCCAGGTGCTGAAATGAGCAGACTAAAGACTTTAAAGGAACTATCATAGATGTGTTCAAGAACTAAAGGATAATTTGGTCATGATGAATGAACAGATGTGAAATCTGAACAGATAAATGGAAACTATAAAAAAAAAGAATGAAATGGAGATTCTAGAATTGAAAAATTCATAGCATAATGGAGAAAGCAGAAGAGTCAAGTTGGAGAAAGCAGAAGAGTCAAGTTGGAGATAGAAATTATCCAATATGAAGAACACCAGAAAAATGAGCAGAACCTTGGTGACCTGTGGGACAATATCTAGAAGCCTAATGTGTGTAACGGGAGCCTCAGGAGCAGAGCAGAGAACACACTTTCATGTGGATAAATAAGTAACAAATCCCCCCAGGTCCCAAGGGCTCTCCACCTACTGCAACTCTCTAGGATCCATGAACTATTGCAAAAATCAGGGGTAGATGTGTCATTCAGGAGTTAGTAACTGATTGGAAAGGCTCAAAGTCTCTTTTACTTTGGCCACCAGGACTAGACAAGGTGACCTTGTTGTCTGGCTGGTTGGTTGGTTGGTTGATTTCAGGGTGCAAGATGTTTTTCTTTTTACATGACTCTGGGCTGTGGCGTGCTGCTTGCCTGAACGGCAACGGAGAAGGGCAGGGGCAGGCTTGCTTCTGAGCAGAAGTGAAGGTGTTTCGCCCTCTCCTGTTTAGGCGTAAAGGATGATTATTGCCATGGTGATTCAGTTACATTGGGAGAAGGCTCTTTGAGAATTGTGAAGGACTCCATGCCAAAAGCACTGGAGTGGACATTCTGAGACCCAGGATTGAGAATTACTGGGGTTCTACGAACCTCCCCTCCCCAGCGATACTTTCCTAACCTGTAATGCAAGGGTGGGCACCCATGATCTTGAGCTCCTGCCAGCACTTTTCTGGGATGCTCTCCACAGTGTGCACCTGCCTGGGGCCCTGTTGGGAAAGGGTGGCTTGGCTTTCGTTACCAGAGAGCCCCCATCCTCACGAGCACATTCAGACGGGAAGTATGAGGATGGTGGGGTGACGCTGTTGCTGATGGGAACCTCACTGAGTAAAAGACCCCCAGGCCTTGTTCCAAGCACGAGACAAGCATTAATCCATTTCATCCTCATGGCCCTGTGAGTGAAGATCATTTTAAACCCCATTAAAAAGCAGAAAAGGAAACTGAGGCACAGCAAGATTCCATAAATGGCCCAAGTCCCCCATCGTGTAAACAGCATGGGGTCCTCTTTCCTGCACCTGACAGCAATCCCTGTTTCAGAGGGAAGCGTTGGGCCCCCACTTAGCCCCAAGAAGACCAGAAGCAAAGATGCTGGAGTAACAACCACCCCCTCCCAAGGTCACAGGGTCAGAACCTCAGCACTGACCTGGGGGCTCTGATCCCAGAAGAGGGAACTCAATCCCCCATCCATCAGTAAAAAGTAAAGAGGTTTTGTAACTAAATTTCCTTGTTGGCCAATCCGTGAGGTTGACTTTGAACCCATGGGAAGAGAACACTGCTGGGTAGGCCCCCATGTCGCTGCCCACCCTGGCTGTCCCTCCTGATTCTGCTCTGTCGCTGATGCTCTGTCATCATGATACATTGTCCTGGGCTACTGGGACACTCTAGGGAGATGCCTTGAGATGCTTCAGAATGTCCAAAGCGGTGGATGGTCGGGGGCTACAGGTGGCACCCTGGAGGCTGTGGCCCAATAGGCAGGACCAGTGCCTCTGTTTCTCTCCCCAGGTGAGCGTCGGGCCGCTCTGCTGGTCACCCGCGCAGCCGCGGCCTTATTCCTGGACAGTGGGGCCTGGGACCTGCTTCGGGACCTGCACGAGGCCTTCCGCCAGAGCCCGTCGGGGGCGCGGAGGCAGTTTGAGGCGGTGCTCTCCGCGGGGGACCGAGAGCGCGTGCGGGCCCAGGCGCAGGAGGCAGCGGACATGGGCTTCGCCCACTTCCAGGAGGCGGTGCGGAGCCGCGCTGAGCTCCGCGAAAACTCGGGCCGCGAGCTGCTGGCCCCAGTAACCCGCGCACTCCGTGTCCTGCTGCGCGTTGCGCCGCCCGGGGTGCGCCCGGCACTGGGCACAAGCTTGGCCGAGTGCCTGCTGCTGGCTGGGGACGCGGCGGGCGCCCGGGCGCTGTGCGAACGCTTGCTGCGGCCTTCGCGCCCCGGGGACCGTGCTGACTACCTTGTCAGGGCCCGCACCGGGGACCGCGCGCCCCTGTTGGTTCTTCGTGGCTTCTGCGCGCTGCACGCGAGTGACGCGCAGCGCGCCCGGGAGGACTTCCAGGAGGTGGTGGAGCACGGGCCGCCCCACGTGGGCAGCTGCGTGCGCGCCCTGTGCGGCCGCGGGCTGCTGAGGGTGCTGGAGGGTAGCGCGTTCCTGGGTGCGCTGGACTATGTCACCGCCTGCCGTCTGCAGCCCGAGGAGGCACTGCTCATCGCCAAGGCCTACGTCCCCTGGAACCAGCGGGGCCTCCTGCTGACCGTGCTGCGGGAGGAGGGCCGCAGGATGCTGCAGCGGAGGCCAGACCTGGGACTCCGTGGCGCCCCGGGCTGCCGGAGTAAGGCCACGGAGATGTCGAGCCCCGAGGCGCAGGAAGGGTAAAAACTAGCCCCGCACACCGCTGGGGCTGCTGCTTCATTCTAGTCTCCTGCGAGGTAGCTAGGGGTGTGTGTCTTCCATTTTTATAGATGAGTAAACTGAGGCAGGAAGCAGCTGGGGGATTTCCCTAAATCGTGGATGGCTGTTTCAGCGCTGGAGCCCAGATCTTAGGACTCTCAGTCCCAAACAGTGTGATGCTTTGTGGGCCTAACTGTCATAGAAAATTTAGAACTCAAAAATGGGAATGAAACTACAACTTTCCCAACACCCCACCAATTACATTCCCTTCTAGTTGTTTCTCTCTGCGCATAGAAACTAAACCGAGTGTGCGCTCTTTGTGCAATTGATAGCCCACTTTTTTTGCTCCGTGGATCACGGGCATTTCCTCTGCCTCCAGATTCCTTCTCAGGCAGCCCGATCTACAGCCCACCCTGTGAACGAGCCGTCGTTCCTTGCCCATTCCTAGAGCCTAGCCCTTTGTTATAGCGCCAAGGCCTCCATGGCGTTCTGCCCTGAGGACGGACACAGGGGTGGGGTGTCTGGGCCGGGGAGCACAGCCCCCGGGAGGTCCTTGGCTTCCGGAGCTGCCTGTCTGCCCGTCTAGCCACACACCCCACCCTGATGCTCATTCTGGAATTTTCCTGCCAGCCTAACGGGCGGCCCCGCAGCTGCCTGACTTGCCCCTCTCAGGCTGCTGAGAGATGACAGGAAGGTGTTCTAGCAAAGCTCAAAGCCCTGAGCTGGGGGCCTCCTGGGGCGTGTTTGATGTCAGCTCCGCTGCCACCACCCACACTGCACACACACACACACACACACACACACGCGCGCCCTCTGCCTCCAGCTTGCTCTATTCAAATTGCTTTGATGTGCTGGTGAGGAAGAATTTAGTGTGGGAGATCCGGACCCTTTCTCCCTTTTGCCTCTGAGCATTGCCATAACTGGAGGCTCTTCCCAGAGGGAGCTCATTCACATTCCCAGTTTGCCAGGAGCATTCCAGGTGAAGCCTGTGTGCTCTCTAACTCTGCCTACGACACACCCCTGAGCCCTGCGAGGCCAACACCACTACTCCATTTCTACAGAAAAGGAAACTAAGGCAGGGTTGGCTTGTGGGCAGCCCACAGCTTCCATCTTGATCTGCAAAATGCTTGCCACACGGGGTGGTGGGACGAGGGGGCAAGGAGTGAGCACCAAGGGATGTGTGTCAGAGAGGGCAGCTGTGGCTTCTCGAGACGGCTGTGTGAGGGTCCTTCCAGCAGGACCCGGGGCCCTGTGCTTGGGTGGGAAGGGAGCTGTCTGGACCAGGTGCACGGGGGTAGAATTTTCCTGCGGCCCACCTTCCTGGGCAGCTGAAAGGGCGGTAGACAGGGGCTGGGCTGGCTCTCCCCCAGCTACTCTCTCCACAGGGATGCCCATGGCGTGTACCAGCTGGCCGTGCTCCTGATGGAGCTGGACAGGGACGATGAGGCGTCAAGCCTCCTGGGGGCTGATGCCCTGTACCGCCTGGGCCGTCTGGAGGACGCCCACAAGGCCCTGCTGCTGGCCCTCTCGCGGAGGCCCCAGGCAGCCCCCGTGCTCGTGCGACTCGCGCTGCTGCAGCTGCGAAGGGGCTTCTTCTATGACGCAAACCAGGTGAGGAGGCCCCGGGGGGGGGGGGCACAGTACGGCAGGGGGAGATGGGCCACAGCCCTGTGGAGGGCGCAGGCCTCTGGGCCCCTCACTCTGCACCCCTCAGCCTGGACTTCGGAGCAGGTAAAACTTGTCCCAGCCCCGGGCTCTGCCACCTGCAGCAAGGCCCCCTCCCCTCCCTGACCCTCAGTCTCTGCGTCCGTGCCCTGGTCTTGTGGGTTGTCCCGAAATAGCTGGAGCAGGTCTCCAGCATGCAGTAGGTGCTTTGTATTTGCTTTTGTTGTGTTAGGAAGGAAAAGGGCCAAAAGTCAGCTGTAGACTGAGCTCCGTCCCAAATCTCCCAAGTAAACTAGGCTTGGAGGTGACCCTGCCCAGGGAGGGGGATGGCAGAGGGCCCCCAGGTCCTCAGGTCCTGCTCACCTCGCCGCTCTCCAAGACCATTCTGCTCCCAGGAAAAGCAGAGCTTCCCCTCCCTCGGGTGTTATGAGGGCTTCCCGTTGGAACGGGGGTCAGAGGGTTATGTTCCAGGGGAAGGTGTCGGACTTTGGGGCCCGTCAGCTTCTGCTGTGGTCGGATTTGGGCTCCTGGTCTCCCTGCGCTGGGCCACACGGGTGGGAGAGGGAAGGATGCCCGGGAACCTGCGGGTCCTAATGCTGTGGGACCTGTGTCTTCAGCGAGCGGCCAGCAGGGGCAGCATCGGGGCTCCGTGGAACGGAGCCAGTCGTAGAGCCGAGGTTACATCCACCCGGAGCCTCGCTCCATTCAGAGCGGGCACTGGTCCCACGGCACTTCCTCCTCGCCCGGTGCCCTCGGTCACCTTATGATCTGAAAACCTTTCCCCGCGCTTCTCATTTGGACCTGCCGTGTATGGGCCGGTGAAGCGAGATCTCCACCTCCATGCCACGGAGGAGGACATGCGGCTCGGGGACCCCGGGACCCCGGGACCCCCGACCCCACGCCGTGCTGCCCAGAGGAGCAGCCCCGCGCAGGCTCACATGTCCCGCCCTCCCTAGGCCCCCGCCCCTGAGCCAATCCCAGCGGGCCACACCCCTGTACGCCCCGCCCCCAAGCCCCGCCCCCGGACGCTCCTGCTTGTGGGCCACGCCCCGCGAGGGGAATGAGAGTGGGATGGGCTGGGCGTCAGGCACAGGGAGGAACCTGGTGACTGCCCTGCCCCTGCAGCTGGTGAAGAAGGTGGTCCAATCCGGGGACACGGCGTGCCTCCAGCCCACCCTGGGCGTCTTCCACCACGAGGACCGGCAGCTGCTGCGGGGCCACTGCCACGCTCGGGCCCTAGCCATCCTGCGAGCGCGGCCCAGCGGGGCCGAGGGCACAGCCCACACCAGGGAGGCCATCGCCTACCTCTCTCTGGCCATCTTCGCTGCAGGTAGGAGCTGCCCGCCCGTCCCCAGGGTTCCCACCCTGTGCCAGGTACCTAGGGGCAAGAGGAGCCATGAGGGGGTCAGGGACCTGGGGGATCCAAGCCCACACTTGGTTCTCGGGTATCTGCGTGCGCTGGGGCCGCTCGCAGAGCACGCCTTGCCCCGAGGCCCTAGCTGTCCCGGTGAGCATCCTAAAACGTGGGAGAGGAGCCAGACCAGCTGGCACCTGAGCTGGGATCCTCCTGGCGCCCTGGGCTGCCATCCCACACCCCTGGGCCCTGTGGGTAGGAGGGCCACACTTGGTTGAGGCCATTCTCCCAACTTGGCCCCTCTCCCTCCAACCAGGAGAGGCCCTGGTTCCCCTAAGCCCTTCCTGGAAATAGTGGGGTGTCTCTGTATGAGTGTACCTGGTGGCCCCATTTGCCCAGCCAACCCACCCAGCACCATCCTAGGTGACAGAGCCTCTTGGAGTTGGGCCTTCTTAGTGTGGGGTCATAGGGCACTGATGCTGGAGGGAAGGGACTTTCCCAAGGATGCACCCCAATTTCCTGGGGTGCATGGAGATTCCAAGTGTGGGCTTTGGATCAGAACACCAGGTGGACTCCCGGCTCTGCACTTACTAACCATCTCCTCCCTTACTTCTTCTCTAAGTGGGTGACAGACACCGGCAAGGGGTGGGAGCGAGGGTCATGTCAGCTAGTTCTGGGACAGCGGGGATGGTGCCTGGTGCAGAGCTCACGCCCTGCACACATTAGTGGCGAAGGGGACACGATCCAGAGCGTGCGTTGTTCTGTGTCAGTCACAGGACAGACACACGGAGGGAGCGTGGTGGTGCTGTCCTTGGGGAGGGGCCTCTGTGCCCAGCATTCAGAGGGCTCCTCCCTGCCCACCTGGCACCTTCCCACTTTCGGCTATTCCATGTCCAGCGCTGAGGACCCATCCGCCTCCTGGCCCCTCCGCTGGCCTCACTCAGGTGCAGCTGCAGCGGCCCCTCCTCTTGGGACCCCTGTCTGACTGTCCACCAGCCTAGATGCCACCCTCACGGCTGGGCTCCCTGTTTCCCACAGCCAGCGCCCCCAGGTTAACGCCAGCTGCTCTCCAAGACTGTGTCTTGGTGCCCAATGGTCTGTGAGTGCCCCGAGGTGGCCTTGAAGCTGGTGCCCCCCTGCCCCACCCCACTGTCGGGCACCAGCAAATGCTGGATGAGGGCAGACGCACCGTACCCACCAAGGCCCAACAGCAGTCACGTCCCAATGCCACACACCCCCTTCCTCCAGGGAGTCAGGCAGTGGAGTCCCTGCTCACCCGTGCCCGTTGTTACGGGCTCCTGGGCCAGAAGAAGACGGCCGTGTTTGACTTCAATTCAGTGCTGCGGGCTGAGCCGAGGAACGTGCAGGCGCTGTGCGGCCGGGCACTTCTGCACCTGGCCCTGGGCCAGCAGAAGGTACCGGGCCCCACCCTCCCCTCCTGGGGCTGGGCGAGTGGGGTTAGGGGAACAGTGCTGTAGGGGAGGGGCGCCTGGGAAGAATCAGCACTGCCTTCCTTCTCAGCCCCAAGCACACAGAGAGCAGGGCCAGGCATCCTGAGTGTGAGACACCCATTAAAACCCTTCCTTCCCGGGGCTCACATCATCATCACACCGTTTGTGGGAAGAGGCCCGCTGCCTCCCAGCCTCAGCACAGACTGTGCAAACCCTGGGGCCTACTAGACACCTGCCCCCCCACCCTCCACTTAAAATAACAAGACCTCGGCGGCCATCTTGGATACCACACCCTGAGCTGCCTGCCCAGAGCCCATGGATTCAAGCAATCAGCTTGCAGGGACAGGGGTGGGAGGGGACCAGCACTGTCAGGCCTTAGGCAGATGCTTTCGCAGAGAAAACCTGCCCGCAGGCAGCCACAGCTGAACATCCCTGGACGGGGGCACTTCTCACCCGAGAGCAAGGTCACAGGTGAGTGACTAAAAATGAGTGTCTGCCCTGAAGCTCTGCAGCCCAGAGGTGACCTGCCTGCCAGGCTTCTTACTTAAGGGTCGGAGTGCTAGGAAGCAAGGAGAAATGATCCCAGATGCCATGAAGGTGACAGCCCCTGCAGGTGGGGCTGGCGTCTGCCCCTCAGGAGGTCTGGTTCCCCCCACGGCACTGGCAGCCTGATTTCAGTTCCAGCCTGTCGTGGGCTTTCTCAGGGTGACCCCTCCTCGGGTCCGACAGTCCCTCTCTTTCCACAACTCCAGTACACTAGCAGCCGGTCACCATGCTCTGCCTCCTGTCGCTCACCAGATGGGCCCTCCTGTTGTGGAAGGGCAGGAACTGGACGGTCTGCCCCTTCTGGTATCCCGACACCCGGGCAGATGCCCAGGGGGGACGATTCTGCCACTCACCCTGCCCTCCTCCCCCTGCAGGAGGCTGTGGATGACATCCTCTTGGCTCTGAAGCTCGACCCCAGGATGGTGGTCCCTGAGATTCGCTCTCTGAAGCCGGAGGCCCAGGCCCTCATCACCCAGGGCCTCTGGTCCCGCTGCCGGGCCCTCCTGAGCCAGCCGCTGGTCACCGGGGCTGCCCTCAGCGACGAGGACGCCCAGGGCCTCCTAGCTGTGGGGGAAGCGCTGATCAAAATCGATGCTGGGCAGCCAAGGGGGCATATTCTGCTGGCAGACGCACTCACTGCGATGGGTATGCCCAGCCCAGGCTTGGGGAACGTGGGTGTCTGTCCTGGCCCCTCACCCTTGATTCTATTCTGTAAAATGGAAGAGACCCTGGATTCAGTGCCTTCTGGGGTCCTTTCCACCCCAAATCCTGGTCCCTGTGACCTGGTCCCCATGCGGGGCCTGGGATGCAAGTGTCTTGAGCTCTCGTTCACCTGCATGGTTTTGCCTGCAGAGAGGAGAAACAAAGGAGCAATTTGGGGTTTCATAAAAGGACCCAGACGCTTGGGGCTTCTCATTAACTCATGCATTTTTTCAACCGACGTTTATACGGAATGCCTATGGAACACCAGGCCGTATTGTAGGTGGGCTTGTGTCAAGCCCCCAGGTGCCAAAATCCTGAGAATATTCCAGTCCTCATGTGAAACGGGAGAGCTCTGGGCAGCGTGCATTTCCCTGACCTGTCACTGTCACCTCCAAGCCTGTGGAGTGCCCCCAGCAAGGCCTACGTTGCCCTGCAGCATTCCCACGGGTGCTCAGGAGAGCCCCTTGTGGTGACCACAGTGAGCATGCTCAGAGCCGTGCTGCTCCACCTGGGGGTCCTGGACTTAGTGACCCCCCCCAAATGACGGGGTCAACAGGCAAGCTGGGGCTGGCGTGGTGTCACTGTGTCCCTCTGCTTCCAGGGCTGAGCCCCTCTGCCAGCTGGCCTCTCCCTGAGCCAACACTGAGCAAGAGAGGCTCTGGCCAGCTTCCCGGCGCGGTGGCCAGGGTCCCAGGTCTCCTGCCCCCTGCCCCAACCCCCGCCCCTGACTGTCCTTCCTGGATCACTGACAGGCAGCTACGAGGAAGCTGGCACCTGCCTGCAAAACGCCCTGCACCCTGCCCCGCAGTCAGAGGCGGCCCGCGCCCGGCAAGGCCTGCTCTGGCTCAAGAAGGGCCATGTACCAGCTGCCGTGCGGGAGCTGCAGTGCCTGGCCGAGGCAGACGCCCAGGAGCTCGGCTTCCTGCTGCAGCGCCTGGAGGCCTCGGAGCGGCAGAGCCTCAGCCAGGTGTGCCCCACGGAGCCCCCACCCAGCGCTTCCCCCACACGGTGGGCTCGGGGCTGCTCTACCCTCCCTGCTCGCCTGCTGTCAGTTGAGGGGCGGGGAGGGGGGAGACAAGCCAGTCGGCCGTCTTAAACCCAGCAACCTCCCGGCTTCTTTGCATCAGCATCTAAGCCACAACTGACAGGGCCTGGGAGAGAGAGTGGACCCCTCCTAAGACCTGGCTGAGCCAGCCAGGAGCACCTGGCCCTGCAGGAAGCCCACGCCCACCCCCACATCCTGCGAGAGAGGCTCCGCGCCACCCCCCCCCCCCAATGAGAGCGTGGCAGGAAGGCAGCGGGCGGAGGGGGGCCTTGGGTTAGGGCACTGCATCTGGCTGGCTGATTTCTCGTTCCACTGTCTACTCAACAAGGGCACACTGAGCACCTTCCACCAGCCGCTGGTGGAGCTGCTGCCCCACCCTGTGGGCCTCCCATCTCAGGGGTCACAGGGCCAGGGTGCTCTTGCCCTTCCGAGTGTATTCTGAGCTGGTATTGAGAAGACCCTAAAACAGGGCAGTGGGGGAACAAGGTGGCACTGGAGGTGAAACCATGATGGGACCGACAGGCCAAGGCAAAGGCCTGAGGGAGGAAGGAGTTCAGAAAGTTCTAGAAACGGGCAGACCGTCAGTGCAGCTGGTGTGGATGGAGGAGGGCATGGGATGGGGGAGGGGCTTCTGGGCCCAATCTGACCACAGGGAAGGGGCTGCGCCTTGCTGGAGGCAGCCGCCCCAGCAGGTTGGGGGGGGGCGGCATTTCACCTGTGCGGAGGGGAGGGAAGGGACCGGTAGGAAGAGGAGGCCCACCTTGGAGTCGGAGTGAGTCAGAATCAAACCCCGGGGGGCCCGGGGCAAGTACCTCACCTCCTCACGCTAGCGTGCACCCAGGACTCTAGGGGGTTCTCTGGGGACGCCCCGCAGAACAGAAACCACTGGTGCTTCAACCAGGGGGGTTAACACGGGCCTTCGGGGCAGAAGGAGCCCGGAGAGCCCTGGGTAATGCAGGGGGAACAGCTGCCAGCAGGGAGAATACATCATCAGGACCTGGAGCTCAGAGGAGCAGAGCCCTGAGGAGGGGTCTGGCTGGGGTCTCAGCACGGAGACTGGTCTGGCCTGGTTCACAGGAGGGAGCTGGGTGGTCTCCAGCCCTTATGAGGGGGCCGAGCGGAGACAGGAGGAGGGGGTGCCGGGCGGGGTCTCCGAGCGGGTGGGGGGCTACCGGACGGGGGTCTCTGAGCGGGTGGGGGTTGCGGCCGGGGGTCTCCGAGCGGAGAGGAGGGGATGCCGCGCGGGGGTCTCCGAGCGGGGAGGAGGGGGCCCGGCGGGTACACTGAGTTAGCAGGAGAGACCGGTGAGGAGCCCTGGACCGTTGCCGGGCGACGCGGCCCGACCCGGAAGTCAACCGGAGAGGTCGCGCCCCACTTCTGGTGCACGCCCCGCCCCTCCGGCGGCACTGCGCTTGCGCCGCAGCGGCTCCGGCTCGCGGCTTGGAACTGCGCCTTGCGGTCCAAGGGCCTGGGGCCGGCTCTCGCAGGTCCGGCGCCTGCTCCCGGCGCGCAGCCTGCCTCCCAGCCCGATGGCGTCCCTGCCGGCCCCGGAGACTCACTGCTTTTCCCGGGGACAGGGCATGAATGCGACCCGCCGCAGGGCAGAGGGAGAGGGACAGCGGGAAAGGCCGGCCCTGGGGAGGGCTTGTTCTCCAGTGGGGGGCCACTGTGGGCTCTTGAGAAGAGAAGGAGGCGTAGGAAGCCGAAGGGTAGCCGGGGGGAGCCAGGTTTTGAGAGGGATGTAGGTTTAGGGCAGGTTTTGAGAGTAGGCTTCAGCCACACTCCGAAAAAGAAAGTGAGCCTGGGGGGCAGAGGGGAGGCCAGTGGGCTAGGCCACTCAGACGGGCGTCTAAGTCCCCAGGGAGGGAAGAGCTAGGTTGGATGGTGCTTGCTGACTTGTCTCCACCCTGCAGCATCCTCGGAGGCTGGGCGTGGGGGGCGCCCACCATAGCCCTCAAAACACCACACTGCCAGTCCCAGGGGGCAAGCACAGCGAACCCCAACACCTGGAGGCCATGCTAGCAGATGCTGGAGCAGGCGGTCCATCAGAATCACAGTCTCCCCCTTGACTCTGGCTCTGCAGGGTGTTTGGACCCTATAGTGAGAAACCCACTAATGCTCAGCGGGCCCTGCGCTCCTGACCTCAGGCAGAGGAGGGGACTCAAGGACCAAGCTGGGCAGAGGAAGTGCTTGCTACTGCCCACAGGGCCAGGGCAGCCTTGGGAGGGTGGGCCTGTTGGGAAGGCCACCACAGAGAGGGGCTGAGTCAGGGAGGAATGAGGGAGGAGGTCACCAGATGATAGAAGCAGCAGGGCTAGGAGGAAGGGGAGGACCAGTGAGGAGGAGAAGGGAGTCCAGGGGGACCCCGTCTGAGCTGGGCTTCTAGGGTGGTGGGGTTGCAGGGCGTCCCCTCTAGCCTGTACTTGCACTTCCTCCAGAGGAAGTGGGCAGCCACTCTGCGCAGGTCAGGAGCAGAGGCCAGCTGTGCAGGGCTGGGGAGGGGCCTGTGGCTCTCTGGGCTGACCCACACTGCCTCCCTCTGTGTCCTCTGTGCAGGCTGCGGCCCAGGAAGCCAACACCCTCCTGAATTCAGGGCACCCCGGGCAAGCACTGGGCTACTGCTCACTGGCGGTGCTCGCCGGGGGCAGCAGTGCCCATCACCTTCGCCTGAGGGCCACCTGTCTGGCTGAGCTGCAGGAGTTTGACCGGGCACTGGCAGACCTGGACCATGTCCTCCAGTTGGATGTGGGGGACCACAACCTCCCGATGCGGGTGCAGGACCTGTGTTCCCAGGGCCGCCTGTTGCTGAGCCTGGGGGATGGGGCCAGGGCCACAGGGGCCTTTGCCCAGGCCCTCAAGCTGGCACCTGCCCTAGCCCAGAGCAGCCTGTGGGAGCAGCCAGGCCGGGGCCCCACTGCCCAAGCGTTCCTGTGCCATGGCCAGACCTGCCTGGAGGAGCAGCGCTATGCAGAGGCCTGGACGGCAGTGGAGAGTGGCCTCCTGGCAGACCCTGAGCACAGCGGCCTGAAGAGGCTGAAGGCGAGAATCCGGAGGGAGGCATCCTTGGGCTGCCGGCTCCACTGACCCGACGCTCTCCAGGCCCAGGCGTGGGCCACCCCCCCATTGCACCCTGGCTAGGCTCCTGAGCGACAGAGTACGGTGGGCGTAATTGCTGCAGATCAGACTCCGCTGAGAAGACAGACTCTACGGAATTGCCACAGTTTAGGTCACCGAGAGGTGTTTGTGACAGGGCATGCATAGCATCGCCTCATCACAAGACAACAAAGCTATAAATTAATCTTTTAAAGTTCCCTGCATGGGAAACAGCTCTTGGGTCCAAGAGGAGATCACGTCTGAAATCAAAGACTATTGAAACACTAGTCATCACAAAACCCATGCAGAGAAGCCCTGTGGGCTGCAGCCCCACCGGCCCCGAGGGAAGGCCCGGCCCCAGGCAGGTTGCTAAGCAATGGAAAGAAAATGCAGTGCGTGTTCAGTTCAAGAAGTTAGAAAAAGACAGTAAAACTAAGGAAATCAGGAGATAGAAATTAAGGATAAAAGCAGAAATTAATAAATTAGGAAAAGAAAAATACAAAATCTGGTTCTTCAAAAAATAAAGTAGATGAACCAACAGCTAATTCTGTCAGTTGAGAAAGATGGAGGAAGCACAAGGGCTCACCTGGGTGCGCTGCTGCAGTGAGCCCCACGCGTCTCCTGGCGAGCGGGCAGTGCGGCCGGGCCAGCTCTCAGGACAGTACAGTGCACTTCGGACACAAGGTCTACACGCGCAGGTCTGGAGGGTACCCAGCGGGCCCCGGGGCCGCACAGCCCCATGACAGAGACCGTGGACCTGGTGTTCTGCCTTTACTAGGGCCTCAGGGTGGGATCTCGGGGGTTTTGTGGGGTCACTTATTGTTGGCTAGTTTGAAGCAGAAGAGTGGGAATGGGGTCTCAGGAGAGTGGAGGCTGGGCGGCCCACTTCCTTCTCTGGTCGTTTTGCTAATGGCTGTGTCCTACAGCTGGCAACACACACATTCCAGATGGAGGTCTTTTGAAATGGACACCCTGGCTTGATATCAGGCTCACCACAGAGACATAATTCTAAAGTGACAAGGACAAAGTAACAGATAACAGGAAATTAAAAGCATCATAAGAAATTAGGTTTCTCTGGGCAAATAAATTTGGAGGCCTGAATGAAATGAATTAGCTCCTAGGTGAATATTTAACTAAACGCCCAGAATAGGCCTAAAACTTCTGCAGGACAATTGCTACGGAGGAAAAGAGAAGGTTGTCCGGAAACTTCCCCCTAAAGCAGGCTCAGTTCCAGATGGAAAAACCTGTTAACCTTTAGGGAACTGTCAATCCCAAATGGCTCTAAACTCCCTCAGGCCAAGAAAAAGAAGCTTCCAAGTTCTTTTTGGAAGAAAGCAATCTCAACAGAAAGAAAGCTACAAACCGATTTATAATTACCAGTCCAGAAACCCTGAATACCAGCAAGCCCGAATCTGGTGGCGTGTTCAAAGAATAACACACCTGAGCAATACATACGGGAATGCAAGGATGGTTCAAGGTTAGGACACACATTCATACAGGTAATCACAGAACCAGAGCCCAGAGAAAATAAGTCCTGTGACCCCTCTTGGGAGCTGTGGTGGGGGTGCACGGTCCCACCTGGTGAGTCCTCCCTACACCTGTGGATTCCCACTGTGGGCCACCAGTGCAGATACAACCACGTGTCCTGGTGGCACCACTTCCCGCAGCTGGTGTGTGCCTGCACGTTCTCTCCAGCGTCCGTGGTGGGCGTAGCACAGCCATAGGGCCAGCCCGGCCCAGAGCTGTATTCCCTCTGCTGTGGCCTGACCCCCTCAGACTCCATTCCCACACAGAATTCCCAGGGTCCCCAGTGTGGACTAGTGAAATCTTGGCAGTTATTGGGGTGCATATGCTAGTTCCTCCAGGATCAGTCTTCACACCTAACCTGCCCCCCCAAGGATGCTGAGATTAGACCCCATTTATGGGTCTAGAGTCAATGGGTGAAGGAGGGGGTCATGGAGGTTGAACAGAGTGAGCGACCTCCTGAGCACCCTGACCCACATGAGACTCTCAGGATTTATAAAGAATAAAAAGGCGGGTCTCCAACGCTGGAGGACAAGCTGCGTCCACTGGAAAGGGGCTCAGAGGACTTGGGGATTCAAGGTTCTTGGCTTCCTCTGAGCCCCTTCCTAGTTCCAGGGTCCCATTCCTTCTCAATCCGTGCCCCAGCTTTCCATAAGAAAGTTGCGGAGGCACAAATGCAACCAGCATTGTAATTGCACAACAAATGGAACTAAATGTTGTGTTTGCTTCCGCACCACCAGCCCTTGCATGTCCCAGGGACCTCTCTCAGGAGCCGCCGAGCCCTCTGACTCCCGGGCTACAACCTGAGCTGGTGATTCTCTTCCTGTATGTGCTGCAGAACATTTGGGAGAGCCCACCCCACACCACAGCTGCCGCGGCCACTGTCACTGTGTGAACAGCCACGTGCAGCAGCACCTGAGGTCCCACATCCCCTGACTCAGTGGGCGCATCACCACCACCTCGGGGAAATCAACCCATACCGTGATTCTCCCTTCCCAAGGAACACAGCGCTGCAGTCAGGCCCCACATCCGTCTTTGAGCATCTGGTGATGGGAAACACTCTTGGTAACAATTTATGTATCAGTCAGGGTCCACTTCGGAGACAGAAACCACACCAGTGATTCAAATAGCGAGGATTTTTTTTTTTAAAGATTTTATTTATTTATGTGACAGAGTGACAGAGAGACAGCCAGCGAGAGAGGGAACACAGCAGGGGGAATGGGAGAGGAAGAAGCAGGCTCATAGCGGAGGAGCCCGATGTGGGACTCGATCCCGGTACGCCGGGATCACGCCCTGAGCCGAAGGCAGACGCTTTAACGACTGCGCTACTCAGGCGCCCAATAGCGAGGATTTAATACAAAGAATTGCTCGCTAGCTACGAAGATGTCAGTTATGTACCTAGGGTAGAAGGAACTCCAGGGGCCATGGAAGTAGCAACCACAGAGTTCAAAGTCAGATGACCCAGCCTCTCCAAACAAGCTGCCAGCCGTCACCCACACCTCAGCTTGGTGACCAGTCTCCCCTGCACGTTCCCCTTGCCCCACGTGGTGCTTCCCAATCACACCTTTGTGCCTGGCACTGGGCCTCCATTCTCTCATCCGACTGTGATGAATCTTATAGATGAGAGGACTGGGGTTGGCTTGGGGGACCAGGGACAGTCAGACCAACCTGGCCCCTTCCCTCCTGTCCAGGATACCCAAGGCCTGACATCAGGAAGCAGCTGTCGGGAAGGTGTGTGGAGGGGGACTCCCACAGGCCAGACTCTCACCCCAGCTCTCTCTGAGTGCTTCGGAAGTGTACTTCAACTTTCTCCAGTCTTTGCCTTCTCTGAGCAGGGCCTGTCTGCAGCACAGATGGGCAGACCAAAGGACATATCTGACTCCTGCCCTACAGAGGCCCAGAGACACCTGCCAGATGGGGCTGGGCTTCATGCAGAAGACAGCAGCTTGCCCCACACCATCCTGCCTGAGAGTGGGGGACAGGAAAGGGCAGGTGTCTGCTGGGCCTGAGAGCAATCCCCTGCCCCATAGCAATGGTGACCAAGGCTAACTGCTAGACCTTGCCCTGGTCCCAAGGTTAATAAGGGAGGTGGTACCCACCCCTCCCCCCTATGGTGGGCTGGGCTTCCAACTTCCACATCTCACATCTTTTGCCCAAGCGACAGGGAGGGGTGAGCAGGGAACCTCCACTGGCCCCTGAGCTCACCTAGGAGAAAGGATTAAAATCCAGCCTCCAGAGTGTCCCAGGCAGAAAGGAGGACCTGGGACTCCCTGCATCCAGGGACCTGGCTGGGGCTGGGGGTCTGTAGCTCCTTGGCCTGTGGAACCCCTTCCCTGGTTTCTCTTGGCTGCCAGGTACCCGAGCACTGCCTTGCTGGGTCCCACAGTGGAACCGGCAAGCTCAGCACCCGGCTCGCTGGCCCCTTGCTTGCTCACAGCTTGTGTTTCACTGACAGAGCTGCAGATAGAATGCATGAACAGGGCAGCTCGGACGGGAGAAGCGGGCACTGAGCTCCAGCTATCGGCCAGCATCTGCAGCCAGGCAGCCTTGGTGGCGGCATACGGGGATGCGCTCCAGCTGGCTGAGCTGGTCCCTGCCCACCCCAAGCTCCCCCAGGAAGAGCAGTCCTGGCCTCTTACTCCCCTGACCTCCCCTCCAGGCCAGGCTACCAGCTCCTCACTCTGGGCGGGGTTCCCAACCTTCGGATGGAGTGGGTGCTGGGAGACAGAGGGCTGAGTAGACCCTTTCCTGGGCTCTGGGGGTCGTGTCTGGCATCAGCCCCCACCCCAGGATTGCCCTCCTCCCAGGCTGGAGCCAACCTGAGAGGCTGCTGAACAGGGTCTGGGCATTGATGGCCCTGCCCAGACACCCTTCCAGACCCCCAGGTGCCTGGGGGGACAACTCGTTCCTTGGGGTTCTGAAATAAGCAGATCCGTGCTGGTGTGCAAGTTGGGTCTGAAGGAGGGAAACCTGGCTTCTGGCCAGACCTGCTCCGCCCGGAGCCCCCGGCGCCCATCAGTGGGGTATCTGATTCACTCTCTGAAGCACTGGGGTGCCTCTGTCCTCTCAGAAGCCTCTCTCCCAATCCCCACCTCCCCTGACACTTCCACCTGGCAATGCCCCTGGAACCACCAATCTCACTGGAGACTGAAGTAGCAGAATCCCGTGGCAGGGTCTTTGCAAACCCCACAGCCAGTGTGGACCTCTGGGCCCTACATCTCAGGCAGGGTGGGGAGAAGGATCTGGCCTTTCTTCCCAGTGACTCCTGCGGCCCCTTTGGACTGTGGAATCGAGGAGGGAGGAGGGGGCAGGATGCAGGGGCACAGGGAACCCTGTGCTCCTGGAGCTGCTCTGCCCCCTCCCCCCACACCAAGCCCAGATAGAACTCCGTGCCTGTGAGCTGGAGAAGGTCCCCACCTCCAGGGAACCCACACCTGCATCACAAAGGAGGCCCGGAACCCTCACTCAGGCCCCACCTGAAGCCACTGCTCTCCGCCCCTGGGAGCCCTCCCACCTGGCCCCAGCTCACCAAAGCTCTAGGCCATCCCAACCCAGCCTTCTGAGACCTGCCCGTGGGGGGCAGCCATTCCTGAATGACCTGGAGGTGAGCTGAGTGCAGGGCCTGCCTGCAGGCCAGCTTCCCCGGGCAGCACCAAGGAACTCCCTACAGCGCCCAGCCTGTCTCCCAGGGGTGGACGGAGTGTTTTGTGTGCAGCCTGTCCCTGGGACAGGCACCCCCCACCCACAGAGTTCCCCTCCAGGCAGGACCCCCCCTTTTCTTGGCTGTGGCCACAACAGCCTGGGGAGGCCAGAGCAGCCCCCTTTCCTGATTCTCTAGCGCTGGGCTTGGTGCTCAGCCCTCAATAGGAGAGTTAGTGTGTATGCACGTTTCTGCCATATCGGGTCCCTGGAAGTGAGCAGGACAGAAAGAGTGAGTGAATTCATTAGTTCTGATGGAAGAAAGAGCACGCTGGTGAGACCAGAGCCGCAGATGGCTAGGCTGGGGCTCAGACCGGTCCAGCTGAATCCATTCATTCATTCAGCATTCAGATGTTGGTGGGTGCCTCCAGGCTAGTGGGTACCAGTGTGGGAGCTGGGGGCCCAGGCAGATGGAGCTCACCGCCCGCATGGCGCTGACATTCCCCTTGGGGAGGTGGACAATGGAGATAGCAGGGGCACAGAGGCCGAATCGTCCATCCGGTGGCGAAACAGAAATCAGGTCTGGGGTCAGGCTGGCTCTGGTGAATACAACCCAGGGAAGGCTTCACTGGGAAGGTCACCTTGAGCTAGGACTTTTGGGGAGTGAGGGGAGAGCAGGCAGGAATCTGGGGGAAAGGCAAAGCACCCGAGGAGGGGTCTGTCTGGGGGTAGGGTGGAGAGGACTGAAGGGGATGCAGAGGTGATGGGGGCTACGGGGGATCCTGAGATCAGAGCAGACCTGGCTTCTCCTCTCAAGCCAGGTCATGGGGCAGGTGAGGCCCAGACCCCTGGATGCTCGCAGGTAAAAACCTCTGACCCAGCCCCTTTCGCCAGGGCAGGACTGGGGTTGCCTTCCTCAGGCTTCTCCCACACTCTGGGCCCCACCTGGTGCAGGGTGGGCGCGGGGGCTCCAATAGCAGGTGTGCGGTGTGTTTGAGGACTGAGGGAGCCTGACACAGGGAAGAGCGGTCCGCTGCTCTCCAGCTGCCCAAGCAGCTTTCCGGAGCAGGGCTCCGCGTGCCGGCAGCAGAGGCGTGCCCGCACACGTGTGTGTGCACGCTACACGCACACATAGAGCACAGACACACACTGGCTCCCACTAGCACAAGGGAGCACACAGATCCCAGAGCCCAACCCGCAGGCAGCACGCCCTTGCCCGCACACGCTGGCAGCCCCGAGTGTCCTCCACCACCACCCACCTCCTGGCACGGTCCCTCAGAGGCCTGGGCAGGGGAGGGTGAGGAAGGAAGGCACAGGAGCGGCACACCAGCCCGGTGACCGCTGGACCCAGCCCTGCCAGTTCCTTCCTGGCCTTCTGGTCACTGCCTGCATGGACGCAGGTCCTTCTCGTCTCTCCCCTGCCCACTCCTGGGGGCCCAGGAGCCCACACCACTTCCCAGGGGTTTTCCTGACCCGGCACTCAGGCCTGTAGCTCCAGGATCCCCTCCCCACCTGCTGGCACTAGGGCCCCTGGCAGGCTCCGCTGCAGTAGAGCCCTTGGCAAGCATGGAAGCTGGGCCACCTGGGTCCCTAGTGCCACCTCCAGCTGTGAGCAGAGGGGTCCCTGGACCTCCCCTCCAGAAAGTGGGCTTGGAGAAGCCGACCTTGGGAAGAGGATGGCACCATGGCCGGCCTGCTGGGCACCCGCCCCCCCCCCCCACACCGGTGCCTCGGGCACTCAGAGACTGGCCCAGGGAGAGTGTCGCAAGCCAGAGACACGGGCTGAGGGCTGGGTGTGGACCTGGCAATGGGAGAGGAGACACGAACATCCTCAAAGGACCAGCACCTGCGCCCAGCCAGCATCAGGCCTCCTGGCCTCGGGCAGGACCTCAGGGGCTCCACACACATCTCCCCTGCCCTGGTGTCCCCACCCTGGCCAGACACAGCCCCTGCCCTTGGCCTTGGGGTTTCTCAGCTGTGCACTTTCCCCTGGCTAGAGACTTGGTGATGGGGAAGCCCGAAAGCCCAGTAGGGATGGTGGAGATTGCCGGCTGGTCGGGACAGAAGCACCGAGGCTTCCTGGAGGGGGGGCTGCTGCTGCTGCTGCTCCTGGTGACGGGCGCCCTGGTGGCCTTGGGCCTCCTCTACGCCGCCAACAGCAGAGGTGAGTGAAGGCGCCCCTCCCCGCTGCCCCCACCTTCCGAAGCGCCTGCGTGCCCGCCCACCCTGACAAGCCAGTCTTGTCAAATGGGGCAGGCGGGGTCTGCACTGGGAGCTGACCTGCAGGGGGCTGGCGGCCCCTTCCAGAAGGCTCCATCCAGAGCAGGCTGGCGACAGCGAGTTCTGCGGGCTCTGCGCTATGGGCTCTTGCGGGACTCCTGAGATGCACAGACCAGGGTCCCCACACCGGCCGCGCAGCCCCCTCCCCTCCCGCAGGCAGCGACACCGTGCACCGCAGCTCACAGGAGCCACAGTGGCGCCTGGGGACACCCCACCCCCTCCCGGCCCATCCCGCCACCACTCACCTCTGTCTCCATGGCCGCTGCGCTAAGACCCTCTCCCCTCCCCCCCCCCCAGGCCCGCTGAAGGTCGTGGCCTCCCAGACAGGCTCGGCTTATTGCAAGGTGGTGGGAGGGGTCAGCCTGGGGTCTGAGAGATGGGGGTGCGGCCAGGGCTGCTCCGCAGGGACACTGCCTCTTCTGCCCCCTCCCCTGTTCCCCGCCATGTGGACCTGAAGGGGCTGTCCCTGTCTTGGGTCGGGGGCCTGGCAGGGGGCACAGGTGCAGGCAAACCGCGCCCCCTGCTGCCCGCAGGTGCATGCAAGGGGCACCGGCTCAGGCATGGACAGGGGTGTTCACCGGGCACAGGACTCAGGAGAGGCGCTCCCTGGCACTCCCAACACTTGGGCATCACAGCCTCTGTCCATAGAATGTTCCCTCACTGGCCTGGCGAGGGCCGTCTGCACTGCAGTGGGACCATCCATCCATTGCTCAGCTGTGGATGTGATGGGCGTCCCAACCCAGGGCCGCTCCCAGCCTGTCCAGGTGCCTGGCGGGCCCCTGCCAGCTGCTTTGGTCTCTGGTCCCTCTGGGTCTTCTGTGGATAGACGGGCTCTGCTCCATGGGCAGGAGTCAGGAGGACCGCTGGCTGCACAGAGAGCCTCCGGGAACCCAGACCTCAAGGAGCCTTTGCTCAGAGCTCACTGGGCTGGAAACCCCTTGGTTAGAGGCTTCCAGAGGACAGGGCTGGCCCCTGACCCCCATCCCAGCTGTGGGGCACAAGGGGGCCCCTGTCTTCTCCCAGGTAGTGCCGAGCAGCATGAACCCATCAGACAGGGGGACCCTCCCTACCCAGTCGGCCTTCTCCTTGTGGTCTCCTACATACAAATGGGGTCTCTGCTGGGGCTCCTCAGTCAGAACCCCGTGCCCCCACCCCCAAAAGTGACCCCCCCAGCTGATCTCGGCCTCGGGCCCCGCTGAGTCCATGGAAGGATTTATATGCAGCATTACTATTTATTTCTAAGCGCTTTCTCATTTCCACTGCAGGAAATGAGATATTTTGAAATCTTTTTTTTTAATCAGATGCGTGGAGATCTTCCTAGTTACCCTTATTTCATGGTTTCTGCATTCACTGCATCGTTGTCAGAATCCGTGGCTTATGCGATACTGGTTCTTCAGTATTTGCTGACTCGCTTCAGGACTAGCGCGTGGTCAGTGCTGCCCGTAACCTGCGTGAGTTCACGGAGGACAACTGTCAGACAAAGTCGGAGATGCAGATAAATCCGTTGGATCAGTCGAGTCTTCTGTCTGTTTGGGGTTTTCCTGTGTTAAGTCTCGTGCGGGAGAACCGGTTTCCCCCGTAACTGTGCCAAGTAGCAACTTGCCGATGCTGAGGCTGGGTTGTTATGTGAATACAAATCCAGAATTAGCGTGTCTTCCGTGACCTACCATCGCGGTGACCCTTTCTACCTTAAGGCAGTTTGCCTGAAATTCCGTGTTGGCTGGGACGAATCTAGCTCCCCGTGTCCATCTGTTCCCTTCCGTGTTTCTTCCAAACGTTCTGTGTCCTTAGCTTTCGCTGTGTCTCTTGCAACAGTTCGCGGCTGGGTGGGGGCCTCTGTCTCTTACCTGAAGCACCGAGTCTCTTCCATTCGCCACGGTCACAGGAATGTCCGGTTTTCCTCTTGTGCTTCTCGCACCTCTTTTCTCTCTCGTCTTGCCCCTCTTATTTTGTTCTCTAGTCTCCCTCAGCTAGCTTGCAAGTTTTCGATCACAGTCCTTTAAGGGGGTTATCTTAGATTTTTTGTTTGAATAGTTGTTATTTTAAAAGTTACAGACAAACCCTTTTCACAACATCAAGTGTTTTTATAGAAATTACAGCAGGAAATACAACCCATCCACGAATCCTGGTCCTACCAGCCGCGGCAATCACTGTTCATCACAGAGGCCAGCAAACTGCAGCTCACGTTTTATAAATAAAGTTTTATTGGAACACGGATGTGCCCATTTATTCATGTATTGTCTGCAGATATTCTCATGCTACAAGTGAAGTTGGATAGGCGAGACAGAGTTTGTACGTGGCCCCCAAAACCTAAAATATTGACTACTTCACCCTTTACAGAAAAATAGTGCCAACCCCTGGACTGAAGTGTCTTCCCATGTCTAAGCCTTGACTTTGAACCCTTTTTACTGTCCCTGTGGGATGCCGGGTGGCGTTACAAGGTTGCGGTGAATGCCCGGGCATGGCTAGGCATGCCGGCTCCCCCAAATCCTACCTGCGTGAACTTGGCTGGTTTCCTTCATGCCTCGGTTTCCCTATCTGTAAAATGGAGCATAGCATAGTACATACATTGGAGGCTTACTTGAGGGCCCATGATTTAATGCATCGATAACACTTAGAAAGACGTCTATGTCTGTCACGCTGTTCACGATCAGACGTGATAGCAGAATAGTGGATTTTGTCGCTTACCCCGCACCAGGGTGGTTCCTGATGTGCTGAAGGGAAGGCAGACTTAGCCCCCCCACCAGCCAGGCCCTGCCCTCCCAACACAGTTGCGTCTTGTCTTTGGGGTAAAGCCGCGGGCACCGTTTACAGTATTTCTCCTGAGTATTATTCACAGCTGAGCTCTCTGCCAGTATCTGGTTTCCTCATCATTACTAGCTGCCTTGTTCAAGAGGTTTCCTTTTTTTTTCTGTCAAATTATTTTATGACAAGCCTGTCTTTACCCATCTCAAGTATCAGCCTCTTGCTCGTAAGACAGATGTTTAGTCAACCGTGGGATGTGGCTTGAGTGCGAAGCACTAATAGCTCACCAACAGCTCCCACCGTTAATTCCTGTCGATGTGAGTCTGTTCAAAATGACATTTGTCAATCTTACAGTTTTTTTCCTAACCTCTCTGATCTTTTCTCCAAATAATTCTTAGGGCCTGAGCAGCTTCTGATATCACACAAGTAGTTACACTTGCTGTCTCCTGCAAGAGGTTGCGGGCCTGAGTGAGAAAGTCCTTCCAACATTAAAATTGTATCTCAGCTCTTCTTACCCACCTGTGTGGCGACTGTCTCACTCCTGAGGCCTGTCGAAGGGGAGACGGCATCATCTCTGCTTGGAGGGGCTCATCACTCCCTGAAACTCTGTTTTCCCCGTTGCCCTCTGACCTCGGGTCCCAGGTGGGCTCCAGAGAAGTTGTGACGTCTGTAGATTATCTGGGTTTTCCTTGTTGTTAGGATGGGAATGGAATTCTGTCATGACTTTTGACTTTCTAAGCAGAAAGCAGAATTGTTCTACCTTAGATCGTGTGTGCATATTTAACTTAATAAAGTGTCCAGTTAATCAACACCTCCGTATTTCTTCCAAACAACGCAAGCATTTAGAGCAGGTCAATTCCTCTTCTCCTCCACCCTGTCCATGTTACCGTGGGCAGCACCTGGCGTCTACCTTATTTTTATCTGCCGCACATAGGCAGCATTATGTAATATAGTCGAAGTTAATTTCAGGTTTCCCACATCCTAATCAGTTTCTTTGCTCTTCATTCTTCTTCTATCTCAGGGGGTCCTTATGAAATACTTTTTCTTCTTTCCAAAGTACATACTTTTGGAGGCTCCTATTCAAGGTGTGGTTTGTGGACCAGTGGTGTCAGCCTCACCTGGGAGCTTGTTAGAAATTCAGAGACTCGGGGACTGCCCCAGCCTACTGGGTTGGAATCTGCATTGAATTCCCACGTCATTCATCTGCACTGAAGTTGGGGAGCACTGATTCAGTGTTTGCTGAACTTGCTGATAATCAGAATAACCAGGGGCAATTGTTAGAACTCCAAACCTTGGGCCCTGTCTCAGTCTGCTCAGGCCGCCATAATAGAAATGCTATAGGCTGGAAGTTCAAGATCAAGGTGCCAGCCAAGTCATTTCCTGGGGAGGTCTCAAGTCATTTCCTGGGGAGGACTCTCTTCTGGGCTTGTCGTGGCCACCTTCCCACTGTGTCCTCACATGGCGCTCTGGTGTCTCCCCTCTTCGAATGAGTCCCCACCCTTATGACCTCATTTAACCTTTGTCCCTGGGGGTCAAGGTTTCAATTATGAACTGGGGAGGAGCCAGAGTCAGTCCAGGCCTCTGTCCAGGTGTGACCCTGAAATCTATAGGACGAGCCCGTGAGGTCTCTCTCCTGATCAGGCAAGACTGGGGAGCACTGCTTTAAGAACCTTTCACACTTAGTTTTTGTTTATTTGAAAATAACTTCATTTAGTACCCGTCCTTCAGTGATGGTTTAACTGGGGAAGTAAATCTGGGCCTAATTCTCCCTCGGTGGCTTGAAGATTCAGTCTCACGGTCCGGCTTCCGTTGCCGCTGTCCAGAAATCTGGGCCCATCTAACTGTCATTCTTCATCGGGTGAACTTTCCTTCCCTCTGAGCTGTCTTTTCTTCGTCTTTGGTATTTTTCACTTTTACCATTGAGGCATCGAGCTATGAAAATGTGTGTTGTTCATTCTGCTTTGGAGAGGTTCTGATCCCTGAATCTCAGCATTGACACCCTGGATTTATTGCGGGAAGCTGTACACCATCTTTTTGAATATTGTGTCTCCCACGTGGCCTCTCTTCCCCCGTTCTAAAACTCTGTTTACATGTGTCCTTGATCCTCTCCACCTCTATCCTCTGCGTCTCTGGAGTTTTCCTCTCTGACTTGGTCCTACATTCTGGATCAATACTCTGAACTACTTTCCAGCTCACTCAGCCTCTCTTCACCTGTGTTCTCTCTGCAGAAATTCTTCCTGAAGAAGCCCTGCAATAACTTGGAACACATACACTTTAGGACACTGCCTTTTCTCATATATGAATTAAAATGTTGCTTGTGTTTTGCAAAATGTCAGTTCTCCAAAACTACATCTGAATATTTCCGCACCGCAGTTAGATGGAGCTCCACGATTAGAGTGGCACGCTGTCACTCAGGTTTCAATCAGCAAAACAAACTGCAGCTCAGGGAAGAAATCCATTTTGGATTTTTTTTTAATTTAATCTCCGTGGGGGGCCTGGGTGGCTCAGTCAGTTGAGCGTCCAACTCTTGGTTTCAGCTCAGGTCATGATCTCAGGGTCACGTGATCGAGCCCCGCACTGGGCTCCCTGCTGAGCATGAAGTCTGCTTCAGATTCTTTCCCCCTCCCCCTCCCTCTCCCCCCTCCTCTGCTCCTCCCCCCACTCAGGTGTGCTCTCTCTCTCTCTTAACCTCTCTAAAAAAATAAATGAAATCCTTAAAAAAATTTAATCTCAGCACCTACATTCTTTTGTGTTTCTAGAATTTATAATTTTTTCTTTCACAGACTCTTTTTTAATGTTTCATGACCTTGTTTTCAACGTTTCTTTTACTTCTTCAAACATACTTGGATTATTTTCTGCGTCAGTGAGGTATTGATGCCCAACAAACTGCCCCAGTGCCCAGGGGTTAGAACGGCGCTCATTTACGGGGACATGTATGTGCACAGCCGTGGCGGGGGTCAGCTGACCCGGGTCGGGCTCGCAGGGAGACTCTGTTCCACGGGAACTGCACCCCCCACGAGCGCCAGCAAGCAGGTCTGGGCAGGTGCCTCTCCCAGCAGGAGTCTAAGAGGACAGCGGAAAGCACACAGGCCTCCTGGGGTCTAGACCCAGAGCTGCAATGCCATCCCGTAGCATCACCTGCACCTCATACTGTGGCCAAAGCAAGCTGTGCGGCCAACCCACAGGCAAGAGAGGGAGGAGATGTCCTCTGGCCAAGGCATGCGGGCAGAGAGGAGTTGAGATGTGGAGCCCATCGTGCCCCACACCTGCGGGATCAGAGAGTCCCCAAATAGAAGATCCTCGGGGACCGGAGTTCTGCATCTGTTTTGCACACCCATGGACGCTTGTCGTTGCGTCAGCGTGAATCCCTGCTCGCACTGGCTTCACCTGTGGGGACCCCGTGTCTCTCGGGCTGAGAAGTTTCCCTCCAGAGAACATGTGTGTTTGTTTCCATTGAACACCTAGGGAGCCACCAGCCTGGGCATGCTTAAAATAAGTGTCTCAGCTTGAGGTTTCCTTGGCCACACAGTCCCGTGAACTCGCACCCACACCTGCCTGACAACCAGCCC
Organism: Ursus arctos; assembly: GCF_023065955.2. Lineage (NCBI taxonomy): Eukaryota > Metazoa > Chordata > Mammalia > Carnivora > Ursidae > Ursus > Ursus arctos. The sequence goes on along the minus strand of NW_026623008.1, from coordinate 1,410,927 downwards.
GTGATCACACGTTCTCCGGGGAGGAAGGCTATTTTCCACCTGTCTAAGATTTCCACAGCTTTCTTTTTTGAGAGAGACAGAGACAGACAGAGAGAGGGAACATAAATCATTCAAATCAAGGCCAACCTTTAAGAAGAGCAAAACTTACAGACAAAAATCTCAAAACAATGTTTTTTTCAAACTATTTTTTTAACTTGGGAGTCTATGTGAAAATACTTCACCTATTAGAAAAGTTATGCAAGCAAATATAAAAGAACAAAGAGGGAGTTCTATGTCAGGTGAGTGTTAAGGAAAGCTGCTCCCGTCGGGAATTATGAAGGAGAAGAGCATCCTTCTTGGGGTCTGTTTGCTGTGTTTCCTGTCGATCCTATTTTAGCATTAAAGGAAGCTTCATTTCTATTCGGCCTTTGTGTCAAAAGGGCCTTGCTGTTTTGCTTCCCAGTTAATAACTGAGGCGCCTGGTGGCTCAGTCAGTTAAGTGTCTGACTCTTAATTTCAGCTCAGGTCACAATCCCAGGGTCTTGAGATCGAGCCGCATGTCGGGCTCCACGCTGGGCATGGAGCCTGCTTAACACTCTCTCTCCCTCTCCCTCTGCTCCCCTCCCCAATAATAACTATAACGATAATAATAATAATAACAACAATAATAATAATAAGGTCCCATCGTTCCTAGATCCTGTGTTCCAGTTGTTTTAAAACTAATTTAAAAATTTCTTAGAACAGCTTTGGGTTCATGGAGCTATTATGAAGATAGTGCAGTGCGCAGAATGGGTCTCGCCAGCTTTCCCAGTTAACCTCCAACTCTACGCACTAGGATACATTGTTGCAAGTAATGAACCAACATTCCCGTCTATTAACTAAGGCTGTACTTTATTCAGATCTCCCGTTCTGTCCCAAGATCTTCCAGGACGCCACATGACATTATTCGTCAAGCCTCCTTAAACTAGTCTTGGCTGTGACAGTTTCCCAGACTTCCCTTGTTTATGATTTTGACAGTTTTCAGGGGTCCTGGCCTCGAATTTTGTAGAATGTCCCTCAGGTGGGATTTGTCTGACGTTTTTCTCATGATCAGACTGGGGTGATGTGTTTTGGGGAGGAAGCCCTGAAATCAGGGGGACATACTTCCAGTGACTCATCACCACTGCTGACCACGATCGCACGGCTTGAGCCTATAGTGTTCATCAGGTCTCTCCACCTTAAAGTTACTTCCCCCCCCACTTTCCATACAGTCCCCTTCGAAAGGAAGCCACCATGGGCAGCCCATTCCCAAGGGGTGGGGAGTTAGAATCCACGTCCATAGAGGTGGGGCTCCTACATACACTATTTGGAATTCTTCTGTATGGGGGATTTATCTATTTCCCCCCATTTATTTACTTATTCAATGATCTATTTATGTCGGCATGGACTCATGGAAATCTATTTTATACTTTGGATTGTAATCCATTACTAGTGTATTTTTTTGTGGAAATAGTTCCAACTTGGGCCACTGGAGGCTCTGACACACCCCCCATCCTGTGGCTTTGGGATTTTGGAAGGCAGGGGAGCACTTTCTTGCTTTCTAGCTTCTGTTCCAGGCTCATCTTGTATATTTCCTGGCCACCATTTCTCCAAGGACCCCTGGTTCCTTTTATCGGCTAACAGTGTTCAAAGCCACCCTCGGGCTACGGGTGTGATTCTTGCTACTGGGTCACTTCTTGGTGCCGCTCTCAGCTGACAGAGCGAAGACGTGTGTGTGCACGCACACGCTAACCCTGTGTGTACACGCTCTCTGTAGCACTTCTACATGCAACTCTCTGTGTCTCTATTAGGCTAAACGGGAACCTCTAATCCGTGATCACATGCATCATTCCGGCCTCCTGCCCTGGCCGGTCTAACCTCCACTGCAGCGGTGAGGAGTCTGTCTGTCTGCCGGCCACGTCAGACTCCCTCGGTCCCAATGTTCACGCCTCACATTCCCGCGGGACCAAGCTCACCAACGACAGAACAGCACCGCGGACAGCTCCTCTGCCTGGGGTCTTACACACTATGCAGTGCCAAGGCCCCGTAGGTCAGCACCCACTCCCCCACCCCTTTCTGCGAGGCTTCTTCATCCACGTGTGATACATTTTGGCTCTTGTGCTGCATTCTGTCCTGGGACCTGAGACCTCCTCAGTGATTTTCACATCCGCCCAGGGATACCCCTTGCACTCCCCCTGTTCTATATCCACCACCCCTACTCCGCACCCCTGCCAAATGCCCGGCCATCATTGTTTACCACCTCTGTAGTTTGGGTCTTTCAAAAGGCCATCTAATTGGAATCGTGGTGTATGCCGCATGTTTGGATGGCTTCTGCACTTGGAAATATACACGTAGGCTCCATCCCTTCATCTTTGCGTGGCTCGACAGCTTATTTCTTTTTGTTGCTCAACAATAATGCCACTGTGTGGACGTAATACAGCTTCCTTCCCCACTCCTCCGCTGAAGGACATCATGGTTGCTTCTAGCTTTCTGGAATTACAAACAAAAATCTGCTATAAAATTCACATTCAGGTTTTTGTGTGGGGGAAACACCTAGGAGTGGAATTGCAGGATCTTTATTGTAAGGCTGTGTTTGGTTCTGTGAGAACCTTCCACACCGGCTTTCAGGGCGGCTGCACCATCTGGGGATTTGGGGAGTTTTCCTCTGTTCTGTTTTGTCTTTTTCCTTCGTGCCGTGGTCTGGGTCACCCACGTTGACACGGATTCTGTCTTGTGCATGTTCAGTGTGTTGTGAAGCCTGTAAAACCAATTCTTCACTTCAGTCCTTTCTTACCGTGTCCATTCATCTGGTGACGTTCACCACCTACCTACACCCGCTTCCCGTCTTCGGTGCCAGACCCTTCAACTGAATTATCAGAACCACTAAAGATTTTGTCTGCTGACTCTGACATCTGGTCACCCCAAGTCCACGTCTTTGGACTATTTTGGGTTTTCCTTGATGAAGGGTCATATTTGCCTGCTTCTTCTTGGGGCGGGGGTTCTCACGCTTTCCTGCCTGCCCATGTCCTTGGGGAAGGCCCCTCGAGAAGGACCTGGCGGGTGGTGCGCTCACAGGCTCTGCCCTCACAGGTTCCTCCGGCGTTGAGCCCCAGCGTCCAGGGGAAGGCTGTCACAGGCCCCTCTCTCTGGAGAGGACCCCTCCCTGCCTGGAATGTGGCTCTGTAGGTTTCCTGCTTGCGGTTCTCGGCTGGTCTCTGAAAACCCCCATGTTCTTGCATCTGCAGCTTGTTCTCCTCACTGGGGAGGGAGCCACGGTCGCCTCCAACTTTCTTCATCCTACTCAGAAGCAAAAGTCCCTTCTCCTCCTTGTCTCTGTCCCTGAAGTGGTGGCCCTTTGGGGTCCAAGGCCTAGTTCTTGTCCCAGGGCTCTGGGTTAACGAGGCTGACAAGCCTCTGTGGGACAGCCACGCCTTGGCACCCATGGACCATTTCATTTCTGGTTGTGATCAGCTCTGTTCTCCTGTGTCCATGGGGCTGGGGCTCTCTGAGGTGGGCCCTGGTCGGACTCACATCTGAATCTTCAGTGCCTGGCACTGGGGCTGACTCATAATAATCAACAAATGTTGCACTGACGAACGAACAAATGGTGGATGGAAAGAGCAGAAACAACAGGTGGGGGAGAAATGCCTCTGCCCACCCATGCCAGACCCCATGATTCATAAGCATTCCTTCCAATGGCCAGGACCCCAGGGAATACCCAGGGGGAGCTCTCTACACCCTGTGCATTCTCTGACCTGCAAGAGGCCCTGTTCCCTCCTCTCCACCAGGTGTCCGTGTACTTCCCCAGTGGGGAAAATCAGCCACAAGCCAGGGCTGTAGGTGGCTAGGCCTGGCACGTCCTCTCCCTGGACCTGCCTCTCCCCTGTCCCTCCACCTCACCCCTTCCCCACCCCCACTCCAGGTAGAATTGACAACCACCCGGAAGATCCCGATGCTGACCTGGGCAATGCCCCCATCCTATGCAGGGGAGGGATGGGGGGAAGGTGGCCATGGGTCAGAAAGTGGAAGTGACATCCTTTCCCCACAAATGAGCCTTTTATTCCTGCCTTGGTAGGACCCCAGGAGCTGACCACCTTACATGGTGTGGCCCATGACCCCAAGATAGAAGAGGAAGTCAGAGAAGAAAGTCAGGCAGCCCCCAGAGCACCCTGGACCCCAGCACTGCAGGAAAATGCCAGGGCTGTCCCCAGCAAGCCCCAAAGTGCCCCCTGGGGGGGGGGCTGGAGGCAGAGAGCTGAGTGCTGTGTTTCTCCCCAGGGAAGCAGCTGACACTCTTTCCTAGCCGGCTTTGCTTCTCAAAGGAAGAGAAGACCATTGTAAAACGAAAACCCCGAGGTAGCTTTGCCTTCCCTATCAAAACACGGCCCAAGCACGTGGGCTGGAAACTGGGCCTCCTCTGGGCTGGGCAACTCATGGCAGCCCAGGGTGTGTAGCTGGGGAGTGGGGCCCTGCCCCGGGACCCCAGAGTCCCATAGAAAGACAGGACAGAGCAGGGACACAGCCATGAGCACCTGCTAGTTGCAGGATATTCCCTCGACTCCAGGAAACCAGCATGAGTTACGCTCACCCCCAGGCATGGGGCGCTGTCCCTGAGACCAAGCAGGTGCACCTTTATACAACCAGCTAGCAGCTGGTACAGGGGTCGGAGGGGCCACAGTGTGCAGAGACAAGCAGCACAGGAAGGCTGCCTGGAGGAGGTGACAGGGGCGAGAGCTGGCTGTCAAATAGGCAGGAGGGCAGAATGACCAGCTGTAGTCCTGGGGACCCGGGGAAGCTATGGGAATCAGTGGAGGCAGAGGGTGTAAAGAGGCTCCCGGGTCACAGCAGGGCTCAAGCCAGCGTGAGGCTCACCCTCACTCAAAGCCCCTGTCCTGGGTCACCTGGGGAGGGCTCAGGGTCCCAGATTGGACTGTCCCTGGGGGCTTGGGGTGGTTTGAGGCCTGGCCCTGTCCACCCCAGCACACTGACCCCACCTAACACCCCGTCCTGCTCTGCCTCCCCACTTGTTCACGCCGTATCTTGCCCACAGCCATTCAACGGCCCAAGGAGATGGGTGAAATCTGTACCAGCCCTGGCTGCGTGATAGCAGGTAAGCCTCCTTCCCCACACCTTCCACAGCCCTGCACCCCCCAGGGGGGGGTGGTCCATGATGCTAGCGCAGGGCCCCCCAAGGCCAAGGGAAGCCACCTGAAGACGTGGCAGGGGGGCTGGTGGGCAGACCCTAGCCCTGCCTGCAGATGGGGCCTCTGCAGTGGGCGAGGAAAACAGGTGTGCTCCCACTTCCCATCCCCGTGCCCCCCAGGAAGCGGCCCTGCCCCTGCCAAGGCCCCCACGACAGGGAGGAAGATAGTGCTGGGCCCAGGTCTTCCTGTAGTTACAGAAAGAAAGTTCACATGAACATACGAGTTTTCTCCCAGGAATTTGTCTTCAAATTGGGGTCCGTATGCTGCTATTTGCAGACTGAAAAGAGTGAAAATGGTCTCAAGAAACACCAGTGAAAACTCAGAAATGAGATTTTTCTGCCCACGTAGGAGGCGTGCACAGGCGATTGGGCTGGTGCTTCCTGCCAGGCCCCAGCCAAGTAGGACAGAAGGACAGGGAGGGTCCCAGGTTGGGGGGTCCACAGGGGGAATCCAGCCTGGCCGCCTCAGCTGAGAGCCTTCAGCTGGACCCCACCGACCCTGCACATTCGGGGTGCTAGGGGCCAAGCCGTCTCCTCTAACAGCAGACAAACCCTGAGTGGTGGGTAAGAGGCCCCCTCTCCCCCACAGACACACTGGCGAGTAAAGGGGCTCCAGGGGCAGGGCCCCCAGCACAGCACCCCCTGGGCGCCCAGACTGCAGGCGTCCAGGTTTGCAAACGTGGACGTAAAGGGCAGAAAGGTCACGGGGTTCCAGGTCTTGTGGCTAATAAGTCGTAGCCCTAGAACTTGAATCCCTGCTTCCGACCTCACTGAGGCTCGGAGAGGGTGACTGACACTCCCAAGGGCTCACAGTCGTGATCGAACGTCCAGCAGCGCATCTGCGGCCCGTAACCAGCTGCTCTCCCCCTCTCCGCCCGTCTCCACGAGCAGCCGCCAGGATCCTCCAGAACATGGACCCATCCAGGGAACCCTGTGACGACTTCTACCAGTACGCGTGCGGAGGCTGGCTGCGGCGCCACGTGATCCCCGAGACCAACTCCCGCTACAGCGTCTTTGACATCCTTCGGGATGAGCTGGAGGTCATCCTCAAAGGTGAGAGCAGCCGCGACCTTGGGGGTGGAGCTGGGGTGAGGCTGTGCGTCTTCCCCTCTCCAGGGTGGCCGTGGGGGCAGCGGGGACAGGGGAGAAGAAATCCCCTGGGATAAAGGCCTGGCAAGGGCAGAGGGACCACCTCTCCCCCAATGTGGTGGGGGCACTGGGACCTTTGACCTGGCGCAGCCGCCTCAGGCCTCCATCCAGCTTCCTCCTCTGCCCACAGGGGTGCTGGAGAATTCCACCGCCAAGGACAGGCCGGCTGTGCGGAAGGCCAAGATGCTGTACCGCTCCTGCATGAACGAGAGTGAGTGGGGGGGGGAGGTTGGTGGGGTGGGGGGTGTTCCGGGACCCTACAGCCCCTGCAGCACAGCAAGGAGGGGGACATGCCACTCAGGACTCATGCCAGAGGGGCTGTGCCCCCACCGGACCACTGGGTCCAGGCTCCCCTGGGGACACAGCCTTTCTACCAGCTGCCTGTGACCCTATTTACAGTCTGACGCCAGCTCAGAGCCACATCATCGCAGGAGGAAAATGGTGAGGGGCCCACCTAGAGGCCCTGGGGAAGGTACACATGCGTGCACATGGACATGTGTGTGTGCGAGTGTGCGTGCGTGCATGTGGGTGTGTGCGCACACATGCACACGGACATGTGTAATGTGTGTGTGTGGACAAGTGTGTGCACGCATGTGGACATGGGTGTGTGCACGTGGATGCGTGTGCGTGCACATGCTCACTGTTAAAGAACTAGCATACTTGTGAAGGACAGTGAAGCAGACTTTATTCAGGGCCGCCCTGATCGGTGCAGGGCCCACTGCAGTGGGATTTTCCATGGGGGAAAGAGCGGGGGCATTTGTAGCCCAGGGGCAGCATGGGGTCAGTGGACAGAAACTTACTAGAAGGGGAAACTGGGGTGGGGGCTCTGGGGAAGCCAGCCTTACAGGACTGCTGCCAAAGGCAGGCCGGGGAGAAGAGACGTCACCTGGCCAGCCCTGCATCCCCACCTTCACCTTATTTGTGACGGAATTTCCCAAGCTCCCTGCCAAACCATCACTGCCCTGGAGAAGTTGTCCTGTTGGCCGCGATGCTGGAGCCCCCCCACCCAGGCCAAAGGGCCCAGGGCCGCCCACGGGGCACCTTTTAGAGCACTCCCAGGCCACAGGGCCTCCCTCAGGCTGGCTCGCCCAGCACCCGATCGCCTGTCCCCCGCCATGCCCCTCGTCCTGCCGGCCTGTCTGCTTTCACCGAGCCCCAGGCGCCTGTCCCAGCTGCACCTGCCAGGCCCCTCGGCGTCCGGCGCTGCACTGACGGGGGCCGCACTCGGCGCCGGGCGTGCAGCATCCCTGCGCGTCTGGGTGAGTGACCCCTCCTCTATTCTCAGGCGTGATAGAGAAACGAGACTCGCAGCCCCTGTTGAACATCCTGGACGTGATGGGAGGCTGGCCGGTGACCATGGAGAAGTGGAACGAGAGTGTAGGTAAGGCCAGGGCCTGGCGGCGGCCTCGCACAACACACGGCGGACACCGCCCGGGGCTCCTTGTAGCTGAGCCCCCCAGGCTCCTGCTGGCCAGTGTGTTCCAGCTGCTGGTGGGCCCCCTTCCAGGCCCCTAGGGAGTCCTCACCTCCCCCCTGCCGGGCTCGGGGGGCACAAGCGGACCACAGGCCCCGTACACGGCCCTGATGTTCCCTGGGCACCGTTTCAGGAAGCGGGTCCCCCGTGTCCCTCAGCCCCCGGGGGCCCACGGTGTGCTTGCCACCACGAGCCGGGCAGGGGTTCGGAGGTGGGGACCCCGGGAGCCGGGCAGGCTGCAGCCTGAGGCGCTGACCCCCCAGGCCCCAGGTGGGAGCTGGAGCAGCAGCTGGCCCTGATGAACACGCAGTTCAACAGGCGCGTCCTCATCGACCTCTTCATCTGGAACGACGACCAGAACTCCAGCCGCCACATCATCTACGTATGAGCCGCGGGGGGGGCGGGGCAGGTCGGGTCCCTTGTGCCTGGCTGGGGTGCTCCAGGGCAGTGGGGAGCCAGCCGGGGCTGGGGCTGGGGCGCGGGGGAGCTGCAGTGCTGTTCCCAGAGCCCTGCTCCTGTCCGTGTCCTGCTCGGGGGCACCGGCTGCCCACGGAACCGGGTCCCGGTCCGGGGAGCTGGCCCGTGTGCCGAGCCGGTTCTCAGGACCATCTGTCCGGGCCTCTGTCACCAGGGCAGGAAGGCTGACCTCAAGAAGCCACCACTGGCCACAGCTAGGCCACACTGCTCTGGGAGGGCAAGGGTGCCGTGAGGCCACATCTCAGCCCGCCCCGCAGCCCAGGCCCCACGGCCCTCCGCCCATCAGTCAAAGAGCAGGGCCGGGACACCGGTGCCCACACACACACCAGCATGTGCCCCTTCCTGGTGGAGCCCATATTTCCACTGGGCACAGTTCAGGAGGAGTGGAGAGAGCTGCTGTCCTCCTCAGCCAGGCTGTGGGGACCCCCGGCTCCTTGCCCAGGCTCACGCCTTCTGTGTCTCCAGATAGACCAGCCCACCTTGGGCATGCCATCCCGAGACTACTATTTCAACGAGGGCAGCAACCAGAAGGTGAGTAGGGCTGGCCCTCGCCCCCCTGGGCACTTTTTTGCCTGCCCCTCTGCCCTGCCCGCCCCACCCATTGCTTCGGAGCCCACCTGTGGTCCAGCTTCCCTTTGTGACCTTGACCTCGCCGCCCACAGCTAGCCTCTGTGAGCACCTGCGGGCCTGAGGCCTGTGGACAAGCTAAGCTCGGCATCATCAAAGGGACCGTCCCCAAACGCTCTGCGCCACATATGGGGACAAGCTCGGCTTGGCCTGTAGCCCCGAGGGTCACACCCCGCATGCCCGTCCCACGGTGCAGGGCTGCAGTCCACACTGCTGGTCTGCTGTGTAGAGCCTGCTGAGATCTGAACACAGGCCACCCGAGCCTGGGCCTGCTCGCTTAACCATTCTGCTCCTGCATCAAGGGAAGAGGGAGACAAGGAGCCAAAGAGGGGAGAGCAGGGTAGAAGGATGAGCCGAGGAGCGGCCTGTGACAGGTGGAAGTTGTGAAATGACCCATGTTGGGGAAGCAGTACCGTGGGCTTCCTGGTGGAGGCGGGCTATGAGCTAGGCTGTGATGGATGGGTCCAGCCAGGAGAAAAGCCGAGCGTGGCTGACGGAAGAGCCCTGGGATGGGGTGGTAGAGCTGAGAGAACCAGACCGGGTGGCAGCAGAGACTCGGGATCTGGATGGTCTCATGCCCATCAGCGTGGACAGCTGTGGTCGAGCCTGGCCGCAGGTGTCAGCCCACCTGATGCCGGAGGAGGTGGACCTCTGGCTCCTACCTGCGATGAGGGAAGCCCCTCCCAGAATGGGGCACTGAGAAAGTAGGTCCAGGAGGGGCCTCCATCCTCAGTACCCACCTCCTGACCCTCGGGTGGACGGGAGCCTGGAGAGGGCAGACCAGCCAACAGCCCTGGGCCGGCCCTGGACCTTTATTAAGCACCTGCCGTGTGCCCAGCACTTTACAGGCAGCCATGCAGCCAGACAAAATAGGTCTCCGGTCCCGCGGGAACCCAGGGGCATGGGGTCACGCGCCTGGAAGGGGTGGAGCAGGGAGGGCAGCTCTGAGCTGGTAGGGCGTGGCCTCAGCGAGCAGCCGACCACGCCGGCGTGAGGAAGCAGGTCCACTCCGCCTGGAGCTCGCAGCTCCCACGCAGGCTTGCCGCAGAGTGCGAGCGGCAGCTGAAGCCCTGGCCTGGGAGGGCGCGACAGTCTGGAGTGCCCCATCCCAGTGCTCGTGGGGCCTTGCCATCACCTGCTGGCCGAGCTCGGCCCCACGAGCCACCTGGGGGCCTGCTTCGAGTCATACGCCCACCCCCACCCCACAGAGAGCTCCATGGGGGCCAAGGTGGCCAAGGCCGCCCGACTCCGTTCTGCGTCCTTTGGCCCAGGTGCGGGAAGCCTACCTGCAGTTCATGGTGTCGGTGGCCACGATGCTACGGGCAGACATGAACCTCCCGGAGAACAGCTACCTGGTGCGGGAGGACATGGCGCAGGTGCTGGAGCTGGAGACGCAGCTGGCAAACGTGAGGCCGCAGCGCGGGGGCGGGGCAGGGGCGGCCCGGCTGCCCTGGCCCCCCAGCCCCAGCGTGACCACCTGCCCCCGGTGCAGGCCACGGCCCCCCAGGAGGAGAGGCACGATGTCACCACCCTGTACCATAGGATGAGCCTGGAGGACCTCCAGAACAAGTTCGGCCTGAAGGTGAGTGCCCGCCACCCACACAGCCCCGCCTCCATCCGCTAAGCCTCAGAAACAGATGCTCGCGCACACACACCAGGGACGCTCTCACACTGGGACAGCAGGAGCCAACTGGGGGGCACAGGCCCCCCCATCTATGAGGCGGCTGCAACAACGACCCCACTTTTCTGAGCAGGAAACAGGCCTGGAGGGGTTGCTGATGAACCAGAGCCAGGGAGACCCCCACCCAGGGCACTCTGTCCCCAAGTCTGCCGCACGGATCTGCCCACGCCAGACCGAAGGCTGCCCCACACCGCCAGACCCTCAGGCCCTCCCTCCCTGCTGGCCAGGACTTATGTTCAGGGGCTGGGGGCAGGGGAAGAGCAGCCCAGGCCAGAGAGAGGGGAGCACCCCACCCAACCCCAAGCTCAGCTGGCTGGCTACCCTGGGCAGGCATCCTGTCCAGTGGCCTCCCCCAGGAGGGGCAGGGGTGCGGTTCTAGCCACCGCCGGCCTTAGGTCAGCAAGCAAGGCCCAGGTCAAAAGGCGGAGAGGGTGGGTGAGGACAGAGCCAGGTCATAGGGCCAAGGGCCTGAGCGGGGATGGAGCCAAAGTCAGAGGGAGGAGAGGGCAGGGGCTAGGGATAGAAACGAAAGCTCCTAACTCCGGACCAGAAAATGTAAGTGTCCAGAGCCGTAGAACAGAACAGGAAAACTCAGGGAGACTCCTGCCCAGGGCTCATGGCACTTCGTGTTCCGGAAGGCTCCATGGTCCCTGGAGCCTGCCCTCTTGCTTGGCACTGGCTCTCAGTGGTGGCCTGCTGTGGCCACCCCCCTCCACACAGCCCAGCAGCTGGCCCACGCCCCAGCGGGCACTTGGGGGAGGCTGGCCCTGCTCTAGCACTGGCCGCATCTGTGAACCAAGGAGGCAATCCCCACCTTGCACCCGTGCTACCAGGCAGGCCAGGAGAGAGAAAGAGCGGGACCTACAGAGTGTGTCAGAAAGCAGGGAGAGGGTGGGACGACGGCAGCCAGGAGTGGCCACGCCCTGCGGCTGATGGTGGGAGAGAAGCTTGGAGGAGGGACCGTCTGCTATGTGTGGCCCCAACAGAGGGGCAGCAAAGGCCAGGGTCCTGAAGCAGGAGTCACAAGGCCGCTGGAGGGCAGATGAGGCCCTGGAGGTGACAGGGCGGACAGGGCCAGACCTCCAGGGCACAGGCCTTGCTGCTGTGTGAGAGGGGTTTGGGGCCCAGACTTGACTCACAGCGAGGACCAGGCTGCACCACGGTCCAGGCGGGAAATGGTGGCAGCTGGGACAACTGTTAGCAGACGTGCTGAGAGGGCTGGCTTCTAGATCTATTTGGAAGCTAGAGCCAGCAGGATTTGCAAATGCCCTAAATGTGGGAAGCGAAGAAAGAGAACTCCGACGGCCTGCAGGTGCCGTGCCACGGGGATGGCGCAGGAGCAGCCCCGCGGAACGTCCCGGAAGCCCGGCCTCACGGCGTCTGCCACCTGATGCTTTATAACACTTAGACTTGCCTCCACGTGAGCTTGTGCGCACAGCCCTCGCTCAGATCAGAACCACTACGGACACCCCTCCTGGGGGCCCTTCCCCTGCCCTCCCCCGAAGCAGCCACCACCCCGACTTCTCCCACCACAAGACTCGACATCACAGCCAGACAAGCTGGCTCACTTGCACGGGGCTTCTCTCGTCCTACGTGTTGTAGGTGAGACTGCATCTCGCCGTCATTATGCCCCATCTCACTGGGCATCAGGCGAGCTTTCGCTCATCCTGACGGCTGTATGATCCATTCTGAAAACATGAGACAATTACGCCCTGCTGTACTCCTTAGGCCTCTGGGTCAGATCACATTCTGGACTCTTCTGAATAATGTGGCCATGCTCATTCTAGTGCATGTCCTTTGGGGTGCACATGCGTGCACTGTTGTTGGGTATCTACCTAGGAATGAGATGGCCAGGTCACGGAACATATATATGTTCGTCTTTCGCCGATAACGCCAAACCTTCCCCCTGGGTACAAAGCTGCCGTCCCCAACAGCAGTGTGTGAAACGTCCTCTTAAGGTGCCTTACTCATCTTTCATCAGATTTACTCTTAGCCATTTCGTTCTTCTCACACTGTTAGGAAGGGCGTCATTGGTAACATAATCTTCGTGTTTTTGCTGCTAGCATAGAGTCTGACTCGTACGCAGGCAATTCTACCATACTGATACTTTATCTGTAGGTCCTTTCGGGGTTTATGCACATGAAATCGTGTCCTTTGTGAACAATCAGTCTTATTTCTTCCCTTTCAAACTCACTGATTTTATTTCACTTGCTGGTCTTACTTGAGCTGGCGGGGACACTCGGCACAGCTAACGTCACAGTAGCAGACATCTTGTTTCCTTCCTAAGAAGAAGAGCCTGCAACATCTCAGTTTCCACGTTTGCTGTGGACGTGTTTGTATTTGTTGTTGCTGCTGTTGTACGTAGATTCCCTTCATCAGATTGTTGCATTTACCTTCTGTTTCTAGTCTGCTAAGAGTTTTTATCATGAACAGATGGTGAAATTTACTAAATGTCTTCCTTTCTGCATCCATCAAAATTAGGATGTGATATTCCTGCTTTATCCAGTTATCACGGCGAATTAACAGGATTCGATTTTCAAATGTTACACCAAACTCGAATTGCTTGAATAAATCAAGTTTGACTGTGATGTCTTATCCATTTTATATAGGTGTGGATAAATCCTAATTGCTTATATTTTCCTTAGAATTTTTGTATCTATGATCATAAATGAGACCAGCCTGTTACCTTCTTTCTTTGTAATATCCTGATTTTGGTATTAAGTTATTCTTGGCCACAAATCCAATTCAGAAGAGTTTTCTCTTCCTCTCTTCTGGGAAGTTTGAGTAGGATTCGCAGTATGTCTTCCTTAAATGTCAGATAGCATCCATTGGAATAGCCAGATGAGTATGGAAATTTCTACGTGGGAATATTTCAAATTAAAGATCAGTTTATTACATGCAAGACTGTATTTGCTACACTTTGGTCATTTTGCTAAGTTGTGGGGTTTTTTTCAGGAATTTTTTCACCACACTGAAGTTTTTAAATACATTGGCATAGAATCTCTTATCACAGTCCGTAGGCTCTGTGCTAATGTCACCGCTCCTTCCCCTGATTCTGATCCTCCATGCCTTCTCTCTTATTCTCTGAATGTTCTTTGGTGGGAGCTAGATTTCTTGGATGCCAGGAGCTGTGTCTACCTCTCTGTGTCTCCCTCTTTCTCCTCATGCCCTCCTTCCCCAGGGGTTTAACTGGACCCTCTTCATACAATCTGTGCTGTCCTCTGTCAAAATCAAACTGCTGCCAGATGAAGAAGTGGTGGTCTACGGCATCCCCTACCTCCAGAACCTTGAAGACATCATCGATGTCTACTCAGCCAGGTGAAGACCCAGGGAAGGTCCCCAGCATCCCTGCCCCTGCCCCCCACCCCTGCGGCTTCTCCTCACAGGAGAGGACCCCAGGGAGGATTTACTCTGGGAGTGAGGGACATGAGCGGGTCAATGTTTGCGACCAACAGAGCCTTAGGGAGAGATGTGAACCCTCCTTGAGGTGTCGCAAGCGTCCGGGAGCAGACAGACTGTATCTGGGGGTTGTCCTAGAGGCTTTCTCCACCACCGCACTTGCAGTGAGCTCCCTGCGTGGCATAGAAGCTGTTGACCAACGGCCCATGGACCAAATCTCCTCTCTAGGCATATACCGCTCACCTGTTCTATACCCCACCCTCTGCCTCCTGCCCTCAGGACCATGCAGAACTACCTGGTCTGGCGCCTGGTGTTGGATCGCATTAGTAGCCTGAGCCAGCGATTCAAGGAGGCACGGGCAAGCTACCGCAAGGTGAGCGGGACCCCACAGAGGCGGCTCCTGCCCCTGCCCTGTCATTGAGGCACTCAGTTTATGGTACTGAGCACCTGCTATGGACCAAACTCCAAGGTCCACACTGGGATCAGATCCATGAGAGAGGCTAACAAGGTATCTGCCCTCTTGGGGCAGTCGACAAACTGGAGACCTGCTCTTTCAAAAGCAACAAGTAGGACATCAGAGGAAGGGACAGGACAGGGAGAGCCTCTCTGTGAAGCTGACACTGGAGACCTTGAGGAGAGAATGACTGAGACATGAAAAGACTGGGGCAGGTTCCCAAGGAAGGGACACCCCATGGCCACGTGAAGGAAAGGAAGGAGATGAGGTCAGGGAGAGCGATGGGGGCCAGTAATCATGGGACCGATGCATGGATTCCGCATGCCCTGAAAGCCGCTGAGGTGTTAAGAGTGGGAAGCACAGCCTGGTGTCCTGCTTGTGTGGTCATTCTGGCTGCTCTGGGGGTAGGGTGCAGTCAGGGCAGAGCAGGGGACCCACTGGGAAGCCCTGTGGTCTTGGTGGCTATTCTGGGACAATGATCAGGGGGTCATGGAATCAGAGTGGAGACAGGGCCATCATCCAGGTGGGGTGACAGGTTGGACCAGGGCATCGGCAGCAGATGAAGGTGCCTACAACAGAGAGTTGAGGTACGAATGGGGAGACGAGGGACGAGGGAGTCCGGGGGACTCTGTGGTTCTTTGCTAGAGAAATGGGACAGGCAGAGGTCCTCCACCATGTGAGGAAAACATGGCAGAACAGGTTGGGGCAAGTCAGGACCCCTGCTTGTTATGTTGGCTCGGAGACACTACTAACCAAGCGTCTCTACTTCGGTGATGGAAAACTGGGGCCCGGAGAGCTGGTAGCTGGCAGCTGAGCTGGATATGGCCCCCGGGGCCTCCAGAGTCAACACCAGCCTGTGCTTTGGGGTGGGGCTGGGGTCCTTGAGGTCAGAATCCGGCCAGCCAGCCAGGCCAGGGTGGCAAGAACAGAGGGCAAGGAGGCACTGGGGGCTGCCCTGGTAGGGGAGGGCCCTACCACTGCCCGGGGGTAAAGGCCCGACCCAGAGCCCGGGTCGGGAGCCCTCCCCTGAAAACTGCACTCTCGGTCCTGCCCGCACCCATGACCAGCCCTCAGAGGGGAGTCTGAGTGCATCCGTGCCCCCCACTGGCTCCTGGGCACCCTGAGGCCGAGGACAGGTAAAGGCAGCAATGAGTGGGTGAGTGAATGGCTGACGGGCCGCCGCAGGCGCTGTACGGCACAGCCGTGGAGGAGGTGCGCTGGCGGGAGTGCGTCAGCTACGTCAACAGCAACATGGAGAGCGCCGTGGGCTCCCTCTACGTCAGGGAGGCCTTCCCCGGAGACAGCAAGGACGCGGTGGGTGCTCTGCTCTTGGACTGCTCCGGTGCCCCCGTCCATGGTCCGTGGCCCAGGGCCAGGTGCTTCCTCCCCGCAGGGATGCTGGCCCACAGTGGGTGGGGGCCCAGATCCCATGCCTACACCCCACGTGGTGACTCCTAGCTCCTGGTGTGGGAACCCCGAGGGCCCCCCAGCCTCGCGTGTGCTCGGTGGTTCTGGGGAGTACAAGTTTGCCCAGAGGCCCCACCCCCAACCCTACAGGCCTGTCTGGGAAAGGGGACACATCATACAGGCTATGAGTCCATGGGCAGGCAGGCCCCAGGCCCACCCAGGAGAAAGACCGGTAGTCAGGACCCCTGTCCCGGTGGGGATCATTCCTCACCCCAACCCCAGTGCCATAGCAGGAACAGGGCTTTGGACCAGACCTCTGCAGAGACCCCAAAGCTGGTCATGCAGGACAAGGGCCATGCACTCCCCCCAGGTCAGAGAGCTCATCGACAAGGTGCGGGCGGTGTTCGTGGAGACCCTGGATGAGCTGCGCTGGATGGACGAGGCGTCCAAGAAGAAGGCCCAGGAGAAGGTGGGCGGGTGGCTGGAGTTCCAAGGTCAGGGCTTCCTGCCGGGAGAGGGCAGCCCCAGCATGGGGGCACAGGGTGACCATCGCCATACCCACATAGAGATTAATTCACCGAGGCTGGGCATGGCTTGCTCAGAAAGGGGCTGTGGGCAGAAGCAGGACCAGAAGCCAAGTCTGGGAGACCCCCCAGCACCCCTGGCAACTGATGGGGGTGGCCATGGCCTCAGAGCAGAAGGCCCTCTGGGCCAATGTGACAAACGGAAGGCAAGCGACTCCGCCCAGCGCTCGCCCCATCAGACCCCTGGCTGGCTGTCAGGTGGACGTTTGGCCTCAGGCTGAGCTGGTCCACGTCTGTCCCCATTAAACCTCCCCACAGCCTACAAGGAGGGGCCGCGTCCCTGAGCCCCTTACCCACAGCGCAGTGAAGCGAGGGGCAAGGCCAGGATCCCCACAGTGAGGCAGGCACAAGCTGGCCCCAACGTCCTCCCTAGGCCATGAACATCCGGGAGCAGATTGGGTACCCAGACTACATCCTGGAGGAGGGAAACAAGCACCTGGACGAGGAGTACTCCAATGTGCGTCCCGGCCCCGGCCAAGGGGCCCGCCAGGACCTCCCCTGCTCCCGCACCCCCACCCCGATGGGCCCCTGAAGCAGCCCTGTGAACCATAAGCCTTCAACACCCTGGCAGGTGGCTCTGGCACTCATTTGGCCGCTAACTGGGTGGGCAGTTCCAGAGTTCCCTGTCACAGGGGGGACACTGAGGTTGCATAAATGCCCAGAGCCAGCAAGGGCACCCCCTGCCCCCCACCTGCTCCCAGAGCATGTTGGCCTTGTGCAGGACTGCCTGGCCAGTCCCAAGGCCAGTCGCCGGCCGCTCTCGGCCTCCCCTGCTTGCACACTGACAGTGACAGCCCCTCTCCCATAGCTGAACTTCTCGGAGGACCAGTACTTTGAAAACGGTCTTCAGAACCTCAAGGCTGGGGCCCAGCGGAGCCTCAAGAAGCTGCGGGAGAAGGTGGACCAGAACCTGTGAGTGCGGATAGCACATGGGAGCCGGTGGCCTGAGTGCAGGGCCAGCTGGGGGGCCACTGGGACCGACTCAGCCCCCTGCACCTTCTGCTTTGGGGCCCAGGGCTCGGGGAGGATTCGGATCTTTGGATTGCCCAGACTCGCCCCGGCTGTGGGCGACACTGGTCTCATGGCACGGCCACTGTGACACGGGCCCTAAGTGAGGGTGGGCTCTGGTCAGCCGGTAGGGGGCCTGGGGGGAGGGGCTCAGAGACGGGCTCCAGGTGACCAGCCTGTCCATCACAGCTGGATCATCGGGGCGGCCGTGGTTAATGCGTTCTACTCCCCAAACCGAAACCAGATAGGTACGTTCACCCGCTCCGTGACTGACCCCAGCCCCTCAAGTGCCACCAGCAGCCCCCACCCCTTCCTCCTGGGGGCCACCTCCAGCCTGTGCTTAGAAGGAGAGAACCTCTCCCCACCTGTAGGAACTTCACCCATCACCCCACCTGCGGCGTTCCTCTCCTTTGTCTGTGGGTGGTGGGGCGAGGTCTTAGAGACGGGGGCCGCACACCCCTGACCCGAAGGCAGCAGAGAACAGTGGGAAGAGCCTGGATCTGCTGTGCGCTGGCCCTGGCCTCTCGGCCGCGGGACCTTAACTTTCTTGTCTGTAACATGGGCCCATTTGGAGCCCTGCCTCCTGGGCTGCGGGGTTTAATGGCAGGTGCCCGCCCCAGCCTGGCGCACGGGAGGTGCGCTCGCTCAGGGCCTGTTCCCCACCCCGTCCCCGAGCAGTGTTCCCCGCTGGGATCCTGCAGCCTCCTTTCTTCAGCAAGGAACAGCCACAGGCCTTGAACTTCGGGGGCATCGGGATGGTGATCGGGCACGAGATCACTCACGGCTTTGACGACAACGGTAGGGAAGCTGCATGGGCGTTCAGAGCGACGCCTCCAAGTCACACACCCACACACCCCTCCCCTCTGCACTGAGCCGCAGTCCCAGGAGGGGACAGAGGGACAGGGGCTTGGGGCTGTCCATCCCACCCCTGTATGATTCAGATGGGGACACTGAAGCCCAGGGCATGGGAAGGACTTGCCAGGTCCCCAGGGGAGCTACAGAGGCAGAACAGGTCTTGAACGGCAGGCCCCAGTCAGGCCTCTTGCTCTAGGCAGAGCCACGAAGGAGAGGCCACAGGGCCTGAGCCAGACTCCACCTCATGCACTGGCCACTCTCCTCCCTGGGCCTGTGACCTGGAGACAGCAACACCATATCTCGTGTAGCTCCGAAGCTCTGAACCTGCCATTATTCCAGGGTGGCCAGCATCCTCCAGCCCCGGGATGCACTGACCCAGCGTTCCCACCTCCCACCGTGGGCTGGGGACCCCTGCGCGGCTCTAGGGGCCTGTGAGCGTACACAGGGGCTCCAGCTGCAGCCCAGAAAGGCTGGCTTTCCCACAGGGCTTGAACACTGGGACCTTCTGAGGGCAGCCTCGTGTCCCCCCAGGACCATGTGCTCCCCTTACCTGGGGTCCAGAGAGTTTGGACACCCCAGAAAGGGTCATTAAACCCTGACACCGGACAGCCCAGGCCCTGACTCCGGGGGTGGCAAGGGAGACCACCAAAGCCCCCCTCCTGGGCCTGAGCAGCCTGGCGACACTGTGCTGGTCCCCCAGGACCATGTGCCCCCCTTCAGGGGCCCGCTTCCTGCTCACACAAGAGCTCTAGGTATTGGGGCTCCTGGGAGGATTGCGGTGAGGCTGGCACTGGGCAGGCAGGGCCATGTGGGCAGCCCGCTGTGCCCGCCCAGGCCGGAACTTCGACAAAAACGGCAACATGCTGGATTGGTGGAGCAACTTCTCGGCCCAGCACTTCCGGGAGCAGTCGGAGTGCATGGTCCGCCAGTACGGGAACTACTCCTGGGATCTGGCCGACAACCAGAACGTGAGCGAGCCACCAGCGGCGCCGCCGCCCCCAGGGACCCACACCCCAGCCCTGGCCCCAGGGGGAGGCAGGGCAGCCGGGCCGCCTGCCATCCCGGGTCCTGTACGCAGGTGAACGGCTTCAGTACGCTCGGGGAGAACATCGCCGACAACGGAGGGGTGCGGCAGGCATACAAGGTGGGTCCGAGCAGGGGGCCCTCCAGGACGGGCGTCTCAGTGAGGCAGAGACGAGGCATACCCTGGGACCCTTCTGCATCAGTACTGGAAGGCAGCAGGGCCCCGGGGGAGCCAGCCTGGCCGCGGGTGGGTGGGCACCTGGCTGTTCTGCCCGTATTTTACCCTGACCTTAGCAGAGCCTTCGACCTCTGGGGAAACCACTGTCCATCTCCAAGTGAGACAGTGACATTCACCACGTCCCTGGCGGCCTCGGCAGCACCCCTACACCTGCAGCCTCAGGCTCTGGGCCTCAGGAGCTCATTCTGGGTGGGTGCTGCGTGGCCATCTGCCTGAGCCCAGCCAGTGGCGCACTGAGATGACCACTAGGCAATTAAGGTAGGAGTGACCGTCCCTGGGGTGCTCAAAGGGCCTTAAGCTGCAGAGGCAGGACCTCCACCAGGAGTAGGCCCTGGAGCTGGACCTCTGTTCTCCTGGACCCGAGGGCTCCCGAGGCCCTGCAGGCTGGTATGGCCCTGGGAGCGAGGGCAGGCCTGGGCCCAGCACCTGCTTGGCGCCCGCAGGCTTACCTGAAGTGGATGGCAGAAGGTGGCAAGGACCAGCAGCTGCCAGGACTGGAACTGAGCTATGACCAGCTGTTCTTTATCAACTATGCCCAGGTAGGAGCCCTAGTCCCCACCCCACCTGCCGCCGTGCCCGCTGGGAACCCGCTGGAAGGCCTCCACTATGGACGCTTCCAGGGGCGCGGTGAGCGGGCAGACCAGGCAGAACCAGAACTTACCAGCCTGGAAACCTTCCTAGAGGAAGAGGATGGCGGGGGTTGGAGCCTGGGAGGGTTCAGATGGAGCTGGGGCTCCCCTCCCCACACCCAAGAAGAGGCAGCCTGGGACCGGTGGGACTCCCTGGTGCCTGGAAAGAAATGAGACCACACGCCCATCCCTGCCACCCCAGGCCCTCCCCACCTGCGCCTGGATCCCTTATTCCTCCCTCCCATCCCCCAGTCCCGCCCTTCCCCCAGTCCTGCAGCCACGCCCCTCGTGCACCCACAGGTGTGGTGCGGGTCCTACCGGCCTGAGTTTGCCATACAGTCCATCAAGACCGACGTCCACAGCCCCCTGAAGTACAGGCAAGTAGCCCCTGCCTCCCTGCGGGCAGCCCCCGCCTCCCTGCGGGCAGCCCCCTTCCCCCACCCCGGGCACCCAGGGAAGCTGGCTCAGGCCCCTGGTCGCCCTCAGGGTGCTGGGCTCGCTGCAGAACCTGGCGGCCTTCGCGGACGCCTTCCACTGCGCCCAGGGCACCCACATGCACCCGCACGAGCGCTGCCGCGTCTGGTAGCCATTGGCGAACCGCACTGCATGGCCCACGCGCACCCGCCGCCCAAGGCCAGGCGTCCCTTCCGCGCGCAGCTGGAGTCTGCGAGACCGGCACGCATCCCGCCCCGCGCCTGGAGCGCAGCCGCAGCCCCGGGGCAGAGCGGCGCCCCCTGGTGCCCTCCGGCTTGCGGCCAGGGCGCTGCGCCCAGCCCCCGTAGACCTGTTTAACTGTCTGCACCCACTCTCCAAAGCGTCCTTGTCAGCTGTCCACGAGCTTCAGACTTGAGCTAAGTAAACGCTTCAAAGAAGTCAGCGGCCTTGTCTGTTCTGGAGGGCCCCGGGGACAGGGGGGGTGGCAGTGCCCGAGGCCGTAAGCGCTGGCTTTGCGTGGGCTGCAGGCGGCCTCGGGCAAAACAGCAGCCAAGCAGGGAAACAGCAGGGTACCATGTGGACGGAGGACCCCTCCTGATGACTGTCTCCAGGGTCTCTGTGCTGCGGCACAGCAGTGACCAGTATGCCCCCAAACACTGGCCCCCTGTGGCCCCCCACTCAGATGGGAGGAAGGGCTGCTGACTCAGCAGCTGCCTGAGGTTGGGAGGTGGGCCGAGGGGACTAGGGAGCCATAGCTCAGAATTTAGACTTTGGGTTTTATGTAACTAGAGGCCAGTGGAGAAGTTAAACCACAAACGGACATTGTCACCTGCCCTGAGTTTTTAAATGACCCCTGAGAGACGGACTGAATGGAGCGTGGGGCGGGGGGGGGGGGGGGGGGGTAAGGTGGGAGGAAGCTGGGAGGCCAGCTAGGAGGCCGCTGTGGTCACCCACTCCAAGCCAGAGGGGTCCAGGGGAGGTGCTGAGACGGTCATCTGAACCCACTGAGACCAGAGAGCCCCTGACAAGGGGGCCAGAGGCAGGTTTCCACTCTGGACATGGGTTCCAGTTCCTGCTGCACCCGCCAAGGAATGGCACTGGGGGAGCTGGGTGAACCAGCTGGGCCAAGACTCCCCCTGGCCAGCCACCCCCAGCACGGTGCAAATGACAAATCTCATCAGTGAAGGTCCTTCCTCTCCCTAAGTCCCACTGTCCACGGTGCTCCAGCGGCTGGATAGAGACCATCTCCTCCCTGGAAACCCAGCAGACCTGAGCACTGAGCCCAACCCCTCCAGGCCGCGCTCTCTCCTGGGGAGTTCCCGATTCCACCCTCAGCTCCTACACGCCGGGCCTGTCCTCAGACCCCTGACCGTCCTGTGTCACAGGGCTGAGGTCACCAGGGAGGCTGTAGGAGCATTTCCAGCACTCCCCACCCCCTCCTAGGAAAGCCTGCGGACCCCTGACCGCCCTGCTGGCCAGGGGGAAGCGACAGAGACACAGTTGCCGAGGACTCAGGGCTCAGAGCCAACAAGAAAAACCTAGTTTAATGTTCACTGCCACCGTGGGACCTGGCAGAGCTTGGTGCTCCGTCCCAAAATTCTGGAGAGATTCTTCACATCCAGCTCCCAGCATTCCCGAGGCCGCAGATGCCACCCAGACCCCCAGCAGTCTCGGTGGTTCACCTTGTGCACGCTTCCTCACACTGTGGGGCAGCAGAGGCCTCGTCAGGCTGGCCACCCTTCCCGGCTTCGAGGGCAGCTGGTCCCACCCACCGGCAGTCTGCAGCCCAAGTACTGGACACTCCCCTCCACCCGGGCACAGGAGGCCAGCCACCAGGACCCCACTAATGCTGGCTATGGTCACCTTGGACAAGCCCTGCCCGACCCCGCCGAGGCTAAGAGGACAGGAGGCTCGTCTGCCTTGCAGCCCTGGGTAGCCCTCTGCCGTCTGGGGAGGGCCCTGCTGTGCCTACCATCTAGCCACCCTGCCCCTGGGTCCCTGGGCTGACAGTGACATCCTGGGCTGCCCTGAGCACAAAATTCCCTGAAGCCTGCAATGTCCAGCCTAATACCTGGCCACACCCAGCACTCAACCCAGGGAAGGTGGGTGTGTGTAGGGGGCTGTTCTTAGCAGGCAGTGCCCCCCCCCCCCGCAGGCCCAAGCTCACCTGGGGCGACTCACTGGCACAGCCTTCTGCAGAGATGCCCAGGGTCTGCAAGATGGTCTCCTGGGGAACATAGTCGCCTGGGGACTTCTGGACGAAGTGTAGCAACACTCTGTCACCACCTACAGCAGCGGGGAGGCGGTCAGGGTACCCCTGCAGGCTGGGAGGATGGAGGCAGCCCTGGTTGTCCATGACCCCACCTGGTTACCCTGACCAGTGGGCTGTTCTGGCCACATCCCACCCAGTTAAGCCAACGCTCAAGAACTGGGCCACCCCACAGAGAAGACTTGACAAGACCAACAAACCAGAGGAGTAAGGGAGGAAAAGAGGGTCAGGGCATGCCGCCAGGTTCAGCAAGACCTTCCGACCCCATGCGACCAGGCACTGACCTCTGACGCCCCTTTCCCAGCCCACCTTTGGTAACCACCAGCAGCCCTCCGCTCTGCAGCAAGTCCCCAGACAGGTTCCCCTGGATGCCGACAGCTTTGGCCTGGAGGGAGGGGAGCAGGTCCAGGTCAGTCCTAGAGGGAAGTCCCACCACCCCAAGTCCCACCCAGCCTTGGCCATCACAAACCTTGAGGGCCACATCGCGCACAGGCTTCCCCAGGGCGGCAGGCACAATGCTCAAGCCGTTGTACCTGTGAAGACACAGAGGGCCTGTCCAGGCTCTGGCTCTTCTCCGAAGCCTTAGCCCCAGCGCCTGTCCCCAGACTACCAGGTGCACAGACCAATTCACACAAGCAAGCGTCACCTTATCTGACCAGGGACTCGGGCCATCCAGCAGGCCTGGGGCCCCGCAGAAGATCTGGGGAGCGTGGACTGGCCCCCATGCTGGATGACCGGGGGCGGGGGGGACGGCGGGGGCAGGTTTGGCTCAGCTGGCGCCACTAATCCAGCCCAGCAGCAAGCATATGTATGACCCAGGCCCCGGAGGGGCTGTGATGGCCCCTAGGCACGAGGCTCCAGGCCTCCTCTGCAGCCTGCTGGGGGTCGATCTTGGGTGAGAAGCCTAACCTACAGTTGTAACAGCCCCCGAGAGACAGCCCTGCAGAAGGACCAGTGGAGCAGTGGATCCCCCAGGGCCACACGCTCAGGAAGAGGCCAGCAGCGAGAGGCTGAAGAAGCAGTGCCCCCACACTCACCGCCTGAAGCCCAGCTCCCTATAGAAGTGCTTGCTCTCATCCAGGTAGAGCTCTGGAAAGCAAAGGCCACAGGTGTGTACTCGGGCCCATCCACCACCTGGCCCACCCTCCTGCATCCAGCCCCCTGTCCACCCTTTCTTGCCCACCCAGGACAGGGAAGAGCAGAGCGGAGCTGAGTGTCCCCACTGTTAGAGGAGGAGTGGAGACCCAGAGGTGACAGGGAAAGGGAGGAGTAGGACTCGCCTGGACTCTGCCACTCGGCCCAGGGCTCTGCGGGGGCATATGCTGAGTGTCAGGGAGAAGAGTCTGGCAGGGTGGGAAAGTGGGGGCAAGCCGCAGCCTTGTCCGAGCTACTCCTTCAGGCTCCTGGGAAGGTAGGGAACTTGCGGCTACCCAGTGATGACCCATGGTGGTGATTGGAGGCCAGCATCACCCCTGGGTCCTGCCACTGAGCACGGTGGGAGGGACATCATGGCTGGGGGATGCAGGTAAGGGCAACAGGTGGAGAACCCAGGAAAAATGACTGGAGATCCTGGAGCGAGAAGGGTGAGGTCTGGGCAAGGAGGGGATGACCTGGGCCCTGAGCTTGAGGGAGGGTCTCAAGGTAGCTGGAGGGGCTACAGTGGGAGGAGAGAAGCAGAGCACAGGCACCTCCAGCGAAATAGCCGCCGTCCAGGAACTCCTGCAGGCCCAGGGCCTAGGGTCCCACGCCCACCAGGCGCACGCTGTGCTGGTCCAGTAGCCCCTTGAGGCTGCTGAGGTCCTGGGCGATCCAGCGACACACCGAGCAACCGAAGCGCCGCAGGCCAGCCACCACGCATGCTTGCTCCCGCCACAGACTCCGCAGCTCCACGGCCTGCGTGGGGTGGGCGAGGGGCGCAGCTGGACCACCGCCTTCGCGCATCAGCGTCCCCAGCTCCACCGCGCAAGCCCCACGACCCTCTCAAGACCCCCGAGGCCAGCCCGGGATGCCATCGCCAGGGAGCACCAGCAGGTGCCAGGAGCCCACCCACCGTCCTCCGCTCGTCCGGCCTCACCTCCCCGGTCACTGCATGCTTCAGGACACACGCGCCCACGCGGGCAAGGTCCACCGCGCTCATGTCTTCCTGCCGCCCTGCTCCCGACTGCGGACCCTTCTTGGGGTTGCGGGCCCCACCTCCGGCCGGCTTGGCCACACCCCTCCCACCCAGGCCACGCCCCCAGCCCGGGTCTCCTTCCCGGCCCCGCCCCCAGGTCCTGTCCCCTCTGCCGGCCCCGCCCCGGATGGTTCACCCCCGCCACCCCTCAACGCCCCTACCACAGCCCCGACGGCTCCTCGTCACTTGTTTTGCATATGCATAAGCCCGTCGGCCAATGGGGTCAATGCGCCGGCTGCCAGGGGGCGGGGCGGGGGGGGGACGGAGCTCGCGGAGGGGCAGCAGGAGCGTGGTGCGCCTGCGCACGGAGCTGCCTCGCGTGGGGTCAGGCTCCGATGCGGGCGCAGGCGCAGGCGTAGAGCGGAGGAACCCGCGGGGTGTAGGTCCGGGGTGGGGGGCGAGCGGTTTGCCTGGCAGGCTTGAGGGGCGCGGAGTGAGCGCCTGTGTGGCGGCTCTGGCGCCCCGGCGGCGGTCCTACGGCCATTGGAGCACCAGGGCTTAGCCTTTACCCTGGCTCTTATTTGAGCTTTAAAATCCTATGCGAATGCATCGTTTTCTCAATTCCATGTGTGCGCTGGCTGTAATCATAAAATACCGGCAATTTCTTACAAGCGAAATAGCTTCTTTTAACCCCCAACCTTTGTGCAACATGGGCCCGAAAGAAGTAACAGCGGCTTGCTACGGGCCTTGCGACGGTGTCCTGTTTATCGCTGACGACAGCCCGGCCCCACCCGTGAGCGTCCGGTTTTACCGATGACGCCTGCGACACGGGGGCAAGAAGTGAAGCCAAGACTTCACCCAGAAGACGGTCACCCAAGCAGACATCCGCCCGCATCTGTGGGCTCCTGCGCTCAGCTTCACTCCCCAGGTCCCAAGAGACCTCCAGGGACTGGACCAGGCTGCAGACCCCAGGGGGATGCCTGCCCTTGGGGTTGGGGGAGGGAGCCCCCTCCTGACACGGCGCAGTATATCACAGGACCCCCAGTACAGAAGGGAAGACAGGCCCGAGAGACTTCTGCTCCCCTCCTTGCAGGGCTGGGAGATTGGAGGGGCTGCGGCGGCTGGAGCGGGGGCTCCTGCAGGTCTAGCCCCCATCTCACACGGAGAACATTCGTGTCCCGGGTATTGAAGCAGGAGGAGCAGAAAGAGGAAGGAGGCCACACGGAGATGGACAGCAGTCCACCAGGGAAGGAGGAATCCGGGACCCCCGCAGCTCCAGAGCCCAGGAGCGCAGCCCCCAGAGGCCAGGGCTGGTTCTGTGAGGGGGGGCTGCCACCCCCAGGGAGCGGGGACCCACGAGGGAGGCAGCCAATTTCAGGGACACCCTCAGAAGGAGGAGCGTGAGGTCAAGGACTCCTCTCCCGCGTCCTGTACATCTCCCCCTAGCGCTCCTGGTGCTGCAGGCAAAGGAGCAGGAGACCCGGTTTGGTGCCCCAGGCCCAGCCCCGCGGAACAGGGAGGTGGCCTGGCAGCCAAGGGGCGATGACAACACAGCAGGGCTGTTGGTGCCCGCGGAGCTTACTTTACAAAGGTGACTGAGGCCTGGGCATGGGCCTGGGGCTTTTACTGAGTGGTGAGCAGGAGACAGCAGCCCCTGCCCCTGCCCCCCCCACTCCTACCCTCCGGAGCACAGTTTGCACCCCAGAGACCCTGAGCCAGACCCTGTTGCTTTCTGAGCCCGTTGACCCATCTGTGAAATGGGAGCAAGAATTAACCAACCCAACCCCCTCCCAGGGACAGGTGGGGTGTGGACCCAGTGGGTGGGGCTCAGGGAAGGCAAAGGGTCACCCCTCCCTCACTCCCACCATGGTGGGGGGCACTGAGGGTGCTCCCCCTCCCCCAGCCTCCAGTGGTCTGGGGAGAGAGCCCTTGTGCAGAGCTGGGCTCAGGAATGTGCAGGTGGAAAGCAGGCCACCCCAGTCCCAGACAGAGGGCACTGCGTGGGAGATGGGGTTCCTTTGGGGGAACGGTCACCCTCTTCAGTAGACGCTGTGTCAGGGAGCAGGAAACCAGGAGGGCTCCTTTTGTGGCCTTGGTGCAGGGGCTGGAGGGAAGCTGCTGGGTGGCTCCCTGGGTGTCAGAGGAGCAGAGGAAATGCAGATGCACATTTCGGGGTGGGGGGCACCCAGCTCTATAGGAAACTCAGGGGAGAGGCCAGGAGAGCTTGCTCGCCAGAACTTCGGGCTCCCTGAGTGGGGCAGGAGGAACTGTGCCCATGGCTGTGCTTCTGTGGTCCTGCCTCCCGTCTTTGCGTAGCCCTCCCCTTCGCGAACACTTCTGCTTTGCTGGCCGGCTCCTGCCTCCTGCACGGCCAGCCCTGTACCCCTCTCCCGCCCGTCACCGTGGGGTCCTGCGGGGTCCTGGGCCCTGGCAGCTTGGCTCCCACAACGGCAGATATTGGCAGACTGAACTGAGGCCAAGTTTCGAGAGATAAGCCTCCTCATTGGGCCACAGACAGTTTCTCTTTCCCTTTTGATTTAAAGAAGGCAGGTTACCGGTGGAGTGCAAGCTTGACCTGCTGGCAGGGGTCCTGGGACAGCGGCTAGGGAATGAGGGGTCCTGAAGAGGGACATGGAGCCTCTTCGAGGCTGGGAGCTGCCCCCCTGGAGCCTGACACCCAAGGCTGATGCCCTGCACCAGGTGAGTCCCCTGAGCCATTGTGTGTCTGTGTTCCAGGGCTCCCTGGTGACCCCAGTCCTGACGCCCAATGTGCCCAGCCCTGTCCGTGGACCCTGCCCTGGGCCACATCCACTTCCTGTCTCACCTGGGCTTTTGTCCCCCAGCGCTGTTGCTCTGGGCTGACCCAGCTCCCGGCACCCAGTCCCCTGATCCCCGAGAGTGGGGGAGCAGAGTGGAAGGAAGTCATACCCACCAGCAGCTGAAGTGGTGCTCCGGCAGCCAGGAGCCACTTTTGGCTCCAAGCCCCCATCACCCCCAGCCCTCTGAGCCTCAGCTTGCTCATCTGTAGGACGGGCTTGTGGGTACCTACCATGGGCTGGGCGACACTGGATGGAGCATGAATGCAACATGATATGAATGACTGTCACGTTGCGAAGTAATTTCTAAACTGGAGTTCTGTTTGCTCAACAAATTAAAAATTGCTTTTTAATATGTCATCAAAAAGTATACTTTGAGGTGGCTCAGTCAGTTAAGCATCTGCCTTGGGCTCAGGTCATGATCTCAGGGTCCTGGGATTGAGCCGGGGAGCAGGGCTCCTTGCTCAGCAGGGAGTCAGCTTCTCCCCCTCCGCCCCTCCTCCCTGCTCATAGGTGCTGTCTCTCTCTAAAATAAAATAAAATAAAATAAAATAAAATAAAATAAAATAAAATAAAATAAAATAAAATAAAATAAAAAGTATACTTTGGCAGGATGATTTGAGAGTATGTAAATATCCTGTTTGTCTCTAAACTTTCTGGGAAATCGGGAGAAGCAAGGATAGCATGTACGGAGGGGCATGCTTGGAGGAGACTCTTTGAGGCTGTGCAAGCATTCCTTTCTTGATTGTTCTTGACTAAACAACAGCATTCGACTGGAAGCAAGAGAATTCTCCTTGCATTCATTCATTCATGTGTCCAACATGCCTTGGCATCATGGCGGGCTTTATGGTTCCAATCGTATCCACTGAATTTCAGTCTATTGCTCTTATATATTTTGGTCTCCAAATTGTCCCACATTTTTCCAGCCAGAGACCCTTTATACTGGCTTATGGATTTTTTTGACATATTCCTATCAATCCATAAGCCCTCCCTTAATTTCTGGCCCAACAGGATGTTCCCAGCTATCTGGTTCTTACCCAGCCCCAGTCTTGGGAGCAGACATTTTCCCAAGAAACCCAAATTACCTTTACAGAGAATAGATTTTTTTTTAAGATTTTATTTATTTATGTGACAGAGAGACAGCCAGCGAGAGAGGGAACACAAGCAGGGGAGTGGGAGAGGAAGAAGCAGGCTCCCAGCGGAGGAGCCCGATGTGGGACTCGATCCCGGAACGCCGGGATCACGCCCTGAGCCGAAGGCAGACGCTTAACGATTGCACTACCCAGGCGCCCCGAGAATAGATTTTTTAAATTTGATTTACTTTTATTTTAATTCAATTACTTAAAATATAATGTGTTATTATTTTCAGAGGTAGAGTTCAGTGATTCATCAGTTGCGTACCACACCCAGTGCTCATCACATCACGTGCCCTCCTTAATGCCCGTCACCAGTTACCCCATCCCCCGCCCCCTCCCTTCCAACTACCCTCAGTTTGCTTCCTAGAGTTCAGCATCTCTTACAGTTTGCCTCCCTCTCTATTTTCGTCTTAATTTATCTTTCCTTCCCTTCTATGTTTATCTGTTTTGTTTCTTAAATTCCATGTATGAGTGAAATCATATGGTATTTGTCTTTTTCTGGCCGACTTATTTCGCTTAGCATAATACCCTCTAGTTCCATCCGCATGGTTGCAAATGGCAAGACTTCATTTTTATTGATGGCTGAGCAATATTCTGGTGTATATACAGCACATCTTCCTTATCCACTCATCTGTGAATGGACATCTGGGCTCTTTTCCCAGAGTTCAGCTACTGAGGACATTGCCACTATAAACATTGGGGTGCAGATGACCCTTTAAATCACTATGTTTTTCTCCTTCAGGCAAATACCCAGTACTGCAATTACTGGGTCATAGGGCAGCTCTATCTGCAACTTTGTGAGGAGCCTCCACTGTTTTCCATAGTGGCTGCAGCAGCTCGCATTCCCACCAACAATTAAGAGGATTCCCCTTTCTCTGCATCCTTGCCAACATCTCTCTTTTCCTGACTTGTTAATTTTAGCCATTCTGACCGTGTGAGGTGGTTTTGATTTGTATTTCCCTGATGCCAAGTGACGTTGAGCATTTTTCATGTGTCTGTCGGTCATTTGGTCATTGTTCATGTCTTCCGTCCATTTCTTCACTGGATTATTTGTTTTTGGAGGGTTGAGTTTGATAAGGTCTTTATAGATCTTGGATACCAACCCTTTATCTGAAAAGACATTTGCAAATATTTTCTCCCATTGCCTAGGTTGTCTTTTAGTTTTGTCACCTGTTTCCTTTGCTGTGCAAAAGCTTTCTATCTTGATAAAGTCCCTATAGCTCATTTTTGCTTTTGTTTCCTTTGCCTTTGGAGTTGTGTCTAGCAAGAAGCTGCTGCGGCCGAGGTCGAAGAGGTTGCTGCCTGTGTTCTCCTCTAGGGTTCTGATGGATTCCTGTCTCACATTGAGGTCTTCCATCCATTTTGAGTTTATTTTTGTGCATGGTGTAAGGAAATGGTCCAGTTTCATTCTGCATGTGGCTGTCCAGTTTTCCCAACACCATTTGTTGAAGAGACTGTCTTTTTTCCATTGGGTATTCTTTCCTGCTTTGTCGAAGATTGGCTGACCATAGAGTTGAGGGTCCTCTTCTGGGGTCTCTCTTCTGTTCCGTTGATCTATGTGTCTGTTTTTGTGCCAGTACCACACTGTCTTGATAAGTACAGCTTTGTAATAGAGCTTGACGTCCAGAATTGTGATGCCACCAGCTTTGGTTTTCTTTTTCAACATCTCTTTGGCTACTCAGGGTCTTTCTGGTTCCATACAAATTTTAGGATTATTTGTTCCATTTCTGTGAAAAACAGTTGATGGTATCTCGATAGGAATTGCATTGAATGTACAGATTGCTCCGGGTAGCATAGACATTTTAGCAATGTTTGTTCTTTGAATCCATGAGCATAGAACATTTTTCCATTTCTTTGTGTCTTCCTCAATTTCTTTCATAAGTGTTCTGTAGTTTCTAGAGATCCTTTACCTCTTTGATTAGGTTATTCGTAGGTATCATATGGTTTTTGGTGCCATTGTAAACGGGATCAACTCCTTAATTTCTCTTTCTTCTGTCTCACTGTTAGTATATTAAATGCAAGTGATTTGTGGGCATTGATTTTATGTCCTGCCACTTTGCTGAACTCCTGTACGAGTTTTAGCGGTTTTGGGGTGGAGTCTGTCTCTTGGACTTTCACATAGAGTCGTGTCATCTGCGAAGAGCGAGAGAGTTTGACTTCTTCTTTGCCGATTCAGATGCCTTTTATTTATTTTTGTTGTCTAATTGCTGAGGCCAGGACTTCTAGTACTATCTTGAACAGCAGTGGTGACAGTGGACATCCCTGCCGTGTTCCTGACCTTAGGGGAAAGGTTCTCAGTGTGTCCACATTGAGAATGATACTCACTGCGGGCTTTCCATGTATGACTTTTATGGTATTGTTCCCTCTATCCCTACACTGTGGAGAATTTTAATCTAGAAAGGATGCTGTATTTTGTCAAATGCTTTTTTCTGCATCGATTGAGAGGATCATATGGTTCTTGTCCTTTCTTTTATTAATGTGGTGTATCACAGTGAATGATTTAAGGATGTTGAATCACCCTTGCATCCCAGGAATAAATCCCACCTGGTCATGGTGAATAATCCTTTTAATGTTCTGTTGGAGCCTATTGGCTAGTATTTGGGTGAGAATTTTTGCATGCGTGTTCATCAGGCATATTGGTCTGTAATTCTCCTTTTTGGTGCCGTGTTTGTCTGGTTTGGGGATCAAGGTAATGCTGGCCTCATAGAAGGAGTTTGGAGTTTGCCTTCCATTTCTATTTTTTGAAACAGCTTCAGAAGAATAGGCATTAATCCCTCTTTAAATGTTTGGTAGAATTCCCCTTCGACAAGTTCCCAGAAGCCATCCAGCCCCAGACTCCTGTTTGTTGGGAGATTTTCGATTACTTCTTCAGTTTCCTTGCTGGTTGTGGGTCTGTTCAAGTTTTTTATTTCTTCCTATTTCAATTTTAGTAATTGATGTTTCAGGAAGGCGTCCATTTCTTCCAGATTGCCTAATTTGTTGGCACATAGTTGCTCATAGTTGCTCATAATACGTTCTTATAAATGTGTGTATTTCTTCGGTGTTGTTTGTGATCGCTCCTCTTTCATTCAGGATCTTATTTATTTGGGTCCTTTCTCTTTTCTTTTTTATAAGTCTGGCCAGAGATTTATTGGTCTTATTAATTCTTTCAAAGAAACATCTCCTCATTTCATTGGTCTCTTCTATTGTTCTTTTGGTTTCTATTTCATTGATTTCTGCTCTAATCTTTATTAATTCTCTTCTCCAGCTGGTTTAGGCTTTATTTGCTGTTCCTTCTCCAGCTCTTTTAGGTGTAAGCTTAGGCTGTGTATTTGAGACCTTTCTTGTTCCTTGAGAAAGGCTTGTACGGCTATATACCGCCTTCGCTGCATCCCAAAAGTTTTGAAAAGTTGTGTTTTCATTTTCATTTGTTTCCATGAGTTTTTTAAATTCTTCTTTAATTTCCTGGTTGACCTGTTCATTCTCTAGTAGGGTGCTCTTTAACCTCCATGTGTTTGTGTTACTTACAAATTTTCTGTTGTGACTGAGTTCAAGGTTGAAAGCATTATGGTCCGAAAATATGCAGGGAATGATCCCAGTCATTTGGTCCCAGTTGAGACCTGATTTGTGACCCAGGATGTGATCTGTTCTGGAGAATGTTCCACGTGCACTCGAGAAGAATGTGTATTCTGTTGCTTTGGGATGACATGTTCTGAATACATCTGTGACGTCCATCTGGTCCAGTGAGTCATTCAAAGCTCTTGTTTCCTTGTTGATCTTCTGCTTTGATCATCTGTCCATTGCTGTGAGTGGGGTGTTAAAGTCCCCCACTATTATTGTATTATTATCAATGTATTTATTTAATTTTGTTATTAATTGGTTTATATAATTGGCTGCTTCCATGTTAGGGGCATAAATATTTACAATTGTTAGATCTTCTTGTTGGAAAGACCCTTTAATTATGATATAGTGTCCTTCTTCATCTCTTATTACAGTCTTTGGTCTAAAATCTAATTTGTCTGATATAGAGATTGCCACCCCAGCTTTCTTTTGATGTCCATTAGCATGATAAATGGTTCTCTCCCCCCTCACTTTCAGTCTGGAGGTGTCTTTGGGTCTAAAATGAGAGTCTTATAGACAGCATATTGATAGGTCTTGTTTTATCTGCTACCCCGTGTCTTTTGATTGGGGCATTTAGCCCACTTACATTCAGAGTAACTATTGAAAGATATTAATTTAGCACCATTGTATTACCTGTAAAGTCACTGTTTCTGTAGATTGTCTCTGTTTCTTTCTGGTCTTTGTTGCTTTTGGGCTCTTTCTTCGCTTAAAGGATCCCCTTTTATATTTCTTGCAAGGCTGGTTTAGTGATCACAGATTCTTTTAGCTTCCGTTTGCCCT
Organism: Ursus arctos; assembly: GCF_023065955.2. Classification (NCBI taxonomy): domain Eukaryota; kingdom Metazoa; phylum Chordata; class Mammalia; order Carnivora; family Ursidae; genus Ursus; species Ursus arctos. Next base: position 1,377,573 of record NW_026623008.1, on the reverse strand, counting down.
GGAAGCTCTTTATCTCTCCTTCTATTCTGAATGACAGCTTTGCTGGATAAAGTATTCTTGACTGCATATTTTTCTCATTCAGTGCCTCGAATATATCATGCCAGTCCTTTCTGGCCTGCCAGGCTCTGTGGACAGGTCTGCTGCCAACCTTATGTTTCTAGCCATGTAGTTTAAAGACCTCCTGTCCCGAGCTGCTTTCAGGATTTTCTCTTTACCTCTGAAATTTGCAAGCTACACTATTATATGTCGAGGTGTTGACCTATTTTTATTGATTTTGAGGGGGGTTCTCTGTGCCTCGTGGACTTGAATGCCTGTTTCCTTCCCCAGATTAGGGAAGTTCTCAGCTATAATTTGCTCCAATATACCTTCTCCCCCCACTTCTTCCTCTGGGACCCCAGTGATTCTAGTATTGTTCCACTTTATGGTATCACTGATCTCTCAAATCCCTCCCTCATCATCCAGTACTTGTTTATCTCTCTTTACCTCAGTTTCTTTATCCTCCAGCATTTTGTCTTTCATATCACTGACTCTCTCTTCTGCCTCATTTATCCTAGCAGTTAGAGCTTCCATTTTTATTGAATCTCAACAATAGCCCTTTTGATTTTGACCTGATTAGATCTCAGTTCTTTTATTTCTCCAGTAAGGGATCCTCTAGTGTCTTCTATGCTTTTTTCAAGCCCAGCTAGTACCTTCATAATCGTCGTTTTGAATTCTAGTTCTGACATCGTGCTTATATCCACAATGAGTAACTCCCTGGCTGTCAGTATTGCCTCTTATTCTTTTTTGGGGTGAGTTCTTCCATCTTGTCATTATATCTTGCAGAAAGTGGTCGCTTTTCTATTTGTAGAATTGCAGCAATCCTTTTCTCAGATCTGCAGTAGGGCTTGCAGGTGTTCTGAATGATTTGATAGCTAGCTAGCTGAATTCCAGGGACTAGACGAAATTAGGGTCCCCTACTCCTCCACCATCTTACCTCTCTCTCCCAGAGAATGGATTTTAGAACCCAGCATGAGTAGGGGTGCTAGCTGTTGCTGCAGTATCTTTGCTTCTAGGATTTCACAGGGAATGATGTAGAAATTGTGCCCCCACAGCTCCCTACACTCATGTGTATCACAGGCACGGATGCATTGAGAGACACGTAAACACAAGCTCACACCGAGAGCTCCAGTCCCAGACAAACCACAGTGCGCATCCTCCTCTGTTCCTGAAAGGAACCCAGTTTCCTTTGTCCAAAATTTGTTTGCTCACTGGCTCAGTCCTAGAAGACACAGACCCTTGTCTTGGGGTTGCTGCCCCTGCGAGAATCCTGCCAACGAACGAGTTCAGTATTTGCTTGCAATTATTTTTTTCTTTTGTCCAAATACCATTCTCCAAAGTTGCATAGGTTAGTTTTTCCTTTCCTTGGTGGTGGTTTTATTCATTCGAAATATAATTTTGTTCATTATTTGAGTTTCCATTGTTTTACAAGTTTGCATTCAACCCTTGTTGATTCAATCTATTGTTAACACTAGAAATATACAACTGCCAGCTATTTTACCAGCAAAAAATGGGTTTATTTGGGAATAGCAATCTGAGACCAGCAAGCTACAGCAAAGCTCCGCAAGTGCAGAGAGCAAAGCAGAGGCGAACGCAAGGGCCTCTTTCCCGGAGGAAAGCCGAGGCTGGGCGAGGCCCTCATCCACAAATACTGCGGCAAGCCAGCGGTTTGAAATGTAGTGACGTTTTATTGGCTGGGCTGTGACTGTTCTCATTGGCTGAGCTGTGTCTGTCATTCATTGGCTGGGCTGTGACTGTTCTCATTGGCTGAGCTGTGTCTGTCATTCATTGGCTGGGCCGTGACTGTTCTCATTGGCTGGGCCATGACACCTCTCATTGGCTGGGCTGTGACTATTCTCATTGGCTGGGCCATGACATCTCTCATTGGCTGGGCTGGGACAGTCTCTCATTGGCTGGGCTGTTGCTGGGCTGGAGGAAGCTTTCCTTCCTTGCGCTGGGATAGTGAAATAGTAGCATCCACCTGCAAGGTCTGCCTTTTCCTGTGTGGTCAGCAGTTGGCCAGCAGTGCGGCCCCTGTCTACTCCACGGGGCCTGTCGGCTGAGGGCAGGCCTGGGCAGGATGCTGGCAGGGCTGGCTGCGAGCTGCAGTCCCCAGCAGCTCCTGCAAGCGCAGAAGGCTCCTGGGGTCGCCCCTCCCCTCCCACACCACCGCGCTGACCGCTTGCCCTCTGCCCTGGGTCAAGGAGAGTTCCAGGATGTTAGCACGAGGACACTTGTCCACTGTCTGCCATAGCCGAACCTGGAGCTCTGAAGGATGCGGGAGGACAGCCTGGGTAAGACCTCGTGATCAGCGCGCAGGACGCCCACCAGGACCCACACTGCTCTCCTCCCTCCTGGGCTCTTGGCAGGAGTCCCACGGGACCGGCTGGCGGCCACAGTGCCAGTTCAGCAGGACTCTTGCTGTGTTGCCGGAGAAGGGCCCCTCCCCCTCCCCCTCCCCTGGGCACCAGGACCCCTACCCCTCAGAACCCAGAGATGCCCGATGAGAGCACATTCCTCAAGGGCATGGGGCTCAGAGTCCACGCAGCACTGGAAGGGAAGGGCTGAGAACTCAGCCGGGGACTGAGGAAGCAGGGAGACACAGTCCAGCAACCCTGGTCTCAGTTTCCCCACGGTTGGGACCCATAGGGTGGCAACTGCAGTGTCGGGACTCCCGCAAGGAGAGGTCTGCCTTGTCCCGCACCCACGCCAGCTCAGCTGCAGAGCAAGGACCCACCGGGCTGGCAGGGCGCTCCGAGCTCTGGCCCTCAGCTGGCCAGGGGAAAGGGCACTGGGAGCAGAAAGAGCTGCTCACTGATGGACTCGGTTTTGCTGGCCAGGGTGGTCCTACTTCACTCCCTCAAAACACTGGGCCGGGCAGGAGCAGGAGGAGATAGGGTGGAAGCAGAAACAGACACAGGGGTGAAGTGGACACGAGGAGGGGTGGGGTTTGCAGAGGGGAAGCAGGCTCAGGCCTGCAGGTGGGCAGCCACAGAGGGCTCAGGGCTCCAAGGGCTGCAGGAGAGCAGAGAAGGACAGGGTGGGGAAGGGCTTGCAAAGGCTGGGAGGATGGCCTGACAGCCAGGCCTGGCAGGCTCAGGGTGCGGCTGTGGGTTGAGTCCCTTGGGGCAGGGACTGCTCTGTCCCATCCTATCCATCGCTCTCCTCCAGAAACCTCTTAACCAGTTCCCCCCCAGATCGGTGAAGAGGGGCCACATCTCATGAACACAAAATAAATACATCGATTAACGAGCCCGTGGATGCCTCTATCAGGGATGTGTGATGTGGGCAGTGTACACACAGTGGCTTTGCGCTGCCCCCAGGCCCCGTGTCGCCTCCTCCCATTGTCCTGAGCTCCTGGCTGAGGCTCTGGGCTGGTCTCTGGAATCCTTTGGGCATCTCCTCCATGGCTGTGTTAAAACCCTTGGATCTGTGTTTCTCAAAAAAGGCGCCTGGTAGAATTGGGGCAAGAAATTTGCAGAAGGACTCAAAAGGGCTAAAATGTGGCGAGGGCTCGGAGCTGAGTCACTGCATGTGCTGTTTGTAGAAGTGTGTCTTGGGGGACGTCATGTGTTGAATTCGATGGTGCTTTTAGAGGTCACGAAATGCCTGTGATGTGACCAGCGCCTTCCGGGCTGCAGTTCAGGTGTTCTTGGTGCGCCTGGCCGTCAGCCTGCACAGGTGGGCCTGAGGGCACCTGGGCCGGCTGCGCTGGTCCAGGCGCACCGGGACATCGTGGTGGTCCTCAGGGCTCAACCTTGCACTGTTTAGACACCAGGCTGAGGCGCTGTGGTGGCCGCAGTGGCCATGGGCAGGCAGGACAGCGACATAAGTGGACTTGGACGTGGCCCTCAGGTGGGACTCTGTGGGGGTGCGTTGGGCGGATGCGCTTTGGGCTGACCGGCGACGGTTAAAGAGGCCACATCTAACCTGGGAACGTGGTACGAAGGGAGGTTGCACTGTGAGCCTGTCCCTGGACGTGACCCCTTCCCGAGGCACCGGCCCAGGGCCAGCCGCTCCTGTGAACAGCCCAGTGGTTTTGGTGAAGAAGGTCTTAGAAGCCAGTGCGTGGGCCTGCTGTGCTCATTGTCACTGGGATGTCACTGGGTTGAGGAGGCTCAGGGACAGAGTAGGGACTGTGCGTCAGAAACAAGTCGAAGGGCATCTCGTAAGACAACTCTGGGACCGCGTGAGCCCGCAGGGTAAGGACAGTAACGTATTAGAACGCGCCGTGGAAATAGGAAGCACGAGGCACCGCATGACGGGCCAAGGGGCCAGGGAAGCTCTTCCGTCCACAGATGCTGACTCGCCAGCGTGCAGAGAGGGGGAGATCAGGCCCCACATGGAAACCCTCAAAACTCGCTGTCCGGGCAAAACTCGTCAGTGGGTGGAAGTGTCAGGAGAAGCAGGATATTCACAGCTCTCAAGGCCTCTGCCAAGTACACTTTTTAATATCAAATTTAAAAAACACTTATTTGTGGAGCAAACCCAATCCCATTTCGAAATTATTCATGTCGTATTTGTGGTCCGTCCCATGTCTCCCCAGCTGCGAGGTAGGTGCCAGCAGGCCCATCCTACAGATGGGCAAGCTGAGGCTCAGAGGGCCGGGGGTCAGCGGGGCTTGGCGCCAAGAGCAGCCAGCAGTCATGTCCTTATGTGCTCAGCACAGAGGTGAGGGGAGAGTTCTGTGCCTTCGTGAAATGGATCGGAGACATGTGGGGCTCCCAAGGCCCCCTGAGCAGTGGCCGGTCTTCCTGTGCTGGTAGAGTGTGAAGCAAGTCCAGGGACGGTCCACATTCTGCCTCTGGGGGCCTGGAAGCTTCTAGCAGGCACAGCCCAAGATGGCTCAGACGTCTGCTTGCTGGAGCCATCAATCCGTGAGTGGGTCATTCCCTCCCAGTGACACAGGGGAGGGACACAGGGGACACAGACGCTGTCTCCTCCAAAGCCACCGTGGTGATGTCTGGTGGGGCCCGCGGGACCTGGATGGACACAGCATTCCCTTCTGTGTCCAGCTGGAAACAGTCAGCACCAAGACCCTGCCCGCCCTGTGTCCAGCCCAGGGGCTTGTGGTGTTCAGGGTCATTGGGTTTCTAAGGGGACTACTGGGGCCTCCCTTCCCAAGTTGGCTTGGTCTTATGCTAAGGACTCAGGGCCCTCCGAGAACTGGAACCCACACCCGCCCCAGCAGCGTCACCTCTACTGGGTCTGGGGTGGGTGGGACGTCAGTAATACCTGGTGAAATAATCTCGCCTTGGTGGGTCCCCCTGCAAAACAGAGACACTGTGTCACGTCGGGGTGGGTCTCACAGCGACGGGGGCTGGAGGGACCCAGGCTCCCGGCTTCTCCCTGTGTGGCCTTCCCTGAGAGAAGGCTCCTCTGGGAGACAGGCCAGACCCATGTGGACAGAGCTCCTTGCTGGACTTGCCCACCAGGGGGCCCAGGACAGGGGACAACATGGGGACACCTCCTGCCAAGTGCCCGGCTGCAAACCCTGTCCCTAACTCATTCCAGTGTGACGGTCGTCCAGGGAAAGGGAGTGGGCACTTCACAGAGGGGGGTGTCCCACCCCTCAGGGAGCAGGTGCCTCAGGATCGGGTGAGAAGGAGTGAGCACTGGCCAAGGCTGGCCCGCTCAGAGCCTGGGACCCCGAGACCTGCCTGCAGCCTGGGGGCCCCGGGGTGTGGGCCCAGGACTCGTTAGCTGACAGCAGCCCGAGAAGGTGACCGACCTTCCCCATGTGGATTTCTTTGCTGAGTGCCTGCTCCCCGATGGTCATGCACAGGGCTCCCCAAAGGCCAGAGCTGTGTCTACAGAGCTGAGGCCTGGCCCAGCTTACAGCAGGCAGGTAAGTGGGCAGGGAGGGAATGAAGGAACGGTATGTGGCCTCTCGGGACGCGGCCTCACCCATGGCAGGACTGCAGCTGCCCCGCCAACCCCAACCCTATGCTCCCCCCACTCTGTTTGCAGCCTGCCCTGCGCTTCTCCGCCCCTGAGGGCCGGCAGGGACTCGGAGTCCGTGTTGGTGAGTGGGCATGGGGGCATGGGGGCAACAGGGGCCCTGTCCTCCCGGCCCTCCACCCCCTAAGATCCCATGGCATCAGGACTCCCACTCAGCGGGAAGCCCACATCCCCAGGCCGGCACAGTCTCCCTGAGAGGAGCCAAGGAGTCCTCCCGATTTGAGGGGGAGAGCCGGGAGACGCCACTGCTCGGCCCCGAGCCCTGATGGGCCCACAGCTCACTGCTCACCAGGCGACCGTCTGTTTTTCATCCTTATCCCGAGGACTATGAGGCCACAGAGAACCCCTATAAGGACGAGACTGCCCACAAAAACATAAAGGCCCCTGGAGGAACATGTGATATCCGAGCTGCTGGTCCCAGGCTCTGCTTCTGTCTGGAAAGGGCCGCTGCACCTGGGAGAGAGCAGCGGGGAGGCATGGAGCAGGGAGGGTCCTGGAGGCACAGCGGCCCCGGCCCTGGCAGGGAAGGCAGCTGCCCACGGCCCACGCTCCGGCGGCTCTGGGTGGGAGCTCGGCTCTGTCTGCCTTTCAAGCCTCACTGCTATAGGCAGACAGAGGGAAGGAAGAGGTGGGAAAACAGGGATGCCCGGGGACAGGGACGGGGTTGGGGTCCGAGGAGACAGGACAGAGAGAGTGCTGGTCAGGGGGGCATAACCTCAGAGACAGTGTGGCAGACAGAGGGACAGCCTGGAAGAGGCAGGATGGCGAGAGAGTCCCCCCGACAGCCACATCTAGTCACCCCAGGCTCCCCCCAGGACCCGGGGATAGGCATTCAGGGTGTCCCATCCCAGGAAGAACAAGGTTCTCACTTTGAGAACCTCCCTGACAGCCCTCCTCTGGGAGCCCCCACAGCCCTGGCACCTGGGAAGACCCCAGAACGACAGCGGCCCCAGGAATCTGGCAGCATCTCCCTCCAGGTCAGCCCCAGGAGAGAAGGTCCATCCTTGGCCTCCAGGAAGCTCACATAAGCTAATGTGATGGGGGACGTGAGCCACGGGGTCCCACAGCTGCTCTCCTGGAGGCCCGCACATGATGGGGAGCAGGGGGAGCCCTGAGGTTTCCACTGGAGGGGGGCCCTTATCTGCCAGGGGAGCATGGAGGAGCCCCTCCCAGGGACGCGGGGCTGAGACCACCCCAGGATCACCTACGTGGTCCAGGGCTGGCACTCCTCCAGGGTCCCGCTGGGTGAGAAGGTCCCGGAAGGGCAGTCTTCACACACCCTGTCCTGCCGCTCTGTGCCTGAGAAATGACAGGGCCGGGCAGAGGGGAGGCAGGGACCCAGGCCGGGAGGGAAGCTAGGCTTCCCCCCTTCCCTGGGCTTGGGTCTGGGGTCTGTCTCTTCAGAGGGTGCCAGGGTCCAGGTTGCTCTGCTGCTGAGCAGAGAGACCAGGAGGTTGGGGCGCCCAGGGTCTACGGCTCACCTCTGGCCCGCACCCTCTGGCCAGGTCTGCAGAGCGTGTGCGGGCGGCACTCTGCACAGTCGTCCCCATCCTCACTGATGCAGAAGTGGCCCTGGTCGCAGACACACACAGTGTTCTCTGTCCGGGAGCACTTCTGTCTGGTCACCAGGCCCAAGGCTGGGACCCAAGAGAAGGAGCTGAGAGCAGTCGCACAGGCTGCCATGGGCAGTGCTGAGCACCCCGTCCCAGGAGGAGAACAAGCAGGGACTTGGACAGCAGCCGCAGGCCTGTGGGCTCCTGCCCAGGGTCTGGGAACGGGCTGGTGACCGGCCCCCCAGCCCAGCTTTGTGGCCTGGTGTGTGTGTCTGGGGACCCGGCCCAGGTGCATGCCCCGCTCAGCCCGAAGCCGGGCCTGTGGGTGCTGGACACAGGGGGTGTGTCCCAAGGGGCTCTGAGGGACATGTGCAACGGCAGCAGGGGCTGGAAAAGGAGGAGGGGCCAGCTGTCAGGAGGCTGGTGGAAGGGTGTCCTCAGGAGGGGAGCCGACCTGGTGGGGAAACAGCCTTGTCCCCGCGGGGCCCACACAGGAAGCGAGAACCACACTCAGCCCTGGGGCAGTCCCAGACGCAGGTCCCAGTCTAGGCCACCCACACCTGAAGCCCCCGTCCCTCCGGCAGTTTCCCATGGTGCAATCAGGCCAGTCAGAGGGCAGCGACAGGATGGTGAGAGCCCCTCCCCAGGCTGGCAGCGGGGGTGGGGTCTTGCTGTGCCTGGGCCTCACCCCTGAGCCCCCGCTGAGGGACAGCCTCGTCTGCCATCTGCACCCCAAGCTCAGCCTAATAAGAGAGGAGCTTTCTTCAGGGCACCGAGGATCTGTGGGTGAGCCCGAGGCTCCAAGCCCCTCACCCCCACCTGGCTGGACCCAAAACCACTGCCACCTTCTCCTGCATCCTGCCTTTCCTCCCGGGGTCCCTCCACCCCAGACCACCTGGCAGGAAGAAGGCCAGGTCCAAGTGCTGGGCCACGAGTAGGGGCCCTCGGGTATGGTGTGAGGCTCTGGGTCCTAGGAACTGCACGCTGCGGGGGAACAAGGTCCAGTCCCCCAGGACCGGCGGGCTGGGCGAGGCAGGACGGGACCCTGTGGCTCCAGCGGGGTTGGCCCCAGGCTCGGGTGTCCATGTGACGGGCTCAGGGTGACGGGTTCCCAGCGCTCTGGACGGCCCAGCTAACAGGGTGTTTCAAAGGCGCTGGCCCCCCTCTGGGGAGAGACAGGTGTGGACAGAGGCCCGAGGCTCCCTGGAAGGGTCCCGTGCAGACACCTGCTGGTCCTGGCCGTGTGGGTGCGCAGCTGCCGCCCAGCGTGGGGCCCGAGCAGGGGGCGGCTGCAGCCGGGGCTCTTACCTGGGTCACACACTCGGCACTGCAGACACTCACTCAGGCCGTTGAGGTGGGCCGTGTAGGTCCCCGGGTCACAGGGAACACACAGTGTGCCCGTCAGCTCCCCACAGGCCTCCTTCACCCTGTAACCTGCGCCCAGAGGGGCTGTGTCACTTGGGCCTGGGGGGGCCTGCAGGAGCCCACCCCGCCTGCTGCCTGAAGCCCCCAGCAGGTAGGAGACCACCCCCCTGGGACTGAAAGGCACCTGAGCTGTCCCCCCCGCCACACATTGTGTCCTGCTGCCTCTCACCGGTGAGCCAGCTCGGGGGGTGGGGGAATGGGCACGTTCTGGAAGGAGGGGGGAGCCTCCTGGTGCAGGTGGGCATGACTGGGCCCAGTGCCTGCTCTGGGCCCCAGCTTCTGACCATAAATGGGCCGTCTGGGTCCCCCAGGCCATATCCCTGTGCACTGCAGCTGCGAGGGTCTTGCGAGGAAGAGTCAAAGCTGGCAGGGGGGCTCAGCTCTCCCCCGTCTGTGGCCCTGCCCCGGGGCTTCAGCTGGCCCCAGGTGATGCGGCATGAACTGAGGCTCCAGGCAGGGAAGGGGCTGGTCCCTCCAGGGCTGCACCTACCTGGGCTGCACTTGGGACAGCATTCGGACCCTACTGGGTACTCCTCCTCTTTGCACGGGGCCATGGCCAGAGCACAGGGGAGGGACCCCAGGAGAAGCAGGTACAGGGCCTGCAGGAGACAGGGTCCATGCTGGAGGGGATGGGGGGAGGGGCTGCCAGGGCAGCCCTGGGGGCTCAGGCTCACCCTCTGTGAAATGGGCAGCAGCAGCCCTTGGGGAACCAGAGCGTCAGAGCAGGGACGGTCAGGAGTCCCCAGCCTGGCAGGGAACACAGGCAGCTCTGGGGCTGAGGGGGGCTATTGGGGGACCCTGGTTCCAGGGTGGACTCTGCTGGGCAGTGTGGGAGCCTTCCTGAGGAGTAACGGCCGGGCCAGCCCGCCCAGCAGGGCCCTGAAGCCCGCCTCTCCGCGCACAAATAAGGAGGTTGTCTAATCAAGTATCAGCCAGGCTGCAGGTGGAGGGTGGAGGAGAGAGCTGGGTTCCCCGACCACCTGCTTTCCAAGCAGCCTCCTGTGGTGGGGGCTGGCCTGCTGGCCCTGAACAGGCTGGTGGGGGAAGGGTGTCCACAGAGGAGAGTAGCATTTCCGCGGCTGGTGGCTATGACTTCCTTCCACTCTGCTCCCCCACTCTCGGGGATAAGGGGACTGGGTGCCGGGAGCTGGGTCAGCCCAGAGCAACAGCGCTGGGGGACAAAAGCCCAGGTGAGACAGGAAGTGGATGTGGCCCAGGGCAGGGTCCACGGACAGGGCTGGGCACATTGGGCGTCAGGACTGGGGACACCAGGAAGCCCTGGAACACAGACACACATAGGCTCAGGGGACTCACCTGGTGCAGGGCATCAGCCTTGGGTGTCAGGCTCCAGGGGGGCGGCTCCCAGCCTCGAAGAGGCTCCATGTCCCTCTTCAGGACCCCTCATTCCCTAGCCGCTGTCCCAGGACCCCTGCCAGCAGGTCGAGCTCGCATCAGCCCGGAACCTGCCTTCTCTAAATCAAAAGGGAAAGAGAAACTGTCTGTGGCCCAATGAGGAGGCTTATCTCTCGAAACTTGGCCTCAGTTCAGTCTGCCAATATCTGCCGTTGTGGGAGCCAAGCTGCCAGGGCCCAGGACCCCGCAGGACCCCACGGTGACGGGCGGGAGAGGGGTACAGGGCTGGCCGTGCAGGAGGCAGGAGCCGGCCAGCAAAGCAGAAGTGTTCGCGAAGGGGAGGGCTACGCAAAGACGGGAGGCAGGACCACAGAAGCACAGCCATGGGCACAGTTCCTCCTGCCCCACTCAGGGAGCCCGAAGTTCTGGCGAGCAAGCTCTCCTGGCCTCTCCCCTGAGTTTCCTATAGAGCTGGGTGCCCCCCACCCCGAAATGTGCATCTGCATTTCCTCTGCTCCTCTGACACCCAGGGAGCCACCCAGCAGCTTCCCTCCAGCCCCTGCACCAAGGCCACAAAAGGAGCCCTCCTGGTTTCCTGCTCCCTGACACAGCGTCTACTGAAGAGGGTGACCGTTCCCCCAAAGGAACCCCATCTCCCACGCAGTGCCCTCTGTCTGGGACTGGGGTGGCCTGCTTTCCACCTGCACATTCCTGAGCCCAGCTCTGCACAAGGGCTCTCTCCCCAGACCACTGGAGGCTGGGGGAGGGGGAGCACCCTCAGTGCCCCCCCACCATGGTGGGAGTGAGGGAGGGGTGACCCTTTGCCTTCCCTGAGCCCCACCCACTGGGTCCACACCCCACCTGTCCCTGGGAGGGGGCTGGGCTGGTTAATTCTTGCTCCCATTTCACAGATGGGTCAACGGGCTCAGAAAGCAACAGGGTCTGGCTCAGGGTCTCTGGGGTGCAAACTGTGCTCATACCCAAACCCTAATCTCCCCTCCAGAAGGGGCTCTCCCCACCCGGGCTTCCCCATACCACCGCTGCCCGCAGAGCTGGTGGCCCTGTGGGCAGCGTAGGGGTGGGGGACCACCACATGCCTGGTGCCCTAAGACGCAGGCTGGGGGCTGGTGAGAGGCAACTCACTGTTGCTGGTGCCTCAAATGGGAAGTGTCCTGGGGAGTCTCCCCCGGAACCCCATGGCTCCCACGTCACATTTCAGCCCCAGGGCTCATGTGATGGTCATGGTACCCTCTGACTTCCCTCATCTGTGAGACTGCAAATCAATCCCCTGTGGCAGCTTCCCTCCCAGCAGACCCATCCTGACCCTGATGTGTGTGTCCAGCTCCACTGGCCCTGGGCAGGCCCCCATCAGACCCCGAGGTCGAGCCCTTGCCAGACCCAGGAACCGCCCCCTTCAGTGGGCTGATCGCTGGTCGCCCGGCCCAGACTGACCTTGAGCCCCTTTCTTATCCTGACCTTGGCACCACTGGCCCTGGGGTCACTACCTAATCTCATTTCTGGGGGACACTGGAAATGTTCCGGAGGACAGTCTGGGTGCCAGGGAAGGAAGTAGGCAGGGATGAAGTCACGGGGGTGGAGTGGGAGCTGATCAGGGGTCAGCTCAGAAGCGGGGTCCACCTCTGACCACCGTCCCCAGGATGACCGGCCCAGCCTCCAGGGCGGGGCGGGGGTCAGGTGGGACCCAAGGGCTTGGGAGTCCCCAGGAGACCCCGTGACCACAGGCCATGCCCCCACACCCGAGGGCCTATCAGAGGGGGCCCCCACCCTGGACGGTCACCATGGTTTCCCCTCATTGTCACCAGCAACACAAAAGGACGGCTGCACTCTGCCTTTCTCATTTCCACACGGTCACTGGATGACCTTTGACAAATCATTGAACAGATGAAGTCCAACGTGGGTGTGCGGCCACATTACCAGCCTGACTTTATAAGGGATGCTCCCCGGCCAGAGGAATGTGCCCGATTCCCCACCCACTCATCCATCAAGCAGCACTTACAGAGCAGCTTTGAGTCCCGTGCATGGCCCGCTGGCTAAGGTCACCTGTAGGTCCTGCCGGGACCCTTCCTGGAGACCGTCCCTCCGCTGGATTTCCCGGGCCCCGAGATGCTGGGGCGCAGGGGGGCTGCAGGACAATCAAGGCGTCCGTCCTGGGGTCTCCGGGTTGAGGTAGTTGAGCAGGACAACCCTCGGAGACAGTCTGGACCTGCCCCTCTTTCCTGAAAGAGGCCAGGGGACGTGCCTAGTGCTCTTGGGGCCCGCCGGCTCTCTCCCAGCAAGCCGAGGCCGACCGCATGCCTGCTGGGAGGGAAGAGTGCACTCAAGCACCTCCGGTCCTTCCGAAACAATGAGCAGCATCCCAGAGCGAGGCATCGGGGGGACGCGGTCCTGTGGGGCTCTGACCTGGGACCCGGCTGTGCGTGAGTCCCGCCTCTGCAGTGGGCCTGCTGAAGCCCACCCACTCGGAAAGGCAGGGACCCCGGGGGCGGGGGGGACCCCCACCACTATCAGCCATGGCCCCACACCGGAAGCCCATTAGAGGGTGCCCCCACCCTGCTCCTTATGCATACACTTACACCCTCCCGCTTACCGGGGGTTTCCAATGAAGGGGAAGGGGCACCCTCTCTGCACCCTCCACTCAGCCCTCACATGTGTTGGGAAGTATTCTAGAATCTTCTAGGAATCCCAGCAGCACACAGGTGTCTCAGCACACTCAGGGGCCCAAGGCAAGGTGTGCCAGCACTCCTCCCGCCTCCTTCCACACCCCCACTGACCTCCTAACCCCTGCCGTGCTCCTGACTGAGGTGGCTAAGTGTCCCAATGGCCGGGACTGGCCGGCAGCCACCTCATGGTCACTACCTAATTCCATTTCCAAGGGACCCTGAGGAGGAGATCTTGGGCACCAGGGGAAGTGACAGGGCAGGAGCACCTGATTCATCATTGAGGAGGTGAGACAGAAGAAGGAGGCTTGTGACAGGGCCCTCCCCTCACACTGGGTGTCCCCCTTGCTGGCCGTCACCTGCTAGGTGTGGCCCTCCCCTTCCTCAGTGCTGGGCCCCTAGGAGTCAGCCTGTCTGAGGCCCCTGGGGTCCTGCGTCCTGTCTTCCCTGGTGGGTGAAGTGACCGCATATCCTGGGGTCTCTCCTCCCATGGCTCCCTGTGACCTGGGCCATGGGACGCCCCCCACTCTCCCGACTCAGCCCGAGTTGTACCCAGAGACCCACAGGGCTCAAGCTGGGTGCCCTACCCTAAGGGCGCAGGGAGGGCCTGGCTGCCTATCCCACTGCCTCCCTGTGACCTCCCGGTCAAGACAGTGCACGGGGACTCTGGGAATCCCCCGGTCACATTTCCCCTTTTTTCTTGAGACAGATTTCCGGGATCTTGAGGGGTAGGAGAGAGTTGGTGAGGGCTTGAGCCAGACCTCGGAGAGTGGGAACTGGGGAGTCCTAAGACCCCACCACAGAGGTGCCCCCTCCTCTCCTCTGCATTCAGGCTAGCCTCAGCTCCCCCTGCTCTGTGTGAGCTCCAGGCTGGACAGTGGGTTCGGAGGCAGAGTGACCTGGCCCTCGCCCTCCTGGGGCTCCGGGTCTAAGGAGGGAGCCACATCTGTAAGCCAGAGATAAGTCATGGCGTGAGCACCTGCTTATTGGGGTGCAGGTGCCAGGCAGGACGAGGGATGTGGAGGAGCCCTGGAGGGGGGACCAGGTGGGAAAGGGCATCTCTGAGAAAGAACGTGGGTTGAACAACATGGCTGAGAAGCACCTGGGGTCTGTTCTTGGTGAGGCGGGGAGCAGGCAACATGCAGTGCTGGCCAAGGCCCGCTCCTGCAGGGTGACCGTGCAGTCTGATTCAGGCTGGTGCGGACAGTGGACAGAGCGGACAGAAGGCTGGTGAGCAGAGCCAGGTGGGAGCCATGAGAGGCAGGGGACAGGCTGCAGAGGGGGAGGGTGTGGAGAGAGGGGACACCAGTGATGCCCTGAGGTGGGAAGCCCACCGGAGGCAGCTCTAGCCGTCACCATGGAGAGGAGGGAGGACGGAGCGGACCCCACTGCATGGCCTCATGCCCATGACAGAGAGGAAGGACGCGGGGCTGAGGGGTCAGAGGAGGGCCACAGGGTGGGTGGGGAGCCTGGGGACTTCCCAGAGGTTGAGGGGCCAGCTCCCTGGAGCAGAGTGGGGGGACGTTCTCCCCCAAGCTCCGGAGCAGGGTATTGGTTGCTAACCCCCATCTCCCCGGCGTCCCAAGCTTGGTGTGCCCCAGCGCCCTTGCCAACTCCTCCCCAGCAATGGAAGGAGCCTCCTCCCACCCAAAACTGGGAGCCTGGAGGCAGCTGTGCTCCACCCCGCGTCCTGGCCCCTTCCGGGCTTGGAGAGACGGCTCAGGAACATTCCTCACCTCTCTCCGGGGAACACCACACCCTCAGCCCCTGTCTCCACTGCCAGGCAGCAGCTGGGGCACCTTTCCAGCTGCAAATCAGGCCACGTTTGCCCCTCCCCACACTCTCTGAGACCACGCGCCTCGGACTGGGGGCTGGGGGCGCTTAAACAACACAACATCTGTTCCTCCCAGTTCTGGACACTGAAGTCTAAGATCGCAGGGCCGGCCAGGTGGCCCTGAGGCCTGTCCCTTTGGATCCCAGACGCTGCCACCCTGCCGTGTCCTCCCACAGCCTTCCTCTGCGCACACACGGAGAGAGACAGCTCACGTGTCTCCTCCCTTTTCTTCTGTTTCTAAGCCGGCCCTGTGCCCAGCCTGCAGCCCAGGGCAGGTCTTGAACCCAAGACCCAAGATCAAGGCCTGAGCTGAGATCGAGAGTCGGACACTTAGCTGACTGAGCCACCCAGGCCGCCCTCCTCCCCTTAAGGACACCAGGCCCCACTTGTACAATGTCATGTAACCCTGTTTACCTCCTAGAAGCCCTGTCTCCGGGGGCAGTCACGCTGGGAGTTGGAGCTTCCACGCGTGAATTTGGGGGCACACAATCCAGGGCGACCTCCCACCAGCAGGTGAGCTCTTGAGAACAGGAGCTCCGTCCCCTGTCACGGCTGTGTCCCCAGCCGCTGGCACGCAGCAGCCATCCACTGGGACACCGGGAAGCCTTCCATCCATGAAGAGCTGGGGCTTGGGGCTCTCTGTGTGAATTCAGTGATGTCGCAGCATGTCAGGGTGGACAAGGACGCGGGCCGGGTGTGCACGCAGACAAAGAGAGCCACTATCAGGGCCCAGAGCCACCAGCTAATCCTGCTGGCTTGTCCCACACGCTGCCTCTGCCTGCTCCGTTCCGCTTATGACGCGGGCAAGGTGCGTTAATAGCAGGAGCTCATGGGACACGGTGGTCGTCGGGGCCAGGGTCCCCAGCAAGAAAACAGAGCGCCGGGACAGCTGAGACACAATCACACTAGCCTCCCATTTCACGGGGACGACGAGACCGCGACAGGATCCTGTCGTCCTGTCCCGCAGCCTCTGCGGGAGTGACTTTTGCAAAACATCCCGAAAGAAAACCACTAGCTGTGAAACACCAGTCACCGCCACACGCTGGGGCAGTTAGTCTCCCAGAGGTCAGCCCACAGGACCACCAACCCGTGAACAATAACCCCAGAGGTAGACAGGGGCGTGAGCAGAGCCCGGATCGGCACACCTTGGCGGCCAACCCTCAAGGGGCCCAGTCTCAGGATGCTCAAGATAGTTCCTCAAAAGAGCTTGTAAAAACCCCCAGGGTGCCCGGGTGGCTCAGTGGGGAAGCGTCTGCCTTGGCTCAGGTGGTGACCCCAGGGTCCTGGGATGGAGTCAGGCTCAGGTGGTGACCCCAGGGTCCTGGGATGGAGTCAGGCTCCCTGCTCAGCGGGAAGCCTGCTTCTCCTTCTCCCTCTGCCCTCCCCCCTGCTCTCTTTCTCTCTCTCAAATAGATGAATGGGATCTTTGAAAAAATAAATAAAAAATAAAAACCCCTAAATTTGAACGCCAAAATGACAACCCTCTCAGGTCCCCTCCCTCTCCAGCAGCTTTGCACCATGTCGATAAACTTCGCTTCACCGGGTCCACCTCTTCATTCTTCGAGGCCGCGTGACCAAGAACCGTGGGCACAAAGGGGACAAAAGTCCTGTTCCATGAAGACGCCCCGTCACGGAGTTCCCGGCTCCTGGCCGCACTCCATGCACACACAGCCCCAATCCCCCGACACACCCCCAAACCCGTGCCAGCTGCCACCTACCCCCCCCACGCACCACCCAGCGCCGTCACCAGCAAACCCCCCACCTCACGGCGTGGGCACGTGCCCGGAGGTCCAAGTGCCGGGCGCAGCCAACGTCTGTGTTCTTTGGGTGGAGTCGCTGGGCGGGGAGCAAAGCCCTCTTTCTCAGGGGAATGCTGATCACCTGGGGTAACTCCGGAAGGTCGATGTGCCGAAGGATCCCGACACCCACACGCACAGGCCTCCGCACGCGTACGGGACACACACACAGCCCAGCATGAGGACCTGTGATGTGCACTGAACCAAATCTTGCCCGTATGCCATGTTTCCCCGCATCCTGGAAAAAAGTCGGGCATCCTTCTGCTGGGGGCGTGGGGAAGGCTCTGGCCAAGGACTAACTTCCCCTTTCTGCTTCGTTCTCTTCTGCCTCATATGGGTTTTTTAATAACAGCATGTTTCACATTTACGAGACAACGTCTGATGGAGAGATGTACTGACATTCATTGCTGGCGAAGGCCAGGCCGCTGGGCCAGCCCCAGGGGAACCCACGGCTTCCCCAGAAGGCAGCTCTGCCGAGCAGCTGGGACGGTTCCTCTCTGCTGCACACCCTGCTCCCCACCCCACTGGCTGTCCCCTGCCCCCCGCCCCGCCCACCGTCTCGCGCTCCAGCCCTCAGCCCTGGACCAGGGTTTCATTTTTTTTTCTTTTTAAAGATTTTATTTATTTATTTGACAGAGAGAGAGACACAGCTATCGAGAGAGGGAACACAAGCAGGGGGAGCGGGAGAGGAAGAAGCAGGCTCCCAGCGGAACAGGAAGCCTGATGCGGGGCTTGATCCCAGAATCCCGGGGATCATGCCCTGGGCCGAAGGCAGAGGCTTAACGACTGAGCCACCCAGGCGCCCCTGGACCAGGGTTTCAGAAGTGAATCAGGGCCAGCGCCAGCCCGGAGGGGCCGCCCCCAGGACCGGCACACCCACGTTCATGGTGGCATTATTCACGATGGCTGGAGGGTGGAACTGGCCCAGGTGCCCCTCACAGATGGACGGATGAACGCTTGTGTTACCCGAACCGCAGACTATCAGTGAGGTTCTGACATGCATTGCATGAGCCATGCTTGACCTTGAGGACGCGGTGCTCTGGGAACTAAGCCAGTCCCAAGGGGATAAATTCCCTCTAAGCCCACTTGCACGAGGGACCTAGAGTCGTCAAGTTCCTGAGAGAGCAGGTGCCAGGGACCAGGGAGGGCGGGGGGACCAGGTTTTCCTGGGGCAGAGCATCAGTCTGGGAAGAGGGAACGTTCCGGAGACGGATGGCAGGGACGGGCGCACCGCGGTGGGAATGGCTCATGCCGCTGACCTGTGCGTCCGCAGACGGCTGGCACGGTGAGTGTCGGTTTAAGGACAATTTTTAAAAAACAGATCAAAAAAATGTTTAAGAGAAAGCAGAAGGGATCCCCTTGTTGATGGAACGTTCTCTATCCTGCCCGCATCAGCGTCAATACCCCGTAAACCCCGTCCCATAGTTTTGTAAGATGCCTCCGACGGGAGGAACCAGGCAAAGGACATGCGGGGTCTTTCTGTATTATTTCTTACAATTCCTTGTAAATGACATCTAAATAAAATCTCACCTAAACCATAAGAGCTGCGTGCCTCACAGGTGTTTTGCTCTTGTGTGTTGGGCAAGAACTCCTGCGCCCAGGCCTCCGCGGGGCCCACGCCCTCAGAAGCACCGCCCCGCCCGTTGCCACACAGGAAACCCCTGAGGCCCCAGGTCCCTGCGTGGGCAGGTTTCCTGCCCGCCCTGGGAAGCTACGGTTTCTTTTCCAGTATATCCCACAATTGCGTTTTCTCCCTGAATTGTCATAATGAAATAAAAAGTGCAGCTCTACTTTGCCTTTCTCTTTTGTTTAAACGAGGTCACTGGGTGTCCTTTTACACAGAAAAGCCTGAGCACATGAAGCGAACGCTGTTGTGTGGCCATGGCCGATGGGATGCACCTTGCTTGCTCACGGACCCATCCGAGCAGCGCTCATGGGGCAGCCACGAGCCCCCACCCTGCCCATGCCCGGACAGGTGGCCGCCCACCCACCTGCCAGGGGTGGGGGTCGGGACCCCGGGGGCCGGGGCTGCTCAACACTCAGTACGTGTCCCCAGGCCAGGGTCTCTGTGTCTCACCAAAGATAAGATATCCAGGGGACCCCGAGACTGCTGCTTCGATATCTGGCAGATGACAGATGGGCTCCCTGGAATCATCAGCCCGCCTCCTGACCAACTGGCCAACTGATGAAGAAAGCCCTGGGCTCGTCCCGAGATAAGCCTGGGCCAGGGGAGGAGGGGCCTTATCCTGAGTCCAGAGCCACTCCAGCCTCGAGGACAGCGCTCTGTGCAGCCCTGCCGCACGCTGGGCGATGGGCACAGACACGGCTGTCCAGGCCGTCCCACCCACACAGGGAAGACACGCTGCTCAACGCCGAGGGTGAAGTTGGGGAGCACCCAGGGCACCACTAATGGGAGGGCAGCTCAGGGCCCCACAGGCTGGAGCTGCCCCTGTCACGGAAGCAGCAGCGGCATGGGCCAGGTGGGCTGCAGGCTGCTGTGGTCACTGCCCCGGCAGCGACCCGTCCTCTCTCTGGGTCCCTGCCTGGATGAGGTCACAGCAGGGCTGGTGCTTCCCCAGAAGCTAACTTCCCATCTGGGCCAGCATCTCTTCACCCGTTTCCTGGAACCTACCAGAAGACCCACCCAGGCCTGGGCATTCCCTCCTGGGCTGTCTCCCCCATGCCCCAGCCCCCGGGGGCTGGGGCGGACTTGGCTTGGGACTCGAGGAACCCACCACCTTCCCCTCCGCTAGGGGGACACCTCAAGCCTCTCGCCAGAGCTGCAGAGACAGAGGAGCCAGGCCTTTCCCACGGTCAGTTCACAGGACACCAGGGGGCAGCAAACCCCAGACACTGGGCTCCGTCTCCTGGTTCCACCTGCCTGCCCCGTTCCCACCACCGCATCCGGCCGGGGATGAGCGGTTCTCGGGCCTCACCCCTCTAAGACTGTGAGCCCTGGGCCCTGTCCCAGGCAAAACCCAGGGTGCTCTCTGCCCAGTGGGCTCAGTGCGGGACCCTGGTTAGGCCCAGGACAGAGCACTTGCTCAGCCCTGACGCCATGTAGGGGAAAGCCGTGCTTACCCTGGGAATATATGGGGCAACATTTGGGGGCCCATCAGGAAGAGCATCTCGCTGAGTCCACGCCGGGAAGCCACGGCAGTACAGAGCCAGCTGCCAGGCCGTGGAGAGGGCCCGCCCACCCCAACTCCTCGTGTGTCCAGGGCAGGCTCTCGGCCTGCTCATGCATGAAGTGGACGCAGTGAGGCTCCTGCCTCCAGGGTGCTGGGAAGGTGATTTTGGAGCCCATGACTTGGGGGTCAGCATACTGCCTGTCCCACACAGGCTCAGGGTAAACAGGAGGCACCCCAAGGCAGCCCGGGGAGGAAAGGAGCGGCCCCTGGCTCGGCACTTTCTGAGGGTCTTCCCTGTCAGTACGAGCCAGAGCAGTGGGCTGGGCCTCGGCCACAGTTCCAGGGAAGACGCCATCAGGGCAGATGCCATCAGGGCAGGGCCCCATCCCAGGAGGCCAGGATCCATCCCCACAGCCTGGGCAGGGCCCTGAATCAGTCAGCCTTGGGAGATGGGGCAGAGGCTGCAGACCAGCACCTTTATGCAAGCCCGTTGGTGGTCCCACTCTGAGGCATACACACCCCCACCTCTGACCAAAGCATACACCTGCCGCCTGCGGGGATGCCCTCTGCAGCACACAGCCACTGCACCTCGCACTCTCTCCCCCCTCTAACAGAAAGCACCCCATCCTTTGTCATCCTGGTACAAACGGAGGTCCAGCTGCAGGGCTTGGCTGGGTGACCACGCAGCCGTCCTAGCGCACTACACACACCCCCCACCCCCGCACCCTCGCAGCCCCCGCACCCTCGCACCCTCCCTACTGCCCCAGTCATGACCATTTACAGACCTTGTAACACACAAAGCCCTAACCATCAAGCTGCAGACGGTGGGGGGGGGGAGGGTGGAGGGGGCACACTGCCTGCCCCTGACCTGACGGCGCCCCCCGCCCACAGGCTGCGCTGCCCCGCCTGGGCCCTGGCGCTGGGCAGGAAACAGAAGGAGAAACAAGGTGCCCTACTGCGCCCAGCCAGCCCAGCCCTCTCCTCTGGGTCCCAGGGGCCTGGCAAAGTCACCACCATGCGCCACGTTGCGAGCGGGGACTGCACCAGCTTGCGGCTCTCCTGTGGCAGCAGGACTCTGGCTAACGCTGCTCCTCTCCGCCTGCGTGTCCATCCGCGCCTGGTGCGCAGAGAGGCTTGCCTTCCCTGAGGTCTGCTCAAGGCACTGGCGGGGCTGCGGGGGCTCAGGAGCTGTGGAGAGCGAGCGGGGCCGGTGATCCAGAGGGGGAAGCAGGCCGTGGAGGGGGGAATACCCTAGGGGGCACCCCTCCTAGCTGGCGCCCTCAGTGGCCCCCAGCCCCCCACCCCCCACCCCCCACCAGGACGGTGCGGCGCTCACCCGGGATGTTGCCCCCTGT
This sequence comes from Ursus arctos, assembly GCF_023065955.2. Classification (NCBI taxonomy): domain Eukaryota; kingdom Metazoa; phylum Chordata; class Mammalia; order Carnivora; family Ursidae; genus Ursus; species Ursus arctos. The sequence goes on along the minus strand of NW_026623008.1, from coordinate 1,356,451 downwards.
CTCCATGCTCAGGGCTGGGCTGGTGCCAGCAAACTTCTCAAACAAAAGGGAGGCCAGGGAGGTGGCAAGGGGAGTCTGCCAGCCCCGCCCGGACCCCACCCCCACCCCAACCCCAAGGGCCGGTGCCCCCGACCCCAACCGATCTTCATTCTGGGGGTACGCAGGGGCTGTGCCTGTGGCCAGGCGCGCAGGGCAGGAGGGTGGTGGAAGGTGCTGGAGGCGGCTGGGTGCTGGTAGTGCCTTTATGCGGATCACGGTGGTGGGGCCTGGGGCGCGCGTGCCTTCCCACGCTCCGCCGCCAATCAGCGGCCAAGGCTGGACAAAGCGTAGCCCTCCGCCCCCCCCCCTCCCCGGGCTGCTGGGCTGGGATAATGATGCCCCCGCCCCCAGCAGGTGGGGACACGTGGGGCCCTAGCTGGGACGTGCCCTACCACTGAGTCCTGCTGTCAGACCCTCACAGGGCAGCCGCCAGCGGTCCAGCTGCCTGCCCAGGATGCAGAGGCCAGAGGAAGCCGCTATCCCTGGGGGCTCAGCGTCCAGAGGAACTCCTCCCTGGACCCCACCTTCCCACCCTCCAGACACAGGTCAAAGGTCACCCTCTGATCCCTGCCAGCTCTCAGGAGCAGAGCTTGGTCTCTCCCCTGGGCCTCTCCAACCCCTCACACCTGACTGGTCTCCCGTCCAAGCAGTTTTCCCAGCCAGGCGCCAGCTGGGCCTGGCCACACTCACCAGGGGATGAAAGCGGCTGCAGGGGCAGCTCCAGATGTGCGTCAGAGATGGCTGCTTACGAGCAGACGTGCCCCTTGTCCACATCTTGCTTTCTCAAAGGCCAGGCTCCAGCAGCCACCTCCCCCAGGAAGACCCTCTGAGCTCCTCCATCCCCTAGGCTTGTCCTCGTATTATAAGGTCATCATTGGAGGTGCTCTGGACAGTTCATTCCCGGGGGCAGGAAATGCACAGGTTCCCCACCTGGGTCTCCCCCAGACCTGGTATTTTTAAGCAGCTGACCCTAGGAGGCTTTTCCACTAGCCCAGGGAGGAGGCAGTGCCATCCTGCATCTCGGAGAGGAAGCTGAGGCCTGGGGGGGCAGCTCGCCAGCCCTCTGCCCCTACCACCTCGGCGCCCTGTTACCTGCACTGCGTGGCAGGATGAGGTGGGGGTGGGGACGGGAGCGCCGTGCAGGCTAGGCTGGGGAGCAGGGGTGCCAGGAGGGGATGAGGGGAGACGGGGAGGGGGCTGGCTGCCCAGCAGCGCTGGCTCCACAGCAGGAGTGTGGCACTGTGTGACAGGCCCTCTGCCCCAGGTGCCCAGGGTGAGTGACGGGCCCAGGAACGGTGCCAGCCTGGGGCAAGACGGGGTGGGGGAGGGGCAGGCACGTGGCTGGCCTGGGTGGCTGCAAGAGGCTGCTCCCAAGCCCCAGTCCCGGGGACCTCCCGGGCCCCGCGGTCAGCAGGCAGGCGCTGTCCCCATGGAGGCAAGCTCCGCTTGGGGGTGGCCAGGTAGGCCTCGGCTGCTCCTCAGCTCGCCCCGCCTGCCTCCAGGCCCTGAATGGCTGCGAGCCTTTTGTGGGAGAGCAGCTGGCGGCCGGCCCTTTATGTGGGGCTGTGGGAAAGTCGGTGGGCAGCCTCTCACACCCTCTCCAAAGCCCGGATTATCTCGGGGCCAGCAGGACACCCTCTCAAGGATGTCCCCCCCAGCAGGGGTGGGGGTAGGGGCCCCCGTAGAGGTCCTGTCTGCCAAGCGCTGGCCCCAGAGTCCCTCAGCAAGGAAGGGCCCCTGAGAGCAGAGCCCCTCGGACGCCCCGCTCCCTGCCCCCACCAGCCCAGCTGCCCAGACTCAGAACTGCCCCCACACCAGGAGGGACTTTCGAGGAGCCCGCACCCACCTCGTCTGTCCTGATAGTCCAGGCCTCTGGCCTTCATGACCGTGGCCAGCAGGATGGTTTGCTCGGGGCCGACAGCCCCTACCCCACCCACTGGTGGCTGTGCCCACAGCGGGGCCAACTTGCGGCAGGCCCAGGGCTGAGGTCAGACTTGGGAGTGCTGAGGGGCCTGGACGGGGAGGCGTGGCAAGGGATCGTGCACTTATTTAGCACCTACTGCATACAGGCTGAGCAGGACACACATCTTCCTGGACTTGCTCTCCCCTGAGGGAGAGGCAAGACAACGAAGCAGGGGACAGACCTAGGCCTAGCTCCCTATCTGAGGTCACCCTGTCCTAGGTGCACTTTGGTCCCTGAAACCCAGGCTTTCCCTGCTCCAGTGGCAGCTCCCAGGCAGCCAGAACTTGGGCAGGGGTCGTGCTCCAAATGAAGTGGGGTGGGCCAATGAGAGGGCCTAGCAGAGGCCAGGGCTGGGACTCCAGACGATGGTGCTGTTAATACCAGCAGCCACGTGGCGAGGCCGCCTGAATTTGCCTGCTCCCTTCCTCCTCGGCACCTGCCTCAGAGGGACTGTTATTAGCCCCATTTTACAGATGAAGAAACCGAGGGCCAGAGAGCCCAGCTACTAAGTGGTGGCACTGGATTAGAACCCCGAGCCCACAGCTCCAGCAGCTCAGAGGTCCTCTGGCAGGAGCACCCAGGGAGCAGCCATCAGAAGTGGTGGGGGTGGGGCAGCAGGCATCCCCCTTTGTCCCTTTGTTCTGCCAGGGGTGCCAGGGCCACAGACCACCGAGGACTACGCAGGGGCCGCTGAGGGCTGCGGAAACGGGAAGGCGCTGGCCGGGCCAGATGTGCGACCCTCCAGCATGCTGGTTGGGAGCTGCCACGGCTTCCCCAACCCTCAAAGGCAGCCTGGGGGGGCCCCGCCTGGCTCAGAGTGCTCCCCAGATGGCCTCTGGGCCCACAGCTCCGCACACAAAGCCAGCACGCGCCTTTTGTGCCGGATGAATGTCCACAGCAGGGCCGGAGTGTGGGAAGCCACCCGGAGAGGCCCTCCCGCCCAAATTCCCCTCTGGGTTGGGGGCGGGCAGGGCTGCAGGGCTGCTGCCTGGAACCGCAGCCCAGGCCTCCCTGCATGGCATCACACTGGCATGGGTCTCTGGGGCCAGGGAGACCACCGAGACCCCCTCACACCCCATTTCACACACAGAGGAACAGGCCCGAGGGGGCTGACAGGGGCTGTCCTCTCTTTCCCATGTGTGAGCTCCAGGGTGGGTGGGGGCTGCCTCATGGCACCCAGAGCCCGGTGGACAGGCGGCCACTCACTAGACCCTCCCGGCTAAGGCCAGGAGCCATCTCAGTCCTGGGGGATGGCGCGGGAGACTGAACAGGAGGTCACTGCCAGACGTGGGGGCAAGCAGCATAGGAAGGGCCAGACTCCAAAGCCCTGGCCCATCCTCCCCGCACCCTGCCCCACAGCCAGGCTCCGGGCACTCTGCCTGGCACCTGGCAGCCACTTATAGTGGGTAATTATTGCCCAGCAGGGGTGGGCAACCTTGGTCTTGTTTCCTCCCCTAAGCTTGAGGCTTGGCCTCTCTAGCCTTCCTCTGTGAACTGGGGTGTTGTGTCCTGGTGGGTCTGAGGAGACCCCCAGCCCGGTGGCTGTAGGGAGCATTAGGTGTGCCCTGAAAGCTGGTGCTGAGCCTTCCTGATGCGTCCCTGTGCTAGGCTGGACCCCTGTACCCCGACAGCTGGCCCAGACTACCAGTTATAATGGGGGGAGGGAGTCTGTGGTGTGTGGGAGCCCCAGCAGGCACCTGAAAGGAATGGTGATGAAGTTGTTTGGAGTCAGGACAGGGGTCCTGTGGAGGGCTGGGGAAGAGCTGGGGGGTCCAAGGATCAGCAAGGCGTGACCATGGGGGGCACGGAGCCTGAACCCCAATCTGTGACCCTTCGGGTCCCCACAATACCTGGGAAGCAGAGGGTCCTGGCTGGGATGGTGCTCACCAGACTGGGGTTCTTGGCTCTCTCAGCCATCCTAGGATGGGGGGTCTGTGTCAGTCTGTCACTTTGTGGGGCAAAGAGAAGAGACTTCAAAATCCCATGCCCAGAGCTGCCCAGGTCCCCTCTGCCTCCACCCCAGCTTCCCAGGTAACTAAGCCACCAGTGGGCGGCCCCCACCCCCCCATGGGTCACTTTGGCCTCTCTTGCTCCAACATTCGTGTGCAAATTAGTTGCCCTCCCCCAGAGCCCTCTGCCTCTGGCTTGTTGCTCTCCTGCAGTTCTCACTGCTTGCTTATTTCCGGAGCCCCCAGTGCCTTGGCCAGGCGGCAGGGGGGCTCTTTAAAGATCAGCCAGGCCGACCCTCATCAGATGAGGAACACAGGGCCCAGGTGGTGTCCAGCTGGAGCCAGGTGGAGCGAGGGGTGGGACCCGCCCGTCCAGGACCCCAAGGGGCAAACGGTGTCAGATTGTGCAGGAAGCGAACTTAGCTAGGGAGTGGGAGCTGGGGTGGTGCTTTTGGAACAAAACAGGGCTTCCTCAGATGCAGGGTGCTCTGAGGGCCTGGACCTGTCCGCTGGGTGTGAGGGATAGAAGCACAGTGGTTGATGGAGGGGCTGAGTGACCAAAGTAGGAACAGATCCAAACACCCAGTCCAGTGCTTTCTGTAGGAGAAGCAGCTGCCCCATCTGCCCTCACCTGGGCTCCAGTCTGGCCTCAGCTACCAACTGGCAGCTTGGCCTCGGGTACAGACTGGTCCTCGGTGTGCTTGCCTGTGCAAATGGGCATGAGGACACTCGGCCTTGGCAAAGAGGCCCCTCCTCAGCGGGGTCCCGCAGCAGCCCCCCAAGGAGCAGGGCAGGAGGGGCAAGCCCCGGGGGGAGTGAGGACAGAGGTCAGCGCGGGGCGGAGCACCTACGCCGAGCAGGGGAGGTGCCATCCCTCACCTGCATTACGGACCCTGGGTGTCAGGCTGCCTCGTATCAGGAGGGCAGCCCCCTGCCCCCAGCGAAGGGGTGTGCCTGGCGTGCTCCCATGACATTTTATTCATGGACGCTCGATTTTTCACCTCATTTTCATGTGTCACAAAATATCTTTCTTCTTTGGATGTTGTTTCACTGGTTTAAAAGTGTGAACCCATTCCTGGGGAGACACAGACACAGCAGACAGCCCGCTGCTCGCCCCTGCAAACCTTGATCTCCCCAAACCTCAGGCAGCACCACTGTCATCCCCATTTTACAGACGAGGAAGCCAAGGCTCGGGGCCAGTTAAGAGCCCTACCCCACTCTCCAGGCAGGGAGACACCCTGGGAGGGTCCGCTGAGAGTCTGGCCTCCAAGAACCAGGGTTGGGGTCCCCACACACCCCTCCTGCATGCGCAAGGCTGTGGGTTTATGCTGGCCTGAGGTTCCCACACTGCGCCGGCCATGGAAGCGTGCCTGGGCCCCCCCGCGGCATTAGTGCCGGGCTCTGCCTCTGAATGAATGGGGGCGGCCACGGGGGGCGAGGGGGGGGGCAACTCCCAAAAGACCATCTGGCTCCGCGTTATAATAGAGCAATAAAGGGCTTGTCTGCCTTTCAGAGGTTGGGAGCGAGCTGCTCTCTGACACGGCAGGGTTTTAACCAGCTTGGGACTGCGACCTGGGCCTGCCCCCGGCCACTGGGGGGGTGGGGGCCACGTGGGCCAGAGAGGCCCCTAATCCGGAGGGGGACCATGAGACTCAAGGGCTCCGTGCTTTCCCACACCACCCGCCTCTGCACAGCCACCCTAGCCCCTCTTCACACTGGGGAAACTGAGGCTCCGGAGCTGGGGCTGGTCGGGCTGGGGTCTGTGCCCTCCCTGCCCAGCATGAGAGCACACTCCGTTGGGGACGTGGGGCCTGCTCTGGCCCGCAAACCTGGGGTTCCCAAGTCTGGCCTGGGAACTCGATGGGGCTGCAGTTTCCTCCCATGAAGGGCAGGTGCCCCTCAGATCAAGGGACACCCTGCCCTTCCCCACGGTCCGGTGGCAGGGTAGAGCCTGGTCTTGATCCGCTGAGAGCAGGGGTGGGAGCAGAGGCTGGCATCGCCACCCCTACTACAGTCCAGGCGAGGAGCCAGCTTGCCCCAGGCCCCCAGGAGGAAGAGGTGAGGCTGAATACACAGCTGTCCAGGGGCAGCTTCTGGGGAAGGGTCTCAGCCCCTGAATCACAGGATGCGATGGAGTCAGCAGGGTTGTGACCTGACCCCCAGTGTTCCATGGATGAGGCCCCAGCCCAGCCCACCGCATGGGTACTCGCACACAGTCCTTCCCTGCCCAGAGCCCCCCACTCCCTGGGGCTCCCCGTCATGGGAGGAGAGGGTGGTGCATGGACAAGGGGTGTATGGAGAGCCCTGAACCCCTGACTCGGTGACCCTGACTCAGCATACTGTTGGGTGAGAATCACAGGCAACCCAAGCAATCAGCCCCAGCAATGGGGTCGCCTTCTGGGACAGGGGCCAAGGGGGCCAGGTGGGGTGGGCACTATTCCCCTCTCAGCAGTGCCCCGCTCGCTCACCTTTGGTCATCTCCAGCAACCTAGAACCAGTGCCTCTATCAGGTGGTCTTGGCAGGGAAAGCCCACTGTACGTAGGTAAACTGAGGCACAGAAAGGACCAGCATGTGTCCAACAGAAAGCCAAGAGCAGTGCCTCCGCCTAGACTTGCCCCCTGTACCCACCCCCAGTGCCCACGGTGAACATGCTCAGAGAGCAACCTCCAGGGCTCCAGCTGCACCCCAGCCCCACGCCCGGCTCCCCCCAGGGTGCTACTGAAATGAGCAGGGAGACCACTTGCAGGGAGCACATGTGCCTGTGTGGGTGGGACAGTTGGGACCCCAGACACTGTGGGGGCTGTGTGCAGAACTGGACAGGCTATGGGAACGTCACAAAGGGCAGGGCACTGACCCCCCCAGACAGTGCAGGAGACGAGCTGCTGATAGGGCCTTTCCCCCCACAGTCCCCCCAGGGCCAAGGCCCACCTGTTCCCGACCAGGAGGCACAGAGCCGTGCTCAGCCCCACTGGAACATTCTTCCACTCGGGGAACTCTAACAGCTGGGCAGCAGGACAGGGCTGGGAAGGAGTGACCTAGCTGGGACATCTGAGCTGTGTCCACACACTGACCCGCCAAGGGGAAGGTGCCACGCCGAGGGGCCAGGGAGCCCGGGGCACACACGCACGCACGCACAGGTGCACACGCAGGGGTGAGCACGCACAGGCAGGTAGGCAGGGGAGCCTCTTCCAGCCAGACTTGGAGACACTGGCTCCCCCCCGCCAAGCCCAGATCCCACCTTTCTCTTTGCCTGGCAGTGTCTGTGATTCCTCCTCTGGAACATACCCACTATCCCTCCAAGGACCCCCTCAGCCATTTCCTCCTCCAGGAAGCCCTTCCTGGGCACCCCTGTCTTCCCCTCCATTCCCCAAACCCACAGCTCTTCTGAAAAACACCAGCGCCTCAGCCCTCCCCAAGAGGCCAGGCCGAGCCATGCACACACCCTTTTAGAAATCACGGTGGTCCTAGTACCCGCTCCCCCAGGAGAACCCGGAAAATACAGACACAGTGAATAGGAACCAGAAGTCTGCCCCCAACCTGTCGGCATTGGGGAGCCGCCCTCTACTTCTCTGCCAACGTCAAGTGGGTGTCCTGGCCAGAGTGTTGGCCTGTCTTGGATGTACACCCCTCAACATTACCCCCTACCTGTGAGGGTCTCCCCAGCCCCCATTTCAGCCCTCCTCCAGCCCCCCTCCACCCCTGGGAAGGGGCCAGGCCTCAGTACCCCCTCAGCCCCGTGGGCCCAGGTGTCTGCTGCCCCTGCAAGGGGAGGCTGCCCCCAGTGGGGGGCTGGGAGGAGCAAGAGCCCCCATCTCTGTATCCAATTCTTTGGTGCGGGACAGGGCGCACAGGGAGCTAAGGCGGGGAGGGGGCACTGCCCCCAGGGCACCCCTGAGCGGAGTGGGGCCACGCAGGCGCCAGCTCCCACACTGAGCCTTCGTGGCGACAAAGGCAGTGCGTGTACCTCACCTGCAGCCCGGGCGCGGACGGGACGACCCGAGTGGCACCCAGGTTCCAGAGGGAGGGCCGGCGCGGGGGTCCCTCAGGGCATTGCCCTGCCCTCCAGCCACTTTTTAAACCGGCTTCCAGATGGCCGTGCAGACGGGGCGCGTGGAGACGGGCCGCGCCCAGGAGAGCGGTGGGGTCAGGCTGCAGCCGCACGGTGACCTCAGACACGGCGTGCACACTCACCGCCACTCGCACGCGTTCTGGAGCCGCCAGGGAGACTTCGCACACGGTCTGTCGCCAGGCCTGGCCGATGCGGAAGGCGCAGGATCCTGGGGCCGGCGCAGGCGTCTCTGTGTTGGAGGGACATCTCACACCTGACCTCTGACCTCCAGTTATCAAGAGTCACCCAGGAGACAGGGTGCGGCGGGACGGAGCTGGGCGCCACCCCAAGGCACATCTCCTCGTGAGGGCGCGGCCGTTGCCTGGGCACTCACTGGGCAAACAGTTGGCCTTCTTTAAAAATCTCTCTATATATCATAAAATACGCCTAACATAAAATTCGTGGTTGTAACCGCTAAGTGTGTGACTCAGGAGCGTGAAGCACATTCACGCCATGGTGCGCCTGCTCCCACCATCCATTTCCAGAACGTTCCATCTCCCCAGACTGACGCTGTGCCCCCCCCCCCGCCACTTTCTGTCTCCACAGATCTGACTCCGCAGGTACCCGCGTGTACGGGGAGTCCTGCAGGATCTGTCCTTCGGGGACTGGCTTATTTCACTGAGCACGAAGTCCTTGAGGTCCGTCCATGCTCTTCCTTTCTAAGCTAGAGAACAGTCCATCGTATGGAGGGACCCCATTCTGCACGATCGTCCACCCCCCGCTGCGTGAACGCGGGGAGCACACAGCTCTCTCAGCCCCTGCGTCCAGGTCTTCGGGGCCTATACCCAGAAGAGGAGCTTCTGGACCAGGTGGTGGCTCCCCGCTTGATTTCTGGGGAACCCCACAGCGCTCCCACGGCGGCCGCATTGTTTCACTTTCCCTGCAAGGAGCCCTCCTCTGGCCTCCTGGGGCCCTACCCACCCCCCACCCCCCACGGAGCCACCGGCCTTGCAGTCAGCCTGGGAGGGGGAGGGGGGGTCATTTAGAAATGGGTTATGGGGGCGCCTGGGTGGCACAGCGGTTGAGTGTCTGCCTTCGGCTCAGGGCATGATCCCAGCGTTATGGGATCGAGCCCCACATCAGGCTCCTCTGCTGTGAGCCTGCTTCTTCCTCTCCCACTCCCCCTGCTTGTGTTCCCTCTTTTGCTGGCTGTCTCTATCTCCGTCAAATAAATAAAAAATAAAATCTTAAAAAAAAAAAAAAAGAAATGGGTTATGGTCCGAGATTCCTGAATTCTAGCATAATCATGCCCAACTAGGGGAGCTCCCCACATTCACAGCAAGGCATCTGTCCTCACTGGCTGTTTCTACCTCACCTCACCCCAGACTTCCTGAGCTCTCCAGGGTGGGGGGCAGGACAAACTCTCCCTCCTCCTCAAAGCCCCAGCTGGAGAAAGGACCCCCCTCCCCATCTGCTGGGGGCCGCCAAGGCAGAGGATCTGACCATCCCCTGCATTGCCGGGCCCTTCTGCGCAAAGCCCACCAGCCTGGAGCGGGTTTCAGCCCTCCCTCAACCCGCCCATCCGCAGCCCCCTCCCCCAGGCCTGGTGGGCCAGCCCCCTCGAGTGGTGTGAGCCAGGAGCCCAAGGAGTTTCCCACACTTTGGCCCCATTCATAGTGTTAAACGGCCCACAAAGGCCAGGCGTGTGCCTTGGAGGCCGCAGAGCTGCCATCTGGCCCGCACGCAGGGAGGGAGCAAGGCTCTCATCCGGCCTAGCTGGGATCTAACACCGTTCATTTCATATCTCCCACAACTGAAAAATGGACCAAAGCTGCTCCAGTTCAGGGGGAGGAGGGAAGAAGGAGGCAGCTCCCCCTCCCCGCCACAGCCCACTCGCCACCCTCACCTCAGGCAGGCCACCCAGGCCCACTGTGGGTGGGTGGGCAGCTGGGGGGTGGTGGGAGCTGGACCACATCTCCTGCACGTGTCTCACTTGGACCAAGAGCCAGCTTGGGAGAGGGGGGTGAGGGCAGGACACAAGCCCTAGCCAACTGCCCCTCCGACGCAGGGGAGGGGGGTGAGGCGGGGAGCAGAAGGGCTTGGCCTGAGGACTGCCCTCACTTGTGGTCAGGGCCCTGGGACCCCCACGGCTAGCAGCCAGACACTTAGGGCACATGTGGGCTTGGACCCGTGTCTAACCAGTGGAGGCTGTGGCCAGGGCCAGGGTGGGCTTGGGGTTTGCTCCCTGCCCCTACCCTCCCTCAGCCCGTAGCTAAGCACTTTCTTGGTGCTGAGTCCCTGGCTGGTAGGGTGTGGGCAATGGAGACACGGGTGACAAAGTCATCCTGTCCCTCCCCACCCTAGCCCACCCCCAGGGAGTGCATAAGCAGGCAAGGTACACACCAAAATATGCCAACTAACCAGCATGAACCCTATTTGGGCTGCAAAAAATGGCCCCACTGAGCCTCACTGGGTCCCCCTCGCAGCCTGCAGGACCTGCCAGCCCACATCAAAGCTGCTAGTCACGGTCCATGTCCAGGGCCGCGGAGCAGAGGGGGGAGCACGTGGCTGCAGCTTGACCATTCCCAGCTTGCTTGGGTGTCCCCTGCCTTTTGCATCAAACTAGAGTCATATCTGGAGTAGGGTCCCATCTGCTCAGAGAGGAGCCCCAGGGTGGGGTGAGGCTGCCCCAGCCCTCAGGGTTACCCGCCTTCCACAGCCAGCCCAGGGCCTCTGTCCCCTTCAAGAGAAGTGCTGTTAGGAGGGAGGAGGAGGAGGAGAAGCTACCATAGGGGTGAACAAGGGCTCCCTACCCTCCCCCTCCAGTCACCTGAAGGTTCTACTCTGGGAGCTCCCCAGCCTAACCCACCCCAGTGGGTGACCAGCTGGCCCATGGGGCAGTCCTGAGCTGGCTCCGAGCCATGCCTTCTCTGGCTGTCAGGATACCGTCCTGCATGCTTCCCGGCTGGGCCCATTGCTGGGAAACCAAAGGCTCCTTGTATACTTTGGGGGTGGGGGAGGGGGAGGGGGGTTTCTGGAGCAGGTCCACCAAGCAAGCCAGTCATAGCTGTGGGTCACTGCCAAGACCCCAGGAGGGGGAAGATCTGACTGCACCCTTGTTAAAGCCCTGCAATCTCTAGTCGCACCTGGACAAGCTCCTGGATTCAAACTCCGGCTAATATGCCCTGATGCCACCTGTCAGCTCCCAGGACAGAGGACCTGCCTGCCCCTGGAACCTGGCTGGGGCCTGCCCTGCCCCAGGAGGAAGCCCCAGCCCCTCCCCCTCAGTCCCTGCAGGATAACTGGAAATCAGAGGAAGATGACTGCTCTGGGCAGAGGGGGGTTCCCAGAGAACCAGGGTCGGGCTGGTGGCCCCAAAGCAGCTGCCGGACCTTGGCTTGGCTGGCCAAACACCAGGATTATCAGTTCTCCCAGTGAAGCCCTAGGGGGCTGTCTGAGCTCATGCAGCATCCGTGTGGGCTCCAGGCCTGTCCTGCTCTGACCCTCATGCCTGCCACCTGGCACCCTTCCTCCCCACCCACTGGCAAATTGCCCGAGGAAAGCAAACCCTAGAAGTGCCCACCAGGCTGGGCATGGGGCAGCGTGCAGCAGAAGCGTCCCCCCACGTCTTGCATGTGTAAGGACCATGCGTGTGCGTCACGCATACCCTTGGAGCCATGCGCTCTCCTGTGCTCCCCGACTCCTACCAGATGGGGTTGGGCGGGACCCCGAGGAGCACCTGCTGGTGCAGAGCCCCCCAGATGCTACTGCCTGATAAGCTGCTCCCAGAAGATGGGGTGCAGCAGACCCTGGGGGGAGTGCCTAGGTGCCAGGCTCCATGCCGGGCGCTTCAGCTGTTCTGCTCCCCTGAAGCTTCCCTGAGCTGAGCCAGGGAAGCATGCCCCCCCCCCTTTTCTAGCTCTGGAGAAGTCACATGGCCCAGGTGACAGCCTGGGACTTATCACCTAGGCCAGCAGTTCTGATCCTAAGAGCTTGGGTCCCTCTTCCCCTTCCACCTGTGCACAGGAAGAGTGTAGCCTCCTCCATTCCATGCGCCCTGGGGGGCAACAGGTCCTTGTCAGGGAGGGTGCCCAAACCACTGGACGCCGCTGCACTAATTCACCTGAAAGCTTTGCCCCACCCAGCCTCTGCCAGCCAGCGGCAGGGAGTCCCCGGGGGAGGGGGAGGAGAGAGGAGAGAGGGGCCGGGGAGGGACACCACTCTTTCCTGCTCCCCCCCCCATCCCCGAGGCCTGGGAAAAGGCAGCATATTGAGGCGCGGGGCTCCCAGCATCAGGCCCCGGGATGCTAATGAGGGCGAGCGCGTTCCCACAGCCCGGACATTGTGCGGAGCGGCCCACCTGCTCCTCAGGGAGCGCCCATTGTGCCCGCGCCAATTCACAGGCAATTCAGCGTGCGCTAATGGGCCGGCGCCTTTGTGCGGCCCGCCAGGCCATTGGCCGCCGAGTGTGGGAACGGCCGCTGCGCCCGGGCCCCAGGCGCCTGCCCGCCGCCGCGCCTATATAGGGCCGGCCGGCCCGCCGCCCGCCACTCCCCGCTCGCCAGCCGCCTCTCTGCGCCAGGCATGGCCCCCAGCACCGTGGCCGTGGAGCTGCTCAGCCCCAAAGAGAAAAACCGAGTAAGTGCGCCGTCCGCCCCCCCCCCGCGCCCCCGCGCCCCCGCGCCCCCAGCGCCCCGGCCGCCGGCTGACGCCCGTGTCCCCCGCAGCTCCGCAAGCCCGTGGTGGAGAAGATGCGCCGCGACCGCATCAACAGCAGCATCGAGCAGCTGAAGCTGCTGCTGGAGCAGGAGTTCGCGCGGCACCAGCCCAACTCCAAGCTGGAGAAGGCCGACATCCTGGAGATGGCCGTCAGCTACCTGAAGCACAGCAAAGGTGAGCCGCCGGCCGCGCCCCCGCCCCCGCCTCCCCGTCCCGTGCCCCGCCCCCACCAATCACCGCGCGCGTCTCCCCGCAGCTTTCGCCGCGGCCACCGGCCCCAAAAGCCTGCATCAGGACTACAGCGAGGGCTACTCCTGGTGCCTGCAGGAGGCCGTGCAGTTCCTGACGCTGCACGCGGCCAGCGACACGCAGATGAAACTGCTCTACCACTTCCAGCGTCCCTCCGCCGCGCCCCCCGCCCCCGCCAAGGAACCCAAGGCCACCGGCCCCGCGGCCCCGCCCGTGCTCACCCCCGCCAAGGCCACCGCAGTTGCCGCGCGCCAGCCCACCTGCGGCCTCTGGCGGCCCTGGTGACCCCGCAGCACTTGCGGGTGGCCACCCCAAGGACCGAAGGGTCAGCCAGCCTGTTCCTCTGGCCCTCCATCCGTCCCTCCTGGGGCTTGGACAGGCCCCCTTCTGCAGAAGGCTCTCTCTCCAGGCTGGCGGGCCAGCAGGAGGGTCATTCTCAAGAGAATGTGCTTGCAGAGTCCTTGTCACTTAGGACAATCAGGGCCCACCTTCTGCCAAGTGTCTGACTCCACGGGGTTGTTCTGTGTTTGCATTTCAGCAAGTGACTTCTGGGAAGTCCCCGCCGCCCGGGGTTCTATGATATTTGTAGGTGTCAGGGGCTCGGTCAGCCGGTGCCTCCACGTGTAGAGGACTTTCTTCCGGGCCTGCCGCTGCTGGGCCAGGGGGCCTGGCGGGTGGGCCGTGCCGTGGGCACATTTGCCTTTTGTGAAGGCGGAACTCAAGGTGTATCCTCATAGGAAAGCGTGTCAGCCTGGATGGGCACAGAAGGACCACGCAGAGCCGTGGCCGAAAGGCCCCTGCATGCACTTGGGGTCTAGTTGGGGCTCATAGTGGGCTTTGTGGGGAGGGTGGGGGTCTCCACCATGATCCTCAAAGGATCCCTGTGTGTGGGTGGGTGCATGCGGGCATGACTTTGTACTCGGAATTTGAACCGTGGGTCACGTGGGAGCCCACGGGCTGGCTCTGGAGACTTCCAATAAAACTTGACTAAGCAGCCCTCGGGTCTGTCCCTTGCGCTGTACGTGTGTTCTTGGCAGCTGCTGGGCGGGGGGTCTGCACGGGCAGAGGGGGGCACACGCTATCATGATACCTGACACCACAAGGTGTCTCTGCCGGTGACCCTCTGGACAAGGAAGAAGGGCTGGTCCTGGCAGAGGGAAGGAGGGAATGTGGCCAGGAGGCAGGCAAGCAGGGCTCAGGCAGGCTGGAAGGAGAACAGGCCCCGTAGGACCCATAGCCCTGTGTGCAGCAGGAGGGGACGCAGTGGGAGACAGGTTTCTGTCCCGGGCCTCTCACTAGCTCCCTGCCGGTGGTGGCGGGGAGAAGTAACGTGACAGCTATAGGGTCTTCCAGCTCTGTTCAGCTGTGGGGGATGCAAAGACCACAACTTGCAGTGGGGCCTCTCTCTGCAGCAAAAGGGGTTTGGCTGGGCCACACACACAGGAAAAGGTGTTTGTCTCCACCCTGGCCTTCCCCACGGCCAGCAGCCCCTGTCCCTGGATGAGCTCCTGGGAGCACCTGCTTGGCTAGTCCATAGGCAGCTACCCTCCCCTCCCTGCAGGCCCACTGCTCGCCAGGACCGAAAAAGGCAGTGGTGGTGATGAACCCGCCAAGGACAGTCCCTCGCCTCGGAAAGGGCACCTATTCTTAGGCAGGCTACTGGATGTTGCTTGTGTCTACAAGAGCCTAAAAGGGCCCAGGCTCCCTAAGGGACAAATCCACCCACGGGGAGTGGAAGGAGCAGCGCGTGGGACCAAAAGGCTTTCGCTTGTCTTCAGAGACAAGGGCCCAGCCTGGCCGTCCTTCCTCTTTGGCACCTCTCCCCACTGACCTCTGAAATCCCTTTCTGCCCACTCTGAGGGGAATCCAAGGCGCCCTCTCCAGGCCAGCCCGGCCTTGCTACAAGGCTTCCCCTTCCTCCCACACACTTACTGCATGTGGGGCAGGCGTGTCAATGAACGGGAGGGGGGCGTGCCTCCTAGCTAGGCCCGCAGCCTCGCATGGCCCAGGGTCCTCGATGCTCCAGGCCTGCATCCTCTGCGAGCAGACCCTCCACACTCTCCCACCCCAGGCCTCCCCACCCAGCGCACCCACTCCTTCGAAGATATTCGCAAGGCTGCCTCTCCAAGGCTGAAGCTCATGGCCCCCTCCCCTGATCACCCCTGGAGTGAGTTTCTGCTGCTCCACAGGCCTGTCTCTGGAGGCCTTGCCAGGCGGCTGGTGACATGCTCAACAGAGGCTGAGGTCCTCAGCCCAGGGTCACCTGGGAATCAGCTGCCAAACCCACCTTAGGGACCCTCTGTCTGCCACCAACACTGTCTGGGCTCTTTCCTAAAGTGCCCAGTGCCCCTGAGGGAGACACATCCCTCAAGGGTCTCCTGGCCATCAGAAGCTTCCCAGCGACTGTGCCTGTCCCACCACCATCTGTGCCCTGCTCCAGCTTCAGGAATTGTTTTGGCTAGTTCCCTGCAAACTCCCATAGACTCCCTGTTTTGCCAAAAGGCAGCCTCCTCCAGGCAGGCTGCCCTGCTTTCCGCTGCATTCTCTGCAGACCTCACCATCAGAGTGAGGGTCTTCCCCAACTGCATGCAGGTGCACCCTCCACCCTGCACAGGGGGCGCCTGGACAGCAGGGTCCCCGATACCCCCATTTTGCATGGGCCTTTTGCAACCCACAATCCTTCGTTCCTGGAGAGCCGGGCTAGTGGGTCACACGCGCCTTATTACAGCTGCACTCACTGAAAAGAGGCAGGTCTTTAGAGCCCCAGGTGCCTCCTCTGCACTAGCTCAGAGTGCTGGACGTCAGCATCTGTCCAGCTCGCTGAAAGAGCAACAAAGACGACAGTCCAGACGTTTTGAGTTGGGCCAACGGCCTCAGGGACCACCGCGCGGGCAAGCCCAGTGGCCCTCCAGCTGCCTGGACCACAGGCGCGGGTGGGGAGGGGCGGGCCCGGGTACCTCATTAGCATAATGTATGCGCGGAAGGCGTTTAGCAGTCAAATATATGCGCATATATCTCCATAGATGATTAGGCTGGCCGGGCACATTCAAAATGGCGGAGTGTGGAGCAAGCGGCAGCGGGAGCAGCGGGGACAGCTTGGACAAGAGCATCACGCTGCCCCCCGACGAGATCTTCCGCAACCTGGAGAACGCCAAGCGCTTCGCCATTGACATAGGTAGCCGCGGGCGGGCGCCGGGAGCTGGGCGGCGCGCGGCGGGCGTGGGCGCCGGCGGCGGAGCCGGCGGGCCGGGGGCGGTGGCAAGGACGAAGGGCGGGGCGCGGGCCGCCGGCGCGCACAGCTTGTCGGACCTTGTAGTCCGCGGCCCGCTGGCGCCCATGTTCGCCGTGGCGGTCGGACTACCGCTCCCGGCAGGCGCCGCGCGGCCAGAGCGAGGCATGCCGGGCCTCGTAGTCCCGCGCGGAGAGGCGGCCGGGCGGCCGGGCGGCCCCTCGGTGGTCCACCTCCGTAGGGTCGGCAGCCGGGCGGGCCTGTGCGGGCCACGAGAGGGGCGCGGGGCCCGCGGTGTGGGGCCGCGCCGACGGCGGGCGGCGTCCAGGGGTCCGGCTGCGGGAACCCTCGGCGAGCTGCCCCCCAGGGCCCAGCCCTAAGCCCTCCCGCTGCAGCCTGGACGACTGACATTTGGCGGGAGTTTGGAAGACCTGGATGTGGACATTGGGCCCTTGCTGGCAGCCTTCAAAAGCTTTTCTGTGCCGCGCGTCCCGCAGGGGTGCCCCCAGGGCCCCGCCCAGCCTCTGCCTGACCTTCCTGCACCAGTCCCGCCCCAGACCCTTATCCCGCACTGGCCCGACACCTCCCAGCAGCCCCCTTTCACAGATGAGGACGCTAAGGGCAGAGAGGTGAACTAAGTTGTTTAAGGTCACCAGCCGTCAGCGGCCAGGTGACCCTGGAATCTGGTCAGCATTGGCACTCGGCTGCTCTGCCCGTGTCCACACAGGGGATGGAAGGCTGTGCCCTGCGGCATGAGGCTCCCGGAGCAGGCCAGGGTGGCCTTGCACACCTGCCCCCCACACACACCTGCCGGGGCCTCAGTTTGCTTGCGCCTGCCAACAGCCAGGTGTAGGCGTTTGCACGTGGTCCCAGCAGGGCAGCCCCAGCCACGTGTGAGACGCCTGACCTGTTGAAGGTGGACAAGTGTGCTCCTGTCCTGGAACAAGTTGGGACGTCCCGGCGGACCTGGCATCCCCTTGCAGCCGCATGCATGTGATGCTGTCTCCACTCCCCTGTTCCGGAGAGTCACTTTAGTATCTGGGGCTTGGGTGGGGGAGGGCGTCCTCCAGGGAGGTGGGGGCCATGGAAAGGTGGGCTGGATCCTGCGTTCACACCTTGCAGACCCTGGGGTTGTGAGGGGCGGTGCTGGGGGGCACTGACCTGGTGGCAGGTGTGAGAACGACCCCGTGTGGAACAGGGCGCAGAATGAGCGTGGGACCTGATAAAACTTCATGCTCGATTGCATGTTGGGCTGGCGAGGGCAAGCTTAGAGGCCCAGCTGAGGGGGTCCTCCACAGCCAGGCCTCCCAGGAGGCCCCTCAGGGCCATGCTCTGTGCATCTTCTGAGACCTGCCTATGCCTCCATGTGACCATGGCCCGGTCGGGGGTGTGCTCCGAGGGCCAGACTTGGTTTTGCTGCACTTACACTTGGGGTGCTGCTCCTTGGGATGAGTCGGCACTTGGCATTTCTGAAGAGCAGCTGAAAATTGGCTTGACACGGGGTTTACGTTAGATGTTCTGTGTGGCCCCCAGGGGCCAGCTTGTAGCCACAGAGTGCAGGCAGTCCAGGAAGCCGTGCCCCGGCTCCAGGGGGTCCCGGCGCCAAGCCCAGGCGGGGTTCCCGGGCACAAGGATGCTCGAAGGGATATTTTTAGTGTCAGCATTCATTTCCCCTCTTTGAAGGTTCCCCTGGGTCTGGGTCCCACGTCTGTGTTTCTCCAAAGGACACGTTCATTGTTACAAAGGACAGACCTTGTGTTCGTTCCCAGGCTGGTGGGAGGTCACCGTTGGGTGTGAGTCCTCAGCCCTGAATGCACCAGTCACTGTGCCTGTCAACAGTCTGCTTTAAAAACAGGCTTCTCCCATTTCCTCTTCCCTCACCCAAGCCTCTTGATCCAGGAAAGCTCAGCTGCTCTGTGTTCTTGGCAGGCCTTTTCCTGTCTCGGACACTCATGTCAGCTGAGTGGATTCCCCACTTTGAAACCACCGGGGATATTCTGTCTGTCAACACAGACTGGGGTATCCTGTCCCCCTTGGTGCCCAAAGTGGAAGGACAGGCCCAGAAGGTGGAAGAGAGGACGGCCCTGTGCCAGGCCCCGTAGGTCTGGACAGGCGGGGAGGTCTTGGCTCAGGGGCTGGAGAAGGGACACGGGAAGGCTGCTCTCGGTCAGAGGCCTTGGCGTCCACCAGAGAGCACAGGGCTGTATGCATTCACCAGCCTGGTCACTGCACCTCTTAGATGTGACATGCCAGGGCCTGTGGCTGGGGCTGGGTTGATTCATTAAATCCAAGGGAGCCTGAGAACAGATGAGCTCTCCTGCTCTCCCGGGGCCCCTGCCGTTCTGCTCTGTGAGCTCACTACGGTTCCGGCTGACCGCCCTGCTCCGCATGTCCCCACTCACCTCCCAGACCCCTGACTGTTCCCTCCCCGGAGGTTGCAGGCAGACGAGTCTGGGCTAATGGCGTTGCCCCATGTGGGGTGCGTGGTGTGGCACACAGACACCGACTTGCCTCCCAGCGTAGCTCCCACAAACCCCAAAACCTCGTATTCGGCTTGTGATTTAAAGCTCACGTAAAGAACACACAACCTGGGGGCACCTGGGTGGCGCAGTCGTTAAGCGTCTGCCTTCAGCTCAGGACGTAATCCCGGCGTTCATGGGATCGAGCCTCACATCAGGCTCCTCCGCTGGGAGCCTGCTTCTTCTCTCCCACTCCCCCTGCCTGTGTTCCCTCTCTCGCTGGCTGTCTCTTTCTCCGTCAAATAAATAAATAAAATCTTAAAAAAAAAAAAAAAAGAACACACACCCTGAAACTGGATTTCCGTGACCGGGGCGGGGGTGGCGTTTATAGTAACTTTGAAAAGTTTCTCAAAGTATATCTTCATCCCTTCGCGTTGCTTGTCTTTTTAGGAAACAGTTCAGAGTGAAGGACACTCCGGGCCAGGATGGGATTGGGGGCAGGGAGGGCGGATAAGGAGGCTTAAGACCAAGTTCTGCCTCTTAAGCCCATGGTCTAGGGATGAGAGTAAGCCTGTGCCCGGGCGTACCGAGCAGGGCTCACCAAGGGCAGGTCGCAGCCCGGAGGCCCTGGTCACGCTGCTGGCGGGTGGGTGGCTCTGGAGGGCGGGCTCCCAACACTGGCTCCTGGCAGCAGATTTCTCTTACCTGGCCGAGCCTCAGCCCTTGGATGTTTCCTGCCGAGGGTGTTTCTCTTACGTTTCCTTGGGATCGTGTCACAAAGCAACTGCGAGAGATTAGCTTCAGCCTCCCGTCAAACGGGGCTCTGCCTCCCCTGGGCCAGCCCACGAGAACCGGGTGGGTCTCAGAGCCGTTCTGCGGAGTCTTCTGCTCCCCTTCCCCATCATCGCGGAGTTGCGCACAGACACACCTGCCACCTCACTCTGCAGATGGAAGTGACTGCTCGGCACGTCTTTTTAAGTGGTCCTGAGACGTGGTTCAGGCAAAGAAAGGCCTCTTCTGCTTCCTGATGGAAGCTGGGCTTCCCCGGGGCGTTCACAAGGCTGGCCAGGGGGAGGAGACCCTGCTGCCGCCTGTGTGGCCTCCCAGCCCAGAGCTGTGAGAGGGTGGGCAGCTCAAATGTTCCTGGTGAAGCAGCCCCCTCGTCCGCCGGTCCACTCCGGGAAAATACTCCTTTTATTGCTTCCCCCTTGTTAGCACGGCCAGTCAGGAGTGCTCGTCAGTGGAAACGGTGCACTTGCCAGCTTCTTCCTTTGAGTCATTTTCAAGATGAGAGTTTGAAACAGAATTTTTCTGAACCACTAATGATCACTGAGGCCTCCTGGAAACAGGACGCTTTCCTTTCTCCTCTAGGACTTGATGCGGAGGGGAAATGGACAGGCTCAAGCCCAGTGTGGTCTGGGGCCAGCGATGGAGCAGGCTTTCTCAAAGACAGCAGAGTGTTTGGGTCTCACAGTTGATTCCCTTCCTCTGGTTGGTGCCCCACAGAGTTTTAGGTTCAAGTTACACCGAGCGCCGTATGCACAGGACCCAGTGTGGCAGAGGAGACCGTGTGCACGGAAGAGCCTCAGTCCCTCCCGTCCTGCCCCTGAATTCGCTCCGTCTGTGTCTCCCCCGCAGGGGGCTCGCTGACCAAGCTGGCCTACTACTCCACCGTGCAGCACAAAGTTGCCAGAGTGCGGTCCTTCGACTACTCAGGCAAGGTGAGCCGCCTGGTGGGCTGGGTTGGCAGGTGAGGGGCTGCCCCAGGCCGCGGGGGGCTCTCATTTTCTCTTTGCCCCCCCCCCACATCAGCTTAGCTTCCTGGACGTTCCTAGTACTCAAATCCCTCCCTGCTCCCTCACTCAGACCCCCTTCCATCCGGGACCCTGGCGGGAGCACCTGAACCGACTCCTTGGGACGCGCGGTCTCTCCCCACCCCTCCACCGGCTCCGCCTCCCACCTGGACGCAGCCCAGAGAGTTGTGCGTGTTCAGGGCCCTCATCTCCACATCTTCCCCTCCCCGAGGGCAGCATGCAGACCCCACCCTGTATCCCCAGGACACAGAGCAAGACCACGAGCCCCCCTACGAGATCTCCGTCCAGGAGGAGGTCACTGCCAGACTGCACTTTGTCAAGTTCGAGAACACCTACATAGAAGCCTGCTTGGACTTCATCAAAGACCACCTCGTCAACACGGAGACGAAGGTCATCCAGGCGACCGGGGGCGGGGCCTACAAGTTCAAGGATCTCATCGAAGAGAAGCTGCGGCTGAGGTCAGCGGGGGCCACGGGCTGGAGGGCGCAGGGACCGCTGGCCTCAGGGTCGGGCTCTGAAGTGGCCACACTCGACCTGCTCTGGGACTAGACTCTGGGTGGGCTGGCAGGAGGCTTCTGGTGGCCAAAGCCTAGGAAGGCCTGAGGGGCCGGCAAGGAGGGAAGGGGGCCCTGCTCCTGCAGCAGCGCTCCCTGTGCTGCTGGGGCAGAGGTTCCTGACGGCTTAGCCCGCATGGGGACCGAGACAGGGGCCGCGCACCGCAGCGGAGGGCTGGGTCTTCAGGTGCGTGCGGCTGGCCC
This sequence comes from Ursus arctos, assembly GCF_023065955.2. Taxonomy (NCBI): domain Eukaryota; kingdom Metazoa; phylum Chordata; class Mammalia; order Carnivora; family Ursidae; genus Ursus; species Ursus arctos. The sequence continues at coordinate 1,335,223 of NW_026623008.1, read as the reverse complement.
GTCCGAAGCCGTTTGCAGGGTGGAGGGGAAGGGGTCGGCATGAGTTGCCGTGTCAGTTGCGTGTTTGAGAGCCATGCGTGACGGCCCGGCCAGGAGCAGCGCATCCAGGAGGGACCCTGGGGCCCGACAAGCCCGAGTCACGTGCCACGGCACAGGTGCTTTCGGTGGCCCGTGCCGTTTTCAGTGGCCAGGCTCCGTCCCTTGCAGAGTGGACAAGGAGGACGTGATGACGTGTTTGATTAAAGGCTGCAACTTCGTGCTGAAGAACATCCCACACGAGGCCTTCGTGTATCAGAAAGATTCCGACCCCGAGTTTCGATTCCAGACCAATCACCCCAACATTTTCCCGTACCTGCTGGTCAACATCGGTTCTGGAGTCTCGATTGTGAAGGTGAGGTGCACCTCGCAGGGCCCTGCGTGGTTGCCGGGTAGGGATCACCTGGGTACCTGCCGTCTGTTGGGGCAGGCCAGGCCACTGGGGCACAGAGCGGGGTGACTCCCGCCGGCTCTGGCATCGCGGGCGTGCGGCCGCGGGGGGGCGCCCGTGTGGGCTGTCTGGGGGAAGGCGGCGGCCCAGACTCGGCCCTCAGGAATGGTGTTCCCCGTGTGTGCGGACGCCCTGAGCCACCACGCCCCGGGCCCACCCACTCACTCGCCCGCCCTTGCCGCACCCCAGGTGGAGACCGAGGACAGGTTTGAGTGGATCGGTGGCAGCTCCATCGGAGGTGGCACCTTCTGGGGACTCGGGGCTCTGCTCACCAAAACAAAGGTATCCCAGCGCTGGCTCTGCTCAAAGTCCGTGTCCCAGACTTCTCAGGAGAGGGTTGGTGGCCATGAGCCCCGAGGCTGGCGCTGGCGGGGTGGCTGGGGAAGCGGCTCCTCCCCAGGCCTCATCCTGGCGGTGTTTCTCGGTTGCCCCAGGACGGCTGTCCGAGCCGCCGGTCTCGCCTGGGGTGGGGGGCGGGGGGCGGCCGCGGAGCCCCGCCTACCTCCTCCCCGCTTCGGTCCCGGGTGGCGGGAGGGCAAGCGGGAGGGCCTCTGGACCCCGCCCGCCGCGGACTGCTCCGCGGGCTGAAGGGATGCCAGCAGCGCACGCACTCGCGTCCGCCCCGTCCCCACAGAAGTTCGACGAGCTGCTGCACTTGGCCTCCAAGGGCCAGCACGCCAACGTGGACATGCTGGTGCAGGACGTCTACGGCGGGGCGCACCAGACCCTGGGGCTGAGCGGCAACCTCATCGCCAGCAGCTTCGGGAAGTCGGCCACGGCCGACAGAGGTACCTGCCCCCCACGCTCCCCGCGCGCTGGCGGCCCCGCGCCCGGCCTCGCCCGGCAGCGCCTGCCTGTGCCCGCAGAGTTCTGCAAGGAGGACATGGCCAAGAGCCTGCTGCACATGATCAGCAACGACATCGGGCAGCTCGCCTGCCTGCACGCCCGGCTCCACCGCCTGGACCGCGTGTACTTCGGCGGCTTCTTCATCCGGGGCCACCCGGTCACCATGCGCACCATCACCTACAGCATCAACTTCTTCTCCAAGGTGACCGAGCTCCGCCCCCCGCCCCGCCCCCGCCTCCGCTGCCCGCGGCGCTCCTCCCGGGTGCTCGCCAGGGGCGCTTCGGAGCCGGCGGCCGGGGGGCGAGGGGGGCCCCCGCCAGCTCTTCTCGGGCCCCTGCCCCTTTCGTCTGGTGGCTCCAGCGCCCTGCTCCCGGGCGCCGTGGCCGTCCTGGAGTTGGGCACGATGCCAGCAGAGAGCACGCTGCGGGCGGTCTCCCCCATGGACGAGCTGAGCTTTGAGACTTGCTCCGCGGGACCGCTCTGGGCCGGGCCTGCAGGTGGGGGGACTGGGTGGGTGCTGTTTTGTGGAAGAAGTTACTCACCCTCAGATTTCTCCAAATGACAAGCTTTTAACTTCTGCGCTGAATGCGGTTTCGTTGACAAGTGCATTGCAGACTTTTCCGGAAGCCTCTGCCGCGTAGAGAGAGGCCGTCTGCGATGGCTTGGTTTAGAACCGCCCAGACTTCACCTCGTGTGAGGGAGAGGCCAGCTCAGGTGGGGTTTTACCTGGCAGGGGGAAGTCCAGGCCCTGTTCCTGAGACACGAAGGCTACCTGGGAGCCATCGGAGCGTTTCTTAAAGGAGCAGAACAAGACAGTGAGTCGAGCGGCCGCGGCGGTGTTATGTCTGGGCAGTGCAGGGCACAGGGGGAGTGAGAAGCCGCGGAGGCCGTGCGAGTGGGTCTCTAACCTTCCCAGGGAGACGCTGGCCCACCACCTTCAGTTTCCCTCTGAAATAGTCGGCGGGGGGGCAGCTAGCCCTCTGCAGCAGCTCTTCCGAGGGGTCAGTTGTGTGCCGCGTGACTGACTACGGCGGGGGGAGGGGTGGCCTGTGGGTGACAAGGGCAAGGGAACATGCCTGGGCAGCCTGCCCTCTTTGAAGGACGCTTGGAGGGTGTGATTGGAAAGGGCGGGGCAGGCAGCTCTAAGAAGCTTGGAAAGGTCCAAGTAATCATTTTAGGGGGTTCACGGGGTTTCAGCACTAGGGAGAGAGACCACGAGGGAGAGAGCCCCAGGCTCCCTTGGTGCTGCAGGGGACCTTCCGTGGCGGTCGGGCTGTCCTGGGGTGTGGGCACAACGTGGTACCCCTGGGGTGACCCCTGGTTTTCCCCCGTCCAGACCCTAACCAGTACAGCTGGGGAGAGAACTACGCAGGCAGCTCTGGGCTGATGAGCTCATCCCCGGAGCTCTGCCCGACGCAGCGGGCGAGGAGCGGCACCGTAAGTGCGGGGCCCTTGCTGGGGTCAGGTTCTGACACCCCCTCTCCGGGTGCAGACTGGCCACTGACCGACTGTGGACATCAAGGCAGCAGAGAAGCATGGGCGCTTGCTTCTTCCCTCCTCAGGCTCTTAGCATTTCTGTGTTTTCCAAACGTTCCACGGGAGCCCCAAGACCGTGCAGTCCAGTCCCCGTGTTTGCGGGGAGAGCACGGGATGCGCTTCCCCAGGATTGTGACGTCACTGGCAGCAGGGTCAGGGTTAAACCCAGAGCCTCAGGCACCAGCCCAGGCCCCTTCCCTTAGATCATATTCCCTGCCTGATGGTTTCAAACCGGACAGAAGGACAGAGTCTGTTGTCCTGGAAGTTTCCTGCCCATTCCTCAATGCCCAGCTGGGGAGACGCCCACGTGACTGAGCAGGGCTCCTCCGGCCTGCTGAACAGGCATACAGGGTCTCCCACCAGGACCAGTGTCAGCTAGACACAGGACGCTGCCACCCTGCCCGTCCTGGGGAAATCACAGGCTGGCTAAGGACGTCCCCCCAAGTGGCATGTTACTGTTGTAAGTCTCTGAGCACCTAGCAGAGCTCGGCACTGGGCTGGAGAACCCGCTGGACGAGTCCAGGCAGCTAGTCCGGGCACACGAGCCTCCTTCAGGACCAGCCTGCTGGCTTTTCAGATGCAGAGCTGACTTTCGGTTATAGACGCAGATTCTCTTCCTAGTTGGCGTAAGCATCTTGCGGCTGTGCGTGATTCAGTCATGACTGCCCCGGGGAGAACTCCCTCCACGGCCCCTCGCCCCGGGCCTGGCCGGAGCAGGTGACTGACACGCAAAGCGTCTCTGCATCTTTGATCCCCGACTTCTGATTTGTGGATTCCTACCTTAGGATCGTAAGGCCAGATGGATACGTGAGCAGGGAAGGCGTGTGTGAGAGCTGCGGTGTGTGCCGGCTCGTTCCCCGCCCGCACTCTGCGCCTCACGCACCCGTCGCGCTGGGTCTGCGTGTGGCCTGTGAGGCGGGCGGAGGCCCCACTGCACACGGGGTGCGTGGAGCCGACAGAGGCAAAGCTAAGGTTTGAACTGCTTGGCAGGTAGCGGGGGAGCTCCTGAAGACCGGGCTGAGGCCCCAGACATGGTGACCATCCACTTTCCTGCATTGCCTGGGAATGTACCAGCCATCTCCTGGCTGAGCTTCCCGTCATTTGGGGCATCCCGAAAGCCAGCGTGTCCCCCAGGTGGCAGCTCCTGTGCAGACGCCACGCGCGGAGCACACCGGCTTCTCACCGCCGAGCCTGCCGATCAGCGCCACCGGCGGACGAGGGCCACATGGGGTGCACGGCGGCGTGGCTGGCCCTTCCCTAGAGAGCAGGGAGAGGGCCACCGGGCATGCGCCGAGGGAGGTGTGAGCAGGTAGTGAGGACCGGGGCTGGCGCACACACCAGCTTCGTCCTAACAACGTAGAACTTAAAACACCAGCTAGCCGAGTGACCGCTCCTTCTGGAGCAACTGGAGCGCGTGCCCAGTGCTGGCGGTCACAGGTAGCACGACGGGCATGACGGGGCCCACCCCCTCGGCACAGCCTCCCCGGCTGGTTTCAGTCCCAGGCTGTGTGATGGGCACCCGTGCTGTGGAGAGGAAGGAGCCAGTGTGGGGGCCTGGACTGCCCGCTCCAGGGAGTCCCCGCAGCCTTGCCATGGGCACTGTACCATGGGAGTCACAAAACTAGTGCCTGCTGGGCAGTGAGTGGGGGCCACGCCTGCGGAGCCCGGAGTAGGAGGAACAGGGTCTGGAAGTGCAGCCCGTGTTGGGGGGAGAGGGGCACACGCTGGTGCGGGAGCCCCCGGCCACAGGGCCACCGTTTGGCAGGAATACCGGCAGAGCCTCTGGGGGGAAGCTGCACACGTGGGAGGAAGGTGGCCTCTGTGCGACTGGGCAGACTCGGGATCCGGGGAGCCTGGCTCTGGGTGCCGAGGCCGGGAAGGGCTGCAAGGAAGGTGCACGGGGTCCGGGAAGAACAGCTTGTCCGCTGCGGCCTCATCCGGTCCTAAGTTCTAAGACTCGCACGAGGGGTTTCAGTCTTCTGGAACCACCCAGCCGACGCATACACCGTCTCTCGCCCTCCCAGTTTGACTTGCTGGAGATGGACCGGCTGGAGCGACCGCTGGTCAACCTGCCACTCCTCCTGGACCCATCTTCCTATGTGCCCGACACGGTCGACCTGACGGACGACGCCCTGGCCCGCAAGTACTGGCTCACCTGCTTCGAGGAGGCCCTGGATGGGGTGAGGGCTTGGGGTGGGCCGGGCGCCCCTGGGGACGAGAGACAGGCGTCTCTGGAAACCTAGGGCTCCCGAGGCGCAAGCGACAGGTGGTGAAGGAGGAGGGGGTGTGCTCCAGTGGCCGTGGGGTGTGCGTTGGAGTTTGAGGGGTGATTCCTATTCCTCAGATGTAAACGGGACCCCAGGGGTTTATTGGGTCCGCACGTGGGGGCGTGCTCCCGCGAGGCCCGTCTCTCACAAGCATGCCGAATCCGTGCTGGTGACAGCATTTCTTCAAAGGCACACGATGTGTGCAGCGTCGGGGCACCTGCACTTGGACTCCAGGCTCTGGTGGGTCGCGTCTCAGGCCTTCACGGCCCCCGGGGAGCAAGCATCTCTCCTCAAGCCTTGCAGGTCCCTGGGCTCTGTCCTCAGAGTGAGGACCCCCAGCCGCGGACCCTGCGCAGCCTTCGAGGATGGTCCTGAGCCACCCGTCCCGCCGGCACGGCCAGAGCTCGTCCTGGGCCATGTGGTTCCAAGCCTGGGCTGGCGGCTAGCGGTGACCCCGTTCCCACCCCGCAGGGGAAAGCCACCGGGACACCGCCAGTAGCCATGGCCCTGTGCATGGGGATGTGCCCAGACCACGGCCCTGGCCGGGCCGAGGCCAGGGCTGTGCTGAGTGCCCTGTGCTCGGCAGGTGGTGAAGCGTGCTGTGGCCAGCCAGCCAGGCTCAGTGGACGCCACGGAGAGGGCGGAGAAGTTCCGGCAGAAGTACTGGGGCAAACTGCAGACGCTGCGGCACCAGCCCTTGTGAGTGTCCCGAGGCCCCGGGCGCAGCCGTGCGGGCGGCTGCCTCTGCGGGGAAAGTGCACTCCGCCTGCGGGCCGGGCTCCCGATAGCCACCCCCGGGGCTGCCGTGTGCCACCGCCCATCCCTCTGCCCCCACGCGCTCTGGGCCGCTCTGCTGCTTTGCCTGATGCTCCCGTGGTGGCCCGGCCCCGCGGAGACGCCCTCGGGGGCAGAGGTGACGGTGGGCCGCATGCTTGGCCGTCGACCCCTGAGCTGCCCTTCTCCCGCCTCTTCCCCAGTGCTTACGGGACCCTGACCGTGCGCAGCCTCTTGGACACGAGGGAGCACTGTCTGAATGAGTTCAACTTCCCAGACCCCTACTCCAAAGTGAGTGCTGCCTAACCGTGCTGGGTTGGCACCCGCGAGGGGGCACAGGCAGCAGGGAGCAGGGACGCGACCTGGCCTGCTTCCCACGAGTGTGGGGTGGCCTCTTAGTGGACAGCGCCTGCTAACAAGCCGAGGGTTGGAGGCGTCGCCCGTGTCTGGCCTGGTGGGGTTGGCTTATTCTCTCAAAGTTGGCGTTTGTGGACGCCAGTCCTGCCCTCGCAGGCAACAAGCCAGCCAGAGCGCAGCAGCTGGCCGAGAGGCGCCACCCTCCTCCTCGGGCCATTCTGCCCAGGTGGCGTGTGCCTGGGGATGGCGGCCCGGTTCAGAGCCAGCGCTGCACCCTGTTCCCGCCTCCCCTGCCCTTGGACGGAGCGTCTGGTGATGGGGTGCTGGGCGCGGTGAGGGTCTGAGTCCTGCGCCGTGGCCCTTCTCTGTCCTGCGGGGCCACAGCACGACCACACTGGGGCCCCCCTTGTGAGGTTTAAGTGTGCGTGGGCCCGGGCGCCACCCGAGTCCTGCCCGCAGCCGCACTGTTCCCTGTCAGCACGCGCTCACATCCTGGTTTGCGTGAGCTCCTGTGACAGAGCGCTGGACGTTCTGTCCCCTCAGGGTGGGTTTGTGGTCACGTCCCCAGCAGGGCGCCGTCGCTCTGCCTTGTCTGCCGAGGGCCCGAGGGAGGCAGGGCCACGCCTTCGCTCCTGACCAGCGCCTCGCCTCTCCCCACAGGTCAAGCAGAAGGAAAACGGGGTCGCACTAAAGTGTTTCCCGAGGGTGATCCGCTGTCTGGACGCCTTGGGCTGGGAGGAGAGGCAGCTGGCCCTGGTGAAAGGTTTGCTGGCGGGGAACGTCTTCGACTGGGGAGCGAAAGCTGTCTCTGAGTAGGTGCCCGCAGCCTTCACGGCCCTTCCACGCTTCAGCCCTGCCCCTGCCTGCTCACTCTGGTTCGGGCTCAGGGCCACGGCCCGTCCTGTCCCCCTCGGCCACATGCGGTGGCCCAGCTTGGCCCCCGAGGAGTGGCAGTGGGGGGACGGGGGGATGGGGTCCCGGTGCCCTGGGCGTAGCTGGGGGCGTGAGTGGCCCCGGGAATGACTGGCGGCTCTCCCGGCCCTGCTGCCCAGAGCCCATTTAGAGCAGGCACGCGGAGAGCTGGGGTGTGGATTTGGGGGCTGACGTTTTCAGACGTAGAAACCCAAACCCAGGCTTAGCACGATGGAGGAGGAAGCAAACAAAACTTGATGTTTGAAATTGGGCGAAGGAGGTGCTTTCGAAGGAGCCTGTGGACTCCTGTGGGAAGGCGCGCCCCGGGCCCCCTGAGCACCCGGGCCTGGGCTCTCGGTCTGGGAGTGCTGTAAGAGTTCCCAGGGGCCCTGAGGCAGTGGCACCCCAGCCCGGCCCTGGGCCTTGCCAGCTAGCCCGCCCACCACAGAGCAAGCCTCTCCCTTTGCTGGGCGCTCTGTCCCCCGCCTGGTGTCCTGTCCTGGCCCTTGCTGGGTCCACATTGAGAAGAGCCTTCCGCCCCCCTCCCGCTCACCCTTGTCACTCTCTGTCCCTTTGGGTGGCACATTGGGGCAGGTGCCACGTGAGGCTGGCGCTGACTGAGGGCCTTGCCAGAGGCTGCCATGCACTCGGGACCCCTCCCCCCCACCCCCGGCCCGTGTTCTGGAGCGGGGGTTGCCCAGACCGCCGCTGCTCCAGGGCCTGTAAGACTCCCCGCTGCCGATCCTAGCACGCTCGGCCGGTTCGGGAAAGGCTTCATCTGGGCTCTCCAGTGAATGCTGTAAGCTGAGGTGTGGGGTTTTTCGTGACTTGTTCTTCCCCACGCAGCGTCCTTGAATCTGACCCCCAGTTTGGCTTTGAGGAGGCGAAGATGAAGCTACAAGGTAGGGGCACCCAGGGCTCCGGGCCTGCGCTGGAGCTCGCCCTGCAGGGGAGGGAGCTAGCGAGGGCACGGCTGCGCGGGTGGTGGTGGGGATGCCTGCGGGGGACGGTGTGGCTGACCGCGCCCGTGTCCCACAGAGCGGCCGTGGCTCGTGGACTCCTACAGCAAGTGGCTTCAGAGGCTGAAGGTACACACGGCGGCCCCGCCCCTGCCCCCCCCCCCCCCCCCCCCCCCCCGCCCCTGGCGCCAGGCCGCACCCTCAAGGCCCGGGAGGCAGGGAGGGCCGCGGGAGGTGGCGCGGGGCTGCCCCGGGGCAGTGCGCTAAGGGCCCTCCCGGAGTCTTACGTCGCAGCCCGCTCCCCTGGACGCTGAGCTGGGGGCCTGAGCTCCCTGCCCCCTGCTCTAGCCTGACTCCCGCAGGCTCTATGGTTAGGTCAGTGGCCGCGGCTCCGAGGTCATTGGGGCCACAGTTCTGGAAGAGGCACAGGCGCCCTGCCCCCCCAGCACCCCAGCGCCCGTGGGAGCCAGCAGCCCTCGGCCTCGGCCTGCGGGGAGTGTGGAGCACGGAGCTGTCTGCAACGCTTGGACGCGCTGTTCCCGACTGAACGTCCTGGTTTTGTCTTACAGGGGCCCCCTCACAAATGTGCCTTAATTTTCGCAGATAACAGTGGAATAGACGTCATTTTGGGAGTCTTCCCCTTTGTCAGGGAGCTTCTCTCTAGAGGGACGGAGGTGAGCGTCCAGGCCGCGGCGGGACCCCTGCCCTGGGCCCACCACTCGCAGTGGGGTTGGCGCCGTCGTGGCCTCTGTGTGGGGCAGGTAGGTTCGGGTGAGCCTCGTCACACCACGGACCTTGGGTCAGCCTGACCGCAGTGTTCTGGGGCCGTCTTCATCCCGACCCGGGAGCCGGCCCTCCTGGAGGCCACCGAGCAGTGAGAGGTCATCGGGGGTTGTGCTGCTCCGCCGGCAGCCCCGGGTGGGCAGGCGAGCAGAGGCTGGCTCGGTGCTGGGCTGTGGCCAAGGTCCCTACAAAGCTCGGGGCATCCTGCCGCAGGTCATCTTGGCGTGCAACTCGGGACCCGCCTTGAATGACGTGACCTACTGCGAGTCCCTCATCGTGGCCGAGCGCATCGCGGCCATGGACCCCGTCGTCCAGTAAGCTGGCCGGGAGCCCGGGGGTCCTGCCCGGAGAGGGGGGGCACGGTGGGCGTGTCTGGGCGTCAACTGACCCCTTGTGCTCGGCAGCTCGGCGCTCAGAGAGGAGAGGCTGCTGCTGATGCAGACGGGCTCCAGCTCCCCGTGTCTGGACCTCAGGTACCCGAGGCAGCCACACGCCCGCCCCCGGCAGGCTGGGGGCCTGGGCCAGGGGGCTCGGGACCCGTTGGCTGCACCGTGGGCTGGGTGTACCTTGTCTGGTGGAGGAGCAGATGCCCCCGGGCCCCCCGGCTCAGACGCCTGGGTCGGCCCTGAGGATCCTAGAGCATGAGAACCTGGCCATCAGGAGCCGGCCCGGGGCTGGAATGATTCTTGGGGCTGACCTCCTCCCCTGCTGTCAACCAGGAAGGGGGATTTCATCAGTCCCACATAGAGAGGCGGCATCGGGCCCAGTTTGCAGTGGGGGGGATGGTGATTTCAGCCCAGGGACGTAGCAGAGGTCTGGGGGCCCCAGGCATTCTTACCAGTCGCTGCCCTTGTGGGGACGGTGGGGACGCAGGGTGTGGTGTCCCCCGGGGGCAGCTCGGTGCAGGGGCGAGGCCCCACCACCCCCGCCTCACCAGCCCCTTCCTCCCCGAAGCCGCCTGGACAAGGGGCTGGCCATGCTGGTTCGGGAGCGAGGCGCAGACCTAGTGGTCATCGAGGGCATGGGCCGCGCCGTGCACACCAACTACTACGCGGCCCTGCGCTGCGAGAGCCTCAAGCTGGCCGTGCTCAAGAACTCCTGGCTGGCCGAGCGGCTGGGCGGCCGGCTCTTCAGCGTCATCTTCAAGTACGAGGTCCCGGCCGAGTGAGGCCCTGCCCTGCCGGCTGTTCTGCTCGTCGCTTGTCGGGAATGTATTTCGACTTCAGCAGGGAAACCACGTTCAGATCAAAAGTTGCTGTCGTGCCCGGGACTCGGAGCCAGGCGCACCCAGGCGTGAGAGTGGCACTTACGGCGCTGGGGTCTTTAATGCTGCCGTGTTCGTGGTGGGAGACGCAACTGTTGTCCAGTGAGACACTCGTATTGGAATATATTTAACTGTGAAATAATCTTTTATATATATATATGCACATATATGTATAGATGTAAATCCGCGCCCGCATCTCCGGCAGGTCAGCGGGGGCTCGGGGCGCGCACCGAATAGAGGCTGGAGTGACGTCAGACCATGCCGTGTGCTTGCGCAGAGAGCGGCCCTGTGAGCCCTTCCCCAGGGCGGCCGGGAGCAGGCTCTTGCCCTCGCTCACTGCTGGAGCCCCTAGGCCGGACGTCGTGTGGCTTCCTGTGTCGCTGCCCCCCACCCCGCCAGCGTGGCTGTCAGGGAAGGTCGTCCTGTGCACCCGCAGCCCACTGCACCCGGGACAGATGGGCCGGGCTGCGCCACACTCGGGACTGGAGGCGGCAGCCACGGAGGGCCATCAAGGGCTCTCGGGCCTGATGGAGCCGATCCGATGCCGAGCCCAGAGCCCTGTTCTTGGCGGGCGCCTCGCTGGGCTAGGCCCTGGGACGGCTGAGTGCTTAACCTTCCCGCAGGGTGTGTGCCGGAGCCACGGCCGCCGCATCGTCGCAGGACTGCTGCCCGTGCATGTGCTGGACGGGGCTTTGCTCAGTCACCTGGGAGCCAGCCTCGGAAGGCGGCCGACCCCATCCTGGACTGTGCACACTCTTGCGTGGGGCCGTGATCACTCCTGCAGCATTCCAGGCCCCCCAGTGACCCACACACGTGTCACCCCAGCCCCATGTGGCAGTGACTCCCAGCTGCTGCTTTGGCCGGGTCGGGTCTGTGCCCCAACCGGCAGCCAGCCTCAGCGCCCCCGGTGGCCCCGCAGGGGGTCTCCATTAACCCCGACACCCCCCCCACAAGGGTCCCCCTGCCTCAACCCCACCACGGTCTGGCCCTGCACTCCGCAGCCGACACTCCTACACAGCTCAGCAGGCCACGGCCACCTTTGTGTGGCTTCCCTCGGCCCGACTACCCTCCGTCCCCTGCTTCCTGGTGGGGGAGCGGCGCTGGCCTGCCTGGTGCAAGGGGAGCCCAGCACGGACACCCAGGAGGCCTCAAGAAGTCCAGCCAGAGCCTGGCTCAGCCCAACGTCCAGATGCCCCCACAGGTCCTCCCACCTGCCCAGCCTGGCCATCAGGGGGGCTGCAGTGTCCCGGGCCCTGCGTCAGCTGAGCAGAGCCGCACGGGGAGGACGTCCCTGCTGCCACACACCCTTCTGGGACAGACCCGGGCTGCCCAGGTGCTAAGTCCAGCCCCTGGAAAGTAACCGTGTGGTGGCAGGCAGTGCCCACCCAGGGCCGGACAAGGATGGGCCCCTGCTTCTCATGAGGCGGGGCACCACCCCCGGGAGCCCCAGCAGCCAGCCCGGCTCTGGCCCAGAGCCCCCTGGCTGAGGTTCCTCCAGGTGCCCCCCTTCAACGCCCCCCAGATTCTAGGGGCCCCAAAGGCCAGGCACAGCTCCTGAATGCCCTGCCTTGTGCCCCTCCCAGCCTCGGCACAGCTTCCCACGAACACGCTCCCCATACCTGAGGAGGGGGCTGGTGGCTCTGGGAGGTGCGTGGGGCCAGCAGGCACCCTCCACCTGGCCTTTGCTGAGATGGGGCAAGTGGCTGGCACAGGCCCCTGGAGGCTACGGAAAGACACGGCGAGGGGGAGCGTGCCCACCCACCAACGCCCAGCCTTGTGTCGGGCGCCCACCTTCCCGCAGGCCTTATCGGGAAGACAGCAGAGCTTATTCTGGTGATGGGACATGAGGCCTCCCTGGCCAAACCCGCTGCATAAAGGGCACTGCCTGTCGCAGAGGTCCTTGGTGGCTGCTGGAAGGTGGCGCCTGCAGAGGTCTGATGCCAGGTGCCGGGGTAGGGGACAAGCCCAGACACAGACCCCCTTGTGGCCTGGCTGGCATCCCACCTTCTACGGAGGGCAGTGCGTACATTTAGCCAGCTGGGAGTCCTCTGGCCTGGGGTCCCTGCCCAGGGCCAAGGTTACCCCACACACCCTAGAGTGGGACCGGGAGGCGGGGAGAGGGGGAGCAGGGGCTGTGTGTTGGAGGCTGGAGGTCCCCGCCCTGGGGAGCCAGTCCACCGAGCCCTCTGTGGACAGAGGTCAGGGGTGTCCTCACACAGACCCTGGCCCAGGAACACGTGGCAGGTGGCCCCAGGGGGAGTGGGTGGGTGCCCCCCCCCCCCCCGCAGCAAACGGGAATGTGTTTATTGTTGTGTCCGGGGGTCTGGAGTGAGTGTCCCACACAGAGCAGACTTTGTGCAGAGCAAGCCGAGTGTAGTCGGGCAGGGATGGGCAGCGCCCAGGGCCGCTCCGTGCACATAACGAGCACCCAGCGAGCCACCCGCGCGGCCGTGCACCCGTGCTGCAGAAAACCAGGTACGGCGGGGAGAGGGCTGGGCGCCACTTTAATGTTGCACAAGCTTTGTCTCTGAAAATTTAAATACCTCGTATATATCTTAACATCATGAGAAATCTGCCCAGACCCTGGGCAGGCTCCCTTCCTCCCCCGGGGAGGGGTGGGGGGCAGAGGGCTGGGACTCCTGCGGGCGCTCAGCACGCCTGGGACCGCAGCGCTGGGCCAAGGGGCAGGTGGCTGGGGTCCGCCCTGGGGAGTCCGTCAGAGTCTGAGCAGAAGGCCGGTGGCGGCGGAGCCCTTGGAGGGGGCTGGCACGTCCCCACAAGCCCCTTGGCCCCCTGAGCAGGCACCCTCGGGGGTGCCCCGCTCCTCCCCCGGGGGTGCCCTTGGGCCCTGCAGCCGCTGCTGCCGCTCCTGGGCCTGCCGGGCCCTGCTGGCGATGGCGCGCACACGGCTCTGGCTGCGGGAGGAGGAGCGCCGCAGGAAGCCTGGGGGACCGGGCGCCCCTTCCCCCACGACAGTCAGGCTGGTGGGCGAGGTGATGTCACCAGCCTGCTGGAAGCCGGTGAGCCAACGCAACTGCTCCGTCAGGGCGTCCCGCCGCACCCCCCTCCCTGCCCGCCCCTCCCTCATCAGGCCCAGGCTCCGGCCCAGGATCTCCACTTGGGGGGCGAAGTCGTCAGCAGTCAGGTCCCCCAGGCTCTTGGACTTGGTGGCTGCAGGGCAGTCCCGGAGGCCCGCTAGGGGGAGGCGGCCCCAGGGCGGCCTGGGGGCCAGGGGACGAGGCGGAAGCTCTTCCGGTGCGGAGGGCAGCTGGCTGGCAGCCCGCAGGTTGGGGCTGGATTTGCTCTTGGTCACAGCAGGCAGGTCCAGGCGGGCGGCCGGGGCCGAGCAGGGCCGCAGGGGCAGGCGTCCGGCTGGAGCCCCCGAGACACTCTCACGGCCCAGGCCCAGACCCAGGCCCGGCAGGGAGAGGTCAATGACCGTGTCGCTGGACGACACACTGGAGGACGAGGACACACTGTCTCGATGGCCGCCGGGTTCCAGCCGCCGCCACAGCCGGTCTCCGCCCGTGGCATCTGAGTACACGGTGGGGCAGGGCCCAGCCAGGAGCCGCCATCCGCCCGGGAGCTCCGAGGGCGCTTGCCCCTCACTCTCAGCCTTTCTGACCATCTGGCTGCTAGGAGCCTCCTCGCACGCCCCCCCGGGGCTCCCGCCGTTGTATGCCCTCCGCCGGCTTTCCGGGGCCGGCTCCGTGTCCCCTCTGCGCCAGGTCCTGGGCTGGAAGGGCACGGAAGCTCCCAGAGCTACCGCAGGGGGGCTCGCCACTTCGGCGCTGGGTCCTGAGGCACACGGGGGCCATCCCGGGGAGGGGCTGGGGGGAGCAGCCACCAGAGGTGGGGGGCCAGGGCCCAGGGCTGGCTCCTCGGCAATGGTTTCCAGGCCACCTAGGGAGGAACCCGTCCTCTGCATGGAGAAGGGGCGAGTATCTGTGGACGAGAGAGAGAGAGAGAGAGAGAGAGAGAGAGAGGAGCATGTTGGGTGCATCCCCCGTGGACAGTGCCCACAGGACCCTCAGCGGCCAGGCCCCTCCATGTGCATACAGCTGCCCCCACCCTGCCCTCCGGCTCTGCTGCTGCTGGGGCTGGGGGAGCAGACGGTCTATGCCCACAGGCAGGGTCCACAGGGCCCCCCAACAGTCCAGGGCTGGGGACAGCACAGGGCACACGGGGGCTGGGCCCCATTACCTGGCACTCGGCTGCTCTCAGTCCCTAACTATGGAGGCAGCGTGGGGACAGAAAGGAGAACAGGGTGGTCAGCGTGTGGGTGGGGCTGGCAGGTGGACAGACAAACAGCAAGGCTGGGTGGGGTGCAGGGTGGGATCGGGATCTGGGGGAGGGGAATGGCTCAGCTTTCAGCCCCCCCCCCCCCGCCAGCAGGCTAGGGCTCCCCGACAAGGTGCCCTCAGGCTGTTGCCTGTCACACAACCTCGCAAAAGCTGTTCAGCGCAGCTCAGGCCAGAAATGAAGGCCCAGGGCCGAGGGGCAGGCGCCATCTACTCCACTCCCTGCAAGCACTGGGGCCGGGCACCGTCGGGGGTCTCAGGGGCCGCCTTGCAGGGCACCACCGACCCACAGCAGACTTCTCAGAGGACTGAGAACACCTGCGGCCTGGCCCTGGCTGGAAGCAGCCCCCAGGCCTCAGGAAAGGTGTCAGGAGCGGGCAGGGCAGGCCAGCGAAAAAGGCCGAACGTCAACACGCACAGCACCTGGAGTCAGACCTGCTCTCACTTCCCCGTCCACTTAGGGGCTTGTGGGGAGGGGGGCCTTTGAGGGCAAGAGGCCTAGGGGGTCGGTACCATCAGATTGGGGAGGGGGTGCTGGGGCTACGAGGACCCCCCAGGCAAGCCAGCGGAGCAGCGGGAAGGGAAGCCAGGATAAGCACATGGAGACAGCAGCTCTGGACGCAGAAAGGCAGGGAGGACTCCTGGCTCAGGCCATGCCAAGGGGTGGCGCGGGGGCAGCACAGAGGACGCTGGGGAGGAGCGTCTGGTCTTACCGGTGGATAGCACGGAGGATTTACTCCTAATCTCCTCCAGCTTTTGAACGAACAAGGCATTCATCTCCCTCTGCAGGGCCCCTGCCTGCCTGTGGGCGCTCTCGGGCCAGCGGGGAACCACCTCGGGGCTGCCCAGGCCGCTGGAGTCCGAGGACACAGAGCCGCCGCCCGGACCCTGCCACGGGGCCCCTCTGCCTCTCCCCACGCTGGTGCAGGGAACCCCCAGCGAGTCCGCCCGGGCACGGGGCTGCTGGCTGATGGCCTCGTGCGCAGCTGTGGGCCCCGGGCTGGGCAGCCGTCCCCGCCGCAGGCCCTCGGCGTCCTCACCAGCGCAGGAGCCCACTACGCACTTCATGCAGGTGGCAGCCATGCCAGCAGGCCCGGGGCCCTCAGGGGCACAAGGGGGCTGCTCCTGGGCCAGACTCCCCTGCGCCGGGCTCCTCCCCACCGGCGCCTTACCTCGGGGGCTGCGGCTGCCGGGCTCCTGCGGGGCTGAGGCTTCCAGAGCGGGGCCGGGGCGGGGGGCTGCCACGTCACGGGCCTCCCCCTCAGAGCCTGTGTCTTGCGTGCCCAGGACCAGCTCCGGGAAGGCCTTGCGGCCCGGCTTCTGGCTCTTGGTCGGGGCGCTGGCCGTGCGCCGCAGGAGCCGCTGGCTAACGGTAGGCCGAGGCAGGGGCCGCCCAGCAGCATGACTGTCCAGGGAGCCGGGCTTTGGGCCTCGGAGGAACAGACCTTTTAGGCCCAGAGCCTGCTTGACCTGCAAGAGAAGGAGCCCACATAGCTGGCAGCCAGGCACCGGGGACCAGGGACCGCCAGCCCAGCCCAGGCACCCTCTGGCAGGCGGTGGCCGGGCTGAGCCTACCGCAGCCCAAGGGCCAGCCTGGCGAAGGCACCGGCGGGCATGGCAGGCTTGTGCCGCTCCCAGCTGCGTGTAGGGAAGAGGGTCCCCAGGGCACGTCTGCCAGGGACAGCAGCTGCTACGGCCTCAGCACAGACCAGGGATGCACCCTGCCTTCCCTGACTGCAGGGGGAGGGTCTGCGGGTCTCAGGACACGTGGGCCCAGGGAGGGCTGGAAGGAGGAGGCTCCCAGGCTTTTCCCAAAAGAGGACCTTGAACCCTGGCTCCTGTGCCTGCACCAGGTACCCTCACAGACCCCCAAAGCCCCCGGCTCTGGTGGAGCAGGCTGGCACAGGGCCCCCGGGTGGTGCTGGCATGGAAAGAAAGATGAGAGGAAACCCCAGGGGAGCAGGCACCACCCCACTCACGCTCACCCTGCCTTTGGGCGCCGCAGGCCGAGGAAGCAAGCAAAGCCGGGCGCAGGCCAGCGGTCTGCTCTCCCATGTCCCTGCCCGCCCACTCCCCGGGAGGGGCTGCCTCCTCTGGGAAGCCTTCCTGGACTGCTGCCAGGCTCACCCTGCTCTCTGTTCAGCAGCCCTGAGGGCAGGGCCCTTGTCGGCTCGGCCTTCCCAGACAGCCAGGCCTCTCCCTGTGATCTCCCTGCCTGAGGAGGGAGGCCAGGGGTCACCGGGACCAGCTAGCAAGTGCCCAGGTCACTGCCAGAGAGGCCAACAGCTGCGTCTCCAGAGTGCAGGGGCCAGAAGGGTCCTCACATGCAGAGGCCCCAACAACAGCCACAACTCCCCGGGGACTCGGGGGCACTTCTGGGCAGAGATGTTCACGTGGCCAGCACTTGAATCGGCTTCCCGATTCAAGATCCCAAATCCAGAGCAATTTGGTCAAAGTTGGCTGCAAAGTCATTTAGAAGAAGGTCCAGGATTCAAGCTCAGAGCTCCTGGTCCCTGGGGCCTCCCCACACCACAGCAGGCATCCTGGGCGCACACAGAGCCAGGGAGCACACCGGGGGGGGGGGGCGGTGGAGGTGGCCAGGAGGAAGGGTGAGGGCAGGGAGGGGGACGGGTGCCGGGATGCCAGGGGCACTCCAAGCTAGAGGACCAGACACAGAGGGGCAGGGTGGGCAGGGGCACGAGGCGTCAGACAGAGGACAGAGGAGGGACGGAAGGCCAGGAGGGGTCCACGCACAGGAGGCCTCGCCAGAGTCCTGGACCTGCCTCATAAATGCTGCCCTGCGGCTGAACATGGCCCCAGGGACCCCAGAACCACGTCACGATCCATGTCACATGAGCTGACAGTCTCCAAAATGCTACCAGGAATCACGGATGCTAATGGGACGGCCTGAGCATGCAGGTGGGGGGCGGGTGGGCTCTGCCGCCCTGGCGCTGGGGTACCTTCGAGCTCCTAACGGGACTGTCCTTCTAAAAGTAGACTTTGGACATGGGGAAGCCCACTGCAAGACCAAAGAGACAGAGTGAAGGCCGTGAGACACCGACAGCTGGGCGCAGAGCCCGCGGAGACAGGCAGACGCAGGACAGACAGACGGCTTGACGGTGGGCAAGAGCCGAGCGGCCTGTGGCGCTGTGCCCGGCAGCACCTCGGGCCGTGGAGGTGGCAGGAGAGAGACTGTCAGTGGCAGGACCACGCGGGCCCCCCATGCACACCTGGCAGCCCACCACTCGCTGGCCCCGCCCAGGCCCGGAGCACAGAACTGGGGAGACAGAGAAGGACCCCCATCCAGGGATGCAAGGGGTTGGGAGCAAAGCCAGGAGGCCCCCTTCCAGAGATGGACAGAGAACCGAGGACCCTGAGACACAGGAGTGAGGAGGCTCAGGAGAGACGGTTGAGGGGAGGGCTGCAGCGGCTGCAGGACGTGGAGGTCGGATGCCCCCACCACCCACTTTGCAGGAGGAGAAACAGGCCCAGCGAGGTGACCAGGAGGCAACGTGCCTGGGATGGGACGGGGTGGGGCGAGGCCAGGGGTCCTGCAGGCAGCACTCACCTTACCACTGATGTCACTGACGGCCACATGGACAAAGATGGAGGCCTCTTCCATCCCCTCCAGGTACACATGCCGATAGCCTGAAATAGCCGGTCACGGCTCACCCTGCCCCACTCTGCTCACAGGTCCTGAGGCCCTGAATACAACCCGTGAGCCCAGTTCTGGGGACTCCTCCAGGAAGCCCCGTGGTATTGTGCGCTCTTCCTCTTCCCGGGGGGGCCAGGCGATGCCTCCGCCTGAGCGCCCTTCCCCTCCCCCACCCACCAAGCACCCTTGACCTCACTCCTTCCTCCTCAGCTCCCTCTGTGTCCCCAGGCCCACCCATGGCAGGAGCCGACCCCTAGGAGGAAGCTCAGCCCTGGTGCCCTCAGCTGACCAGTAGGGGACACTGGTCTGTGGGGGGGGGCTGGTCTCTGTGGGGTACGCTAGTCTGGGGGTGGGATGCTGGTCTCTGTGGTGGATGCCTGCCTGAGCAGGGGACATGGTCTCTCATATGGGGGACGCTGCCCCTCCCCACCCCGCCGGCCCCCCCTGCCCACCTGGCATCATGCTGCTGAAGGCCAGTGTCCTCTGGCCAATGAAGTCACGCCCAATGGGGTCATGGTCCCAGACAAGGAAGCGCACCAGTGCGATCTCAGGCATATGCACAGTGAACACCAGGGTCTCCTCCCACATGGGGTTGAATCCTAGAGGCCACGGGGAGCAGGTGTCACCTCCCACCCCAGGTCCAGCCTGGAGGCCACTTGGGCCCACGCCCTCTTCCAGTGCCTCCGCCTGGGCTGGGCTCCCGGCCGACAGGAGCAGCACCTGGGGACCAGGCTCTGACAAGGGCCCCAGCGAGGGGGCAGCGGGCAGGTTGTCTGGGTCCCAGGAGCAGCCCCACCTCTCCCTCCCCTGTGAGGCCGTGGCCAGCGGAGCCAGGGGGCCCGGTGCCTCACCGTTGTCATCCACCACACGTGTCTGCTCCTTGTTGCAGTCCACGGGGAGCCCGATCACCTCCACCTCCACGAAGGGGTCGATGATCTGGGTGCGGAGGGCAGGGGTGGCACCGGGCCCGGCGTGGCGGTCCAGCCCCACCCACCCATGCCAGGGCCCTCCTACCTCGCCTCGGTCCCCCAGCATTGAATCCCGCGGCTTGGGGAGCTGCTGCCCGCTGATGATCCGAAGCACCAGCTGCTTCTTGAGCTGCCCGGGCAGAGGGTCTTCAGAGTTGGGGTTGAAAACGCCTGGGAGGGCAGGGTGCCAGGCTGAGGAGGGCAGCGGCTGCGCAGGGCACCCCACTGCACTCTGTTTACTGAACGGGAGCCCCAGATTGGGGCGGGGGGACAGGGGGCAGGGTTCCAGCACGGGGGCACCAGGGGTCTGCATGCTGGCCGCCTCTGAGACCGGCCTGAGCTAGGACACAGCCCGTCCTCGCCCCTCTCGGCACGCTGCCTCTGTGTGGGGAGGGGTGCTGGGCTCCCCAGCAAGGGGCAGCAGGAGGGGTGGGGGGAGGATTCAGGTTAAAACGGGGAGAGCTCCACACGAGACTTCCAGCAGTTTTCAGTGCGAACACTGAAGGGTCTGGGAAGGGACCCGGGAGCTCTGGTGCCCTCGCTGCAGGGCGCCTCGGCCCGAGCCCCGTGGGGAGTCGCCTCACATGCGTCCTGCTGCGGAACCTCGTGGGGGGCCAGGCGTGGGGAGGGGCTCCCCAGTTCACCCCTGCCGACCCCTGGCAGAGTGGGGGCCCTTCACCGCACCCCGACCTCCGGCATCCTGGGGGGCTGCGTCGCGGGTGGACGCCAGCTGGCCCTGCCCGCCCCGCGCCCCGGCCTCACCCTGGCACATGCACTGTGGTTTGAGCACGTAGCCACAGTTCCCATTGGTACTGAACTTGGCGCGATTCAGCTGCAGCATCCGCCCCTCCGACTGGTAGTTCAGGGCGACTGTGGGGGGGGGACATGAGGTGGCCCGGTCAGCGCCCAGCCCGCGTCCCCCCTCCGCCCCTGCTCGGCTGCCCCTGAGTCCGTCGTTCTTCTGTGTGAGCCAACCCCGGGCTCACCGTTGTGCACGACCAGGACCGGGCGTCCTGGGAGGATGCCCCTGGAGCCCTGCACAGCCAGCCCCCGACACCCCCAGGAGCGCCGGGCCCTCCCCTGTCACGGTCCCAGCCACACGCACCCATCTGGCAGCCTGCGTTCCAGAAGGGCTGCGGGTTATAGTTGCTGGAGTCCACGCGGTAGGAGGACGGGTAGATGCGGGACAGCTGGTGCTGGTTGAAGCGGAGGTACTGGGCCGGCTTCTGCTGCAGGATCTGCTGGGCCCTGGTCTCACTGAAGGACGACACCTGCCAGCTGGACGCCACTGCGGGGCAGGAGGCCGGCCTCAGAGGCACACCCGGGCCGCGGCCCAGCCCTCCCACACACCCCCAAGGCCCTCGACCCTCACCCTCGGCCTCCACATCGTGCATGCCCACAGACTTGGTGTACTTCACCAGGTCCGAGAGGGCGCGAGACAGCTTCATGGTCTTCTTCTGCCGGCTCGCCCTGGGAGGAGGGCGGGCGACATCGGTCAGGGCCCGGGGGCGGGCGCCCCTCCCGACTCAGGCCAGCCCGGGCACCACAGTGTGCGAGCCAGGCTCACTGATTCATGCCAAATGTCCACCTAACGTCCACCGCGCCCCGTTGTGGGTGCCGGGATGTGCAGTGGACCCTGAGAAGAGACATGGGGGAGGGGCAGGCGCTGGCGCTGAGCCCCCCCCCAAGAATGTCTCTCCAACTGCAGTGGGTGCTAGAAGCAGGCACAGGGGTCCATGCCGGCCAGTGTGTCCCCGCGACGCTGAGGTCCCCTCCCTGGGCTCCTCCTCCCCCACTCCACTGTGCGGTCACGGGGCCACCGCAGGGCCTGCGCGTCCAACGCTGGCGTTGCGGGGACAAGGGCCTCGGCACTTGCCGCCGCCACTGTCTGTGCAGGGTCCAGGCTGGGGCAGGGCACTGACCCTCGGCTCTGGCTGCCTTGGGAGTCCAGGTCCTCCTCCCCCTCCTCCATGCTGGCCGCCTTCTTTAGCTTGCTGCTCTTTTTCTGTGTGGAAGGAGAGCGGAGTCAAGCTCTGTGGGGCCCCTGGCTCAGCCGCGGCCCCTACGCAGGCCGGGAGGGCGCAGGAGGCAGGCCTGCCGTCCTGGGGTCCTGGCACCCAAGCTGCCCGGCTGAGCCGGCCTGTCCTCTGCAGTGTGCCGGTCGGCCTGGGCCCCGAGGGACCCACGGCGCTGGCTGGTGCAGGCCAGGGGAGGGCCATCGAGGCACCTGCTCTGCGTAGCCCCAGGCAGACGACGTGGCTAGGAGTCCAAAGGGGGATTCTGGGAGGCAGGCCAGGGGCCCGGAGAGCTGGAGGGGACGCCCCTGGCTGGCCAGCACAGGGACAGCTGGGCAAGCGGGAGGACGGAGCATGGTGGGCTCTGGCAAGGTGGCCCCGCCCGGGAGCCCCGCCAGACCTTGCGCTTGGAGAAGCCGCTCATAAGGACCCGGTTGTTCCGTCGGCTGGCCCCGGCGTCCTCCCCGGACTCCACGTCCTCCTCGGCCTGGGGGACAGGGAGACAGAGGTGACGGGGAGCAGGAGAAGGGGGGGCTGGCTGCCGCCCCGGACGTGGAGTCACAGCCCGCCGCCCGCCCGGGGCTGAGGCAGTGCGGGGGAGCAGGGTCTGAGAGGGAGCGTGCAGGCCCCACGGGCCCCTCGAGGGGTGCGGCTTTGAACTCATTAAGGCCCCGGTTCTGAATTTCTTCTCCCACGGAGGGTGAGCCTGTGATGAACACGTTTGTGTGTCTGGAGCGTGGCTCAGCCGTGCGTGCTTACGTAAGGCTCGCACGAAGCTCCCTGCGGCTCTGGCGTCCGGCCCTGCTTCTCACGGAGACAGAGGTCTCACCTCAGGAGAAAGGCGCTGGTCTGCGCCCCCCAAGCTGCGCTAACCCTCGTTCACCTCAGGGCTACCGTGAGCCTTCCATGGCACTACTTACGGAACGCCTTCCTTCCCTGCCCCCACCCAAGGGGCTCTCCAGGCCCAGTCCTGTACACACGTCCACACACACCCGGGGATGCACCTCCGCCCGTCCGTACCTCCCCTCCAACCATGCCCCAGCCTGGACGCCGGCCCTCAGCCAGGAGGGGAGAAAGGCCCCTCCGGTGTGGACCCTGGAGCTCAAGCTGGGCCCCACTGTGCCTGATGGGGGAGCACAAGATGGTCAGCCGTGCCCCAGGGACAGAGGGGACAAGACCTCGTGCTCCGGAGCTGCCCCGAAGAGCCCCGTGTGGTGCCTGCCCCCTCGGCCTGAACACCGCCACGGCTCACACATTGGAAAAGGAGCGTGTGGCCCACGATGCTGGCGGGCAGCTACCCCAAACTCCACCGGCTGCCCGGGCCCTGCCCACACCTGCTCTGGGGAGGAGCTTGGGCCCGTGGGGAGTCAGGCCGCGGCTCTCCAGCTCCTGCCTGCGCCCTGGGTCTCCCCCGCTCGCACCCTGCTGGTCAGCGGGCTGCACGGAAGGAGCTGGTCCAAAGCCCGAGGCACGGATCCACCACAGAGGAGCTCAGCGTCCACTCTGCTCCAGCTTGCTCTAGAAGTGTTTCTCTTTCTCATCCCCGGCCCTAGCAACACCAGCCCATTTGCCTCCCAGTTTCCTGAATGCTCTGCGGCGCGCTCGTAGAGGCGCTGGGAGCCGTGTGCACAGTGCGCGTGGAGACAGTTGAGGCCGACACGCTCCGCAGCTCTGTAAACATTGCCTGAAATGCCATGCACAAGCAACTTTAAATCTGGGCACAGCAAGGAGAGGCGCGTGTCCGCCCAGCATCCTGGAGAAGCAGCTGCAGCCTCAGCCAGAATCCACTGTCACCCCCAACGCCCGCAAGCCAGAGCTTGGCAGGGCTTACAGCTCAGGCCTGAGCTCCGGCCACCCTCAGGGAGGCTGTGGGCAACAGAGGGCCCGCACTGGGCCACTCCTGCCCCCTAGACACAGCCTGGTAACCCTAGAGAGCTCAGCAGGGTGGGGTGGGGCGGTCAGGACAGCCGGCGGAGGACCATCCACGCCTCGGACAGAGCGCAGGCTGCAAGGCCTGGCCTGGCCAGCCCCTTCTGATCAAGGAGGTCTAGTCCTGGCCCCTCTGGATGTCAGGGAGGGAGGTGCTGGGTCCCCCAGAGAATCAGGCCTGTCCTTGGCCAGCACCAGCACCCACTAGAGTTGTGCCAAGCACTGAAGATTGGGGTCCCCTCCCTGCCCATCAGACTGCACTCTGAGCCACCTGCCCTCTCCCACACGGGGAACTCCCAGAGGGTAGGGGCCACAGCGTCGGGCCCCCCAGCAAAGGGGACAGAGAGGTATGTTGGGGGCATGTGCATGACCCCACTGCCCAGATGCTCCCCCCTCTGCCTAGACCCCAACACCCCAATGTCCCCCTGCCCATGTCCCAGCAGCAGAGAGCCTAGTGCTGCTGGGAACAGGGTGGATTGCCTGATGCCCCCTCCAAGCTCCATGCCTGGTGGCTCAGCCTGAGCTGCTACTGCTTCTCCTCCTGTTCGTCCTCCTCCTCCTCCAGGAAGCCTTCCCTGAGTACCTGCTCCCCCTCATGCAAAAAGTCACACAACCCTAAGCCTCCCAGGTCCAAGCGGCCATCCTGCATGTCACTAAGTTCCCAGGTACATGCCCAGATACTGCTTGGTCAAGGGAAAGCAGGACTTCACATCATGTCCCCCATGTTGGACATACTGCCCACCTCGTCACCCACTGTAGGCGCTCTGTGTCCTCCCCACCCAGAAATGTGGGGACGGGTTATGGATGCACAGGTGTGCACAGACCACACACTCCAGGCCCTTCCCTCAGCCGCAGGCCGACTCATGGGCTGCAGGACTCTCACCTTTCTGCCCTCTGCCCTGTGCCCAAGCTTTCCAGATGGAGGCAGTGTGGACACGGTGAAGTCATTGGGGTCCTCACAGTCCCGAATCTTCGACTCCTTCATTAAGGAATCCAGTTTCTTCTTGGCGATGTTTTCCACACGCTTCCGGTTAGTGGCGACCTGCCAGAGCCGGACGGCCACCCCGTGCCATCAGTCCCCAGCCCCGCGGCAGCAGCACCACCGGCCCCCAGATCCTTGCCGGAGGGGCCCGCTGGAGCTGCGGAGCTCGAACCCCATCTTGGCTTCTCAGCCCCGACCCCAGCCGCGCACTCACTCCTAAGAGGCGCCGCTTTACCCTCACACCACCCCGCCCCAGGGCCGCACAGCAGCCATGTGATTTGCCCGGGGCCACAGACAGTGACCAGTAGGCCCTGAACCAAGGCCTCTCTGATTTTAACACCTGCATCCTTTAGCTGCACAATGCTGCCCACAGAAACTCGGCAGACGGCTTGTCACGTGTCCGGCTGGTGGGCCTTGGGTGGGTGGGCAGGGATGTCAGGGTACCCAGTGGCCACTCTGGGCTCCAAGAGCCCTAAGCAGCTGGGGCTCTGAGATCCCACCACTGGCTACGAGACACCTTAAGGAGATGGGCAGGGGGCAGGGACGGACGGCCTGGCTGACCAGCACCAGGGGCTGGGCAGTGCCGCCTCCAGGTGCCCTCCCTGCCTGCAGCAGCCCCCATTGTAGCCCTGACACACGTGGACCCCTCCGGGGCAGGGCCTGGGCCGTGGGCATCCAGGTGCCCCAGTGCCCAGGTTGGAGGCATGCAAGGCAGACCTCAGACAGCGTGGGTTTACTATCACCTGGGGCCAGAGAAATATGCAGGCACATTGGAAGCAGAAAGAACTCTGCTGCTTCAGGGCTTTCTAAAACGATCAGCTAACGTGGCTGGGAGTGCTCCTGCACAATTACTTTCCCATCTGATGGCCCCTCGGGGAGAACTAATGCCTTCCTACCTCGCACTGGCAGCTTACAACAGTGCCCAGAGGAGAGAGGAAGCTAATTACAGAGTCCCCCCAGCCCCGCTAGGCCGAGCTCTTTTTCACTCCTCAGCCTCCCTGTGGGACCCCCCAGCCCCAGCGCCTCTGCGTGAAGAGGTGGAAGTCCACTAGCTGGGGGCTCAGGGGCCGTGTCACGTGTGAAGGGGCAGGTAGGGAAGAGCCCCCCCTGGCTGAGCATGCGCCCAGCTGTCTAGCCGCGGTACAAAGCACCCTTGCATCTGCCCAATATCCCTGTCTCAGCCACCTGCCTTCTCACAGCAAGGCTATGAGCCTGTTGTTCAGGGCTGCAGCTCCCCTGCTCCCCGACAAGGGCCTCCCAGCCCTACTCACCCGCGGTACAAAGCACCCTTGCATCTGCCCAATACCCCTCTCTCAGCCACCTGCCTTCTCACAGCAAGGCTATGAGCCTGTTGTTCGGGGCTGCAGCTCCCCTGCTCCCCGACAAGGGCCTCCCAGCCCTACTCACATCCCCGTTGAGAAGTTTGCAGTCCTCATCAATCTCGTCTGCACTGTCTTCATCAGACACCTCACCTTCCTCAGCATCCTCACTGATGCTGGAGGGAAGCTTCTTGCCCTGGGGGAGGCAGTGGACCATGGGAGGGGTCCTGGAGGAAGTCCTGGGAGGCCAGTACCCACACAAGAAGCAGCAGAGGGAAGGAGCCTTTCTCAAGCTTGCTTGCGGACCTCAGGCCAGGGGCAGGGGCCATCCCAGCAAGGGAGGGAAACACCAGGGAGTGCACATGGAGGTCCCCAGACTGAATGGCCACCATGGGGGGAGACTGAGGCCAGGTCAGGGGTAGGGCCTACCCTGACTCCTCAAATCTGCCACAGATCGTGTGGAACCCCACACCGTCTAGAGCAGGGTAACTGTCCGTCACCTGGCCACAGATCAGAGGTCAGGGGCCCAGCAGGATGCTGGCCACAGATCAGAGGTCAGGGGCCCAGCAGGATGCTGGCCCCAGGAGGGGCGGGCAGGGGCTCACCTTCACCAGAATCTTGCCCTTGAGCATCTGCGGAGAGGGAAGCATGGTGGCATCCTCACTGCTTACTGATGACAAGTCCAGCTTATCCCCAAGGATACCAGTCAGATACTGGGCCATCTTCTTCTGTTGCATGACACTACAGTGGTTCTCAATGGACAGGATCACTGGGTACCTGTAGCCCCAAGGTGGAAGAGTCAGAGTGTAGCCAGCGGAGGGCTAGGCCCCACCTGTGTAAGACATCAAGAGATCTTCACCAGCAACTAGGATAGATGGAACTGCCAGCCACTCTGGGAGGGAGCCCATCAATGGCTTTGAAAAGCAACTGGGTGGGTAGGAAAGGAGCTGAGAGATTTTAGGGACAGGTAAAGAAGGCATGTAGTTCATATCCCAATAAAAAAAAAAAAAAAGCAATTAGAAACTCCAGGAAAATAAGAGGAAACATTCAAGCAAGTCAGCAAAGTCATGGTTTAAAAATGATGTGGACTCAAGTGAGGAGCAATGAATAGACTGAGAAAGATGATCTCATTGACCTAGATACTGAGACATGGTCCTGTGATGGTTCTGGGGTCCCAACACTGGCCCCATAGGCAAGGAGACATAAGCCAGGCACATACCATCTGGTAAAACATCGCTATTACCTGTGTATGCAGAAGCGGGAGTAAAACATAGGGGTTTTCATTATATGCTCTTCAGTGGTTTGACTTATTTTTTAACCAAGTGCACGTTTTATTTGGATTTTTGCCAAAAGGTAACATGATCTTTTTAGAAAACGTAGGTGACCCAGACCTAGAAGGCATGAATCAGAGCAAGAGATAGGCAAGTCCTGTGAAGCGGAGAGGGCAAACAGGACTTGGGGCAAAAGTACTCCCCATTTCTCAGGCAAGGGACTGAAGCCTAAAGCGCAAGGCCCTAGGGAAGAACCCTATGCCTGCAAAGATTATGCTAACGCACATAAGGCGTGAGCCCTGTCCTAAGACCCTATCCTAAGTCCCTGGGTCCTTTGCAGCTACAGAGACCTGTCTGTCCCACCTCCCCTGCCCTGAGATGCCTCTCTCACCTGCAGTTCTAGGGCCTAGGCTGCCACACCTCACTCCCACTCCCTTCTGGCAGCCCAAGACAGAGCTTGGGCAAGCTCTTTCAGGAGGGGCCCCTCTATTTCTATTTCCTAAATCAATCTTGCTTCTCCTCCCCTCCCTCATTAAATTAGTTCTTTCCTTGCCTGGGAGCCTTGTTTAGCCAAGACTTGAAGGTGACTGTAAGCGTGGGGAGGCGGTCTTCTATTTCCAGAAACTAAATTGGATTTTGTCCAACAGTGTCTGTAGCTACTGCTGAGT
The DNA here is from genome assembly GCF_023065955.2 of Ursus arctos. Classification (NCBI taxonomy): domain Eukaryota; kingdom Metazoa; phylum Chordata; class Mammalia; order Carnivora; family Ursidae; genus Ursus; species Ursus arctos. The sequence continues at coordinate 1,307,930 of NW_026623008.1, read as the reverse complement.
GACAGCAAATTGAGTTCGGACGTGGAGTAGCTTCTTGGGGGTAATTAGTGCCAGAGCTACCACTGCCGCAGGCAGCTGACCCCAGGGACTGCCTAGTGGGTGTGGACAGGGGCTGCTGGCACACGTTCCCCACCAGCCACAGCCCATCCACTCTCAGCTCCTGCACCCACTGCCTTCCCTCTCCCCAGAGCTGCGGCTCCACTCCCTTCCCTGACTCTCAGCCTCAACAACAGACCTCAAAATCAACCCCTCGGGCTCTGCAAACACACCTCCCAAGGTAGGATGTGCCAGAGGGGCAGGAAGAGCCATTTGAGCCCCTCCCCCACCCAAACCCCTGCTCGGTGCCCCCCTCCCCAGTCCCAGCCACTCACTCATTCTTGACAAAAGCATATTTGTTGATGGTTTCGATGACATCTTTGAAGAGGATCTTGGAGGTCAGAGTATAGCCGTGGTGCACAATGGGCTCCCCGTCAGGCCCGTCCCAGCAGTCCACTGCGGGCAGGCAGAACTCAGTCAGCTCCAGGAGCCTGGCTGCCCACGCCCGGAGACCCACAGCTCGTGGGCTGACTGAAGGGGTCCTCTCGCTCAGCAATTAACACCAGGAGGAGCCTGTCACAGCCCCTGCCTGGGAGGAGGGTAGACACCCTGCTCAGAGACCCCACAGGGCTGTCCCCCAGGGGAGACGCCGGTCTGCAGCCCAGGCCCGGGGCCCCAGGGCTGAGGGAACGTGGCGTCCTTGGGCCCCCACCACGTACCCTCCACACAGCGGCAGCCGGCCTGCAGGACCCAGGCGTACATGTCCACCCGAGACTGGGACATGAGCTGGTCGCCCACGAGGTAGGTGTTGTGGGACGAGGTGATGAAGTAGTGGCTCAGCGGCCGCGTCATGTCCTGGTGCACGCCGTGGTGCTCGGGGTTGAAGATGTCGCCGGCAGGACTCCGAGTATAGTTGGTAAAGCCTGCGCGGAGGCACGGTGGGTGCTTAGCCCCCGCGCGCCGGCCCCACCACACAGCTCATCTCGGCACCACCCATCCCCGCACCATGCAGAACAGGAGGCTGCCCGCTCAGGCCCACGGGTTGCCCGCCAGCACCACCCATCGGCCTGCCAGGACAGCAGCGACGCCCCCACTCACCGTCAATGCCCAGCACCCCCTTACTCTTGTTTTCTGGGCAGGGCTCAAACTGCTCGATGATATCCCGGCAGCTCTCAAGGGTCACACCTGCCATCTAGGCCAGAGCAAGGGCTTAAGCCCAGGCTAGCCCATCACTGGCCTGGGCTAGCCTCAGGCAGCACCCCCTCCTCCACAACCACCACCACTGCCTCCTACTCTGCCTCTGATGGTCACGTCAAGACCGACCATGGCGGGGGGGGGGGGGGAGGCTCGGGCCCCTGCAGGCTGATTCCCTGACTGGCTACCCCCAGTGTCATAAGACTCGGGACTTGGTGGCCAGAGGACTACTGGCTTTGGAAGAGTTGTCCCTGACTGCAGATCCTTGAAGCAGGGGAGGAGTCTTTGGTTCCATCAGCTGGGCCACCCCTCATGCCCACCGTGTTAGGTCTCAAGAGCTATGGAGCAGGGCCGTCCTGGCAGGGAGCCTCCTGTGTGCAGGAGTGCAGGACAACCAGAACCCAGTCCCACCTTGGAGGAAGTCCAGGGGCACAGGGAACCTCCTCTCCCTGCCTCCCCCTGCTGCCTTCATCTCTCACAGGAAAGCTGCACAACAAAGCCGAGCCCAAGGCGGCCCTGCACATCGACGACCCCACGCACAGAGGCTGAGTGATCTCCCAGGGCTCTGAGGGGCAGCCCAGGCCAGGAGCCCCAGTTCCCAGACGCAGTTCCGCCAGCCAGGCTTCTAGAAAGTCCCGAGGACTGCGGGGGGGGGGGGGGTGATAGAGGGGAAAGCGGGGCAAATGGGGTCAGAGCTCAGAGCAGCAATGGACCTTGGGAGGCCCAGAATCCAGGGCCCCGGGTCAGGGCTCAAACCTCCCACCCGGTGGACAGTTTGAGCCCCAGATATAGAGAGAGTTCTGGAAAGCTTAGGGCAAAAGGCAGGGAATAATGAGTCAGTACTGCCCATCCCAGACAGGACCACTCTCCCACCCTCCACCCACAGAGAACCCAAAGCCTCATTCCAATGCTGCCCACAGTGGCTGGGCTGGGCAGGAGTCGCCCTGGACGTCAGGATCCCACAAGGCTGATTCCAGCCTCTCCCAACTGGACAAGATGCCAGTGCTCCCCCCAGCAGGACTGCCACAAGGACAGAACCCCAGCAAACTGTATGAGTGTGGGGAGGGGTTCTGGGAGAACAGCCCCAGGGGTAGCGCTCTGTCACACCCCGGGCCTGAGGCAGCCTCACAGGGCAGAGTGGGGCAAGGTGCCAGCCCAGGACAGCAGTGGTGGGAGATCTTGGGCAAATGCCACGTAGACCCAGCCTGGGTCTCTCAGCCACTCCTGCTGATCCAGCCACCCAGCCCCAGGCCCAGCCCAGTGGCCACTGCTTCTGGCCCCTAACCTCAAGGCTGACCGCCCCTCCCAGTCTCTGCCCAGACCTGGGTCCCTGAGGGTTCCAGGAAGTTACAAGTCTGGAAGCTGGTCCTCATGGTTGCCGCACACCAGCCCTAAGGATGGGAACCCTATGCTGTCTGAGCCCCACCATAGGAGCACTCTTTCCTCAGGGGACACTGGCCTTCCCCTCTCCCACTGCAGATTTCCAGCCTCCTGCCCACCACAGAAAGCAACACCCAGCCCCTGCCTCAGCTGAGGTTGAGGGGTCCACATCCCTGAGCCTCTGGATGCTGGGTCCCAGTCAGCAGGGCAATGCCCAGGGAGCCCTCAGCCTCTTAGGATGGACAGGAAGGCCTAGAGTCAAGAGAAATGGGTAGGCATGCCCCTCTGGCACCCAAAGGCATCCGGGCATCTGCTGGACAAATGGGTGAATGGCGGTGGCAGTGGGCCTGGATCTTAGGGGTATAAGCTAGCCAGACCCGTGGTGGGAACAGGTGGGAAGGCTGGGACATGGAAATCCTGTTCGAGGAGGAACTCCACACTAAAGGTTGTGGTCAAGCGTAGGCCCCCTTCAGGAAGCCGGGGTGTCTGTGGTCAGGGCTGAGCTGCTCAGAGGCCCACAGAGAAGAAACCACAGAACTTCCCCACCTGCTGAGGGCCTCCATGGGACACACCCTGAAATATGCTGCCATGGCCCATGATGGGAACCAAAGCAGGTGCACTAAGTGGAACCCTGAATGCCAGGCTGTGGCCCATCCTTTCACACTGAAGTGTTCTCCGCCACACTGAACCTGTTCAAGGGCCCTGGGAGCCCGGGCTGCGGCCACGGAGGCTAGGACCCTGCTCCCACGGCCGTGCCCTCACCTTCTGCTCCACCTCCAGGAAGCGCTGGAGGTCAGCGGCGTCCAGGTGGTCCTTGTGGTCGCTGTAGGCCAGCATGAGCAGGTAGAGGTCCCGGCGGGTGGACATCATCTTATAGAAGGCACAGAATTCCTCAAAGCCCAGCGTCCCCTGGTGGTCATCTGTGTCTGCTTCCTGCGAGCCAAAACCTCTGTGTCCCCAGCGTCCCACACTGATAGCCACCTGGGATCCTGGCAGCAGTGAATTAACTGGGCTCCCCCTCTGACTCTCCCACCAAGAAGCCACTGGGTGACCCTTTAACACAGATCTGACCTTCCCCTCCCCTAGTCCCAGCCTTTCAAGATCAACTTACACCTGACACAGTCACCCCACACTGGAATCAAAACTTCACTCTGGGGGTCAATGCCCCATCCGGGAACCAATACCCTCTACTGGGAGCCAACACCCCATCTGGGGGCCAATACTCCATCCTGGAGTCAACACCCCACTTTAGAGCCAACACTTCACCTTGGGGGTCAAGCCCTCACTGTGGGAGCTAACACCCCACATTGGAGCCAACACCCTATACTGGGAGCTAACACCCCACTCTGGAGTTAATGCCCACCCTGGGCCGTAAGCCTGTAATTACACTTGGCTGCCCATTGGTTAGAAAAGCTCAAGGCCCCAGGGTGTACAGAGTGCCCTGGCTTCAGTCTCCACAACAGAGAGAGGACCTGGCCACTGTCTTTCTCTTGCAGACAGGGCAGCCCACACAACACTGTATTACAGGAGCCCCGCAGGAGCAAACCCACTGGGACCCCAGTGAGACCACAGAACCCACCACTCAGGGAGCATTACTGAAGTGTCAGACCCTGGAAACACCAAACACCAAGGCCAGGGACAGACCCAGAGGGCAAGGGACTCAGCAACCGCAGGCCGGGCGGCCCAGAGGAGCCTGAGGTGCCCTGGGGCCATGGCAATCTCTAGGAATGGGCCAGAAGGGCCTCATAGAAGGTGCTGCTCCAGACCCTGAGTGCTCTGGGCTGGTGAGGTGGGGCGGGGTGTGAGCAGGACCTGCCTGGAGGGTGACGGCACAGCAGGAATGGACGTCAGGTCAGCACCATGGACAGCAATGCTCCACACTCTGCGTGCCATTGGGCTAGTCTTTCGTCATGTGCTGACACAATCTGGGGTGACTGGGGGGTGGGTGCCAGAGAGGTGAGGCCCTCTCTGAACCAGGGGCATCACCAGAGAACCAGGGGACCACAGACACCCCCTATCCCTGTGGCCAGTGAGAGGACTGCTCTTGGGAAGGCTGATCTCTACCACGGACGCCTAGCTTGGCACTGAGACAGGCACCCGGCAAGGCCCCAGAGCCTCACTCCAGGACCCCCGCATCCATGCCACAACTGGGACGGGGCAGAGCCACGGGTGCTGGGGCACAGAAGACAACAGACACAGACCACGTGTCTGGAGCTCAGTTTGCGGGCAGCCCTGGGTCTGACAGGATGGCCCAGGCCGGCAGCCCTCCCCAAGGTGTGGCTGGAGCTGGGCAGAGACGCCCATTGCTTTGAGTGTCCAGCCCGCGGGGTGATTTGGTCTCCCACCCCGTTCCGTGCTGGGTGGTACAGCCAGGAATCCAGGGCAGGGTGGCTGCCCGTTCTCCGTTCAGCTGCCAGCCCTCAGGGCGAATGAAAACATTCTACGAGGATGAGACCCAAAAGCACAGACCTGGCCCTCAGCCCCAGATGTGCCCCCCGAAGGAGTCCCTCGGCTGCTCTTTCTGCACAGTCACCACGGCGGGTGAAGGCACGCTCAGCCTGGAGCCACTCTGAGGGCCGTCCGAGGGCCACGCTGGGCCTAGCCTGCACTCCGCTGTTATCTCAGACTTCGTGAAACTGTTCAAGGCACTCTTTACCCCGACACAAGTCTCTCCTTTGATCAGGGACTTCCAGGTGGTGGGAACAATCTTGAGATTTCTCGACAACCCAATTGACGCTAATGGGCAGAGCTGCTCTGCCTGGCGGGGAGTCAGCCCCCCTTCCCTGGGCTCCAGGGCGCTGGGAGGGTGGCCACGAAGATGGCCAGGGAGGCCCAGGCTCTCGGGGACTACTGTGGACACAGCTGGTTGGGTCTGAGCTGCCCAGGGTCTGGGGTCCACAGCTCCAGGCCAACGTCAACTCCCCACCCCTGCTGCTCACTTCCCTCTGCAGCCAGCCCGGAGCCCAACCCCCTGCAGGCCCCAGGCTGCACGGTCTCCCCACTGCTCTGGGCCGCCTCAAGAGGATCTGGTCAGAGCCCAGACTCAGCCAAGCCAGGGGCGGGTCAAAGGGTTCTGTAGGGGACCCCTGTGCCCAGAGACTGCATGAGAGGCCCAGTGTCCCTCCAGGAGGCGCAGGCAGGCATGGACTCCCCAGGGCTCCCAGCACTCGTGCATCTTCAAGCCAGGACTTTGCACTGGACCTTCAGGCCCTGGGAGCCTGTGTGCTCTCGTGCCCCATTCTGCGAGGGTACGATCCTCTCCTCCCACCTCTGAGGCCAGGCTGGACCCTGAGTTCTAAGCCAGCCAATTGCCTGGCCCCTGACAGCCTCACCAGTCTGGAAGAGCCCCGTGCCCCAGAGCTGTCCCCAGAGGTAGGGTCGGCAGGGTACAGGTGGGGGGCTGATCTTTAGGCCTGAGCCATCTGTCAGCTCCTCACTGCCCAGGTAGGCTCTGTCCCCGTGGGGGCCTCCAGGAGGGGCCCTGTGAGCCCCCCTAGTCCTTGGCCAGCAGCCCAAGGGCCTCCCCCTCGCCCTTTCATTCATACACAGACCCGTGTGCTCTGAGCTGCAGGTTCCCCTCACTCCCGCCAAGTGCCAGCACCTGTCTGTCCTGAGAGCACAGGTGAAGTCCCAGGGGCCATGCCTGGCAGAGCAGTTGGCTCTGTGTGTGTATATGTGTGTGTGTGTGTGTGTGTGTGTGTGTGTGTGTGTGTGTGTGTGTATGAGAGAGAGAGAGAATTATCTTTCCAGGCTGCCCCCCAGGAGCTGGGTTCGCCTGCCCATCACCCCACAAAGCAGGGCCCACTGATGCCACCTTTGCTCCCCGCCGCACCAGCAGGGGTTCCGGAGAGAGAGAAACTAATTACGGACAATAAAGCCTGCCTCTTGGAGGACAGACGCATTTTCATAACTCCTCACACCAGGCTGGTTGGAACCGGGAGGCTGCATGGGGAGGGGGGCACCGTGCCGGGCAGTCCAGGGGAGGACAAGAAAACGGGGTGCAGCCTGCTTTGGGTGGCTTCCCTCAGTGACCAGATGCCTGCCCCGAGTGCCTCCCCCACCAGCCCAGGGAGGGCCCCCCAGCAGCTGCTGCGGCCGCGCCCCGCATTGGAGCAATCAGCCCTCCGCCGATGCAGGGTGCTGGGCGAGCTGCCCCCCACCATCTACCGCAGGCCCCGCCGGGACTTCCCGCAGCTCCAACGGGGCGGCTTCCCTGCAGACACGCCTGCGGCCCCGCAGTGCCTGTGCTCGGGGCGCCACCGCGCCGGCCTGCACCTGCAGGGGGGCCCGCCTCACCTTGAACATCTGCTTCACCCTCTGCCGGGGAAGGTTCACGTTCAGCTTGTGCAACAGCTGCAGAACCTCGCCGATGCTCAGGCTCCCGTCCCCATTCTTGTCGGCTTCGTCGAACGTCTGCTTCAGCCACTTTAGGGCCGAGTTAGGGACCAACACGGCTCCAGCGGGGCCAGCCACACCCACCCCCACCGCAGGGGCAGGGAGGAGGGGAGGCCCCCAGCCCAAGCACGCCTTCCCTCTTCTCCTTCCCCAAGTGGGTGACCCCGCCAGGGGCAGGAGAACCCCAGCAGGGTGGGTAGCTCGTCCCTGAGGTCCGCACCCCGAGACCAAGGATATTGGTCCCTCGTGCGCTGGCGGCGGGCCAGGCTGTCCTCGTCGCTGATGCCCGCCATGAGGTAGCGCAGGCCCGTGACCCAGGTGCGCGCCTCATCCCCACTGGGCGAGACCAGGTCCAGAGACTCCCGGTGGCTCCCGTGGTAGATGCTGAAACAGCAGTTGGGGTCGAAAATGCCATCGGGGTAGCGCTGGAAGATCTCAGACTGCCGCCCTTCGCTCACCTCCTGGATGGAGTCGATGGAGACTGCGGGGGGCGGGGCACCAGTCACAGCCCGCCCTGGGCCTGGGGCCCCACCCGCTGCAGCAGCTCAGCTCAGAGGGACAGGAGAGGCCAGGCTGGGGAGAGCTGGGGAAGGCTATTTCAAGGGACCCGCAAAAGTACAAACGTGCTCAGGCCGGGGATCCCACACCTCCCTGCTCTGCTCTGACCCTGAGGTCTACTCCCCACTTCCTTTGGGTGCGAAAAAGGCTCACACACTCTCCCAGAGGGAGGGGGCTTCCTCCCCCTTGTTAGCAATCCCAGGCACGTGACCTCTGCACCCAGCCTGAGCCCGAGGCTGCAGAGCGAGGTTTCATTACTGGACCCAGCACCCGGGGCTCCACAGAGCCTCCATTCAGAATCTGAATTAGGCCCAGCCGATGACTCAGGAAAGTGTCTTTAGGGTCTGTTCCCGCACGTGTGGTAGGGTCCCTCTCAGCACACCGGGCACAGGTAGCCAGCGTCCCCTCTGGGAGCCAGGCACCGGGGCTGGGCCCCCAGCAGTGCACCCCCATCCAGCTCTCACTGCTTCCTACCGCTCTGCCCGGCGGGCTCTGTGCCCTTCTGGGGGTCATCCTGTCCAGGGCACAGATGGTGGGGCTTCCCCATCCGTGCAGTGAGGGGTGGGCTCACCCCTCTGTCCTCTGCTCCCACACCCTGAGCTCCCAGGCATGCAGAACCCACCCACCTGGGGAGGGGGTCTGCCCACCTCTCTTCTCCAGCTCCCTAGGTGCATGCAGGTGCCTGGCAGGGGTGGAGGGGTTCTGGGCCTCCAGACTTGGGGGAGTGATAGGGAACAGCTGCCCTCCGTTCCTCCCTCCTGGGTATCCTCCAAAGCCAGTCAGCTCTAACCGGCACACTCACCCCTCCCCGCCCGCAATCCTGGCCTGCCTATCTCTGCCCTATCGCCCCTCTCCACGAGGAGCCTCCATGACCCCACCGCCCTGTCCCCTCTCTTTCCATCCTCTGTGTTTCCTTCGGTGCTCAGCTGGACATGAATTTGCCCTGTTGTGAGGTGCTATTGCCCACCTCATGCTCGAACCCAGTACAGGGAACAGTGCTGTATACAAGCAGGAACCCCAGCGAGCACAGGGGCTCCACCTCCCCGGGCCCAGAGGGCAGTCCCAGCCCTCTCCACCAGGATGCTCTCCAGGGGCCTCTGCAGCACGGCTCTCTCCCAGGCCCCATGGCAGCGACAGTGCCCTTGGCAACTGCTGGGCCGAGGCCCTACCCTGGAACCCCTGGGTCTCTCCTGGCCCGTGAGGACTCTGACGTGTCCCTTCCTGCCTCTCAGCCTGGTCCCTGCCATGCCCTGCTCAGAGAGCAACCTCGCCCTTACCCCTGCACGAACCCTCCCGGCTCCAGGCAGCCCCGCAGCCCTCCGCCCCAGGCTGCCTGAGCTAACCCCGGGCACCGAAGCCTGGCCCTCGGTGTGCCCAGCGGGGGTGTCTCTCTCTCTGTTTCTGGGAGGCCTCATCTCCCAGCTGGACTGAAGGTCCGTTTGCCTCTCCGCCCATCCCAGACCCAGCCCAGGAAAGGGTGCTCCGTCCCCAGAGTCCTCTAGGGCTCTGCCAGGCAGGTGCAAGGCCAGTGCCCTGAAGGGCATGGGGTCCTGACTCTTCCCCACCTGGCGTCCAGAGGTCACCTCAAAACTCCAAGGCCACTGGACCCATGTGTCAGGCCCAGAGCCCCCTGGAGATTTCAAGGGCTCAGGCTCTGGCTGCCCCCCGAGCTGCCCCACAGCTGCTCAGGGGCCTCCCCGCTGCTCCCCCCAAGGCTGCCCCACTCACTCTTAGCCTTCTCATTCTTGCGTGAGGGCCGCCAGCGGATGCAGGAGCGATGCTCGTCCAGGAAGTAGAAGCGGACCAGGCCCTTGGAGCTGCCTCGGAGCTTCAGCATCTGGGTCCCCGCCTGCATAGCACTCATGCATCTCTCCACTGGACGTCCACGCAGACAGACCGCACAGAGAGAGACGGGGCACCGTGAGTGCCAGGCCAGCCCTACCCCTTTCTCCCACGTGCTTCAGGGGCACAGGGACCTCCCACACACCCACCTCCTGGCCGACTAGGGGGGCGGGCTCCACCCCCAGGTGCTGGCCTGGGTCACAGGCCCCACCCGAGGCACTGAGGCTGCCCAGCCCGGCTGCAGCCACCCCCAACTGGCCTGGGCCAGGTGCAGTCCCAGGCGGGACGCAGGGCCTTCACAGCCTTGCTTTCCTTTGCTCCGGCCACCGGCCCGCCCACCCTCTGCCAGCGCCAGTGACCGCCATGACCGCCCCGCAGTCTGTGACACCCTCTCAGGGGCTGCTGTGCAGTGAGGCCTCCGTGCCAGGCACAGGGCAGGTCCCTGGTGGGCAGCTGGCAGGTCGGGAGCTCTCCTGAGAGCCTGCACCCCCTTCCTGTGGCCTTCAGGAAAGCCGCCCTCGTCCTCCACGCGGCAAGGGCGACTCAGCGCAGTCTACCCCTGGAAGCACAGAGGGGGGCTCTGGGAGGCCGGCGCCGGGGGGTAGGGGGGCAGCACCAGCCTCCAGCTTCCCCCAGCATTCCTCCCCTCTCTTCCTCACCCTGTCCCCCTGGCCTCCTGTTTGCAGCCTGCATGTCTCCCAGGTCCCGGGGTTGGGGGGCTCCCCGCCAGGCCAGCAGCCCCCTGGGGCTTGAGAGAGGCCCAAGGATGGGGTCAGGTGTGGCCCCCAACCCCCTCACACCTACTTTCAGAAAGCCCAGGACTCAGAGGTGCCATTTGCTGAAGCATCAAGTGATTACCCCCCACGAGACCCACCGAGTGAGGGACCCTCGAGGGTGTGGTAGAGGCCCCTGCCGGCCGGACAAGCCCAGCCAGGGAGGACTCCCTGGAGGAAGCCAATCCCTGACCCTGCCCTGCAGGGGGAGGGCCCACAGGGAGGCCGGGCTCCCGGTGAGGACACAGGTGGGGCTGCTGGTATGCAGGAGCGGAGGGATGAGGCAGGGGTGGCCCAGAGGCCCGGAACAGGTTCCAAAGGCGGCACCTGGACCAGGCCCGTCTTTCAGCTGCAGCAGAGACCCAGGGGGCACGCAGCCCCTATGGGGCCTTCCACAGGCCAGCCCTGCCAACACAGACGCGTAAGCTTCCCGTCACCTCCCAGGCAGGCCTCGACCCCTCCACACCCGAGTCTCACACTGGCGAGGGCCATTCTGCCCACCTCCGAGGGCTTCCATGTCCTGCACATGCTGCCTCCAGCCCACAGGGGCTGAAGGTGCCACTGCCCCCCAGAGTGCCAGGGACCCCTCAGCAAAAGCTTTAGAGCCACCTGAGTGCCCAGCCAGGGTCCTGCCCCCAGTCCCTCCCTGACCCTGACCCCCACCCACCCACCCCACTGCCTGCCTGGTGTTTAGCCTCCAGGCCCCAGGGCGGGGGAGGGGCGGTCAGAGGGGCCAGCTGGGGTGCTGATGGAGTCCCATGACCCCCAGAGGGAGACCTGAGGGACAGGAGGTTACAGGTTTCCTTGGAAGGAGGAAGGCCTTGCACACCCCCAGAAGTAGCCCCCACCCTCCTGGCCCCAGGGGCTGTGGGGCTGGGCGGACCTCTAGCCCAGGAGCAGTAGGCCTGTCCTAGGCCCTCACAACCAGGCAGGGCTGCCCCCTTACCTAGTGGGCCAAGCTGCCACGGTGGGGACACGGCCACGCTCGCTCCGACCCAGAGGAGGGCCTCCGCCAGGCAGCCCACCGCTCCCCCGGTCCGGCTGGGGGCAGACGGCCAGGGGACTGACATGCTAACGATGGCCAGGGGTGGCTCCCAGAGGCCAGAGAGGGCCAGTGTCCCCCACCCCACCTCAGCAGCAGGTCAGGCAATGGCAGGTGTCACAGAGGCTCCATGGGCCCCCCTTCTCTCTTCTGCTTCTGCCTCCTCCTCCTGACAGCCCTTCGAGGCCCCTGCAGGGCTGCTCCCAAGCACCTCTGGCATTGGCCCAACTGTCTCCTGCAGTCCAACATGGCCCCCAGGCCAGCCTGCCCACCCAGCAGGGCCACGAAGGATTCCCCAAAGAAGCAGCGTCCCAGAGTGTGAGGGCAGGGGAGCAGCGCCTCTGCCCGCCCCGCCCATCCTTTGCCCAATCCCCTGGACTAATCCAGCCTGGCTCCAGCCCAGCTGGCCAGAGGATTTAGGCCAAGGGAACTCCCAGCTGGAGACCAGGAAGGCACTGGGCAGGTGGCAGTGTCGACGAGGACCCAGGACACCAGCCCCCACGTCCTGGCTGAGCAATGACAGCCAAGATAGAGGTGGTCACCCTGGGGACCCAAAGAACACTGCTGTAAGGCCTGGGGTGACAGTCCTCATGGGACCACCCACCATCGCCCCACCATCCTCCCCATGCTGGACTCAAAGGCTGCCGCCACTTCTCCATCCTGGCCTGAGCCCCCGGAGAAGCCCCTACTCCTAACCCCACATCTCCTGCACCTACCGGGGGCTCTGAGGGGTTCCTGCAGTCCCCGGGGGCAGGGGTGAAAGGGGACGGGAGCAGCAGCACCCAGCCCTCTGTGTGCTGACCCAGAGCTGAGCTGGGCCCCTCTCCACTACACCTCGAGCATGGAGGGAGGGTGTGGGTCCCCAGGCCTGGGTCTAGCGCTCCCATTTCCTCACCCGGCTCCAGGCCCCTGGCTGTGCAGCCTCGGTTCCCAAGGGCCAGCCCCTCGGCCTGACCTCTCTGGGCAGTGGCGGCCCACTGCCCTGGGCACATTCAACACCAAGTCCTGCCCCGTGGCTGGGCTGCTCTGGGCCTCCTCATGACAGACCTGGCCTAGGGGAGGAGAGCCGGGCCCGGGGAGCACCCGCTCACCCATCTGCTGACCGGACGCAAGGCCCAGACAAGGACAGTCCTCAGGGTGGCTGACCACACTCCGGGCAGCTCTGGGGTATGAGGAGGACAGCCAGGCAAAGAGAACAGAGAGGGGACAGGCCAGCCTGGCAGACAGGTGACGCGTGCCCTGAGGGGCAGAACCCCACTGCAGCCGGCTGCCGTGAGGGCTGGGGCCCAGTTCTGCCACTGGGCCCGTGAGCCCCTAGCCCGCCCTGCACCCCCTGCCCCAGCACCACAAGAACAGCCCCGGGCCTAGCCGTGCTGCGCTGAGACAAGGACGGTCACCCTTCCATCCCCAGCGCAGAGGAGAGGAGCCAGGACCCGAACCCAGGAGAGCTGGTCACAGCAGGTGCTAGAGGCCAGGCAGCCTGGTCCAAGGTCGGAAAGGGTGGGAGGCCGCAGGCCATGAGGAGACAGCGATGGGCATCCTGGGTTGACCACAGAGAGCCAGGGCCCCACCTGACCAGACCCAACATAGTCGACGCAAAGCCAAACGCCAGAACCTGATTAAGAGCCTTGGCCAGAGCGGTGCTGACTCGGTCCCTTGCAGGGTGTCGTGTGGAATTAGAGTAGGAACCTGTCAGCTTCTGGAATGGGAAAGGGAGTGGGTCCTGGGCCTCCTTTGGAAGATAGGGGCTGCCGGAGCCCTGATAGCCTCTGCATGACTTGGGGGAGAGGCTCAGAGCGGGGCAGGGGGACCAGAAACCCCTGGGGAGCATCAGGACCAGAGTGGGGACCAGGACATAGGTCTGAGGGTGGTCCCCACTCCCCCCCCCCTTGTCCTATGTTACTGCCTCCATCCCATCAGCTGCTCCTCCCCGACACTGGGCCCTTCCCTCCTGCCTCAAAGCCTAGAGCTCTTGAAACCCGGTTACGCCTGATCGCACCCGCTCCTCTTTCCTCCCCCAAGCCTGGCCCCACTCTGGGGATGGTCTCACCTCCCGACCCCCCAAAAGCTCCCTGTGCCAGCCGCACCTGCCCTCTTCAGGTCATGCGCTTGGGCTCTCAGCTTAGGTGACCCGTTCTGCCTGGGTAGGGGGTGCACTTGGAGGCACCTGCACCCCAGACCCCTTAAGTCCTCCTCAGCCACCCCAGGGTGTGGTCCTCTGCTGACCGGGCGGAGGAAGGTCCCATTAATCCAGCCTGACGAGGGGCTGTACCAGCGAAGGCCCTCTGCTGCCTGGAGACCCTGGTAACCGCCATCCCCCCTCTGATACTCCATGAGGCAGGTGGACACAGATCTGTGGCCCCTCGTGCAGAGCCGGGGTGCCCCAGGGCCATAGGGCACCACGGGGGAGGAGCTCCTGGCTCCAGGGGTGCCCATGCTGCCCCACAGTGCCGCTGAGCATGCCGGGTACGTGCAAAGGCCAGGCCCCAGGTGACTGCCAAGCTGGGCTTGAACCCAAGACAGGCCCTGAACCCCGATGGCTCAGTCCCCCTCACCAGGAGGTGAGCCTCCTCCCTTCCCACCCTCTCCCACAGGGGCTGAGCCCCGGCTCTCAAAAGGAAGGGACAGCAGCACCCAGGAGAACCAAGCACAGAGCAGGGGGGCCACACCAATCCCCATGTCCACATGTGGTCCCCTGAGCCAGCCCCCACCTGCTCCCTTGGGGTCACCTGAGAAAACCCCCACCCCAGTGCTGCCTGGGAGCAAACCCAGGCCCACAGCCAGAGGGACAAGAGCCCAGCTGCCCCAACGATGGGGCCACAGAGGGGCCCCGGGCTGGGCTCATTCCACCCCCACCTGGTACACCCCACCACCCGGCCCGGCTCCCACCCCGCCTGCCCGTGTGAGCACCAGCCACCCCGAGCACCCTGACCCCAACCTCGGTCCATGCCCTCGGTCAGCCAGACCGGGAGGCCAGCAGATGCGGCCTCCAGGCCCTCGAGCCAGCGTACACCTGTCCGACAGGCTGTCGGTGCAGGCCGGGGCAGCTGGGGGCCAGTTGGGGGCCAGCAGCCCTGGCCAGGAAGGGGCAGGAGGCCTCCCTCAGGCCCCTTGCTCCTCAGGCCTGCCCCACACACGCCCCTGCTGGCCCTCAGTGTCGGGAGCTGAGCTCTTCCCCCAGGACCCTCACGGCTGCCTCGCGGCGGCCTGGTGAAACCACATGCGCCGATCTGCACGCTCCTGAGGTGGGCAGCGTCACCCCGTCCGGTCCTGCTGCGTCCCTGCACCATCCGGGAGCGGCCCACATCAGACACTCAAACGTGGGCGAGCGCAGCCTGGGCCCCCATTGCCGAGGACACCAAGCCAGCCCCAGGAGGTGACAGGAGCCAATGGCTGGCATGGCCATCAGAGGCCGTCCAGTGGCCATCCAGCCCTCTTGGGCTTGGCCAGCACCCGGCAGTGTCGGAGCCTCCAGCAGCAGTCCTAGAGGAGCCTGGCACAGGGGTGTGCCCAGCACAGACGGAGGACAGGCAGGGCCACCTCCCCAGGGGCTCCAGCCCCAGGGACACCCCAGACGACAGGGGCCGTGGCCTCCTCAGCTCAGGCCTGCCCCATGGCTGAACTGCTGACCCAGATGGCCCGCCCTGGGCAGTTGCCGGGAAGCAGAGTCTGAGGGTGGCCCGTCTCCATGCCTCAGTCTTCCCATTTGTCTAAGATCCCCTCAGCCCCTCACTCCTTTCTTTCTCTAGTGGCTCCAGGACACCGGCCGTGGCTGCTCCAAGGGGGAAGCATCCTTGCCAGGAGAAGGTGGGTAGCACCAACCTTTGCTTTTACCGTGGACCTTGACCCCGTCCTCACACAAGAGGCAGGAAAAGGCCAGGGGCCGTCAGCATCTCCTCCTCTTCCCTGGGAAGCCTAGAAAATCAATGGGCTCTTCCAACAAAACCCACAAATGACGTTCGAAGGCTTCCCTGCGTGAGCACACGCACACGCTGTAGGGCCCCTTCCACAGGGGGGTGCAGGCACGGGCCCAGGCCCCTACTCACTAGCCCCCTCCTTGAGCAAACGTACACAGGGGCCAGGGCGTGGGGCACACGCTTCCCACCTCCCTGAGCCCCCTGGCCAGGCCATCTCCTCTCCACTTCTTCGCCTTTTTGAAGGATCTTCAAGCAAGCCCTTCCCGTGTCCATGTTACTCAGAATGGGCAGCAACAGCAGGACATATGGCCGGACCCCTGAGCCTCCACAGTGCTCCACGGGGTCCTCAGCCCCCCGTCTGTCGCCCTGAGCGACACCTCTGCTCTCTGCTGGGGCCGGCTCCGCATGCAGTAGGCGCTCAGACTGCCATCGCAGGGAGAAGAGGAAGAGGTCAGCGGGCCCCAGCTGCTGCGCCGGGCTCCCGTGCGCACCCACGGGGGATCGGCCCGGCCCCTGGCCAGCGCCTTGCAGGAGGGAGGGACAGGCCCACACACATATGGTGGAGATTATTTAAACGTCTGAGAAGCAGCTCGTGCCCCCCTCCCCCTGAGCGTCTGGGCGCCTCCTCCCAACTATTTTTATTTTATCAGGGAGTGTGCGTCGGCTCCCTCAAGCCCCCCCTGCCCAGGCAGGACTCCAGGGTGACTGTGCCTAGTGCCCAGGGGCACGGAGCCAGTGCTGGCCTGAGGGTCTCCGTGAGGGCGGGGGACCCTGGGGGACGGTCGGCTGGGTCGGCCAGGCCCAGGGCTGGCCCCAGACAAGCCTGGAGGAGGGCTAGGGGCTGGGGGCAGGGGAGAAGCGGAGGATGGAGGTCCATGCTAGACACCCACCCTGCCAGGATATGCCTTCTTCCTCCCGTGCGGCAGATGGCCCAGCCTTCCAGCAGGAGCCTGAGGGTTTTGTGGGCAGGGGGCCTGGCCCCACACATCAGCCAGCTGAGAAGCAAGGAGGACCCAAGGGAGTCCTGGGGGCAGACCCGTCAGACGTTGCTCTGCCCCTTTGGTCGGCTTCTGCCCTACCCCACCCTTTCCCGGCCCGTGCACTCAGACCCCAGGGAGCCAGGGCAGCAAGCATGGCAGGGGGCGGGGGGGGGGGACGTGCTCCAATGGCCCCCTGCCCCATCCACCATGCCACTGACCAGCCCCAGGCCTGCAGCTTCCTCCCACAGGAGCCCCTGGGTACTCATGCTTCTGGGCAGGGGGCAGCAGCAGCTTGGCCCGTTCCTAGCAGGTGACACAAGCTCCTGCCAGGACCAGGCCTGAGGGAAGGCCAGCAGGAACTTTCTCTGAGTCACCTGATTGGGTGTGAGGCACAAGCAGCCCCTAGATGGCCCAAGCTCCTGCAGCAGTGCGCATAGTGGACTAGATGGTGTCCAGTGCCCAGTGCCCTCCTACTGGAGAAGCCCCTTCCCATGCACTGGGCCACCACGCCATCGCCAAGGCTGCTGAGCACCGTGGGGACCCGCGGTCTTCAGCGCAGTGGGGTCCCAACGTCCTGCTCTCCTCTGCCTGCCCAGCAGAGCCCAGGGCCTGCTCACGCCAGCCTCACTGAGGGTCCTTCCCGGAGCGGCCCCCCTCCTGCCCCCTCCTGTCTCAGCAGCCCCCAGCTCAGCCACAGTGGTGGCTTTAATCACATGGGACAGTCGTGTGGGGAGAGGACTCTATTAATAGCCCATCCACAGCGTCTTGCCTTCACAGGTGCCCTGGGTCGTGTGTTCTGGGGCTCCGGTCCCAGGCCCCCACCCTCAGCTCCCATGCACTGGCTCAGCAGAGGCTGGGAGGGGGCATCCGACCATCACACACCCACCTCGGCCTGGGCTCCCTGGAGGCAGGCACCCAGCTTTGTGGGCTTTCTGTGATGGCCCGACCCCCAGGGAGCCCCTGGCAGTGGCCGGGGAAGCAGAGACAGACTCATAGTGGCTCTGGGGGTGGGGGCATGTTCCTGAAAAGTCACCAGATGGAACCAGGGCTGCCTGCTGGGAGGAGAGGAAACTCCTGCAGGTTGAGGGAGGGGTCCCCCCTGCATTGGCCAACCGGCCCTGTCCCCACCCCACACCCACCTGGGCCTGCGCGGGAGGCAAGTGGCAGCTGGCGGGGCTGGACGGTCGCCGGCAGAGCGGGCACAAAGCCACAGAGCCGACAGGAAACAGAAGAAGGGTGAGCTGTGGACTCATCCCCAGGCCCGGCTGAGCCTCCTGGCCAGGGCGGCTTCCTCGAGAGCCCAGGGCCCTCGGGTGCCTTGAGGACTGTCCAGAAACAGCCGGGCTTTCCCAGCTTGACTTCCTACAGTCCCCTCTATCTTGTGAGGGACCCCCATCCTGCTCCCCTGTGTGGGCTGGGCCAGGGCCCCTGCAGGGTAGGGTGGAGCCCTCCCTGAGCGTCACCCTGACTCCCCTCGGTGCTGCCTCCACATGCCAGCCGCTGACCTGGGACGGAGCTCAAGAGGGGCCGCCTGCACCGGCCAGTGGTCAGCTCCACCCATGGCTTGAACGACAGGGGAGTTTCCAAAGGTCAGCAGCGCAACAGACCGGGGCCAGGGCCTGCCTGGGCCAGGGTGATTTACGATCTATGTGGAACCGAGACCAGCAGGACTCACGTGCACTCCGAGAGCAGCTTCCTTCTCTCTATTACTGACTGTCCGGCCCATGAGGCCCCAACCTGGGATCCACCCAGGCTGGCTGCCCCTTACTGGTATGGAGGCCCATTGGGGGGCTGCCCAAGTGGGCAACTTCCTCCCCCTCCAGCTCTCCAAGAGCCAGAACGAACACATCCTGTCCTGGAAAGGGTGTCTGTGTCCCTGCCTGAGGGGCCCGCTCCCACTGGCCTTTCCCACACAGGAAGTCCGTCCAGCCGGCAGAAGCCCACGTCTGCTGGAAGCAAAGTCCCAGGAAGAAAAAGACACTTCTGATTACTCATGCCTCCTTGATGCCTCTACCCCCCGACAGCCCTCAAGGAGCGCAGAGCTGACCTCTGCACGAGAGAGGGCCCTCAGCACCCCTCACGTAGGCCCTGCCCCGGGAGAGGGGCGCTTCCCCACAGGGCCCATCCACTGGCTTTCCAGGAGAAGGTGCCAGGAGCATGGAAACCACGCCATCAGCTCATTAGCTGTACAGATGGAGGGCCGGACCCAAGACTCCAGCCCATCTGCTCCGTCCTCAGCTGCACATTTGAGACTGTTCTCTCCCGGGGGGGGGGGGGGGAAGCACACTCACCCCAGCCATGCCACCCCCCTCCCCTCCCAAGACCAGGGCCCTTCCCTTGCTGGCTGCACACCCTGGGTGTGTCGGGCCTCCCTGGACCCTGGGAGCTGCCAGGCCCCACTCCGTTCACAGGCAGGCATCCTGCAGCCCGCGGTTCTGACCAAGTCTGGCTGTTGATTCCTCAGAGCTCTCTGCAGGGCAGATGGGCAGGAATGTGCTCAACCAGCCTCTCCCCAGGGACCACCCATCACGGGAGCCCCGTCCCACCCTGGCGTGGGGGCTGTGGTCATCGGGTGGTCACCGGGTCATCAGTGAGTGGCCCAAGCACGCAGCCAAGCCAGCAGTGTCTGCTGTGCCGGCCCATCTCCACCTGCCCCACTGTCCTCCCGTCGTAGAGGGCACCTCAGTGGGGGGGGGCGGGGAGGGGACAAGCATTCCCGAAGCATCCTCACATACAGGACACACGCTGCCCACAGCCGCCCTACGAAGGCACCTCCATGCTATCCCTCTCTTACACAAGAGAGTCAGAGAGGGTGGGAGCCTTGCCTGTGGTCACACAGCTCACCCAAGGCACCTGCGGGGTCTCACCCTCAGTCTAGCCGGCAGTGATGACCCTGCTCCCACACATGCTCTCCAAGGCCGCACAGTCCCTCCCCTGTGTCCATACCAATCAGAGGGCAGGACAAACTGGGTCCAGAACAACCAGGATCCCGACAGATTGCCAGAAGGCAAGCTGTACTGTCCTTGGGGTCTCAGCCCTTAACCAGGAAGTTCTGCGTCTGGCTGCAGTCACTCCAGCTACAGCTGTGGCTCTGGCCCCCTTCCCTCTCTGCTTCTCCCCACACCTGGCCCAGAGCAAGGGCTGCCCTGGGGTGGACTGACACTCTGCCCCTGAGAAGCGCTGCCCCATCTGGTCCCTGCAAGGACAGGCCCTGACCCCCTGCAACCAAGCTCCTTAGTGCCAGGCAGCCCCAGGAGCCTCGGAGGACTCCTGCCACCCCTGTTGATCTCTGCTGTCTGCCCAGGGTAGTGCCCGGGTCCCCAGTTCAGGACAAAGTGACAGATCTGAGCAAGAAATCTCCCATGGGGGGTGCCAGGGCTGGAACTCTGAGGGCTCAGGAAACAAGGGCAGGCCCCCTGGGGATGGCGGCTGCTGCCCCTGTCCATGGTGCTGACAAGTCTCAGGGACACAACCCCCCCACCTCCGCTGCCCTGGATGAGGGGGCGGGAGGGGCTGGAGCAGGCGAGCCCCAGGGTCGCACAGGTCAGGATAACCCAGATCTGCCCCCCCCCAACTGAGGCTGGTATCCCACGGGGCAGACTGGAGGTCAGGAGACTGTCAGCTCGGCTGGGGCTTCTCCTCCCCCCGCCTGTCAGGATTGTCTCCACTTTTTGCAGAGATGCCAGCACAGTGGGGGATGATGTGGGGACAGGGGATGTGCAGGTGTTGCGGGAATGGGACTGTCCCAAAGACCCCTGGGGGAGGGGGTCAAGCCCTGCCCAAGTGGCCTCAGTGGGACACCCGTGGGCAGTTCAGCACCTGACCCTGGCTCCCTGCAGGGGCAGTCACAGCCTCCTTCCTTGAGCCCCTCTGCTCCCTCTTACCTTCATCCCGGCTGAGCCCACCGGGGTCCCCGGGCTCTTCCATGGCCCACGGGTACCACCCCCACCGATACCGGAGTGGCCCAAAGGGGCCCAGGCGGTGTGCCGGCCCCGCGTGTCCCTGCGCCTGAGCGCAAGCCCATGGCCGATCACCGAGTGCTCAGCCCGCCGCTGCTGCCGGGACCGCCCCTCCCGCCGGAGCCCCGCCCTCCTTAACCCTTCAGAGCCCAGCCCCCGCGGTGGGCCGAGGAGGAAGCGTGTGCTGGGTGGGGGGGTCTCAGCCGGCTCAGAGGCGGGGGGGGGCGGGGGGAGACACCCTCAGCTGCTCTGACCTCCCTCCCTCTAGGCCAGGCTTCCCACCAGAGGGGAGAGCAGCACACTCCCCCCAGGAACAAAATGCCCTCAGGATGGCAGCCCCCCAAATCCACAGGGTCCCTCAATCATTACGCACAGCCTCCCCCAGACCCCATGGGCTAGTTCTCTCCAAGGAGGGGCTCCAAGAATGCTCAGTGCTTCAAGGATGGCTAGGGTGACATTTCGCAGGCTTCCTGGCCAGGGTGTATGTGCAGGATGGAAGATGACACTGAGGGTCCAGACCCTTGGCGTCCAAACCCCTCATATGCTCCTTCTCTGCCTCCCCCCACGTGTCCCTCAGGAGGGTCCTGCAGATGTTCCGGGGGTCTGGGGGTCTGCCTGGGCCAAGCAGGGAGCAGTCTGGGGGTGGGGCGTGTGCTGAACGGCTCCCACCCCGTCTGGATCGGCACCTGCCTGCCTCTTCCTGGTGTGTGTTCTGATTCAACCTGCTACATCCAGCATCCGGGAGAAATAACATTTCCCACATCAACGGAAGAGATTTTCATCCCTCATCCTTCGGGTGCTGTTTTGAAAGCTGCCGCTTGTGCCCACAGCCGTGAGGGTGGCCTGGGGAGGTTTATGGAGATGTGGGAGACGGTTGGGGCGGCTGCAGGCGACAGGCCAAAGCAGGAGGACGGGAGCTCCTTGGGGCTCCCTGAGCTGCTGCCACCCCATGGTGTGATTGCCTCCTGCCAGGCCAGGCCCCCAGGTGTGGAGGGGAGTGAGACACACGAGCTGTCACCACCGCCACCTGGATCCTGCCCAGGGAAGGCCACAGGGCTGCTGCCCAGCTCCCTTAAAGGGGCAGCCTTTTTCCCTTTGATGCCGCTGCTGGAACCCTAGCCCTTCCGCCAAAGCGGCCACTGCCTGGGCTCTGGGGATCTGCCCTTATGAACTTGACTCTGTGACTCTTGTGTCCACACGAGTCATGTGTTCATCGAGCACAGCTGGGGTCCCTGAGCCTGTGGCTACTGGGCTGGCAGAGACCCCAAAGGAAGAGGCAGCTTCCTCCCTCTGGCACCAAGTGTGACTGAGGTTCCCCACTGGCCGCAGCGGAGGGGGTCCTACAGCTGAGCGGGGAAGGCTGAGGTGGGGTCTGTCAGGCCAGGAAGAGGGGACCAGAGGTGCCCTGAGGACAGGGAGCAAAGGAGGGAGGGGCCAGTCCAGCGCCCCCACACCTGGGCTTTGCAAGTCCCCTCACACAGTCACCCCTGGGAAAGGGCCCAGCAGCCCCGAAATCTCAGAAGAGGGGAAACTGAGGCAGGGAGCGACAGGAAGAAAGGAGACAGAAGGGAGAGTGGGTGATGGAGAGGAGCACGCAGATGCAGGGTCCCCAGAGAGGGGCCGACTCCCCGGACTGGACAGAAGGAGGTTCTGGTTCAAGTTCAGGTTCTGATGAATAATCCATCGGCATGGCCGGCCCCGCCCGCGCACAGCCTCGAGCTGATTTCCCTCAAGGGGCGGGGCGGGCGGGTGATTACCAGCGGTGATTAAAAGCCGCCTGCTGCACATGTTAATTTGCTTAAGATTCTGATCTCCTAAATCTCCTTTCTGGGCATTTAAGCAAAATTCTGTCTTTGAGAGCATTTGGCCTGGCTGGCAGTGGGTGGGGATGCACGTCTGGAAGAAGGGCCTGCCAGGCCCCCAGGAGTCTCATTTTCTTCTTGTTTGAAGAGGGGGACCGGAATAAACAAATACTGTCAGGTGGGGGAGCTTGATGGGGCCCCTGCCTGAGCCCTTCTCTCTTGGGATGGGGGTGGGGAGCCCATGTTCTGGAGCCTCAACTCTGCCCTCCCAGGCCCCGCTCCTCCCGCCAGGCACACTGCCCTGAGCTGCCCCAGCCCACCACCTCCCACCTCGCTGACTCCCTGCCACCTGCCAGTGCCCACTCCCTGCCTGGGGCCCAGGGGTCGTGCAGAGGGCTTTGCTCCTGCCCGCGTTGCAAGGGCAGGGCTTCCTCAGTCCTAGGGACAGAGCCCAAGCCTAGATGCCCAGCACAGGGGGCCTGCATGTCAAAGCACCCCAGACGATCGTGTCCCACACCCCCTCCCTGGAACTGGGTCCTCGCCTTCCAGATCTCACCTTCCAAACACTGGGCAGGGCAGGGGTCACCGTGAGGCTGGATCTGGCCGTGAGCTCCAGCTGCGTCCATCCTTTGGTTCCCAAACCTTGCCAGGAGAAGGCCAGCCTGTGCCCCAACACAGGGGGACCAGCCTGGACTGTGGGCCCCGGGCAAAACTCATCCCCCTTCGTGCCTCGGTTCCTCATCTGTGCCATGCTCACAGGAGTGGGCTCCACAGCGGGCAGCCACTCACAGTCTGCTCATCAGCTACAGCCGCACCGGGGCCAGCCGAGCCCTCCCCTCCTCGCAGTGCTGAGCCGGCCACCCAGGGCCAACCTGGGGGTCTGACTCCACACTCCGTACACGTCCCGTGAGTGCGTACCCTGCTGTGCACCCAGACCCTTCAGCACACCCACCTAGCTCTACCTCTGCTGGTGGGGGCCGAACCCAAGCCCCAACCTCCACCCCCGCCAGCGCCCTGCCGCACCCTGAAGCCTGCTCTCCACCGGGAGCCCACAGTTCCCTTGAAAGGGTGTGATGCAGCCCCTCTCCCCATCATCCTGCAGGAGAAGCTTCTACACCTCTGACTTTCTGGAAGCACCGTGTTGGCAGCCCTGGGATGGGGCAGAGTGCTTTAAATGGGGCCAGGAGCGGGGCAGGGCGTGTGGGGACCCCCAAGGGCTGTGTGCGCACGTGCACAGCTTGTGTCGGGACAGGAGACTACTGGCGGAGACCCAGAAACAGAGGGACAGAGGCACGGAGTGTGGCCGAGGCACGGGCAGAGCCGAGGCAAGAAGAGCTACCCCAGCCCCTCGTCCCCCCCCCCCACCCGCCACCTGGGATGGCCTGCAGCCCAGTTCCCCGAGGCCTGAGCCCCCCGCCAGCCAGCGGCAACACTGTAGGCGGTCAGGGCAGCCGCCCGGGGACAGCAGACAGCAAAACCCAGCACGTGTGAGCCCAGCCAGGTCCCCTCGGCTGACCGCCGGGCCAGGAGTTGGGCCTGAGCGTGTTCTGGGAAGCGCCATGGAGGGGAGGAGCTGTGAAGACCCCTGGAGACAGGAGAAGGCCACGTAGAGCCGTGCCCTGGCCAGGTGTGGGAGAACCCAGTGTAATTCCTGCTCTGTCCCTCCTTTGTGTGACCCAGGGGATTCACTGCCCCCTGGCCTTAGTGTCCCTGTCTGGAACCAAGGCAGGACCAGCAGTTCTGAGGGGCCTCCAGCTGAGGTCATGGAGAAAGGTCTGGAGGGTAGTAAGGGGGCAGGGGGCACTGGCTGGGGGCACAGGGGGCCAGGCCCTCTGGTACCAAAGATCCCACTGCAAAGTCCGCTTTGACGGCAGCTGCCTGTGTGAGGAGGCCCCGGGAGCGCTGCCTTGCTCTTCTCAGGGCACAGGCCCTGACCTGGGGCAGTGGCCACTCTGCCTCACAGCCTCCAGGAAGCAGAGGCCGTGAGCAGTCGCCTCCCATGAGTGGAGTGGAGCAGATCTGAGCTGCAGAAACCTCCATGGGGCACCTCGGATTTCGTCTTCGGACTTCCGTCCTCCATGAGTCTCCAAGGAAACGCTTCCCCGGTGACCTCCTGCGGGAGAGCTGCAGCCCGGCCTCGGGCGGGCCCTGCCGAGAGCCCACCAGCACCGGGGGGACCCGGGGCACAGCGGGGGCCTCGGCATGTCCTCCATGCTGCCCCTCAGAATGCCTGCGTCAGAAGGGCCCCCAGAGGCCACCGGGTCCAACCCCTTTGCTTTTCAGATAGGGAAACTGAGGCACAGGGGTCTTGCCCGGGGCTCAAAGCCAAGCAGAGGCAGAGCCAAGACCAGGACCCAGGCCCTGAGCCAGAAGTGAGCTCCAGAGGAGGCGTCTGGGAAGATGGCTGGAAAAGCCGACCCAAGCAATGCCGGACCTGGACAGAAGCACGGGGAACTGGGTGGCCGGGGCTGCTGCTCCAAGCCTGGCGTCCCCACCGCCACCAGTACCCCTGTGCCAGCCCCAGACCAGGGCACGGCTCTGCTTCGTGGCCCCCAAGCCCACTGAGCCGCAGGCGGGAGGGCAGGCGCACAAGAACTGCAAGCAGCGAGGCCCAATGGACTTGGTGGCCGCGGAGACGGGGCAGCGGAGAAGGCAGAGGCCCGCTGGCCAGGGTGGTTGTCATCCCCACAGCATCCGGACGGTTGCTGGGGCAGGAGGGGAGCATCGGCCCCAGGGCCGGGACCGGCTCCTGTCCCCATGCAAAGCAGAATGCTGACAGAGCCCTGGGGTCACAGATCCACGGGTGGGAGGAGGCAGGGAGGATCGGATGACTCTGGTGATGAGGGGTGGGCTGGCAGGGAGTGGAGGCCACAGGCAGCTGGAGGGATGGGGGCTTCTGGAAGGCTCCAGCTGAAAGGCCACAACCGCACCCCCATGCCTAGGCCCCCAGGCACCTTGGCCCCCCATGGGCAGACTGCATTCACCCCCTGCCAGCAGCACCCTCAGCCACAACACCCTGCCCTGGCCTCCCTCCTTGGCTCCACCCCAGGACTGACCCCCCACCCCCACGCCCCCACGCCCCCACGCCCCCTGCCAAGGTCGTCAGGGCAGGGCCTGCCCCAGGCTACCGTGGCCCCACTGGACCGCCCTGCCTGTCAGCACCAGCCTGACCTAGATTCCGTGCGTGTGAGCGGCAGCGGGAAGAGCCACAGCCAGCCTGGCACCAAGACAAGACGGCCGGATTCCAGGGCAAACAGCCACCCAGCCACCAGCCCGGCCCACCCCGGGACACCCCCCACGCCGCTGGTGGGGGGGTCTGTCAGGAGCTGCCCACCACCAGCCCACCCCTTCCCACAGCCCTGGCCCACAGCAGCCTGGGCCAGCCCTCGCGGGCCCGCAAGCTGCACTGCACGCCCAGGCAGCCAGTCTTTGCCCCCGGGAGCCACCCTGGATGCGGGCACGGGAAGCCGCTTGGCCACTTATATTGATTAAACCACAGAAATCCTTGAAATTAGAAGCATGCACATGCAGATGCACATGTATGGCCTACAAGCCTTGGGCACATTTCTGGGCGGGGTATTCTGGCTGCAGCCCCTACCCCAGGGCGAGGTTCAGCCACCTGTGTGCCCCGTGCCACCCTTCCTGCCGTTCTCCCCCCCACCGGCCTGCGCCCTCCAGCTGTCAGTGTTTGTTAAGCACCTGCTGTGTGTCGGGCTTGCACTTGGGGCTTGGAAGGGAGTAGTGAGCAAACCAGAAGCAGCCCCCACCCTCAGGGAAAGGAATAGTAGCAGGAATGGGCCCAGCTCCATGGGGCAGCCCCCGACGGGGTGGGCAGAGGAGGGCCCCCCGCCCCGGGCCCTCCGGAGTGTTGAAATCTTCACAAAGCCCAGAAAAGACCAGGCCACTTCCCTGCAGAGTCAGAGCCTCTGGGGCTATGGAGGCCTCTGACTGGGATGTGGAGTGGTTTCTTGGGCTGGACCCAGCACAGAAGGTGAGGGGCTGAGGGCATGAAGGGCGGTGTCCGGGGCCAGAGCGTACCAGCTGGGGTACGGTTACCGTGAGCAGAAGAGCTCTTGGCCCAGGACCTGGCTCAGGGCACAGAGGAGAGGGAGCGGCAGGGCGCTGCCTGCGGGCCCCCTCCCTGGCCATCAGCACCCCCCATCTTACTGCACCCAGGACGGACAGCCCCGTCCCAGGGCACACTCCCGAAACCACCCTTTAAACGCTGCCGCCGGCACTAGGTCGTCTGCGACACGCGGTGTGTACGAACTGCCACTGGGTTAGCTCCATTGCCACTTTCGGACACCTGGTCACATCGTGTCCGTTGGCAGAGCGGAAACCATTTTAGACCCTGGGTGGTAACGCGTGCATGTCCAACAGCAAACCGAATAAACACTTCAGGGCTGCGGTTAGTGCGGAATTTGTCGGGATGTCTCCCACGGAGGGGGGGCGGTGAGGTCGCCTGAGGGGTTGCAGCTCATGGGGCTCCTGGCTTGCGGAGAGAGCCTGCAAGCTCCCGAAACGTCCCCGCAGCCCGCGCGGAGCTCCACCTCCAGGTGAGGGCCAGAGCCTCGGGCCGGCCGGGGCCGCTGCTCCAGGGTCGACTCCTTAGAGAGGGCTGCGTCCTGAAGAGCCAGGGTCTCCGTGGGCAGCTAGAACGCACTGTGGGTCACGTGGTCTCGCACATAACGCGGGTGCTGCCCCAGCCGCAGGAGAGGAGGCCGCCGGCCCGCAGCACCACACGTCGCAACAGCCCAGACGAGCTCACCTCTGTGCCAGACAAGCAACGGTTGCGTAAGCGCACATATTAAATGCAAGCGAGGGGCGCCTGAGTGGCACAGAGGTTAAGCGTCTGCCTTCGGCTCAGGGCATGATCCCGGCGTTCTGGGATCGAGCCCCACATCAGGCTCCTCCGCTAGGAGCCTGCTTCTTCCTCTCCCACTCCCCCTGCTTGTGTTCCCTCTCTCGCTGGCTGTCTCTATCTCTGTCGAATAAATAAATAAAATCTTTAATAAATAAATAAATAAATAAATAAATAAATAAATAAATGCAAGCGAGACGGGAAACACCGGAGGCTGACCAGGGAGTTAAGCGTGGCCTCAAGACCATCTGCATGGCGACAGGTCTATGCGGGGGATGGACCCTCATGGGGAGTGGGTCTGTGCTAGGGGCCTCCCTGGGGGCAGGGCCATGCCACCCACTGCTAGCCCCAGTGCCCAGAGCCGTGCCCAGCACACAGCGTCTCACTAGCTATTCACTGAGTAGCCTCCCCAGATCCAGACCCAGGCAGCAGGGAGGGCCAGGCTAGGGGTGGGGGCAGTGCTTGGCAACACCCCTACCCAAGCCATCTTTCCTGCGGGACTCGGCTGACCTGCCAAGAACAGCCATAGCGTGCTGCCTTGCAAGCCAGGGACAGAGTGACTGTCCCTCTAACCCCCAGGCACTGGGACCAGAGCCAGGATCTGCATCTTCGAAGACAGGCAATGCCTTGACCAACTCGCAGGTGGGGCAAAGTCTCAGGGGTACTGACACGGCTCAGAGCAGGGGTGTGAGCACACAGCTCAGGGAGGGCGGGGTGTGAGCACACAGCTCAGGGAGGGCAGGGTGTGAGCACACAGCTCAGGGAGGGCGGGGTGTGAGCACACAGCTCATGGAGGCCGGGGTGTGAGCACACAGCTCAGGGAAGGCGGGGTGTGAGCACACAGCTCAGGGAAGGCGGGGTGTGAGCACACAGCTCAGGGAGGGCGGGGTGTGAGCACACAGCTCAGGGAGGGCGGGGTGTGAGCACACAGCTCAGGGAGGGCGGGGTGTGAGCACACAGCTCAGGGAGGGCGGGGTGTGAGCACACAGCTCAGGGAGGCCGGGGTGTGAGCACACAGCTCAGGGAGGCCGGGGTGTGAGCACACAGCTCAGGGAGGCCGGGGTGTGAGCACACAGCTCAGGGAGGGCAGCGGTGTGAGCACACAGCTCAGGGTCAGAGTATGAACAGGTAGATCGGGGTCAGGCTTCCTGGACGACCCATTCTCTTTGAGGCCTAGTGAGACGCTGAGTTCCCACCGCATCTGATCGTCTGCCCACCAGACAGCTGAGGGTCTTCAGGGCCTGGTCAGAGCGTGAGGGGAGCCCCTTCAGCTGCTCCGTTCAGCACAAGCGCGGTGGGCTCAGAACCAAAGCAGCTGCCCCTGGCAGCGGGCACTGCCCACCTGTGGTCCGTCCTGGGCGTCTCGTTTCCATAAGCCCCCTGCTTAGCTCCCCTGACGCCCTCAACCCTGCCCAGTCATCAGGCTTTGCCTTCGGGCCCTCAAGGACCACAGACCTGGGGTGGCAACAGGTCACGCTCCCCGCCACACGGTGACTGTCCCCCCGACACACACCTTCACCCAAAGCCTGGGGCAAGTCAAGCCAGGGCAGACAGTGCAGGGAGCCTGAACGCCCTGTCCCTGGCCTGCCTGCCCCTCTCCTCACCCTCTGCCCCCCAACTTCCTGCCTACGGAGTGCGTGGGCCCCAGCAGCCATCAAGTGCTACGCACACAAATGTTTATTTTTTTCCTTAGGGCAAAAAAGGAAAAGAAAAGAAAAGAAAGGAGAAGCGTGGCTTATCCGGAGGGTGAGTCACTGGGGATGTTCAAGCACCCCCATGGGCAGGACCGGAACGGCCCCCACCCGTCCCAAAGTGCAGGGTGTATGCCTCCTGAACTGTCACCCGCCTGTGGCCGGGGCTCCAAGGAACGCCACTCCCTCAGGGGGCCTTGCTGAGCACCTCAGGAGCGGGCGGCTGTCCAGCAGCCCTGGCCCCTGCTGCACTCCTGGGAGAAGGGGGGGTCCCTCCAACTCGGCAGATCTTGCTTGTCTGGGGGGGATCTGCACCACCTCGTTCATTTTGGGCTGACCGACCAGGAGAGTCAGGAGCACCGGAGAGAAGCCACTGTCAGCTGGAAACCAGGGCAGCGGGTGACACTGGATCAGCCCATGAGGCTGCTGAGGGGCACAGGCCCCCCAGATCTCTGGTCCTTCGCAGCCCCTACTCCATGGCCAGGCTCATGCCCCACCGCAGCCAGGGCAGGGGGCGGCTGGGAGTCCCAGTGAGTGGAGGGGAAGCTGGCCCAGAATGGCACTCAGGGCTGATCTCAGTCCTCCCCCAGCAAGGGGGGAGCCTCCAGCTGGTCAGAACAAGCTGGCTCCCTGAGAGCAGCCACGGGAGAGCCCTCAGGACCCCAAACCTCAGGCCAGCCTGAATAGGGCTGGCCAGCAGGATGACCATCGGGGCAGGATGGGTAAGCCACTGTGGCCAGACCCCGGGGCTCTGGAGACAGCTCCCCGCTCCTGAGCAAAGGGGCCAGCTTCCCAGGCTGCACAAAGGGGACCTAAACCGAAGGCCGAGAGCAGGTGCCGCCCACCCGGCTGTGCCCCCACGTGGCCCAGGGCTTTCAAGAAGACCAAGCTGCCCCAGTGCCCTTCTGTGTCATCAGGAGCGGCTCCCAGTGGCAACGGCTGAGTCACCACCTGGGTCTTTTTAAGGCACAGTGAGTGCAAGGGGGCAATTTAGGTCTTTTTGGCAAGACAGCAGAGTGTGCGGCCGAGAACACTAGATCAGAGCCCAGCACGGGGCCGCGTGCCCACCGCTGTGATGCCCCCAGATCTCGCAGCGGGGGAGGGGGGGGCCTGCAGCCGCAGCGTGAGGGACTCGGGCTGGACAAGAGCAAGGTGCCCCTCAGTGGCATGTGCAGCTGACCCCCACTCCCTGGCCTGGGGGTGGCCCTGCCTGCTGTATGATGGGGGCTGTCATGGCCGTGAGGGGCTGTGGCCCTTCCAGGGACTTCCTGGGAAGGAGGACCTGGCAGCCCTCACCCCTTCCTGTCCTCCCGTCCCGGGAGGCAGCTGCAGGAGGGGCGAATGGATGAAGGCCTGGAGAAAGTATCCGGTGCCACAGTTCCAGGGACACTGTCGGACATGGGCTCGATCTCTGCAGGCTCAATGACCCTAACCGCAGCCAGGAGCCCCGGGGAAGCGGGCAGGGAGGCGGCCCCAGCGGCCCCACACAGGTGTGTCTGACCCCCCGACACCCATCTGTGTGTCTGCTCTCCCGAGAGGGCCCCCTGCCCGGTGAGCCCCGCCAGAGCCCGGCCTCACCTGGCTGCTCAGGGGCCCAGCTCAGACTCACAGGCCTCCCGGGGCACCTCCCGCGAACAGGGCATGGGGCCCTCTGAACCCCCAGGAGACGGGGCAGGCGGCGTGGGGCAGCCCCAGGGAGCTGGCTGCGGGTGGCCACAGCCTTCCCCTGTTACAGCCCCCACCTCCCTCCGGGCCCCACGTCCTAAACCACATCAAGTACCCCCCCACCTCAGCCTGATGATCCCCCGGGTGGTGGTGCATTTCCTTACAGACGCAGAATATAATAAATCCCAATAATGCCAAGCCCAAAATAACCCCACAATGCGCCGCGTGCAGAGCTCCTTCGGAATGTAACTGAGTCAAACACAGCTGCAGAGCGCTTAAAAATACACAAAATGCACAAACACAGACACAACACCCAGCCGAGGACGCCCGCCTCCGCCCACCGCCTCCACAGGTGGGGTAAAGGTGGGGGCACGGTGGGGAGGGGGTCCTGCCCTCCACCCGGAGGCTGAGGGGAGGCCCCAGGTGGCTCGTGGGGTGGAGGGGTGACCGGCTCCCTAAAAGTGCTCCCACACCCAAAGGCCCTCTGGCTCCCACCCTTGTCTTCGGCAAGTCCCCTGGGAGCTCTGAGACACCCCCCCCATACACACACCCACCCCTACCCCAGCCCTCCCCAACCCTGCCCCTGAGACCACGCGGAACAATTCCCCCCCGCCCCAGTCTCCATTCGACCGTGGGCCTGGGTGAACTCACCTCCACAGAAAAGTGGGGTGGCCCAGGCCTCTGCCTGCCCCGACCTGAGCCCCCTCCTGAAGCCCCCAACCCCCGCCCACACTCCTTGCTCCCCCGCCCGTGCTAGGAAGCGCAGGTGGACTGCCGTGTTGTGCAGACCTGCTCAGAGGAGGCAAACGTGGGCCGAAAGGGTGGCCGGTCCTCCGGACTCACCAGCCCCAGGCCTCTCTGGCAGGGGTGGGGGTGGATGTCCCTGGGCGGGTGGACAGGGTGCCTAATGGGTCTCGGGCAGTTCCAGCCCCAGGACGGCCAGCATCCAGTTCAGGTGCCCACCGGCCTCAGCGCCCACACCGGAGGGCCCTGGAATGGGCTGGCTCTCTGAACCCCACAGCGTCTGGGGTACACCAGAGACACAGGCCGGCCTGGACCCTGTGAATAGCCAGAGAAGCCCACTGGCACCCACATCCTCCTCCCCACACTCAGGAGCCTCTTCCACGAGGGGAGCTCTGAGGGCCCTGCTGGGGTCTCCACCCCAGATCCTGGTCAGGAAGGCCGGGGTGGCTTCAGGCCGACCCTGTCCACAAGGGCACTGCTGGTCCAGCCCCACAGCAAAGGAGGGCTGCAGCCTCAGGCAGCCAGCCTCCACTGAATGACCCCTCCCCTGCAGCCCACCCACCCAGGGGACAGCCGCGCCGTGCCTCGCCTCACCACGCCACGCCACGCCACAGCACACCAGGCTGGAGGGGTGGCGAAAGGGGGGGCCGGGTGGATGAGGGTGACGAGGATAGATCACAGGAAGAGTGCACTTGGACGGGCCGCCCAGCCCCTCAGGAGCACAGACGCTTTGTTCTGGGGGTCTGAACCCCTGCCTGTCCCTCTCTCAGCCCCAAGCCCATCAAGAGGTGCCCCACCCACCGTGGTCTGCGGGCGAGGCAGGCCGCCACCCGAGGCTCTGGAATGCCGCTGCGGCCAAGCCCCCACAGGCTGAAGGAAGCGGGCCACGGCCTGCTGCTCAGAGACTGCTCTGGTGGTCACGGGTCTGCGTCCGCGGCAGGGAGTCCGCGGACAGCTGCGCACAGTGCGGGGGCTCGGCTCCAGCCCGGTGCCGAGCGCACAGCCCCATCCTCAGGGAGGTCCACCCGGACCTGAGGAGGGGCCCCCAGCCCCCCGCCCAGAGCCCCACCCACCCCCAGCGGAGCAATCACCCCCTGGCATGTCCCTCGCATTCCCTATGGTGAGGAGAGCCTGGGGCTCAGCGAGGCCACTATCTGGCCTAGGAGCGCACAGCCCAGGGAGGGGCAGGGCCTGGGTCAGAAACAGACTGTGGCTCCCGCAGCGGCTTCCGCCTGGCCACGGCCCCTCACCGGGCACAGACAAGTGGCTCACTTGCATCCCCAGGAGCATCGTGACCCAGGGTCTGAACGCAGGGAAACTGAGGCCCACCGTGCCAGAGGCTGTTCCAGCCCAGAGCCAGCCTCCGGACCCCACACCACAGCGGCCTGCAGCCACCCTCACCTCTGCCCTAGTAGCGGCAGCCCAAGAAGCCGAGGGCCGTGGTTCTCCAGGAACAGCTGAGTTCTGGAGAGCACCAGGGAGCAGGGTGGGAGGAGGCTAGGCCCCTTCGGCCACTGCCTTGGCCTCTCAGCCTTGCTCCTGGGGCGCTGGGGAAGTCAGGCAGCAGCAGTCACCAGCGGCGGCTGGGTCAGAGCTCTGCACACAGCCTCTCGTCCCCTGCCTGCCTCACAGGTGAAGACGTTCAGACCAAGTCCCCTGCCTAAGGTCCCACAGGGGCTGGTGGCGGAACAGGGAGCCAACCCAAGCCTGCCCCACTCTGGGTGTCCTCCCAGCCTGGCCTTATCCTGGGCAGGGCCCGGGCTTCACCTTCCAGCGAAAGCCAGCCTGCAATAGCGGGCCCCCTGCCCCCGGACCTGACCTCCACTCTCCAGCCACTCTCACACCTGAGTTTCCTCCAGCGTGGCCCTCCGGCTGGCGGCATCACCTGGGACCTCGTTTCAAAGGCTCATGTCTATGGAAATCCCCTGCCTCTCCCAAGGCTACGTTTTCCATGCTCCCAGGTAACACCTAAAGCCCACTGCAGCTCGAGGGCTGCTCAGGGCCATGCTGAGGCCAGGGGTGCCTTGGCAAAGCTGCTGACCGGGGCCCCAGGAGGCTGTCAGATCCACTCCCGTACAGAGATGCACTCGAGACCCCAAGACCGCAGGCCACGGGCCGCCGCTCAGCCCACCAAAGCCGGTCCTCCCCTCACCAGCAAAATAGCCAGCTTTGATGAAAGGGGCACTTGGGAGACCCCACCCCTCGGGGTGGCCCTGACCCATGGATGGCAGGATCCAGGAGGAACCACTCACTGAAGGAGGGCCTCCACATCCCCCAGGAGGCCGAGACCTCCAGGGCAGCCCCACCCTCCCCCAGGAGTCTCTGTAGTCCGTGACCAGCCCAAGGAGAGCCTGGGTGGTGGGGACCCAGGAGGCAGTCCAGTCAGGAGCTCTGTGTGGAGCAGCTCCGCTCATGCACTCGCCACGTCCTCAGCCTGTGGGCCCAGGGGTGTGAGGTCCGCCCCCGCTCTGGCTTGCAGGTGTGGGGCAGGGGTATGATGGGTGCACAGCACGACAGTTATAGAGGGCCGAGGGGTGGCCTCCAAGAGATGCGCCAACATCCCAGAACTTAGGCAGAAGAAGGTTTTTGCAGGTGTAATCAAGTTAAGCATCTTGAGATGAGCTCATCCTGGATCACTCCAGGTGGGTCCTAAATCCTGACAAGTGTCTTTATAAGAAAGCGGGGAGGACACACGGGGGACTGGGTCATGCAAAGACGGAGGCAGAGACTGAAGGGACTCTGGGGTTCCCCAGGACTGGAAGAGGCAGGAAGGACCCTCCCTCAGAGCCTCCGGGGGAGCGGGGGAGCGCAGCCCTGGACGCGTTGACCTGGAGCGCCCAGCCTCCAGGCGGGGAGAGATGTTCATGCTCACTTGCTCTGGCTGCCACGGGCCACTGTGCGGCCCTCTCGGGCTGGTCTGGAGGAGCGCCTCACACGGCGGGGGGGGGGGGGGGGGGGGGGCGCGGTTCGCAGAGAAAGCAGCCTTCCTGATAGGGTGGGTGCCTCTGCCAGGTCTAGCTGCCCGGGGGCCACCTAGACAAGGTCCACAGCAGCCTTGGGAGCCCGGAGCCCCCAACACTGGCAGGAGCTACACGCTTTGTGTGAATGATTTGATCAGAACCCCAAGCTCTCTAGAGGAGGACAGGGGGACAGCTGGTTAGGTGATCACAGCTGGTAAGGGGACCAGGAGAGGCAACGCTGGGGGAAGCAGGTGTCTAGCCTGGGTCAGAGGCCTCCCTGGGCTCTTCCTGCCAGACAGAGCAGAGGGACATTTCAGAGACGGCCCCTGCCCCCCCTGCCTTTCCGTCTCCCAGGGTCGGCAGCTCGGGCCACGCCGTCCCTGGCGTCCCCATCGTGCCCGTGTCTCCTGGCTCCTCACACTCGCCCGGCTGCCGAGCCCCATCAGCTGGTGGGAAGGGCGTCCCTCTGAGAGCGGCAGGGTCTTAGGATGGAGCAAGGGGGACGTGATATGCCAGCAGCTCACCTCCTTCCCCTGGGCAGCCTGGAGGCCTCCCACCCTGGCACTGCGTGTCTGTGCGTGTATGTGAGCACTGGGGCCCACGCGCGGGTCGAGCGGGGGCGGGGGGACGAAGCGGGTGCTGACCCCACAGGACACAGCTGAGTTGAGTGCTCCGGGGCCTTTCCCGCTCAGACTCTGGGCTGAGGGGACGCCCTGCCGCGGGCCTCTCCGGGCCCAGCCTCCTGGCCGGTTCCAGCCCCACCCTCCCGGAGGCTCCCGCCCACCGCCCCCCCCCCAAGGGTCTGGTGTGGAGAAGGCGCTGAGGAACAGGTGAGGAGCCTGCCGTGCTCTGTGGGGGTGGAGACCCCGGAGGCTGCTGGGAGCACAGAGGGAGTAGAAAGAAGGCAGGAAGAAGGGCCATGAGGGGCCGGAGGGGACTGGGGCAGGCACCCTCCAGAGACCACCGCGCCTGGGAGGGCACGCATCCACACAGGCAGGCTGAGGCCCCCATGCCACACGCAGCCCCCGGGAGCCCACGAGCCCCTGCTGGCCCGGGCCCCCCTCTCCACAGCCCAGGCTGGCCAGCTCTCGGCTGGGTTCAGTGACCAGGCAGCCTCCTTTGTCCCCTGCGCTGGGCAGGTAGAAGGGACAAAAGCTCCATTCGTGGCTGGCTGGTGGCTGCTGCTGGAGACAGCTCCCAGGAGCCCTTGCTCCCTGGGCTGTGCCTGTTATACAACAGACCTAAGAATAATCCAGAGGGCGGGCAGTGCAGGGGGGACGGAGCTGTCCTGCCTCCCGGGACCCCTCAAGCTGGGGGTGGGGGATGGGGCCAATGGCACAGGGGTCCCGCTTCTGCCCAGGGCCTGAGGCCATCCGGAGGCCCGAGGGGCAGCCAGGTTTGCACCCACCCCCAGCACCTGGGAAACTGGGTCACAGACAGAGTCCTGGGTCCCCGGGGCTGTCCGGGCAGCTGGGAGAGACAGGCAGAGCCCCAAAGATCCAGGCCATCTGTACCCAGTGGTCCTTGGGGTCAAAAGGCCTGGCCAGCCCTGCAGTGGAAGGTGGATTTCCCATGGGTGTGATCTCAAGCCTCCAACGGCTGCCCCTTCTCAGCACACAGGGCCTGGGGGCTTCAGTGGACACGTGTGCACAAGAGGGAGGGGAAGAGTGGCCGAGCGGTGACAGGAGTGCCCACTGGCAGCCCAGCCCTTGCCCTGCCCACGCCGGAGCAGGTGGCAGGCAGCCCCTGGGTCTCTGGGCCAGACCCCCCCGCTCCGGGGAGCAGGCGGCAGGGCTGGCACGGCAGTTCCCCGCTCATGAAGCAGCCCTCTCAGGCGCAGTGTAACAGAACCGCACAAACGGGCCGTAGCGCTTCGTCTACTGCAGACATTAAAGATTAAAATCCAATTACAGCTCCTATCGTCAAACCTGGCTCCCGCCACTTACAACAGTCCGTGGGGTGGGGGGTGGATTATGTAACCCGAACTCTCTGCTTCAGGGAGTGAGGGGCTGGGCGGACCCAGCCACCCGTGCCCACCAGGAGGGTCTGCAGGGGATCACGAGCCCCTCTGGCACCTATGGGACCCCAGCTGAGGAGGTCCCTGGCTGACCACGCACAGGAGGGGTCACTGCCAGCCAGACATCCTCCCTATGCTCCCAACAGCTCCCCCCCAGCGGCCCCATCACTGCTGCGGCTGGCTGACTGACCACAGGACCCTGGCAGACCCTACCCCAGCTCCACGCTCACGTCGAAGCTGGGGTGGGCCAGGGTCCAAGACGTGAAGGCCAGCAGGCCCACCCTCTGGGAAGCCCCAGGCACAAAGGGCACTGCCCGGTACACGCTCACACTGAGTCCCCCCCCTCCAAGAAGCGTCAGCTCTCTTGCCTCTGCAGGGGCGGGGGCGGGGGGTGCGCAGAGCCACAGCCTCTGGCCAGGCACAGGCCAGGATAGGGCCACCAAGATGTTCTGCCTTGTGGAAGGGGGCTGAAGGACCCTTCAGTCAGACAACAGCCCACACTCTTCCTGCCACATACCTCCCTCCTTTCTGGAACCCCCAGACATCTCCTTAGGGCCATGCAGAGGATGTGGCCATGGGTTAAGTTCAGAAAGAGCTAAGATGAAGTGGGGGCTGGGAGGCTGCAGAGCCCGTCCCTTCTGCTCCCCCCTGCAGGGGCTACAGTCGGGTCTTGGGCAGACAGGCCGGCTCCCGTCCCCGATTCTGACCTGCCCCTCAGTCCCAGGTGCCCAAACTCCCCTCTGTGGCTACGGCTCTCTGATTGAGTCTTTGGGCTCAAAGGACCCTGGCAGGACCCAAATGGGCTCCTCAGGACAGAAGCATTTCTGCACCGTGGCCCAGGTGCCAGGAGAGCTGAGCATCACCTCTGGGAGGTCAGGGCATAGGGCACAGAAAGGACACAAACAAGGTACAGTCCCATGGATGAGGGGTGGGGAAGGCCATGGGGGAAAGGCTGAGGAGTCGGTGGTCATTCTGTCTGCCTCCAGGGTCACTGGGCAGGGTGGGGGTAGAGGGGAGGGGAGGGGAGACCTCCTGTGCCCCTGGCATCTTCCCTCTGCCGGCTCCAGAAGTGTCCACCTCCCCTAAAGGGTGCCCCATAGCTCTGCCAGCAGGCCTTGAACTCCAGGAGACACTGCTTCCCCAGCATCAGCACCGGCACCCAACAGACAGCCTTGGTAGGGCCACCCCGGAGCCTGGCTGGGTCCCCTGCCAGGGCAGGTCCCACGGCAACCCCTGCTAGTGCTGGTCAGAGGCCAGAGCGGCACCTGCAGCCAGCAGATGGGCCCGACCAACCGTTGCCGCATTCCACTCAGCACCTCCCCACAGACCCGAACGGATGGCCGGCCCCCTGCACCCTCCACACCCAGTAAAGGGACAGGGGGCCCTATCTGGGCTCAGCAGGACTCCGTCTCAGCACAGGGTCACAGCCCCAGGGCTATATCCACCCTAAACCAGGGGAGGAAAGTTCGCAGGGGGTAGCCCCAGATGCGCACACCTGCGGCCTCCAAGAGAGCCCAAGACCCCTCACCTGCCGGACGCGATCCCGCACCCATACCCCCGCCCGCCCCCTCCAAGATCCCATCCCTCCCTCCGGGGTCTGGACCTCGGAGGCCGCTCCCCCCACGGCTCCGCTGCGCAGCGGAGGCAGCCGGGCGCCCCCTCTCCGCGCTGGTCCCGACCCGCCCCGAGCAGCGGCGCCCCCGCGCGTCCACCGAGCCCGGGCGCAGCACCGGGAGCGGCGCGGCACCTACTGTGCTTCCGCGGGGCGGCTCCCGCGTCCATTGTCTCCGCGGCGGCTGCGGCGGCGGGGGACGGCGGGGGGCGGCGGGGGCGGCGGGGGCAGAGGGGCAGTCAGCAGCCGGCCTCGGGCTCGGGCTCGGGCTGGGGCTCTGGCGGCATCG
The DNA here is from genome assembly GCF_023065955.2 of Ursus arctos. Lineage (NCBI taxonomy): Eukaryota > Metazoa > Chordata > Mammalia > Carnivora > Ursidae > Ursus > Ursus arctos. Next base: position 1,270,213 of record NW_026623008.1, on the reverse strand, counting down.
CCCGGCAGGTTGGGCGGCCCGCGGCGGGCTGTGCGCGCTGACACTGCGCCCCGTGGAGGCGCCGCGCGAGGAGAGCGCTGTCACTCGTGCCGCCCGCACCACACCCCCTGCCCGCCCCGTGCGGGGTGGGGGCCGGGGGCGCGGGCTCGGCGGCGGGCGTAGAGCGGGGCGCGGGGCGCAGATTCGAGGAGCACGGGGTGCAGAGCCGGGCTCTGGGCGCAGAGCGGGGTGTAGAGCGGGATGTAAGCGGGGCGCAGATCGGGGCGCACAGTGGGGCCAGCAGGCTTTCCCCGCAGAGATGCGGCCTCGTCGCTCCCCCTTCTTCGCCCTACACGCCCCTCTGCGTGGCCCCAGGCGGTGGTACTGCGAAGGGGGCGGACGGAGGACCGCTTCCCCATCCAGGGGCTGGGCGTTTGCGGAGCAGGTGGCTCCTCACAGGAGACTGGGGTGTTTGCCTGGCTTTACCCCTCCCCCAAGATGTAAGGGTGTGCAAGTGGGGAAAACTGCACAAGTGGCTAGTCCTGGTGGCTTAAGGGATGGCAGCTCCCCCACCAGGCACAAGGCACCCCTTAGTTCCCATGGGGGGAGGCAGTGCCCCTGGTGGGGGGAGGGGTGCTGCCCACTGCTGTCTTGGACATGGGACCAAGAGCAACAGTGGGGGCTGGCCCACGGCCTCCCCTCCCCACACTAGCTTCATACCCCAAGGAGGCCACAACCTCAGCATATGCCCCCTCACACTGCTGCAGGTCTTGGAGGGCCCCCAAAGCAGCAACAGAGACAAGCCCTGAACCCTTTGAGACCCTCCCTCCCAGGACCTCCCCACCAGACCAGGCTTCTTAGGAGCCCCCACCTCTGCCCCCACCTCCCACCCCATTCTGCAGCAGGCAGCAGTGGGGCGAAGGTGGGAGACCGATCAAGATAACATGTCCGGCCTGGCGACAGTGTCCAGAGAGGCCAAGACGCCCACCAGCTGGCCCTGGTCCAGCAGCAACAGGAGATGAGATGCCGGCTCCCCACAGACCACGACTAGCCTCGGCCAAACCCCTCCGTTCTCTGGGTTTCAGTTTCTCCAGGTATAAGACCTCCTGCTTCCTAAAGGTCTCTGCACCCCGTCCCCCAGCACCCCCCATCCCCGACAGGCCAGGGGCCCAATGCCCAGGACAAGGCAGGGCCACTGCTGCTGTCTCCTCCCCACCCCCACCCCCAGCCCTGAGCGGCCAAGACCCTGAGATGTGAGAGAGGGTGGGCACACGTCAGATGGGTGGGGGACAGAGCGTCTGGAACATGCCTGGGAGCCTGCAGGAGCCACGCCCAGGCCAGGATGAGACTCCCGCTTGAGGCCCCATGACATTTGGGGATCATACCCATGGGTACCCACCCTCAACTTCAGAGATATCACAGCAGGGGCCTGGCCTGGCCAGGCAGGGGCTGGGGGCTTCCTTCCGCACTTTGCTCCTCCCTAGGCCCTCCAAGGCTTTCCTCAGAGTGACAGCCCCGGACACCCCTGCCATCACTGCCTGGCTGACAGCCCCCCTCCCAGCCCACCTCCAACCATGCCCACCTGTACACCTTTTCCCCAGCGGCGTGGGGCTCAGCTGAGGGAGGACGTGGCTGGTCTCAGGGGGACAGAGCCACCAGTCCTGGGGGTGGGGCTGCCTGGGCACGGCAGCATCCCTGCAGGCCTTGGGGGTGTGGCCCAAAGAACAAGGCCCAGGGGCAGAGAGACAGAAACCAAGACAATGAAACAGAGAAACCTGGACTCCTCCCGCTCAGAGCAAAACTGGGATGCAAATGGGAAACTGCCAGGACAGAAACCTGCCTTCTGAGCCAGAGACTCCAGACATCATGAGAAGCAGGGGAGGTGTCTGGGCCGGCGGGGCTCGGGCCTCTGGGCTGGCCATCCATGTGGACGAGGAGAGGCCACCATGCGGGGCGTGTGGTGTGTGCACGTGCCCACTGTGACTGCCGGGTCCTCCAGGAGCAACTCCAGCATCAGGGACAGCCTGCCCACCCCCATAGCCCTCCATCACCCCCACTGAGCACTAGCCTGGCCAGTCTTCCTTTCCCACTATCTCTCAGACCCACTCTGGCCTCTGGCCTCCCCCAGGCCCACCCCACCCACGCTGCTGGAACGCAGGCCTGACCAGGCTCTTCCTGGCTCCAAACCCTCAAGGATTCTACTCTGATGCAACATCAGACCCTTGAGCCTGGTACCCAGCCCGCCCCACTGACGGGTTTCCAGGGCCTGGAGCAAGGCGTCTCCTCCAGGAAGCCTTCCCTGCTTGCCTTGCCCCTCAAGCTCACCCCCTCTGAAATGGCAGCATCCACGGTCTGAGCCAGAGAACTTCACAGGCAATGTCACAAGGGCCTTGCCCTTGTTTTGAGTCTCTCTTCCTAGGAAGATCTTGAGGTCCCTACAGGCAGGGCACCACGTGCCCACTGCTCTCCCACGCACCAGGGCTGGGTCCAGCTTCAGGGCAGCCTCAGGCGTGTGTCCGCTCGGCCTGGGCGGAGAGGAGTCCAGCCCGACTGACCCGCTGCCCCTGTACGCTGAGACTTTCCCTACGGGCAGTGCTGCCTCCAGGAGTAACAACAGGTGGCCGGTGAGAGCCCAGCGAGGACACACGGGCCCAGAGTTGCACGCGTGGAGGCAGCTGGTGGCACAGCAAGTGGGGTGGGGGAGCGAGAGCACACACGCCGAATCAATACGCCTAATTGGGTAAATGTGCAATTCTCAACTGGCTAAATTTAGAAAGTGTGTGTTTCATTTTTCACCAGCATCTGGTCTTAAGACGTCCCGTTCTCAATCAGAACTCAAGACAGTGTACAGGGATCAGCTCTCAGCTCTGCCCGCTCCTGCTTCCCACACAGAGTCTGGAGCCTGGGGACAGAGCTGGGCCAGGCCTGGCCAGCGCCGGCATGAGTGCTGTGCCACGCGTCTCCCATGGGCACAGGAGGACGCGGGGGCAGCCTGGCCCCCAGCGCCAGCATTTCGCTGCGCCTAGGTGGCGCCCATCAGAGGAGGGGTGAGGACACCCGGGCAGGGCCATCTCTGATAAGCCAAAATTCTCGAAGGCACTGCCAGCCCTCAGGGATCACTGACTCCCAATACCACCTGGCCTCTGATACCAGAGGAAACTGAGGCACAGAGAGAAGACACCTACCTCAGGCTCCTGGAGACCAGGTATCCTGCCCCCAAAGGGCCTCTGTCATTGGATGTGGTGGGTGTTTCCATCTAACTCTGGAAGGTCCGGGGAGGATCTGCAAGCTGGGTCAGGGTTGGTCAAGGCCACCTCTAATACAGCTAGCTATCCAGACGGCCAGAGTCTCAGTTCCTCCAGGCCAGCCCAACCCCTGGGCAGGGCAGCCCTGGTCTGGAGGTTGGGGACTGGAAATGCTCCATGATGCCCTGGCCACCCCAGGGCAAACCACTGCAAGTTACCCATGGCAGGGGGAGGGTGGGAGGCTGGTGGGCTGGAAGCACACAGCGGCCTGGGGGCATGTCCCAGCCCAAATGACCCCAGGCAGGTTGAGGAGAAAAAGGGCCTCGCAGTCAGCAGCATGTCTCCATGTGGACACAGAAGCCAGCAGGCGGGGAGGGGGTGAGGGAGATGCCAGAGCTCAGGGCCCAGAGGGCAGCCGGCTGGGGGCCTTTCCCACCCAAGCCAGGGGGAGCTGCGTTACATCGTCCCGGGTGGAGGCAGACAGCCCTTCCCAGGCCTATCCGTGGGCACCTTAACCCCATAGCCATCATCCCGGCTTTGCTTCTGCCTTTGCCATGTGGCCTGGGGGGCTGGGGGGAGCTCTGGGGAGAAGGGAAGGATGCTGGCGATGGGGAGGGAGAGAGGCGGGGGAGGGGAGTGTGTCTTGGAGAGGGGGGAGGGGGCAGGAAGCAGAGGGTGGCCAGGGCACAATGAGAGGCTTTCCCACAGATCCTTGGTCCCTCATTCACCCTGGGGGTCTGTGGAGCAGGGGACACTGGGCCCTGGCCTCCCTCCTCAGCCCTGAAGCAAGGACGCCCTCACACGGCAGCCAGGCTGGGGACTAGGCTGACGGTCCTGCACTCTCTGGCTCACTTGCTCACTCCTTCCTGCAACCTGCACCTGGGTGGCTAGGAATTCAGTGTGACCCCGGCCCTGGAGGAGGCCTCTGCCTACCGGCCAGCATAAAACACGCATCCAAACTGTTCCCCGTGTAGTTTACAAAAACCGTAACAGGTGACATTAGGTGGGCTCTTGGAGGGGCACAGCAGGAAAGGGCCTCAGATGGGGGTGCTGAGCTTTACCCAGTGGGGTGGGGTAAGCAGAGGGAGAGGGGCTGGGGGAGAGGCAGGTGAGGGAGGCAAGGGCCAGGGCCAGATCACTAAGGGTCTTAGAGATAAAAGCAAGGAGGTGTTCACAGGTCAGGTCTAGAAGATCGCTGGGATATGTGGTTGGGGGTGGGTGGAGGTGGGAGGAAAGGAGGGAAGGGAGAGGGAGGTGGGGGAGTGCAGGAAGCAGGCAGTTTGGTTGCCTGGACACCAGACACAGAGGAAGTTCTGACAAGGCATGGCTGTAGAGGTGGAGGAAAGTGAGAGGAACTGAGAAAGTGGGGAGCAGGGTCTGGGCTCCAGGACCAGGGGGTACTCTTTTCTCCCACAGGAAAGCTGGGAGGGGGAGGTCTGGGGCAGAGTTGTCAATGCTTTAGGCTTGAGAGATGCAGGCTGAGCAGGCCTCAGGAGGTCCCAGGTGAGTTCAGGAAGGAGTGCGAGCCAGACAGGGTGCATGGTGGGTGGGGCGGCCGGCCAGGCTCGGAGAGGAGCACCCCGCCCAGCTGGGTGGAGTGCCGCCTGCGGATGCTTATCTACTCTTTCCCCACTGGAAAGAAAGATGGAAAGAAAGACCCGGAAGACCCTTTCATCCCACGGGCCAGGTCTGGGCTCGCTGTTCCCTCCCCGCCTGCTCCGGGCACAGACGTCTAGGCCAGCGCATGTCAAACGCTGGCTGTCTGCCAGACCACCGGGCCGCCCCGCCCTCAGGGCTCTGGGCTCCAGGGCGGGTCCTGCCCCCCCCCCCCCACTTCCACAGCTGGCGACAGGGACAGGGCTGGGCTGCTCCTCTGGCACCAGGGCAATGGAGGGAGGAGGGGCCCTCACCTTTTCCGCTCTGAGCCCAGCAGGCAGTAAATTCCACCCTGTGCTGGGCAGAGCAGAGCCCCCAGGGTTGGGCCAGGCCAGAAGCGCAGCCTCCCTCTTGGAATCAGCAGGGCAGAGCCACCTTGCCCGCTCCCAACACTGCCCCTTCCCCAGTCCCTGCAGAGAGCATCCCCACCTTACAAGCACGTACCCACCCTCCGGTCTCAGGGAAACCCAAACCATCTCCTGTTCAGCTCCCTCTGGCCCACCAGGGTCGTCGCAGAGCCAGTCCCCAGCCCAGAGGAGTCCCAGGCCCGGAGCGTCCAGCTGTGGCTCCCCTGGCCTCACAGAGGAAATGCCGCAAAACCAGGTTTCCTCCCTGCAGGAAGCACCACCCAAGCCGCCCTCCACAGCACCCCCCAGGCCTGGCCCGACCACCGGCCTCCAGACAACCTGTGGACCACCGCCAGCTCCATCCCCTGCTTCTGACCAGTGACCCTTTCCCTCCTCCCTGATGCAGAGCTCCCCTTCCTGGCCTCACCCTGAGCCACTCACTTCCCTGCAGACAGGGCCAGAGGGTCTCAGTCCATCTGGCTCCCATCTGCCAGCAAAGCCGGGTCTCTGTCCCAGCACCCAGCACAGCTCTGCGCACGTCAGGCTCTCGTCCATGGATAGCTGGGAGCTGCTAGCCCCACACTCATCAGAAGGGATCTCCCCGTGCCGCCAGCTTCGGGCCGTGGGGAACACGGCTTCGGGGGACCCCAGCCTGGAGGCTTAGGTCTCCCTGTGCTTCCGGGCACCGGGTGGACCCTGCACACATAACAGCTCACGGCCGCATTCAGCCAGTCTGGCTGGCCTCACGAGGACAAGAAGCGTCAGGGGAGAGTGGCCTCACCCGGCAAGGTTCCAGGACCCCGTTCCAGGAAACCCAGGAGCCTGGCCCGTCGCTCCTTGCTGGGGAGGAGAGACCCTGGACACTCTCCCCAGACTGGAGATTCGAACTGGCCACTGGACAGAACGGCGTCTACGTGAGTGAGTGGGCCCCAGACCGATGCAAACACGCTCTGGGTGCTTGCACTGCCCGCTCCCTGTCGCGGACTCAGGCACAGGGCATGGCGTACCCCTGGTACTCCCAGAACCAGGCCGCTTCCTGGACACAAGACTGGCCGGGGGAGCATGGCCCTGCTGGGGAGGGAAAGAGCACAGAGAAGGCACGGTCCGGGAGCCGTGGCCACTCTCCCCACTCGAGGAGCTCCATGAAGGTGAGTGCATGCCCCACCCCTGGGGTAAGGTTGGCTGCAGGCAGGGCGGATTCTGGGAAGGCAGCAGGGAGGCCGCAGCCTCTGCTCTGGCCCCGGCCCGGCTGGGTGCTCGGCATGAGGCTGAACCGGCGGAACGTGGAGCTTCAAAGGGTTCTGCGCACCCGTCAGGTGCCCCTGGATGGAAGACACGCACCCCCGAGGAAACAGCCAGGGGCACGGACCCGGTGACATTATCTGCGACAGCGAGTGCTTCCAGGTTTCCTAGACACTTGGCACCAGACTGTAGGGTGGCCGTTAAAAATCAGGCTCCAGAAGAAAAGTCACGGGTTTGAAGGGAACGTAGGCGGCGTCCCAGCCCCAGGTAGGACTCCTCTGGGCGGGGCGCGGTGCCCGGGAGCACAGAGACCCCACGTGCGCAGAGCCTCCCAGCAGATGCTCATGATGCTGATGGCAGATCCCGTCTCTTCTCCACGTTTTCTCGTATTTTCCAAAGCACCGCCTCTGAGCAAATTCTGCTTCTTGCTTTCATAGTCAGGAAATAAAGAAATACAAGCAAGATACCAACATAGAGCTGGTGGGGGGTCCCAGGGGGAGGCAGTGGATCTGAACACACTTTGAAGGTCCGCACATCCTGCTCCCGCCTTGTGGACAGCACTTGCTTCCCCTCCCCCAGCCTCACGGCTCAGAGGCTGCAACCGCTTCTCTGCCCAGGCTCAGTAGGGACACAGGCCTGCACGCGCACCCAGCCTCCCCGTCCTAGGCACCCGCGGGGACGGGAAGGCAGCAGGTCTGGTCAGCTCTGAGCCCAGCTGCACCTCAGCTGCCCCAGCCAAGCACCGGGGACGCCCAGAGAGGACCAGGGAGGACTGCTGTCTCAGCCCGAGACACCCGGCCACCTCCGGTCCCTTGGCCAGTAGGGTCCAACACTATGACCGCGTTCACCCTACAGCGTCCTGACCCTCTTGCTGACCCCCCAGGCTGGACCCCCTCTGGAAACCTTGCTGTGTGAGCTTGAGTGAGTGACTGAACGTCTCTGAGCATCAACACCTCAGCACAAGGCTGGCCCAGGCCCGAGCCTCAGGCTGGACGGGGCGCAGGGAAAGGAAGACGCTCCCCAGCTCGAAGGTTCAGCATGCCGGGTGGGGCCGTGGAGTGGGGCAGCTCAAACCAGCCTCCCCGCCTGTGAGCCCTGGGGCTGCTCGCCCTCTGTTCTGCCCACAAAGCTCCGGCCGCTCCAGATGGCCCATCCTCGGAGACAGGGGCCTGCGCAGCCCGCTACCTGGGGCAGATCCTCCTGGTTCTCCCGCCGCACCCCCCTCTGTGCACCATGGGGAAAAAGGAAGCCACCGCTTGGACCACCCCCCCCCCAAAGACAAAAGACCTGCACAGCGGCCCCCTCCCCACCTGGCTGTAGGAGTCGCAGCCTCAGGGGCAGCCAGCCGGCTCAGCACCCCAGGGAAGCATCCAGGGCGACTCCCAAGAAGGCAGGTGTTCCCCGGGGTGCCCCCCCTCCAGCTCCTTCAGAGCAGCCCTTGGCCAGTCTCCTTTGCACGCACGCCATCTGGGGGCCATGGACGAACCTGGTGCTCCAGGCCCCTCACCTCCAGGAGGACAGACCCCAGCCTCCAAAGCCCCGGAGGGAGTGCCGGTCTGTGACCAGGTGGCCAGAGGAGCGCAGCACCCCCCTCCACTTACCCCCCCCCCCCCGCCCGCGGCCCTGCCGGGCTTGCCCTTTGTGTCTGTCCAGCCCAATCCCACAGGCGGCTCTAACCCTGCCTGCCCGGCATCATGACCCCAGAGGCATCGAGAGGTGGCCGTCTGCACAGCCTGGTGCGTGTGCCGTCGGAACCAGGGAGGAACCCAGACTAGGGAGCTCAGGTCTGCACTGTCCCCCAGAAGGGCCCTGTCACCGCAGGCCTCCCAGAGCCTGTGCCTGGCACCCCCAGCCCTCATCACCCTCATCTTCAGAACACCAGAGAGCAGCTCACAGCCGTCTCCCCAACCCTTCACCTGCGGAACAGGACCCAGTCGCTCCAACTGCAACATGTGACCACGGACAGAGGACTAGGGTCAGCAATCTGCCATGGGGGCGGCCGCTTTCTGGACACTGTCCCAGCCCTGGTCCACGCACCCAGCTCCAGCAGGAAGCAAGGTGCTCTCCTCCCGCCACGAGTGGGCTGAGGGGCTGAGGCCACACTCACTTCCTCACCAGGAGTTTGCACCCCATCGCGGACACGGTGGCTGGGGGTGGCACCGAGCCGGGTTATGGTGCTGCCTCCACACAGGCCACTGACCCAGGTCCCAAAGCCCAAGAGGCCAGGGCCCCAGAGCAGACCCCAGACACACACCTTCTGGGCACTGCTCTGACCCTCACTCTGGGACAGAGCTGGCATCAGCCAGGCAGGGGCTGTGGTCATGGGACCCAGACTTCCGTCAGTCCAAAGCCAGAAGGAGCCTCCCAGCTGCCAGGGAGGCAGAACCCGTAGCCACTGACTGTCCCCAAACAGCCTCCAGGACATGATGGCCCGCACCACAGACTTGGAGACTATCTCCAGGGCCCCAGGCCTCTCCTGCCTTCTTGCTGGAAAACCTCCCTTTGCTCAGTGGCGCTGCCCCAGGGAGCCTTCCAGAAGGACTTCCAGGGCTGGACTGAGCACCCCTACCCCAGCCCTTGGCCCAGAACCAAGCACAGGGCCTGTCTCATCTGCATCGGCACCCGCAAGCCACGCGTGGAGGGGGACACAGAGCGCAGGGAGCACCAGTGGGGGACAGAAAGCTTGAGGTGGGGACAGGCAAGGGACAGGGAGCACGGGAGGGGACAGCAGTCCGAGGGTGGAGCCCGTTCCTCCCTGTGGCCCCTGGCTCCCACTGCTTCCCCCCTCCTGCCTGGGCTCTGCGGCCTCTGCTCCAGCCACCCCCTCTGGGTGTCCATCCCACACTGAGCCGAGCAACAGCCCCGGAGCCTGGGCAGGGGGCTGTGGGCCTCTGAGAGGACGTGTCCCCTCAGCGGAGGAGACCTGCTGGGGCATGTCTGGGGAATGTGGGAGAACAAGACGGGTCCGGCCCCTTGGGGCACAGGGGCGCACAGAGCACACACGCAGCCCACTCCACACACACACGTGCACAGACCCTCATGGGCTGCGTGCCAACTCATGCCACGCACGCGCGCCCATGCGCACTTCCACCACCGCTACCCTGAGGGGCAACCCCTGAGCAAGCAGCAGAGAGCCTCGGGAGAGCAGGTCCTCATGTGCAAACACACCCACGTGTACCCACGTGTACGCACCGCCTCCCTGAGATGCAGGCCTGTCTCAGGCCTGCAGAGCCCTGCCGGCTGGGCCTCACCCCAACGGCCTCCCGCTTGGCTCTCTTCCCCCACCTCCCGGGACTGCCGAGTCAGGGTCCCACCAGCGGCCACATCTGCCCACGAGGAGCCAGAAGGAGCCGTGGGCCGCACCGGTGGGAGAGGCCGACCCGCTGCTGCTCAGAGCCAAGAGCAGGAGAGCCAGCGACACTCAGGGGCTCTGGCACACAAGGTGGGTGCTGCAGGCCCCCCGGCTCCAGTCGCCCCAAGCTCGCACTCCCGAACCCCAAATCCCGAGCCGGGGGCTGGCAGGACCCCAGTCCTGAGGTAGCAGCTCCACCCTGGCCGGAGGGGCCTGAGCCCGGAGTGGGGACTCCGCCCACCATGCCGGATGCTCAGGACGTGGCAGCCAACTGCCCTGGGACCCCAGGGGATAGCCCCTCGCTTCTCCGAGAGCCTGGGCCCAGCCTGCAGGCTCACACCCAAGTGGTGTGTAATTCTTCCATGTGGGCAGATCGTCTCTGGCAGGGCCTGGAGCAAATTACACAGCAGGAGAGACACTGGAGCCCGTGTCTACAGGCGAGCCTGTGCTGCTGGGGAGGGCGGACACCCACCCTGCCCTCGGGCAGGGCTCTCACACCTGGCCAGGCTCGCCTGCACACCTATGCACCTGTGTGATTCCCAATGTTGGGAGCCGAAGTGCTGAGAACAAATATAAGGCAGTGGTTCCCTGGCTGCTTCCCGTGGCGGGACCTTATCCACCCACACACCTAAGATGTGAGCACTTCACGGCGTGCACGTGACGGTCCCATGCTTCTGAAGTTGGGAGAGGAGATAGCAGGCTCCAAACCAGCATTAGCCTATTCCCGAGACCACAGATGTCACAGGAAAGCACAGAGAGGACAGGCCCAGCGACGCCAAGAGCCCCCCCGGACGCAGAGCCCAGCTGTGCTGAGAACCCCCGAGCTGGCGCAGGATCCCAGGGGTCTGACTGCGATGGACAGAGCTGGCGGGAGAGCCGGCAGCCCTGAAGCTGTCTTCCTAAAAGGAAAGTCTGTTCCCTATGCCACCCCTTGCCCTGGCCCTTGAGGGGAGGCCACACCCAGGCTGCAGGGACTGGCCAAGTGACCTTGCTCCAGTCCCTGTCTCCCACCCCAGCCCCAGCCCTGGAGGAAGCCTGCATCGCCTTGGCCGGAAGCCACAGAGAGGCCCCTTGGACACACTTGAGCTGCCACAGTTCCTGTTCAGCTAGGGGGAAGCCAGGGAACGTGGGTGGGGCTACCCCAGCCCATCTTGGAAAAAGACCAGCAAAGACATGTCATCCTCGTGCACTGGGAACAGGGGCACACCAGTGCTCTTGGCATCGCGTGCTGGGCCCTCTGCCCACAGCAGCCCACCTGTTCCGGGGAAGCTCTTTCTCCCAGTGGGACAGCTGGACTCAGAGCCACATCCGTGTCTGACCAGAGGCCTCACTCACCCACAGGCAGAATATTGATGTTCAGGAAAGACTGTCCACTCTCCAGATGGGGCCCTGGGTCCTCTGGCGGGGGAGCCATCACGGAGGGGTGGAGGGCTCTCGGCGGTGGGGGCAGCAGGCGAGAGGCGGGGCTGGTCTGCGTCACCAGCTGGGGCCCGCGACCCGCGGGAGGCAGGAAGAAGGTGCTCCAAGGTCCCTCTGTTCCCGGGGCCCCTGGCGTCCCCCTCTGGAGTAGAGGCTGGGCCTATGTGTCATCACACACCTAGAGAGAGGGCAGGGCAGCGGGCGGGTGAGAACTGGCCGGCCATCCAGGCCAACACGGGGGTGGGATGGTGGGGGCGCTGCTGTAGGGCAGCCCGGCTCACCATCCCTAGAGATCAACAGCCCACCCAGGTGAGGGCCGGGCACCATAGCAACGGCTCCAGCACCAAAGTATGACCGTTGGTCGGTGCTGGGACTTTTCCACAGCTCCGTGAAGTTCAAACGCAAAACAGGCATCATTTCGCAGAAATCCGCCAGCACCTTCGGCTGGGAAGGAGGTGCTCGCCTGCTGCGGGCCACGGTGGGGGCCCCGGGGCACAGGAGCAGCCCGAGGACGCTGCCCCCTGCCCTTGCCACAGCCCCGGCTCCCACGGCACCGTCACCCCCAGCCCTGGGGTTCGGGCCCTGTCGGCCACCTGACAATCTGTCCTGAGGATTGAGCCACTTTGTTCTCCAAAACCCTGACAGGGTCCCAGGCTCTGCCCACCTCCTTGAGCTCCCCCGAGTCTCAGCCCCACCAGCCTCTGCTCAGGCTCTTCTCCTGCTTGGAACCCACCCCCCCATCCATCCAGCTCCTCCTCACACCCCTGGCTGGCTCCTTCCAGGGACTTCCTCCTCCCTGGGGGCCAGAGAGAGGCCGCCGAGGCCGAGGTGGGAGGCCACTGGGCCCAGGACAGAGCTTCCGGGCCTAGCCCTGGGTGGACATCGGGAGACCTGGGCCCTCCAGACACCCAGAGCCATGCTCTGCCCAAGTAGGAAGAATGACTGAAGGTGGGCAGGCCCAGACTCCCCGAGGCACCCCCCTCCCCAGGTCCCCACGGGTCAGCCTTAGTGCATGACTCTCTTGAAGCCCAGGCCTCTGGGGCTCCCTGCAATCCCCCAGGAGTCTGTCCCTCCGTCATCCTGGCATACTCCAGCCCCCAGGCCTCCACCTGGCCTACCCCCTCCGAGAGCAGCGGCAGACCTAGGAGCTCGCCGGCCAGGTCTCTCTGGAGTCCTATGCCTCCGAAGAGCATGGGGAGAGCACCAGGCGGCCAAAGGCCAGGGCACCCAGGACTCATGGGTCCCCTCCAGCCCCCAACCAGGCTGTGCCCGCTACAGCCCTTCACAGACCCACCCTCTGCTCCCGGTCACCCCTCCTGACGCCCCGGCTCCAGGCTCACCGGCAGGTGTGGGGTCTCCCGGCCCAAGTTCCCCCGAGGCAGCCGGATCGCTGCAGCCCCTCGGCCGCGCAGCCCACGAGGCCAGCTCCTGCCACGGTCCCAGCCGGCGACTGCCGGGTTCCCGAGCAGGCACTGCGGCTTCCTGCTGCAATGGGAGCCCAGGATCCGTGCCTGGACACGTCTGTAAGCGCGGGCCGGGCGTGGGGCTCGGCGGGCCTGGCACGGTAGAAGCTAATTAGGCAACAGCGCCGCACCGCAAGCCGAGGCACGGCCGTGAAGGACCATGAGGTCAGCCGTTGGCATGAGCCCGCTGCACCTTGCCGTGTGAGCTGAGCCCCTCACCAGCAACCCCCGCCCCTTGAGCCATGCCAGGGCCCCTCGTGGTGCCCCTCACTTCCAGCCATGCTGGGCCCCCAACAGTCTAGGGGCAGCCGAGACAGCAGCCTTGTGGGGTGGGGGCTGCGGGTCGGGGGGCTGTCCGCAGCTGGGCCTGCTTCTCCTTGCAGGGCCCCAGGTGAGGACGGCCACCTCCTGTCTCAGGTGTTCAGCCTCTGCTCAGACCCCACCCAGATGCCAACGTCGAGTCCTGGGAACTGGCCACGCCTGCAGGCGAGCACTCGTGGATGACACTGTTCAGTGCCAGGCCGGGCCAGGTGTTGGGGACAGGGTGGAGAGGCCCCCTTGACCCCTGCCCCCCAGTGCCAGCCTGTTTAATCAGGACATACAGCCCAGGCCCAGACAGGCGGGAGGGTGGCCCAGCCTGAGCCTGAGTGCCAAGGGAGTGATGCGCACACCCGGACGGGCAGGCCCGCCCCCACAGAATGCCCCCCCACCAAGCCCCCAGAGGACAATGTGGTCGTCATCAGTCCGTGTCAGTCCGTGGTGCCCCGCCCACCCTCGCTGCCCTTGCCCATAGGGAGGGCTGGCGCGTCCTCCCACGGGCTTCCTCCCCCTGCTGGCTCCGATGGGCGCCCCCTTGCTGTGTTCTGCAGAGCGGCTGGCTCCCTCCAGGAGTGCCGAGGGGCCCACCACAAGCCCCAGCCTGCCCCCAGTCTTGTCCTCCCGCCTCACCCCTCTGCCCACCCCCACCGGTGTCAGCACCCGGCAGCAGGGCTGCCTCTCCACTGGCATCTGCTGGCTGGGAACGACCCCCAGGGGTGGGGGGGCCAGGCAGGACACATCTGTACGGCTGGGGACGCAGCGCTCTGCTCCAGAGAGAACACCCCCCAGGCCCCCAAGGGCGGGGGGAAGAGGTTCGCAGCAGCCCCGTCCAGAGGGGGGACGCACAAGAAGAACGAGACACTGCATGAGAACTGCAGGAACAAGAGACCGGAGTGGGGCCCTGCTTCCCGAAGTGCAGCCCACGGGGACCCCCGGGGACCCCAGAACCTCCAGAATGGGGCCCGTGGTCTGCTGTGTTTGCATGATAATCGTCTTCTTCCCTGTTCCCACGTTAGCACAACCGTGGACCATGCTCCACACGGATCAGGCACAACTGCAAGCGGCGCTGGGTCGTTCCTTCCGCCACCTCTGCTGCGGTGGCCACGGGGTGCTCCAGGAGGAGGCGCTCCGGGGGCGGTGGCCAGCTGGGGCGCGCAGCGGCGTTTGCTGGAAAGAACAACTCCAGCTTGCGCTGCGTGGCTCGGGTGCCCGTAACATCTGGCAGCCGTTCTCTCAAAACCGGATAAAGCAAGCCCGCCGCCTAAAAAGCAGAGTGGTGGGATCTCCTGCCAATGACAACATTCAAGCTGGAGTAAAAATGAGCATTTTGGAGAACACGGAGCCACCACTGCGAGTCTGATGGCTCCCAAGTGTTGGAAGGCTTTTCCTCACGACAGCGTGGCGACGCTCGTGACAGAGAATCCAACGTGTCAACGTTGGGGACCTCCACGCCCCCAACCGGCCAGCCGGTGGTCTCCAGCCCTACCCGTGCTCGGGGAGAGACGCACTACAGGGAACACAGGCTGCCGGGGCCGGGCGAGCAGAACCGCACGCGGCCGCCGGGCTCCACTCTGCCCCCCACTCCCTCCGGGCTTGGCTGTGGCAGCCTTGACAACCGCGTGCTGCTGTGCGCAGCGGGGGGGCTCCTTCGCGAGCGTCCCCCCCACCCCCGACAGTGCGTGCGGTGGCCACGGTGCAGCAGCAGATCCAGAGCCCGGCCCCCTCCTCTGGCCCCGCGCCACGGAGACCTGCAACAACGCACAGCACCACCACCCCCCTCACTGGATTTGGTTTGGGGGGCAAAAGATTATTTCTCATCAAATGTTATTTATATTCATGTAAGTTGGTGCGGCCACTATGGAAAATAGTACGGTAGTCCCTCAAAAATTATAAACAGAGCTACCATATGAGCCAGTAATTCCACTGCTCGGTGTTTACCCAAAGATACAAAAACACTAACCGACAAGATGTAAGCACCCCGATGTTTACCACAGCATTATTTACGGAAGCCAAGACACGGAAGCAGCTCAGGAGCCCGTCGATAGATGAAGACGCGGTCTACGCACCGTGGAATATTACTCGGCCGTCAAAAAGAGCAAGTTTGCCATCTGCAACGACGTGGACGGAACTAGAGGCTATTATGCTGAGTGAAATCAGTCCGTCAGAGAAAGACAAACACCGCATGATCTCATACACCTGTGGGACCTAAAACAGAGCAAAGGAGCTAAGACACAGACTCTCGGATACAGAGAACGCGCTGGGGGTCTCCTGAGGGGAGGCAGGTGGGGGGATGGAGAGATAAGTCCCGGGATGGAAAGGACAGCGTGGGGAATACAGTCAGCAAGACGCAATTACGTCATCGTGCTGGGGGCGGCGTGACGCGCAGGACGGCGAGTGCACCTGAAACTAACAGAACACCACACCTCAACGCCACCCCGACAAAAAATGAGGAATATTCTTTATATTCACACGTAATCCGTTGGTTTTTATTTAGTGAGACTGCATCAACAAGAGTGTTTTAAGTGATTAGTTTTCATGTCTAACGTAGTAAGTATCAGCTAATGCTAATAACCAGGAACGTCCTGGTCAAGATTTATCAACCTGCTCCCTGGGGGTAAAAGCCTTGATGGGTGCTGTTTGCCAATTTCCATGGAAATACGCCCGTGGCAGCCAATTTCCAGCTGGGAGGAAACGCGGTCACACCCCATCCCCCCGGGACTTCCGTGGGGCAGATGGCACAGGCTCCGCGGTGTCAAGATAAGGATGCAGATAACAGCATGGTGACTGATCAAGAGGCGACAAGTGTGACTGTTCATTACCTTGCTTTTTTTATAATTTATATGTTTTACATAATTTAATTAGTTTAATTTGATTTTAATAACGGCCGTGTGTCACAACCAGCTCTCGGAATTCCTGGAGACCTCCCAGCCGGCTCGCGAGCCCACGCGCACGGCTCAGTCACCGCTGCACAAAACACTCCGGGGTCCCCAAGAAATTGCTCAGATTGGAAATGGGTCCGTTTCCTGATTTTTTAAAATTGCGGCAAAACAACACTATCCATGCTGAGAAATACCAAAGACAAAAGATGCACCGCGAACACCCTCCAGGGCGCATCTCGGCCGGACCAGACGGGCAAATGGCGATCCATTTGTCGCGAGGAGTGGTCCCTGCGGCTCTCTGCGCTTGAGGACTCCTGAGGAAGTGGGGGTCTCACGGTCAGAACGCGGTTCGAAACCACAGCCCGGAAGCTTCTCTCTGAGCCTTGGTTTCCTCATCCGTAAAGTGGGTGCTGAGTACCCTCTCCCCTGCAGGAGACAGCAGATGTGGTGTCCACGAGCTGGGGGTCCAGAGAAGCCCAGCCTGGAAGGCAGGCACAGGCCACTCCCAGTCTTCACGCCCTGGGACCCCCGCGCCTGAGGACGCCTTCCCGTGCTTTTACCAGGAGGACACCCCATGGGGGCAGGGCACAAAGAACTGGGTTTCCACCCCACAAACGGAGATAGGCCTGGGAAGCCCCCACACCCACCAACAGACCGGAGGCTCCCTGCCCCTGCCTGAACCCCATCTTCTCCACTTGAAAGTGCCACTCGGGGCCCGACAGGCAGCTCCAGGGGGGGATGTAAGGGGGTTCTCCACCCCATAGCATGGGAGGGGGTGGTTAAAATGGAATCCTACAGCCTAGGGCCCGTGAGGGACAGCAGAGACCCTGCCTCGAATGCCTCCATCCGACAGCTCCCCGCAGCGCAAAAGAGATGCTGGTCTTTGGGGTGGAGGCTGGAGTCTGCTGACAGCGAGAGGTAAGTCAAGGCTTGGGGCAGGAGGAGGGAGGAGGCGGCCCAGGGCATGTCCCCGCACCCCTGCGTCCTTAGCCCGGCACTCACTGAGCTCCTGACCCATGGCCAGAGACCCTGAGACAGCACCGTACCCACCAGCCAAGCGGCCGCAAAGCTGCAGAGCGGAGGAGGGTGCAAAGGGGCTCAGAGGGGCCCAGGGGCCGGCCATGCCCCGGCTTCGGCCGTGAGCAGGACCCTCTGCAGAGGGGGACACTTGAGGCAGAAGCGACAGTGTGTGCAAAGGCTGTGCGGCAGGAAGGGCCCTCTGATCCACGGCCTGGGGCTGGTGCGGAGCCCCAGGTCCCAGCGCGACTGAACTGGGCCTGAAGCCCCTGGCGTCCTCCAAGGATTAGCCTGCGCAGCTGAAGGAGCTCATCTCTCGGCGGAGGGCCCGCCACCGCTGGGGGCAGCTGTCCCTGCTCCTCCTCACTGTCCTCACACCCCCGTGGGGCAGGCCGTGGCCTCCCACGCCCGGCTGCTAGGGGGAGGGGCACAGATCAGAAGTCTCCTCTCCCTCTGCTGGCAGCTTCACCGTGAGCGTCCGTGACTGCAGGCCCACCAACGGCACACCCAGGACCCACGCGACCTGGGGTGGCCGGCTGGGCAGGCGCGTGGAAGCAGGCAGCCAGAGCAGACTGACAGGGAGACAGAGGGGGTCCCTCGGGTCCCACGAGGGAGGAGGGCCACGGAGGCCCACAGGCCTGGGAGGCCTGGGCCTGGTGCGGTGGGGGTGGAAAGGAGAGGAAGCGGGGTAGGAAGCGTATCCTCTTGAGAAGTGTTATGCTCGCAGGTGGGTGCACGGCCGGGGGCAGGGAGAGAGGACTGTCCTTGGAGCCACCACTGAGGGATGGGGAGCAGACACTGGGGGGGCCTTGGACAGCAAGGATGCCAGCATGGTGAGGGGTGTCGGGCCCAGGGTGGGGGTGTCCTCTAACTGGACGTGGGGGTTCAGGGGTGCTGGGGACCATGATGCATGGCGGCCCGGGTAAGGCTGAGTTGGGAATAACAGGGGTCAGGGGGCTTTCAGCCCAGGAGAGGGGGTGGCTGGGACAGGTCATGGGCACGGGAGTGGCTGCGATTTAAAAAAAAGGCAGTGGGACATTACTCACCCCATTTTGCACCAGGGGCAGGGGTGGGGGGAAACAGGCTCCAGGCGGGGAAATGCCCCACTAGAGGCTGGGAGCCACCTTGGCCATCCCTTGCCGCATCCCGTGCTCTGTGCTCCCCTCTGGTGCCCATGTTATCGAGGCGCTGGGGACTTGCCCAAGGCTTCCGGCCCTGCCCACAGGGTTCTAGGACAACCCAGGGGACAGGGCCGGAAGCTTGCACCCAGGCCCACCTTCGCCCATAGTCCACAGACCTGTCCTCCACCTCCAGCCTGCTCCCAGAATCCAAGGCCTCGGAGACTAAGGACAAAAGGCGAGCCCACTGGCCTGGTCTCCCCAAATGCCTCTTCCAACTGCCTGAGCCCCTGGATGAGCTACCCCCCCCCCCCCGCCCTGGTGATCCCAGGCAGGTGCCCAGGGCCAAGCAAGGCTGGAGGAGCTGCGCACATGCCCACTGCCCCCACCCCTGTGGATGGCCTGGGGACACAGCTGAGCTATCCCACAGGCACAAGAGGACACCTGGGCCACTGTCTCCAGTGGAGACTGCGTGAGGGGACACCTCCTAAAGTCCTGCCTGCCAGGCTCCCCTCACCCGACGGCACCCCAGGCCGTCTGCTGGGGCCACAGAGCAAGGGGGAAGGAGGGGCCGGGGCAAGGTTGCAAGGACCCTGCCAGCCCCCAGGCCAGGAGCGGCTGTTTGGGGGCACCCCTTCCTGCCCTCGGCCCCAAAACGAGAGGTCATTTGTTCCTTTCTTTGTTCAGGAAAACTTCTGAAGCCCCTCCTAGAACCAGGGACAGTGCAGTGATCCATCAGAAGTGCCACACTTACCCGGCTCACGTTTTAAGGAAGCAGGCAGCAGACCACTTCCCCCGATCATAAAGGACTGTGAAGGGGGATCACGCCTGTGTAGGCACGTGGAGCAGGGAGACTGGAGGGACAGTCCTGGACGAG
The DNA here is from genome assembly GCF_023065955.2 of Ursus arctos. Lineage (NCBI taxonomy): Eukaryota > Metazoa > Chordata > Mammalia > Carnivora > Ursidae > Ursus > Ursus arctos. The sequence goes on along the minus strand of NW_026623008.1, from coordinate 1,251,301 downwards.
ATGGTACCTGGAGGTACCCTCTGGGCAGGGGCAGCGTTCACCTAACAGGGCACCCGTGTTCCTGCAACCCCACTTTCAAGGTGCCCGTAAAATCCATGGGGCCTCCAGTGCCAAGGTCAGACCTACAACCCTCTCCTCCAGGGACTGGGGCCTCTGAAGGCTCTGGAGCCAAGATAAGACGGTTCGGTGCTGCAGGGGTGGTGAGGCAGGGACCAGGGGCTGACCTGTAAGCGTGCTCAGCCCCGCCACACGCCCAGAACCGCCAAATCCAGCGGGGGCATGCCCCTCGTCAGGTCCCCACTCGGCCCTGGCCTTTGGTGACACGTGTTGGTAGGTCACACCTGTTTGTCGGTTTATAGCCAATAAACGGGCCCCAACAATGAGTGTGCAGAGGGGCGGGAATACCCAGAGCCTTTGGCTGGAGACCTCAGCCCCTGCCCACTGGCCTCTCTTCGCACAGGAGAGCCCCAGGGCACACTCAGGCCGCTGGCAGGAGCACCTGTCCCACACGCAGGAGACCTCACAGGCCTTGTCACTTCCAGACTCTCACATCTAAGACCGGGTAGGTCATGGGCCTTCAATAGCCTCAGTTCTTCAACCCTGAAGCTACAATAACCCCTCCGCCTCTTTCTGGCTCACCGGAGCGCACCCCGAGCGGGGCGGAGGAGAGGGAGGAGCTATTGCCCTTGGCAGCTGCCGACGTCAGTAGGTTGGAACAGATCTCCAGATCCCACGCTCAGAAAGCAACAGACGCAGCACCGCAGCCAATCGTGGTGCTCCCAGAGCCCTGACCTGGAGGAGACAGGGGCAGGGTGGGTCCCCAGGAGCACCTGTCCTACCGGCGGCACCCGCCCACGCAGTCCCTCCCCCTACCGCAGGCCAGCACCTGCTCTGCAAACAGAGCAGGGACAGGTCAGCAGTGCCCCCCAGACTGACCTCCCCGGCACAGGCACCAACAAACCCCTGCTCTGCCAGCGGAGGCTTTTACCACCTGCTGTCCACACTTCCCAGGACCCCGAGCCCACTCAGCCGCCCAGAGTCCATGCCTGCCAGCACTGTGCACGTGTCCTGTGGCTCTCAGAGCCCTGAGAGGTGAGTGTCTCTACAGCCTTTCACCACAGAAGAGGAAACCAAGGCCCAGGAGAGGTGGAGACCTGTCCAGGGTCGCATCACTGTGCAGACGCGGCAGCCCCATCCCCCGCTCGCCACAACAAAGAGGCTGCTAGGAGGACAGTGGCACCCCAGGAGAGTCTCCAAAGAGCCTCCAGCACTCAGTCCCTCAAAAGTGGCCACCTGCCCACAGCCCCACCTAGGACATGGCCCCAGGACAGGGCCTGACCTCCCAGCACCCCGGGATGGAGGCCACTCCCCTGGCCGGAGTGAGAGGAGTGCACGGGTGACCGGTGCCGCTCTCAACACCCTGCCCGGCCCGTGGGCTGGCTGAGGCTTCCCTCTCGGGCTCTCCCTGGTCCATGGGTCTTCACTCTTCTGGGCACCCCACCCTGCAGGGGCCTGGCCTTCCCCCTGCCTCCCTTTCTTTCTCCCTCCAGCACCACAAGAGGCCGAGAGGATGACCCCCCCTTGTCCGGATAGAGCCCTCCATCTCTTTCTGCCAGTGCAAAGCCTCTTCGTCCAGGAAGCCCTCCTGAATTGTCTCTTCCTTGGGCCCTTAGTGTCATACCAACCAGCTCAGCCCAGGATGATGGCCACATCTACACGGAGACCCCACCCCCGCCCAGCAACAGGAAAAACCATTAGGGTACAAATGTGGGACCAGACAGACCTGGGGTTCACCTGGTGCCTGCTTTAACCAAAGAACAGCCTCTTTGAGCTTTGATCTCTTAGCTCTGCCACATGATGGTAACCCCTTCCTCAGCCCCCAAGTTTGGATTCCTGCTGTGGCTCCTGTGAAACCCTGACCATGGCCCCAAGCCCCCAGAGCGCCAGGCTGGCTCTGCTCCTGCCAGACGCACAGGTCTGCCAGGAAAATCCTATCCCTGACCAGCACAAGGACACGCTGGTCCCCAGCCACCCACCTGCGCCCTGGAATCACGGACATCACCTCCCAGACAAGCCCAAGCCCCAAACCCAGTCTCTGCACTCCAGCCCCTTGTCCTGACCCCATCTAACAAGCCCCCCCCCCCCACTGGGCACTGCTATGGGACCACCCCTTGGCTGAGGAGGCCTCTGCTCAGGGGGCTGGCGGGAGTCCCAGTGTGTGCAGCCCTGGCTCCGTTCTGGAGGTGCTGCCCATCTGCACCCAGGACTCCCCTCCTCTCCCCAGCTGCCCCCAGCCCCTGCCCACCCCATGGCTACCCCATGGCCGCTGCACACCCATGCCAGCCGGTACAGTGAGGTGCATTCCTGGGCCGCCAAGCCCTCCAGGCAGCCACAGCGTTGAGGAACCTGTTCTCCAGGTTTGTCCAGAAGCCACTCCCCACAAAAGGCAGCAGTGCCCACCTCTGCTCTGCACCCCCAGGGCACCTGCCCCATCGGGGTCCCGGGCCCAGCACCAAAGCATGTGGCGTCTGGACACACACGCAGCCTTCTCCAGCTTCCCGTGTCCCCCAACCTCCTGCCCCCTGGGTTGGCATCTCTGCCTGGGAATCCCCACTCCCAGTCCCAGGACAGGGGTGCACCCCACCCGGCATCTGACAGGAGGACCCTGAGCCCTGGGGATTGGGGGAGGGAGTCACATGCTGAGACCACCTTAGTGAGAACAGGGGCAACAAGCTGACCCACACTGTTGTTCTTTCTTCTCTCCTCCCGGCACTGCTTTCCTGAGCACCGATGTGTGCCAGGCTTAGTGGTACAGCGGCCACCCAAGCAGGAAGGCTGTGCCCGGTGAAGCCGGCCTCCCTGGTGGAGCAGAGGGACACAGACAAGCTGGCAGCTGACCGCTGGCTTCCCCAGTAGGCTGCTGGGTGGTGCTGGGTGGAGGTGGGAGATGAGGCAGGGACCCGGGGCTGAGGTATGCAGCAGGCCTCAGTGAGGGGCCAGAGCAGGAATCCCAAGGAGGGACATGGGACACTGTGTGCTGATAGTCACACTCCTGCTCCAAGGGTGGCCTGTGATCCAGGTGACTCATGCGCTGCCATGGTAGGCTCCTTAAATAAACACCAGCTAATTCTATCAGCATTCCCATTTCACAGAGCTGAAAACAGAGGTCTGGGGGTTACAGCAGAATGTATGTGAGAGGTCTCTGTGGGTGACCAAGGACCTGCTGAAGTCACAGCTGGTGAGGTCAGACACCAGCCCGGCAGTGCTCCTGGTCAGCATGGCCAGTGGCTTGGCCTCATTGCATGCAGGAAATAGCACACTCAGTTTAAAAATGGAGCAACTCCTTACCGTATGCCAAGCCCGAGGACGGCAGCCCCACACCAGGGCTGGACTCCAGCCGGCCACCTCAAGCCTGGCGCAGGTCCACAGGGCCCTCTACCCTTCTGCCAGAGGAGATCAGACTCACTCTGCCACCTCTTGAATTCTGATGCAGATTCACACTTTGGGGTGAAACTCACTCCCTAATCCCCTAAAATTCTACCCACTGACCTGGTAGAGCAGATGGGCCGACCGCGCCACCTGCTGGCGATTCTGCAATCTGATTCCAACCTGAAGTCCTCAGGGAAGACCTGCCGCAGCACCAAGGGTTGGAAACGGAGTCTGAACCCGGGTGGCCCCAGGTCCCACCTGCTCAGAACACACACCTGGTCACATCACTTCTGGCCTTGCCCTGCTCAGGCATGAGGTTCGGCAGGACAACTGCCGGGAAGGTGTGGTGCTGAGCAGGCGGGTGGGACCGGCCAGTGAGGGAAGGGAGCCTCCACCAAAGCCGACTGGGTGCCGGTGGACCCTGAGTCTGTCTGTGCAAACGCACAGGCCAGGGTGTCTTTGGGACCAGGAAGGAGCTGAGTGTTTCAGACTGGTAAACGCAGTTGACCAGAAATTTGTGAAGGCCTCAGTCTTCCACCTGCCCACCCCCCTCCCCGCCCACTCTCCCACTGAAGGGTCCCCCCTGGGCTGCCCAGTGAAGCTTCAGGCAGCCTCTGTCTCCACGAATCAGGGACAGGGGCAGGGGCTTGGCTCCAAAAGGGCATGGGGGCTCCAGTAGCAAGAGGGACTCCGGGAACCACCGTGCCTTCCCTCTAGGAGGGGCCTGCCCACAGCTGGGGACCCACCAGTGAGCTCTGAGCCAGTCTCCACAGCCACGCCGCAGCCTGGCTGCTTGTCAGTGGGCTGTGCTCCTGCAGAGGGGAGCAGAGGGGAGGCCAAGCGCTGCAGCCTGTCCCGCCCGATGCCCTCCTGGGCAAGGTCGGTACAGGCTCCGGGGCTCCTCAGCCCTGTAGTGCCAAAAGGACAAGGGGCTTCTCCTCCCCAGCCAGCCAGGCCTGGTGCCACTCAGGTCGGTCTGGGGCGCCCCCTGCCCTCCCTTGGCCAGGCAGCAGGTGGGGCACAGACGCGCAGCAGGTCCCCACCCTTCCTCCCACCTCCCTCTCCCCTGCCCCTCCCCACGCAGCTCAAGTCCAGCTGTGGCCTGTGGCTGGGCACTTGGGCTCTCCCAGCGCTGGCCTTCTGCTGTGTGGCCTCCCTTGGCCCCTCTTCTGTGAGCAGGGCAGCTGAGAGGGGTCAAGGGTTGGCACTTGCAGAGCCCAGCGCAGGGCAGCCCGCTGGATGAGGAGCGGCGCCTGTCTTGTCGTCGTCACCGTGGATCCCGAGCCCTGCTCACCACCAACCCGCCACATCAGCTTTCGAAGCCGGAAACCCCATCAAGTCCTCTCCGCCCCGGAATCAGGCCCCAGCCCGCACCTACACCCTCGAGTCCCGACTCCGCCCCCGACCCCTCGCGGCCCCGCCCCTGGGCCCGCCCCTGGCCCGCACGGCTCCGCCCCCTGCCCCGGGCCCTGCCCGCGCCCACGTCGCCCCTCACCCCTCGCGGCTCCGCCCCCGGCCCCCGCCCCCTCCCCTGCCCGCGTTCACGTTGCCCCCTCCCAACGCCTGCACGGCTCCGCCCCGCGCGGGTACCCGTCAGCCACGCCCCCGCGTCAGGACGTACAAGGTCTGCGTCGCACGCTGGCGTCATCAAGTACCGCCTGCGTAGGCGTGGCCAGGCGGGTCCCCGGCCCCCGCGAGCTGCGGACATGGCCCTCGCGGCCGCCGGTCCCGCGGAGGTAGTTCGCGCGGCGCAGAAGGACGACTACTACCGCGGCGGGCTGCGGAGCGCGGCGGGCGGCGCCCTGCATAGCTTGGCGGGTGAGCCCGGGCCTGCGGCGGGGGAGGGGGGGGGCCCAGCGTGTGTCCGGGCGGCGGGCGAGGACAGCGGGGCTGGGGGCGCAGCGCGGAGGTGTGAGCGGGAGAAACGGCTTGTGGTTACGTGACACCTCAACTTCTTTTGTGCCAAGTAACGTTCTCGGTGCTTCACAAACGCCGCCTGTTTAATTCTCAAAACGTTCCCAGGTAGGACTCCGTTCGTGTACCCCGTTTTACGGAGGGACTCGGGGTTCCGTAGACGCATTTAACTTGTTCGAGATCACAACAAGCTACGCGGCGGGTGGGTTTGATGCCGGACGGCAGTCTCGGCTTAGGTTCTTAGTCACCGTCCTATCCTCCTTGCCCTTGTGGCCCTTCTGGGGTCCAGAGCAGTTACCCAGGCAGGCCCTGAAGAGGGGCATGGCTGCAGGTGGGGAGCTTGTCCGGAGACTCTCAGACAAGGCGGGAAACATGGAGCAGCAGGGAGGCCAGGACCGAGAGAAGAGTGTGGTTTAGGACGGTGTCAGCCTGCTGGAGGGGTGGCTGGACCTTGGCAGCCTGAGGAGCCAAGGAAGAATTTGACCCTTACCACCCCGCTCCTGCTCCCTTTTCTCTCAGGTGCAAAGAGGTGGCTGAAGTGCAGGAGAGAGGTGGAGCTGCTGTCCGATGTCGCCTACTTTGGCCTCACCACATTTGCAGGTAGCAGTCCTGGTGGGACCTTGAGACCAGGGGACCCACAACACACCAAGCCCGGAGGTGGGGTTGGGGGTGCTGCCAGCAGAGTGAGAAGCTCCTGGAGGTGCTTTCCAGTGTCCCTGGAGCTGGCCCAGATGCAGTCTCAGGGTAGGAGGGGACCCTGGGGCCCTCCCCTGGAGGAGAGGCCAGGCCCCAGCTGGAGCCTCTGAAACTTCCAGGGTCACATCTGTGCCCTCCTCTCTTCCTTTTTGTGTTGCTGGGGACCTTTATCCTCGACTTTGCCCAGAGTGTCATTGGAACTGTTTCTCTATGGCTGAGTTCTGTGGCTCGACGGGGTCCTGGCACTAAGCCCTGTCACAGGGCAAGGTCAGAGGGTCCCCAGTGGAGCATCATCCTTCAGAAGAAAGGCAGGGACCTGACAGCAAGATCCAGTACAGGGAAAAAGAAAAGGATGGCAGGCCCCTGCCTCAGTTTCTCACGTGGGTCACGCCCACGCCCTCACCTGGCAGGCTACCAGACCCTTGGGGAGGAGTATGTTGGCGTTATCCAGGTGGACCCATCCCGGAGCAGAGTGCCCTCAAGGCTGCGCCGTGGCGTGCTGGTTACGCTGCACACCATCCTGCCCTACCTGCTGGACAAGGCCCTGCTGCACCTGGAGCTCGAGCTGCAGGCCGATGCCGATGGTGCCAGGCCCTCGCAGGGCAGCCTGGCACTGGGCGGGCGTGGCCGGTCGGGAGCGAGGCACTGGGTGCACCGGCACGTGGCCACCCTGACAGAGCAGCAGAAGAGGACGCTCCTGCGGGCCGTGTCGGTGCTCAGGCAGGGCCTCGGCTGCCTCCAGCGGCTGCATGTTGCCTGGTTCTACATCCGCGGCGCCTTCTACCACCTGGCCAAGAGGCTCACAGGAGTCACTTACGTAAGTCGCTGTCCGGACTCGCTCGACTCTGGCTGCTGTGTGTTCAGCTTCTGGCGGCTAGCGTGGTCACAGGGCTAGAGCCAGGACCCTCTGCTGAAGAACAGGAGTTTTAGTGCATCGCATTTGCTAAAGACTCTAGAAAGTCAACCCTAGGGGTGAGGCACGTCTGCCTCCCTGCAGCCAGCGCTTGCAAGCCACCCTGCCGTTTACTCTGAGAGCCCACCTGAGGCTCCAGGCCCCGGCCCACGCCCGCTCCTTCCCAGCTGCCCTGCCAGAGGCTCAGGTGTAGCAGTGCCCCCTGTCACTGCCAGGACCTTCCTTGGTCTGAGCTTGCCGAGCAGTCCCACCTTTCATCCTGTCTCTCGCCTGGTTCCTTTGCTTCCAGATTCACCCAGAGTCTCAACTCAGGCTCCTGATCACCCCCTTCCTCACCTCGCTTGGCAGCACTGTCCTGAGCACCTGCCTCTCTCCTCTCTAGCCTCAGCCCTCAGTGTGCGCACTCGCGAGAGCTGACGGCTCGCCCCCAGCGTTAGCTAGGGTGTGTGCTGAGCTGCCATAGCAAGGAGGCTGGAAACAGCCTCAACCCAGAGAGCTTTTGCTCTCCTGGGGCCTTCTCTGCATGGGCACATGGGGCCAGGTTGGGGGGCTCCCAGCTGAGGGGAGGGAGACCAGAAGTGGAGGGCAACTGACTTTCCCTTCAGGAGTGTGGCCTGAAGTTGGGCACATTGCTAGCTGCAGTGTCACCTGGATGGTCTCAAGTCACTGGGGGAGCCAGTTTGTCCTAAAAGCCAGGAGCTTCTCTGTTCATGTGGTAGAGAAGCTGGTTAACAGTATGTGCCTGTGGGGCTTCCCCCCCACCCCCTGGGCTGTTTTTCTCAGGATTCTTTGCCCGTACCTTTTCTGACATATGGGTCCCCCGATGTACCCCCACCCCCCAAACCCTCGCCTGCAGCCAGAGTGACTGTCTTCATCGCCCTCACTCGGCACTCACTCAGTCCCCTCGGCAGTGAGGTCCCCGGCTGTCCAGCAGCAGCCCCCGCCTGGGGCTCGGACCTTGCAAGGTGCTCCCGCCCTCCTCACTCGGCAAAGAGGCCCCACGATCACTCTGTCCCCCACCTTGCGCCAGGAGGGCAGGTTGTGGCCTCATTCGATAGGGCACTCTACCCCCAGCGGGAGGCCTGGCCCCCAAGCTGCTCAGTGTGTTGTGCCAACTGATCACGTGACTGTCCTTGGGGTCCTTGACAGCTTCGCATCCACTCCCCAGCCACGGAGGACCTGAGGGCTCGAGAAAGCTACAGGCTGCTGGGACTCATCTCCCTGCTACACCTGGCCCTGTCCGTGGGCCTGCAGCTGTACGGCTTCCAGCAGAGGCAGCGCGCCCGGCGGGAGTGGAAGCTGCACCGCAGCCCGTCTCACCGCAGGTGTGGGGGTGGTGGGAGGGCACAGTTCGGCTGCGCCAGCCTAGGGAGTGGGGGCAGGGACTGGGGGCTGACCAGCCCTGTGCGCAGCACTGCTGCCGTGGTTCTGAGCAGGCATTGCCAGGACTCTTGACGTTAAATGTTGGCGTCTCCCTGCCCTGCCCCCAGGAGCCACATGGAAGAGAAAGCCATTTCCAGGAACTCCACGTGTACGCTGTGCCTGGAGGAACGGAGACACTCCACGGCCACGCCATGCGGCCACTTGTTCTGCTGGGAGTGCATCACCCAGTGGTGCGACACCAAGGTGGGTGTGCCCAGGGTCAGCAGCTGTGATTCCTGAGTGCAGGTTCCACGAGCAGGTGCACAGGCCAGCCCAGGGGTGCTCAGGAACCAACAAGCCTTTCCCAGACGTATCTCAGGAGGGGATGGAAGGGTGGGCATCCTTCTAAAGCTCCCAGATGCACCGCATTGGGACATACATGGAGTCGGGGCTACAGTTGTGCACCCAGAGGTGCTGCTGGGAGTTGGGGACAGCAGCCGGGCCGTGAGGTGCCATTCCTGGAGTTCTCCCCCCACCCCACCCCCGCCGCTGCTTGGAAGCCCGGCTGGCCTGCACACAGAGCCCTCCAGCTAGACAGATGCCCCACCACGAGCACCTGCACGGGAGCCCTCAGGATGTACAGCCACCTGCCCAGCCTTTCGAGACCTCAGGGTGGTGCCTGTGGCCAGAGCAGAGGACACCACTCATCTCTTCCCTCCATGCTGACTCCAGGGAGGGGTGGGGTTCCTGGGCCCCCTCCAGCCCTGCCATGCAGGCTCAGCCCAAATCCAGCCTTCACAGGGCTGAGGGTGGGGAGGGCCGCAGAGGTGAGGTAGATAAACGAGGAGCAGGATGTGCATCTCACAGTTCAAACGCCCCGTTCTCTTTCTTACCTGAGGACATTCACCTCCAGCGGTTGGTCAAGGGGTATTTCTCAGAGCCTGTGTCCGGGGTTCACAGTGGCCGTGGCTTCAGAGCCTGGTGGCAGCTGATTCAAAATCAACACCTGTGAAACGTCTGTACCGCATGGGTCCCAGTGGAGCGTCAGTCTCCACTTTGGGCCCCTGCTCCCCATTTTGAGGGATTTCCTCAAGAACACAGGTGCCGGCTCCTATAAGCGGCTGGCCCCAGGCAGGAACACCTAGTGGGAGATCAGCTGACCTTCCTGGGGAGAGTCCAACCTGTCCTCAGGGGCGGGGCTGCTGGGACTGAGCCAGACAGGACACCGTGTACTCCTCTCAACACAACCCTCCGTAGCGGCCAGGAACGCCCGTCGCCAGCCCAGTCACCACGTGGACAGACGGGCCGCCTCCCTGGCCTGGCCACTGCTCCCGGCTCCCCTCCCCCGCTCCTCCAGGGTTAAGGCCTTCCCTTCAAGTTTGTGTCTTCTGAAAAAAGTGTTTTGAAATGGTCTTCATTTGAAGTTAATAGAGACATGTGCATCGCTCACGTGTACAATGCAGATGCCAGTGTGGGAGGGCCTGCGGGAGTCTTTCAGGGGCCCATGGGGGGCACTGTGCTGGCCACAGCCTACGTGACCCTCCTTCCCCCTGCAGACGGAGTGCCCTCTCTGCAGGGAGAAGTTCCCTCCCCAGAAGCTCGTGTACCTGCGGCACTATCGCTAACCTGACCGAGGACAGAGGAGCCCAGGACTCTTTCTTAATAATCAGGAGAGAAACTTGATCTATTCTCAAGGTTAACTTTAGTTGCACAGAAGTCATTAAATTCTGAGACTTTATTTCATGTCACGTACGAAACTATGTCAGCAGCTTGGGACAGAGGCTGAATCCACGTGCAGAATGGCGGGTCCGAGGCCTTTGGTCTGAGTGTGGGCTGGGGCTCCACCCACCGTTAACCCCGAGCCCACAGCGCACAGATGGCGAGCAGCAGCTGGAGCAGAGCCCGCCTGGGGGCCGTACCACACCCCCACTGCAGTACGTCCGGGCCACTTCTTCAGGAGCTCAACTGTGTTGGACAAGGTGGTTTCTGTCCCTTCCCCAAACCATACAGTTGGAAGTCAGTTTCAGAAATGGGACCAACCATTCACGTGATGAGAAAATGGGCAAGTGTGGGGAACAGCAGACAATGTGGCTTACCCACTGAGCAGCCCACCTACCCCAACCACTTGGAAACCTTGCCCTCGTCGTCAGAGGCAGGCTGCTTGGTGGCTCAGGCACGTCCACTCACAGGAGAAGAAAGACTCCAAGGAGCTGTATCTCCACCTAAGATGAGTGGCTCGTACCTTTTAATACACATTCAAGTTTGTTTCCCATTTTAGAAAAGGGAAGTCTGCATTTCAGCGGAGGTCTGCTCAGAGCTCCGGGGTGCAGGGCCAGCCCACACAGGAGGTTCTCCTTTCTTCACACCTAGCCCACAGCTGCCTCTTGGGAGCTCAGCTCTCCCCGAGCCTGGGCAGGCTGACTGCTCACGCCAGGTCACCACTGTGTCCAGCCGACTTCCTGCCACCTTTTTGTTACTTTCAGGTCTTTGAAAGTAATGTGTGCCGGAGACTGTACTTGGTCATGAGCTTCCTTAAGAAACGAACTCCAAGGAAGCGTAGGTATATTAAGAAAGCCGTCAGGGTGAACTGAAGATCACATTTCATAAAGGGCAAGAATCTGTGGTCAGGATGTCCCGGCCCCTGTGTGAGGCTGCGGCCCAGGCTTCTGGCAGAGGCCTGTGCAGACCGTTCCAGGATCTGAGCGGACATGGTCGTCCAGGAATGCATCACTCCACACTCCTTGGTTACTACAGGCCGGCCACCTGAGACAGGTCGCCGTGACCACAGCCCAGACTGAGGAGCCCCACAAAAGGGGCTCCACGCTTCCCAAGGCCCTTTATGTACACCCTGACCAAGCAGACAATTTCCCATCACATTTTAGGCCTGATCATTTATCAGGAAAACGCTAGGAAAAATAAAAGTGTCCAGTTTCAACTTCTCACGTGCCAAATGTTGTATCAAAGGTACGACTCAGAATATCATTGAAGTACTGAGAGTAGAATATGGGATCAAGTATGTAAAAGGTCTTCATGTGACCTCTTAGAAGCAAGAGGAGCTCAATGTCAGACAGGCAAAAATTGGCCCAAAAAAGCCAGACGATAAACACATTCAGTGCCTAAAACCCAAAGACCTATGGGAAGCTGGTCAGAGCCATGAGTCTGCAGCGCCTGAAACCAGGACGACACCCGCGGGCCTGCCCCTCAGCACCTGTGCCCCAGTGACCGGCCCAGCTCAGCACTTGCTCACGGGCATCGGCCTGTCGTGCTTCAGATAAAGACTCCACAAGAAAGGGGACACTGTCTTTAATAAAGTTGGAATTAAAAAGTCAGTAAAATGTTTACGAGGATTTGTTTTTATCACATCAAAAAAGTTGACATGCGGGTCAGAGTTCGGTTTTCCCGTAGAAAGTGAGAAGCGGTGTGTTAAAACCCACAAACTGGTCTGCCCTTGCCAGTGGTTTCCGTAAAGGGGCCACTGCACGAGAACAACTTCAAATTAATCAAAAACAACTCTTCAGGTATCAAAGAAATGTGTCAAAATAATTCCAAACAATTAAAATATAATATATATATTTATAATTCCAGGTCCTCAAAAGCAATCATGGTAATTAAGAACAAAGTTTTGAGTCATTATGATAGAGACCAACTTTAAACATCTCTAGTGAGATGAAATTGGGAAACTGGCATTAGAACCCGAGTTACTTGGAAATCACCTTTCAAATGTTCTTCCAACGTGCAGGCATCAGGTTAGCCTCATCCTCCAGCTGAGTGACGTGGCCGAGGGCATCCAGGGTGGGGGCAGCTGGGGCGCAACCCGGCTCCTTCCGTGTAGGTGTGTTCCACAGCCGCCCGACAACAGAGACCGCCCACCCCCCCCACCTCCTCCCGACTGTCCGCCCAGCCAGCAGTTTACTAGAATTCCATCCATTTCAACACTTGAATGTCACTGAAAAATAAATCAATGCAATTTGGTTTAAATGTCAGTTTCTTCAAGAACCTGATATTTCAGTTACAAATAATTGAAGCTCCTTTTTAAAAAGAAAATTCGACTCCCTCGAAATCAACTACTTTATGTGAAGGAAGAAGGCATTGTTACAATGGCTCAGAACCGTCCTCAGACTGTGATGGGTCCGGCTGAGCACCTAGCTCGCGAACGTCTTGCCTGCGTCCTCCTTCCCCTTGTACGTCCTCTTGCCGTGCGTGAACGGGATGTACCGGTACTTGATCATGTGCTGCGGACAGACAGACTCATATGAGAGGCTTCGCGATGAACCACAGTTTCTCCAAACCTGAATCCTGATCTTCTCTATGCACGAGGCAAGGAGACCAGGGTTCCAGTAAGCTTCCAGGCCCCTCCCCACCAGTGACACAGCAAAACTCTCCAGAGCCCACTGAGCCGACCAAGTTCACTGGAAATCCCGAGGCTCTGAGAAAAGTTTCCTGACCCCTCGCATGCAGGAAGGGCCAGGGCTGGGGACCCCTGTGATATATCCAGGAGGGTGGGGGGGAAAGCTGCCCTGGGAGCTGTTTGAGGGTTATGGTGGCATAGCACCTGTTGACTGGCTGGTGGGCCCTAGCCTCTGGGCCCCAGGACGACGTTCCAGTGAGGACAGCATGGCAGAACGGAGGGTCCCTCCCACCCGGCCCCCAGGGAGCAGTCTGTGTGCTGGACAACTGCACTGTGGGACAGATCTATGGTGGCCACCTCGGCGGGAAGGCGGTGTGCCGTGTCCCTGCCGCACAGAGCAACGTGACGTCCAGGTACAGACAAGGCCCACGCGGGCTCTCGGCGCCTCTCGGCAGCGGTGCCCACCGCGCTCACCTTTATTTGCCTCTTCATGGTGATACAGAAAAGCATGATGAAGTACATCACCAGGATGGGCCAGAACACCGGGACATTGAAAGCCTCAAAGAAGGTGCAGGCCATGGCCACGAGGATGCCCTTGGTCGCCGCGTGCCTTAAAGCAGGGGAGGAGGTCAGTGCCACCAGCTGCCCCGCCAGCTGGGGCCACAGCAGCATCCCTACTTGGGGCGGTAGCGGCGTGGCGCGTTTCCTACAGAGTGCAGCATGTGTAACCACGACCACTGCATTCCCTCGGTCCCTTGGAAGCCCCTAGTTTCCTTGAAAATTTCAGAGTATGAAACATTCAGCGAAGAGGTGCAGCTGCTCAGGCCAACGTGGGCGTCTTGAGTCTGCCCCCCGGGGTAAGCCCAGTACGCCTGGCAGGCCTCTGCCCTAGGCTGTGCACTGCTGAGGAGACACTGGCGACACCCAGGGGGCTCCCTTCAGCTCAGGGCCCAGCCCACCGGACTCATGGCCCTACTGAAAATGCTCCTTGGCATACCCTTTCCTGCAGGACAAAGGCCAACTTCCTCGGACACTTGCAGAGCCACCTTGCCCGCTTTCTGCTCGCTCTCCAGCAGTGCCCACGCTCCAGCCCTTCTCGCCCCAGCCCCGCACACCCAACTGGCAGACTTGCGGAGTGCCTGCCACATCTCACACGTAGCTCTAAGAACGCAAAGTCAAGGTGCGGCAGCTCGTTCCCTTTGGGTTTTTGCTCCAACAAATATAGGAAAGACGAGGTCACAGCCTTTATGCGGTGGGGGTCACCTTCATGCATGTTTCATGCATTCTTCATGCATGACAGCAGGGGTCACCTGTCCACCTGTCACACGCATCCTCGTGCAACATCACACAGATGTCATCGCCTCCAGGACGCCTGAGGGACAAGCCAAGTCCCATCCAAGCCCCACCCCAGAGCACAGCACTTCCAGTGAAAGCAGACCTCCCCAAGGCTGCACCTGCTCTGGAGGGGCCCAGCCCTGCCTCTGTACAGACATCCCGAGCAGGAGGGCAGGGGAGGCGGTCCACTCATGCCAGCAAGCAGAAGGCGTGCAGCGCGAGTAGCAGCACACAGGCCAGCCGGTCCGTGCAGGGCAGCCAGACCCCGCGCGCGCATCCCTCCCGAGGCCCACGTCTGAACATACCCAGGACCCTCCGCCCCAGAAGCAGCTTCTCTTCCGCTAGATTCCAAAGAGGCACCAGGCACTGGGCTCTCCTACAGAGGCCCCTGTGACCTGCCTCCACGCCCCGCCAAGTACAGCAGCTCACATTTTGGATGAATGTTCAAAACAAACACACACAATAAAACTCTCGTTTCTTTAAGAAGTCTCTGCCGGCTAACCAGAACAAAAACCCTCTGTTCTCAGTCTTATTAGCCACACTGAGGACGAGTGTCTTTCTCAACTACCCTTAGGAATTAACTCACCAAAATTTAAACTCTGGAAGCCTTCGAATAAAGGGCCGGAACTCCTCATTCTGTTTGGTTGGTAATGAGGGGCCATCATCTGAAAGGCAGAATGTCAGTGAGACGAGGCAGGCATCTCACCCACCTGCCCCCATCACGACATTTGTAAGTCCCCCCAGAGCTTCTGAACTAGCAGGCCTCACGCACGAAACACACATTTATGTTATTTAACCAAACATAACACAGGGAACCTTCAACTGATTCAGAAATCAATTCAATGCTTTCAAGATTCAGAATAGAATTTCTTTTTTAAAAGAACTACACGTTTTAAATGATCGCATAAAATTAAACTGCAGACCAATTTTCAGATGCACGTCAACTGTAGCATACAAAAGCACACAGGGAAAATGAGAGCGTTTACAGAAAAGGATGGAGAGACACCAGCTTCATCTGCTGAGAGCCCAACTCAGAAGAGCTGCCCCCCACACGGAGCCCCCCAACACTGAGCCCCCCCCGTGCTAAGCCCCCCCTGGCTGAGACCCCCTCCCACCCTGGCTGAGCCCCTCAGGCTGACCCCTCCCCCCCATGCTGAACCCCTCCCTAGATGAGCAACCCCCCCTCACTGAGCTGGGTACAGTCAGGCAGCCCCGCCCCACCCTGCCCAAGGCAGGCACCCTCCCCAGCTACACACAGAGAAACCGAGGCCTACAAAGAAGCTCTCCTAATCATCTTCCAATTCCCCCAAATGGCAACAAACGGGAGTGTTGTTTCCTTTCACATTTTCATTAAATACTCCATAGAGAAAAACCACAGGCTTCTGGTCAGGACTTGGGCAGCCTGGAGAAGCAGCACCCTAGTACTCAGGAAGTACTGCTGTCACAAGAAGGAATCCACAGGCAGGCGGCTGCGCCAGGGTTTTTCCGACAGCAGCAACACATGCTGGCAGCAGTGACCGACTTTCCATGTATCTGTGCCTCCCACCTCCCCCTCCCCGGATGGACAGTCGGGTGTGGACTTGGCCCTCCCACCTGGCCCAGGTATGGCCAGGAACAGTGTGAGCCAAGAACTTTCCAACCCGTCATCCTGGGAAATCAGGGAGCGCCACCGCCCTCAACGGGGCCCAGCTGTGAACGGTTAGGATCCCAGTGGGCACTGCTGGTCTCAGCAAGCTGCCCATGGAAACCTCTGGGTCCCCAGGAAGGGCACCTACCCGAGGAGCGTAGACAGGACATGAGGACAGGCGGGAGTGCACCACCGCCCCCCCCCACGCACTCTGCCACGTGACCCTGGCCAAGTCCCGTGACCCAGGTGCCTCCGCGGCCTCATCTGCAACAGAGGGGCAGGAGTACCACCCGCCTGACAACCGAGGTTTAACGCCTCCATCTACACCCACGTGTATTATCACCGAGGTTCTAAGCACATTTTAAACACCAAGAGGACAGTCTCAAAAGTTTGGATTTCTTGGGTTTCTAGAGAAAATGAGGCAATCTGTGAAGTGTACAAAATCACAAGCCTCCCACACAGACAGAGCCAAGCAGCCGATCGCTACTGTACCTGAGTCCTCCATCAAGGAAGGGTCCACTTTGGGAGAAAGGAAGGCTATGAAAAGGTTGAGATGGTAGATCCCCAAGGCGTAGGTCACAATGTACCAGCCCTGCAAGAGAGGAACGCTCGGTCAGTGACGCGGCCCAGCGTCCGGGCCCTGAACCAGTCCCCCAACATTCCAGCAACTCACGACCTTGTCTTAGCTCAACTTCAAAACACATACAACTTACCTCCAGTCCGGAGATTGCAACAAGTGACAGAGAGGCACAGTGAACACCCACAATGACAGTTTATCTCAAATTACTTTGTGAGTGTGAGAGCAGACAAGCCACGGTGCACACGGCAAACTTCTCCAAGGGTCCAGGTAGGTGCATGACCACCTGAAGCCACCAGCTCCCCGCCAGGGATGCAGCAGAAGAGGAGGCTTTCCTCAAAGCCACACGCCCAAGCTGGGCCACATCACGGGGTGGGTGTGGACCAGGTACTGAGGGATGCTGGCACGTACGCCTGACCCCGACCCTGCCTCACCAATGGCTACCTGAACCGGAATATAGGATCTGAGCCATCCCTCAGAATATGCTGGCTATTATTCCTTCTGGTGGGCCCCTCACACTACCACACACTGGTCAGGCTGTTAATAATCTTTGCCCAGAAGAAATCCAGAACTGGAAAATCAAGAATGAGGTTAAAAAAATATGGAGGGGCGCCTGGGTGGCTCAGTCAGGTGAAGCGTCTGCCTTCAGTTCAGGTCACGACCTTGAGATCCTGAGGTCGAGTCCTGCGTCAGGCTCCCCTGCTCTGTGGGGAGCCCGCTTCTCCCTCTCTCTCTCCTGGCTTGTGCGTGCTCGCTCTCAAATAAATAAAATCTTCAGAAAACAAAAACAGAAATGCGTTGTGGAGCCAAACCCTCCTCAGGAGATGTGAAGAGATGGGAGTGCTTGCACGCCATCATGCACTTGCGATTAAATTCATTTTTAAAAGCACCAAGTTTACCCTACTAGACCAGAATGCACTGCATTACCAATTTCAAAACCCCAAAAAAATGTGCACGCAAACAAGAGGAATCCTACTGCCTTAAAACCTCTCAAGCCCGAAAACTACAGACCAGATGTGGAAAGCTGACTTGGCTTCGTGCTGCAGACCACACCTGAGCGCTGCCAAAGCAGGTGCAAACTCGGTTCAGAAGACAGCTGCATCCCCATCCCCCTGCACCCCTACATCGAGGTCTCCAGGTCACTCTCTCCATTGAAGAATGGACCAAGTCCCCATTCAAGCAACAACAACCCTAACGACAACTACGGTGAATTCGAAGTCACTTTTAGCCAGGCCGCACAGGCTGCATCCTGCTACCCCGATCCCTCCCACTCCGGAAATAAAGGGAAAACCCGCATCCCGTCCAAGGCCACATGGACGGTGTGGAGATGGCAGGGGCTCAGCCCCCAGCCCGCACCCACCTGCAGCAGGTAAACTCGGACCATGTAGATGAAACTCAGGCCCAGCGTCAGCACCCACCGCACGGCCGTGTAAGGCGTGGACTTGTCCAGCCACGACTGGTAGACCTAGAAGACAGGGGTTCACGCACCCTGGGCCACAGAGCACACCGCCCACGAGCACCAGCTTCGGGCTTTAAGTCAACAACACAAAGCAGTGACTGTGATTAACCCAAAGTCCTGAAACAGGCCCACACCTAAAGCAAAAATAGCACAGAACAATCTCGCACGGCAGACGATCCGATAACATGAGCCTGAGGGCTCGTGACGAGGTCACCTAACTTCACCGCGAGAGCACGAAGAACGTGGGCACCTTACCTGGGGCTCAGTCTGAGTCCCACCCCGCTCCCCGGAGCTGGCCCCAGCCCTGCCCAACGGCCCCAGGTGGCCCTGCCCCTGCTCTCAGGACAGGCAGCCACAGCCTGACCGCAGGCAGGTGTGCGGCTCGGCGTGGTGGACACAAAGCAGTGGAGTTTCCGGAAGGAATCTTTGGTTGTAACCATACACACACGCACATGCATGTGTGCAGGTACACATAATTAGCACACATATATGCATTAATTTTAACTTTGCAATTAATTTTTAAACTTTTAATTTTTTATGAAAAATTTCAGACGTTCATAAAATCAAAAGAACCCACCACCTGGCTTCAATAATTATGAAGTTTTCCAAATGTTCTTTTTTAATTTTAAGAACATACATTTTTAATTCTAAGCCAAAACATCAGTATACACAATTGTTCACTGAATCAGACTTCTGAACTCAGTGTCTGAACGTAGCTTCGGGCACTGCTGACTGCGGCAGGCCTCAGCACAGCCCACAGGTCCAACCCACAGGTCAGTGCAGAGCTGGGCCAGGGGACGTGGAGGTGGGTGGCCCGGAGAGAGGACTTAGGTAAGCGCACAGCCATGCCGCCCAGGACCTAAGAAGGGTTTTCATGTTTTTAAAGGTTGTTGGGGGACAAAAAAACAGAAAACAAGTGTATGGCAGAGAACACAGGTGGCCTCCAAGGCCTAAACCACTGTCTGGCCCTTTATAGAAGGACCAAAGACATGAGCACATTCTCAGCGGAGAGAAAGTATAAACCGAGGCTGGGGAAAGCCAGCAGCCAGCGCACCCGTGACCCGGGGGAACACGTCCCAGGGTCGAAAGCTTCTCACTCAGTTCAACTGATCTGTTCATCAAGCTGGTTCTTCAATTCATCCACAAAAAAACCAACCTGTCCAAGTCTTGTGAAAAATCTGTACCCCACAGAAGGCTTCCCGTGGACAGAATCTCCAGCACTGTCCCCTTCGGACATTCTGTAACTGAGAAACACACAAAATACTTTAAACGAAAACGGTCAAGGCTCTCATCACTTTGCCCTATTTTCACCAACACTATCAAGCAAATCTTTTCCGTATTCACTACTTTCTCCGTGCCTTTGCCATGAGTTGTCCAGTAAAAAGAAACAAGCAAGCGGGGCACCTGCATGGTTCACTTGGTTAAGCATCTGCCTCGTGATTTTCGCTGAGGTCATGATCTCAGGGTGGTGAGATGGAGCCCTGCGTCAGGCTCTGCACTCAGCAGGGAGTCTGCCTGAGATTCTCTCCCCCTCTCCCTCTGCCCTCCCCCCACCCCACCCCCTGCCCGTAAGCATGCATGCACGCGCTCTCTAAAATAAACAAAATCTTTAAAAAAAAAAAAAAAAGAAGAAGAAGAAAAGAAAAGAAGCAAGAGACCCCGGTGGAGAGCCAGAATGGTGCCTGACATTCAAAGCAGCACTGGGTAGACTTCTGTTTCTGCTCATGTCACCTGGCCCACACTCCTCCCGCTGGTCCCCAGGAGCTGCCCTTGCTGACCGTGGAGTCCTGTGGACACACTTTCCCTCACGGACCACTGTGCCCATGTCTCCCTCCTCTGTTCTATTCCTAGGGCTCCCCCCCGGCAACCCCTCTCTCCAGGGCCGGGCCTGGGCTCTGTCCAGGCTGCTCCCCAGGGCACCAGCAGCCAGCTGTGCAAGTCCTGGTCCTCTCAGGGTCCGGTTCTCCACCCCACAAACAGGAAAATGCCACCCGGTTCCCAGCGAGGGAGCCAACCGTCTGTGCCCCAGTTCGTCATCTGTAAGTGGAATTGATCCTATCTGCTCCTGACTATTTCAACATGCTGTTGTGGATTCCATGAGGAATTAACTGATGAGAACCCAGATAACCAAGTGAGCTTAATCACCCCTATCTTACTAAGGGCGATCGAGTCTCAGTTTAAGCCACTTGCCCAAGGTCAGGGGCTGCTCTACCAGACTTCAGCCTCTCTCTCCGAGCACACTGCCGCCCAAACCACACGACTGAGGTGCTTGTGAAGATGCCTGGGCAAAGCTCACCTCTGCCCCCAAAACCTGTGTGCAGCAAATTCCACGAGTACCGCTGCAGGGTTGGGGCACAGAAGCACACACAGACTCCGGCTCTACGTCCGTGTCCGAGGCCCCTGAGCTGTATGGCTGCACAGCCTCAGTCTCATCTGGCTAATGGCACTCACGGACACATCACAGGAAAGCAAGGCTCACAACGATTGCGGTGGCCCCACTGGCCAGCCTGCTCGCACAGGGCTACAAGCTGAACCCACACCTGCCTAGGGCCATGTTTCTCAATCACATCCTCACAGCGAGTGCTCAGAACATCGTCTTTCTGAGATGAAGTCAGCAGCTCATGTGACCTAGACCTCAACTGGAAAACTTTCCAATTACAACTGAGGTATTAAGACCACCTGAGCACCCCATAGTATCAAGTCTGCGTTATAGGTGTAACTCTGATTCCATAACCGCTGAAGGATGGGCAGAGGAAGGACAGGCAGAGGGCCAGGAGTGTCAAGGAGGTGACGGGGAAATGCCCTTTGCCCTCAGGAGAGACACAGGCAATACAGACAAATGACTGAACTGAGCCAGTGAATTATGGCCCCAGGGCCCCATCTCTTCAGGAGGTGCATTTCTACACTCAAGTGAGAGAATCCCATATTTTAAAAGGGGCTAAATTAAAACTCATTCCCTAGGATGGCTGGCCTCCCCATTTAGGCCAAAGCCAGGCCAGCAGAAAGCTACATCAGTAATACTCCTTATTCTGTGGATCCTCACAAATTTCCTCTGCTTTTACTTATGACCAAGGGTTTACCAGTAAAACGCTTCTCCTTGAACCGAGGCAGGAAAGCAGTATGAGAACATGCCTGGCAAGCCTTGGAAGCAGGCACTCTAGCTAGAGACGTTGCCTTCTCTCAGATGAACGTGCGGAGACTATTTCAAACACACATCAGCCGGCCTCTGATTGACAAGCAGCACACCCATCGTCACGTAGCTCTCCACGTCTCAAGGAGACTGTCACAGTACTCGAAGCAAGTGAACTCTGGAGTCAAGCACTCTCCTCCTAGAGTCCAGTTTCGGTCACTTCCTAGCAGGACGGCCCAAGCGACCCCTCATTCCAATCTGCGAAATGGGGTTACAGCACCTCTGCGCCCTCCTCAAAGGCTTCTTGACGGGAGTCAGCTGTGCAGGCCTCAGAGCCTGGCATCGAGGGCGTGTGCTGGCCTCTCTCAGAAGTGCTGGCCCTGCCTTGCACCAGTGAGTCTGTGATCCCCTTCCCTCTGCTCAGTTTCAAGGCCACCTCTGCAGAGAGGCCGACCCCGTCAACAATCCCTAAGTCACATCACCCTGTTTTTATTTCATAGAACAATCATTTTCTGATTTTCATCCTGTTTATTTCTCTATTTCCTATTAGAATGTAAGCCTCTTCAGGGGGAAACCTTGTCTGGGCCACTGCTGCGCCCTGCCACCTAAAAAGGCCTGTTACACAGCAGGCAATCAGCAAATTACCTGTCGGATTTAACTGTTTGATGCTCAGTCACCAAAAAAAAAAAAAAAAGGTAAAAAGCAAAATAAAACCATTCCAAGGACAGACCGTTGACTGTCATGCCTAAAACTGTGCACACAAAACTCTCTATGTGCCTAGTCCTAGGGCCCCACTTGCCCCAGTGTCTGCACTCCTCAAACAGCAAGCATGGCATTTAAAGGATCATATCCCTCTGCCAGGCATCCGGGTCATCCACGCTTCGCTCCTCCTCCCTCGTTCCTCCTAGGTCCGGTGTAGGGTAGTTTCACCTGCAACCTCTGGTGCCGTTCCCTCCGCTGAAATGCCCTTCCAGACGTCACCTACTCATTCTTAGCAGAAACCGCCTTCCCCGGCCAGGGCTCCTCCCGCCTCTGGGCATGACCACCCTGGAGGTCTCCACCTGGCCCTGACCACGGCGCACCTGGCCGAGGTCACCACCTGCGCTCTACAGGAGCTGGGTCTCAATCACCGAGGACCCTGCTCACTCACGGGGGATTCTATCCCCGCGAAGTGAAAGACCAACCCCACTGAGAAGAACGAGCTTCGGGGGAACTTCAGGACTCCCAGGCCGCCTCGACTCTGAGGACACGAGGGACCGGAGCCCTGAAGAAGGTTCACGGGCGAGGGAGGCTGTGAGCTGTGCGATCCCCGGCGCGGGAGCACCGTCGGATGCAAAGTCGGCCTGGAGAACTTCGGCTTTTGCGACCGTAATGGGCAGTATTTCCAGAGATCACCTTGAGCAACCTAACTCTTCGTCTCGTCGCTCTCCTACCCAAACCCTACAGACGAGCGCCAGAACCGAGTGAGGACCCGACAAGGAAGAGCGGACGTCAGCGCAAGAGCCTGGAGTGGGCAGCCAACCCCTCCCGGGCCGCGCCCGCGGGTGGGGACGGGGGGCGGTCCCTGCGCGCCCCCGGGGGGCCCAGGACTCGCGACCCCAGCCCCCGCCCGGCCTAGCCCGGCGCCCCGCCCGCCTGGCTCCCGCCCCGCCCGCCCGGACCCCCGCCGCCCGCCGGCACCTCGCCGCTCCTTGCGGCCGAGCGCGGTCTCCGAGGGCCGCGGGAAGGAGGACGCGGGCAGGCGGCCGCGCCGGCGCTTCGCACGGTCCGGGAAGGGCCAGTCGAGCACTTCCGCTCTGTCCTGTGCAGCACCGCCTCCGGAGCCTCCAAGATGGCCGCCGGGGCGGAGCCGAGAGCCTCCAACCATTTCCGCTTCCGGTGCGGGGTGCTCAGGCCGTTGGCGGGGCGGTCCCCTCGGCGGAAGGGACGTCCGCTGCGGAAATGCGCCGTGCTGCGCATGCGTAATTGCGTCTACGGGCTCCGGGCCGGCATAACTCCACTCCAGAGATTGTTATCGCCCAAGGACTGGCCCACGGGCCAATGGAGGAGAGCTTTGCGGTTGCTAAGGAAACCCTAGCGGCAAGATGGCAGCCGCGGGCCGAGAGAGCCCGATCTCCGGCCAGCCGGTCCGGGACCCACCGAGGCGGCCGCCGCGGGACGGTAATGGCTGCAGGCCGGGGCCGGTCTCCGTCCGCGATGGGGGGGAGACGAGCGGGGTCCCGGCGGCCGCCGCGCGCTCTTGGCCCCAAGCCCAGCCAGCAGCCCGCGGGGAGCCCCGGAGTCCCGACCCCGGGAGTGGGGGCGCCCGCCCGGAGCGGCGGAGCCTGGGGAGCGAGCCGGGAGGCGCCGGCCCGGCCCCGGACGCGCGGTTCGGAGGCTGGGCGCTGCTCGTAGGTCCGAAGAACCATGTTCGGGTGGAGCCCGAGCCTGTCTGTGGCAGATGCAGGAGGCCGGTGACTCCCACGCTGCCCGCGTCGCGCGGTGGAAACGGGGCTGGTGGGGAGGGGAGCCCTGCGTTCCCCTTGGGTGTGAGTGTGGATTTTGTCCTCAGGGGACGGAAGGCCACTGGTGAGTTCTGCAGGAAGATGGCAGGGCTGGCGCCTTCCCCTCAACCCCGTACCTCACCTTCACCCAGCAACCGTCGCCCCTCCACCAGCCGCGGCCTCTCAGGGACTTGTGCTCACGCATCCTGCACCCTCCCCCTCAGGGCCCACACACCGCCCCACCCGAGGGTTTGCTGGTTGTCAGCAGGCTCACCTGGCACCACGTGCTCACCCGTCCGTCTTCTTTTCCATATTCAGGTTACGGCGTCTATGTGTACCCGAATTCTTTTTTTCGATATGAAGGAGAATGGAAAGGAGGGAAGAAACACGGTGAGAAATTGTGGTCTGTTCCCACGGCTGCCACCTTGCACCGACAGCCCGTGTCCTCGGGGAGCTTGGACCGGCAGGTGGCACTGGGAGCCATCAGCATGGGCCCCCACACTCCCACTCACTGGTGCCCAGGCAGGGCTATTCCCTGCAGCTTTCTTTAAAGCTCACCAGACAAGACATCCTGGGGCCCTGCAGCAGCACCAGGGCCCTGGGAGACCCCTTGCGGAGCAGCCTTCTTACAGGCTCTGGGGCAACCTGGCAGGGGAAGACCCAACTTAGAAATCCTCCCTGGGGTGTTAGTCTGTCTTTGCCAAAGTGAAAATTGCCTTTATGGTTTATTTTTGATGAGTAAGCGATTACCCACTCCTGTATTTACTAAAGGGTACAAACATAGTGATCAGAAGGGGCACCTGCACTGCCATGTTTACAGCAGCAATGTCCACAATAGCCAAACAATGGGAAGAGCCCAGATGCCTGTCGACAGATGAATGGATAGAGAAGATGTGGTGTATATACAATGGAATATTAGTCATCAAAAAGAATGAAATCTTGCCATTTACAATGACGTGACTGGAACTAGAGAATATTATGCTAGGTGAAATAAGTCAGAGAAAGACAAGTATCATATGATTTCACTCATATGTGGAATTTAAGAAACAAAACAGATGAACATAGGGGAAGGGAGGGGAAAAATAAAATAACAGGAAAACAGAGAGGGAGGCAAACCATAAGAGATGCTGAACTCTAGGGAACAAACTGAGGGTTGCTGGAGGGGAGGGGGGGTGAGGGATGGGGTAACTGGTGATGGGCATTAAGGAGGGCACGTGATGTGATGAGCCATGGGTGTTGTATGCAACTGATGAATCACTAAATTCTATCCCAGTAAGTAATAATACAGTGTTTGTTACCTAAATTGAATTAAACAAAAAAAAATTTTTTTGTTTTTTTTTCAAAGAGAGAGATTAGCTACTTTTGTAGAAAGTCTCAGCATTAAAAGAGAGAAAGTACCAAATGTGAGCCGCTGGAGTGCTCCCCAGATGTGGGCCCAGACTTTCCCACATTTACGCTCACACAGTCTTATGTCTGGGGATTCTGCCTGCTCATATCCTCTGTCTGTTTTTCTCCTGGAGAACTGGTCTTTCAGCATTTTCTTACATGAGCTCTTTTGGTGTCTGCTGGTTGCCAGTATTTTGTTTTGTATTTTTAAGCGTTTGACTTGTATTGTGTTGCTGCCACACAGACATTTCTCACTTTTGTCTGAAATCTCTGCTTCTCTTCCTCTGGGCCGGGCATGGAGGCTTGTGTCTGAGACGTTGCGAGAGCCTGGCCTGGACAGAGTAGTGCCCCCTTTTTAAATGTTTTCTTGAGTGCTGCCCTGTGTCCACAGACTCCGTTTCTTCAGGCCCCAGTGCTGATGGAGGCCAGGTGACTGTAGTGTCCCCTCTGAAGAGGTTGGGGTGGGACCTCCCTGCACTTGGATGGCTTTGCTGTCATCCTGGCAGAGACAGAGGGCCTTAGTCATGTTTCAAGAACGTTTTTATCGAGAAATGTGTATGTAGGTGAATTTGCAGAGAGCAGGCATAGGACAAGAGGCAGAGCTGAACACAGGCCTGAGAGCTTCAAAGCCCAGCTCTTCCCTCAGAGAAACGAGTCCCGCCATACATGGGCAGCAGGGGTTTCTCCGCCTTTGGTGTGACTTCACATCATGATTTCTTTCCCCAGGTCAGGGGAAGCTGCTGTTTAAAGACGGGAGTTACTACGAAGGCGAGTTTGTGGACGGGGAGATCACGGGGGAAGGCTGCCGGCTCTGGGCCTCATCAGGTTAGCAGTGGAGACAGGTGCGGGCATGCTGACTCCTTTCTCACAAACCATCTCTGGTGTCAGTTGTCCCTGGCTTCTGGATGCAAAAGGCACCTCCGTCTGTGAAGTGTGGGCCTCTGGTTTCCATCACGTACCCCGTGTCAGCAGCATGCCAGCCGAGGGCAGGGGCAGCCACTCACAGACCTTCCCAGGCAAGCATGGTGGCTGTTCTCCATGGAGAGAAGGCCCACCCCCACAGATTCTGACCCAGAGAGGCCTTTGCCCTTGGGCACCTGGATGCCACAGAGAGGGTCATCATAGAACCGGGCATCTGCGCCCGAGAGTGGGGGAATTGCACGCTCCTATAGTAACCAGGAGGATAGGACCAAACCCACCTAATCCTATTTTCTCTCCTTAGCCAAGGGAAACGGGAGATAAAGAGACATCCTCACGTGTTCTGAAATGGTACTTGCGGCCACCATTGATGAGGGGCGGGAGGGGTGTGACTATGGACCTAAGGGGACCCAGGAACAGCTCTAACCCGCATGTGTCCCCTCTCTCATCTGCACCAGGGAACACCTATTCTGGACAGTTTGTTTTGGGAGAGCCCCAAGGACGCGGCGTCATGAAGTACAAAGCTGGCGGACATTATGAAGGGGAGCTCTCCCACGGCCTGAGAGAAGGTCTGATACCCACAGGAGCTTGCTGAGTGTGGCAGGGCGCTTTGTGGGGATCCCCGAGATCTGACTCAGGGGGCCTGACATCCACCCCTTCCGAACCAGAGGTGCCCTTCTCTCTGCCCCCAGAACTGCGTCTGCTGCAGTTCTGCGTGGGGGCTGTGGCCTGGGGACCCTGCCTGCTGGGGCTGACACCGTAAGTTCTGCATCAGTTCACTGCTGTGGTTAAAATCTAGCAGCCCAAAAAACTGCCATTGAATTATTCACCCGCCATCCCAGGGGTCAGCAGTCTGTCCCTGGCTCGGCTGGGCAAGACCTCTGGCCTCAAGTGGGGTCGCCTCTCCGTGGCGGTCGCAGCAGCTCCAGCAGGGCTAGTGGTTCCCGGGCCTTGGCCCAGAGCCTTGGGGCCCCTGGAGGGCGAGAAGCTGCAGGTCCTCTGAGGACACGCTGTTGGACAAAGCGAGTCAGGAGGCCACACTTGGGGGGAAGCAGACTCTGCCCTGGAGGGATGGGATGGGTGTGCATCCCTGGTGGCCTGAAGACCGAAGTGCTCACTGTTCTGGAAGGCCAGCCTCCAGAAGCCACCCCAGCGGCCGCAAGGTCCAACGGCACCTTTCCAGGGTCCACTCACATGGGAGGATGCACGTGCACTTCCGAGCTGTCCCAAACCACGCAATGAAGCCCTGTTCCCACAAGTGGGTCCTCTGGCCTTTGTTTCCTTTAAGAGTTATTTATTTTAGAGAGAGAGGGCATGTCAGCAGGGGAGGGGTGAAGGGAGAGGGAGAGAGAGAATCTCAAACAGACTCCCCGCCCAGCACAGAGCTTGACACGGGGCTCGATCTCATGATGCTGAGATCATGACCTGAGCTGAAACCAAGAGTCAGACCTTTAACCGACTGAGCCCCCAGGCGCCCCTGTCCTCTGGCCCTTAGATCAAGGGCCTTTGAGGCAGTCACTGGAGGCCCAGCATGCTGTCATCTCTGTGAGGTGCAGTTTCCCGTGGACTGATACAATGGCAGAGCTGTGGGGTGGCCCCAGCCATACAGCAGGGCACTCCAGCCTCAGATGCTGGGGACTGGGGGACCTTAAGAGGCACCCCTCCCACCCTCAGCACCTTTGAGAGCTGGACCCCAGAACCACTTTCCCTGGCATGATGGTTGCTGGTGCCGCCCCAGATCACGGCTGCCGTGTCTTCCCTGGGCACTCCCGGCCTGGGAGGGCAGCCTGGTTGGAGCTATGCTGATCCCAGCTTTCTTCTGAATCTACCACTGCCCTCTGGGGGGGTGGAGCCAGGGTCCCCCTGAGAGGAGGCACGAGGTGACACTCGTTGCTCTGGGCTCCCTTCCTAGGACACGGGCGCCTGGTGGACCGGGACGGACAGGCCTACTGGGGGTCATTCCATAACAACCAGCGGCACGGCCGGGGGCACATGGTCTTCCGGTGAGTATGCCGACCCCCGGGCCATCCTGGCCTCCGGCGCGTCTGCAACATTCAGGATTCTGTGCTTTAATTACTGACACTGCTTACCAGCCTGTTTAGTAGAGAAAACCTTGATTCCCCCTGGTAAACACCTCCGGAGGGTTGGGTGGCAGGGGGGGTGACGGGCAGGGGCTTTCTTGGGCACCAAAGGACGCGGTGGGCCTGCCTTCCTGTCCGTTGTTCACGCACAATGCCGCCAAAGCCACATGCATGTTCACACCTACTTCTCTCCGAGTCTTACACACCTGGGGGCCGGGAGAGCGGGGGCCAGGGGCCGCTGCCATCACTCCCCGCCGAGCGCCAAGGCCGCCTGCCCTCCGCAGCAGGCCCTGGCAAGGCAGGAACTCACGCCATCTGCTCGGGGCCTATTTTTGCCTCCATCCCGGTGGCGCGTGCTGAGCCCCGGTCGGAGGAGCGGTTCTGAGTCAGTGCCACCACCTGGCTTTCCCCGGTCTGAGAGCAGCCCCTGTGTTTGTGTTCCCAGGAACGGTGACAAGTACGAAGGCGACTGGGTCCGGGACCAGCGTCAGGGGCACGGGGTACTGTGCCGTGCCGACGGCTCCACCTATGAGGTACCTGGGGACGTGGCAGGACCCCAGGCTCTTGGGGGCCCACTGGGGTCCTTGTGCCACTCAAGCATCCTCATGGGATACCTCGGTGCTGTTCCTCCACCCCGAGGGGCAGGGAGGGCAGCCACCCTGCTGATGAGGAAGTAAGGGAAGGGCCCCGACTAACACCTTTCCTGTCTGGCTCCTGAGATGCCCCGCCACCTGCAGTGTCACCTGTGGGAATGGGGTGACATTTCTGGGTCTCTTGAGGACAGCTTTGGGGCCGGTGAAGCGTTTTTTATGAGAAATGGCCCCCTTTTAACATGGGGATGCAGGAGAGGATACTGCCGCTCCTTGCAGCTGCAGGCCGTACCCCTCAGGTCTGACTTGGGGGGGGGGCAGTAGACGCTACAAGCCGGGGGGAGACCAGGCAGATCCAAAGACCTCATTGGGACCCCAGAATCCATCATTCATTTTTCTTACTGGAGGCTGGCCACATGCCCAGCCGGGAGCAAACGGAGCAGGAGCCGGAGATGCGCATCTCATGAAGGGCTGGCTCCTGCCTTGGTCAGTGGCTAGAGCGACAAGGAGCCCCGTTGTCCCTACAGGCAGCTGGGTGGCCAAGGGCCTGGCCGTCCTCTCTCGTGTGGTTCTGTGAGCCGAGGCCTAAATGATGGCAAGAGGCGCCACGGCCCGGAAGAGCAAGAGCAGGGCCCGAAGGGCCTACCAGCAGCAGGAGAAGGGTGTGGCCGAGAAGGGGTCCAGGAGGGGCGCGGGGAGGCCCTGAGCCTCAGCGGGCTGGAGTGTGATTGTAAGGGTCACAGGAAGCGCTGGCAGGAAGCGGGGGTCTGATCTGTGTGTCTGAAAGTTCCCTCTGGCTCTTGTGCGGAGGGCACGGCTGCCATCAGGAGAAGTGAGGGCACAGAGAACAGCCTGGGGATGGTTGGGAGGTGAAGACACCAGCCTTGCTGGCAGGTTGGATGTGGAGGCGAAGGCGACGGAAGGAGCAAGGACGACTCCTGGATTTTGAACGGGAGCATCGGAGGGCAGTGGTCCCCGAAGCAGAAACCCATCCGGAGACGGGAACCGCGCCAGCACGTTGCTGTGGAAATGGGTCGCCAGTGGAAGGCCGTGAAGTGCTGGAGGGGTACAAGCAGAGATGGCAGCAGCAAACGTACAGATGGCCCTGGAGAGGCCCCCAGAGATGGACCTGGGGCCTGCCCGCGCGGCCAGGCTCCTTGGGAAGGGAAAATTGTGGTGTGCGGTGACTGCGGCATGGGCCACGGGAGCGCAGGTGCTGCTGACGCGGCTGTTCACGCAGCCTGCTGAACCAGTGGCCTGCTGCTGACGAGCAACGCATCGGGCGGCCGTTAGAGATGACGAGGGGTCCAGCCCCCGCAGCACAGAGCCAGCCGTGAAGAGTGGCTTTGGGGCTGAGAAGTGATAACTGACCTCTGGCAGCACCACCAACACAGAGGCTGGTGGGGCACCCAAGGGGGCAGCTGGCCTCCTGGCCTAGCCCGTGCAGCGGCGCCCCCATCGCAGCTGGCTTGGGTCACAGAAAGCCCCGCACGGCGGCTTCCCTGCTGGTCGTACAGGCTCGGCCTGGGTAAGGCCACACCCCAGGCTCGGTCAGGGCAGGCAGCAAGGGCTAGTGTCCCCCATGCGCGTCCGTGTAACTGCTGCCCTGCTGCTTCTCCACAAGGGGCCGTCCGTCCATCCTCACGGGACCAGCCCGTAGGGCACAGCACAGGCACCCGCAGACGAGCCTTCGTTAGTTCTCCAGAGCCGCAGTGGGAGAGAGACACAGAGGGCAGCTCTTCCTCCGCCAGCGCCCAGCCTCGCCACACCTGGAGTCGTCCCCACAAATGCGCACAACCACACCCCGAGGGCTGGGGTGGACGTGGGCAGGTTGCCAGCACACGGCACCAGAATGGTTACCGCCGTAGGCACCAGGCTCTGTCCTGAGCCCTTCTCCCCACGTCGTGGATGCAGACACGGGCCCAGAAGAGGCTTCCTGAGGTGGGGGTTCCGGCCGGTCGTCGGAGTGGGTCGTCGGAGTGAGCTTCCACGGCAGTTGGCACAGCCTCCGACCCAGGCGGGTCCCCACACAGCCGGACAGGGCTGGCAGAGGGAGCATCCCGTTCTTCAGAGCCCCCAGCACTCCTGTTCCTGGAGACTTTTCTGGCGCTCGGCCCCTCCGCCGCCTGCTGGGCCTCACTGCAGGGCTGTGGCTGCCCTTGGGCCCCCAGTCAGGCCTCCCCTGCAAGTCATGGCTCAGCCAGGAGGGGACGGGACTAGGGCAGCGCCCTCCACACCCCGGGCTGACCAGGGGTGCCTAGCGCCTGCCCAGCACTCCACCAGGGGGCAGCCCAGCCCCGCCAGTAGTGCGGCCCTGTCAGGCCTTGCAGGGGCTTCTCCCACTTGGGAGACATTTTGCTCCAACTTGACGGCTGGAGCCCGATTTCAGACCAAACCGCCCTGGGCTGCAACTCCCAATGGCCAGGCTGCTTCCTCACAAAGTGAGGAGGCGTTTGCCTGGACAGTCACCTCTCGGTGTCATGGGCTGCACTGTCCCAGCCTGCAGACCTCAGGACCCCCACGCGCCCTCGAGGGAGGTCGTGTGTCCTTGACGTGGGGCGCCCCCCACATGAGTGGAAGCCTGGTCCTCCGGCCGCATCTTCCTCAGGATGCGGACTTGTGTCCGCCTGCATTTCCGTTTGCTTGGCAGTGTCCCAACCTTCTGGAGCCTCGTGCCCAAGGACCTTGGACAGCCGGCCTGCCACCTGCAGCTCTGAGCACTGCTGGGCCACCCGTCCTCGGTCGTGCTCGCGGTGTCTGTGTGGGCAACCCCCAGCCACACATGGTAGCAAGGACACGAGCAGCCACCTCGCCTGCAGCCTGGGCGCGGACGGGACGACCCGAGTGGCACCCAGGTTCCAGAGGGAGGGCCGGCGCGGGGGTCCCTCAGGGCATTGCCCTGCCCTCCAGCCACTTTTTAAACCAGCTTCCAGATGGCCATGCAGACGGGGCGCGTGGAGACGGGCCGCGCCCAGGAGAGCGGTGGGGTCAGTCTGCAGCCGCACGGTGACCTCAGACACGGCGTGCACACTCGCCGCCGCCAGCACACGTTCTGGAGCCGCCAGGGGACTTCGCACACGGTCTGTCACCAGGCCTGGCCGATGCAGAAGGCGCAGGATCCTGGGGCCGGCGCAGGCGTCTCTGTGTTGGAGGGACATCTCACACCTGACCTCTGACCTCCAGTTATCAAGAGTCACCCAGGAGACAGGGTGCCGCGGGAGGGAGCTGGGCGCCACCCCAAGGCGCGTCTCCCCGTGAGGGCGCGGCTGTTCCCTGGGCTCTCACTGGGCAAACAGTCGGCCTTCTTTAAAAATCTCTCTATATATCATAAAATACGCCTAACATAAAATTCGTGGTTGTAACCGCTAAGTGTGTGACTCAGGAGCGTGAAGCACATTCACACCATGGTGCGCCTGCTCCCACCATCCATTTCCAGAACGTTCCATCTCCCCAGACTGACGCTGTGCCCCCCCCCCCCGCCACTTTCTGTCTCCACGGATCTGACTCCGCAGGTACCGCGTGTATGGGGAGTCCTGCAGGACCTGTCCTTCGGGGACTGGCTTATTTCACTGAGCACGAAGTCCTTGAGGTCCGTCCATGCTCTTCCTTTCTAAGCTGGAGAACAGTCCATCGTATGGAGGGACCCCGTTCTGCACGATCGTCCACCCCCCGCTGCGTGAACGCGGGGAGCACACAGCTCTCTCAGCCCCTGCGTCCAGGTCTTCGGGGCCTATACCCAGAAGAGGAGCTTCTGGACCAGGTGGTGGCTCCCCGCTTGATTTCTGGGGAACCCCACAGCGCTCCCACGGCGGCCGCACCGTTTCACTTTCCCTGCAGCTTCCACAGGGTTCCAGTCCGTCCACACCCTCACCTGTGCTTGTCCTTTCCGGCTCCTGAAGACAGCTGTCCCCATGTGTTCTGCCGCTGTTCACAACCCAGCACCGGCACTGCCACCGTCAGGGGGATGTGGCCTCCTTCCAGCCTTGCTGGGCTCCTCTGCGTGGCCTCACCCTCCTTCCCGGCGTGTCCCTTGGCTGGACCGCCAGTGTTCACAACTGCTCTCACCCAGGGAGCACAGGCTTCATCCCACGTGGCCGGGACACACGCGCCCGGGACTCGTGAACCGTCCTGTGGCAGCAGGTGTGGCAGGATTCCTCCACCTTTTGCTTTTTTCCCAGGGAGTGTCAGCCCCCATGCGAGGGCCCAGGTGCCCTCAGACCCCCACCCTCTTCAACCCCGAGCTGCCCAGAAAGCTGCTCTGGACCCCCCTCACCACAAATCTCCCAGCTTCTGATTTTTTATTTATTTTTGAGGTAATTTTATTTCTTCAAAGATTAGACGATAGTGGCCGAGCTCTCCCTTGACCATGTCCTATGTCAGCTGAGTCTGACCGAGAACCTGCCAGACCTGGAGAAGTTCCAGGAGGGGTGGGTAACTGCAGAGGCACACTCGGGGCCGCGTGGAGCAGGGGGCCAGGACCCCCCCAGCACGGCCCGTTCTCCCTCCCGGTGGCAGGTGCGCCTTTGCTTCATGGTCCCTGCTGCCTTGTCACCAGTATGCCCCAATGCAGACCGTTGTGATGAGCTTTTAAAAAATTAGTCCTAGAAAAAATCCATTCCTAAAAATAATGTGCTAGCATCTTCTGTCACGCCATAAAAACAACGCCAAAACAGCTTCCTCTCTTGTGACAGGAGCCACGTGGTCAGGATTGGGGCCGGTGGTTTTAACTGGCTCACCTTGGAGAGCATGTCTCCTGCCCCTGCCACCCCCTGATGGTTCTGTGCAGGTTACCCCCAGGCTCCCAGCTTGCACCCACTGGACCTCCCGTGCTGCATCCACCTCCGGGACATGGGGGTGGGCGCGCCCAGCAGCGGCAAGCTCACCAGCTCCTCCCAGGGACGTGGCCGCGGCACGGTGACCCCCAGGGGCACAGGGCAGCCCCTCCAAGAGCAGCAGCGTTCAGGAATCCTTGATGGAGCCCGGGAACTGATACTGCACCCGTGGAGGCGAGCCAGGTCCCCACGGAATGGAAGCAGACCCAAGTATTGGTGAACCTCGGTGTGTGTTTGCACAGCACAGCGTTCCCTACCTGTGCGGCTGTAGGGTGGTCCCCACCAGCAGCTGCTGCCTTCCGGGCTGTCCCTAGGCACCACTCCGTGCGCATTGGCTGTGTTTTTCGTGTTGGCTTTCCCAGAGGGAGGCCTGCTGGTGGGTACACCTGCTTGCCACACAGAGCAGGTGGCCGGCCTTATGTGCGTCTTCACCTGCTGGCGGCTCACAGCCTCTGCTGTCCTCACCTATGTGTCTTCAGGAATGCCAGTGGCCTTTATGTCCCTATGCCACCCTTCACAGCCCAGGAGTGTGGGGCCCTGACCGCAGGGGTGCCCTGCGTGCAGGACAGTCGAGGCATCTGGGTCTGTTTGAGCACACACGGGAGGAGGGGTCTGGACTGCCAGAGCCATCTTGGGAACCAGTGCCAGGCTCTGTGTTCTCTGTGCAGTTCGGATGAGAAACAGAGACAGAAAGGCAGCGAAAGCCACAGTGCACACTTTGAAATCTGAGGAACTTATGGCCAAGGTCATGGAGGTCAAACACGACACCCTATGACCTTGCCATTGTTGGGGAGACGGATGAGTGGGGCGCACACCCATGCCCCTGACAGGCTGGCCTGTGTGGCCACTGCCACCCCAGCAGGCCGTACCATAAACTGGAGAACCAGGGCCCCTGAACAGTCGCAGGGCCCAGGCAGGTGGCCCAGGGCCATATTTGCTTATGTGACCTGACCCCAGACTACCCCTCTCTGGTCTACGAGCTCATGACCTCAAAGAAAGTGGTCACCTGCTTCAGCTCCAAGGTTTGGCAATGATGGGGGAGGCCGTCCAAATACCGCCCGAGGCAGATGCTGGGGAGTCAGGCCCTTGGGCCCTCCTGGTGTGGCCAGCAAACCCTGGTGCCAGGGGAGGGCTGGAGGCGGGAAGTGACCGATGTGCCAGGCTGGACATTGAGAGTGCGCCAGGGGGCACCGGAGGGCATGGGGCACATGCAGTTGGGGAAGCACAGTAGCTTTTCCCTCAGAAGGAAAAACAGAACAGAACATGGTCCCTAAAATGAGAAGAGAGTCAAATACTTCTCACAGTTTATTCCCACCCATGTGTGGTGGGGAGAGCACCCAAGGAGTCTCTCATCCCAGTGGCCCGACCATCCTGGGAGCTGTGAGCGCTCAGAGGTGGGTCCGGCCGCAGAGGCTGTCTGCAGCATCCCCCTCAGAGTCCTGGGGGCGCCCCAGCAACTGCAGGGTGACCGGTGTGCCTCACTGCCGTCCCACAGGACCGCTTTCTAACACTGGAACCCATCCCACCAGTCTTTGTGGATACAGCCCTGTGCCCCCTCTTCCTGCATCATGCCTACCGTGCGTGAGCCCTCACCTGGGCAGGGAGAGCAGAGGGAGACCCTGTCCCGGCTGGAATGTGCCCCCACCCCTCCTCGTGGGGACCCCCCCCGCCTCCTCTGTGAGACGCTTTTGGAAGTACTGGTTCATGCTTTGGGTGTGAGTCGTCTGAGAAAGGGCAGAATTTTCAAAGGTATGACTTATAACATTAATTAGAAAAGATTCCGCGCTGCTGGTTACGTTGCACCCTGGAGCGCGTTTGTCCTGGGGAAGTTCTGTGTTAATGCTGTGAATTCCCAGCTCCCCCAGAGGTTCCGGCAGCGAGTTCAGGTCGCCCGTTGTGAATGACCAGGGAAAACACAGTGGATGGTGAGCGCAGAGCTCAGCGCGCACCCCTGGAGTGGGTGTGCGGGTGCCACGGTCCCACGGGCCGTCCTTGGCAGCGCCGGGTGTGGGATGACCCGCCAGTCCGCTCCTTCTCCGCTGACCCAAGGCTGTGCCTTCCTCCTGAAAGCAGCTCCGGGGCTTTGCAGAGGCCTGGGCCCACAGAGGGAGTGTGGAGACAAGAGTGGCCCTTCTCATGGCAGCAATGGCTACAATGCAGGCGACGGGCCCAGCAGCCATCTCTCAGTTTGGAGAGCCTCTCAGCCTCTGCTGACCTGAGCCCCCATGCAGTCCTGAGGGAGCCAGGGAGTGTTTATGACTAGTGTCCCTCTGTCTGTCCGTGGGAGCTGTGACTCCACGCTCCAGGAGTCTCAGACGCCCCGGATGGTGGGGAAGGACTGGCCGCTAGAGCAAGGTTTCGCTCCATCTGGCGGGAGCATCTGGAGACACAATGGAGAGCCGAGCGAGGGAGATGTGGGACGCCACCGGGGCAGGCGTGGGCCTGGGTCCATGCTCCGTGCATGTGAACTCCAGAGCCAATTTCCAGCATCTTGGATCCCAACCTCCCACCTGGGTTGGGCATGTGGCCGGGCCCCAGGGGCTCCACGCCCATCCCCGCAGAATGGGGAGACCCCAGCACACCTGCACAGGGACAGGAATGAAGACTGGAATGTGAGGGCAGGTGGCAGGCTTGCCCAGGGCACGCGGTGGGCACAGAGACTGCAGGGCGGAGGGTGGCTGGAGCAAGGGGGCTGGGGAAAGGTGCGAGGCCCCACGTGAAGGCTTTGCTGTCTTCCAGGCACAGCCCTTCCCTGTGGCCACCGTCCCCTGCCTGGGCTCCTTTTGGGCCTGACCACATCCCACTGTACCACCTGTTGATGCCAGGCCTGGGGACTGAGGCTGGTGGTTTCTAAGTAGAGGGCGAGGTGCACTTTGGGGGCAGTGAATTTGGTTTGGCTCCTATGGGGTTTGCGTTTGTTTGGCCTGAGTTGAAACTGGTTGCTTTTCAGGACTGAGGATGATGTTGCGAGGGGAAGGGTTTCCTGGCAAGCAAACCATTCCAGCAACTTCACTTCCAAGTCTCACCCGCCACCTCCCAGCAAGCATAGTAACCGGGAGCTGGGGCTTAACGTGCCCTCATGGCTCTGGGGCAGCCACCTTACCCTCCCAGGGTGGCCCCACCCTGACCCACAGACAACAGCCCAGCCCAGGACTCCCCCGCTCTGCTGTCTCCGGCCCACTGCACTTTGCCCATCCCAGTGAGAGAGCATGTTGCCCCGCCGCACACACGCGTGCACACAGATACACAGATGCACACACACATACATACATGGGAGCACGGACACGTGTGCGCAGTGACGCCTGCCTGGCCGCAGGGCCGAGACACCCACTAATGCTGCTCAGAGGCCGGCGCTGGCTCCGAGGCGGTCCGCCGGTGACTCCGCAGCGGCCCCCACAGCTGCCAGGTGGGCTCCCCACCCCAAGTCCAGGACGACAGAGCAGGGTCCACCGGTCGGTGCAGGTCCCCCGTCTACCCTGAGACCCGGGGGCCTCGCCTCCACTTTGGTCTGGCCCGTCGCCTGCATATGTGAGCCACTTCCTAGAGGACGCGACGTCATCCGCTCGTGGCACTGAGCGTTCCAGGGGCACAGCCGGGGTGCAGCCTCAGGAGAGCACGAGATGTCGCAGGGCCAACTGTGCTCTCTGGGCCTCCCCCGGGGCAGGAGGCAGCCTGCCCCTGCCTGCCTGGTACCCAGGCTGGCAGCCCAGCCCCTCCTGCCTGCTGTTGCTTTCCTGCCCCTGCCCGGTGCCCGTGGGGGCTGCCAGCTGTCCAGTGCCCTGGCCACGGAGGTCCCGCTCCCCCCCTTAGTGTGAGCTGGCTCTGCAGCCCTGGAGCTCAGTGACCATTCTCCAAGCCACCCCCCAGTTCGGGGCATCGTGGTTCTGCAGGGCTGTGGCCTTCAGGGGGCGTTCTTACAGCCCTGTGGCCCTTCGTGGTCGTCCCAAGGGCCCGGGAGAGCCCGGCGCCGGCCTCTGCTGCACTGCCTCCCACAGGACCCCTGGGCAGCGCCCTCCACGCGGGCACCGACCGCGCCCGGCCCACGTGGAGAGCAGGGCAGGGAAGCAGGAGCCCAATTAGCTCCCACAGAAAAATGCATAGAACCAAACGTGCTTCTGGCTGATTTTTCTTCCAAGGAGTAATTCACAGTCAAATAAAATACCATTAGGACCTTGAAGTTTTCCACAAAAACAGTGTTGCCACTCTCCCACGTTATTCCGCACTCTGTTGTGCGTGTGGTTCAGAAAGCGAGGCTGCTTATGGGGGTGGGTGAGTGGGGTGGGCTCCAAGGTCCCCTCGATGCGCCTTGCTGCTGTCAGGGGGCCCCTCCACCCTGTACTGCTGCCACTCCACACACATGTAATATCTTTACTGAAAGGATTTTTGTGCTGAAAGGGCCCCTTTTTTGAGCCATTTACATGTGTGCCATTGTCCCAAAACTTCCCTGCTTCTCACAATTCAATGGCAGAGCGACTTGGAGGCAGGGCTGTACCACCCACGTAATTCCCCGCCCCCAAGGGGGTGGTTTTTCAGCAGCCTCGGTCCTTGGCCTGTGGAGCCCTGGGGGGCTGTGGTGCTTGCGGGGACCCCACGGGCCTCCACCTGCTGTCTCACGTGTCGTCCGTGGGCTCTGAGTCCACATGGCTCTCTCCACAGGGGCAGTGGCACAGCGATGTCTTCAGTGGCCTGGGCAACATGACCCACTGCTCCGGGGCCGTCTACCATGGGATGTGGATCAATGGCCACCCGGTGGGTAGGTTCCTCTCCCACCCCTGTCTCCCCCTTGTCCTCTTGTGGGGTCATGTTGGGGTCTGCTGAGTTCTCTCTCAGGTGGCCATGGGCACTCACACAGGGGTGCTGAATCTGAAGCTGTTTGGGGTCAGGGGTGAAGTGGGATCTAAAACCCCAGGCCCTTTAGGAAAAACACATTCCAGTCAGGTTTCAAAAGGACTTCTGATTGGTCTGCCTTCAGCTCAGGTCACGATCTCAGGGTCCGGGGGTCAAGGGATTGAACCAGCCTTAGGCAGGGACCACCAGGAGCACCTTAGTAACTTCACCTTGGGAAAGAGACCCAGATCCCAGCCCACCCCAAAATAGGGACGTTGGAATCCCTGGGTGCAAAAGACTCAGGCAAGGGGCATAAGACATGTCCTCGCGTCCCCCCAACAGAGTCTCAGCAAATGCTGGAAAAGCCCGGGACAGCTGAGGTGGGCCCTGGCCTCACCGTGCTGGGTGCCAGGTCATGCCCCCAGAACAGAGAGGGGCTCTCCAGGCCCACCTTTACGCCTGCCACCCTGTGCACATGGCTGGGCGTGCTCCCTCCTAGCTGGCACGTCCTCGATCAGACTCAAGTCCTGTCCTACGCTTTTCCCAGTGATTGCTTTTAAACCCCCTAAACCCTGTGCTGTGCCCGGGGTCATTGCTGTCGGGGGTCGGGGATTCGGGAGGAAGCAGACAGAACACCATCTCCAGCAGCTCACACCCCAGAGGACGCCCCGCAGGTCCAGCGGACACTGAGCCGCTGACTCCGACGCAGGCAGTGCAGGCCGGAGTCCTAACCAACTGGGGATGTGCAGGAGCCCCCACCGTGCAAAAACCCGAATGCCGCCAAGCCGCCCGCTCTCAGCCGTTGTGCATTCGGGGGACCCCTGAAGTCTCTTTAATGTAACCAGTTCTGCAATAAGCTGCTTCAGAGTCACAGCTGGCCCTCAGGACGGGGTCGCAGTCTTATCTTAGTGACTGGCTGGGTCACTGGGTGAGGAGGCTTGCGCAGGGGATTTTCAGCCATGCGTGTGATTAACCACACGTCCCTCTTCCTGCGGTGCCCTGGGAAGCGTGGCTGTTCCCTGGGGACCACGTAGGCGTGGGGGGGCCCCGGTGGGGGCATGGGCTCGCACAGGCGGTGGCCCCGCCATTCACCTCTGCCGTGCTCTGCTCACTCCCAGCACAAGCCAAGAGGATCGTGATTTTGGGTCCAGAGGTGATGGACGTGGCTCAAGGGTCTTCCTTCACGCTGAGCATTCAGCTGCAGCAGGACAACGGGGAAGTGGCCAAGAGTAAGCATCTCCAGGGTGATGACTGAATTTTCGGAATCTCAGGGTCAGGGACGAAATGCCACATGTGGCTTCTGGTGCGGGGACACCCGCAGTAACTTTGTTTTGTCCTCGTCCCTGGAGCCTTGGAAGAGGGGTAGCAGGCATGCGAGTTCTCCCGCTGGGGGGAGGCAGCCACATGCATCATGCGTGTGTGCACACACGTGTGTGCAGCGTGTGTGTGTGTGCCCATGGCCATCACACATGTCTCAGGACGATGGGTGGCTTCTCAGGGCCGCCCGTGTCTGCAGGGCGCCTCAGCCTGGTGAGGGACGAATTCCTGTGTCCTCCATGGGTCATGGCGGGGGGGGGGGGGGCAGATCTCCAGTAGCATCGGGCTGCTTTTTGAGGAATTGTATCAGCGGGGCAGCGATGCAGAGTGTGGACCAGCTGACTTCCCAAAGCCCTTCCCGCCCGTGAGTGGAGTGCCCGGTGCAGAGAGGGGCATCCTGCCCGGCAGCAGAGCAGAGGACCCTGAGTGCGTCGATCGGCCCCCAGGCTGTCACTGTGCAGTGGCTGGGGCAGGACCGCCAGGAATAACCGCATGCCTGGGATTCTTAATGTCCGCTAGTTCACCTGAGTTCAGTAAGCTTTGCAAGGAAGTCGCCACGAGCAGCATGGGTCAAAGACAGTCACGATTGGTTTGTTTTAACGACCTTATTGCGGTGTCATTTATATAGCTCGGAATCCTTGTGTATTGAGTGATTCCTCGATTTTCAGTAAATTTGCGGAGTGGGGCATCCAGCAGCAGGGCTCTGTTTCAGACCACTTCCTTCCCGCCGGCAGCCCCATTCCCATGGTGTGCCTGCTGTGGGCACTTGGTATGAGTGGAGTCCCACGACACGTGGCCTCGGGCTCCGCATCTCTGCCTGGCGTCTTTGGCTGCGGTGACCCACGCGGTTGTGTTGGCACTTCGCTGACCGCATTGCGCTTGGTTCCCCGCATGTCTGTCGGTGGACATGTGGGTCCTTGCACTGCTGGCAGCTGGGAATGTTTGCTGCAGGTTTTTGTGCGGCCTGTCTTTCCAGTGTCAGTTGTGCACCCATGAGTGGAGCTGCTGGATCATGTGGCAGATTTACGTGTAAACTCTCAAAGAAACTGCCACACTTGTTTCCCAAAGTGGCCGCACCCGTTTACAGCCCCGCCAGCCACACGGGGCCCGATTTCCCCACAGCCTGCCCACCCGCAGCCGTCCCGAGATGTCAAGCGGCGTCCGGTTGATGTTCTGAGTCCCACGTCCCTCACAACCGATGGTGTGCGGCAGCTTTCCCTGTGTTTATTGGCCACGTGTGTGTCTTCTCTAGAGAGATGTTTATCTAACTATGCTGCCCATTTTTTGAAATTAGACTGTTACTCTAATTGTTTTTCAGTCATTTGAGTTCTTTATGTATCTGATAACAAGTCCTTTATCAGATACATCTTGGCAAATAGCTTCTTCCAGTTGTGGCTCATCTTCTCATTTTCTTTAAACATTTTTTTTAAGATTGGTTGGTTGATTTGAGAGCGAGAGAGAGCATGCGAGCAGGGGGAGGGGCAGAAGGACAGGGAGAGAGAGAATCTCAAGCAGACTCCCTGCTGAGTGCAGATCCTGAGTCGGGGCTTGATCCTATGACCCCGAGATCATGACCTCAGCCAAAATCAAGAGTCGGACACCTTACCGACTGATCCAGCTAGGCACCCCTCATCTTGTCATTTTCTTAATGCCGGTTTCTGAGGTGCAAAGGTTTTTAATTTTGATGAAAATTTGTCAATTTTTTCTTGTATAGATCATAATTTTGATAATGTAAGTAGGAATGATTAGCCCAACCCAAGTACACAAAGATATACTCCCGTTTTCTGCTAGAAGTTTTGCTCTCACATGTCTGCAATCCATTTTCGGTTAAGTTTTCTGGATAAGATAGTTCTAAATTCATCTTTTCTCACATGGACGTCTGGCCATCCCAGCACCATGTGCCAAAAAGACTGTCTTCTCCCCGCTGGATTGCCTCAGCACCTCAGTCGAGAACCGCGTCCCCACAGGAGTGAGGGTTTGTGTCCAGATTCTGGACTTTTGTTCCGTTGCTGCACGTGCCTGCACTTACACCACACCACCTCGATCACTGTAGCCTCACCGTAAGTTTGGAAATTAGAGACTCCTTCAATTTTGCTTTCTTTTTCAAAATTGTTTGGGCTATCCTGGGAACTTCATATTCTATACAATTTTTTTAGGATCAGCTTGTCAATTTCTGCCAAAAAAAAAAAAAAAGAAAAAGGCTGCTGGAATTTTGTTAGGGATTGCTTCAACTCTGGCTTGGAAGAGCTGCCGTTAAAAGCACTGTATCTTCCATGAACATGGGACACCTCCGCATTTATGTATGTCTTTACTTTCTCTCCCCAATGTTTTGTGATGTTTAGTGTGCAAGTCTTGCACTTCTTTTGTTAAACTTATTAATAAGTGATAAATAGTTTATCAGTAGTTATTTAGTTTATAACTTAATTATAATTTGTTCACTGATAAATGTATAATATTCTTTTTATACTATTATGGATGGAATTGTTTCCTTACCTTTGTTTCAGAAATTGCTAGGCTACAATTGATTTTAAAATATTGATCCTAGATCCTTTGACCTTGCTGAACTCATTTGCTAGCTCTGCTAGTTTTCCTGAGGACTTCTTAGGATTTTTCTATATAGAGAA
Source organism: Ursus arctos (assembly GCF_023065955.2). Classification (NCBI taxonomy): domain Eukaryota; kingdom Metazoa; phylum Chordata; class Mammalia; order Carnivora; family Ursidae; genus Ursus; species Ursus arctos. Next base: position 1,209,453 of record NW_026623008.1, on the reverse strand, counting down.
TCATGTCATCTGCAAAAAACATCCAGTTTGCTTCTTCCTTTCCAGTCTGGATGTGTTTTCTTTCTTGTGTCTGCAAAATTTTACATTCCCACCGGCAATGACCAAGGTCTCTGATTGCTCGACATCCTCACCAGCATTTGTTACCTTTGGTCTTTTTGGTTCTAGCCGTCCTACTGGTATGAAGTGGTATCTTGCTGTGCTTCTGATTTGCATCCCCTAACAAGTAATGATGTCGAGCATCTTTTCATGAATTTATTGGCCATTTGTATGTCTTCTTTGTAGAAGTATCTATTCAGATCTTTGCCCATGAAAAAAAAAAAAGGGTAACTTGGGGCACCTGGGTGGCTCAGTCAGTTGAGCATCTGTTTTTGGCTTGGGTCATGCTCCCAGGGTTCTGGGATCGAGCCCTGCATTGGGCTCTTTGCTCAGTGGGGAGCCTGCTTCTCCCTCTCCCTCTGCCTTCCACTCCCCCTGCTTGTGTTCCCTCTCTGTCTGTCAAATAAATAAATAAAATCTTTAAAAAAAAATAAAATAAATGAAAAAAATTTTAAATAAGTGACTTGCCTTTTGATGTGAACTAAGAGCTCTTTATGTATTTTGGATATAAGTCCCTTTATCAAATATCTGATTTGCAAATATTTTTTCCCATTTTGTGGATTGTCTTGCAGTTTCTTGGTGGTGTGCTTTGAACACAAAAGGTTTGAATTTTGATGAAGTGCAATTTGCCTACTTTTTTCTTTTGTTGCTTGTGCTGTTGGTTTCATATCTAAGAAAACTGCCTAACTCAGAGTCATGAAAATTTACTCCTGTATTTTCTTCTAAGAATTTAATATTACATTTAGAGCTGTGATCCGTTTGGAGTTGATCTTTGTGTGGGGGAGAGGCAGCGGTCCAACTACATTCTTTTGCATGTGAGTGTCCAGTTGTCCCAGTGTCACTTGTTGGCTGTTATTTCCCCCATTGAATTATCTGGGCATTCCATTTGCTAAAATTTTGTTTAAAGTTTTTGCACGTCTTTTCATGAAGGATATTGGTCTTGAATTTTTTTTTCTTTTTAAAGATTTTATTTTTAGCAATCTCTGCATCCAATGTGGGACTCAAACTTATAACCCCAAGATTAAGAATCACATGCTCCACCGACTGAGCCAGGCAGGTGCCCTGAATTTTTTTTTATAATGTCTTAGTCTGGGTTTTGCTATCAGGGTAATGCTGACCTCATGCTTCAATTTTCTGGAACAGTCTGTGTTGGATCAGTATTATTTTTTTCTTAATATTTGGTAGATTTCAACATGAAAGCCATTGTGGCCTGCAGTTTCTTTGTGGGAAGACTTCTTACTACTTCAATTTCCTTAATCGATATAAGGTTATTTGGGTTGTCTACTTCTTCTTGAGTAAACTGTGGTGTTTTGTGTCTTTGAAGGAATATTTATTCATTTCATCTAAGTTGTCAGATTCATTGTCATAGCTTGTTCTTAATATTCCCTCATTCTCCTTTAATGCACTGGTATCCCGTTTTGTTCCTACTGTGGATTATTGATGTCTTCTTTCTGTTTTGCCTGACTAGGCTGGCTACAAGTTATCAGTTTCATTGATAAACAGTCAACTTTTTGTTCCATTGATTTCTCTATTGTTGTCTGTTTTCTATTTCATTAATTCCTATTATGATGTTATTTCCTTGCTTCTGCTTATTTTGGGTTTAATTTGCTCTCTTCTTTTAGTTTTTAAGATGAAAACCAAGGTCATTTGTTTCAGACCTTCCTTTACTAATACAAGAGTTTATTGCTATCGATTTCCCCCTTAGTACTGCTTTACCTGCATCCTGGAAATTTTGATAGGCTGTGCATTCATTTTCATTCAATTCAAAATGCTTTCTGATTTCCCTTTTGATTTCCTTTTTGACCCATGAGTTATTTAGAAGTGTGTTGTTTCGGGGCGCCTGGGTGGCATAGCGGTTAAGCGTCTGCCTTCAGCTCAGGGCGTGATCCCGGCGTTATGGGATCGAGCCCCACATCAGGCTCCTCCACTGTGAGCCTGCTTCTTCCTCTCCCACTCCCCCTGCTTGTGTTCCCTCTCTCGCTGGCTGTCTCTATCTCTGTCAAATAAATAAATAAATAAAAATTAAAAAAAAAAAAAAAGAAGTGTGTTGTTTCATTTCCAAATACTTGGAGATTTTCCAGAGATCTTTCTGTAATTAACTTCTAACTTAATTCCATATGGTTAGAGTTACGCTTTGTATATGTTCAGTCCCTTTAAATGTATTGAAACTTTTTTCATAGAATTTGTTCTATTTTGGAGGGCATCTGCGTGGCTCAGTTGGGTAAGCATCTGCCTTCAGCTCGGGTCATGATCCCAGGGTCCTGGGATCGAGCCCCACATTGGGGTCCCTGCTCAGCTGAGAGCCTGCCTCTCTCCCTTTCCCTTTGCCCCTCCCCCTGCTTGTGTGCTCTTTCTCTCCCCCTCTCTCTCTCTCTGTGAAAATAAATGAAAGAATCTGTTCTATTTTGGTAAATGTTGTGTGTGCACCTTGAGAAGAATATGATTTCTGCTTTTGTTGAGTGGAATATTCTATAAATATCAATCAGGTATATTTTATTGATACTATCCTGCAAGTTTAGCATATGCTTGCTGATTTTTCGTCTGCTTATTCTATGAATTACTGACAGGGATATATTGAAATCTCAGATTATAATTGTGAATTTGTCTATTTGTGATTTCATTTCTATCATTTTTTGCCACATGTATTTTGAAGGTCTACTATTAGATGTGTAAACATTTACGATTTTTATGTCATTTAATTCGTTGACCCCTTATCATTGCAGTATTTCCTTTTTCATCCCTGACATAGTCATTGCTCTGACAACCACTTCCTGTAATATTGATAGAGTCACTCCAGCTTTCTCCTAATTAGTATCAGCATTGTGTATCTTTATCCATACTTTTGCTTTTCACCTACTTAAGTCTAGATTTAAAGTGTGCTTCTTGTAGGCAACATATAGTTGGGTCTTGCTTTTTCATCCAATCTAACCACATGTATCTTTTAATTGAAGTTTTTACACCATTCACTTTTATTTTATTTTATTTTATTTTATTTTATTTTATTTTATTTTATTTTGTTTTGTTTGAGAGAGAAAGGACACATGCACGGGAAAGGGCAGAGGGGGAGGAAAAAACACATTCCCCCCTGAGCAGGGAGCCAGGCAAGGGCTCCATCCCAGGACCCTGAGATCGTGACCTGAGCCAAAGGCAGATGCCTAACCAACTGAGCCACCCAGGCTCCCTTCACCATTCACATTTAATATAATTATTCGTATAACAGTTTCAAACCTACCATTTCACTGTTTGTTTTCTCTCTGCCACAGCTGTTTTCCTTTTTTGACTCTATTCCTACCTTTTGTGGGTTGCGTATCGTTTACGGTTCCATACTGTCTCCTCCAGCGGCTTTTCAATGGTTACCCTTTGTTTTGTCGTCTTAGGGGTTGCTTTAAAGTTTACAATTTACATCTTTAATTTATCAGAGTCTGCTTTTGAGTGATACCACATTACTTCACGTATAATGTAAGAACTTTACAATAGTGTATACTTCTTTTTCTACAATTCCAATATTTATAATAAATTATTGTTTTTATACATTTGACAAATATTTAATACATTTCGTAATACATTGTTATTACTTTTGTTTAAACAGTCATTTATCTTTCAAAGAATACTTAACGAGTAGAAAAGGAAATCCCATCTCTTACCCCCGTACTTCCCATTTCTAGTTTTCCCCGTCCCTTCCTGTAGATACAGATTTCCACCTGATACCATTTTCCTTCTTCCTGAAGGATTTACCCTTTAACATTTCTTGTCCTACATGCTTGCTGGAGATTAATTCTTTCAGGTTTCATCTGTCTGGAAACATCTTGATTTTACTTTCATTTTTCGTGGATATTTTTACCAGGCGTAGAATTCTGGTTCTCCTCCCAGCAGTACAGGGCTGCTGCTCCCTTGTCTTCTTGTCTGCACTACTTCCAATGAGAAGTCTGCTGTCATCCTTATCCGTGTTTTCTCTGTACAAATGTACTTTTTCTCTGACTGCTTTTAAGATTTTCAGTTTATCACTGGTTTGAGTACTTTAATTTTTGATGCGACAGGGTGTGGTTTTCTTCGTGTTTCTTGTGCTTGGGATCTATTTATCTTCTTGGATCTCTGGGTTTATAGTTTTCATCAAGTTTGGGAATTTTTCTAAATAAATAAATCTTTTAAAAAAAGGAAGGGGGTGCCTGGATGGCTTAGTCGGTTAAGTGTCCAACTCTTGATTTCAGCTCAGGTCATGATCTCAGGGTCGTGAGATTGAGCCCGTGTTAGGCTCTGCATTCAGCAAGGAGTCTGCTTGGGATTCTTTTCCTCTCCCTCTGCCCTCCCCCCCCACACACACACACTCATGTGCTCCCGCTCTCTCTTTCCCTGTCTCTCCCCTTCTAATAAATAAATAAATCTTTTAAAAATGGGGGGGGGTCAGCCTTTATTTCTTCAAATATTTTTTCATCACAACTTCTTCCTCCCCTCTTAGGGGCCCCATTACCCATGTATTAGGCTGCTTGAAGTTGTACCACTCTTCATGGATTCTTTTTCTCCTTCCCCCTTCCTCCCTCCTTTCTCTTTACCTTCATTTTTCTTCTTCTTTTTTCCTTTTTCCTCTTGGTGTTTCATTTTGAGTGGTTTCTTATACCTATGTTTTCAAGTTCATGAATCTTTTTTCTGCAATATCTAATCTGTCATTGACCACTTACAGTGTGTTTTGTTTAAAGATTTTATTTATTTATTCGACAGAGATAGAGACAGCCAGCGAGAGAGGGAACACAAGCAGGGGGAGTGGGAGAGGAAGAAGCAGGCTCACAGCAGAGGAGCCTGATGTGGGGCTCGATCCCATAACACCGGGATCACGCCCTGAGCCGAAGGCAGACGCTCAACCGCTGTGCCACCCAGGCGCCCCTATTTTTTATCTCATAGTTTTTGTTTCTAGAAGTTCAACTTTGTTTTTATATCTTCTCTGTCTCTACTTATGTTTTAAACACATGGAATACGGTTATAATAAAAACTTGGAAAAATTGTTCTTCCTGCTAATTCTAGCATTTGGGTCAGTTCTGGGTTGGTTTCAGTTGATTGCGTTCCCTCCTCATTACTTTTCTGCATTCCTTGCCTGGTAATCTTTGATCGGTGCCAGACATTGAGAGTTTTGCCATCTGGGGGCTGGGTGTTTCTGTGTCCCCGTAACTTGTTGGCCTTTGCTCTGGGGCGCAGTTGACTTATTTGGACACAGTTTGATCCTTTCAGGTTTTGCTTTATGATGTGTTGGGTGTGGAGGAGAGCTGCGTCTGAGACCCATCGTCCCCACCGTTGAGAGCCCTGCCCAGTGCGCTGTGGCATCCATTCTCCAGTGTGGCCAACAGGAGGGAGCACCACTCCCAATGCCGTACAAGCCCAGGCCCCTCCCACCCCCTCGGGTGGCTCTTTGCCTGGCCTCCTGGCGTTTCCTCGCAATTGTGCACTGATCTGCGTTCTGCTATGTCCCCGGGGGTCCCGCACTTCTCTGTTCCTCTGCCTTTAGGACTCCAGGACTCCTACTGTGTGCCTGTCCTCCCGGCCTCCAGGCCCTGCTTCCTCACGGGGAGGTTCCTGGGCTTGCTCGGCCCCTTTCCCTGCACCCAGCCTACCATCTCTCAAGCTAGTGACCCGGGCAGTTACAGAGTCCACATCATTTGTTCCCCATCTCTCAGGGACCACTGTCCTTGCTTGAGGTCCAGAATCTTGAAAAACATTGTATTATCATTATATTTTGTCTGCTTTTTTGGTTGCTTCAAGTAGGAACATGAATTGGTGTCAGGTGCTCTGTGGTACCAGAAGCAGAAGCCAACCAAACCCAGTATGCTGTGGCTCTCTACCCCTTGCCTTCCAAGTCAGAGGGCTTCCAGCGTCTGCCCCGCCACGTCTCCTCTTCCACAGGGGCTGGACCACGGGCCTTCACTGCCACTGCTCAGTGGTTGTTGTTGGCTGTCCTTCTGCATTGGACCCAGAGTGCACATGACCAGACCCTGTGCTGAGTGCCTCGGGAGTGTAGACAAGGAGGACAGAGGTGGGAGATGGGTAACAAGCAGCTATGTCTCCCCGGAGGCAGGACCATGGTGGAGACAAGCCTCCAGTGTGTCTGCTCCCGGCCAGGGCCCCCGCACGCCCCTGAGCAGGTGAAGCCCTGAGGACGGCCAACAAGGGGAGGCCCTCCCAGAGACACAGCTTCAGGGCAGGGAGGCCAGGAAGGGGGTCAGGGAGCTCGAGTTGAATGTAGCTGTGGCCTGGGCCAGCATTGCTCCTGCGTCCTCCTCACAGGTGCCCACGCCAGGACCAGCAAGGGAGAGACCCGGGCTCTTGTGACCATTCTGTTCTTTCCATGGCACAGCCTGCTTCTCTTTCCTTTCCAAGGCGAGGACGGCCGGGTTTTGAAGATCTCAGCCGGCGTCAGGCATGTGCAGCTCCCGGCCTACTCAGAGGTCAGCTTCTTCAAAGTGGACAAGGACAACCAAGAGGCACCCATCCAGACCCCGTTGTGAGTATGGGCGACCCTGGACATCACCCATGTGGTGTGGGGGACAAGCAGGAATGGCCCACAGCTGCTCTACACAGACCCATCTCCACAGCGCTCGCACGCAGGCTAGGACCCCGAGGGCACTGGGCGCACGGCAGTGGCCACCAGACGCGATACTCTCGGTCCGGTGGAGAGGCAGCAAAGGCACCTTCAGGAGTGGGGGCCAGGCAGAGGGCCGGGGTGGGGGGGCTGGGGCTGCAGCGGGCTTTCATGTGGTCCCGGAGCAAGACTCTTTCTCCCCCTCTTCCTCCCTCCCTCCTTCCTGCCATCTTAGTCTCAGGGCGATTGCCTCAGCCCCTCCTCCTCCCTGGAAAGGCCCTTAGGCCACCATGTCCCCCAGACAGCCAGGTGTCACCCTCTGCTTGGTGTCCAGCAAAGCCCAGTCCCACCCATTCCCTTCGTAGCGGGTTTGACTGCATTGCCTATCCTCTGTGGAGTCCCAGGTCTGGGGACCTGGAGCCCAGAGCTGCCCTGGAAAGTGCCAGAGATCCGCTGTTCCACATGGGAGACCTGGAGACAGCGCTGGCATCAGACGCCTCTCGTGGCCAGAGGGACGTCCCCAGTGGCCTTCCCGGTGAGTGGAGTTACCCAACTTGGTGGTGGTAGGTGGCATGAGTGCTTAGGGGTGTGTGGGGTGACAGCGGGTGCCCCGGAACCTGGGCAGGAGGAGAATAAAGCCTCAAGAAGTCAGGCACAGTGACCCTGGAGGAGACAGGACATCCCAGGAAGACCGTGCCGGGCCTGAGCAGGCCTCTCCTCCGGAGGGCCGGGCACCGTGGCCATGGGCTGAAAGGCAGGCTGGGAGCTCCCTATCCTGGACATCCAGGCCCCTCTGGTGCAAGCCCAGTGTCCACGGTGGGGTTGGGAATGAGCTGTCTGAGGGGCCGCCGCAGCTGCCGTCTCGCACTCCCCATGGGCACGTCTGGTCATTGCCATCAGAGTAAAGTGAGGTCATTTTGTTTGCGCACCAGAGCCTGGTGGGAGAATGCGGCCCCTGGGCTGACGGTCTCAGGATTATACCTGCATCTCTCAGAGGCAAACCCACCAAGGCCACTGTCACCAGGAGGCCTGTGGTCAGCCTGGACAGGACACCAGAGCATAGGAGGAGGCCCTCACGGCCCCACCCGCCGAGCTCAGCCGCCATGCGCAGCCCTAATGGTCATGCGGATTCGCCTGGTTTTCCGGCTGATTCCGCACCTGCCCAGAGCACACAGCACATCTACAAGCGCTTGGCTCCGAGAGCCTGAAAACCTGCTGCCATGCAGTGCCTGACCCGGCTTTTCCATGCGTTATTCCGGAATGACTCCCGGAAAGCAAGGGCTGGAGCTGAGGAGGCAAATCAGAGTTCCGTCTCTGCCGTTCACTGTGTCCGGGCCCGCGGGCCCTCCCACACAGCCCGATGCATCGCAGTCCCATGGCCTTCGTCGTAATGGGGGGAGCATTTGCGTTACCCCGAAGCGTCCCAGCCGAGCCGTGGAGTCCCGCCTGGTCCCCTGTGCCCGCCCTCGCCGCAGGGAACAGCTGCACTGGATCCTTGGGGACCGCGGCGAGCTCAGTAAACGGGGCCCCGGGGGCCCCATCGGGCAAATTCACGCACACATTAGCTGTGGGGGCCTTCACGCTGTCCTCAGCCCTTCAAAGAGGGGCCTGTCCCCACAGTTAGGGTCCCAGCCCTGGACCCGGCAGACCGGTGCTCCCGAGTCTCAGGGCAGGACGAGCGGACCCCGAGTGCTGTGACAAGGCCCTTGGAGAGACCCGGGCCTGGGCCCTCGCTGGGGGGAGCCCCACGCCGCAGGGGCAGCCGGGGGCCCTGAGGCTTGTGGCGTGGAGCCCTGGGGGGGCCTGGCCACGACCCCTCGTCTGCTTCCAGCTCAGTTTATAGAAGCAATTTTACACCACAGGGCAGAACAGTTCTCATATTTCCGCATAAAAACACTCGCTGGGCGCCACGCCTTCCACCAAGAGAGATTTCAGAGCCTGTAATGAGGTCTCCGTGGAAACCAGGCCCAGAAAGGGGGGCCTGCGTCTGCTCCTTGATGTTTGGTGCAGGCGGCCCGGGCCGGGCCTGCTGTGCAGGCTTGGGGTGCTCGCCGCTTGGGGAGCGGGCCCCACCCACCCCATGCTCGAGGGGCTGGTCTCCAGCTGACAGCACGTTCAGAGACGTTTCTAGCTTTGCTGGGTGGGGCTGTGGCGCCGTAGAAAATGACCTTTGCGTTAGACCAGGGGACATGCCTTTGGTTTGGTGAGAACCGCTCAAGTCTGAGCTCTGCGGGCATCCCAGCCGCCGTCGGAAGCCCTGCAGCACAAGCCGAGGCCCGGGTCCTTGGCCAGTGCGTCGGGGGCAGACGCCAGACGTGCGGTCGCTGCTTCTCTGCCGTTTTCTGGCTGAGCCTCTCTGCACAGGCCTCCTCTTCTGTAAAATGACAAGCGGCCTCTGCCCCCAAGATCGCCCGCCCCACGGTGACCCTCACAAGGTGGCACGCCAGCGACGCGCACACCGGCCCAGGGGTCAGGAAGGGTCCCCTGTGCTTCTGCTCCTCTCATGGGGACAAGTCCACCCCCGGACTCTCTGGAGGACACTCACACTGACAGTGTCCTGTCCCCACAGCTGCCCCAGAGCACCCGGAGCCCTGCCAGCGCGCGAGCCCTCCGGACGTGTTGGCAGGGAGCCTGGGTCTGCTCTGGGTCACGGGCACACGGGCCGGCCGGCTGCCCTCTGGTGCCTTCTGCGAAGAGGAGATGACGGCATTGCAAATTTCAGCGCTGCCGCAGGTGGGATGGGGTCAGCCATACGCGAGAGACAACCCCAGGATGGTAACAACTTAACCACGGGGGCTGGCTGTGTGGCGCCTAGGAGGTGCCCGCTGCGGGGCAGCCCAGCAGTGCGCGAGACCCCCGAGCCAGCCGGGAAAACCCACAAACGGCCCCCTGGGGGACACAGAGCTGCTTGGGTGGGAAGTAGGCAAGGCTTTTATCTTTTTTAATGAAGCGGCTTATTCTGTGACTAAAGGGGATAGATGTCTTTAACTTGTAAGTTCTCTTTATCCATTATGCTGAAAGACAGCAAAAAGTGTGACATTCCCTGGCAGCCCCCACGCATACAGGGAGCAAAAGTCAGGAATCTTTCCCTCGTACGAGTGAACGTCTGTATTCTCAAAGCCAAGCCGTAAACCGTGTCGTTCTCACGCTCACCCCTGGCCTGGCACGGCGCTTTCTCATGTGGCTCCCGGATCCCGCCTCTTTTCCTCCTGCCAGACCTTCGCCAAGGACCCCTGAGCCCCGTTCAAGCCTGCAGCGAGTCAGGGGTTCCAGTCGAGAGTTGCTGCCTCTGCCTCCCTGGGTGACAGCCGCGTGTGCGGCCTCGAGGTGCGGAGGGTGCCTGCCGCCTGCCGAGGCCACCGTGGGCGCTTGCCGCAACACATTGGGAAGTCTCGGGGAGCAGCCACTGGCAGCACCCAGCCTGCAGCCGGGACCCACAGACAGGCCTCCAAAGTGCAGGGCAGAGACCACAGCCAGGAGGGCTTCAGGCCGAGAGATCAGTCAATACGAGCCTGAAATAGACTGGGGCCAGAACATCTTCCAGCCAGGCGGGGACGAGGCAGGTGCCCTCCCTCTGCATCTCTTTGTAGGAAGTGTCTCCTGCGTGCGACCCGCCATGCCCCTCGATCTCATCCTCCTGTCCCATGACAGCGCGGCAAGGCAGTGACCGATGGGTTTGGTAAAACTGGGGCCGGAGGTGAAGAAGTTTAGTGTGTTAGACCAGTGGGAAGTGCGGGACACGGGGCCCCACAGTGTCAGGAGCTGCTGAGGCCCGCAGGGAGCTCCAGCCCGTCCCGGGCGGGCCGGAGCCGACACCCCACACCCTGCCTGCTTCTCTGTCTCAGGGCTCGCTCACGGTTGAGAAACAGTGCGGCAGCCACCCTGGTCCTGGACACGAGGTCCCCTTCCCTAATCGAAGGGGTGGGCAAAGGCAGGGCTGGGGCCGGCGGTGGGGGGGGGGGGGGAGGCGGCTGGCTACCAGGTCTGCTCCCCAAGCAGCCTTCATGCTGGGCTCAGCATCACAGGACACCTGGCAGGCCTCCCCTGCTGCCTTGGCCCCCGGGGGTAGTGCTGGGGGCTGGCTGGGAGGCCACCATCAGGCCCCGCCCGCCACGCACCAACAGCCCAACAGGAAGGATGCGCCAGTTCAACAGGATGTCCTTGCCCACCTCAAATCCCAAATCGTTGAGCCCTGCAGGGTTTCCCTTCTCAGCAGCCAGGAGGCTGGGTGCCTGGGAGAGGAGGGAGGGAAGGGGCTGGAGCTGCCCTACAGGGAGGCAGAGCTGGCGTCATCTAACACCTGAAAGCAAGTATCCGCGTTTCCACACGTTCTTGAGCTCTTGTGCCAACACCGGGGGTACGTGGAGCACCGTCCCCGGCCGGCGGAGCAGCCACAGGGGGGTCCACCTGCCCCGCTGTTCCCCCAGATTTCCCCAGCCACGTTCACCTGGCGTCTCCGGCCACCGAGAACGTGGAGTTAGACGCCGGCGCCTTCCAGCTCGCGGCCCTCGCCCTCGCCCAGGCCCCGTGGGGACCAGCTTCTCAGCCCTTTCCTCACCCATCCAACCCACCGTTAAGAAAGTAAACGCTCCAAAACCATGGTTTCCAATTACACAAATAAGTAAAATGAAGAGAGAAAACACTTTCTCTTTCCAGAGGCCTCGTGTCAGCAACGTGTACCTGTGGAAGTCAGTATCGGGTATTGTGTTGATATGAAATTGTTTTAACTTTGAACAGACGATTTGCTTTTCGTTGAGAACAGGCGATTTCATGGGCGTGGATGATCGGCAGGTTTCCTAAACCCTATTTTGGTGAAATTACAGCACCCACGTTTTAGTAACAAAGCACATTGATGTTATATTCAAAAAGATTTTTATATTTAGATGCTTAACCTTTTGTAATTCCCACCCACAGCTTTAAACCGTAGCACCCTTTTATGTTAATTGCTGTCAGTGGGGTGTCTGCTCGCCCCCTGGCAATTTAGGCCCATTGAGTCCTAATGCAGGTGCTGATAATTGCTGTGGGGACAGTGTCAGGCGGGGGAGCCCAGGGGCCCAGACAATCCCCCGTAAACTGGATTTGGGGACCTAACAAAGCTGTACCAGGGAGAGAACCTCAGATTGCTTCTCTCTCTCTCTCTCCCTTTATTTTTTAAATGCACAAAACCCTCCCAGGGAATGTTTCCAACTGATGTGAGTGGTCCCTCTTTTCCATTTGTGGAACAAATGGTTTTGAGCATTCATCAGATGGGATCTACGAAGACTCATCCATAACTGTAAGATGATTTTCAAAATCAAGGTGCCCTTTGCCGCTAATCCAATTTTGGCAATAAAAGTGACGGAATGTGTAGCAGGGAACTTCTGGAAATTTCATTGCTTCTTGGGGTGGTAACACGTTTTAATATTAATTGTCTGTGGTTAATTATGGCAGAGTAGCTAGCATGAAAGAGCCATATTTTTAAAGGGAAATTCATGCTGTCAATTTCCCGTTGAGGAACCCTACCGTGCAGAGGGACCGCCCGGACAAGTGCAAACACATACTACCGCCCCTCCAAGGCCAATGCGGCTGAGACCAATGGGACGAACCCAAGCGTCAGGGGGCGTGTCTGCCTGAAGCCACGTGGGTGGCCCCGGGACCTGAGATCGTAGCCCTTCTCAGCCCCTGGCCTGGGGCCGTGAGCACCTGCCACAGAGCAGGAACCCCCTGGGCACCCACAGGACCCCAAGCAGCAGGTCTCTGGGGGCTCCTGGAGAGAAAGGAGGGAGGCAGACCCGCCTGGGCTTCCGTCAGGCTTCGCTGGTGCTGCACCCTGTGGCTGTGCTTAGGGGGACGGCTGCTTTTGCAGGAGCAAACCCGGCTCTAGAACTAGCCGCAGAGACGGCTCGGATTTCTCTCGCATCCTGCCTGTGACCTTGGAGGCCTATTCCAGGGGGGGCCTGGGGGGCTCCCCAGGACGGTCTCCATGCTCACATGCAGAGGAAGACCTGCTTGTGCCAGGGTGGGCCCCAGACCACCTACAGCCACCAGGCCAGGCAGGGACGGAGACTACATTTGTGTCCTGATCTGCCTCAGGTTTAACCTCTGACCGTTGAGCCACAAAGTGGAGGGAACACATCCCACCTGGCCACCTGCCCCTGTGCAGCCCTTCTCCCTCCTGGGACCGGCTAGCAGGGGCTCCTGGTCTCCAGCGGTCAGAGCCCTGCTTGCCCTCACCCCATGTCACGGAACCTGTGGCCTTCCTCTTGTCTGCCCCAGTGCTGCCTGCAGCTCTCCGTCCACTGGGAGTGGGCACAGTGCTCGGATCAGGCCCCTGCACCAGCCAGTAGGGGCATGGGGCTCTCCTGGTTCAGGGTGTGGCCCCTGGGATTCAGGAACTGCTTTGGGCAGGAGACTTGAGGAGGGCAAGAGTCCAGGGGGGCACCCTGCACCCTGACCTGTCCAGGATCCCCTGGCGAAGTTTCCAGGGAGGGGTCTGCTTGGGGTCCCTGCTGTCTTGGGCGGTGGTGGGTGTGGGGCAGGCCAGGCCCAGGCGCCTGTGGGGGACAGAGTCGGGGCCTGGGCTGGCAGGGAGATGCCCAGGGCCGGCTAGCGGAGCAGGTCTGGGGCGTGGCTGAGGACCCGCCCCGGGACCGGGGGGACGTGGGCCAGGCGTGCGCATGCGTGTGGGAGCTCACACGCCAGGTGAGGCCGAGTGTGCGCCTGCCGGTGTGTGCGCGAGCATGAGGCGGCCCATAGGAGTGTTTCTGCGCGTGCTCTCGTGTGCAGACTGTGTGCACCTATGTGCTGAGAACGTGTGGGGTGATGTGTTAAGTGCGTGCTCACGCCCCGGTCACGGCCAGCTCCTCAGTGCCTGACCCCTCACCGCATACGCGGCTGGCGGGCTGCAGGCCCCGCGAGGCCTTTCTGGCGGCGTCAGATCCAGCTTCCTTCTCCTTGTAAAGGCCACTGGCCTGTGGCTCTCTCGCCCTCACCCGATCACTCCTAGAGACACAGCAAATACCCTTCACCCTTCCCCAGAAGAACGCAGGGCAGGGAGCTCTCTTGCCAGGAGGAGCACAACCTCACCTGAGGACAATTCCATCCCATTTGGAAGGCCCACCGCCCCTGGGGACCTCCGACGTCTGGACCGGCCCCAGCGGAGGGCCCCGCAGCACCATCGCGGCCTCTCCCGTCCCTGCCGGTGGCCCTCACACTGGAAAACTGGGGCGATCCAGGCCCCTTGGTGGCCCTCAAGGCCTCTGCCCACGCCCGTCCTGAGAGCCCCCAGGACTGCCGTGCACGGAGCAGCTCTCGGCCAGTCCTCCTGGGACGGGCAGCGTCCAGGTGGCAGAAGGGCTGCCGTGGTAACTTCTGAGTCCACGCACAGCCCGCCACCCCCCCGGCAGTTAGCCGCGCACGGACTCTGTGAGCTCAGCTGCCGCGTCCAGCCCCACATCCCCTGGCCGCTCCTAGGGGCTCCCACTCCCCACCCAGACTGGGGGAGGCTTTCGGGCTGAGCTGTCTCCGGAAGATGAGAAGCACCGACCCTCCTCCTGCCGGGGGGAGGCGCCCTGCGTGGGCAGTGGGCTGCCCGCCTCAGCCCTCTGGGGCTGCTATCCCCGTCCATGTTCTCAGGGGCGGCCCAGTCTCACTCTGGCCCCTGGTACAAACAGCTGGGCTGGGGGAGCTTCTGGAGGTGAGGAGTTGGGGGCCGTCAGAGACAGCTCAGGAAGAACCCCCCCCCATTTGTGCCCCCATCCTCCCGGTTTGCCTGCAGAATCACCTCCTCCTTCGTGTCCCATTTGCGATTCCAGCACAATGGGACTCCGGGAGGGAGTCTGGGAACAGCAGCGTGCCCTCAGTGTAGCAGGAAGCCTCTGGTGGCATTTGGGGAAAGGGGACACCTTAGCCACTAGGGGGGCACAGGACATACACCCCTCTTCCGAAGGACACGCATAGGAGTGGACAGGGCAGTGCCACAGTGCTCAGGTTCGCGTCCTTTGTTTTCCGAGCATCCAGAAAGGTCGTGGGCTGACAGGGACAGTGGCTCTGTGTCGAGTCCATTTTCCACCCTTCAGTAAAGGAAGGGGAAGGCAGGCGTCAGGTTCCTCATCGGGAACAGTCTGTGGCCCGGCGTGAGCCCTGCTGAGCGCAGCCCGAGGGGCGGGGGGTTCCTGGTCCGCACTGCCGGCCCCAGGGCTGGGGGTCCTGAAAGCCTCCCCGGCCAGGCCCGGCCACAAGCTCTCTGCTGGCCTGGTCCTCACACAGGCTCCTTGGGAAACTGTCGAGTTTGAAAGCCTCTGGATAAAACCCTGAACCAAACCGCGCCCCAGGCCTGCAGTCTGGATGCGGCCTTAGGCGCCCCCTGTGAGGACCGTCTGCGTCTGGGCTGGCTCCCTGGGTGCCGGGCACCTCCACCCCGGGGGCGGCCTGCGTGGACGCGGGGGTGGGGGTGGGCAGGGGCAGGGGTGGGGAGCTCCTGGCAGGGGCTCCTGGGGCTGCGCAGGTCCTGCTCCATGGTCGCGTCCAAGAGAACATCTGGGGCCCCGTCAGGCCAGCCCCTCTGGACAAATGGACGGGTGGGCGGGGGGCACGCGGCCTAGACAGAGCCCTTGCTTGGCGACCTGGGCCGTCTGAGAGGGGCCCGAGGGGACCCGCCCTGCCCTGCCCAGCACTGATGCCGCCTGCCCTCCCTCTGGGTCTCGGAGACCCTGGCCCACGAGTCCTGTCCAGGCAGACCGCTGTGCCTTTGGAGGCAGCCGACTCCTCGGCTAGTTGAGCCTGCCCTAAAGACTAATGCGGCGTGTCTGGTCACCTCCACGTGAGGCAGCTCTCGGCCCCTTGGGGCCGATAACATTTTATTTTTTTGATTCACTTAAATGAAGAAAACATTCCAGCCCGTGGCTGGCTCTCTGCCCGGGCCCACGGCGGCCGTGTGACTGTTGAGGCCCGGCCTCCGTGAGGCTTGTTTACTCCGGCGGCCCCTCCGCCTTTGTCTCCATGTCCTACACAGGTGATTAGGGAGTGTAATTGAGTTGGCTGTAAAAAGATAATTAATCGACATTTCCTCCCAGAGAGGTCCAGCGCCGATCTCCCGATCTCCCGCGCGGCGCAGCCTCCCGTTCCCAGTCCCCCACCCCCACCCCCACCCCGCCCCCGGAGGCAGCAGTGACCTTTATCTTGCTGATAATTAAAACCGACATGAAGGCTTTGGAAATAACTCCTGAGAACCGGAGTCAGCATCTATGGGTTGGGGCCCTGCCTCGCGGGTTGGCTGGGGGTGGGGGAGTGGCCCCCAGAGTGGCCGGGACCAGGTCCAAGGGCCCCTACAGGGCAAGGCGGAACCCTCACCCAAGAGGGGATGGCGGGACCCTGGCTTCCGGCCGCTGCCTCGGGGCCCGCGGCGCCCAGGTGGGGGAGAAGGCTGAGATGGCCCGAGAGTCTGCTAGGCCAAGAGGCAGCAGTCTCAGAGGGGTGGGGGCTCTGGCCGGGAGCGCGGCTGTGGGGGGGGTCGCCGGTGTCTCTGCAGCGTGGTCTGACATATCCCCTGGGTGTCGCCTGGGCAGGGCAGACAGGATGAGGAAGGGGCTGCGGGGGGTGGGAGGGTGAGGGTGAGCGGTGCACGTGGCCAGCCTGTGGCAGCAAGGTGGGCAGCAGCAGCGGCAGGACCGCCTGGACGTGGTACCTCAACGATGCCCCGGGTCAGGGCGTCAGCAGAGGCTGGAGGGGCCAAGTGTCCAGAGGCTCGGCGAGTGGCAGGTTCCCGAGCTGGGACTAGGTGCCGTGCGTACTGTGGGAGTTTGGCACAGGTAGGGACCTTGAACCGCAGTGAGTCGGTGAGTCGTGTGCTGGGAGTGAGGGCGGGCCCCATGAAGGCGACTGCAGAGAGCCCAGGACTGGGGGAAGCCCAGCCAAGGGAGGGGCAGAATCAGGGCTGTCGCCCATGTTTCTGGTGGAGCGTGCAAGAGTGGGGGTCTGGGGGACCCAGAGCTCCCTCCCTGTCCAGGGGGCAGCACGTGGAGATTCCCGTGAGGAACGGGGGCAGGGAGTGTGACCCCGAGGAGGCTGGAGCTGGGCCAGAGGGGTGCTCACCTCCATGGGCAGTGAGGCGCCCACCCAAGGGGGTGTGGATGGGGCGGCAGCATTGGCTGTGCACCCACGGAGGCAGTGGGGGCGGGGCCGTCAGCGGTGGCCCCTGGTGCCCAGGAGTAGTGCAGGCCCAGGCAAGGTGCACTGATGTTAGGGCTGGGGACACCCAGAGTCTCAGCTCTCCCTGGGACGCTTTGAGCCGACGGGCCTGCTCCCCCGGGGCCGACGGCACCCCAAGCAGATGCAGCTTGAAGTGGATTTTAAACTCCTGCGCAGCCCAGAGAGCCCCGTTCTCTCTCAGGAGCAGCACAGGGTCTGCAGGGCCTCTGCCCGACCTTCTGTGGGCCAGGTGCACGCTCTAGCAGAGGCTTCCTGCCAGGCCGAGACACCGTCCACCCCACAGGCGCCCTGGGCCACAGCCCGCGCGGGCAGGTGACAGGGACGGCAGGCCTGGCCGGTCAGCACAGCTCACAAGCAGAACAGCTAGAAGCTGAGCTACCACGTGGAGGCCACAGGGCCGTGTCCAGGAGGAGGGGCCCACATGCGGGGACCGGGCTTGGCCACGCTGGGCTGTGCCTCGACCACCAGGGGTGCCCATCCCTGAGAAGGTGGCAGCAGGTCTGGACGTCACATCTGAGAAGTGGGGACGGCGGTGGGCGGTCAGGTGTGCGAGCCCTGTGCGGTCACTGTACTACGTGCAGAAGGGGCCCTCATATGCAGGGAAGGGACCGTGGCGCCCTGAGTCCAGGAGGCCCCAGAGGCCCCCTGGGCCCGAGCAGGCCAAATCTAGAGGACCCCTGCCCTGCACTCAGACACATGGCTGCTTTAGTTTAAGGTCGTTGGCCTTGGGTTCCTCTCAGTTTGAACAAGAAGGGGTCTCTTGTCCTCGGACAATGGATGGCACGGAGGGAAACCTGCACTGGGCGACAGCAGACATCAAGCCTGTGGCTAGAAGACGTGGTCTTACTGAACCGCTGCTGGCTGTCCCCGTGCCGCCCTGCCCATGGGACCTGCTGAGTTCGCTGACATTTGTGCCACCAGGCAGAGCATAGAGGTCAGCACAGCAGCGCCCTTGGCTCTCCGGGCCTGGCTTGTCCTCACCCAGTGGCTGTCATGGCAGAACCTCTGCTCGGAGAGGCCCGGAGATTTCTGGGAGGATCTGCCTGCCGCTGCTTGGCCCTGAGCTGAGGGAGGTGACGAGCTCCAGGCTGGGTGTGCCCGTCCCCCCGCCACCCCCACCCCGGGAACCGGCATGTTGCTGTCCAAGGCACATCCGGGACGCACTCTTGCGCGGCCACCTGGACAGGGTCTAGGGTACAGAGCCGGGGTCGTTACCGTCCGGAGGCAATCAGCTCCACTCGAGCCCCCTGGAAGCTGTCCGTGCGCTCAGAAATAGAAATTATGCCATCAGCCACGCGGCCCCGTCATTGCCCAGGACATAAATAGCGTGAGGACAGCAGAAGCTAATGGAGAGAAGGGCGTTAGTTAATGTCCTTGCAGAAGGACAGACTTCACTTTTTATAATGCGCCGTAACGATGAAATGAAGACACCTCTGAGAGAAATAACTCCCTACCTGTGATTTGGAAATACCTCTGGGGCCCATCCGCAGAAGTTGGGCTCCAAGGAAGGGGCCTTAATGCCTACAGCCCCTGGGCCCGTCCAGTGCACGGATGAGAGCCGGCCCGCCACCCACCCCGCCTTCCCCCCCCAGGCCTCCCTGCAGACTCCTTCAGCGGGAGCACGCAGCCTGCTTTGCCTGCTCCGGCTGTCCCCACAGCCCCATCCAGCCACCTCCCTGAGGTTTGACCACTCCTGCTGGTGGCTTCTCCCTGTCGAGGTGTGAGCGCCGGCCTGACTGGGTCGGTCTGGAGAGCCGGGAGCCCTGCCCCCATGGGATAACCGGTCCTGAGGCATGTGTGCTGGGAGCAGCCCTGGCGACCCTGCACCAACCCTCACAACCCCGTCTCAGCCGCCACCTTCCTGTGCGTGGGACAGAAGGAAGGGACAGCCGGGTGCAGCTCCACCTGCCAGTGGGACGGAGCCTGGGGAGGGGACCGCCGGAAGGAAACGCCCCATCCCCCTTAGACCTTGGGACACCAGGAGGGGGGAGAAAGCCAGCATGGACAGGGTCCACAGTGGGGTTACATGCTGCAAGGCCGAGCCCAGCCCACTGCCATTCTTAGATGCCAGAGGATTCGGGGGTCTCCTGGAGGCTATTGCCCTTCTGGGGGCTGGGGGCTGCCAGCAGCTTCCATGTTCCACACTCGTCACAGATGTGGCCTGATGTCACCTGTAGCATGCAGCCATGCAGTAGAAATGTTCTTCTCCAGGCACACCGTGCAGGAGAGGCCCAACCTGGCCCAGCGCAGGGCCTCTGACCTGGGGCCTGTCCAGACCCTGTCCCAGGCACCCAGGACCTTCCCAGCCCCAAAGAATCGGCGTGCTGGTCCCTCACAGTGGGCCCCAAAATACACCCACGTGGAGCCGGCTGTGTACCCCAGGGCCCGCCAGGGAGGGCCAGGACCAAGGTGTGTCATGGGCCAGGCCCTGCCCCGGCCCGGCCACTCACCTGGAGATGGCCACACGGCCAGCAGTCTGGGCAGCAGGGCTTCAGTGCCCCAGGCCCACGTGGCCGCCTGTGGTCCCAGCTCAGCCGCAGAAGCTGCACTTTGGCAAGGCCACGGGAAGGGTTCTCTCCGATCTTTGCTTCGTGCTGCTTCAAAGAGTCTTTCTGTCCTTCGCTTTTCAGGAGAAGCCCCTTCCTCCTCTTCCTGGGGATGCGAGCCCCACGGACCTGAGGACTGCCGGCGCGTGGAACAAGGTTGCGCCCAGTTCTCGGATGTCCGCCTTGGGCCCCCACCACCTGGGTACAGCCCCATCCTCTTCCTCAACGACCTCCGTGAGGTAGGGGCAGGGAGATTCCCCGCTATCACCCCCGCCGTGGCTCAGCCCTCTCGCTGCCCAGGACCGAGGCCAGGGTGCCCAGGAGCCCCTCTGAGGCTCCCCCCCCCCCCCGTCACTCCTTCTAGAAGGAAGACAGCAGGCCCCGAGGCGGCCCGGGCCCTGGGAGAACGATGCCCGACACACAGGACCTGCCAGGAGGGAGCAGGTAGGAGAGGCTGACCGACTCAGGGCATTCTCTGGCTCGGTGTGGCCTCCCAGGTGCGCACCCTCACGGGCAGAGGGCAGGGTGCCAGGAGCTGTGGGTGCCACTGCGGCCTGGACAGCAGGAGAGGCCAGGCTTGCTGCCTCATGGGAGCCCAGCCCCGGTCCAGGTCGGACCACTAGGTGGGCAGAGTAGGGCGGCTTCCTTCTTCATATGATGGCGGTGGCGGGACAGCCGTGCCGGTCCTTCCTCCAGGGGCCGGCTGGACAGGAAGGACACTCCTCAAGTGTGCACAGAGGCCGGGGGGGCCTCACTGTGGTGTGCCAGGTGGCCACAGACTCACCACACACCAGCCACTACCTGCCACGGGCCCGGGGTCCCTACCGGCCTGACCTGCGGCAGAGCAGACACGCTGGACAGGGCCGCGCACCGCCGCGGGGCCCAGGAGACGGCACTCCATCAGTACCTCTCAGCCGCACGCTCTTTCCAGCCCATGGCCCTGCCGGGAGGAAGGCTGCGTTCAGAGAAATCTTCCCGGGCACCTGCTTGGGGGAGCAGCGTGTCCCCTGCCAGGCCATGGGGTCCGACAGTTCACCGCCCTCTCCCCGGGCTCCCCCAGCCCCTGGGAGCCGTGGGGAGCTGGATGCAGGTGCAGAGCCGCCAGCGCCCGCCCCTGCCCCGCCCCCGCCGGCCCCCACCCGCGGGCTGCTTGGCTGGTCGCTCCTGGAGCAGAGCAGACCTGGGGCTGGAAGCAGGACGTCCTGACAACCCGGTGCTCGGAGCCTGAGAAGTCACCTGCTCTTGAAAGACAGGAGCCCTCCTTCTGGAGGCAGGGCACACGGGCCCGCCGTGGGTGGGGCCTGGAGAACGTGGCCCCTCGGCAGCAGGGAGGGGTGCCAGGCCTTCTCAATGCCCACCTGCCAGCAAGGCAGGCCTCTGACCGGTGCGTGTGGCCCCATCAGCCCCGGGGGCCGAGGCCAGCACAGCCGGGGCGCATCTCTCCTCCCGCCGCCAGCCAGGGCGCCATGGAAAGAGCCACGCAAAAGAGCAGAGGCCTGTGGGCACAGACCTGACAATGAAACTCGAGGAAACTGAGAAATTCAGGCGCAATGGGAAGAGGGCCCGTGGCGTCCGTCTCGAGCCGCCGCAGCCTGCCGCCGTTCCCGCAATTACATGGCTCATCGCTGACGCCAGCGGGCGTGGGCCGGGCCGGGACGCCCGGAGGCTGGCACGGTGTCGGCGGGCTGACAACCCTTTGATCCCCCTCACGAGGCAGCGCTGGGACGAGCTGTTTCCAGGAGAAGGTGCCTCCCTTGTGTGTGGCTGTGAGTCACGCTCTGTGAATTAAGTACGAGGCTCACTCCACAGAGCTGGGGAAGCACAGACTTAGAGAAAATGGCCAAGACCCTGCTCAGTGTGGAGACACCACAGTCACCCAGTGTCTCGGTGGCGGGAAGCCACCAAAGCTGACACACCAGCGTGCACAGACCCGGGTGCTCCGGGCAGAACGGGGGCCTGATGTGGTCACCGTGGCAACTCGGCAGCCCACGGCTCTGCTGTC
This sequence comes from Ursus arctos, assembly GCF_023065955.2. NCBI lineage: Eukaryota > Metazoa > Chordata > Mammalia > Carnivora > Ursidae > Ursus > Ursus arctos. The sequence goes on along the minus strand of NW_026623008.1, from coordinate 1,188,056 downwards.
ATGTCTCGTTCCAGCAAGAAGGCCCTCGCTGTCCAGGTCCTCCTGAGGAAAAGGAGGGAGGGGCCTGACTGGGGTCCTCGTTCCGGGGGGGTCGCATTGCTGGGAGGGGGTGGCCCGCCCAGGGTCCTCGTACTGGGAGGGGGGTTCCAGGCCCAGGAAGGCACATTAGCCTGCGGAATGTTCCACATCTCTGTGAGTGAGCTTTGCGAGCTGGTGACGTGGCCGTGACGCATTCCTGCCCCCGTCTAAGGTTCATGGGGGCTGCTGCCCCTTCTCCCCGGGGAGCCTGAATCTCCGGGCAGCCCCGCTGACGACTTCCACATATAGGAAGCCTGGAGAGATGTTTCATGGTGAGCTCTGGTGGCTCCTGTGACTAGGGGGGGCGGTGTTTGCAGGCGCAGGTCTGAGCCTTGACGTGCAAAGCCCCACATGGCTGCAGAGCGCCCCCTGAGCCCACCTCCCCCACCCCAGTCACAGGCTCCGTGTGGCATGTCACCTCTCTCAGACCCCCCCCCCACAAAAACTGCCTTCAGGGCCCCCGGCTCTGTGTCCCCGAGTCCCCCTACCCCACCTGGGTGCCTTGTGGTTCCCCGGCCCCCATGCACAGAAGAGTGAGGGGGAGCCTGACCAAGGCCCTCAGCATCTGCCCCCACACCCCCTACGAGCTCTGCTGTGGGGATATGGGCCATCCCGATGTCCCCCCACCAGCTCCTGACTCTGGTTCGGGCACCAGCTCCCCACACCAGCATCCAAACCTGGCTCTTGACCCCTAAAGCCCACCTTTTGGAATTCTAAGAAAACCACCCTTTCTAGTAACCAAGGATGGCTCTGGCAGCTCGGAAGCCCTGGACTTCACACTGGATCTGACCCCCGCCGGGTCGCGGCCAGGTCTCGGGTGTGTGGTTGCCCTCCGGTCTCCCCCCAGAGTCACCTCCACGTGAACGAGAATGGGACCAAGGGAACGAGATGCTCCTGACACTGTGAGCCCCTGAAGCCGCCAGGACCCATGGGGGACGGAGCAGCAGGGAGGGGGCTCTGGAAGCCACTCGCCAGCGCCAACCTAGCCTGAAGCCACCGCCTCCTGGGGCTGCGGTGCCACCGCACAGACGCCTTGGCTTCCTGGGTTGGCCACCGCTGGGACTTCACTTTCTGTAATGGGGAGCGGGCCTGCGGTGGGGTGCAGGGCCCCATCGGCCCTCCCCCAGATCCCCCCCGACTTCGTCAGGCCAGCCGGGCATTCTGCATTTCTGGCTGCCTCCCAGTCTAGACTGAGCCCCTAGAGGGAGGGGCCGTGGGGGAAAAGGGTGGGAGGGGACCGCCCCCAACCCCGTCTCCCCCTATGGCAACAAATGTGCCGCGCCCAAAACAACCCCAGGGACACAGAGCCGTGGGCCCTGGTACCACCATCCCCAGACCACGGGCTCTACCCGGTTCCTCTCACCCCCCAGCGACTCCGGAGCCACCGTCCTTTCCAACCAAGGTTCCCAAAGTTAAGCATTTCCATGGGGGCAAGACGGGGGTGTGTCCAGCTGGCTTCCACACCCAGAAACCCACCACACACTGCCCCCCGCCCAGTGGCCAGCGACTAGGGGCGCCAAGTGAGCCTGCGGGTGTCGGCACCGGGTTCAAGAAGTCCCTCGGGCACTGGGACGGCGGGACCACTGGGCTGACGCGAATGTCCCAGCCATGCTCTGTCTTTGGCGTCTGGGCGTCAGACCCCGAGGTCGGGGATGGGGGAGAAGCCGTCCAGATGGGGTGACCTGAGTGGGGAGCAAGGGTCTGTGGGAGCGGTCCTGGGGGCTGGGCTGCGGGGCTGGGGCCTGGTGGCGCACTGACGCAGGCTGGCTGTCCGGCAAGACGGCCTCGGGCGCGCCCTCACCCCCCAGGGGCCCCATGGACAGGAGGCACCTGTGCGTGCTCCGGAACCCCTGGGAAAGCACAGGCCTCGCTGAGCCTCTTGCCGCCGCCGGTCAGCTGTGGACCCTTGTCCATCCCCTCCAATGACCCCTCAAAGCCACGGTAAACCGCACGCTTGTTCACCTACTCACGTGGCCCACAGAGCAGCCCATTATCGCCATCCAGGAGGCTCACACAAGAGAAATGATTGAAGATTAAGAGGGACTCGCCACCCTGTAATTTTGGAGCCTGGCAGAGGTTTGAATCTACGGAAGAAGAGGAGTCCTTTGCCTCTGGTTTCCAACTTTCTGCATAAGTCTGCATCATCTTCAATGTCTAAGAAGAATCACCTTTGTGCATTTTGGTGGAGGGAAGGGAGGTGACGGGTCGGTCAGACGCCGTGGCCAGTAGACTCCCAGCAGCTTCTACCCTCCAGCACACGTGCTCTGACCGCTTATTCTTGGGGTGTGTGCCTGCCCAGGGAAGGGGGCACTCAGGGGCAGCCAAGTGCTAAGAGGCTCAGCCCCCAGCCCACCCGGGCCCCTTGTCACATAGACCCCCACCCAGCCCTGCCTGGCAAAGTCCCAGCCTGGGAGGGGCCTGCGTGTGGATGACGGGGGAGGGGCCCACTAGGGTCCTGAGCCGTCCCAGGGTCCCAGAAGGGGTGTGGCCCCGTCTGACTCCCTTTCCCCCAGGAATGGCGTCCATCAGGACCCTGTCTTCTCCACCATCTCAGAGTCTGGGCCTTGAGTTGCTGCCTCCCCAGCTCTGGTGGGGCTGCTCCAGTCCCCGAGCCCCCGGTGGCAGCCGGTGCCTGCGGGTGAGGCAGCCCGTGGATGGGGCCCCTCGGTGTGGCCGCGGACTGGGCGGGGTGGCGGATGGCCGCGGGAGCTGCACATCTCTCCAGCCCCAGGCAGAGCGTGCCAGTTGCTGGCCAGGCCCAGCCAGGAGCCACGAGGCTGCTTCTCTGTGCCCTCGGCCTGGGGCGAGGCTCCGTCCCCAGGGTCCCCGGGGCCCTGCAGCTGTGCTCCTCGGGCCCAGGCCAGGCCTGGCGGCACAAGCTGGACTTCTGGGCTCACGCCCAGCTCTGGCTCTTCACCGGTCCGGCCTGCCCGACTGGACCCCGCACCCCTGCTGGGGCTGGCACCCCGAGCCTTTCCTCTTTGGGTCCCCGCTGACCCCAGAGCATCACCCGGTCTGCCGCTCTTCCCCGGGAGAGCCCAGTTTCCACCGCTGCGTTCCTGCGGAGACATTCCTGGCACGTCACGGAGTTTCACAACATGACACAGAGCCCTGTCAGTTCCTGAGTGATGTGAGATCGTGTCAGCTGCGAAAGATGGAGTCGATTTCGGAAATGTGGCCGTGAGCTTGCCCAGCCACCCGTGAGAATTCCACTGAAACGGGGCATTCCCCCTCCCTGTGCTCTGTAGTAGGGCAGCCGGGGTGCACAGCCCCACCCGCCAGGACGCCACCAGTCTGCCTGGCGGGGTGTGAGGGCCTCGGGGGCGACCTTGCCCCCGACTGCTCGTTGCCGGCTCAGCACAGGGCCATCCGGAGCCTGGCCCGCTGGCCAGCACAGCCCCTCCCCTGCTCACTCGGAGAAAAATGGGTTTAATTAAGACTTCCGTGATTAGTCATTTAATCAGTCATCAGGCCAACACAGATGGAGCCAATTAATGTTTTTACTTGAATAGATAGTTGGGGCTGGCAGCCCCTCCGCGCAGGGTCGCACAGGTGACTGCTAAGCACCTGACACAGGCCCCCATCCCCTCCATCCTGGGCTCCTCGCTGACCCTGCCCCAGGGACACAGGTCCACCTGCCATCCCCCCTCGTCTGCCCTGGGGCCTGGCCACTGTCCTGTCCACCCCTGGCTGGCCCTACCGAGACCCAGAGATGCTCCGGGCAGAGGCCTCCAGGGTCAGCAGAGACCCAAAGAGAACAGGCTTGGGGTGCCAGCCCCGGCGGGGGTGCAGGGTCCAGTCAGGCAGGCCCGGCCGGTGAAGAGCCAGAGCTGGGCGTGAGCCCAGAAGTCCAGCTTGTGCCGCCAGGCCTGGCCTGGGCCCGCGGAGCACAGCCACAGGCTGGGGACAGAGCCTTGCCCGAGGCCATGGGCACAGAGAAGCAGCCTCGTGGCTCCTGGCTGGGCCTGGGCCGGCAACTGCCGCAGCCACAGGCCTCCCACGGCACCACGGCCACCTCCGGGGGCCAATCCTGGGTGTCCCCCACCCTCTCCCTCCACTCTGTGACCTACACAGGGTGCAGCCCAGGAGGCTGGAGCCATGTGCTTTGAATTGAATCTCCAATGACCCAAAGAACCCCCGCAAGAGGTCTAGGGTGAAGCCCACAGGCCCCTCTGCCCCCAGGCCGCCCCTCCCCACCCTGTTCTGCACACCCAGAGCCCTCCAGCCTTTGGCATGCGCGGGCCCCTCCGCTGGGTTGCAGCCTGCGTCACCTGGGAAAGGGGACTCGCGCGAGTCTGTTGCGCACCAAGAGGAGGGGTGGGTGGATCTCAGGTGGGCCCTGGGGCAGCCCCCCAGGGGTGAGAGCTCCCAAGACAAGAGGCACCATGTTGGGGCTCTGCTCCCCACTGCAACCTGTCCCGGGCGGGTCACCCTTCCCTTGGCCACGGATCCCTCACAGGGCGGGCTCAGCCTCTGCCTCCCTGTCCCATGGCTGGCGGCCCCTCTGGGTGTGTTCATGGAAAACCCGAGATAGGCGCATTGAGGACTTTCTCTACTTCCTCCCAAACTTTAAAGATGGAGAAATGAGCCCTGTCTCGTCCGAGCAGGAATAATAAACGGAAGCAGGTGTGAGGGCCGGGCGGGAACAGCTGGGCTGGTGCTCTGGCCACCCTCATCCCCCCCACGGCACAGCGGGGACGTTTCCCGCCGCAGCAGACGGAGGGCTGGCAGCAGGCAGGGCCTCAACCCTCCACACCCGTGGCAGGCCGCCCGGCAGGCCACTCCCCCCCAGCAAGGGAGCAGGCACCCCCTGCGGGCTTTCTGGGTCCAGAGTGGACTGCCCACCGGGGACAGGGGCCCCCAAATGGTCCTTAGAGCCCCCACCCACCCACGTGCCCCCCGGGTCTAGGCTGAGATTCCCCAAAATCTGCAGTGCGTCTGCCGCCCCTCTTCCGCCTGTGTGTGCGGGGGGCCTCACATGGAGGGGCCGCGGTGGCAGCGTAACCCCAGTCCCACTGTGAGCTTGGGCCCCACAGAGCAGACCACTCTCTGCAGCCCGGGGCTGTGCTGTCTGGGAGAGAAGCCGGGGCCGCACGCCGTGGCTCTCACTGGGGCCCCGCGGTCCTGAACCTCTTGTTTCTCGGGGGTCCCCAGGAAGCCGTGCAGTGCTTTCCAGCTCAGCCCCAGATCCAGGCCAGCCATGCTCCCGCAGTTAACGGACTGTTCTAATTTTGGGACTTTCTTATGGGCTCTCTGTGGGGGCCACAGAAAGCCCCCGGGGCTTGCTTCCCACGTGAGCAGGTCAGGAGAGCCTGGGAAGCTTCTCTGCCAGCCACACACGCTCCGGTGGCAGTTTCCCTAATCTGTGTCTTGACGGGCACTTGACTCCATGGCTCCCAGGTTCCCTAAGCCAGCACATCCCATTAGCACAGGAGGACAGCCGTGAGGCCCACATACCGTGGGCAGAGGCCAGGATCCTGGGCCTTGACCCACATTTCCCCGGACGAGGGAGCTCTCCCCTAGGCAGGATGTGGGAAGGGGTCCCTGTACCCTCTTGCCCTGGGTGGGCCATGGACCCATTGGTCGCCATGCCAGGTGAAGTGTCAGGGGACCCCCACCCCACAGCGTGCCCCCTTCACAGCTTGAAGACCAGTGACCACAAGGGTCAGGACCAGGCCTGTGCCCCCAGCCCCCTGCCTCCCAGTCTGATCTTCGGCCAATGGGCCTCCTGTGTCTAACCATAGGGCCACCAAGCCCACAGCTGTGTCAGTCCCTCGGTGGACCTGTGGGAGGAGAGGCCCAGGTCCCCTGGGCTATTGGAGAGCTTCGGCTCACCCAAGGGAACCCCCTTCTCTTTGCCACTCACCGCGTGCTTGGCTGTGGGGTCTTGACAGCCCCTCCCCAGCTGCCTCTCTCTGTTCAGCCACCCAGTAAAAGGACAAGCACACAGGTTCCAGCCCAGCTGGGCCAGGCTCTGGCTGATGGGCCTCAGGCTTCCTCTCCACTCATGGCCATTTCTTCAACTCTGCCAATTTGTTCTCCCCACCCAGGCCATGCAGAGAAGCACTGAGAAGCCACACGTCCCGGAGCTGGCCCGTGGCCCCCATGCCCTGGCCAGGCTGCTGTGGGCATCGCCTCACTGACAGTTTTGCTTAGTGTCAGACGTGCTCATGGTAATTCCAGTGGAACAAAGTCCCCAGGCACATCCCTGGGGGGCCTTGTGACTTTTCAGTGCAGTCCTGACACACGCCTGTCCTGGAGGAAGTGGGGTCAGGAGAGCCTGTCGAGGTCACGTGGCTCAGATAGGACATTCTCAGGGCCTAAGGAAGGGGAAAGACATGGGGTCCTGGGGAGCATCAGGGCAGCTTGCTGAGGGGACGCTGGACTGGGGAGCCACTCACATAGTTGCGCACCTAACAGGAGCTTGCGGGTTACCTCGTTGACCTTGGCTGGAGGCCATGCAGTTCCCCTCCTGGTGCTAGCTTGGCCGTGCATCCCATGGGGCAGGCAGAAGGTGGGACCCACAAGGCCTTGTGGGGCCTGGGAGACCCACCATGGGAGCCTCACTACAGACGATTCACTAGGACCAGGCCCCACCTCACAGGGCCACAAGCAGGCAGGACAAGATGCCATTTGAGGGCCCTCGAAGGACCTCCCCAGATAGCAGGGGCAGAGGCCTCATGCTCTGCCCTCCACCGGGAGCCCCAGGCCTTCGGGACTGACCACGGAGACATGAGCTGCGGCCATCGGGCACCACATCTCCGTTTGTCTAAGGTACGGGAACAGGCTTCTGCTTCAGGCCAGAATGAAGTGCAAGGGGCTGGATTTGCCCCCCACAGCTATGCAAGAAACAAGCTGGACAAGATCCAGGAAACAGCAGCCAGCCTGCGAGGCCCCAGCTCACTTCCTGCGCATTTCCAGCTGTGGTGCAGGGAGGGGACCCCGCAGGTCCAGGGGTCCCCCCAAGGGCAGAGATGGAGCTGGGAGTCCGAGGAAGCCAAGGCAGCTAGAGTCTGCAGGAGGGAGCCCAGGAGAGGAGCGCGTCCTGGAGAGATCTGCAGAGCGTGAGGAACGTGCTTCGGGCCGGGAAACCGCGGAGACGGTCACAGAGTCCTGCCCAGAGCTCACACGGGGCTGTGGGGAGTGCTTGGTCCGGCGGGCAGTCCGGACGACCTCTGGATTCACAGGACATCAGAAGAGTATCTAGTAGTGGGGACTAATGAAGCCTACCTTGAACCCCACCTAACAGACCGTAAAAGCCAGACCCAAAAGGATCAAACCATCTCTAAGTAACCGAAGAGCATCAAGAAGGTAAGACCACAAAGTATCCAGTAGCCAGGACGGTAAGACTCACCATGTCTGACACCGACCCCAGATGACCAGGCACACAAAGAAAGCAGGAAAGTACAACCCGTAACAAGGAAAAATAAACCAATCAAAGCCAACCCAGAAATGACACAGACGGGGACGTGAAGCACCGTGAGTGGACTGTGCGTGTCCAGCGGGGAAGACGGGCCACGCTCGGCGCACACGGGAGGCGCGAAGGAGTGGAACCACCCACTGGAGCTGAAAGACGTGGGCAGGGACGGGGGGGAAGGAAAGGAGAGCCGTGAGCTTGCAGGCACAGCCGTAGAAAGCCCCCAAACGAAACCCAGAAAGGAAAGCGACTGAACGTCACGCACAGGGCGTTCTGTCCGACGACTCCTCTCGGCCAAGCACGCGTCCCATCAGAGGCTCCCAAGCGCTGCAGGAGAGCACGTGACAGAAGAAACAAAGAAACGGTGGCCAAACTGTGTTCAAACTGGATGACAAACAGACCAGTGGACTCCAGACACAAGGAACCCCAAGCACAGGAAGCTTGAGGACAAGGACGCCAGCTGCAGATAAAGAGAAAATGCAGGACACCGCGCGGGGCCGCAGCTCCATTCCAGCGCCCAGCGCCCAGCCCCTGCCCACCCGCCGCCGGCTCCCGAGCCTGCCCCGGAGACCCGCCAGCTCTCCCGGCTCTGGTCACCCTTGAACCCTGGAGGCTCTGCCGGCTACTGGGTACACAGTCCGTGCCGGTCGGCGTCCCCGCTCTCAAGCAGAAGGCCCAGCGGTGCGTCTCTTGACCCGCCACCACCCGGGCCCCCAGGGCACCGTGTCGTCCCCCCCCCCAGGTCCCCTAGGGCACCGTGTCCCCACCTCGCCCAGCTTGGAGAGCCCTCCCGCTAATCTACGCCTCGGGCATCTCCTCACACCGAGGCTCCCCAGCTCTTTCCCAACTCTGCTTCTGCCTTCTCGAAGCCCCGGGGGTTCTGTAGAAACTCTCAGGATTCTTGTAACCCCGTCTATTTCTCTGGAAGCTGGCAGGCTGACAGACTCTGGTTATTCTTAGTGCTGAATTATTTATCTGCATTCCCCTCCTCACCCACACTTCAGAATTTGTAACGTGGCTCCTGGGTCCAGGCCAAGGCCCATTTTCCCCCACTTGAAATGAAGTAATTTTAAAATCTTTTGTCTTTAATTTTTTATCACCCAAACCATGCCTGTGGTAATTACGCTTGGCAAGGGGTCGGAGCCTGGCGGGTGGCCAAGCCGATGCCAGGGAGCCCCTGTCCTCCACCCCCACGCCCACCCCCGGCTCCGACGACAGGAAAGCTCCAGCCACAGAGGGTGGGGCGAGGAGGAGTCCCCCAGCTCCCCCCAAGTCCCACTGGATAGTTAATTCGGGGCGAAGCCCAGCTCGCCGTGCTCGGGGCCTCCGTCCCACCAGGAAAGTGCATCCAGCAGCTGGAGGGTTCGGGGGCAGCCACACCGCACAGGCTCCCCCGTCGCGCGGGGACGGCAGGGAGGCGGCTGAGGGCCTGACCCAGGGCAGAAGCTGATGACGTGTGCCAGGCGTCCTCACCAGCACGCGGCACGTCCCCCTGGGCAGGCGACCGCCGCTGTGGGCAGGCGGAGCGGACGCATCACCACGCACCGCACCACGGAGAGGAGAACCTCTGGTCGGGTCAGAGCTGCCTTGGGCTGCCCACCAGGGCCCTCTTGTGGCTGCCGTGGCCGGAAGTGAGGGTCTCTGTGCCTCAGACTCGGGGCCGGGCCCACCCCTCCTGTCTCTGCCTGGTACCTTTTCTGTCCCTTCCCACGAGTCCCCCAGGTAACAGTGGCCTTCAGTCCTCCTGAGGGGGACCCAAGGGGACACACCAGTGCCCCACGGCCCCACCTCCCACGGAGCCCAGATGCCACTGAAATATTAATGCCAGACGCAGCGGCCCCGGCGCGTCAGCCCTTTCCTGAGCGGCTCCCCTGCCCGGCGTCGGGCAGCCTTTGCACACGGAAGCCGCGCTTCGGCTCTGCACGCGGCTGCGCGGGCTGTGGAAACGGCGAGCTTGTGAGGCTCTGGCTCCAGCCTCTGTCCGTGGGCACGTTCCGGTGTAGACAGGAAGACACCGGCAGAAGGTCAGAGAGCTGCCCCCAGGGGTTGAGCCCGCTGCCCTCAGGAGACAGAAGTGGGGCCTCAGAGGACAGGAGGGTCGCAGCTGTGCCCATGTGGGGCCAGCAGGCCGGGACTGCGGCGTCCCTGCTGTTCTCGGGGCTGCCATCTTGGGGGCCTCGGGCGGCCATTCAGGGGTTTTCTTGTCTTCTCCCTGCAGGCCTGACGGGGCCACGGCCGAGCCAGTAGCAGCAGCCTTCCCAGGTAGGTGGGCGGGAGGAGGACTCCGTCGAGCGGGCCAAGGCCACCTGTCACCCCACAATCCACATGTATCATAGTTGTGGACCTTTTGGAAAAACTCCCTTCCCCTGAACACGCCCCTAAATTCAACACTCATCTTGGCGAGGGCAGCCAGGGGATCAGAGAGGGCAGCTCCCAGCCTGGCCGCCCCCCACGCCACCCCAGGCAGCCCCAGAGGCACCAGAGATGGAGGGGGTGTGGATGGGCCCAGGGCCTCCGAAAGGCCCTCTCCAGCCTCCCTCCCTTCAGATGGCTGTGGGCAGGGGCAGGGTATGGTGGAGGGGTGTTTACCCATCTGGGGTGCCATTCTGTCCCCACAGGCAAAGCAAATGTCCCCGTTCCTTGTGTCCAGGGTCCCGATTGGAAGGCTGTCAGGCCCCCAGGTCTGGGCCCCCTCTGATCCCGTGAGCATTTGGGAGTGTTAGCAGGGCCCGTGGCCCCTGAGCCCACCTTATTCAGGAGGAGGACTGAGTCCCGGGCAGGGCCCTCCACATCCCCCTTTGGGCACTGTGGGACCGGCCAGTAGAGCCGGGGCTGAGCTCACTGAGCCCCAGGAGGAGGTGGTGAGGGTGGGCAGGGGGGACGCCCCCACACTAAGTTGGGAGGGGCCCAGGGATTGCCCAGAGGAGGGCCAGGCCCCGAGGAGGGCGAGGCCCCGAGGAGCAGCAGTGTCCAGACCGGGAGGGGCAACGCCAGCGGGTGGCCAAGCCCCTGACATGCGGGCCTCGCCGTCTCTGTGGGGACGCCGGGCACAGGGCCCACGACCAGCCCATGTGGGCCAGGCCTTGGGTGGCCACCAGCCAGACCCTCTCCCAGCTTCTGGGAGAAGAGCGTCAGGAGCGAGGTCAGACGAGGGCTGGGCTGGGTTCTGCGGCCGCTGCCCACTGAGCCCTGCTCCCCAGCCAGCACCGCTGGCCTGCTGGCCGCAGGCTGGTGGAGCTGTGTTCCTGGGAACACCTAGAAACCGCGCTGCTTGGAAACACTGTGGCGTTGCCATGCACGGCGTCTCCTCCAGGCCAGCCAGGGAGGCCTGGTGCCCCGGGCTGCGGAATGTGGGCCCCCTCCCAGGCCCCCCGAGTTGCTGAAGGAACTGACTCAGAGCCCAGCAAATTCCTGCCTCCGAGGCCCTTTCTCCTCCTGCCCCGGGAACGCGCGGTGTCCGCAGGGCGCAGCAAGGAGAGGGCCTGCTTTCCAGACCGGGGCGCTGGAATGTTCTCTCTGACGGTGCGAGCCGACTCCTGCGCCCCATTTCAGCGGCGGCCGCATTCCTGGTGTGAGCCCGGGCCAGCCCAGCGAGCTTTTTCCACGCTCCGGTGCCAGCCCCCTGGGCTCGGGGGCGGGGAGAGGACGGTTTCTATGGTAACCGCACTTTCTGTTATGTCTTATTTTCTTTTCTATGCTTTCTCCAACTTTGGAGCTCTGCAGACAGTTCACAGACTGCAAGAGGGGAAGCGCTTCTCCTCCTGCGCCGGCGGCCCTCCTACCCCAGCCCGTAGCTGGCCAGGCCGCGTGTCTTAAGAGTCTCCATTGTTTAAAAAAAACATTTTAGAGGAAACAAATTCTTTTTCTCCTAAAAAGATAGGGAGTATTTTCAAAAGAGTCCTTGCACTCAGCCGTGCAGCCCCATCAGCCCGGTCCCGGGGTCACCGGCCGAGGAGAAGTCCCAGAGCCCCCAGTGGGTCCCAGGGTCCCAGAAAGGGTGTGCGGGTGGACAGAAGCCAAGGCTGGGGAGAGGCAGGGGCAGGAGCCTGGGCAGCTGGGGCCCCTGGGGGCCGCGTCTCAGCGCCCGTCTTTTGCAGGGGAGTATGTCGTCATGATCCGCGATGTGACCAACCCTCCCTTCCTGGGACACACGCTGCCCACCGCCTTCAAACACCTTCGGGTCTTGGGGAAGGGGACGGACAAGCAGCCCCGCGTCCCTGGAGAAGGCCCCAAATCCCCGAGATAGGAGAGCCACCCCCATGCACCTGACAGCCACCAGTGTCCCCCTCAGGACACCATCCTCATCTGAATGGGAGGAAAATCCGCCTGTGCTCTGCGGGGCTCCTTCCTGCACTTCCCAGGGGCGCTGAGCAGGGGCCGGAGGGCCGCCTGCACGTATCCCACGGCTCAATAAACAGCTCAGCAGCGACTCCGACTCCGGAGAGGTGCCTGACCCAGACCGCAAGCCCCCTCCCACAGCCAGGAGCCCCAAGGAGGCTCAGCGGGTGATCGCCAGGCTCCCCTCTGGCTGGCACCTCCACTCCCCAGGGGGAGCCCAGGCCAGGCCGGGGAGGGGGCCATCTGGTCCCCCCACCACGGAATCCGGCAACGAAGCCGGCCCTACCTCCCACCCACCGTCCAGGCCTTGGAGGCGGCCCGGCCGGGGACATGGGGACCGCTGCCAAATGAGAGATAAGAGGTGGCAGCAGGTGATCGGTTTTCCGGAAGGAGCTTCGTGTCTGGGGGGCACTTCCTGGATTTTCCAGCTGCCTCTGAAACACGGCCCGGGCCTGGGCGCAGGGAGACGCCCGGAGGCTGCAACGGGCTGGCTGGGACGGGGCCTCCTTCCACCTCCACCGAGCGGGCCAGAGCCAGGATCCAGGGCCTCCGCCTGGCTCCTGCATCCCTGGCCCCTGGGGCTCACCCCGTGCCCACCCTGTGCTGGCTGGAGCTAGGCTTGGCCCTCGCTGCGAAGCCCACCACCTCTTCTTCGTCCTTCTCAGAGGAATGAAGAACGGGGTGGGAGCATCCAGCCCCCAGCTGCAAGCAGCACACTGCTGCTTCCCACCCGGACACCCCACAGACCCCACACCCCCCCACCCCCGTCCAGTGCGCACTTCCCTCCTACGCTGGCCTCTGCACCCTGCTCCCACCCTCTGGGATGGGGCCCCCACCCCTCCCTCAAGGCCCCCCACACAGTCCCTGCACCCACACAGCGGCCGCTCCCTCGTGTTTCTGACGGGCCCCCCGCTGCCCCCCGGTCTTCGTTGCTCAGACACAACTGTTTGGCTTCTGCCTCTGCTTCTCTCCCTTCCTGTGGTCCATGGCAGGTCTGCTTCAAAGTGCATCCCCGGCCCGACGCCATCCCCGCACTCTCCCAAGCTCTGCAGACAGCAGGTGCTGCCCCAGCTCACCCCCCAAGTCTGTGCCAGGACCTGCAGCCTGAGCAGGACCTGCAGCTCTGGTCCCATGCTCACTGCCCTCCTCTCCTGCTGCTCCCCCCGGCTCTCTGCGTTCCACTCACACGGCCCCTGCAGCTCCTCTGTCCTGCCAGCATGTTTCTGCCTCAGGGCCTTTGCATGTGTTCTTCCCTCCACCTAGACTGCTCACCTCCCAGATGCCACCTTCTCACACGAGGCCTTCCTTGACCACCAGTTCTGAAGCCTCCCGCCACCTTCAGCAAACATGTCCTGCTCCCTCCCCGCCTCACGTGGTCTGCACAGGTCAGGGGCTGACATGCCGCGCACTTCCCTTGTCTGCTTTGCAACCTCCAAAGGGAGGCATTTATTTGGTCCGTTTGTTCACTTGTGTAGCCTCAGCATCGAGCACAGTGTGTGACCCTTAGGAGGCCCTTGGCAAATATTTGTTGAATGGATGGGTGAATGTGGAGCCCCTAACTCTATGCCAGGCAGAATAGGAGGCACCGGAGACAAATTGGGCAAAGGAGGTGTGCAGGGAGACTGGTAGCTGAATAACTGGATGGACGGATGGACGGATGGGCGGACGGATGGACGGATGGACAGTGGTTGGGTAGATGGGAGTGTGGATAAATGGACGGATGAGTACACGCATGGACAGACAGACGGATACATGGATGGGTGGTCAGGTGGGAGGATGGTGCAGAATGGAGGGAACTGTGGGCGGGTGGAATGGAAGTTCGTCCGTAGGAAGCAGGTTCACGTGGACTAGTTGTGTTCTTAATAAGGCAAGAGCCAGCAGAGGAGGAAAGGGTCCCTACATCAAAACCAACCCAAAGCCAGAGAGCCTTTCACACCCCTGGCCGCTGTCCCCTCCCTGTTCTTTGCCCTCCCTGCTCTTCTCTTGGTAGGTTTCTCATCCAGTTTGGCCTCAGTAGGCCTGAAGCAGTTCATGGCTGGGGGACTGGTCAGCCCAGCTGACCCTCTACCCCTTGCCCAGTCCTGGCCTTCAGACCCGGTGGAACAGCGCTAGGGGCCAGCCTGGACCACAGCGGCAGGCCCCCAGGAGACACAAGAGTCAGCAAGGGAAAGGGGCTTCAGAACCTCCACGACTGGGGAACTGAGGTAATTCTGAGCCTGAGGTGTGGGGTGGCAGCCGTGCCCCCGGGGTGGAAGCTGCGTCCGCCAGCCTTCTGGTTCCCTGGGCTCAGGGCGCCATAGATGTGGCCAGCCTGGCTCAGCTGGCTTCTGCCTCTGACTGGCCCTCAGGAAGGGACAGACTGCCGGTGTCCCCAGCAGTGAGTCCCCAGAGAGGATCCAGTCCCGGGACCCACAGACTCCTAGGTCAGAGTGCCTGGGCCTAAGGGGGGGCGTCCTGCCCAAAGCGCAGGGAGGCAGATGGGGGGCTGCGTCCACACGCGTCCGCGTCAACATGGGGGCAGAGCCCCTCATGGACAGCCAGGGGTCAGGAGGGCCACACACTCCAGAGTCCCCCAACTTTGTCTGGGCTTCACCATCCGCCCAAGTCTGCCCCTGAGGCTCGGCAAGTCGCTCTGTGGCTCTTTCTTCTTTTCCAGATGAAACCACACTTCTGTCAAAAGAAAGAAAAAGAGAGAGAGAGAGAGAAAGAAAGAGAGAGAGAGGAAAGAAAGAAAGAAAGAAAGAAAGAAAGAAAGAAAGAAAGAAAGAAAGAAAGAAAGAAAGAAAGATGTTTGAGTTTAGGAAGAAAAGTGTGCTGGGCACAGAAGCGGCTGCTGTGTTTCCCAGCTGGTCCAGGGGGTCCTTCAGTATTTCTTTCCAAATCAGCACGGCGGGGTTCGGCCACAAAGCCCGGGGTACGAGCTCAGAGTCAGTGCCCTGAACAGACCGAGGCCCCCGGAGCCCTGGACGCGGGGGGTGGAGGGGTAGTCCGCCCCCTCAGCCCCTTCGCAGACCTGGAGCGAAGCCAGCTCTGCAGGCCTGCAGACACGCGGCCAGGGCAACCTCCTACTTTCCAGACATCTGGACAAACCCGAGAGCGGGCTCTCCGCATCCCCGCACCTCACCGGCTTCCTGGCAGGGCAGCTGGGGTCCGCGGGGGCAGGAGCCACTCAGCGAGGCCTGGGGAGAGCTCAGTCCCCATGGACGCGTGTCTGGGTGGGATGGGGTCCCTTGCCTGTCCCATTGCCCCCCTCTGCTGGGAGGCCTGGGTGAGGGTGCCTCTGAGCCAGTGACTAGCAAGTCTTCCAGGGACTTTGCCTGGGGCTCCCGTGCACGTCCGCCGATGGCGTGGGGACCGCTGGGTGGGCGCCACGGGCAGCGGCTCTTACCCTGACCAGATCCCTCGTCCTCACACTGTGTCCCACAGACAAACCCACAAGAAATTTGAATTCTCAAAAAAAAAGGAGAAGAGGGAGGGTCAGCAGGGCCCTGGCCACAGACACTGGTCTGGCCATCAGATCCGCCAGGGGAGGGGCTGAGCGGGAGAGGCACCGTGGCCTGGGCCCTCTGGGGCAACGCGGCAGATACAGCGACCGTCCTGGGGTAGGACAGAGCCTCGGGTGGGGAGCCTGGGGGACAGCTCCCCCCACCTGGAACTGTAAGCACTGGCAGCCCACCTGTGACATGGGTCATCAGTAGGGGAAGGAGGGGCCTCAGCCGGGTCGCCGCTCCCCGAGTCCGGGCAGGGCAGCGTCAGTGCAGTCCCAGTGGGCTGGGAGGCAGCGCGGATCATGCCCGGGGCCTGACCGAGTGGCCATCGGACAGCACACACAGCCCCCTCTGGCACGGGCTCCATCAGGCCCTCCCCAGAGACCCCACGGGCCTCTCCTTAGAGGAAGGCAGGCTTCTCCGCGCCTCGCTGGAACCAGCAGCCAGTAGGCCCCAAAGCCACCCTTGCCTCTGGGCTGGGCTGGCCGGCAGGGGTTGGTAGAGGGGGTGGCGGGCGTGAGGAGGCCCCCGCATGCCTTACACTCCAGAAGCAACTCAGCCCCCGGGCTTGGGGAGGAGGCTCTGGTCCCAGCAGGGTCTAGAGTGCGACGGAAAGCCTTCTCTCCTGGCCCGTCTCTCCCCGGTGTCCCCCCTCCTGCCGTGCACTGGCTTAGCGGACACTTACAGCGACAACCCCACACTGAGCGCCTGGCCAGGTACGGCCTTGGAGAGAACATACTCGTTCTTCATGAGAAGCTCTCCAGCCAGAGTCAGAGCCAGAGAAACAGACAGCTCAGAGATCAGGGAGACAGATCAGTGCCTGTCCCTCTCTGCCCGGCCCCCCTCCCAGCAGGGTCTTGGCAGTGCGATGTCTCAGACCACCCCTCGCCAGCCTGGCATCCGGCACAGGACAGAGCCCCCCCTCCCACTGGGCTCCACCTGGCACAGACAGCTCGCCCAGCCTCCTCCCCGCCGGCCGGCCGGTCACCCAGGACGCTCCTGCGGGAGGCCTCCCCTCCGCAAAGCCTGGGCAGGCCGCCTGGTCTCGGTGCCAGGAGGGTGGCAAGGCCAGCTGTGTCAAGCTCCCCCTCCTGGGCAGGGCTTCCTGAGGGGTCCCTGTGAGGCCTGGCTCTGTCTGCCCCATGTGGCCCCCAGTTCCTCAGTCCTGCGTGAGTGTCAGAGGGAGTCACTGGGCCTGCTTCAGCCAGACCATCTCAGGGCGGGCAGCTCTCAGCACCGGTAACGGTCACAGCTGCATGGGGCCGTCCGCTTCCTGCTCCTGTCCCCTCAAGGCAGGACACAGCCACTGACAGCCAGCCCACAGCCCTCTCTGACGGAAAAGGCCGGGCCACAGCAGGCACAGGACACCTTGGGAGCCAGATGGGGGCCTCAGCAGGTGGGGAGGAACTGCCCTGAGTCCTCTGCCCATCAGGTAACCCTGGGGCCCAGAGCCTCAGGCCTGGGACCGCTGATCCCTCCACAAGCCTAGGGGGTGGCCAGGGGGAGTGAGTGGGCCAGGCGGCAACCCATACTGGCCAAAGCTGCCCCGGCCTGGGCTCCTCTTGGCACGAGGCCTTGGGTGTCGAGGAGTAGGCAGGCCGCCCCACGGCGACGGCCACGGGCATTTTCTGATGGTGACTATAAATAGGGCTGTCATCGGCCGGTCGGGCCGCCAGGCAGCCTGACAGAGCCTGCCAGATGTGCTAGGCTCAGTCTCTAGGCCAGCCCCCACCCCCGCATGTGACCCCCAGCTGGTGACACTCCCCAAAATTCTAGACACTGCTCCTCCTGGCCACTCTGCCCCGGGGTTCCGAGAAGTTAGCACATGCCCACCCTGCCAGCCCTGCCCCCGGACAACCAGAGGCAGGAGGAACCAGGACCAAGTGCCCCCCACAAGTGCCCAGCAGGGTAGACCCCCGTCTGTGGGGCCTTCCTCCTGGGGCGGCCTGGGGAAGGGCACGGGAGGGGTGCTACGTACTGCCCCAAGCCTTCAAACCCTCCTGGGCCTGCCTGCAGCACAGGGGCTGGCCACAGGCCATGGAGGCCACAGGAGCCTCTGCACGGGCCGAGGGCAGGGCAGGGCGGCCTTCCAGGGGTTCCTCATTCCCTCTGCAAATCCTTAGTGAGCCCCCCCTTGAAGAGCAACCCCCCAGGAAGAAGGGCAAAGGTGGGGCAGAAATGGGGGTGAGAGGGCCTTCAGGTGGATCCTGGGGTGGGGGGGGCACACACGTGGGCACGCAGCAGCCCCGGACCAGGGCAGAACCAGCAGGTTCACTGAAGTAGGAGTGAGGGGCCGGTGGGAACAGCAGGCCAGGTGTGGGGGGCTGGGCGGGCTCTGTGCCAGCAGAGAAGTGAGAAGGGAGTAGCCCTAGCAGCTGGGGGACGGGGTGGCTAGGCCTGGATGTGGACTGGGGGATTAGGTAAGTGGGGTCCCAAGTGGGGGGCAGCTTGGGGGAGAAGCAGGAGGTGTGGATAGGGGGGTCATCATCCTGGTGACAGTGAATCCCGGCCGCAGGGGGGCCAGTCCTAGAGGAGAAAGGGAGAGGCAGGAGGGGGTCACAAGTCACCACGTGGCTTTCCATGGGTGTCGGGTTCTCCAGTGGCCACACCTGCCAAGGCCTGCACCCCACTCCCTAGCCAGGGCCCTGACAGCGTCCCCAGGACTTGGGCCAAGCCACAGAGGGGGTGGGGGTGGCGGGGGGAGGGAAGCGGGGCCCAGGAGGTGCGTCCCCCTGCAGTGACTCGGGGCCTGGATTCGGATCACTGGGGTGGGGTGGACAGGACCTGGGGCCTCTACGGAGCCCCGGGAAGGGGCAGAGGCCTGGCGGCAGGGGCGCTTTTCCACCAGCAGAAAGGCGCCTCCTAGGTGCGGAGCGGAGGAAGTGGGAGGCCCGGTCTCCGTCTGGCTGGCCATCACCGGGGCGCGGACCCAGGGCGCGCTCAGGCCCCGTCCCGGCCGCGGCTGCAGTTCCCGCCTCCGCCGCCGGGGGCCGCCGGCCAGCTCGGGCTCCGGACACGTAGACACGTCCGCGTCCCGCCCGCGGGGGCTCGGCGCGGGGCCCCCCAGCTCCAGCCCCTCTCCCCCGAGCAGAGACCGGAAGGGTTAACGGCGCCCGGGACGCGGGGTGGCGGGGACAGGGGGCACTGCCTGCGCCCTTCCCCCCGCCCCGCCACAGCCGACCCGCGCACACGCCCGGCTCCGGGAACCCCAGCTCCCTCCGCGCCCCCGGCGGCCGGGACCCGGGGCGGCCCCTCGCGGGGGCGGGGGAGAGGCGGCGGGGGAGGGGCCGCCCCCCGTCGGAGCGCGAGGCTGCGGGTGGAATTCGGACGCGAGGCGGGCGGGGAGTGGGGGGAAGTGAAAGCCGGCGGCGGGGCAGCCCCGGGGGCGTCGGGTCGGGTTCCTGCCAGACGCGTAATAGGAAACTGAGGCCGCGGGGCGGGGGTCGTCCCCCCGCCCCCCTCGAACCCCCCCCCCGGTCTCGGCCCTCGTCCCCCGCACCAGACCCCAGAGGGCGACTCCGCGGAAGGAAGCGGGGACCGGCCGGCCTGCCCGCCCCCCAGGGCGCGCCCTTGCGCTGACTCAGCCGCGGGAGACGCCCCCCCGCCCCGCCGCCCCGGGCGCTGCGGCCCCCGAGTCCGCGGCCTGGACTCCGGACCCACAGACCCGTGTGGGCGGCCGCAGCGGGCTTTGCGCTCACCCCAGAAGGGCCTGCCAGGGGCCCCCGCACCCCGCCCCCGGAGGGCATAGCCGGCCTCCCTGGCCCGGGGGCGGCAGGGGGACAGCGGGGCCCCCGGCCTGCACCCCTCCCCAGGCGGGCTTCCGGCCCGGCCGGAAGGAGCAGGAATTTGGAATGTTTTGGAACCAGCCTTCTATTTCCCGGGAGGATTCTCGGCCCCTGCCCTTCCCCCTGGGGCGGAGGGTGCGGGAGAGGGACGTCATCTGCGTCTGACTGGAAGGGGTGCTCAACCCGGGCTGGGGGCAGGAGCCGGCACCCCTGCTCGCTGCCAACTCCAAACACAGGGGTGCAGGATGGTGGGGGGGTGGCCTGCATCCCGACATGGGTGCTTAGGGGGAGGCTAGACCAGAGGTGGCCACGCTGCAGCGGAGGGGCCCTGACCTGGGCCCCTGTCCCAGTTGACTGCTGCCTTCCTGCCTGGGGAAGCAGGTGTCCAGGGAAGGCAGATGGCCGGCCAGTGACACCACCCTGGCCACACCCGTCCCAGGGTCTCTGGACGGAACAAAACCCGCTCCGGGCTCCTGCCCAGACCTTGGCCAGTAGTCTCCACAGACCCCCAGGACCTTTGCTGGGGCTGTGTTTTCTTAGAAACAGGAAATTGGGGGTGTGGCCACACCTCCACCGGGTCAAGGCCCCACCCAGGGCAAGGGAGGGACGTTGGACCCCAGGGGAACTCACCACCCTACCCCATGCCTGTAGCTCCCAGGGCCGGAGGGAACCCCCCGTGCCAAAGCAGAGAAGGCAAGGAGGGTCCAGAATACCTGTCTACCTGGGTGGGGCTGAGATGGGGAAGGGGAGTTCATGGGGGAGGGTTGGGGGAATGTGGAGGGAGGGCAGAGGTGGGGGACACGGAGGGGGCCTGGTGGGCACCCTGTCACTTGCCAGCTTATGCATGCCGGCCTGGCTTTCCCCCACACACAAGTGTGGGGACACCACAGAGGTGCCCACGGCCCACCTGGGTTGTAGAGGGGCCCTGGATACTGCCCTACCTCTCTGTCCTGTGTGCTGGGCCCTCTCCTGCCTTCTCTCTCCCAGTCCTGCCTGGGCCTTGAGCTAGACTCAGGGGTTCTCTGGTGGGGGCCAAGCCCTGACCTCAGGCTCCATCCTTCACAAGGTGCCTGTCCCTGGAGGATTCCAGAACAACCTTCTGTGGCAGGAGGAGTGACCTGGGCAAGAGCTTGAGCCAAGCTTCCTGTCAGTAAGGGCTCCTGGGCCAGGACTGGAGCAGGAAGGTCCAACCCCAGCCCTGCCAGACACCTGCCCGGCACAGGACGCTCCAAAGACAAGCCAGGCTGCTCCACCTGCCTGTCCCTACTACCCCCCACAGTGGGGCCACCTGCTCCAGGGCTGGGAGCCCCAGCACCCGCGGCCCCCAGCCCCTGGCATGAGTCTGGGCACAGATGGCCGTGCATGTGAGGCCTACAAGGCTCACGTCATCACTGGGGGGGGGGGGGGGCTGGGGCAGGCAGGCATTCAGGCCCCAAAAGTTCTGCCCCCACCCGTCCCAGGGTTGTCTGGCAGTGGGGAGGGCACAGAGCACAGTGGGTCTCTGTGGGGAGGGTCAGGGTCCCCCTCCAAGGCCCTGCTTTTACATTCAGCTGGGGTCAGCACACCCTTTCCTGAGGGCACGGACTGTCCTGCAGGACCCTCCCGCCCATTTTCCCTCCAGGACTCCCGTTTTCCTGCAGGGGGTGGTCGCCCAGAGCATGCTGGGCCCCAGCCAGCAGAGGGTGGGGGTGGGGCCTTGGGAATCTCATAAGCCCTCCAGCCTGGCCCTGCCTGGCCAGCGAGAAGGGGGGTGACCTGCGACACGACAGGCAGAGCGGGAGAGGGAAAGGGGTGTCAGTGGGGAGCAGAGGCAGGTCAGGTTCCAGGCTGGGTGAGCCAGGGAGGTGGCTGCTGGCCAAGGCCAGGGGTGTGGGTGGGGTGGGGCTGGAGACCACACTGAGCGCCAGGGACTGACCCCACAGTCCTCCTCTGGGGGCCCAGGGGAGGATGGGCCGTACCAGCTGTTACTGTAAATGGGCAGGCGGCTTCCTCTTTCCACGGAGGGTGCGTCTGGCATCCGCCTCCCCAGATAAGGGCGCGAGTTCTTGGCCTGCGGTCAGCCCCCCTGACCACAGGGTGCTGGGTGGGGCCTGGGGGGCCAGACTGTGGCTCTGGGGCAACAGACTGGAAGAGGGGTGGAGATCCCAAGACAGAGCCAGGCAGGCACAGCTGAGTGCACAGGGGACCCGGGTGGGGCCCTGGCTGCTGGGGACAGAGGCAGAAGTGAAAGCTGGGGGCGGGGGGTCACAGGGCAGGCCCAAAAACTAGGGACCTGAGTAGGCGCCCAGGAACACCCTCTCTACCCCGGGCTCACTGCACCCCCAGGGCCACCTGGGGGAAAGCAGCGCCACCTGGGGAGGTCCCCTGGGCTGCCAGCACGGGGAGCCCAGCTTAGGCCAGGGCTCAGCTCTGCGCAAAGAGGCCAAACGGCAGGACAGTGCCGCGGGTCCCTGCCTGGCCAGCATGCCAGTGGTGTGGGGGGTCCTGAGCCAGGGGACCCGGAGGTGGGGTGAAGAGGCAGGGCGTGGCCGGGAATCCTGGGAAGGGGGTTCTGACACCAGGCGGCCCCTGTCCTGTCTGCTCGGCCTCAGATGCCCAGGGTCCTTTAAAGACTGATTTATTCGATAGAGAGGGGGGGGAGAAGGCCCGCAGGGGGAGGGACAAAGGAAGGGAGAGCGAGAATCTCAAGCAGACCCCCCACCAAGCACGGAGACGACAGACAGATGAACATGGGGCTCCATCCCCCCACCCAGGAGGCCGTGACCCGAGCCCAACTTGCAAGTCGGATGCTTCACAGACTGAGCCACCCGGGCGCCCTGACACAGGGCCCTTTAAATTTATACCCGAAAGTGGAGCCCCAGCATCCCGAGCTTCTGAGGCAGCCGCCAGCCCAGCTCCAAGGCCCCCTGGGCCGAGCACCACACTGCCACACAGTGCGCCCACAGCCTGCACCGGCCACCCCAGGGGAGGCCGCCTTCCCCAGGCCCCACAAGCTTCCTGCCCTCCTCCAGGACTGTCTCTCCCCTCCTGCCTCTCTCCCCATTCCTCCCACATTCAGGGCCTGGAGCGGGAGCCGGACCTTCACAGTGGAGCCCAGGTGGAGGCTGAGAGCCTGCGGGTCCCAAGCGGCGGCAGCGGGAGGTGCTCTGGAGAAGGACGAGGCCTCTCAGGCAGCAGCGCGGGACACCCGCCTGGCAGGCCCCGGGGAAGGGATGTCAGTGGCAGCATCTATGCCCCGTGGGGATGGCAGGTCTGTACAAGCCTGCAAGGTCACGCAAGATCCCGCCACCCATCCGGGTGGGCTTGGTCGTGAGGCCGAGAAGGGGGCAAATATTTGGCATCGGGCATAGGTAGGGCCTTGGCTGCCCATGGCTGCAGCCCTCAGCTCACACCCATGTTGCAGGGGTGCCCCTGGGACCCCCAACAGGCCACAGTAGACAACTGTCCACTTGTGAGATCCCAGAACACGAGGGACAGCCCTCCCAACAAAGCGCTGCTGGACGGTGCCCTGGACACTGGGCAGAGGTGGTGAGCCCACAGCCCGGGGTCCAGCCCTGCCCGGGAAGAGTGCACTCCGATTCTGGCCGACGGTCCCATAGCTCCGTGGGAGACCACCCCCAAGAGGAGCGGGGAGCCAGGCCCGAGTGACACCCAGGTGACGGAGGGGGTGGGCTCCACTCTCAGGGGCTGAGTCCCACTGTGGTTAAGTTTGTCATCCATGCGTCTGGGCCCAGGACCCCAGGCAGGGCCCCAGGACCTGATAAGCAGCAGGAGGGGACAGAGGTGGGGGCTGCGGCTTGGGGCCCAGCTCCTAAGCCGTCTGCCTCCTCTCCTCGCCTGACCCAACCCAGCTTCTCTGTTGTGCCCCAGGTGGCACCCCACAAGGGGCTGGGGTCTGGGCCTCGGGGAGCCCGTGAGTGACAGGCAGAGGCGAGGGTGGGCATGGAGGCTCTTCCTCCTGGTCCTGCTGTTCACGCTCCACGCCTGACCTGGGCAGGAGCCTGGCCCCCAGGCAGAGTGGGCTTTTCCAGGCTGCCTGGGTGGGGCTGTCTGTACCCCAGCCGACCCCGCACCCCTCCCCGGGGGCTCCTGAGACTGCTGGGACTGTGTGTGCAGCTGGGGCTGGGCACTGGGTCTTCCCACCGCCCGATTCTCCAAATGACCTTCACGTGACCTTGGAGGAACTGCAGCGGAGCTGGGAAGTGGGACACAGGCAGCTAGGAGAGGTGGCAGCCGGGTGCCCCAGTGCCTGGCAACGCGGAGTCCCCACGCGCTCCCTCAGGACGGCACGCTGGGGCCCAGGGCTCCCACGCCTCCTGAGGGGAGCTGGCCGTCTACTCTGGGGGGCAGCTCTCTGGGCCCCCGGGAAAGGTCCCCTCCAGCTGATCTCCATGGGCCACAGCCGGGTGGGACCTAGACAGACGGCACCCCAGGTGGGGTGCTGCCCACTCTAGCCCCACGTCACTCAGGGTCGATGGAAACCAAAGGTCCCCACAGTCTGACAGGCAGACACCCGTCCCCTCCCTGGGCTCAGGCCCAGATGGCGACCAGGGATGGGGGTGGGGGGACCAAGCATGGCTGTCCTAGGCGTACTCTCAAAGTCCTTTATTGTACAATGTCATCTGTTTGGGGGAGGGGCGCCAAAGGACTAACGGGTACACAGCGAAGTAGATAAATATGCCAAGCTTTTTCTTTTTTCTTTTTAAATCAGGCATTTATAAACAAGAAAGCATACATTAATTACATAAAAATAGTTTTCGATAGTAGAGTAAGTCATGTCGTCATTAGCAGCAGCAAAGGCGGGAACGCGGACAGCGATGCCTCCGGGCGGATATAAAGGTAGAGGGGGGAGGGTGTGTGTGTGTGTGCGTGCGTGTGTGTGTCTGTGTGTTTTCCTTAATTGAAAAAAAATGTCGCTTGTGACTCCTGACTTAGAGCAAGAACAAGACGGCCTCTTGAGCCTGGTGGACGCGTTGGGTGGGCAGGGGTGCGGTGGGTGGGCAGGAGCGGGGAGGACGGGGGGCGGGGGGGAGGGTGCCGCGGGGGCTGGCGGAGGGTCCATCCCCTCAGGCAGGTGAGCTGTTCTTCCTCAGTTAAAAACAACCCAGAAAACAAGACAATTACCAGGTAAGAAAAGTTTCTGAAAAAGGAACCACCGTACACGCGTGGGATACGACAGTGTCAGGGAACAGTATTTACAGGGGCTGTTTACACGGGGCTAGTTCGGCACGGAAAGCAGGGTATTACGTGAGTTAGCTGCTCCAAGTATGAATGTTATTGCTGTTGTTTTTCCCTTCGTTAAAAATCCTCTTTCAGCGTAGAAATAATAAGTAATTAAACTGAATACACAATCATCTGAGTAATGGATATTACACACAGGGAGAGTCAACAGCCGACGAGAAAGTTCCTCTCCTCCCTTCCGCAGAGACGGCACTGCAGCTGCACGAACCAAAGCCAGGTCTCGGGCCCCTTGGCCTCGGCCCCCCGAGGATGGAAGCGGCCAGGACAAGCCGAAGCCCCCTGGCTTCACCCAGGGAGCTGCCCAGGAGGGCTGGAGCTGCTGGTGACTGGGGCGCTGGGGACGGCGGGTCCCTGCCACCCCAGCTCTGGCCGCAGGCCCCTCGGGCGGAGGCGGGGGAGGGGAGCCCAGGTGGCCGCAGAGGGTCCGGCTCCTCCCGACCTTCTGGGACAAAGCTGGCGAGTGGAGGCGTGGACCCAGCGGTCGAGACAGTGACCAGAGGTGGGCAGGGCGAGGGGAGGTGGGGCCCCTGCACAGAACTTAGAGAAGCTCACCGCCCTCTGGAGCCCAAAACCGAAAAGTGACCGGGTGGCCCCAGGAGACGGATCCCAGGGGCCCTCTGCCCTCCCACAACTTTCGCATTGGCCACAGGGCATGGCACAGCCACCCAGAAGCACAGGGGTACACTTAAAGCTCTGCTCCGACGAAACCATTTAGTTTCCCTTGAAGAAGTGACTGAGAAAACACAACTCTGGAAAAACAAGGCTGAGTGTTGTGTAGCACGACCGGCCCTCCAGGACGCGGTAATAATGCCCATCGATGGGGACACATACGGCAGAGTTAACATTCCATGCATACAGATTTCATAACTGCAAAACAAAAACAAAAGCAAAAAAAAAAAACCAAACGAACGCTGCATATCTATGGTGTCCCTTTTGCATTGCACTGTAGGGGGTCCAGCAGCACCTGCGCCCCTCCCCCCAGTAAACCACGGGCGAGAACCCTGCAGATGACATGGTCACCAAGCCTCTGCTGGTTGCGGCGGCGGGCGGCGCCTGTCCCTGGGCCAGCGGTCTCCACTTCCGTCTGTGCTCACAGCTGCCTCGGCGTTAGAACAGGGTCAAGCGAAGAATTCTGGTAAGATCTTTCTCATGTACATAAATACCGTAATCTCAGGATGGGTAGCCGCCTCTCGTCTACTGGGAAATCATTTTTCAAGCTTGGGCATAAAAAACCTTATACAATTTGCATGAACAGTTGAGAGTAAACGAGATTATTTGGAATAAATGCAAGTAACTTATTCTGATAGTGGCAGATTCAGTCGCTACTGAAGACGGGTATCTCGGGGGTAGACAGACGAGTCGGGGTTCGCTGTACAGGATGCTGGAAGGCACAGAACTACCCCCCGAAGTTCAGTTTTTGCATTTTCGTTTTGTGATTCCCTTGTTCAACCAAGCACCAGAGGGGGTTTCTAAACACTCGAGCACTTAGGATGTGGACTGCTCTATGAATGGATTTGCAATATCTGAAAAGTAAAAACCTCAGTTAACCAGGGAGTAAAAAGAGAAGGGAAGGTTCTTGACAAAGTGCAGTTCTAAATATACGTTTAAATGAACAAACAAAAAGAAAAAAAAAAGTGAAGTAATGCTGTTTTGTTCCAACGCTGCGGCCTCAGTCCTGATGCGACAGGAGCGGACTGGGGAGGGCGGCGGCGGCAGAGCGGGCCAGCGCTGTCCCCCGGGGCCACCCGGCAGGCAGGCGGAGGCGGCGACCCACCTCACGGCGTCCTCCCTGCTCTTCCCGGGCGGCAGCACAGGACGCCTGGGTCCTCGTCGCTGAAAAAATAGACTCTGGAGAAAACCCTCCCTGTCCTTGCGCGGCCCTGGACGAGCTGCGATGGCTTCGAGGGGCGGGGTGGCTGCACCCCAGCTCCCTCAGCAGGTCCTCGGATGGCGTCACGTGTTGGTGGGGCTTTTAAAAGTTAGTCATTAAAAAACCTGTTGATTTTTCTGAGTATCAAGTCTTCTTATTGGTTTTAAATAGCTTATAACAAAAATGTAAATGTTAGAACGTTCCAGCAAGCAGAGGGCCGCGGCAGGCGCGGAGCCTGGGCTCCGGCTGCAGCTGGGAACCCGGCTTGCGCACTTGAACTTGGCCAGTAGAAAATTTTGCAGTGGATTCCAAAAGTATGTGGTTCCAAACACTCGCTTGGTTATAGGCACAGTAAGATGTTGTGCTATGTGGACGTGGGGGCGGGCCTGTTGGCGCACAGAGCCCCCTGAGCCCCCGGCTGGCGTGGGCCGCCCGCCCGCCCGCTCCCTGCGGCATCCGCACCGCGGCGGCAGACAGTGGGGTCCGCTAGGGCTCCAGCTCGGCCGTGCTCTCGCTGCCCGCGGCCTCGGGCCGGGGCCGCGGCCACAGCTGCTCCTGCAGCTCCTTCACCACCTTCTCCAGGTGCTCCCGGGCCTCGCGCTCCCGCAGCAGGTCGGCGCGCAGCTGCTCGCGGTCTGCTTCTGCGTGCTGCAGCTTCACCTGCAGGTCCTCAATCTGCAAGGGACGCCGGGCGTTAGCGGCACCCGCTCCCCGCCCGAACGCCACCCCATTCTGGCCTGCCCGCCTGCCCACGCTGGAGACGCATGCCTGCGAGGGAAGCAGCAACCGGGGCCTGGGAGAGCCCCTGGGACAGCAGTACGACCCGAGTCCAGACACGGCACGCAGAGTCCCGGACCGGTGGGAACTACCCAAACCCCAAGGGCGGTGGCCTGGGGTACCCTCTTGACCTCCTGAGGCCCCAGTTTCCCTCAAAGCACCAGCACGGCCAGGAGGAGGGGCTGCGGTTATCTGCCCCCTTGTCCCAGGACTCTGGCTGGGCAGCATGGCCAATCACGATGTGCTGAGACTTTCGTAAGTGCATGCGGTGGGCAGGCTGCAGCCCCGGCCCCAGGACAGGAGAGCCTGGGGCTACCTGGGGGCTCCTCTGAAGCCCCGGGGCTGGCTGAGGGCTGGCTCCTCAAGCAAAACCAAGGGAGCGCTCGGCCAGGAGGGACACAGCCGCACAGAACTCCCGCATGGTGGCCCTGACTGGCTAGAGGACAGCCTCCCAGAAGGACAGGAGAGTGTCCCGTGCTCAATTCAGCCTGCTGGGTCCCCACGGTCCCCCCAAGCTTGCGGTGGACCCAGAGAGGTGCGAAATGACCCGGAGATGCCAACACAGCACCTGCCACTTCCCGCACAGACCTAGGACCCGCCACACATTTGAGTCCGGAGGCGGTGCTCCGTGGCCTCCCTGACGGGCCCGGCACTGGGCCGCACAGGCCTCCATTTCCCACCCTGCCCTCCACGAAGCGCCCGCCTGTACCTGGGCCGAGTACTTGGCGCGCAAGCGGCCGGCCTCGCAGCCCTTGTCACACACCCGCACCTGGCGCGCCTGCTCCAGCTCCCGCTTCAGGCGCAGACGGGACTCGTTGGCCTCTCTCATCTTCTTCTCGTTCTCGGCCCGGAGGCGCTCGATCTCCTTCCGCAGGTTGCGCTTGGCCTCTGTGGCTTCCCGCAGCTTCTCCTTCTTGGCCACACGCAGAAACTCCAGCTCCTGGGAGGGCAGGCAGCACACTCACCAGGCCGGGGTCACCATCCGGCCCATGCTCCCTTCCAGGGCGTCAGGGGGCAAGTCACCCCGCTGCCCGGGCCCCTGCCCACCCGCCCGCCACTCCCAAGGCACCTCCACACAGGGCTGCCCCCCAGCCCGCACATGCTACCTGCCTTCCTGGACACCCCAACCCGTTCCCACAGGGTCCCACGGCCCAGCGCTGTCCGGACTACAGTCTGAGGCGGCGGCTGCAGCGCTCAAGCTTCAGCTGGGCTTGGAGAGCCCACGGGACGTCGTCGAGGCAGGGCGCTGGCTCAGGCCCGCAGGCCGCCCTCCTCAGCACCTCCGCCGTCCTCAGCCACGGCGCCCCCACCCCAGACACGCTCGCGAGTGTGCACGTGTCAAATCACACCTCCACCCGGAACCAGGGAGAGGGCGTTCTAAGCAAGGGCTTGACACAGACTTCGGGGAGACAACTGAAATCGTGGGGCTCCCGGGAAGGCACAGCTATGCTGTGCTAGGAGCCCGCATGCGAAGCCGCCGGCCGCAGAGGTGTGACCTCAGCCGACACCACCGAGCGGGCCTCGGCAAGGCCGCGGAGCCCCAGGGTGACGGCCCCGCCCTCCCCGGTGCTGTGAACTCTGGGCCACCCCCACCTGTGAGGAAAAGTGGTGTGGAGGACACTCCACAGCCTGAGGACCTGGGGAGTGGCCCTGCAGTCTGCCCCCTACTGAGGTGGGAGGCGGATGCAGGCGGGGCCCAGACACCTTCAGGCCTCTAGCCCCCTCTTCAAAAGGAAGCAGTCACCTCTGTGGAATGAGCTAGAAGCTCATGTGCACGCACACTCCTGCAGAGAAACCTGCTGGTTCCACCTCCGACAGCCCCGAGGGGGAAAAGGGACCCTCAGAGCCGCCTCCTGCACACACCAAGGACCCACTCTGGCACTCAGCGTGCAACCGTCCGGGCTGTCCCCCGAGGGACAGGCCAGCCCCGTGAGGGGCAGTGCGAGCCGGGGGGCGGCGCGGCGGCCTCACCTGGTGGAGGCTGCGCTTGGCCTGCAGGGCGGCACTCAGCTTCTCCTCCTGCTTCACGCGCATCTTCACCACCTCGTGCAGGAACTTCTCTTTGGCTTCCTTGGTGTCCAGGCCGCCCTCCAGGGCCTGCCGCAGGTGCTCCAACTCTGCCTCCAGGCCGCCGCTCGCCGTGTCGGCAGGGGCCGCAGCCTCAGGGGCGGTGGGCGCAGCGGGCGGGGCGTGCACGCCCGGGGAGCTCAGGTCCTTGGCGGAGCTGGATGAGGTAAGGGACGGGGAGGAGAGCGAGGACAGGGAGGAGGTGACTGCGGAAACACAGACGGAGGCGGACGTTACCAGGGCGCCCCGTGTGCAGCCGTGCGGCACCGCGCCCTGGGCAGCCGAAGACCCCGACTCACACGTACATTCTTCCCTGCTCTCCACTTCCACCTCGGCCTCCGAGTCCTTGTCATCCTCTGGGGCGGCCGCAGGGGCCGGCGTCTCCGGGGCTCCGGGGGTGTCCACGGTCAGCTTCCGCTTCCGTGGCTGGAGGCAGGTGGCCAGAGGCTCGGGGGCCCGGGAGACAACGGTGGCACATGGCGAGCTGCTCACAACCTTCTGCTGGGCCGGCGGTGCCAGGGCCACGTTGGGGGCCACACCCGTCTCGAAGCTCTTGTAGGAGTAAAAGCTGCAGGGCACGGGGGCCGTTGGGGCCACAGGTGTCTGCCCCCCCACCCCGAGTCCTCCCCTCCCACCGTGAAAGCTCCTCGCGGGACCTGCTCCCTGGCAGGTGTGAAGGAGGAGATGCAAGGCAGCAGCCCCAGGGAAGCTGGAGCACGGGGCACACAATGGAGGGCTCGGCAAGGAGGTTCCAGATGTGCCCACCCGGACGCTGTCAGAAGGGCCAGCGCTGTCGTGACTGCCTGCCGCCTGCCTCACTAACTGCTTCCACTGCCACGAGGCCCCATGTGGAGGCAGTGAGAGCAGGGTCGTGCGAATAGAGCGCCTCTGGGCCGGCACAGCTTGTGGGCAGGAACGAACACAGAATTCCGGGCCCGCAGACTCCAGGCACTTCAGCGTGCCCGCACCGAGCCCGTGTCGCTGTGCACTCAGGCCGCCAAAGGAGCACCCAGAGGACTCGGGGAAGCTCGTCCTGAGACACGCAGAGTGACAGCCTCTCCTGGATCGTGTCCCCTTTGAGAAAGACTCTAGGCAACTCCGTAAAAGAAAAGTCTCACCCAGCAGATGATTATGGACACCCAGGTGGCAGAATCCAAGCCCAGCCCCCACATTCCTACGCCTGGGTTGACCACCGGCTGCCAGCAGGGCAGGCACTCACCTGTCTCGAATCAGGGCCGGGAGGTGCGGGGAGAGCTCTTTGTCACTCGTAGACACCGCGGGGGACCAGGGTCGGAAAGCGGAGAGGCGCTGGCGAGGGTGAACGCAGCCAAGGCTCTGCAGGAAGAAGAGGCACTGGGTTTGAGAGGCGAGCACGGAGCCCCACTGCGGCCGCCTTCCCCCCTGCCCCCCGCACAACCTTGCTGGAGGAGCTGGCCAGGGTCCGCAGCCAGCCAGACTGTTTGTCCTTCTCAGAAGACGTGGGGAGTTGGGAGGGGGCGTCATCTGTTTTCCGGATGGAGGCCGGGGGCTCGGAGGAGACCTGTGAGAGACACAAGAGTTGTCACTGGCGACTCCAGTGGCACGTGCGCTCTGGGCAGGGTCTCCCAGCCAGCAGACTCAAACGTGCACAAGACCTGTACGGTGACGCGCAGACCCCGACCCCAGGGCGGGACAAGCCAGTGCCCCGGGGCACTCCGTGGGGCTGCCACGCCGGGACGTCACCCCACAGCTGCAGAAGGCCCAGGCCGAGCTCCGGGCAGGGACTCCAGGGGACGGCCCCCGCCACTGCCCTGTCTGTGCACTGCGGACTTGCTGCCGAAATGGCCAAGGGGACCTGCGGACTCCGGCCTCCCCGCCGTGGTCATGCCAGGACGGGAAAGGGGCGGCCCAGCGGGCAGGCTCATTGGCCAAGTGTGGGGCCCTCCATCGGGGGGTTCACCCAGGTCCCCAGAGTTCCGGGTTTCACCAAGGAGAACTGACAACTTGCTCTCGGCCAGAGAGGCCTTCTGGCAAGACCCCAGGAGAAAGGCTTTCTCCAAAAAAGAGACGACCCTTCACACCAAGTGCACGGAACCACATGACAAAGGCCACGCTCGTGTTCCCCTCGCGCCTTGCTGCTGGAGAATGTTCACGAAGCTGCCCCCAGCCTCCCAGGGCCCCAAGCTGTGTCTGTGAGACACTGTGGCCAGAGGGGCCTGCAGAACCGGCATCAGGAGAACAAACTCCTCCAGCCCGATGGCGCAGGTCCCGAGGGAGACGGGGTCTCTTCCGGAGAAAACGGAACCGTCTGTGGAAGAGGGACAGTGCCCCCCCCCCCTGAGGGCAGGTGTGCTGGGGGCCACACACAGGCCACACGCAATCACCCACATACGGCCAGGGGCCGAGAGGACGATGCCCCGTCACTGCCCTGGCCTGCTCTCATGAGGGAACAGATGTGGGGAGTGCTCTGGGAAGCCTTGGAGGGGAGACCACTAACGGGGGTAGGGAAGAAAGGCTCCTCCCACCTCTGGGAACACTTGGAGAAAATACTGTGTCACGGACATGGCCCCTTGAGGGGAAACGGGCTTCCCAGGAAGGGGGAAGAGGGCAGGGAGGCAAGTGGTCAACGCAGGTGACCCACTTACCAGGGCTGTCATCACAAAATTTCAGAGACACGGGACAGACCGGACCCTGGACAGAGGGCCCGACCAAGGCCAGCACACGTTCATATGTGCACGCGTGTTCACGGGGCCCCCACCCCACCTCGTGTCAGCCCCTCTCTGGGAACAAACATGCAGGGGCGAGGACGACTCTGGGACGTAGGCAGCCCTCAGGCCCCAGGGAGGAAATACGAGGACCTCAGACCCTGTGCAGGGACGCACTGGCCTTTGTCCTCACACAGAAACAGCTGCCCCAGGGCCCGGAGCCCCGCCGCGCCGCTCCGAGGTCCACGCCCAGCTCCGGGGAGGCACATCAGAGGGGAACCCACAGACGACTGTGGACGGTCTGCTCAGACATGAAACAATCATTCAGGAAAGAAAGACCGTTTGTTGGTGCTTTTTGGGGGAACGAGTCCCGGTGATGTCTGCCTGCGCGGCCTGGACGCCTCCTGCGGCCTGCGAGCGGGCGGCGGGGCGGGGGCGGTTACGCCAGCAAGGGTGGAGCTTCCTGTCTGAGCGGATCGGAAGCAGGGAGGAGAGGAAACAAGCTGAGTTCTCACCAAGAGAAAAGCCACAGGCCTGGCAGCGGCTCCTGCAGGTTCTGAAAAGCCGCAGGGAGACTCCTGGGGGGCACCGCACGACTCAGGCTGTAGGGCCGCCCCCCCACGCAGGGTGGCTGGCTAGCGGCGCCCCGCGCCCATGGGCCAGAGCCCCATCGTGTGGCAAGGGGTGAGGGGGGCAGGGGCAGACTCCCAGTCAGG
Organism: Ursus arctos; assembly: GCF_023065955.2. NCBI lineage: Eukaryota > Metazoa > Chordata > Mammalia > Carnivora > Ursidae > Ursus > Ursus arctos. The sequence goes on along the minus strand of NW_026623008.1, from coordinate 1,155,595 downwards.
GACCTGGCCTGCAAGCATGGAGCACTAAACCAAGCCCGTGAGCTCTGGAGAAAGGGCCTGGGCCTCCCCCACCCCACCCACCCCCAAGCTTGTCAACCCTAAAATGGGGACGTGTCTTCAGGGAGCTGGAGTAACTCCTCTGAGATTCCTGCAGCAGGAAAAACCCCATGAGCAGGACCTTCTATGAAAGTGAGAGCAGCAGGAAAGGGCCTCACCAGGACATGGACACGGGGCCCTGAGGGAGGGCTGCTGCTCCCTCTCACCCGAGAGCGATCTAAGGCCCTGGAAGGACGTGCTTCTCCAGGCCTGGAAGGCCAGTGTCCCTAGCAGGGCCCACTTGAGGCCCAGTGACAGCCCACGGCATCCCCATTCTGCAAGAGGTCAGCAAGCAGGTAACGACAGTCACTTCTGGTTTCTGACCCTTCTCAAGGCCTCCAAGCCAGGTCCTGGGGGCCCACAACCCTCAAGGAGGGAGCAGGCTTCTGGGCCTAGAACACAGCCGACGCAACAAGGCCGGGGTGGCGGCCGGGCCTCCTGCGCCCGCCCCGAGCCTCGGGCTGCAAGCCCACCGACGCTCACCCACGGGCTCTAGGCAGAGGGAGCGCCGCCCCGCACAAAGGCAGCGGCATGGGCCACTCTGCGCACGGCACAGCGCGGGACACGCACGGCCTCGGGACACCCCTGCCTGCCGGGCAGCAGCCGCTCCGCAGAGAAGCGGGCCGCACATGTCCACCATCGCCACCCTGCGCGAGGAGCCTGGATACCCATCAGCAGACGAAGGGGCAGAGAAGATGCGGTGTAAACACACAACGGACGACTACTCAGCCGCCAGGAAGAATGAAACCCTGCCGTTTGCAACGACGTGGATGGAACCAGAGAGTGTTAGATGCAGTGAAATAAGTCAGAGGAAGACGATTACCCTAGGAGTTCACGCACACGTGGAATATGAGAAACAAAACAGAGGATCATAGAGGAAGGGAAGGAAAAATAAAACCAGACAATATCAGAGGGGGAGACACCCCAAGAGACTCTTAACTCTAGGAACACACTGAGGGTAGCTGGAAGGGAGGGGGCGGGGGATGGGGTGGCTGGTGACGGGCATTAAGGAGGGCATGTGATGCGATGAGCACGGGGTGTTGTTCGCAACTGAGGAGTCACTGACCACTACCTCTGAAACTAAAATACGCTATACGTGAATTAACTGAATTTAAATTTAAAAAAAAATTGTGGTTCATCCAGGAGCTGAAGGCAGGTGGGAATGGGAAGCTACTGTTTAATGGGTATAGAGTTTCAGTTACGAGATGAAAACAATGGACGGATGGAAGTGAAGGCTGCACAAATCTGTGAACGCACTTAATGCTACTGAACTGTATACTTAAAACGCTTAAAATGGTAACTTTCATGTTGTCTACATTCACAATTTTTAAAAATAAAGGATGTTTTAAAAAAAAGAAAAAACAGGAGCTGGCTGAAGACCGTGCGGGCGCCCACCCAGGGCTCTCCAGCAGCCGTGTGTGTTCCCCACAAAGGAGGAGAGGACACCTCACGATGGGGTTTTGCGCACGCTGCCCAGAGGCCTCTGTAGGTTTGCAAGGATTTGGGGGTATGACTCAGGAGTGACTTCACTATGTGACCTTTCTGTTGAGCTGGGCCACGGGGGTCCATCAGGTCCGAGGCTACATCAGATACAAGTGGAGTGGGGTCAGAGTGGCTGCTGGGGCCACAGTCAACCTAAGAGCAGCGCAGGAAGAGCAGGGTAGACAAGAGGGTCAGCAGCCACCAGGAGCCGGGGCGGCTTCTGGCATAAGCCCCAGGGCCTCGTGTTCACAAAGGCCGTTATTTCATTCCGTGCCTGAGCCCCAAACGCACAGAGCGATGGCCTAAGCCAAGGCCCAGAAGCAGGGCAGGGAGGAAGGAGGGCTCTGGGCTCCAAGACCAGCAGCTTACCTTGGATTTCTGAGTCCCCTCCCCCACACTCTGCTGAGAACCCCACATTCCAGCAGCAGGACAGCAGGCTGGGTGTGGGGCCCTGACCTGGCATCTGGGAATCCCTAGATGCAATGGACTCCTGGGAGAGATGGCACTGGTAGTACCCCGTTTTCTTGGGGGAATGAGCTTATCGCCACTCCGCCTGCTCAGACTGCCCTGGGATGAACCCAGGAGAGGCGCCCAGGGCCTGTCCTGCCACCTCTCATGCACGGCTCCCTGTGCCCCACCCGGACATCTTCAAAGAGGAAGAAAAACCAGACATGGGGAAAAGACGTTCCAGATGCTGGGTGATGGCACTGGCTGGAGGCCCGAGCACACACCCTGACTTCTGCGTGGAGGTACCCGGTTCTGGGGTGACACCGGCGGTGAAGAGGGCAGCTCCCATCCAACTACCAGGCAGAGTCAGAGGCCAGCTGGACACACAGCCGCGCACCGCGAGCCCGGACAGCCCAGAGGAAGGACACCCAGCAGCCCCAGCAACGAGGACAGAACGGAGAGCACAAGTCCAGGAGAGCGAGGCCAGGCCAGTCTACGCCGTCCACCAGCACCTCATGAGCACAGACGTGCCAGGCACCGTATGAACACGGAGCCAGCGTTGACGGGGCTGTGTCCTGCAGCCATGCTGTATCCAACACCGAGCTCACACGGAAGGGACGGGCGCCACCCTGAGCGGCTGACCCCTGGGAGGAAGAGGTCACTTAAGTCGATGGGAATAAAGTCACCTTCCCCACCCAGGTCCACGGACCCCAGACTTCATCCATGTGCACTTGGGGGACATGTGGGCCTTAGGCTGAGGATCTGAACGTGACGGCCCGAAACTCTGCCTGTCATTAGAACTGGGGCTACAGAGGCTTACAGACCGGAAGCGGTGACCCTGGTCTGCCCGTGGGTCACCAGCTTCGCCAGAGGAGCCAGCGTCCCAAAGCAAACCAGCAGCTTCAGCACAGCTCCGGCTTCCCGAGCTGAGGTGTCGCCTGGGCGCCCCCACCCTTCTCTGAGACGTCCCCCACTAGGTCCTTCTCTCCCGTGCCCTGTCTGGACACCCTTGGCACATGGCGCCAGGCCAGCATCAGGCCTCACCACCACGAAGCGCACACTCAGAGCTCAGTTGTGCAGGCTGCTCACAGCCACAAAGGTCACGAGCACCCGGGAGCGCACGTACAACCGGGCACAGTGAGTAGCAGCCCTCCCCACCCCCAGAGCAGATGGGAACTGCGTTGGTTTTGTTTTCTTACTACACTAAGGTGCTCCACCCACTCCGGCCCCGTGGACTAAGGCCAGGGACACATGCTGCCCCAGGCACCACACAGCGGGGCTGATATCAACTGCCACCGAGGTCCCCTGTGGCCCAACAGTGCTGGGCACCGCAGCTGGAGGAACAGGTGAGCACGTCCACCCAGCAAGATGCCTGGGTGCTGACGGGGGAGTGCGGCCCGGGCAGAAGACCAGTGTCCTCACTGCAGCCCAGCACTGTGTGTACGTCCGAGGGCCCAGAGCTCCGGATCCCCATCGAAGGCTGGCAAAACTGAGGGGCATCCCAACAGAGGAGCAGACTCCCGGGTTTCTGAACCTGCGGCAGCTAGGCCAGGGCTGGGGACCAGGGAGGGGCTCAGCAGCAGCAATCTGCCTCCCCCAGCAGCACCAGCCCCAGGTGAGGGTCAGACACAGCCCCTGGGGCGAGAAAGCCTCTCCAGGGTGTGCGCTCAAGAAGCAACAGCCAGGTCTAGGCAGGCCCCCAGGCCGGGGACAGGAAGGCTGAACAGGTGGGTAGCACTGGCCACCCCAGCACAAGCTGATGAGGACAGAGTCACAGGCCTCAGCCACACGCCAGGGCAGAAAACATCAGGAAGATGTGCGGGTGGTCTGGGGCTGAATCCTGGTCAATTCCTCAGGGATCAGGATAATTTCGAAGCCACAGGTGGGACGAAGAGCAGAATCCCTACCCTCCCAGGACCCCCAAACTCACTGTGAGCCAGACCTTTGCAAAGGGTCCAAGGAGGACAAAGGACCCACGCCCCAGATCCAGGAGGGGCTCCCCAGGGCTCAGGAGCACGGGAATCCCTCAGACGTCAGGCAGATCCTGGGGCTATGCGGGGCCTTGGACTATACGCATCCTCCACGGGGACAGCCAAGGCAGTCAGGGCAGGGACAGTCACTCTGGGCAGTGTGCAGCTGCTGGGCTTAGCCTCGTGCTCTGCACACCGCTCATCCACCCGGCTGTTAACGCCTAATTACTAATTAATTACTAATGAGAACCCAAACAACACGTCCTAGACCAAAGCCCCTTTCCCTCTCACAGCCAACTTGGTGCTGACGGTCCCTGCTTTGAACCTTCCAGACACAGGAGTTTGAGTCAAACTTTACCGAGAGGGTTTGTACACCCAAAACCAGAACGAAACACTGCCAGACACCAGGCTCCACACCACCCAGCGACCCCGAGGGGTCCTAGCGCCGAGCAGGCAGCTTTAGCCACACCAGCGGAAGTCACGGTCATCAAGCTCGGGAATGAGCGCAGATGCAGAGGCTGAGGGGCGTGGCATGAGGAGGAGGGGCTGGACTCCCCCACTTTGTCTTCACATCCTCTTCGTCTCAGGAGACTCAAGCAACTCCTACAAGAGCCGGGTCAGCGGCGTGCCTTGGTCCAAGAGAGCAGCTGGCTGGTGCTAGAGGAATCCCCCAGTCTATCACCCCACAGAGGAGGGCTGAGGGGCCCCCAGGAGCCCTGGAAGGCCGCAGTCATGTTCCCAGCGGTGTGTTTTGGTTGGGGGAGGCCACCTGGGCCCCAGACAGAGCAGCAGCACCTAAACCCGGGTTCTGAGGCCCAGCCTCAAAGGTGGAGCATCCCGGTTCCAAGCCAGCCAGCGGTGCTGGTCCTGGGGCGGGCCCCAGACCTGTGAGCACCCTCCCACGAAGACCCATGGCACCGGTGGGCAGGACTCTGCAGGGAGGTGGCAGAGGGTCCCCAGAAAGGGGATGGGGTCCCCGAACAAGGCCTAGACACCAAGGAGGCTGCAGCCAGATGGTGGAAAAGGCAGCTTGGAGGTCAGCGGGGACTCCCCTTCTTGCTTTCTTATTTATCAGCAAATAAAGGGCCCCCTTCAGTGGGTGGGTCTAGAGAAGATCAGAACGAGCATAAGTCCATTCCTGAGACCCTGGTGCCTGCCCTCGGGCAGCCTGACCCTGAGACTGACCGCCCAGACCTTGAACAGTCTCACTGGTAATGAGGCACAGCGTGGGAGTCCAATGACAGAGCACTGGCAAAGTGGCTGCCAGGCCAACAGACGTCCCACACCTCTGCCCAGGCCACTGCCATGGCCACCTCAGAGACGCCATGTCCCGGCCCAGGAGTGAAAGCGATACCTAACCCAACCAGGGCACATGGAGGAAGGCTGGAGCAAGGCCGCCACCACTTTCCGCACCAGAGCAACTCAGCAAGGCGCTGCGGAACACGGCCCGCACCGCGAGTTGTCGGCTTGACAAAAGGATAGCACTCGGCGTCAGCCCCCGCAAAACCGAGCGTCTGCACAAAGCCAGGGTGTGCTGCAGGGCCCCAGCCGGCAGCACAGTCGTCTCCAGCTGAGATGCCCGTCAGCCCCTCCACGGAGCCGGCCTCCCTCCTGGACGAGCAAACAGCACAGAGCAGGGCCGGGACAAGCTCCCAGGGTTGAACCTGAGGGGCCACGTTCCAACTTCACGAGTGTGCGAAGGGACCCCCTGCCCTGGGAAGTTCATAGCCAGCTGGGTGGATGCGCTCTCCTGCAGGACACACCTGCCCTGCACCCCCTATCCTGGGCCGCACGCCTCCACTCCCGCTCCTGCCAGCTCACGGCCTTCCAAGGGCCCGCTGTGCCCTCCGCCGGCCTCAGCCCCGACCTGCGAGCAGCCGCCCGTCGGCACAGCCCCGAAGCTCGCTCGTCGGCGCAGTAAGCCAGGCAGTCGAGGCGGTTCCGTGCCAGGAGCTGGGGAGAGCGTCCCATCAAACATCCGAAGCTGTTCTGATTCCAGGGGAAAGATTTCTGCAAAGTGGCAAGGCTGACATGAGGACACGGCACCTACGTGTCCTGCAGAGGCTGGGGTCTGGGAGTGAAGCCACTGGCCGCCTATGCGCACTAGCGACCTCCTCCAGGAGGCCGTGACGACAACCCCGCAGGGATGGCATCCCTGGGGACCAGCGCTGCCCATGTAGTGCGATCACCCACACAACCGAGTTCTTCAAATGGAAAGAACGGCCACTGTGAGGGCCACAGCCCGTGCTGACCCTCCCGAGGGCCACGATCCCAGGCAAACGTGGCCGAGTGTGGCCAGAGATCCTGCCGCCGGTCTGGCCCCTCTCTGAGCCCCTACCCTAGTGCTGCTCCCATCACTGGCTTGTTTCCTGCATGGCTGAGGAGTGGCTCCTTGAAGGGAGACGGCCCAAGCCTCGTGTGTGGTTCTCCCGTGTGCTCGCCATGCTTTCCAAGTGGGGGCCGCCCGGACCCCGAGAACCAGCATTCCCGCGGGGAGGAGGCCCCCTCAGGCCTGTCAAGGCGAAAAGTGCTTGTGGGCGCCTTCTCTACCAACAAGTGCTTCTTTCTCCCATCACAGAGAAAACTCGAACACTCGGTGTCTGCGGGGTTGGGGCCATGGGCGCCCGCGGGTTTCCTGCGGAACCACGGACGCTGCCGCCACCCCGGCCTCCCCGACAGCCCACACTGCCAAGAGGATGGCGAAGCACAAGGAGCAAAAGGTAAAGGAGCAAAGTGGGAACTCATCAAAGTCAAGACCTTCCTGTGCTTCAAAGGATGCCACCAAGAACGTGGAAACAACGTGCGGACCGGACGTCTGCTCAGGGACCAGACCCGAGGAGGCCGCCCCCCCAACAGCAGGGAAACACACGTCAAAACCACAGTGAGAGACCGCTTCACACCCACCAGGGTGGCTGTCATCAGACAGACCAAGAATCCCACAACCGCGAGGTAAGGTGCCACCGTGGGAGGGAGGGGCTGGAGGGCGCGCCGCGGTCCGGGAAGGGAGGCCGCTCCTCAGGCCAGACCTGGGAGGACCGAGAAGAGCGACCCAAACACCTGTACATTATCCCCTGAACAACACAGGGGTGGGGCCACTTGATCCCCACGCAGTGGGCTCCCCAGTGACTAAGAGCCACTGCTGACCAGAGGCCACACCAGTCACACAGGCAGTCGATCGACACACGTGCTCCATGTCCTGTGTGTTACGTACACCGTATTCTCACAATAAAGCGACAGAAAACAACGTGTTACGAAGAAAATCAAAAGGAAGAGAAAATGCATTTGCAGGACTGTGCTCGTCCCTACGGTAGTTTGCACGGTCCGTCCACGAGACAAACTGCCCCTCAGTACCCACACCAACGTTGTCTCGTACAGACGACAGAAACACGGGGGATGTGGCCCATGTCACTAACACCGATGTCAAAAACGAAAAGATGGTGTGAAAAATAAATTCGCACATATTTACAGGTATAACAGTTCACGGTGCTGACAGTGAAACAGTGATAGGACGGCTTCTGGTAGGCTCGCCTACCCGCTCATGCAGGAACCGTTACAAAGCCGTTCCGGCACACGGGATTACAGTCACGGTCACGACACGGTAGTGGAGACGCTCTTACGTGTTTTTAAAACCACTGACCTGTGATGATAGGCCCATACCCACTTCCTCCAGTTTCTCCAATTATGAGAGGCTAATTATGCCATAATTATTTGAAAGCAAAGTTATAAAATCAGGACAGCGAGCTGCCCGAGCAGTCCACAGCTGTCTCCGGCAGGACGCTGGCGGGTACCTGAGCCACCAAGCGGCCTGTCTCGGTGGGACACGCGGACTAGTGGGTTCTTTAGCGCCACCACCAAATACCATGGGGCTCCCTCGGAGAGTCAGGTTTCACACACAAAACCCTTAAGGAAAGGAGCATCCCTGTCAAAGGTTAGGGAATGTTGCGGTCTGGCCCCATCCTGGACCACAAGATGCCCTGGTCTAAGCTGCGGGGTGAGTGGTGGCAAGGACTCCATGATGGGCGGGGCCTGGCCTGGCACAGACCCCGGCCTGCTCCCGCTGAGCCAGAACTTGGCGCCAAGACCCCGGCCAGCAGCGTGGGGGTGGGGGGACCGAGCCACCAGGAGTGCAGACAGCCCTCGGAAAGGGAGGAGAGTGTGAAAAGCCGCTGGCTCGGGGGAGACGCAGGGACACGGGCTCCTAGAAGCCACTCCGTGCCAGGCAAGGGACAGGCATCCTATGTCAGCTCTGGGCGAGGCCTCAGTGCCCAGCTGGGCAGCCAGGGCAATTCCAGGATGACGACGTGGCCCTGGCCAAGGCTGGCGGGGGGTGGCTGTATGCAAACACAGGGGCTCAGGGCAGGAGGGCATCCCTTGGTTCCTGAAGCCCGCCTGGCCCCCACCTCCCAAAGTCCTGTGATCCGGTGTCTTGGGCGGTGGGCAACAGTTAGCTGGCGTCAGGTCAGAGATGGGGGCAGACGGTGCTACCTGAGACCAGCACCTCACACAGTGTCGGGCCTGGGCAAACGTGCCCGTGCCCCCTGCACCAACCTGAGATCCCTACTCTCAAGCCATCGGGTCAACATCCAGGCCCCTCCCCTCTCCCACCAGTACCCATGCTCGGACACTCCGTCGTCTGTCCCCTGACCCTGGGTTCCTGAAGACCCAGATCCCTGGGCCTGGCACCTGGGGGCAGCATGTTTGGCAGAACCCACTCTGGCATCATCTATGGCCCCACCACTGTCTTATGAACCACTCAGAAGACAAAGCAGCCTCCACCCCCCCCCCCAACCTCAGGGACTCTCCACAGTGAGAACCAGCCTGTGCCCCTCAGACTGAGGCCTAGGAAAGGCAAGTGGGAGGAGTTCTCACAAATCAGCAACATTGTGTCTGAGCACAAGTGAGCACTTTTAACAGGTAGAGATGTCATAAGAAAACCACATCTAGGGTCTGAATACATGCATCTATTTCCTAACTTAGAGACTAAATTAAAAAGCAATTCTTTCTCATGGTTTGGCAGATTTTAACAGAGTTCAACCACTAAGTGATACGTCCAGGTTAGAAAGTCGTTGCAGGTTTAGAACTGGGGCAGGCAGGACCCAGCATTTAGGTTGCCCACGGGTTCCAGGTGACCCAGAACCCCCGGTCACATCAACCTCACGAAGAGTGCCAAGGCCCGGGGGCGTGGACCCCTGGGTTTCACCCTCCAGAGCAAAGATGGCAGGCTTAAGACTGGGACTCTGGAGAGCACACAGGGAAGGGTCAGGGGCCGTGCTGGGGGTGTGGGGGTCTCTCTGTGACACTCGAAAAGAGGGCCCAACAGTCTAAGTGTTCACGTTCTAACTTCACTCTCATTTAGTGGGTTGGCAGAAAATAGCCAAGACCACAAATTAAGAGATGAAAACTTTTCATGGAAACATCAGGCCTTCGAAGCAGCCCACCCCACGATGCTGTCAGGCCACGATCCCTTGAAGAACAGGTCGGGGTGGGGGTCGCCCTGCCATGTCTGCTTCTTAGCCCCACGGTGTCAAGAGCGCAGGCATCCTCCTCCACAACCGCTCCAAACATCAGAGAAGATGGTCCAATATCCCCTGACGGGAGCTGAGCTCAGGAGGAAAAGCCCAAGTGTCTGGGATCAAAGATGAGGAAAACCATGTCACGTGTCAGCCATGCTGACCCAAGGACCCCCGAGTCCCCAGCCCTGGGGATGCAGGGACCCTGTAACCACGGACCTACACGGCTGGAAGCTGTGAGGAGCAGAGTCTAGGGGCTGCGCCATGCACACACCCCCAGGCCCTGCATGCAGGCAGCAGGCCAGGCCCCAGGGCCTCATCCAACAGGGCAACGGGTAGAAATGCTAAAACAGACCGAGCTCAAAATGAGTAAACACACACAGAAAAAAATGTGAGAAAAGAGTAAGACATCAAAAAAGATCACGCAGATTGGAAAAAAAGCAGAACTTTCCAGAATAAAAATAGTTCTCAAGGAAATTATTCAAACGCAGTGCAGAGGAAAACGAGATGAACACGTGAGAGAGGGTAACAGACATGAAAGAGGAGAGGAGGAATTCCAGAAGGAGAGAGCAGGGAGACAGTGGCCAAGAACCGTCTGGATTTGGTGAGAGGCAAGCCCTCAGGTTTCAGAGGTGAGGAAGAGGAGGGACCAGAATGGCAGCTTGACCTTTCAGGTTCAAGGTCAACACCACCTTGCCACCACCGACAAGTTCAAGAGTGCACCGTTTCTTGGGCCACGAAGCCTCACTGTCAGTGTCTGATGCAGCAAATCCCCCGGCCACGGGGCCCACAACAGAAGCTGGGTCCTGAAAACATCTGGAACAGATGTCCTGCACACACTGTCACTGTCCAGGGCAGGCAGCAGGGGCTTCCTCCTCCGACCCTAAGATGGGGGTCTGCACGACCTTGAGTACAAGGATGCAGGACCGTGTGGGCGAGCGTAGCCCTCTCTGACCAGACCTGCGTGCTCCAGGACAAGGCACAAATGGCTTGAACAGGGCCGCCCTCCCCGCCACGGGGCATGCTGGGCCCCGGCAACAACAGGCAGGAGCAGCTCCCAGGGCAAGGAGTCGAGCCACCCCCACCCCCGGTGAGAGGCCCGGCAGGAAAGCACGAATGGCACCCTCTTCCCACCTACACTGGCAACCCAGCGCAGCCCGAGCAGGGGCGGGGCCGCCTGGTCCCCAGGGTCCTCTCTAACCGGGGGTTAGAGTCACGCTTTGTGACTGAGTCCGATGTCTCCTACAGGTCAACTCTAAATCCCCACCTCAGAGCCACCCTAAATCAGCCCAAGACCTGCACTACGGACCGTTCCTGAAGATTTCACAGTTCTAGAAACTGCACAGCTATTTTTATAAGTACCATTAATATTTTCCACGGGATAATTCATGTTTCATATTATGCTTAAATTAACCTATTTCTGATTATTGTGGTACAGAGGAAGCAGATTAAATTTGCAAGACAACGCCAAACCCCAAAATGAAGTGAAAATAGCAATTTTAAAGATTCACCTTGATCTTTTAAAAAAATTTAAGTAGGTCATCTTTTCTGTTACTTCCACTGTCAAGAGTAAGTCAAGTCTTCTCTAAGGACACTTACTTGCGGACTACTGGGTCTCATGCCCCCCTGCTCAAGAATAAGAGAGGCCAACGGTGCCCCAAAGCCAAGGCTCTAACACTCACGGCCCCTTCCCCAAGGAACCCCAGACCTTTGCCGATCCTGCCCCGCCTGGGGTTGGGTGCACCACTGGGCTTGGAGATCACCTACCAGCCTGTCTGTCAAAACACCAAGAACCCCCCGAAAGCAGAGGGTGGAAGCGGGAGGGTTGGGGTGGCCCAACACCCCCAGCCTTTCTGCAGACTCTGGGGGTGGGGGGCACATCTCTGATTCCTGTGGCCTGGCCACCCTCAGGAGGGGTGAGAGAGGCTAGACCCAAGACTGAGAATGGGTTTCGACGCAGACACTGGATGTCCATCCTGACCCCATCCCATGGACTCGCCACCAGCCCTCCAGATACCAAGGCTTCCCATGCCCCTGCAAAACCTCACTTTTGGCATCAGAAAATGTGTGGGAGGTCCCCAAAGGGACAAGGTGGGGTGGAACTGAATCTCTCCCTTCCTCGACGGTCCCTGGAAAGTAACTGTTAAAAGCACTAAAACAACAAAACAGAACTCCAAGAACAATGGAGCTGTTTTGAAAATCGACGGTACTCTTGTGTTTTGGAGAAGTGGGGAGCAGGAGGGTCCTTCCCTCGTGGCCCAGCTGTCACGTCTTGCCTCTCACCCTGGCCAGAGATGACAAACGTGCCCTCTGTCCGGCCTCAGGGCCAACGCTGCACAGAGGAGTGCAGGCCACAGCGCGGGACGCTGTAGTTCCCCTCTGGACAGCTGGCTGGCCAAGAACTGGACGGTAGGCCCTCGCCCCATGAAGGCCCCTCTGGAAGGATGGCCACCCCTCCTCCCCCACAAGCCTCCACACAAAGAACTGGCGAGACTCGGGGGCCCTAACAGACCGGGCCCAGGAAAGGCGCAGCTCTTGGGAGGGAGGGCTGCTGGCAGCACAACTGGCAGCTGACCAGGAACATTCCTGCAGACGCCCCGGCTGACTGCGATACCTGGCCACGCTGGGTCAGGCTCTCCCTCTGGTGTGCAAGCAAGAGCCTTCAGTTTCTGCTCATCTCACGCAGCCAGAAACACATGGAACTCGGAGAGAGGCACCAGGCAGCGGCCACCTGCTTCCCGCCTCCTGACCCCCACCAGCCCCTCCTCCACCCAGGGCCCACATGGTTGGCCCCTGCTCTTGCCTCCCACACCTGCTGTCAGGATGTGCATGGGCTCCTGTGGTGGCCTCCTCACTACCTCTGAGCTGTCTCCATCGCCTCCTGCGTGGACAGCGCCCGCCCGCAGGTCCCGCTGATCCTCTGACCTTCGCCCTGACTAGGATGGGGACCCCCAGGCAGCCCTCAGCTGCTCTCCTTAAACCTACGGGGTCCCTCCCACATGCCCCATCACCTGACCCTGTGCTCTGAAAAAGGACAAGGACTGGAGCACGTGTCTCCCATGTGCGTGCATGTGCGTGTCGCGTGTGCTGCTGTGTGACGGGTCATCTGTCAGACGTGGAAGGCCTCAGAGAAAAGGCACCGGGCGAGGGGTACTTTGGAAGTCAATATGGGGTGACGCACTCTGAAACGAGGGGAGCCTGTCAGCTCTGCCCCAACCCCAGGGGCCTAGGGAGCCTTTCGCAGAGCGAAATGTCAGAAGAAACATCTTTCAACCACAGATCTAGTCGGGCTGGGAGGGGCGGGGTCACTGGTGGCCCTGGGAGAAGAGACCTCCCCTACCCCCCACAGAACATCAACCCCGATGCTGGCTGAGGGGTGGACCCAGATGCCACTGAAGCCTCAGACCCAGCCAACGCGCAATTCAAGGAGAAGCCACACCGCAGGCCTCTGGGACCCGGGGGCCTCCTGGTTCTGGCTGCCTTCCAGCGAAAGGCCTTCTCACTCCTTGAAACTCTGAATCTGACGCCAGCCACAGGTCTGGGACACAGGTGCACGCCCCAGAGCCTTGGCCAGGAGCAGAGGAGAGGTGTTTAATCTCAGAGGAAGGAACCAGAAGGTAGACAGGACCACGAGAGGTGGCCAAGCACTGTCGCGTGGCCCTACCTCAGTTTCCCACCCCAGAGGACACCGACCCCACACAAGTGTTGTGTCCCCGGCCACACACCTCTCTGGGTGCTATCTCACCCCATCACCCATTCCTGCAGGAGGAGCAGCTGGGACCAGAGAGCTAGCAAGCCCAAGCCTGCCAAGCCTCCTTGCAAAGAAAGCCTCCCATCCGCTCAGCCCCTCTTCCCACGCACAAAGGCTCCAAGGCTCAGCGCCCTCGATGAATTATGCATAACAGCTCAATTATGACAGAGCCGCAGGAGGGCCGGCGTGGGGGCCCAGGAGTGGGGGGAGGAGGAGGAGCCTGGCGGCTGGCATCCCGGAGGAGGTGGCGGAGGTGCCCCCAGTGCAGCAGGGCAGCCAGCATCTACATGCGTGCACAACACAGGTGCACAGGGCTGCCTGGTGTCTGGGAGGGCTCGAAGGACCGAGAGCTCCAAACTCCGGGACCCAGATCCTGGCTGGCTACCACTTGAGTCCCGAGGGCCCTGCTGTGACCCCAACTCCATCAAAGAAGAGCCACTGCCAGCCCCCGCAATGGTGGGAAAGGCTGCCCGGGGGTAGCTGGAAGACACACGGGGCGCCACAGGCCCCAGCTCCACGCCGCACACTCTGAGCACCCCGGGGGATGCACAAGGGCAACGGTGGCCTCCGGGTACCCCGACCGGACCTGCATTTCAGTGCTGAGCTCACAGGCACGCCACCCTGCAAAACCAAGAGTGGGGGCTTCAAGAAAGGAAGCGGGAGAGAGGGATGAGTGCCTCTGTTCTGAAACAACCCCCCAGCCGGCCCCCCGAGGAGGCGGCCCGCAGCCCACACACACGCAGCGGAGATGCTATGGAGGGAAGGTGGGCTCAGGCCCCTCGTTCTGACACCGGCCGCCATGGGGAGCAGACCCAGCGATCTACCTCAAAGTGGGGCCCACGGGCACAGAGCCTGACCTGCGCACACCAGGAGATTTCCATGTCGCCCGGGCCAGGGAACTTCTGCGAAGGACCAACACTTTCCAGTCTTCGATATCAAAACAAAAACATCCCCAAGTGGCGTCCACGCGCAAGAGAGCACGCAGTCGGTCTCCACACAGAACGGGAAGTGTGCCAGGCCCCCCAGAGCCTAACACTGCACAAGGAGCTGAGAACCCCCTGTAGGACATCTGACCCCCGCAGCAGCTCTGGAAGCAGGAGGAGGGTGGGAAAGGGGGGTCTGACGAGGCCTGCCCCCTGTGCGCTCGCAAGCTGGGCCTCTGCTCACCGACTTTTTAATCTGAAAGGAAAATATTCCCCAGGCTGGCTCTGTGGGCGCGCGGCGTGCGCACCGGGTTTAACGTTCTGCACTTGCCGTCCTGGAACTCTTGATAATCTCATTTTCGAGAAAATTTTATTTCTAAGTGAAGTCTGATGGGACAACGGAGCGTACGTGAAGCCGGTGAGACTCAAAGACGGTAAAGGGAGGAGTTCGGACCCAGAGCAAATGCGGGCGCTCCCAGACCCAGGAGGCCAGCCGCCCCCCACAGCCAGGGCCCAGGGCCCACCCTGAGCGCTCTGCCCAGCTGACCGCGTAGAGGGACGGGGCTTCCCCCCGCCTGCTCCCCGCAGGAGGGGACTGGTGGAACGTGCGCATCGCAGGAAGTGACCAAGAAACAGCCGAGTCAGCTCTGTGCTGTTTCCACTGTTCCGGGTAAGGAGGAAACACAGACGCACGTTCGAGGCACAAAACACGAACTGTGTGATTCCAGTGACCCTGCATCCGAGTGAGACACTCTCGTAGCTGCATTTAAAACCAGCACCACATAATATAAAGATGAACCGTACAACTTGGGGCAAGAATTTAAATTTTCGATTTTTTCTTACTTGAAATGCCATTAAATAGCAATAAAAACCACCGTGACCAGTGAAATACTGCAGAAAAGGGAAATGTTTGCATTTTAGTGGCTTTCACGCTTTCCTCCTGCTTCCCAGAACCAGGGCCCTGCACACTCCTTGACTCGCACCACCACCGTGGGTCCTGCCGTCACACCGCACCTCAGCAAGGGCCACACGTGGTCCCTGAGGAACCCAGGCAACGGCTTCCCACACAGGGCAGACTCCAGCTGACTGGCAAGCACCTGCGAACGTCACCCGAGAGGCCTCCCAGCCCAGAGCCTCGCAGCGAGACCTCCCCTCACACCAGACACGGACACTGGAAGGCCATTTTCTAACCTGTTAGAGAACAAAATCTTCCAAAGGAAGAGTTTTAAGCCCACTTGTTAACACCTTGCAAATACATGCAAAAAAACCAGCTGACGTCAGAGAAGATGGAACTCACTGGAGAGAGGTCTCGGCAAAGCCAAGCCACACAGCCTGGGGAGCAGAGGCCACACCCGCCCAAGCGGCCCAGCTCTGGTACGCCCAAGGCCATGTTTCCACCAACACTACTGCCTGCCATCTCTGAATGGGAGCCCGAATGCAACACACTTGATTCAAGAATATTCCAGTAGGTCTACAAAGGAATAAAACTATACATCAGCAAGATCAGAAAGGGTTTCCATGCTCCTAATTAAAATTAAAAGTAAAATCGTTTTTTAATTCTTTTTATCATCAGGAAGGCCTCATTTGGGGGTGCATTTGTAAAGAAAAGCACATACGTCATCCTTAAACTTCCCCTCTCTACACTGGCCACTGATGAGGACAGTCTCAGAAGGAAAACCTGAGCACTGATCCACCCTCCAGCCTGGGGACACAGCCTTTCACGTCAACATGCCCCCAGAGGAGGACCACGTCCATGCCCACCTCTCCACCCCCAGACCTCCTCGGGATGGAAGGGAATGGAAGGAAACTCCAGCCGGGGCAGGAGCTCAGCAGCATGAATTCCGCGTCAGAAAAAGACCTTGCCTCCCTGCGGGGTCGTGCTCTCCAGGGGCTGCCCCCAGCCGGGGAGGTGCCGCACTGGGGGGCTGGGCCCTGAAGGGGCTCTTAGGAGGGGAGATGACAGGGTGACACAGCCTCAGGTCCCTGACCTTTGCAGTGGCTGTCACACCCATACGTGCAAATGGCCCTGAGCAAAGCAGAGTGACCCAGAGCCAAGCAAGGAGGCTGAGGCAGGATGGGAGGTAGGATCCGAGGGGAAGCATGTGCAGAAAGGAAGAAAGACCGTGGCCCGCTCATGACTGTGGCGCACCAAGGCCCCAGACCTTGTGCAGTGGTCTCCACCCAGCTGGACAGTCCCGCCGCCAGCGGGACAGGGGTTCCCGAGTGGCTGCCCTCCACTCTGCAGCTGCCTGAAGTCTCTCCCCTATCCCAGGGCAGGTTCCCTCCCCCCCGGGGCTGGTCCCCCCAGGGCAGGCAGCACAGGAGGCCAGACTGTGGAGGAGAGGCCCGCCTGCCCTGCCGCGTCTGTGAGCAGGTCCCAGCCTTGCGGGCAGCCAGGGACAGAGCACTTTCACCTTCCCAGCCAGGAAGTGAACTGCGAGGCCAGCCCCGCCCACACGCCCGCCGTGTTTTGCTTCCTCAGCGCCTCAGCCTCCCAGCCCCCCATCCCCACCCTGGGCAGTGCCCGCCTTGTTTTCTCTCCATAGAAACCGACACAACAGCTCGAGCGGACAGGGGGGCGCTGCCGGGCCACAGGGCCGCCTCCACTTCCGGGCTGTGGCAAGGAGGCTGGCCCAGGACCAGCAGTCACCACTGCTGCGCCCAGGCGCCCGGGCTGGAAGTCGGCTCGCAGGGCCGCAGAGAGGAGTGTGTTCTGAACGTGGACACGGGGAGCCAGAGTCCAGAAGCCAGCACCACAGCCCCAGGGCTCGGACCAGTACACAGAAAGGCAGAGCCACCAGAATGGGTCCCAAACAATGTGGATTCTCCCCAGAAAACAAACAGCACGTGCTGCAAAATGCTCACGTTGCTCTCCCACCCTGGCAAGCTGGGACCCAGGTCTCCGGGGGATCCAGCCCCTCCTGCTTGAGGGTCAGTCACTGCCAGCCAGGTGGGTGGAGCTGGGCAGCGGACAAGAGCTCTGACAGGCCCTGGGCCAGCATTGCTGGGGCGGGGAGGTGGCTGTGTGGGTCACGACGGGCCTAGGTGGACACCGGCCCAGAGGGGCCCGGAGGAGAGCCAGGACTGTGTGCGTCACAGAGGCCCCGGCCAGGGGCCCTGGGTAAGGATTCAGACCACACCGGCGTTTTCATCTGAAAAATGGGGGTGACACAGGCTGCTACCTCAGAGCTGCCAATGGCAGAGGGAATGCAGCAGCATTCTGGAAACCACCAACTCCAAACCTGTCCCACCAAACGGGGGCCACAATGTTTAAAACACAACACCTCCCTAAACTTCAGATTTCTTCACAATGTGCAAACTGTTCAATAGGCTGAAGACCCCAAGGCTCCCTTCCTAAGGGTCCAAGGACAGGCTCCCAGCCCCTGGCCCCCGCCAAGAGAGGATGCAAGCCTGGCAGATGGAGGCAGCCTGGGCTCAGGGCACCAAGGTTCTCGCCGAGGCTGCCAGGCCAGCGTCCAGGTGACATCCCTGCACTGGGGGACCTGGCCCGGTACCTGACCACCCACCGCCCATCGGCCAACCCTAGCCTGGCAGCTGCCCCCCACTGCAGGAAGCCAAAGACCCCACGGGAAAGGGTAGGGGTCTCCCAGGAAACACCTTGGCAGAGCACAGCCCCGCCAGAGAGCAAGGCCAGGAGCTCTCCCGCCGCACCTTCTTATCCGCAAAGGATGAAGGTGACCGGCAGTCCCTCCACAGACCCTGGAATAAAGGGTGGAGGGCTAGGGACAATGTTAAAGCCGGTCGAGTTCCCCATGGTTTTGGAAAGCCGCACCTACCCCAGCACCAAGTCCGCAGCCTGCTCTGCTCACTGTGGCCGAGGTCACTGCAGGGATGGGGGCCCACCCCGGTCCCACCTGAACCCTGACCCTCACTTCCTCTGAGACCGAGTTCCAGTGATCTAATGAGACTGATCAGGGGCTCCTGTTTTTGTTCTCAAATATTCACACTGTAGCCTGTCTTCTCCGTTGTCTTGTAGGCCAAGTTTATCTGAAGGTGTCTGCGTGAGATATCAGGTAGGACAGTCTCCCAGCACACTTCTGGGATGAGCCATTTCTACAGGCCACCAAGAAAGGCCACACAACCAAGACCACGGAGGTTGTTCAGAGAGGTAGAACCCGAGAGCACACGGGCAGGAAGCCAGGCTCCTACAATGAAGACGGGGGACACTCAGGCCTGTCTTCTGGTGACATGAGAAGCGGCTTCCCCGGGAAGGGGCTGTGGGGTGGGAAGTGGACTCACGACAGTGGACGCGTCTCCTCAATGACTGCGAGCACAGATGGCTAGGGAGTGCGGTGGGGTCACCACCTACTTTGCTTCTTAAAAGACCCCACTTGAAACCGCTCATTTCTCTCAAGAGAACTACAGGGAAGCAGGGAGAGCAGGACGTTTGGGCCCTCGGTTTCCCTCCCAGGACACTCACAATGGACCAGAATTAGGGAGAAAGAGCCCTTCTGTCTGCCGGGCTGGGACTGCGGGTTTGCCTTGGCGGGGGGACAACTTTCCACTGGTCCATGCCCCTCCCCCAGCTCCCTCCACTTGCAGCTGGAGCTGTCCTCAGAGGGAAGGAGGCATTTCCTGTGCCCCCCCCCTCAATTTCCCAACATTCTTGGCAAGTCCAGAGAAGAGAAGGCAGCAAGAACAGGGAGGCGGCCAGGCGTGCCCCCACGCGCACAGAACTACAAATGGGGGGGGGGGGTGGAGGACAGAGCACCCAGAGAAAGTGCTCGCAGGTTGATGGGGTAGATGGGGGCAGGGGGCTCTGCTCTCCGAACCAGTTTCTCTCCTGCTGGAGTGTCCACCAGGCTCACACTCCCCATAAAGATGCAGGAGAAAGACTGAATAGGCAGGTGGGCGGACGGGCATCTGAGCGGGCAGGAGGCAGGGGTTTCAGGACAATGGCTGAAACGCATGCCTGGTCTTGGGGCAGACAACCCTCCAGGACACACCAGGGTACTGGGGGCGCTGCCAGCCTCCCTCAGCATCTCAGCTCCCCGCTGGGCTAGGAGGAAGTCCCAAAGGCAGTTCTGGGGCCTCAGAGACACTAGGCCCATGGCAATGGCTCAAGAAACATTTGCAGCTGTGAAGGTGGGCGGCCAGGCCAGCCAGGGCATCCTGAGCAGAAGCAGGCTCCAGAAGAAGGGGCAGTGGCCCCACCCAGCTGCCATCTCCCATCTGCTGCCAAAGGCCACAGAACGCCTTGTCTAAGACACCCGCCCCCCGAATGCTGTCATGAGGCTCCGGGTGTCTCAAGGCACCTCTGCCCCTGGGGCAGGTGCTCAGCCATGGGGAGGCCTGAGCTTCCTGGGGGTCAAGGCAATGGCTGCAACAGTGGTGACTGCCTCCTGGTCCAAGGACCTGGAACACAGCACAACCTCTCCAGTGGGTGCCCAACCCCTGGGGAGGCCTGGATGGTTTCTCCCTGGAACAGCTGGACGTACCCAGCTGTTACAGGAAGTCCAGCTTAGTCTGGCTTAGAGAAGTCAGGGTCCCCACCCCAAGGCCAGGGCCGAGCTCCATAGAGGCCCACTCCCTGGACACACCTGTGCCCTGTCAGAGGCACAGAAGAGGGACATGGCTGGGGACCCCCCCCCCCCGGCTGCGTCTACCGGGACGCCACCTGTGCGTGTATCAAGAACTAATCATCTACAGCCACACGGTGGCCAACAGTGTGGACTCTGGACCTGGAAAACCTACAGCTTATCTCCTGCTTGCTGACCTTGCACATCCTCTCCCCAGGACCCCAGCCTTCTGCTCAGTCCCTTCCCAATGTGCCTGGAGCCTGTGAAGCCCAGCACATCGATCTCTGGAGCAGGAAAGAGAGGCCCACTGCTCCCGGGAGAGGCCCAAGGGCTGGAGGGAGAGATACACGTGAAGGGACACATTTTTGTCCTGGTGAGGGACCACGTAGGGATTTCTCCACTGGAACTTATCTTCAAATTAGGTTTAGAAATCCACAGATTCATGAATGGCCCCTATAAAGGCCACCAGCCCGGCCCCAGGGCCCGTGTCAGCTGCTGAACTTCACAGCCTCCCGGCAAGGACAAACGGAGCCTGGCGCCTGAGGTAGCGTGGCCGGACCGGCAGACAGCCCCCTGCTGCCCAGCTGCCAGTCTGCACTGCCAGTCTCTCTGGAACGAGCTTCGGCCACAAGACTCCACCCCACCTCGAGAGCAGGGAGCCCTGGCCTCTACTGGTATGCTGAGTGCAAAGACTTGGCTGGAGCAGCCACTTTGGGCCACGAGGCAGGAAGCAGCAGGAAGTGAGCAACGGGGACAGTCAAGGAGCAAGGGCACCAGCAGCGTCAATGTGCCCAGAGCTCCTGCCTCCAGACTCCACTCACTGGAGGGAGAGAAGTGCAGTGCTGTGCTGTGCACTTGGGCTTGCCCCCGACCCCCATCCCTTTGATGGAGCCTCACTGCGTTTCAATCACCCCCGCACCGCTTCTCACCAGGGAAGCAAAGGACAGAAGGCACCAGCACCCATCCGTGCCCATTACAGACACACCAGGGGAGACGGGCCCCAGCACCCCCCCAATTTCAGAACAAAAGAGAAAACCCTCAAAGGCTGTGGTGGTGAACATGTTAGGTAAGAAGCCACAGGAAGAGGTCTTCATCCTTTCCACACACCAGCAGCAGAGCAAGCCCCCCAGAATCCAAGACTCCCGGGACAGCTCCGCCCTTCACAAATGCTTCCACCTCCTGGCCTCAGGCAGCCCTGCTCAAGGCGTCCCACGCGGGGGACCACGGCGCCCTCTAGGGCGGAGCCCGCACAGGCCACCCGCTCCCACACTTCTCACCCCAGGATGCGTCCCTGCCTTAGGCAGCAGAAGCAGGTGGCCTCCAGGCTTCCGACCTCCCTCTGGGGTCCAGGCCACCTTGCACAGCCTCCTTTCTCTAGAGGATTTCTGACTGCAGCAGGTGACCTTCAGAGAGAGCCGAGAGGGGTCCTGATGCTGGGGTCAGGGTCCCCAGAGACACCGGTAACCCAGTGCAGGGGCAGGGTGGGGTAAGACCACCTCTAGGAAGCTCACCAGGGTACATGAAACCCTGGCCTTGTGCCTGGGCTGTGGGCACAGCAGGTGAGGAGGCTCCGGGGGCCCTGAGCAGGTACTAGCGCCTCGAGGCTCCTGTGGATGAAGGCTCTCACAGGATGATGGCCCCAGGCTCAGAAAGGAAAGCCTGAAACAGCAGGATGAACAAGATGACACTGTTCAATCCCAGGGTCTCCACGCCCCTGAGAAGACACCAGGAGCACAGAGAGGCTGCCTCCCCCCAGAACCCAGCCCCAACTTCCCACCAGGCACGTGGGACCTGCAAAATTCATGTACAGGCCAGTGAGGCAGGCCAGGCGCAAAAGGCATGGCCGGGAGCCAGGCTGTCCCGGGGGAACTGTGGAGGGGGGTGTGTACGGGACTCTCCCACAGAACCAGGGAAAGGGCAGGCTGTGGCTTTGCGGTCCTGCCCCCACCCAAGCCAGGCCAGAACCCCCTCAGCAGCTTCCAGCAAACATTTAAAGACACAGTAGAACAGTCATGGAAAAACCAAGCCCCCCATACCCCTCTCCTGCCCCAGGGCTCAGGGGCGCTGAGACCAAAGGCGGAGCTGCCCAAGCATCCTGGCCAGACCCCTCCAAGATCACAGAGAGAAGGAGTCCCCCCCCCACCTAAGAACGAAGCTCAGACAGCAGCCTGAGTGCAGGCCAGGGGGCCGCTGCATACCCCTCATTCCACCACGCCTGTCTCCAAATATCCCACCTCCCCTGGCCTCTCAAGGTGGCGGGGGCATCCTCCTTGTGGGAAATCACACGGGGAGCTTTGTGGCAACAGGAAGCACAGCCTCACAAGTGGGGAATCGGCATAGCTGTCCACCCAAGACCAAGTGAGTGTCCTTCCCACTGCTCTGCATACAAAGGCCCCAAACCTCTCTCAAACCCCAACACTGGGTTCCCACCCCCACCCCAGGCCAGTCACTGTGTCTTCTGGCCCTTTTCACAGGGGCCCCCAGATGATCCTGGCTGGCTGGAAAGACCCTCGGTGTCTCCCACACGGCTCTTTCTGCCCAGGTGGGTGAGAGGTGCCTGACCCAGGAGGGACCTAGAACCACCGGAAAGCAGAGGACAGCCAAGACCCAACATGACCGAGGCGCTGTGCCCTCTGGAGGAGCAAGGAGGGTGGCAGGTGCTGCCACACACTGGCCAGAGGGGGTGACAAACGACGGATATGGCATTTCGCCATCACTCCACATCAGGAAACACGAATCACAACCACGACCAGATACCACCTCGCACCTGTCAGAATGGCTCAAATCAACAACACAAGAAACAAAAGGTGTTGGCGAGGATGTAGAGAAAGGGGAACCTCTTGCACTGTTGGTGGGAATGCAAACTGGTGCGGCCACTATGGAAAATAGTACGGTAGTCCCTCAAAAATTATAAACAGAGCTACCATATGAGCCAGTAATTCCACTGCTCGGTGTTTACCCAAAGATACAAAAACACTAACTGACAAGATGTAAGCACCCCGATGTTTACCACAGCATTATTTACGGAAGCCAAGACACGGAAGCAGCTCAGGTGCCCGTCGATAGATGAAGACGCGGTCTACGCACTGTGGAATATTACTCGGCCGTCAAAAAGAGTGAGTTTGCCATCTGCAACGACGTGGACAGAACTAGAGGCTATCATGCTGAGTGAAATCAATCCGTCAGACAAAGACAAACACCATATGATTTTACTCGTATGTGGAGTTTAATACACAAAAACAAGCAAATGCGAAAGAGAGAGAGACAAACCAAGAAACAGACTCTTAACTGCAGAGAACACTGGCGGTCACCGGAGGCGGGGGTGTGGGACGGGGCTGAAGGAAGCACCTGAGAGGAGCACTGGGGTGGTAGGGAAGTGTTACATCACTACACTGTACACGTGACACTGCATGACACTGTATCTTAACTGGAATTTTTTTTAAACTTAACACACAACGGACATGGCCACAGGAGCAGAAGCCAGAGGCCTGCGCTGCCTGGGAAGACGGCCTCTCTCACAGGGAGTGGCCCTCGCCCCCGCGGTCCCTTCAAGTCCCACTGACGCACCTGTCGGGCCCCTGACCTGGCCTCGGCAGGGCTGCCTGCCATGGGGCAGGATGCACAGGAGCCAGGCAGCCCGGGGGGCACACAAAGGCTGTCCACACGCCAGAACACACACAGCCACGGCGTGGGCACAGAACCTCCGGCATCACGTGGGCAGACAGAGGCTCGGGAGTGCGTGGCACCCATCTGCGCCACATCACGGGGAAGCGCACACAAGCTTTGTAGCAGAAACACTCAGAGTTCAGAGAAAAAACCAGAACAGAGGTGTGAGGGTGGTTTCCCCAAATACTTCAGCACTTCCAGCCTGCGAACAATCTCCCATTCCTGACAAACACAGAAAATGCAAGGACAGAACAGGGAGCTGGGGGGCGGGGGGAGGGGGGTTGCTGAGCTGCAGGAAGGAAGGAGGGAAGATGACTGCCTCTGCCCAGGCCCTGAGTCTGCCCAGCCCTTCCAGAATGCTCTCATTACCTTGAGAACCAGAAGGCCACCCACTACCGCCAAATACACCCAAGTCTGGAGAACGACCCCAAGACAGTCCACGGGAGGGGCCCCTTCGGGATGCCGAGCATGCCCCGCTTACTGGAGCCCCAGAACCCCTGCCCCTCCTCCTCCTCCCCTCCCTGCAGCACGGAGTACGCAGGCCAGCCCCTGCGCTGACCCCCATCTTTAGGGCACAACCAGTCCCACACACTCACAGCCACAAGGCCCCACACAGTGAGAAGCTGCGACAGCCCCTTCCAGAGACCAGGAGCCGGCAAGGGAGTTCTGCAGGCAAGCGGCTGGAGTGCTCCCCCTCCAGAGCCAGACCGTACCCCCATTCACTTCTCTCCTCCAGGCAGAGGATGGGCGGGGCGCGCACACCGCTCCCGATCCCCGCACACCGCACCCCAAACTGCCACCCCATCAGCCTTTCCGCCCTGCAGCTATCCCAGGGTCAGGGGCCTGCTGGGAGTCACAGCACAGGGCCAGGCCAGGCCACAGGGACCAGGGTCAAGAGGTCGCCACAAGCTGCAAAGCCCACTTCCTTGACCAGACCACAGGCCCAGCCACCTCCTCACCACGTCACGTATGCCTCAACTTGAGGCTCCATCCCAGAGCACCTGGCCGCATGAAGACAACTGCCTAGAGCAGGCCTGGAGGCCAAGCCTGCAGCCAGCTCAGCCAGCCACCCCCACGCAAGGAGACAGGTCTGCAGGAACCGCGCATCACCCCTCCCGCACCCCAGCCTCAGGCATGCCAGGTGCAGGCGGCCAGCGCTCCAAAGCCCCCAGGGAGCAGCCGGCCCTAGATCGACGGCAGGTGCACAGCAGAGAGGGACCAGGCAGCCTGCTCCTGCCTCACTGTCCCGCGTCACGCTGACAGGTCTGTGCGATGGCTGCATCTCACCCACAACACAAGTCCAAGAAGCCCGGCTCACACCCGTCTACACCCGCACACCCAAGAATCTACCAGAATGACGCAAATGGAAAAGCAGGGACAAGAAGACCAGGGTCCGCCAGCCTGAGGCGCAGAGCCCACTGAACCTGAGTCCCAGGTGCGTGCCATGGACCCACAACTGCTACCGGTAAAGGGCCAGATGGCCTCAGGGGTCGTTGGAGGAAGAGCAAGCCTGGGACAGACATCTGGGCTTCACAGCTGCTGGCGACATAACAAATGTCTTCCTGGAGGAAAGGACAAGTAGCCTGTGTTTTCAGGTGCTCCCCGGCCGTGATCACTCTTACTACTGCCGGGCGGTCCCTGATTTAAGACCGGGTGCATCTGCCCCCGCCCCGCCCCCAGGGAGGAAGTACCTCTGAGGCAAGCTGGGCCACAGCGCCTGGTGGGGGGGCACCTGGGGTCCAGGGCTACTGGTCGGACCGAGGGCACTGCACCAGCAGGTCGCCTGCAGGCAGAAGTAGCCTACCTGCTCCAGGGGCCAGAGACCCGCGGCCAGGCCCCGCGAACAAAGGAAAGCAGAGAGAAATCGGATGCCAACCCGGCAGACCACACACTCAAACAGCAACAGGGGAGTCTCGGTTTTGATAAAACATACAACTACGGCAAGGACAATATTTACAAGACACGGCAGCATCTAATTTAGGGGCTTCTGGGGCAATCGGTCACAAGGCAGAAACGCAAACTAAGTTACCCTCTGTGATTTTTTTTTTTAAATCACAAAGGACTTCCCCATGCCTGAGCTGGTGTGAGCTGCACACCCCCGCACACTCTCGCACACTCCTGCAAGCCAGCCACCCCCGCACACTCCCACACACTCCACACACCGGCTGCCCCCGCTCACTCCCAGACACCCGCCACCAGGGCGCCCCTCAGCTGCACACCCAGCCCCACGTGCAGAGACGGTCCCAGGGACAGCCGCCTGGTCTGCTGCTCTGCCGTACACTTGATCTGGGAGGTGGCGGCGCCCCAAGTAGCTCTGGTTTCCACTTGCCCGAAACCCAGGTCTGTACGCGTGTGTTCTCAACTTCTGATGCCATTTCTAAGCTACTGAAACATTTCACCTTGGTGGCTTGCAATTCTGACCTTTCGGCATGTTTTTCATCCCCTGAAAGGCCCTGTCAAAGCTCCAAGCCTGCCCGTCTGTCTTGGGGGCGAGGGTCGTGGGAACTCGAGAGGCGGCAACAAGAATCAGGGCAGTGACCTTTCGACCTGGCCCTCAGAGGGGCCTACGAGGGGGCTGGGGGCGGGGCGCCCCCACAGCCAGGCCACCCTCCCCAGGCTCCTCAGCTCAGATGGCCCTGCACCTGCCTGTGGGGCCACTGCCCCCTGGAGAAAAAGAAACAAGTCATTAGGACAGACATGACCCCCCACCCCCAGCCTCCCTGAACCAGGGAACAGGGCCTGTTGTTTTGGGGACCAGGTCCTTTTTTAAGAAATGGCTTTCTGGAAACCTGGCCAGGCAGCCCTTCCCCCCAACATCAGCCTCACCAGCTAAGACATTTGTCCTCAGCTCCTTCTGGCCCTTCAGCAGCCAGCCCGGATAGGGGGAGGGATGCCCCAGGGCCCCCAAGTTCCTGAGGGCCAGGCAGCTACCTATGAGCCTCTCAGGGACAAGGGCTGCTCCCCTGCTCCAGGGGGGCCTGCAGGAATGGTGAGGTGCACCCCGCACTGGTGGGCTCAAAGGAACCAAGGTTTCTGTGGGGTGGGAGCTGCTCGACATCAAGGGAGCGTCTGGGTCAGTGCAGGGCAGGCAGAGAGCACAAAGTCCTCGGCTACAGCAGTGGCAGCCACGTGGGGCAAGTCCCCAAACTAGCCCTTCACCCCCAAGTGGCCAGGAGCAATGGGATACCACACAGGCCCTCCTGTAAAGAAAGCCAACCACATGAGGCTTTGAGGCTGCATGCAGCCCCGCCCCCCACCCCCAGGAAGGAGGCCATCTCCCCACAGCTCCCTCAAAGCGCCAGCAGACTTCTGGGGGTCTGGTGCCATCTGCCTGGGTCAGTCGGGAAAAGCCGGTAGGGAAGGGGGCAGAATGAGAGCGAGCCTGACCCCAGGTGAGGGGACCATCCTGAAGCACGGGGCAGTGGGCAGTGACGCTGCTGCAGGGCCCAGGGTCCCCACGGCCCCACCCAGGGATGGCACAGCAGGAGGGGGCTCAGGTGAACTTGTCTGTCTGTCCCAGGCCTGGCCCCACAGCTGACCCAGCTGAGAGCCCTGCAGGGTGCAAGCTAGCCTGCTCCATCAGCTAAGGGTCTCCCACAGTCAGACCAGCCCTGCTCCCCCACCCCAGAACTCAGCGACCTGAAGGAAGGAAAGTGGGCATGGGCTCCGCCCCACCCCCAGCTCCCCTTGGAGACGGGACAGCCTGAACTTTTCACCCCTCAGCACAGACATCAGGAGAAAAGGGCTACAAAGGTGTCTGCCCCAGGGGGCACGGCAGGGGGAGAGGCCCCTGACACCGTCAGCAATGTGTGCCCCCACCATCCCCCCTCCAAAAATGTGTATTGCCCGTTTTACAATCACCAGATGGAGGCCCCAGGCCCGCAGGCCTCCTCACCCTCTGTGACCGCCTGACCTCTCGTAAACAGGGACAGAGCCCAGGACCTGTGGCTGCGCCCCCACTCCCGGGGGCCACTGCAGGTCAGCAGGCTGCATCCAGCCCTTGGCAGCGGGCAGAGTGACCGGCATCTCTCAGACCTGCTCATGCTGAGAACCAGAAAGAACCCAAAACCCAAGAGGCAGAGGCCCCAAACAACAGCCAAGTAGCAGATGACCAGGCACCCAGCCCCGGTGGGCCCCCCCAGGGAGACAGCCACTGCACCCACTCCGGAGCAGCAACCGCCAGCCCAGGTGCGGCCCCCAGGGGAGGGGCCGTGCAGGGACACGGGCGGGTCCTCTCGGGCTCGCACACCCACCCTGATCGTTGCCACTCCCAGGCCAGCACAGGCAAGGGAGGAAAACGGATGAGCCAACCACCGGCCTCTGCTGCCCCGAGCCAGTGCTCGCCTGCAGGGCAAACCCGCTGTCTCCTGGTGAGGGTGCCACCACCCTTGCCCCCAAATCCTCGGGGGCGGGGGGTGGCCAAAGACCTAAGTGCCATGCTGTCTGGACAGGCAGTACCAGAGCAGACACCGTCAGAGCCTCCTTGCCCCACGAGGACTGCTCCCCTGCGCCGCTGTGGGTGCCCTGCACCCCCCAAGCCCCCCCCCTTCCCCCGCACACATCTTCACGTCCACGTCGGTGCTCACGTCACCATCAACTCCACCACTAGCCTAGACCGTCACTCAGGGCCCTGGGAGCAAACCTCACATCCAGGCCCTAGTCACAAAGCACAGAAGCCCCCCAGACCCTCGCCAGGCCTGCCCCAGCCCTCCTCCCCGCCCCCGCGGCCCTGTGTAGCCTCCTTAGGATTTACAGGCAGTGGCCTGCGAGGGCTGTGCTGGCCAGAGGTACGTGATGGACACCACAGCAGGTCCAGGGCCCCAGGAAGTCAGATGAGCCCTCTTCTGGAATCCCCAACAGCACAGCCACACCAAGGCCCCAGGGTGGCAGCCACATCGAAGCTAGCCAGGAGCAGGTCACAGTCGTGAGTGGTGGGTGGACCCCCAAGACCACAGAACTCAGGCTGGCTGAGCAGTGGCCACTGCCCACTACAGGGCAGCCCATGGCTTCAGCAGAGCAGGCTCCGGAGCGGACGCCAGGCCCCCACGCCCCCTGCTTGCCCTCCCCGAGCTGAGGCAGGGCCCCTCGGCCCCTCTGCGCTGCAGCCCTCCTCCAGCGAATCAGGTGCAGAGCCCCACAGCCAGGCAGAGAGCCGAACTCTACACCAGCACGGACTCACCCCCACCTCCAAGACCAAACCACATGTGCTTCAGGACGGTCCTCTCTGAGCGACCTGGGGTCTGCCACTCCCGACGGCTGGGTGGACACTGGGCAACAGTCTTCGGCCCTGCCTGCTTCCTCATCATCTTCTCCGGCGTCCACGGCCTCTGCCCCGTGGCTGTCCTGTGGCCACCTGGCACTGCCTGGGGAGGCGGGGCAAGGGCCCCGGGTACCTGAACGGCCTCCCCATGCATCACTGACCCGTGAGCAAGGAGCCCACACAGAAAGCAAAACACCCCTCAGCAGCCGAGACGCGGCCAGTGCGTCCTCCACACCCCACGTGCTGGACACTTTGTTCCACACTCGGGGACCATCCGTGGTCAAGGCCCTGACTCCCAGCAGGAGCCCCAGTCCCCTCGCTCAACGCTCAGGCGTGCTTGCTCGAGGCACAGATCCAGTACCTGGCTAAGGCTGTCCAAAAGCCCGGACAAAGGAATGGTGGGAGGGGGCAGGGGGAGCACATCCCGGGGCTGCCGCACACAGTGGCAGCGAGCTGCCAGGAAACGCCCAGAATGTCAGTCTAGACAAAATGGTACCAGCTTCCTGGGCCTGAGGCCATACAACGTGTCCTCTGAGCTGCAGTCCCGTACCCGGGAGGTCCAGGGCGAGGGCTGTCAGGCATACCCGGGGGAGAGACAGCAGCTCTGTGGGGCACCCTGGGAAGGGTCCTGAGTGGCGAGGCCCTAGGAGTGAGCGAAGTCCACTGAGGGGCCAGCTGCAGGGTGTGGCAGTCACTGAACCTGCAAGGCCTCATGCAGGCAGCCAGGGCAGCCACCGTCCCCTTCGTGACAGAACAGCAGCCACAGGGCCCAGAGCCGACCACAGAGCTGGAGCCAGCCCAGGCTGCTCAGAAGAATGTCCAGCCTGAAGTGGCCTCTGATAAAAGCTCTGGGCATAAACCAACTCAAGAGGCTTCCATCAAGTCTCTGGAAGCAAGAGGTGCTTCCGCTCACTCCGAGAACCCACTCACAGGCAGCAGGACCGGGGACCTGCGACCAAGAACTGTCTGGGAGCACCAAGTCCATGATTCAACCTGGCACCAGGATGCCCAGGCCATCGTGTCCCTGAAGCACGCTCAGGCATGCAGTCTGAGACAGGCAGTCCCCTCCTCAGAATAAGCCTTTCTCTGGTGCTCTGGCCCAGCACCCGTTCCACGCACCCAACGCCTTCCGGATGAGAGCAGAGCCGCGCTGACCTGCCGTCCTGAGAGCCCCCTTCCCCGAGGCAGCTCGTGAGAACACAGCACTAGCCTCAGGCCTGGCCAAGACCCCAAGCCGCTGACCAGCCACACCTTCAGCCTAGAGAAGGCTCTAGGTGGGGATGGTATTTCAATGCCACAACGCTCACCCGAGAGAACACAGGTCATCCTCACTGCTCTGCCCCACCCTGAGCAGCGTCACAAACCTGCCACTTCCCCACTCTCAGGGGCATCACACTGTCTGGAAACTTGTATAAACAGGCCAAAACAGTCAATTCTAACTCTGCTCAAGCTGACCCTGGAGTGGCGCTCCAAGGAAGGGTTGAGACCCCTCCCCAATCGCAGGCTCCTCAACTGTGAGCTTTATCTGTGCTTGCAGGTGTCACCGAGAGCTCGCGGACACCAACCCTGGTCTTGCAGGTGCCACCACAGCGCAGCAACACAGAGCCCGTGCTTGCAGGTGTCACCGAGAGCTCGTGGACATGAGCCCGTTCCCAGACCGGTTAAGCGCTGGCTTGCTGCAGCTGCTAGTCTGAATAGTCAAAATCATGGTACTTTGTTCATAATCAATTCCGACTAAAATTGAAAAGGCAGTAATGAAGATGTTAACAAAACGAATTTAATGCAGCCAAAATTATTGCAAAAAGGAAAACATATCTGCTCACAATGGACATGCCAGTCAGCACAATTCAGCGATTTTTTAAAACTTTCTACCTCCGAGCTTGATTTGCTCACCTTCCTTCCTACAGTTGAGATCACCCCCAAGAATGCGTCATTCAAAGTCTTGAGTTATTTTTGCTTTCTGCAGCAGTCAGTCCTAGAGGGACACACCAGAAGCCCCTGCCTGTGCAGGGGAGCCCCCCCATGCTGCAGATGTCCGCACAAAGCAAGAGGACAGCAACTCGTATTTTTTGGAATACGAGTTGGAAGATGGAAGATGGAAACATCTCACGTTTCCAACGTCACTTATGAAGAGAGCGTCTGAAGCAGAAAGTTGATGTTAGCTGGGGGCAACAACCACACTGAGATAAGAGGACCCATCTGCAGCCAAGATGGCGTCACAGAGGCCAACGACCCCTCCACCATCCCCAGGGCCCGGAAGAGCCGAAACGCAGACAAGGCCCAGGAGCCACCCGCCCTCAAGGGGCTGGACATCAAGCAACTAAGCACCGTGACCCCCAGATACAGAAGCAATCACAGCGAGCCGTCCGCCAGCCCCAGCTT
Organism: Ursus arctos; assembly: GCF_023065955.2. NCBI lineage: Eukaryota > Metazoa > Chordata > Mammalia > Carnivora > Ursidae > Ursus > Ursus arctos. Next base: position 1,124,568 of record NW_026623008.1, on the reverse strand, counting down.
ACCGCCTCAAGGGTTTCTGGGAGGGCCCAGTGACTGAGTTGAGGAGATGGAGCTGGCAGTCCAGGGACACATGCGGCGGGGGGAGAGGGGCACAGAGAGGCTCCAGGTCTGCCAAGTACAGACCAGCACACGTGTGCCAGGAAGGGGCATGAAGCCAGGAAAGAAGCACCGAGAGGATTAGTGGGAGCAGGGCATGGGGCCTGCACTCAAATGGGAACAGCCCCGTTCCCACCAGGCAAGCTGGGAAAGCTCTGAATTCATGGGGCCCTGTCCACTCGGGAAGGTTTTGTACAGTATGGGGAATAGTCAGCCCTAGAAGGGGCACTGCTCTGGACCCACCTAACGAATAAAAAGAGACCTGTAAGGATCCAACTATCTCCAAGTAACTAAACTGCACTGCAGGACACAGCTCAAGAAGGTTTACAGAACACAGAAATATGCAGGACCCGGACATGAATTTCAAAATGCGTGCGGCCAAAGCAGCAGGAAAATATGAACCATAATGAGGATCATGCACTAAAACTGACCAGAATGGATACGGACATAAGAATTCACAAAGGACGGGGCGCCTGGGGGGCGCAGTCGTTGAGCATCTGCCTTCGGCTCAGGGCGTGATCCCGGTGTTGTAGGATCGAGCCCCGCATCAGGCTCCTCCACTGTGGGCCTGTTTCTTCCTCTCCCACTCCCCCTGCTTGTGTTCCCTCTCTCGCTGGCTGTCTCTCTCTCTGTTAAATAAATAAATAAAATCTTTAAAAAAAAAAAAAAAAGAATTCACAAAGGACACTAAAACCATTCCCAAAGCAGTATTCCGCACCTTCGGCAAGTTGAACAGTGACGTGGAAGACACGATAAAGTCCCAAGTCACCCGTGTGGAGACACAGGCTCCACTGGGCCGGGTGGCAGCAGAGACGTGCAGAAAACAACCAAGCTTGAAGACGCAGGACCAGAAACTGCCAGAGAAAAAAGGGGCGCAAAAGCATGAGAAGAGCGCCTATGAGCTGGGGTCTGCTTCAAGCGCAAGCAGGGGCCCAAGAGCTGGGCGAGAGAAGAGCTTCTAGTTGGGGCACCTGGGTGGCTCAGTCGGTTGAGTGTCCGACTCTTGGTCTCAGCTCAGGTCTTGATCTCAGGCTCATGAGTTCAAGCCCTGCACTGAGCTCCACGCTGGGCATGGAGCCTGCTTAACGAGGAGGGAGGGAGGGAGGAAAAGGAAAAGAAGAGGGAGGAAGGGAGGGAGGCAGGCAGTTTTCCAAAATAAAACAGTAAACCCGAAAGTCTCAATAACCCCCAAACACGTGCCATTTAAAGAAAACTACAATAAAGTGCAGCAAAATCAATACGCTCAAAACCGGTAACAAAGCGAAAATCTTAAAAGACGTCATGTAAAGAGAAACCAGGGCCACAGCAGGTCAGCTTCCTTAAAGTACCGAAAGAAAGAAAAAACCGACAATCTGGAATTCTATACCCACTGCAAATATCTTCCAAAAATGAAAGGAAAATAAAGAGGTTTAGCATACAAAAACTCATCCCCAGCAGACCCACACTACCAAGGAAGTTAAAGGACATCCTTCAGGCAGAAGAAAAACACCAGCAGATGGAAATCGTCGTCTACACAGAGGAACACAGAATACCACAACTGATAAGTACACAGGTAAACCTGAGAAACTCTTTCTTATCACTAAAACACCTTTAAGAAGCACAAGCAGTAATGACGCATTAGAGCTCCTGAGCACTGGCCGAGCCCCCTGCACGGTCACGCAGGCCTGCAGTCTTCGGACAGAGCACGGCAGGCTGGCAGGGGTAGAGGGGATGCGCACCGCCGTGTTTATGTCTGCTAAACCCCAGGGGAATCGTGAGTACAGCAAACAAGCCAGCGAGGACAGGTAATGGGATCATAAACGCGTTTGATTCAGCAAAAGAGAGCAGAAAACCATTAAAAAGAAAGCTACGAGGGACGCCTGGGTGGCTCAGTCAGTGAAGCGTCTGCCTTTGGCTCAAGTCATGATCCCAGGATCCTGATATCGAGCCCAGAGTCAGGCTCCCTACTCAGTGGGGAGTGTGCTTCTCCCTCTGCCTCTGCCCCTCTCCACTGCTCATGCCTGCTCTCTCTCGCTCTGTCACTCTGACAAATAAAATCTTAAAAAAAAAAGAAAGAAAGAAAAAGCTACTAACACATGGAACAAGCAGAAACAGCAAGATGCAAGACCCAAACCTGATCTTACCAATAATCACATTAAATGTCAGTCATGTGAGCTCCCCAATCAAAAGGCAGATAAAAATATGTAAATAAATAAATAAATAAAAGGCAGAGATCAGACAGGAAACCCATTTAAAAAATAAAGACACACACACACGAAATGAAATGAAATGAAATGAAATGAAAAGAAAAATAAAGACAGGTTAAAGTAAAAGGATGGAAAGAGGGGGAGCTGGCTGGCACAGTCGAGGGAGCCTGCGACTCTTGATCTTGGGGTCATGAGCCTGAGCCCCACGTTGGGTGTGGAGATTAAAAATAAAAGCTTAAAAAAAAGAAAGAAAAAAGGATGGAAACAGATACACCATGCTCACAGAGTGCAAAGAAAACTGGAATCGCTATATTAATATCAAAGTCAATTTCAGAGTAAAGATAAAGAGGATCACATGGATAAAACGGCAAGTAATGAAATACAGAAACCGCATAAACACTAACGCCCCAAATAACAAAGCTACAGCACACGAGGCAAAAGCTGACATGCCCGCACCGAGACAGACATCGACCCTCTCCTGCCAAAACCGGACAGAGCAACAAACAGAAAATCCACCAAGATCCAACACCAGCGTCACAGCACCCGTCACCAACCGGAACCAACCAGTGTTGACAGAGCTCCCCACCCAGCACAGGTCCCTCCCAAGTACACAGAACATTCACCAGGACACACTATACTCTGGACGGAATAAAAGTCTCAATAGGTTTAAAAGGGTCCATATGACAGAGTGCGTCCTCTGACCAAGGTGGAATTCAACTAGAAATCAGTAACAAAAAGATGTCCGAAGAATTTTCAAGTATTTGCAAACTAACACACTTCTAAATAACCCACATATCGGAGAAGAAATCAAAAGGCAATTATAAAGTATTTGAACTGAATGAAAACGGAAACACAACATATCAGAATCTGTGCGAAATCCCTAAAACGGGACTTAGGACAAAACCAAATATTTGTACCTGAAAACAAGAAAAGTCTTATATAAATGAGTCAGCTTCCTACTTATGAAACTAGAAAAAGGACCACTTCAACCCAAAGCAAGCCAAAGGAAGGAAACTATAAAGATCAAGACAGAAATCAATGAAGTAGAAAACAGAAAAGTAACAAGAGAAAATCAGTAAAACCAAAACTGGTTCTCTAAGATCCGTAAAATGGATAAGCCTCTAGGCAGACTCATCAGGAAAAGAAGAAGAAATGGTCAGCGTCAGGACCGTGAGAGGTGGCATCACCACTGATCTCTGTAGCTGCTTGGAAAACTAAGGGAACACCACGAATGACCTCATGACAACCAAGCGGACAAGTCCGAGCGCGTGCTCACTCACGCAGCAGACTCTCCGGCCAGAGCAGGCAGCAGGGGCGGCCCGGCCTCATTAAAACCCCCCATAAAGCCCTCCAGACCGGGATGGGCCTCCACCGTTACGTGCTACCAGGTATTTTTAAAAGAAATCAATCTTTCAGAAAATGGAAGAGGGAATACTTCCCAAATAATTCTGTGAGTCCAACATTATTCTGACACTAAAACTAGACAAAAAACATTACAAGAACAAAAAACAAAACAAAAAACCACAGACCAATAACCCTCATGAATAAAAATGCAAAAATTATGAACAAAATTTTACCAAGTCAAGCTCAACAATATTATAAGAATAATACACCAGGGCTCCTGGCGGGCTCAGTCGGCGAGGAGCGGGACTCTCGATCTCTGCACAGAGCCTACCTTAAAAACCCTAACGATAATAACAAAAACAATAAAAGGATAATACACTGCAGCCAAGGGAGATGTGTCCCAGGAATGAAAGTTCATTTGGCATTCAAAATCAGTCAACATAACTCACTGGGTTAATAAACTGAAAAAGACATTCATCATATTAATAATCTCAGTAAATGCAGAAAAAACTTTTAACAAAATTCAACACCCATTCCTGATCAAATCAGGGACAGAATTGTAGGGACTCCCTCCGTCCAGTAAGCAGCATGTACGAAAAGCCCACAACCAAGCGCACCTGGCAGAGAGAGCACCCGCACGCCTGCCCCTGAGAGCAGGGGCCAGGACCGCAGCTCGCACCACCTCCCACCTGCACCGCGCTGGGGACCCAGCCAGCGCAAGCAGGCACCACAGATCGGGGGCCTCCGGACCGCAAAGGGGGAGTAACACTGTCTTTATTCACAGGTAGCATAATCACCGATGTAGAAAACAGGCTGGAATTTACAAAAAAGCTACCACAGTGAGTTGCCAGGTTGCAGGCTGCAAGGTCAATATACAAATGTCACCTGTCCCAGCAACGTCTAACCAGGAACTGAAATTTCAAAAGAGTACTGCATGAAACCAATGGCACACTGTTAACCTGGAGCACCTGGGGACTCCATTGGTGAAGCTCTGCCTTCGGCTCAGGTCATGATCCTGGGGTCCTGGGGTCGAGTCCCGCGTCGGGCTCCCTGCTCAGCAGAGTCTGCTTCTCCCTCTGCCCCTGCCCCTCCCCGCTGCTCGTGCACTCAGTCTCTCTCTCAAATAAAGAAATAAAATCTTTAAACAGAAAAGAGCAGTGCTGCCTGAAACCACTATCACGCTGTACGCTAACTGCGACTGAACTTGAAACTGTGAAAGAACAAAACCATAAAAAATAAAAAGCAGTGCCACTGAAGTAACCCCAAACAAGAAAAACTGGAGATTATCCGATAAATGTGACAAACGGCATCAAGGCCTGTGCCCTGCAAACTACGGAATATTGCGGAGAGAAACTCCGAACGACTCAGTGAATGGAGGGCTGCCTTTGACCACGGCGTGGAAACTCAGGACTGTTAGCCCGTCAGTTCTTCCCAGAGCATCTGTGCACCCACGTCAACGCTAACCAAAAACTTAGCAAGACTTCTCTTCATAAAAACGACAAACTGATTCTCAAATGCACATGGAAAGGCAGAGGACCCAGGACAGCCGCAACTGAGAAAGGACGGAGTCGGGGAGCGCCTGGTACCTGACCGCAGGGCGTGGAGCTGTAGCCGTCGGAACCAGCAGGGTGTCGATAGAGAGATACACAGACGCACCAAGTGCGCACAGAAATAAACCTACACACACGGACGACAGCTTTTTCACAAAGTGCAAAGACAATCCACCGGAGAAAGAGCAGACTTGACAAGAAACGGTGCCGGAGCAACTGGATATCCGTAGCCAAGATGTGAACTCGGATGCACGTCTTGTGTCATCCCCCCAATTAACGCAAAATGGATCACAGACCTAAATGAAAACCTGAAAGGTACAAAATGTCTAGGAAAAGGCACAGGAGGGTATCTCTGTGATCTGGGTTAGGCAAAGATCTGCCAACTAGCACACCACGAGCCGAATCCAGAACAAAGTGAGAAATCGGGAGTTAATCCATATTTTTATACTTAACTCGTCAAAAGACCCTATTAAGAAAAGAGAGAAGCGGGGGGGGGGGGAGTTTTGTAAAGCATCAGTGTGAAAAGGGCTTGCATCCAGAACACAGAAAAAGCCTTAAAACTCAGCAATAAGATGATGACTCGTTCAATAATGGGCAAAATTTTGCACCGACACTTCCCCCCAGAAGACCGAGAAGATGACAAGTAAGCACGGGAAGAGAAGCCCAATGTGGGTCGGCTTTAGAGAAACACAAGTCAAAACCACAATGAGATATCACCACACCCCCACTGGAGGACAGCTTGGCATTTCCAAAAAGTTCAACATACACATATTTCCACGACCCAGCCATTCCACACTGAGGTATGTACCCAAGGAATGAAACGTGTACGTCCGTAAAAAAACCCTGCACAAGAGAGCTCACAGCAGCTTTCCCCGTAACAGCCCAGACCTGGAAACGGTCCAGTCACCTCGACAGGTGACTGCATAAACACCGCGAAGCAAATCCAGGCAATGGAACGCTACCCAGCAGTTAGACACGCACAACGACACAGAAGGACCTCAGAGTAATTCTGCTGAGTGGAAGAAACCAGACCAAAAAAACAGAGAGAGAAATGTCATTTATATAAAGCTCCAGAGAAGACAAACTCATCTCTAGTGACAGTGGCTGCATGGGGGTGGGGGTGGGGAGGGGCAGGAGGGAGGAGTCAGTGACAGACACAGGGACACTCTGTGGGTGCAGGACTGGCTCCTTATCGTGACTCTAGTAATGGCTCTCCACACGTACACATTTGTCAGAGTTATCACACTGCACGCTTTAATTATGTGCAGCTTATTATGCTTGGTGTATCTTTAAAAAGCTGCTTTAAAAAATAACTATACAGCAATTATCCCAACCAGACCCTTTATAATGCAGGATCCGTTTGTTCTATGGTCTTAAACAATTTCCACAGGTCAACGGCAAATGTAAACTAGCAGGATAAGGCCACCATTTCTTCTACGGTTGATCCCAAACATATCCTTTTCCACCCCTTAAAGATTCACAAAAATACAGTACCACTGCATTAAAATCATTCCCTTCTCTAGATCAGGAATTGGCAAGCTTCTCCTGTAAAGGGCCACATCATAAGTATTTTTAGCTTTGAGGGCCGTGCGCTCTCTCTCACAACTCCTCAAAGCCGCTGTGACGGCACAAAAGCAGCCACAACCAATGTGAACAAAAATGGGGGTGGTTGAGAGCCAATAAAACTTTATTTACAGGGGCGCCTGGGTAGCGCAGTCGTTAAGCGTCTGCCTTCGGCTCAGGGCGTGATCCCGGCATTCCGGGATCGAGTCCCACATCGGGCTCCTCCGCTGGGAGCCTGCTTCTTCCTCTCCCCCTCCCCTGCTGTGTTCCCTCTCTCGCTGGCTGTCTCTCTGTCACATAAATAAATAAAATCTTTAAAAAAAAAAAAAAAAAAACTTTATTTACAAAATTGGGTGGGGGCTGGATCTGGCCTAGGGCCAGAGCAGGCAGAGCTGCAGATCAGGGGTTCTCCCAAGGGGTTCCCCACAGTGCAGCAACATCACCTGGGAACTTACTAGAAATGCGAGTGCTCAGGGCCTATCTCAGACCTAGGAATCAGAGACTCTGGGTGTGAGACCGAGAAGCGAGTCATTCTTAAGAATTCTGAAGCTCAAGTTTAAGAAACTACTAGCCTAGAAAACCAGCAAGAGTGAGGGACTGATCCAGAGCCAAGAACGAAGAAACCAAAGCAAACGTTTAGCAGAAAGCTACAGACCACACTCCCCGGAGAAGGCGGCCCCAGGCCTCTGGGCAGTCTGATAAAACAAAGTCTACTGACTAAGAATACTCAAGAGAAAAAAATTCCAAACAAGGAGTAAGGATCATGAGACCCCTCCCGACGGAGCTCTATCGTAAAGGGCTGCTGCTGGTTCTTTTCACTTCTTGACAAAGAGTTTCCAACCTGCTTTAAAAAACAATTCTAGAATGTCTCAGCTCACATTCTTCCTGCACTCTGCATTCCACTCAGCAGAATTTGGAACTTTGTCATTTCTTGGGGATGATTAAATCTTACACTACGGGGTCTGAGTCATCCTTCCAAGCATCAGTCAAGACCATACTCAGCCACAGATACTGAGGACCTTCCAGAACAGTGAATCGTGTGTGAGCATGCACACACGAGCATGAAATAAGACATCCAAGAAAATAAATCCTGGTTATCTGAGGGTTACTTCTGGGTAAAATCACAAATCACTGGCATTACTGGATTTTCCTTTTCGAAGCAGCTCTTTTATGCCCTTCCTTCCTCGATGCTTAAAATGCCAAGAACTTTTGCAAATCCAGAACACACATCAAGAAAATATAATAATTAAAATGCATCATTTGAGGAAAGAAAACCAGTTTTAAGATGGAGGTGCAAAAATGCTTCGACCCCATTCTCTCAAAAATCGTCAAGGGGCGCCTTGCTGGCTCTGAAGGTGGAGCGTGCGACTCGAGCCCCAGGCTGGGTGTAGATGTGCTTAAAAATAAAATCTTAAATACAACAAAAAACTAAACAAAACCTGCTTAAACCCCTGCTCTTCAATGGAGGAGGAAGCTTACGGAGGGAGGGTGGGAGGCGGCCAGGAGGAGGCGGGCAGGCTGGGGCCAAAGCGCTGCAGAAAAAGAGCTCCAGGAAGCACAAGGGAGAAAGCTCTAGGGCACGAAGACACGGGTCACAGCAGGCGGCAGGTGGGAGGTTTCAAGGGAGCAAAATCGGGGACCAGCCTGCAAGTCCACACGAGGAGCGGCCAGGCATCAAGCACAGAGAAAGCGAGCTCCAAGACAAAGCAGAAGTAGGATTTCAGAGGAAAGCAGCGTTAGCGTCCCGGGGACGGGAGACGAGATCCCACAGCCCTGAGCCATGACACAAAAACAGGTAAAAGAAGTTACAAAAGAAACAAAAACAAAGCACATCTTAGAAATTACAAATGAGATCATAAAACCTGCAAGTAGACAAGAAAACGGAGTTTGGCAATCAAGCTGAGGAAAAGACCTGGAGAGGGACACCAGAGACAGAGAACCAGAAGGACCAAGGCCATGACCCAGGGACACCCGGAGCACAACCCCAAGCAGGGGCTGGCCTCCTGGGGACAAGGGCACAGCGGGCCAGCACAGGACCACACCGATGCCCAGCCCAGGCCCCCGGCACCCACCCTCCAGGCACAGGGAGCCAGAGGACAGCAGAGAAGCAGGCCACACACCAAGTCCAGCACCGGAGGGCCTCCCGGGCGGGCCAAGGCCAGGGGCAACACCACACCAGTCAACGAGCAGGGAACAGAGGCAACTCCAGGGCCCAGAGCAGAGAGGAAGTGAGGTCAGAACGAGGGCCCTGGGGCGGGGCAGACAGGGAGCGAGGTCAGGCACCGATGCCAGATCGGGGTGAACACGACCACACAGTCGTAAAGTAAGCACGAAGGACGGGTTCATCAAATACCAGCCACGGCGCTGTGGGCAGGCCCAGGCAGCAGCAGGCGCGGGCTGCAGGGGGCCAGCAGCCGAGGCAGGACTGAGGAGGTGGCAGTGCAGGTGACAGAAACAGGAGGTCAACGGGATAAACAGTGAACAACAGGAAGTCGCTGCCCGAGGCCAAGCGGAGAGGACAGGACAGGGATGCCAGGTTTGTGCATTCACCTTTTAGCTGCAGACCTTGTCCACAGATTCCTTCGGCAGCAACAAAAGGTGACGAAAGTAGCCACGCAGAGGCGGCATCAGCCTGCCCAGGGAGCAGGGACACCTGCCTGCATCTCTGTCACTCAACAAAGCAGGCCATGCTGGGCAGCCCCGCAGAAGGGGACAGGCATCTGGAGGAAGGAGAGCCGCTGCAGCTGTGTGGGAAGCACACAGAAGATTCCAAGTCTGCTCCCACCCCCTGGCCCACGGAGCCCACCCCCAGAGGCAGCAGTGACAGCCGGGCATGCACAAAACGACAGTCTGATGGTCGGTGGGTGCAAGCCCAACAGGCCCAGACTAAGGGTCAAGTACATTAAAATACTTAATACGAGTACTTAAGAGCAGCCAGATAAAGATCTAAATGGGGTCTTGAGCTTGCCGTCTGGTCATTCCTGGGTGAGGCAGGGCCACTCCAGCAACAGGGAGGTGACGAGATGGCCCAACGTGGGGGAGGCATCGCCCAAGCACCCATAACAAAGGAGAGCAGAGGGAGGGGCACTGCTGCAGTCCGGGGTGACACAGGAAGGCCTCTTCCATCAGCACCCACACCTGTGATCCCTGTCAAGGGCTCCCTGAGGCTCGTCTCGGGGCAGAGGGGCCGGGCAGAGGACAAGGCCCTTGCGCTGCAGCAGGAGGGACCAAGGCCCAGCCTGGCAGTGCTCCCAGCAGGCACATCCAGCGAGGCTACGGCCTAATCCATATGGCAGACCTTCCAGACTTCAGAATCATCTGGAGATGAACAAGCATGTACCCAAAGGGCCCTGAGAATCAGGGGTCCCCCGGACCGACCTAGAACGGACGAATGCAGCCAGAACGTCTGAAACAAAGAACGCACGGCACAGCTCAGGGCCGCTCCAGGCCTGTGAGGGCACCAACACTACAGGACCGCAGCTCCAAAGGGTACGCCTCCTCTGTCACAGCCAGGGTCTCCCAGCGGCCCAGAGAACGGACCGGCTGTCTTTGCTCTCAGCACCTCCGGGAGAGGCCCTTCCCAGACTGCAGAGCGCGGGGTGAGCAGTCACCCCCCTCCGCGAGGACAAGGCCATGCCAACAACATGGCAGCCCGTGGTGTGGTGCATGGGTGGCCTGCGATGATTCCTCAGTCAGAGCAACGTGGATCAACAGGGTAGGAATGACTCACAAGTATAAAATATCTAGAAAAACGGAGAACCCTCCCCAACAGTAAGCACTCTGTCCACGTCTACTCTGGTCCACAACGTACGGGGACCACCAGCACTAATCCTGGCCAAGGCCTTTGCTGGCAAGTCACCCGCCCCTCCAGCTAACCTTAGTGCCACGTGGAAGCTGTGGGGATCCTTCCCACTTGGGCACGGGCTCCCTGAGGCCGCAGCCCCGTGTCTGTGGCAGGCGCCACACAGACCCTGCCACGCGGGTGAGGCGGCGAACAGCATCAGGTCCGAGGATGCGCTGGGGGGCCAGCCACTCCCTCCCGTACAACATCCCCCCTCCCAGGCCCTTGCAGATGGTGTGCTGTCTCCTCATCCTTCTGAGAAGGCCTGTTCCTGCCTCTGTCTCCTGCTGCTGGGCCGTGGAGCACGGAGTCAGGTGACTGGTACACGCACTCACGGGGGGAACACGTCCTCAGCAGCCAAAGCGAGACCCGTGGCAGAGGCCCAAGCCTTGGGGACGGAGTGTGTGTGCGTGTGTGTGTGCGTGCATGTGTGCACGCGTGTGTGTATGTATGCACACGGGCGTGCATGTGTATATGTGCATATGTCTGTGTGCGTGTGTATGTGTGTACGTGTGTGTGCACACGCGTGTGTTCGCATATGTGCATGTGAGTGTGTGTGCGCACGCAAGATGGTTTGGAAGAATTCAGGTTTACACACCATTTCCTCAAAGTGCTCCTCCAAGGACAGACCTGGGCTCACAAGGTCCTCCTCCCCTCACAGAAAGCCCGGGCCCTGGGGCATAAACAAAGGGTACAGGAAAAACCCAAGTCTACACACTGCCTCAGGAGCCTTCTCTAAGGGAGGACTTGAGACCAGGAGACCTGGGGCGCCCTGGCACACCACCACACCCACTCCTGCTGGCCGCAGAGGCCAAGTGTGCCGGCACGGGGGGGGGGGGTGGCTGGCCACCCCCACCCTAGCACAGGGGCCCTTACTCTAAAAACATGCTCATCCTCAGGGCAGCTGAAAATGAATCGACCTCTGTTTGCTTTTTTACCTTACAGGACTTCCAGAAATTTGAAGTGAAGGTAAGATTTGTTTTAAGACTGGAGATAAAGGGGTGCTTGGGGGGGGCTCAGTCCATTAAGTATCCAACTCTTGATTCCAGCTCAGGTCACGATCTCAGGGTCGTGAGACCAAGTCTTGTGTCGGGCTCCAACCTGCTGCAGATTCTCTCTCCCTCTCCCTCTGCCCCTCCTCAGCCGCTTGTGCTCTCTCTCAAATAAATACAAAAATTAAAGAAAAAATGGAGATAAGGACAGTTTCAATTCTTTCATTCCAACCCAAAACAACGGGACAAGCATCTGAAGGAGGCCACAGCCTGGCCCTGGCTTCCTTTCCCTCCTGACCCCACTCACCACACGGGACGACACAGGAAGACGACATAGACCAGGGGCCAGGCCTCCAGGGAAGCCCCCCAGCACAGGGAGTGAGCACAGGAGAACATTCTGAGCAAGGAAAAACTGACTGACCACGTGCCACGGCCTTTCCGGGCACAGCCGACAGAGGCACAGATGCAGGGACAGGGAAATGTCAACAGACACAACCCCGCGGGAGGCCCCCAGAGCCAGGAGCCAGAGAAAACCATGGAACGGAAGGAAGCGGCTTAGTTTCTATAAATGACCCATGGCAAAGTGATGTGGAAAAACGGCCAACGTCCACGTGCAGAAAAATCCTCTGCCATCTACATGTGCCCCGTGGTGACCCCACCCCACACTCACCAGGGGCTCCGGCTGGGAGAAGGACGTGTCCACATCCGGGGACAGGTCTCTGTGTGTCTGACCCACCCTGCTGACCTGGTGCCCTCAGGGCCCAGTTCAGGAATGCACAAGCCGCACACGTTACCACGAGGGTGTGACAGTGTCAGGGGGTCTCAGGAAAAAGCCATTAGGAGGGACTGAGTCCCAGTGGGTTGCCAAAAGAGGGACAATTGAGTCATCAGAATAATGACAAGAATGGACTGCAACCCCGTAACAGACTGAATTGGAAAACACAGTCTGCAGTGGCTCTCCACAGCAGGCAGCAGGGAGGGGATGCGCTCCGGGAGAAGCAGACACAGGGACCACCGCGGATGGGTCAGCGGGCTGGGGCAGGGACGCTGAACCCGCTGGGAAAAAGTTCAGCACAGTAGATGCTGACAAGGTCCGAAGTCCTCTACTAATTACTTATTAACTACGGAGGGAAAAGGCAGACCCCACCCACAAGCACGATCAAAGTTCCCGGCCTGAGGAGAGGCGTGCAACGCTGGGCCTCCAGCCATCACACGCTGGGGAGGACTTGGTGGCACGGCCCGGCTCCCACCCAAAATGCTGACCCTGCATCCAACCAGGGGTGCGCCAGGGACCGGGAGTAGAGGCATAACCCACAGGATGGCCCTGTGCCCTCCCAATGCACCCATGTCACAAAGGACCAAAAGTAGGGGAGGGACCCCGAAGAGAAGCAGCTTGGGGACAGAGGTGCGTCCCCATGCATCCTGGGCAGGACAGGGCTGCGGGCTGCTCTGTGGCGGTCACCATGCTGTGCCAACACTAGAACGCCCTCATTTGCAGGAAACGTACACCAAAGATGCAAGCTCGCTGGTTGAGAGTGCACCAACACGGCAAGGTGTCCACACTCACGAACCCCAGTGAGCACTGCTCTCGTGACTACGCCGGAGGTCTGAAGATTGTTCAAAACAAAGTCCTAAGGCGAGGAGAAGCAGCAGGCTTCCAGACTCATCTCTGCTCCTGCGTCGGCCACCCATGGCTGGAGGCTACGTGGGAACACGAGAGGGCATGTGCCAAGAAGGGATGTCAGGTACCCTCAGGATGGCCCAGCAGGTGCCACATTCGAGCCGTGGGTTGTGCAGAACAGTGAACTCCCTCAATACTTGAGCCCACTCAGGGGCAGCTGAATGGACATCTGAAACGGAACAGCAACAGGACACCTAACTCGAAACTCCCTAACTTCTGGACCTGTATCAAACCCTGGTCATAAAGGCCGACATCAAATTCCAATTCAACTCTCTAGTACAACGATCCAGGAATCCAACGTGCCTGTGGACCTGGACCAACAGCAGCAGGAGGATGCAGAGAAGCGCTCTCGGTCCAGCCACGCCTGTCGAGTACGGAACCACGACCCCGAAACCCCAGCCCGCAGCCAAGGTGCATGACAACGGGAGACGTCCATTCCATCAGCGAGTTCCACCAGCTCTTCACCCTGCATGAGTGGAACAGGGCACTGTGGCTCTCAAAACTGGTTCTCTACTCACTGCCTTGTTTTCATTTTCTGAGAAACCTCACTTTTCCAGATAAGAATTGCTCTGGGGTTGGGGGCACCTGGCTGGCTCAGTCGGTAGAGCACACGACTCTTGATCTTGGGATATGAGTTCAAGTCCTGCATGGTGGGGTGTGGATCCCACTTAAAAAAAAAAAAAAAGAATCACTCTGGGGTCAATTTTACCTGGTTCAGATCAAGGCTGTGGATGATGTTACCACTATTGGCTCAATTACTAAAATCACTGTTTGAAGAGTTATCAAAGGTTGTTCCACTTGAAAAACACATCCTGGGCCCTGGGTGGCTCAGTCAGTGAAGCGTCTGCCTTCGACTCAAGTCATGATCTCGGGGTCCTGGGATGGAGTCGGGCTCCCTGCTCAGCAGGAAGCCTGCTTCTCCCTCTCCCTCTGCCCTCCCCCCTGCTCATGCTCTGAAAAATAAATAAAATCTTAGGAAGGCAGGCAGGCAGGCAGGCAGATCCTACCAGCCTTACTCTGAAACAGAACTCTGGCCTTCCCTTCAGCCAGAAGCCATCTGAAGATCGAACACGGCACAAGCCCATCACCACACACTGCCTAGGACCCGTCTGTGCGCGGCCATCCTCAACTGCAGAGCCCAGGACCTTGGGACATCCTCAGCCTGCACCCCCATGGCTTCGAGGACAGGGGTGGCTCCCAGCATCCCAGCGGGTGAGTCAGGGACCGTGTGCACTCGACCACACAGAGGCCCAGGTCGGATGCTCCATCGCGTGTCCCACAGGGCACGCCGCCCCTTGCAAGTCCAGAGAGGAGCACAGCCAGCAGGGGCTTACCGACGACAGCCAGCCCGGGCTCCGATACACGGACACGCCCACTGCGGGCACAGGGAGACTCCACACCTGCACACCCCGTGCGTTCTTGCTCACAGCACCTGCTGCCGTCCAACCCACTGGCCCGGCCGGCTGTGAGGGGAGCCACCACACCAGCCTTCATGTGCCCACATGTGGCCCTGACTGGGCCCCTGGGACAGCCTGTCGGTCCCGGCTGCCTCCCGTCAGACGCCCTGCTTTGGGAAGAACTGGAAGGTGCATATCTGCACAGCACGGCACCCTCATCACCCGCTACAGAAGGGTAAACTGAGGCCCAGGGAAGTGGCATAACCCAGGATGCCAGAGTGAGGATGTGGCCAAGCCAGGACCTAGGCCCAGGGACCACTCATGAAGCTCTCTCTCTCTGAACTTCTAGAAACTCCTACTTGACCAAAAACACCAGAAATCTGCAGTGACTCCTGCGTGCACAGAGAAGGTGAGAAAAGGAAAAGAGGGTGCGTAACGTCCGACTCAGGGACAGCAGCATCTGCTTCACGGTGAGCAGCACACGAGACAGACAAGCGGCCTCCGAGAGAACTCCAACTCTGTTTTTCTTTAACCCAACCACAAAGAGCCACCCTCACTGACGTAGGTCACAGAGCTCCCACCCAGGCTCCCGCTGCCAGGCCTTCCTCTTGACCAGCACCCAGCACGTGGGGGCCCCAGTAGTACTTGCAAAACAAACATCGAGGATCCTCCCCCCTCCAGAGTGCCCCTGCCCTCCTTAACACAAACAGGCAGAGCTGTCGGCTGGACCGAGAACCTCAGGTCCCTCTGATCCTGTGCCCGACGCAGAAGGCCAACACAGGGCATCTGGGACCAAAGAACGGGAACGGCTGCTGGCAGCTGAGTCACTGGCTCGGTCAGTGCAGCCCCAGGGATGGGGACGCAGGCAGCGGGGTCACCACGTGTCCTGGCCTAGACAACCTCCCATGCCCCTGGAGCCACTCCAGGACCTCCAGGCCAACACCCAAAGAGGCAGTGGGCCAGGACCCCCGGGGCTTGGGAGAAGGGACGCAGCCACCCTTTCAGCCTCACAGCCATGGTCACGTACACACACTCGCCTCCCCACCAAGTACCAGAACACAACAGCGTGTGGCCCGTGCGAAGGACCGGCGTCCCCGGCCCACCTGTCACCCCCGGCCTCCTGGAACCAAAAGAAGCAAACTAGTGCAAACCATGGCCAAGAACAGGCCCGGACCGCAAAGTCCGCATGAGAGGGCCATGAGCCACGTGTCTTGATCTCGGGTTATGAGTTCAAGCCCCATGCTGGGTGTAGAGCTTACTTGAAAAAACAGCTAAGACAGCAAGTTTTATAATAAAACAAATATACAAGGCAAATTACAGAAATACTAAAAATAACATAATGGCCAGTGCCACTAGAAAAAAATTAAAAATGAGATTTTCACCTTTCAAATTAACAAAGATATCCTGAACTACAGTAACCAAAGGTAGTGAGGGGGTAGGAAAATGGGCATCTGCTCAATTCTGTGGGCATGTGAACTGGCGAGCCATATACAGAAAGAATTTCAGTAACAGGTAAAATCAAGAATCCTTGAGGGGCGCCTGGGTGGCTCAGTTGGCTGAGCGTCTGCCTTTGGCTCAGGTCATGATCTCAGGGTCCTGGGATCGAGCCCCACATTGGCTCCCTGCTCAGAGGGGAGCCTACTTCTCCCTCTCTTTGTGCTTGCGTGTTCTCTCTCTTTTCTCTGTCAAATAAATAAATAAAAGTCTTAATGGGGCACCTGGGTGACCCAGTCAGTTTAAATGCCTGCGTTTGGCTCGGGTCATGGTCCCAGGGTCCTGGGATCGAGCCCCACGCTGGGCTCCCTGCTCAGCGGGGAGTCTGCTTCTCCCTCAGCCTCTCATTCACGTTCTCTCAAATAAATAAATAAATAAATCTTAAAAAAAAAAAAAAAAAAGGAACCCCTGAAAAGGCCCTACACCTTCCCAGCACTGGAGTACGGACATGGTCAGAACGTGTACCAGCCGCCCCTCAGTCAGGACTTAGAATGCAGAAGAGACAGAGATGTGGACGTTGTGTGCGTGCCCTCTTTGATCCACCAAATCTTCTATAAGAAACTCGCCCCCACCCAACCTCACACGTGCCCAAAGAGATGAACCTATAGTGAGAGCGGGCCTCAGCCACCAAGGGACACAGGACCTGCCCTCCCTGCAGGGGGCTGGTCCAGGCGCCCTCTGACTCAGTCCCTTCATGCCCAGCCCGTGCTCCAGACACACGCACACACACGGGCCAACAAGCTGCAGCGATCATTCACGAGCATCCACGTGGGAAGCCAGGACACAAGAATGTCCACCAACACAAGAATGGGGACAGGCCACACAGCACTGAGGCAGCACACAGGAGTGACAAGGGCCCCACAGAGAGGAGCACTACTGACGGGGCGTGCCAGCTACTCGGGGACACAGCTGCAGACACGGGAGGATGTGGAGGAGGACATCCACACGGTGCATTTCTTCATTCACCTGGGCGGGGGTGGGGACAACGGGGCAGCAGTCAGCAGACACCAGCATTCCTCGCTCGTCCACGTTGCTGCATGCGGCTTCTGTGAAGCGTCAGGGGCAAGATACTCCCTGAGGCATCCCTTGGAGTAACGCACAGCGCGTGCCCCAGATGTTAATTCCAGAACCCTCAATACCAGAGTACCTGAAAATGCTCTGGCTGTACAGGCACAAACCCAGGCACACACACACGTGCACAGAGGCACGCGTGCACAGAAGGCCTGTCGCCCACAGCAAGGTGGCCCTGGATCCTGCAAAGCAGCAGCCGAAGAGCCATGTCTGAGGCAGCAGGATCTGAACACGGGCGAGCACCAATGGGAGGGAAGGAGTTCTCGAGACCGTCAAGTACGCCAACGGCACCAGGGTCAAGACTTCCAATTCTGGATACACTAGATATGGAAATGCCGAACTAGGAAATAAGATGCTGGGATTTGCTTTAAAAAAGAATGACAGCCCCACTGCACAAGCAAGGAGGGAGAAGTCAGATGAAACGGAATGAGTGAGACGCCAGCACCACTGGGCTGGGTGCGTGGGCTGTGCGAACCAGTCTCCTGATTTCAGTGTCCGCTTGAAATTTCCCGTCATAACAGCACGTTTTCATAAATCCACACACACGTCCTGATGACGCAGGAAGAAAAGCAGTCCTCACTGGCTCAGTGTCAGGGGGCAGGGACGGGGAACTCCCACCATCGTGGTGCTGGGAGCCACAGGACGGGATCCACGTATCCTCCCTGGGCTTCTGCTCCACACATCCAGCCAAGTTTCAGCAACAATGGCAGAGGCTCCAGCATCCCAGGCGCCACCAAGCTTCTGTACCCCCTCACCCAGCACCCCTGGTGCTGCCTGCACCCCCTCCCCAGCCCTCCAGCCCCTCACACCTGCCAACAGGGCCACACTGGCCAAAGTTCCAAAAGGCTAGGGCCACAGGGACAGCAGGCTGGGTTGTGGGGCTGCCTGGCTAGGTAGGTCCTTGCTGTCATTCTCAGCCCGCAGGGATCACAAAGAGAACCGAGACACAAGCCTTTGTCACAGAGACAAAGAGAAAACAGATCTACCAAAGAAATCACAATTCAAATATAAATATTTAAGTGAGAAAATAAAAAAGCCTATCTGCACAAGAGATATCAAGCCCAACCAAGTAAGTCAGTCTAGGGGTACACTGAATACCACAGAGGATCCCTCAGTAACACAAGACCACCTCAACAGCTGTGACAGGGAAATGAAGCAAGTTCTCTGGTAAACGGGAGAAGATTCCAACACAAACCCAGCAGGAAGGGACACGTGCACTGACCCCCCACCCAGCGGCAGTGAACGGACACTGGGCCAGCCCGAAGCTGAGCCCACGGGGTGGACACCACACTCTGATTTGGGGAGGAGAGGGTGGTTGTGCAGGAGGGAAAGCTTCCCACTGCACCGCCAGGAAGGAGCTTCAAAGTTCAGAATTTCCCGGGGCCTTTGGCAGGCATCAGCCACGAGGGTGTGCGTTGCGGCCACATGGGGACCCGGGCCCACAGGCTGCAGGCCCATCAAGGCACAGGCCGTCCGGGCAGAAGCCTGTAGCCACTGGCTCTCTGTGGTCCCCTCAGGCAAGAGCCTTTCTGACCTCCATTCCAGGACCAGGCACGCTGCCCCAGCCCTGGGTGATGCCATAGGCTCCTGAACCTGAGTTAGGAGCCCATGACCACAGCCAGCCTGTGCTCCAGGAAACACGGGACACGTCGTCACTCGTCGAGCCACACTAAGGCAACCCACAGGCTTACCTTGTTCTTACAGCTTAAAGAGCTTCCTAAATTGAGACAAAACCAACGAAGGTCAGGCAGGCTGGGCGACACTTACTGCACACAAGAATGTTAAAAAAAAAAAAAATCACAGTTTTGATAGTTCTGCAAAAAAAACTTAGCAAATTTACAACAAAACTGTCAAGTAATTAAGGCAAGGCACTTCACACATGAACTTAAACTGCTAATTAAAATCCCCTCGCTTAATTGACTACATTTGCATATCATTCAACTTGGGAGCACAATTTTTTTAATGGTTTGGGCAACACAGTTGTAACGCCAGGAAGCAGGGAGGCAGCAGGTAAGGCGGAGCCAGCAGCGCCCACCGCACACGCGCGTCCACACACAGCCACCCGCACGCATCCAGGCCAGGCAACCGGTGCTACAGCCCGAGACCGCACAGACTTTACACGAGGCTTGGGGGTCACTCACCCCAATAGGGCCAGCCGGCCTGGGACAGGCTCCTGACACAGCACTCTCTCGCTGTAGCCCAGGCTCCCCCACCCAGGTGGAAAGGAGGAGAGTTGCCAGCATGGAGATCCCACCACGGCCAGGGCTGATGACAGCACCTCCCTGCTCCCCAACAGGGAACCCCCAGCAGAGTTCAGAACCACACATGGGATGCATGCACCTGTCCCTTCCTCCAGGGAGAGGGTTCCCAGCTTCGCCAGCAGCATGCCCGACTACCCCCTTCTTCCCTGGTTCTTTCACGTGCTCACTGAGCGCCAGCCTTGCCATTCGAAAAACACTCAGCTCCCTGTGCCCAGGGGCCCAACTAGCACTGGGGCACAGGGGAGGGCAGATGCCGACATCAGCACCACACACAGAACTCAACCGGTTGACCAGGGCAGTTTAGGGATCCAGACCAGGCACCATGAGGCCCAGGCAGATAAGAGGGCCGTGGGTCTCTCCAACAGGGGTTTCTGTGTCACCTTCAGCGCAGAGCCTACGTAAAGACTGCAAACCGTGCGCATGTCCCCACGACTGGACCACGCGGGGGTCTGCAGAGGCAACAGGCACCCCTTGTTCTGACGGTTTCAGTGTAGCAGTGAGGGGTTTGAAAGGAGAACGTGAGGCCATTAGAAGCATGCATCCACAGGGATGGGCAGACAGAATGAGTGGTGCCCAAAGAGCCACGGGCCTGTGGAAGGAGGGGACACAAGCGTGAGCACTGTGAGAACCACAAATGCCACACGCAGAAGCAGCTCCAACAGCAAACTCCAGGTCTGGGTACGCAGAGACAGTGAAAAGCTCAGGTGTGAAAAGTGAGCATACTCGAGGTGGGGAAGGGGGCACGGCCTGGTGCCAGCTCCTGTCCCTGCTGCCTGCCTCGCGGAGCCTCACCTACCAGTCAGGCTGGAGGCACAAACTGGCGCTGTGGGGCTGGGATCACAAAAAGAACACTCATTCGACAGTGGCCAGATGTGGACAGGGCATGAGAAGCTGGCTCTGCTCCCAAGGGAATGCAGACCTGCCCCCCCCAAAACAGGGACTCACAGGTCATCCAGACACCCCCAGCCTCAGACCCAGGCAGCCCGCCGGCCTCACTGGCGCTGGGGTCCCCGCAGGCTGCTGGTGCTGGGCATGGCTGTGCTCCCCCAGAGTGTGGGCCTGGGGCAGCACTGGGGGTCCTTTCCTACACATGAAGCAGGACCCTCAGTCTTCCCCCCACAAGGTACACAGCCTGACTGGAAAGAGTAGGGTGCAAAGGAGAATGCGCCACCAGACCCAGGCTCCAGGAAGGTCCCCAGACACCAAGACACAACCAACTGGTTCCTATAATGATACAGCTGGAGGTTCCTCTGGGACCCCAAACACACCCACCACCTGCACCCCATGCCTACTGTGCTTCCAGAGGGCTCAGCCCCATTCCTCACACCACCCCGTCCCACAGGGTCAGACTCAGGGGCTGGGACACGCAGCTGAGCTGCCATCATGTGACTGTCACCCCCACTTGCCACCTCACATGTGGGCTCAGGGGCCGGGCTAGGAGGGGAAGAGCCACACCAGAGCCCCACTGGCACCGTGGGCCCTCAGACCCCCATGACTTGGCTAACCCTCAGGGCAGGATGAGCCCCTGGCCGGGGCTTCCCTCAACACAGCAGCCCTGGAGCCGGCCTGCCCACCACTCCCAGCCACCACAGCACTGTTCCCTGCACCAAGCAACACCATGGGTCCCACGGGAAGCCTATTCTCAACAAGACATGTTTCTTTTCAAAGTAGCCAGCTAACATCCCAGCAGAAGCCAAATCAAGGCAGGCACCACGGCCAGGCTCCCCCAGCTCCAGCGTCAGAGTTCCACAGCAGGAGCCAAGCATTTGGGTTCAAGCCAGGTTTAAAGCACCCCGCACCGGCCTAAGCGAGCCACCTTCTTCACAACACACAACATGACACGGATGAATGCCACCTTAAGGGACATCAGTCTGCTCCTGGGAAAGTTCCTACACCTTTCCTTTTCTAGCTGTCAAGAGCAGAACTACCCAGAAATCCCCGACACCTAGTGATTTCATGCCTCCGTGAGTCATTTAAGGAGTATTTGTTCCGGGCCCGGAACTGGGGACCCAGCCGTGACCAACCTGCCCCCTCCATGAGGCTGACAACACAACCACAAACACACAAATCCCAGGCCCACCGCAACAAGGGCAGCCCAGAGAATCAAGACCGGGGGCAGGCCCGACCACTGTGGGCTGCACAGCCCGTAGGCTCACACAGAGACTTCCTGAATCACCACCTAGAGCTGCAAAATCAAGAAGTCGTGGTGTCCTCTGATTCCTTCTAAGTCAGAACAGTTACATCAGATAAAACACGAACGCCACATACCAAGACAACCTCAGCTGTTTCCCAGGCTCATGCCAAGACCCCTCTTGAAGCCTCCTATCTGTTTCACCAGCATGGAAGACACAAGGATTACCCAAACGGACAAGAATTTCTAGCAAAGACCAGAGCAGCACGCAGGCCACACGCTGCAGGGAATGGGCACCAGGATCACCAGCAGGCCCACACACAGCCAGAGGGCTCTCCCCCACCCCCGCAGGTGCCCCAGCCACTCCGGTCCTTCTTCCGACGTTACTCTCATGCCCACCATCTCATTTCAATTTCATGCCTGAATCCAGGTCCTTCACGTTAATAAATAAGTAGACACAAGCAGTGGCAAGTCCCAGAAGTAAAGGACCCCCCCCCACCCCACCCCAAACCAGCTCCCAAGTCTGTAACCAGGAAGACCACTCCACCTCGCTGAGCCTCTGCAATGACATTGCCTGGAAAGACAGTAAGTCTAATGCAGCAAAACGGGCATCCAGGCTGTCCTATAGAATTGTACCCTCTATTCACAGAAGAGCAGCATGAGAGCTATTGTTGACTCCACCGCCAGCCCTGGGAACAGGCTAGAGGCTTCCTGAATGTGACCCGAGCTTGCCTGGACACATCACACCTGGTCTACTGGAGGAGAGGGTAGCCTCGGAGAGGTGGGCCAGAGAGAGGACCTGTGCTGTGCTCGCACACACAACGGGGGACCACATACGTAACCCCCCGAGGTCCCTGCCACCCACGCCACTTCATTCCCACGGATAACTCAAGGCCACCCAAAACCTGCTTCAGACCACGCAAGACTGCGGGGAAGAGTCGCCTGCCACACACAGCCCCACAACCCCAGGAAATAACTTCCTGTCCCTTCTTTGCAACTCCGATCCGCCCCCCCCCAATATCTCAGATGGTCAATAAAACAGAAAGTGGGGAGCAATGGGCATGGTCCCCAGACCACACCCAGGCTCCATCCCATTCCCCCCCCCCCGCCTGTTTCCCCATTTCCCCAGGGACAGCAAACCAGGAGGGCGAGGGCCTGAGCAAGAATGGAGGCCTTCTCCTCCCACGGCAGCTCTCACAGACCTGAAGGAAATAATTCAGCCTCTATATTTTGACTCAAAACAAAGAAACTTTTTAAAAACATTTCAGTTGAAACTTGCATAATTCTTCCAGTGGAGAAATCCTCCCCGACTTTCGCAATCCTTAGAAAGAGACACATTATTGCTGCTTGTGTAACAGTCTCCGGGCCACGAAGAGTCCGGCTGCCGGCCTCAGCCACCTCCTGCCACCTCCCGCGGTCACCTCCCGCCAGACAGCCAGGGCTGGCCCCGGAAGCACCGCCTCCCCCCCCCCCAGCTCCCCGTGGCCAGGGGTGTGGGGCGGGGCTCGGTCACACTCCCCCAGACTTCCTCCTGCTCCTGGCCTGTCTGCCCTCACCCGACATCTCAGACACACATTACACAAACTGGCTGCAGGAAAGGCTGAGAAACCGAGACGCCGAGAGTCCGTGACCCTACTCCCAAAGCCCCGTGCTGACTGGGGGACCCAGGAGAAGGTCACCCGATGACCCTGCTGCCCCAGGCCAGCTGCCGCCCTGGGGAAACCCCAGAGGCTAGGGGCCCGGCCCAGCTCCAAAGAAGGGTCCTGGAAACTGGCAGGGTGGCCGACACAGGAGCAGACAAACAGATGGGCAGGCAGCCCACACCTGGAGGGCCATCCAGACACAGCTCTGCACCCGGCCAGCCGTGAGGCCCTCCCTCACTCTCGCATGGCCCACTACAGGGTGCGCAGAGAAACTAGAGGCCTTGTTCCAGCTGCCTTATCCCCCACTGGAGAAGACTCCCCAACCTTCACTCTGGGGCCTTCACCCTGGCAACCAGTTCGACCTGCAGACCCCATCCTCTGCATGGTGAGGGGGCAGGGGGGGCAAAGGCCCGTCCAGGAACTTTGCCTCAGAGCATCCCCTGAGATGGCACCCCACTTTCTCAGCCAAGCATCTGGAGCCAGGAAATCACCATGGAACCCCGTGAAAGCCTACAGCAAAACAAGGGGACAAGGGAACAACTGACCCTCTCTCTGCACAACAACAAATGGCATCAGGGTAAAGCACAGTACCGCCATGGAAGAGGAGGTCCCAGATGAAGCATGCAGGTCAGAGTCTGTTCCAGCCTGATAGAACATTCTTGACAGCATTTCTTCCTAAAATAATTCCAGCTTAAAAGATCAAACCACACCTCACTAGGGGAGGGTCCACAGGCGGGAACCCCCTTCCTGGCCCACGGACTTAAAAGCTGCAGTCACTCCCCAACAGGGGCCACAAGACTCCATGCCCCCAGTGCTGCTGGCTGGGTCTCTGCTTTGAGAAACACTGCCCTGTGACCAGGGAAAAGTTTCAGGTGACACGAGGAAAACTGTTCCAACATCGGGAATTCAGACAAATCCAGTCGTAGGCACTCAGGCCACAGCTGGCCCCCGGAGCACACGAGACCCCCCCCCCCCGAGCACGCGGGTGTCTGAAAGACAGACGCACGGTAAACACACACAGGCCAGGCTCTCTGACCTGAGAATCGGGACACCCCGCAGAACGAACCGCAGTTCCAAGCAGCCCGTTTCTGGAGCCCGGGCCCCAGGGAGACAGAGCACCGCCCTGTGGTCAGCCCGAAAGGGAAGCACCTGGTTACCCAGCAAGGAGCCGTCCTGCGGGGCGAGGAGCCAGGTCCCAGGCAGCAGCCAAACCGGCAGCACCAATGTCCTCCTCTGACGGCAATCTACGCGGCCAGACAACTGGCCCAATTTAGTCCAAATACCATGAGACAAGCCCAAGAGGAAGGGACAGAGCCAAGTGGGCTGAAGAAGAGTGGCGGAGGCTCTGAGCCCCACCTCCTGGCCACGTGTTCCCCCAGCAACAAAACGACACACCCCACCCCACCTGACCCTGGACACCTGAACACCTAGAGAAATAAAACATCACCGTCGCATCGCTACTACAGCCCCATTTCACACACGAGGAAACAGAGACACAGAGAGATTAAGCAACTGGCTCGCAGGTCACACAGCCAAAAGAAACGTAATGAGGCTATGGGAGCAGCCCCCATGGGGGTCCGCAGCTGGACTGGCACACTGCAGGACGCCCAGGACAGCAGCTGGGGGGAAGGGGCTCAGAGGTGGCTCCCCAGCGCCCCGGAGGCCCCTCCCAGCACTGGCGGCAGCAGAGTGCTGACCACGTCTCTGGCTGGAGGGAGACCCGGGCGGTACTTCAGCCCGGACAGCCTGGAACGTGCTCCAGCTCCCATGGCCTCACCAGAACCCAAGGCCCCAGGGGAGCCGTGTCCCCTACAGAGAGAATTCTAGCACATCCTTTGTTCCCTGCTGTCCTCATCCTTGGTAAATCAAAAATATTAAACTAACCTATCAAACAACTGAAAAAATTTAAAATCTGTTGCACGAATAAGCTGTCAAAGGCAAGTAGAAGGAGCAATCAGAGATGGGCAGGGCTGGGGGGGGGGGTCTTCCCAGGCAGCTCCTTCCAGAGCAAGTGGGCTCTGGGCAGCTGGGGGTCCCCTCCCACCCCGAGCGGACACCCGCCTCACGTGGTGCCCTCGGCATGTAGACAGACAAGCACATGGCCGTGCTAGAAGACTTAAAGAGGACGACGCACCCCAGGACTCCCAACGGCGTGGTCACAGAGCCAAGGCAGCAGGCAGAGCCCCAAGAACAGGACAAGCACAAAAAGCTGGCAAGAGGAGCGCCCCACGAGGTGGCAGAGCCAGCAGGAGAGCACTCGAGAGCTCCAGGAAGCCCGGGGCCGGACGCCCAGTCCAGGTCACCACCACGAGGACGGCGCTGGCTGACACTCGGGCCTGGAGACCCCACCCACTTACGATAAGCAGCTCTTCCTCATCACCGGGGAAATTTCTGTTTAATCAGTAAATGAGACTCAGGGCAGCATCAGGGAAAGCACTGAAGAAGAAAGGGCCCTGATGGTCTGTTGAAACGGCCAAAGCAGAAATAGGCTTGGCCTGTGCTTCCCGGACTGCGGGGCACGGTGCTGCTTCTCCCCAGGCAGTGAGCTTGGGCCTGAGCGCTCAGCTGGGCCTTCCCTGAGCCGGAGGACGGCCGCGCCCAGAACCACAGCGCCTGCTACAAGAGAACCCGGGCCCGGGTCTACGGTTGTGACAAAGGGCCAGCCCCCGAGAGAGACCAGGAGACCACACCATACACCCCTCGTGCCCCCTGACTCAGACACCGACACAGACACACCCTGCCAGACAAGGTCCTCCGCCACCCGCATGAGAGGTAGGTGGCCTGCCATCACCCAGTCACCAGCTGCAGTTTGAGACTCCCCCAGGTCACAGTGGCCATGGAAGGTACGGGCACCCCAAACAGAAAAGCCCCAAATTCAGGTAAGGTGCCCATCACGCCACCCATCACCGACTCAACTGAAATCAAAGGCTCGAGCCTTTCCTGCCGGCATCCTCCCCTACTCAGACCATCCCCCCCGCCCAACCCCTGCCCACAGTTTGCAGACAGCTGCCACCTGGGCAGTGACATAGCTGAGGGCAGAAATGCCACAGAACACACGTGCACGCATGCACACGGCGGCCCCCTCCGAGCACAGGCAACAGGCCCCTACATTCCCAGCCCCTCCTCTGCTCACCGAGACTCTGACACTCCGCTGGAGGGGCGCCCGGAGAAAACCGGGCGGGAGCATCTATTCACAGATTTAGAAAAAAAAAGTTTGATGCAGTAGCTGAATTAATTAGGCCTCCTCAGAACAGCTGAGCCAATGCAGCATTCTGTGTATGCAATTTAATAAGCCTGGATATTTAAAAGAAAAGTTACAAATACTTGGGGAGGGGAAGACACCATGAAAAGTTGGTGAGGACTCCAGTGGATGGGCTCAGCGTCCAGTGGCCCAGGAGCTACCCCAGCCAGCTATCCAGCCGGAGCGCCCGCAAACAACAGAGCCTGGGCCAATGGCCCTCCCCCACCCTGCAGCGTTTCAGAGAGGGAGACAAGGAAACGGGCGTGTCCAAAACAAATCAGGCCATGAGCTACTCCTACTCAGGGCCCCAGGTGCCCACTGACCAGGCCCCAAGCCCAGGGCCAAGCGGCCCTTGCCCCCACACGGCGAGACTCTGGGATTCACACCCTGGCAGGGCCAGGGAAACACACAGAGCTGGAGTCGCCGAGTCTCGGCCCCCTGCCACCGTGGCCTTGGACACCTGGCCTCGTTATTGAGTCTGTCTCCCAAGACTTCAAGGCACAAACAGGCCCCGCCGGGCCCAGTTCTGTCTGCTGAGGACCACTGGCAGGCAACCCCTCTGTCTGTGAGCCAGGGGGGCCCCCTTGGTCTGCACATCTCACAGCCCCGGAGGAAGGCCTAGGCCTGAGGCTGCAGCCTGGGCCCAGCCCAGATCCGACTTCCCAGGACTCAGCAAGAGTGCCTGAGTGCTGAAGCCTGCCCTTCACAGCCCATCAGAGCAATGGCTATGGACCTCAGGAAGGCTTCTCCACCCACCAAGCCAGCCCCCAGACCACTGGTGCTCCCCAGGCCAAGCAAGCTGGCTCATCACAGGGGTCGAGCAGGAGGACCTTCCCACACGACTGTCGGTGGGGACGCTGATGCCACCCTGAATTTCCTTAAAATAAATCCAAATCCTGAGACAAGCCCCAAACTGCAGACAGAGACCCTGGCCCAGAAGGACCCCCAGCTTCCAGGCCCTGGGACCCAGCGCACCCAGTGTCCTCCCACTCCCACAGCCAGCAGAGACACTCACCCGGGGCACCCGCCGCTTGTACTTGTTGCCATAGTCGAACTTCTCCTTCACGTCGTCCAGGCAGCGACCAAGACGTGCCTGCTCCTCCTTGCCCGTGTAGTCCTGGCTCAGCAGGATGTAGGCCCGCCAGTTGGCGGAGTCGAAGCCCCAGTGGCAGGTCCGGTTCTCCAGCGCCTTGTGTGAGTGCACCACGAACTTGTGCGGGGGATACATGAGGCGGCAGTCGAGGCACTGGATGCAGGCGGCACTCGGGCTGCTGTAGAGCTCGGGCACCAGCAGCCCCTTGCACTTGCCGAAGCACTCGTGGTACACACGCACACTGCGCTCGCTGAGCTCCAGGCCCAGCGCCAGACTGGCGGCCAGCTCCTTCTTGCAGGGCGGCGGATAGGCGCCGCCGTACAGCAGCGCGTTGCACAGGCGCTCGGCGTCCGTCTTGGTGATGAGCCCGCACGAGGGCGCCGAGAAGGGCAGGATGCCCATGACTTTGAGGATCTCCAGCTGGTCCGCCGTGCAGCGCGAGCAATAGATGTGCAGCTCGTCGCACACCGAGTTGATCTGCTGCAGCGAGAAGTCGCGCAGCACCGAGTTGAGGATCTGCGGCAGGCACAGGCGCTTCTCGCCGCCCACCACGAAGCACGAGATGGTCTCGCCCTCCAGCACGGTCTCGCAGCGCTCGGTGGAGCGGTCGGACGGCATGAAGAAGGGCCCCGGGAGCACGGGCGGCGGCGGCTGGATGGCTGGCAGGTGCAGCACGGGCGGCGGCTCCGCGGCCGCGGGCACCGGCGCCGGCACCGCAGCCGCGCTTGCCTCCTTGGCGCTCTCCTTCTTGTAGGCCTCCTGCGCCCAGCGCGCCGAGAAGGCGGCCGGGCCGCCCAGCGAGCTCATAGAGCTCAGGTGGAACTGCTCCAGCGTCTTCTGCAGCCCCGGGTGCGGCTGGAACCCGCCGCGGCCGCCCGCCGCCGCCTCCATGGTGCGCTCGGGCTCCCCGGGCCGCTCCCGCTCCCGCGCTCCCGGGCCCCCGCGGCCCCCGCCGCCGCCCCGCGCGCCCCGGCGGCGCCCCCGGCCCCGGCCCCGGCCCCCCCCGGCCGCCGGCTCCCGGCCGATTACGGCCGCGGCCTCGGCCTCGCCCGGGGGCGCGAAGGGGTAGGCGGGCGGGGCGAAGGGGTCCCGCCGCTGGAGCCCGCCGGCACCGGGGCCCGGCGCCACATCCACGCGCCCCGCGCCGCGCCCGCCGCCGCCCGGGCCCCCCGCGCGCCCCCCGCGCGCCCCCCGGGCCCTAGGCGCGGGGCATGCCCCTGCGCGCGCCGCCAACGCCAACGCCAACGCTCGCGGGCCCGGGGCTCGCGGGGGGCGCGCGGGCAGGTGCCGGCGCCGCGAGGCGCGAATCGCCGCGGCGGCCGAGGCCGAGGGGCCCGGGAGGAGCGGGGGCGCGGGCGCGGGGCCCGCCGGGCCGTCCTCGCGCGGCGCGCCGCCGCCGCCCCGCTCCTCCCACCGCGCGGAGCCCGCCCGGCTCGTCCCGGCGGCGCTGGCCGGCCGCGTCGCGCCCGCCACCGGCCGGCCCGGCCCGCGCCCACCCCGCCGCCCGCGCCCGGCTCCGCGGCCCGCCCGCCCGCCTGCGCGCGCGCGGCTTCCGGGGCGGCGGGAGCGCCTGTGGCGGCGGCCCTCAGAGCGCGGCGGCGGCGGCGGCGGCGGCGGCGGAGGCGCGGGGCTCGGCGCACATCCTCCCGGCGGCTCGCTCCGGCTCGGACTGAGCGCCGAGCGCTGAGCTCACGCCGCCGCCCCGCCCCGCGCCGCCCCGCCCCGCCCCGCGCCGCCGCCCCGCCCCTCGCGCCGTCTGGAGCCGCGCGTCCGCCTCAGCCGAGCGCCGGCCAGGAATGCGACCGCCTCCCGGCCTGGCTCTTCCAAGAACGCGCGCTCCCCCCACCCCGCCATCACCCAACCCGGGGCTCGGGCCGGCTCGGCCGCGCTCGGACCCGTCCGCCAAGGACTCGGCTCCGCTCGGCCACGACTCGGCTCTGCTCGGCCCCGCCCGCCCCGAACTCGGCCCCGCTCGGCCTCGCTCGGCTACGCTCGGTCCCGCCCGCCGGAAGGGCGCTCGGCGGGGGCAGCGGCGGCGCCCGGGGCCCCCCCTTCCGGCCGAGGCCGCTTCCTGCGCGGCTGGGCAGGCGCCCGTTCCGCCGCCGCCACGGCCGCCGCCGGGGCCCAGAAACCCACACGCGGCCCCCGCCACAACCGCAGACTCGCGGAGGGGCGGGCAGGACGGGGGCTTGCGCAGCCTCCACCGCACACCTCGCGGGCCCGGCGGGACGGGGACGCCACGCCACGCGACCATGGGGAACCCCGCGCACGACGGGGACGCCACATAGCACGACCCGGGTCCCATAGAATGACGGGGACGCCAAGTGGGTCACTCACTACACGTTAGGCTTGGCCCAACGGTGGGGACCCCGCGCGGGCACACACACAATGCAACGTGTCCCGGGGCCCCTACACGTGCAGACGCCGCACAACCCCCCCCCACCCCACCCCCCCCGCCTCCTGACTGACCGAGCTGCCCCGACCGGTCCGTGACCCTGCGTCCTGGTCGCCGCACACGGCCAGCATGGCCACCAGCCCCAGTGCAGGACCGCCAGCTCCGCGGGGCAGGGCCTTTGTGCCTGAGACAGCCCCGTGTCTGCGAACTGTGAGCTGTGCCCACCGGCCAGGTCACTGCCAGGGCCAAGCCTGGGGGAGTCCGCAGGAGCCTGGCCCCTTCCTGCCTCAGGCAGGTGGCCTGACCCTTATGCTGCAGCCCCTCATCCTGCGGGACAGCCACTCACGCATCTGGAGATGCATCTAGGGCAGGGGCAGAGCTGGGGAGACACCCTGCTGTGTGTCCTTCCAGGAGCTGCCCATCTCTATCTGGTGGGCGAGAGAGCAACCAGAAAGCGCAGGGCTGGAGGAGACCGGGGGCTCAAAGCTGGACACTGGCTAGGTGGCTCCCAGAGGAGGCAGCGTCTTAGCTGAGGTCTAGGGGTGGGGACTTGAAACCAAAGAGAGGGTTCTGTCCGTTGCTCAGCCCAAGTGCAGAAGGACAGTCCAGCCAAGCTAGGCAGTGGCACCTTTTCCTCCACAGAACAAGGGCACCCAAGCCGGCCTGGGCACTGGGTGACATGTGAGGAACACCCACAGCACAGGGCGGAAGGGAGAGGCCCATGCCCACTTCGGCCAGGGTCACCCTCAGCTGACTTTGGCTTGTCACCCCCTACTGCCTCACCTCACCGGTGGAGGCTGAAACTGGCCCCAGTCCAGAGCTCCTAGGGGGTGGTGCCTGCTTGGGGGACTGACCAGGCATCTCTGCAGGCCCACGTGGCCCCTGACCTGCAGACAGGTGTCTGGAGAGGCAGCGAGGACGGGCAGGCAGCCCTGCCACCTGCATGGCTACAGGCACAGGGAGACACCCGGGGGGGGGGGGGGGCTTGAAGTTCAGGGTGCGGTGCTCCGTGTCTGAAAACCTGACCGCTCCCCTCCATGGGCACGAACCTTCCCCTCCGCATGCCTGTGTCCAGGGCTGTCTCTCCCACTCTTCTCTCTGATCCCCCCAGGAACAGCAGCCCCAACAGGAGGCTTCTCTCTCTGTGCAAACACAAAACTCAGAAGGGGTATTTAAAAACCAAAGAAAAGGGACTTCTTACTTGTTTGAGAATGTCATTCTCTTGGCCCACGTTTGGACCAAAGAAGTCTATTCATATTGGGCCCTGAGAGGGTTAGTTCCTTCTATGTAGATTTGAATCCCATACAGCTCCAGCAACCCGTAATCCAAAGGCGGTGCTTGGAGCACCAGAAGGCTGGCTGGGAGGGGTTTCCAGCCAAGCACAGAATTTCTCCTGCTCTTTTGGCCGAGCAGGCACTCCCACAGGGGCCCTGAGCTGGTGGTCCCCTTGATGGGCAGTGCCTGGATCCAAGTGGGCCCATTTCCCTCTGTATCCTCTGGCTTTGCGGGGGTCTGGGGTGGGGATGGGAGTCTCAGGAAGGGGGAGGGGGCAACATTTTTCCAGAGCTGCAGGGCTCATGTGGCAGGGAACAGGTGGGCAGCAAAGGGCCCTGAGGAGCAGGAAGGGACTGGGTTGCCTCTAAAACTTCTCCTTCTCAGTGGACTTTGAGGACTCCTCCCCAAAAGATGTTGGAGCCTCTGGAGCAGTCAAGCTCACCTCACCCACCAAGGGCCGGGCTAGCCATACCTACACAGAGCTAACCGGGCCCCCTGTCTTCTCCCTGGCCCAGTGGGGGTCTCAACCCGGCTCTCCTTCCTCCCTCCAACCTCCATCCCACCCCTACAGCTGGATGGTGGGGTGGCTTATTCCTCTGCTTGTCCCCGTCACTGGCCAGACACCAGGCTGGCAGGTAGAAGGTTCAGGCCACCTCAGAGGGCAGGGGCAGGGACCCACGACACCTGTGCGCTGCTGTCACCTCCCCCAGCTCTCTGGCTAACGGTTGTGGGGAGCCGCTCATGCGTGTTCACATTTGTAGTGCTCGTACCCCTGCAGGCACAGACCTAACCCTAACCCTAACCCAAGTGCTGGGACCCACAGGGAGGGAGAGCAAGTTCTACCCACGCGGCTCCCATCTCCCGTGGAAAGACTGGCAAGGGATTGACACATCTGCTAGTAAAGGAGCAAGGTCATTCGGATCCTGTGGAGCCTTGAAGGGTCACAGGAGTAAGGTTTCTCACCATTAGAGATGGGAATTAAAGATATGGAGAGGGGGGCGCCTGGGTGGCACAGCGGTTAATCGTCTGCCTTCGGCTCAGGGCGTGATCCCGGCGTTACCAGATCGAGTCCCACATCAGGCTCTTCCGCTATGAGCCTGCTTCTTCCTCTCCCACTCCCCTGCTTGTGTTCCCTCTCTCGCTGGCTGTCTCTCTCTGTCGAATAAATAAATAAAATCTTTAAAAAAAAAAAATAAAGATATGGAGAGGGATAAAGGAACCGTGCATGTTGGATTGGAATTAGCAATACCCGTGGGAACCCACAAGTGTCAGTATTTATAAAATAGAAAAATTATAGATGTAAATGTGTTTGTACAAGCATCCGTATAATTCCTAGCTCTGTCTGGTGAGAGGGCCTCAAAGGAGTGACACCCCAACAGCGGTGAGCACACTAAGAACCTGCATCCTGGTTTCTAAATTTCATCCCCCACTAGCAGGAACTAGAGTTCTTCGGCAAGATGGCTAGTCTCAGGGCTTAGGCAGGGAGAGTGCAGGACAACCCTGGAACACCTTGCTGTGCCCGGAAGTTCTGAAGGGCTCAAAACATAACGGGGACATGTCGAAAGGACATGTGCCAGCTCGAAGGGGCCCCCCACTGGCAAATCAGTGGTCATAATTATAGGCATGAGCTGTAATCATGGAATAAAATAGCAAACCACAAGTCCATGCATATTCAATTACTTATTAAAATAAATGTATTTGTAAGTTGGAAGTTTGATGAGAAATAGGCTATTTGCCTAGTTTTCAAGTTCCTCACACAAGGTTCCCATTAATCACAAAGGGAAGAAGAGCAAGTTCCCAGGGGAGATGCTGGCAGACACCACCGTAACCAAGCAATCTAAGCGGACACCATCACTCGGATCAATTGCGATCCTGTACCACTGACAGGGTGGGTTGGGCAAACCACACATCACTTTTGTGATTCTCCTGCCAAAGAAGCATAATCTGCATCTGGTCAGGACGAAAGCTCAGACACCCACACGGAGGGACGATACAGAAGGACAGGCCCAGAACCTTTAAAGGTGTCAGGATCTCAGCAGTTAGGGAAAGGCCAAAGAACGTCCTGGACCTTTGGAAACTAAAAAGATGATGACTCAGTGTGACGTGTGGCCCTGGGCTGGATCTCGTTACTACAAAGGACATTATTGGGACAACCAGAAAGTCTTGGATGTGGTCTGAGACTAGATGGCAGTGACCCTGCTTTGGACGAGATGCTGAGGTTATGTCCGAGAGCATCCTTGCTCTGGTGTGTGACAGAGCACCAGGTCAGCAACTGCAAACGCGTCAGGGCTGCGGGAGGTGGTGGGGGGGGGTCCCGTACTAGCCTTACAACTTTTCTGTAAGTTTGAGATTGTTAGAAAATACAAATGTATTTTTAAGAATGTTATGAGAAGGATGCATAAATTCTCTTTTCAGCCCTGCTTAGCTTGAACTGCCCAGTGACGCAGGCTCTAGCCTGAGGCAGCTGAAAGACTTACCATTGTGCCTGTGGGGTGAGGCCTGAGGGGACACTAGCAGGCCACCAAAAGTATATGTTGTAACTTCAACCCAGAGGGCAGAGGAGCTGACCCCTTCCCAGTGCAACACAAACGTATGTCAGAGAATACAGGCATGTTCTTTAAATGTTCTGTGCAAATGCACAGGGAAGGAAGCTCTGCAGAGCTGGAAACATGAACCACAGTGGTGAGTAGAGTGGAGACCAAGCAACCTACGTGAGGCTTGGAGCTGGCCTTACACCACTATGGGCTGAGAGTTTAGGCCAGTGTGGGACAGGGTTGAGATCACAGGCCCTTTCTGAAGTGGGAGTTGGAACCAGTCATGACAACACAAGTTAAGAATTGGCTGTCCACTCTATGAAGGGGAATTCAAGACTGCTCACCAGCCTAGAGGCAGAGTCCAGGGAGCAACCAGCCCAGACCAGGACAGGAAAGAGAGTGCCAGGAAAACGCAGAACCAGTGGAATATAGGATGCATCCAACCAGATCAAAAACCGTATGGATTGCCTGTCAAAAGATGTAGGAGAGATTACCTATAGGTACAGAGAAAACTCAGCAGGTGAAAACATAAAGGCAAATATTAACTCCAGGAAAAACAAAGAAAAAATCTAAACAAGAGTTCACTACTTGAATCAGCAGTGAGTAGTATTTACATAATTAAAATAGTGCAAACAACAATAACCAAAAATTATGAAATAGTTCACTTGGGAATATGAAAGAAAGGAAAATAGATTGGGAGCAGAGGGTGCCGGTGAGAGCACCCCTGGTGACATTCCATAATGTCTAAAACTGGTTTTAAAAAAAGCAAGAGCACATAATTTTAAAATGTGGAGAAAAATCGGACAAGAAACAGATGAAAAAAAATTGAGAGAGGCTGATGCCAGGCCACTGAACCCAGAGTCTGGAGCAGGGCTCAGGGACCACTACAGACTTGTTGAAAGTGTCCTAACCTTTTGGGTCCTTTCTGTTCCTTTTATCAATGTATCTGTCTTTGTTTGGTACGAATTCAAACAAACAAACCAGAACTCTAAACTGAAAATAACAAAGAAAAATGAAATCACATTCCCACCACAAAATGCCACAGTTTGGGACATTAAAGAACATACTTTGAATAAGTCATTGATTAAAGAAAGAATTAAAATGGAAATTACAAAATGTTTTAAAGTGAAATGGTAATGAAAACAGTGTCAATCAAAATTCCCGGATGCAGCTGACATGGTACTTAGACTTTTATAGCCTTCAGTTCCTGTATCAGAAAACAAGATAATGGTTTTTGCCAAGTGAGGGAACTATAGATATTTTTAATTTCCTCTTTGCGCCGACCTGCATTTTCTAGTTTTCCAAAGGTGCTACTTTAGACTTTGTTGACCTTCCCTCCTGTGTCTTATGGATCATTCTGGCAAGGAAGGACAACACACCCCCCCCCCCGTTCCCCCATAGGACCTTTTGTGGGGTCAACCTCATGGTCCATTCATCCCACATGGCTGAGGGTGTGTGTCTGCCTTCCCTGAGATGGTCAGGGGCCTGGGTCTGTGAGGTCCCATGCATCCAGCATGCAGTTAAGACCCGCCTTATGGGGGTCAACCAAGGTGACACCTGGGAAGCTGAGCAGAGCACCTGAGCATGGGACGTGGGAGTCCCACTCTTGTTGCCATTGAGGAATGAGAAGGTGAGCCCAGCATGCTGCTGCAGGGGCTGACTGCCTCACTCTAAATCCTGCTTGTCTCCTTCTGTGGGCAACACTCCCATGGGCCTGTCCCCTGCCCAGGAGCTGCCCTTGTCTTCTTGGAGGTGGGAGGAGGGAAAAGTGGGGTACTCTTTCCCATGCCAAACAACTACCCCATGGCTCCATGGCACTGCCAGCTTGGCAGCCCCCCACGATGACAGGCTTGGCCTCAGCTGCAGGATGAAGCTGGATGGGGCTCATGGGAGCTGAGCAGGACATTGGGCAGTCCTGCCTTGGAGCCAGGTGGCTGCTAGCTCCCACCTCTGAGACCACACCAGGGTGGGAGGGGGCCTGGCCCAGGCCCCAGGGCCCAGTTGGAGAGACAAGGCTGGTTCTGGAACCCCTTCCCCTGGGAGAAACAGCTTGGCCAGCACAGAGCAGCTTGGAGGTCAAGGAGCAGCAGCAGCAGGAGAGTTGAGCAGGAATGAGGGAGGGAGGCAGACACCTCACCCCCACCCCCTGCCAGGGCTCCAAGCTCAGGGGCATGTGTCCTCAGCTGGTGGGGCACTCCAGAGAGGACTCAGCCTGGAGGGGTGTACAGAGAGCTTGTGTGGGCGGTCTGCCCTGCGGCCCCACCCCCGCCCACAGGACCCTGTCCCCCGAAGCATCTTGTGCTGCTCTGGAATGTGCACCTTGCTGGGCATGGTCTGCCCAGGGCCCTGGCCACACCCCACCGATCACAGGGTGGCCGCCTCATGCCCCATGGTTCCCGCCTCCGTCCTCCATCTGCTGGGGGCCCTGCAGCCCTGGGCCAGCTGGGGTCTTCCACGTAAACCGTGAGGGGGGCACATCGCTGCAGGGCAGAGGGGAAGTCAGGGGCAGGCCAGGGCCTGGACATCAACCAGTGTTCTTCAAGGACCCTCTCCCCCACCCCCCGCCACTATCTCTTTGTCCTACAGACATTGCTGAGCATCCCCAAGGTGGGTATGGGGGACCCGATGGGGGCAGGAAGGGCAAATTCTTGCCTGCATGAAGTTTTCCACCAGCACCTTCCAAAGATGGTCCTCCAGGGGCTGGGGCAGCCACACTGCTGGTTACAAGAGAAAGGCTGCATGGTCAGGAGTGGGATCTGGGTGCCAGGGACTGTAAGCCCGCTCAAGAACGGCTGCCTCCCGGCACTGGGCAGGGGGGGCTCTGTCCCCAATCAAAGCAGAGCACAGTGAGGCTCGGGGCGGCCCGGGAGCCGCCGGGCGCCACGTGGTATGGGGGTGGGAGCCTGCCCAGGGTTTGGACGGGTGGGCTGTAATGAGCAGGCCGGTGGGCACTCCAAAGGCCAGACTCCAGCAATCCCAACACCCAGGGAGGGCAGCAAGGGGCCCCTACATGCAACCCTTCCCTCCAGACAGCCAGTTTACTTCCCAGCATCTGGGTAAGGCACGGGGTCCTCCTTGCCATCATGCAGGGGGAGTGTCACCTCCTGGGCCCCCATACCCACCAATGACATCCCCTCTCTCCCGCATCTGCCCTTCCCCGCAGCACCAGGACAAAGCCCTGTCTTCCCGCTCTTGGGCCCATGGCCCCTCCGGTTGCCCCTTTTCTGTCCCTCGGGCCACACTTCCTGGGCTCCCAGGCTGTCGTCAGCCCCCTTGTGCCCCCCACCGGGGCCCTGGTGCTATCTGCACTCTGCCTGCCATCCCCCCTTGCCTGTCAGGGGCTCCGTCACTCGCGCAGTGAGCGGCGAGTAGACAGACGCTCATTAAATTTTGGGGAACTGACTGACCCACCAACAGGGGTCTGATGAGATGAGCCGCTGGTGTGGCCCCGTGACCCCCCGGCTCCCTCCTGGCTGAGAGGCACTGCCCTTGTGACCCCTGAGCCCCGAGCACCACTGCAGAGCCGCAGCAGCTGCCCTACGGCCTCTACCCCTCTGGGCCTGAGGGAGCTCCTCCAGGGGACAGAGTGACCGGGCTGGGCTAGGGTTTGAGCTCCTGTAGAGGAGGTGGGGGGGCACCGCACACCCCAAAGGTGAGGGACCATGTGGTGTGGAGGGGCTGGGCCTCCGGCAGGGGAGGGAGAAACGGGAAGACATCCTCTGAGCAGCGCTGTCCCACGACGAGAAGGGCG
This sequence comes from Ursus arctos, assembly GCF_023065955.2. Lineage (NCBI taxonomy): Eukaryota > Metazoa > Chordata > Mammalia > Carnivora > Ursidae > Ursus > Ursus arctos. The sequence continues at coordinate 1,087,029 of NW_026623008.1, read as the reverse complement.
TTGTGGGAGGGCGAGGGCAGGGTGCCCACTCTTCCAAGGCTCCCTGAGATGCTCCTGAGAGAATTGTAGCCGACTTACGGGGGTTCTGTGGGCACCCGGCTGATGGGGGGAGCAGGGCCTGCACCCCAGACCCGGCCACAGCACCGGGGCCCTGCTGGGCCTCCTCCCATACCAGGAGGACCCAGGCCTGTCATCTCCCACCCTAGGCTGCAAGGCCCGGGGCCCCTCTCTCCTGGAGGCAAGGCCACAGGCTCCTCTCCCTGAAAATTGTAAATTGTAAATCAGAGACACACTTGGTTCCCTGAGCAGGCCCCCTCCCGCCCTCCTGCCGTCATTCCTGGCAGGCCTTCCAGTGAGCTCACTCATTACATAAGGCATGTGAGCTATTTCTTGGGGGAATGAGCTCCCCCTGCACGGGGCTCCATTTCCCCTCTCCTGCTCCAACCACCAACCACCACCAGCCAAGGGGGTCTGGGCCTAAGAGGGGAGACCCCCACACTCCCAGGGCCCCCTGGCCCCATGCAGGGGGATGGGCTGCCCCGCCCCCGTCCCAGCCCACACCCCTCTAGGAACAAGCCTGTCTTCTGCGCGCAGAGACTGCCGTGGGACCCTGGAGGGCAGCGGGGACCCACCCAGCCACGCCCCGGCCTCAGGAATAAAGGAAGGGATTTCCCCAGGGCAACATGGGTCGTTGCCCCCAGGAGGAGCACAGGCTTTCCTCTCTCTCTGGATTGGGAGTCGCCCCCATTGGCACCCCCCCACCTCCCGTTGCTCCGGGCTCCTCTAAGGACACCTGGGTCAGCCATGGGCCCGAAGCCCAAAGACGTTTCAGCCAGGACTTGTCCTCTTGGGAGGAGCAGCAAGCAGATTTCACTTTGGTCGGAACAGAGGCCCCCCTGTGAAGGGCCACCTGGAAGAGACGAGCCCCCAGCAGGAGAGCCCCGTTTCCTGGAGCGGGGAGCCAGCCCAGCGAGCTGTTTGTGGCTGCAGGGTCTCCTCCCAGGTCTCTCTGGCCTCAGCTGTCGGAGGAGAGGGGCCCAGGGACCTTGGACCCCCTGCCTCATTTCTGGGACTGGGACTGAGGGTGACCCGTGAGGACACAGCTAAAGGGACATGCGGACAGCATGTGCGGGGCATTTCAGGGGTGGCCAAGCCCTCTCCCGGTCTGGCCAGGAGCAGGGCAGGGTACTGCCCGCCTGGGAGGGAAAACGGGGGACAGGCGGCTGGGGGCGGGGCGGGGGGCTCTGAGCTCTCTGCCCTGTGAGGGGCTGCTGGCCGGAGGCCGGGGTTGGGCCTGGATGGGGTGGGAAGCCCTCCGCTTCCTCTTGCCTCGAAGGAAAAGTCGGGAGGAAACCCAGCCAAGCCGAGTCCGAGCTAATGGTCCCTGCCCCCGCCTGAAGGGAGCCCGCGTGCTTGGGACTTCCAGACAGCCCGTGCCACAGCCGAGCCTGCCACTCGCCGCACCCTGCTTGGGGACAAAGCTCCCGGGGTGGCGGGGACACCGGGAGCCGGAAACACCGCAGCCCCGCCGCGGCCCCTCCCCGGCCGCCGCCCGGGCCTCTGTCCCCGCGAGAAACAAGACCACGGCTCCTTTCTTTTCAGAGACTCGAGTTCTTGGAACGCACACCCTCTTGGGTTTGCTATTTTTACCCGCCCCAGCCTTCCGGTCTCCATGGCGACGCCTCCAAACAGCAGATTCCAGGCGGCAATGACGTCACCTTTCCCCTTCCTGCCGCCCAGGCCCCCAGGCGCTGCTGCGCTGGACCCCATCTCACGCCTCCCGGGCGCCCCAGGCCGAGCCCCCGGGGCCGCGGGCAAAGCGGCCTCTCCTGTCCCCTGCTGGCCCGGCGGCAGGGCCTTCAGCGGCCGTCTCCCTCCCCGTGGCGCGGCTGTGCTGGAGCCCCGTGGCAGAGGGACAGGCCCAGGGGCGGCCCTCCCTCCTGCTCCGGGATCCCTGCCATGCTGGCTGCCCTGTGGGAGCTGCCGCAGGCCCTAGCGGCTGGGGCGGCAGGGGCAGGCCGGCGCCAGGCCTTGCTGGCTGCCGGGGCAGCCGCCTGTCTGGCCTGGGAAGCCCCTGTGGCTCCCTCATCAGAAACTGGTGACCGTGGCAGAGGGCCTCGGAGGTGGCGGCTGGAGTGCTGGGAGGGCCTGTGGCCTGGTCCACCGAGCCCCCACTGCTGCGCCCGTGGGAACTTGGCCCCCTCCTGCATGGGGGTGGCCCTGTCCAAGCCTGTCGTGGGCCACACACTCCACACCTTGGTCCCGATCAGGCAGCTGAACTAGGGGGCTGTGGCCTGCTCTCCGGGACCCAGGTCCCCTACAGTTGGTCAACAAGCTGTGTCTGTCTAGGCCACACTCTACCCAGCTGTCCCTGTAACGCCCAGCCTGAAGTCTGTCATCAGCCCCGACCCAGTACGATGCCGCTTGGGGCTGCCTGGTCAGCTGTGTTTGGGACCGGGTGGGAGTGTGGGCTACCTGCGTCACGGGTCCCCTCCTGGAGAAACACCTCACCCCAGAGGCTTGCTTCCTTTGTGCCGGGGACTCACTTTCTCCCCAGGGGAAGTGGCTGAAAAGTATCTTCGGTGGCCTGCGGGGTGGGAAGCGTGTCTGGGGGGCACCACCTCCCTGCTGGGGCCATGACCTTTCTCTCCCTCCCAGCTAGCAGCCTGTAGGCTTGGGCGGGCCTGCCACCTGCCACCAGGCCTGCTGGGATGCTGGGGTCCCCTCCCTAAGCAGGGTCTGCTCCTCCCCAGCACCCCAAGGGGCCACAACAAAATAAACCCCAGCCCCACCCCCAGCAGCCTCCCCACTCCCCGAAAGCTTGGGGTTCAAAGAAGGGAGTGGAGTGGGCAGGGCAGAGGGGGCATCATGGGGGAGGAAGGGGTGCAGCCCCTGGCCTAGGCCAGCCGGGGAGTCAGGGCCACACTCTGTCCCGCCGGCATCCAGAAGAGCAAAGAAGATGCTTAGCCCCTGTGCTGTTCGCCACCGTTTCTGCTCCCAGAAACGGTGCTGAAAGAAGGTGCTTCCGAGGCTCACGTTCCTGTCCTCCTGATCCATTTGAGGTACGAAGCCCCAACTCGCCTCTGACGGACGTGGGCAGGCACACTCGCAGGCCCGGGCACGAGGCAGGCGGGTGGGCGGCCCTGTCTCCAGAGCCCCACACGGAAAGGTGTGTGGAGAACGCGGCCGGCCGCGCAGGGGGGCCCTCGACCCGCCCCACCCCCGGAAGCCTCGCCGTCCTCCGGCTACGTCCCAGGGCACGGAATTGGGAGGCCCTGCAGGTGCCAGGGCCCCAGGCGGGCAGCTGTGCCTTCTGAAGGGGGAGGTGGCTTGTCCCACGAAACTCCTATTCCAACAGGCTCTGTCCAGACAGAGGACAGGAAGGGGGGCACTGGGTCTGGGGAGCCTTTGGACAGTGAGGGCGGGAGAGCAGACTTCACGTGAAGAGTGTGAAATTCAGGATGAACAGCTCGTGGCCCTGGAACAGGTGGGGTGAGGGCACCCCCAGTGCCCGCAGGCAGCTCTGCCTGGACTTTGTGTGGCTCTGCCCTTCTGCCCTTCTCCCTCACGGTTTTTATGTAACAGCGCAGGCTCCTGCGGCTGCCCTGCCCCTACTCTTTCCTCCTGACCCGACCATTTGGGCCCCTTCCAGGCCCCACGGGAGGTCCCTGGACTGAGCTCTGGTCAGCCCGACGTGTCCCGCCCAGTCTGAGATCCAGGTGCAGGTCGGGGTTCCGGCCCTGAGGGGCAGTGGTGTCCACAGGGGAGGCCCCACGCCAGGCGTGGATGTGGAATTTAGTTCATCAAGGACCTACCTGCATTTATTGAGAGGAAAGCAGGAGAAAGTCGTTGTCCTCAAGTGCTTACAGTTTCAGGGGTGACAATGAAAAATGAAATTTCCGTATGTTCTATATGAGACATGACACGTACTCTTACAAAGAATAGACCAGAGTGAGGTGGGTGGGATGCTGAGTCAAGGGGAGATTCCTTTTGAGGTCCACTTCAACAGAGTCCTAAAATGAGTAAGGGGTGAGCATTCTGGGCAGAGAACAGCAGGTGCAAAGGCCCTGAGGCAGGAGCTCGGGTCAGGGTCCGTGTAGAAGGGACAGGGCAGGGGAGTGAGGAGGAGGGACGGGGTGGGTACTTAGATGACACTAAGCCTACTGTTCACCCCCAGCTTAGCTCCCCCAGGGGATAGGGTCTTGGGGGCACTGCTCTGAGCCTGAGAGGCCCCCAGCACCACAGCCCATCACTGACAGGCTGGGGCGAACAGCTGCCGGGTGGGGTGAATGGGAGGGAAGTTCAGCAAACGGCACCCCCTGCCTCCACTTCACTGCTGGAAATACTGAGGCCTGTGGACAGAGAATCGATCTGAAGCAGCCGAGACACTCTCCTGAACATTTTGTTCCCAGTCCTGCCCCCAGCCTGGCACAGGGCTGGAGTGACAGCCAAGAGGAGGGCCTTCACCTGGCCCAAGCCGAGGGACTCTGTGGTCCCCGGGCAGCCCTTCTCCACCCTGCCCAGAGACCCCCCTGCCCACTGCCCTGCCTGTGACCTTAAAAGTTGGGTGTGCAGCTGGAGGGATGTGGGTACAGGGTACAGGCTGCCTGGCCTGCCGCCCCCCCACCGCCCCACCTCCCACAGCCCCACAGACACCGCAGGGAGGGTCCCGGGGCCACAAGCCTGGCATTGGCCTCCACCCAGCACCTTCCACGGCCCATTCCACCTCGAGCCCGAGGGCTGCCCAGCGGCTCTGGTCTCGGTGAGTAATGTTTAACTTGGAAGGGCTGCAGGGGAGAAGTTAACAACAAGTTTGGATTGCAGTCTGCTTGCCAGGGGGGATAGAGGGAGAAAGGCAGGGAGAGAGGGCACAGTTGAGAGGGGGGAAGGGGGGCAGATGGCCGGCTCTCACCAGGGAGGCAGGGCTTCAAGGGCTGCTCCCCCCGGGGACCTCCCCTGACAGCCGGGGCCCCGCCACGGCACCCACCCCATGGGAGCGGGAGCTTGGAGGCTAAATGGCTGGAAGACACATACTGGACATGTGGCTGAGCCCCTCCAGCCTCAGTTTCCCCTGTGGGAAACACTGGTCAGGAGGAGCCTGGGGATCCAGCTCTGGGGAAGACAGCAGAAGACACGTACACACATCATGTCACACAGGCAGACACACAGCACATACATGAACACACACACACACACATGCATGTGAACACGTGAACACACACACCGTCTGTGGCCGCTTGGCCCCTGCAGTGCTGAGGCCTGAACACAGGCAGCGAGGAGGAAGCCCCGGGTGGGGGGGCAGGGCGCAGGAGGGCGGCGCCACAGCCAGGACCCGGCCCGCGGTGGGCGTCTGTGCTGCCTCTGCCCGCAGCTGCTCTGGGAGCACCAAGCCCTGTCCTGCCGGCTCCCGGCTCCCGGTGTCCACCAGCCACACCCGAGAAGGTTGAGGGCCGCTGGGGAGGGCTCCACTCCGAATGCCCAAGGGGAGAGGCCTTCTGTCCCGCCCTGCGTCAGGGACAGGCCTCCCTGGGTCCCCACGTTCCGTGGAGTCTGCCCGTCTCCCCCACCAGAGCCCCGCCCTGAGCTCAGGGCCCAGGTCCTCACAGCAGGCGAGAAGCCGCCCGCACCCCTCACCCGTTCAGCAAATCTAAGACAATGTATTTCCCACAAATACGCGTTTTCCCAGGAAAAAACGCACCCTTCTCCAACCTCAGAATTTTTACTGATTGGCTTTACCCTGGGGGGCCTGAACACCTCCTGGGTGGGCCCCCCAGCACCAGGTGGAATGAGGGGCTTGCCCTCACCAAGTAATACCAGATGGAAGATGCTGGAAGGGAGCCCCTTTCCCACCTCGGCCACTGTCCTTTCACTAAAGATAAACGGTTTCGCTTTGCACTTTCTCCTTGAGAATTCTGAATTCATGACCTGTCTTGTGAGCGTGGCAAAGGGCCTGGACGGAATAAGGATGTTCGCTCCACGATGTGCATGTGACCCCGCATCAGAGCCCGGCTCTAGGGGCCCCGCTCCCACCATGAGTGGTACTGGGCAGAGCACTGGAGCCGAGCTGGTGCTAGACGGTCGGGTGTGTATGTCCTTGAATTCAGATGCTGAAGCCTCACCCCTACTGCGGCAGGGAGGACTTGGGAGCTGAGTAGGCTACAAGGGAGGAGCCCCGTGGCGGGAGCAGTGGGCCTGGGGATCCCTTGCCCTTTCCTCCATGTGAGGACACAGCAAGAATTCGGTCTCCTGTCGCTCCGGAGAAGGTCCTCACCAGAACCTGACCCTGCCAGCGGCATCAGCTCTCAGGCCAGGCTGAGAAGATCTGGAGAAAGTGAGGCCAGCGGGACTCCCTTGTTCCCTGGAGGAGGGCGTTTCCAGGGCCCAGGCCCACCACCAGGTGGGGTGCAGAAGGCCGAGGCGGGGGGCAAACACCCCTGCACGTTGATATGGTATTTGGGGGGCAGTCAGGAGACCCTCGCTGGAGCCTGCAGCCTCGCTATGGCAGAAAATGCCCCGAGAGAGACCGTGGGCTCCAGTGCGCACGTGGCAAGAGCCTCCCCAGGCCCCTCATGCCCCTGCCCCCTCTTGCGTCCACGGCCACCCCCCACCACACGTGGCTCCCAAGCATTTGCCACGTGGCCGATGGGAGCTGTGCTCCTCGTGCCGAGCGCACACAGACATCTAGTGTGAACCGGAGAAGGGGCGACAGCCCACCGATCATGGGTATGTGGGTTCCTCCTGGAAACGTGGTGTTTTAGGTATGTGGGGTTACAACGACACACATTATTACGATTAATTGCACCCGCCTTCTTTCACGCTTTCCCGGGGCTACTGTAAATTTCCAGAGACCTGGGAGGACGGGCCGACAGGGCGACAAAGGGATGGCAAGGGCATGTCTGAGAAGGGACGTGTCAGGAGGCAGCTCAGGGACAAGTGACCAGCAGAGAGAGGACAGTGCCTGCCGGTGCGGGCAGGGGCGGCCGGCGGAAGTGGTGCGGCCCAGGCTGGCCTCACACACTCCGTCCTGCAGGATGTCAGCCTTCAGTGGCATATAGGTCCGTGGCCCGCTATTCCCCAAAGCACTGGACAGTGGGGACAAGTGCAGGGGGACCCACCCCAGCTGTCACTCTGCCACACGCCCACCAGCACCTGGGCCTGCTGGGTGGTCGGTGGGCCTGGGGCTGTGGCCCTCAGTGAAGGCTCCTGGGCAGTGACAGGCCTCTGGGGCCTCTCAGTCCCCACGGGGGCCCCATGGCCTAGGTGGACCAGGACCTCGGTGGCATCCTCCCTGTCCGCTTGGCTTGGTGGCTTTTTCCTTGTTCTGCCCACCCCCCAAAGCTAGATGCTCTTGTTCTGGGGGGACGAGAAGCTGCTCCTTGGGGGGAACTGACCATCCTAGTGCATATCCCAGCGGGGGACAGCCCCTCAAGAAGGAGATTTGGGGGAGCCTGTATTAGTTCAACTCCTTTCAGGGTCGTCTTCTTTTTTTTTCCCCCCCTAAAGATTTTATTTATTTATTTGACAGAGATTGAGAGAGAGAGAGAGAGACAGAGAGGAAGAGAGAGCACAGCAGGGGGAGAAGGAGAGGGAGAGGCAGACTCCCACTGAGCAGGGAGCCCGATGCGGGGCCCGAGCCCGGGACCCTGGGATCATGACCTGAGCCGAAGGCAGACGCTTCACCGACGGAGCCCCCCAGGCGCCCCTCGGTGTCTTCTTCTGCTGCAGACTGCAGCCAGAGCAGGACAGGCTCCTGGGAGGAGCGCCCCTGGCACCCAAGGCTGGGGAGCGGGAGGATCCTAGGCCACGTTTGTCGGCTGCAAGTCAGTGGACCCCAGGCAGCTGGGGTTTTGGGGTGTGGGCCTCAGGAGGCCAACTGCAGCAGATGAGGAGGCAGCTGGGTGTGGGTGCAGAGCCAGGGGGACGATACTCCTCTCCTAAGGGTCTGGGGGGTTGGCAGGGAGCCAGGACGAAGCTCGGGAGCCCCCAAATGGGAAGAGTGGGCCTCGTGGTCGGCCCCGCCTTGGGCTGGGTCTCCTGGGTACTCACAGCACCCCACGCTTCACTTCACGCTGTGACCGCAGCCCCTCCTATGCAAGGCCCCTGGCTGCCACTGAGTCAGCAAGACCTGGACCCCGGGCAGCAGTGAAGGAGGGCTGGGTTCAAGTCCCAGCTCTGTGCTCATGGTCTTGCGGTCTAGGACCCAGGGACGGATGGCTCCGGGCCACGGGAGGACTGTCTGTAAATGGTGCAGAACAGTAGCCTCTCCATCTGGGGCTGTTGTTGGGCCCAGGGGCTGGGCCCCGGATGTGAGCACAGCCTGAGGTCCCGGGCCCCTTGGTGCGGCCGCTCACAGGCAAGGGTGTGGGAGAAGCAGCTCACAGAGCAGGCCTGGCAGCTCTTACCTCCGCCCAGGCCCTGACACAGCCTCACGCTCTGCCACCTGGTAGGGCTCTGAGAAAGCAGGGACCTGTCCCCACCTCCACCCCAGGCAGGGCCTTGGGGCCACCAGCCCCACAGCTGGGAGGCCAGGGGCTGCTCAGACCCTAGCTGCCCCTGTCCCCTCCCTGAGGGGTCGACTGTGCCAGGCCAAGCCGGGTGACCCCGTGTGCTGCGGCTGTCGGGACTGCCCCCCACCGAGGCCACCAGCCGCGGACACCCTTCCGGCCGTGTGTGCGAGGAGAGTCTGGGCGCATGGAAGCCCCAACAGTCCCTGTGGGAAAAGACGGAGGCAGCGTGGGAGGAGAGGGCTGCGGGCCGAGCCTCCGTGGTCGCTCAGCTGGTCCTGTCCGTCCTTCCAGCTCTGACTGGGGGCGGGGGGGGGGGACCCACGGAGTGGAGTGGGGTGCCACCTGTGCCGTCCTGTATTCCCCAGAACAACCCCAAAGGAGCCCCGTGTTCCAGACCCCAGTGCCCTTCTCCCTCCCCTCTGGGTTTTTCCAACTGGCAACCACCCCCCTCCCACTTCTGAGTGGCCAGATGGACCTGAAGGTGCCTCGGGGACTGGGGGGCCGGCTGTCTCCCTGGGCTGCTGGTCTGGCCGGGGCCCCTCCCCCACGCATCCTAGACTGAGGTCCGCAGTGTGGCTTAGGGGCTGGAGGCCCCGGGTGGGGGGTGGGGGGATGATGCAGGCAGCAGGAGGTGGGGCAGGCCCATCTAGATGGCCCAAGGGGGCTGTGGGCAGCTACCCGCCGGGCGCCCGCCCCCTGCTCGGGCTCAGGCAGCTCAGACAAGTGAGTCTACAAGCCCGCGTGTCCGGGCTCCCACGGGCCACACAGCCCCTGCAGGCTTCAGATGGGACCCTCAGGAAGCTGGGCCACCCTCTGGCCTGAGGGGTGGGCCAGGCCTGGAAGGTCTAGGCAGCAGAGGCAGGAGAAGCCCAGTGGGTGGGTGGGCCCTGGGGGGTTCCCACGGCTCCTGCCTCCTGAAGGGTGAAGCCCAGGGTCTCAGGTCAGAATGCCAGCCTGCCCTCCCCCCCAAAGCAGACAAAAACTGGTTATGTCCTTACCAGCTTCCTGTCCCAAACCTGGCAAGTGGAAAGGGGAGACACAGACCCTCCTCTGGGACTGGGGGCCCTCATTGTGTTGCAGGCTGGTGACCCTGTGACCCCTGGTTGCAGCCTGGCCTTCTGGTTGGCCAAAGGGTCCCAGTAAGACTCAGAGGCCAGTGAAATAACTCCAGGTCCGTAACTCCTGGGGGTGGGGTAGGAGAGAGGCATCTCTCCCTGCCTGTGGCCCCCACCCGTGCCCGCAAAGACCTCTACCTGTTATTGCCGGGGAGGTCAAATAACCGTCCCCTGACCCCTGACCCAGCCTCTGTGTCTCCACACGGGGCCCAGGCTTCTGTGCCCTCAGATACAGAAGGCCGGAGAGGAGGAAGGTTAGGGGGAAAAAGGAAGGAGGGGAGAACAAGGGGAAAGGGACAGAGGGGAAGGAAAAGAAGAGAAGTGGGAGGCAGGAGACAGAGGGGAAAGAGGAGGAGAGGGGTGAGGGAGGAGGGAGAGGAGGGAGAGAAGGAAGGAGAAAGGAGGAGGTCTGGGGAGGGGGGAAGGGAGAAGGGAGGAGGGCAGGGGAGAGGGGGAAGGGAAGGGAAGGAGCTTTGAGAGTGAGGAGAGGAGGAGGGAAGGTGGGGGCCCAGCAACTCCTCTGACGGAGACAACCCCCTGCATTGTGGGCCACACCAGGTGTGCAGGCAGCCTGCCCAAGGACACCTCCGGGGAGGAGATGGGAGCTTTCCAAGTCCGAGCTCTCACAGGCAGACACAGGGTGACACAGCTGGGGCCCCTGGTGGCCGTGGTCCTGGTCCGGGGCCTGGAAGGCACGGGGACCTGCTCGCATCTCAGGAAGCCGAGGCCCTAGGCAGCAGACCTGCCCTAAGCAGGCAGCGGAGAAGCCGTCCTCTCCAGCAGGGGCTCGGCCCAGGGTGGCCCATCCTGGGCCCTTCCCAGGAGACATGTGGTTTGCAGCTGAGCTGGCTCTGCCCTGGGCCACACTCTCTGCTTTGCGGGGTGGTTGGTGGGACTCAGGGGTGAGGAGGGGGGTTGGATGCCCAGCTGCCCCCAGGTGACCGGACTGTACTTGGTGCCAGCAGCTTGGAGAGCGTCCTGGGCCTGCCGCACAGATGACCAGAGTCTGGCCGCCTGAAGCCACGGAAACCCGTCCTCTCACGGCTGCGGAGGCCAGAAGTCCAAACTGAAGGTGTGGGCAGGGCCCCGCTCCCTCGGAAGGCCCTGGGGACGATCTTTCCTGCCCCTTCCGGCTCTCCGGCTTCCAGCGCTCCCGAGCTCCCGGCTGCTGGGCTCCGGCCCTGCCTCTGTGTTTTCGCGGCTCTGTGCAAGCTCCCCTCTTCTTACGAGGACACCAGTCCAACTGGATCGCGGGCCCACCCTAATCCAACACGGCCTCATCTTAACCGGATTCCATCTGCAAAAACCTGGCTTCCAAACTGGGTCACAGTCACAGGTTCCCAGCAGACACGGAATTTCGTTCAACACCGTTTAACCCCCAATATCCCCAAGCTTGGTCTCTGCTGGACTTCCACTCCCCACAGGAGGAGCCCCCGAGACGCCCCCCCCACCCCCGGCTCACCCTCAGGACTGGCTGACTAGTTCAGTCTGGGTCCCTCTGGGCTGGCACCCCCTGAGGCTCTGGGGACACTCTGGGGGCAGGGTGTCGGCTCACCTCCTGGGAAGCCAGACAGCACCCCAGCCTACGATTCCCACTTGTGGAGCGGAAAGACCCAGCAGCACCCACAAGGTGGAGGGAGGGCCTGTGGAGGGTCTGGAAGGCTTCTCTGTGGTGGGGACACCAGAACAGAGGAGGGCCAGCAGGAGCGAGCACCTGCGGGTGAACCGGTGAGGGCAGAGGCCCGAGCGGCCGGCGTGGAGCGGAACAGAGGAAGGGCCGGTGTGGTTGGGATGAGGGCAGCGGCAGAGCGGGGAGTGCCCGACAGGGCAGGGGGGGGACCTCACGGCCAGCTTCTAAAGGACCACTGGAGAGGGGGGCCGTCCAGGAGAGAGGCGGCGGCGGGGCCAGGGGCGTAAAGCCAGGGCCACCACCTCTCCTGTGCCGACTCCCCCGCTGTTTCTTGGCTTTTGAGCTCTTGGGGTGCAGCGGGAGGCTGTGCCGGCCTGCTGAGCGTGGGCGGGTCTCGGCCGTGGAGGCCCATCTGCTGTGGGGGGGAGACACCTTGAGGAGGGGCCCAGGCCCTTGTTCTGAACCAGCGAGTGGGCCCCACACATGCACGCGGCTGCCTGACGGGCCCTGCCACGTTTCCCAGGCAACTGTCGCAATCCGGCCTGTCTGCCGGGCGCTCCGCACACCCACGAGAGCCGCTGCCACTCTGGCCCACCTGGCACACACCGGGTGGCAGGTGCAGCCCGGTGTCGCCCACTGTCTGCGCTTGTCCGCAGGCCTGGCTCTGGGGCGGAGGCAGCCCCACTTCTGAGGCTGTCCTCAGCTGGTAAGCAGGCACAGCAAGGGCGCCCTGAGGGCCACACGGCACTGGAGGTGGCAGCCCCCTCTGTGAGCACACGCGCCACCTGCTGCCAGTGTCACCAGAAGTTGGAAGGCCACTCTGCTTCCTAGGGCTTTCCAGGTCCTACCCGCCAGCTTCAGTCCCCGTTCTGCCCATCCATGCCATCTTGACCCCATCTGCACGGTGGCCTGATGGCTGAAGCAGCCCGGCCAAGATCCAAGGAGGGTACAGAGAAGCTCAGCGGGGCTTGGAGCACCCCAGCTGGCTCCAGGCCACGATCTGGCTGACAGGTTTTCATAGGCTCAAGCCCTGCCTTGTGCATGAGTCCGGTGGGGCTCCTGGGGCCATCCTGGTCAGAGGAGCAAGGAACCCGTTCCCACCGTGGCTCTGAGAACACCGGAAGCCAAGACATCTGTTGGTGGAAGGCGCTGGGCAGGGGGAGGCCCCTGACTGGCTGGCCACACGTGTCCAATGCTGGGACGGGCACCTTGGCGGGGAGGGGGGTCTAGGTCATCGCCCACATCGTCCTCAATTCCCTGTGGATGAAGCCAGGGACAGCGGAGAGGGGGCTGCAGCTGGGCTGCAGGGTGGGGCTCCCCCCCCAGCACTTGCTGCTTTGCCCGAGGGGGACCTCTTTGGACTGGCTGAAACGGTCTTTGTAAACATGAATTTTGGCTCATGAAAAATCTGTCTGCAGTGCCAGCGTCAGTCCCAATCAGAGACTACCTGCCTGTCACCGCAGCAGGTGGCTTGGAAAACGTGAGCCTCTCCACCAAGCTCAACTGTTCGACCTCCAGCCCCAGCACCGCTGCTGCGTCTTGCTGGCGACGCCGGGACAGCTGTGACAAGGTGGGTCTGTCGGGGTCGTCTGTGCTCCACTCCACCTCCAGAAGGTCCCTGTGCAGGCAGGGGCAGCAGGCAGCTGTCTGTCTGGTTAGCAGTGGCTGCGAGGACAGGGGCGAGGCTTCCTGACGGCCGCCAGCACCTGCCGCATGCCTGGCTGCTCCCCCAGCTCTGTGCTCCGTGGAAGTGTCCCAGGCCGTAGGTGCCAGCCGTGATGGGGAATTAATCCTCAGCAGCCGGATGAAACCAGAGAGGAGAAGCCCCCAGGAGGACAGCTTGTACACATGGCTCCACTCGGCTGCCCCAAGAAGGCCAGGCCCTCAGGACCTCTGTTCTACCAGTGAGTGCAGGCCTGGCCTGGGGCCCCGGGCTTCACCCTTAGCAGCCAAGGGCAAACAAGGCCCCCCGAGGCTGGTTAAGGCCAAGGAGCAGGGTGCCCCCCACCTTCTGTGCCGTAGGCTGCCGCCCAGCTCCATCAGGCCAACCCGGACTAGGGGCACCTGCCCCCAGGCCAGGGCCATCGTCCGGAGCCCTTCTCGGTCAGGGAGCGGGGCCCGTGGGACCGTGTCTGGGAGCCCCCGCCACAAGCTGTTTGGTTGTCCTGGGTCTGCTGGACACCTGCACTGAGCCCTACCCGGGAGCGCTCACGTCTGGGCTGCCCTCACCTGGGAGCAGGCCCGGCTGCGGGCCACATCCCGCAGGGACTCCTGGGACCGCCCTGCGTGGTGGCTCTGCTCGTTTTATGGACGCGGGCTCTGTTTTTGGCGGGCTGGCAGGTTCTGAGGGTGAGGACCCCGTCTCTCTCCCCTGGAGGTCTCCAGAATCTAGAACAATCCGACATAGGTAGATATTCAGGGAGTGTTTGGTGAACGAGCCTGTCCCTGCTGTGGAGGTCTGCGCTGGCAACTGGATGAAGGGTGACCTCGGTGCCACAGAAGGATGACCTTGACTCAGGGATGGGGGGCCCTGGGACTGGAGTGTGCAGTGAGGGGAATGCCCAAGACCCGGGACTAGAGGAGGGCAGGATGGTGGCTTGCAGAGGGGCCAAGGTGAGGATGTTGGAACCGTGTTGTGGGAACCCCTGGGGAAGGGGGTACAGAGCAGAGCCCCAAAGCTGCTGGGGTTGGGGAGAGCCAGGGAGTCCCCACACCCCAAGTGACATCTGCTTGTCTGTGGAGGGGAGTTCCTGCCACCCAGCCCCCAGCACACTCCACACACCCCAGCCCTGGTGAGGGCGGGCGTCACGCAGGGGCCCACCACAGTGCAGGGGCTCTGCAGGGTCAGGAGAGGAGAGGCTGCCCTGGGCATCTGCTGCCACCAAGTGGTGGATGGAGTAGTCGCTTGGCCAGAGCACCTGGGCCCCTGGTCTCAAGGAAGCCCCTCACAGGCCCGGCACCTGGAGGACCCCACCCCCCCGCCCCCCGCCCCCCGCGGACGCCATACCCTGGCCCAGGACGCCCGGCCTTGGCTGGCCACTTGGACTTTGTTGCCCCTCTTCTTTTTTTCTTAACTCGGAAAACCAAGTTCCTCCCTTTAGTAGGGAAACACCACGTTCCTAAGAAGGACCGGCGGAATCCCCCTTCCACAGAGCTGGAAACTGAGGCCGGGAGCTGTCTGGTGGTGTGGGAAGTGGTGGAACCCAAGCAGACCCGGCTATGGGGCAGGTGGGCTTTAACTGCCCGAGCTGCCGGAGCAGATGCGGAGGGGATCCCGTGGCCTGACTCCGCGCCCAGTTCCTCTCCCCGAGCCCCTGCAGACCCCAAGCCTCCGGATGACAGCAGGAGATGGGTCCCCCTCACATCCCTTCGTCAGCCGGAAATCAGCTCCCTCGGGGCCCGTGGGCTCCCCCACCTCAGTCCCACCTCTGGTGCAGGAAGGAACCGTGGCCTCCGTCACCCCCGGTGTGGAGGTCAGGACACCTTCCTCCCCGCCAGTGTCACAAAGGGGAGGCGGCCCCGGGCCCAGGAGCAGCTGTGGGGTGGGGGGCCAGGGGCGGGTCCCAGCGCGCACATGGAGGGGGCGGGCGCGCTGGGGTTGAGGTCCACGTCCACCCGGCCTTCAGACACGAGGTTGGCGCGGGGGTCCCGGGTCCCGGCGAGGGGCGGGGTCTGTGTCGGGGGCGGGGTCCCCGGCGGCCGCTCACTTCCGCCGGACGCGCGCCTGGAGGGTGGATGGAGGCGGCGCGCAGGCCGCGGCCGGGGCTGCGCCGCCG
The DNA here is from genome assembly GCF_023065955.2 of Ursus arctos. Taxonomy (NCBI): domain Eukaryota; kingdom Metazoa; phylum Chordata; class Mammalia; order Carnivora; family Ursidae; genus Ursus; species Ursus arctos. The sequence continues at coordinate 1,072,001 of NW_026623008.1, read as the reverse complement.
GAGGCCGTCTTCGGGGGGCGGGTGAGGCCGGGGGTAGAGGGTGTGTGTGTGTGAGCGGGGAGAGGCGTGCGTGGGGCTGGCCGGGGGTGGGAGGGGAGGCCAGTGTTCCCCCGGCCGCTCTGGGGCGGGGGGGGGCTGGTCCACGTGTTTCCCGGAACCCGACTCGGTCCCGCGCCCGCCCGCCCCCTCGGAGTCGTCACCCCCCCTCCGGCCCCCCTCCCCCGGCGGGTCCCCCGCTGAGTTCTCCCCGCACCCGCAGCGCCCGGGGGGGGCCCCTCCCGGGGGACGGCGGCGAGTGCGCGCGGCCGTGGGCGGAGCTGCTGCGCGCGGGGAGCGCGGACCTGAGCCCCGACGGAGAGCTGCCGCCGCTGCCCGCCTTCCGCGGCCCGGTGCGTGCTGTGGGGCCCCGGGGCGGCCGGGTGTGGAGTGGGGCGCGGGCCTGGCCGGGGAGGCGCCGGGCGCCGCTGACAAGACCCAACGACCCCGTTTGGCAGGAGCCGGGGCGCGTTCCCGAGCGCCCCGCGTCCCCCGAGGTGTTCACCGTGGGAGCCCGGACCTTTTCCTGGACGCCCTTCCCACCGGCCCCGAGGGGAGGCGGGGGCCCAGGCCGTTCCTACCGGGTGCTCCTTGGGGCCCGGGGTCGCTCGGGGTCCCCCTCCCGGTCCCCGCAGCGACGCCCCGGGCCTGAGCCCCTCGCGACCCCGGGCGTCCGGGAGCAGCTGCGGGAGGCCGCGCCGACCCTGCGGAGCTGCCCGATGTGCGCGGCCGACTTCGCCCCCAGGTGAGTGCGCGCGGCCCCGGCCTCCGATCCCCTCCGCCGACCCCAGCCCTGTTGGGAAAGCGCGGCCGCTCTTCGGCGGCCGAGAGGCGCCCGAGCTCCGCTTCGGCCTCTTCAGGTACGAGTCAGCGGAGCGCAGTGGTGTATGGTCGGGGGTCCACCTGCGCTCTCATCCCTCGGAGCCCCGGGGACAGGCTGCAGTGTCCCGGCGCGGCCTGCCGCAGGAGCGGGGCGCCTCTTCCGCACCTCCAGGTCACGGGGAACCTGGTGGTGACTGCTGGCTCCAGGGCCTGCCAGGCTGTGGGTCACCAAGCAGTTTCCTGTGGAAAGCCTCCCACCGGAACTCCCTGGGGTAGGTTTTAAAAATGAAGCCTTTTTGTGCCTTCAGACGTCGTTTTACTTTAAGAACTCATTGTATATCTTTATGTCCTTTTTTAGAACAAAGATGCATTTATTTTACAGAGAGAAGGGGAGTGTGCAGGAGTGGGGGGGAGAGGCAGAGGGAGAAGGAGACAAGCAGCCCCCCTGCTGAGGGGGGCTCCATCCCACCACCCTGAGATCATGTTCTGGGCAGCAGTCAAGAGTTGGGTGCTTAACTGACTGAGCCACTCAGGCGCCCTTCTTTATATCTTTTTTTAAGTAAGGGGAATGGAATCCGGTTTTGCTGAGATGTTAAACCCAAACTCCCCAGCGTGTGGGCCATGTGTTACACAGCTGAGGACACAGGTGTGGGGGTCACAGGGGTCAGATGTAGAGAACGGACAGCACGTTTCAGTAAGTGGACCAGCTCCGGATTTCCTGTGGCTGAGAGACGGTGTGCAAGGCAAGGGCCGCACCCCTGGTCTACCAGAAGCAAACACCATCCTGGACGGTGAGGGCCACGGAGCTGATGGCCAAGCAAACACCATCAAACCCCTGGCTCAGAAAAACAAGCAGAGCCTGCCCACAAGGATCTGTAGATGCTACTTTTCGTTCAGAGACATGACGTTCCCGTTGGTGGTCAAGTGTCTGGGCTCCTCCAGCCTGCACCGTTGTTATCGGAACAAGGCTTCGAAAACCTGCTGTTGGGGTGAGCCCAGTACCCCCATACTTATCTCCTTGTGCCCGCACCACCCAGGGTTGGGGAGGCGGGAGCAGCCTGGTTTGGGCGAGGCAGTGGCTGTCCTGCACGGGGACAGGGACAGTGCGTGTGGGTGAAGCCCCAGCGGGTGGAGCCACAGCCGGGCCTGGAGGAGGTCCCTCAGTGGCCCACCGGAGCACCGGAGGATTTGCACAGTGTTTCCAGACGCAGCTTCTCACTGCACTGCCTTCACCCATGCCCATGTTTTGGGATGGTTGTGAGCTGCGAATACTGACTGGCTTGCCTGTTTTGACAATGCAGTGACCACTCTTTGAAAACAGTGCTCTTCCTGATTCACCCCTAGTCCAAGAACCCCAGGGGCAGAGGACGCCACTGTAGGCCCTGGAGGGAAATTTGTTTTCTTGGCAGAAGCTGTCAGGGGAGCCTGCCTTTCCTCCTCTTCTGGAGGGGGCTTGTCCTTGGAATGCTGGCATTTCTACACGGTCTAAAAAAGAGACTCCCAGCGAGAGACATCAGGGAGAGAGAAAGTTCCAGTTTTGAGGTTTTTTTTTTGAAAAGAGCTCAACCCATCTGCCGGGCCTCTTTTTTTTTTTTTTTTTAAGATTTTATTTATTTATTTGACAGAGATAGAGACAGCTAGTGAGAGAGGGAACACAAGCAGGAGGAGTGGGAGAGGAAGAAGCAGGCTCCTAGCGGAGGAGCCTGACGTGGGGCTCGATCCCATAACGCAGGGATCACGCCCTGAGCCGAAGGCAGACACTTAACCGCTGTGCCACGCAGGCGCCCCCAGTTTTGAGTTTTTTAAGCGGTTACATTAAGGCTTGGCAGATTGCCTCATTCTTTCCGAAGTAGGAGTCAGCGGTGGGGTCCAGGCCTCGGCGTGTCTGAAATGCTGGCACGTTCTCCACCAGACTACAAAGGAGAGGGTCCTTGGGCCAGGACACACCCCTCAGGTCCTCACAGTGACTGGGGAGACACGGGGCACTGAAAACAGGTGCGGGCCCTTGGTGGGATGCTTGGGGCCCTGGGGCACGGAGACAGCCTGGGCCACGGGAGACAGCCTAGCACGTGCACACGGGAACTGAACTGGCCAGCTGTCTTGTGACTTTCCTTAGAAAGTGCCAGCTTTTAGTGATTCTTGGGGATTTTTAAAAAATATATAATAGCTTTATTTAAAAAAATATATATTTTTAAGTAAGCTCTACACCCAGCATGGGGCTTGAACTCATGACCCCTGAGGTCAAGAGTCACTTGCTGTACTGACTGAGCCAGCTGGGTGCCCCACTTGGGATTTTGAACCAGAGACTGGAGCCATGCTGTGCCCTTGTGACAGCAGGTGCTGGGCCACGGAGGCAGCTGGTGACCAGAGGGCTTCTGCTGGCGTGTGTGCTTTGGGGACCCGGTGCTGCGGGATGAGCCCACCATTCTTCTCAAAGCCTTAGCATTTCAGGTCACTCAGAGGATCCGACGGATGGTTACAGAGTGGATTCGACAAACGGGGTGAAACCCTGTCCCCTTGAGAGCTGCTTGCTGCCATGTGCACGTGTTGTGTGCTCTGATGCCCGCGAGCCACGGAGGCGCAGAAGACGGGCTCCCACAGGCCACTTGACGTGGAGAGGTTGAAGCCGAATCTGAGTTGTGTCCCGTGCGTGCGAGGAGAGCCTGCGTGTTGGCGTCTTACCAGCTCCAAGGCCCCGTGGGCTGCTGTGTCTGAGTCAGACGTTGGTGGAGGGTGTTGGGCCCAGCTTCCTGTCCTGTAGCCATGCCGACTGTCCGTGCACAGGGCTTCGATGTGATGGCAAGGCAGGCCCATGCTGGGGCAAACTGCTGCAGAAACTCAGTGGGCAGGACAGGGCTGGCCGAGACCAAGTTCTCTTACTAGGGGCAGGTCTGCAGGGCCCCAGAAGGTTCCCCCCCACCTAGGGGATGCCACCTGGAAACCCCAGACAAGGTGACCTGGTCCAGACCTTAGAATCTTCTGGCAGCCTTGGAGAGAGCATCCAGGGGCCCCAGGGACTTCAGAGCACACTGACCAGCCCTACAGAGTCTGAGGGCAGCTGACGGCCACCAGAAGGGGCACAGAGCAGCAGGGTGAGAGGCAGTGCGTGGTCCACACTGTCTTGCAGTGAGGCTCCACGGAGGGGCCTTTCCACCCCGGCCCGTGAACTTGGCTGGCTGACCAGGCTGGCTCTAGACGGGGGCGGAGGGAAGGTCACATCTTGGGAGGTCTGTGAGGGTGGGGAGAAGCCATCTGGGCAAACGTCCTCAGAGAGGCCATGGCACAGAGGTGTTTCCAGAGGGTCCAACGGGACCCATGGCAATGTAGGGGGTGTCCCCTCTGCCAGCTAATAGAGACCCAGGGTGCCCCACTGGGGGAAGCCATGGAGGCGACACCGGCATGGTGAGCTCCACTCTGTAAGGTGCAGGTGGGGCCCCGGCCACCATGACATGTGCCCGGTCTGGGGCACAGGCTGTGGGGGACATTTAAGTCCCAATGTGAAGGGGGTCATCACCCATGTGGCCGAGCCCAGGGAGATACAGGGAGGCTGGGCCCGTCTGAAGCATAAGAAGGGCTGTGGGGCCGGGGGGTCTGGACTGGCCTTGGCTGATAGCAGGAGGCCGAGGAGCTGAGGGCAGGCCAGCCAGCGGGTGGACCCAAGGTGGACCCAAGGAGCATCGACGCTTGCAGCCGGGGGGCTCGGCTGCTCTGCGAGGGTGTGTCCCCCAGCAGTTCTGCTGAGCACCCCAGCACTGCCACTCTCTGGAGCACAGCCAGAGCTGTCCATCCACGGCCCTCAAGCCCATCGGAGATGGTCCTGCCTGGCCCTCCCTCCTTCATGGGGTCAGATGAGATCAGGGATAGACAGTGCTCTGTGCCATGAGTCCAGACCCCTCTCCGCACCCCACTGGACCCCGAGAGGCCAACCTGCAGGCCTGGGAGCCCCCAAAGCTGTAGGTTGGCAGCCCAGGTTCACTGAACCCCCTCCCTAAGGGGACTCGGTCCCTGCACGTCAAGAAAACACCATCTCAGACGCGGGCGGCCCACTTTCCACCCGCTTCGTCTCCCTGCCTCTCGTGACGGATAGGAATTGTGCTTCTGGGGCCCCGGCCTTCGTGCTTTTCCCTTTTGGGGTGCCAAGTGGGGCTGTTTTCGGAGGAGAGGAAGTGACCTTCTTGCGGACCCCCGACAGAGCCCCTGCCAAGGGCCGGCCGGGGCGCGAAGAAGGGCTGCTCTCGACCTCGAGGCCTGGCAGAGGACCCGCCGACGCCGTCCTGTGCGCTGCCGGGCGGGCTTTCAGGCTCCAGAACAAGGTTCACCGGGAGCCGTGAGGTTCTCAAGCTGAGTGGGTTCCAGAATCCCCTGGGAGGCTCATTCAGATACAGGATGCCCCCCCCAGCCTCAGACGCAGGAGCCCGGGTGAGCCTTGGGAACGTGTCTGACAGGCCCGATGCATGTGTCCGGCTGCGCTGAGCGCCTGGCCCCGGGAAACATCCCCGGGGAACAGGGTTTGGGAAGGCCTGTTCTGGTTGGCATGGTCCCTCCTGGACATTTCCTCCGTTTCCGACCAGCTGTGGAGACTGTCGCGGGGTTCTCTCTGGCTGACCTTTGCTGTGGTGGTCGCACCAGGGAAGGGCGTGAAAGTACGTGGCGGGTGCCGTGGCCAGGTGGCCTGTGTCAGCACTAACCTGTGTGTGAGTGACCGTCTCCTCCCTCTTGCAGTCTGGCCCCGCTGGACATTGACAGCCACCTCGCTCAGTGCCTGGCGGGAAGCACAGAAGACGTGGTGTGGTGAGCCGACAGCCCTGCGAGTCCAGCCAGGCGGACGCCCAGACTCCCTCTGCCTGAACCGTGTCCTTCCCGCTTCGACCGCTGTAGTAAACTTCAGTGTGGACCCCGGTGTTGTGTGTTTGTATCGGGAGCGAAACACGGGCCCCTTTGTCTTTTCGGATTACGTTAAGCCGAGTGCTCGCCTGCCGTTCGAACTGGCAGAGCCGCTCAGCAGAGGGACCCAGGCCCAGGTGGAGGAGCTGAGACTCCGGAGCAGAACTGGCCGGGTCTACAGATGGGCCGTCGGCGGGGTAGCACGTTTTCCTGTCTCCACGGACTGCACTCGCACCGGGTTTTAACTCCCCGAGGAACTGCTCCTTACGCGGGGCAGGCCGCCGTGAGGCGCCCGCGCAGCTCACCGACGGGCGGGCGGGGACAAGCGGGAGGGACCGGGCCAGGCGCCACGGGCAGCGGGCAGGCCAGTCTGCCAGAACAGCCCGCCCCGGCCAGGTGGTGGTCGGGCTTCCCAGGGCAAGTAGAAAATGGGGCACAAGAGCGTTTATAGGTAGTTTTCCTTCCAGTGCTGCCGGCCCACAGATTCTGGAAGAGCTGGGCTTTGGTGGCATCCACCGTGGCCGCAGAGCAGTGGCGGCAGGGAGCCGGTCACGATCCACAAAGAGACCGTGGAGGAACCTAACTGCAGGTGACCAAGGGAAAGACGCCTGTCTGCAAAGGCCGCACGCTGTATGACCCTCGCTCTAGGGGCTTCTGGAAAAGGCAGAACTGCAGAAACAGTAAGGAGACCCGTAGTCACCCGAGGACGCGCACATGGGACTTTCGGGGCAGCGAGGCTACTTGCGTGATCTGCACTGGTGGATACAGGTCACCATTTGTCCCAACCGCGCTCTGCACCCCCAAGACGTGAACCCGGCGTCGTGGGGACGATGACGTGTCGGCGCGGTTCATCCATGGCCACACATGGCCCCTGGGAGGGGAGGGTGACGGTGGGGGCAGGGGCACGTGGGAAACCTCGGCAGATGGCCTGCGGCTTACGTGAACCCAAAGCCACTCTAAATAAAGGCTAGTTTCTACAACGCCTCCACACCTGCTGCTTCCTGGAAACACCTCCTTTTAGCAGAGAGAAGGTGCGCGCTCCTCAGAGTCTTTTGTGGAAGCTCAAAGCCTGCACAGCCTCAGCCTGAGGGTGCACACGCCCGCTGCAGGAGGAAGACGGCCGGCGACGGGCACTTCCCGCTCACCGCCATGGCCGCGGCCACGTCTCCATCCACGGACCATCCAGACGACCCATGCTGCTCCGCAAACGTTAGGGCTGCTGCTTCCAATCCCCACTGCGGCACCACCTCCCCCTCCCGTAGTTGATCAAGCAGATGGCTGCACGTGTCCCCCTCAGCCACCAGCCTGACCCCGCGCACACGTCTGCACAGCAGCTGCCCAGCTGGACCCGGGCCGCTGTTTGGTAGCAATGAAATAAATGCTTTCAGTCTCAGCAAATTCAGGGCCCCCGTCCTGCCGGAGCGCACACTGTCATTGTGCCCAGGGCAGCAAGTGACCGTTATCAGGAGGAAGGGGGGCTCTCGGCGGTCACTTGTTATCCCCTCCTGGGCACACGGGGGTCTCTCCCTCCCTGTGTGACATCAGCTCATCCCAGGGCCCCGCTCACCAGTCCCGTGTGACCGCTTGTCCCTCAGGAGCCATGCTCCCGCACATCAGCACCGGGCTGGGACCCCCGTGAGATCGAGAAGCTGGCTCTCAGGATCTCTGGGTCCCTAATTTCAGTCTGTGGAGGCAAGTCTTCGTGGGTGCAGTTGAGGTGCTGGTCGAGACAAGTCTCCGTGTCACAGAAAAGCTGCTCTGCAACAGGGGGGGAGGGTCCAGAGACCTCGAGGCCTGGGCTGCGGGTCGGGCTGGTGCCCCCGCGGTGCCACCCCTGCGTTGAGAGTCGGCTCCCCCGCTGGGGTCAGGGCAGGGCGGGGGTGAGTGCCACACAGACACCCCTTCGTTTCCACTTTTCTCACCACCACCTCCTGCCCCAAAGCAGCCACACGATGGAGACAGCCAGGAGGGTGTGCGGGACGTGGCGCGTGAGGTGGAGGGACGCGGGGACACTCGGTGTCCTGAGGGTGGAGGAGCCCGCCCACGCTCTGCCCGCGGCTCCTGCCACACTTCATGGGGTAGAGATTTTAAAAGCCCCCGGGGGTTTACCTCCTTTTAGAAAACCTTCAGTTCTGCGTTCACCCAGGGAGGAGGGTGACGGAGGGACATGCGCCACGTGCAGGTGACAGGCCGCGGGAAGCGCTGTGTCAGGAACGTGCAGAATGGTCGTGGATCTTCTGGATTTCTTATGTAAGGCTAGGGGCGCCCATACACAGATCTTTCTACATTTTCTAATTCTGAGCACCACTGCCGATAAAAATATTTTGACGATTTAATACAAGATATCTAGGCGCTGCTCAGTGTTTGCAGAGATAGCTCGTGCAGATCTCGTCTTCGATTCCTTACTTTCCGTGGCCTCCGGGCGCTGCGGGGAGCCACGGGAGAATCCAGGATCCGGTCTCCTCGACACCTGACGCGCTGCTTGGCCAGCGGCTCCGGTCTGGGTGCGGCGTGGCCTCCGCACTAGACGACGACGCAGGGGTGTGACATACACGTTAAATATTAACAACAGAAACTTACCGGGATTTAGAAGACGTTCCAGATTTGTCAATTCTTCGTTGGGGTCCGTCCCTGCAGGCACTCGGGCTCCCGTCCCCAGCCCCCAGCCTCGACTTGGCACACGACCCCGCCCGCTCCGGCGCCTCCCGTGTGGGTGTCGCCTGTGACGCTGGGCAGGTGCCGCACGCGGAAAAAAGGCACCAGGGAGGCTTCGACATCATGGGCACATTTTATTCCTCAGGACATTACAGGCTAACTCTCCTGGCGGAGCAGGTCAGTTCTGTTTCTGTGGAAAGTGTGCACCTTCGAAATCGTGGGGCAGTTTCTCCCTCGGACACGGTCACCGCGGGGCCTCCGCGGCACAGGCACAAGAAGCAAATTCCTCCAGCACGAAGCTGGCCGCGCGGGCCCAGATGCAAGACTGTTCCGCTCCGAGAAGCTCCGGCTGGACGCCCCGTCCGCGGTCTCGGCGGCGAGTGCCCCTCCCGGGCCGCGCCCGGGGCCCTGCGCCCAGCCTGGCATGCATGCGCTGTGGTTACGGAGAGACAGAAGGGGTCATTCACACACGTGTCCACGGCGGAGAAGACGGCCTCACACGGACTCCTCGGTGGACAGCAGTAACGGGTTGATGTACTCGAAACCTTCAAACTCGGACTGGTCGATCCTCTTTATGACGTCCCTGTGTGCACAGGCAGAGCGCGGGGACCTGCGTCAGCCCCCCCGCTCCCCAGCCCGCCGCCCACCAGGACAGGGAAGATGGCGGACAGGGCGTCCCGACCCTCGCAGCTGCCCCCGCAGGCCTTACTCATCATCTGGGGTCAGCTGCACAGGCTCGCTGGTGAACTGGGTGTCGAAGTTGTCCAGACCGTACTCGTCGGTTATCTGCGGCTGGAATGGTGGGAGGGCCTGCTTCTTCTCCAACTGGGAAGGACAACGCGAGAAGTCAGATCGATACTGTCATCTCTACCGGATTTCGGTTTTTACAGGGACTTAAATCACAGAACAGAATAGGAAGACACTCAGTGTTTAAATAGGTCGTGTATTTGAAGGCCAATTTTCTTTTCTCTTAAACACAAGTCCAGGAAGAAGTATGTGAGGCCAGAAAAATCCTGAGTTTACAAATGCCGGCAGTACAGGCTGCGTGGGCCCCGTACCCGGGACAGAGCCACGCCGGGGGTCTGCACCCCTACGGCCCGGCCCCTGAAATCGAACGAGGCTGGTCTCAGGAGTTTTTTCTTTCTTACAACTTGGAACCCTGGTCATAAAAGAGCCTGGACTTGGCAGGGACACCACTGCCCATCTCTGCTTGGTGAGTCCCCATCCCGCTGGGACCTTCCTTCCCAAAAGCCATCACTGACCCTCTGTTTCTAACCACAAGGGGATGCTTGTCACGCAGGAAACAGGGCTTCTCAGGATCCAGACTCTGACTTCCAAGTCACCCTTTATGGGGCTGAGACACGCTCGTGCCAGAGGGCAGAGACGGAGTGCCCAGGACAGGGACCCCTCAGCGCCACGTCACACGGGTGAGGACGGTGATGGCCTGCTCACTCAGTCCCTCTGTGACACGTGCAAGCCGCCCCCCCAACCCCACATCACGGCTGTGTGCTATGCACCTGTGTCGGGCCAGGCACATCCCCAAGAACTAACAAAGAGCCGTGAGCAAGAGACACAGGTCCCTGCCCCGCGTTGGGTCCCCTCCCTGCCACACAGCCACACACGAGGCCGGGGAGCGAGAGGAAGCACACAGCATGCTGCCCAGGCCCGTTGGGCCCTTGGTAGGGCTGAGCCTGGAAACACCCGCCGTGTGGGGCTCCACCTGTCCCCGTGCAGGCCATGGAATTGTCCAAGGCCGACGTGACGAGCTGTTTCAGTCACAACAGGAACAGAGCGGGCATGGAACGTGCGCGGCACGGGCCGCACTTCGGCAAGTGGAAGACACAGGGGTGTCCCAGACACGGACGAGTCCTTCCTGCAGGCTGCCCAACACGCACAGGGACGTGGCTGGCATGGCGGCCGGTGCCAGAGACCGTCACCGAGAAGACGCTAGGAGGGGGCGCATGGCAGAGAGGACGGGCTGTCCCTGCAGGCAGAGCGGATGGGTCACCCGTGTGCGTGGGGACCGAGGTGTGTCCTTGTTGCTTCTCACCGTTTATACACAATGACCCATATTCTTTTATATAAAATCTTTTCTGATAAAAAGCGGGAGGGCGCATTTCTTAAGCTATTTCTCTACCTTAGGTCTCGGCTGCTTTAAGACTTAAAGAGCAAGTTGAAGTGCAGCTGGGTCTGAAGCAAGCAGCTCGCCCACGGTCCCCCACGCCCACCCATCATCCCGGGGCCCAGTGCTCTGGTCTGAGGGGGGAGGCTGCTCAGCCTCCCTCTGAGAGTGTCTCACGAGCGTCACCTCCTTTCCTCAGTCAAAGCAGGGCACGAGAACAGGGCCCCCTGGACACTGGTCCGGGGCAGGCCGCCGCTTGGCTGCACCGGTGTCAGTGGAGAGGCTGCTGGAAGGGGCATGCGTGGCGGCCAGGCAGGCTCAGTTCTGAGGGCCTGAAGGAGGCAAGGGCGGGGGGCCGCCCTGCAGAGGTGTCAGGGGCATCGGGGGCTCCGTGAAGCCTGGGGGGAGACAGGAGGTCCCTGGACAGAGGAGGCCACTGCTGGCAAGGCTAGGCAGGAAGAATGTCCCGTCCCGGGAGCAGGGAGAGGCCCAGACCCTGGAAGCCGAGTCCCTGAGGACAGGGTGGAAGAGGCAGACCGGGGTCCAGGGTGACCACATCTCTGAGTGGGGCTTCTCCTGTCTGCTGGTCTCTGTTTCCTCAATTCTGGGTGATAAGCCCGCCACCGAATGTATGCAAAGCAGAGACCGTCCTAGACGCCGCTCTCCTGGCAGTGGGGGCAGCGAGGGAATTCCAGAAGCAGCCCTGTGAGGGTGGAGGGACCCCAGCACCCGTTTTATCAAAATGCTTCTTCCCTCCACTATCTGCATATCCCTCCCACTGAAAACAGCATCCCCTCGAGCACCACGGGGCACAGGGCTGGGGACCCCACGTGCCTCCTCACGCAGTTCGTGTCCTTCCGCTCAGGCATGTCCGCGACAGCGGTCACTCCACGGAGCCAAGGGTGGGCCCGCACGCCCCCATGTCTGGACGTGGCTTATAAATGTGGACACTGACCCTAGAAGAGCACCTTCCTCATTTCACATCCGCGCCATCAACCCTTAGCCTTCTGATGACGGCCAACACAGGCCGCACTTGAGAACAGGGTTTTCGGCAAGGACGCACTGACCAGAAATGACCAGATGTCACCCTCAGGGGATGTGGCGTCACAGGCCACTGAGGATGCTCACTGAGGCCCGACATCCGGCCGGAGCCCCGTGACAGTGGGCGAGGTGTCTACGAAGGCCTCTTCCAGCTCAGCGGGAGGACACCTGCCTGGGTGGTGCAGGGGGGCTGTGCTGTGCGGAACCCTGCGGAACCCTCAATCTGCAGGGGTGGGGAGGGAGGGCACGAGGCGCTGCCGTGGGCTCGGCCAGTCAGTACGTGGACCACGGAGGCTCAGTGTGGGCCTCCAGGGGGTGTGGGCGCCTGGCGGTGGCACTTCCCTCCAGGCCAGCTGTCCCGAGCTACACAGGTAACGGTCAGAAACCAGCCCAAACCTACCTTTCCTCGCCCTTGTGCTAGTGGGCCAGTCAAGGTCAGTTTCTCTTTTCTTTCATTTTTTTAAGTAAGCTCTACGCCCAGCGTGGGGCTTGAAGGCGTAGGGGCTTGAAACACGACCCTGAGATGAAGAGTCACACACTCCGACTGAGCCAGCCAGGTGCCCTCAAAGTCTTTTTCGTAACTAGAAAGTACCTGGGCTCTGAATATTGTTCTAAGTACTCGTGGCTAATGGCTCAAAGGGAGAGGACGCTGAATTGTTTTGAAATCACCCAGCCGCGGCCTGGACAGTGTGGGCGGGGTGGGTGCGTGGTCTGAGCGCGCTCCTCACCACGACCCCACGAACGCACAGTCCCGTGGGTGGAAAGTCACAGTGACCAGAGGGAGTGGACGAGAGCTGCTCTGCCCACGGGGCCGGGCGGTGGACCTCAGCGCGGGCCGCGGGGCCGCCACACCAGCTGCGCGGGGGAGACGTGACGCGGCCCCAGAGCGGGGCTTTCCTCCGATCTAGTTTGCGCTAAAGTTCAACCTTTATTTAATTAGCTAGCTCATCTCCTCTGTCTCAGAGGAGCACGTTTTAAAGGTTATATTTCAGTAACTCTGCAACCATTTATATATTTTGCAACAAATCCAGTTCAGACTTCCCTTAGTACCAGGAACCAGGGCGCTAAAGTGGAAAGGGCACTTGCATCCTTCGCTGTTCACTGCATCCCAAGATAGGACCAACAAGGGCAGGTTTTGGAAAACCAACCATGAAACCGGGTCCCACCGGGGGATTTCACGCAGAATCAACCAGGCGGTGTGGTCACAGATGAAGGACGTCCACAACCGGACCCCCAGGCAGCACAGCATGTGGTGGGGGACACCCAGGCAGGACTTCTCCCAGGAACACCGGGGACCACCCCCCCCAAGGGCTCATCACGGCCCCTCACGCTCCTTGTCAGTCACTCCTGGGGCCCCAGAGGGCAGCCCCCACCGCACCCTTCATCCCCAGCCCTCCCTCGGCGGGAGGCGGCAAACGGGCCCCCATGCTTTACCAGGTCCCAGTCTATGCTGCGGAAGAATGCGTGAGACTTGATATCGGAGAATCCCGTCTGTGGCCGGCAGCCGAGCCTCTCTTTGGGGTCCTAGGAGTCAGAGTTCAAATAAGGACCAGTCAGTGTGGAGCAAAGAAGCCCAGATTCGCGGCCAGAGGACACCCGGCTTCCCTTCCCCGTGATGTAAAGAGCTTCACGGCGTCACCTGCAGCCGGTCTCAGCCACCAGCGGAAGAGCAGAGTCACCTTCACTGAATTTCTCATGGGCCTAATTTCTCACTATGTTTCGGCAAGCATGACTACAGACTGACGATTCACAGGGCAGAGGTCAAATAAGGAAGCAGAGCCCCCCCCCCAGGTGTCGTAGGGGACACTGGGAACCACCACCCGCCCCGGGCAGCCACACGCGGGATGGCCCTCACGGCGGCCACAGGTGTACCTTGTTTAAAAATCCTTTCAAGACGTGGGAGGCTTTCACCGAGAGGAATCGGGGGATCCGGATGGGCTTCTCCAGGATTACTGCAACGATTGGGGCCCTGGTGAGAAGTCTGGCTCCTTCCCGACGCTCCCTGCTGTGTTTGCTCTGCCCAGCCGCGGGAGGAGCTGGGCGGTCTGCAGGGCTCTCGAAACCCTTTCTGAGCAGGAGTGTCCAGGGCGCTTTTAGTGCCCTGGCCCCTCCTCCCTACATCCAGCAGGGTCTCTCCCCCACAGAGGGACACCCCCCCCCAACGTGCTCAGGATCACGCAGTAGCCAGCAACCTCCTCACATACGAGGGCGCCTCTGCATGTGACCACCAGAGGGCGCTGCGGGGACAACCGTGTCCCTGGGCGCCAGCATCCCGGGGCAGTGATTTCTGGCCCAGGGGCAGGTGTCCTGCACTGGCAGGTGGCAAACAGCTGGGTTGGGGCCCCGCCCTCCCACGCCTCCAGGGCACACACCTGGCGGGGGGGCAGGAAGGAGTCTGGGCTAAATCATGACAGGCTGTCTTCCCTGGTGAACCCGCTCTCCCACGGCCGCTCCCACTTCCCCAACCTCGTCTTAGCCTCCCTGCGAGCGGGTCTGTGAGGACGGGCCGACCTTGCCTGTGGGGGACGGGCAGGTGGGGGAGACCCGAACACACAGCGGGGGCAGCACCTGAACCCTCGGGAGACACCTTGCGGCCCACACACCTTGGAAAAGGTAGTCCTCTGTGTTCATGTCGGGGTTGTCGGTGATGATGTCAAAGGGGGAGCGTCCGGCCATCATCTCAAACATCAGAACGCCCAGCGCCCACCAGTCTACGCTGAACCCTGGAGGGACGACACAGGCCCGGCCGGCGGGCGGTCAGCAGGGGAACGCGGCCGCGGGCACGGCTCTGGCCAGGGCTGGGCTGGGTGCCTCGACGTGCCCTGGGCAGCCTCGCCTCCCCCTCTGCCCACCATCGTGGGGCCCTTGTCTCTTTTTCTCTTAACTAGCTGCAAAGCTGTTTCACATCAGGGCCGTTAACGTCCTTGCTGGCACTCTGCTGGTTTCCCAGATTGTCACCTGGCCTTTTCATCCTGCCTGTGGCGCCGCTGACCGCGCAGACTTGTGAAGCTGAGCGAGCCTGCAGGGCAACCGTCCTTTTCACTCTCCTTTGGCTTACTACCAAAGCTTGAAACACCCCTTTCTCGAAGGCTGCAAGCAGTCTTTCCCACATTTTCCTGCATTCGCCGTTTCAGGGTGTATTTTATTGCACCGGGGAACGGGACCGGGAGAGCCTGGCGTCAGTGTCCCCGCAGCCCCTTAGACCCTCTGGAGCAGTGCCCCCATCCCCTACGGGACCCCCTGTCCCAGGCCGGCTTCTGGGCGCTCAATTCTGGTCTTTCCACCTGCCGTCTGTCCTTCCCTGTCTGGCTCCTCAGCAACTCCAGGGATGGCAGCCTCGCGGGTGCCTCTGACCCGAGACGGCAGGAGACCTGCCCACCTAGCCAGCCCCCATGCCCCCATCCTAATGGCAAAGAAAATGTTTAAAAATATTTGATGGCGTATTTGTGATATGCTTCACTGAAAACACTAGGACACAAGAGTGTGTGGGGTGCGCACATACGCACAGGCCTGCACCACACACGCACATCACACGTGAACACACACCACACACGTGCACACATCACACAAACATGCATCACACACGTACGAACATGCATGCACACGCGCACACACAGAGTAATCTCGTTTTGGTTTCAAACCCAGAGAAGGCAGAGGGGCAGAAACGCTGTCCACAGGGGCCGCAGGTGTTACCCTGTCCCACCCGGTTACTCTCCCACTGACGGGGGCAGCACATCCGCTGGGGGCATTTGTGGACATGTGTGTGGCTTTTCCTCCTTCCCCACCCCTTAGGGCTCCTTGATAAAAGGAACCCTATCCAGTGTCCTCCACCAGGGGACACCCGAGTAGACACCCAGGACAGATGGGGGCCACACAGGTTCAAATAAGGGCTGAGGCCAGGGGGCGACAGGGCCCGGGCACAAAGTGAGGGGTGTGTGTTTCAGTTGTAACCGGTCAATAAAACCGCTCTCCCTGGCTACTGGGCTAGAGCCCCAGAGTCCAGGTTAGGACCCCTGGCAGCGTCAGCCCCGGGCAGGTCCACCTGGCCCCCTCTGCTCTGGGACCGTATCCCCGAGAAGAGGATGCCCCCGGGGGCCAGGGCCTGTCCTCATCCGCACCTGCCTGCCGTGTGCGAGCGAGCAGCCCCCCACCCGCCCGGCAGCCCCGCTCACCGTACTCCTCCCCCCGCAGGATTTCTGGGGCGATGTAATTCGGGGTTCCGCAGAAAGTGCTGGTCGTGTCACCAGGGCCCAGGCCTTCCTGTGGGGACAAGTCAGTTACCAGGAGGGCAGAACAGCTCCCACTACGCACCCACTGGTGGGATGACGTGCAGCAGAGAAAGCCAGCTGAGGACAGTGAAGGCAGAGGTGCCTGGCCCCGGAGCCCCGGCACCTCTGAGCGCGTGGAGGCATCACCCGGGGACCGCGCACTCGCCTTGCACATGCCGTAGTCCGTTAACTTGATGTGGCCTTCGGCGTCAAGGAGCACGTTGTCCAGCTTCAGGTCCCGGTAGATAATCCCTCGCTCGTGTAGGAAGTTGAGAGCGATACAGATCTCAGCAGCATAGAATCTGGGGGCAGCAGAGGGAACCCAACACGGAGCTTGGGTGGGAGCCCCGTGCAGGCCGAGCAGGAACGGCGGGGCTGCCACCGGCCCCACGGCTCGCCCAGCAGACGCCCTGGCGTCCTCCTCTTGCCGAGGAACACACGGGGCCAACACGACCACAAGACATGCTCAACGTCCTCGTCGTCAGGGAAACGCAGATCAAGACTGCCTCCCACCTCCTAGCATGGCCACTCCCACAGACAGACAGACAACAGGACGTGTTGGCGAGGATGCGAGGAAACCGGCACTCATGTGCCCAGCCGCTGTGGGAACAGCGCGGAGGTGCCCCAGTTAAACCCAGAAATGGCACATGAGCTAGGGTCTTGAAGAGATGTGTGCGCGGCCCCATCCACAACTGCACTATTCCCTGTGGCCAAGGGTGGAGACCACCACCCAGGTGCCCATCGTCGGATGGACGGACAAGCAAAGCGCGGTCCCTCCACACAACAGGGTGCTACTGAGCCCTGCTGCGACACGGACGGACCTCGCAGGCACTCTGCTCAGTGACGTGAACCAGTCCCAGAAGGCCAGACGCTGTCGGATTCCCCTCAGAAGGTCCCCAGGGGGGACTGGGGAGGCCGGGGGGGCAGCATCAGTCGGGGAAGATGGAATGTTCCAGAGACGGATGGTGGGGACGGCTGCACTACGATGCGAATGTGCTTCATGCCGCTGAGCCCCTGCAAATGGCTATAGCACGGAGAATTTTATGCTCTGTCCACAATTAAAAAAGAAAATGCTAGTGTGTGGGGAGTGGGCGATGCCTGACTTACTGCCTGCATTTCCCCAGAAACGATCTAAGGTGACTCAAAACCCGCACGGAGTTGTTTCAAAGGTGAGGAAGTAAGGAGCGGGGGGACCCACGGGAACAGGAAGGAGGCGGACGGGGCGCAGACACGAGGGTTCCCGAGGCGGCCGGAGGGCGGGCGGCCCTTAGCGTCACTGTCACTTGAACAGAAACGGGTTACTCTTCTCCAAGAGCCGCTGCCCTGCTTTGTAACCGTGTAATGAGAACCACAAGCGGCACGATGCCACTCGGGGGAGCCTGCAGCTGGGACGCGTGGCAACCCCACCCCGGTTCTGGAAGCAGGGAAAGGCAGAACCGCCCGCAGCACCGTCGTGCACACACTCTCCCAGGAAGCACCCACTTCTCCGGGAGATGCACCACCCTGCTCTGGGGGCCGAGACCCGACGGGCCGTTTCTGAGGCTCTGTAACTCAGGGGACCCACAAATCGTAGGACCCCTGAGCCGCACTGCAGGGGACAGCGGCGCCCTCTTTGCCACGTCCCCCCAGACTCCACCTCCCTTCCAGCTCACCCCGGGGCCTCCGAGGAGGGCCCCGCTGCCCGGCCCGCGCCTGCCCGCCCACCAGCACGGCACCCACCTGGCGTGCTCCTCTGGAAGCTTCCTCTGTCTCTGCATGTGGAACATGAGGTCCCCGCCATTGACATACTCTATGACCAGGAACAGCCTGAGGGAGAGAGAGGGCGGTGGGGGCTGAGACCCCATGCGGCCCATGCCAGACCTCCTCGGGGGCAGGTTCAACGTGGGGAGGCCCCATGACCAGGAACAACCGAGCTGGGCTGCTGGCAGGTCAGCTCTCCTGTGAGGCCGAGGAAGGGAGGTGCCCGGGGTTGCCTGACCCTGCCCAGGCTGGTGAGGAAAGCAGCCCAGACTGAAAAGACGGGCTCTGTACCCAGGTCCCTGGGGCATCTCTTGGGAGATGTCAAGAGACCCTGCCCATGGGGTTTCTTGTTCTGATCCATTCTGATCCCGACGTAGGGAAACTGACTGAAAACACACATGACAATTCCCATTCAGCTGCTCGTGTCGCCCAGCACAGGGGCACATGCTCTCCCCACGGGGCTGGCAGAGGCAGGGGCCGGACACAGAGCTGCGGGACCACCCTGGAGGCCGAGGGGCCGGAAGAGCAGGTGCACAGGTGCACGGGCCAGGTGAGGGGGTGGCCGCGTCTGGTGAGTGACTGCTCTGGCCGCCAAATCTGGTTGGAGGCCGGGGAGGCATAAGGAGGTGTGTTGTCCCCGGGCAGGAGCCCCAGTGGCGCGGGTGGGGGGCGGCGCGGTAAGGAGGCACTAAGGACAGCCAACGAACGTGCAGAGGTCCGGACACCAGGGCAGAAAGAAGGGGGTGGGGCTGCAGGCTGGCACCTGGCCACTGGACGGACTGTCCCAGCGCAGGGGTGACTTGGAGGCAGGGGGAAGGCCTGGGGGTGGCTGGGGCCAGGGCGGGCCAACATGACCCTGTGTGACTCTGCGTGACCCTGTGACTAAGGAACCGGGACCGCACGCCATCCCGGTCTCCAAACCCTCTACCATGTGGATCCTTCCGCACAACATTTTTCTCACGCTCAATAAGATGTCATTTTCAAAATTAAATTCACGCACCATCTTCCAGAAATACCCTGTTGAGGGCAGCTCACGGTTCCTCTGGGTGGGGAGTGGGAGTGAGCGCAGACAGCTTGCGGGGTCGGCTTGTGGGTCACAGGTGCCCCACCCTCACGGCCGGGAAGAGGGAGGTCACTCGAGTGCACACGCTGAGGCCCCCCACGGAGGTTCTAACACGCGCTTACACGAGCAACAACCCGAAATCCGTCAATACGCAGATGGAGAAGGGCCTGGACCGCGAGCGAGCGCCGCGACCCTCTCGGCCAGCGAGGAGCGATTCCTTCAGCCCTCGTTCTGCTCCCGCCTCCAAAGGGTGTGTCTGGAAGGCCGAAGAAGGCTTGGCCGCCCCAGGATTCACCTGCATCCCTAAAGCTTCGCCGGCGCAGAGCTACGCCCGCTCACATGCGTGTTGTGCGTGGTGGCATTCGTGTGACAGCACACGTGCGACACGGAACGTCTCTACCATCTACCCTCGCGGCGTCTGCACGTGCACATCCATGCTGCCAGCCACCGTGAGGGACGTGCGGTGCTCATCCCACCCCTGGGAAGAGACCTCGGACCTAACAGCCAGTGTTAAAAAAAATTTTTAAAAAAGCATTTGTTCAAAACCCGTAGGGTGACTTCCAAGCACAGGACAGAGATTTTCCACAACGACCAGGAGTCCCGTCCCCAGTGGGCGTGGCTCCCTTGAGCACCTGCACCCCCGGAGGATAGGCGCGCACCCCGATGTGTGCTCCCCAGGAAGCGTCTCCGGGGCCGCTGGCCCACCTGAGCTGACAGCAGGTGACGGACGGTGCCTTTCCAGAACAGGGACAAACCCGACGCCACTTCCAGACAAAACAGCAAAACACATGAATTCTGGGGAAAATTCGAGAGCCTTGGGAGCTCAGCAATGAAGGGGGCATTTAAAAACCTAGAGAGTGGAAGCAAAGGTAGTTTCCTTTCCGACCCGGAGAAAAGCCCACCATGGGCATTTGAGGGGAGGCGTAGCCAGACTGGTCGTCCGTCCCGGAAAGTCACTGAGCCAGGGATTCTGCAAAGTTGATCAAGCCCCAGTCACAGCAGAGGAGCTCGGTTTTCTTTCCATGGCAGCCACAGACATAAGGCTTTTGGTTTGCTTCTTTTCTTTTTTAGGTCTACAGATAAGCCTTAAGAGTACTTTTGACATTTCTTCAGAGCAAAGCTGTACCAGGGCCACGTGACGCTGATTCTCCAACGATGGTGCTCCGTGTGCCTCAGAGCTGCTGCCGTGGCCACGGCCGAGCCCCACGGGGCTCACCTCCCACTTGGGGTGCCTGGCACGTGCAGCGGTTCAACGTGTGGCCAGGGAGCGGCACATGTCCTTGCACCCACAGCCCCGGGTCACAAGGCCACACCCAACCCAGAGGGAGGAAGGTGATGGGTCCAGAGGCCTGGGGCTGCCCCCCAAGCTCAGATGGCCAGACTCGGCCAAACTCTCCCACAATCTGCTTGGACACCACACCAGGAAGGGAAAGAAGCAGGGCTGCAGGGCCGGGTCAGTTCCTGACCCCCTGACCCTGGCCACCCAGACGGGAACCCAGGGGCTGCGGCCCCTGCTGGCTGGTGTGAACCTGGACACGGGAGGACACTCACAGAACCCCCGGGTGAGAGCCGGGCACAGACTTGCTCCTCAGTGCCAAGGACCTACAACACCCTCTCCCACATCTCCCCCACCCCTGCCCCCATGGAATAAAGTACCCAGCCCCCACACCTCGGCTCAGACGGAAAGACCGATGCCATAGGTTAAGAGAATGCTCAACTCAAGAGGTGACGCTATAAACTAGGAGCTGGCCATGTTCAGCCCACCACCTGTGTTTGTTAATAAAGTTTTACTGGAACACTGCATGTGTCTATCTTCACGTACTGTGTCCGGCTGTCCTTGCACCACTGTGAATACTTCCATACAAACCGCGTGGTCCTCAAAGCTGAAAACACTATGTGGCCCTTTGAGGAAAAGTGCCAGATAAGAGCGAGTACACCAGATAAGACCAGCGTTTACAGCGTCCGCTGACCCTCCCGCACGGACTCCACAGTCTGCGCATTAATGTTTAACCAGTGACCACGAGCCAGAGGGAGAGGCAGAGGCACAGGAGGGATAAAAGACTTTCTCAGAATCTGATGGAAGGAGGCCAGGCCCGGGCTCCGTCACTGCGCAGGGCTTGGGATGGTTCAGTGATGGCCACCCCCAGCGTTTCTACAAGCAGTGCGTTCTACGCGTACTTGCCGAAGCTGAGCGAACCCCCCAGAACCTCCTTAACTGTTGTAGTGAGTCACAGGCCGCTTGGGACGGAAGAATCCTTCCTCCCCACGACGCCCCCCGGCTGTCCGCGGCCCAAGCCGTCCTGCCCCGGGAGCCCGGGGGGAGGGGACCGGATCTTAGCCGATCCAGGTGAACCGTGAGCAAACTCAGAGCTCTGGTGCCACCACCGCCCGTCGGAACAAAGGCTGCAGCCAAGACCCGCACCGCGCTCTGCTGCCTGTCACTCAACGTCTGCTCCTTCTATTCTGGGCTTCAATTGAATTATGACTCCAACAAATTGATTGTGTTTTGAAAGTGCAGTGACTCATGTGCTCAAAGAGGAAGACGCCCGAACTCCCAAGGTCTCGGATGATCCCTGCTGTGCTCACGGCCTCCCTCCACAAGCAGAGGCCCCGAGAAAAGTCGGTTTTCCTCTGAGCCCCCCAGGAGGCTTGACCCAGCGTGGCTCTGCTCACCTGCCTGCCCGCACGTCAAGCATCACCCCCGCTTGAGGCCTGACCTCCTCCCGCAGCCACCGTACCCACAACTACCCGAAGGACAGGAGCTCACCGCCGACCCCAGTGTCCCCCAGAGTCCCCCAGTATGCCCTTGCTGACCTCACTTCTGCCCCCAGAATCTCCACCCACTCCCTGGCATCAGGCAACACATACGGTCCTCAGCTCCGTTCTGACGCCTCCTTCCAGGCCTCGATGTGCCCAGTGGGTCCGTGCCCATGTCCAGACCCTATGCCACCAGCCCTCCTAGGAACTGGGTGTTGCGCTTCCCCCGCAGAATACCACCGGGGCCTCAGTTTCCCTGGAGCCTAAGTGGCTGCGGATCGCTCCAGGATGACCCCCCACACCTCCGAGGCCCTTTCTCCTCCTCCCAGATACACACCACCTCCTCTGGGAGGCATCCCGGCGCCTGTCCCCTCCCCACACGCCGCTCCGTCAGCGCCTCCACACGCCAGTGCTGGAGCACCGCGGTCCCACCCCGGCCGGGCCGTGACTGAGCCCCGGGAGAAGTCTGCAGGGCGGCAGGCGAGTCCTCCGGGGCACTTCACACGGAAGCACACACGCCAGCCCCGGCTCAGCAGCATTTAATCTCCAGACGCCACTGTGAACCAAGAACCATCGAGTCAAGCGTCGAAGTCAGACCACAGCGCAGGGAGCTCTTCCGTACACGAGTGAGTGCACGTCCACGCGAGAGGAGGGCAGTATGGTAAGTCGAGGCACACGGTTAAAAGGCTGTATTTCAGAGCCGCAAGCTAACCATAAATATTTTAATGGCAGCTTGCTCATCTGTGATCTGAGATCATGCTACGTGCGACAAATGTCCCCAAACTGCAACTTTATGGGGGGGAGCGTGCTAAAAATAGTCACCTCAGCTACAATCTTCAGCCCATTTTTCCTGGAATAGCTCAAACAGAAGCAATTTTGTGGTTAATTTTCATTTTGGCCATTGTCTGAGAAGGATGGGGCCGTCTGGCTACGAAGCACGCCTCTCCCAAAGCGCAGATGTTTCTGTGCTGGAAACACCACTGCCCTTGTGTTGTGCTGTGTGTGATGACATAAGTGCCTTAAAACCCGGGGAGCCCATGGAGCCATGAGCACAGGACGCGGCTGACCAGAGTGGGCACCGGACTTGAAGGGGGGAGAGAAGAAACCCTTCTTTCTCCCCGTCCCGAGGCCCCGCCGACAACTGTGCTCACCATGAGCTGCTGGGTCATTCGGCAGACATCTACCGCGGCCGCCCCGGGCACCAGGCACGGCTCGGAGCATGGTCAGCAGCTGGCCGTCCTGTCTATTCGCAGGCGTGGCAGGTCGGGCTCCCAGGCCCCTGCAGACAGGCCCGTGGCAAGCCCTCGGGACGACGTGCTCCGGGCAGAGCCTGCAGCGCCTCCCGCGGCCCAGGAGCCGAGGCGGCGGCCACCCGTACCCCCGGCAGGCGGGGCTCCCCAAGTGTCCTGTCCCCGCAGCTGCCCACACCTCTGCTTGCTGGGGCCTCGTCACATTTCACGACTTCAGTCCCTGTGGGTGTCCTGCTGGCCGTGAGGGTTTGTCGGCGCAGTGCTAATCGCCACCCGACCGCAATGGGGGATGCTGCTGGTCTCCCGGGGCCCAGACACAGCGTCAGCGGTGCCTCTGTTCAAAGGCCCAGCGCCAACACGGAGAGAGGCCCTCACAGAGGCTCACTCTATCAACGGTTCACCACAAGCCGGGCCTTGCTATCAACATTTTAATGTCTTACTAATCCCCACAGCGACCCTAAGAGGCAGCGTCCCTGCTGCTCCCTGTTCCCAGAGGAGACTGGGGTGTAGACAGGTTACCCCGAGGTCACACAGCTGACAAGAGGAGGGCCGGGCCCACACCCCAGCTGTGACTCCAGACCTCAGCAGAAACTGGGTGCTGTGTGTACGAGCCCCTCCCAGGCTCTCTGTTCCTGTGGGCTTCTCAGAGCCTTCCAGACCCTGGAAGGGTCGTCCATGCACAGCCATGCAGCGGAGACCGTCGGCAGGAAGGTAGGTCATCCGGGCTCCAGACCCGCCCCCCCCCCCCCAGAACCCCAACTCCCGGCTCCAGCCCCCTGGGCACCCCAGCTCCAGGCCCCCGGATACCCCAGCTCCCGGCTCCAGCCCCTCAGACGCCCAGCTCCCTGCTCCAGCCCCCCAGATGCCCCGGCTCCTGGCTCCAGCCCCCCAGATGCCCCGGCTCCCAGCCCCCGGACACTCTGGCTCCAGCCCCCCGGACGCCCCCACTCCCGGCTCCAGCCCCGCAGCCGGTGCGAACGCGTCTCCGTGCTGCTGACTGCTCGGGCCTGTTCAGGACTTTGAGCTCCCCTCTGAACTGGTTGTAACATCTGCAACCCTCACTAATTCATGAGTCACAAAGAATGTGACACGTGTTCACTTTATACTTGTACCAACAACATGATTGTACCTTAAAAAAATATTCTTTAAGCAGCGTGACTGCCCACAGGGTGTTGGGTACCAAGCACCCCCTGCTCTCTCCAGGAGTGTGCCGCGGGCCACAGGCATAGACACACAGCTGGGGCAAAGCCCAGGAGAGACACCCTATCCCGACTAACCAGGTGTTTGGAGCTTCCAGACAGACTGACAGATCCTGTAAAAATAAGAGATGAATGTGATGTCCTGGGAGGCGGCCCCCCCTCCGGTGAACGCTGTAAACGAATCTCCCACACGTCCGTTTGGAAGAGCAGAGTGGCTGTGTCACAGGATCACACACAAACACTGAATGGATGAACTTGTTTTCGGTTCTCCTTAGCGCACCTGGGAACGTGACACGCAGACCATCTCCGGAGGCAGAAAGCACTGTGCTCCAGTGACAAAGACGGGAGTGAGGTTCAAAGTCTGACCCTTTTACACCACACCCCCACGAGTTCATACAGTAAAATCAACCGTAAAACAAGTCTTTTGGAATCTCACCATTCAGGAAGTGTGGGGTTGCGATGGGTCGTCTGCCCTTGGGCATAGTCCGTGACTCCCAGAGACCACGGTCAGTGCTACACAGAGGCATGGGGAGAACGCACAGACACAACGAGGGAAACTTTCCTCAAGTGCGGAGGCAGGAGGAGTGGGGGGACAGGGGGAGGGCGGGGCCCACCTGGCGGCATGACCAAGATGGACAGAGCAGAGAAGCCCAGGGTGGAGCTGGGTCACAGCAACTCCAGCCACATGCCTGGGGGCCTGGATCACATCCCAGAAGCAACTGGGAAAGTAATCAGAGGAGCTTCGAAGCAGGAGAAAGACACTTTAGATCTGTGTTTTCAAAATATGGCTTAACTCCAACATGAGGGAACTGACAGCCAGGGGAGGACCAGGGACCAGACGCCCCAAAGAGGCTGTGGTCAGGGCTCAGGAGAGAAGGGAGGAACCTGAGACACACTTAGGAGTCCGGATCAGTGAGATCCGGGGAGGGGACGACGACAGATGTAGGGGAAAGGCCATTTACCCCAGGTGCTTTGGACGCACAGGTGGCAGCCAGTTCAGGTGGGTCAAGGGACTGAAGGTCAGGAGGGAGGTGAGGGTGGACGTGGGGAAGTACGAGTCACTAGTCTGATTTACAGCTGAGCTGAGTTACCATAAGCCAGACAGAGACTTGTCGTCCTCAGAAAGGCCTGCTTGCGAGGCTGGCCCTTGGCTGGAGTCTGGGCACTTGACTAGTAGACAGCTCCCTCCACCGATATGAAACCTCCCCTGGATCGTAAGAGTGGTCTGCTGTGCATACACAATATGGTGAATGCTGAACACCTGCTTTCCTTCTGGAATATTCTGGCACGTGCTAGACCCCAGGAAAGTCCTCAGTTGTCACAATTCCTTGCTGGCCGATGGTGACTTGTGTGACTACCCTCTTCACCCCACGTGCCTCTTCCCTTTGCCAGTTGTGCTTTATATCCTTTCATGGCAAGAAATCTTAGCCTTGAGTCCTACTATGTGCTGGTCCTATGAGTTCTCCTGCTAAATCGCTGAACCTGGGGGTGGTCTTGAAGACCCCGACACAGAATACAGTCGATATTTCTTCAAATAAACACACTGGGTGAGTTTAAGTCAACTGGCTGAAAAGAATTCTGAACAGTATACATTGACTATCCCAGACCAGTGGTCTTCAAGCCTTTTAAAACAGTAGGATTCCACTATAAAATTTTATTAAGTGACATTGTTGGTATTTTTTAATTTATTCCGCTTATTTGTAATATCCATGAGCATAGAAACCCACCCCCTGCCCACTATGGCGTCCCAACACCTAACCCAATGCCTCTACTCCTGTACTCAGTAGGATGTTTTCAATAGATATTTTATAAATGCAATTAAAAATTTAGGTGCAAATCCATGAAATTTACTTGATACAAGACACCAGCTGATAAGAACAACAAACTTAGTTTGATGAGCGAAAAAAAAAAAACTCAAAAAACAAAACAAACCCATACGTGCAATTGAGAGAGCCCAATACAATGGCAGAAACCTCATGCCTACTCAGCTGCCGTGCAGCTCAATGCGGAAATTAGCAGAATCTTAGAAACACGCTCTTTTTCTTACCGACTTGTTGTCTGGAAGCAGGAGTGTAAGCCGACCAGGAAAGGGTTGCTGGATGCCTGCTCAAACACATGCTTCTCTGTCTGTACCCAGTCAATATCCTGAAATAGAAACCAGGGCGTGTTAATGAGGCTCCCGAATACTCTTCATCCTCGAGCAGGGGAGGCAAGAGAGGAATGTCTCTCATCTCTGCTTGTAAGAAGACAGTGTAGATAGGAAAGGAAAATGCCCACCAAGAAATACATCACCACCACTATCCCCATCTTCACCACCAACCTCACCATCATGTTCATCGCCACCATCACCATCATCATCACCACCATCACCATCACCACCATCACCACCACTACCATTGCCACCATCACCATCATTACTACCATCATCATCAACATCATCACCACCATGATATCACCACCATCACCATCATCACCACCATCACCATCATCACCATCATCACCACCATCATCACCATCATCACCATCGCCACCATCGCCACCATCACCACCACTACCATTGCCACCATCACCATCATCATTACTACCATCATCATCATCACCACCACCATGATATCACCATCATCACCATCATCACCATCATCAGCATCATCACCTCCATTGCCTCCATCACCACCATCACCACCATCACCACCACCATCATCACCATCACCACCATCGCCACCATCACCATCATCATTACTACCGCCATCATCACCATCATCACCACCATCATCATCACCACCATCATATCACCATCATCACCACCATCACCACCATCACCATCATCACCACCATCACCACCATCACAATCACCACCGCCACCATCACCATCATCACTACCATCATCACCACCATCATCACCACCATCACCATCACCACCATCATCATCATCACCATCACCATCGCCACCATCGCCACCACCATCATCACCACCACCATCATCATCATCACCATCACCAGCTGTGTGTCAGCATCTGAGCTACGGGCTCTCCATGCACTGCCTCATGTGCCTCATGTGCTCCCCGTGGCAGCCCTGGGAGGCTGGTATCATCTCCACTTAAGACACGAGGAAACAGGATGGATGCTTAAGCAGACTCCCCAGTGTCCCATGCCCATCTCTGGAGCACCAGCTCCTGCCACTGTCTCCCTCCCAATCCATGCTGGAATTTGGGGAAAGTTGCAAAGTCAAGTCACTTGTGATTCCGTTCCAACCCAGAAAGCAGAGCTGGATGAGGTTAAACCTTACCTCCTAGGGGCTGAGAAAGCAGGAGGGAAAGGGGTGTGTCCGGAGTCATGCTATCTGCCCCTGAAGGTGTTTGGAAACAAATGAGCAAACTCTCATGGGGTTTGTCCTCCTTGGGCTCAGTCCGGAGCCCCCTCTGTTCCCCAGGAGACCCCTAGGAGGGCCCAGCTTCAGAGCCTGCCATCTGTGCAGAGCACTCCCAGCCCCGCCTCTCCCTGGGCTCTAGACCTGGAGCACGTGCAACAGCTGGTTGGTAGCCCCACAGGATGCCCCACACAGAAGGCCTCCAACAGAGCTCACAACCAGCCTCAGCCATCTGTGCTCCAAAGGGACCTGGTCACCCAGGTGCTCAGGTGAAAACCCTGGTGGGTGGCTGAGCCTTCCCTCCCACACAGAGTCAAGCCACCAGGGTCTCCGCTTGCATGCCGCTGTTCCTTCCTGCCTGCTTGGCTCCCGAGGCTGTTTCAACAAAGTGCCGCAGACTAGGGGCCTGAAAACATCCAAACCTGTCCTCTCACTGTCCTGACCAGGAGCCTGAAATCAGGGTGCCAGCAGGGTCACACCCTCTCTGAAGCCCCGAGGGGGCACAACCTGCCTCTTGTGTGCCTCCCTCTGCCCACTGGCTTCCCTGTGTCTCTGCTTCCTTCTTTCTGTCTGTCTCAGCTCTTTCTCTGCCTTTCTCTAAAAGGACACCTCTCATTGGATTCATGGCCCACCCACATAATCCAGGATGATCTCCCCAAGATCCTTAACTTAATTACATCTGCAAGGACCCCATTTCCAAGTAAGTTCAGATGCACAGGTTCCAGGGGTTAGGATGTGGACGTATCTTTTTGCAGGCCACCATCCAGCCTGCTGCAGTGCCCCTACGGCCCGATGTTCATGGCCCAGACTCGTGGCCACGAGACGACAGGGTCTCTCACAGATGCACACACACAGAAGCACACGGCACACATGCCGATACACACATGACATGCAGACATGCACGTGACACACGCAGACACGGACACACACACACGGCTCCCACTCACTGACTCCTAGAGTCACGCTTCTAGAGAGATCACCTAAAAGTCCCACCTCCACATCTTGGTCCACAGGGGACAATTTGAAGATGCCAGGAATGAACCAAAGCAATAAGTCTCTCCTAAATGCCTTTTCTTTCAGTTCTACAAACCTGACCTCAGACACTCCACTAACTTTCCAGCTGGCCAGAGTTTCAGTGAGGGGGTCTGGAATGAGCTCAGCACTCAGGGGCCAGCTGGGCAGTCTGTGCACTGCACAAATGCACCCTGCTGGTAGGGCAAGTAAAAGTCATAGTTCAGTCCCAGCTCTTTCCTCCAAACCATGAGCCTGGGCCAGGGCCGGGGAGCCCTCCTGCGGTCCGATGGGCCCATGGACACCAAGTCACCTCATGTACTACAGGGGCCCGACAGCAACAGCATTATTGCTGCCCATGCATCAGTCCTTCCTCTGCTTCTAAGAGACAGAGTCTGCATTCAACTGTGAAAGAAAAAGACCAAAAGTACGTGAAGCCAAGAAGCCCAGAGAGACGCTCAATGTTACTAGTCGTTATGGAAACGCGGGTCAAACCACAACGAGGTGCCACTTCACACCCACCAGGGTCGCGATAATCGCAAACCAGAAAACGTCAAGTCCTGGAGAGGGTGTGCAGAACCGGGGCCCTCGCGTGCTGCTGGCGGGAACGTGAAAGCGCGCACCTGCGGGGTACGGTTCGGTGCTTCCTCAAGCAGGGAAGCCTGACTAACCTACGAGCCAGCGATTCCACTCCTAGGGATCCTCCCCCAAGAACCAGAAACAGGGGCGAGAACAAATACCACACAGCCGCCAGAAGGTGGGAGCAACCCCAATCTCTATCAACACATGACCCGAATGTGATCTGTTCATAAAATGGCGTAAGAAGCAGTGAAGTTCTGATACGCGCTGCTCTGCGGATGAACCCGGAAACACGGTGTCACTGCAAGGAGCGGGACACAAAGGGCCCCACGGCGTATGATTCCACGTACAGGAAATGTCGAGGGAGCTCAGTCCAGAGACAGACGGCAGACCAGTGTGCCGGGGGAGGGCCGTGGGGCGTGGGGGTGAGTGCTCGCGGACACAGGGTTTCCTTGGGGGGGGGGGACGACAGTGTCGCGGCACGAGACGGAGGTGAAGTGTCACATCGTGACTGTACCAAACACCACGTGAACATATCCTTTAAAACGGTTAAAATGGTGAGTCCTGTTACAGGCATTTTACTTCCACTGAGAGAAAGCGGCACCGGAGGCCAGGAGGAGGCCCCGAAAGGAAGCGTGAGCCAGGGTACGTGCTCACCTCGTCATCGTGGACTAGCTCCTTCTTCACCACTTTCATGGCGTACATCTGATCATTCTTCTTCAGCCGCACCAGGAGGACCTTGGCGTAGCTCCCGCGTCCGATGACCCTGATCAGGTCGAAGTCCTGCAGTCCGAGCCCCTGAGATATTTTGATTCCATCCATCCCATCGATAACCGGCTTGAGGTCCTGAGGACAAGAGAGACAGTGAGGAAGGAAAGACTCCTCCCTGCGAGCAATTCTGCTCACAGGCTCCGACTCTACGGACCCCCCAGACCCCCCACTCACAGCCCGTGGCTGCCGCGTGAGCGTGTGGGTGCCCGGGGCCAGCCTCCCAGGACGGCGCTCCCACCAGCGCCCTCCTGGGGGCTGTAACGCTTAACTCGCTGACGTCCGCAAAGCCCGGCCACAGCCCCGCGCAAGGGCTACTGGAAACACAAAATGAAAGGAAGGCGATCCGATTAAGAACAGAAGCTTTCTTCCCATGAATTATTTCTGGCAAGGGTGTTTGTGGTGAAGGCAAGAGGTACCTAAGTGCTTCTGACTCATCCCAGACGTAGAATGACCAGGTAGAAAAATCAGGAAGTCCACGGGGGACGTCTGTCGGTTACTCTAGGGAAGCTGTGGCCCAGGCCAGGAGCAGTCCTGAGGTTTTGTGGCCAGAGGCTGCCAACTCCAGGTGGTGTGCCTTCCTCACTCAAGAAAACAGTCTCATGTGCCTCACTCGTCACCCAGAGCTTTGGGCAAGACCACAAAATGGCAGCAGAGGGCTTGCTGGGACAGAAGGAGCAGATCGTGATCCTGGGATTTATACTAACAGATACACTTGGTCTTCCTCCCATTCCTGGTGCGGAGTTCCCAAAACCCTCAGAATTCCCTAAGCGCAGAAAAGGTATCTCTTGCTATGTTAATGAGACAACTTTTGAGAAGCCCCAGGCCACCTAAAGATGGGGGCTGGTTGCCAGGGGGACCAACCAGGTGATTAGAGGCTTGGAACTCGGTCTCACCCTGACCTCCGACCTCCAGGAATGGTAGAGAGGCTGGGGATTGAGCCCATTCTCCAATGGCCAATGACCTAATCAATCATGCCCGTTATGAAGCTTCTGGTTGGTGGACACGTGGAGGTGTGCCTGGACGGGGCACGGAGGCTCCGTATCCTTCCCCCATCCCTGACCTCATGTAACTCTGCCATCGGGCTGTTCCTGAGTATAGCCTTTTAGCACAAGCTAGTAATCTAGTAAATAAAATATTTCCCTGAGTTCTGTGAGCCACTTTAGCGGATTAATGGAACGCACGGTAAGGGTCATGGGAACCTGATTTAGAGCTGGTTGCTCAGAAGCACAGGGGTCTACCCGGCCTACAAGCGGTGTCCGAACGGGGGCAGTCTTGTGGGCCTGAGCCCTTCATCTGTGGGGTCTGATGCTAGCTCCAGGTAGATGGGGTCAGAATGGAGTGAAACTGTGGGACACCACGGCAGTGTCCCCCAAGAATCGGAGAATTGCTTTGTGATGTGGGAAAAGTACAACAGACAAAAAAAGGGTTTTATGCAAATAAAATTTGACCAAAATTGCTGCTCAAGAGCCAGCCCTGGACCTGCTCCACTCTCTGGGCAGAGAGGTGCCGGGGAGCCTGAACCTGCAGCAGCCACGTGCCATACCTGCACCCCAAAGAGCCTCTGGGAGACTCAGAGAGGAGGTGCCCCAAATAAGACCGAGCTGTGACACGGCAGCAGCCCATATTTCCAGAGCTGAGTCCTGGGCTGGTGCACGCCCTCTCCTCTCTGCCCTCAACAGACCACCTTCACCACACTGCACGCCTCCCCCCCCCCGCCAAAGCCAGAGGGCCCCGTGCCCCACGTGGGCCATGCCCCTGGGTGCCAACATCCTGTTGCTTCATGTCGTACCAATTTCCCAGTGATGGGAACACTTGTCCTGTGACAGGAGACAGAAGATACTTGCCGAAAATGCAAACATTTGAACCTTGGGAGTGGGGAGAATCAAGTTACTAGCAAATGTGGTGAGCATCTATCAATCAATCTCTGACGTGGGCCCACCCGCCATAAACTTGCGCGAACAGGACAAAGGGCAAGACTAGTTCAGGGCGATTCCTCCACGTGGATCCCCGCAGACGACAGCAGCCGTGCAAGAGTACAAAGTGATCCCACTCCCCAGGACTAGCCTTCCCAGCTTTTCTCGAAGCACATGAGCCTGGGGTCTCCGTGTGCTCCTTGCAGCCCACCGTGGGAGCCCAAGCCACCCTGAACTGACGTGGGAGGAGCCACACCGACGCTCGCTGCCGTGGAAAGCTTCCCATGTGCCAGGCGAGGGGTAGGTGTTCATACAAACGCTCTCAGTTCACCCTCACAAAAGGCTGTGGTCCTTATCCAACTTGACAGAAGAGGATTCTGATGTCAGAGTGTCCCCTGACCTGGGCTCGGACCAGGCCTGCCGCTTGGGCTCACCGGGCCCGTGACACCTCACCCTCCAGGTCTGCACAGCTGCGAGAGGAGTACAAGAACACGGCGCCCTCACGTCTGAGATTCGGCACGGGCTCGTGTCTGCCGCCCCCGCCTGCTCTCGTCCGCCTACCAGTTCGGAGATTCCTTTTGCGCTAAACACTGGAGACTCCCCGGGCCTCCGCCCTGAACCCCTCAGCGTGCAGCACCTGACATGGCCACAGACCACGCCCTCGCCGTGAGCAACAATTCCCAAACCTGTCTAGTTCATATTTAAATTTCCATAACTGTCCCAGAAATGAGCTAATGAACTTCTAAAGAAACTGGAAATACTAATGAGCCATTTTACACACTCACCTCAGAATCATCTTTAATGTTGTCATGTTTCCGGGTTGAAGAAATGTAAGCAACTAGTGAAGAGAGAAAGAAAAGAAACAGGACATGGTCAGGAACACAGATTGAGACACAGGGGCTCCCACAGCCCCTCGCTCCTCTGCGGGCACCCGCAGCCCAGGCCAGGCCACAATCAGGGCAAATCACGGAGCCGCCACACCTAACCGCAGGGGCCTAGGAAAGTGCAGCTTCCTGGTTCCACCCAGACCTCCTGGCTCTGCACGTCTGGGGGTGGAGCGTAGGAGCCTGTGTCGGTGACATGTTTTCTCAGCGATTCATCGAGAAGTAACCGTTCACAAGATTTTGGTGTCTAGCCTTCCAGATGTTCTTAGAGTGTGCAGGTGGGTGTCTAGCCTTCCAGATGTTGTTCTTAGAGTGTGCAGGTGGGTGTCTAGCCTTCCAGATGTTGTTCTTAGAGTGTGCAGGTGGGTGTCTAGCCTTCCAGATGCTGTTCTTAGAGTGTGCAGGTGGGTGCCTAGCCTTCCAGATGTTGTTCTTAGAGTGTGCAGGTGGGTGCCTAGCCTTCCAGATGTTGTTCTTAGAGTGTGCAGGTGGGTGCCTAGCCTTCCAGATGTTGTTCTTAGAGTGTGCAGGTGGGTGTCTAGCCTTCCAGATGTTGTTCTTAGAGTGTGCAGGTGGGTGTCTAGCCTTCCAGATGTTGTTCTTAGAGTGTGCTGGTGGGTGCCTAGCCTTCCAGATGTTGTTCTTAGAGTGTGCAGGTGGGTGGGAGATGAATGGCGGGATGGCTGGCTGGGTGGAGGGATGAGCGGATGGTGGGTGGGCAGATACATAAATGGCTGGCTGGCTGGCTGGGCTGGGAGGTAGGTGGGTATGTGGGTTGTTGTTTATTAGGAATCTCCTTTGTGAGCTGAATGCTTTATGCTCCGTGGTCTCATTTCACCCTTCAAGGGCTCTCAGGGCGCGGTACTCACACGTACCAGGCGAGGGCTAGGGCTCTTAATAGTGCACAGATGATGAGAGCTCAGAGCTGGGATATCGGTCCAACTAGCATTCAAAATCTTCCTCCAAATGCTTCTGAGCATTAAAAAAAGTCTCTCCCCCACCAAAAACCCCCACAAAATCCCACGGAAACTCAAGAACCAACTTGACAGCAGGCCTTTCCATGGAGACCAGCCCATGCGGCAGCCCACCTATGGGAGGGCCTGGCTGTGGCAGCCGCCACGGTATCTTCTAGAACTCCCGAAGTTGGTGCTGAAGGAAAACGCCACTCTCAGAGATATGTGTACCCAGGGAAGGCCACCCCACCCTGCCATCCATGCCCAGGGATGATGGAAGGCCCTAGAGACGTCCCCAGCCCCGCAGTGAGGGGCGCATGCTTGCCAATATTGACCCTTGGAGAGCAGATGGGAGCTAGAAAGGATTCGTGGTCAGAAAGGGGAGGCGCGCAGGAATTCCAGCGTGGAGAGCCCGGGCTCCACCAGCAGGAAGAAAGCAGCCCCTACTTCCATCGGTGTCCTCAGAAGGAAGGTCCACGTCGTCCTTGTCATCTACTGCAGGTTCTTGGGAAGGCATGACAGAATCCTGCAAAGAGATGGGCATGACAAAGTGACCAGACAGGTGTGACAATGTGGCTTCTGGAGACACTGTGTGACTTTCTATCACCACCTCCTGTGATGTGCACACTGGAGCCCATGTCCTGACACGTATTCCACAAATGCACCTGCTAACCTTACTTCCCTGGAGACAGGAAGACCCACACGGACGTCTCCTGTGACCCTACAGCAGGAGACCACTCAGCACCCCAGGCTGGGACCTTTCCAGTGGGTGCTCTAAAAAATGGGGCATTTATACACAATGCTTGGTGGTCTCCCCCGCCCCCACTGCCGCATCACAGAGTCCTGGGGGCTGATGTCACAGCTGAGGCAGCCCCCTATTGGCCAACACTAAGTTCCGGGTGTCGGCCTCCTTCAGCCCTTGACTGATCACATCTCTGAGGCTGGCCTTATTGCTTAGGCTAGCGTGGACCTATGGAGTCAAGGGCATGTGCAGCTTTCTGGGTTTGGGCAGCCATGGCTGAAAGGGCTTTAGGAAGACAGTGTGCATTCCCCCACAGCAGTCCATGTGGGGACCCCACTTCCCAGTGCTCAACAATATCAGGGTTAGACATCAGATGAGCCAGCCCTCCCGGACATGTGCCTGCCGGGAGGAACTCAACGTCCAGTTCAGGCTCAGCGCAGCGGTGCCACGAGCACAGCCAAGCTGGGATACTCAGGAGGGAAATGAACAACCCGTCAAAGGGCCAGGGTGCTTTACGTCCACAACTACAGGCTGGGGGTGAGGGGCCCACGGGGTGGGGGCGCGCATCCTCTGACGTTCAGAGCGGCACGGGGCGTCCCCTCCACAGCTCCTCTAGAACTGTTCCATGCCTGGGGTCCAGACGAGCCTCCCCTTGCTCCCATACCTTCATCCCAGCACGGCAGAGGGCCCTGCAGGCCCCACCAGAGGTCCCCTGCCCCAAGAGTGCTGGGGGCCCACAGGGCTTGGGAAGAGGGGCCCCATCTGGGGTGCTGGCCTGGGTCATGGCTCTGCAACCCACAGGCACCCCCTCCTTTTGTCTCACCGGTGGCAGGGTCCTATTTGGACAGGGAGCCCGAGGGTTACCAAGGTCAGCGTGGACAATGAGCTTGAGGGTACCCCGCCCCTGGGCTCCCAGGCCCCACCTGGCCCACACTCACCATATGCCTTTTGCAGGTCAGCGGGACGAGCACGTGGCAGCGTTTATGGACCAGCAGCTTGCAGTTGATGCACCTGTAGCCCTGCCTTGCGAGACCCCATATCCTTTCGCTGCACTGGCCACAGTACGCTCTCTGCAGGCAAGAACAGCAGCCATCAAACCATGTTCCACCAGGGACCCAGCTCAGCACTGGGGCACGTGGCATCTTCCCTGACTTCCTCCAAGACGACGGGAAGCTAGGACAGGAGGCAGCCCAGTCGCCTCGTCACATCTGGACCCCAGGCTCCACCTAAGCTCAGGAGCCCCCACTGGAGACCATCCCAAGGCTGGGGGAACCGAGAGCCTCAAGGAGGGGGCTGGGACCCCGCTCTGGCAGGGGCGATGAGACCCCTCCTCAGGCAAGGACCCACCCCTGCTTGCAGGGGCTGGAAGGCGATCACGGCTCCTGCCAGGCTGTGTGCAGACACCCAGGCTGAGACAGGCATGGGGGACGTCCAGATTTGACTCCAGATGACCATGGAGACAGCGACTCTGCCTGGCCTTCTGACGCATCACAACTTCGAACTGCTTGGGGCAGTCTGCGATTATCCTGGGGTTTTTTGGTATTTTTAAAGATTTTTAAGTGGTGAATCTTTGTTCTTCAAGGCTCTAAACGTCTGAAATTAATGGTAACCATCAGCTTGTCTGGTGACGTTTTCCTAATTTTTGACTGTTACAAAGTGCATGATGACTGTGTTCAGAAATCTGGTCACACGTGGCAGGTGGTGCACGAGAGTGGCACCCGGTTCCCGTGACCTTTTTTCCAGCAGTTAACAAATTTCATTCTTTTGAGAGAGTCTCTCATTACTCCTGCGGAACAATAAAAAGGACCACAACTGTACTGAGTGGAGTTCATTTATGACGGCTGATGGAATCCTCTTGGCGCGCGGGCGTGGGGCGTGGTGGCGTGGACAGACCACGTGCCCGGTGCTCACGGCCACGGACACCGAGAACTCGACTCCTCATCAGCGATGCGCCGAGCGGGGAAACCAGGGCCCGAGCGGGCCTGTCCCCACACACAGAGCTTCAGGTCCTGGTCACAGCTCTGCGGCCAGTGCCTGGGGCAGCGCCCAGCACACCGCGGGTGCCCAACACGTTTGCTAAGGTCAAGTAAACACACACACACCCCATTACTTTTAACTTTGGAAACAGGACAGAAAAGCATTTATTCCCAGTCCTCCGTGTTGCCTAAAGTACCCCTCCCTCAGGCAGCCGAACGCAGACCGTGGGGCCATCAGGAAATGGGCCGAAGTGCAGCGGACGGCGGCGAGGGCTGGGGGGGCGGCCGCAGGGGCACCTGCCAACAGCTCCGACTGTGGCCGCCCTCGTTTCGTACCAGCACTGCCCGAGTAGGGCAACCGCTGAACACCTGACTTTGGAAGTCAGAGAAGAGCTTCGGGCATGAGGACCGGTTCTCATTCTCCTGTGTGTCTGGATGCGACAAACCACGTGTAACGCCATTAAGGACAATTCCCCTCCCTTCTATAACGCGCGGACGCGCCTCGCTTTCCCATGGTCACCGCTGCATGACCATCTGCAGTGCTGCTTTGGTCAGCCACTCCGTGTCTTTACTAACCCACAGACTCCTTCCCAGCGATACGCAGGGGCCAGGCGGCCAGCTGCTGACCGACTCCGGCGCGCTCTCCCCGGGCTCCGCACCAGGGACACGGGAGGGACGTGGAACCCTTGTGTCCGCCAAAGGCTGCCGAAGGCTCTTTAGCTCAGACCTGTGTTTGAACTGTTACCACTTCAGGAAACGTGACACTGAAAAATAAACTCTAAACCCCAAGCTTCAATCCTCTCAAGTTCACCTGAATGAATAAATCAATGGGGCGAAAATACTTTGAAGCCTCCTTACACGCTGCCGACCTGGCTCCTGGCTCCGATTTTTGATCACGCATTCTACTTTTCGGTCACGCCGACCTCTTTCCCGTCTAAGCCTCTGGTCTGGGTTTCTGTGGGTTCTTGCTCAGATACCCCACTTCCACTGTGCTTTGTGCTTCCTGACGGTGAGCTCGGGCGTCCTGCTGGTCCACCTGTGGGGTCCGAGGCTGGGCTGTTGAGAGCCGCATCTCTACTGGCCCCGGGGAGCCCTCCTGGGCTGGCCCGTTAGCCTGCGGATCCGGGCTGCAAGTGTGTGGGAGGTCCAGCCGAGGCGGCAGACTCTCCCTGCATCCTGGCCTATCCATACAAGGTGTAGGAAGCTACGGCTCTACCTTGGGCGGGAGGGGCGGCCTCACTCCTCCGGCATTTTCTGAATCCTGCTTCGCGCTAATACGGGCTGGGGAGGGGGTCTCATGCTGGGCCTTGATCCATTCAGCAAGTAGTAACTCCAATCTTCTAGCCCAGGGGCAGGCAAACTACAGCTGTGGGCCAAGTGCGGCCCTATTTTTTATAAGTAACGTTCTACTGGAACTCCGCCTTACTCATGTGTTTACCCACTGTGGCGGCTTTTACGTTACAATGGGGTTGGCAGCTGCAACAGGGACCTGGTAGCCCACAAAGTCTAACATATTTACTCTGGCCCTTGACGTGAATTGCTTGCTAACCCCTGTTCTCCTTGCTTGGGCCAAAAAGCCTAGGAGAAACTCCTGACCATCATTTACAGGAAATGCTCACGCCCTGGGGTTCCCAGGGCCAGGCTCTGACCTCCCCCTCATGCCCCACCCCAACCATGGCACTGGTGTCTCCTTTCTAGGAGGGAGGTCTTCATTTCTTCTCCAGAAACTCGCTGAATCTCTCCCTCTGACTCACCAGTGGAACTCTGTCTCACTGCTCCAGAAGAAAAGTCGTGTCAAGGGCAAATAAAGATCTAGGTGGGGAGACCCAGCCATGTGACTGACACCCACCCGCTCACTCTCTGCCCTTGGGTCACTGATGAAGAACATGAGAAACGATCTCTCGTGGGCTTTTCCCCTGTAGGTCTTGCTCATTCCTGCAGAACCAAACGTGCAGCTCTTAAAACACCCTTTCGAGTGACAGGTGGAGGTGCACTGCGCAAGCCTGTGATGACACGCTGAAGGGTGCAGACCCAGCCTCCAGGGTCCGGGCAGGACACCTTAGGACCAAGGACAAGCAGGTGGGAATTCCGAGTCGCCAGTGCACTGCGGGCCCCTCTGCCACCTCACTCTGTGAGCGACAGAGCGGTCTGAGGCCCGAGGGTCTTTGGACTAGCGCCCTCCTCAGCCTCCCCGTGTTTGTGGGAGCCTACTTTCGGTGCTCTAGGGCAGCGAAACATCTGTGACAGGGTGGGAATGGGTCGCGGGGGGACTCCTCTGAGTCCCCGCTTCTCTGTCGGGAGGAAAAGCTTTTCTCACTGATTCTGGGGACGGGGCAGCAGGAGGGGCAGGCAGGGGGACAGTGGGACGGTCAGCACCCTGCAATCCAAGCAATAGGTTTTTCTCCTAAAATCTGCAGAGTGGGAGAAGCCAGGTCCCTCTGTGCTGCCCCGGCCCTGGTCTGTACTGCTGGGTGGGTGGGCTTCATCTTGGACCAATGAGTCAGCTGCGATGAAGGAGACAGCGTTTCACCGTAAGTCAGCATGGGGGGCGGGGCTCCTAGAACTTTCTGTCTGATGTCCCGAAGGGTGGCCAGTCCCATCTGGCTGAGACCCCTCTCTGTCCAGAACCCAGCCAGCACCCAGATGTGCAGAAAGAGAAGCCACCTGGCCACACAGCTGGCTGGTAAAATAAACACGGGGTGGGGGATGCAGGGGCCTCGCATCCTGGGGGTTGGCACGTTTCCATCTCTGTCAGCTGCCAGGGTCCATCCTATCCGGCCGGCTCACCGCAGCATCTCCCATCCACACCCCATCAGTCCGCCCAGAGATGGGACGAAGGTCCGTTGTCCATGCACCTCACCCCTGTCCTCACGCTCCAGCAGCACTTGGCACTCGGGGTCCTCTCATACGTCCTTGCTGGGTGATGCCTGACCTCCCCCAAGGCATCCGATATTCCTTGGACCCCGTGTTCTCCTGCCATCCACCATTCCTTCTCGTCCCTGACAGACACGCCCCATTCCTTCTTGGGCCCTGACAGTGCCCCTAGGTCTCCCCAGCTGACCTTCCTCCAGTCATTAGTTACAATAAGCAATAAATCTGTGTGCAGGGTCCCTGTGCCCAGAGCGCCACGCCCGGTGGGGAGACAGCACGCACAGAGCTGTGAGGAGCGTGAGCTGCCCGTGGGAATGGGTCCCCAGAGAAGGGCTGCAGGGGTAAGTGTCTGAGCCAAGACAGAGTCCGCGGAGCGCAGGCTGGGCGGTGACAGCCCGGGAGCCGGGGGCCGAGGCGGCCGCACTC
Source organism: Ursus arctos (assembly GCF_023065955.2). Taxonomy (NCBI): domain Eukaryota; kingdom Metazoa; phylum Chordata; class Mammalia; order Carnivora; family Ursidae; genus Ursus; species Ursus arctos. Next base: position 1,032,671 of record NW_026623008.1, on the reverse strand, counting down.
ACCCTGTTAAAGCGCTTGGCCTGGAAGAGATGGCCGTTGGCACGGTACAGCTTCCTCCATCTTCTGGCTCCGCGGCGGTAGATGGACTCTAGGGGAGACAGCACAGAGGGGTAAAGAAACAGCCCTCGGCCGGCCAGCCCCACCCCACCCCACCCCACCCGAGGTCCCGTGGGGACGGCCACCTGGCGGGGAGGACAGCAGCGGGGCAGCCCCCGTGAGGGTCCGGCTGGAACGTCATCGGAGGCCAATGTGCTTCCAAGCCCGCCTCCCTGTTTCCTTTCCACCGTCCTTTCCTCCGGGCACGGAAACCAGGCCCCCTTTTCCACACTGGGGTGCGGTGCACACAGGCTGTGAGCTCATGCCTCCCCGGTCACGGAGGGGCGGCAGCTGCCACATGGAGTCCACGGTCTGCCCGAAATGTGGCCGGGCGTCCTGCCCCCCCGGACGCAAGGGACCCCCCCCACCCGGTGTGTCCCGTCCCGCCCCCGCCCCCCCCCACCGCCTGACAGATCTCAGGGCAGAGGTGAGGCAGACACGCGGAGTCGAGGGTTACCAAACACGCCGCTTTCCAAAAATGCATTCCGTACCCCAAACTTGTAAGAAGGACACCGCTCGTCAAAAATGCTGCAGTTACACGTTTAATTAGAACTGTTGGTTTCACTCTTCCCTAAAACTGCTCGTAACTTTGCTCCTTCCAAACACTCTGAAGCGAACACTGGTACAAACAAAATACTCAGGATACAACGGGAAGCTTTGTGCTTTTATAAAGTCCCGCACTGAAAGCCACGTTCATGAGCCGTGGAAGGGCCACAAATGCACACCAATGTGGAAACTAACGAAACGAAATGTTTTTAAAACAAGCAAATTAGCAGCTCTGGGGGACCGTGCTGAAATCAGGTCACAGCCACCGGAGAGCCTGCTTCTCTCCCTCTAAATGGAAGACTGAGTGGGAAACAAGACGTCCAGATTCCTCCACGGCAGGAGCCCCACGGCCGGTGGGCAGTTGGGGGTTTGGCAGAGGCCCACGCATCACCCAGGACCCCTCAAAGGTTTCCTGCCACAGACTCTCCGCCAACACCCAGATGAGAGCAGGGCCGGGCGGGACGTGGCACCAGCCTTCACCCCCCTGCTCCCCGACCTGCAAGTCCACACCTCGGCTTCAGGCCTGGGGTCCACGGGACGCAAGGACCACCCTCAGTCCACGGGCCCCTCGGCTCTAAGGAGTCCCTGGTGACGCCCAGGGCCTTTGTCCAGATGACAGAGCGTGTCCTGCCATATCCAGCCCTTCCAGCCTACCTGGCTTGATCTGGGGGAAGCCTGGTTGGGGGTAGGTCCGTGCTGATGTCCACAGGACTGACTGTCCCCATGTCCCCACACATGCCCCCTGACCCTCCCTGCATGTGGTATTCACAACCCCCAGCTGTCCTGCAGAGAGAAGGCACTGAGTGACAGACACAGACAGGGGGACGCAGAGACACAGAGGGAGCTGAGCTGACCCGCGGGGGACACACCAGGGCCAACACTCTGGTTTTCTTGTGCCCGTGCACGTACCACACGGAAATCTACAAACACGCCCGACTAGCTAGCCTTCACATGTGGTGAAAGCCGCCCGAAATAAGAAACACGAAGATGGCCTAGCAGAGGCCAAGGGTGTGAGGGGGTGCACGGCAGGCAGGCAAACTCACTGAGGGGACAAGACCAAGGGCTGCACGTGGCCCCCCAGATCCAGAGCACTTGAGGGGGGCTAACTGTTCCAGGACACATAGTCGTGAGAAGAAGTTGTTCTAGTAACTGGAAGACTAATGCCAAGTTCAGGACAGCGTAGCCTCTGGGGCCAGCCCCTGGGCCGACGGCTACCCGTTAAGCTCTATCCCGGCCGCTGCTAGGGCCGCACGTGTCCGTTATACGAAAGCTCTGTAGGATCACGGGCGACACGCCCTCCGGGTGCCTCAGCCCACGCTAAACCTTTAGTAAACACTGAAAACTGTAAAAACAGAGGGAGGGCCAGAGGTAGCAGCAACAGTATGGCTACAGACTAATTTCAGATTATTTCCCTCCGACTGATCTTCAAATAATTCCATCTCATTTTTTCTTTAAGAATTCATTTGAAACTTTTTTTTGGTGGGGCCAGGGGGGCTGGGAACGCGTGCTGAATTTTATTTTAAATAAAGTGTATCGGGGCGCCTGGGTGGCGCAGTCGTTAAGCGTCTGCCTTTGGCTCAGGGCGTGATCCCGGCGTTCTGGGATCGAGCCCCACATCTGGCTTCTCCGCTAGGAGCCTGCTTCTTCCTGTCCCACTCCCCCTGCCTGTGTTCCCTCTCTCGCTGGCTGTCTCTCTCCTCTGTCAAATAAGTAAATAAAATCTTTAAAAATAAATAAATAAATAAAGCATATCAAATTTAAACAAAGAAACAAAGCCCTAAGTAGGCAAAGAAAGGGCCTGTCCCCTGCTGCTGGTCCTGCCGGGGGGCTGTCCCCCAGCCACGGCAGGTTCACGTGAGGCAGAATGACCTTGCCGCCGCCTTTAACTGGAGATGAGCAGGGCTTCAGGAAACGTGTCTGGGTGCCTCTGGGCAAGGGCCACAAGGGGGTGGTTCATTTTGTGTGTCAGCTGGGTGGGGCCACGGCACCCAGACATGTAGCCAAATGTTATTCTGGATGTTTCCGTGAGGGTGTTTGTTTTTTTGCTTTTATTTGTTTGTTTTTTAAGTAGTCTCCACAGCCAGCATGGAGCCCCATGCAAGGCTTGAACTCGCAACCCTGAGGTCAAGACCTCGGGAGATCAAGGGTCAGATACTTAACCAACTGAGCCACTCGGCGCCCCAAGGGTGCTTTTGGATGAGACTGACATTTAAATCAGTGGAATATGAATGAGGCAGACTGGCCTCCATGACGTAGGTGGGCCTCGTCCAATCAGGCGAAGGACTGACTAGAACAAAAGGCGTCTCCTGAGCAGGAGGGAATTCTGTAGCACCCAGACTTCAGACTTGAACTGAAGCTTAGGCTCTTCCTGGGGTCTCCAGCCTGCCCGCTGATCTTGCAGATTTTGGGTTTGCCCACCTCCCTAATTGCATGGGCCAGTTCCTGACAACAGAGCTCTTTTTCTCTGTATATACACCCTATCGGTTCTGTTTCTCTGGAGAAGCCCGACTCACACACGGTCTCTAAGAGGGTATTTACCAGCACCCCCACCCGATGCAGAGACAGGAAGGCGTTTTTTCAGAGCCCCTGGCATTGCAGACCCTGGCAAGGCACCATGTCGTTGGCACCACCTCAGGCAAAGGCAGGGGAGCCCCTGGGGTGTCCGATCCACGCCCAGGCCACTGCCCGGAAAGCCACGGTCAGGTGAGTTATAAAGAACCACAAGGGACAGCAGGACATCCTTCACTTACAAAAAAAACCACATGCACACGCACGTGCAATTTATTTCAGACTTACCGAGAGTTCAAAGACAGTACAGAGAGCTCCCACGTAACCCACCCACAGCTTCCCCTCCCGTTAACACCTGACTTCCCTCTGACGTTCACCAAGACGGAGATGAACACCAGGGCTTCAGCCGGCAGCCCCCTCAACTCCCTTTTCAACACAGTTCAAGGCTCAGAACAGTCCCAGCCTTAGGGGAGAGCTGCAGAGACAGCACGGGAGCCCACGGAGCGCACGCCCGGCATCCTCTCCGGCTCACATCCTACAAGCGCGAGGCACGTTTGTTACAACTGACGCGCTGTCGTTAACTCACGCACATGCTCTATTCGGATTTCCTCAGCTTCTCTCTGATGTCCTCGTTCTGACCCAGATGCCACCCAGAGCCCCACACGGTACTTCACCCCTGCTGGCTCAGGCCCCTTTGGGTGGTGGCAGTTTCCCAGCTGTCCCTGGTTTGACGACCTCACCTCAGCGCGGGTCAGACGCTGTGTCGGATGCCCCTCTCCTGGGGTCTGCCTGCTGTTTCTCTCAAGACTGGACTGGGCTTACCACCTCCCTAATTATTTTTTTAAGTTTTTATTTATTTATTTATTTATTTATTTATTTATTTATTTAACAGAGAGAGAGAGAAGGAACACAATCAGGGGCGGAGGGAGAGGGAGAAGCAGGATTCCTGCGGAGCAGGGAGCCCAATGCAGGCTCCATCCCAGGACCCTGGGATCATGACCTGAGCCAAAGGCAGACGCTTAACTGACTGAGCCGCCCAGGCGCCCCTCACCTCCTTAACTTGTGAATCAACTGAGCACCTTTCCTGGAAAACCCATATTCCCACCATGGTAGCCCCTAAAACCCCCAAAACTTTCAAACCTCAGACTCTTTACTAGAAGGTTCCCCACGTGCAGGGTTGGACACAGTTGGATGGTGCCCATTCCGCCTTCCTGAGCCCCTGAGCTCGGCAGGGGCCCAGCCATCCTCTGCCCTAGCAGGCCAGGGCCATCAGCCTCATGGGCCACTGGCTCAGACAACCGTCCTGCTTGCAGATTCTGGGTTTCTGCCTGGAAAGTCACAGCCCCTACTCATCTGAAGTGACAGCCGGAGTGTAAAAAGGAAGAAAAGAGCACATGTCCTCAGAGAACATGTGTGTGAGGACGGGCAGGTGCTCTAGGAACGACGCTGGCCCTGCGCCCCCACTCTGTGTCCACCTCAATCCCGCTGATCTCGGTGCCCGCTGAAAGGGGTCCCACCAACGTCGGGCGGGCAGGAAAGGCCTCCATGGGGAGTCGGCATCCCGGCGGGTCTGAGGTTCTGTCTTGGCTGTGTGGTCAAGGCCGCGCTCCGAGGTCAGAGTGTGCCTGCCCGGGGCCCTTCCTGGGTGCCTGTGCTCTGGACTGGGAATCACGGAGAAGCCCAGCCAGCTCCCAGAGGTGCCCGGTGCGCGTGGGCTGCTGTCCCCCTCCTCTCAGCCTCAACTCCAACCCTTGGAAGGATCTCTTCGCTTGTCTTTGAAATTCTATAATTAGGAGGCTGCAGGGAATTTTAACGAGCTCCGTTTCTATGGCAATGCAGTGTCGTGAGGACTCTGACAAGAAATGTGCGTGGAGCGACAGTGTGAAAAACCCCACGTCCCGCAGGTACGGGGACGAGCGTGGGCTGTGCCGAATTTCCGGGGCAGGGCAGGGCAGCGCGGCGGGCAAAGCCTCTCTTGTTCACGGGAAACGGACCAGGGCCCGGGGTGACCAGCACAGCCCCGTGGCTCGCCGCACAGACGGCCCCGCAGCTTCTCCGAGCCGGACAGGGAGTGCTCCCACAATGCGGCACACGTGGGGAGCACCGCACAGGGACAGCCAAATGCCGCCCCCCCGGGGGGCCGTCCCACTGAGTGACCTGGCCCCAAGCGGGGCCAAGGAGCTGGTGAGGTGGCCTTGGGCCAATGCGGGGGAAGTGGAGTGCTGCGGACACCAGCGTGAGTGGGTGCTGCCACCTGCAGGCCCAGCTTCCTCCCCGACCGTGACTCTGACTGGACTCTGTGCCCCTGGGGCAGACACCGCCGGTCTCTCTGAGCAGGTCTCAGTACCCTGGATCGTTCTGGGCAAATACCTAACATAAAACAGTAATGACAAAGAACACAGTCCCAGGGCTAGGACGTCTAAGATGCCCCGGTCATTCGGTCATCCAGGGCTGTGTGCAGAGATGTGTGTGTCGGGGGAGAAAGGTGGTGGCCGCAGGCCCTGCAGGGCCGAGCTCGGCGTCACGGCACCCTGCCGGTGTCTGGGTTCACAGCACACTCCCCCAGGACTCCCTGTTCTTGCCGAAGGCACATTCCACCCACAGGCTCCTACTACACGTTACCACGTGACCTTCTAAAACCAGCAGTCTGGGGTTTCGGGCAGGACCGTAGCCTGGCCGCAGGGGAGGGTTCTGGTGCTGCTGTGAAGCCTAGTGGGCACCCTGGCTGGGAGGTTCCGAGGGACAGCGGAGAGTGTGGACGAACACACAGCCCCTATGACTTAGGAGACCCAGCCGTGGCTCCCGTCCCAGGCCAGCAAGGAGCAGGATGCGACCAGGACGCAGACCTCTTCCACAGAGGGATGTCCCCAGTCACAGGCCTGCTTCTGGCCAGCACCCGTTTCCCAGCTGAAAATGTCATTTACAGCGCACCAGGTTTTGAAAGGTGAGTGAAGAAGAGCCATGTAACAGAAGGGGGCCCGGGAACGGTCTGGGGACCACGCAGCAGGAAGCCACGCGGTGTGGGAGGCAGGTGGCCTTCTCGGGTCACGTCAGCCACGGCCCCCGCTCCCACAGACGTGACGCGCTAGCCTGGCTTCTGCCTGCACCGCAGGAGCCCCCTCCTCCCGACAAGGCCTCAGCACACAGGACACGGCCTTTGTCGCTGCGATACCACAAGTCTAGGGAAGTACACGGCAGACAACAAAGGTGCTCGACCGACCTCCGTGCCAGCGCCCCGTCCTGCTTGCCCGCATCAGCTCCTCCCTGGAGAGTCAGTACCCTTGGCAGGCACGGGGGACACGACAGAAAACAGACAGAAGTCTGTCCTCTTGGAACTGATGGCAAATGATGGGAAACACAATGAATATGCTGGAGAGAAGCATGAGTCGGCTGGACCAGGGACTCGGAGGGGACAGCCTGGCAGTGACGCCCCATGGGGCGGGGGCGCGAATGAGCCACGTGGTCAGAGCCCTCGGGGTGGGCACCGCAGACGGCGGGGCTGTGGGGCAAGGCTTCATCGCCCAGCGTGTTTGCGAGGCACTGGTCATTCTAAGTCCCGGCTTTCCTCCCCGGGAGCAAACGGGAACAAGGTCGCTTCCCACCTGTGTGTGGCTGCCCCCGACACCCGCCTGTCCTTCCTCGTGTGGTCCTGGCATCGCCCCCCCAAACCTTGGGGGTGGGGTGCTGACCTCATCTGCTCTAAAGCAGTCGCAGCAGTGACCCCCAGTGATGTCATCAGCCCAGGGCAGTCCCATGACCGAAATGGCCCCACGAGGCTGCAGAGAGGGACTTCCCTCCCAGGCCGGGACGCCCCGTTCCCCGAGGGGGCAGGGGGCAGGGACCCCAGGCCCGGTCACTCCTGGCTCGGTGGACACGATGGGGGCAGCCCCAGGGCCGTATCCACAAGCTGAGGACAGCCGTAGGCAGACAGAGAGAGCCTGTGCTGGGCTCAGCTGTATCCACCCGGGCACCACCTCCTCTGGACACGTTCTGTGGGGGCCTCACTCGGGCGAGCTGCCCGTCTGCAGCCACAGCGGTCCTCCACGGCGCCTGCCCGCACTGCCACTCAGCAGCGCCAAGGCAGCCCCACGTTCCAGGCTACATCACGGGGCCGCACCTGCCTGCAGACTGTGGTTTTCAAGCTGAAACTGTGTACAAGCCACATAACGGTGAGCCTCTCCACTGAGGGGAACGGGGGGCAGCATTCAGCTCCCGTTTCTCTGGGCCCAGCGTGCAGCCGTTCTGCCACACACCTTTCCCACGATGCCCACGTGCCGGTGGCTAGGCCACGGTCCTCGAGGCTCAGCAGCCCCTTCAGGAGCTCCCCACCGACTCCTCCTCCCCTCGGCAGAGTGGGCATCTGGCATGGGCTCCACGAGGCGGCAACAGCAGAGCGGGGAATGCCAGGCTGCCACGGATGGGAGAGGGGCTAACACGTGGTGGAGAAGGCAGGCAGTGGTTAGGGAAGGGGATGCAAAGTGCTCCTTGATGGGGGAAGCCGCTCCCTCCGGAGGAAAAGGCCCCATGGAGGACCGACAGGTGCTGACGGCCTGTGGGAGGGCCTGTGCAAACACAGGTCGCCTGCTTTGGAAACCAATCTCTGATTCACCCCCACTGAGAAACCTAGTGAGGTGAGAGGCGTGTGCAGGCACGTGTCTGGGGATCGGGCTGCTGATTTTTTAAAATGAGAGATGCTCCCGTAAGGAAAGCCTGCCGGGACTTGGAGGCCACGGGGGGCGGGGGGCGGGACCCCTTTCCTGCCCAGGAAGAGAGGGTCACAGCCCTGCCAGGGGCTCTCAGAGCTGTCTCTTCCTCACCAAATACTGTCAGTACCCATTAAGAAAACCAATTCTAAGAGGTGTTTTAAGGGGGAGGGATTGTCACAGTTCAACTTTCTTTTTTTTTAAGATTTTATTTATTTATTTGACAGAGAGAGAGCACAAGCAGGGGGAGCGACAGGCAGAGGCAGAGGGAGAAGCAGGCTCCCCACCGAGCAGAGAGCACAACATGGGGCTCGATCCCAGAACCCCAAGATCATGACCTGAGCCGAAGGCAGACCCTTTACTGTCTGAGCCACCCAGGCATCCCAACAGTTCAACTTTCTAATCATTTTATCACAAATACCTTAATTTTTCATGGTACAAGTCAAGTTTTAATGAAATGGCTGACCAATATTTCACAAAGATTCTATGGAAAAATGTACACCAACTTCCAAGTAACCTACTATAAATAAATTCATACTGAACACAACTCATCTCTGTGTGGAAGATTTCCTCCATGGATTCACTTTAAATGGAAAGTGCTCAGAGCTGCCCAGCGCCCACCGGGCTGCAGCGGGACCGGCGCCTCTCCCACCGCTGAGACCGCGCCCAGGCACAGAGCACAGAGCCACGCCGGCAGGAGCACCAGAACCACCTGCTGCCCAGCGAAGCAGCAGCTCGGACTGGCAAGATGGGCCCGGCAGACGTGGGCTGGCACCAGGAACCGCTGGGCCGGAATCTGAACCCGTCTCCAAGAACAAACCACAACAGCAATGAAACTACAACAATGAAAATGTGCCTGGACGTCACAGGCGGACGCGGGGGGAGGAGGGCAGACAATGCCAGAAGGGAGGGAGGGAGGTGTCACCAGGCCCACCCCGCGCCCTCAGGCTGTGCTGTGAGATCTTGGGGTCCAAACAGAAAGCAAGACCTACATGCAGCTCGGGGCGTCCATCTGGGGATAGAAACCGGGGCTCAGGATGCCTAAACCACCCAAGCCTGAGGAGCTCTCAGTGAGCCCGGGATGCTGGGCCAGCACCACAGACTGGGGCGCAAGCAACTGAAAGTGAGCTCTCACCGTCTGGAGGCTGGAGGCCTGAGGTCAGAGTGCCGGCACGGTTGGTGCCGGCGACGGCTCTTCCTGGCTTGAAGACGGCCTTCTCACTATGTGCTCCCAGGGCAGACACAGATCTCCGGCTCTTTTCTTGTAAGGGCACGGATCCCATCAGGAGGGCCCCGCCCTCTGACCTCAACTATCCCCTCCCCAAGGCCTCATTTCCAAATACTGTCCCAGTGGGGGATAGGGCTTAGGCACAGGAGTTCTGAGGGGACACATTCAGTCCATAACACTCTGCCCCAGCCACCCCCCCCCCCAAATTCATGTCCTTCTTGCACGCAAAATACACTCATTCCATCTCAACAGCCCCCAAAGTCTTAACTCATTCCAGCATCGGCTCTGACGTCCACAGTCTTATCTAAATCAGGCAAAGGTGCGACTCCAGGTACTATTCGCCCAGAGACAAAATTCCAGTCCAGCTGTGAGCCAGTGAAACCAAACAAGATACAGGCTTCCAAAACACAGCGTCGGGACAGGCCCCTCCCATTCCAAAAGGGAGACACAAGAAAGAAGGAAAGGTCATGGGTCCCAAGTGAGCCCACAGCTTAGCAAGGCAAATCCCATTAGATCTTAAGGCTGGAGAATAATCCCCTCTGGGCTGATGCACTGCCCTCCAGGCCCACGTCACCCCTGCCTGAGAGGATCTCTCAAGACCCCTCGGAAAAGGAAGCTGTGGAGAAGTGAGCCTGTAACCCAGCATGTGGTTTCCCTACCAGGCATCTGCTGGATCCGCGCACAAGCGAGAGGCCAAGAAGCCAAGCAGAAAGCAGCTGCTAAATGAAAAAAAAAAAAACAAAAACAAAAACAAAAAACCAAAAAACAAAAGCCAGCCCAGGTAGAGATTTTGGCTGACTCATGGTGCTCGGGAGACAAGAGCTGGGGATTAGGGTCTTGGTAAACTCCCAGACCTTCTGGGTTGACATTACAGAAAGACATTTAAGGAAAATGGGAAATGGACCAGCTTGAGCAGAATCAAGGTAATCTGTCCACATTCCATCTGCCAGAATAAAATTAAATCCTCTCATGAGGAAAATAACATCATTTGGAATACCTACAGTTTTTCAAATACAGTATCTGATATTCCGTCAAAAATTACCAGGCAGGCCAAGAAATAGAAGCATCTTGAATAGTCAACAGAAATAGACTCAGGTAATTCAGATATTCAAATGTATTTAAAAAGATAAGATGAGAGGATTTCACCACTAAACTAGACCTATAAAAGAGAGAAGTCTACTAAATATCCCAGGATTTCAGAAATTTAAAACCAAAAAGAGTAACTGAAATCAATAACTCAGGAGAAAGATTTAAAAGCAGATTAGACAAAACAAGACACATCGGTAGAAAATACCCAGATCGAAGCACAGAAGGTAAAGAAAACCAGGATGGAAAAAAAACAGAAAAGAGCATAAGAGACATATGGGATTTGGTGAAAAGATGTGGGTATGGAGTCCTGGGGGAAGAAGGCAGAAAGAACAGGGCAGTAGTTGAAAAGATACTGACTGACATTTTCCAAAAAGACAAAAGGCATTATGCCCCAGATCCAAAAAGCTCTACAAACCTCAGTTGGGATAAATTCAATACTTCCCTCTCTTTCACAGAGCTGCTGAAATAGAAGAACAAAGACCATTTTAAAAGCAGCCAGAAAGAAGAGAGAGAGAGAGAGAGAGAAGCATTACCTTCAGGGGAACAACAAGATGGACAGGTGACTTTCCAACAGAAACAACAAAGGCCAGAAAACAATGTACCAAAGGTGCTGAAAGAACAATGAGGACTGCCTACGCTTGTGCACCCAGTGAAAAATATCCCTCAAAAATGAATGCAAAAGAAACATATGTTCACACAAACAAAAACCAATTAATTGTCGGCAAATCTATGCCAACAGAAATACTAAAGGAAGTATTTCAGACAGAAGAAAAACGACCTCAGACATAAGCACGATCATGAAGGAAGAAATGAAGCCCATCAGAAGGTTAAATAAACGGGAAAATTGGAATGGGTAGCATTTAAAACAATATTTTTTTAAAAGATTTTTGAGAGAGAGAGGGAGGGAGTGAGAGAATAGGGGGGGGGAGCAGAGGGAGAGAGAGAATCCTCAAGCAAACTCCCCCGAGTGTGGAGCCTGACGTGGGACTCAAACTTACGACCCTGAGATCGCGACCTGAGCCAAAATCCAGAGTCAGATGCTCAACCGACTAAGCCACACCCAGGTGCCCCTAAAACAATATTAATGATGATTTGTGGGGTTTAAAATATATGTGACATCTGCACACAACAATAGCATAAAAACTGACAGAGGTTGAATATAACTGAAGTGTTGTAAGGGTCTTGTTTTACCTGGGAAATAGCACAAGTATTTAATTTAAGGTGCATTCCAAGAATGTGTTTCGTAATTTCTAAGGGAGCCAGAATATTAAAAAAAAAATTTTTTTTTAAGTATTACTTAACAAAGCTAATAAGGGGGGGGTATGGAATAATAATACTTGATTGCACCAAAGGCAGGCAAGAAAAGAACCAGATGGGTGGATTATAAAATGAACACTAAGACGGGAGATTTAAACTGTAACATACCAATATGGTGTTAAACGTAAATGGACTAAATGCTTCAATTAAAAGACATGGATTATCCAGAGTACACTAAACACAACTAACTTCTGCTAGTACGACCCATTTCCAGCATATGACACAGGACAGTTGAAAGGAAAAGGATACCACATAAACACTAAGTCCTCCTTTCCCCAACACACGCACACGCAAAGGAGACTCACAGGCTGATAATATTTTTCATCTCAAAAAGCAACATCTCATGATGATAAGAGTGTCGATCCAAAAAGCAGATATCATGACCCTAAATTTGTATGCGTCTAATAGAGCACAAAACACACGATGAGAAAGTGACAAAATTAAAAAGAGAAAGAGAAGTCCCTAATACTTTGATAATATCTACAGACATTAAAAATATTTTAGGGGCGCCTGGGTGGCTCAGTTGGTTAAGCGTCTGCCTTCGGCTCAGGTCATGATCTCAGGGTCCTGGGATCGAGTCCCACATTGGGCTCCCTGCTCAGTGGGGAACCTGCTTCTCCCTCTCCCTCTGCCTGCTGCTCCCCCTGCTTGTGCACGCTCAGTCTCTCTCTCAAATGAAAAGATAAAAAATCTTTATAAAAAATTTAAAAATAAAGGTGTTTTATTTTTTTTTAAGATTTTATTTATTTATTTGACAGAGAAAGAGAGAGACAGTGAGAGGGAACACAAGCAGGGGGAGTGGGAGAGGAAGAAGCAGGCCTCCTGCTGAGCAGGGAGCCCAATGGGGAACTCGATCCCAGGACCCTGGGATCATGACTTGAGCCAAAGGCAGACATTTAACTGACTGAGCCACCCAGGTGCCCCATAAAGATATTTTAAAACACAATGAAGATATGAACTATGTCAATAAATATTATTTAGACTTTTAGAAGTCCTTAAAAACACAACTAAACTTGGGGCACCTGGGTGACTCAGTCAGTTGAGCATCTGACTCGTGGTTTTGGCTCACATCCTGATCTCATGGGTCATGGGATCGAGCCCCAAGTCAGGCTCCATGGTCAGCAGGAGTCGGCTTGGATATTCTCTCCCTCTGTCCCTTCCCCCACTTGTGCTCCCTTTCTCTTTCTCTCTCTCTTTCAAATAAATAAATTAAAAAATCTTTTTAAAAAACCCACAACTTAACTGAAGATAACAAGAAAAGAAATACAAAATCTCAATAGTTGATTTCTATTTTAAAAATTAAACAAAGAATTTAAAACCTTCCCACAAAGAAAACTCCAGGCCCGTAACGCTTTACTGGTGAATTCTTGCAAATAATTAAGTTAGAGGGGCGCCTGGGTAGCGCAGTCGTTAAGCGTCTGCCTTCAGCTCAGGGCATGATCCCGGCGTTCCAGGATCGAGTCCCACATCGGGCTCCTCGGCTGGGAGCCTGCTTCTTCCTCTCCCACTCCCCTGCTGTGTTCCCTCTCTCGCTGGCTGTCTCTCTGTACATAAATAAATAAAATCTTTTAAAAAAATAATTAAGTTAGAAATATCAATCTTACGTAAAATCTTCTCAAGAATTAAAAAAAGCTCATTTAATTTTATAAGGCCAATATACCTCCATGTTAAATTCTGACAATGACATTACAAGAAGAACTACAGGCCAATCTCTTTCACAAATACAGTTGCAAAAACACCAAACAAAATATTAGCAAATTAAATCTGGCGAAATATAGGAAAGGTAATTCATCACAACCAAATGTTGACATTCAAGGTCTATCAGTTAATTCACCTTTTTTTTTTTTTTTAAGATTTTATTTATTTATTTGACAGAGACAGCCAGCGAGAGAGGGAACACAAGCAGGGGGAGTGGGATAGGAAGAAGCAGCCTCCCAGTGGAGGAGCCTGATGTGGGGCTCGATCCCAGAACGCCGGGATCACGCCTGAGCCGAAGGCAGACGCTTAACGACTGAGTCACCCAGGCGCCCCTAATTCACCTTTTTTTAAAAGTGATTTATTTACTTTAGAGAGAGGGCACATGTGCAAGTGGGGGGAGGGGCAGAGGGAGAGGGAGAAGCAGACTCCCCGCTGAGCAGGGAGCCCTGATGTGGGGCTCGATCTCACAACCCTGAGATCACAACCTGAGCTGAAATCAAGAGTCAGACGCTTGACCAACTGAGCCACGCAGGCACCCCTAATTCACCTTATTAATAGAATAAAAGAGAGAAGCTTGTCAACAGATGAAGAAAAGAAGCATTTGATAAAATCGAATACAATTCAGGACAAAAACTCTCAACTAGGAAAAAGATAGAACCTCCTTAATTTGTTAATGGTGGGGATTTACAAAAGAAAAAAAAATCATTCTACAAATATCCTTAACGGTGAAGTTTTGAGCCACCACTTCTGGACCATATTGTTTTGGAAAGATAAACAGATTCGGGGTTGGAGAGGTAGAAATAAGACCCATTGCACAGCAGAATGCTAGTCCACGGGGGTCGGCAGATAAAGAGCTGGGATTCACATGTGAATTTTACAAGGTTGCTGGACAAGTCAATATAAAACAATTAACTGCAGTTCTCTCAACGAACAAACAGAAAACTATAAAGGTAACAGCGTTTAAAATGGCATAAAAAATTAAATACCAGGGAAGCACTCCGACAAAAATTGCAGGACTGCTACACAGAAGGCCATAAAATGTTCCTGAGAGAGTGGAAAGAAGCGGTAAGCAAACGCTCTGGGTTGGACGCCTCACTACCATACAGACGTCAGTTCTCCCACGTTCGTCTATAAATTCAAATGCAATCCAAACTAAAAACAAACAAACAGCCTCACTGGGTTTTTGGGAATTTATAAGCCACTTGGAAAATCTATACAGACATGGAAAAGGCAGAGAACGGCCAGGATAATCTCGGAGGAAAACAACAACGGAGGACTTACAACATAGGATATTCATGGTTATTAAAGCTGAATTAAAACGTGTGATGTTGGTTGGTACAACAGAGCAGTGCCACAGAAGTCCAGCAATAGGTCCCCACACGGACAGTCACCTAATTTATGACAAGGACACCATTGTAATGTGGTGGGAAAGGGATGGGCTTCGCAATCAACGGTCCTGGACCAACTGGTTATCACCAAGGATGCCAATGACCTGGACCCCCTACCTCACACCACACACACAGTTCACTCCCAGGAGTCTCAGGAATAATGAACCCCTGCGACCGTGGCTTGAAGGAGGATGTTCAGGCCCTTGGGGCAAAGAGGCATTTCTTCAACGCAGTACAAACAGCACTAATTGTAACGTAAGACTCCATTTTCTTCATCAAAAGAATGAAGAGGCAAGCTGCTGACTGCAGGAACAAATTTCTGATGATCAAAGAACTCATATCCAAAATACATCAAGTGCCCCTACAAATCAATAAAAAAGATATACCGCCTAGGGGCGCCTGGGTGGCTCTGTCGGTGAAGCGTCTGCCTTCCGCTCAGGTCGTGATCTCGGGGTCCTGGGATCGAGCCCCGGGATGGAGCCCTGTGTGGGGCTCCCTGCTCAGCGAGGAGTCTGCTTCTCCCTCTCCCTCTGCTCCTCCTCCTGCTCATGCTCTCTCTCTCTTTCTCTCTCTCATATAAACAAAAGTCTTAAAAAAAAAAAAAAGATGTACAGCCAATTAAATTGTTTTTAAACCACCCTGCTTCTGAAACTGGGCAGAAGACTTGAACAGGCACTTCACCAAAGTGGGTCCGCAGGAAAGCCCAGAGGCATGCGGACGGTGCTCATCTCAGAGGAAATGCAAGTCAAGGCCAGAACATGAGGCCACTTTATGCGGGCCCTGCTGGCACAGAAGAAGAGCTTCTGATAACCCCGTGTGCTGGGAAAGGTGTGTAAGAGGGACCCTCCACAACCTGGAGGAGGTCTGATGAATTCACGTTTATACAGGTGTGTTCTCCTGGCACACGCCTCCCAAAGCTTTTGCCCCTCGGGAGTGATGGGGGGTCTTCTGTGCACTAAGGAGATGACTCAGGGCCCGGGCCCCAGCAGCTTCAGGATGGGGGCTGGCCACCAGAAAGACCAAGACTGACTGCAGGTCTGAACTTTCAGCCCCATGCCCCACCTCTGGGGACGGGAGAGGGGCTGGAGGTTGAGTCCATGAGCAATGGCCGATGATTTCATCCATCACACCTGTGTAATGAAACCTCCATGAACATCCCTAGCTGCCCGGGTTTGCAGGGCTTCAGGCGCTGTACCTGGAAAGGGCGAGGAAGCACCCCCCCCCGCATCAAGCCCTCCGCATCTCCTCCATCAGGCCGTTCCTGAGTTGCATCCTTTATAATACGCTGGCAAATTGGTGTTTTCCTGAGTTCTGTGAGCCGTTCTAGCAAATTCCTGAACCCGAGAAGGGGGTCTTGGGAACAACACCTGATTTCTCGTGGGTCGGTCAGGAATAGGGCAGCGTCTGGAGTTGGGGCTGTCTTGTGGACCGAGCCCTCACGCCGGGGGGTCTGCACTAACCCCAGGTAGACACGTCGGAATTGAGTTAAACTGTAGGACACGCAGTTGGGGTCACCCCTGGTTGCTGGTATGGGACAAAGTCCACACCGGTGATGTTGGAGAGCTGTGCATTGTGCAAACCGGTGCCACGTCAGGAGACGGCAGAACCGAATAACCTGCACAGACACAGACCCCGCGGCTTAGTGTGCACGCAGATGAAGCGTGTGTCCGTGTGTGCGAGCAAGCGGCACGCTCGCACACGGGGGTGCGCAGCCCCCCCCACCCCGGCAGGAGCCGAAAACCGCAACCTTTGAGAGGACCCAGCAAAGGGAACGGTAACCCTGAACCATAACCAACACGATAGGGAGGTCTCAGCAACAGGATGGTGACTGAGATCCTGTGCGACTCCAGGACTCCAGGACGAAGAGATCCAACACAAGCAAAACTCCCCTGGCAGAGGGCGGAACAGAGGCTGCCTGGGGGCAGGGCGGGGGCGCCGGGGGAGGGGAGGGGGCGCTGTGGAGGCGAGTCTGGGCACAGGTGGGGTGTACCCCCTGAACAGCTGGAAGCCGACGGGCTCTTCTGTAAAAACACATCCAGCTGCACCCTCTGGAGTTTACCGTTTCTGGAATGCTTGGTTTTGGTTAAAAATAATGAAGAAAGAAAATGGGACCAGAGAACGGAGGCACCAGACCATAACACCCCTCCCTAAAGAAAAGCTAAAACCCCCCAAACCAGGGCAGGCCGAGGAGGTGCCTCCTGGACTGCGTTCTTAGCTTTTTTTTGGCTTGTTATTATGACGATTACTTTTTTAAATTTGCTAAGATTAACTTTTGGGGCCCACACTCAAAACTCAACCTGTTATTTGATTATCCTTGTAAACTGCATCAAATAAAAGCACTTCTAAAAAAGAGCTAACGTCTACCGTATTCTTTTCGTGCAACAAAACAGGCATTTCGTTCATTCCAAAGGCTCCTTCCCTCACCAGACAGTGCACTGATGTCACTTTGAGGAGCACAGATGCCCGGGTAGCACCACAGGCAGCCCCGCGCCCGGAGCCCCTGAGGCAGATCTCTGTCCGCAAGTCTGGTCCGTCAAGCCCCAGAGCGTGCCCTTCCTGTCCTCCCATACCGCTCCGGGCGGGAATGTCCTCATCACAAGAGGCTGGGGAGCACGGTTCTCTGCCTGATGGCTCCAACTCTCCCACAAACACGACCGGTCCCCGCGGTGCCCGCCCCCCATTATCTGCTTCACTGCACGCCCCCACAGGCCACCCAGGCACTGTGGAAATAGCACCTCTCCCCCCAAAGCCAGCCCCACGGGGCCCTCGACCCGGTGCCCAGCTCCCAGGGCCTTGGATGGTCGGTGGGCTGCCCCTTGGCCACTCCCCTCCCCTTCTCCAAGTGTCATCTTCCCACCCTCAAAGATCTGGGCACTGGGTCCCCTTCTCTCTCTCAACACTGGTAACCTGGACCTTCCTCCTCCTTGGCCACACCACAGACCTGCCATCCCTCAAAATCACCCCACCTCCTGGGACCAGACCACAAGCACCTCTGTGCCTGCATCCCGTGCTCACGCCCAACCCTCCCCTCTGCCCCAGATGCCAGCCCAGCTCGTTGACATTCCTCATCGAATCAAGAGTCCAGTGACTAGAAACACCATTATTGTGCGTGCCACCAAAGCAAGAGAAAAGCATTGCCAAGTAAACCGGGACCCGCAGACCTCCAAGACGCACCCTGGTCTCAGGGATGCTGGGAAGTGAGAGGTTCATCCTAGAGCTGTGGGGACACAAGCTGCGGTCTGCTCCCCACTCTTCCAGGAGAAAACCGGTGCCAGTCTTCTTCTCTCAGGTGGAAATCTGCAAACCTCGATGGACAGATGGCTGAATGGGGGCTGGATGCACATATGTGCCAAATTTTTGTGAATTCCCTGTCTGGGGATCAAATAATAAGGAAGAAAGGTTTTGGAAAAAGGATCTGGACCCTCTGGATCAGGAGCTCAGAGAGGGTCTGGCAAGGGTGGGCTTTGTCCCAGCAGGGCCGAGGTCCACACGGTAACTTAAGGTGGGACCAGGGCTGAAGCGTGAGTGTCCCCAGAATCCAGGCTGGTGGCAGCCAGCAGTGACGGTGGCAGGGGCAAGGAGGGTGGTTCCCTGCCCTAAGGAGCCCATCTGAAAGTGAGGATAGAGGCACTGGTCTGATGCGCCAGACCCCCCAGCAGACCTCCTGCCTCCCCCCACGCCGTCCCTTCCTCCCCCCCTTCCTCCCTCTGCCCCTCTTCCGTCAGTCCCTTGCTTCCACCCTCCCTCCTCCTTCCCTCCTTCCATCTCACCCTGGACTAGACATACTCTCCAGCCACACCCGTCTCCCTAAATCCAGCCCCTCCTCAGCGCCTCCCCCAAGAACCCAGCTTCTCCACAGGCCCCTCAGGGCACATGCAGCCTCCAGGGCATGTCCCTCAGTCCCCACCTGTCCCTGGCTCTCATCCCCACCCCAGCTTCTCCGCAGTTGTCCGGTCTTCTCCTGGCCCTCCGCAGGTGGCCCCCAAAATACCTTCTCAGTCCTTCCCCACCACACCCACTGTTGTGTGCCGAATGTCTCTGTTCCCCAAATTCCTGTACTGAGCCGGGCACCCGTGTGATGGCGCTGGGAGGGGGACCTTTCAGAGGTGACTACGTCTAAATGAGGTCAGGAAGGTAGCCCCTGATAGGATTAGCACCCTTACAACAGGGCGAGCCCAGAGCTCTCCACCTCCCTGAAGAGGACCCTGCACGGAGGCTGTCTGCTCACCAGGGAGGGCACCCTCCGCAGAACCCAATTTGCGGGCACCCCGCTCTGAGACCTCCTCTGCAGGCGGTGAGAAAGAAACATCTGTAAGTCCTGGTCTGCTCTGTTAGGGCTGCTGAGCTGACCAGGACAGCCCCACTGCCCCCCAACTTCAGCTGCTCCCCATCTTACTCCCCTCCATAAACCCCTAACACCAAGCGCAGCCCCCGTGGCCCGGCCCTGTGGCAGGCTCTGACCCCGCCAACCCACCTCCACAGACACAGGACCTCCCCGCAGAGCAGGCGATCACCCCCTAGCTGCAGCGCCTCCCCCAGGTGACAAGGCTCCTTCCTCATGCACACATTCATGGCTGCCTCCTGCCCTCCTGACCTGCTCGCTCCTCCAAGCTGAAGTATGGGAGCCGAAGTGATCCTTCCCTAACCGCCCAGCCTCTGCACAGGTGAGACCCTCCTCATCCGAATTCTGGTTACCCTGGGGCACGGCAGGTGTGTCTCCATCATGTGCCCTGCTGGACCATGCTGGCCAGGTCTGTCTGTGCTTGGCACCAGGGCCCACACGCATGACGTCTGGAACCTTCTGGAATGACTTGGCCCTGCGAACACACTGGCTCCCTGTCTCAACCTATCCATGCAACTTTACGGACATCTGAATGCTGGCATGAAAACAGCCCACAGCTCACAACGGGCGGTGCAGTGCAAATGTGCCCAGAATCTGCCCTGAGGGGAGTCCAGGGTTTGGGGGGAAGCAAGTGCTCTCATGAACTGCATGATGATGACAGGTGTGGCACCCTGCGGAGAGGACCCAGATGGCTACGTCTGAGCTTCTGAGCCTCCAGCACCCCCAACACGTGCTTATACCCCCAGCCCTGTAGGGCTCCACTCCCCACCACCCCAGCCCTCCCCATCCCTGTGCGGGGTTTCTGGCCAGTGAGGGTTGAAGGGTTCTCGAGGAACCAAGGGTATCCAGGGCCAGTGGAACCTCGGTACCAGGCCAGAGGCTTGATTTGCTCCCCGAAGGTGTGACCCAGTGTCCACCGGATCCTGAGAAGTCGCTGAGGAAGTCACCGCAGGAGGGCTGAGGGTGGAGCCCCTCCAAGGCAGCTAGGGCTGTGGACAGACGCGGCCCCCCCGGCCTGAGGATGAGCCAGCGTCCCCAGCTCTCTGTGCTCGGGCCCACCTGCTGTCTGCTGTGCTCACTCATGGAGCCCTGAAAAAACGCCCATCCTGATGGGCTCTTGCCTCTCCCTGGGCCACACACTCCCCCCCGGCACCCCAGCCAGTGGCCAAGTCCACCAATCCCACCTCTGGACCTTCCTGGACTCACCCTCACCCCCACCACTTCCAGCCTGCCCTGGCCAGCAGCCTCCCGGCGAGGCTCCCAGCACCAGCAGGATCAAATCTCAGGGACACACACGGCCCGCAGGCCCCTGCTGGGACCTCCCCTGACGCCACCCTGAGCGCGAGCCAGTATCAGCCACCATGGTCACTGCTGGTACCCCTCTCTTCCTTCCCACCAATTCCCATTCCAGGGGCTCAGCTCCACGTGGCTCCCCCCTCCCCCACTGGCCCTTGGTGGAGCTCAGCGCAGGGGTTACAATTAGCATGTCTGACTCCCACTACCACATCCGATCAGAACAACCCCAAGAGGAGGAAGGAGGAGGTAGCACGGATCCCACCTCACAGATGAGCAAACTGAGGCTACCCAAGGCCAAGGGACGGAGGAGGTGGCTCCTGGGCTCCCACCAGCGGGGCCAGAAACCTCCAACAGCCACAACTGAGAAGCCCCTGTGGTTGGCTGAATGACGGCCCCCGGAGACGTCCACACCCCAGTCCCTGGAGCCCGTGAGTACGGCATGTAACAAGGCAAATGGGACATTGCAGAAGTGACTAAGTTAAGGACCCTGAGACAGAAGAAGGAGGGGGCGTGTCAGAGCCAGAGAGATGGTGCCAGGGCTCAGGGCGCACCCTCACTCACCCCGCCCTCCGCGTCTCATCGGCACCAAACAACCATGTTTGTTCCGGAGACTCTGGCACGGGGTCACACCCGGGGGCCTCAACTCTGTGGACACCCCCATCTCACCACGGTCACCAAAGCCACCACCAATTCCCTTACCTACTCCATCCAAACTATCATGAATGCCGGTGGCACAGCAGTGCTCTACCAAGACCGGGACCCACAGGTGACGACAATGTGGCCCCAGGTCTAGAGACCCAGAAGTGCCGTAAGCGCAGACCCAGGACCAGGGACCCAGAGGTGGCAAGAGTATGGCCTGGCCTCCAGGAGCCACCAAGGTCGATGTGTGGTCCCAGGGATGGAGGGTCCCTGACTTTGAGGTAGCTGGAAAGCACAGAGGCAGGAGGGGCCAGACAGGCTTCCCGGAGGAGGAGACACTGGAGCTGAGTTCTAAGGAGGAGGTGAAGAGAAGACTGAATGAAGGGCAAGCTCACCACAGGCTTCAGCCAGGCCCAGGAGGACCACAGATCCCCCAGGGGATCCCGCGAGGACTCATGGGAGGGGTCTACCTCGATCCCTTTTTCCCTGACGCGCTACTTAAAGGATGGGCTCTCCAGCCATCCCAGTTCCACAATCACAGAAGGACAGCTCCGTCGCTTCAACTGGCCCAAGTCCTAGACGGTGGCAGGCACCTTGCACGGTACAGGTGGACACAGGAGCGGGTGGCCCGATACAGGGAGTCAGAAACCCCGAGCAGAATCACATGGGCATCCGCCACTCGACCCACTGCTAGAAATCATCCCCAAAGAAGCAAAGCAGGTCTGGTGTGTACAAGGATCGCTGCTGCAGGTTCACTGCGGCCGAAAGAGGCTGGAAAGAACCCTGAGACCCACAGATCCACCGGGTCTGTGCATGCGGGGGTTCGGTGCCGCGGCAGGGAGGAGTGGGGAGCTTGTCTATGGAGGGTCTGTAGGGAGCTGCTGTGCGACTCGCACCCACCACTTGCTGGTGAGCGGCTGGACGAGGTGTGCGGCAGCCACACGGCCACGCACTACTCTCCTGGGGCCGATCTGCAGCCACTGAGCTGAGTGTCAGAAGCCCGTCCCCAAAGACCGCACACCGAACAGCTCCACTTCCACGCCACTCACAGAACACCAAAATCACAGAGATGGAGAGTGGGGCTGCAGCTGGCGGGGGGAGGAAGGGTGGGGGCCGGGTGGGGGATCCCCCGGTGCACATGGAGCGTGGGCACACATGATCGATGACACAGACCGTACGCGCACAACGCAATGGCTGCTTCCAACACTGTGCTGCGCTTCCGTCGGCAGAGCCACAGGGGCTGACCCTCTGGGCTCTCGCGACTTCCAGCTGCAAGGTACGTGCCTTCTTGATTATAGTTCTGATTCAATAGCAAGTCCTCTTGAAGAAATGGAGGCAGCTCAGGAAACTGGCATACTGGCTACTAATTTGCCAATATTAAAAAATGACAATAAATGTTTTCTTGTGTTGGTGAGACAGCGCTATTACGTGATGCTTATCTTTTAGAGATTTTTGCTAAAGTATCTGTCCATGGATGACAGAATGTCTAGGATGTGGGCTAGGAGAAAGGGTAGGTTACTGGTTGGCCAGAAATTATGGATGGAGATGAAGAAGGGGGTGCGTGAGTCTTCACTACACAATTCTCTCTACTTTTGTAGATGCTTGGAATTTTTCATGATAAAAATTTTCTTTAAAAAAAGAAACTCATTTTCACTTTTTGGCTCTTGCACCCACCCTGAGCTAGAGACCCAGCCTCTGCAAAGCCAGCTCTTGGGGGAGAGGGCTCTGCGTTCATGAGAACCAGAGGTCGGTGGGGCCACAGAGTCAGCTTGGGGCGGGGGGCGGGGAGCTTGGCGTCTTCTAGCCTCAGGAACAAGCCAAGTGCAAATGAGACCAAGGAGGACCAGGGCAATTGCTCCGTGAGAGTTGGCTGCCCACGCTGGTGACCACGGAGGGTCCTTCCCTCAGGGCTCGCCCCAACCCCCCCCCCCCCCACAGCCCTGTCCACCCTGGAGGAAGGACTCTCGTCTCGTGACTACTGAACGTCCCAGAGAAATCCTCCTGGAGCCACCTGATCACGGCCCCCAGAGCAGCGCCCAGACAAGACCCAGAGGGCCCGCAGGCTGCTCTGGGAAGCTCTCAGCCATGTGGCTGCCTCAACCCAAATCCGGTTTGCCTGGACATTTAAAAAGGCCTAAGATGACACTGGAACAATAGGCCACTGCCCTCACTTCACTTCCAGACCAACCAGAGGGAAACAGCCGTGTTTTGTTAACAGTGAGCCCCAGGCATGCTCGCGACGACCTCCCCCACACCTTCAGCCCCTGCTGGACTCTGTCTGCAAATACCCTGCAGGCCCCTTGTCCCTGGTCATCTTCTGGATTGAAGAACCAGCACAGGACAAGAGCACCAACTCCTTTCAGAGTGTAGACACGGTGCCGGCGCCCGTGGGAGGGGTCAGTGAGGCCACGACGCAACTGCTTGCGTCATTAAGGCCATTTGATAGGAAATCACCTTAGTACAGAGTGGCCGGGCGCTGTGATGAGAAATTACTTTCCGTGAATCGTGTCTCCAAGCATCCCTGCCGAAACAGCGTCACCAAGTCTGAACGCACTCTGGGGCGGCCACCGGTGAACACGAGTCAGCCAGGTGCCAGCTCGGTGCTGCCGTGGACGTGGCCGGCCATCCTCCACTCAACAAAATCCCCAGATGCCATCGGACAAACGGGCTGTGAGGGAAGAGTCAGCACCTGCGGTCCTGCAGCTGTGCCCTCGCTTGAAGACTGCACGCACCGCCCGTCCACGTTCCTCACCCACTCTCACCTCACCCCCACCTGCTCACACGGGAGCCATCCCCCAGCCCCCCAGGTCCCGCCAATGTTCTCCCACTGCGGGACACCTGCACCTCTCCTCAACCCTCTCCTGCTACTGTTTTTGGCCAGGTGGGCAGCAGTGGGCCGCACAGGTCTGCTGGCCCCACCAGCCCCATCGGGCATGGAGTGACCCCCTATACCACATGTCCAATCACGTGGCTCCCACCTCTCCACAGCACCCCCTTGCGCCCACCTCCTGCCACGTCAGTGTCCGAGCTCCTTCCAGTCATGCCTTGTTCCCTCCCACTGGGCAGAGCTGGCTCCCTCTCCTCCTAGGAAGCAGAGGGTACCCCCTCAGGGAGGGAGCAGCCCCCGGTCAGCCCTTCCAGACACCTGCCTGTTCGCTCTCTCCCCTCTAGAACACAACTCCACATGGGCACGTGGCGCCATCCCAGTCCCTGAACCAGACCTGGAGGAGGTCCTGGGGAGCAGGCGTTCTGCAAGTGCGAAGCTGACCATCTTCCCTGCGGCTCCAGGGCAAGTGCCCAGCGTCAGAGGGGCCACACACCCTAACAGTCTGCCCCCATTTCTGACGCTCAGCTGCCGATGGTTAAGCCCCACCTACCCTTCCCTCGTCCCCACATCCGGGCAAGCGCACAAGAAAGCCCAGATGGCACCTCTTTCAGTGCCAGGCATGAGCTCAAACCCTGCACGCGCCAGCCTCACCCCAGACCACCACTGAGACCCCCAGCGGATCTCTCTCCCCCAAACCTCAAGCCATGTGGGGGCCAGGCCGGAGCTCACCCTGCTGTCCCAGAAAGCCTCACTACAGGAACCAGAAATGGACAACTGGTGCCCGACCCAGGAAAGGGGGTCTGCCCTTCTCCCCCAGGAAGGCAGCCACCAGGAAGCACGGGTGCAGGCACAGCCAGGGGCAGCTGGCACTCGCCTCACTGTCCCCGCCCCACACGGCCCCACCGCTTACTGTGCTGCACTTGTGGACCGTGAGCCCCCCGAGGGCAGGAATTACGGTCTCATCTCCATCTCCCAATGGGTCTCAATAAATGTGCATTAAACAAACAGCAACTGACTTTCAAGTATTTATGCCTTGCCTTGTTCTAAAAGGGACCCAAGAAAGCAAACTGTAGCTCTCTCCACTGAGAAAGGCTTTTAACTGTCACAATATTAAAATGTATTTATCACATCAGTGTGATTCAAATTTAAGAGATGGTCGGACAGAGTGCCGGGGCGACAGGCCCTCAGCGAGGGAGGCGGCCGTGTCCCAAAACCACCCTTGCACACACGGAAGCAGGGGGCACCTGCCCCACTCCCATCTTCCTTTAAGAGAAGCTTTGCCCCTCCCTCAGAGAAGAAAAACCGTGCAAGAAAAAGTGGGGAGGGTCCCGTGATCCCTTGGTGGGGCCCCTTCTGGGCCATCTGCCCCTGCGGTCAGCCATTACTTTTGCTTCTGAACCCTCGGCGAGGTGCGGGGGGAAGAGGGGCTGATTTTTAGACTTATTTTCTACAAAGTGGAAATAAAGAAAAAAGACACAAAGTTTCTAGGAATCTATGGTTGACCCAAACAAACAAAAACAGAACAAAATATTGCAGGCAGGACTTGTAAACCCACACAAGACCCTGGGCAGCAGGGGTGGGTGGGCAGAGCAAAGGGATGGGTCCAGGGGCAGGGCTGGAGGCAGAGCCACCCGCCACTCTGGCCTGAAACTCTGCCTGACGTTAGTGCCCCCTCAGAAGTTCTGTCCCAACAGCAGGAACAGGAAGAGTGGCTGTTCTGTGTCTGGTAAAATGAAAAGTGGGAAAGGAAATAGCCCTGGTTTCCAACCCCTTATCCACAATCCTTTCTGCTGAAAAGGGCCCTGGAACTGCACAGATCGTGGCTCGATCCCCAATCCCCACGCGTAACATTCATGACTCATCGTTAGATGTGCCGATCCTGTTACGTATCCACTATGCATCTCGGCCGCACACCCGTGACCCGGTTGACCCCTGAACCACAGACGGGTTAGGGCGCCAGCCCCCTGCACAGACAAAAATCCATGTGTAACTGTTGACTCCCCCAAAACTTAACTACTACTAGCCTACTATGGACCAGGAAGCCTTACCGATAACAAATAATCGATTCACACATACTTTGTGTGCTCTGTGTATGACATCTGCATTCCTACAATAAAGTCAGCTAGAGAAAGGAAAATGTTAGTAAGAAGATCAGAAGGAAGATACATTTACAGCATTGCGTACTGTATCCGAAAGAACCACCTGTGCTGTTCAAACCCACGTTGTTCACGGGGCCACTGTCTATGGGCTATGGCTCTGTACTTGTTACACACCTGCTATTATCTACTGTGTCTCTATTACAAATGCATTTCTGCTACATTATGTGTCTCTGCCACAGACATACTATGTCTCTGCTCTGTATCTATTCTGCATATAATATAGATATTACATACCTATCCTACCCTATACCCCTCCTGTCCCTGCTACGGACGGCTTATGCATCTACTGTGCTCACTACACACCTGTCACATATCTCCCATGTATCTCTGTGCATCTACTGTATGCCCACCAGGGGCCTGCGACGTGCGGCTGCAGAAGGAGGACACCTGGATCTTCTCACTGCCACGAGCCTCCTGGGAGCCAGCTGCTGACATCTCCATGTTCCAGGCAGGACTGCAGGGCTGGCCCAAGAGTGGCCCCGTCTGGACTCCTGGTCAGCTCTGCATTTCTAAAGCCTGCCTGATCCTTAACCTCCAAGTAACAGCAACAGACACGAGGGCAACACAGCGGGCAGGAACACACACACACACACACACACACACACACACACACGTCCTGGGGGCCTGTTCCAGTGGGTGAGGGACAATGGGGAATCCCCAACGCTGAGAGCGAAAGAGCAGTACAGAGCAGGGAAAGGGGCTTGAGGCTCAGGTGCCCGGCGCTGGACCTTCACACCAGCCCCACCTGCCAGCCCTAACAGGCACACTCCTACCACCCTGGCTTACAAGAGGGGTAAACTGAGGCATGGGAAACAGGAAGTCCTTTGCTCTGGGTCCCACAGCCAGTGGCCAAAGGCCAAGTGCAGCTGAAGCTGTCTGGCTCACAGTCACAACAGCTGAGCTTAAGCAAATGAATGGAGGAAAGCAAGACAGCAAGCCAAAGAAGGACAAACCAGAAAGATAACAGGTAAGTTAGCTTCAGAGCCTCCCGCAGTGAAGGTTACCCCTGGGGTTTTATGACAGGGTCAAAGGAACGGCAGAGGCTGGGGGTGTCAGCCACTGCAAGGTCCCACTAGGAAGAGTGAGGAAGGAGGGCGCCCGCCAGCCTCCCTCCAGCTAGAGGACTTAGCCAGTGCATTTTTTTAGATTCTTAAATTATGTTTGAGATTCAAAACAGCTTTAGTAATTAAACACACAAAAGGGACCTGTTTCTCCTAGAAATTAAGCCTTTTAAAAGGCTTTAAGAATTTACTGGCGGGGGGGGGGGGGATGCCCTGCGTTGCCAAAACTAAAATCCAATTGGGGGGGTGGGATTTCCATATTGCTAGAGGGATGCCGCGTGGGAAAGAAGACCCCTCCCATCCCTCGAGGGGCCAGGCCAGTCCCAGAGGAACCCCTCAGGATCCCTTCATGAAGAATCATTTGAATGTCTTTTTACAAAATAAAGTAACTATTTCCTCCTTGTCCTGCTTATTTTAGAAAGTCAGACGTAGGAAGAAAGGCAAACCCACCGGAGCCCCTGGCTTCCAGGAGACAGGACAGCACCGCAGGGAGAGCCTCCCATGGCCCCCCCAGGAAAGCGTGCTGTGAAGATTACGGATCAATAATGAAAAAGTAAAAGTGTGATCCTTTATTTAATGGAAATTCTAGCAAGACCAAAAACTCCCTCCAAATACGACTCCCTGCCACGGGGGCCTCTGCTGCCCCCACTCCCCTCGGTGAGGAGGGCCACGAGGGCCCCCAACAGCCACCATCCAGTGTGGCCGCTGCCGTGTGCCCCATGGAGCTGGTGGGTCTGTGCATCAGCTCATCCAAAGCGACGGAGTTCCTGCCCCCATGCAGGTCACATCAGAGCGGGAAACTGAGGCAAGGAAAGGCCATGTAACACCTGCTGGCCAGTGAGAGACACAGGAGATGCCCGGAGAGAGGCTGTCGTAGCACCCCACCGACCAAGCCCTACCTGGGATCCCCTCCTTATCAGGAAGGAGTCTGACCTGCCTCTTGGGTGCGGCCCCAGTTTCTCTTGGGGCAAGTGGAGGCAGTGGGGGCACGAGAGGAGGTAAGCTGGAGCGTGCCCTCGACACGCACGCTGGGCAGCTGGTCCACAGGGCAGAGGAGAGGGCAGTGCTGAGGGCAGACGACCAGCGTGCCTGTTGCTCCTTCGTCCCCCCACTTTCACCCCAAGCAGCCTTCCAGGCTCCAAAGTGGAGGGAGCCCACCTTGCAAACTGCCCGTGAGCTCCCCATCACTGGCATCTGGATGAGGCTGTCCTCAGAGAGGATGGGATGTGGCATTTAGATCCAGAGGCAGAGCCCGGGGAGAAAACCCAGACCTCGAAGAGCAGAAGGAAGGAGCGGCCAGTCGGGGCGGCCGGGGACAGGGGCAGATGAGAGGCCCTGGCTGGCAGCTGGTGAGTGCCAGGTGAGCTGGGGGACAAGGTGAGTCGCACCAGCACCAAAGTTGCCACGTCCGTGGAATCCTCGCGACTGCAGATGGCCCTGCGTGGTTTTCCATGTGGCAGGTCTTGAAATAATTTTAGCAAAATAACCTCTACCGCTGCAAAATGAAATTGAAGCAAGGGAAGACAGCACCGCAGGTCACCAGAGGAGAGGGAGGGTCAGCCAGCGCGGGGAGAATGACCTCTGGGCCGGGGTGTGGAGACTGACAGTCACTGTGTTACGAGGACACCGGGGACAGTTAATATTCAACAGGGTTGGGGGGCGGGCCTCTGAGAAGACAGAAGTAGCTGACGGCTTCCCCGGGCTGGCTCAAACCCGGCTCATCGCTGCCAGGGTGCTCAATACTGAGCTTTGTCTTTTCCCACAAAAGGGCACCCTAATCTCCCTTTCGTTACTTTGAAAATGTATTTCAAGATTTTTCTGCTCCTTGTAAGTCTGCTTTAACTAGACATGGACCATGGACCTTCAACCTCATTGGAGCAGGAAGTAGGTCAGAGCCACGTTTCAAGTTTGTTGGATTAACTCCTTAGAGGCTCACGAAATGCACCACTAACGGGTGGCCAGAGACGTCGCGTAGTCTCCTCCCCTCGCCTCTCAAGGCTGCTCTGCCCAGCAGGTTCTCCTAACAGGGCCTTTGCACATGCTGGGCCCCTCACCGGACTAACACCCTCCCCCCCGCCCAGTCTTCCACAGAGCTTCACCCCACGAGTCAATCTTCTGCGGGCTGTCCCGGGAGCGTGGCCTGCCTGCCCCACCCAGTGTCTCTGTGTTGGCTCCGCTGTGGCGGCCACTTACGCTAATTATAACTTAGAACTTTAAATTATCTGTTTCTGCATGTTTGCTCATTAACAAGGGGGGGATTAGGAGTGTATCCTCCAGATCAGGGCTCTCCCAGCCTCTACCCGGCATCTACCCAGCCCTGACGTGTGGGGACCACCGTTAATGTGCAGGAAATGTGCAAGAGAACGAACTACCAAATGAATGAATGAATGAATGAATGAATGAGCGAGTGAACGAGCGAACGAGCGAACAAACGAACGAACGACAGGGCTCTGAGAAGGAGACTTTCCAGAATGCCATGCTGAGGATAATCTTAGAAAGGGAGAAAGGAGCCGCTTTGCTAGCCACCTCTTACTGCACTTTACCCTGATTTCCTAATTTATTAGCCCAGTGGCTCACGAGAAGGGCATCCCTGCCTGGGCCATAATGGGGACGAAGAAGCTTCCGGTCACACAGAGCTGTGTGGCTACAGGAGCAGATTTCCAGCAGAACCCCGAATCACAACACACATGAGGGTGGTTGTGTTATTGGGTTAAAAGCCGTAAAAGCCTGGTGATTTGGTCCAGAAGTAACAGCACAGAGGTCGTATGAACAAGTTCCTGGAGGCTGGCAGGTCCGGCCGTGGTTCTCCACCACCAGCCTCAGCCCTGGTCCTTCTCCTTCTGCTTGGACAGAGCAGAGCTGAAAAGCCCCAGTCGGCGGGAGACCCACCAGAGGCTTCAAGGGCAGGAGTGGGGAGCTGGTTTTCAAGCTGAACCCTGACCCCCTCTCACCTACGGCTCACTTGTCCTCTCAGGAAGGTTCGGAAGTAACACGGCTCCCGAGGTCCCGGTCGCCACCTTGTGGAGCCGCGGCACCCCGCCTGGGTGCAAACAGAGCTGCCCGTGTCCCCCCCCCCCCCGTGCACAGAGAAGGCTCCGGGGCTGCTCTATTCAGAGCCAGGGTCACAGCCCACGTTGAAATTTAGCACACCGCATGTTCACACCTCCCCAGAGGTGTTTTTCTTTAACTGAAGCATCTCCTAAGCTTGGAGAAATGGTCTGAAGGCCTGCATCCCAGGGCTGCATCCCAGTGAGAAGCTGCTCACTGAACACCCCGGGTCAAGGCCAGCCAGTGGAGACTTCTGCTTGCAGATCTCCTCTCGCCAGGGACCCCTGCCGCTGACTGGGGGACCCTGCCGTACCTCCCGCATCCTCCAATGGCCCAGTTTTTTCCAGGCTTCTCCAAAGTCCCATAGAGAGACCAGAGAACCCTCGGTCACACCAGAACATAAGACAGCCCAGCCATTCCTGGGCAGCCACGGGCCCGGCACACACGTTTACACACAGGCTGCCCATAAGCCTCCACAATCCTGACAAGCAGAGATCTCAGACCCTCCCAGAATGAACGGGAGCCTGGGCGACAGGGCAAGCACTTTCTCCAAAACCACCAGCTCCTTGGCAGTGAGGGACCACAGCCTGTGTCGGCCGGCTCTGCCACCCCTCCCCAGTGTCCACCTGACAGCCTTGCCCCCCACGGCTGCGGCACTGGAGTGCCAACGGGTCCGAGTCCACACCAGACCCAGACCGCTCAGGGCGTCAGGCCCCTTCCACAGCAAAGGGTCAGAGATGGCTTAGGACCCAGGAGGAGCCACAGACGTCAGGGCAGAGCTCAGGATCTTTGTCAAAATGGAGGAAGAGAAACCTGCTTTCTCCCCTGGAGAGACGCCAGAACCGTGACAGCAGGAGGCGGGCCCCAGCGGCCAGACCTGGAACCAGTTCTCCTGGTAGGTCGGCAGCATCCTAACCGACCGCTCTGCTGCTCCCTGGCCGGGCCTCACGCCGCCCTTCATCGCCAGGCCAGCTGAGGCCAGTTGAGGCTGGCGGTCCCGGGCCTCCTCTGTGCAGATGGGCGCATGTCTGTCAGGACGCTGCTGAGCGACGTCAAAGGACATGCTTGGGGACAAGCACTGTTAGGACCACCTCTGTTGTGATCACTTACACAAGCCAGTTCTGCATGAATGGTAGCCGATCAACCCTTCTGACTGCTCTTTTCCCCAAACACTGCAAAATACAGCACAAGCTAAGTAATGGCTTCCAGCGTTGAAGGCTCCCCGTGCTGCCAGCAAACAAGCCTGTCCGCGTGAGTGTCCGGTTCCCAGGTGTGTGTGTGTGAGTGTGTGAGTGTGTGAGTGTGACCATGAATGAGAGTGGGAGCCTGAGTGAGAAAGAGTGTGTGACCGTATGTGAGGTGTGAGCGTGTGAGTATGAGGTGAGAGTGTGTGTCGGTGTGTGTGTGAGCGTGTGACCGTGCGTGATTGTGGCAGTGTGTGTGAGTGTGTGGTGACACCAGGCCGAGGTCACAGTGGCCTGCCCCCACAGTGCTCCCTGAGTCTCTGCTACAGGGGACCCAGGAGCTGACGAAGGTTCCCGGTTTGGCAAACACGACCCCCTGTGTGGCAGACGCCCCGACCCACATCCCCGGGCTCACAGCCTCCCGCCCGGGACCTTCGTTCCCGACTCCCACAGTAACCGCCGCGGGAGCAGCGGCACCAAAGCTGTCGTGCGCTCCCTCCGGGAGGGTCGTCACAGACCTTCACGGAGGTCATCACCGACGCTGACATGCAGTGGCTGCCATTCTGAGTGCCTGCAGAAGACCCGCTTGGCGCTGAGTGCGTCTCTACGTTGTTGCGCGTAATCCACTCAGGGTCCACATCTGCCACCTGGGGGAACTGAGGCCCGGAGAAGAGATGACGCGCCAAGGTCACAGCGCAGGAAGTGGGGCCTGGCAGATGCTGCCACCCACGAGCCTCCCGGGGGTCGGGCCTCCGGGCGGTGGCTGTTCTGGATGCCGAACGCAGCCCCTGGGGTGTTCCGCAGGAGTCTCGGGCACACACAGAACCACCCGCCTCAAGCAGAGGCAGAAAGTCACGGGGCTCGGGAGGGAGTACAGGGCGGCGTCTTCACAACCACCCCCAGGACCCCAGCAGGGAGTGAGATGCAGGCACGACAGGCGCGGTGCCGCTCGGCCCGTCTCGGGGCCAGCCAGGGCCCTCCACCTGCTTCCCCACCGCATGCCTCCCCAGGAGGAAGGGCCTCGGCAGGCCAGATGGCCCGGAAGACTGACACACGCTGGCCAGGTAGTGCTGACCATGTGGGCACCAGGGAGAAGAGAAGCAGGAGCAGGGAGGCTCGGGTGGGCACAGCAGGACCCGTGGAGCCGGGGACTGGATGCCACCTCCAGCACCGACCGTGGGCAGCGGGCACAGAAGGCACGTGCTGGGGGGGAACGTACAAACCAAAACTGCTCCTTTCCTCCTTAGAATCTCCTGAGTGACCGGGAAAGCCAGCCTCTTCTGGGAGGAGTGCCTTCTCTGTACCTCCCTAAGCAGTCTGGCTCCCACACACCTGCGGTGGGCATCAATACTCGACCACCACGTAGCAGGCACCCCGCCACACTGGTGCGCAGCTTTCCTAAGCAGCGTGTCCTCCCCCAGAAGCACTCAGCCTGCCACTGCGGCCACCAAACCACGGAAGGACCGTCCACGCCCAGGGAGCTGACAACACACCCCCAGGGCTCCCGCCAGGAAAGCGAAGAAAGCCAACAGGACAGCCAAGTACCAGAGGTTCGGATCTCAGAGCTGGACCATCACAGAACCAAAAAGGCTCTGGAGAGCACCGTGATGTCAAGCAGACAACATCACCCGCTGTGTGGAACCACAGCACCAGGGCACAAGGCACAGCCCCGGGGACAGTGTGGCCAGGGGCCGGGCTGAGGCAGCCCGCAATGCAGGGGTGATGTGCACGGACCCCCGGGTGACCAACACACCCAGCAGCCCGGCCTCAGGGGAGGAGCTCCCACCCACCAGGCACTGCAGGCTGGGGCACATGACCCGTGTCCACATCCTGGCTCACATGGGGGCACAGGCACGCCCCTCAAATGGGTGGGGAGCATGGGCAAATCGGGACAGAGCTTTTCATAAGGCAGAGTGAGGGAGGTCAATATGGAGCTTCCAGAAACACGCAGCAGCACGAGTTAATTCGAGGCCAAGAACAGCAAGGGGTGGGGGGACCGCTGGGGGCAGGAAGGGAGGCCACCGCAGAAGCCTCGGGAAAGATGCCATCAGAGACTCCGCCACAGCGCCCGCTGTATCCCCCACAGGGCCAGCGCTGGCACAGTGCATGCATGCTGCTTTCATACAGGAGGAGACCGCACAGGGAGGCCACGGGCCCCAGGGCCACGTAGCTCACAGTGCAGCCAGAGATGGAGTCCCGGAGAGGGGCTGCTGCTCTAACAGGAGGTGATGGCAAAGGAGAAGCACTCCAAGATGGCATCAGATAGAATGTTCCGGAGGACCAGCAGGTTCCTGCGGGAGGAAGCTGCCCCAGATGTGATAGATAGGGGTACAGGGTGTCCAGAGACATGGTCCTCAAACTCAAAATGGGAGATAAACACGGGGGCCAGGACACCCCCCACACCCCAAGTCCCCTCTAACTGGTGCTCTCACACAGGTCTACACCCAGGCGGTCCCCCCACGGAGCAGGCTGGGGTCCCACCCCCACAGGCGACCCTCCCTGCCCAGGGACCTGGAGGATCCAGGAGGTGCTGGGCTCCAAGTGAATCCCTGAGGGGCAGCAAGGAGGACACGGGGAGGCCAGGAAGCAGCCGGGTCGGCCCATCCACACCTCTCTACACTGTCCGTACCTGTGTATACGACATCCATACACGCCTCCATCTGTGTGCACCCGCCTGTCCCTGTCTGCACAGTCCACACCTGTCCACCCGGCACCAGGCCCGTCCATGCCCGTCACGCTGAGGAGGGTGCCAGGAGCCCTGGTGCTCCAGCTGCAGCCTCTCTCAGGGCGGGATCCCCTGCAGGCGCTGCATTTTCTCTCGTGCTTCTGTTAAAATAACCCACCAGGCATTTCTGTGCCAGCCCGGGTCTCCAGGTGCCAGCCTGTAGCTGGGGCAGCTGCGTGGGGCCCGGCTCTTACGCCGCGAAGGGAGTGTGGCCCGCGGCTCCCGCTCACACGAGGGAGGCAGGTGTGTCAGGAGCACAGGTCTGCGGTCCGTAAGATGGTGGGTCTGTCTAATGTCTTGGCTGGGACTGAAATTCAGTCGCCCCCCGCCCCCAAGTCCCTCACATCCCACCAGCCCCCAGCCCCTCCCCCACCCTCCCTGTGGTCCTCGCAGTGTGAGCACCTGAAGACCGGGGCCTCCACTTCCTCAGATGAACCTCTTCTAATGCCAAAAAATAATTAAATTTAAAAGCTCCCTTTGTACAAAAACAGACCAGCTAAAATCCATGAATAAATTATGCTTGTTTTGTTTGCCTCTGAGAACAACAATGTGAAGGAGGTTTACATAAATAAACCCACAGAGCTTCCAGGCCACCGGACCTCATGGTTTCTTTAAAATCCAAAAGCTAGGAAAATGTAGGTGGTTTTCATTCACCTGTGACCCTCCACTTACGGGCCCAGCACTTGCTGCCAGAAAGGGTAAGGCCCAATCGGGGAATGGCCGGTCATTCAGAGCACAGACCACTTGGTGCTTTGCTCCCAGCTGGGGTGTCCAGGCCCCCCCCCCCCAGCATGCAGGGCACCTGAGGTGGGACCCCTGCGGTCCTGAGTCTTCCCTTGTGTGGAATCATCCTAGGAAGCACTGGGGACCGTCCCTGCCACCCTCACACAGAGGGGGACTCAACTCAGGCAGGAAAACATGCTGGGGGGTGGGGGGGCCTGCAATGACTAAGCATAAGGGGGAGGGTCGGACACCGACCCACTGACCAGTGACCGGGGCAGCTGGACCGGACCCTGCAGGCGAGCTAGCATCCAGGGGGAAGAGAGGAAGGGCCTGCCAACTGCTCACTGCACTGCCGGAGGCGAGGAGGGGAGGCGAGGAGGGGTCAGTCCGCTGCCCTCACAGGCCCCTCCTCGCACAATACTTTCTACTCTGCACAAGGTTTTTTCCTCCAATGACACCACAGATGCTGGCTCACGCTGGCTCGTCTGTCCTCTACCCGGGAACAGAGTGCTTTCCGTGTGGCCTGCTTCCTCCAGGTGGGAATCAGGGGGTTCCAGCAGAAAGGGCAAAGATCAACATGTAAGGTGTATGGTCTGTCTTTAAAACCCAACCAGGACAACCCAGCCACAAAAAAAGCAAACAACCTGATTTTAAAAATGGGCAAAGATCAAGGAAATTCAAATCAAAACCACACTGAGATACCACCTTACGCCAGTTAGAATGGCAAAAATAGACAAGGCAAGAAACAACAATTGTTGGAGAGGATGTGGAGAAAGGGGATCCCTCCTACATTGTTGGTGGGAATGCAAGTTGGTACAGCCACTCTGGAAAACCGTGTGGAGGTCCCTTAAAAAGTTAAAAATTGAGCTACCCTATGATCCAGCCATTGCACTACTGGGTGTTTACCCCAAAGATACAGACGTAGTGAAGAGAAGGGCCATATGCACCCCAATGTTCATAGCAGCAATGTCCACAATAGCTAAATCGTGGAAGGAGCCGAGATGCCCTGCAACAGATGACTGGATTAAGAAGTTGTGGTCCATATATACAATGGAATATTACTCAGCAATCAGAAAGAATGAGTTCTCAACATTTGCTACAACATGGACGGCACTGGAGGAGATAATGCTTAGTGAAATAAGTCAAGCAGAGAAAGACAACTATCATATGATTTCTCTCATCTATGGAACATAAGAACTAGAATGATCAGTAGGGGAAGAAAGGGATAAAGAAAGGGGGGGTAATCAGAAGGGGGAATGAAACATGAGAGACTATGGACTATGAGAAACAAACTGAGGGCTACAGAGGGGAGGGGGGTGGGGGAATGGGATAGACCGGTGATGGGTAGTAAGGAGGGCACATATTGCATGGTGCACTGGGTGTTATACACAACTAATGAATCATCGAGCCTTACATCGAAAACCGGGGATGTACTGTATGGTGACTAACATAATATAATAAAAAATCATTATTAATAAAAAAAAATAAAATAAAAAAAAGAAATAAAAAAAAATAAAAATAAATAAAAATAAAAATGGGCAAAGGACGTGACGGACATTTCGCCAAAGGAGATACACACATGGCCAAAGGGCACACAGAGGATGGTCAACGTTACCAGGTACCAGGGAAACGCAAATCAAAGCCACCGTGAGACAGCACCGCACACCCATCACAGGGGCTACTATGAAAACCAGCAGGCACGTCTGGGGGGCTCAGTTGTTAACGTCTGCCTTGGGCTCAGGTCATGATCCCGGGGTCCTGAGATCGAGTCCTGCATGGGGCTCCCTGCTCAGCGGAGAGCCTGCTTCTCCCTCTCCATCTGCTCCTCCCCCCGCTTGTGCTGTCTCTCAAAATAAATAAGCAAAATTTTTAAAAAAGAAAAGAAAAAACAGCAAACAGCTGAGTGTTCGTGGAAATACGAAGAAACCGAACGCGGTACGCTGGTGGGCAGGAGTGCAAAACGCCGCGGCCCCTGCAGGAAAGAGTTCAGCAGCTCCTCAAAG
Organism: Ursus arctos; assembly: GCF_023065955.2. Taxonomy (NCBI): domain Eukaryota; kingdom Metazoa; phylum Chordata; class Mammalia; order Carnivora; family Ursidae; genus Ursus; species Ursus arctos. The sequence goes on along the minus strand of NW_026623008.1, from coordinate 996,091 downwards.
ATTAAGCCAGTAGGACCACACAATTCAGCCCTCCACTTCTGGGCGTGTCCCCAAAAGAACAGAAAGCAGGGTCTCGAGGGGACACCTGTACTCCATGTTCATAGCAGCAAGGTTCATAACCACCAACAGGTGCAAGCAGCCCAGGGGTCCCCCAGTGGACAAATGGATAAACAAAACATGGCGTAACCACCCTCCGAATACCATCCAGCCTCAAGAAGGAAGGAGAGGCTGACGTGGGCCACACTGGTGAGTCCTGAGGACTGACGCTCAGTGAAATAAGCCGTCATGAAAGGACACAAGCTGTGCGATTCCACTTCCATAACTACTTAGAGTCTGAGAATCCAGAAGAGACAGGAGGGAGGGAGGGCGCGTGGGGCGGGGTGGGAGAAGGTAGTGTCCATGGGTGCAGAGTCTCAGTTTGGGAAGATGGAAAGTTCTAGAGACAGACAGAAGTGACAGCTGCACAAGAATGGGAATGTACTTAACTACCGAACTGTACCCTTAAAAGCAGTTAAAACAGTATGTTTTATATTATGTGTGTTTTACCACAATTAAAAAAAACAACAAACCAAAAAACAATGGTGAACTAGAGTTCTCCGACCCTTTTATTAAAAGATATCCATACCATGCACATTTGGCAGTTTTTGAAAATGGTATTCAGAAAGTGTATTCAATAATTTCTTAGAACATAAAGTCAAGAAAAAGGAGGTTCTGCAAACTGTACAGAAAGTGAAATTAATATGGTTAAAATATTTGTGTGGAGGGGCGCCTGGGTGGCACAGCGGTTAAGCGTCTGCCTTCGGCTCAGGGCGTGATCCCGGCGTTATGGGATCGAGCCCCACATCAGGCTCTTCTGCTATGAGCCTGCTTCTTCCTCTCCGACTCCCCCTGCTTGTGTTCCCTCTCTCGCTGGCTGTCTCTATCTCTGTCGAATAAATAAATAAAATCTTAAAAAAAAAAAATATTTGTGTGGAAAGAAGTCCAAACACAAAGAAACTAAACGTTATAAGCAAAAACAAAAGCCCCTCCCCGTCTCCTGCTCTAAGCAGATACTGAGTCCTGGGCCGTGAGGTCCATCCTGGGCAGACTCTATCTCAGGGAGGCCGGCCACACCACGTCCCACAAAATAGAACCACACGTGGGGACAGGGATGGGAAGACTCAAAGCTTCATTTCCACGTGTGCAAGGGGCCTCCCGGAGAAGCACTGTGTGCCAAGTCCTTTCCTTCTGGTGCTGCCAACATGTCCACTTACGGTCACCACTGTCCCTCCTGAGACACTGGGCGAAGATACCACAGCCGTGAAGGTTCCCAAGTGGCTGAGCCGCACATGTGACCCCAGGCCGCTCGGTCTCCCGCAGCCTGACCCAGGGAGCAGAGGTGACATTCCACCAGCAGCACACAGTGCCGACGCAGCCCACCCCTGACCATTCCCAGGACACAGAGACCTTTGGAAACACCCCCCCGTGGGAGGAGGGGGAGTTGAGTCATGAGATCCATCACTGTCCTGAGTGGCACCTTCACTGAAAGATGTCCAGTAAACGTCCACGGAGGACACCCCCTTGCAGAGGCCACAAAGGGTGGGGGTGGCGTGAGCCTTCATGTAGCGGGAGGCCTTTGAGCAGAAACTAGAGAGCGGACATGGAGGGAAGGATGGAGTGGAAGGGGGATGGGGTGGAGGGGGATGGAGTGGAAGGGGGATGGGGTGGAGGGGGATGGGGTGGAAGAGGGATGGGGTGGAGGGGGATGGGGTGGAAGGGGGATGGGTGGAGGGAAGGATGGGGTGGGGGGGATGGGGTGGAGGGAAGGATGGGTGGAGAGGGTATGGGTGGAAGGGGGATGGACAGAAGGGGGACGGAGTGGAGAGGGGATGTGATGGAAGGGGGATGAGGTGGAAGGGGGATGGAGGGGGATGGGGATGGAGGGGGATGGAGATGGGGTGGAAGGGGGAGGGGATAGGAGGGGGAGGGGGTGGGAGGGGGATGGGTGGAAGGGGGATGGGGTGGAAGGGGGATGGGTAGAAGGGGGATGGAGTGGAGAGGGGATGGGATGCAAGGGGGATGGGCGGAATGGGGATGGAGCAGAGACAGGATGGGTGGAAGCGGGATGGGTGGAAGGGGGATGAATAGAAGGGGGATGGGTAGAAGGGGGATGGAGTGGAGAGGGGATGGGGTGGAAGGGGAGGGTAGGAAGACAGGGAATGGGGGAGCATGCTGACCTCCTGGCATGAGCTGTCCAGGCAGACGGAGGTAGGGCTAAGGCAGTGAGGGGACCCTGCTGACCAGAGAGAAGGGGGGTTCGAGGCGGGGCCAAGGCAGGGTAGAGGGCCAGCAGGGCTCCTGTTAACAGGCTCCTTCAGCCTGCAGAGGTGGGTCATCCGGGGGAGGGAGGCAGGGCTGGGGTCAGGTGGAGGAAGAAGCAGCTAAGTGACCTCCTAAGGCCACACGGAGGGAAGCAGCTGAACCAGAGGCTGAACTGCGCCGCATCTGACGCAGAGCCCCTCCTCGCCACCGCACAGGGCAGGCAGAGAAAGTGGCTATTCAGAAGCAGCCCTGCTCTGGTCCGAACAAAGGACGCCTTCACACCATGTGTCCAGGCAGCCAACACGTGCCAGTCACCAGGCAGCTGGCCCCGCACGCCTGTCCCTGGGCCCCACCTCGAGGCTGGAGAGCGCTCTGTGCCGGCTCCCTCCGTGGCCCGGCGGGACGGGGCTCCGTGCCCTGTTCCTAAGAGTCCGCCGTGTGTCCCGAGGAGACCACTCGCAGCGCAAACCCTTCCCCCTCCCGAAACGCTGGTCCAGAAGAAAGCCTCTGAGTTACTCATCCGTTTTTTAACAATGAAGCTTTGTGATGACGTAACACACACCACCAAAATTTTATGGACGATGGGATGAGACCCAAATAAGTACAGCAAAAACGAGGGCATCACTGAAATCAGCTTCACCAGAGGCGCATTCGTCACGAGAGCCACCTGGCATCTCGGGACACCGTCCAAAGGTGCTGACGGTCTGGCTCTCTCCCTGTGGAGGGCCCTTCCCGGCTGTCCACCGGTTACCTGTGACAAAGCCTTACCCTGCGAGCCATGACACTCCAAACCCACTTTCATTTCCCGTTTCGGCGCTGCTCTGTGTTGACAAGCCGACAAGGAGAGAGCTCTAGGGTCCACTGCACGACCACACAAGCACGGCTAAGAGCTCTGAACTGTTGTATGCTGAGATGGTCAAGGTGACCCAGCAGAGGGACCAAAACCCAGAACTCCGCAACTCCAGATGCTGGGGGGACGTGGAGCAGCAGGAACGCTCAGTCACTGCTGGTGGGATGCAACGTGGCACAGCCACTCTGGGGAACAGTCCGGTGGTTTCTTACAAAACCGAACAGACTCCAGCTCCACGACTACGTTCCTCAGCATTTACCCGAAGGAACTGAAAACCTCTGTCCACATAGAAACCCGCACACAGACATTTAGAGCCACTTTACTGACACTTGCCAAAACTTGGAAGCCACCAAAATACCCTTCAGCAGGTGATGGGTAAACGAACTGGGGTATCTCCAGACAACAGGCATTACTGAGTGCTACAGAGAAAGGAGCCAGCAAGCCATGAAACGACAGAGGAGACCTGAGTGCATATTGCCAAGTGAGAGAAGCCAACCTGAAGGCCGCACACGGAATGATCCCAGCCATGTGACGTTCCAGAAAGGGCAAAACTATGGAAACAGTAAAAAGACCCGGGGTTCCAGGGGTTGGGAGAGGAGGGCTGAACAGACGGGGCACAGACGGTTTACAGGGTAGTGAAGCCACTCGGTAAGACATCACGGTGATGGATGCCTGTCCTCACACCCTTGTCTAGACCCGCACGCTGCACAACACCGAGAGTGACCCCAGTGTCACTGCAGGCTCTGGGGGAGGATGACGCATCGCGGCAGGCTCGCCGACAGTCACAAACGCACCCTGTGTGGGTGCCGATAACGGGGCGGGCTGTGCGCCAACGGGGGCTGGAATATAGGGGAAATCTCTGCACCCTCCTTTCAACTCTGCTGTGAACCTAAATAGCTCAAAAACAATAAAAACTAAATCAAAAGAATCGTTTAAAAAAGGTTAAGTGGTAAATTTTATATTACGTGATTTCTTTTAAAGCTGCCTGAGGAGGGTGGGTGGATGCGGGGCATCGCGCGGGCTGGGGGCTCGCTGTCCACCAAGACGCTGGCACGACCACCAATCGCCAGTCACCTGCTTCCCAGTTTTGAAGCAGAACTAGTTATTCTGAATACAAATTATCGTTAATAATAATGGGGGCGCCTGGGGGGCTCAGTCGGCGAAGCGTCTGCCTTCAGCTCAGATCGTGATCCCAGGGTCCTGGAATCGAGCCCCGCGTCGGGCTCCCTGCTCAGTGGGGAGGCGGCTTCTCCCTCTGTGCCCTCTCTCCCTCTCTTGAATAAGCAAAATCTTCCAAAAAATGACAGTTAATGATAATAAAGACATGCGTGCCTTAGGACACGTATGAATCCCTAGGTTGGTGGGCGCCAGTCTTCAGCAAGACCGCAGGCGGCCGGCACTTGCGCGTGGCGAGCTGTCTTTTGTGCATTTCCACAAAAATACCGCGTCGGGCCCTACATTTCACACATCGCTAAAACCTCGCAACGCGAATGCAGAGAACACAGAACTCACCGAACGTGTCCCGCCGGGGAGGGCTCTGGCCACGAGGCAATGCAGCACGGTCACCCCACAGAGCACTTCGGACGAGTCCCGCCACGAGGAAACTGGAACGGCCTCAAGTCTTACGGATCTACGTGAGAGCAACTGGCTGGGATTCTCCCCAAATTTCAGAACAATCCTAAAAATTTATGTGACGTTACCAGTAATAATTATGAGGCTGAAAGGAAAGGATCTTGTAAGTGGCCGGAAAGTAAAATTTTGTCAACTGTGGCACAGGAACACTGAGGTCACCATCACCGAGTTCTCTCTATAGAAAACACCGCAGACCTGCCGCTGAGGACACCGCCAGCGCTCACCGTTTGAAAACCGGGTGAAGAAGTACAGTCACGCCTAGCAGGTGTTTACTGACGAGGGTAATGCATGCTATTTTTCAGGATTTTGCAGCACTTGAGATGTTCACTGGTATTTAGAAATTCATTTCTTTTGATCTCTATTCTCATCCTAAACACGTACACACATTCCTATTATTAGAGACGCGGATGGGTACAAGACGTTAAGAAGAGTGCACACACGTGCAGACCTTCTATGCGGCAGAAGTGACCAATGCACACACGTGTTCCTGTGTTTACGAGAAGACGGCAGATCAGCGAAATGACCAAACAGGACCGAGCCGTCATTCCGTGTAGTTTTTATGTCTGAATCAGGTTAGTGTGTTATACAGCCCATAAGTAAGACAAACAAGGACGGGAAATACCCTAAAACTACGTAAACAGAAGAAAGGAAACCCCACTGACCACTAGGCTGACACCACCACTGGAAGATGACGACAGATGAATTCGAGTTGACCCCCAAAGACATGCAACAAAAAGTCCGCAGACCAGTGAGCAGAGAAACCCCGGCCCCACCTTGGTTCTGGCCACCAGGTCTGGACCCAGTGGGGAGCAGGCCAGGGCTGTGCGGGGGCCTCTGTGGTCCTGGAGGGTCTGCGGGGGGCGGGGGGGCCCTCTGTGATGGGGGAGGGGCGGTAGGGGGGCTCTGTGGTCGGGGTGGGGGCGCGGCGTGGGGGGCTCCCTGAGGGAACGGCCCGCTCCAGGCTGGCCCCCAGTATCCCGGAGGCGACCGTGTGCAGAAGTGGTGAAAGGCTCAAAACCGCTGGGAAGTGTCAGAGCTCATGGAGCTCACACCGCGGTCAGTTGTGGGAAGCTCTGAGCCTCAACATGGTGGAAGTGTTAATACATTCAAGTTCTAGAAAATCTCCCAGTCCATACTGGTATTGCACGTGTGTTTGGCTGGGGAGAAGGGACACGCTTCCCTATGGCATCATGCCGACTGATGCTGGGGCAGGGCCCCTGAGCACTCCGGCACGGCAACAGGAACGCCTGCGTCTGGCAAGGCCACTGGGGAATGCCGAAACCGTCCGCACGACGCTGCTCGTGCTTGAAGCAAAATCACCCGTGCCATCGGCTTGGCACAGACATCGTCAGAGAAAAAGAATTTTCAAAAAAACACAACGAACAAAAGCATGGTTTGGCAAAGGCGGGAGGCTGCAGGCACCATGGCAAAGAGTGTGGGTTTGGGCCCTGCCACTGGCGGGCTGTGGGGCCACAGGGAAGACCCAAGAGGACCACCCCTCAGAGCGCCGGTTCTGAAGGTCTGGGAACACACCTGCACCCCAACTCCTACTACCCGGGCTTCGGTGGGTGTGTCGCTGGCTGCGGCCAGGCCCCAGGTGTCGGCTCACCGTGCCATGTGCCCCCCAAAATCACGGGGATTGTGAGAACACAGGAAACTCCATGTCCTTGTCTTCCCTTTAAGCAAGTGTGCAAAAATATCAAAAATACCACCGATAAGTTTTTGTTGAACAAAACACCATCCAAGGAAGTGCAATTTAATGACAAAACTAAGGGCTGGCTGGTGGGACTTACAGCAGACCCCAGCCTGCCTCCACCCACAGCTGCAGGACCCTCACGCGGCTCCCGGGACCGCCCACCACTCCCGTGAGTCTGTTCCTGCCCTCCTGCCACGCGGCTCCCCAATGAGCTGCTGTGCCCACCTGAGTTGGTTCAGAGACCCCGGAGAACCTGTGTGCACGTGACTCCCTCCCTCATCCCTTACCCCGCCCCACCCCTGCAATCATAGGGTAGGGTGGGGAGAGTCAGTCCAGGCTCAGGTCAGTCACCGTGGGGTGCCAACAGCACACCTGTGAAATGCCTCACGTCCAGTACCTGGCCCCACATCTAACTCGCCCTGGGTGATGATGGCGTGTGGCCAAGCAGACCCAACTGTGGGTGACCTGAGTGGCGGGACACCCAGAAAACGTCCTCAGCACCCTCCTCCCCATCCACGTCCCCCACCCAGACAGCAGGCTGCAGGCCGGCCAGCCACATGTGTCCTGCCCTGCACGGGGAGGGAGTAGCTGGCTGAGCCCGGGGAGCCTGGGGCCCCTGGGGTCCTGGGAACCCCCGTGGGAGCACCCTGGCTGCAAGCTATCCCCACAGGAAGCCGGTCTCTGCCTCCTTCACTCTCCCCACGCGGTGGAGGGAGTTTCCCAGGGCACCTTTGGGAGACTTGCATAACTCAGTGACAGATGAGCAGCCTGTGAGGTCACAAAAGCACACATGGGTCACGAACCCATTCAAATGGAAGAGATTGCAGGGTTTGAACCTAAGATACGGTTTCAGATTCTACGTGGCAACGAATGTGTCGGAAACAAACACTTGCTGAGTTTTAGAGAAATAGCAAAGAATACACACGTGTATCTGAAAAGGCTATTCAAACACTCCAAGCTTCTCAAAATGCTACGGTTTCCTCTTTCGCTTCCACCCACACGCCGTGGCCGCCCCAGGCTGATGCAGAAGCTCGTGGGGCGTCCGGCCGTCCTCCCTGCGCCAGACGCCCGAGGTCCGCAGCCACGTGTCCATCCTCACACCCGATTATCGGGGTTTTTTTGGAGAGGAGTCATTTTTCATTAAAATTCAGTGTACATTAAAATCTTTCATTAACGTGACTTATGTTATCATGTAACAGGCTTAAAATGTTTGAATGAGTTACTATTTCCCATTTTAAGTTTCAAACACAGTCCGCACTTGATGAAAACCACATATCTGAAAGCTGTTTGAGGTCCTCAGGAATTTTCGTGAGCGCACGGAGGACCGTGCGGTGGCTGGAGGCGTGGAGGCTGGAGGAGGCAGGGTGGGACTGGAGGGGCTAGAGTTCTGTGCGGGAGACGAGATGGCTGGGCAGCCCAGGTCTGCACCGCCGAAGCCGGACCCTCCCTCGTAGCCACACCTCCTCCCTCCGCGGGGTCCCGGCCAAGACCCAGATGCAACTAGTGTGACAGCCTTAAACGTCACTTCCTATGCAGACCTAGTGAGATAGAAGGAGAAGAGGAAAGTAAGAGGGGATGGGGGGGCACCCCAGGTGAGCACGCCGGCCCCCCACCTGTCGCCTTCAGGGTCCGCTGTCCCGGAGGCTGCTCGTTACTTGGCTCCCCTGCTCACTATGAACCGTTATGGGCGCCCTGCTGAAGGGGGACAGCCCAGAGCCAATCAGAAAGGTGTCCTTTTCAGAGCTGCCGTGACCCACGAAATGGGACCCGGTCTCCACATCACCTTCCCGACCTCCTCTGACCGCAGAAGCCTCCCTCTGGGCACAGCGGCAGGGGCGCGTCCAGCTCTCCAGAGCCAAGTGTGCGTCTCTCACCCAGGTGGCCCTCTGCCATGTCGTGGCGGCCGCTGGCCATCAGCACTGGCCATCCATCTACAAGGAAGCCGGCAAAAGCGACAAACCAGGTCTGCCTGTTCTCTCCCCAGAGAGAACATTTCCAGCACACCGCTGCTTGTATCCCAGGATTAATTAATCTCATATTCACGAAATGATCAGTTGTAGTCTCCATACAAATTCGTTTCCTTCCAGACCGGGGTAAGCGCAGCGTACCAGATCTGCTCCCCTCTGTTTAGGCAGACGGTCCCACAGATGATTGAAAGATGCAAGTGACCCGTCCTCCTGAACGGCCCCCCACCCTGCACACGGACGCCTCGGGACACGCAGCACGGGGTCCCTCTCCGCTGACCCGGCACCAGAGCAGGGATGAGGCAGCCGAGAGACACACGGCGCAGGTGGGCACCGCCATCAGGCTCGCAGAAGTCAACGGAGCCACTTGGGGCAGTCCCGCGCTAGTGTCCGCCTGGAGAGCCGTGTGAGAAGGTTCTTGGGCTCCTTCCTGGCGCAACTACGCGGTGTCCCATTGGGAAATTCAGTTGGAACCATAAGAGCCTCGACCAAGCCTGTTCTCATGTCACCGTTGAACAGAACTACGAGATGCAAGTGAAGGGACCAGGGTTACAAAGCAGAAGACTGCCCGTCTGCAGCGGTGCCCCGACAGGGCTGAGCTTCCGCGAGGCCGACCTGGACACTGCCTCTGTCACCGCTCCCCGGACTAAGCAACCCAGACAGCTCGAGAACTCCGGAGGCGACACGACGTGAGGAGAGCCTGCGACCAGGGCTGGGGGTCGGGCAGCGTTTCTGGGCCTGTAGGTCCACGTCCTGCTCCTCCTCCCACCTGGCTGGAAGGGGGCCAGAGACCCCCAGCCTTGCCCTCCCCATGTGGGCTCCAGGCCCATCCTCCAAGCCGTGCCCCTGCCGGCCGGGGTCTGGCCGTCATCACTCCCGGGTCCAACCCGCAGCCAACGCTGTAATGACATGAGCAAAGTCGGAGGCTGACGTCCATGAGTCCGCACGAGCAAAGGCTGGGGGCGAGGTGTCAAACCTCCCGAGCAGACCTCCGGACACCCCCTCAGAGAGGAGGGGTGCGCCTCCCTCCCCTCAAGTGTGGGCTGTGTGGTGACATCCTTCCAAAGGGGGCAGCAGCGTCCGTGGCAGACGCGCCCCAGCAGGGCCACCTAGGTCACACTACAGTGACGGCCCATGTCGGGAGCAGGGACCAGTGATTCAGTGCAATGAGAGAACACTGCACGTCCAGGGTCTCCTCCCCGAAACCCACACCCCAGTCTAACCGTGAGACAAACATCAGAGCAACTCAAATTGAGGGGCGTTCTGCAAAACACCTGATCACCGCTCCTCAAAACCGTCATCCCCAAACAGGAAAGTCGGAAACTGTCACAGCCCAGAGGGGCCCAAGGAGAGGTGACAGCTGAAGGTCTGTCATGTGGGCTCCTGGGACAGAAAGAGGACGTCGGGGAAAACTAAGAAAATCTACATAAAGCGCAGACTTCACCTAACGGTAACGTAACGACACCGGTTAGTCTGTTGTAACTGACTACACGCTAACATGGGCATTAATAATGGGGAGACTGGTATTCTGTACTATCTTCTCAATTTCTCTGAAAACCCAGAACTGTTTGAAAAAATAAAATCTATTCACACACACACACACACACCTGTGCGGCCGAAGCACCTGTGGGTCCACCCAGCTCCATCTTCTCAAACCCCACTCGGGGAAATGGGCTGGAGAGGCAGCCCCTGCACGAGAGTCACTACTGGCCACCAAAGAAAAGTGAGTCACAGCCCCTTCCTCTAAGGCTCTGCCCTCGTCCTCTGGTCCCACAGTGATTCAGCCCCTCAGGACGTGCTGATTCACAACACCCAGGCACGCCCACATCCACCTGTGAAGACCTTTTTTAGCGCCACTTCTCCTGCGTAATTTAGCCTCAGGAAGGTATAATCTCGATGGTGTCCAGATAAACACAGCATGGGGAGCACAATTATTTCCCCATACTCCCTCCCAAGACCAAAGCCAGAAGGAGAAAAACAGCAATAAGAAGAGAAGCGCAGGAGGGGGCAGCGCCACGCTGGAACCTGGAAAGCAGGTGGACGGCAGGGGACGGGGCAGAACTGAACCCTAAAAGGCCCGTGAGTCGGAGGCCCCATGCCCCAGGAAGTGGGGTGCCCACAACGTGGGAGGCCCCATCTTCACCCAATGCAGCCAGTGGAACGTGGGCTCAGCCTGGGGGATGGCGGCAGTCCCCTTACCCAGGGGTGAGACACCCCAGCCCCTCCCCAGCAGGATGCTGCCCTGGCCACCATACTGCAATGTCCACCAGCTCTACAGTGCCCCATGTGTCAACACCGGCAGATGACCAAAGGTCACCCAGGGGCTGCGGAAATCCTCCCAGGCCAAAACAAACTGAGAAAAGAACTTCAGTGGAAACAGAACTGGGTCAAGGGCCAAAGGAAACACCAAAAAAGATGACTTTACCACTCACTCAACAGCACGACCGCATCACCTCGCCTGTTTATCGCGGCTCCGAGGTCAGACGGCACTGCACTAACTCAGTCCTCACAGCGATGGGGAGCCACGCCCATGGTCACCACCCCACTTACCACGTTCTGAACCACAGGGTAGACAGGGCTGTTTCCGAGGTCACGTGGTTGGCAAGTGGCAGAGTGGGGACCTTGCACTGTGGCAAAGAACACGGACTCGGGCCCTGCCTGCAGGGGATGAGCCCCAGCTCCACAGTGCATTGCTGTGATTTGGGAAAATCGCCTGACCTCTCTGTGCCTCAGGTGCCATTTCCACCACAGGAAGGAGACAACAACAGCACATCCCTCATCAGGCATCGTGAGGGCGACACCAGCTTGCATGTGAGGAGCCTTGACCCGTCAAGCGCTCGAGAACTCGCACAGTTACATTGTATCATGGGGCCTCTTGCCGTAAGTAATAACCTCAAAGAAATGGTGTGATCTCCCACCTCTGAAACAGGAGCAAGTCACTATTTTAAAAAGGAACCTTCAGGCACAAGAAAGAGCTCTCAGAATGAAAAACAAAGGACAAGACAACAAACTTAATAGACAGTTTCGACACGAAAAGTGGCAAGTATCTCCTGGAAAATAAAACAAACGGAAGTGGAAAACAGACAAGAAAATTAGAGGGCCGGTCTGGGAGTGCCAACACTGGTAGCTCTAGAAAAAGACGACAGTAGGGGAGGAGATCGTCAAAGAAACAAATGAAAGCAACCCATACCCGAATGCCTTCGGTTCCTGCACTGTAACTTCCCAGCCCAAGAGACAAGAAAGTCAACATCAAGATACAACATAATGAAACTTGAAAACAATAAAGACAAAAAAAAAAAAAGATCCTGAACTCAACAGTTTCAGGAGAAAATAAAACACACACAAAAGTAAAAATGGCCCCTGACTTCTCAATCAGACTGGAAGCTGGAAGATGCTAGTACAATCCCTTTAAACCTCTTGGGGGAAACTGTTTCCAGTATGGATTCTATACCTAGCTCAACTATCATGAAATGTCCGGCTAGAGTAAAAACTCAAACTAGATCTCAAACAATCTACCTCCAGGGCCCCCCTTCTCAGAAGGTCTGGGAGGATGTCTGAACCAGAGATTAAGCCAAGAAAGGGGGTGGGGGACCTAGGGATGGAGGAAGCAGGCAGAGAAGAGGGGAAGGGGATCCCCAGGATGATGGCAAAGGGAGGGCCCGGGACACACGGCGATGAGGCCCAGGGGCACCAGGAGGGATGTGGCATGGGCATCAAGGGAAGGCTGCCCTCCTGGAAAAATTATGGCAAATTTGAGACAAGACTTCCAGAAAATACCAAGAAAAAAAAAAGCAAGGCAATTATCATCCCCAAGAAAAACTAAAAGTTGTACAGAAAAAAAAAAAGTAATGCTAGTGGCTTGTGAATACCTTTGTAAATCACCATAACGTAAACACTTGGTGATTAAACAATAAACGGTGACCTAACCCTATTCTGGGGGCAGAAGAAGAGAGAGCTAACCCATCCCAGAGACAGAGGGGAACAGGTAATGTCCCAAACAGAAAAGTCTAGAAAGACCAGCATAGATGTGTCAGTTAGAAATCTGGAAATAAATGTCAAGAAGAACCCTGTCAGACTGAAAGTGAGCCCCTCCAGGAGGTGGGCGGGAGGGGCAGGGACACCCGTTCTCTCTTTTTAAACCATGTAGGACTATTCAACACCTTAAAATAGAAATACGTCAAACTCAAAATCAAATTCAACATAAGAAAATAACGTACAACGTGAACTTCACACACAAGCATTTAGCAGTAACAACATGGTTTCCTGACAAGGCACATCCAGCCTTTCTACGCGTGACACGACTTCGTTCAGTTCCTTCCACAATCCCATCTCACAAATGAGTCAACAGAGGCACGGCACGGGGCCACCAGGGGCTGAGAGAAGAGACAGCCCTGGTGGGCACCGACCACCCACTTTCCACACACACGCAACGAGGCTCCATCTCGTTACAAATCAAATCTTTTTAAATTTCCCATAGAAGCAGCTTAAAAAAGAAGCAAACTTAAAAAAAAAAACTAGACACATTCAAACCACCAAGCTGAGCAATAAAACATAAATCGGGGTCCCCTCCATGCACGGACACTGGGGGTACGACGTCCTGTTCACCCAGCAAGCACGCGCACCGACGTGAAGCTGCGTCAGCCGTCTGACTGTGCTTACGCTCCTTTGGAATAACCTCTGGAAGAGGATTGGTTAGTTACCAACGCGGCTCTCCCGCCTTGCCCGGTTTTGAACCTCGCTCGGGGAACAGCAGACCCGCCCGCGGGCTCACAGTCCAGCCACCGGGGTGGGGTGGGATCGGCTGGGTTGGCCTGGAGGCCTCCGAGACAGAAAAGGGAAAAGACACCAGTCATAGATGAGGTGCGCTACTCCACCTGCTTAGGAGGACCCTAAAAATCAGCTGCTATTCCAAATACACCTGTGGGGGTTTTAGCAGAGCCGTCTTCCGTGCTGTACCTTTACTACCAAAAGCAATCTGAACATTGGACAAGCGATTGGTTCAGACAGCTTACCTCGGAAAGAGCTTTTCTGCTCCTCCCATGAAGCAACACACACAGAGGGCCCGCTTCGTACCAGGCCCCTGGGCCAGGAGTCGGGGGCCTGCGAGGGCACGCAAGGCCCATCTAACTCTCATGGAGTAGTGGTTGTGGGAGCAGTGACCCCAAGGGCCATTTACCCCGCAAGAGCAAAGGAAACAGCACAAGCAAAGGCCCAGTGGCAGCAGGGATTCGGCAAGACAGACCAGACCTGCCCAGACCCCAGCCCCTCAACTCCTCTTTTGCCACAAGCGAGGACGGGGAGCCACAGAAGGTTACATCCTCTGAGTATAAACACCAAAGACACATCAGACCTGGAATGGAGGTTTGCCCTCAGTGGGCCTGGCCTGGCTCTGGAGAGCAGCCTTCGGGGCTGACCCCCTCACCCCAGCACAGCCTCCGGCTCAGCGCCTCCCCGAAACGGCTCCCGGTCAGTAAAGGAAACAGCTGCTGCCTCATCTTTGGATCCTCAGGACTTTGGAGCCTGACCGCAGGCACCTGCTGACCTGAGCTTCGACCCAATGGTTTGACCTCCACGGCTCTGCTCTGTAACATCTGGGTGGTCAGAAACACCCAGCAGACAAGATGTAGCCCTCGCCACCACCCAAACAGCAGAGGGAACGAGACAGAAATGTGGGGGGGCTTCTGGAGCAGGGAGTCTCCCCTGCAACCACAGACACCCCCAAGTCCCCACCACGTTGACACCGACGGACAGGGTGACGGTGGCGTCCACAGGAGGACGGAACCACCCAAGGCTCTTAGCGGCTCTGTGTGACCGACCAGTTAACAGGCAGCCCTGGGGGTGATGTCTGGAAGGTTAGCAGGACCTCAGAGTTGGGCACACAGCACCTAGAACTCCTTACGTAACCGTCAGCGGCTCTGAACTTTGTGAGGCACCGTGCTGGTGGCTGATGCACCAACACGGGAGGAACAGGAGACTGCACGCGGATCCGACTGGGACACAGACGTGGGTGACACAGGGCCACAGCCCCACCTGACAGCAGCAACACACCGTGGGGCTTTTCGGGGGATGCACTCCCCCAGCTGACCCCACTCGTGGCTCTGACTCTACCCGCCGAGGTCCCGGGGCCCAGGAGCACCTGCTCCGGCCCGCTCGCCGGGTCCCCCTGGCAGCGTAGCAGCCCCGGGAGGGTTCACATCGGCCGCGCACCGGCAGCGCGTGACCACACGGAAGGAAAGAGGCCAAGATGTCCCAGACATCCCAAGAAACTATGACACAGCTAATTTCTCCTCATTGGCAAGCACACACGTGAGCCAACACCCCTGCTTCTCTCCTCTCCCACGCACCCATCAACACACCCTGAATTTCATAATTCTAGGATCCAAAACTAACGAGTTACCCCTGCGACCCAGGCTGGCGGCACCGAGCGGCCGACGGTCCCTCCTGCTCCTGGGGGAGGGGCAGGCTCCTCCGAGGCCTCCCCGTCACCCCAGCACCATCCACACAAGGGGCCATCCTCCCCAGCAGCCCGTCCACCCAGGCCATCATCTCCCCGCCAGCCTGGGGGTGGGGGGTGCCTGCTGGGGTTGTTTTCTACAAAAACACCTTGCAAAATGGATGTCAGAAAACACCCACGTTCCCACATCCCCACCAGCCACCGAGCAGCCCCCAGGCGCATCTGGGTCTACCTCCGACCATCTCAGAACGGAAAACCGGACGCCGGCACCACGCTCATCGCCGACACCCGAGGACCCCGGCAGAGTGAGCTGGGCACGTCAACACCGGCCGTGCCACCCAGACTCCGACACGACGCTGTCGTCAACGCAAACACGGGGCCAGGACTGGCAGAGGCACGCAGAGCGGGAGCAGCTCTGCGGAGCTCGGTGCAGGGAAGCAGGTGCTGGCCGCCACCGCCAGCCTCGTGGCCGGGGGCTCCAGCCTCCAGCATCACGGACCCCCGGCTCGCAGCAATGCAGACTGAGGAGCGAGCAGGGCACACGCACGTTCACACGGGCCGCGGCGGACCGCACATTCCCCCCGTACCAGCACGCGCCGCAGCCACACTGCCCTCCGCCAGAGCCCCCACGCCGGGCTGCCGGAGCAGCAGGAGACCGTCTGTCCCGGGGCTGCCCGGCCGCGCTGACAGGCCTCGCTGCCCGGGGATGCATTTCCTTCCGGCACCCCCGCATCGGCCGCACCGCTCGTGGGGCGTGCTCCTCCGGGGCCTGTTTTGCTAAAAATCTGTCACCTCAGAAACAAGAGCCTCTCTCTGCTCTGCCCCCACCCCCCTCCGCGGCTCAGAGCCTCGCGGTCGCATCCCTGCCCCAGGCTGGCCGCACGGGCGCCCGTGCCTGGAACATCTGTGCAGCGCCGAGGCTGCGGGCCAGGCCGCTGCCCCGGACCCAGCCGCCGGGCAGCACCGCCGTGCACACGGCCTGCAGCGCCGGGAAGGCACGAGCGATGTGCATTACTCACCGGGCTTTCTTCTCCCGCCTGCTCAGCACAGGGTTCTTTATGCTCTACGGAGCGGTGGGCGTGAAGGGAGGCATCTTCCTTCCCTTCAGTGCGCCAACGCTGCCCTCCGCTCCCCGCGGACCCACAATGGGCAGGGTGCGCTCACAGGCGAGGAGCAGATATTTAAAGGAAGGCTGGCCGGCCCGTCCCCCGCCTCTCACATCCCTGCCTCCTCATGTCTCCAGGCCGGGTGGTACCCGGCTCCCCTGGGAAGCTGGAGCCGGCAGCTGAGGCACCAACTAAAACACGGCCTGGATACCAAGGAGCTGACGTCACATGAAAACAAGCATCTCTGCATTAGGACGGTCCTGAAAGAGAACGCGGGGCAGCGGCCCAAAGGAGGACGGCTCAGCCCGAGAGCCTCTCGAAGGCAGCGTCCGTGGGGACGGAGCCCAGCTGGCCGGGCCCCCCGATCAGGCCCCCGGGCGGGGTGCGAGGACGCGCACCCACCTGACTGCAAGTGACCTCCGGCCCGCGTCCACAGAGGCCGTGAAGGCTCCCGTGCGAATGCTCATGGGCTCCGAGGCCTGGGTGCCGTGGCCTGGGAGGGGAGGGAGGGCAGAAGCCATGGATCGGGCCATTGTGGCTAGATGGGAGCCCAACCCCAATTCCCTCCAATTTCAAAAAACACCCAGGAAAAAGATGCCAGCAGCCTAGGCCGGGGAGCTCATCCAGGCTCCCTGGAGGTGCCAGACCTGCACTGACCCGAAGAGGTCCAGGGGGCCTGGGAAGTCAGGCAAACCTCTCCCCCCCCCTCCAGCAAACACACACTGAGGTCAGCACACCATGGGCCTGGGAGACGCCCACTCCTGGCCTGAGCCACCTCCGCCCATCACTTCTCAGCAGACACCAGGCTCCCAGATCCATACTCACTCCTGTGCATGTCACAGACTCGGGGCCAAAGCTCTGGGTTCGAACCCCAGCTCCTTCAGGTGTTCAGGTGGGGCCTGAAGTCACTTTGGAGCTCCAATCACCCGGCAGCCAACCAGCCGTGCCCGGACATTTCATCCACTGTGTGCCTCGTGAACTTAACACTTAGAGGCGCCACTCGAGGCCGATGGCCCAAGTCTCTGCCACTGGAAAAGAGGCTGGTGAATAGCAGGGCTCAGTGCTCAGAGCAACACGGTAAGGATGGCTTGTAATTTCTCGAGACACGTGGAAATCACACGCAACACAAATTTCACAAATTTCAGCGCCCGTAAATAAAGTCCATCACAGCTCACTTGTTTGACTACGGTAGCCAGGCTGACACAGCACGGACCTCACATTTACCTCCTGAGCCTTTCCAGGAAGCCTGCAGACCCCTGACTAAGACTACGGAATCATGAAATAACTCAACCACCATGTCTACAGTGGGCTCAATGGGAAATGCAAACGTCTCCCAAGTCCACTGTCAAGACTCACCCACAACCTCACCCTCAGCCCACAGCTTCATGGTACAGCCCTCGTCCTCCAGCCAAGCATGTGCGCTTCCAATCCAGACCAAGACACCCAGCTTCAGAGAACTCTAGAAAACCCAGGCTCCACTGGCAGACTGCTAATTTTAATGGAAGCCTATTTTCGGTGGATAACTAGCTTTTCCAGTTTGTTGCAAGTAATTTGAGACAAAGCTGAATGAAACTGGATTTTTAATAAGACAACGGACATACCTATAAACACGAGGGGCAAACAGGTGTATTTCAGAAGGATTCCGAAGTAACCCGCCCACCTGGGGCCTGGAGGACGCTCCCGAGGGCTTTGGCCCCCAAGTCCTTGCTCCACCAACTGGTCAATCCAGAGCCCACACCCCCCGGGGCTCTGCTTACTTCCTCCCCCTCCTGCAGATGACAACTCGGGGGCTTCAGCACTCCTGACCAGCTGGGGGTGGGGGCGAGCTGGCCTTACTGGGCCTTACTTAGCGTGTTCCTGGAGCCCTTACGCTCTGTGAATGCTCACGCAACCCTGCGAGGTGGCCATTACTATAGACCCCTTCACAGGGAAAGGAAGCACAGGGGGCCACACCCACCTGCCTGACACCACACAGCCGGACAGGGGCCCACTTCTCGGGGTCCTCACCCAGGGACAACCTCCCTCTGACCACAGGGGGTCCAGCCCCAGAACCCACCACCACAGCCACCCTGGGTGACAAGACAGGCCACCGTGGAGTGCTGGTGTTGCCAGCTCCTCAGAACGTGGGACGCCTCTCCCCAGGGGGCAGGCTGCAGCGGGTGCCGGCCCCTCAGCCAGTGGCCTATCCAGGGACATCTCAGGTGCGTGACAGGCCAGGATCAGTGACAGAGCACAGGGTGTGCCAGGTCTCAGTGGCCTTGTGGGACACTGCTGGCTTTGAAGACAGGGTCTTCTGCTACCGAAACCCCCAGATTTGTATATTCTCCATGGACCCTCAGGACCCAGAAGTCCAGCCGAATCAGGACCAGCTCCACTCTGCCCCTGCTCAGCCTTAGTGCAATCACCCTTTCCCGGGCAGGTGGCCCGGGTCTCCGCCACAGGCCACAGGGAGGCCAAGGGGGCCTGACCCGGTGGGAACCAGCTCTCGGGACCACCCTGTCCCACTGGGGCCCCTGCCCAGACGCACACTGCCAGGGCCAGCAGCCACACACAAGGGTCCCCAGAGCCTGTGGGCGGCATGGCAGAGACACCCCTGCCTGACGACGGAGAGTGGCTGCAGGGTCCAGCTCCATGTGGCAAGTCCTGCGAGACTCCTCCTCCTCCAGGAAGCCCCACTTAGAAGCACCAGGTAGCAGGAGCTGCTCTCACTGCCAAGGTGGGGACCCGTCTTATTAATCGTGTTGAAGTCTGCCACCCTGTTAGTGCCACCAGCAGCCCCTTACTAGCCACCTGCTCCGTAGAAGGGCTGGTGCTCGGCGCATTTGTAAACACTGTGAGCTTTTTAGGGTTTACTTTATTTTATTTTATTTTATTTTATTTTATTTTATTTTATTTTATTTATT
The DNA here is from genome assembly GCF_023065955.2 of Ursus arctos. Classification (NCBI taxonomy): domain Eukaryota; kingdom Metazoa; phylum Chordata; class Mammalia; order Carnivora; family Ursidae; genus Ursus; species Ursus arctos. The sequence goes on along the minus strand of NW_026623008.1, from coordinate 977,185 downwards.
TGAGAGAGAGAGAGAGAATGAGCACACACGCATGAGTGGTGGGGAGAGGGCACTGGGGAGGGACAGACACAGAGAATCTCCAGCAGACTCTACGCTGAGCATGGAGCCTGACACAGGGCTCGATCTCACAACCCTGAGATCATGACCTGAGCTGAAATCAAGAGTTGGACGCTGAACCGACTGGGCCCCCCAGGAGCCCCTTGCAAACACTACTTTATATACGGTCCCATTAACCCCATTTTACAGGCAAGAAAGGGAGTCACAGACACACACGGGGGAGGAGCTGTGTGAAGACAGAGGAGTGGAGTTGTAGGGAAGTGCCAACACGGGCCTGCGTCCACCACCAGGAGCAGAGTCGGAAGGCGTCCTCTCTCGGAGGACAGACGCCTCACGCTCAGACTGCTGCCTCTCCCTGCGCCCCTCCCTCCCTGGACCAGCCCCACCCCCTCCACCTGGTGACACCCCGGTGATGGGGACTGCTCAGGAGCCATGGCCCAGGCATGTGCAGTGCATGATTGACGTCCCCACCGCCCGCAAGTAAGGCACCTGCTGCATCTTACAGGTGAAGAAACTCAGGCTCCCGGAACCTCCGGCCGAGCACGAAGACCTGGCTTTGCTGCGACTGCAGCCCAAGAGCGCTGACCACTCACGACAGATACGTGTCCCACCAGACACCCAGGCCAACACTATCCCAGACACAGACTCACATTCCAGATGCATCAAAGACCAAAATGCAAGAAACAAAATTTTTCTACCCTTTGGGGTAGCCAGAAAGGAAAATATCAACAGATTTGAACATGCAAAACTCAAAGATTAACGTTTCCGTGTGACCAGAGGCACGAAAAGGCACGTGACAGAGGAGGGTTTGGAAGATGCCCACAGCCGCCACCGGTGCCCCCGCAGAGCCAGTCCAGCATGAGGATGGGGGTGGCCGACCGAGCACACGGGGAGAAACACAGGGAGTTAAGGCCCAAGGCACCCGTGGCCTGGAGGCGACCGTGAGGCCACAGAGCCCTTCTGTGCTGCCGTCCATGCTGCTCTGGGCCTTGGGCTGCCTGGTGCACTCTGCCGGCAGCCAGCAGACACGCCTCCCTCAGACCAGAGCCGCCACGTTATTCCTACGCTTGGAGCCACCACAGGCTTGCCACACTGCGGGTCCCCACAGGGACCTCAGCGGCCAGCCCACCTTTCCCCACAGAGCCGTGGCCCACCAAACCGCCAGGACTGTCAATTCCTTATCATGCCACATACCTGTCCCGGGAACACCCTGGAAATATGCTGCCACGTGGTGGGAGAGACCCTCCTCCATCTCTCGGCTCCTATGGGGCCCTTGCTGATGACAGCAGGGAGCCCGGCCTCCCAGCCAAACCTCTACAGCACGTTCACCTCTGCCACTCGCACCTGACAGGCAACACGCGGCCCACGGAGGGCAGCCCGCACAGGGCCCAGAACTGGACTGAAGTCAGGCTCCCTTTGAAGGCGTGACCCTCATGGGGCCCTGCTGACAGTTTACTCGGATGATGCCTCAACATATAAAACTGGTTAGTGGTGTGGCCAGAACAAGACTCCCGGTTTAGTACCTTCGAACCCCAGAACCTGCACGTGATCGCCACAGCAGCATGAGTCACCAAGGCCAGAAGGTGGAAACGCCACGTGTCCATCCGCACACAAAGGGATAAGAAACTGCAGGAAAGCCACGCAATGAAATAGGATTCAGTCATAAACAGGAAGGAACGACCAGACAGAAGAGACTAAGGAAAGAGAGGGCTTTGCACAATAAACCGACACCACCCGACGGAGCCACGCGGGACACACCGCCCGACAGCCGCACGCGGGACACCCCGCCCGACAGCCGCACGCGTGTGCGTTCTTCCCGGGAGCTCACCAGACATCCTCCAGGACAGGGCACACTGTGGCTGCAAGTCTCAGGGGATTTTAAAAGAGAAACATACAAAGTGTCTTCTCTGACCACAGCAGGATGAAGTTAGACATGAATCACAGAAGGAAAACTGGACAAGTCACCAACGTCTACAAATTAAACGAGTCTTGAACAACCAATGGATCCAAGGAGAAATCACAAGGGAGATAGAACACTCAGAGACATGGGGTGTGGGGCCACGCGGCTGTGACAGCCAACCTGTGAACCACGACCTCAACCACTACCGGTGGCCAGCCAGCCAACTCCGTGACCTAAGGACTGGGAAAGTAGAACAGACTAACCCAAAGACAGCAGGAGGCAGGAGACATCAGGGTTAGAGCAGAGATCCACAAAACGGGAAATATAGAAGCAGAGGGGGGAAAAAATCAATGAAACCAAAAGTTAGTTATTTGAAAAGATCAAGAAAATGGACAAACTTTTAGCCACACGGACTAAGAAAGAAAAAAGACTCAAATTACTGAACTCAGAAATTAAAGTGGTACAATTCCTACCACTGATTCCATAGAAATAAAAGGATTGCAAGACAGCTTGTGAACTGCCCGCCAACACACTGGACAGCCTAGGGGGAATGAGCAAACTCCCAGAAACACAAAACCTGCCCAGCCTAAATTACGAAGAAATAGGAAATATAAACAGACCTATAATTAGTAGAGATTGAATCAGTAATCAAAGATCTCCCGAGAAAGAAAATCACCGACCAGACGGTTTCACTGGCGAATTCTACCAAACGTTTAAAGAACTAACATCATCCTTCTCAAACTTTTCCAAAACACTGAAGAGGAGGGAACTCTCCTCACTCGTTCTAGGAGGCCAGCATAACCCGATACCAAAGCGAGGTAGAGACAACACAGGAAGGGAAAACTATCGATAGACCAATAGTCCTATGATCGCTGATGCCAAAGTGAGAACTGATCCACCCCAGGACCAACCCGGATCTGCCCCCTGGAATGCAAACATGGCCCCAAGACGACAACCCCTCAATGCAATACACATGAGCAGAATGGAGGAGAAAACCACACGTCATTGCCAAAAAGCTATCTGAGAAGTTGAAAATCCTTTCATGATAAAAACACGCACTAAACAAGGGGGAGACCAACATGGCGGAGGGTGAGGAGCCAGAGAAGAAGGGAGGACAGAGGAAATGCTGGCTGACAAAGGGTTGCTGATGGAGCTGTGGGGACACTGGAACCATGTAACGAATTCCTCGAGCGACCTGGGCCTTTCACACAGCCTGACTTCCAGCTAAACACTGAACCTCTCCAGTCTCTGTTAGGCACACGTGAAGTTCTAGCCATTGGAGACCAGACTAGTTGTCTGGGTTGAGACAGGTTCACATTACAGAAATGGACACTCCTGTTTCCAATCTAAATAGGAAGTTTTTGGGGCCCAGGTGCCTCATTCGGTTGGGCGTCCGACTCTGGATTTCAGCTCAGGTCTTGATCTCAGGGTCATGACATCAAGCCCCAAGTCGGGCTCTGCACTGGGCATGAAGCCTGCTTGGGATTCTCTCTTCCTCTCCCTCCGTCCCTCCACACTGCTCATATGAGTGTGCTCTCTCTAAAAACAGACAAGCACGGGCGCCTGGGTGGCTCAGTCCGTTGAGCGGCTGCCTTTGGCTCAGGTCATGCTCCCAGGGTCCTTGGATCAAGTCCCACATAGGGATCCTTGCTCAGCAGGGAGCCTGCTTCTCTCTCTCTCCCTCTGCCCCGTTTGTGCGAGCGCGCTCTCTCTCTCTATGACAGATTATTTAAATAAAGTCTTAAAAAAAAAGATCAAAATAAAAACAAACACACAAATAGGCAGTTTTTATTTAGGCCTAAAAGTGTTAGAAGAGCTAAGGCAAAAGTTGCTGCAGAATTTCTAAATGACAGAGTTTCCGACTACAACTGAGTTCCACAACCTTTTGACAAAAAGTTACTCGACTTTTTTTTTTTAAGATTTTATTTATTTATTTGTCAGAGAGAGAGAGCACAAGCAGGGGGCAGAGGGAAAGGGAGAAGCAGGCTCCCCACGAAGCAGGGAGCCAGATGCAGGATTCGATCTCAGGACCCCAGGATCATGACCTGAGCCGAAGGCAGATGCTCAACCAATGGAGGCGTCCCTCAACTTTCAAACCAAACAAACAAAATACTCAACAAACAAGGCACAGAAGTCACCATGCGTCTCCTTCTCCCCATACCACCACGCAATTAACTCAGTTCTGACAGCATCTACCTGAAGATAGCATCAGATCCCACAGGTGAAGGGCTCAGTCCTACAAGACCACCCTCCTCCCCCACTTCAGATACCAGTCACCAATCCAGACTGTCACCTGTGCTTCTGGCCGAATGGCTATAGACTGGACATCCCCACAATCCCCTCCTGGGTGTGATTAATTTGCTAGAGCGGCCGGATTAACTCAGGGACAGATGGAAGAGACGCCTAGGGAAAGGTATGGGGGAAGGGCATGGGGCTTTCGCGCTCCCTGGGCAAGCCACTCTCCCCGCATCTCCATGTGTTCATGAACCCAGAAGCTCTGTGAACCCTCCTTTTGGGGTTTTATGGAGGTTCGTTTCATAGACCTGATTGATTCAACCTGCAGCCCCTCTCTCCTCCCCAGAGGTCGGAGGGGAGGGTTGGAAACTCCAATCCTCCAGCCACAAGGTCTTTCTTGTCACCACCCCATCCTGAGGCTATCCAGAGGCCCCACCGTAAATCACCTCATTAGCATAAATCAAGTGTATGCCGGAGGAACTTTCAATGAATGATAAAAGACACTCCCACCACTCAGGAGACTTAAAGGGATTTAGGAGCTTTGACAGAAACCGGGGACAAACACCATATACATGTCTCATTATAACACAGATGAAAACTACCTCAACAGAGTAAAAGCCAAATACGAAAAACCCCCAGCAAACATCTCACAGGGTGGTGAAAGATTGAAAGCTCGTCCTCCAAGATCATGAACAACACAAGGACGCCCACTCTTCTATTCAACACAGTAGTGGAAGTTTTAGCAGGAGCAATTAGGCAAGAAAAAAAATAATCAGAGCACATAAATTGGAAAGGGGTAAGTAACATGATCTCTGTTTGCAGACGATAGAGAAACCCCTAATGATTTCACAAAAAAGCTGTCAGAACTAATCAACAAGTTCAGTAAAATGGGATGTAAAGCCAACACACAAAACTCAGTTGCATTTTTATACACAAGCAATGAACAATCCAAAAAAGAAATTAAGAAAACAGGTCTGGGGACGCCTGGGTGGATCAGTCGTTAAGGGTCTGCCTTTGGCTCAGGTTGTGATCCCAGGGTCCTGGGATTCAGCCCCATATCAAGCTCCCTGCTCGGCGGGAAGCCTGTTTCTCCCTCTCCCACTCCCCCTGCTTGTGTTCCCTCTCTCACTCTCTCTCTGTCAAATAAATAAATAAAATCTTAAAAAAAAAAAAAAGTTCCATTTTATAATAGCATCAAGAATAAAATACTTAAGAATAAGCCTACCAAGGAGGTGAAAGACTTGCACACTGAAAACTACAAAACAGTGCTGAAAGAAATTAAATGTGACAAAATTAAGACGTCCCATGTGTATGGGTTAGAATGCTTAATGCTGTCATCATGTTAATACCACCCAAACCAACCTACACATTCCATGCAATCCTTATCAAAATCCCAATGACATGTTTTGCAGAAATAGAAATACCCATCCTAAAAACCATCTCAAGGGACCCAGAACAGCCAAACCATATTGAAAAAGAACAAAACTGGAGGCCTCACACTCCCTCATTTCAAAACTTACTACAGTAACCAAAAAAATGTGATGTTGGCATAAAAACAGACATGAAGTCCAAGAGAATAGAGAGCCCAGAAACCAACCCTCCCGTGGTGTCTGATGACTCTTGACAAGAGGGCTAAGATCATTTGATAGTGAAAGGTTGGTTTTTTCAACAAACGGCGCTGGGAAAACTTGATATCCACATGCAAAAGAATGAAGTTGGACCCTTACCTCACACCATATACAAAAATTAACCCAAAATGCATCAAAAACCTAAATGCAAAGCCTAAAATTATAAAACTCTTAGAAGAAAATACAGGATAAAACTTGACCACATTGTATTTGACAGTGATTTCCTAGATGTGACACCACAGGCAACAAAAACAAAAACACACAAATTGGACCACATGAAAATTTAAAAATTCTGTGCATCAAGGGACACGATCCACAGAGGAAAACAGCAACCCACAGGATGAGAGAAAATATTTGCAAACCATATAGCTGATAAGGGATTAAAACCCTGGGTAGAAAGAAGACTCCCAAAACCCAGCAACAAAAAAATTAACAACCCAACTCAAAAATGGGTGAAGGACTTGAACAGACATTTCTCCAAAGAAGACATAACAATGGAATAAGCCTGGGAAAAGACGCTCAAGGAGCATCACGGAGATGCAAATCAGCACTACAATGGGAGACCGCCTCACACCCACGGGGATGGCAGGAAAACTACAGGTGTAGACGAGGATGTGGGGAAATCGGGAACCCCACGCACTGTTGGTAGGAATGCAAACTGGAGCAGCCACTATGGGAGACAGTGCGGAGGCTCCTTGAGAAGTCAAACAGAGTTACATACAGTGCAGCGGATGCACTTGTGAGTCTACACCCCCCAAAAGTGGAAGGCAGCTCTCGAAGAGATATCTGCACACCCATGTTCACGGCAGCACAAACCAAATGCGATCTGTCCATACAACGGAATACTTACTACTCAGCCTTAGAAACAAGGAAACCCCGACGTCCACTTCGACACCGATGAGCCTGGAGGACAGCATGCTGAGTAAAACAACCAGTCACAAAAGACAAATCCTGTTCGATTCCGTTTATACGAGGTACTCAGAAGCACTCAGAGAAGTCAGAATCACCGAACACAAAGTGGAAGGGTGGGAGCCAGGGGCTGGGGGTTCCTGTTGAATGGGGACAGAGCTGCGATTTCATAAGATGAGAAAGGTTCAGGAGGCGGATGGTCGCGGCTGAACGACAACGTGAACGTATTCACATCAGTGAACCGCACACTCAAAAATGGTCAAGATGGTAAGTTTTACGTTGTATGTAATTTACCACAGTAAAAAATTGGGAAAAGAAAGGAATGTCGTTTTGACACACGCTGTAACAGGCATGAACTTCCAAAACATCGTGCTGAGTAAAAGAACCCAATGACAAAATACCACATGCCGCATGATTCCGTGATAGAGTCCAACCAGGTAAATCCACAGGGACGGTCGGGGGCTGGGTGGAGGATGAGTGGGGATGGCTGCTGACCTTCCGGAACGGTTCCGGAAGTAGGTAGAGGGCTTGCACAGCACCGAGTGTACTAAATGCCACAGAATCATTCACCACATAGTGGTTAAAATAGCACATTTTATGTTACCTGTACTTTACACAATTTGTTTAAAGATTTATTTATTTATTCCAGAGAGAGAGAGAATGCGCACGCATGCAAGCGTGCACACATGTGCACATGCACACGGGGGAGGGGCAGAGGGAGAATCCCAAGCAGACTCCCCGCTGAGCACAGAGCCTGTCTTGGGGCTCGATCCCATGACCCCAAAATCATGACCTAAGACGAAATCAAGAGTCAGACGCTCAACCGACGGAGCCGCCCATGTGCCCCACTTTACACAATCGGTCTATAGAACCGATGAAATCCAGATTCACGACCTGAACAGAAGGTGCTAGAAGGTGTTCAACTGAAAGGGGACACGGGTCCAGGTGGTGTAAGGTGGCCCTTCCAGCTGGATGTGCCCAGGTGCCACCACGGGACCGCATTCCTGCTGCCTGTCCATCTCTGGCCACAGTCTGCCAGTCCATCCGGCCCGCTTCATGCGGTCCTGACACAGCTCAAGGGCGCCATTCACATGGCACCTGTCCGACCCTTCTTGCTCCCTGGCATCAGGCATGCTGCTCGAGGCCAAGAAAACTTGAACATGAATGCCCACACAGGCACCAAAAACACACAGCACACCCTGTCCACCGTGGGGACGTTAAAATTAAGCAGAAGAGTAAAATACAGGGGAAAACACCTACACTCCAAGAGCCCAGGAACCCCGGAGGCCCCTCGTGAGGCAGGCGTTCTCCTCACACACCCCTGGCCAGCGAGATGAGGCCGCCCTTCTCCTGTGTGCCTGGTGTTCGGGTGCCGACGTGTGGAGCAGGGATCGTGGGCAGGGAGAGACACGTCAACCACCCTCAGCCCCTCCCTGGGACCTGGCGCTCCCAAGGGCTGGTGGAATGATCAACAACTCTCTGAGTGGTCTTCAAAGCCACAGAGCCGCCCCTGGTAAGCATCTCGAGGACCCGCCGGCAGCGGAACAGCCCAGGACGGTGCTTTCTTGAAGTTCACATTCCCTACATTCCCCCACAGTGACACCATCACTGGCCAGCCACTCCCACTTCCACCTGTGGCAGGGACCCTGCATGTCCCCCACCTCATAAACCTCTCCCGACCCACATCCCGGCAGCTCCCAAGTCCCACGCTCAGCAAAGCCATACAAGCACACAAGCGTCCTCTGCCCTCGCCCGGGTGGGCCCCACTGGCCTCCACTTCCCCGGAGGGGCCACTGCTAGAACGTTCTTTCCCACGGGACAGCCCCTCAGTGCAGCTTCCTGGCCTCCAACTGTCCACCAGCAGGCCCCTCCCAGCCTCCACCACCCCCCCCCACCTCGGGCTACATGGCTACCTGGGCGACACTGATCACTGTCTGACTCGGAGCATTTACGTATTTATCTGGCCTGTCATCTGCCTCCCAGCTAGGACGTCCTGGGGCTGGGTGGGGGGTACCGAGCCCAAGCACTGCCTTGTGCGGAGGCACAAGCAGGACTAAGTGAAGGATATGTGCCTCCTTGCACTCTCCCCGAAACCCCCCTCGTGTCCACCGCCCTATCGGCTGGCCGTGGCGGCAGATGCAGGCAGCCCCGGCGTTCTGGCCTCATCAGACCACCTGCTTCACTGTGGCCAGGACGCCACGGTCCACATGGCCCCACGGCCTTGCTGGCTGTTCCTTCAGGGTCCGTGTGTTCCTTGGGAGCTACAAGGCCAGGCCACTCCCAGCCACCCTCTCCTATATGCTAAGGGCCCCCAAATCTATCTTCAGCCCCCCTGCTTTCCTAAACCCAAGACTGATGCACACAGCTGCCCACTTACCATCTCCCCAGGGGCCCAGTGAGTGACACGATCTTGGCACGGCCTCTGCCCGAGACGGCACAGCCCCAGGCCAGAGGAGGGTCTGGGTGGCTGGTGAGCAATTTATGCCCCACATGGGTGCTCTGCCCTCAAGGACAGAGTGAGCAGAACGGCTCTGACCTGCTCGGGCTCCGACGGTCCCCGGGACAAGATCAGAAGCTCTGTTCTGGACCCACTGCTCCTGGGACTTCATCCCGTCTCAACAGACCCACGGGGAGATGAAAAGGATGCTCCCACGGCATCCCTGGGGGCCACTAGGACTGCGGAGAGCGTAAACGACCAGGTCTCCAGCTGTCCCAGCCGGGCCCTCCCTCCTTGGGGAGATCAAGGCACTTCCTGCACTTCCCCTTACGGCGCCAATGGACCCAGCAGCGTCTGAGGGCAGCACCTGCCAGCCGGAACACACACAGGCCAAGGCGGGCGCACCCGCGAAAACCCCACATGAGGGCACATCAACCACTCACTCTGCCTTTAGTCGCTTCGCGAGGATAACCGTTCCTAAGCCGTGGCCCACAAAAGGCCCCCGTCTCCACCGTCCTGACAGCAAGGATCAAGAACTCAAGCGGCAACGTGCGACACGCGTCATAGGAAAACGGCAGTACTCACTGTCTTCTCCCGGACAAGGCATGCCTGGCTGCTCGGGGATGCTGGGGAACACTGGACAGAGGGAGAGAAAGAGCAGTCGGTCACTCAGCGCGTCCTGTGGAAGGTCCTGCGCCGAGTCAGGCTGACCAGACGGGCTTTCACACGAAGCCCACGCTGCTGACCAACCTACCCCGACGAGACACCCACTGTGGCAAAAGCATGGAAACCCAAGGACACCAACGTCAAAATGGACTTCTAAAGGACTTCCAAGTGCACTAAAAAACTCTGGGGGGCAAAGCAGTGTGGGGGCCTAGACAACAGCTGCCCCAGGAACCCTCCTGACTCGCAGCCGTAAATTAACACAGAAAGTTAGGAGCTGCGCCTGCTTCGAAATGGACTTCGAAACACCGGATTCTATTTCGCACTCAAGGTGGAGTTCAAAATTAAATATCTTAAAATAGACCCTGGGTTTCCCTCACAGATTATTAAAACAGAAGCTTAAAAAGTATTACAACTTAGCTGAAGAAACCACTTCCTTATCTAGAAAACAACACCGGCTTTTGAAAGCAGCCGGCAGTGTTGAGAGGCTCGGCACCGTGATCAGACGCCGGCAGGGCCGGGGCTCTCGCTGCAAACCCCGTTCACACACAGAGCTGCAGAAGCTGGACCCTGCCACCGGCTCCTAGCCCCGCACCAGGGACAACGACTGTCCCACAGAACACCGCTGGTTGGGAGCTCCGGTCCCAGCGGCGTCAAGCTTGGGCCCCGCCGTCCCTGCCCACCCGCCCGGCTGAGAGTCTAGGCCGCACAGAGAGAATGCAGACGGGGCTGGTCGGAACCATGCTCAGACACCCCACAGGACCCCAAGAGTGTTGGGGGGCAGCCTGAAACCCCCAATTCAGACTATATTGAAATCGTAATAATTCGTATTTCCCGTGACTCAATCTATAACACAGCTCCGAGCTTCAAGCTGAGGACAGCTGTGAGCCAGGAGACAGGTACAGGGCGGGTCTCGTCCACCCTGACTGTACTATGCACGGCCCCCCTTCCACCTGCCCTTATACGCTCTGGGCCGGGACCCTTTCAGCTTCCAAAAAGGTGGAGACCGGTGAGAGAGCCCAGGCTTCTGATGCACCCAGTGATGTCGGCCTCCCGGGAACGGGGACAATGAGGACCGGCAACCAGAACCCAGGCCCCTGTGTCCAGTGAGAAAGGGCTTTTCTGACTCTTTACCAGCTACGGCAATTTTTATTTGGGTTAATAAGATGTAAAAGAAAAAACAAACCCAAACTGCACTGTATTCAACATCCTTAAATTCTCTGGAATCCCAAGATTTTAAACCATGATCCTTCATGTTTTCTAGTCCCCTAGGCTGTCTGGAAACCATGCTAGGCTTCCGTCTCCCCAGACCACAGTGGGACCACCCCACCCCTCCAGCCGCCACTGACCGTGAATGATGAGCCCTTCATCCCTGCGCTGACAGGCCAGGCGGAAGGCCTCCTCCAGCTCCATCTGGGAGGACACGGTGCAGGGGTCACCTAGGTGGGGCAAGAGACATCACTGAGGCCACCGCAGGCCTGAGGCAAAGTGGTCCAACTCAGGTTGGGAAGGGCAAAGCCTGGCTGCTCCTGTCCAGCCACCCCTTGCAGAGCTGGGAGACCCAAGAATAGCGAGCAGGACCAGGGGCCCACATCAGAACCGGCAGCTCCCCAGAATGAGCCCTGAGAAGTCCACCTGCAGATGTAAACCGTGCTAACTCTCATGGCTTGGACAGGATTAAGGACATTCTTCCTAGGTTAGTCCTAGATGAAAGAAAAGGCTCCCTGCCCCCATCCTGGATAGGAATATAGAACCGCACAGCACCAATGCCCCAGGGGGCTGACGCTGCTGCTCCCCTGTGTCCTCAGCTGGCAGCTGGACTGCATCCCCACCCCCCAGCTTTCTCAGATGTGTGTCTGACTGAGAGAGAGAAGGATGGAGAGGGGGAAGGAACGGGAGGGGGAAGGACACTATGGGGCCCTAGCTACTTACCCTCCAGCTCTCCCTGAGAAGATGAAAATAAAAAAGAACTTATCCTTCCAAATCACCCACTGGAAAGCCCAGAACAGGAGAGAGGAAGAACAGGGAAGGAGGGCAAGGGCTGGCCCCAGGTGGGGACAGGGAGACCCCTGCAGCCCCCTCCCAGTCTGCCCTTCCCCAACCCCCAAACCCAGCTTCCTTTTTGACCGGCCTCTTGAGGAAGTGATTTCCAGCATCCCTGCGGGGGACGATGGCTATTAACTAGCTTAATCCCCTAGTTTTAAATCTCCCCACGGAGGGGCTGATCTAACTTCCTGCACACGGAAGACTTAGAGATTTACAGTCCACCGGACATAAGACCAAGGGCGCTACCTTCACTGTCCACCCACTTCAGGGTGAGCGGGTGCCCCTGGTGGAGACTGCACATCTCTCTCACTTCCTTACAGAGCTCCTCGAAGGTCATCGCTGCGTCTAGGCTGGTGATCAGGATGTCCCTGGGCAAAGAGGATGCACATGTTTCACCAAGGAGCACTTTAAATCAAATTAAATACTGATTAACTGAGTTATTGATTACATAAATGAAAATTTTCCCAAACAAAATATTACACCCCCCCCCCACAGAACCACTGACCACAGTCTTGTTTTTTAATGACTACCATGAATGCCCCTGCACAGAAAGGAAAGATCTATCCTGCACCTGGATGTGCCTAAATGGGGGGGGGGGGCAGGTAAGAATGAGGCAGGGATATCAGAAAGGGACAGTGGAAGCCGGGCGAGCACTTGCTCAGGCACCAGGTTCAAATTCAAAAGGTCACATAGGAGGGCTGCAGGGCGGGTAGACGGTGTGTTCAGATCAGCCCGCTGGCTCATCAGACCTTCCGCCAAAGCTGACGGTGCGAACAGTAGCCCAGGCCTGAGCTGGAGGGAGGCAAGACCCCGCATGGTTGTGACGTGAGCTCAGAGAAGTGGGCATCTGGGACTCAACCTGGCAAAGTGGGGTCTCTAACTCCAGTGTGCATCACCCAGAAATCCCCTCAAAACACAGGTGCTGCTGGACGCCGTGGGGACCTAGCTAGACCCCAGTGTCAGCACATCCTCCAAAGGTCAAGCTGGGGGCCCCCTATTTCTCAGAATGGCACTGCAATGGGCCTGACCCTCAGCTGCAGCCCTGCTGCCTGAGAGCCACCTCCCAGCGGCCAGGCGGCAGCACAGCCCCATCCGGAGACAGAATTCCACCTGGGCCCTTGTGGTTTGGATACTCGGGCTCTGATCTTGGTGGGTGCTTTCCAGAACCAATATCATGGCTGCACTGAGGCCCACCCCTCCCCACTCAGAGGGCGAGGTTTGAAGTCGCATGGGAGAGGGACCAGGGCAGAGGCAGTGGGAGGGAGTGACGAGCTGGGGCAGGGCAGGAACCTCAGTGCGGCCTGAGGCAGAAAAGAGGACAGTACCACATTGGGACAAAGGAAGAGTGTGGGAGGAAGAGGAGGAAGAGGGGAAGGGGCAGGGGAAGGGTGGGGAGAGGAGAATGAAAGGAAGGGGGAAAGGGGTGGAGGGAAGGGGAGAGAGAGGAGAGGAGGTAGGGAATGGGAGGAACAGGATGAGTGGGGGCCTCATCAGCCAGGGGAAACTAGACTCAAGAGGTCACATTACTGGCGGTAACCAAAGCACTCTCCAGGGGCCAAAGTCAGGGGCGGGGACGGGGGCATCGGTGGCTCAGTCCAGAACTCCCAAGGGCTCCAGTGAACTCTGCCCAAGTCCCGTCTTGCCTGCCTCCATCCCTCCCCTCAGTGCCTGAAGGTGCCTACTTGAACCCAGTCTGGGGGCAGGCTGGGGGGCGGGGATCCAGTCCCCACCCAACCTGGGCTGCTGGGGTGTGGACTTCCTCTGAGGATCAACTCTGATTTTTCACAAAGTGGCTTATTGCTCAATCCCACGATTCCTGGATGGGAAGAGGACTGTCTCTGATATGGTGACAGGCCTTCCACACAGTTCACCGACCAGCAAGCCAAGATGTTCTGGCCCTCTGATGAGTCTGAGAACTGGTTTTACATAGGCAAACCACCCTTCTGGGCCAGAAGACGGAACTCCGAGACCTCTTCTGGTGGGCTGGCCGTCCCTCCCCCAGAAATCATTCCTCCCTAGAGCCTGGTCACCAACTCTCCCACACATATCCTGCTCCCAGGTGACCCAGATGAGGATGGCAGAAGGGACAGGGCAGTTCCGACCTGAGACCCCAAACAAAGTGCCCCCCCCCCAAGACAAGAGCCCCAAGCCTCTCCTCAGCTTGGAGGATGCACCAGGAGATGCACCTCTGGGGAGACCACCGGTAAAGAAGCAGCAGCAGAGACGTCTACACGGCGCTCAGGGCGGAGGCAGGATCCTGCCTCGGGGCACCGCCCCACCATCAGCCGGGCGGCCCCGCGGCAGCCAAGTGCCCGGTGCTCCCCGGGTGGGGCCAAGCGCTCCCGGCCTCTGACCCCTGTGAGGTGCCCGCTCGCCCCATTTTACAGCGAGCAGGTCGAGTCCAGGGCGCCGCGCGCGGACGTGAGCTGATCAGAGTCCGAAAGACCCGGTCCCAAGATTTACAAGGACCCCCCCCCACCCCGCCCCACTTCGCGCAACGGCGGGCTGCTCACTGCACCTAACCTTCTCCTGGGTCGTTAAACTTTTCTTAAATGGAAACCTCTATCCGGGTAAATTGGGAAAAGTTTAGGAAACCCTGATTTTTAAAACTCTGCCGGCAGTTTTCATTTGGCAAAAACTTCAGCCCTTGCAGGTCTGTGGCCCTAACGTCCAGCCCACTTTGCCGGCAATATCTCCGTCCTGTGCCCCAGGCTGTGGGCGCCTCCCGAGCCGCAACGCCCTTCCGGCGGGTCCGAGCCGAGGAAAACCCCGCCGGGGCGGGGAGGGACCGGCGCAGCCGCTAGCAACCGCAGCGCTCCGAGCCTGGGCGCCAGAGGACCCAGCGACTCCACCCTCCCCGCGAGCTTTCCCGCGAGTGACGTTCCAGGGCGCCTGGAGCGCCCGCCGCGTCCCGGGCCGCCTCTACGGCAACGGCGCGTCAGGACCTCCCGGGGCGCCCCTGGGCCCGGAGGGGCCTCGCCGTCCCCTCCCTCCCGCGCCGCAGTGGCGGCGACAAGGTCCCCGACGGCAGGCGCGGTCCGGGCCGTCTCCCCGCGCCCGGCTCTGCCCGCGGCCCGCCGGCCCCGCCGTCGGGCGCAACGCGCTCACCCGCTGTAGTGCGCCTTCAGGCGGACGCGGCAGCCGCTCCCGTCCATCTTGGGGCCGGTCCTGCTGGGCATGGCGAGCTCCGCCGGCCGCCGTCAGCGCCGCGCCCCGGGCGCTCGGGCCATGGCGCGGGGACCCAGCGGCCGGCCGGGGCGCCAGGTGGGGCCGGCGGCGGAACGCGGAAGGGCGCACGCGGCGCCGGGACTCAGAGGCGTGGGTCCGGCCAACTCCGCGGAACTTGGGTGGCGGGCTGGGCGGGACAGGGGACACGGCCAGCGGGGACGCGCGAGGGGCGCGCACGGAGTCCCGGTGTCAGGCCTGGGGGCGGGGGTGCGGGGGGGTGGTCCGAACATGGCCGACCCGAGGCCCAGCGGGCGGCCAATCGGCGGGACGGGCGGTCCCGGGGCGGGGGCGGTGGCACCTGCGGCCAATGAGGGCGAGGCGGGGCCGCTACCTGGGCCAATCCCCGGGGGTCCCCGCGGCGGCGACCCAATGGCTCCGCGCGGGGCGGACTACCTGTCGGGCGGGGCACGGCCCACCTGCGGCCAATGGAGGCGCGCGCGGCCCGGCTCTGCCCGGCAACCAGAGGCGGTGCCGGGTCGGCCCAGAGCGCAGGCCCCTGGGTGGAGTGGGCCCCCGGGGACCGTGCTTCCCAGGTGGGGCCCCTGCGCTGCAGCGCCCCGAGAACCTGTTGAAAATGCAAGCTATCTCGGGTGCCCCAGCCCACATTCACGGAATCGAAACTCCAGCAGTCTGTGCGAACAAGCCCTGGGTATTTCGGAGGTGAACGCGAGTTCGAGAGCCGCTGGTCTAGCGGACAGTGGGAAAGGGTCGCCGGTGACTTGAGGGGCGGGAGCAGAGCACTCAACCAAAATCACGGGGACGTCCGTCTCAGCTGCCCTCCTCCCCTTGCAGAACCCAAGATCCTATTGCACGGAAGTCTTGTCTACACTAGCTGGCGGGTCCCTCTGTTCCAGTTCACTCCTCGGCCCGGACAGGGACACTGCATTTGCCCATGTCGCCCGTGACCTTCATTTCTGAATTCCCGAACTCCGTGGGTCTTAATAACTTGATCTGGACAGCGGCCTCTGAACACCCTCCACGGCCCCCAGGGGCCACATGCTGGTTGCATCAACGGGGCCCAGATCTGCGTTTGTAGGACCTCACCTGGGTACCAGGTGGGCACCGAAGACTGAGGTCTGCACTCCACTTGTCCGCCCCCTCCCCACACCACCCAGCTGGCAACCTCTGACCCGGGACTCCAGGCCTGGCCAAGCCTTCAGGCCTCACCTGGACAATGGGAAGGGCTTCCTGTACAGGTCACATTCTCATCCCCAGATGCTTCCTGGGAACCAGGCCCTGGGGTGAGCCTGGAGAACCAAGTGGACAGTCATGGTCACGGAACTCATATTCTCCCTAGAGATGGACCCAGAGAAACCTGTTGGAAGCCCACCTCTCACCTACTTAAAAGGCTGTCAGCTGTCCCTTGGTAAAACAACAAAAGGCTTGCCCCTCACACCCATCCGTTTCTCTGCTCCTCTTTACAACCAAACCGCCGGAGTCTGCAGCCTTCATCCCGGCTCTACCTCCTGTTACTTTCTCTTGAGCACCCCCCACACACACACACACACCTGCACTCTCATCATCAACTCCTGTGTTTTGACTACTATGGTCAGTTCTCGGACTTTTTCTTGATTGACCCTTGGCAGTGGTCTGGCCCCTCCTAGAAGCTCTTACCCTAGGGCTCTGCTCTCTGCCTCTCCTGCTACTCTCCCCTGCATCTCCCTCTGCTGCTTCCTCCTGGTCTCACTCTTAAATGCCCCCCTCCCACCCCAGCATCTCATTTCCACTTAGGGCTCCAAACACCAACCTGAGCTAAATCGCTCCTCTGAACTCCTCCCCCCACCACACACACCTCCCATCCTAGCAGATCTCTCTCAGCTCAAAAACCTCCTTTCCCTCTTATACCCCACACGCCTCCGTCTGCAAATCCTGGCGGCTCCACCTTCAGCATATTTCCAGACTCCTACCACATCCCACCACCTCTGTTGCTACCACTGGTCCCAGCCACATCCTCTGTGTGTGGGTTTTTGCAGCAGCCTCCAATTTCCTTAAAAACATAAGTCGGTCCATGTCCATCGATCTGGTGTTCAAAACCCCCAGTGATGCCCACTATTCTCAGGAAAAGCCCATAGGTCCTATGGGATCTGGGGCCCCATTCCTTTCTGTCTTCATCTCCCACTGTCCTCATCCTGCCTCACTCCCCTCCAGATACCTGGCCACTTTGCTTCCCCTTGCCTCAGGGCCTTTGCACATGCTGGCATCCCTCTCCCAGAAGCACCTTTGCGCAGACCCACACTTCCTTTGAGTTTCCATTTAATATCATGCCTGTGTTCCTCTGCTCCCCCACTCCACCCTGTAGGTGATTCCTCCATGGCCCCAGCATGGGCACATAGAGCTCTGTGGCTGTCAGTTGGGCATGAAGGGGAGGGGGTACGAGCGTTTGCTAGGCCGGGGGAGCAGCCTGGTGCCCGTAGGGATGAGCGGGAGTCTGCCAGGTGAGCAGCACCAAGGAGGCAGTGTGTGGGATGCACCTCTCCCTGTGTGAGGCCCCTCGACCAGCCCGTGGGCGGCACTGTGGCCTTGTCCCCTTGACCGTCCAGACCCCAGCCCGGCACATGGCCTCGGGCGGTCCTGACTGGTGGAGAAGAGCGAGGTTGCGTCTCAGTGGACACAGGCCATCTCCGTATGGAGGGGGGGTCCCTGACCCTCCCCCCACAGCATCTCCCTAGCATTCTCATTCCCTGCCTCAAAGATGGGGAAGGAGGCAGCGAGTCCAGTTCCTGATGCCCTCTGCCCACTGCAGGGCAGGATGGGCCGGCGGATGTCCATCCCACTGTATTGCCATTTCTCTGACATGCCTCACCAGACACAACAGCCCGAGTCTGGCCCCTGAGCCCTTTCTAACCAGGGCAGCCCTTGCTGGGGTGGGAGACTCGAGTGTCCTGGTACCCTTGTGGGGACTGACCTCACCCGCGAATCTGAGCTGACATGCGGAACCTCTGTCCTGGAAACTGGCACCGGCGTCTGTACTGCTGCGCCCCCAGTCCTAGGGAGGGGAGTCGGGAAGAGAGCCTGAAGCCGCACAGCTTGGGGGGGGGGGGCTGTGTTCTCCATTAGGGTTGGGGGAGGGGGAGAGGCCTATTCCAGGAGGAGGGCCAGGGGAAGGCTCCACCCTGAGTCTCTTACACATCCTGTCTCAGGCCAGGGCGAGGGCACAGGGGTCATCTGCAGCGCCCAGAAAACTTACCTGAGGCCTCCCAGGACTGCACTCGAGTGTGGAGGCCTTTGGCTTTTGTATCCTACCCCCCACCAAACAGCTCTGCACAACAGTAGATCCCCCTGCCCACCAGGCCTGTGGACAGTCTCCAGAGTGTGGGCAGCCACCTGCGCTGAGCACCCCCCCAACCCTTAAGGCCTCAAGGATAGAGGGCGTAGTCCTGACAGGCAGGCGGGCGGCACCTGCGTCCTGACAACAGGCACAGGGCGTTTGTTCCCAAATTTTCCAACCACTCCCCACCCCACACGTGACAGGGGTTGGGACCCAGTCAGCATAGGCCACTGCCATGTCCCCATGGTGTCCGGGTGTCTGGCACATCGTGGAATGAATGAGGAAGGGAGTGAGTAAGTGGACACCCTCAGTATTGGCGGCACCAGGCCCCGCGCTGGGGGGCACTGGGAGGGGCTCCTGCCTCTCCAGTCTGCCAAGTAAGGGGGCTGGGGAGGGTGGGGCGGGGAGGTGCCCTTGGTCGCCCAAGGACAGACCTGCCAAAGGCCCTGGGGCTGAGGGCAGGTCCCTTCCACCTCTCAGCTGCTTCTGTGTTTCCCAACTCTCCCTGCAAACACCTCACGTGCTTTCATGATGACACTTATTTCCAGAATGAAAAAATACAAGGGTGTGGGCTTTTTAAAAGGGTTTATGAAAGTGACAGAGGCTTGCTGTAAATCTCAATATCACAGGAGGGTGTCGGGAGAAGGGAACGCTGCTGCCCTGCCTCCCTCATCTCCCGACAAACCCCACTGGGAGGGTGTCCCTCTCCTGTCACTTGGGACCCCAGAGCAGGTGCAGAACTGGTTGGGGGGAGGATGGCCAGGCCCCACCTAGCTCACCCTCTGATTTTCTTCCATGAGTGTTCTTTATGAGGATGCTCTCAAATGATGTCAAGATGCTTTAGGGGAGGGTGAAAGCCAGGAGGACTTTATGCTCTATGACATTCATCAGACACAAGCGAAGGCCTCCATGGGGGTTCCTCCCAATGAGACCTTCCTGCAGAACCGCACCCAGGGGGCTGTCTTCCTCACCAGACCTCACGGACAGCATTCGTGCCAGCTTGGTGCTGCCCAGAAAGAAGTGGCTGTCAGGGGCTGGCATCTCCGGCAGCCTGGGGGGTGGGGGGCCCCGGTCCTCCTGCCAGGTGCAGGACTGCCCCAGGCTGTGAGGACCACAGCAGAGTGTCAGGAAGCCCAGGGCGTGTGCTGGGCACATTGTTGGGGGAGGGGCGGGGCAGCAGGTGTTTCCTTTCTTTGTCATAGATCACGGGATTTGGAAAAACTGGTTCAAGAGACAACATCCACTTCACTTGCTCATTAATTTGTTCAACGGATGTCGACCAAGGGCCTACTGGGTGCCAGGATACAGTGGGGATTCAGCCAGACATGTGGCTCTGTCATGGAAACCGCACACCAGTGGGGAGATGGGCCACTGTCATTGGTCACACAGACATGGCAGTTTGTTGGAGAGAGCCGGGTCCGACCAGGTCCCTGGGAGAGCGTCTGGTGATGGGACGGGGATGTGTGCGGTGAAGCAGGAGAGCAGGACGGGCAGGTTGGGTGGCTCCTGCAAAGGCTCTGTGGCCCCAGGGAGCAGGGTTGTCTGGAGGTGTTGGGAGAGGCTGCAGAAGCTGCTGGATCAGACCCCAAGGGGCCTCCAGGGCCATGTTGAGGAGGGTGGGGAGCCAGTGACAGGGCCCTGGGAGCTTCCAGAAAAGGTTGCTCCATTCCCTGGGCAAGATCCTGCCCAGAGGGCAAGGGAGAGAGGTATGTCTTCCTCTCCGTGGGCTTCTGGGCCGGGGTGTGCATCCGTCTCCGTGTGTGTCTGTGTGTGTACACTGTGTGAGTACCCTAATGCGGTGTCTGAATCTCGTGCTTGTGTGTCTCCGTGTTGATGTGTCTGAGGCATTCGCCTTCATCTGTGTGCCAGTGAGCAACGTATTCCCTCTCTGCTCCACAGTCACCGTTTCCTACCTGTGAGTATGGATGGCATTCCTGCAGGACGGGGGGGGGGGGTTCTCGCTCTAGGCACTGCTGACACTTGCGCAGATCATTCATCACAGCGCTGCGAGCCTCTGCACGGCAGGTGTCTGGGCACCTGTGCGGGGAGCCCGGAGCCCCTGCCCTCCCGCGTCAGCGCAGTGCTGCGCTTTCCCAGCAGAGGGCGCCGGAGGGACACGGCTGGAGGAGGGGCGCCGCTAGCGGTAGAGAGCCCAGGTGGGCGGCGCTGTGGGCTGTGGGCTGTGGGCATCTTGGCGTCCCCCACCCCCCGCCCAGGACGCACCCCAACTCCAGCCTGGGCTGAAGCTCCCCCTCAGCCCCAGGGTGTCCGGCCTGTCTTCTACCTGCGGTCACTGTCCACAGCTCAATCGTCCGTTATATTAAATGGTCCCTGCTCCAAATCCCTGGCTGGACCCGGGTGGGTCGGGTCTGCTTGCGCAGGAGCGCGTGTCCGTGCGGCGTCCCGGCGGGGTTCCCGTGCGTGTTGCATGTGCGCCTTTGCGTATCGTGTTTCTGTGTGCACGCATTGGAACAGGTGCTGGGAGAGGCCTTGTCTGGCAGGGGCAGGAAGCACGGAGGGCGGAAACAACCACACGGGACACTGGCTGCTCAGAAGACTGGATGCTGGTGTGCCAGCAGCTTCCCGCATTCAACTGGCTGTCACAGGGAGGCCTGCGGTTGCCATTGTCCCATTGTGCGAGCGAGGACGGTGAGGCACCAGCACCCCTGCCCCTGGCAGGATCCCTAGGATGTGGGCATCATAAGCCCACTCTCTGAATGAGGACACTGAGGGTCTGGGTGGCCCAGTGCTTCGTCCGGGGTGGCAGGGCTGGCAAGGTGCAGGGCCGGGATTGCCCGGGCCCACAGGGACACTCTCCACATCTCCCTCTTTCCTGCTGGGTATGTCCAGGGTGGAGCTCCTCTCCTTGGGGCTCAGGACAAGCCACGGAGGGGAAAGGCACTTCCCCTCCTGGAAAATGGAGTCTGTCCCGCTTTCGATCCCTTCAGCTGCCTGAGATTATATTTAAACCCCAAGCAAGCCTGACATGCGTCTGAGGAGGCCACACCCAAAACCACGGTCACCATGGCAATGCCACTCCGTGGGGGCTGTGTGTGGGCGCTGTTTTAGCCACAAGCAAGCCATAGTTAACTACAAGCATCACGGGGAGACACAGGGACAGAGCGAGACAGGTCCGCAGCTGCTTGGCTGAGCCCCTTGTCTGTCCGCCCAGGCGGGAGCCTGTCCACGCCCAGCCACGGGTGTCAGGACACGAACTGGGTGTGGTGCCTCCACCTTGCTGAGCCTGCCCTCCACAGTCTTCTTTGCCTTTTACTCAAAGACTGAGATTGGGGCCCCCCCGGCGGGCCACAGAGCCTGGCATTGTGAATTCACCGTCCCAGGGTCAGGCCAGCGCCAGGCTTCCAGGCCACCATGGTATCCAGTCACCCTGTCCTGGGACGGGATTGGGGGGAGGTGCGGCCGGGACCACCTTCTAGAAAGCAAGGTGACGATATGCATCCAAAGTCTTTGGGTCTCATCATTCCACTTCTGGAAATCTGTCGTAAAGGAAGAACTGGAGATGCAAACCTCGTGTGTCCCAGACATAGGCCCTGATAGTTGCAGGATCAAGGGTGGCAGGTGATGCGGCTGGCTGCAGAGCGGAGGCAAAGTCCACCGCAGGCCCCGTGGGACCTTTGAGAGCTAATTTTGCACACAGACACATGCACACGTGGGCTCACACTCACTCAGGCCAGGCAGGAGAGGCTCTGCCGGGACAGAAGGAGGCAGGACCCCTGCCGGTGGCCCCAGCGAACCAGCAGATGGCCCAGCAGCCTGGCCGTGTGCAGGCGCTTGCCTCGTTGGAAAGCACCCCAGCATCCCCAAGCTGGGAAAAGATGCCCTGGGACCTTGTCATCCACAGCCAGAAGCCTCCTATGGGCAGGGCCCAGGCTGCCATCCCCAGAGGTGACACACAGCCCTCGCTGACCCCTGACAGCCCCTGTCAACCCCCAGTGACCCTTGCCCGGGCAGGACAGCTGGAGTTGACAAACCGCTCTCAGGACAGGACCTCATCTAATTCCTGCAACACCCACGGGGGGAAGCATGAAGGCTTTGAGAGAAACAGCACCAGACGGGTGACCATGGCAGGTACCCTGGTGTCTCAGCGCACCTGTCCACCTCCGGGGAGCCCCGAGATCTGTGTGTTCAAGGTTGATCTGATGAGACCAGGCTCCAGGAGAAGGCACCGGTGTGCCTGACCGTTCCTGGGACTGCCGCTGGGTCGGCAGCTGCTCCAGGGCTGTGCCTGGGGGTGACCTCGGCACCTGGGGAAATGTAGGCCATCCCAGGCTAAGGATGCGAAGCCCGTGGCCCCCTCAGCTGGATGCTTGTGCACCTGGGCCCAGTGGGGGAGGGACCATCCTGAGAGGGGCCACCAGGTGTTTTAAAATGGAGTGGTATGTGCAGAGATGAGGCCCTTTTGGGGTGGAGCCTGGTAGCCTGGCTCAGGAGGACAGGAGGCACTGGCCTGGAGACACTCGGGACACAGGGAAGTGGGATCCGTGGCCAGGAGTCATTCCTTGGCTTGCTGGGTGTTCACCTGTGAGTGGGGGTGACCGGGGAAGGCAGAATACTGACTCAGCTCTCAGGAAATGGCAGACAGTTTCTGTTGCTGTCATGGCCCTTCCGTTTATCCGAGCGTGTATCAGCCCAAGGGGCACCATTGACGCCACCAGGTCCCAGGCAAGATGGGGGCTGCCAGCTGGCCCCAGGGAACCCCCTCTGCTGGGGCAGCCTGGGGCAGCTCTCAGCCCCTCCCGCGGAGACTCAGCAGGGACAGTTTGGCGTCCGAAGCCACCTAACCCGGAGGGAAGAGCTCGTTGCCTCTGCGGCTTTACATCCAACGTCTCTGGTCCTCCTCTCGAACCCTGTGCACTCAGCAGCAGGAAAACAAACAACTTCAATTCTCATCTGAACCACTGAATTCAAACAGCCTCCTAGGTTCTGTTCTGTCTCCCGCGTCCCTACGTACTTGCCTCCCTCCACAAAGATGTCTGGGTGCGGTGGGAAGGGACTGATGTGAACTCAGACCCTCGCTGGGCTGGCCTGGGGCGAGCACAGTGACAGCAGGCAGCTCCGACCAGGGCATCCTGTCTACACCCACAACTGAGAAACTTCCTGGGAGGACTGTGGCCCTCCATGGTGCAGAGGCTGTCGAAGACAGGACAGTCCTGGTTCAGAGACGAAGGACCTCACTGCTCCCGGCAGAGAGTGGCATGAACATCGGTGAATTTGCATCAGGCTGCGTGCCCCCAAGTCCCACAGGAGAACACGGGGGTCCCAGGGGGGCCCTGTACATGCAGTGGTTCCATGACAGGAATCGAACCCTGACCTCAGGGAACCCAGATATTTCCTAATGGACAAATGGGCAGGAATGCCCTTTCTCGGGAGGGAGATAATTCCAAACTATTCCTTCAACAAACCTCCTTGAAGAGAGTCCGGAACAAAAGGCAGCTGGCATCGTGCCAACAAGATGTGCAGAAACAGAGAGACTTATGGAAAACTGCCTCCCAGCGGGAATTTGGGATGCTGCTTCCTGACCTGGCAGGGCCCAGCAGCCCACCCAGAAGGTCCCGGCTGACTCTTCCAAGCCTCTGCCTGGTCATACTCAGCCCAGGTGGAGCCCCAGCCTCTGTGCTGGGGTCATCCCGCCCAGCCTCAGCGGACCCAGGGCAGGCACCCCAGAGGCTCCAGAGAGCAGGCTGGACAACTTCACTGGCCTGTCCCCACTGTCTGACCCCACCGTGCTCCCCCCTCCCCGGAACTGAGTTCAGAATGGGAGCAGGTGTGCCCTTGACGTATGTCCCGTCTCCATGAGCAGCACACATCACGAACCATTCTGGTAAACCAGCTGTCTGAAAAATCAAAGCGCCGATTATAGTGTCTACCAAATTCTCAATAGTGTGAGGTCACTGAACCTGGATGGATGTGCGGTCAGCTCCTGTGAGCCTGTGGGAGCCCCCTTCCCCCTCCACCCCTGTATGCCTTCTTCCTGCAGCAACCTCCCCCCGCCCCGGGGCCAGGAGATGTGGCCCTTCCCCATTTGTCATGACCAGTCCTACCCACCCCGCCCCCAGGACAGCAGACCTTGGGGCCTGCTCTACAGCACACTGAGGAGTAAATCTGAGTCTCCTAGAGTTGCCCTTCCGACATCTAACGGGAGCTGAGAGAGTTTAGGAAATTTCCAAGGCACAGCCAGGATTGTGAGGCTATTCTGGCTGCAAATCCTATGTTGAATATCTAAACCCAAATACTGACTGTGGCCTTCTTTTTGCATTTCGTCTTTAACAAGGCTAACCACCCACCAGACCAGGCAGGTGGGTACCTCGGGCCGACCAATAAGAAGTAATAGCCCTTGGTGAGTGCTGTGAACCACCCGGCACGGTTCTAAGTGCTTTCGATTCCTTAGGCTCCAGGTTAACTCCCCCAGCTGTCTGTACCATCATTACCCCATTCTACAGAGGAGGATGTGGAGGTCCTGGGCTGGGAAGCAACTTGCCCGAGGTTATACAGACAGAAGTGCTACCGCACCAAACAGCCTAGCTTCAGAGCCCACACCGCTACCAACCATATCACAGGACTTAACCAAGGGGAAGTCGTGCTCAGAAAGGCCAAAGAGAGGGAAAAGACATTTATCGCCCCTCCCCAAATGGCTACATCTCTTATACTGAAAATCCCTAGCCTCTTGCTCAGAGATGCTTCTGCTGCCCCGGGCCGTGTCCCTGGCTTCACCTCTAATTTCGGGGCAGCAGGGTGGGCAGTCCTCAAGCACACGGGCAGTGTCTTATCTCCAAAGCTCTCCTTGTCTCCATCACTGTTCTGCCCCAGGACCTTCTCCGACCTGCTCCGCCCAAGGCAGCCCGAAAGGAAGGGAAAACGAACACCCCTTAGGACAACCATCGACCACTGGGGTATGGGAATCCACCCTTAGAAGGCGGTTCCATATGGCTGCTCAGGGGGTGTCCAGAGAGGGGCAGACAACACACCCATTCGTGTGAGCTGCCCCGAGTACCCAGCCAGCTCAGGAACACAGACCCCACGGCTTTTTTCCTCCTTGCCATCGCTCCCCACTGGCTCGCTGCCACCTCCTGGGCCCCTTCTCAGGTGACCACAGGCACTGCAGTGGTCAGGTGCTGGGCGTGAGGGAGGGGCTGGCTCGCTCACTACTACGATGACAGCAAGGGCGCCTGCTGGCGGGATGTGGGGTGGTCCCCAGCCTGCAGAGCTGTGTGCCATGCAGAGCCAAGTAAGGCTCGCTGGGAAAGCCAGACTTTCTCCCCGGCATTGAAGGAAGCCTGGCTGCCTCCAGCCAGAGGGCAGATGGTGCTGAAAATTAGGCCAAAGGTGCAGCATAAGGGTGCGAGATCCCAGAGATGAATGAAGGGCAACCTTGACAGGTCCCCTGTGCTCAGATCCCCAAACCCCGAGGCCTGGTTTAGGGTCATGGTGAGTGAATTCACCTAGGAGTCTTGTCCTTCCGTTTCATGTCCCGTTTGTTCGCGGAGAGGACGTTTGCCTTGTCTGGATTCGCAGAATATACCCCATCTGAGGTGGAGATCTTGCAAAACGATTCCTGTTGTATCCGTTCCTGTCGCTGCTGTAACAGGTGACGGCAGACAGGGCTTCCAGCCACGGGACTTCACTGCGTCCCAGGCTGGAGGCCAGGAGTCTGACAGCAAGGTGCCAGCAGCCGGGGTCTTTCGGAAGGCTCCAGGGGCCATGTGGTCCTGGCCTCTCTCCAGCTTCTGCTGTTGCTGGCAGTCCTCGGGGCTCCTTGGCCTAGAGACACACCACTCCCATCTCTGCCTCTGTCTTCACACGGCCTTCTTCTCTGTGTCCCTCCGCGTGTCCTCCCGTAAAAGGACACCAGTGGTTGGATTTAGGACCCACCCTCAACCAGGAGGCCCTCATCTTAACCTACATCCTAATTACATCTTCAGAGACCCTACTTCCAAATGGCATCACATTCACAGGACCAGGGAGGAGGACTTAACAAAACTTTCAACCTGTTACACTCGTCCTCTTTGGAATCTGCCCTGCTTCCCTCCCTGCATCCAGACCAACAGCTGGGACCGAGCTCGGTCTGGGCAGGGACACCGAGGACCACACTGAAGGGGATAGCTTACCCCCAGAGGGACTGAAGCTCCTGGCTGATATGTACCGGCAGGAACCTAAGGTCAAGCACGGAGCGGGCCTGAGGACTGTTGGAGGGGTGTGTGGAATGTAAGGCTGGGCAGGGGAGGGTTTACTGATGGGGGCATTCGCCTGTAACTAAGCATTAACACCCCAGCAGAGTGGAGCCAGCCCCGACGTGCTTGGGGTGCCTCTCTGAAGCTGGGCCGATCTACGTGAGGCAGAGACACTGACACATCTTTGGAAGGGTACGAGGAATGGGCCCAAGGCTGGAGGCGGGGAGGGTGGGGGCCACAGGAACCACCGGCTTACCGGGTTCCGAGGAGGGCCTGGAAGACACGCCTTTCACTGAAGCAACAAGAAAGGATACGGGCGTCGCCAAGAAGCTCCGTGATGGCAGATCTGCTCAGCCAGTGTTAACAGGAGGAACGCTGCTGCGGGAGCTGCCACAGGAGAAGGATGACTGCACAGAATGATCGGGGCCGAGGCGGGGTCGTTACGGCAACGGGAAGAGGGTCTGGAAGGAAACCAGGCGCCTGCGGGAATCCGTGGTGCTGGCTCGTGGACCACAGCGGCCCCGGTGGACGCACGAGCAGCTCACTAGGGTACCGCTTGACTTGCAGGAACAGGAACGACCAAGTGCAGGGGCGCAGAAGGCTGATGTCAACGGCCGCGATGCTAAACGGGGTCTCCTTTCTGGATGAGCCGGTTCTCCGTCCAGACCCCAGCTGTGCAAGAGAGGCTGGGTGTCCTCACAGAAGGGCCCGACGCTGCACACACGCGTACATGATACAGACCCCTGCAGAGTTTTCCTGCCGCCATTCAGGGGAACTCTGCTCCAGACAAAGGACACCCACAATCTCGAAGGAGTTTGGGTACAGGGTGTGAGTTGACAATGATACCAAGAGACCCAAAATGTCAAAACTGGCCCCCAGGTAGCACAAAGGCTTATGGATGTCGATGATAAATGGGGTCCTGGCCCAGGTCCCCCTCGGTGGGTTTGTGGACGCATCCTGTGGTCATCCCCCGTCCCCACGCTCCTCATGGGTGGACTTATTTGGCAACTGCCAGAGTCCCCTCGTGTTTCCCTGTCCTGTGGGGCGAGCACCCCGTGCTAGAGAAAGGCCAGCCACAGTCTGAAGCTGCCCTCATCCCCTGGCAAAGAGAGTGACTCAGAAGTACGCCTCCTTCCAGGTAAAGCACAGAGGTTAAGGCCAACCTCAAAGACACAGAGAATTCGGGAGCAGTGCCCCCTCATACTCCCATTCGGTCTGCTGGCGCAAACAGCACGGCCAGGTCGGGTGCAAGCTTTCCTGTCTGTTGGGCCTTCTGCTTGGAAGTCCAGTGGTGCTCGAGAGGCCTGTGGTGGGTCTCTGCCAAGCCCCTGTCAAGAGTGTCACGGAAGGGTCCCTAGGATTCTGCAGCAAGGCCACACCAAAGAACTGTTTGCCCCATGAAAAGCAGCTCCCAAGATGAGACTGGGTCCTGGCACCAACCGGGACCACGGCACCTGACCACGGGACGTGGAGTGGTGATGCTCCCAGAGCTGCCTGCCACGGGCATTGCTAAGTGGGCACAGTGGCGGTCCGGCGGGCCGTGGGAAGCATCATTTGGCTTAGGACCGAGTCTCGAGGGTCAAAGAGGTACATAAAAGTGTTCTCCCATGGCTTCGACACCTCCCCCTGAGCTGAAATCTGTGGCCTCGTGTGGGGTGGGGTCCCTACAATCAAGTGACAGAGGGAAGCTGCCTCCGCCCTGGTTCATAGACGTGCCAGCTTGACACGTTGGGCAAAGGTGACAATGGACCGTCGTGCCGTCCTGCCCCACGGCGGCGTGCCCGTCAGGAACCGTGGCGAGTGGAAATCCTCCAGGGCCAGAAATCCCAGAGGGATGCTTGCTTTTCAGTTTTGCAGGGTTCACCTCTCGGGGCTTCCACACCCGTGGCACAGAGTGGGTCTCCGCAGTGACACGCGTCCGGCGAGGGCCAGGTGGCCGAGGCTCAGCCCGCGGGACCAGGCTGTGCGTCACTGCGCCAGGCGGCTACCGAAGCAAGCAGAGGTGCTGGGCGGGCACAGACGGGATGGTGGGGGACAGCATGCCTCTCAGGAGCACCTGCAGCCGCGGGGACGGACCGCGGCTTCTTGTGCTCGCTGGCCTTGTCTTTGTGGGCGGCGCCGTGACAGCCACCACCCTGGAGAACCAGAGATGAACTGAGCAGATGCGAACACTGCAGGGATGACTTCCCCCCTGCCGTGGTGCTGGTGCCGCAGCCCTTGCACTGCACCTGCCGCAAGCAGCAGCCCCTCTAGAACTTTCCACGGTGCCGCAGGGCTGCCCTGGGCTTGCAGGCAGGGTGGCCCTGGGGTGGCAGTGGGTGATAAATGCCCCAGCCCCTCATTCCTCAAAAGGACAATTCAGAGGTGTGCTCCACTTGCTGGGCAGGGCTCCCCAGTGGCAACGGGACTCGAGTGCCCCAGGCTGTAAGGCACCTTGTCAGCTTTTCCTACTTCTTCCACTCCTGCCTCTGGGACATCACCCCCTATACTGGGAAACAGTGTCCCCCCCATTCATGCCTACCCAGTCCTTATTTGGAAATAAGATCTTTACAGGCACTGCCCCTGACCCTCCGGACTTGGGGAGGAGCTGTCCCAGCTCTCAGGGAAGCAGCTCAAGTCTGCACTGGCAACGTACATTCCAGCCTCTGCCAGAGACAACAGACAAGGAAGCCACCAGCCCCCCAAAACTGTCCCTGCTGTGATGAGGCACATCCGGAGGCAGCCCCCCCCCCCTCCGCCCAGATGCCTCTGACACAGGAACGGCTGTCATCCCCTTCCCAAGCTGGCCCCTCTCAGCTGCAAACCTTGATCCGCCCCGGCCTTCAATCTGCCCATCTCATCACCACCGGAATAGAACTCCGCGTTTAAAAAGCACCAGCCCTTCCCGTCCCTTTTTCTGGCCCTGTAAATATGTGGGCAGAAATAGCAGCCTGCAGGCTGGAGGGAGTGATTGCTGGTTGCGGAACCAGGCGAAGGCTCCTGCCCGGGTGGGCCTCGCCGCGTGGGTGCCCGAGGCCGTCACAAAGGCCGGCTTTAAATAGCTCCTTGTGGGTTTATGTGCAGCAGAAAGAGGGCAGCCGGCAAGCTGCAGGGAAGGTGAGGACAGGCAGGCATGGGGGCAAGGTCCCGCACCCAGGTGAGCCCAGCGGCTCCATGAACCTCGAACCTACCTGCACACCCTCTGGAGGCCCAGGGGTGGAGCTAACCCTACCTGGCCTTCCTCGGTGGAACTCAGAGCTTGGGACAGGACCCTGGCTGCCTCCAGGGTTGGGGAGGGCGGGCAGCCTTGAGCCCAGCCCGGAAGCTTCAGGCGCCATCTGTGGCTTGAACACCCTCCCCCAGGCAGTTCTTCCAGGTTCCGGGGAGGAGGGGGCAGTGGCCCTGCATGGGAGCATGCAGACAAGAAGGTGCTGAGGGGGCAAGGGAGAAAGGGGCCGCTGCCCTCCAGCATCACGTCCTTGTTGGTGGAGTTGGCCAGGCTCAGCTCCCCCCAGCACCCCTGCTGTCCTGAGGCAGCCGAACCCCAGCTGACCCAGATCCATGCTCTGCTGCTCATCAGCCGCCTGCCCCCCCCCGCCTGCCCCCACTTGTCCCCCGCTGTCCACTCCACGTGCGCTTCTGGTTCCATTGGCTCCTGGAGGTCTTGCTCCTTGGCCCGTCCCACCCCCTGGGATGACCCTGCCAAGCTCTGCAGCCCAGTCCTTGGAGAGGTGACAAAGTGGCAGCCTTGTACCAGGAGGAGTCTTCAGGAGGTGAGGGGCCTTGGAGCTGGAGGGGAAGGGGGAGGGGGAACTGGAGGGGGAGGGGAGGGGAGAGGGAGGAGGAGGGGGCTCTGAAGGTTGTGGAAGTGCAGCTGAATGTAGAGGTGGGGGTAGAGCCGTGGAGGGGGAGCGAGGGCTGGAGGGGGAGGGAGACCTGGAACTGGAGGTGATAACCCTGGGTTGTGGTTTGGGTAGGTGGGCCAATGCCCTCCTGTGCCCTTCACAGGGCTGGGTCTTTTGGGAAGCAGCTACCCTGCACGGCTGTGCTGGAACACCTGGACCCCAACGGTCACTCTGCCAGCTAAGCCGTTTGGGAGTAAGCATCCTCCAGCATCCTGTCCCCACGGCCTCAAGGCGCTGCAGACCCCTGGGCAGGCTGTGCAGCTGGAGGCGGCTGGCAGGGCCGCCTGATTCAGTCTGCTTCACGCAAAGTCACCATCATGCTCCCTTGAGGCGGCTTGGGGGGCCCACCAGGAGGGGCACCACGGGGCCAGCTGGGCAGTTGCCTGGCCCCCATCTTGACCACAGCACGGCGTGCCCATGGGTAACTTCGGCCACCGGAGCGGGCTGTCCGGGCTCTGCGGCGACCACTGCTCCTCTCACTGCCGGCTTCCGCTGCCTCTGAGCGAGATGACTTGCTCTGCTTTGATGCCATGGAAAATCTGGACCCCCTTATTCGGATCTCCAGTGACCAACAACCCCGGTCACCCTGCTGCAACCTTGTCACCCCACATCCGTGGTGGCAGCAGAGATGAGAAGGGGCTGAGTGGTGTTTGTGGGGACTCAGTGGCCTCCCTCCGCCCATCAGCACGTCTGAGAAGACAGCATAGTGGGACCACGGGACCTCTGGCCATGGGACCAAGAGACCAAGGTGGGGTGTGACTCCTAGAGCTTCTCCAGGTCCCTGCACCTCTGCCCCTCCCACTGACGTCCAAGGACATGGCCACATGGCTCGCCTGTGGGACACAGCTCTAAGCCCCTCTGTCCCGAGAGCCCGGGAGCCCACAGCTAGAGGACGACTCTCCTGTCAGCGACCACACGGCCACGCCTCAGCTGCAGCAACAGAGAACACAGCCAGCAGCCAAAGGCTTTGTTTTATTTCATGCTGGGACCGAAGGCCCATGGCTGCCCTTCTCCATCATTTCACCAAGAAAGTAGCACCGCCCTCTTCCAGCCTCCCACGACCTGGTCCAAGCCCACAGAGCAAATGCCTAGAATCAGGATTGTTTTCTGAATCGAATGCGAAGTTCCGCAAGGGCCCTGAGCCTGCCTGGCTCAGCCTCAGGTCAAGCTGGCTCTGCCCCCCAGGAGGGGCTGGGCTGAGGGTCTGCAGGAGAGGCGGTCGGGCGAGCCCAGGGCGGTCTTCCAGGTGCCGATAAGGACAGAGTCCAGGGTACTTAGGGAGGCCAAGGCTTTCCTCTTGTTTTCTGTGCCCTGTTGTCATGCCCCCTTCGAAACAGGCAGAGCAGGCATCTCAACCCAAGGGCCTCTCTCCCAGTGGCTGCGGGCTCAGGTCAGGCGAAGCCCCGCCTCCGGCCTCACATGGTGTAGGCCGCCCAGTAGAGGACGTTGACTGCCACGAAGGCCGCAGGGAACACCACGCGGGCGTAGATGTCGATGGTGTCTGCGTCGATGGGCTTGAAAAGGGCACGGAGGCCTCCCTGGCCCCCCGAGCGGCCCCACCCCTGCTTCTTGGCCTCTCCAGTCTCCATCTCCACACACCTGTAGGAGCCCATGAGGTTCCCAGGCCTGCGGCAGTGCCGGCGGGACACGGCCAGCTCCTGGGTGGCGCCAGCGGCAGACAGGGAGAAGAGCACGATGGCGTTCTTCACATCCATCTGCACCGCGTGGAGGGAGAGTGGCGGGGGAGGAGACGGGGCTGAGCCCAGGGCAGGCTCCCCTCCTCCCAGGACCCCCAAACTGGGCCAGCGCCTAAGTTCCTCTGCGTCCAGCAGCAGGACGGGCCAAAGAGATTGGGCCTGCTCTCGTGTGCTGGGGACTGCAAGTGACCTCCCCAGAGCAATGGGCAGAGGATCCTGAGTGGGTCCCAGAAAAAGTGGCCCCAGCAATGCTGCCCCTCTGTTGGGGTGGAGGGGGTGGGGGTTGGGGGACAGTGGGAGGTGGTGGGGGAGGCTGTCCTTGATCCTGAATACCAGAGAGCCAACAGGCTCAGCCTCACCTCTGCTTTCTGCTCCTTGACCTTGACCTTGGCCTTTTGCTTCTTCCGGTAGTCAGCATTGAAATGCGCAAAGGCATACTCCACCAACGCGGCAAACACAAAGACGTAGCAGATCCAGAAGTACACGTCCAGCGCCTTGATGGCCGAGGCCCGCGGGAGGGAGGAGCGGGCACTGACCATCAGCGTGGTCATGGTCAGCACCGTGGTGATACCTGCTGGGAATGCGCAGTGACATTGCTGGGGCCCCGGTCACCTCCCTGCACCCCTACCCCCAGCCTGGGTGCAGGTCAGGCTCCTCTGACCAGGTCTGGCCCTGCTGGCCACTGGCCCAGGACAGCTAGGGACAAGAGGCTGGGACACAAGGCCTGGGCTTGTGGCCAGCAGGGTCGGGGTCCTATTTCTGGGCTCCCACCCTTCCGCCAGCTCCCTCCGAGGGAAGGTCAGGGCCCCGCACCTAGAGACACCCTGGCCGGCACCGCTGCCTGGCTGATCCAGAAGGAGACCCAGGACATGGCGACTAGGAGGATGGAGGGCATGTAGGACTGGATGATGTAGACGCCCCGGTTCCTCCGGAGGTGGAAATGCAGGCTGAGCCGAGGGAACTGACCAGCTGCCAGGGAAACGCTCTCGGTTGGGACCTGACCCACCCATGCAGTCACACTCGGGCAGAGAGGAGGGCTTGGCAGGCACTGGGGGCCACTGCGAGCCTCAGACCCTGCCTTCACCACCTCCCCCACACAGCCTGGGGGGTCGGGGGTCTCCCCTGCCCTGGGTCTTATCCTGGGAGAGAGGCTGGCTCTCTGCAGGGCCACCCAGAGGAAGGAGAAGAGACAGGTGCTGGTGCCGCACTGGCCCAGGGGACTCTCCCAGCTGTGCGGCCAGCTCAGCTCTCCTGGCCCTCCTGGGTGCACAGCCAAGCTAAAGGGAAGAGCCAGCTGGAGTCACTGGCCCCAGTGGCCAGGCAGTAGGAGCTGGAAGGGGCAGGAGGGGCCAGGAGACAAGGCAGCCCCAGGAGGCGTGGCCCCTGATGCCCTTGTCCCTCATGTTCCCCAAACCCCAAGCGTGCTAGCCTCCAGGAAGCAGCACAGGACGGAGGAATCAGGCAGAGAAAGCCTGACCACGTCCACGCTGTGGCGTCCTGAGCCCCCGGGTCGGGTGCAGCCTGTGCCCATCGTGGTTTTCCCGCTGCCTCCTCAGGGGTCCTCAGAGCTGACCAACGGCCTCGTTAAAAGTGCAGGAAAACACAAGGCAGGCTCCCGGAAAGAGGCCGCGAGAAGCCGCGTTACCGGATTTGAAGTTCCTCAGCTCGGTGGCGAAGCGGTAGCTGGTGATGGTGAACTGAG
Organism: Ursus arctos; assembly: GCF_023065955.2. Lineage (NCBI taxonomy): Eukaryota > Metazoa > Chordata > Mammalia > Carnivora > Ursidae > Ursus > Ursus arctos. Next base: position 943,342 of record NW_026623008.1, on the reverse strand, counting down.
CCAGCTGCAGCTTGTTCAGCCCGTGGATCTGCTCCTGGTTCTCAGACCAGTAGTAGACGATGTCCTCGGATGAGTAGCCGTCTGCGGGAGAGCCCCAGGTGGGCAGCAGAGCCTGGTGTCCCCCGGCCCCTGGGAACCCCCAGCAGGAGCACCCCAACCATACAGGGAGCCTGATACGGCAGAGACGGGGGACAGCATGGGGAGACCCAGCCAGGAGCAAGAAGGCCTGCAGCCGTGCCCAGCACCTTGGGCAGGCAGACAGGGCCAATAGAGCTGGCCAAAGGGCAGGTCACCATCTCCAGGGGACCCACAGGGCTGTCACGCTGGACAAACGACACAAATGTGTGCCTTGTCTGGGCTCCACACCCATCTGTCCTGGGCAAGTCACTGACCCCTGGGAAGAGGGCCGGGCTGGTCAGCCTTCCAGCTCCCTCTCTTTCTTCTCTTCAGCCCAGGCCTCTGACTCCACAGGGCCTGTCCCAGATGCCTCCCCATCCCCAAGCCAGGCCCACTGCAAAGGTCCCTGACAGTATGGGTCCCCTCTCTTCCCACAGCGGAGTCACCAGAAACGCCAGCACGGCCTGCCCTGAGCGGACCCCACTCCGTCCCGGCACCCGGAAGGGCACTCACAGCTCTCCAGGTGCAGCATACACTCCTGCTCGTCCATGGGGTACTTGGCCAGGTCCATGTCGCAGGCCACCGTGGAGGTGATTCTGCCCAGACAACATGCTGGTGAGGTCTCCAGGAGCGAGGCCAGCGCCCGAGATCCTGAGGTTCTCCTGCCCCCAGTAGGCAGAGACGCCCCTGCCCCCCACCCGGACGGGCCACCTCCAGGGAGTGCGGCCAAGCGGCCTCTCGGGCTTTGTTGGCGAGGTGCTGGCATCTGGGTGAGAACGGGAACCTGCGGTCCGTGTACGGATACTGGTGTGTCTTTCGTCAGGAATCACAGCTGGGCTTCATTCACTTTCTTCGTCCTTCAAAATGCTTGACTCTTTGGCTAAGTTGGGGGCTTAGAAGGCAAGTGCAGCCTGGGTACCTGACCTGCGCTAAAGGACAACCGCTGGGCATTCCCACTGACCGGGCAGTGTGGGAAAAGGCCCAGGTTGCCAAATGTTCCGACTTCCCAGAGAATTTAGAATCTTACATAAATCTCTTGGTTTTTAAAATGTTGGCAACTAATGCTGTTTTTAAAAGGCATATGTCAGAAGCACGTCTTTAAACAAATGCGTGTACATGTATGTTCACAGCAGCACAACCCATGGCGGCCGACACGTGGAAGCCGCCCAGAGCTCGTGAATGCATGAGGGGGGCACCAGGCCATGGAATGCTACTCAGCCACAGAGGCAACAAAGTCCTGATCATCGTCACAACCTGGGTAACCCCAGAAACACTGAGCTAAAGGAAGGAAGGCAGACACAAGAGGACACGTCGCGTACGATTCACTCTACATGAAATGTGCAGAATAGGCAGAAAGCAGGTCGGGGCGGGCGGGGGGCGGGGGGTGAGTGAGTGCTCGTGGGCCCGGGGTCTCCTTTTCAGGTAATGAGACGTTCTGGAATCAGATAGAGGTGATGCTTGCCCAACACTGCGAATGTCCTAAATGCCACGGAATCATTTGCGTTGAAATGGTGAATTTTATGTTACGTGAATTTCACCCCCACGTGAAAAACAGGAAGGCACAGTGTTGGCCAAAAAGCCGCACCTGCGGGCCTCCCGCGGCCACCGCTGCAGCTGCCGCGGGCTCCGTAGGCAGTGCGAGTGGCCGGAGCTCACGGACAGCCCACCGCTCCCGGCAGAGCCCCTGGCGGGGCTGGCCCCGGGCTCACCGGATGCTGTACAGGATGACGCCGTCGGGCTGCAGCCGGATGAGCTTGTTCTCCACGGTCACGTCGTGGAACCAGGCGGACTTGGCGTTCACAATGAAGGTGTCCGGGAGCCACAGCTTGTCCACGAAGCGGCTGTCCAGGCCCAGAGTCTCGTTGGTGTGGTTGTAGGCCAGCCTGCTGTCCCGCCAGCTCTGGTGCAGAAACACCGTCATGGTGTACTCCTGCAGGGTGGGGCGGCGAGGGCCCCTGGCCGTCAGCCCGGCTCCTCTCCTGGGGGCCCACGGCCAGGGGTGAGGCGGCAGGTGGCGGCACCTACCATGTTCACCTCCGAGATGTGGTCGATGCTGGCTACCTCGATGGCGAGGGCCACATTCACAGGGGGCCCTGAAAGGAAGGAGCTGAGGCCAGGCTCTCCACCCAGTGAAAGCCCAGGCAGGCAGGACAGGGCTCAGCCAGGGTTTTGCAAGGAGGACAGTGTTGGTGAACGTCTGCAATGAGAGGCTGAGAAGATCCATCTTCCTAGCTGTCTCCCTGGGGGGGCTAGCTGTCGAAACCTGACACACCCCTTGGGGACAGATGCACCCCTCAGGGGAGCCATCCCAGAGCTAGCAAAGCTCACACCCCCAGATGGATGCAGGAGTCTACCAGCTGCCCTCACCTCCGATGCCAGGCCGGAAATTGCGAGCATAGCCCTCCATCAAGCCATCCAGGTTGGGGAGCCAGGATATCTCCAGGTTGGAGCCAACATAGTCCCCAATATCGTTCATTGCTCTGGAAACAAAGGCCCACTGGTCACAGGTTGGGTGCCCGGGATGGAACCCAGGTCTCTTCCTGGGCACCTAAGCCAGGGGTGGGTGGGGAAGACCACTGTGAGAGCCCCTCCAGGCTGGACCTGGCCAGTCCCAGTAACTCCTGCCAAAAACAGGGAGCCCCAGGGAGAAGCAGGGCCCCGGACTCTTCTGCCTCACCCACCAGCCTCTCTCTGCTCAGCTGCCTCCCACCCACCTGCCCTTGAGCGAGCCTACGGGGTCCGGCAGAGCCCCCAGCCTCCCTCCACAACCGGTATGAGGAGGATGGCCAGTCCGAGTCCCCACCCCTAGGGACTCTCAATGAATAGCTTCGGAGGACCCTGCCAAGGGCACACAGCCTCCCTTTCAGCCTCTGAGGGTCAAGTGTTCTGCAAGAGGTGACTTGAGAGAAGAGATGTGTGACCAGGAAGCTGAGGGCCAGGGAGAGGGGCGGATGGGTGAGGTCCCAAAGCTGACCCAGGGCAAGGCGAAGGGCCCATGGGGACGCTCTAACCCACTCCTGCTCTCTGTCCCTTTCCAGGTGGGCCCAGGCCTGGCCCCAGAGATCCCCAATTTGTCCTGTGCTTCTGAGGCTTAGGCCGACCCCAGAGCAGCTGGAGCCCATGCCAACGCTGCAGCCTGTGCTGGTCGTGTGCGTCCCTGGCAGGGCCACGCTGTATGGCTGAACACACCGGACTGCCAAAGGCTCCAGCAGGTCCACCCACCCACCCCCGCTTGTGCTTACCTGTCCGCGGGTAAACAGTGCCGCTCAAAATTCATGTCCACCCAGAACCTCGGAATGCGACCTTACTTGGAAATTGGGCTATAATTAGTTAAGAGATATCATGCTTGATTAGGATGGCCCTAAACCCAATGAGTGGTGTCCTTAGAAGAAGAGAAAGCAGTCCAGGGCGGGGGCAGGGCAGGTGATTTGGTGACGAAGTGTGAGAAGGACTAAACGAAGTCCTGGCCCCAAGCAAAGCCCAATTAAAAACACAAATAGAGGTCATCCTGAAGATCGGATGTAAAGGGACTCGAATTAGGTTTTATTTTTGGCCTGGCCCAGCTGCCATCTTGCTGCAGCGCTAGCCTGCCAGGAACAAGGCTGTCAAGAGACAGCATCCTTCCCTGGCCTCAGGGTGGTGGCACAGGCAGGCGCTCCTTTCCTCGGCTAGGTCCCACGCCCACTCGCAGGCATGAAGGCAAGACCGTGGGTTAGCCCCGGGCCATGAAGCTCGCCTTGAACTGGAAGGATGCCAGTGGACTTCTTAGCCTTTGCCATCCCTGAGGGGTGCGAAGGGGACAGGCTTCCGGCCCCACCTCACTTCTCACCTAGGACAGGGGCTGCTCGTTTTTCCAGCTGTGAAGAGATGTCAAGGGCCATCCAAGGACGACACCCTGCGTGCTAGCCTGGGTTGTGGAGGGCCTTGCTTCCCTCCCATGCTTCAGGTAGACAGCGAAAGGGGTGACGGGGTCCACATTCCATGTGGGGGGAGCTCAGCATGGGGTAAGCTGGTGGGGCCTCTGACCAGCACCCTGGGAGAGAGGTTCTGCTTCATGTGATGGCCTTGGAATCCAATGATGGCCTGGGGTGGGGGCTCCCTTTGTGTAGACAGACAGGGAAGCTCAGAGACATACGTCCAGACTCCTGGGATGAAGCAGGCACCATGAAAACACTGGCAGCTTGCACCCAGCTGTCGGGCACCCTCAGGCCTCCCTCCCTCGACTGACCCCTTGAGAAACAAGCCCACCCCTGTCACTCGTCTGTGCCCCCGGGGACAGAAAGGAAAGGCGGGTGTAGCTGAGCAAGGCAGCGGGGTCCTCTTCCCTCCGAGGATCCTTCCACCGTGCACACACAAGCCCACAGTCCCTGACAGCTTTGCTGTCAGAGCAGCACCAGCTCAGTTACCAAGGCGAAGAGCAACACCGCACAGTCGCACGGTGAGCTGGCAAGGCGGGAGCTACAGGCATAGCTTCTCCAGGGAGACGGAGGTGCCAGCAGCCTGGAGGGGGCCAGCCGCCAGGGTGTGCGGCCAGCAAGCTCAGGCACCCACTGTGTGAGTGGGTCTGCAGGCTCGGGGAAGGCACAGCTTTGACCCGACCCACCAACGCTGCACAACACTTTCCCTCTTCTCCCTGCCAGGAAGCCTAGGATCCGACCTGAGCAGCGGCGGCCAAAGCAGGCGCCTCCTGTCCTCCCACACCACTCCAGGTGTGAGGACCAAGACCGAAGGAAGGGAGCGCGCTGTCCTCCTGGCTTCTGGAGCGGAGGGACACAGACGCTGCTGGGAGAGGAGGCCCCAGACTGACAGCACGGTGCTGTCTGAAGGTCACCCACCAAGGCCCACAAAGCCCAGAGGCTCTCCCCACCGCTGGCCGGGGCTGCAGCCGGCCAGCCTCCCTGCACAGGCAAACAACACATCTGTTACCCAAACCCCAAGCCAGATGTGGGTCAGAGTTCAGAATGTTTCAGTTTTTAGAAAGGCGATAGAGTGCACATATGGACTTGGGGTGCGGCGGGGTGGCAGTTCTGGAGAATTTCCCAGCAGGAAAGTACAAGCAGGATGGATGAGGCCCATGTAAGCGCAGAACAGGCTTTGCCACCAAATGAGCTTTGGTGTCAGACTTGGGCGAAGACTTTGGGGTTCAGAGCAGCTGGGACTTCAGAATCACAGCTACGAGGCTGTGCTGGGCCCAGAGCCGATCCCAGCCCTCTAGCGCATACGTCCATGGCCACGCCTCAGTGCTTTGCCCTTCCTGTTACCTTGAGGTAGGAAGAGGGAAAAGGGCCACGGAGCTCGATAAAAGCACAAAGCCTTCCTGAGGACAGGGGTCGCATCAACGCTGCCTGTGCTCTTGGGCACAATGGCCACACTATGGCCAGACCCAGAGCTTCCTAGCTCTGCCCCCACCCACTAAAAAGGAAAGTCTGACCACATCTCCCCCCACCTCCCTGATTTGTGCTGCCTGAGTGCCTACAGCCCAGACACAGGCTGATGTTCAACCGTTTCCAGTTTCTAAGGGTCCAGAGGTCGGAATGCTGAGGGGGGAGGGGGGAGCTGTCCTTGTGCTGGTTTTCTGCAACTCTTGCACCAAGATGATCTTCAAAAAGGCCCCTCACAACTCCCAAGGAAGGTGGCGAGGATAAGTGCATGGGATGCCAGGCTACCTGGAGCCCATCTCAAGTCCCCAGAGAAGACAAGCCAGCAGGGACCCTACTGGTCCCTGAAGCCAAAGGGAGGAAGCCACAGCCCATGGGGACCCTTCTTCTTGACCTCTTCCTTCCTCCCCTCCCCCAACAGTTAGAAATCCTGAGTTGTCGTCGTTGTCCCCCCACCCCCACACCTCCCACCCCTACCCCCCCACCACCACCAGAGGCAGCGGGCTCCTTCCCCCCTGCATACTCTGGAGTTCAGTAGATTCCATTTGAAAACGGCCCCTGAAAGGAGACTCCGCAGTGTCCTGGGCCCGAACTTTCTGACGACCACACACAACCCTTATCTTGTCCACCCCAGCCTGCTAGCTGCGGCGGAAGCTCGTCTGTGTAGCTCTGCTCCCATGGGAAAGGAGCAGCCTCCTCCCCCGTGTCCTCGGGATCGCTCCTTCCTGCCTGCCTGCAGCTCGTGCCGAGCTGAGCGCTCAGCCCGCGCCTGGAAGGGCACCAGCCAGCCAGGGACCGGCCAAGTGCCTCTGGGGCCGAGGACCCCAGCAAGCCCGGGCACCCGGGAGAAATGGGAGCATCTCCCACGCCCTCGTCCCCCCATGCGGCGCTGGTTCAGCACCGGGACGGCGGACAGCACCCGGGGCGGCAGGAGCTGGGGCGGCCACGGCCCGTGCCCCAAGGGCAGCGGCGCGGTGAGTCCGGAGAGAAGCGCCCGCGGGGGAGACGGGGTGGCGGGGGAGGCGGGGAGAGTCCTAGCGGGGAGATGGGGGTGGACATTGGGGGATGAAGACGAGAGTCGACCGAGGAGATAAAGACGGGGGGGGGGTAGATAGACACGGGGGATGGGGGGTGGGGATGAAGACCGAGGGTACTCCCCACCGAGGGCGACCCCGGGAGCAGCACGGACGCCGGCTCGCTTACCTAGTGCCGCGGTGCTGCTGCGCGCAGAGCAGCAGGAGCGGAGGCAGCAGCCAAGCCAGCGCGTCCATGGTCTCGGCGCTCGGCGCTGGACCGGGGGTGGCGCCGGGGTCCCGCCGGTCGCGGGCGCTCGAGAAGTTGCTTCTCCGGCGGCCGCAGTAGCGGCACGGGCTGGGCGGGAGCGGGAGGGCGCGCGGCGCGAGCGCGAGGGCGGACGGAGCGCGGAACCCGGAGCCCGCCCCGCCCCGAACCGGGCCGCCCCCCTGCCGCCCCGCCCGTCCGCCCCCACCTGCCGCCGAGCCGGGCCGCACTCCGGAGCCGCGCGGATTCCTCCCCACCCCTGAGCCACGCAGCAGCGCCCCGCCTCCAGCTCCCGCCCCGCCTAGCCGCGCCCCCCTCCCCGAGGGTCCGGCACTCCCCCACCGCAGCACTGCTGCCTGGGAGGCGACCCAGGCCCACGACCCGCCTGGACGCTGCCTCTCGCTGCCCGGCCAGGAGCCAGCAGACAGACGGGCGCGGCGAACCTGGTCCCCGGGGCTGTTTGTGGGGGTCACAGGTCCCGGGCACCTGGTTCACGCAGTTAAGGAGCGCGGCGCGGGGAGGGGGCTAGCGTTCCTGCAGCGTTCACCGGCTCCTGGGCGAGGACCCCCCCACCACCAGCAGCTCCTTCCAAACCCCTCGCACTTCTGGCAGAACAGATACAGAGTCGGAGCGATCACCTGGCAGAGCAGCTCTGCCCACCGTCGGAGGGCCTGACGGGGAGGGAGGAGGGAGGTGGGCCATGGGGCTGCTCCATCGCCGGCCCGCCGAGGTCCTGGTCACGGGATGCAGTGACTTCTCCTCTGGCCTGATCAGGCTTCGTCATACCTGTCCGCACCCCTTTGAAGGGCACTGCGGATGGCTGGGCTGTAACAAGGGTGACATCCACCCTCTGCACCCCACAACGAGCTGAGAAAGTTAAGGCCTTGAGCATTTTCTATTTTAATTCTTTTCAACATAAAGCTCTGTGCAGTTTTCCTCAAAAAAACTTTTATCATTGTTTGGTCTCATTTGCTCACTTCTGGACTCGATACCAGCTGACAATAGAAAGTGAATTTTCATGAAAACACCTAACAATGGGCAAACGTGTTCTGGAGTGGGTTAAGCCTGCAGAGGTTGGACAGAGCAGGGGCCGATAGACAGGGCTTTGCTCCTGGGAATTTCCAGCCCAGTCTTGAATGCCAAGTACCTAAGGATAGGGCTGGTTCCCAGCTTTCTTTCCTAAAGGCAGGAATGGGTGCTAAGAAAGCCAGTCAGGTCTTAGCGTAAATGCCTTCTTTCGAGGGTCCTCCCAGGCGCCTTTGGGTATGGAAGCACTGATCTCAGCGTGTTCCCACGCTGCGTGGATGCGCGTGTGCTCTGGACAAGCCTCGGGGCCTCAGGGCCTCTTTCCTGTGTATGCTTCTGCACACGTTTGTGGGAGAGTGACGAGTTAACCCTCCAGCAAGTGCCCAGAGCGTGACTGGCAGAGAGTAGAGCTGCCAGTGTCCACCAGTATCGCTAATGTTCCCTGCTAGAACAGGGGTCTTGTCTGCCTGCTTCTTCAGCGTCCCTCATGTCTACGCCTCCAGCATATAATGGGTGCTTAATAAATGTAGGAGAGTACACAGCTCGGTCTCCAAAAGCCGGCAAAATGAGCCCGTTTACTGCTCTGGAGTTTCTGTCTTTCAGTCCCAAGCTCTGATCTCTGTGCTGGTCCAGGCAACCACGCTGTGCTCACTGTCACTCTCCTTTGAATATTTGAGAAGGTCCAGGTGCTGACAGCCTCTGAGAAATAGCGTTGACCTCAAATCACTTGACTCAATTAGTTCAGGGCGAACCGGAGTCGGCTGCTATTTTCTTCACTTGCCTCTATTACCTGAGGCATTAAATTAACCTTAGCCTTTCCCCGCAGAGATGCTGGACAGGTGTTTAGCCATAGCTCTGGGTATTTGGTGGCATCGACTTGCCTCTTCCTCCTCAAGCCCTGGAGGCAAGCAGGCTTTCAACAGCCACAAAGAGACAAAGAGGTAAAGAAGTCACCTGCTCGCACATCCCACCTGCGATCGGCGCACCTGGCACAGGTTCCCATAGCAGAAGCTCAGTCCGAGATCACCAGGATGTTCCGTGACCGTCAGTCAAAATGCTTTACTTTCTTCCCCTGAATCTGCGAGCTCCAGTGCAGGTCTATATTGTCCCTAATTGGTTTGTCTGGATCTGAAGAATGGGGTTTTCATTATTCCTTCTTCAAGTTTTTCGAGAATTAGTTTGCGGCCACTTCTGGACATAACCAGGCAGTGTCCCCTTTTCCATCTTCAGCCCCATTCAGACCAGCTCCAGCTGCCCCAGAACAGAGAGAGCCAATTCTGGGTGGCCCCAGCAAAGATCCGGAAACCAGGCCCTTGGTTCTGGGTGGCTGGCCGCCGCGGGGCTGGAGCAAGCCCCAGGATACAGGAGCATCTGTGCCTGTGACACAGAACCGGCCAGTTGTCCCCTCGCTTTCAGGATCGGGAAATGCTCCCCCATTTAGAAGTCTGGGTCAAGCCACCTCCCTTCCTTGGAAAACACTGTACGTCGTTCCCCATGTTAATTCCACACCTGTTACTTTTTGAGGGGAGAGGGAGAACCCACCCCTCCAAGTAGGACTTGGGTGAAACTTTCAAAATCCTTAAGAAGAAGGATCTCTGCAGCGGAAGGCTGTCCATCTCAGATGAGATCTGTGCCCTTTCCCCGTCGCCCAGACAACCCAGCCCCTTTCTTGGTACCACTGAGAGCACAGAACAGGAGGCCTGCTACCAGACCAGGGGAATGAGGATGAAAAAGGAACTCAAATTTCAAACCTAAGGCATTTGGTCCCCATAGGTCGACTTAACTCATCCGTGGCGTCCCTTTTGGCTTATTTGACATGGTGGATTCTCCGTAGGCAGGACCCAAGCAGAGCCGTCCAGTTTCAAGTTCGGGGCGTGAGGGCGTGCTCTTTCTCCTGTTTAGTGCGGGGAGGCATTATGCTCTCCCCATATGGCACTGAGCAGGACAGTCGTGCATTTGGTCCTGGGAGGTATGGAAACTCCACCTTCCTTGGGTAGTCCCTGGGAGTCACCGACAGCACTTCCCTGGGACCCTGCACAGCAGCCCTAAGCTGCATCTGGAAAAACTAGAAACGGATGCTCTGCTGGTCTGTTAGATTCTTGAGGTCATCGGCCTGCAGCCTTTTTGTACCATTTACCTTTTGGGTAATCGCTTTGCCCGGTGCTCACAGCCAACGGGAAGGGATGGCACCAAGTCTGAGGCTTGGGCGGAGAGCTGGCCAGCATACATGCCAGCAGCAGGATGGGCCCCGGGAGGTAGAGGTGAGTCATAGGGATCTGGGAGGGGAAGCAGCACCAGCTAAATTTAAAATCCCTGCCTGATATATTTGTGAGGTTGCTGTATTATTTTCCTGGGGAGAGAAATAGCAGTGACACAGAAGAATATTCTTGAGCTTAAGAGACTTTCTTAGGCTGTAATTATTAATGCTGTGATTTTCAGATGGAATCCATTCATTTGAGAAGCAGAAGGAACTTGGCAGAAAGGATCAAACGCAAACTACTTGCAAGCGCCCGAGGTTGCCTGTCTACTTAGACCAAGGGCGGGCTGACAGGAAGTAGGGCTTACCGCCATGCTGTTCTCAGGAACCAAGGCCCTGAGAACCAGTAAACATCAGACTTGGCCACTCGGAGAGTTATTTCTACACCAGTCAAACAGACGTTCCAGTACAATTGGTCATATTTAATGCGGAGAAGCCAGAATTCTATTCTCCTGTCTTATGTTTTTAAAGTAGTGATTTGAATTCTTTCACGTGAAAGAAAACAGTAAACACAAATTAGCATTCCTGACAAAAAGGCTGTCAGTCAAGTGAGGAAAACATCTATTTTGGATGGGGGTGGGGCTGAATCAACCGCAGGGAGACTCTCAGGGAACTGCGGGGGAGGGCGGTCCCCGCCACCAGCCAGGATAAGGCTGCTCCCCAAACCGTGTGACAGGAGGACGTCAGGTTCCCTCTTCGCCCTCTTGTCCTCGATGCTGACCCTCTGGGCAGGATGTCAGACAAATAGAAACAGTAACCTTTTTCATACTTGACATTTGATTACCTTCATTAGACTTCCTCGGGTGAAGTCCCCACGCAGATCAATATTCATTTAACAAATATTAATGGATTACTCATCCTACTATGTGCTAAGTATTGGTCTAGACAGTGGGTGTGAAAAGCATATAAAAGGTCCCCATCCCCACTAGCTCACCTTCTAGAAAGGGGAAGATGGACAATCAGTGAGTAAATGAACCATCGTTTCAGATGAAATACAGGCTGTGAAGGAATGTAGGCAAGACAAAAATAATAGAGTAATTGTGCTGGGGGGGCACTTAGGGTAGTCAGGAAAGACCTTACTATGAGGCAATATTTGAGCTGAAATTGAATTATATCCTATCCCTCCTGGAGAAAAAGCCAGCCACATCAAGAGCCAGGTAACTGTTTCAGAGAGAGAACAGAAAGTGCAAAGGTCCTGGGGCACCTGTCTGGCTCAGTCCTCAGTCAGAAGAGCATGTGACTCTTGGTCTTGGGGTTGTGAGTTTGAGCCTCACGTTGGGTGTGGAGATTACTTTAATTTTTTTTAAATGTTTTTTTTAAAGAAAGAAAGTCCTGTGGCTGGCATGAACGAGCAAGTTCAAAAAGAGGCAAAGCCAGGCCAGTGTGGGCTGTGATGTAGGGAGTGGGAAAGGATAGCAGAGTAAGGCAGGCGGGGTCCAGGTCAGGTTATGCATGGCCTTTTAGGTTGTGGCCTGGATCTAGGTTTTTATTTTATTTCACTTTATATCAGCTTTGTTGACATATAATTTATATACAATAAAGCTCACCAATTTTAAGTATACAGTTTCATGGGTTTAATGGGCCACAGCCAGCATTACACATGTCTACCATCTTACAATGTTCCCTCCTGCCCCTTTGTGGTCAGACCCCAGGCCTGGTCCCAAGTAGCCATGAGCATCTGCTTTCTGTTGCTTTAGTTTTGCTTTTCTAAAGTAGAATATAAACGGAATCCCACGGTGCGAAGTTGGTGCCGGCGGCCTTCTAAGACGGCTCCTGGTGACCCCTGCCTCCTGGTGTCGGGCATTCCCTGGGGTGGGATCTGGACCTAGCGACTCATTGCAATGATACCTCAAAGGTGACAAGACATCACGCCCAGGGTCAGCCTGTAAAAGACCAGTCTTGCTAGCACTCCACTCTGCTCACTCTGACAAGCCAGCTGCCATGTCGAGAGCTCACGAAGAGAGAGGTTCACCAGGCCAGAAACCGGGGCCTTGGTCACCAGGCCAGAAACCGGGGCCTTGGTCCGGCAGACAGCGAGGAGCTGATGCCCACCGCAGCCAGCGCGAGCTGGAGAGTGCAACCCGACCCCTGTGAACCCCAAGATGACTGTGGCTCTGGCCAATATCTTGGCTACAACTTCGTGAGAGGCAGAGCTGGGGACCCGACCCTGACCCACAAAAGCTGTGAGTTAAGTGTGTTGTTTTGGTCTGCTGTGTCTTGTGGCCGCTCGTTACACAGAGATGAGTGACTGATACAGAATCCTTTCACTTAGTATAATACGTTTGAGATTCATTCACGTGGTGGCATGGATAAGAAGTTCATTTCTTACTGCCGAGCAGTGCTGCATTGCACGAATCCACCCCAGTTGCTTAAACCCACCTGCTGACGGACATTTGAGTTGTACCCAGTTACTGTCTATTAGGAGTCGAGCTGCTTCAAACACTCAAGTGCAAGTCTTTGTGTGGACACAGGTTCTCATTTTCTGTGAATAAATACCTGGTTGTAGGATTATGGGATTTTAAGGGGAACGTAGGTTTACAGGAAATTACCAAGCTGAATTCCAGTGTGGCTGTACCATGTCGCATTCCCACCAGCAACGGACGAGATTTTAAGTGGCTCTGCCTTCTAATCAACGCTTGCTTATAAGTCTTTAATTTTGGCCATCTTTGTAACTATCATAGACATCTCATTGTGGATTTCATGTACATTTTCTTAATGGCTTATGACACCGAGCCCCTCTTTACGCGCTTGTTTGAATCTTTTGGCAATATTTTCTTTTTTTCTTTTGAAGATTTATTTATTTATTTGAGAGGGAGAGAGAGCAAGGGGAGGGGCAGAGGGACAGAATCTCAAGCGGACTCCCAGCCGAGCGTGGAGCCTGATGCAGGGCTTGAACTCATAACCCTGAGATGATGACCTGAGCCGAAACCAAGAGTCGGACACTCAACCGAGCCACCAAGGCGTCCCTTTTGTCAATATTGTAAAATGAGATTGTTGGCCTTCTTATTGAGTTTGAGGGCTCTTGGTGTGTTGTAGACAGAAGTCCTTCTTTGGATGTATATCCTGCAAATACTTCCTTCCGGTCTGGGGCTTGTCTGTTCATTTTTCTTCAAAGTAACTCTTCAAGAGCTCAAGCTTTCAATCTTGACGAGATCCATTTTGCCAATTTTCCTTTATGGCTCATGTTCTGCCTGGTCCCCGTTCCCTGAGAAGTGGCCTGGGAGCTTTCTCCAGGCAGTAAGGTGGGATCCTCACCTAATCTGTTCCCATCTCTCAGGGATCATTGTCCTCAGTCCCCTGGTGTCCACTAATCTCACAACTGGTGTCATTCTGCACATGTGTATTTTGTTCAGTTTTTTAGTCGTTTCAGGCAGGAATGTAAATCTGTCTCTATTACTCCATCCCAGCCAGAAGCAGAGGCTTGCCTTCGTTTAAAAAATTTTTAATAACAACTTTTTTGAGATATAATTAACATACCATAAAATTTTCTGAAGCTGTTTTCTCTGGGTACAGAGTTTAGATGATCCGTGGTTTCTGTTTGATTTTCTTTTTTTTTCTTTCCAGTGTTTTCAAGTTGTCGCTGCATTGTCTCTGGCTTGAAAGGTTTCTCTCAAAAAGATTCCTGGCATTTCTTTGTTGCTCTATGTGAAATGTGTCTGTTCTCGGAGTGATTTAAAGAGTTTTTCTTTATTTCTCATTTTCACCAATTTGATTACGTGCCTGTACTATGTTTCCTGTATTTATTCTGCTCGAGGTTTGTTCAGCATCTTGGATCTGTGGGCTTATCGTTTTCATCAAGCTTGGAAGATTTTCAGCCACTTTGGCAGCAAATTTCACATCCTCTGGGGTCCTTGCCAGGGTATTAAACCCATATCCTGAGAGAATGCCCCACGTCAACAAACTCTCCCTTTTATAGTCCCACGTTTGCCCTGTGATCTTGCACCCTCCAAATCCATTCCACCGCCGACACGTGCCCGCTAATTCTTGCAGCTCCTTTGGCATATAGCCCCTGCTAGCCTTAAAAATAAAACTTCCAGTTCTTTTACCAGCAAAAGATGGGTTTATTTGGGAATAAAAGAGAATTACAACCTACACAAGCAAGCCACAGCAAAACCATCAGTGAGTTCAGAGAACAAAGGAAAGGAAGGCTTTTTTTTATCGTGGAAGGGTGGTTGTAAGCAAAGTCCACTGGAGCAAACTAAGAGTTTTAAGTATAGTGCTTTCTCATTGGCTGGGCTGTGACAGTCTCTCATTGGCTGGGCTGTGACAGTCTCTCATTGGCTGGGCTGTGACAGTCTCTCATTGGCTAAGTTGTGACAGTTTTTCATTGGCCAAATTGTGACTGTCTCTCAGTGGCTAAAGTGTGACTGTCTCTCATTGGCTGGGCTGTTGCTGGGCAGATGAGGAAAGCCTTTTTTCTTCCTGCTGGTGTAGTGAAGTCACATCCACCTGCAGGGTCCCTCTCTTCTTTTGGGTCAGCAGTTGATGAGGAGTGGTAGGGCCTGAGAGCACCCCCTGCACACACCAGACCTCCCAACTACATTTTAGTGAGGCTTTCTGTTATTTTCATACAATTTTCTTTCTTACCATGTCGAGCATGTATTTAATGAGGCTATGCTACAGCTTATTCCTAGTTGCCAGCCTGGCAACCGGGACGCGTGAGGGTGCAGATACTGAAAGGGACCTTGTCGCCTTGTTTTTGAAACCTCTACAGTATCTTCCCATAAGAGGGGAGTCCTGGTGTTTCCCTTAGGGGTTAGGGGTGGGCAACCTTTGCACTCTCTGATGTTTCAGAAAAGTCTAGGGAACCAAAATTTTTAGGGGCATCTCCCAGATATCCCCATTGCATGTGTCGAGGTTTTCCCAACCAGGACCCTGACCTTGGCATTACAAAGCTACCTTGACTGAGATTCAAGGTAGTTCTAGTTTTAATTTTTTGAAGAACCTTTACACTGTTTTCTATAGGACCTGCATCAATTTACATGTCCACCAAAAGCACACAAGGGTCCTCTTTCTCTGTATCCTTGTCAACTCTTGTTAGTCCTTGTCTTTTTGATGGTGGCCATTCTAGCAGGTGTGAGGCGATAGCTCCTTGTGGTTTTGATCTGCGTGTCCCTGGTGCTGAGTGAGACTGAGCATCTTTTAAGGTACCTGTTGGCCATCTGTATGTCTCTGTCGTCCTTGGGAAAACGTCTACTCAGATACTCTGCCCATTTCTTATTCGGATTGTTTGGATTGTTTGCTATGGAGTTGTGTGAGTTCTTTATATATTTTGGATATTAACCCCTTACCAGATACATGATTGGCAAATATTTTCTCCCATTCAGTAGGTTGCCTTTTCATTTTGTGGATGGTTTCCTTTGCTGTGCACAAGCTTTTTGGTTTGATGTAGTCCCACTTGTTTAGTTTTCCTTTGTTGCTTTTGCTTTTGGTGTCAACACACTTAATTTCAATTATTGTTAACTGTCTCCAACTTCTCATATCCCTCTGTGGGGTGTCCGTGCAGCCAGTTCATTGTACTCTTCTTTTTTTTTTTTTAAGATTTATTTATTTATTTGAGAGAGGAAGAAAGAGAGCATGAGTGGGAGGGGTAGAGGAAGAGGGAGAAAGAATCTCAAGCAGACAGCATTGAGCACAGAGCCCGACATAGGGCTCGATCTCACGACCCTGAGATGTACTGTTCTTGTGTGTATCTCCTTCATCCTCCCAAACAATCACTGTACCAACCACTGTCCTCCCAATTTATTAATGGTGAAAACTGTATCAGTGGGCTGCCACCTTGTTCAAGGCATCCACATATGACCCAGAATGGGGTACTCATTGCCAGCTGGGCAGTGAGTGATCTAGTTAAAAATCCCCCTCCTACTGTCTACTGTCTCAGACCATTCCTGCTACCAACTGTTAACTCGTGTCTATGAAATGGCATTCAGAATATAGGAGATTTATTGGGGGCTCATGCCTATGAAAGATGGGGGGTAGGGGTGGAGTGTAATTGGACGGAGGAAACCCGCAGACGGCAATACTAATCTGAAGCCTGTGGATGGAAAGTGGGAAGAAGCAGAATCGGGCAGGGAGAACCTAACTCTAGTGCAAATCTGACAAAGTTTTGGCCAACCCGAGGGAAGGGGGTAGAGGAACTCTGGAGCAGAAATTGTCCGTTAGAGGAGTCCTAGGGCTGGTGGGTATGGTCCACCTAGAGCCCCTGCCACGCTCGATCATTGACCAGGAATGACTCAGAAAGAGAGTGAACTTGGCTCACTGTGGCACCGCTGCACTCCTTTCAGCTAAATGCAAATCCTTTCTTGAAGGGAGATCGGAGTGCGGTTCCTCCACGGAAGCTGCAACAGTTTTCAGAACAGTGACGTAGTATCCTAGCATCCTTCAAAAGTGATCAATGAGGATTTTAATTTTAAAATGAACTCATGGATGTCAACGTATTTGCTGTGCTTCAATCCGCTGTAAAGACTTTTCTTTTTCTTTTTTTTTTTTTTTCTTTCTCTCAAATTGCCCTTACTTTGACCAATGGGAGCACCTGACATTGGTTAGCAAGTCCTCCGACACAATGCTGGACTCATTGATAATTTCCTTGCTTTCTGTTGATAGGATGCTCCAAGATCATCTTGTGTGTTTTCTGCCTTAGATCTGAAATCAGTCATTTTTCTAAGAAGCTGCAGCTTCTTTTAGTAGCAATGGCAGCGGGGACAATGAGCTTGGTGCTAAGAGTGCTCACTGCTACTGAATTGGTGATTGTTTTTAGACCAGTGCAACTCAAGAGAAGCAGGCACTTTTTATATCTCTGCTTTCTAATATGGCAGCTACTAGCCACACAGGCTACTGACACTTGAAATGTGGCTACTGCAACCAAGGAATGGAATTTTATATTTTAAAATTATTTTATTTATTTATTTGTTTGTTTGTTTGTTTAAAGTAGGCTCCACACCCAGCATGGGGCTTGAACTCACGGCCCCAAGATCAAGAGTTGCATGCTCCATAGCCTGGGCCAGCCAGGCGCTCCAAGGAATGGAATTTTAAATTTTATTTAATTGAAATATTTATTTTTATTGTGGTAAAATATACATGGCATAAATTTTACCATTTTAACCATTTTTTAAAAGGTGTTATTTATTTATTTGAGAGAGAGAGAGAGAGAGAGAAAGAAGGAGAGCGCACAAGTAGGGGGAGCAGCAGAGGGAGAGGGAGAAGCAGACTCCCCACTGAGCAGGGAGCCCAATGTAGGACTCAATCCCAGGACCCTGAGATCATGACCTGAGCAGAAGGCAGATGCTCAGCCGACTGAGCCCCCCAGGCGCCCCTCTTTTTAACCCTTTTTAAGTGTATAGTTCAGCAACATCTCCTACATTCACATGGTTAGCATATATCAGCACCAACCACCTCCAAAATCCTTCCGTCTTCCCAAACTGAAACTGCCCCATTGAACACTAACTCCCCGTTTCACACCCACCCCCAGCTCCTAGCAGCCACCATTCCACTTTCTGTCTCTATGAATTTGACCTCACTATGTACCGCACATACGTGCAATCAAACGATATTTGTTCTTTCGTGTCTGGCTTATTTCTTTTTTTGGGGGGGGAGAGTTTTCTTTTTTTTTTAATTAATGATTTTTTATTATATTATGTTAGTCACCATACAGTATACCCCCGGTTTCCGATGTAAGGCTCGATGATTCATTAGTTGCGTATAACACCCAGTGCACCATGCAATACGTGCCCTCCTTACTACCCATCACCGGTCTATCCCATTCCCCCACCCCCCTCCCCTCTGAAGCCCTCAGTTTGTTTCTCATAGTCCATAGTCTCTCATGGTTCATTCCCCCTTCTGATTACCCCCCTTTCTTTATCCCTTTCTTCCCCTACCGATCATCCTAGTTCTTACGTTCCATAGATGAGAGAAATCATATGATAGTTGTCTTTCTCTGCTTGACTTATTTCACTTAGCATTATCTCCTCCAGTGCCGTCCATGTTGTAGCAAATGTTGAGAACTCGTTCTTTCTGATGGTTGAGTAATATTCCATTGTATACATGGACCACAACTTCTTAATCCAGTCATCTGTTGAAGGGCATCTCGGCTCCTTCCTCGATTTAGCTATTGTGGACATTGCTGCTATGAATTTTGGGGTGCATATGGCCCTTCTCTTCACTACGTCTGTATCTTTGGGGTAAACACCCAGTAGTGCAATGGCTGGGTCATAGGGTAGCTCAATTTTTAACTTTTTAAGGGACCTCCACACTGTTTTCCAGAGTGGCTGTACCAACTTGCATTCCCACCAACAATGTAGGAGGGATCCCCTTTCTCCACACCCTCTCCAGCAATTGTTGTTTCTTGCCTTGTCTATTTTTGCGTGTCTGGCTTATTTCACTTAGCACAATGTCTTCAAAGTTCATGCATGCTGTAATCTGTGTCAGAATTTCATTCCTTTCTAGGGTGGGATAATATTCTATCGTATGTATATATCACATTTTGTCCATGCATTCTTGCATTCATGGACATTTGGGCTGTTTCCACCTTTTGGCTATTATAAATTATGCTGCTGTGAACATTGGTGTACAAATACCTGTTCAAGTATTTAATTTTAATTAATTTTAAATTGAAATAGCCACATGTGTCCAGTGGCTACCATATTGGACAGTTCTAGACATTTTCAGCGGACAGAGCTAAGAAATAAATTTATTATTTACTTATTTTATTATTTGTTACTATTTTCTTCTTTTTTAGAGAGAGAGAGAGAGTGCACAAGCAGGGGCAGAAGGGCAGAGGGAGAGGGAGAGAGAGAATTCTAAGCAGGCTCCACGTGCAGCATGGAGCTGGACGGGGGTTCAATCTCACAACCCTGAGATCATGACCTGAGCTGAAATCAAGAGTCTGAGGCTTAACTGACTGAGCCACCCAAGTGCCACAGAAATACATTTTTTAATTATATTAATTTATACTAATATTTCCCATTCACACCCAAGATTAGTTTTAAGCCTATTTTATATTTCTGTCTCTTCTCTCAGGGTGAAAATGTTGGTCCCTAATATTACCATACTACTTATTTGCTCTATCTCACTTCTTGCAATTCCAGAATGGTCACAGCTATATTTTAACTAAACCCAGGACTACTGTGAACAGTCGGAGATTTCTCTGCAGCTCTTTTGCCCTTACTAACTAGTTAAGTACAATGAGATCGTTGGGTTTTAAAGTCACTTGAATTATTTTCTGTAAGGCTATGCCACCCACCTGACATGCACTTAGGTTCATTTCTTTCATTTTGTTTCCAATTTTTGGAATCGATTTGTTTTTGTCGGTGTAATTACACAGTCCCATAGCCAAAGGGACAAGCACATTTAGAGAAATCTAGTTTCAACATGCAACTCACTTTCCTGACCCTGGTTGGTAACTATTTTTATGTTATTTAATGTAGGAAAATACGCATGTGTGCTCTTATTGCCTCGGCCCCTTCGTAGAAAGATACCATACACAGTGTTCTACTTTTTTTTTTTTTTTTTTTTCCTTAACAATAGGTTTTGGAGATCCCTCCAGGGCACGACATAGGAACAGCCCCGGTATCTTCACAGCTGCTCCGCAGGGCGGCTGCTCCTGGCGCACACCCGGCTGTTCTGTTCGCAGTCCTCTGCTAGCCTTCCCTTCTGTAGTGGGCAGCGCACGGATGGTGAGCATGGAGAGGCCCAGCGAGGCGAAGCTGATGAGGAAGAAACGTGGTCGTGCGCGTGGGGTGGGAGAAGCTTTGGGGGGCTGACACGGGGCCTTAGGTCTGCCCCTCAAGCCCAGCCTTCCAAGCGGGGAGACCTTCACGCCACCAGCGGGCGGTGACCGGATAACCCGCACGGCTCCACCGTTGCTGCGCTTTCTGCAAGGCTTGGTGGCTGTCTTGACGGATGGTCTCCAGCACAAAACCACAGCACTTCCGGGACCTCGCTGTGGCACCAGGAGGCACGGGTCAGCCCAGCCACCTTGCAAGTCCGGTGCGGGCAGCGTGCGGGCAGGCGCTGCGCTCTGCAAGGGCCGGGCGCGCCCCACTCTCTCCCCGGCCCCCGCGCGGCCCGGTGGGAGGGGCCCTTCGTGACACCCCCACGTCTGCGCGGCAAACGCACCCTCCGCGGCCAGGTGGGTCGCCCTAATGAGAGAGGAGGGCAGGGGGTACGGAATAACAGCGACACCGCCCCGCGCCGGGAGGAAGGGGGCTCAATTCCGCCCCGGCGCAGCCCGCATCTCTCCCGTCCTACGAACGGCCGTGGGAAATCCCGATTTCACGTGAGCACGCCCACTTTCTTGGGTTGACAACCGATCTGAGCGTGAGCCTGCTGGGCCCAAACCCCGAGCGGCGGCCCCGCGCAACCGCGGGCCCCGAGCCGCCGCGTCCCCTCCGCGCCCCTCGGCGGGCGGCCTGGGCCCGGGCTCCGGCGCACTGCGCCTGCGCGGGCGCGCGCCGGACCGAACCATCGCCCGAGCAGGGGTGCGCGCGGCGCCCGAGCCCCCCCGCCCCGTGGAGCCGCCCGTTGCCACGGAGCCGCGCGGCGCCAACACCGCCGCGGCCGCCCGGGAGCCCCGCAGGAGCCGGCGGACCCTGCAGGCCGCAGACAGGTGGGTCCGTTCGCCCCGAGCGCCGGCCGGGTCGGCGCCCTCCGCCCACGTTCTGCCAGGCAGGCGCCTGCTGCGGGGGTCTCGCCCCCGGTGCGTTTCGGGGGCCCGCCCCTCGGGGTCGTGCGCGGGGTTTGCGGTCGGGCGCCTCGGTGCCAGCACTGAGCGGGGCTGGGGGCCCCGCTGGTGGGCCCATGGGAGGAAGGGCGCCCCAAGCCCTCCCCCCGGGTTTTCTTTCTTTTTTTAAGTTTACTTTTTAGAAGATTTTATTTACTAGAGAGAGAAAGAGCAGGGGGAGCGGCAGAGGCAGAGGGAGAAGCCGACTCCTCGCTGAGCAGGGCGCCCAACCCGGGGCTGGATCCCAGGACCCTGGGATCATGACCTCAGCTGAAGGCAGGCGCTTCACCGAGGGAGCCTCCCAAGCGTCCGCATTGGGTTTTTCAAAGGATAACCCGGTTTGCGCAGTGGAGGGGCCTGGGCTGTTTCCCATCAGCTGCTACTCCTCCCCGCGCCGCCTTCCCTGCACCTGTGCGCTGAGCCAGGTGCTGCGCGGGGTACTGAGCAGGCCCGCTGCGTCCGCGGGGCGCCAGGGGTTCCCTCACAGGTACTCTCTGCAGGTAGACGCGCGCGTCCACGCACACAGCGCAGACTGGTTTTAAGGTGAACATCAGGGGGGAAAAATAAATAAATAAATAAATATATATATATATATATATATATATATATATATATATATATATATATATATATATATATATATATATATAATGAACATCAGTAGCAACTACCCAGGTCAAGAAATAAAACCGTGCCAGCACCGCAAAAGCCAACCCATCCCCCCTTGCCGCGCGCAGACCTCACGCCCCGCAAGACCCGGGACTGGCTGTTGCGATTCTAATTTCCTTGCTTTAAGTGCAAGGACCCAGTCTGGGATTACGCATTGCACTCCGTGGTCGTTGTGTTCTTTCATCTCTAGTCCACAGCGTTCCCCAGCCTTTCCTGGGGTTTCATGACTGTGCCTTTGACGGCTGCAGGTGGGTTTGTAGGAAGCTCTTCCGTGTGGGTTTGTCTGATGTTTCCTCAAGATGAGATTCACATTATGCATCCTTGCAGGAAAATCACAGAGTTTATGCACAACGTTCTGCTCATTCCACGCTGTCAGGTGGCTCACGGTGGCCCATTTGTCACATTACTGCTGACGTTCGCCTTGATCACTTAATTAAAGGGGTGTCTGCCAATGTCTGCAATGGGAAGTTACTTTTTCCCTTCGTAACTTACACGTATTTTGTCAGGAGATGCTTTGAAGCTATGTGGCCATGTCATCCCTCTGAGGCTGGAGCTGGGTGGTTCCCAGCAGGCACCCCCGCCCCCAGCCCACTTGGGCTTTGATGCCCTCCACAGGGCGGCCTCTTCCTACTCAGGCCCTGACACCCCGTCTGGGCCCTGCTTCACCTGCCCCATCTGGGGCACCTGCTCTGAAAAAGGGCAAGAGCAGTGTATGTGCGTTTGCACCTTCTTCCCCATCAGTCGTGTTGAAGAGGTGCACCTGCAGCTCGGCGCGTGGCTGTCGGTCATTCTGCGTCACCCTGGAGCGCTCCAGAGGAGAGGAATCGTGCGGCAGCGGCTACTCTGCTCTTGGTTTCCGGACTTGCCGCTGTTCGTTCCGAGCACTGCCCTCGGGGGGTCCCATTATGTCTCCTGATGCCTGCGCGTGTTATGAGTTGAATTGTATTTCTTTAAGGAGCAAACGTCATAGGTTGAAGCCCTAATCCCCAGGACCTCAGAATGTGACCCCATTTGGAAGTAGGGTCATTGGGGATGTCATTTGTTAAGATGAGGTCATACAACAGGTGTCCTTATAAACAGGAGGTATTTGGACGTAGATGTACGCACAGAGAGAACATCATATGAGGGTTGGAGTTACCCTGCCACAAGCCAGGGGACTGTAGAACCTTGGAGAGAGGCCTGGAACAGGCGCTAGCCCAGCACTTCAGAGGGAGCATGGCCCTGCCCCCGCCTTGCCGGCAGATCCCCAGCCGCCGGAAGTGTGAGAGAGTACATTTCCGTTGCCCTGAGACACCCCATGTGTCGCACTTGGCGATTGCAGCCCCAGGACACCGACACAACATTGAAGAGCATCTGTAGGGCGCACACCCAGGAGCGGAACCCTGGAGTCAGAATGGGAAGCAGAATAATGCCCCCCAAAGGCGTCCCTGACCTAATCCTCGGAACCTGGGAATAGGTTAGAAGATGTGGCCGGGGAACACAGGTTGTTAAATGGGGGTTTGAGCTGGGGAGAGTATCCTGGATTACCCAGGTGTGCCCAGTGCAACCACAGGGTCCTCAGAAGTGGAGCAGGGAGGCCAGAGAGAGAGTCAGAGAGCCCCAGGAGAAAGGCGGTAACTCACGCTGCCGGCGAATGGGGCCTTGAGCCAAGGAGTGTGGGTGACCTCCAGAACCTGGAATCTTCCCTTGGGCCTCCAGGAAGGAATGTAGCCCTGCCCACACCTGGATTTGAACCCAGTGAGACTCATTTCAGAATCTGACCATCAGAATCATAAAGTAATACATCTGTTAAATCACTGGGTTTGTGGTAACTTGTTACCGCAACAATGGGAAAGTAATACAGAGTTATATACTTTTTAACTTTCCTTTTTAAAAAAGGATTTTATTTCTTTATTTGAGAGAGAGCGCACACACGTGAGTGCGTGCACATGAGCGGGAGTGGGGTGGGGTGAGGGGCAGACTCCCCGCTGAGCAAAGAGTCCCTGATGTGGGAGACTCAGTCCCAGGACCTCAGGATCACAACCTGAGCCAGAGGCAGACGCTAAACCCACTGAGCCAGCCAGGCACCCCAGATTGTGGTCTTAATTTGCATTTCTCTAATTACAAATGAGATTGGGCAATTTTTGTTTGTTTAATACCAACAAATAGTTTATCATCCAAAGCAGGACCCTGTTAAGAGTTCAAGGGAGCCGTGCTAATAATGCCGGCAGAGCAGGCATGACTCGGGGCGCACTGACACACCGGGCGTGCGGCCCCCCCACTTACTGGCCGTGTGATTGTTCTTTAGTGCAAAGTGCCTGCTGACGTCATGCCACTTTGCCACAAGGCTGCCCACCTTCTTGTTGATTCGTGGGTAGTCCATACGTGGTCGTGACCGTAGACGTTTTGGGTAACGTGTCGAATTTGTCTTCTGGTTTGTAACTTTCCTTTAACTCCAAATGTGCGTGACCGTCTGCCAGCTTTTCCTCTGGCGGCTCATGTATTCAGTGTCCTGTGTAGGAAACCCTGGGGCCGTGAAGCTGCCCACCCCCCACCATCCACTGCTGCCGAGTGTCGCTCTTGGTGTGAGTCTTTAATCCGCGTGGAACTGAGTCCCGGCGGGAAGGCCCAGTTCCTCAGCACGGGACTGAGGCCTTGCCCGCTGGTGACACGTGGGCGTGCGCGCGCACACACACCCCTGCTGGATTGGGGGGGCGGTTAGTGAATCTGCAGGGCAATTTGGAGAGAATTGGCGTCTTGACAACACTGAGTCTCCAGTACTTGAGCATTTATCTACTTATTTATTTATTTTTAGATTATGTATTTATTTATTTGACACAGAGAGAGAGACAGCCAGCAAGAGGGAACACGAGCAGGGGGAGCGGACTAGGGAGAGGAAGCAGCAGGCTCCCAGCGGAACAGGAAGCCTGACGTGGGGCTCGATCCCAGAACGCCAGGATCGCACCCTGAGCCGGAGGCAGACGCTTAACGACTGCGCCACCCAGGCGCCCTTGAGCATTTATTTATTTATATTGACTTTTTTCTTTTTTTGCACTTGTACTGTGGCAAATTGCAATCTCAGAAAGGTAGAGAAGGTGGTGACGAGGACTCACAGGTGCCGTCCCCCTTCCGTGCCGCCCGCTCTGCGCCGCTGTCTGCACCTGCCGCTCCTCGCTTGCGGGTCCCGTTGATGGAGTGTAAAGAAAACCCCAGGCGTGATGTTTTCACCTGTACTACAGCTCTAACAGGTCAAGACTCACTTTTAGCGTAACTGCGAAATCATTATCAACCCCAACAAAATTAACATGAATGTCTTACTAAAATCTAATCCCCAGCTGGGTTCACTTTGCCGCACCATCTCAAAAATGTCCTCTACAGTTGCTCCCTTGAATCGGGATCCAAACAGGACCCCCACTCCGCATGTGGCTGACTTGTCTCTTAAGGCTCTTTTGGTTTAAAGTGGCCTCCCCTTCCCTCTTCGCCGCCGCAACATCCATTTGTTGAAGTTTCTGGATCATTTGTTCCATTTACGTATTATTGAGGCCTCCTTTAATGCCCCCCAGTGAGGCTCCAGCATTTTCTCCGGAGAGGTTCTGCACATCTTTTGCTGTGTCTGTCCTTACGTTCTTCGGATTTATTGACGCAACGGTAAATACATGGCATCTCTTCCAAACCCCATTTTCCCGTCTGTCCTGATAAATGGCAACATATCTGGTTTTTGTGACTAAACTATATCTAGCGACTTCACTAAACTGTCTCAATAACTTTAATAACGGATATCTGTGTGCCCGTTGGGATTTTCTACACACAGTCACGTGATCTGAAAACATTTCCCCTTCTGAGCGTCTTTTGTTCCTTTTCACGGGTTCTGGCTGGGAGCCCCGGGCGCTGATGGAAGCGGGTTAGCAAACGTCCTTGTTTTGTTCTCAGTCCTGCAGGCGCACTCTTCACGGTCAGGAGGACACAGGACCTTTCCTGCCAACAGCCTCTCCCACACTCCGCGTCTAGTAGAAGATCGCCGAGTCTTTTTAAGAAGCCTAAGTGGGATGTTGAGTTTCATCCATGCTTTTTTCCACATTGGTCGAGTTGATCATACAATCCCCTTCGTTTGGTCTGTCACCGTGGTGAAGTAAGCTGATTCTAACGCTAAATAAGCCCCCGGGGGTCCTGAGGTTTCATCTGCGGGATTCAGGCTGGGGATGCCCCACCCTGCAGGGTCGCGTCTGTCCTGGCCGGACGTGCGAGCCACGACTCGCTCTCCGCTTCCGTCGTCCAGCTTTGCTGACAAAGGTGACCAAGTGAGCTCCGAGAAATAAGTCAGGGAGTGGGCCTTCTGCTCCTACTTCCCAGAAGCGAACTGCGACTCGAGAGTTTCCCGGAACGTGGCAGGAGCTCCCTTCGAGGAACGTTTCTGACTGTCCGTTGAGTTTCTTTTATGCTAATGGGATTTTTGAAGTTTTTTCTTTTCTTCAAACAATTTTGATTAGTACTATTTTTCTAATAACTTGCCCATTATCTAAATTTTCAAGTTTATTGGCATAAAGTTGTTGATTGACTTTTTTACTTTTTAACGTTTCATGAGATATTTGTCAGTTTTATAATCTTTTAAAAATACAAACTTCAGGGGCGCCTGGGGGGCGCAGTTGTTAAGCGTCTACCTTCTGCTCAGGGCGTGATCCTGGCGTTCTGGGATCGAGCCCCACATCGGGCTCCTCTGCTATGAGCCTGCTTCTTCCTCTCCCACTCCCCCTGCTTGTGTTCCCTGTCTCGCTGGCTGTCTCTATCTGTCAAACAAATAAATAAAATCTTTAAAAAAAATACAAACTTCTGGTTTTCAGGAGCCTCTCTGTCACGTCTGTTTTCGTTGCATGAATTTCTAATCTTCCCAATCTTCTTTCTTCCACGTTCTCTGGGTTTGTTTGGCAGTTCTTTGTGTAACTGCTTGAAATGGTTGTTGAGCACTCGGCTTAGCCTTTTCCCAACAGATGCAGTGAGGGCCCGGCAGGTGGTCAGGCGCCCCTGTCATTAAAACTCAACACCCAGTATTGTATCTTTTCCACGACTGTTTTTCCTTTGACCCGTGAGTTATTTGGAAGTACGTTTCTTAGGGGCGCCTGGGGGGCTCACTCAGTTAAGCCTCCGACTGTTGATTTCAGCTCAAGTCATGATCTCAGAGTGTGGGGTTGAGCCCTGAGTCATGCTCCATGCTCAGCGGGGAGTCTGCTTGCAATTCCCTGTCTCCCTCTGCCCCCCCCCACCGCCCGTAACTTCACTCTCTCTCTTCCTCGCTCTCTCTCTAAAATAAATAAATCTTTTTTTTTTAAAGTATGTTTCTTAGTAGTTCTCAAAAAGTCGTTCTCTATTTGCTACTGATTTGGGCTGATGACTTTTGGTCAGAGAACAAGCTTTGCATGATTGTTTTTATTGAGGAATAACTGACATGCAACGTTGTGCTCATTTCAGATGAGGCCACAGTGATTTCATATTTATCTACCTTATGAAATTGTTACCGTGATAAGTCATGTCACCATCTGTCACCATACAAGGTCATCTCGACATAATGGACCACATTCCCTACTCTGTCCAAAGCTGTGTACCATTTCCCTCCTTTGAAGTGGGTTGAGACCTGCTCCCGGCCCAGGAGATGGCTTTAGTAAATGTTCTGTGTTTGCTTTAAGGGAGCACTTCACATTCCGTAGCCGTCGTGTTCCGGGTCTGGGTGTCAGTTCAGTTTGTTAATGGCGTTGTCTAAATGTATGTCGTTGATGGCTTATTTTATCTGGTTTTGTCACCAGTTCCTGAGAGAGGTGTGTTCAAATTTCCCATAAGAGTTTGTATCTTGACCTTTTCCTTGTGCCGTCCGTCTTTGCTCTGGTTACTTTGTGACCATGTTAGTGAAATGACGGAGATTTAAAATTGTCGCATCCTCCCGGTGAGCTGAACATCTGGTTAGGATGCTCTTTATTGCTGTTGCTGCTTTTTGCCTAACGTATTTTGTGTGTTTCTGGATAACTCCGCCAGCTTCCAATTACCGTTTCCACCCAGTGCATCTTTTTCTGACTTTTAAAATGCAGTCCTTCCGTAAGCTTGTGTTTCAGATGTCTCTTAAATAGCCGGCAGTTCGATTTTTTGGTTATCGTTACTGGTCTTTTTCATCCAACTTAAAAAGAGACTTGTTTTTTCACTTTGGCCATTTGACATATTTATATGCTTGCCTTTACTTAGGTTTTGACCTGAAGATTTCTTATTTTCTAGCCAATTCTTCAAGGTTCTGAAGACAATGAAAATACAATTTTACTAGCGTCTCGGCTTCTTTTTAGTGTGATGCCAGCGCCCTGGACAGCCATGCTGCCAAAACCAGAAATGGATGGTCCAGCTGTGGCTCAAGCATGTTTTAGCAAATCTCTTGTTTCTGCTTCTGCTTTACCCCCACTTCATAGACACCCAGTTGTGGGGACTTTCACCAGCTGGTGCTACGCACGAAGGGTTTCGTGGTTCAAGTTTCTACCCCCAGAGGGTCAGTCCATGCATCCGCCTGCCCGGGCGATATCATCCTCACGCTACCCAGCTTCTGTTTTCTTCAAACTATGTCTTCTCCCATTTGCCTTGTCCTTATAGATTCATGTTTTGGAAAAACTGAATCCTTCTGTTGTTTTAGTGAGAATTTAAGAGGGATCAGAAGCCACCTGCTAGAACTGCCATTTTTAACTGGACAGTCGAAGTGTTTGTGGTTTAGGGGCACCTGGCTGGCTCAGTGGAGTGGTGACTTTTTTTTCTTTCCTTTTTTTTTTTTTTTTTATCCTTTAGAGAGAGGGAGAGAGAGGGGGTTTGGGGAGGAGCAGAGAGAGAGAGAAAATCTTAAGCTGACTCCATGCCCAGAGCGGAGCCGGACATGGGGCTCGATCTCACAACTCTGAGATCATGACCTGAGCCAAAATGAAGAATCCGAGGCTTAACCAATGGCACCACCCAGGCGTCCCACGACTCTTGATCTCTGGATTGTAAATTCAAGCCCCATGTTGGGTGTAGAGACTACTTAAAAATAAAAGCTTGAAAAAAAGTATATGTTGTTTAATATGGTCGTTTTAAATGAAACTGTGATGTTCCAGCTCTTATCAGACAGTCCTTCGTTGCGGGGTCAATTAAACTACATTCTCATGAGCACATGGAGTTCATGGGCACAAAGCAGAGTAGATTCAACCACTCTGTGAATATCTTCTAAAAGCTCTGCTGTTCACGGACCAGTAGGTTAATAGATTTTCTTCAAGTGGGAGGAACATCGTTGGCATTTTACAAGATGCCTTAAAATTCTGCCTCTCAGAATTGTAACGCATGATTATTTCTTTGTAGCATTTTAAAAAAATGGATTACCAGCATTGACTTATTAATGATTTATCCAGGAAACATTATTAGGCTTTGAAAATATTTTTCAGTGAATTATTCTGAAGCAATTGCTAAATTAAACAATGAAAAACAAATTCATCTACAATTTTAGCATCTCCTACATAATATCAACATTTAATATCAACGTTCCGTAGTAAGTTCTAGACAGACAAGCTCCTAACATTCCCAAAACGATAACCAACGTGTAATGAATATCCTGAAATTTCTTAAGAATTGCTTTTGAGTGGCACATAGGTGGGTCAGTCGCTTAAGCGTCTGCCTTCGGCTCAGGTCATGATGCCAGGGTCCTAGGATCAAGTCCCATGTCGGGCTCCCCACTGAGCGGGAGAGTCTGCTTCTCTCTCTCTCCCTCTGCCCCTCCCCCTGCTCGTGCTCTCTGTCTCACAAAGAAATAAAATCTTTTTTTTTTTTTTAAAGATTTTATTTATTTGAGAGAGAGAGAGACAGCCAGCGAGAGAGGGAGCACAAGCAGGGGGAGTGGGAGAGGAAGAAGCAGGCTCATAGCGGAGGAGCCTGATGTGGGGCTCGATCCCAGAACGCCGGGATCACGCCCTGAGCCGAAGGCAGACGCTCAATGACTGAGCCACCCAGGCGCCCCACAAAGAAATAAAATCTTAAAAAGAAGAATTGCTTTTGCACTGCCCGGTAACGTATATCACGTGCTGTATCACGCACACATCGTAAATGTTCGCTTGGTAGAGTTTTGATCATTACAAACAGCTACGTAACCACCGCTCCAAACAAGATCTAGAACATCCTCCACCACCGCGTTCCTCCTGCCCCCACCCCATTCCCTGCCTTTAACCCAGAAACCACTATCACGGACAATTAGTTTTGCCTGCATTTGGGTTTCCTAGTTCTCTTTGTGTCTGGCTTCCCTCACCTGACAGAACGTTTCTGAAGCCCATCCATGTGTTTGTGTGGATCAGCTTCGTTCTCTCTTGTTACTGCGCGGCAGTCCAGTCTCACAAGGACGGACACCGGGGTTGTCTCCA
This sequence comes from Ursus arctos, assembly GCF_023065955.2. Lineage (NCBI taxonomy): Eukaryota > Metazoa > Chordata > Mammalia > Carnivora > Ursidae > Ursus > Ursus arctos. The sequence continues at coordinate 913,519 of NW_026623008.1, read as the reverse complement.
GTTGGGGGCTATATGAGTAAGGTTGCTATAAACATTCATGTACAAGATTGTTTTAAGGCCATATTTTTGTTTCTCTTGGGCACATACCTCGAGTGGGATTTCTGGGTCACACGGTAAGTCTATGTCCATAACATTTAGCGTTATGACTTAGTATTCGTATTTTTGCTTTTAGGCACTCTGTTAGGTGCACAGCAGTATCTCATTGTGGTTTTACTTCACATTTCCCCAGTGACTGATGCTGCCGCACGCAGTTTCAAAAGCTTATTAGCCGTTTGTGTATTCTTCCTTACCATGTCTGTCCTAAAATTTCTGTGCCTTTTCAGTTGGAGTTTGGACTTTATATTGTTGATATTTAGCGACTCTTTATATATTCTGGATATAAGACTGTTGTCAAGTTTATGTGCTGCAAATGCTTTTTCCTAGGCTGTGGCTTACCCATTTTCTTAATGTCTTTTGATAAGAGAAATTGTTAATTCTTATGAAACCCAATATTTATGGTTTTTTAAAACTATGACCTTATTCATCTAAATCTGTAATAATTTTTTTATAGCTAATTCTGCTTCCCAAGATGGAAGAAGATGCTAGCCTATTCCCTAAGGAGCTTTTGGACAATATCCCGCTTGTGGAAGATGGTAATAAGGTCTTTTCACAAATAACAGGTGTTTCAGCAACAATGAGGATAAATGATGTGCTTCATAGTTTCCCTTAATTCCTTTTCTTCAAAAAGAATTCATCTTTTAAGCTTATATTTTTTTTCTTAAAGAGGGAGCTTTTATTTTTCTGTCTTTAGCTGAAAGAAAGATAAATTATGGCTGAGAATCTTGAAAGTGGCAGAACATAGTTTTCTAGTTTCTAACATCTCTATTGAGAAATATGTTGCCATTTTTATCCCAATCCTTTGAATATGACCTATTTTTGTTTTCTTTGCCTGAAAGCTGTTAGATTAAAAAAATCACTGATAATCTCAAGTTTTTCAAAGATATGCTTTGATTTGGGCTATTGCTGGGCATCAGCCAGAACAATCCAACCTGGACTAATTTTCTTGGTCCTCCATTTAACCGCAGCATGGCTCCTTTCTCAGTACTGAAGTGAGGTATAATGAGGCATGGCGATGTGAGGTGAGGTTATGTGAGGTATTGTGAGGTGAAGCGAGGTGAGGTGAGGTGAGGTGATCAAGTGAGATGTGTTGAGGTGTGATGTGGCAAGGTGAGGTGTGGTGAGGTATAGTGAGGTGAGGTGAGTTATGGCATGAGGAGGTGCGGTGGGGTGGGGTGAGATGTGGTAGAGTGAAGTGAGCTGATGTGAGGTGTGAAGTAAGGAGTGATGAGGAGGGCTGATGTGAGGTGTGGTGAGGTTAGTGAGGTGAGGTGAGATGATGAAGTGTGGTGTGGTATGGTATGGTGATGTGAGCTGAGGTGGTGTGGTGAGGTGAACAGGGTTGGGGTGAAGTGACCTGAGGTGACATGAGGTGAGGTATGTTTTGTGGTGTCGTAAGGGTTGGTGACATTTGGTGAGGTGAAGTGAGGTGTGGTGAGGTGAGGTGTGGTGAGGTGAGGTGTAGTGTGGTGTGGTTTACAGTGTTGTGAGGTGTAGTGTGGTGTGGTAAGGTATGGTAAGGTGTGGTGAAGTGCAGTTTCATGAGGTAAGGTGTGGTAAGATGAGGTGGGGTATGGTGAGGTCAGGTGAAGTCAGATGTGCTGAGTTGAGGTGTGGTATGGTGAGGGGAGGTGAGGTGAGGTGTGTGATGACGTAAGGTGAAGTATGGTGAGTTGAGGTGTGGTGTGGTGAGGTGAAGTGAAGTGAAGTAAGTGAGGTGAGGTGAGGTGTGGTGTGGTGATGTGAAGTGAGGTGTGGTGAAGTGAGTGAGGTGTGATGATGTGAAGTAAGGTTTGGTGAGATGAGGTGTGGTGAGGCGGGGTGTGGTAAGGTGAGGTATGATGTGGTGTGGTTTATGGTGTTGTGAGGCGTGGTGAGGTGAGGTGAGGTATGGCGAGGTATGTTGAGGTGAGGTATCTTGTGGTATGTTGAGGTGAAGTGAGGTATGGTGAGGTGTGGTGTCGTGAAGTGAGGTAAGGCATGACGAGATGGGTGAGGTGTGGTGAGGTAAGATGAGGTGAGATGTGGTGAAGTGAGGTGAAATGAGAGGTGAGATGTGATGAGGTTTAATGAGGTGAAATGAGAGGTGAGGTGTGATGAGGTTTAGTGAGATGAGGTCAGGTGTGGTGTGGTGAGGTGAGGTAAGATGTGGTGAGGTGAGGTAAGATGAGGTGTGGAATGGTGTGGTATGGTGAGGTGAGGTGAGATGAGGTGTAGTGTGATGTGGTGTGGTTTGTGGTATTGTGAGGTTTGTTGAGGTGAGGTGTGGTGAGGGAAGGTAAGTGAAGTATGGTGAGTAGAGGCAAGGTGTGGTGCGGTAAAGTGAGGTGAGGTGATATGAGGTGAGATGAGATGAATTGAGGCGAGTTGATGTGAGGTAAGGTGAGTTGAGGTGATGTGAGGTGAGTTGAGGTGAGATTAGGTGAGGTGAGGTAAAGTATGGTGAGGTGTGGTGTGGTGTGGTGAGGTGAGATGAGGTGTGAGATGAGGTGAGGTGAGTTGAGGTAAGATTAGGTGAGGTATAGTGAGGTGATGTGTGGTCTGGTGAGGTGAGGTGTGGTACAGTGAGGTGTGGTGAAATGTGCTAGGGTGAAGTGAAGTGATGTGAGGTATGGTGAGGTGAGGTGAGGTAAGGCATTGTGAGATGAGGTAGGTTGTGTGGTGAGGTGAGGTAAGGTGTGGGGAAATGAAGTGAGGTGAGATTAGGTGAGGTGGTGTGGTGAAGTGAAGTTAGGTGAGGTGAGATGAGGTGAGGTGTGGTGATGTGAGGTGAGATTAGGTGAGGTATGGTGAGGTGAGGTGTAGTGATGTGAAGTTTGGTGATGTGAGGTGTGGTGTGAATGAGGTGTGGTGAGGTGAGTTGAGGTGAGGTGAGATGAGGTAAGGCAAATTGAGGTGAGATTAGGTGAGGTATGGTGAGGTGATGTGTGATCTGATGAGGTGAGGTGTGGTACAGTGAGGTGTGGTGAGATGTGCTAGGGTGAAGTGAAGTGATGTGAGGTATGGTGAGATGAGGTAAGGTGTGGTGAGATGAGGTAAGGTGTGGAGAGATGAGGTGAGGTGTGGGGAGATGAGGTGAGATTAGGTGAGGTGTGGTGAGATGAGTTGTAGTTTGGTGAAGTGTGGTAAGATGAGGTGAGGTGAGGTGAGATGAGGTGAGGCGAGATGAGGTGAGGTGAGGTATGGTGAGGTGAGGTGAGATGTGGTGAGGTAAGGTGTGGTGAGATGAGGTGTGGTGAGGTGAGGTGAGGTGTAGTGAGGTGAGATGAGATATGGAGTTGTGTGCTATGGTGATGTGAAGTGAAGTGAGGCATGCTGTCGTGTGGTTTGTGGTGTTGTGAGGTTGGTGAAGTGAAGTGTGGTGAGGGTGAAGCAAGGTGAGGTGAGGCGAGGTGAGGTGTGATGAGATGAAGTGAGTTGTGATGTGGTGAGGTGAGGTGAGATGTGGTGTGATGAAATGAGGTGTGGTGATGTGAATTGAGGTGTGAGATGTGGTGATGTGATGTGTGGTGAGCAGAGGTAAAATGAGATGAGATTAGGTGAGGTACGGTGAGGTAAGGTGTAGTGAGCTGTGATAGGGTGAAGTGAGCTGATGTGAGGTATGTGAAGTATGGTGAGATGAGGTGAGTTGTGGTGAGGTGAGGTGAGGTAAGGTGTGGTGAGGTGAGGTGAGGTAAAGTGTGGTGATATCGGCTGAGGTAAATTGAGGTGAGATTACATGAGATGAAGTGTGATGAGATGAGGTGAGGTGTGGTATGGTGATGTGAGGTTTGGTGAGGTCAGGTGAGGTGTGGAGTGATGTGGTATGGTGATTGAGGTGAGGATAGGCATGGTGTGCTGTGGTGAGGTATGATGAGGTGAGGTCAAGTGTGGTGCGATGAAGTGAATTGTGATATGGTGAGATGAGGTGAGGTAAGGTGTGATTGAGGTGAGGTGTGGTTAAATGAAGTGAGGTGAGTTGAGGTGAGATTAGGTGAAGTGAAGTTAGATGAGGTGTGGTGTGGCAATGTGAGGTGTGGTGTGGTGAGGTAAGATGAGGTGAGGTAAGGTGTGGTGAGATGAGGTGAGGAGATGATGTGAAGTGAGTTGAGGTGAGGTGAGATTAGGTGAGGTATGGTGAGGTGTGGTGGTGTAAGGTGAGTTGAGTTGAGATTATTGAGGTATGGTGAGGTAACATAAAATAAATTGAGGTGAGGTATAGTGAGGTGAGATGAGGTGAGGTGAATTGAGGTGAGATGTGGTAATGTGAGGTGTGGTGAGGTGTGGTAGGGTGAAGTGAGTTGTTGTGAGGTATGGTATGGTGAGATGAGGTGAGTTGTAGTGTGTTGAGGTGAGGTGAGATGTGGTAGGGTGAAGTGAGGTGGTATTAGGTGAGATATAGTGATATGAGGTAAGGTATGGTGAGATGAGATGAGGTGAGATTAGATGAGGTATGGTGAGGTGAGGTGAGATGAGATGAGGTGAGATTAGATGAGGTATGGTGAGGTAAGGTGAGGTATGGTGGGGTGTGGTGAGGTAAATCAATGCCCACCTTTCCATCTTCTAAAATTCCATAGGGTTTTCTTGTCCACTCTCTTTACCGTATTTCTTGTGATTTGCATTGATGCCTTTTTTAATTCCTTTCCAGTAATTTTCACTGAGGTTTAATGAAGGAGTGGCAACATATGCTGTTGGATAGTTCCATTGGCCATGTTTTGCTGGAAGTCTACAGAGAGTATCTAAGACAAAATTTCTCAAACTTTTCTGTCAGAGAACCCCTTTACGTTCATAAAAATTCTTGAAGAACCAGAGCTTTTATGTTGATTATATCTTTTAATATTTACTGTATTAAATATTAAAGCAGAAAATTTTTTGTTTTTATTCACTTAAATTAGCAAAACTGAACCTATTATATGTAACAGAAAGAATCTGGTTTATCAGAAGACAGTTGGATTCTCATATCTGCATCTGTTTGTTGTGATATTATATATCATGTGGCCTTTTGGAAAACTCCACTGTACACTTAAGAAATGAGAGTGAAAAAGACAAATGATGTTTTAGTATTATTAGGAAAATAGTTTTTGGTTTTGCAGACATTCTGAAAGGGTTTTAGGCACTCCCACCAGGGTTCCCTGGGCCACACTTTGAGAACCATTGTTCTAAGACACCATCAGCATTGTTGCCTATCAGTATGAGCTTGTCTAGATTTATACCAGTGCTTCAGACTTGAATGTCTATATCTGCTTTTTGTTTTTTTCTCTTGCCTTGATTTCTAGAAAGAGACGAACTAGAGAATCCAGAGTTTGAGGTTGAATTTCTTCCTCCAGAAGCTGGGAACAGTGCTGACTCGGGATGCCTCTGGTAATTAATCTGGGTGGGCAGCTTGCTTCTTCCCACCCCAGCCTGGGCATCCTCTGCAGAAAGGTGGAGCTGGGCTGCGAGGGCAGTTGGTGTCCTTTCTACATTAAGCCCAGAGAAAGAGCACAACACTGATGCTGATATAAGTAAGAAGAAAACAGCCATCCCAGATCGACTCCAGGCATGCCACCTGCGAAAGACCTTGAGCCACCTAGAGAAGCTGCGCGAAGAGAAAGAGCTTTTCATTCAGAAAACCAGGTGAGGGACTCCTGGGTGGCTCAGTTAATTAAGCTTCTGACGGGCTGAGGTCATGATCTCGGGGTCCTGGGATCAATTCTCACACTGCCAGGGACCCGCCCGCCACCTACTCCCAGGTCACCTGCTTAGTGCTCGGTGGTGCTCGGTGGGAATCAGCTTCTCCCTCTCCCTCTGGCCCTCCCCCCACCTTTCCCCTTATTCTCTCTCTCTCTCAAATAAATTTAAAAAGAAGAGAAAACCAAGTTAGTGGTGAGCGGTGTGGGTGGCGGGCGGAGCCGGGGGGAGCAACGGTGAGCGCCACCCGTGGAGGCGGGCGTGGTATGTGGTAGGCGTGGCGAGCAGTGATGGGCGGGGCCATAGGGCGAGAGCTGTGATGGGCCGGGGAGAGCGGTGGGTGGGGCGGAATGGTGGGTGGGATGAGCAGCAGTGGGGGTGAGCTGTGGTGGGCGGGGCAGGGTGGCAATGGGCTGGGTGAGCGGTGGCTGGAGCGGACGATGGTGGGCGGAGAGAGCTGAGGGCGGTGAGTGGTGGGCGTAGTGGGCGTGGCAGGACGGTGGGCGGGGTGAGCGGCAGTGGGCGGGACGACCCTTGTGAACAGGAGGCATTGGCCAGGCCAGTCCTCTGACCCTGCTGACCGCACAGGCCCCGGAGCAGGGCCTTGGCCATCCTTAATGGACAGAATTCCTCCTGCCTTCTGGGCTGTCGCGTAAAGCGAGCAGAAGGTGTCCTCTTTGTTCCTGCTGGGCCGGCCTGGCTGGTGCCCGGTCTGTGTGGCCAGTCCCGGCCCTACAGGCCCCTCAAGCTCCATCAGCACTAGCACTGATTCAGCGTGCTTCCCAAATGTCTGTGAAGAAAAGTTCAAACATACAGAAAGTCGGGAACTTTTGGAAATGGTTATAGCTGTCCCCCGTACACCACTGTTAACCTTTTCCTGTCATTTCTCTCTCTTTCTGTGCCTTTATGTGATTTCTTTTTGCTAAGTTGTTTGCAGACAAATTGCAGAAATCGCAATACTTTACTCCTAAATACTAAAAATACAAAAACTTCCTTGTGTAGAACCTTGGCTCAGTTACTTCCCCTAAGAAAACGGACATCTCCCTACCACCACTGCATACCCGTCCATATGGCAGTTCCCGGCGTGTCCTCCAGACGTCGTATGGAGCTAGTTTGGTTCTGCTGTTTTAATCGCAGGAGCTAGAGTTTCAAATCGGGATTCAATCCACGTCCACACATTGGGTGGTTGTCCTGTTGGGTCTGTGAGTTCTAGAACACTGGGGAGAGGCTACAGCCGTGCGCCCTGTGTACATCGCTCCTAGGCCTCTCCCCCGTGCCCTTGACACACCTGAGGTCAGTCATTTGTACTGGTTCATATTAATTCTCATTTTGGCTGAGGCCACACAGGTGCTTTCAGAAAGCAGATGTCCAAGACCCTGATCATGCAGCTTGACTGTGTGAGAAATCCCTGGAAAGATGATGTCACCTCAGCCTCTGGCCTGGGTCAGGGGAGCTGGAGGGAAATGCCAACATGGTCTCTGAGGGCCTGGACCTCGCCCTGCCCTGAGCCCCTCTGTCCTTTTCTGAAGATGGGTAACAGAGGCACCTGGGGGGAGCATGCAGAGAGACTGGATTCCAGAGACCCATTCATCCAGATTCTGGCTTACTTTCAGAGGAGAGCTGCGTGCTTGCCGCCAGAGGATGGATCTCATCACCAAACAGCAAGCGAGTGTGGCGGCCGAGGTGGCTGCGGGAAGAGAGGCCAACAACACGTAGGTCATGCGCGCTGGGCGCCAAGGGGGCAGGCGGTCGGGGCTCACCCATGCAGTGCAACAGAGCGGCATCTAGTCCCACCCAAACTACGATCTATACTAACACCTACGGCCTTGAGGTACACGAGAAAGCAGGCTAGCTGCCTTCCTGCGTGGGAAACAGACACAACCCAAAATGGAAACAAAGAAACCGCTGATCACAGGGACAAGAAAGCTGACGGCCGTGAGGTCAGAGGGGGTGATCACTTTGAGACAGGTGGCCAGGGAGGCCTCCTGAGAAGTTACCTCCAGGCTAGGACCTGAGTGACGAAAACAACTTGCCTGCAGTGACCAGGAAAGAACATTCTGCGGGGTGAGGATGTGCAAAGCCCCAGGGGTGCCCAGACAGAAGGGCCACTCTGTGGGGACAGTGCAGGGATACCAGTGGGCTTAGGGGAAGAAACGTCAGGCCTGGCTTTGCCTTGAACCACCAGCCAGGTGGTGCCTCTACCAAAACTAGGGGGCAGGGCAGGGCAGGCGTGGGGGTCAGATGCCTGCATGGCTACTGCACGGACACACCAGCTGGGAGCTCCCCATGCACGCAGGGCTGGCGTCCACAGATGCACCCTGAGATCCCCCCGTGAGCCAGATGGCGTCCACGCACTTCAGCCCTGTAATTTTACAGCAGCCCTTGGAGGGACTTCGGGACACTGAGTGACCTGCCCAAGGTCAGCGTGCTGAGAAGGGACGCAGTGGGACTCTGGTCCTGGTGCTCGGAGCTGGAGTCTGAATGCAGCTGCTCCACTTGCTGCCAGGAGAGGGAAGACGCCAGCCACAGAGGCGCATGCCGGGCCCCACTGGCCCCAGGAGGGCAGAGGGGCTCCTGGCCACTGGAGGCTGGAGTCCTGAGGGCCACAGGACAGACAGGACCAGGAGCCAGATAGTGTTCATGAAGCCTGCAGCCCAGGCCCCCACAGGGAGAGACAGGCTCTTTTGTAGGATTTTGAAATCCACCTGATTCGATGGGACCCAGCAGGTCGGGTGTCTCAAAATGATGGCCAGACTGACCAGCTGCTCGAAACCCACTCCCCAAGCGTACGTGTCTGGGGTCCTGATCCATGGTATCCACACAGACAGGTCCTGTGATCAGTGTCATCCTAGGCTGTCCATGCAGCCTAGGTGGTCCCCACCGGCCACCCCATTCATCCTAGCATCCCTGTCTTTATCTCGGAACACACCTGGGAGTTAGGATGACTGGGTAGTGCACTGGCCAGCCCCAACTCCAGGACGCAAGAGGGGAACGACATGAGATGCGGAGTGGGCTCAGAACCTAGAGAGTCTCCCGCTGGCTTTTCGGCCGCCTGGCTGCTTGCAGTCGTGGGGCGAGTGTGCTGGGTCCTTCCTGGATCTCGATGGGCCTGCAGCGCCGACAGGCTGGAGCCAGGGGAACCAGCTCCCCGACCCTGGGAGGGGAGTGGGCAGTGGCGTGACCAGGGAGGGTTGTCTAGCGAGTTCTATGCCCAGCCAAGCAGCCAGCAGTGGGCCTAGGACGTCAGACCCGTTGCCGCCCTGCTGGCTGGTTTGGACAGATTTCTCTCAGGAAAATGAAGAAGCCAGGGGAAGGTGGCCCTGGGAGGGCCCCTGGGTGGCGGCCGGAGGGGGCTCTTTCGGGGCCAGGCTGACACTGCCCCCCACCTCCCTTGCTCCCCTGCCCCTGTGCCTCAGCAGTGCAGCTGTGGGCCGCCTCCAGGCGGTGTCCAGACGCCTGTGCATGGAGCTGGACAACGAGAGAGACCTGCAGTCGAAAATCAAGGCGCTGCTGCAGAAGAGCGAGTGAGTCGGGGGGGGGGGGGGGGGGGGAGCGGGACGGGCCCTTCCTGCCGGCGGCGGGTCACTGCCCTTGAAGCTGCGCGTGCTTGACCTTGAAGCTGCCAAGAAATTGGAAGGAGCTCGTTAAATGAAATCATTGAAAGGCTAAGACTTCACCTTTTTTAAATGTCTCCCACTTTCTCCATGTTTGCTTACATTTTTAAGAACTATGAAATGCTCTTTTCCTTTTTCCCCTTTCTTGCTTTGTGCTTCCGAAGAACTGCCAACACCATTTTTAAAAAGTGTTTCAGGGGTGCCTGGGTGGCTCAGTCAGCTAAACAGCCAACTCTTTTTTTTTTTTTTAAGATTTTATTTATTTGACAGAGAGAGAGAATGAGCAGGGGGAGCGGCAGGCAGAGGCAGAAGCAGGCTCCTCACTGAGCAGGAAGCCCGATGTAGGACTCGATCTCAGGACCCTGGGATCCTGACCTGAACCAAAGGCAGGCACTTCACCAGCTGAGGCACCCAGGCATTCCTAAATGTCCAATTCCTGATTTCGGCTCAGGTCATGATCTCAGGGTCGAACTGGAGCCCTGCCTCAGGCTCTGCGATTAATGGGGAATCTGCTTAAGATTCTCTCTCTCTCTCCCTCTCCCTCCACCCCTTCCTGCTCGCACTCTCTCTCTTTAAAAAAAAATTTTTTTAAGTGTTTCACAACCTTTGTAAAAGCATGCCCCAGAAAAGAGACTGTTGCATTGTCTTCAGTATTTTGCAGACCAGGTGGTAAACGTCAACATTGCCTCCAGCTAGTTGAAGCAAGAAAGGGATTTAGGAGGGCGTCAGATCCCTCGTGTCCCTCGGGTCCTGCTCCCCCCGCACAGTGGCCCCTTCCCCCAGGCGCTGGCCAGGTGGCCTCTGGGAAACATGCAGGAGGGCCCAGAGAGGACTGGGACAGGGCATCGGCCACCAGCCACCCGTCCGCTGGAAGAACCACAGCTGCCCACCCCCCACGGCAAGTCTGGGGGCCAGGAATCAGTCTGTAAGCCATCCTTCCTGTAAGGTACGCACAGTCCAGTCTGACCCCCTGGCTCCCGCGGGCGAAAGCACAACACCCTCCCCATCATCTAGTGAGAAGAGGGGAGGAGAGAAAGTGGCCAGGATGGTAGGTCAGGAAGGACGACCAGCATTTACGTGGCCCTTGCTAGACGGTTGGCCCTGAGGCCGGGCTCACCAACCAGCACGCAGCTGGGCAGTGGTCTTTACCAGAGCTGCCAAAACACTGGAGGTCCTGGCTTGTCAGATTCCCAGATGCTTCCGTGTTCCTGTGTGTAGCAGGGTCCAGGGCATCCGTGTTCTTGTGTGTAGCGGGGTCCGGGGCATCCGTGTTCTTGTGTGTAGCGGGGTCCGGCGCATCCGTGTTCTTGTGTGTAGCGGGGTCCGGCGCATCCGTGTTCTTGTGTGTAGCGCTGTCCAGGGCATCCGTGTTCTTGTGTGTAGCGGGGTCTGGCGCATCCATGTTCTTGTGTGTAGCGGGGTCCAGGGCATCCGTGTTCTTGTGTGTAACACGGTCCAGGGCATCCGTGTTCTTATGTGTAGCAGGGTCCGGGGCATCCGTGTTCTTGTGTGTAACAGGGTCCAGGGCATCCGTGTTCTTGTGTGTAACAGGGTCCAGGGCATCCGTGTTCTTGTGTGTAACAGGGTCCAGGGCATCCGTGTTCTTGTGTGTAACGGGGTCCGGGGCATCCGTGTTCTTGTGTGTAGCGGGGTCCGGGGCATCCGTGTTCTTGTGTGTAGCGGGGTCTGGCGCATCCGTGTTCTTGTGTGTAGCGGGGTCCAGGGCATCCGTGTTCTTGTGTGTAACACGGTCCAGGGCATCCGTGTTCCTGTGTGTAGCGGGGTCCGGGGCATCCGTGTTCCTGTGTGTAACAGGGTCCAGGGCATCCGTGTTCTTGTGTGTAACAGGGTCCAGGGCATCCGTGTTCTTGTGTGTAGTGGGGTCCAGGGCATCCGTGTTCTTGTGTGTAGTGGGGTCCGGGGCATCCGTGTTCTTGTGTGTAGCGGGGTCCGGCGCATCCGTGTTCTTGTGTGTAGCGGGGTCCGGCGCATCCGTGTTCTTGTGTGTAATGGGGTCCAGGGCATCCGTGTTCTTGTGTGTAGCGGGGTCCGGCGCATCCGTGTTCTTGTGTGTAGCGGGGTCCGGAGCATCCGTGTTCCTGTGTGTAGCGGGGTCCGGAGCATCCGTGTTCTTGTGTGTAGCGGGGTCCGGGGCATCCGTGTTCTTGTGTGTAGCGGGAACCCGGCGCATCCATGTTCTTGTGTGTAGCGGGGTCCGGCGCATCCGTGTTCTTGTGTGTAGCGGGGTTTGGTGCATCCGTGTTCTTGTGTGTAGCGGGGTTTGGTGCATCCGTGTTCTTGGGTGTAGCAGGAACCTGGTACATCCACAGTTGAACATGACAAGCATTACCTCAGCCTTCCTAGACGGTCGGGAACCTGGGAGCAGTGTAGCTGAGGGGTTCTGACTCAAGGTCTCCCATGAGGATGTCAGCCAAGGCAGCAGCATCTGAAGGTTCACTGGGCTGGATGGAGGATCAGCTTCCAGGCTCACTCACTTCTCCCCAACACGGGCCTCTCCCTAGGGCTGCTCACCACAGGGCACTGAGCCCCCGGGCGAGCCAGTGTGGAGGGAGAGGGGCAGTAGCAAAGCAAAACCCCCTGTGTCATCTCAGAAGTGACATACCATCACTTCTGTCACATCTGGATCAACCGTGAGATCCGGTGGGTGCGGGCTGCCCAGCGGTGTCCATTCAGGAGGCAGGGTCACGGCTGTCATCTTGGGAACTGGCCGCCTCGTCCTGAGTCTCGAGTTGCCGTTCCCTGGCAAACCCAGCTGCTGTGCCTGTGCGGCGCCTGGCAAGTGATGGACTGAGCGTTCACCCCACCTCGGCACTTTCGTCTGTATAAGTACGTCTTTGTGCGGAAGCCACGGTGATGCGTGGTGAGCCGAGCACTGTGCCTCCTCAGAGAATCGCAGCAGTGACAAGGACACAGGTGAAGAAGGAAGCCCTGTGTCCAGCAGACGTGACCGTTCCCAAGGGCACAGATCCCTGCGCCCGCCCCAGTGGAAGACATCTGGGTCCTGAAGGGCGTGCACCAGCGCGGGGCCTGGCTGCTCTCCGCTGCGGGCTGACTGGGCGCTCAGCGAGGGGGCCGAGTCTGTGTGGCTAGCCGGCCCACCTCACTCACAGCAGCATTCTCTCAAGCGGGGTCCTAATGTCCTCACGCTCTGGGCCCATTCTGAGAAGTCCAGCTGCTTGGCACCTCCCTAAGCCATGCCGCCAGCCTCTGGGCCGCCAGCCACACCACCGGTGCTGCTGGGCGTCTCTGCAGATCGGCGACGCCACAGGCGGTCCCTCAACTCTGCTCTCAGGGAGGATGTGCCTTCGGGCCCTCCTGTGTCACTGACCGTGTGCTGGGCAGAGCCTTCCGTGAGCCGGGGACTCCGAGGAGGGGTGTGGGAGGGGCGGGCCTCCCTGGGGCTCTCGTGCGCACTGGGGTGCCGGCGGGACACCTGCATTTGTGGCTCAGGGACAGGTAGTGGCACTCACTTATTCATTCAACACACAGTTGAGAACCTGGTACGTGCCAAACACCGTCCAAGCATTTAGGGTTCGTCAGTGACTAGAACAAATGAGAAGCTGCACCCAGGGAGCCTGTGTCTGTGGTGATGGGAGACAGACGATGAGCCACACGTGAGGTTCATGACAGGTGGCCCACGTCACATGGTCGCTGCATCCCTGGACTCGAGCTTCTGTCTCACTGGGGTCCCACAGCCCAGGGACAGGACAGTCATGGGGGGGGGCAGGCAGGGCTTTGCTCAAACAGCAGGCTCCGGGCAGCTTCCCAGTCAGCCCCCAAGGCAGGGGTGTGGCGCTGCAGGGGTGGGGGCGGCAGCCTGAGAGCCGTAGCGTTCCTTCTGTCGCTGCACAGACAGAACGCACGTACCTCACGTTCCAAGGTCGGGCGCCTGCACAGACCTCACGGGGCTAAAACCAAGCAGCCAGCAGGGCTGTCTTCTTTTCTAGGGAGACTTCTTTCCTGCCTCTTCCAGCTGCTAGAGGCGCGCGCCTTCCTGAGCTTGCCCCCCCTCCCCCCCTCCAGCTGCGTCTCTGGCCTTCTGACCTTCCTTCCACTGTCACCTGTCTCTGACCACACCGGTTATTCGGAGAAAGTGAGACCTTAGTAAGACCCCCATCTTTTTCAGGCCGAGGGACCCCATCATCAATCAACCACCCCCCCTCCCCTCCACGCCCTGTGCTACCCAGGGCCCTGTCTCTGGCTGTAGGGTCCCAGTGCCACAGGGGCCCCCTTGAAAGGCAGCGTCTCCCACCTGTGCCCCTGGCCTGCTTCAGAGTGGCACGCCCGTCCTCCGGCCAGGTGGGGGCAGGTGCAGGTGAGTGTCCATGAGCACTCAGGAGGTGGAGATCCAGGTTCAAGCAGGGCAGGGGCTGACGGTGCTGAGGTGAAGAGGGAGCCTCGCTCTCCAGCAGCCGCAGGCCCAGAGGGCTCCCAGGAGGAGGAGCTGACCTTCCGTGGTGTTTGTCGAAACTGGATGTCCAGGCCCTCCCAGACCCCTGGAGTGGACACTCCGCGGAGGGCACGGCCCCAGATCTCCAACACCTTCACCATCATAAACAAAAGTGCCTCTTGTTTGAAGGGGCACCGTGTGGCACATCGCGATCCAGGAGAGACAGCTCGAGGACCTCCAAAAGTCTGCCCAGGACGAGGCAGTGGCTGGCAGGAAGTGCTTCCATGCGCAGGCGGCCCAGCAGCTCCACAGGGAGGAGGAGGCCTTGGAGAAGGCTGAGCGGAACCGGCTGCTGAGGGTCAGGTACGTGGCAGGGACCTGCCGGTGGGGGGGGCTCTCCAGAGCCAGCTCGGGGGTCTGCCTGAGCCCCACCCGTGGCCCACCCCCTGGCCAGGGTCCTCAGTGCCACCCCTCCCTCTCCTTGACCTTACGTCCACTTTTCCTTCCCATTCCTGCTCTGGCTGCCCCAGAGGCTCAGTGCCTGCACTTCCCGGGGGACAGCTCCCACCAGGGGTCTCCTGAGTGGCACCGCCCCACTGTGAGGGGAACACCCACTCCTGCTCCCCTGGTGCGGCCCCATCTCCTGACCTCTCATTCCCAAGGTCCCGCTACTCTTCCCCTCCCCACCCCAGCCAATCCACTGCCAGACTTCTCTGCTGCTTCTGTGGGAGCCAGGTCCCTGGTCACTCTCGGGGTCCTCACCCTCCCCTCCCCACCAGCTTGGTCCTGGTCCTGCCTGTGGTGCCCGCTCCGTCCCGTGTCCCGCTCCTGGCCAGCCTGGCTCTTAGGGACACCTGTTCCCCAGGTGGCCGTGGCCCCTCCAGAGCCGACGCTCATGAGTGTCCGTCCCCACTGCCCCCTGCCGCTGCAGGAAGTCCATGCACCTCCAGAAGGAGCGCGGGCTCCGGCACCAGAAGCTGGTGGAAGATGCCCAGAGGAACCACAGGATCGCGGTGAAGTTCCTGAAGGCTTCCCTGAGAAGGTAGTGTCTCACACTCCTCCCATCGGTACCCTGGAGGAGAAACACAAGAATGGATCCTTTGTTTTTGTCTTAAAATTCCCCAATTTTATTATTAAATCATCACCTTACTGTCAAAAAATAATCAAACTGTATTTTTAGTTTTGAGCTGATTGCCTTTGTCAGAAGAGGACCTACCATAGATGGCAGGAGCCTCCAGTCCAGGGAAGCGTGTTTCAACGTTTCCGTGTAACAGACGCTCCACACAGCTCTTGACATGTACCTGTCATGTCACCACATTCTGTTATTCCGTGGCCGACATGACCCACCCCCAGGCTCCTTCTAGTTCTGTGCTCGTGCATGACGATGACCTTGGCACTTCCGGTGAACCCTGCACCTTCCTCCAGAGTTCGCGAACAGGAGAGGCAGGAGGAGATGAAGTCCCGGGCGCACATGAAGAGGCGCATGGACGCGGTGCTGGCCCTGAAGAACAGCATCACCGCCAACAGGGTAGGCGCCCTGGCTCATGGCCGTCAGCGACCCCTGCCCGCAGGGCACATTGCAATCCTGGAGGGACAGTGTGAGAGCCTCCTGACACCCGTAGGGCCCCACGCAATCCTCCAGGAGCCTGTCCAGGCAGGCGTGTGTCCTTCCAGGCAGGGGTCCACACCTGCACACCGCTTGGCCTGAATCCCTGCTCCTCTGGACGGGAGTCCCGTGTCCTCAGACTCAGCACTCAGTCGCTCCCCCAAGGATCTGCTGCCTGCGGGTCCGTGCTGGCACTAGCCAGGTGCCTAGCCAGGCGGCAAGAAAGCTCACAGACCTGTCCTCATGGGCAGGTCCATGGGAGGAGTGATGACAAGGCTCCAGGAGGACCAGGGTTTGGTGAGGCTGTGGGCAGGGGTCCAGGATCTTGCTGGAGGAAGTGACACCCCCCCTGGGGCCTGGGGTGTGGCAGTTAGGCCTGGAAAATGGAGAGGGGAAGAAGGGGAATAGCATTTGCAAAGGCTCAGAGGCAAGGAGAGCAGGCCTCTTGGAGGAAAGCCCAGCATGTCCAAGAAACAGCCAGGGGGCAGAGGCCAGCGGCCAGTCGTGCGGAGCCACGGAAGACAGTGCACTCAGGTTGCGGGAAGCCCCTGAGGATCTTAAGGAGGGTGCGTCAGCAGGTGGGCGGGGCCAGGTGAGGGGGTAGGGCTCTGCAAGCATCTCCTCAGGCGTCTCAGAGCTGATGTAACATCACCCGTGCACTAGAAAGTTCCGGTGTGTGTGCACACGCATGTGCCAACGCCACACCCTCACTGCTCTCTATTCCCAAGGAAACACTCCGGAAATTTCAAGCGTGGGGCCAAGCCAAGGCAGAGCTGGCTGAGCAGAAGGCCCAAGCCGAGAAGGACATGATTCTGGCCCAAGGTGGGGACGCCTTCAAGCACGTTTTCCATCAACGCCGGTGCCAGGAGCTGGAAGCCCAGAACCGGTGAGTGCGAGGTGGCGCTCCAGGGTTCGAGCCCCTATGCCCTGGGAGGCATGGCCATCACGGTTAGCCAAGCTGCTTCCCTCCCTGGGCTTCCCCCTCAAATGGGGGCTCCAGCCCTCCCTCCACACCCTGCTATCCACACCCCAGCAGGTGGGGCCTCCCCTGGGCCTCAAAGCACAGACCCTTCCAGCCCTATCTCCCCTAGCGCAGCCCCACTCAGGCTGCTGGCCTGGTTTCGTGGTTTCTCAGGAGCTGCACTGAGGCCCCAACATGGCTCACTCTCTCCGTCTCTGGGCAATCCGGGACCCTCCAGCCCGGGCTCACCCTCATGGGTTCTGCTTTCTGATTTCCTCCGAATGGGCGCTCGGTGCCACGAGCTGCTGCGACCCCCCTCCCCGGGGTCCGGCATCCCCGTCGTTCACCCTGAGACCCCCCCTCAGCCTGCAGGGTCCCTGTACTTCGCCCCCCAAGCTGCACCCCGCCCTGCCTCCTGCCCCCAATTCCCCGCCCCCAGGAGCGGGCTTCCTGAGATCCAAAGGTCAGTGTCCTGCCCCTGCCCGCCTCCTGCAGGACACGTCCCTCCTCCCACTCCCAGCTCTCCCCAGCCCCCCAGCCCCAATCACGGTCACTGTCAGGGTCTACCCAAGGGTGGCCTCCTGGCCATCTCACTGGGGACGGCATCTGTTGTCTGGGAGTCACCGTGCCCTGAGTGTCACCACAGGAGCTTTGCCATCACCCCATCCTGCTGGGGGGGTCCCGGGGGCAGCTCCACAAGTCCCCTAGTCTGGCACAGGCCTGGCACACAAGGAAGAGCCAAGGAGGAGCAGCTGGGAGGAGTGAGTGTGGCCTTGCTTTGTGCCTCAGCAGGAGTGCCCAGCTGCCGGCCTGGAAGCCAGGAGCAAGGGGCAGCTCCCGTGGGGTCAAGGCTTATTGTGGGGCCTGGGCCTGGGCCTGGGCCGGGCTGGGCTGGAATTTCAAGTCTTGGGTCTCCGTCCTGGCCTCATCTACTCCCTCAGGAGCGAGGGGCTCATGCCAGGACCAGCGCCTTGCAACCCTGTGCCCAGGGAGGCTGGACCTGTGCTCCTGGGAAGGGCTCTTGAGCGCCGCTGAGCTGACCCGGGCCTCCTGGGGTCCCCGGACACAGCTCACATCTTGCGTCTCGCCTTCTCTGGGCCCACATGGCGTTTTCCCACAGCACCTTCGAGGAGGAGCAGAAGCTCAGAAAGCAGGAGATCGTAAATCGGATTTTGAAAGAAGAGGCTGAGGAAGAGAACAGGAAGAAGAAGCAGTCTTCCCCTGCCAAAGCCGCGGACCGGCTGACTCTGCGGGATAAGACGTGGAGCTATGTCACGGACGTCTGTGAAGGGAGTGGCACAGCAGTCCTTTCCTGTCACCTGCCGGTGAGCCGGGGGCCCTTGCCCGTCTAATGCGCGCACCTCCAGGGGAGCAGACAGGTGATCTGAGGGCCCGGGACCTTGAGCCATTGTATAAACCCCTCCAGCTAAGATCCAGCAGGAGAAACTGCATGTCCTGCGCCAGGATGTCTCCTTTTCTTGTTCTCGGCACCTTCTTCCTCTGGCTGTCCTTGCTGGGAGGCCCCAACGGTGGGCGGGCGTGTCCTCTCCACAGTGGGCGGGGTGGCAGGCCACGTGGCGTCAGACCCAGGTCTCCAGCATCTCACCCACGTGGGAGCCGCCCCCTGGGGACAGCACTGCAGGTGGGGAAGCCCGTGACCATGGTGTCGCCTGCAGCAAGGTTGGCTCAGGCCACCTGACTGGTCCCTCCATAACCGAGACAGGCCAGTGACCAAAGGCCAGTCCCGGGCCGAGGGGTACTGGTGCCTCCAGACACCCACGTCCTCTCTCTTGTGCAGCCCTCATCCGTTCATGCCTTCGTCCCTACGAGGGCCGACGCCGTGCCGGCCCCCAGGCCGGTGACCTGTTTACCTGTCTCAGGGAGTGTGGGGCAGGGATACCAGGACTCCCCTCCTGAGCCCAGCGCAGCACTTCTGCCCTTGGCACCCCAGAACCTGAAGGTCCAGGTCACTGGACAAATGGCGCTGCCCAGAGAAGCCCCTCGGGCGTCTGCACTGGCTTCTGCGGGGCCTTCGCTCTGTCCCGAGGTGGTTTCCAGTCTTGTCCTGTTTCCCAGCCCCGCCCCCACACGTCCAGGCCTTCACACCTGCTGCTTCCGCCCCGGCCCCCTGGCCCCGTCCAGCCAGCTGCCCCTGGAGCCTTCCCTGCCCCTCCACACTAGGTGTCCTGTGTTTCTCCGCGTCGACACCCGGTCTCCTTCCTTGGGAGCCTTTCGCACGTTTGTGACAATGTCTCCTCCGTCTACGTGTGCTGTCCCCTGGAGGGAGGCTGCACCCCGGCCCCACCGAAGCCCAATCCCAGGACCAGGCACCTCCAGGTGGTAACCATGAAGGACAAACATTAGAAACAATACAAAACTAGATCCATAAATTAGTATCTTGTGGACTCTTGTGGGTGTTGGAGAAAAATATTTAGTGCTGTATAAAGATACTAATATTTTAAATGGGAAAAGTTATGAAACAGGCTGTGTTCTAGTCCCCAGGTAAAGAGAAAAAGATGTGCCCAAGGGGCTCACGATGAGGGTTATTTTCTTCTCCCTGATCTGTAGAGTCTCTGTTTTCTGTAATTAGCTACTGAATTCCTTTCCCCGACGGCAGGACAGTGACGGGGCCGCACACCCCAAAGCCCCTCAGTTACTGGTAGCCATTTCCAGTGAGTCCGTCCAGGGGGACCCCGGGAACACCAGCTGGGAAGATGACTCTCTGGCTGAGCCGGAGATCCCCGGGCTCTGGAAGGACGACCATAAGCCGTACCAGGTAAGCGCTCCCTGCTTCCAGGCCCGCGAGGTTGGGAATGCCCGGCGCTGCTGGCCTAGAGCCAAGACGCAGAGAGAGCCCCTTGCCTGGTCACACGTCCCTCAGGGGGGCACCGTTATTTATGCCGTTTGAGGAAATGCTGTTCCTATCGCGCGTTTCGAAACCTTCCTTTTGGCCTGATTTAAAAACCTAGAGAGATGACGGGGCGCCTGGGTGGCTCAGTCGTTGAGCGTCTGCCTTCAGCTCAGGGCGTGATCCTGGCGTTCTGGGATCGAGCCCCACGTGGGGCTCCTCTGCTGGGAGCCTGCTTCTTCCTCTCCCACTCCCCCTGCTTGTGTTCCCTCTCTCGCTGGCTGTCTCTCTCTCTGTCAAATAAATAAATAAAATCTTTAAAAAAACAAAACAAAACAAAAAAAAACCTAGAGAAACGAGGCATCTGGGTGGCTCGGTCAGCTAGGCCTCCAACTCCTTTTTTATTTTGCTTTGTTGCTACTGAAACGTTAGCTCTTTATTTTATCTTTTTAAGATTTATTTATTTGTTTGAGAGAGAGTAAGAAAGAACACGGGGAGTAGAGGGAGAGGGACAAGCAGACTCCCCACGGCTCAGTCGGTTAAGCATCAGCCTTCAGCTCAGGTTGTGATCCCGGGTCCTGGGATCAAGTCCTGCGTCAGGATCCTTGCTCCACGGGGAGCCTGCATCTCCCTCTCCCTCTGCTCCTCCCTTGCCAAAAAAATAAAAATAAATAAATAAAAACAGATAAACTACTCAAAAATCTAGAAAACTCCGCCCTGCCGTTACTTTCCAGAAATCTGCCAGAACGCTGAACGTGTCCACTCTGCCCGTCTTTCCTTTTTCTCTGAAGTAAGGGCCGCCCACCTCGCTATGGTCGCAGCTCTCTAAGGGGCCTGCCAGATCGTGCACGCTGTCCCCTGCCCTGGCTGCTCTGGGTCCTGGCTCTGTGCCACTAACTTCTGCAGCCCCCGAGCTGCCCTTGGCCCTCCTGGGCCTGGGCTCGCCCTCGCGTGTCAGCCGCTGCTTCTCTGGAACCTCAGGTGCCCAAAGAGGATGTGGACCGGAAGCCTGTGGGCGGGACGAAGATGGGCAAGGACATCCTGGCCCGCACCGTGGAGAAGCTGCACAGCAGAGTGACCCACAAGCAGGTGGTGTCCGGGCGCGAGTTCAAAGGTCGCCCCTTCAACAGCAAGCCCAAGCTCATCCACTTCAAGGTGAGCGCCGAGAGCCCTCCCGGGCGCCCAGAAGGAGGGACACGGCCCTGCCAGCCTGCCCTGGAACTGAGGGTGTTCGGGGGGGCATCAGACACCAGCCCCGGGAGGCCCTCGTCCCAGGGGACAGCCTCCCTGGGAAGGGACAGTGAGGGGCCAGTGTTCACACGCAGTCACAGTCACCAGACTCTGCAGGAGAGGGGCTGGCGGGCTCCTGGGACGGCACACGGTCCCGAGTCCGTCACACAGAGTCGGACGCCAGCCCCGGGCCCCACGCTGTCCGAGGTCCCCAGGAAGCCGTTTCCCGCTCCCGCTCTCCCTGCTCTTCGTGTGTCTCCAGAGGGGCCCTTTCTAGGTCGGGAAACCTTGGGAGTTGTTGCTGGCCGTCCCCGAGACCTTCCTCGTGTCGTCGGCTCGCTGGCCATCTAGGGGCACACGAGAGGCTGCCGCGCCGGCGCACAGGCGGCTTCCCTCCGACACGCTCAGGATAACTTCTCTGGCTTTTCCAGGATTTTGATCTTGGCAAAGTGTACAAGAAAAAGGTCACATTGATAAACGCCACCTACAGCATTAAGCACTGCAAGCTGGTCGGGGTGGAGGAGCACCTCCGGGACTTCATCCACATCGAGTGAGAGGCCCGGGGGCGCGGGGCCGGGGGGCGGGCGCCTGTGTGGCTGACAGCCGTGCACGGTCTGTGCGGCGCGTCCCGCCTGGGGGTGGCGCTGTGTGTCTGCTCGCGTTGACGGGGTCTGAGGCCATCCCCGGTCTGTGTGATCAGGGGTGTGGCGGCCACATCTCCTTCTCTGTCCGTGTTTTGGTGTCGCCCACTCTGGGTAAGATGTCCCTCCAGCCGTGTTTCTGTGTCCTCCTTCTATGACCCCACTGCTGCATGACCTGGATCTTTCACGTCTGTCTGTCCACTTTAATGCTTGCTCTTCCCTGCTTTATCTTTTCCCTCATTTTTCTCATGCTGACCCCGTGTGTCTGCTGCAATGTCTGTCTTTGCTTCTGCTCCTTAGCATGTTGCCTTTGGTTTTAAGAAAGTCTCCTCCTGGTTTCTGCCAGCTTTTAGTTGATGTGTTTGGAGGCCCACGATGACCCGGGATGGCTCTAGGACTCCTGGTGGGAGTGTGTGGGTGCAGGCTGGTCCCCACCGCCCATCCCCACGACCTGTCCCTGCGATTCATGCTTGCTGACCTGGGCTCTGGTCAGCTTCTCCCACGCAGGACACGCTGTTCTCTTCCAGGGGCTGCTGTAGGGCTAGGATCTGCGTTCCCTCTCCTCTCTTTCCGGCAGCGTTCTGGATTCTTCCGCTAACTGCAAAGGCTTGCCTGGGCAGAGTGTGGCCGGAAATTGCTGCTCAACACCATTATTCTGTCGGGCAGGATTTATCTGGGGTCTACTTGTTCTTCATGCTGTTCTGCGGGTCTCTGGGGGGGCCTCAGGGGCCCAGACTCGGGGTGTCTGTTCCCTCAGCACCCGAAGCACTCCCCGCTGGGGCTGGAGCTGGAATCCCTGCGCTGAGGTCATCACCCTCCGTCTTCCTGGTCCTGTGGCTGCCGCTGCAAAGTCAGCTTTCAGCCCGAAGTTACAGCCCCGGGGGGTTGTCTGGCTTCCCTCTGGTCGCCTTGAGACGTCCCTGTGTTCAGGGTCCTGCGGCTCCCCCGCGTTGTGTCAGGTGTGGACTGGTTTTCTTAGATGCATTAGGGCTCACTGAGGACTCAGACCTCCGAACAGCTGTGGACGTCTCTCCAGCTGTGTGTCCAGGTGTGTTCTCCAGTCTGACACTCAGTCGGCCCTTCTCTCTCTGTGTCTAACTGGCTGTTGAAATTGTCACCAAGGGGCACCTGGGTGGCTCAGTCGTTAAGCGTCTGCCTTTGGCTCAGGTCATGACCCCAGCATTCTGTGTTCTGTGATCGAGCCCCGCATCAGGCTCCCGGCTCGGTGGGGAGCCTGCTTCTCCCTCTCCCACTCCCCCTGCTTGTGTTCCCTCTCTCGCTGCCTCTCTCTGTCAAATAAATAAACAAAATCTTAAAAAAAAAGAAAGAAACAAACAAACAAACAAACTGTCACCGAGTCTCTTGTTTCGGTGGCCGTACCTCTCACCTGCAGAAGCTCTGCACCCTACCTCAGGCCGGCAGCTGCTTCCTGACGGCATCTTGCTCCTTCCTCACGTCTGGGATTCTCTGTTTCTGTCTTTGACCATTTTAACCGACATCTTTTATTTTTTTTTTTAAGATTTTATTTATTTATTTGACAGAGAGAGACAGCCAGCGAGAGAGGGAACACAGGCAGGGGGAGTGGGAGAGGAAGAAGCAGGCTCATAGCGGAGGAGCCTGACGTGGGGCTCGATCCCACAACGCCGGGATCACGCCCTGAGCCGAAGGCAGACGCTTAACCGCTGTGCCACCCAGGCGCCCCAACCCGACATCTTTTAAAGCCCCCATTCAATCCTTCTCTTATCCGAGGCTCTTGGAGTTTGGTCCTTCTGTCTGCACGTGTGTTGTTGGCGTCCACGTGTCCGTTATGAGGGGAATCCCAACTTCTCACCAGTGGGACTCTGCCCCCCGGGGTCTCTGTGATGTGGCATCAAAAAGCTTCCCTCCCAACCAGAGAACTTTTGGATTTGCTTCTGCCTGGTGCCATGGGGTCATTACCAGCCAGGGGGAAAACAATTATATTAAGTTTTTAGCTTGTATCTTTCTAATCTAAGCACCTTAGTTCAAATCCAACCTTGTGAAAACACACCCCACATTAGAAATTCTCTGGGAGCTTCTTTTCCTCACTCATGATCCAGCCCAAGACAGGCTGACTGCCCTCGAATCTCCCTGTGAAGATGGGGCTCTTTCCCCGGACCTTTCCCTGAAAATGGGGTTCAGAGGGTCCCAGCTGTGTGCAGGGTCAGTGCCAGCCCCTTACCTGGCTCACACCCCTCACACCTGGGGTTAAAACCCTGCCCTTGGTTCCAGGCAGACACATGCATGTCCCCCGGGAACCGTGGCACCCGCCCCCTCCCTCACTCCACACACATGCAGATGTTACTTGAGGGTCTCCTGGGACTTGGGGCGCAGCACCGAGGACGGGCAGGAAGGGTCCAGAAGACCCGCTCAGTCCTGCTCCAGGCCGTGGCTCTTGTGCACAGTTCATTTCAGCCCAACCGCGCCTTCCCAGTTGGTCTGATTACGTATCCCCTGGATGGTTCTACCTGCAGCTTTGATCCCCCTGGTCCCATGTCAGCCGGGATGTCCTGCGAAGTACTTGTCACCTTCAAGCCCATGGTGAGTGTCTGTTCCGAAACCAGATGAGGTAAAGGGACTTCTCTCCATCGTGAGTGGGCGGTGGGTGGGACGGGGTCTCTGCTCCTCCCCAGGCTCTGCAGACACTGATGTGGTGATGGAGGAGGGACGCACAGGCCTCAGTAGGGGTCACACAGGCCCCTGTTCTATTTCCAAACATATTCAGCTGTGTTCTGATGCTAGGAAGAATTGTAGGGCTGCCCTGATGGTTTGCTAGCCTGCAGGGTGATCTGGTGTGTTCTTGGGTCAAAACGGGGCGTGTTAGACTGTTCTCATGGGCCCCGCCAGTGCGAGGCTCCTCCCAGCTGTGGCCACGCCCAGGTCCGGCCCCTGATTCTGGAGCCACAGCGTGTGTCCCTGGGTAAAGTTACAAACGTTAGGGTGGTTGGGTGTCTTATTTTTTAGATAAACAAGGATCTGGAAGGAAACGTCTCATTTATGGCTCAGACGGGTGGATTTTCCGTTCCGCTGAAGTGCTCCACAAAGAAATGTGCGGTAAGTCCAGAGATGCCGAGCCGGCGAGGCCCTGGTGACAAGGGCGCGGTGCGTCCCCGGCCTCACGCAGCTCAGGTGAGGGGAGGCTGTGGCCGAGCCCGCGCAAGTGGGAGCTCGCAGACCGCTCCGAGAGGGCGAGCGCTCACATCGCCGCGGGGAAGCCAGGGCCGCGTCCTGCCCCACAGAGCCCAGGCTGTGGGAGACCTCAGGTCGTCTCAGGAGACGCCGGTCCCCTCGCCAGCTGTGTGACGTCCCCCCAGTTTGCCTTGTAAACTACGCGCCGTGCCGTACGTCACATCTGCAGGCCTGATAACTGAAATCCGCACCCTTGGTCCACCTTCCCCCGCCTCCTGCAGCCACCACTCTGCTGTCCCTGTCGATGAGCTTGGGTTTCTTCGATTCCACACACAAGGGAGGTCGTACGGTGTTTGTCTTTCTCTGTCTGGCTTATCTCACGTAACACAGCGCCCTCAAGGCCCATCCATGCTGTTCCAATGGCAAGATATCCTTCTTCTTTATCTGTTCATCCGTTGACAGACGCTTAGGCTGTCCCCACTGGTTGGTTATCGTAAGTCCTGTTGCTGAGACTATGGGGGTGCAGATGTCTTTTTGAGGGACTGGTTTCATTTCCTTTGGATGTATTGCTGGAAGTATATTGCCGATCGCAGAGTAGCTCTATTTTTAACTGTTTGAGAAAACTCCACACTGTTTTCCAGAGTGGCTGCACCAGCTCGCATCCCCACCAACAGTGCACGAGGGCCCCACTTTCTCCACGTCCTCGTCAACACCTTTTGTTTCTGGTGTTTCTAATTCGAGCCGTTCTGACAGCTGGGAGGTAATAACTCATTGTGGTTGGGCTCGAATTTCCCTGATGGTGAGTGGTGTTGAGTAATTCCATGTGCTTGTTGGGCGTCCGCATGTCCCATTTAGAAGGGTGTGTGTTGGGGTGTGGAGAAGAGCTGTGTCCCCAGGGCTCGCCCACCTGATGGCTCCATCAGTAAGAAATGCCTTAATTTTATTCTCTATTTAAAAAAAAGAAAAATGTCTGTTCAGATCCCCTGCCCATTTTTAACCGAACTATTTGTTTTTTTACTATTGAGTTGTGTGAGCTCTTTATATATTTTGGATGGCAAATATTTTCTCCCATTCTGTAGGTTGCCTTTTCATTTTGTCTGCCTTTGTTGTGCAGAACTGATTCTTTTTAAAATCTTTTAATGTATTTTTTAATTTTTATTACCAAAGTATCAGTGACATACAATGTTATGTTAGTTTGAGGTGTACGACATTGATTCGACCGTTCCACACATGACTCCATGCTTCTCATGATACGTGCAGTCACTGCTAATCCTTTTTTTAATTAAGAAAAATTTCAAACGTAAGGAAAAGCAGAAAAAATAGCTCTGATCATCCGTGTGCTGCCCGGATCCCGTCTCTGTCGCCTTCGCCACATTTGCTTGGTCTCTGTTTCGCTGATCCACTTCCACTGCACAGCAATACCGTAACACCAACACCCCACCCTTATACAACTTCCACAGGCATCTGGAGTAAAGAAGGGGATTCTCCCGCAGAAACCACCTATCACGGCCCCTCCTGAGCGAACAAGTCAGCACTTCCTGCCGAGGTGCTGTGTAGCAAACACTCCCAAATTCAGCAGCTGATCGCAACGGCAAGCGTTGTGTCTCACGGCCACAGCTTGGTCCAGGCTGCAGGCGAACGGGCAGCCGCTTCCCTGGCAGGAACTTCTCATGGGCAAAGACCATGGCCCCGGAAATGAGGGCCAGCCTCACGAGCACATTTCAGACCACCCTCGTCTCCTGTACCAACAATGATGACGAAAGGAAGTCACGTGCAACGTCCTCCATCAGAGGGGCAGAGAGAGAAGCCCCCTCTCCGTGGCAGCGCCCGGTCCCATGTGCCAGCAGCCCCACACCACCTCCCGTCACTGGGACACCCCACAGAGAGTTTACGATCTCAGCCGTGTGTAAGTCCCCACTCCAGCAGATTACAGTCATAACGGGCAGGCCCCACCAGCACGCCCTCCAGAGCTCTCCCACCTTCAGAATGAAGCTCTGTCTCCGTGCGGCACTTACCCCGCCCCTGCCCGGCCCCGGCGCCTCCTCGCCACCTTCCGTCTCTAGGGATTTCGGTGCTCTCAGTGCCTTATGGAAGTGGAATCACGTGGTGTTTGTCTTCTGTGACTGTCCTCAGGAGTCGTCCACGTTGCTGTGTGTGTCAGAACGTCTGTCCCTGTCGAGGCCGACAGGTGCAGAGGCCGGGCTTCCACCCTGCCGCCCCCGCTCTCCCGCGCCTCGTTTCCTGCGTCGATGTCTTTTGTGTCTAGTTTATTTTTTTATAGTCAGATATTGAAACTCCTTCCCGTTCCCTTTTGTGTACGTCCCGTAGCTCTTTCCTTTGTGGTCACCGAGGGCTTGCATCTGACACCCCGAAACTAAAGCACCCCAATTCGGACTTAGAGCAGCTTCGGTTCAGTGGTTTGTAGGCGGTCCGCTCCTTACAGCTCGGCGCCCACCCCGTCCCCATGTTAACGTCACAGAATTACATCTGAGTGACTGTGTGTTCGAAACCACAAACTCACAAGGTTTGAAATGCTTAGGTCTCTTAATTTATGTGGAGAACAGAATGTGGACCACCAGCCAAAGTGACGATACCGTTAGCTTTGAGTCTAAAACATGTGCTTTAAAAAAAAAAAAGCATTAGTCTCTTAAATTGTGTAGAGAACAAAACCCACAGTTAAAGCACCGTGAAAGAGCACTGGCTTTTACGTCTCCGTGCGCTCGCCTTTACTGAGGCTGTATTTCTCCTGGTGGCTCCCAGTGACAGTCCCCGTGTCTCCGCTTGGCCTCCAGCCTCCGGGCACATTTCCTGCAAGGCCCTCAGCTTTTGTTCATCTGGGCAAGTCTTGGTTTCCCTCACTTTGGGAAAGATGGTTTTGCTGGAGAAGGGCTTTTGATTGTCGGTTTTTCCCTCTTGGCCGTTTGTACACGTCGGCCCACTGCCTTCTGGCTCCAGAGTTTCTGAAATGGGCTGGCAATGCTCCTGAGGCCTCGTGTGCACGGGGTCGCCCCCTCCCCCTCTGTCTCAAAGGTTTGGTTGTAACGTGTCCCCGGGTGGGTCTTTGGTTTCATCTTACTCAGAGTTCAGAGAGCTTCTTTGACATTTATATTCATGTCTTTCCTCGAACTTGGGCGTTTCGGGCCGTATTCCTTGTCTCCCGCTGCCGGGACCCCCGTGACGCAGATGCTGGGCCGCCAGTGGTGGGCCGCCCGCGGTCGCCCGGACTCTGCTCACTTTGTTTCAGGCTCAACACCCCGTCGTCATATCTCTAAGTCCCCTGCGTCTTTCTCCAGCCTGCCACTGGTGCTGACGCCAAGACCAGTCTCCCAGTAATGCGGCGACAGCCCACACCGTGTCTGGAACCCCAGCGAGCGCGGCCGTCGCCTCACAGTCGTAGCAATGCCCACGCCTCCTGCCTGAAGCAGCCCCATCCTTGGGCTGGACAAGTCTCCTGAGGCAGGTGTGCTTCCCGGTGTCACCTCCTGGGCCTCCCGTTCCACAAGGGCCGGGAGTGCTGTTTTCTGTACTAGCTGTTGCTCTCCGTGTTCACTTGTTTACTAGTCTTAGTGTAAGGAGGAGTTGGCACCGTTACCACTTGCGATGGTGGCAGATTAGGTCCTCTTTCTTCCTGTTTCCTCATGGATTTGTGGGTTTGTGGATTCCACGTGTTTTGATTGTTTAGTCTCCATTCTTGGCGCTCCCATTGCTCCACCGTGGCCGTGGCAGCCCTGGGCCCCTGCTTGGGTCCACACACAGCCTGTGCACTGTGGCCCCCAGCTGTGGCAGCTCTGCTGGTGGCTGCCGAGCCTCACGGAGGCCGTGGAGAGCCGATGTTTGCTGTGGCCTCCTGCCTCCAGGACAACCACCACTCCTGGGCTTGCAAGCTGCCCCCCATGCCGTGTGGCCGCTGCCTTCTCCTCAGAGTGGCCCATGGCACAGGGCACACTGCTTGCTGGGGAGCGGGGCCTCAGAAAGAGCAAGTACGTGGTGGAGTCAAGCTTCAGACCCTGGACTCAGCCGTGGGAGAAGGTCAGGCACCAGGAAGCCCTGCTCCCCTGCATGGCGAGGCCTCGGGTTCCTTTCTGGATGGACCTGGAAAGCACTCATCTGCGGCCTGGCCCGTCACCAAGCACACAGAAGGCCAGCATCCTGCAGTCAAGTATGCCCAGCACAGGGTCCTCGTGTCCTCTGGGCTCCTCCGCACTTAGGTCATGAAGTCATCGTGTGGAGCTGCTGTGACAAAGGTGCCCCAGACTTAGCTTCGTTAAGCAAGGACTTGTTTCTGCCCCAGAGGTGAGCGTCTGGCAGGCGTGCTGCCCTGCCACCCTCAAAAAATGGCTTCCAAGGCATTGTCCCTTCCCAGTCAGAGGGAAGGGGGAAAGGCGAGGTCCTCCGCGTGAGCCGGAAGTGATGGTCACGTGGTGACCCCTGGCCGCAAGGTAGATGGGGCAGTAGAGCCTACTGGGCAGCTCCGTGTCCCACTGAAGCTCAGGGCTCTGTCATGATCAGGAAGAAGGGAGAACGGCTAGAGGGGCACAAGGGGGCCCCGCAGGGCAGCCCTCCAGCCACCCAGTTTCATATGTGACCTGGTGTCGCTCCCACACTCAGAACACACAGCCCCTTCCCAGGGCAGCACCCCAGGCCCACCCACGCCCTGCCTCCAGCCCCGCATGTTTGGGGAGGGCCCCTTCTATCCAGATGGGGCTTCTGGAAATCTGGTGACCTGTCAGCAGGAGACAGGTCACCTGCCACACATGAATACACACACGTTCGTATTCACGCACCCCAACTGCACACACGCGCACAAGTGCACACCCACCACACACACAGGCTGCTGTGGTCGCCCTCAGCAGCTTCTGTCCTGCAGGGGCCCAGAGGAGAGGGGGGCCCCTGGGCTTCCAAACTCGGGGCCCAGAGAAGCCTCACGGGGAGGCAGCCTGCGCACGACATTCTTAGCCAGCACCCAGATGGCCAGTTGCCAGCCGGCCATGAGGGCGAGGGGACGCGTGCCCTGGAGGACGTGCTCCCTCCCTGGAAGGAAGCGCCTAGAGCACACTGATGTCACGGGGACGGCAGCCACCTTGCCGGACCCTCTGAGCATGAGTGTGTCCTTTCGATCCTCATGACTCCCCAGCGAGGGAGATGTAGCTCGGCTTTTTCTTAAATGACTCTTTTTTAGAATAGTTTCAGCGTTACAGAAAAAATGCAATCCTAGCTAACCCCACAGCCAGGTTCCCCAGTAACCCCTTCTGTCACTGCGTCACGGTTATTAAAATTATTAACCAATATTGACATATCGTGATTATCGTTCGCTGAAGAAGACACGTTCAAATTTCCGTGGATGTTACCTAACATCCAGCTTCTGTGCTGGCATCACACCCTGCGCGACACATTCCTTATGGCGGCTGTTCTGCGTGGGTCCTCGCGGCTGTGAAAGTTTCTGAGACTCTCTTTTTTGATGACCTTGACAATTCGGAGGCATGCCGATCGGTGATTGTGTAGACTGTTCCTCCGCTGGGATCTGTGTGAAGTTTCCCTCCTGAGTGGACTGAGGTGGTGGGTTTGGGGAGGAGGACAGCAGGCGTTCTGGGCACGTCGAGGGCACGCACTACCACCAGGCCTCGCAGTGCGACGTGACCCCCGTCACCTGACTCGGGGTGGCCGCCGGGTTTCCTCACTGTGGTGTTTCTCCCCTGCCGCCCGTCTGCCGGACCGTGCTCTGTGGGAGGCCTCGAGGGCGGGAGGCGCGCTCCGGCTCACTGAGGGCTGGAGAGCCGCGGGAATTTTTTGCAATTCTTCTGTAAGGGAGATCAATCTCTCCCACATTCATTGGTTTATAAAATCATTTCTTTATTTCACTCTTTGAATTAGAATCAAATACAACTTCTTGTTGCTGCTCACGTTTTTCCTGGGAGTAGCTCAGGTAGCTCCCGTGTCCCCCTCACGCGCGGCCGTGACTGTCCCGTGTCCCCCTCACGCGCGGCCGTGACTGTCCCGTGTCCCCCTCACGCGCGGCCGTGACTGTCCCGTGTCCCCCTCACGCGCGGCTATGACTGTGTTCAGAACTTCTGTCTTGGAGCACTTCTAGGCTCATGTGCACACCTCCCGCCCTGCCCTAGAGTGAGTCCTTTCTCCAGCTAGCCCAGTTCCTCACGCTGGAGCCCCTGGGGGGCACCGTCGGTTAAGCTTCCGGCTCTTGATTTCGGCTCAGGTTGTGATCTCAGAGTCGTAAGATTGAGCCCCGCGTCGGACTCCGTGCTCAGCACAGAATCTGCTTAAGACTCTCTCTCTCCCCCTCCCTCTGCCCCTCCCTCCCCTGCTCGCGTGCACATGCGTGCTGTCAAATAAATATATCAATCTTTAAAAAAAAAGAAAGGAAAGAGACTGGTATCCACACGGAAGGTGTGGCCGTTTCTGCTGGCACGTGGGCGCTTCCAAACCTTCATCCTGGCACCTCGCCCTCTAACGCAGGACCGCACGGACCATCCCAGCCTCTTCCCCTTGCTTACCTGTGAATCCTGGTCCAACAGTGAGAGCACGGCTCCCCGCACCCCCCATGCCCTGGTCATTCAGCCCAGCGCCCTGCAGTGTGGACGGGCGAAGCCCACCCTGTGGACACAGCGCTCCCGCCCAAGCCCCGCGCTCCACACCCAGCGCGGGGGCCTTCAGCCCACAGACTCCACGCCTCCCTGGAGTCAGCTCAGCACCTTTTCCTTACTCTCTAGTCAGGTGGTTTCTTCAAACTGACCGAGCGACATTGCTTGTGACATCCCGCACCCCATCCTGGGATTCCCTCAAACTCCCAAATGGTATATTTTTCAATAGACTTGTTTATTTACAGCAGCTTTGGGCTGCATCAGACTCGCGGGGAGCCGCGAAGGGTTCCCACGTGCCCCGCCCCCACCGCCGCCCTCCCCCCATTTGTGACAGGGACGCTGGGCTTGGCCCAGGCGCCGTGTCCCAGGGTGCGTGGTCCACGGCGGGGTCCCGCGCGGCTGTGCGCTCTGTGGTTGGGACAAAACGCTAACGACGTGTCGTCACCACGGTGGTCACACGGAGTGTTTTCGCCGCCCCCGGATCCCCGGTGCTCCGCCTACTCATGCCTCCCTCCCCTCAGACTGCTGGCAGCCGCTGATCTCTTTACTGTCTCCTTAATTTTGCCTTTTCCAGAACACCATACATTCCAGAATGCCATACAGTTGGAATCACCGTATCTACCCTTTTCAGGTTCTTTCCCTTAGTGTACACTTGAGATTTCTCCGTCTTTTCAGGGCTTGATTGCTCATTTCTTTTCAGCTAACTTCTTAGATTGGCTCTCGGGAGCTCCCAACTTATCATGATCGATCCACAAACCAGTGATTTCTAGGATGTGGATTATGTCCCTGAGGCGTGCAAAGGCCCCGCTGGAACCAGACACAGGACTCGGCCTTGCGCAAGAGGAAGGGGCCGGGGCGCCTGGGTGGCTCAGTCATTAAGTGTCTACCTTCGGCTCAGGGCGTGATCCCGGGGTCCTGGAATCAAGCCCCGCATCGGACTCCTCCGCTGGGAGCCTGCTTCTTCCTCTCCCACTCCCCCTGCTTGTGTTCCATCTCTCGCTGGCTGTCTCTCTCTCTCTGTCAAATAAATAAATAAATAAATAAATAAATAAATAAATAAATAAATCTTTAAAAAGGGGGGAGGGGCCAGAGCTCCTGGGTCCCCTCAGGGCTGCAGGGCAGCAGATGGGAGAGGAGAGCTTGCCTAGCACAGTCACCCTGGCTCCTCCCTGGGTCTTTCGGCAGCTGTCCCTTGACAAGGAGCTCATCGACTTTGGCAGCTATGTGGTGGGGGAGACCGCGTCCCGGACCATTACGCTGACCAACATCGGGGGCTTGGGCACCAAGTTCAAGTTTCTTCCGGCATCAGAGTCCTATGAGTTGGACATCTCCCAGTCGGTCATGAAAACAGTGAGTGTGTTGCCCGCTCCCGATCGTTAGCCGTGGCTACGCAGCCAGGGGCGAGGTGTGATGCCTCCCCCACCCGAGACGGTCCTGTGAGTATCAGTGATAGGAAGGGGTCTGTCGACACAGGGCTGGGTGTCATCGTCAGGCCACGTGGAGGAGATTGGGCTCTGTAAGGGGACACTTGGAGCCACCTGGCAGGTGCAGCGGCAACGGGACGCTGACCCCGCTCCAGTGTGTGGCGACTGACAGGGCAGTGGCCAAGATTCCAGGCCCGAGAGCCGCAGGGGACCCACCTTTCTCCTGATGCACCTGTGAAGTCCTAGCTTGGGGCAGGCCAGCCAAGAGCACACGGCCTGAAAGCCCAGCAGACCCTGCCCACTCCTGCACCTTTTCCAAAGGCGCAAGGTGAGCCAGTCTTTTCATGGGAAGGCTGTGCAGATGTGCTAAGTGAATGGAAACAATCTCAGAGTGACACAGGTGGGACCCCATCTGTGGAAACAACTTCCGTCACACCCCTGGACACTGGGAGGTCTTTTGGGGATGAGGACGGGTGAAACTCCCTAACAAGAAGCACTGAGCTACTTTGCAGTTTTGGTCCAGTCATGAAGGGCTCTCAGCAAAGGCCCTGGAAGTGTCTCCTGCAGGGAGGGATGGGACCAATGGGGTGGGGGAAGAGGTAGGAGGGGCTGGGGTGTGAACCCAGAGCAGGGCCAGGAGAATGGGGGGGAGATGCAGGCTGGGCATCTGAGCTGCGGCCAGGAGAGTGTGGGGCCTGGGGCACTGACCCCACGTGGAGAGAGGAGCCAGGTGTCCCAGGAAAGGAGGGCAGAGTGTCGGCATGGAGGGAGACCGTGGAATGGGCTGCATGCCAGAGCCCAGAACGCAGCAGGACCCGAGACCCGGCAGTGCCCGTGGAGAAGCAAGGAGGGCCAGCCTGGGCTAGAGACAGGCGTTTGGGCCCTGAGCGCCTGGGACAGAGGGAGCCGGGGAGCAAGATCATGGCCGGGCTCTCCCCATGGCTCTCCTGGCAACAGGGCTCTGGGCATTTGAGTGGGAAAGTAAATAGGAAACTGCCAGTAAGAGTGTCTTGTTCCCTTTTTAGAGTAGCCTATTCACAGATGAAGATAACGATAAAATCACCAGCATTTCTGAGCAACAGATCGAGGGCAACGAGTCCTCTCCCACACACATGCCAAGCCGGAAGGAGTCTGGGAAGCAGGACAGCAAGGAGCAGGAAGAGGGGCGCCCCACAGGTGAGCTGGGACTTGGGGGGGGGGGCAGACTTCAGGAGCACCCAGAGCACCTGCTGCTTCCTGGGAGGCTCTGCTGAGCCCGCGTGGTGCCACGGGGCTGGACTGTGCAGTCTTTTTCTAGGACTTCGAGTTAAGTGATAGTAAACAAGGGAATATATACATTCAAACCAATACTGGTTGTGGACTGGATTGCAACTTGCAGTGACAGTTAAGGCAGCAGAATATTTAAAGGAACTCCCAGCTTTGGACCACCAGGCTGGCCATAGAAGGCTTGGGGTCCTTGTTGGGACAGTTGAGGAGTCCTGTCCCAGGGGTGCAGCTGCTGGACGGAGGGAGGGGGTCGGGGAGAGAGGAAGACCTGAAGGGTCCTGGGGGCACTGGGCTGTCTAGGGCCACCCCCAGCTCTGCTAGTACACAGCAGCGCATAACCTGTGAGGACAATTTACAGAAGAATCAAGAAACAGGGGGCTCCCCGCCAACAGCCCCGAGCCCCCGGTGGGAGAAGGAAGAGCACTCCCCGGAGGCCAGCCTGACCGCTGTTGGCACTGTTCCCATCACCTCCCTGCCTCCCTGGACAGTTTCCCTTCCACACGCATCCAGAAACGGCGGATTTCTCCTGTTTCAGCCTCACAGAAGCAGAGCCTAGAGCAGTCCTGTTGCTCAGGCCGCTGTGGGAGCTGTTCTTCCTGTTTCCGCCACTGTGTGCCGTCCGCTTTCATGGACACACCTCAAGTCACAGACCCGCTGTGCCCCGGTCACAAGGGGGGGTTTCGGGGTGTGTGCCCCCCCGACTCTTCCTGCCTCAGTGTCTGCAGGGCCCACCCGCTGCACTCTTGCTGCCTCTCTTTTGTTCGCTCACGTTCTTTTTCAACATGTTTATGCCGATTCAGACACCCACAAGCTCCTACCCGACACGGCTGCCACGAGCCTCATCGTGGAAATCAACAGCTGATTCTAAAATTCGTTTAGATACCCAAAGGACCTAAAATATCCAAAACTTTGAAAAAGAACAAAGTTGGAAGACTCAGACTACCTGATTTCGGGACTTACTCTAAGGCTACAGTGACAGGACAGTGTGGTGGTGGCAAAGGGAGAGACACAGAGACTCGATGGGACAGAGTCCAAAAACAGGACCTCACGAATATGGCCGTCAGTCTTCACTAGAGATGCAAAGGGAATTCCTTGGAGGGAAAAAAAAAAAGTCTTTTCAACAAATGAGACCTTAACAGTTAGATAAACATATGCCCCAAAAATGAACCTCCATCCATTCCTCACACTGTAAACAAAAACTATTCAAAATAAATCATAGACCTAAATGTAAAATATAAAACTTCCAAAACAAAACGTAGGAGGAAATCTGTGTTATCGTGTGTTGGGCAAAGATTTTTCAGATATGACATCAAAAATGTGATCCGTCTTTTAAAAATTATCACCTACTGTGGGATGCAGCAAAAGCAGTTCTAAGAAGGGAGTTTAGAGCACTACAGGCTTAAACTTACACCTAAAGGAGCTAGAAAAAGAAGAAAAAATGAAGCCCAAACCCAGAAAAAGGAAGAAAATTATAAAGATTGGAACAGAAATAAATGATATAGAAACTAAAAAACAAAAACAGAAAACCAACAGATCAATGAAATCAGGAATTGGTTCTTTGAAAAGATCAACAAAACAGAGAAATCTCTAGCCAGATGAGAGAAAGAGAGAGAGAAAGGACCCAAATAAATAAAATCACTAAGGAAAGAAGAGAAATAACAATCAACACCACAGAAATTCAAGCAATTGTTAACAGAATATTATGAAAACCTATATGCCGGGGCACCTGGGGGGCTCAGTAAGTCAAGCGTCTGCCTTTTGCTCAGGTCGTGATCCCAGGGTCCTGGAATCGAGCCCCGCATCGGGCTCCCTGCTCAGTGGGGAGTCTGCTTCTCCCTTTCCCTCTGCCCCTCCTCCTTACTTGTGTTCTTTCTCTCAAATAAATAAATAAATAAAATCTTAAAAAAAGAAAAGAAAACCTATATGCCAATAAATTGGACAACCTGGAGAAATGGACAAATTCCTAGAAACATATACCTTCCAAAACTAAAGCAGGAAAAAATAGAAAATTTGAACAAATTACCAGTAATGAAATTGAATCAGTGATCAAAATCTCCCAACAAACAAAAGTCCAGGACCAGATGGCTTCACAGGTGATTTATTTTTTTAAAGATTTTTTTTATTTATTTGAAAGAGAGAGAGAGAGAGAGAATGAGCAGGAGGGGAGGAGCAGAGGGAGAGAGACAAGCAGACTCCCCGCTGAGCAGGGAGCCCAATGTGGGGCTCGATCGCAGGACCCTGAGATCATGACCAGAGCCGAAGGCAGATGCTTAACCGATTGAGCCACCCAGGCATCCCTTCACAGGTGATTTCTACCAAACATTAAAAGAAGAGTTAATACCTATTCTTCGTAAACTATTCCAAAAAATAGAAAAGGAAGGAAAACTCCCAAATTCATTATATGAGGCCAGCATTACCCTGATACCAAAACCGGATAAAGACACCACAAAGAAAGAGAACTACAGGCCAATATCCCTGATGAACATAGATGCAAAAATCCTCAAGAAAATATTAGCAAACCGAATCCAACAATCCTTTAAAAGAATCACTCACCCTGCTCAAGTGGAATCTATTCCAGGGTTCACAAAACAATCAGCGTGATACGTCACATCACTAAGAGAAAGGATAACAACCATATGATCATTTCAGTAGATGCAGAAAAGGCATTTGACAAAGTACAACATCCATTCGTGATAAAAACCCTCTGCAAAGTAGGGTTAGAGGGAACATACCTCAACATGATAAAGGCCTTATGTGAAAATCCACAGCCAACATCCTACTCAATGGTAGAAAACTGAGAGCTTCTCCCCTAAGGTCAGGAACAGGACAAGGATATCCACTATCCCCACTTTTCTTCAGCTTAGTACTGGAAGTCCTCGCCACAGCAATAAGACAAGAAAAAGAAGTAAAAATTAGTAAGGAAAAAGTAAAACTTTCACTATTTGCAGATGACATGATACTACTATATATAGAAAACCCCAGAGACTCCACCAAATAAGTACTAGAACTGATAAAGGGATTCAGTAGGAATAAGTTTAACCAAAGAGGTGAAAGACTATACTCTGAAAACTATAAAATGCTGATGAAAGAAATTCAAGATGACACAAATGCAAAGACATTCCATGCTCACGGATTGGAGGAAAAAATATTGTTAAAATGTCTATAATACCCAAAGCAATCTACAGATTTTTTTAAAAGATTTTATTTACTTATTGAAGAGAGAGCAGGCTCAAGCGAGAGAGCACAAGCAGGGGAGCAGCAGAGGGAGAGGAGGAAGCAGACTCCCCACTAAGCAGGGAGCCTGATGTGGGGCTTGATCTCAGGACCTCAAGATCGTGACCTGAGCTGAAGGCGACCACTTAACTGACTGAGCCACCCAGGTGTCCCACAATCTACAGATTTAATGTAATCCCTATCAAAATACCAACAGCATTTTTCACAGAGCTAGAACAAATAATCCTAAAATTTGGGTGGAACCACAAAAGACCCTGAATAGCCAGAATAATCTTGAAAAAGAAAAACAAAACTGGAGGTATCATAGTTCCAGATTTCAAGTTATATTAAAAAGTGGTAGTAATTAAAACAGGGTGATACTGGCACAAAAATAGACATATAGATCAATAGAACAGGATAGGAACCCACAATTATATGGTCAGTTAATCTTCAACAAAGGAGGAAAGAACATCAATGGGGGAAAGACAGACTCTTCAGCAAATGGTGCTGGGAAAACTGGACAGCCACATGCAAAAGAAGGAAGCTGAACCATAACTTCCTTACACCATAAAAATAAACTCAAAGTAGATTAAGGACCTAAATGTGAGGCGTGGAACCATCAAAATCCTAGAAGAGAACACAGGCAGTAACCTCTTTGCATCGACCATAGCAACATTTTTCTAGATCTGTCTCCTGAGGCCAGGGAAACAAAAGCAAAAATAAATTTTCGGGACTACACAAAAATAAAAAGTTTCTGCACAGCAAAAGAAACAACCATAAAACTAAAGGACAACCTACCGAATGGGAGAAGATATTTGCAAATGACATAGCCGATAAAGGGTTAGTATCTAAAATATATAAAGAACTGATACAACTCAACCCCCAAAAGACAAATAATCCAATTTAAAAAATGGACAGAAGACACGAACAGACATTTCTCCAAAAAAGACATACAGATGGCCAACAGACACATGAAAAGATGGTCAGCATCACTCAGCATCAGGGAAATACGAATCAAAACCACAATGAGATACCACCTCACAGATGTCGGAATGGCTCAAATCAACAACACAAGAAACAACAGGTGTTGGCGAGGACGTGGAGAACGGGGATCCCTCGTGCACTGTTGGTGGGGATGCAGACTGGGGCGGCCACTGTGGAACACAGCATATGGAGGTTCCTCAGAAAGTTAAAAATAGAACCGCCCTACGACCCAGCAATTTCAGTACTAGGTATTTACCAAAGAATACAAAAATACTAATTCAAAGAGATACATGCAGCCCTATGTTTTATAGCATCGTTATCTCCAAGAGCCAAACTATGGAAGCAGCCAGAGCACCCATCCACAGATAGATAAAGATGTGGTATATAGAGAGACGATGGACTATTTCTCAGTCATAAAGTAGAATGAAATCTTGTCATTTGCAACGGTGTGGATGGAGCTAGAGGGTGTTATGCTAAGCAAAATACGTTAAAGAAAGGCAAATACTATATAATTCCTCTCGTGAAATTTAAGAAAAAAATGAGCAAAGGGGAAAAAGAGAGAGAGAGGCAAACCAAGAAACAGACTCTTAATTACAGAGAACACACTGACGGTCACCAGAGAGGAGGAGGTGAGGGGATGGGGGAAATAGGGAATGGGGCTGAAGGAGTCCACTTGTCATGATGAAAAAAAATGAAATAAATGATAAAATAAAAATGAAAGTTATAACCTGGAATTCATCAAAACTAAAAACATCTGCTCTTCTAAAGATAATGCTAAGAGAATGAAAAGGTAAGCAACAGGTTGGTAGGAAATACTAGCAAATTACATGTCTGATAAAGAACATGCCCAAAATATGTAAAGAACTTTCAAGACTCGGGGCGCCTGGGTATCACAGCGGTTAAGCGTCTGCCTTCAGCTCAGGGCGTGATCCCGGCGTGATGGGATCGAGCCCCACATCAGGCTCCTCTGCTATGAGCCTGCTTCTTCCTCTCCCACTCCCCCTGCTTGTGTTCCCTCTCTCGCTGGCTGTCTCTATCTCTGTCGAATAAATAAATAAAAATCTTAAAAAAAAAAAAAAACTTTCAAGACTCAATTAGAAAACAAATAACCCAGTTTAAAAACGCGTCGAAAGGGTGCCTGGTTTCAGCTCAGGTCATGATTTCAGGCTCGTGGGATCGAGCCCCACGTTGGGCTCTGCGCTCAGCACAGAGTCTGCTTGGGATTCTCTCTCCTTCTCCCCCTTCCTTCCCCCCTCCCCTGCTTGCTCTCTCTCTCATAAATAAAAATAAAAGCTTTTTTTAAAAATGAGCAGAATAACTTAGACACTTTACCAAAGATTTGTCGACAGCGTTTCAGCACGTGAAAAGATGGTCAGCATCATTAGCCGTGAAGGAACCGCAAATTAAACCCGCGGTGGAATTGCACCACACATCGAGTAGCGTGGCTAGATCCGCCAAAAACAAGGCAGACGGCCGGCAACACCAAGTGCTGGTGAGGGGCTGCCGTGACCCCTGTCTGCTGCTGGGTGTGTGGCCACTGCCGAAGCGTTTGGCACTTTCTCATCAAGTTAAGCAAACATATTACAACCAGACACCCCACTCCTAGGTATTTACCAAGAGAAATGAAAACCTGTATTCGAAGGGAGAACTGTACGTGAACATTTCCAGAGGGTTTATTTGTAACTGCCGCAAACTAGCCCCCCAGATGTCCCTGACGGGTGAGCAAACATGCGGAGCCTCATCCCTGCCACCAGGGGGCTCAGCTAGAGATGCAGCCACATGCGCCAGTCTCAGAGGCATCCTCGGTCAGCGAAAGGCCGGGCTCAAAAAACATCTGCCTGGCATTCTGGGAAAGGCGAAACTATACACATGAGTGGCTCCCAGGGGCAGGGGAGCGGTTGGCTACAAAGGGGCGCACGGGGGCTTGGGGGTGATGGAAGTGTTCCATGTCTCGACCGTGGCGGGGGCTACGCACTGTGCGTTTGTCAAAACTTGCAGAAGGTTACACTGAAATGGGTGGACTTTACTCCTTCATAAAAAGAGGTGGAAAAGAAACCATTCAACACACAGGAACAGCAGAGAGCTGTATCTTGCAGGTTTCGGATACCGATATTATCCGACACTGACACAAAATAAGCGTGCTCACTCGATACATGGAAAACCATCACGAGGAAGGAGGGGAAGCAGATCGGAAAACGAACCTAATAAATCTTCTAGAAGTAAGAATGTGATCATTGAAACGGGAACCCCAATCGGGATGAAGTGGAGAGACGTTGCTGAGGAGAGACCCAGGGAACTTCCCAATTGCAGACAGGCAGAGATGGAGACATGAAAGCGTGGTCTAAGCCATGGAGGACAGAGGCAGGAGGTCTCATCTGTCTCCTCGAGTCAGGAAACGGTCGTATTTAACAACATGCTTGCTGAGAACTTTCTAAAATGTCGAAACACATCTACACTCGTATCCCGGAGGTGAGTAAATGTCCACTCTATGACTGATAGCAGGGACCAATACTGGACACGTGATGAAAGGAAGCTTTCACAATCTTTAATGAGCCCGAGTCTAGAACTGACGAAAGTTCGCCGTGTTCTTAGCAGACTCATCAGCACAGTTCCACACTGGGACCCACCAACAGACCCCAACCACCAACCACGCAGACTGAAGCAGCGACCCCGGGGTCTGCCCTGGCTCAGGCCCGGGCTGTCATAGTGCTTACTCCTGAAGCAGACAAGGACATAAACATCAAGGTGGTGACAGCCAACTGGCCCCTCCCCCACTGAGGTGACAGTTGTGGCTGCTGAGTGGGGTGACAGGTCTGCCAAGTTGGAGGGGCCCAGACCAACCCCAGGCCCCAGAAACGGAGCACACTACCCTGTAGGGTCATCGTTCAGCCATGCTGGGCACACATGGTGTCAGGGGCGGGCCTGGGCCAGGCCGCCGGAGTTCTCCTGGATCTTCCGTGGTGGCCAGGCCAGGCAGCCCAAGATCAGGACTAGGGAGGGTGCTGACCTTCATCTCTCCTGTCAAATTGTGTCATCACGAGCAAAGTCCACCGGAAGACCTTCTCAGACAAGAGGAGTCAGCATCTGCTTTCAGGGGCCTTCCCGACAAATAGCCCCCGGGTGGGTCAGTGTGCACAGCCTGCCAGCAGGGAACACGCCAGTGGCACACGCACAGGCAACACTAAGTAACGGGGACTTGGCTGGGACATTTGGAACGTGATATCCTTGTAAACTTTTAGGCCTTGGTCCCTCTGCTCCACTGGCCACTAGAAACACCTCCCACCCCAGGCCATACCCCACCAACTCTCCACTCCCTCTGCATCAGCCCTCCTCTCTGCTGGGCCTTCTTCTTTCTTCCTCTGAATAGAAAACCCCTCTGAGCCCACTCTCCAGTCCCCTGACCCCCAAAGGGCTGGCTCATTCCATCTTCTCTGGCTCTGACCCTCAGGCCCCTGCACCCCACCAGCCACACACAGCCAGCTCCCCTTGCTGACCTCACCTCCCCTAGCTTGGGTCTCAGTCGCTCTGGCCCCCTCTTCCACCCCCAGTCTCCAGCTCCCAAGGCCATGGTGCCCACTGTCCCTGAGAAGTCCCTCTGCCCCTCCTATGCCACTGGGTCGTTCCTCTTTGCAGAGCAGGGCCAGAGGGAGGGAGCTGGCTGGGAGCTGGTGGTCCCAGAGCGGGAGGGGCCAGATCCCCCTGGGACCTCAGCTCACCCCTGGGCCCCATGGGCTGCCCCAGCCCTCTCATCTAGACCTCCTTCTTTTCCAGAATCTGAAGGAGTGACCATGACCACTGTCGTGACCATACCTCCCGAGGAGGAACAGACAGAGATCTCGCTGGGAGAGGTTAGCAAGGCCCACTGCATCACAGGCCACCTTCCTCCAGCCATGCCCTCCTGACCTGCTGCCCCCTCCCCCAGGGTGGCCCTTCCACTTGGCCAGAGCCCGACGAGACTTGTCCGGACTCAGCCTCTGGGTGGCACCGTCAGCCGTCCCGAGCGGGGGTCAGGCAGGACTGGAGCAGCAGAGCCAGTGTCCTGGGTGCAGGGCCCTGGGTCCACTCAGAGACACGGGCAGGGCCTCCCCGGCTGGAGTATGGTGTATGCACGCGTGCACGTGCACACAAGGGTCCCGGGTCATCAAGAGAGCAAGTACGCACACGGCGGGGTGCAGCTGTGACGCTGGGCAGCAAGTCCTCGAAGGGCAGGGCCAGGCCACCCAGGGACACTCACCTCGTGGTGATGCAGCCCGTGGTGAGGACGGGGGAAGTGCCTTGATAGAAACATGAAGCCTGACTGGCCTGTGGCACCTGTCTTCCCATGCAGGTGACAGAGGGTGAGATTGGCCCCTTCAGCTCCGTCAAAGTGCCGGTCATCTTCACGCCGGTCATCCCGGGAGAGGTCCAGACCAAGTTCAAGGCTGTGTTCAAGAATCAGCAGTGCCCGACAGTGAGTACCGCACCGTGGCGTGGGCCCTGGGCCCTGGGTCCCTGCCCCTCGGCGCTCCTCCCGCCACAACCCTGCGAGGAAGCTGCCTGCGCTGCCCACACCTGGCCAGCCAGCTGGCGGCACAGATGGCTGCCTCCATAGCCAACACACACACACACACCCGTGCACACACATACGGAGCCCCTGCTCTTAATCACTAGAAATGCCTCTCCTCATTTCCAAGCAGTTACCATTTTTACTCATTACTTTTTGTTATTTATTTATTTACTTGAAGGTTTATTAAATTTGGCTCAGAGAACATGACCTGCAAACTCTGTTGTTCATTTTTTTTAATTTGTTGACATGTTTGTTGTGACCAAAGGCAAAACTGAGTTTATCGACGTGACGTGTGCACGTGTGTGTAAGGGCTGTGAGCAAATTCCTGAACTGGGTGATTCACATATTCATGCCCTCCGCGCCTTCCCCGGCACTCAGACCACCGACATTCTGTCTTTATCCTGCAGTCTTCTCTCTGCGCCAGAGACCCTGTGCCTAGGGTCTGCCGGCTGGGGTGTTCTAAGTGTCACGAGTCCCGTCCTGTGGGCCGGCGGCCCCCTTCCCAGCCCGGGGGTCCTGGAGGAAGGCGTGTGGAGTCCTCGGCTCACTGCCGTCACACCAGGACAGTGCCTCCCCTGCCAGGCCCCTGCCCAGCCCGAGAGGGGCTGCTGGGCACAGCCTGTCCCTGCAGGACCCCCACAGACCCCCCCAAACCTCCCAAGACCCAGGACTCAGGCTTTGGCTGGGAGGAGCCAGTGGCCGCGGAGGGGATAGAAGTACTTCCCTCTGTCCCTGGTCCCTTCGCGACCTCTGAGCCTCCCTCTGCATTAGCTGGGAGAGTTTTATAAAGTGTACGTCTCTCTGTGAGATGCATTGTTCTGTAATGAAAGGGGTTTTTAAACAGCTAAACATGGCAATCGTCACGAAGCTGTGTGATGGGTACATGACGATCCATTATACTATTCCGTCTTTTTATGTTTGAACATTCTGGTAATAAAAAGGATTGTTTAAATTATATGATATGAAAACTGCCACAGAACTCCAAAACGTGGCTGGTTTAATGATTAACCTTCGGATGCTTGTAAGAGTTATAAAACCCCCTTGGCTAGGCTGCGTCCTCACTCAGCTGGCCTCACCCGCTCTGCCAGCAGAAGCATGTGTCTCTGACTTTGCCCCTTCAAACTCAGTTGTATTTCAGAGTCCTGGGCGTTGCTATCGATGTGCCCGTCTGGGTGCCAAAGCCCAACGTAGATCTGAAGATGTGTATGTATGACCGGCTGTACCAGGACTCCGTCGTCGTGCACACACGGTGAGCCCGGCAGCAGCGGAGCCCGGACCCATGGGACCCACGTGTGAGACTCAGCCGAGGACCTCCCACAGGGTCGACTCTCAGAGTCACCGTCATGAGAGGGGCGGCAGGGCCAGAGTCAGACACACAGGCAATCAGATGGGAAGACGGAGGCGGGGCCACGGCCAGGGATGCGGTGCGTCTAGACCCCGGCAAGGACCAGGAAAGGGAGTCTCCCTGGAGCCTCAGAAGGAAGCAGCCCCGCCCCCAGCTGGACCTTAGCCAGTGGGACCTGTGTCTGGTTCTGACCTCCAGAATTCTAGGAGAATAAGCCCGTGTTGTTCCAAGCCCCTGGGTCTGTGGTGAGCGGCTCCAGCAACGAGGGGACACTCCCCCTGCATGCGCAGGTCCTTGGCACCTCGTGGACAGACAGGAAAACCAGAAGAAAAAGAAGAAAAGCGAACGGAGCCCAAGGAAAGAAGTGCATTTCTATCTGCAGGGTTTTGCAAAGGCGTCCAGACACCAGAGCGGTCATCTCTGAAAACTTTTTACTTTAGTACAACTTAGGTGGAGAAAAGTAGGCAAATGCTGTGGTTAGCACTCAGGGTACTCTCGCTCCCCGAACAGTTCCCCGGGCTTCGCGGGCCCTGCCTCCAGCGCAGAACTGGCTGTAGGTGTGGAAGTTCCGCAGGCGTCTGCCATGACCGCGCATCTGCGGGGGACTTGCCTGTCTCAGCGCCAGGACCACAAACATCGGGGGACTCAAGAGGGGCTCCCGTGGATTTGTTCGGGCAACTAGGGCTCGCCAGCCTCTGCCAGTTTATCTCAGGGTGCACAGTGCAGCCACTTTGTGGGGCTGGGTAGCACTTGGCCTGTGGGGTAAACAAAGACCCCAGCTGCACACTCAGGCCGTGTGTCGTGACAGAGTCAGCCAGTCACTTGGTTTGGTGGAGACTCAAAGGCAGGCAGCGGAGTGGGGGAACTTTGAGGTAGAAAAAGGGAAGGTTCCAGGTGAGCCCAGATGGGGGCCAGGGAGCAAGAGGCGCTAACTAGAAGCAGAAGCCCCACGCGGTTTGTGGGGTCCCACGTGGCCTCCTCTGGCTGCTCTGGCGTTGGAAGAGGGGACAAAATCAAGGGAAATGGCCCCAGGCCTGTCGGGGCCCGTGGGGCCCAGCCCCTCCCAACCTTGGCCTGGGCAGGAGTACAACAGAGCCCCAGGCGGGCAGGGGTCCCATCCCTGTGCCCACACCCCTGCAGGTCCTCGCACTGGGCGGTGCCTGCCCCCCAAAGGTCTTCCCAGAAAACACTCAGGTTTCTGAGAATTGACTGGGGCCGTATTTCCACGGCAGGGTTTCTGTTTATAGGAACTCCTCAGGAAAGCCACCCCTGAGCAAGCCGGGCCGCGAGCGCTCACTGAACACGCACTGTACCGTGCACCCGTGGGCGCCTGGGTCGT
This sequence comes from Ursus arctos, assembly GCF_023065955.2. Lineage (NCBI taxonomy): Eukaryota > Metazoa > Chordata > Mammalia > Carnivora > Ursidae > Ursus > Ursus arctos. The sequence goes on along the minus strand of NW_026623008.1, from coordinate 868,603 downwards.
ATGACGTGTGTCAGTCCCGCGGGCGCAGATGCAGAGAGTCGCTGACTGGTGTCCCTGGGTGCCCTGCAGGTCGAAAGCGGCCCTGCGTCTGAAGTTCGAAGTGTGCAAGGAGCTGAGGGAGCACATAGAGCTCCTGCCCGAGACAGGCTACATCCAGGCCCATTCCTCCTACGCCGTGCAGCTCAAGTTCCTGCCGCGGTGAGCGCCCGGGGCGCGCTGCATGCGTAGCTCAACCCGCGGGTCAGCTTTACTGCCTCCTCCAATCGGCGCCATCCTCTTTCAGACAGTCCCTCCCAGAAGATGCAGGGAAGTATTTCGACAAGGAAACCAGAGTCCTGAAGGCCCCAATGACAATCCGGGTGGCTGATCAGGTCTGCGTGGGACACTCCCCGGGAACGCTGGGCACTCGTGGGGAGGCAGGTGTTTGTGGATTGGGGAGAGACCTCTGAGGGCCGGCGGGGCGTCCCCCTGGCACTGGAACCCACACGTGCCCACAGGCACATTCACAGGGCGTGCATATGTGTGCTCGCATGCACACACGCACGCCCGCACCACGGCCACCTGAGGCTCCTCCCTTCTTTTCTGGCACCTGCTTTCCTATCCTCCCAAGTCAGGGATTACAGGGAAGTGGCCTTTTTCAGAGTCTCGTGTCTGGCCACCGGGTCAAAGCAATGCTTCTGCCTTTCTTGTGCACGGAGACATTTGCAAACACAGACTCCAAGTAACCAGGACGCACCCACCCTGCGCACTTCAGATCAAGCCGGTGGGGTTTACCGTGCACGCTGTGGTCACCACCTCGGACCTGGAGCTCAGCCCCTCGGCCGTGGACTTTGGCTACTGCACCATCTACGAGGGCGTCAGGACACAAGTCAGCCTCTACAACCACTCCCTCCTGCCCCAGGGCTTTGGGTTTGTCGGGCTCCCCAAGGTACCTCACTCGGTGAGGGAGGAGCACGGGTGTGGGGACAGAAGCTCTGGGGATGGGCCAGGGTGGTGCTGCCCCAGGGTCCAGATGCCCAGCACCAGGTGGCCTCACCCTTCCCTGGACCCCATGCCCACCTCCAGGCCTCTCGGCCTGGGGTCTCTCCCTGCCTGTCCCCCTCCTCTTCCCCACTGCCCACAGCCCCGCCTTGCCTTGCTGCTCTCTGTCCCAGCCTTTCTCTCCCTCTCTGGCCAACGCCCCCGCAGGACTCCAGACTCCTCTCCCTCCCTTCCTTCCAGAACTCTTGGCTGCCTGGCCCTGCAGGGCAGCCAAGATGAGGCTTAGACCAGGCTCCCTTCCTCTCTCTCTGGGCGGCTCCGCTGCCGACCCTGCCTTCCACTGACATACATGCAGACGTGGATGAACACACTGGCCTAATGCACCACACGCGCATGTGCTCACACGCATGCAGACACGTAGGCACACAGACAACTCACACACGCACATGTGATCACACACGGACATGCTCAAAGAAATGCTGCCACTCACACACTTACCAACACACGTAGCCCGGTACGCCTAGACACTCGCTCATACACAAACACCCAGACTGCTCACACACTCACACTTACATGCGTCCCCACCCACTCATGCACTCTGCCACACACACGTGCACACAGCCCCCCACGATATGTCCCAGCGGACCACTGTGTTTTCACTTTGGCATCAATGGTTTTCCATTTGCCAGTTTGTGGACGTTCAGCCCAATGACGGGTTTGGGACAATCCTGCCACTAGAAATGCTGCAACTTGACGTGATCTTCCAACCCACCAAGGCTAAGGAGTACAACTTCGAGCTCGTCTGCAAGTCTGAGATCAACCGGTGAGTAGAGGGCCGGGTGCAGCTGGCTCAGGGGCGGCAGCCCCTCCCCACCCTCAAACACTGGCGGCTGGGTCGACCATGGGGCTGGCCTGAGACACCACTGATTGCAGGGACCTCAGACCCAGTTCAGGCTCCTGGGATCCGGGACCTTGCCTGCTGGGCCTGCTCGCCCCTGTGTGTGTGCATGTGTGTGTGTGTGTGTGTGTATGAGAGTACGAGCATGGGAGCAGTGTAAGTGTGTGCGGGCAGGTGAGCGAGCACCTGTGGATGTGTGTATGAGCATGCAGTGTGAGCGTGTGTGTGCGTGTGAGCACGAGGGGTGTGCATGAATGTGTGTGAGCATGCGCTGTGGACGTGTGTGTGCATGTGAGTGTGCACATGTAGACGTGTGGTGTGTGTGTGCATGTGAACGTGCATGTGAGTGCATGTGTGTAGACGTGCACGAGGGGTGTGCATGAATGTGTGTGAGCATGCACTGGACGTGTGTGTGCATGTGAGTGTGCACACGTGGACGTGTGTGGTGTGTGAGTGCATGTGTGTAGACATGTGTGCATGTGAGCACGAGGGGTGTGCATGAATGTGTGTGAGCATGCACTGGACGTGTGAGTGTGCACATGTGAACATGTGTGGTGTGTGAGTGCATGTGTGTAGACGTGTGTGTGTGTGAGCACGAGGGGTGTGCGTGAATGTGTGAGCATGTGCTGTGGACATGTGTGTGCATGAGAGCGTGCACATGTGAACATGTGTGGTGTGCATGTGTGTGCGTGTGAGCATGCACTTGTGAGTGTGTGTGAGTGTGCATGTGGTATGCAGAGTGTCCCTCTGCACCCCAGAGGACCCTGGACATGAGCCCCACTCTCTCTAATGCACTGTGTGATGGGGACAGTCCCTGGCCCTCCCTGAGCTTCCCATTTGCACCCTAACAGATGGGTTGGAGGACGTGGTGGAAAGAGAGAACTCAAACAGGGTGCAGAGGGGCTGGTCTGGGATAAGGGCCCTGTTCTTGCTGCTGCCTGAGACGACCAGCCCCAGTGAGGAATGTTCTGCAGCATCCTGTGCGGGTGTCCAGCTGGGCAATGAGCCCCACTGCCCGCCCGCCCGCCCGCCCTCCTGTTTCCCTTCCTCTCTTCTCCTGTTCCCACCTGCATTTCAGCCTGTATTGTTGTTTGGCCCTGTCTGGGGGCCTGGGCAGCCCTGGATGGGGTCCAGCTCCCCGGAGCCCATGGGCCAAGCCCTCTTCTGGCCCCGGGCATGTGGCCATGGGCAGGACCAGTGATCTCCTGGGATCTGACAGTCTTGTGGGTGATCAGGAATAAGTCCACGGGTGGTAAGAATTCAGGGAGTGGAGACAGAGCTAGAACCCACAAGGAAAATCAAGGGCCCTGACTACCCACCTGCCACGTCCCCCATCAGGGTCTTGGGTAAAGCCCGCTGCCTCCCAGTCATAAGAATGGCAGCATCTGGCAAGTCGCAGTTGAGCCTTGGTGATGCCACGCCTGACAGGTGGGGGCTTCTGGTGCTTTCTTTGCAACAAAATGAAGGAAGGCGTAAGTGAGTCGCAAGAGGGGAATCATTCAAATTAATGCTGGAAGACATGTTGCCTGTGATGTGGGCGCATAAGGAGAGGGTCATAGGGTTGAGTGATGCTGGGGGGCCAAGCTCCTCCATGCCCACCCCAGGGCCCTGCAGGGAAGCCAGGCATCACCCCCATCCCGTCACGCCACTCCTGATGCCGTAACCAGCTGGGGAACAGCAGCTCCATCCACTGTCCTGAAACACGTCCCGTGAAATCTCACTTTCTGCATGTAATGATTATCACATTTCATACGTTTATGGTTTCCCAGTTAACTGCATGCTAATAATAACCTCAATGATATTTCCACACAGAAGGATTTTTGTTCCACATTCAGAGCCTGTGGTCACAAGACACAAAAATATGTATCTCAGTATTTCAGTGCATGAGCAACGTTACCATCACAGCTGGGTTATGATAGGGCAGTCGACATCAGAGTGCTAAAACGTATGTAATTAGGGCAAAATTCAACACAGAGCGCGGTAGAAATCTGGATTCGAAGAAGATGTGGAATGGAAATATTCCAGTGGTTAAAATACCAAATATCTGTTCTTTTTTTGGTTTGATACATTATCTTAATTCAAACACCAAGCCGATCACACATGGTCCAAGAACACTCAAACCGAGGTTAGTCTTCAAAAGTCATAGCCCGCACCGCCATGCTTGTCTGCGGCCTCACTGGTGTAAAACCACACCCGCACCTCCGTGGCCCCCAAACCCTGGGCAGAGCTTCGTTCCCTGTGAGCTGCTGGAAGCTGCCAGCCAGAGCACCTTGGCTCCTTTGTCCCAGCTCTGAAGAGCCCTAGGGCCTCTGCAGGGGTCAGAGGAACCCGCGCCATCCTGGCCAGGCGCCAAGATGTGCCCGTCGAGAAGGCTCCAAGGCTCACCAGCACCGGGACCTTCTCCACCGGCTTGCGGACACACGGGGCCGTGGTTCCAGGAGGGAAAGCCCACCTCCTGCATCTGTTCTTTTTCTCTAAAGGATGATGGCAGAAATCAACTCACTAGGGTTTCTAGATCCCTGTGCTCATATTTAAAGAGCAATTTATCGTTTTATTTTTAAATGTCAGTGCATATTTACAAAATAAGCCAGAAATTCCCCCCTCAGCAGCTCTCCTCCTCACGCGTGCACGGCGGTAGCAGCACCTTCAAGACAGTAAAACGCACTAAGGAGGCAGTGAGCAAAATCTGTGACAACTGCCGTCGTGGTCCCAGGCGCTGTGTCTATGCAGGCCACCGTCTCCTCAGGGGCCACCTTCCACAGCTCAGAGGGACCCCAGAGACGCACCCCCCCACTGAGCCGCCCATGCCGGCCCTTCCAGGTGCTTCAAGCTGGCGTGCCGGGCTGTGGGCGTCCACCCGCCCCTGGAGCTGTCCCACTACCAGGTCAAGTTCGCAGCCACCTCCCTGTACGACATGTCCGTGGCCACCCTGCACGTCATCAACTCTCACGTGAGCATGAACTCACTGACCCACTCCGTGCCCCGCATCGGCTCAGAGGACCCCTCTCCTGTGGGGCCCACGTCCTTCGAGTTCCTGCTGCCCCCGGACTCGCCCATCACCATCTCGCCCTCGGTGGGGACCGTGCTGCCAGGAAAGGCAGGTGTGAGCCCTGCAGGTAGGCTGGGGGGCGGAGCTCCCCTGGGATCCCAGCTCTGCCCAGCTTTGGCCACAGGGATGCAGCCTGGACAGCAGAGGCGGGGTGAGCTCTACCCCTCCTCAGGCCCAAGCAGGCCTAAGACGGTCTCCATGGCCCACGAGCCCCAGCCCAGCCCAAGCCCCAGTGGCGGGGGCACCCAAGGGTGGCTGACCCCACAAGCACTTGCCCAGGAGCTCTGGCGGTGTGGACTGAGGGAGGACGTGCAGAGCCCTGGATCTCACAGCAGATGGGCACAGGGGGCCTGGTCCCCGGAAGTGCAGGGTGGGTGTCCACTCAACTGAGGGCTCCCCCCGCCCAGCTCTGCCTGATAGACCAGAAGGAAACGAGGCCTGGAGGTAGAGCTTCCTCTCAGCCTGGGCCAGGGCCACCCAGCCTCCTGGAGCCCCGGTCTTTCCCTTCAAAAGCTAGGGTGGCTGCTGCCAGGACGAAGTGAGGAGGGGCACGTGAGGGTGCCGGGGACACCTGGGCCCTGGCGGCGTTTCAATTCGTGTGATCATTTAAAATGCATTTTATTAAATTTAGCAAATACTGCTTAAGTACCAGCCCCAGTGGGGGGTATTGTGGTTGGCTTCTGCGTTCTCTCCCTCTCCCTGCTCTCTCCCTTCCTCTTTCCTTTATTCTCCCCTCCCCATGCCATCTGCTCTGCCCCCCACTGTGTCGGCACCTCTGCTGTACTGAGCACTGGGGACACCTGGGAGTGAGCCCTCAGTAGGGCCCAGGACCTCCCTGCAGGCTGTGCCAGTCACAGGGACAAGTTGGGGTGAAGAACTCACCCTCAGATCTTGATGGCTGAATGCAAAGCTTCCTTTCTCACACATGTCACGCCTAATGTGAGCTGTGGGCGGGTCCTGGCCCATCAGGACATCCGTCAGGGGACCCCTGCCCTACATGATGAGAGTGGACTTGATGGTCGTGCACGGTAACCCACCTAGCCCCCAGGGGCAGTGGTCAGGGAGCATCCCCCTGGAAAGGGCCTTCAGGAAATGACGAGGTGACGAGTGTCCTGCCGGGAGTGTCAGAGAGCATGACCTGGGGACATGCGGGGGGGGGGACCTCGGGGTGCTGAGGAGGACAGGGCACCAGCAGGGGCCAGCTCTGCCCTCTGGGCGGCTCTCCCTGCAGAGATGTCTGATCCAGGTGGCCTTCCGGCCCACGCTGCCCAGCCCGCTGATCCACCAGGAAGACTCCCAGGCCCTGACCAAACCAGTGGAAGTCAGACCGGTGCGTGGGGGACTCCAAGAGGAGGGGCGTGGGGGCACAGGGCGGGGGCTGTGGCTTCCTGCACACCCCCCACCCTGAGGTTCCAGGGGGCCAGGCCGGCGTGCCGCCGGGAGCGCTGGGTGGACTTTGTGGAGCGTGGTGTGTCAGCCTGCTTTCAAAGCATCTCCTCCTGTCCGGACAGCATCACCAGGAAAGGCTAGGTCCCCAGGGGCCGATGCACTGAGAAGCAGGTGGGGCTTTAACGGAGGGAGAGCAGATAAAATGGCAAAGGGGCCCATGACCCTGGACAAGTGTGGCTCCTTACAACCGTAAAGGAAAGCCCGTGAAAAGGGCCTCACAGATGTAAACCTGAAAGAAGGGAGGGGCGCCTGGGCGGCTCAGTCAGTTAAGCGTCTGCCTTCCCCTCAGGTCATGAGCTCAGGGTCCTGGGATAGCATTGGGCTCCCTACTCAGCAGCGAGTCTGCTTCTCACTCTCCCTCTGAACCCCCCTCGTGCGCTCTATCTCAAATAAATAAAATCTTAATAAGTAAATAAAGAGATTTCTTTAAAAAAAAAAAAAAAAGAAGAAGATGATGAAGGGAAGCATAACCCCCCGGGATGGAGCCCAGGAGGGTCAGGCCCACTGCCCTTGCCGGCTGCAGACGGGGCAGCCTGGGGGCTCCTGCAGGGAGAAGGTCCCACGGACCCACACAGAGCTGTGCAGTCACGCGGCCTAGAGCGACAGCTGCGCCCTGCTGCCCTGGGGACGCAGCGGGACGCAAAGCCCACTTCTCCAGTGTCTGGCACACACAGGGGAAGCCCTTGCCTTCCTGCAGTGAGGCGTTGGGGGGCGGCACCAGGAAGGAGGACCCCTGGTCCCGGGTGGATCCTCCCTCTGTTGCCTGTTCCCCACTACTGAGGGCAAATGCTGGGGTCAGTGTACAGGCCCAGAGGGGGTCTCTGGACACTTGGCTGCCCTTTGCACCTGTGGTCAGTCTTCCTGAGGAAGCCGCTTAGTGCTTGGGTCCCCACCCCTCCGAGCCCACGCCCTTGGGGCCCCTGCACAGGGCAGTCTGCCCAGGCCTGCGCTGGTGGAGAGCAGGCTACGAGGGGCAGCCAGCAGTGCCCGCTGGGCTGAGCAGAGCTGGCCTCTCTGCACCCCAGGTCCGCAAGGACACAGTCACCCAGAGGAAGGACCTAAGGAGACAGTCCTTCTCCACGCTTCGGCTGCAGAACCAAGACCAACTGCTCCGGACCTCAACCACCCCGACCTCAGAGCCGTATAAGCAGGACCTCAAGTTCAGGTAGCCCCCCTCCACCGCCCTCTGTGCGCATGTGATGAGACCCTGTCCTGATCCCCATGGCGACTTTCCCCCACAGGCTGCCTGGAACAGAGCTGTTTTGAGCCATGTGACTGGAAGTCCAGGGCTGGGCTAGCTTCAGGCACAGTTGAATCCAGGCGCTGCCTTGAGGCCCCTTAAGCTCTGGCTTCCTGAGCATCTGTCCACCCCATTCCCATGGGCCTGGTGTCCCTATGCACAGCCTCACACCATGCGCTGGGGAGACCCTGCTGCTCCTGACTCCCGTATCCCCAGCTCAGCAACCCCAGCCTCCCCAGGTGCAAAATGAGGCCAGGAGAGCTCTGAGGGGCTTGAGTCACTTGCCCGCCCTAGGCCTGAGGCCCCAGGAACACAGCCCTCTTGTTAGGTGCCTGACCAGGTCTGTGGGGTAGGGAGAACCTCCCACAGGAACCACGAAAGGGTAGGACAGCCACAGCCTGGGGCCCCTTCCCCTCTGGTCCAGGGCCCTGGGGAACAGGTGTGGCCTTGTGCCCCAGGAGAGCGTGTGCAGTGCGGATGCAGGAGTGTGAGTGCAAGCTGCTGCCTCATTCCAGTTCCGACGAGTACCAGGCTGCCCAGGCCACGCTGGCCAGATCTTTCCAGGGGAAGTTTGACAAGTTTGTGGTTCCCTGTGTTGTTGCCAGTGGTGACACCAAAGACAGGAAGGGGACAGAACCCCTGAGCTTCAGGTGCGGTGCTCTGGTCGGGGCAAGGGGTGTCTTCCAGAAAGTCACCGTCCCTCCTGTGCTACCAGCCCTCTGGGGCCCCGGAGGGAAGGGCACAGTGGCCGGAGTGGGCAGGACAAGGGCGGGGAGGTGGGGCACAGTGCCATCAACACACCCTCCCCCCAGTCCTCACAACACCCTGTACCTGGAGCTGTGGTGCCCGGCAGTGCCACCGTCTATTGTGGTGACCTCCAACAAAGGCCAAACCATCTCCAACTTCGGTGACATCGCTGTAGGTGAGTCTTGATTGGGCCCAGCCCCCCACGTACACCCCCACCCCAGGGACTCGGCCCTCCCACAGTTACCGCCTGGGTTCCCACACCCCACTCCTGGGCCTAGGGCTATACCCTGATTCCACCATCCCATTTCAGGACACCACGGCATAAAAAAGGTCTCCATCCAGAACATCTCCCCAGAGGATCTTGCTGTATCCTTGTCCACACCCAGCCCAGGCAGCCTACATGGACGGGACAGGAGCTGGTGGGGGGCTTCAGTCCTGCCCTGGCCACCTCTCCTTGACACTGGGCCCTCAGGTGGAGTTCTCCATGCTGAACCCCAATGGTCCCTTTGTCCTGCTGAACCCCATCAGCAAGCTGCTTGCTGGCGAGACCCAGGTCCTGACGCTGTCCTTCTCTCCCCATGAGAGCGTCCTGGTGAGTCCCAGGCCCACTTTACACCGTGCTGCAGCCCATGTGCTCAGGGCCCTGGGGGCGGCCGGTCCCCCTAGGCTCTCACCTCTGGTGGGCAAGCAGGAGGAGGCTAGGGAGCTCAGAGCAGTCTCAGCTCCAGCCTGCCCTGTCCCAGCTGCTCCCAGCAGAGCTCCGGCACATGCCTCTGACAGGTGTCTGCTCCATGCTAATGGACATGGTCTCCATAGGCCCAAGAAACACTGGACATCATCACCAAGAGAGGCACGCTTTCCCTGACCCTCATGGGCACCGGCGTGGCATCCATGATCACATGCTCCATTGAAGGGGACGTTCTTGACATGGGTTATGTGATTGCCAGAGAGTCTGTGTCCTCAAGCTTCAAGGTGAAGCACATCACAGGGGGCCTGGTGCCTGCCCTGGTCTCCTGGGAGGGGGCTCCACCCTGGGAGGGATCAGACCTGCCTTGGTAGGGAAGCCAAGAGAGGTGCAGGCCACCCCCACTCCAGCCACCCCCCCGCCCAGCAGCTGCCCCCTCCATTGCCCTGTCCAGCACCCCTCCCTCCACCCCTCATCTGCTCGGCCTCAGTGCTCCCTATCTTCCCGCTCAGGGCCTTTGCAGGAGCCATTCCATCTGGGATGAGGAGGAGCTCAGCTCAGACACTGCTGGGGGGGGGGGGGGGCGGTTACAGATTTCTCTGGCCAGCTCACACTGCCCTGTGGCCTCCCACCCCCTGTGGGAGGGCAGGCCTAGCTCCGCATACTTCTCCAATGTCCGAGGGACTCACCAGCCTTGCGACCAGGCAACCAACAGGATACCTGCTTCGCCCACTGGCTTAGGTCGCGACCTGGCACTGAGCCCAGAACAGGGATTCCCTGAATTGTTTCACTGAGAAGTGGGTGAGGGCGGGGGAGAGACTGGGCAAGGATGCTGGTTCTGCTGAAGACTAGCCTGAGCCTGACAGCAGAGGGCGCTCTGGAGAACCGAGGGCACCGCGGATCCAGAGGGGTACCAGCCTTTCAAGGGGGGTAAGGTGAGGCGGGACGAGATGAAGCAACCGCTCCACAGAGTGCGGAGAGCGCAAGGTGAAAAAGATCGGGCAGGAGCGGGACTGGACACCCCGCTAGGTGTGCTCCCCGGGGGGGGGGGAGAGCGAGCTGCGAGCCGAGACCCCTCTGCGGCAGCCTGCGCGGGCGGCGGGGTGGGTAGTCCGCTGAAGGTCGCCCCTCCTCGCAGCTGCAGAACCACTCCACGCTGCCCATCAAGTTCTCCCTGCAGCTGGACAGCCTCTCCCGCTCCGGGAGCGCAGCCCGGCAGCGGCTGCCGCAGTTCCTCGCCTCGCGGGCGCAGAGGACCGAAGTAGTGGGTGAGCAGGCGGGCGGCTGCCGGGAAGGGCCGCGGGGCAACGCCCGGCGAGGTGCGAGCGCAGCGCGGGCGGCGGGGGCGGGGCGGGGGGGGCTGGGGCAGGGGCGCAGGCGCGGAGGGGGAAGCGGGCCGCGGATTGGGGGGGGCGGGGCTCCCGCCCGGGACGCTGCTGACTGGGGGGGGGGGGGGCTCGCCGCGCCGCCCGACCCGCAGGCACTCAGAACCACAGCGGCCAGAGCGTGTTCAGCGTGGTCCCGGTCGAGGGCATCATGGACCCGGGCAAGGCGCAGGACTTCACCGTGACCTTCAGCCCAGACCACGAGAGCCTGTACTTCTCCGACAGGCTGCAGGTCGTGCTCTTCGAAAAGGTGTGGCTCCGCGAGCCCAGCCTCGACCCCTCTTCCCGCGTGTCCAGGGCCCTTCCGGCTTTCCCGGCCTGTCCTACTCTGGAGGCCCTGGCCGGTGGATGGGGGCTCCGCGCCAGGGGTGTCGTCAGGTGGAGAGGCCCCACACTCTCCTGGAGCCCCAGTCATGGGTCACAGGACGATGCTGCTGTGCTCCTTGTCCCCAGAAACTCTCCCACCAGATCCTTCTGAAGGGCGCGGCCCGCGAGCACATGATGTTCGTGGAGGGCGGAGACCCCCTGGACGTGCCTGTGGAGTCCCTGACCGCGATCCCCACCTGCGACCCTGAGCGCAGAGAGGGTGAGCCCTGGGGGGGGGGGGGCTCGGTGCAGTAAGAGAACCCCTTCTGCTGCCCACCTGCACCCTTAGCCCTAAGAAGATGGAAGGGTAGGGCTGTCATTCCTGGCCCATCCCCCAAAGGGTGGGGTCATGCTAAAGAGAGATTTCCAGGGGACCAGCTGACCCTAGGCAGCTCCCTCACTCTCTGGGTGGCAGCCCCACCCCACGCCATCAGCCCCCAGCCAGTTCTCTCTCTTCAGAAGCAGAGGAGCTGAAGCCCATCCTGGTGACCCTGGATTACATCCAGTTAGACACAGACAAGCCAGCCCCACCTGCCACCCGAGAGCTGCAGGTGGGCTGCATCCGGACCACCCAGCTGGCCCCAAAGAAGGTGACCACAACTGCCCAGGCCCACGCAGCCCCTCTGCAGCACCCCCTGCCTGGGCAGCCTGGGCCACTGCCGGCCTGGCCCCTGGATAGATATGGGCTGGGTAGCCTGCTGGTCAGGGCTGAGAGGGCAGGTGGAGTCGGCTACCCTCGAGCCCAGTCCCACTGCTTCCTGGGAGCTGTGCCTGGCCTGCCAGCCCTACCTGCAGCTCCAGTGTCCCGCAGACTGTCGAGTTCAGCCTGGACGGCGGCACGTCTCTGCAGCACAAGGGCTTCACCATCGAGCCCTCCAGGGGCTCTGTGGAGCGTGGCCAGACCAAGACTGTCACCATCTCCTGGATGCCGCCTGCCGATTTCGACGTAAGTGCCGCAGACTGGCTGGGAAGCCCTGCAAACACCAAAGGCTTGGCGGGATGACACCCCTGCCCCACCCAAGGAGAGGGCTGCTGGGTGGGCCCTGGGCAGGTGAGGTAGGTAGTGGGCAGTAAGACAACACATGTGTCTGGTGGGCCGGGGGACTGAGGGTCTCCTTCCTTCCTTCCCCTCCCATTCCAGCCAGATCATCCGCTCATGGTGTCAGCCCTGCTGCAGCTCAAGGGGGACGTGAAGGAGACTTACAAGGTCCTCTTTGTGGCCCAGGTGGTGACCAGCCCCTGAGGCCACAGGAGTCTCTCCAGAGCTCCCTCAAACCCTCTGCTCACCCTTGAAGCCCTCCCCTGGTCTGTAAACCAGGATAAACCACCCACAGGCTTGGGACCTGGGCACCCCCGCTGGGCAGGTTCAAATGTGCAGCCCTCTGAGTGACCCCAGGGCACCCCAGCCCCCCAGGCATGGCCACTTCCTGCTGCCCCGGACCCAGTGAGTCCAGAGGCCGGAGAGCACCCCCTCCCCGGCCCCACTCAGAACCAGCAATAAGGCGAGTCCTACCCACAACCCTCTCTTACTCTGAGCCCCTCAGAACCCCCAGCCCCACCAGTACCCACCTGCCCAGCCTTTAGAAGCCCTGGTGGGGGGAAGAGCTGCCCCCACAGGTCTGTCAATAAACCTTCTGGGCTTCTTCATACAGGCCTGAAGTGTGGGATACATACCAAATCAGAGATAGGGACAGATCCCTGGGGAGGCAGCACCCTGCCTCCTACCCCCCCCACACACACACCCATACACACAAATCAGTCCATAAACAATGAACTCTGCCCCTCTGGAGGGTGGTGCCTGGATCACTGGGGAAACCGCTAGCAAGGCAGGGTGCTGGGGATACAGGCTGGAGTTGAGACATGCCTGGACCCAGTGAGGCCCTGCAAAGATGGAGAAGGGTACAGGAGGCTCCAAAGCCAATGGGTTCCTTTAGGATTCTCTGCTTCTCCCAAGTTTCAGGATCCCTGATGTCCCCAAGGAAGGAGGGAGCAAATGTGGGGGACTCATGCTCAGGGCCTCCCTCAGTGTCTAGCTGGGGTCCAGGGAGAGGCCCAGAGCATGAGTTTTGTTTTCCATTTTTCTGGACAGAGTCCAGGCTCAGCCTTCTGGGCTCCAACAGGTCCTTAAAGGCAGAAGCCCCACAGGCCATATGACACTCCTGGGAGCTCAGAATGTCCCCTTGCCCCAGCACCTGCCTTCTGGAGAGCGCTGGTTGGACACTGTCCCCACAGAGCCCATCCAGTCTGGCCCCTCTGTACACAGCGTGCCCAACCCACCAACCCCAGTCCTGTGCCTGACAGCAGGAGAGCACGTGCAACTTCCCTAGCAAGAATGGAGGGTATGATGCATCTGGGGACTTCCCTGGGCACAGGCTTCAGGACCCCACCTGTCCTAACCCCAGTTCCTTGGTGCCCTTGATGCCTGGGAGCCTGCCATCTCCCTCACCTGAGGCCAGTACGGTGACCCTACAGTGGAGTTTTGTAGGACTTCTGTCAGCCCCTCCTGGGGCTGACCAGCCATAGCCCAAGCCACTTTCTCACCAGATGAGAGAAGTCAGGCTCCAGGAGCCCGGCCAAATGCAGGCCCTAGGAGGTGGTGCTCCCTGCAGGGCATGATCCCTGCCTCCTTTTCTGCTGCTGGCAAGAGGGGCAGGCCACTCTTCTAAACCCCGGCCTCAATCTCCTGCTAACAGGCCCTGGTACTCACTGGCCAAGGCCCTGCCAGAACTCCTGTGCACTGGCTGGACTTCTGTCCATCCTCCTCCCTCCCATCCAGCAAAGGCAAGAGGGAGGAGGAGGAAGGATGGCCAGGAGCCAAGCTCAGCCAGCCTGGCTGGAGCAAGGTGGGCAGGAGGGGCCCTGGGGTGCCATGGCACAGCCTGGAGGTCCAGAACAGCTTCGGGCCAAGATCAAGCAAGATCAAAGAGCAGGGGCCTGGCCGATCCAGTCAGGAGAGCCAAGCCCAGGAGGCCCTTACAATGGGGAAGACTCATGGAGAGTATGTTCTGAATGCAATTAAGAAAGGCAGGTCAGGGCGCTGGGGTGTCTCAGTCGGTTAAGCGACCAACTTTGATTTCTGCTCAGGTCATGATCCTAGGGTCCTGGGATCAAGCCCCGAGTTGGGCTCCCCACTCATCTGGGAGTCTGCTTCTCCCTCTCCCTCTGCCCCTCCACCTCCCCCTGCGTGTGCTCTCTCACTCTTGTTCTCTCTCTCAAACAAATAAAATCTTGAAAAAAAGAAAGAAGGGAGAGAGAGAAAGAAAGAGAGGGGGAGGAAGGAAGAAAGACAGGTCAGGGGTGCCTGGGTGGCTCAGTTGGTTAAGCCACTGACTGATTTTAGCTCGGGTCATGATCTCAGGGTTGTAGGATTGAGCCCTGCCTCAGGCTCCAAGCTTACAGGGGGTCAGCTTCTCTCCCCCTCCCTCTCCCCCACCCCTACTCGGCTCACTAGTGCTGGCACGCTCTCTCTCTAAAATAGATGAATAAATCTTAAAAAAAAAAAAAAAAAAAAGGTTAAGGGTAGCTGCTCCTTCCACTTGCCTGACCACCCTGCACCTTTGCACTGCCGACCACCTCCCTTAGCCTGACCTCCAGATGGTGGAGTAGAGGCCAGAGAGAACCAACCTAACAGTGCCACTAGCCTGGGGAGAAGAGTGGTGAGGTGGAAAAAGTGGCCCCCAGTCTTTCCTGGCAGAATGGACAAAAGGCATTCTGTGACCCCCAGACCCGGAGACCACAAGGACCACAGAGGCCACACGCCCTAGGTTGGGCACTTTCAAGGCGAGGTGCTCTGGAAACGGGGTTAGCTCCCAGGACGCCGCAGGGGCCGGGGACCACGCTCAGACCGCGGTGGGCCTGCCCCTGGCCAGCCTCAGACAGTGAGCGCCCGCAGCGTGCGAGCAAAATAAATGTCGTTGAACAACACGCTGGGAACCCCCCCAGAATCTGGACTGTCTCAGCCTTCTGCCATGAGCGCCGCGGTGTGTGCGAGTTCCGCCACTTTTGTCCCGGCCGCCACCCTCCAAGGCCACACCCTGTGCAGCCGCGGGCACCACAGCGGTCGCCCGGCCCGCACCGAGCCTGACTGCAGGACAGGCCTGGCCCGGCCGGGATGGGGGCTCTGCGCCCGGGCGGAGGGCAAGACCCCGGTCCCTCCGCCCGGAGACTCCAGGCTCGCAGGCTCACGGGACCCGCGTGGCGGGTGGGGCCGTGGGGCGGGGCTCGCGTGGGGCGGGGCTTCGAGAGGCGGTGCCTCTGGCGGGCGGGGCTTTGGGCCAGGGGATCCGGGGTGAGGCCGCAGGACCGGCCTCCGACGGGCGGGGGCACTGGGGCGTGGCTACGCGTCTCGGGGGCGGGGTTTGCGCGGGGCGGGGCCTCCATAAAGTGGCGCGGCCCGCGGGCTCGCTCTCCCTGTCCGCGCCGAGCATGGTGTTGGGGGCGCCGGCCTCCCGGGCGCTCCTACTGCTGCCGCCGCTCCTGCCGCTGCCGCAGGTGGGTCGCCGGCGCTCGGCTCGGGCACCGCGGGGCGGGTCTGCGCTCGGCGCGCCCCGGCCCGGGCTCACCCCTGTCCCCACAGGTGGCGCTGGGCTTCGCGGACGGCAGCTGCGACCCCTCGGACCTGTAAGTCAGGGGGGTGGGAGCCCGGGCCTGGCCCCGCCCTGTGGGGGAGGTTCGGGCGGGACCGTCGGCCCGGCCGGTGCCCCGCCTGCTCCAGGTGTCGCCGTCCCCGCAGGTGCCCGCCCCAGGCCCGCTGGAGCAGCCTGTGGCACGTGGGGTAAGTGGAGGCCGCGGCGTTCTCCCCCGGCCAGGCCCACCAGACCCCCAACCCTCCTGGCTCCACGGATGAGGAGTCGCCAGCCCTGTCCCCTTCCGGGCGCTGATGGGAGGGCGCTGGGGCCCTCAGCAGCCTCCCAGGCTGACCCCTGCCTCCAGCCCTCAGCACCAGGACGGCCTCTCTTGTGGGCCCTGCCCCAGTCCGGGACTGTTCGGGCACCCAGGCCCTTGGCAGGACTTCCCTTCATAGCCCGCTTGCCCACTTCCCACCCCCTCCTTCCTCGCCCCTGCCGGAGGCCCCTGCGAACATGGTCATTGGTCTGGGCACAGAATTGTGCAGATGGCCTGGGACAGTGTGTCCTGGGAGTGAGCCCAAGGCACTTGTGGCCAGCCCTGGAGAGAGCCAGGACAGGCCTGGCAGCAGGATGCCAGGACGGGCGGCTCCTCGGGCCCAGCTCTGGCCTGGAAGGAGGTCTCTGGCCTGGAGAGACGTTCTCTGGTTTTCTTTTATCCTGCCCATTGTCCTGTCTAGGGTGGTTGGGCCATGACTGCCCCTGGGGAGCAGGTCCCCGGTGGCCAGGGGTCAGTCCAGTTGCACGGTCTCGCTCCTCTCTGCACAGGCTTATATTACTCGCTGTCCTTCTGCTGCTGCTGTGTGGGGTCACAGCCAGCTGTGTCCGGTTCTGCTGCCTCCGGAAACGGGTACACAGCCAGCCACACCTGCCACCAACACCTCAGCCTTGCGACCTGACAGTCAGCCCTATGGACAGTGACAGCCCTGTGCACAGCACTGTGACTTGTGAGTGCCTGCAGACCTCACCTGTTGGCTTGCCCACCTGCAGGGGGATGTGGGGGGCGGGTGAGAGCAGACTCATCCCCACAAACCCCCTCTGGTTCCCTGCAGCTTACAGCTCTGTGCAGTACCCGCTGGGCATGCAGCTGCCCCTTCCCTGTGGGGAGCTGGACCTCGACTCCATGACCCCTCCTGCCTACAGCCTGTATGCCCCTGAGCTGCCGCCCTCCTATGAAGAGGCTGTCAAGATGGCCAAACCCAGACAGGAAGAGCCACCCCCCTCTTAGTAACCCAGTCCTCTCCCTGGGTCCTGAGGCCTAGAGACATTGGCGGGACTCCGGGAGCCAGGCTCCAGTGCCCAGCATCCCCAGCGGTAGCCCTGGTGTCCCTCAAAGGCAGAGGAAAACTCTCTTGAACCTCCCAGTTCTGCCAGCCACCCTGTGCTCAGAGGGGACCAGTGCGAGGGCACCCCCAGCACACCCCTACCATCCTTCCCCAGGGAAGGCCAGCCCGTCCAGCACATTGCTGCAGCCCTGGCCTCGTTGCTATGTAACGCCAGGCGGCCCAGCCAGCTGGCCCTGTGTTGGCCACACACATGCACCCACACACACTAGGGCATGCACACGCAGGCTGCTGCGTTCACCCCTGACCCCACAGGCCTAAGCCTCAGGGCTCGGGGCTGGCTGTGACACCCCCAGCTTTTTGGAGAGAGAATAAAGTTTGTACCTAAGTGATCTCCATCTGTAGGAAAAGGCTCTGGGAGGGGCCTGTGGGTAGCCACCCCCAAGTGCAGACAGAAGGGCAAGTGGTAGTCTTCGACCTGCCCCAAATCTGGCTTTCCGGTTGGTGCCCAGAGCCCTGAGCTAGGCAGTGCGTGGTGTCAGATGTCACAGCAGGAATGATGGCCATGTGCCATGGCTGCCCTAGGAAAACCCTTTCCTTTCTCCAGTCCCAAATCCTTGCCAGCCCCTCCTTTCTGGGCTAAGTAGGGGCAGTGAAACACACCTTAGTCGGGCTGGAGTGTTTATTGGCCAGAGGTGGGGCCGGGTGGGGTGGGTGGCCGTGTGGGCGGCCTGGGGGCAGCACTGTGGGCAGCAGCAGGCAGTGGCCTTCTTCAGGCAGGCCTCCCCCGGCCACAGCACCTGCTCCTACTGGACCAGCTTGAAGGACTCTCCGGTCATCATGGCCACAAACTCTGGGAGCAGAAGGACAGGTCAGCCACCAGCCTGGCCCAGCCGCCCGGCTCCCAGGCCCGTCCCTCACTCACCCTCGTAGTCGATGGTCCCATCCCCGTCCTTGTCAGCCTCCTTCATCATCTGCTCAGCCTCGACCTCATTGAGGGGCTCACCTGCGTTCATGAGCACATACCTGCGGGGCCCCCAGGCTGAGTGGCAGCCCAGAGGGTTCTGGCCCTCGCCCACCCCCTGCCCAGCTCCAGGCCCTACTTGAGTGTGTCCCAGTCGATGTAGCCCTTGCCCTCCTTGTCGAAGACACGGAACGCTGCCCTCAGCTCGCCTTCCTGGTTCTGGGCCTTTTCCCAGTAAATCCCCATCAGGGCCAGGAAGCTGTCACAGTTGAAGAATCCTTTGTCTGCAGGGAGCAAGCAGCAGGCCCGGCCGCGTGAGGGTGAGCTGGTGCGGCCGTTCCCGCTCACACTCACAGGTGACCCCCCCATCCAGGGCTGCCCCCAGCCCAGCCTCACTGTCTCTGTCCACGTCCTTGGCCATGGAGGCCAGCTCGCTCTTGGTGGGATTGATGCCCAACAGGCTCATGAGCCGCTCCAGCTCTCCGGTCTTCACCTCCCCATTGCCCTCCTCGTCGAACATCTCAAAGACCCCCTTGTACTCCTTGATCTGCTCAGCTGTCAGGCGCTCCGTCTGCAGGGACACCGGTCCAGCTTCACCGGGGCCTCCTCTGCCCCTCAGTCCGAGGAAGGTTGGAGGCCCCAGCACACATGGCACCCCTCCCTGTCCATCCACTTGGCAACCCTTCAGGGACTAAGGTTAAAAAAGGAGGCCCCCAGCCCAGAGCAGCTTCCAGATAAGGGGGCACAAGGGATAGGTCTGGAGGGGTGAGTGGGACCCTGCCACGCAGCTTCAGGGGAAGGACACAGGAGGCAGAGGCCAGGTGTGGGACACCAAGGCTCAGGGCCAGCCATGTGAGGGAGTATCGGTGGGCCCAGTCTCTGAGGCCGAGGCCATAGACACCAGGTGAGACCAGGTGAAGGACGCCATGGGGAAGCATGACCCAGGTCAGGGTAAAGGACCCCAGCCTGTTCTGGCATTTCTGGGGCCCCTGACCTCCCCTGCCCGCCACTGCCATGGCAGCTTTCAAAAAGGGCTCCCCTATCCCAGCCCCCAGAGTAAGGGTGGCGTCAGCAACCAGCAGGGCTCAGCCTTGGCCCCCCACACTGCCCTGTCCCTCCAGCCTTGCTGAACTGCTCCCTCGATTCCCAGAGAGACACTCATACCCTCAGGTATGGCCCCAGCCCATGCCTGTGCTTGGAGGCCCTGTCCCATCCTCTCTCCCCCCGGACACTGCTCCCAGCACCCTCTCCACCACCCAGCCAGCCCACCAGGGGCTCTGCCGGGTGCCGGGAACAGCCTTACCATGTCTGTGGCCGACGGGGAGGACACTGCGCAGTGGCACCAGAGATCAGGGGCGGAGGTGTCAGCCGCATTTAGCTGGGCCCAGCTGCCTGGGGTCCCCAGAGTCCAGATTCCAAGATCCTTGTATGGCGGGGAGATCCTGCAGCCCTATTTTGGGCCAGGCTTGGCCCTTCCCCACATAGCCCCTCCTGGCCCTCCTTGGCCTGAGCCTCCCCTCACCCTGAAGCTCCCTTTCGGACCCTAGGTGCCAGCTAAGGCCCCTGGCCCAGCCTCGGCCCTCTGGAGCCGAAGCACAGGTAGACACCATGGACTGAGGGCCAGGAAAGGGGCTGCCTGGTGGCCCGGGAGGCCCAGAGTGTTTGCACATTGTTCGTCCTTTGCTGTTTCCTCTTCACCGTGTCAACCTCCTCAAATCTCCTTCCCCACAGCGACCCCCTTCCACCGTTCTGCCGCAGGACCCTCACACAGCCTGTCATCATTACATGAGTGTTCTTTCTGAATGCCCACCCTGGCCTCGTGACACCCCCAAATCCCTGTGGGCCCAGTGCTTTGCAGGCAGTCTTTAAAGACAGGTTGAGAGAATGAATGCATCCCTCTGGCCACCCTGTGCAGTCCAGGGAGGAGACAGCTGGACATGGAGTGGGGGCGAGAGGGGGTCAGACTGGCTACCAGGAGGCCAGACCAGGTTTCCTCTGAGCAGCCAGGGGCTATTCTGGGGTTTCTCGGAGAAACCTGACCTCCCTTCCACTCAGAACAGCAAAGCTGGCTCCCGAGGGAGCCTCATGGCCTGACCGTTCAGTGACAAGCTGCCCGAGCAGCACGCACACCCCACGTACGTGCGCTCAGCCCTTGGACACACACACCCACGCTTACCCCACCGAGGGCCTCCTTCCTCCGACCCTGGCGCTGAGCACAGGACCCACTGGCCCGGCCACAGGGCTGGAGGCTTGTGGTTGCAGGCTGGAGCCTCATGGGTTGAGAGGACTCCTCCCATCCCTGCCTCCAGCTCCCCCCAGGGATGGTCACAGATGGGCGCCCCCACCTAATACCCTCACGCCTGTGCGTGGCCCCCCCAGAGTCACACAGACACACGCCTGCCCCAGCCCACAACTGCCTGATGATCTGAGCAGGTGAGATGTGCCGTGGCCCCACCGGCTCGGCTCTGGGCCTGCCAGAGTGTCTGAAGCCTCCAGGACGCTCCCCACTGAGGCCCAGGCCAGCTGCTGAGGCCACAGGATTTGTGCTGACGCACAGGATGGCTCCAGCGGGCACCCGGCCAGAAGGCCCAGGGGACAGGGTTGAAGGGGAAGCCGGCTGCGGGTCTGCGGGGTGGTCCCCTACCTTTGCCCTGGCTGCGCTCTCTCGTCCTGGTTTTAGGCTTTGTGATGATAAGAAAAGACTCTCCCACTCCCTTCCCTTGAAAAGCTCAGACTAGAACAGGAGTCGGAAACATTTCAATAAACTAGTCCCCTCTACACATCCCAACCACCACACAGGGGCAGGAGGCCAATGAGCAAAGACAGCGAGACCAGGTGGCGGCCTGAGGAGAAAGCAGGTGCGAGGGCCAACTTCCCGCGTCTAGCTGGACTGCGGAGCCCAGACTTCTGCTCCCACACTAGTCTAGATGTCGTTACGAAGGGTTTTTTTCCATATATTTATTGATTACAGTGATGAAATCAACATAAACTATTACTCGGGGAGAACTGACATTTACTAAACATCTGTTACAAACCACAATCTTTTTTTTTTTTAATTTGTGGTAAAAAAAAAAAAAACCCACATATAAAATTGACCACCCTAACATTTGTGAGCGCACAGTCAGGAGTGTGAAGCACGTTCACGCTCTTGTGTAACCATCCCCACCGTCCGTCTCCAGAGCTTTCCATCTTCCCAACTGAAACTCCCCATCAAACATCAACCCCCCAACCCCTGGCACCCACCATCGACTTTCTTTCTCCATGGCTCCGACTCCTGCATAGAAATGGACTTAGACAGGCTTTGTCCTTTTGGACTGGCTTATGGCACTGCACATGATGTCCTCAAGGTCTCGCCATGCTCTAGCAGGTGTCCACACGTCCTCCTCTTTTTTTTTTAGAGGGGGGGAGGAGTAAAGGGAGAGGGAGTAAGAAAATCAAGCAGGCTCTCCACCCAGCGCAGAGCCCTACACAGGGCTCAATCTTAGAACCCTGAGATCGTGACCTGAGCTGAAATCAAGAGTCGGATGACCTAACTGACAGAGCCCGAGCATTTTCTCCTTTATAAGGTGGAATAATATGTCACTGGGTGGAAAGACCACGTTTTATCCGTTTTCTTGTCCATGGAAATTTAGGTTGTTTTCACTTCTTTGCTGTTGTGATTAAGGCTGCAATGAATGCAGCTGTGCATGGTTTTCGATGTGATTAACATTGAAATCCACAGACTCTGAATAAAGCAGATGACCCTCATCATGTGGGTGGGCCTCATCCAATCAGTTGAAGACCTTAAGAGAAAAAGAGTGAGCTCCCCAGAGGAGGAGGGAATTCTGCTCCAGAGGCTCTGGGTTGGAATTGCAACATCAGCTCCTCCCTGGGTCTCAGCCCTCTGAACCCACCAGCCCCACAATCACCACAAAGGGAACCAACTCCTTAAAATAAAACAACCTCTCTCCCTCACTCTCCCTCCCACTTCCATTGGCCTGTTTTTCCGGAGATTCTGACTGATACAGAAGGCCACTGAAGGCAGTATGCCCCGAGAACCTGGGCATCCGTGTCTGGGCCTCTGGAACCACCCTTCCAACTGCAGCGCACATGGAATTTCCTGTGGGCAGGTCTGGAAGGAGGCATGGGCACCCGAAGAGAGCAGCTGAACTCACAGACTGGAAACCCAGGTGAGGGTGTAGTGAAAGCCTGCGTGGGCGACAAAGCAATCCCAGCCCCTCCCCACCAGCAAGTGCCTGCCCACTGACCCCTCCCTGGAAGAGGGAAGAAACCCATAGACACTGGCACTGGGGGTCCCCAGTGAGATGACAACACAAGGCCCCCACCCTTCCAGGGCAGCCTCAGGTGCAGACCCAGCTCACAGCCACTGTGGCCCCAGGTAGAACTTCTGAAGGGCCAATTTCATGCGGCCTGAGTCCCCATGGCTGGCCTGAGGCTTCCAGCAGCACAGCTGAACTTCCCTCCGCCCGATCCTGCCCCCTCCCTGTCTCTGGGGTTGACCCCTTGCACACAGCTTGCACCCAAACTCCATCTCGGGGTCAGCTTCCGTAGGACCCAATGCACAACTAGAAGGGGTATTGAGATGGATTCCTCACCGGCCGGCTGTGACAAGGCACCACTGGGGGCAGGCACACACTCCTCCCTGGGGGTTCACCTGCTGCAACGGTCACTGTTCTGGATTGGGCAGGAGGGAGAAAGACCAGGCAGTGCCTGCCCAGTACCCGACCTGTTGTCAGGACCCTGCTGGGAAAAGCTGGGGCCTTGCCATGTGTGTAGGGACATCCAGGTGGCTGTCCCCCTCAGTTCTAAGGCCCAGACTCCTCTGAACCTTCTACACCCGCGGGGTTTGCTCACCCCTCCCTGGGAAGAGCTGCACCCGCACCTCAGCTGAAACAGAATTCCGAGGCCTCCCCACAAACCCCCCCAGGCAACATTTATCCCTGTCAGGACATCCACCCCCCTTCCCTGCCACTAGGCCAACAACCAGGGGTAAGTTGCAGCATAATCTGTCTGGGGACAGCTGCGTCTGGGAGCTCAAGGACACTGAAGAATGAAGGGACGGATGGGTGGAGCTGGCAGGAGTTGGGGGAGCACGGGCAGCCCCAGGGGCTGCTTTGAGGGCTGGAGCATGACCTAGCCAGGCATGAGACTACACCTACCAGTGGTTCTCCCAGGGGCCCCTCTTCCCGCAGCTTCTGCCTGAGGCGTCCTAAACCAGCACAGGGCAGGCCACAGTCTGGGACCCATACTCTGCATGCTACCTGCAAACAGCCTCCTTGCCCACCAGCAATGCACTGCACCCATGAGCTGGCCTCCTCAGGCTCCAAGTGTGCTGAGCCCCATCTGTCCTTTGCCACAGTGTCCCCTGCTCAGCCCCAGGAAGGCCCCCTCACCACCCCTCTTACCTCCTCCAACCCCAAGAAAAACTCCATGTCCTAGTCTTGAGTCTTCATTTCAGGGTCTGCTCAGGGGAGCCCAGCCTGGACAAGGGGTGTAAAAACAAAGCCCAGCTCTGGACCAGCACCGATGGCAGACGGGAAGGGGTGCACGTGTAAGGTCCCGGCAGTTCAGCAATGGCCAGAGCTGGTAATTGAGATTAAAATGTATGTGAAACTTGAACGTAGGCACTAAAATAATAGAAATGGGTTGTATAACTTCCATATCTGTGGAGGGAGAAAGGAATAAAGAAAATGTAATAAACCCAACAGACTACAGGAAAGAAGACAGAAGCCTAAGAAAAGCAGCGTATCTAGAAAGCAGCAAGTAATGTCATAAAAGTAAACCCAGCCACCTGACAGAGCTCCCAGGGGCCAATGCTGGAACAACGTGAGCAAGAAAATAAATTAAGTAGGATCAGATTATAACTCAAGTATAAAATAAATACCCACTGTGCATCAAAGCACACCATCAACAGAGTGAAAAGGCACCCCACAGACTGGAAGAAAATATTCACAAATCAGATATCTGATAAGGGATTCTTATTTATTTATTTGAGAGCGAGAGAGCACGAGCAGGGGAAGGGGTAGAGGGAGAAGCCGGCTCCCCCATAAGCAGGGATCTCGCCGTGAGGCTCGATCCCGGGACCCTGAGATCATGACCTGAGCTGAAGGCAGATGCTTAACTGACTGAGCCCCCCAGGCGTCCCTGATAAGGGATTCATATCCAGAATATGTAAAGAATTCCTACAACGCAACAACAACAAAAATAAACAACCTAATTCAGAAGTGGGCAAAGGACTTGAATAGACATTTTACCAAAAAATATGCACACATGGCAAAGAAACACATGAACAATGCTCATCACTAGCCGTTAGGAAAATGCAAGTCAAAACCACAACGATCTCTCATTTCACACCCATTACGATGGCTATGATCAAAAAAACAGAAAACAAGTGTTAGGGGAGATGTGGAGAAACTGGGACCCTGCGCACAGCTGGTGGGACTGGAACACTGGACCTCCTGCGGAAAACAGCATGCGGATTCCTCAAGAAAGTAGGCATAGAATGACCACATGACCCAGGAGTTCCAATTCCAAGCGTGCACCTAAAAGAACGGAGAGGCAGGGACCTGAGCAGATATTGGTACGCCCGTGGTCATAGCAGCATTATTCACAACACATAAAAGGTAGAAACAACCGAAATGTACAGCAAGGGACAGACGGATAAACAAAACATCGTGTATCCATACACGGTAGTTACTGTTACGCGTCAGCTTGCCTGGGCTAAGAGCACCCAGGGAGCTGGTAAAACAGTACGTCTGGATGTGTCTGTGACAGCATCTCTGCCAGAGATGAACATCTGATTCCATAAACTGAGTCAGGAAGGAAGACGTCCTCGCCAAAGCAGGTGGGCATTGTCCCATCTGCCCAATAAAACAAAAAAAGGCAGAGGAAGAATGAGTTTGCTCTCTGCCTAAGTGGAGCGTCCATCTTCTCCCGCCTTCAGAAATCAGTGCTCCTGCCTCTCTGGCCTTCAGACTCAGACTGAATCACACCACCAGCTTTCTGGGTCCCCAGCCTGCAGAGGGCAGATTGTGGGACGTCTTGGCCTCCACAACCGCTTGGATCAATTCCTGTAGTCAATCTCCTCATCTCTATATATTTTACACATATGTGTGTGTGTGTTCTGGAGAACCCTAATACAACGTACGATGGAATGTTACTATTCAGCCTTAAAAAGGAGGAAATCTTGGGGCGCCTGGGTGGCACAGTCGTTAAGCGTCTGCCTTCGGCTCAGGGCATGATCCCGGCGTTCTGGGATCGAGCCCCACATCGGGCTCCTCCGCTGGAAGTCTGCTTCTTCCTCTCCCACTCCCCCTGCTCGTGTTCCCTCTCTCGCTGGCTGTCTCTATCTCTGTCAAATAAATAAATAAAATCTTTAAAAAAAAAAAAGGAGGAAATCTTGACACCTGCTACAATGTGGATGAAACTGGAGCCGATTATACTCAGTGACATAAGCCAGCCTCCGAAGGACAAAGTAAGAAAACGTATGGGGGCGCCTGGGAGGCACAGTCAGTTAACTGTCTGACTCCTTGTTCCGGCTCAGGTCATGATCTCAGGGTCATGGGATGGAACCCCAAGTCGGGCTCCATGCTCAGCAGGGAGTCTGCTTAGGATTCTCTCTTCCTCTCCCCCCCAAATAAATAAATACATCTTTTTTTAAAAAAGAAAAGAAAACATACAAATGGTCAACAGACACATGAAAAGATGCTCAACATCATTAATCATCAGGGATGCAGATCAAAACCACGATGAGACATCGCCTCCCACCTGTCAGAATGGCTAGAATCAACAACACAATAACTAACAAGTGCTGGTGAGGACGTGGAGAAAGGGGAGCCCTGTTCTGCACTGTTGGTGGGCATGCAAACTCGTGCAGCCACTGTGGAAAACCGTGTGGAGGTTCCTCAAGAAATTAAAAATAGATATACCATATGATCCAGTATTTCCACTACTGGGTATTTAACCAAAGAAAAGAAAACACTAATTTGAAAAGATACATGCACCCCTATGTTTATTGCAGCATGACCTACAATAGCCAAGATACGGAAGCAACCCTAGCATACACCCATCGATGAATAGATAAAGAAGAGGTGGCATATATACCACTCAGCCATAAAAAAAAAAGCATGAAATCTTGCCATTTGCAAGAACATGGATGGACCTAGAGAGTATAATGCTGAGAGAAATAAGCTGGAGAAAGACAAATAGCATATGATCTCACTCATACGTGAAATTTGAGAAACAAAACAAATGAATAAACAAAATAACTCTTAAGTACAGGGAAAGACTGGTGGTTGTCAGCGGGGAGGCTGGAGGGGGACGGGGGAAGATAAAGGGGATTAAGTACACTTACTGTGATGAGCACTGAGCAGTGTACACACGGGCTGAATCATTACGTTACATACCTGAAACTAATATAACACTGTATGTTAATTATACTTCCATTAAAAATAAGACAGATAGTGTATGATTCCACTTACACGAGGTCTCTAGAGTCACGGTGTTCATAGAGACAGAAAGGAGAGCGGTGGGCCCCAGAGGCTGGGGGTGGGAGATGGGGCATTAGTGTTTAATGGAGACGGACTTCCAGGTGGTCTGGAATGGGTGGTCGTGACAGCTGCACACAACAGGAATGTACTCGATGCCACAACACTGTACAGTTAAAATGGAAACTTTTGTGTTCCATATATTTCATCACCATGATAGACATAAGTAAACACTGATGGGTCCCTACTGGTATAAGTGACAGAATAAACGAATGGAGACAGGAGTCAAAGCTCCCATACAGAAGAATTCTAATTATTTGTGCAGATATTCTAGCCTCAAGCAGGGGAAACACAACCCAGGCTCCAATAGTGACTCCCTTCCACAGAGTAGTAGAGTGTGGAAAGGGAGAGACAGGTGCTGACTCCATCAGGTGATCAAGGTCAGCATCGCGCAGATGGGTCACGATGACAGCAGGCACCCCTGACATGATGCGAGGAGAAGGGTACATACGGCACGTCCGCAGTCATCCTCCCCGAACCTGCAATCCCAGTCTAACCACGGACGAAT
Organism: Ursus arctos; assembly: GCF_023065955.2. Classification (NCBI taxonomy): domain Eukaryota; kingdom Metazoa; phylum Chordata; class Mammalia; order Carnivora; family Ursidae; genus Ursus; species Ursus arctos. Next base: position 841,877 of record NW_026623008.1, on the reverse strand, counting down.
CCCAGGAGAGGCACATTCTATAAAATGTCCTGACCTTCCAGACTGTCAAGGTCATCAAAATAAAGAGAAAGTCTGAGAAACTGTCACAGCCCAGAGGAGCCCGAGGAGACATGATGACTCAATGCAAGTTGGGATCCTGGGACAGAAGGAGGATAGTTGTTAAAAACCAAGGAAATCTGAATAAAGCAGGGACGTTGGTTAATAATAATACGTCACTATTGGCTGACTGTGACAACATCAAATGTATCATGCTAATGTAAGACATGACCGAGCGTGAAGTGCCTGGGAACTCTGTACTCTCGCAATTCTTCCCTAAACCTAAAACTGTTCTAAAAATAAAGTTTATTTTGACTCAACTCTAGGGAACACACTGAGGGTGGCTGGAGGGTGGGGGTTGGAGTAACTGGGTGACGGGCATTAAGGAGGGCACGTGATGCGACGAGCACGGGTGTTGTATGCAACTGATGAATCACTGACCTCTACCTCTGAAACTAAAATACACTATATGTTAATTAAATTGAATTTAAATTTAAAAAGTAATATTTTTAAAAATTTCATTTAAAAAATTTTTTAAATATTTTATTTATTTATTTATTTGAGAGAGAGCACAAGCTCGGGAGAAGCGGATGGACAGGGACGAGCCGACTCTGTGCTGAGCAAGAGCCCCTTGTGAGCCTGATCCCGCGACCTGGAGATCAAGACCTCAGCCCAAATCAGGAATCAAACACTTAACCGACTGAGCCACCAAGGCGCCCCCTTGAAAAAAAAAAAAAAAGGTACGTTTATTTTTAAAAAGAAATCCAAATACATCAATAACCAAAACAATCACCACGTAAAGTGGCAGACTGTCAGACTGGGGGGAAAAAAGCAGATCCTAGCTGCTTTCCGTTCACAGGACACAACCTTCAAAGCAAGGCCGCAGTAAGGCGGGAGGGAGAGCGGTCAAGAGGGCTGGCGGGGCTGCAGGGGCAGGTCCGGCGGGAGGGGCTGCGGGGGCTGGCGGGGCTGCAGGGGCTAGTGGGGTTGCAGGGCCGCAGGGCTGCAGGGCTGGTGTTCCTGGTGGGGCGACAGGGCTGCAGGGCTGGTGGAGCAGACGGGGCTCTTCCTGGGGAGTGCCAGACCCGCAGCCCACCGCCCGGTTGGCGTCCGGGACAGGGCTTCTCCCGCCCCGCCGCCGCCTGTCTTGAGGCCGCGCGGGGCAAGTGTCTGCGCGCGGGCCCCGCCCCCGCCCCGTCGCTCAGCACCGGCCCCGCCCCCGCCCCGTCGCTCAGCACCGGCCCCGCCCCCGCCCCGTCGCTCAGCACCGGCCCCGCCCCCGCCCCGTCGCTCAGCACCGGCCCCGCCCCCGCCCCGTCGCTCAGCACCGGCCCCGCCCCCACCCTTCGCTGGCCCGCCCTCGGCTCCCGCCCGGAAGTGGCGAGTCCGGCGGCCTCTCCACACGCCGGCACTAGGCGGCGCTCGTGGGCCGCGTGCAGCCAGGCGGGCCCCGTTCTCCGCCCGCGGCGTTTAGGGTCTGGGGTCTGCAGTCCAGGGCTTGAAACTGGGCCAGGGTCGCCGCCTAGGCCGCCGCCCGTGCCACCCTCCGTCTCTCGTCTCAAAACCCTGCTGCCCTCGAAACCTCACTTTTAGGTCGCACTTTTGTCAGGAGAAAAATACACAATATGCCTTTCGTGCACCCCTAAGGCGGACCCCACGGGTGGCGGGGAGTGGGGCAGGGCGCCGACCGCGGAAAAGTGGAGCCCCGACGGGCCTTGGGCTGGACTCCTACCCTGAATGTCCAGGCCCCCAGAGAAGCACCCCGGTCCCCAGATGGCCCTTTGCACCAGCGGGACCATGGCTCCTGGTCTTGGCGTCCTGGGACACTGCCTGGCTGCTGTGTAACTGTCCTGGCCCCCAGGGGCTCACAGCCGGCGTGCCCTGTGCCCTGTGCCCCTGCTCTTGGAGGGCCTCTGACGCTCCTCTCTCCTTCGGTCTTGTTTGCACGTGACCACACCAAGGACATTTTATCCAAAGCTAAAAGAGGTTTTAAATGCGTCAAGAGCCTCAGACCTTTACAGTGGGGTTCCAGTTGGCCCAGCAGCCAGAGGGCGGTAGAAGCCTGGAGGTCCATCCTGCACAGAGGAGAAACTGAGGCTCAAGGTGATGCCCCTTGCGGAGGGGGACTGCCTACCCTATCTCTCCACTCAGCCTAGCCTCAAGCACCACCCATGGCCTGTGGGGCAGGGCCAGGCAGCAGGGGTGGAACACCCATGATGTTGGCCTCAGCCGTGCCCCAGGTGGTGCCCAGTCAGGGCTGACCCAAAGCCCCTCACCCTGCACCCTCTTCAGAGGCTTTCTCCCCATGGTCTGTCTCAGAGGTCTAGGCACCAAAGAGTCCACCCAAGTTCTGGGCCCCATGGCCACCAGGGTCTGCTGGAGCGGCAACAGGGCAGGACAGACAGGCCCTCAGAAGTTTGATCCAGCAGGCTAGCCATCCCCTCCCCCACCCAGGGTACCCCAGAGCAGGTCTGGGCATGAGCCTTGGGCAGAAGCCCAGGGGAATACAGCATGGCCCAGCTGGTCCCAGACAGACGTCACAGCGAGAGCTCCAGGGCCCCCCCGGCACCAGGCAGCCACCCCACGTGCCTAGCCACACCTGCTGGTTTCCAAAACACCCCGTGCCCGCAGGCCCAGCCTCCAAAGGAGGGCCAACCCAAGGGCCTGTGGGTGCTCCTGGCTCCTGCCAGCACCCCTGCTGCTTGGGGTCCCAGCCTACCACTTCCTCCTCCACCTCAGGTGCTGTGTCCTCCAGCCTCTGAGACTACGGCCCTTGCACACCATCTTTCTCCAGGCCAGACGGCCCTCTGCCCAGCCCTGCCTCTGATTGCCCTTCCCAGGCAAACCCTTGCATCACCTCCCAGGCGGCCGGTGGGCTGGGCCTCAGGGACAGGATTCTCAACAAACAGCCCTCAGGCCCCAGGGGCACTCTCTAGAGACGCGGCAGGTGCACCTTCAGATAGAGCCCTGGCTGTTCAGCACCTGCAGGACTGGGACCCTGGGGGTGGGAGACTGGGGGCCCTGCAGAAAGGCAATTGTGGTCCCACTCCCCACTGCCCGCCCCAGGGCACATGCAGTGGTACCTGGCCTGAGTGTAATGTGCCCACTTGGAGCAAAGCCTAGTGGCCAAGAGTAAGTGGGGGCAGAAGAGTGTGGAGACCGAGTGACCACCCCCTTGCTGTTCCCACAGAGACCCCTATAGCTCCCTGAGCACCCGCCTTCACTTCAGAAGATGGTTGGGGGTTCTGGCTGTTGGAGCAGCCCTTGTGTCCTAGTCAGGGGTCCTGGTCAGGGCGCCCAAGGCAATCCCACTGTCCTGACAGGCTGGCCTCACACAGGGGCATGAGAGCAGCTGGTCTGAGGGAGGACCGGCTGGGGCAGGCAGGAGGGTCCAGGTCAACTGCCTCAGCCCCCGAGGTGGGGAGGCACAAGGGTGTGGAACATCTGGAACCCTTGTGTGTTGCTGGTTGGGAACGTAAAAGAGATCAGCTGCTGTGGGAAATAGTTTGCTGGTTCCTCAGGGTAGACACAGAGCTATGTATGACCCACAGTTCCACAACTAGATAAATACAAAACAACAACAACAACAAACCCGCGACTGAAAACAGGTGTTCAAACAAAAACGTGTACACGAATAATTGTAGCAGCTCTAATCACAATGGCCAAAAGGTGGCAACCCCCCAAACGTCCATCCACAGGCGACGGGCAAGCAGAGTGCCGTGTATCTGTGCGTGGAATTTTTCAGCTGTAGGCAGGAATGAAGCACCAACAGCTGCTGTAACGTGGATGGCCCTTGAGAGCAGCCAGACACAAAAGGACTCATGTTACATGGTTCTGCTCACACGAAGTACTCAGAACAGACAAATCCATGGAAACAGGAAGCAGATCCGTGGTTGCCAGGGGCCGGGGGGATGGGAAGGGGACACGATTGCTCAATGGCACGGGGTTTCCTTCTGGGCCAATGAAGATGTTCTGGAAGGAGACGCCGGGGATGCTGTCCCAGAACGTGGAAGTACTAAATGCCAATCAGCTGTGCACTTCGAAAGGGTCCAGGGGGTAAACGTCATGTGATGTGCCTTTTGCCACGATTTAAAACGGAAAACCAACGTGGCGGACCCTATGTGGAAGGGTACCTGAAGGGTCTCCCTTTTCCTTAGGGGCACAGGGGTTCCTTGTGGCCAGGAAGTTCTTCGTGGAGACCCAATACCATGAGCTCAGCTGGTGGGCTGGGAACAGTGGCACTCAGGCCATGATGCTGAGTCCCTGCCCCCCGTGGGACATGCAGTACAGAGGGGTCTTTTTGTCAGAAAGGACAGTCCTTCCAATTCTGTGCCGGAGGAGAGAACAAGGGGCGATTCGGACAACAACCAGGATACAGGCCCAGAGAAAGGGCCATTCTCGTCAGGCGCCCCAGGGGCCACGGTGTGCCCCTGTGTGAAAACCCAGGTGGCATGGGCTGGCAGGTATGACCCGGCAGTTTGTGCATGATGTGACGTGTAGTGTGGCATAACTCAGTACGTGGTGCTGCGGCCACGACATGGCCCATGTGGCTGCGTTGAGAATCCACACCCCTTCCCCTCTATGACGCTGGTCCTTACTCTGTCCTGCTTCCCCAGCTCCGGGGAAGGCCGCTCAGTGCCTGCCCGCCTGCTGGAAACGGCCTTGAGCGTCATCTTCCTATCAGATGACCTCAGTCCAGGCTCCTGGGGGTGCCCTGGGTCCCTCTTTGGGCTGCCCCTCTCCCGGCTGGGCCTGACAGGGCAGTGGGTTCAGGAAGGCTCGGCAGGCGCCCCCAGGAGCTGGACCGCCCATCCTCCCCCTGCGCACTGGCAGGTGCTGGTGGAGCCAAGTCCCGGGGCACCATCTGTGGGAAGATGAATCCCCAGAACAGCCAGGGTGCCCCTCCCTATGGCAGGGTACCGGCAGTGGCAGGCCGGGGGAGCTGGAGACCAGGACCCGCCTAGCATCTCCCTGGGCAATTGCTGTGATTGCCACACCACCCCTCCCCCATCAGTCCCTGCTCATCCTGTCTGCAGCAGAAAGTAAGGGGGGAGGTAGTGTGCAGGCTGCCCCCACTCTAGGGGGTGTGTCAAGCCTGGGCGCAGGCTGGGGTGAGCACAAGCCTCAGTCTCTCTGCACGGGCCCGCAGCCCGCCAAGCCAGTGTGGCGTCCCTGTGGTGTATGCAATACTGGGGCCGTGTCCCCACTTCCTGGCCTCAGGGACCACGCTCCCAAGCAGGCCTACTGGCGGCACCTCAGGCTAGGAGGCTTGGCCAGACCAGGGATGAGGGATTCCCTCCCCTCTTTCACCTGATCGTGGGTGTCGGGGTCTGGGTGTGCCCCTCTCTGACCCTGGTCTCTCTCTGAGTTGACCTCCCGCTTTCTTGGTCCCTGGCTCAGTGTTCCCAGCCCGGGCCCAGGATGCCTGCGACATGGCTGGCAGTTGCACTCCAGGGCTGGGCGGGTGACCGTCCAGCTTTCTGCAGGCGGCTGGGGGAAGGTCTGTTGGGAACAATTGCGGCCTCCTTGCCAAGGGAGCCTCCCAGCCCAGAACTGGAAATGGGGCTGGGGTGGGTGGAAGCCCTGACTGCCCCATAGGACACCCTTGAGGCACCTGCCCCAGAAGCCCCTGGAGGCTGCTGTGGGGTTGGGGGCAGAGCAGCAAGGAAGCCAGGCTCTGTCTCCAGCATCCAGTTTCAGGCCAGAGCAGGCCAGAGCCTGGGGCAGACGGGCCTCATCCAGGAGAAGCAGGGAACCGGGGCGTCTGCGGGCCTTGAACCCCCAACCAACGGAGGCTTCATTTGGTAAGTAGCTCAGCTGTTGCCCAAACCCTGCTTTTAGCCAAGAGACAGGTAGGGACAGCTGTGTATTTCTCTGTCCAGAAGCCCTCTCGCTCCAGGTGATAGCACCTGCCTCTGCTCTGGGGGAACTGAGTGTTATCCCCAACCAGGGTGCTAACCGTGGCCGCTCCATCCCCTGTCCAGGGCCACATAAAATCTGACTGAGGGCCTTCAGCTCTTGCCTGGGGTCAACATACAGCTATATCAGAGCCTCTGGAGCACTGTGGTTGCTCGACTGGAGATCCCAGGAAGACGGGCCTCAGCAGCCAGTCTCTCTCTCAGGCAGAGGGGGAAGGAGGCAGCAGAACCCAGGAAGCAGAAGCAGGAAGGGAGCCCCGACAGCCTCCTGGAATGCCTGGATCCAGGTATTCCTGAAGTCCAGACGTCCACTCGCAGACTCATCCCGAGTAAGTCGATGGCCTCTTCTCACATAAGCTGGTTTAAGCTCCTGCTACTTGCTACCCCGAGCTTGACTGGCCCGACTGGTGTGTGGACATTTTGTGCATTCCGTGGGTACACACGTTTCCGGGGTATATGTGGGGAATACTGCTCTCCTCGATAATGGTTGCATCTTTCTCCATTAGAGAGGTTTGTATTTTCAACCAAAGGTGTCTCAGTCCACAGATGATGATATGGAAAGCCTCTGTTCGGACTTGTCGGTGGCACCCAGAGCCCTCGGACGGAGCCAGGCTTTCCAGCGCTACGGGTGCAGGCCCCTCCCCCGCACGTGCGGTGGGACCAGAGGTGCCCGCCACACAGCACCCCTCAGAGCAAGGGGGGCTTTCTTGTTACAGGTGTCCTGGGAAGGCAGCTCCGCCCCCACGGGCTCCCTCTGGGAGTGGCGAGAAGGCCACCGGGACCTTCCCTTGGGTGTCTACTCCAAAGCTCAGGGGAGACATGCCCTGTGCTTGCCACCCCCTCACTTGGCACTTTCTGACTCTCCACTGCCCCCCAAGTTTTGGTGGCTCCCATGAGGGATGTCTGATTTGTGACCAAAGGCAGGTGACAACGAGGATCATGGGCCTGGAAGTCAGGTCATGAGAGGCATGTCCCCCTTAGGGACAAGGGACAGACCTGGGAGAGCAAGGGGCTGCTTCTGCTGTGTAGGGGAGGGTCCTTCACAGTCTGAGAGCAGCCAGAGGGAGTAGCCAGCATCCTCCCCGAGGCCACAAGGCACACTGTGCCTGCCATCTCAGGCCTTGACCCTTTCCTGTGCTCTGAAGCTGCCCACCCCCCCAACCCCCGCACCTCGGTGGCCACCACTCCTTGGGCTCTGCTCCACTGACGGCCACCTTTCCACTGGTCATCCTGCTCTCCCCCTGTCCTTTCCAGCAGACCGGCCCCACATCAGGGTGGACCTGGGCCTTCCTGGCACTGGTGGGCACTTGGAGAGGGCACTGCTGAGAGAAGGAAGGAGGGGCAGGCTTCCTCACTATCCTGACCCTGTTGTTTCTGTCACCAGACCCTGCCTCTGGCAGCCTGCAGAACTAATTAACGCTTCTCCTGGATTACCTACATTCCGCACCCTCTCCCTCCCTTCCTTGTCCCAGTCCTGTCCTCTGGGGCCAGGGGACAGGGTCAGGCTCTGGCTCACCTACTAGAGGCGATGGCAGGATGGCTACATGGTAGAGAACAGACAGTGCGCTGCTGGAAGGGAGCGGCCCCTACAGCCCTGAGACCCTTTAAAGCCAGGCTCGGAGCAAGGTCCCTGGGTTTGGGTCTGGTCATGTGCACAAATTGTTTGAATAATTCAGATTTAAAAAGACCTACTTTCCGGTCAGACCATTTCCTGCTAAAGAGCAGATGGGGGGGGGAGCATCTGAATAATGCATTGCACACCCTAGGTTTTTAGTGAAGGTTGGGCGCTGAGCCAGGCACCAGGGCAACTGCTTTCAGCCTCAGCCCCTGCTCAGCCCTGCAGCCACCTGCTGGCCTGGTCGTGGGCCGGGTGCCGCTGACAGGGTGCGCTACGGACTCAGAACTTCAGGCTGATCTCTAAGCCACGTATCTAGAGAAGGAGTGAGTGTCTCCAGGAAATCAGCAGAAGCCTAAGCTCCTGGCCAGCTGGGCACAAATTCTCCACGCCGTGGCAGCGGGTCCAGCATGGGCCCTGATTTATGCCCCGCAGAGGAGGGGGCTGGGTGGCAGATGGGGGCCAAAACCGCAGGAGGCCTGGGCAAAAGTGATGGAGGGGAGGGGAAGGAGTGCAAGCTCCCTAGGGTGCCCCTCATACCCTTGAGGTCCAAAGGTCTCTGGCTGGAAGCTAGAAGCTCCTGGGGGTTCCTGAGAGCTGACCAGGCATGTGTCCCCAGGGCTAAAGGGCCCTGCTACTTGGGGACTGGCCTCGGAGTGGGGAGAAGAACCCTGGGACCCTGTGGCTTCTACGCATTGAAGGGGGATGAAGCCCCAGTCTGTGTAGGGGATCTAGAAATAAAGACCCAGGGCTCTCTACTCCTTTCCTCCTGACTTCCCCTCAACTTTGCCCTCACACCCATCCATAAACATGTAAAGGAGGATTTCAGGCCTGGGCCACAGGGCAAATTCCAGGGAAGGCCCTGCCCGACCCCACAGACCTACAGATTAGCTGGGGGCTCCAGGTCTACACACCAAATCTCAAATGGCTGGTGAAGGCTCCGGCCTGCTGTCCTCATGTGTGGCCTTGCTCTGTGGCCTTGGTGTAACTGGGGATGGCCCCAACCAGGCCTACAGGGGCCTGAGGGACAGGAGAAGCAAGGGCCAGCCCTGTTAGCACCCCTGCTGCGCAGTCAGGCCAGGCTGGTAGAACAGGGGTTCTGTGGATCGCCCAGGCTTCCTCCCATCCCCACAGAAGTAGAGAGGTCTCCATAAGACCATCACTCCCATTTCTTTCTGCTCTGCTGCTGGCCCTGCCCCACCTCATTCCCCCTTCCTCCTTCTCCTTTCCCATCTCATTTTCCTGTTCTCCCTCCTCATTTCCACTTTTCTAAGCCCTGGGCCTAGGCAGGCACTGAAGGCTGGCATCAGGCCTGCTGGATTCAGAGGGACGTCTCCGACCCTGAGTCTGGGACCTGGGGTCCATTGCCTCTGGGACCCACCTGCCAGTGCTCAGGACACTCATCTTTCCAACTTCCCATCATCCACCTCTCCTCTGAAGAGTGGGCAACTTGGCAGAGTCCCCAGGGCGGCCAGCTTTGTCCTTGACACAGTGATTTTTAGATTTGGACACTCCCCACTCTCCTGCCCCTCTGGTCATCATGCTGAGTCTTGTTCCTCTCATTCAGAACACAGACCATCATTCACGCCCCTTTCACCCACCCCATAACCCTTCCCTGAGGACCCACTGTGTGCTTCATGCCCTACTCAGTGGGTGGAGCAGCGGGCAAGGGAGTCAAAGTAACATCTTCATCAAGGGAGATGCGCAAGGAGCAAATCCACCCACAAATGAAACCATGTGAGATCTCGGGAATGAGAGCTAAAGAGAAATGTAGCCAAAAAGGCACTGGGGAAGGACCAAGGGGCAGGGGCCGGGGGAGACCTCTCTGTGGAGGTCACTGGAGGTAATGGGGGAGACCCTCCTGGGCAGATGGAGCCACAAGGGCAGAGTGTGGATGTGGTGACCTGTGTGTTTAAAGAGCAGAGAGGACCCAGTGTGCTGACCAGAGAGGAGGACAGAGGAACCTGGAAGTTGTGGGAGGGGCAATGGGAACTGTCATGTCTGCTGAGCAAGGTGGACATCGTTGCTGGTGTGGGGACTGTGGTGGCCCAGTGGAGGTCAGAGCCCATGTGGGGTGAGGAGAGTGGAGTGGCAGCAATCATGGGAGATTGGTTACATGGTGGGGGGTACTTCATGTGCGTTCGTGTGCATATGCATGTATGCTCCTACACACATTCATTCCCTAGCTCTGTCTGCTGAAGCCATGGCATTCCAGTAGCAGCGAGCACACCTGGAGCCCTGATCCTGGCTTCTAAACACCATTCCCATTAAAAGGAACCAGGACTCCTTGCAGAAATGGCTGAGTTCAGGGCTGGCCAGGGAGAGTGTAGGTTGAGTCTGGAGCGTCCTATACCAGGAACTGAGGAAGGGCTCCAAGAATGATTGGGACAGGCTTGTATGCTGGTAGGAAGGTCCCATAGAGTGGGAGGGGGAGGGACAGGGCGCAGCCCATACGTGGGTAGGAAGGTATGGGCTCCAGGCTGGAAGGACATACACAGGCCTGGAGGAAAAGGGGCCTGAATCTGGCCTGGGATGATACGGTCAGGGACTGCAGGATCCAAAGGGAGGGAGCCTGTGGGTGATTAGTTGTTGGAACTGGGGAGCCAGGGGCCAGTTGGAAAGACAGAGGTGGTGGCTTGGGACTGTTTCAATGACATTCCTGGGGTATCTATGGGCTGCGCATATATGACCCACATTCACCTCCTTTCTGCTCCCACCTGAGGGGCTTCAATTCTCAGCAGCCTTCCCAAAGGTTGACCATCTGTCTCCCTCCTGACACTCTTTTCCGTGGTCACACCTCCCTGTCCAAGTGGGCATTCCCAACAGGAATGCCTGAGGCTTGACCTCCGGAGACCACACTGCCCGCAACTGCCCAACCTCACACGACCCCACGGCCATCTCCGAAACTGGCCCTGTTCCTCCATCCCTTGGTTGGTGGGCGTGCACTCGTGGGCCGGCGGAAGCTGGGCTTCTCTGGAGGCCGACCCCGTCCAGCGTGGGTCCCTCTGGGATCCAGTCAGCTTTGTTGCATCCCCCCCCCCCCCCCCGACGGCCGGCCTGAGCTGTGTGTGTGCAGGTAGCCGTGCAGAGTGCAGGTACGAGGTGCTGAATGCAGGGTGCAGGATGCCAGGTGGGAGTACGGGGCATGTGTGCGGGATGTAGTGCAGAATGCGTGTATGGGGGACGGGTGCAGGGCCAGGAGAGTCCCAGCTGTGGTCCAGTGGCCTCCACCCACGTCCCCTTGGCTGGGAAGCTGAGCAGGTCCGCAGCGGGGAGGCCTACGCTAGCGCAGGGCCCCGCGTGCAGCCCCTGGGGCACGGCGAGGGACGGATCAGGCCTGGGGTCCTCCGGAAGCCGGTTCCCCTAAGGCGGGCGCGGATTCTTTAAGCAGCTCGCGCACGCTCCTGGGGTCGGCACAGGGAGGAAGCGCGCGGGCGTGCGCGCGCCGGGGCCGCGGCCGGGCCGTGCGTGCGCGCGCGGCGTGCGCGGTGACGCGGCGTGGGGTTTCCCGAGGCTGCGGGCAGGGGCCGCCGCGCCCATCCCGATGGCTGGAGGCGTCTGAGGGGCGGACGGAGGCGGCGGCGGAGCGGGAGCGGGAGCGGGCGCGGGCGCGGGAGTGGAGCAGCCGCCGCGGGACCGGACCGATCCTCGCCGGCGCACCTGCCCGCAGCGCCCGCGGAGCGGCCCGAGCGCGACCACCTCCAGAGCGGCGGCCGAGGCGGCTGAGGCGGCGGGGCGCGGGCGCGTCAGGCGGGACGAGGCGCCGAGGTGAGCACTGCGGTCCCCTGCCCCTGCCCCTGCCCTTGCCCGGAGACCCGGGCCCCGGCCCCTCCCCCGCAGTCGCCCGCCAGAGCCGCCCCGCCCCCACCCCGCCGCCGGGCCGCGAGTCTTCCTGCCCCGCCCGGGTGGGGTCGCGGGCTGGGAGCGGGCGGGGACCCTGCGGGCTTCGGCTGGGGTCCGGGCCCTGGTCCGCGGTCGGGTGTCCCAGGTCTGGGGTCTGGGGTCCGGGATCTGCGGCCGGGGTCTGGGCTCTCTGGCCGGGATCGGGGTCCGGAGCTCCGGCTCCGGGGCAGGGGTCGGAGGGGTCGGGGTCTGGGCGCGGGGGCCCTGGGATTCCGGGTCTAGGTCTGCGTTCCGAGTTCTGGGGTCCCGGTTCCAGGCTCGCGGTCCCGGGTTCCAGGTCCGGGGTCGGGGTCCGCGGTCCTGGGTCCTGAGGCGGGGTCGAGTATCGGGGTCCGCGGCCCCGGGTCCTGAGGCGGCGTCCGCGACCTGGGGTCCTGGGTCCGGGGTCCGCGGTCCGAATCCGGGCCGACCTCCCTAGGGGCTGTGCGCCGGAGGCTGGCCCTGGAGGGGGTGCGCTGGGCCGGGGTCTGTAGGCCGGCCGGGCCGGGGCCGCGAGAACAAAGGGAGCGGCGGGGCTCTGCAGCGGCTAGAGGTGCTCGTCCTTTGCCTGGGGGAACGTTGTGCTTTAAATACAGCTTTTCTGGGGACTTTGAAGTTAGTGTGTGGTGGCGACACGGCGGAGGAGGGGGGACGGTGAAATGAGGAAGCTGAGGCGCGGCCAGGGCCGGGCGCCGCTGGCGGTCCGGGGCGGATCGAAGGCCGGCAGACAAAGAGCGGTGCTGGGGAGACCGAGCGGTGCGCTTCTCGGCCGTTTCGTTTTTAGCGAAAAGTGGGAGGCAGCCCCGCCGCGAGCCCGCTGTCGTTTCCCCCTCGCCGGGTGCGGCGCCGGCGGGGCGGGGCGGGGGCTGGGGGGGGTGCCGGCGGCGGGGCCCGGCCGGGGTCCCGGCGCCCCCCGCCCCGGCGCCGAATGAATGGCTCGGGCCAGGCCCCGCTACAAGATGGCGCGTCGCCGCCGCTGCCATTGTCAGCCGCCGCGCGCTCCCGGCCTCCTGCGCCCCGATTGTGTTTTGGGCCCCATTTACATTATTTAGAAGGACCGGGGAGGGGGGGGGAGGGAGGAAGTAACCCCAGGCTGCGTGTCCCCCTTCGCCCTGCGAGCTCTTCGCTGGCAGCGGGTGGGGGTGGGGGAGGAGTTGAGCAGACAATTCCGCCCGGGTGGTGGCCGAGCCCTCGGACTTTTGAAGACCCCCCCCCCCCCCGTATTTTTCCTTGCGGATTGTTTGTGATTCAGAAGATATTTAAATATGTCTTAAGTCCTTTAAATTACACAGTTGGCATACGGAAGTAGTATTAGCTGTGTATGCTTAATTCCTCTTTATGGAGGCTTTTTAGTTGGGATCGTGAGATCCATTTACTGAAGAAAAACAGCGATGTGTGAGTTTTCATGTTGGGAAGGGAGGTTGCTGGGCACTGACAGCTACAGAATACTGAATTCATGTGTCAGTGATGTAGACATCTTTATCTGTAGTTTTAGTGTGGGGGGTCTTTTTTGTGTGTTTTCGTTTTTACTGTCCATCTGATTGCACTGATCTCAATATTTGATGGCTAAGCAGCTGCTTGAGAGATTGATTATTAACTAGGAAAACATGTATATTATTTTTATGATGAGCAAATAGATGGACGTATTAGCTTTGTAAGAAGTTCCTTTCAACTGTAGATACTGGTAAGGTCTTTAGAGAGTTATTATCAATAAGAATTTTACATGAATTTTTTGTTTTCGAATTTGAAACTTTAGTATTTTGGGGGGGTAGAGGGGTTCTTTATTTGAAAGTAAGGTTTTAGTTTGAATTCTATTAAGATAGAAAGGGTCTATTCTAGATTCTTCCGGAAGGTATATATTGCAACAAGAAAGTGAATAGGCAGTTCCTTTTTTGCTTCCTTACTAATATTGGGTGTGTGGGTGGGGACAGAGTTGGTGCCACCAACATGGAAACAGGTCTGAGAACCTCTACACAGCATGACTGGACCGTAGCTTTCAGCTTGATTTAACTTTCTAACAACTAGAACTGGCCAGAAATGGAGAGCAACTGGAATGGTTGGTTAGAGACCAGTCCTTTCAGACCCTGTAGTGGGGCTGGGGGGGTGGGATCTCTGGCAGCTCTGAGGCTGGACTTGCAAGGCTTCTGCCCAGGTGGAGACTCCCGCCTTGCTTATGAGCTTCTGGATTCAGGGGCATTGTAAGTGCTACAAGTTTTTCTTAGAAGTGAAAATTTAGGAAAGCAAAGTTAAGTTTTGTGATTGTGCCGGTGATTTATTCCCATTTCTTTCTGCTGGTTAGGGCTACAGTGTTAGTGTTAGGGCTACATTTCATCTTCTGTTGGAATGATTCAAAAGTGTGCATATAGAGGAAATTGTTCAACCATGCAGTTTTTATTCAGAATCGATTCTTTCTCTTTCTTTCTTTCTTTCTTTCTTTCTTTCTTTCTTTCTTTCTTTCTTCCTTCCTTCCTTCCTTCCTTCCTTCCTTCCTTCCTTCCTTCCTTCCTTCCTCCCTCCCTTCCCTTCCCTTTCTTTTCTTTTCTTTTCTTTTCTTTTCTTGATTTTATTTGACAGAGAGAGAGGCAGCAAGAGAGGGAACACAAGCAGGGGGAGTGGAAGAGGGAGAAGCAGGCTTCCCGCTGAGCAGGGAGCCTGATGCCATGCAGGGCTCCATCACAGAACACTGGGATCTTGACCTGAGCCGAAGGCAGACACTTAACAACTGAGCCACCCAGGCGCCCCAGAATTGATACTTTTTTTTTTTTTAAAGATTTTATTTATTTATTTGACAGAGATAGAGACAGCCAGCGAGAGAGGGAACACAAGCAGGGGGAGTGGGAGAGGAAGAAGCAGGCTCACAGTGGAGGAGCCTGATGTGGGGCTCGATCCCATAACACCGGGATCACGCCCTGAGCCGAAGGCAGACGCTTAACCGCTGTGCCACCCAGGCGCCCCAAGAATTAATACTTTCTTAAATGAACACCTATTGGAGAAAAACTATTCCTCTAGTATGATATTGAGTTAACCATGGGGCTCTATGGATATCACATAAGTACTCAGCCATGTAATTAATGTCCATTGAAGGACATGAATGATACCTTAATAAAGATTCCTCTTTGTTTAATGTTTTGAGTTATTTCTGTTTTGGGGGGAGTTGTAAGTTTCCTTAGATTGAATTTTCATCTCAGAAAAGACTGTTAAAAGACTGCAGAATAATGTACTTTTTTTTTAAAGATTTTATTTATTTATGTGAGAGCGAGACAGCACCAGTAGGGACAGAGGGAGAGGGACAAGCAGACTCCCTGCTGAGTGGGGAGTCTGACTCTGGGCCAGGACCCAGGACCTGAGCCAAAGTCAGACACTTAACTGACTGAGCCATCCAGGCGCCCCTGTACGGTCTTTTTTTAGAGTAAAACTTAAAAGTTCTTTTCAGATTTTTTTCATGCCTAGTGACTTTGATTGCTAAGCTTGAGTCACCTTGGTAGACTTATACAGTGACAGCTTGAGAAAGGGACTGATTTTATGAGGAGTTAACTTATTTTTCAAAGCTCTGTTCTGTTACTTTTTACTTTGCTAAAAATTTCTATGTCGTCCATTGGTTTGTTTGAAAAAGTTGTATTTCTACAAATCGCTTTGAGAAAGGTCTTCAGGATATCTTTAGATTTACCTACCTGCCATCAGTTGGCTTTTGGGCTAATACATTCTTTAAGGACTAACAATGATCTTATTTTAGACAATAAATGTAGTATTGGCATTTATCATAGTTTCTTTTCTGGATTGTTTTTTCTCTGCCCATGTTGGTTTCTCTGGCTCATGTTGGTCTCCAAATTGGATTAAATTCTTACTGTCTACAGACTTTGGCTTTTAAAAGCATTAGTGGATTGGTAACAGATATTCTCAATGTTATTATCTGGGCTTGACCATATGGCATGCTATATTATTTTGAAAAGTCTGTTAGTGCAAGTCTAGTAAGGCAATGAGCAAAAATCTTAGAATCTTTTGACCCTGGGGTTAAAACCCTGGGAAAAATTCCGATTTCGGGTTTGCTTTCATTGCTGCATGGTTAGAGAAATTATGAAGTAAGATGGGACAGTTAAGTGTTCCGTTTAGTGAAGAGAGAATGAAGAGATAAAGAGAGGCTTAAATTGACACTGAGGTCAGAGACGCATTTCACAAACGTAATGTGTAAAGGTGTAAGGAAGGCTGGTCTAAACATATGTGGGTGTGTGTGCATACGTTGGGTAATGCAACATCATGTTGACTATTCTGGT
Organism: Ursus arctos; assembly: GCF_023065955.2. Lineage (NCBI taxonomy): Eukaryota > Metazoa > Chordata > Mammalia > Carnivora > Ursidae > Ursus > Ursus arctos. The sequence goes on along the minus strand of NW_026623008.1, from coordinate 826,155 downwards.
AAAAAAATGGAACAGCACTGGTGTTTAAAGCTGTGTGTTTTGTTCCAGAACTCTTATTTAGGAAATATAGGCAATCTATAGCATTCAAACTGGTCAGAGGAATGCCAAAAGCTTTTTAACCCTTTCACTTCTGTTGTGGCAGTGCCTTGCGTTAGGTGCCACAGTGATCCCTGGAAAGAAATTCCTGCTGGCTTCCAGTGATAGAAAAGCTTCTTTTATAGAGCAGTGTTGCCTTCTTTTTCTTAAAGACTTAAGTAAATATCCACTTATTTCACTTACTCAAGTTCTGGGGACGCCATTTCTACAAACACAGATTTAAAAGACCAGGGGCGGGGCGCCTGGGTGGCACAGCGGTTGAGCGTCTGCCTTCGGCTCAGGGCGTGATCCTGGCGTGATGGGATCGAGCCCCACATCAGGCTCCTCCGCTATGAGCCTGCTTCTTCCTCTCCCACTCCCCCTGCTTGTGTTCCCTCTCTCGCTGGCTGTCTCTCTCTCTGCCAAATAAATAAATAAAATCTTTTAAAAAAAAATAAATAAATAAAAGACCAGGGGCATCCTGCTGGATGGGTCAGTAAGCCTGCGACTCCTGATCTGCGGGTGGAGAGTTTGAGCCCCACACTGGGGGTAGAGATTACTTAAAAAGATAAAAAATAAAAAAGTTAAAGATCAAGTCAAGATTACCTAGGGTAGTTTTTAAGAGATGATTCAGTTGAACCTATATTGCCACTGATAAAAGGTTATGATTTAGGAGTTAGCCGCTCCAAGCTCTTATAATGCATTTTACCAATAGGGAAAAAGACTTGTATGTTTATTCTTTAGCCTGTTGGGACTGGAATTACCAGGGAATTGGTTGAACATACTGGTTACTTGTGGATAATTGTATATTTATGTGTATCTGTCTCCTGACTTAATCCTGTGGTAATTATAAAATATATTTTTGATGAATATTATAGATTCTCTTGACTGACTGTCCAAGTGTTGTAGTTGATAAAGCTTTTAAAAATTCCGGACACTTTCTAATTACACAAGAGAGTGTTAAGTGTTAAAGCCTGTACAGTAGGTTTTCAAAAAATTGTCATAGGAACTTCAAAAAATAATTCCTAACTTCTTGAGAGGGAGAGAAATTCCCTCCTTTCTGAGAGGTCTGCCACTGTGGAGTTAGGGCACAGTTCTGGAACTCAATTTGCTGGTTTGGGTGTGCATTTTGACTTCTGTCTGTTCCCTTATCTGTAAAGCAGGTGTTCTAGAACCTCCTTCCTAGGGTGGGTTTGAGGGTGGAGTGAGCAGAGAGACATGAGAAGCTCTTAGAGCAGTGCCTTGCCTACAGGACACCCTTTAGCCATTTCTGCTGCTAGTGGCCTTGCTTTGTAAAAATCCCTTTAACTGTGGTGATGTTAAATGTTATAAGAAGACAGTTTACTACGAGATTTGTTTTTTCTTTCTTCCTAATGGTTCCACAGGAATGTTATTAATTCGGAGGGCGGAATATCTGTATCAGATGTCTTTGCAAATCCGTCCTTTCTTTACTACCTCACTTTCTCTGGAGTCTTCCCACGTTGTTTTCTTGAAGGGCGTTCTTTACCTTTATAGGAGAATTTTTTTTTTTAAGATTTTATTTATTTATTTGACAGAGATAGAGACAGCCAGCAAGAGAGGGAACACAAGCAGGGGGAGTGGGAGAGGAAGAAGCAGGCTCATAGCGGAGGAGCCTGACGTGGGGCTCGATCCCAGAACGCCGGGATCACGCCCTGAGCCGAAGGCAGACGCTTAACGACTGCGCCACCCAGGCGCCCCTTTATAGGAGAATTTTGATACTATAATTAATTTTGAAAACTAGCAAAAATTATTGTTTATTTTTCAAAAGATTTCACCACACCCCCTGTGATGCTGATTTTTTTTTAATTTTTTTTATTTTACAAAACTTCTTTTGGTGTCTCTTGATTTGCCAGTTAGTGATAATAACAATGAAATATTTTTCATTTATTTTTATAAATACTATAACTGGAAATTTGTTTAACAAGTGCTTATTCAGCACCTTCTCCGGTAGGTGCTGAGGCTATAAACTGCCAAAGAATGGGTGTGTCCCAGGGCCTCACTGAGTTTATAGTTTAATAGCCTGACAAGCAGGTGCCAAGGAGAAATTCAAGGGCAGGGGGTTACAGGGACAGCTAGAGATAATGACTGAGTCAGATGCTTAGTCGACCCAGGTGCCTGAGGAATAAAGTGTGTTTTAAAAGTTGACACCTGAAGGACCCTCTAGGTGGAGCCTGTCTGGCATGCAGTTGGTGGGTGGGGGAAAGGAAAGTGGGTTTGAAGCTGAGGAGATGGTGTGTTTTTCATGCAGCCACCAATTGGCCTCCTTCACCCACTATGTCTCCAGCACCCAGAACAGTGTCTCCTGTGTGGTAGTGGTAGGTGCTCTGTAATTATTGAATGAAAGAGAGCATGGCTCATCAGGGATGGAAGTTCCAAAGGGCTGGAGGGCGGTGAGAAATGGACACTGAGAGGTTAGAGCCTTAGGAAAGAGTTGTGCTTTTACCTTGAGGGCTCTGGGGAACCTATAAAGTGTTTTAAAAACAGAGATTGGCCTAATCTGGGCCATGGTGTGGTACTTGAGCTTGGGGCATGTTCAGATGAGGTAGGAAGACTTGCCAAAGATGGCCATATGGGGTGCTGGTGTGAGAGGAAGGGGTCTGCACTAGGGTGGTAAAGCTGGTGACTGAAAGACAGGATGGCTGCACGGAAGGCAAGAAGAGAAGAAGACCACAGATGTCTGTCCTGGGCATCTGGGTGGATATCTGGCATTTACTGAAATAAGGAGCAGTGGTTTAGTGGGGCTGGGGTGGGGTGGATCATGAGTTCAGTTTATGCATGTTGGGTTGGAGGACATTAGGAAACCTTCATCAAGGGTGGGTCAGTCCTTAGGCTTTCGGCTCCTCTCCCTGTAAAGCTCTTCTCCTAGAGGTTGGTTTGTACAGTTCACTGCCTTCATTCACGTCTTTGTTCAAATATCCCCTCCTCAGAGGTCATTCTCTCATCTCATTAATCTCTACCATTTTACCTTGCTCTGCTTTCCTAGTCCTTGTGCTGATCTCCCTGCTAGTTCTAAGCTCCATGAAAACAAGAATTTTGGTTCACTGCAGTATTACCAACCTCTGAAACAGGATGCCCCAAAATATTTGGATTTTGTATATGTAAATGTGGAGGTCTGGAGGAGTGGTCTGGATTGGAGGCAGGCCTTTCAGAGTTAACACTATTTAGATGGTAATTGAAGTTTTGGGAATAATGATTACTAGGAGCAGGGGGTCTTAAAGTATGATCAGTGGACTCCTGGGGGTCCCTGAGACCCTTTTGTGTGGTTCATCGGGTCAGAGCTACTTACACAGCCATTAAGATGCTATTTGACGTTCACTGTGTTGTTGTTTGCGTTGATGGTACAAAAGCAGTGGTGGGTCAACTGCTGGTTCTTTAATACAGATCAAGGCTGTTGATATCAAACCAGGTATATATTGTAGTCATAGTACTCTTCACCACCATGAACTTGTGTTTAAAAAAATCCAGTTTAATGTCTTTGATGAAGCATAAAAATTAATTTTATTAAACTTTAACCCTGAGTACCCATTTTTTCCCTGGCTGTGAGATGAAATGGGAAGCAGGCGTAACGCACTACTGCATCTCAAAGTACAGTAGCGGTCTCCTGGACAAGTGGCTGTGCCACAGCGTTGAAAGAGCAGCTGACAGAAGAGGATGGCCCTTTAGATGGGTTATTTATACGACAGATACCTTCTTGAAAATGAAGGAAGTGAACCAGATATTTCAAGGAATGTAACTGACAGTATTGTTGACAGTGATAAAATTTGAGCTTTCAAATGGAAATTAGAATTTTGGAAAACTTGATTCTGCTATCATGAACTTGACAGCTTCCCAGTATTTAAAGACTTTTCTTATAGGTGATGATGTTTAGGAAATGTTTCTTTTTATATTATGTAATGAAATGTGTCAACATTTGAAAGATTTGCTTAATTCAGTGAACTGATAGTTTCCCAATGTCCTGTGTGTGATGCTGCTAATGCACAGATGGTAAGAGATCCATTCAGGGGGCGCCTGGGTGGCGCAGGCGTTGAGCGTCTGCCTTCGGCTCAGGACGTGATCCCGGTGCTCTGGGATCGAGCCCCACATCAGGCTCCTCCGCTGGGAGCCTGCTTCTTCCTCTCCCCCTCCCCCTGCTTGTGTTCCCTCTCTCGCTGGCTGTTTCTCTATCTCTGTCAAATAAATAAATAAAATCTTAAAAAAAAAAAAAAGATTTTATTTATTTGAGAGAGAAAGAGAGCACAAACGGGGAGGGGCAGAGGGACAAGCAGACCCTGCGCTGAACGCGGAGCCCGACAGTGGGGCTCAATCCCAGGACCCTGAGATCATGACCTGAGCTGAAGTCAGATGCTTAACCGGCTGAGCCACCCAGGCGCCCCATTTTTTTTTTAGCTATTTTTTTGAAAGATTATTTATTTGAGAGAGTGAAAGAGAAAGAGACTGAGAGAATGAGTGGGAGGAGGGGCAGAGGGAGAAGCAGACTCCCTGCAGAGCAGGGAGCCTGATGGAGGACTCAATCCCAGGACCCCGGGATCATGACCTGAGCTGAAGGCAGACGTTTAACCAACTGCGCCACCCAGGCACCCTTTTAGCTATTTTTTTGTAAAAAATGTCCTTTATGGTAATGTGTAATAGGCTTATTAAACATTTTTTTTCCCAAAGATTTTATTTATTTATTTGACAGAGATAGAGACAGCCAGCGAGAGAGGGAACACAAGCAGGGGGAGCGGGAGAGAAAGAAGCAGGCTCATAGCGGAAGAGCCTGATGTGGGGCTCGATCCCATAACGCCGGGATCACGCCCTGAGCCGAAGGCAGGCGCTTAACCGCTGTGCCACCCAGGCGCCCCGGCTTATTAAACATTTTAAGACCTTCTCTGTTTTAATTTCAAACATAGTAAATATCCATAGATATAACCCACAGAAACAAAGCCCTCTGATCCTAGGTAATTAAGAGTGTGTGTGTGGGGGGGCGCCTGGGTGCTCAGTCGTTAAGCGTCTGCCTTTGGCTCAGGTCCTGATCCCAGCGTTCTGTGATCGAGCCCCGCATCGCATCGGGCTCCCTGCTCAGCAGGAACCCTGCTTCTTCCTCTCCCACTCCCCCTGCTTGTGTTCCCTCTCTCGCTGGCTGTTTCTCTCTCTTTGTCAAATAAATAAAATCTTAAAAAAAAAAAAAAAGTATGGAGGGAGCCTAAGAACAAGCCATCTGAACAGCAGTGATCTGGAGAGCAGTGCAGTGGTTAAACCAGCTGGGCCGCATCTAGGGTATTGGCCCAGGGTGCCCACAGGGACCAGAGAGGTCCTTATCTGAAGACAGGCACTCTGTCCTGATGTGTCATCCACCCCCCTCCCCCCGCTGTTTGAGCATGTGGGTGTAGGACTGCCTTTTCCTGGGGAGAAGAACCCAGAGATTTCTCTAAAGGTTGAAAACCCATTGGTGTAGCTGGAGAAGAGGCCTTGGGACAGAGCCCTAAGGGGGGTGTGTGCTTTAAGGGTGGGTAGAGGAAGAGAAGCTCCTAAAAGAGTGATCAGAAGTTGGGAGAGTATCAGAATATAGTGTTAGTGCCTGGGACAGTCTTGGGCACGGGTGGGGTGGGGGTGGTCAGGGTAGCAAATTTGGCTGAGAGAAGTAGACCAGAGGATTTACTGCCAGGATTCCCCAGGGCCAAGGATTGGCAGTGTGGTGTGGGAGGCTCTGAAGGAAAGGGGTGGAGAGGCAGTGAGGAGGGAGGGCTCTGTTCTGTCTGATTTCAGGTAGAGTAGCTAGAGCATTGTCAGGTGTGGAGAGGAAGGAACCTGTAGAGGAGAAGCGGGAGCAGCGGAGCAGTGCTAGGGAGCATCTGCTGTTGAGGCAGTGAGGAGAGACACCGACTCTCCCTTGGTGAGAGGGACATCTGTCAGGTGGGGGAAAAGACTGCTGAACAACAAGGCAGAGCAGCGCCATAGTGGTTGCAAGAATTTCATTTTTTAAAGAAAGATTTGATTTATTTGTTAGAACACAGGTCGGGGGAGGGGCAAAGGAAGAGGGAGAGGCAGACTCCCCACTGAGCAGGGAGCCTGACACACACCACGGACCCTGGGATCATGACCTGAGCCAAAGGCAGATGCTTCACCAGCTGAACCACCCAGGCGCCCCACTAGAATTTCATCTTAAAGCCAGAGGTTAAAGCAATTGAGCAGCGAGCAGGAGATGGTGAGAGGATGAACAGGATCTGGGCAAAGAGAAGCCCCAGGGCAGGACTGCGCTTGGACTGATAATCTCCACTTGGCGTAGATGTTTATATATATAAACCATGTTGGGAGAAGTACTTCAGGATTTCCCTGTTGAAATATATTCTTCAGACCTTGGCCTGGCACCTCCACCTGGCATTACGTTGGCAGTAGATGGACTTTCATTTTGCCCTGTTGGTGATCCCGATGCTATTAGCTCATGTTTGTCGGGTGCCTACTATGCCGGGCACCATGCTGAGAACTTTGTCATTACCATGTGATTCTCACATCAGCTCTGAGGCTGGTACTAGGAATAGCCCCATTGCACAGATGGCCAAACCTACGGGGATCAAGCAGCAGGACCCATGTTTGAACTTGAGTCATTTGCCTCCAGAGCCTGTGCTCTTAATTATTACACTGTGGACCCTCTAGCATGAGCTCTTCTCCCTTACTCTTTCATCTTGGAAAACTTATGTGTCTGCATCTGCTCCTTCATATATTATTAAAAGGAAGACTCTTCCACTTGAAAACATATTTACCAACCGTTTTATCTTCAGTTTTTTCAGGGGCTCTGTTCTACCTTCGAACATGACAAGGTCTTTTTTTTTTTTTTTTTTTTTTTTTAAGTTTTAAGTAATCTCTATGCCCAACTTGGGGCTTAAACCCACGACCCCGAGACCAAGAGTTGCATGCTCTTCCAACTGACCCAGCCAGGCACCCCTAAGATGACTGAGTCTTGTATAACTTAACCTCCTAGTTAATCTTTGTATTTTTTTCAGCCACTCCTTGGACAGACGGTCTGTTTCCACTGCTATAGTTCTCTATCCTCTTCTCATTCCCTGAGGATCTCTTTGTTCCCGTTCCCCCTCAGCCACCAATGTTGTTTTTATAAAGATGTCCTTTTTGGGGCGCCTGGGTGTCTCAGTTAAGCATCTCCCTTCAGCTCAGGTCATGATCCCAGGGTCTTGGGATCAAGCCCTGCATCTGGTGCCCTGCTCAGCAAGGAGCCTGCTTCTCCCTCTCCCTCTGCCCGCCACTACCCCCCCCCCCGGACCTCCCCATCGCTTGTGCTCACTCACTCTCACTCTCAAAATCTTTATTTTTTTTAAAGATTTATTTATTTGAGAGAGAGACACACGCACAAGTAGGGGGAGCAGCAGGCAGAGGGAGAGGGAGCCCGATGTGGGGCTTCATCCCAGGACCCTGGAATCATGACCTGAGCCAAAGGCAGACGCTTCCCTGACTGAGCCACCCAGGAGCCCCTAAGTGAGTTATTTCTTTTCTTTTTTTTTTTTTTAATTTTTATTTATTTATTTTTTTTATAATGATTTTTTATTATATTATGTTAGTCACTATACAGTACATCCCCGGTTTTCGATGTAAGGCTCGATGATTCATTAGTTGTGTATAACACCCAGTGCACCATGCAATATGTGCCCTCCTTACTACCCATCCAGTTTTCTCATCTCAGGGTAGTTGTGAGGATTAAATGAGATGGTGCAAATAAAATGCTTACCCTCCTGCTTAGCGTGGTGGAAGAGCTGGAGTGTTTACTTCTGTTACCACTGCCACTTAGGGTGTTTGGCCCCTTTGCCCTCCTCCTTCCCTCAGGTGCTTCTCCAAGCCGACTTATGCTCTGTATTACTATCATTGTGGTTGCCTTCTTAGTTAAAGTTTCAGGGGTTCTTCTGCTTAGTTTTGAGGTGGTACTCTGTTGCTTTCCTGTGGGTGCCATAAGAAATTATCACAGACTGAAGGGCTGGAACAACAAATTTACTCTCTCAGTTTTGGAGGTTGGAAGTCTGAAACCAGGATGTTGGCTGGGCAGCTACCTCTGCTTCTTTCTAGCTTCTGGTGGTTGCCAGCAGTCTAGTTTTTGTCTCTGTTTTCACTTGGCCTCTCAGTGCACGTCTCTGCTCTTACAAGATATGCCAGTCGTTGGGTTAGGGTCCACACTAATGATATTTGCAAAGACTTTCTCCAAATAAAGTCACACCTACAGGTGGATAGTAATTTTCAGGGGGTACTGTTTTGTTGTGTTTTTAAAGATGTATTTATTTATTTATTTATTTATTTATTTATTTATTTATTTGACAGAGACCACAAGCAGGGCAAGTGGCAGAAGGAGAGGGAGAAGCAGGCTCCTCGCTGAGCGGGGAGCCAGTGTGGGGCTCAATCTCAGGACTCTGGGATCATGACCCAAGCCGAAGGCAGGTGCTTAACGGACTGAACCACTCAGGCACCCCTCAGGGGATACTGTTAAAAAAAACCCAGTGTAGTTACCTGGAGCTTCATCCTTAACCCTGTTCTCCTTGGGTTCCTAACTCCCTGTCTCCTATGTCCTTCCCTTTCCTTCATGGCCAAGCTTGTAAATAGAAGACTTAGTTGCAAGTTAAAGAAACCAGTAAGAGAGAACTTGAATAGAAAGGTAAATGTTTTATAAGGTTTCTTGATGTCTCACAGAACCAAAGCTCAGGAACAGAGCTGGGCTTTTCAGGTCGGGGTGGGGTCAGGGGTGAAAAAAACCATTGAGAGTCTCTGTCTATCTCCTTTCTATTTTCCTTGTCTGTAAGCACCTCTCTGCTTCTGCTTGAGGTAAGAAAGCTCTCTGAAATTTTTTTTTTCTCCCTGTTTTCAGCATCTTCTGTCTCTTGACATTGAACTCGCTTGACCATTACTGCCACTTTGAAACACTCTTCTGTCTTGGTTCCTGGCTCTTTTGCTTACCTTTTGTTTGTCCTGCTTGGTTTCTTTCCAGGTTTCCTCTTTTGTCTGCCCTACATGCCCTCAGTTGTCTGGCATTTCTCAGTCTTGAGTCCAGGATTCTCTACATTCTTGGACTCTCAGGTGATCATGGCTGTTCCCATCTGTTGTCTCTTTTAAATCCTGTTTACTGATGGTGATGACTCCCAAATTTGTAACTCCCAAATTTCCAGCCTTTCTGACCTCCAGACCCATCCATCAGCTTGTCCACCTTGCGTCCCCATTCCTTTTGCTGTTTTCAGTACTGAGTCCTTAATCCTTTAGGTTTCAGTTTGAATGTCTCCTCCTCAAATAGGCTTTTCCTGGTCACCCCTGTTGTTGGTCACGTTGTTTGGCCACAGTTACCATTTCATGGCATTCACTTCATGTGGTAGTGACAGTGGTGAAGCCCTGCCTCTTTTTTCTCCCTAACCAGCCCAGGTTGGAAGCAGAGGGCACACCAGTTGAGCTGTGTATGTGGGCAGGGTTAGTTCTCGAACCTGTGAGTCAAGACTCCCTGGAAGTGTCCATCAGCCCTTTTGTAAGCCCAGGATTGGGGGGTTTTAGAGAAGTGCCCCAAGTGAATCTGCTACGCGGGTTAGGCGACAGTGGCCTGTGAAGCCATATGATGAGTACCTCAACTTCCAGGCAGTTTTCCTGAGAATGGATAAGAGAGTTCTTGACACCAATGGAATTTGGGTTTGGGGTGGCTTCTGTAGACCCAGAGACAGGAGAAGGGAGGCCAGAGAGGTTTCTTGGGCGTTGATGGAATCAGAGCAGGGGAGTCTTGGTGCCTTACACTTTTGGGGAAGGCATTTAAAACATGCCTTTTGAATCAATAAGTAACCATCATGCTCCCTATACCTTTTCTTAAAATAGGGGAACTGACCAATACGCATTTCCCGTAATTTAAAACTTGACATATTCAGGAAGATGCTGGGCTCCTGAGGAGCAGGCTGCATTTTGAGGAAGTTCCCGTCAGCTCTGAAAGAAGAGCTTTAAAATAGTAGCCCTTCCAGGGGCGCCTGGGTGGCTCAGTTGTTAAGCGTCTGCCTTCGGCTCAGGGCGTGATCCCAGCGTTCTGGGATCGAGTCCCACATCGGGCTCCTCCGCTGGGAGCCTGCTTCTTCCTCTCCCACTCCCCCTACTTGTGTTCCCTCTCTCGCTGGCTGTCTCTAGTTGGCTGTCTCTGTGTCAAATAAATAAAATCTTAAAAAAAAAAATTGTAGCTCTTCCGGTTCAAACGTTTGCTCCCAGATTTAGATAAAGCTAACTTAAAAACATAATAAAATTAAAAGCTTCTAAAATTGTTGAGATTAATGTTGTGAGTCAGTAGGTAAATCATTCTTTTTTTAACAGCAGAGCAGCCTTGTAGGCTTGATAACTATACTTGATTCGAAGAACTTAACAACATGTAGGTTTTTATATAATAAATATGTTTTTAAAAAATGTTATTTTTTTAAAAGATTTTATTTATTTATTTGACAGAGCACAAGCAGGGGGAGCAACAAGCAGAGGGAGAAACAAGCAGAGGGAGAGGGAGAAGCAGACTCCCTGCTGAGAGCAAGGAGCCCAGTGCGGGGCTTAATCCCAGGACCCCAGGATCATGACCTGAGCTGAAGGCAGACGCTTAACCAACTGAGCCACCCAGGCGTCATCCTGTGTTATTTTTTTAAATGACCGTATACGTGTTGGTATGCAGCAGTGAGCAGTCTGGATAGAATAAAGACCGCCTGCCCCACTCCTAGAAGTTGTACATTTCTCCATCTCCAGTAAAAAGGGTTTTTGTTTGTTTGTTTTTTATTTTAAAGATTTTATTTATTTATTTGACAAGACAGCTAGAGAGGGAAGACAAGCAGGGGGAGTAGGAGAGAAGAGAGAAGCAGGCTTCCCACGGAGCAGGGAGCCCGATGTGGGGCTCGATCCCAGGACCCTGGGATGATGACCTGAGCTGAAGGCAGACACTTAACTGACTGAGCCACCTGGGTGTGCCCCAGTAAATAGCTTTTTTATGTTGCTTTTAATTTCTGTATTTCAGATCAGCCTTGTATGATAGAATTCTTTTTCAGTGATGGAAATACTTTATCATCTGCATTGTTCTGTATGGTAGCTCCTAGCCACATGTGGCTATTGAGCACTTAAAATACGGCTCAAGTGACTAAGGGACTTTTAGTTTTATTTAGTTTTAATACGCTTAAGTTTAAAAAACCACATGTGGCTACTCACTGCTGTGCTGAATAGCACAGTCCTAGATTGAGCACCTGGGTTGCCATTAGTAGAAATTTGGGAGGTATGAGGAAAAGTCTCCATATAAGGTGGATGAGAATTTGGGAAATTTTAGTCCATTCAGAACTTCTATTTAGCATCCCTTACATATCTGTGGTTAGGAACCTATATTGTGTAAATCTTGAGATGTTTGTCAAATGTGTTAAATTTATGTTTAAAGATTTATTATTTTTTTTAGAGGAAGAGAGCACATGTGCACACGGCAGGGGGAAGAGGCAGAAGGGGAGGGAGAGAGGGGAAGAATCTCAAGCAGACTCTGTGATGAGCATGGAGCCTGACTTGGGGCTCCATCCCAGTACCCAGAGATCATGACCTGAGGCAAAACCAAGAGTCAGATGCTTAACTGACTGAGCCACCCAGGCGCCCCTGTGATAAATGTATGTTTAAAAGAATAGTTTATATTGTGGCGCCTGGGCGGCACAGCGGTTAAGCGTCTGCCTTCGGCTCAGGGCGTGATCCCAGCGTTATGGGATCGAGCCCCACATCAGGCTCCTCTGCTATGAGCCTGCTTCTTCCTCTCCCACTCCCCCTGCTTGTGTTCCCTCTATCGCTGGCTTTCTCTATCTCTGTCAAATAAATAAATAAAATCTTAAAAAAAAAAAAAGAATAGTTTATATTGTATATAGAATTGAAATTTTGCTAGTCAAATTTACTTTTTTTTTTTTTAAGATTTTATTTATTTATCTGGAGAGAGTGCACCTGTGCACTCAAGCAGGATGGGGGGGGGCAGGTAGTGGGAGGGAGAAGAGAGAGTCTCAAGCCAACTCTGCACTGAGAATGGAGCCGGATGCAGGGCTTGATCTCACAACTCTGAGGCCGTGACCTGAGACAAAATCAAGAGTCAGATGCTTAACCAACTGAGCCACCCAGGTGCCCTAGTTAAATTTTCTTTCAAATATTTTACCATATACACACACACACACACACACACACACACACGGTTCATAAACTTGCTGGATTTAAATCTTAGATTTTGGATCTTCAGTCTTGGTTTTGTCTAGTTTTAGCCATTTCTGTCTTCTGGAGTCTTTGGAATTCATCTGTTGGGGGCAAGGCACTGTGCTGAAAACACTCTCAAAGTACTTTATGTTTTTTGCATCTGTCTTGTTTCTTTTGTGGTAACAGAAGAGTGACATCCTTGTGGCTAATTTTCACAGGATTAAGGTAGAGGCTACCACCAGTGTCTGTTTCACTAATTGTCCCTCGGAGACCAACGAGGAGGAAAAGAACATGTATCAACTCAGATCAGAAGTTAATGGAAAGAGACAGCGCAAAGAATGCCCCCAAAAGCAATGAACCCTTCCTTCCCTTGTGGAAATGTCAGTTCTCCTAGAGGTGCAGACAATATTTTGCTCTTGCTTTCTCTGGAGGGAGGGGTCTGTGTGGGAGAGGTGGAGAGAGAGAGAGAGAATCTTAAGCAGGCTCCACGCTCAGTATGGAGCCCAACACAGGGCTCGATCTCACAACCCCAAGATCATGACCTGAGCCAAAATCAAGAGTTGGACGCTTAACCTACTGAGCGACCCAGGTGCCCCTCTGCTCTTGGTTTTTGTCTGGAGGCATTTGTAGTTGTCACAGCTTGGGGTGTGCTGTAGGGTCGCTGCTCCACGACAGAGGGTTGGCCAGCCCGACATGTCAGCAGTGCCAGTGTCCGGAACTCTGACTTAAACTGATATGCATTGTGCAGTTAAGAAAAGTTCGTCACGGCCTTACCTCAGTATCTGTTGCTGCAAAACAGCAGACTGCCCTCAAACATGATGGCATAAAGGAGTAATGATGCATCACCTTTGTGTTGGGGGAGAGCTCAGCTGGGCGAGTCCACCTGTGCTCGGCATGGTGTTGGCTCTGCTCACTTATGCACTGGAGACATTTGGCAGGTGGGCTTGGGTCGCGTTTCCTGGATGGCCTCACCTGCATGGACTTTTAGCCAGGGCGCCTCTGTTCTCCACATGACCTCTCCAGCAGGCCAGCTAAGCCATCTTGTGGTGGCTGAGTTCTAAGAGGGCAGGAACAGAAATTGCTAGGCTTCTTGAAGCCACGCTTAGAAGTCACACAGCATCGCCATAGTTGTATTCTGTGTTGGTCAAAGCCAAGTTACAAAGTCCAGCCCAGACTGTAAGTGTAGGCAAATAGACTCTGGATCTTGATGGAAGGAGCTGCAAAGAATCTGTGGCCATTTTTTAAAACCCATCACAGACCTTTCTGTGGCATGGCATTTAGAATCGCCTGCTTTAGGATGTCCAGTTAATATTAAGATTGCTGTAGAATGAATTCCAAAAATGAATTCCTTATAAAGACAATTTATTTCAGGGTTTTGTTTTTTTTTTAAGATTTTATTTATTTATTTGTCAGAGAGAGAGAGCAGAAGCAGGGGGAGTAGGCAGAGGGAGAAGCAGGCTCCCCGCTGAGCAGGGAACCCAGTGAGGGAGTCATCCTACGACCCTGGGATCATGACCTGAGCTGAAGGCAGATGCTTAACCGACTGAACCACCAGGCTCTCCAATTTATTTCAATTTATTTGCCAAATTCTTGCTAAATACTTAGTTTGAGCAATACATTGTGCTTGTTAATAATACGAGGAAATAGCTTTTAATTTTATTCTCATGGGCGAGACAACAAATCTAATGTTAGGGTGAGTGCTGTAGGGTACTGTATGGAGGAGAGGGGCTTGGCTTAAGGCAATTGGGGAAGGCTTTTGTGAGTGGATGACACCTGCACAGGGTGAGAGGGAGCCAGGTACGTGAGGGTGGAGAGCAATGATTGCAAAGGCTTTGAGATGGGGAGAACTACATGGCCAAAGCTTAGAGGGAAGACATCCTCAGTCACCTGACCCAGTTTGTGCAGGAGAGTGTCAGTTTACACCTGGTGAGCTGGGGTTCTGTCTGGTCAATGCCTTTGATTTTCAGAAGTGCCCTGGTGTGGACAGTGCATATTGTGGCTACCACACACTATGGAAAACTTTGTATTTTTTCTCGGTGCAGAGGGAAGCCATTGAAAGAGTTTAAGCAAGAAGTGACAAGATACGAATTTTAAAGAATTGTTCGGATTGCTGAATGAAGAATGCGTTGTTGGGGGGGAAGGTAGAGGCAAAGATCATTTAAAGGCGGCTGGTGATGAGAACTGATGTGACTTGGCTAAGGATGGAGGGGTGAGGAGATGGAAAGAAATGGGTTGATTCCGGTCTGCTCTGGCAGTTGAGCCAACCAGAGTGCTGGTGCTGATGGACCAGGCATAGGGGACCAGGGAGAGGAAGGGGTCTAAGATGGCTGTTGTTTGCTTTGCAGACCTAGGGGATGGTGATGTGGGGCACTGAGATGAGGCCTAATGGGTGGGGCATGTTTGTTTCTGTTAGTGAGGATCAAGAGCTATGCTTGGACATTTGAAGTTCCAACTGACGGTAAGACAAGCAAGTGTAAGTGTTGGCTCATCAGTGTGTTGTTGGCCTGGAGTCCCGTCTGGAAGTCAGAGTTAGGATTCAAATTCTTGTGCAGGGATGCTATCACCTGTGCGTGGGAGTGGTGAGAGGGGGCAGGAATGCCAGCCATCAGAGGTCTGAAAGAGGAGGCATGGGCAGGGGTAGCTCTTCAGTTAAGGACGACTGCTTAGAGTGCTGTTGAAGAGTCTGGTGGAAAGGGGTGGAGAAGGGTCTCTTTGACTTAAGAACTTAAGGTACTAGGTGGTGGGCCCTTGAGGTGGCATGGTGGCAAGTAAAGCCACATTGGAGTGAGTTGGAACATGGGAGGTGAGGAAGGGGAGGCCAGCTGTGTTATGGGGTGACAAGAAGCTTTGTATGGAAGGGGCAGGGAGAGAGCTGAGGTGTTGGAAGGTCACGTGGGTGCTGTAGAGCGTTATATTTTTAAAGAGGGAGACTCTAAGCAGTGTGTTTATTTAGGTGCATACTAATCCCTCAGGATCTTGTAAGATGCAGATCCTGATTCAGTTGGTGGGGTGGGGCCGAGTTGGTCTTCTAACAGGCTCCGGGGTGCCTCTGGTGTTGCTGGTTCCTGGACCGCATACTGAGAAGCAAGCACAGACAGAAATAACTGGTAGGGAGATCAGTGCAACGGAGAGAGGCAGTAATAGCTGGCAAAACCCCTTGAAGCCAGGGGATTCTCATCTGCCTTTACTGCCCCAGGCCTGTCTTTTTTTTTTTTTTTTTTTTTAAAGATTTTATTTATTTATTCGACAGAGATAGAGACAGCCAGCGAGAGAGGGAACACAAGCAGGGGGAGTGGGAGAGGAAGAAGCAGGCTCACAGCAGAGGAGCCCGATGCGGGGCTCGATCCCATAACGCCGGGATCACGCCCTGAGCCGAAGGCAGACGCCTAACCGCTGTGCTACTCAGGCGCCCCCCCAGGCCTGTCTTATCCTTGGTGCCAGCTCTTTGGATTGGCCTTTCATATCTGCTGGTCTCACAGCTTTCAGATGTGTCCTAATCCGTATGCTATTCTGTCCAGTTGAGCAAGTTAGCTATGACCGGGGACATGTGATAGACTTATTAACATTAGTTCTTGTGAGGTTAAACAGCAGTTTGATTTAGTATAAAATTTAATTTGTTTTATATCTGAGCAATGGGTTGAACCAATTACCTTTTAGCAAACAATACCTTATTGTCATTTTAGCAGCTCTCCTGCGCATAAGTCTGCATACAGTGCCTGCTAAGCTCAGGGTTTCAAGGTGTGGAAGAGACAAAGTGAGACTTGGAAAGATGGCTTTGAGGGCTGCCTGGCTGGCTCAGTTGGTAGAGCATGCAACTCTTGGTCTCTGGGTCATGAGTTCAAGCCCCACGTGGGGCATGGAGCCTACCTGAAAAAAAAAAAAGATGGCTTTGATTGGGAGGGGGTGGGATTGGGTTTCAAACAATAGATTGTCTTTGTTTTTTTTAAAGATTTTATTTATTCATTTGACAGAGAGAGAGAGAGACAGCCAGTGAGAGAGGGAACACAAGCAGGAGGAGTAGGAGAGAAAGAAGCAGGCTCCCAGCAGAGGAGCCTGACGTGGGGCTCGATCCCAGAACTCCAGGATCACGCCCTGAGCCGAAGGCAGACGCTTAACGACTGAGCCACTCAGGCGGCCCTGTCTTTGTTTTTTAATTTAAGAGTCCTAACAAAGCAGCATGACAAGTGGGTGCAGGTCAATTTAGATACTCTCTGATAAACTGAATATAAGTAGCTCTGAAGTTTTATACATATTGACCTATTATAAAATCGGGGACATTCTTGGGGAAGAAAGTTTGAGGGTATTTGGGTCATCTAGAAGAAGAGGAAGAAAGGAAGAACCGACGTGATGAATAACTGTGATTAGACAAACAGGTTCCTCTCATTGCCACACCCTCGCCGTCCCTGCTTTTTACTCCTTTGAGTGAGATGGCGGAGATTCACCAGGGGAGGAAGCAGGGACAATAAGAAGGCTCCAGCTCCGGGCACACCTGTGCTGCTGCTCTGGCCCCTTCCATTGACCTTATCCAACCTTAGAGATACCCAGGAGGATAAAGACGCCTGTTGGGCCCTGGCCACAACAGATGCCTGTAATTAAGCTGTTCATCCTGAATGTTTAGCTGAAATAAACTTTATAGTTGCTTTATAGTGAAGTTCTGTTTTTAGTGTTACTACAAAAGTCAGTAACTTGAGTCATGTGTCTTAAATAATGAATAGAAAAAACAAAGCAGAGGTTCATGACAAGAGCCATGAGTGTTTATAAGTTTGGGTTTTTGTAAATAACTTATTCTTTTATAAAAATTAACTTTAAAAATAACTTTTTATATTCTTAGGCAAGTAGACATTGCCATTTTTTTATGGTTCTTAGGACTGGATCTTTTCCCTTTTTATTTTTATTTTTTTTTTAAAGATTTTATTTATTTATTTATTCGACAGAGAGACAGCCAGCGAGAGAGGGAACACAAGCAGGGGGAGTGGGAGAGGAAGAGGCAGGCTCATAGCGGAGGAGCCCGATGTGGGGTTCGATCCCGTAACGCCGGGATCACGCCCTCAGCCGAAGGCAGACGCTTAACCGCTGTGCCACCCAGGTGCCCTGAATCTTTTCCCTTTTTAAAGAGAAAAGCATATTTAAGTCCGTCAAAAGACTATATGAAGAAAACTTAGATGTGTTCTTGAAGAGAGAAGAGAGAACTTGAAGAGATGTGAATGCAGTTTTCCTGCATACATACACTGGCATATTTTAAAGATGGCACTTAATTGGGGAGAAAATATTTTTAAAGATTTTATTTATTTATTTGAGAGAGAGAACATGAGTGGGGGGAGGAGCAGAGCGAGAGGGACAAGCAGGTGAGCCACTGAGGTGCCCCTAGGGGGAATAAATACTTGAGTCCGTTCTATAAAAGATGAGTGGGAAAGTGTTGTACTTGATGTAAATTTTAAAAGTATTATAAAACATAGGTGGGTGGAACAAAGTCTAGATAATGACCTGTAACCTTATGGGAGTTTAGTTCATCAGTGTGGCATCTGAAATCAGTTGGGGATGGGTGGATTATGATGTAAAAGATGTTGGATCGAGTGGTAGTCTGCTGGGGAAAAAAGTTGAAAACTCTACATCCCATAGCACATACAGATTCTGGATGGATTAAAGATTTATTTATTTATTTTTAAAGATTTATTTATTTGACAGAGAGCTCATGTGAATGGGGGGAGGGGCAGAGGGAAAGGGAGACGCAGACTCCCTGCTGAGCAGGGAGGGTAGGGGGAGGGCCTCTATCCCAGGACCCTGGGATTGTGACCTGAGCCAAAGGCAAACATTTAACCGACTGAGCCACCCAGGCACCCCTGGATTAAAGACTTAAATGTAAAACTTTTAAAAATGAAAGTACTATAAAAATATTGGTATATTTTACAACCTTTGCGATTGGGTGTGTTGGGCAAGGGTTTCTTCACCTGATACTAAGGCTATAAGCCATAAAAAGATTATCTGCTGAAATACTCAGAACATATCTATACCAAAAGACACCTGATAGAGGACCTTTGAACTGTAGTTCAAAGGCAAGCAGATTGGAGGAAATATTAAAAATACATATGATAAAGGATTGATATCCTTAGTATTAAAAGACGCATTTCCAAAGTAAATTATTCTAGCAATTTTAGTTTTAGGAATTTATCCCAAGGGGGGAAAACAGAATACTTATTTTACTTAATTTTAATTATAAAAACAATATTAAAAACACTCTCTATTAGAAACCCTTACCTTGAATTTTTGAGGTAAAAGCAAACAGGTGTCAGTGGTGACTAGAATATAAACTCTGTGAGGGCAGAGCTCTCCACGAAACATACTCTGACAGTGCCTTCGCTGTAACAGAACTCTCAAATAGGGACTCCTGGGTGGCTCAGTCGTGAAGCGTCTGCCTTCGGCTCAGGTCATGATCCCAGGGTCCTGGGGTCCAGCCCCACATCAGGCTCTCTGCTCGGCGGGGAGCCTGCTTCTCCCTCTCCCACTCCCCCTGCTTGTGTTCCCTCTCTCTCTGTGTCTCTCTTTGTCAAATAAATAAACAAAATCTTAAAAAAAAAAAACTCAATAAATATCTGTGGAATGAACACATGATTGAATCTAACTGCCTATCAGTAGGGATTGGTTATTCACAGAATACTGTGCAGCCTTAAAAAAAATTTAAGGTGAACCTTTGTTAGGATCATGAGGAGATGACCACAGTGCAGTAAATGGGGCGGTGAGAAGAATTTTCAGAATATGATGTCGTTTGATTCATTTATGAAAAATTATGTACATGTGTATCAGATACAGTCTGGAAGAAATACAGGCTCCTGTTCACCCCTGCGGGTTGACGGGGGCAAGGAACATGTAGTAAGATGCTGGTTTCTCTGTATTTTTTGTGGAAAATTTACCAAGATCATGATAATTACAGAAAAGATATATCATTTTGGAGGAAATATAAAAGGAAATGATTTATGTTTGAACATTAGGAGCTATCTCAAAGAGAAATAGGTGTATTACAGAAATCTCATAGTTTGAGTTTGTTTGCCTTTTATTTTTTTATTTTTTATTTTTTTTTAAGATTTTATTTATTTATTTGACAGAGAGAGAGAGACAGCCAGAGAGAGGGAACACAAGCAGGGGGAGCGGAGTAGGGAGAGGAAGAAGCAGGCTTCCTGCTGAGCGGGGAGCCCGATGTGGGGCTCTATCCCAGGTCCCTGGGATCACGCCCTGAGCCTAAGGCAGACGCTTAACGACTGAGCCACCCAGGAGCCCTGCCTTTATTTTTTTATTGAGGTATAATTGACTAAATTTGCCTTTGAGGTTAAAGTTTTTTATTGGTGCTGTAGTCTGTTCTTTCATAGCATCTTATGCTCATGGTTTGCTTTTTTTTCTGCATTTCGTTTTGTAAAAGAATTAATGCCATGGGTACTGTTAAAATTGACGTATAACAACTGTAGTCTGGTGTTTTTTGTTTCTTTTTGGTTTTTCAAAAATTTTAATTTTGAATTTTAATTTATTTTTTAAAGAGAGGGAGAGTAGGGGAGGGGCAGAGGGAGAGAGAATCTCAAGCGGACTATATTTGTGAGAGAGATTGGCCTATAGCTCTCCTACTTTTTAATGTCACTTTCAGAATTTAACATGGAGGTGTATTGGCCTTATTAAATGAGCATTTTTATTTTATTTTATTTTTTTTTTTTTAAGATTTTATTTATCTATTTGACAGAGAGAGAGACAGCCAGCGAGAGAGGGAACACAAGCAGGGGGAGTGGGAGAGGAAGAAGCAGGCTCCCAGCAGAGGAGCCTGATGTGGGGCTCGATCCCATAAAGCCCTGAGCCGAAGGCAGACGCTTAACTGCTGTGCCACCCAGGCGCCCCTAAATGAGCATTTTTAATTCTTGAGAACATTTTACATAAGATTGATATTATTTCAAACTTAATTGTTTGGAAGAATTCACCAGTAAAGCCCTATGGGCCTAGGGTGTCCTTTGTGGGAATGTTTTAAATTCTGTTTAATTTTTAAAATAGAAATTGACTATTGAGATTTTGTATTTCTTCTCTTGTTATTTTTAGCTAAGTTGTGGATTTAAAAAAATTTTTTTATTTATTTTTTTAATGAGAGATGGAGAGGAAGAGGCAGAGGGAGAAGCAGGCTCCCCACAGAGCAGGGAGCCTGATTCAGAATTCGATCCCAGGACCCAGGATCACTGACCTGAGCCAAAGGCAGATAACCCACTGAGCCACCCATGTGCTCAGTTGTAGTTTTTTTGTTTTTTGTGTTTTTTTTAAGATTTATTTATTTATTTATTTATTTGAGAGAGAGCGTGCGCGCCACAAGTGAACAAAGGGGCAGAGAGAGAGAATATCCAAGCAGAGTCCTGCTGAATGCAGACCTGGACACGGGTCTCTATCCCATGACCCTGAGATCATGACCCAAGCTGAAATCAAGAGTCGCATGTTCCACTGATTGAGCCACCCAGGCGCCCCTGGTGGTTTTTAATAACAGTACTTTTCAGTGGTGTCAGATGGTAACACTGTGCAGTCAGTCTGTACAAGGCAATCAGACAAAACCAAAGATCAAGTAAAATTTAGTCAGTGAAGCCCATTGTAGCTGATGAAGACTTTAGGTCATGTGAAAGGTGAGAGGTGTCAACGCCTGTCATGGACCTAAGATTAAGATGTAGAGAGCAAGAGATAGGGGTAGATGTTCAGCTAAAATGTAACCTCTTGATTAACATATAAATTGTAAGAGGTAGAATTCCACTTAAAGTGTAAATTTGTTGGGGGGGGTAATCCTTTGTATAATGGATTTTCAAGATTGATTCTTTAAATCAAATTATGTCATTTTGCCAAAGTTCATTTCTTGGAGTGCGGGAGTGCTAGGTCTATCTGAAGTGTGAGTGTCCTCTTCAGGCCCACAGAAGCCGCTGCAAAGCGGAATGGCTAGGAACAGAATTGGTACGTGGGAGAAGACCAATTCTTGAGGATATTGGGGGGAAGTCCGTTTTTGGTTCTAAGATTTGAGATTTACAGCACGTAGTTGCTGTGACTTATAAAGCTTTCAAGATGGTAATTGTAGCTATATATTGACTACCTGTTGTGTGCCCGGCACTATACCCTATGCCAGAGGCTGGCAAGCTACAGCCTGCCATCCTTTTCATATGGTCCATGAGCTAAGAATGGTTTTTACATTTTAAATGGTTAAATCAAAGGAAGAATACTTTGTGACGTGGGGAAGTTATGGGAAGTTCCAGTCTGTGTCTGTAGATTGTCAGTAGATGGCACAGCCGCCATCTCTCACGTGTTGTCTGTGGCTGCTCTTGTGACAGCGGAATCAACAGCACAGTTGACTAGTTGCCCCAGACCTCAGACATTTGCTGTCTGGCCCTCTGCGGAAAAAAGTGCCTATCCCTGCTCTTGACCAGCAAGGCATCTTTTGACCTCTTACCAGCAGAGAAGCAAGTCTGGGGGTTAAGCAGTTGACCTGAGGTCACAGAGTTCGGACCCAAACCCTTCTTCTGATCCCAAACTCTTTGTGCGTCCTACTGTGCGGCATGTCCTCCACAGAAACACTGCTGAGCATGGTTTTCCTTCAAAATTTTTCTGTTACCAGAAATGTTATGTGCTAACATGTACTAAGTTAACGGAGTCTTTTATATACAAGAAATACAGGTTTTCTAAATTTTTCCAGTTTAAATTTCGTTTGGAAGCTTACTGTGATGTCTGGAATTTGGATGTTTATGTAAGGGAAGTACCTCCTCAGAAGGCGGATTCCTCTGGGACAGTCGAATGAGGAGGGTCTGCAAACTAACTCTGGGGGTGAGGATTAAGTTCTTTGGGTTTATTTCTTTATTTTTTATTCTGTTGCAGTTCTCAGGACGACATCTGGATCACATTCGGACTTAATCACTGTGGGTTTAGCCATGAGAAAGGCATTTCTATCTCTAAGGAGGCACTTCAGTGAAGATGGTTAAGTTTGTAAAAATGTCTGTAGTGTGTGTGTTCCCGGTGCGTCTATGAATTGGCCAGTGAGCTTTCGCTGGGGGCTGAGGTTCTGACAGGTTACCTTGAAGAGTACTTACACAGTTTACACGTTTGGGCATTTGTCACTTAGTCTCTTTGTTCTCTCTGGCCTTGGCTTCTGTGAAGCCAGCCCCTCTCCTCAGTCAGCCCACTTGAGCTGCTCTGACTCTTCTGATTGGTTGGGAAAACTTCAGCCCGTTCATGGACTCTGTTGACAGGCTGTGGAGAGAAACGGTGATTGAATTCTCAGAGGGACATTTGGGGTTGTTACAATTTGGGGTGTGCTACTGGTATCTACTGGGTAGAGGCCTGGGGTGCTGCCCAACCCCCTGCACTGCTCAGGACCACCCAATGTGAGCAGGGCCTTGGGGGAGACCTCTGTGTTCTGACTGTGGCCTAGCACTGTGCTCTTGGGGGGTCGAGGACTGTGGGCTGTGTAGGTTCCCCCTTCAGTGTATGAAGGCAGTTTGTGTGTGACCTTGGTCTACTGCAGTTTGAATTGCACTGCCTTCCCGCCCCGTGATATTTCTGCAAGTCTCCAAGGGGTGATTCTGTGCACTCCACCGAGCTCTCGTTGGTTCTTTATCTTTCTGCTGGGCTCATTAGTTCTACTTCTATAAAAATGAAGTACTTTGCACCATTGGGTAGTAAACTTAGGAAGCGGGGAGTGTGGCCCCCGCACTGTGAGGAGTTGTTAATGGGCAGCCACACCCCACTCAGATTGTTGTTAGTCTCCCGATTGCCCAGTTTGCCAAATCTTGGAGGCTCATGTCCGGAGCACTCCACTCTTAACTAGAAAGCCAGCCCCTCTGGCTGAGATCTTCCTTCCTGCTAGAAGGGGTGGTTCTGGGGCTGCTTCCAGGACTGAGGTAGGAGAGGGTGTCCCCCGTAGTCACTGAGTGGCAGACTGGGCAGCAGAGACTGTGCTCCTCGTTTTCCAGTTGACCCTAAGTGTGATCGCCTGGTCTGTCCTGATGCATATGCCACTTTTATTTTTAAACAAATGTGAATTTATTAAGAAGTGGAATGCAAAATTTACATCACTTCCCCCCCTTTACCACTAAGTACATCAAGTGTGTATTTTTTGAGAGCATGGATGTATTTTTATAAAACCACAGTTCACTCATCAAAATTTGTAAATTAGCACTGATACTAAGCTGTTTCTATTTTATGTTTTGCTAATTGTCCCCTTAACGTCTTATAGTCAGTCCAGAACACCTGTTGTGTTTAGAGATTGTGTCTGCTCTTCTTTAATCTGAAATAGCCTTTCTTTGTCTTTCTTGCTCTTGACATTTTTTAGAGTACAGACTGATTTTGACTCAACTTTGGGTCTGTCTGGGCTTCCTGATGATTAGATTCAGGTTTTGCATTTTGGGTAGAATACCACAGAAAGGTTGTGTCCTGGGCCGTCTCTGTTAGTGTTTTCGGTGCTCTGCGTGGCTTGGAGGGTCCAGTCTGAGGCCCTCAAGGCTTGGGCCGTGTCTCCCGTCTCCCTCTGCACCAGCTCTTGGCTTCAGCTGCCTCGGTTGTGTCGGGCCTGCGGGGAAGACAGCTTCAGCTCTTCCGTGGCTTTCTTTTCCAGCCCTTTGCTGTCTCCTCCCTAAGCATCCAAGGTCTTTGAGATGCACCTATTCCCAAGGCTACCTTTGCAGATCTTGCTTCCCCTGGGAACGTGTCTCTCTCGCAGTAAGCATTTACTAAGTCCCTCTTCGGTTTTGTTCAGAGAACGCAAAGTTCCCACTCTTGATGAATTTATGGTTTATCGCTCCACTTTACAGCCCACCTGAAGCAGAGGGGCAGAGAGAGGTGAGGCTCTTTGGGTGGAGTTGGACCCAAGTGCAGTGGTGTAGGTTCATGAGGTGCCGCCCCCTCTCCCTCACCTCTGCCCTCCCAAGGTTCAGATTTGAGTTTCAATGTAAAGATTCCCAAATTTGTGGCACCTTTAATGTCACTAGGATTTTCACAGTGCCCCTGTGCCAAAATAAATACCTAAAGTTACCTTTATTGAGTCATTAGTTCCAAACAACTGAAGTATTTGTGTCCCAAGAACTTAATAGTCATTTGAAAAAAGTAATAACTGTAAATTTTTAAAAAGCCCGTTTTTTATTTTATTCTGGAATAAACCACTTGATAATTAGTAGTCTGTCCAGCTTCTCAGACTTCACTGAGACTGGGTACTGCCACCTTCACTTCCTGCTCCATGTTGATTTTCTTGCAGCGCTTGCTCTTCTATCAAAGCAGCCACTGAAAACCCAGCTTTGCAAGGATGTGACGTCATTGCCAAGGACGTAGTGCCATCTGCTGGTGGAGCTGTGACCTAGCCGCTCCACTAGCTGCTCCCTTGGTGCCAGTCAGCTGGCAGGTTTGCTGAGTGTCTCAACTTTAAAATATCTTGTGGTGTGCTGTGAGTTCACTGCAGTGTCCCAGGCACCTCACTGTGCATTTTGGGATCTGGGATTTTAATGACTCACGGTCGGCCTGAACTAGTCACTGGGCCTGGGGGTGGTGTGTTCCCATGAGAAGGGGCTTGTCCACCGGAGGGTGGAAGGAGTCAAAGTTAAGTCGTCTTCGTGCTGTCTGTCACCAGAGGGGAAATTGGAGGACACGCAGAAACAACCAACAGATAACAACTAAAGAGGCCTCACCAGCATTCATAATGTAGCTTCTAGAGAAAAAATGTAATTTATCATCTAAGAAACTCTACTTAAAAATGGATTTTTGGGAGGTTGCCTGTAGTTTTTCTTGACACTTGTGACAGATGAACTGAAAATGTGTGTTGGATCAAAAGAGCAAATGGCCTCCTTACTTAGATGCTCTCTGATTCTGGCCATGGCCCTTTCTCCTAGATTTGGCACAATAAGTGGATAAGACCTTCAGGATATTCATGAATGCTTGTAAAGAAAAAAAAGATTTAAAGAGATTTTGTACTTGTCTTTTTCATTTTTTAGGGCCACATGTATCTGTTCACCGTAAGTTGTGGGGAACTGAATTATTGTGTGTTTGGATTCGTGTATGATACTTTCTGACTCATCCTTTTCAACTAGTTAAATGATGACAGTAAAGGAATAAATGCTTATATAACTTAAAGGGGGACGTTTGTTACTATATTAAAGACACCAGTCATTGCTTGGCCCTACCATATTCCCGTCTACAGACACCCTGTCTTCTTTGGGGTCCATAGCGCCTGTGGCAGGGGCCACCATCCTCTCCTGTGCCATAGCTGGCTGACTGGCCATCTGGTCTGAGGACAGGCAGCCAGTGAGCTGGTGCAGAGGACTCTTTCTAGAAACAGACATGGCTGTCATTGAATGATGGTTAGGATGTATAATTGTAGGTGGTTTTGGACTGTACACAAGATGACAGTAGATGGTCGGGAGAGAGGGTGGTAGGATAGAGAAAGTGTACCCAGAAAAGCAAACTTCCCCAGGAGCCCACTGTGCTCCCTGTCTTTGGGAACTGTCAGGTCCCTCTCCACTTCCCAGTGGGAGTTCTTTCTTTTTGGTAAACAGAAGAGCCTTGACTAAACCAGTTAAACTTTTGGGGGTGGGGCGGGGTAGTCAGGAGGAAACGGGAGTCATTTTAATTTTTCACTTCTAGAGTTAACCATTTCCCAAAAGATGTAATTGTTAATACAGATTACTTTTTTCCTGTGAGGAAACAGGAAAGACAGGACAGATGATCAGACGATGAATTTATCTGTGAAAATATATGAAGTGCTTAAAAAATAAGAATATGTCCTCTGTGGAATCTTTCTTGGGTGCCTTTTCTATGTCACTGTTTTCTAGGACACTTCCCTCAAGAAGGTTCAGCAGTACAGGAGCCTCTCATACTTTCTGAATTAATGCTATTATTTGTGGCCTTTTTAAAAAAATCTTTATTTATTTGAGAGAGAGAGAGAGCACACGAGAGGGAGGAAAGTCAGAGGGAGAAGCAAACTCCCCTCCGAGCAGGGAGCCTGGCGTGGGACTGGATCCCAGGACTCCAGGATCATGACCTGAGCCAAAGGCAGTCGCTCAACCAACTGAGCCAGCCAGGCGCCCTATTTGTGGCTTTAAAAGAAAAATCAGCTCTTGTCAGAATTTATATTCGTGATCACCCCAGTGCATCATCAAACTGCTAATTACTACATTAGGTAGGATTGGGAGGAGGAAAAATCATTCATTGAAGAAAGACGTAAACTAATATTAGACAGATGTTTGGGAAGCTGCTTTGTGCCTGACCCAGACACTGAGAACCACATGAAGAATGAGCCAGGGGGGTTGTGGTCCTGAGCACCATGTATCCAGGTGCTGTCCTCCCCCACAGTCTCTCCCAGCTCAAGAGTCACCTCACTCACTTCACACTATCCAGTTCTGTGGAAGGATCCCCCTGCCCCCCCACCCAAGCCAGGAAACAAACAGGTGACCTCTAAGTGCTTTCCTCCCTGCATAGCTCACAATGACTCTGTGTCTGTTATGCCTTCTCTGGGGGTCTTGTTTGTCTCCTTGGCTTTTTAAACATTCCTGATTAATGAATAACTTGGATGGAGTTTGTTTTTCTTATATTCAGTAAGCTTCTTGGTGAATTCCTAATGACTAAGGATTCTTTGATCAAGAATTTTATCTTACTTGACTATTTGCTTCTTTACTGTGTTCCTCCACCTTCCCCCATTTTTTATGACAGGGGTTTTTTGTACCAACAAGGTTTCTTTTAAGAGAGGGATAGCAGTTGGACTAAGCATCCAGGGAGGGACAAAATTCATTTGTCAACTTGTTGTCACATCCAAAGATAAGTGGCAGGGTTTACCAGTGTCTAAGGAGGTAGGAACTTGAGCAGCAGGAAGAAGTCACTGTCCCAGGGACTTTGCACCTGCTCACCCGCTCCTCAGGACTCTGCTCAGACGTCTCCAGGCCTTCTCTAGCCTTATTTATTTATTTATTTATTTATTTATTTATTTATTTAGGAGAGAGTGGGAGGGAGAAGCAGATTCCCTGCCAAGCAGGGAGCCCGATGTGGGACTTGATTCAGATCATGACCTGAGCTCAAGTCAGACACTTAACTGGCTGAGCCACCCTGGTGCCCTTTAGCCACCTTTATGAAGGATCCCCCCATCCCACTGCACCTCACCATCTCACCCAGTTTTCTTTTTCCTTAACACTGGGCTGCACCTGATGTATCGAAATTCCATATTTCGGCTCTTTACTTATGCCTTCCTCAACTAGAAAGCAAGCCCCCCAGCAGCAAGAGTGACATCTTGTTTCCTGAGGAACACCATTGCTTCAGCGCCTGGCATGTGAGAAAGTCTTGGTGAATATTTGTTGAATGAATGAATGTGTGAGCTGGGCTGACAAATATGAACTCAGATATCAGGGCCATTATATCATTAAATCTTTTATCAACAATTTAAAACTTTGATCCACTTTTAGTGATGTTGTGTAGTATGGCTGTACATGTCCTCAAACTGGAGGTAAATATTCCTTTTTACCTCAGTCTGGCCTACACTGGTGCCTGGCACAAGGATTGGCTCACTAAATCCTTTTCTAACAATGGCCATGTAATAAGTGTAGACGTCTGCATGGCTTTACAGTAAAGAGCACTGCGTAATTTTAAATGGCCTGAAGGTATGGAATCTCTGTTCTTGCTTCTTTCCAGTTCCCACTGTAAGTCACAAACAGTTAGGAATATGAGTTAAAGAAACACTTCCAGTTCAGAGTGCTTTCTGTGTTCTGCAGTTTTTTGAGGAAATCTGATGCTCCTGTCTTCAGCCCATACATGTTGAGAACATGTCCTTTTTCTTGACTGTGGGGAATATTTTACTTTTTAAAATTATCTCTGATTCTTCAAGACAAAAATGTATTTGTGTTTCTGGGGTTTATGTTTAAAAGAAATTCTGTTGAAGTGGTCAGGATCTTGGTCCAAATCTGACAGCAGCAAACTCTCCTGGCTTGTTTGTGTACATGTATCTGGCCCTCCTCAGACTTAATGATCAGAGCCCTGAGTTTGGGGGCGGGATTGGGGTACACCTGGGACACAGTGGGTAAAGTGGAGAGCTTTAAATTAGGCTGGGCTGAAAAGTTTGATTTTCTCCGTAGGAGGAGTGTTTGAAGACTTGAGCGGAGGAGTCAGATGTCAGAGCTGTCCTTCAGAAAGATAAATCAGGCAGTGATGTGTAGGGTGGTTTGAAGAGGAAAAGAGACAGCTGGGGGAGCGAGTCAGTCGCAGACTAGGCAGAGATGGAGGCCAGGGGCAGCGGGGGTGGAGTGCAAAGGGTGGGAAAGGGGACGGATAAAATTGAGTGGCAGCCTGGTGGGAAGGGTATATTTAAGTCTGCTTGAGGAGGGTGGTGAAGCCACCATTAGTCCGTTTGGAAAGGTAAGGCCTGTAAAGATAGCAGGAGCTTGAGTCCTGAGAGCACTGCAGTGTTTAGGATTCTAAGAATTGAGTGCAGTCAGAGGAAGGAGAAGTACAAGAGAATGGTGTCTCTTAAACCAGTTGGAGACGGGACTCAGGAGGAAGTGATTAGGTATGTCAGATGTTGCTAATACAGGTCAAGTGAGAGGAGGGCTGAGGTTCTTTTGTTGCCATCATCCAGGTGGGAGACAGACGTAGGGTATGTAATTGCAGGCAAAGAAAACATTCCAGCTTGGAAAGGAAGACAGGTGGAATTTGAGAGACCTCCTCCAGAGACCATTGGTGAAGCCATAAAATGGGTTTGTGTACTTATTTGCAAGCACCTAGGGAATGGCTGCTTGGGCTGGCACAGGTACGGCGTTCAGATCATTTTATTAGAGTTACTTGATTGCAAGAAGCGAACAACTGAAGCTCTAGGTTAACAAAACACAGGAAGAATTAATTATAAGGACTGGAGTGTAGAGGAGCCTGAGAAGGGACAGGAACAGGGATGGCAGCGAGTGTGCCCCTCCTGTGTGTCTGTGGTGCTCTTTCTGCTGTTCAGAAAGCTGTGTCCAGGTTGTGAGGGGTAGCCAGCTCCAGCTTTCAGGTTCATGTCCCACTTCCAGACATGGACAGTCCGCCCCGCGGGCAGTCTCAGTTTCCACAATATTGGGGATAGAGTTTGTTCTGTCTGATTTGAGTTGGTACCTGTTCATGGTCTGGTCAGCTATGACTGGGGTCAGTGGTGGGGAGACAGGCTGTGCAGTGTAAACACACTGTCAGGAGCTGGTGGATCACCCCAAAACAGGTTGGGAGGAGGAGCCATGGGAGTAGCTCCTAGAACAGGTTGTTCATGAGCTGAACAGATCACTCCCCTACCCAAAACAAGTGTCCGAAATAGCAGTGAAGGCAAGGCACAGTCCCTACTTAATAGTCTTGTAGGATACTAAAATAGAAATGGATCAGGAGAATGCAAGGGAGAGTGGTTAGCTGGGAGAGGGACGGCCAGGAAGGGTCAGTGATGTGTCTTTAAGCTCTGATTTTAAGGTTGAGTAATATTTCTTGGAAGAAGGAGGAAGAGGACAAAGAACATTCAGACCTGAGGGGAAAAGTATGAGCAAGGGGACAAGTCTTAATTTTTGTATCTGGTTTTCTTACTTTTTAAAAATTTTATACAGACTCGGGGCGCCTGGGTGGCTCAGTTGGTTAAGTGTCTGACTCCTGGTTTTGGCTGAGGTCATGATCTCAGGGTCGTGAGATCAAGTGCGGCATCATCGTCCTTGTTGTCATTGTCCTCGGTGGTGGGCTCCACACTCGGTGGGGGGGGGGCTCTGCTTAAAGATCTTCCCCCTCTGCTCCCCCACCATGCTCACTCCTGAGTGCTCCCTTCCCCCAAATAAATACATACATAAATCTTTTTAAAAATGTTTAATCTTTAAAAAATCTTTAAGACTCAGTTGTCTTAAAATGAGAATAAGTGGAGCATCAGGGTAAGCCCCTGGTCTTGTCTAGGTCCTGGGCATAACACTAACTGTTTGAACAACTTTGAGCTACTTACTGACCTTTCTTTGTCTTGGATATCTTTTTAAATAATTTTACACATTTTTTAAAAAGATTTTATTTATCTGTCATAGACAGCGAGCTAGTGCACGCTAGCAGGGGGAGCGGCAGGCAGAGGGAGAAGCAGGCTCCCTGCTGATCAGGGACTCCCCTCCCCCACAATGTGGCACTCGATCCCAGGACCCTGAGATCATGACCTGAGCAGAAGGCAGATGCTTAAACCAGCTGAGCCACCCGGTGTCCCTAATTCTATAGATTTAAAATTACAAGGAATGACGACAGTTGATACCTCATTGGGTTACTGAGGGTTAATCAGGTGACTCATAGAGTATTTAGCACTGTAACATCTGGCATATAAGTACTTGATACATTTTAAGGTTGACTAAAAATAATTTAAGCCGTGTCTTCTTTCCAGCTATACTTTTTTTTTTTTTAAAGATTTTATTTACTTATTAGAGAGCAGGAGAAAGAGTGAGAGAAAACACAAGCAAGGGGTGGGGCAAAGGGAGAGGGAGAAGCAGACTCCCCACTGAGCAGGGAGCCCGATGCAGGACTCAATCCCAGGACCCTGAGATCACAACCTGAGCCAAAGGCAGACACTTAACTGACTGAGCTTACCCAGGTGCCCATATACTTTTTTTTAATACTTTTTTTTTTTTTTTTTAAGATTTTTTTGTCTGTTCATTTGAGAGAGAGCACTAGCACAAGCAGGGGGAGAGACAGGAGGAGAAGCAGACTCCCCGCTGAGCTGCAAGCCTGATGCGGGGCTCAATCCCAGGACCCAGGACCTGAGCCAAAGTCAGACGCTTAACCATCTGAGCCACCCAGGCGCCCCTCCAGCTGTACTTTTAAAATCTGGTTTGGTGGCTTAGAATAAATCTATTTAGTTATCCTAATGTAATAGTTATACTCATAAGGCTTACTCATTAAATTGTTGTGACTTCACTGAATGACAGGCGTGGTGACTGGAGCAGTGCCTGACAGACATCTGAGTGCAGCATGGACCGGACCTTCCCATGTGGTTTCTGTATCAGCGAGCACACTGACTGCCTAGTCAACTAGAAGGGACCAAGAAAGAAGTCTTTTCTCCTCTGGACCCTCTGAGTTGAGGATGTAGCATCTTGCTCATTTGTTCCCCTTTTGGGAGGAAATATCCCCTGGTAGCTTCCTAAACTTCATATGTCTTTATTCTGACCTTACACTTGATCGTTTTGTTGAGTGTGGAATTTTTCTTTGGAATTAGTTCAGGACATTGCTCTGTCTTCTACCGGTGTTCAGTGTTGCTTTTGGCAAGTTGGATGTCGTTGACTTTTGGTCCTTTGTATTTCCATCTGGAAACTTGGATCTTAACTATGTTCCTAGTGTTCTGAAATACGACATGTCTGGAGAGCAGTCTCTTTTCACCCATTATGCTGGTCCTGGCCTGTCTTCTCAGTCTGGACGGGCTCAGGTGGCTCTAGAAGGAAGTCAGCCACAAGAGGTGGCGTCTTGTTTGTGCCTCCACATTTCTTTACTGAATTTAAAAGTGCTCTGAGCGTATTGCTGCCTTTTACATACTTTTCCTATTGATGTATTTCTTTGATGGTTCCTTCAAAAACATGTTGAATATTTAGTGGTAACTACTGTGCTTGATGACAAAGTTGGTTTTTTTATTGCAAAATTTGAGCTATTCATCTAGGCAAAACCTAATTTGGGAGAAAGCTGGAGAGATCTTTTCAGTGCTTATTGCATAATCAATACCCTTCTGTAAAAAAATAAAGCATTTCCCAACATAACTCTTCCTTGAAAGATTTACTTTGTCCCGTGTAGAAACTACAGTGAAATGTCAAAAAAACCAAAACTTTTAATGAACACAGAAAAATACAGGATAACTAAAAAAATGACTGAGCATATTTAGAAATTTATTACTTAGCAATTAGAGTCAGCCAAAACTGATGTAGGCACTATCACAAATGTTTATTTATTTATTTTATTTTATTTATTTATTTTTTAAAAGATTTTATTTATTTATTTGATGGAGAGAGAGACAGCCAGCGAGAGAGGGAACACAAGCAGGGGGAGTGGGAGAGGAAGCAGGCTCCCAGCGGAGGAGCCCGACATGGGGCTCGATCCCAGAACGCCGGGATCACGCCCTGAGCCAAAGGCAGACGCTTAACGACTGCGCCACCCAGGCACCCCTATTTATTTTATTTTTTAAAAGATTTTACTTAGGGGTGCCTGGGTGGCTCAGTCATTAAGCGTCTGCCTTCGGCTCGGGTCGTGATCCCAGGGTCCTGGGATTGAGCCCCGCGTCAGGCTCCCTGCTCAGCAGGAAGCCTGCTTCTCCCTCTCCCACTCCCCCTGCTTGTGTTCCCTCTCTCTCTGTCTCGCTCTCTATTAAATAAATAAAATATTTATTTATTTATTTTTAATTTCTTAAAAGATCATGACCTGAGCTGAAGGCAGACGCTTAACAACTGAGCCACGCAGGCGCCCCCGCAAGTGTTTAAATGTGCTTCTCACATCCCCTGGCATACCTTCATTATAGCTGTATTCACCCCACACTTTGTGGTTGAGATAGCAGCTTCAGTGTGTTCTTAGATTTCTCAGGGCTTGAGAAAAAGTAAGTATAAATGTGAGATTCTAGACGCATCACTCTATGAAGTCGTTGCAGAGCGTGAGTCTGGAAGTCTGGCTGGTATCGCTCACAGGCAGGTGTAGCACCTGAAGACAGTCGTCGAGGAACCTCTGGGTGCACAGTGGAAGCAAGGCAGAGAGCCCCAGCTTGCTGTGAGAACGGGGCGCCGGAAACTTCCGTAGCTGTGGGGCACGGTGTGCTTTCTGCTCAGAGTGAGCCGGAGACTGTGTGCACAGCACAGTGTAGCACACTAGCTTGTCGGTGAGTCCTTTGTGTGCGCTCTCAGATTCCAGGGCCCCTTTTAATAGACATTCATGTTCTACCAAAATAAAGCGAAGGCACCCTCACACTCAGGCAGCTTGCAGTCCCCGACATCGTCCTGTGAGTCTGAATTTTGAGCACAAGCTGGTGGTTTGCTTTTCTGCCTCACGTCCAGCTTGCAGCAGATGTGGAAGAAGTTTCTTTTTTGGGCAGTAATCTGTGAGAAAAATGTTTTGGCGTGAAGGTTAAGGCAGCTTACCGTGGGAGCGGTCTGAAGCCTGTGGCTCAACCGAAGACTGGCTGGACCTGACTGTCCACACCACGCCTCATGGAGGGGGAGGTGCGCCGCTCTGCCCTGCAGACCCCGCTCACGTCTGTTGCTGTGGACCTTCTCTGGTGCTCAGTAGCAAAGAGTGGGACACACAGAAAGCGGGCTGTTGTCCAGAGGTAAATCAGTGAAGCGGACTTGGAGGTGACCCAGATGTGGAAACAGTTGGATGGGGCTTCAGAATAACTATGGTGGCCATTGATTTACATTAGAAATCAGTAACAGCACACTGCTGGAAAATCCTCAAATATCTAGAAATTAAACGAGTCAAAGATGACATCATAAGGGAAATTTGAAAATACTTTCATTTGAATGAAAGTGAAACAAACACCTCAGCATTTGTGGAGCTCAGTGCAGTGCCACCGGGGCTGTGGTGGAGTGAAGCGCGATGTAGAAACAATGAGGTCTCAGCCAGCTAAGCTTCCGCTTTCTGACGCCAGAAGGCACGTTGAACACAAGGCAAGCAGAAGGAAGAATTAATGAAGGTAAGAGGCGAAATCCATGAAAGTGAAAACAGGTACAGCAGAGAAAATCAGTGACGCTGAAATTTGGTGTTTTGAAAAGAACAAATTGATAAATCTCTAGCCAGCCTGAGAAAAAGAACACTGAAGCACTGTTAAAAGGAGGAAAAATTAAATATGAAAATTAAACATGAAATATTGATTCATCTGGTTTCCACAGTGACCTTAGAAACAAATTGCACTCCCTGATGGTGTCAGTAAGTCACGAACACATGCTGTGCCCAGTTTCCAGGCTACTGAAGAAGCTTCTCGGGCTGGGGGGGCAGGGGTGAGTTGAGAGTTACACACACAGTAATTTCCTCGATTGATCTGTAGGTAACCTCATCTTTTGTTAGATAAGGTCAAGGGCATTTTAAAGAAACTTGATATATATATTTTTTAAGATTTTATTTCTCTATTTGAGAGAGAGAGGGAAACGGAGAGGGAGTACGAGCAGGGGGTGAGGCAGAGGGAGAAGCCGACTCTCCGCTGATGCAAGACTTGATCCCAGGACCCTGGATCATGACCTGAGCCGAAGGCAGACGCCCAACCAACTGAGCCACCCAGGCGCCCCTATATTTACTTTTCATTGACCTTAATATTCTCCTCCCCCCTAACTTTTAATTTTGAATAATTTTAATTTTGAAGCTACAGAAAGTTGAGAAAATAGGGCAGTGAACATTCTGTGCCTTTTACAAAGTAGTTTGTAACTTCTGGGGGGGTCCACATTTTCCCCTTCTCTCAGTGCTTGGTTTTTTTGTTTTTTTGTTTTTTTTTTTTAAGATTTTATTTATTTATGTGACAGAGACAGCCAGCGAGAGAGGGAACACAGCAGGGGAATGGGAGAGGAAGAAGCAGGCTTCCAGCAGAGGAGCCTGACGTGGGGCTCGATCCCAGAACGCCGGGATCACGCCCTGAGCCGAAGGCAGACGCTTAACGACTGCGCCACCCAGGCGCCCCTCTCTCAGTGCTTTTGGTGAACCATTAGATTGTTGCAGATGTCATGATACTTTTATTCCTTACAACTCCAGCCTAAAGTCCCAAGGACAAGGGTATTTATTCTTTTATGTTTCCATAATAATATCATTATATCCCAAACTTTTAATATGGGTTCAGCAGTGCCTGATCCAGTCCACATTTAAGTTTCTTCAGTGTTCCCCCGAATGTCTTCATACTCTTTTTCACATTCAGGATTTAATCAAATTCATGTGTTGCATTGTTTGGTTATCGTGGTTCCTTAGGCTCACCACATCTTGAGTAGTCTTCCCACCTTTTGTGCCTGTCACGACATTGACATTTTTGAAGAGTTCAGGCCAGTTTCTTGTAATGTCTCACATTCTGGATTTTTATAAGTGTTTCCTCATGATTGGATTCAGGCAAAACATTTTTGGCAAAAATGCTCCATAGGTGACCAATACTTCCCATTGTATCGTATCACAAGATACCTAATGTTGATTGTTCCATTCTTGGTAATACTAAGTATAATCATTTGATTAAGGTGGTGTCTGTCAGATAATAACTTTTCCTTTTTATAATTAGGAAATGATCCACGAGTGACGCTTTCAGACCTTCTGAATATCTTACAACTTAACATACTTTAGCACCTTTGCTGATCTTTGCCTGTGTTTGTTACTGCTCCAGAGGCCCCCAAACAGTAGTTTTCTAGGTCTGTCGTTCCTTATGCATCGATTTGCATTCCTTTGTAAAGAAAAACTGTACCTTTCCTCCTGTTTCTGTATTTTTTTATTTGA
The DNA here is from genome assembly GCF_023065955.2 of Ursus arctos. Lineage (NCBI taxonomy): Eukaryota > Metazoa > Chordata > Mammalia > Carnivora > Ursidae > Ursus > Ursus arctos. Next base: position 790,482 of record NW_026623008.1, on the reverse strand, counting down.
GTGTTATTGTGTGTATGTGTGTGTGTTTCAATAAGATACATTCCATTTTACCCTCAGATTTTTCTTAATTTGGCTAGGGGACTCTTTCACATTATTATTTCACCTTCTTGTTTAGAACATCTTTGTACTAGAGAATTATTCAGAAGTGAATTTACTTTGTTTCTTACAAGCTGCTCAGTCCCTCATGCAGAACTCTGAAGGCTGGATGTGTTCTGGAGCTCTGCCTTTTTCAGGGTTTAGAAAGATACAGGGGTGTATATATCACCGAGGCACACTACCTGCAGTGAGGTTTGTAGTCAGACACCTAAAGCTTCTGATAAAACATGACTGCCCGCACTGAATAGGGTAAGGACTAACGAATGCCCTCATGTCTGTTCTGCTCTGGTTTTGGGGTCTCAGAATTGCAGGGAAGTAATATTCTTTGTCTTAGGGTCGTGTTGATACAGAAGAAATCATGCCCAGCAAAGGTACCTTTGCCTGATTTGAAATTTTAATGAAACCAGTAAAGGAATTCTTTAATATAATTTTTTTAAAAGATTTTATTTATTTGACAGAGACAGCGAGAGAGGGAAACAAGCAGGGGGAGTGGTAGAGGTAGAAGCAGGCTTCCCGCCGAGTAGGGAGCAAAGAAATTCTTTAGATATGTCTCAAGAGGATTCAGTTTTTAGGTTTTGAAAAATATTAAAGTAACACTTATGAATACTAGTATTTGATACTTAAAACCTAATGATGTACTGGAATATGTATAAAGTTCATCACAGTAGTATTTAATGTCGCTAAATTAACAACCCTGTTGAGTCCAACATAGGCTCAGCTGATTTTTTAATGACTCTTTTTAAAAAAGATTTATTTATTTATTTATTTATTTGAGAGGGAAAGAGAGTGCACGTGCGCACATAATCGTGGGGTGAGGCGTAGAGGGAGAGATAATCTCAAGCTGATTCCGTGCTGAGCGTGGAGCCTGACGCATGACCCTGAGATGACCTGAGCTGAAACCAGGAGTCGGACACTTAACTGACTGAGCCACCCAGGTGCCCCTTAGCTGATTTTTTCAAGAGCCTTCAAAAGGTACCTGATCTTTGAGATAATAATTCCATCTTCGGAAATCTGCTCTGAGGATTTTAACCAACAGTCCCCGTTGCTATTGGGCATCTCAGTTGAGTGAGCCACGATGCCCACAGTCACTGAGTCCACCACACCTCCCTCCTTTTCTTGTCAAGTGGCCTTTCCCACATTGGCACATGTCTATCCATCTGGCCTCTAAGGCAGGGGTCAGCTGCATGCTTGGCCTTAGCTCTTTCCTTCCTGAGCCTTGGAGTCCCGTCCTGGCCGTTCACCTGTGGCACAGGTTGTCGTGTGCATGTTTCCAGGACTTTGTGTGGATCAGAGGCCTGAGTGAAACTAGCTCTTTTGATTTTTATTAGTTCAGCTTGTATGGGTAGAACTCCTCTCTTTTTTCCCCCTCTGTGAATCATAGGACAATGTCCCATGATTTCCCCCCCCTGGCCTGTGAGACCCCTGTGGGCAGCTAGGCTGAGCATCCCTGTTTTGACTTGTGTTCTCAGCATCCGGCACACTGTCTTACTTCCTGGGCATTAAAATGTATTGGAGTGAGTGAATGGATGTTCAGGGGATTTGATCCATAAATCACTTAAATAAAGCCAACGGGCAGTGTTTGAGGTGTAGCCAGAGGCAGCCTGAGACAGTGCTGGGAAGAAGGGGTGTAGTGTGCAGTGGTCTGGTCCTTTGTGAGGGAACACTCTGGAAGCTTTGCACATGTCAGCTGGCATAGGTAGACTGACCTGCAGGAGACAAGAGGGAGGCACCGCAGGGTGCCTTCTAGCAGAGTCACCTCTGCCAGGAGAAAAGGGTTTCAAAGCAGCAGCGTCGGGGTGGGTGAGGAGTTGTTCGTTTGGGTTATTAAAGATGTTTGGTTTGCTCATAAAATGGATGAGACATTTATTTGTATTGACTCTGTTAAATCTATGATTTGAATTCTACATATTTTAAATTTTTACTAGAATTGGCTATATAAACTCTTAACCTTTTTCTTGAATTTTATGTCTATAGCTTCCCTTATTTTCCTTAACTTCCCTTATGGATCGCTTTCTAAAAAGATGAAAGAAAAATTCATAGTGTACTTATGTCCCCCCCTTATTTCCACTTCTACAGCGACACCCTTCCCTTGTAGCCAGGCTTCAGAGTAACCAGGGAGGGTCCTTCCCTGCCTGCCCTGAGAACCATCTTTTCTCACAACTGGCCAGGCACTGCTCCCCTGCCCCCTCATGGGCCCTAGACCCCCGTCAGCCAGCCTCCGAGATCTGTCTTCAGTCTGAAGATGCACCTTGCCTCTCCACTTACTTTTGCCTCCAGGAGGCAGAGTAACATTGTGAAACTTAGGCTTTGGTTTTGTTAAATCCCCAGTTTCCCGGTTTTCTGCACGGGTGATGCTTGCCCCTGGTTTGGATCACGTTAGTGTGTGTTGCTATCTGGGACAGTGGTCTTGTCCTCCGGGCTGGGTAGTCAGAAAAAGAGCCGCACTTGGGTCTGATTTTTAGCCAGAAAAGAGTCGGGATAGCTGTACATGTGAATCTAGGCTGAGGCGGTTTGATAGTGGTCTCCACACCCTTTCTCCCACTGTGACCATGCCTGTAGGAGCTGCACAGTAGACAAATGCTCATGGGGGGTTGGCTCCCCATTTTCTTCTTCCAAAAAAAAAAAAAAGAATACGGAACTTTTAATTTTGTTTCATGCCTTGAGCCACAAGACAGCCTAGGTATTTGAATTAGAGCAAAACTATGATACATTTTTCCATTTTAATTTTTTCCCTCCTCTCTCTTGATGTGGGCAAGTACCTGAAAGGATTTGTATTTGGAGATTGGGATAATTGTGACAACCGCTTTGAAGAAGCTCTTACCTGGGCTCATAGTCTTCCCAGGGACATCTGGTGGTGTCTGGAGACAGTTTTGGTTGTCCCACTGGGGAAGGGGGTACTGCTGAACATCGCACAGTGGACAAGACAGCCCCCACCACAGAGAATGATCCAACCTAAAACTCCAGGCGTGCTGAAGTTAAGATTACCGGCTTTTAAACTCGGTAATTCAATGGCAACGTGTGTGTACACTCCTAAGAGCTCCCCTCTGAGGGTTTGTGAAAGCCAGTTGGCCACCTTTCGCTGATTCATCTCCAGCTTCTGCTTCCATGCCCACTGATATGGGTGTTCTTTTAAGTACCTTTCATGGCATATTTTATTAAAGGAACCAGTTTAACATGAACAGTGTGGTGGCATTTAGCACGTTCACTGTGTTGTACAACCATCACCTCTATCTAGTTATGGAAGATTTTCGTCCTCCCAAAGGGAGCGCTGTACCTGCTGAGCCGTGGGCATCCCACATGCACGGACACAAAGCCCCTGGCAACCACCACATTCTGTCTCTCTGGATTTGCCTCTTTCATATGAACAGAATATTTCATATTTCATATAAATATCCCATTTCAATGGATATTTCGTGTAAATGGAATCATACACTTTGTGATCTTTTGTGCCTGGCTTCTTCAGGTCGCATAATGTTTTCAGGGACCATCCACTGTAGTGCGGGCCAGTGCTTCCTTTTCGTGACGCGTAATATTCCATTGTGTGGCTGTGCCATACTTTGTTTATCCATTTATTTATTGACGCACACGGAGCTCTTGCCACCTCTTGGCCATTGTGAGTGGGGCTGCGTGTGTGAGTACCAGTTTTCAGTTCTGGGGGGTATATGCCTAGGAGCGGACTTGCTGGATCAGATGGCAAATCTGTGTTTAACTTTTTTAAGAACCTCCACACTGTTTTCTTTCCATACGTACTTTCATTGACAGAAAAACTTGTGCTTGCTCATAACATACGCAACATAATTCCAGAGTAGAACTGTTTCATTAAATAAATGCCTTAGAATTCACAGTTCAACTGGGGGACATTTCAGTTTGTTAATACCTCTCCTGACCTCCAGACTAGATGTGTACCTGGGAGTTTTAGGCACACGAGATAGTGAATCCATCAACAGGCAGGTGATAATCTGTGAAACATCCAGAATGGGACTTCTCACACACAGTTTAATTTGGAGAGATCACAAAAGCCTATTATAAGTGTTTTGAAACTTAGTTTCTGAGAAAGAACAAGCAGATACTCCAGAAGAAACCTAGAATTAAGTGTACTTTGGTTCTGGCTGCAGTACTGGGAGAGGGGAGTTGGCGGCTCTTCCAGAGGGCCTCCGGGCCACCAGGGCTGGGGCTGGTGGTGGGAGTGACCAGGGAGTGGGTTGCTTGCTTGCCCCTGTAGACCAGCCACACTTGGAAACCCGCCCAGGTCTTTTGAGATTCAGATGCGTTCCTTTACATGTCTAACGGCAGAGTCTGGGTAAGAGTGCTTTAGAAGTTAATTGTGGTGATTGTTCTTACCGTTACTGTAGTTTTTCTAGTTAACAGGTTCTAAGTATGCCTTCCTCGGGCGCCGTTTGGTTGGGTTCAAGGTATTTCCCATGAGGCATTGCTAAGGACTTTTTTTTTTTTTTTTTAATTGAAATTGGAGTTCTTTTCCACCCTGAAAAGCCAAGTACTAAGTTAATACAAAGTACTAAGCGAAATGATTTGGGGCAAGAAATGGTGATAGGGAAAGGATGGATTTATATGCTCCTTCAGATGTATGGGGTGTTGCTTGTCGCAGCCTGAATGCAATGCATATATAGCCTTTTCTCTGTCTGTTGCAGACAATTTTTCATGCATTGGAGACCAGACCAGAAGCACTTCTGAATTAAGGTAATGTTGATGTCATTGATCCTTGTCAGTTTTTAAACCACGGTGTTTAAATTTCTTCAGGGTTTCTTATTTTAATAACCTGGTTTTTGCACAGTTTTGTCCATCTCTTTTTTAAGCCCATAGTGGTTTTCAGAACAGATTGTTCCTGAGAAGCATGTTTTTTTGAAAGGCTCTGTCCAGTGATCAGAAGGAAGAGCTAAGGTCTCAGAGATTATGGTTCACATTCTGGACAAGAGCAGAATTTCTCCAACTTTCTTCATTAGAAAGCAGAAGAGCCCTTTTTTCAAATCAGATCTTAGTTACAGTACCAGTCATCATGCAGATAAAGGTAAAGCCACATGATTCATTAAAAAAATCCCTATAAATTTGTGTGAAGTGGGAGTGCTAAAGCAAATTTGTCACATAGTCAGGGGTCAGTGAATCTGATTGAGGGTACACAGTTCTTTGTGTAATTCTTACAACTCTAAGTTGAAAGAATCTTTTAGAAAAGATTTTATTTGAGAGAGAGAGAGAACACGTGCTTGCATGTGCACATGGAGAGAAAGGGGAAGGGAAAGGGAGAGAATCCCAAGCAGACTCCTCCCTGGCCCGGGGCTTGGTCCTACGACCCTGAGATCACAACCTGAGCTGAAACCAAGAGTCGGATGCTTAACAGATTGAGCCACCCAGACAGCCCAAGTTGAGAGAATTTTAAAAAGCAAAACTAAATTAGGGGCACCTTGGTGGCTCAGTTGGTTAAGTGTCTGCCTTTGGCTCAGGTCATGATCTCAGGGTCCTGGGATCAAGCTCTGTGTCGGGCTCTCTGTTCAGCAGAGAGTCTGCTTCTCCTTCTCCCTCTGTGCTCACACTCTCTTTCTGAAATAAATAAATAAAATCTTTAAAAACAAACAAGAAAAAGCAAAACTAAATGAAATGACTTCATTGCTTGAACGTTGTCCCTATGCAGAAGGTAAACTTGGCGCCGTAGACAAAAATTAACTCATAGACTTTAAATATTCATCCTAAATAGAAGACATTGAAGATTGTTAAGACTTTGGGTTTGGCAGAGATTTCTTTTCTTTTTTTTTTTTTTAAAGATTTTATTTATTTATTTGACAGAGACAGAGATAGCCAGCGAGAGAGGGAACACAAGCAGGGGGAGTGGGAGAGGAAGAAGCAGGCTCATAGTGGAGGAGCCTGATGTGGGGCTCGATCCCAGAACTCCGGGATCACGCCCTGAGCCGAAGGCAGACGCTTAACCGCTGTGCCACCCAGGCGCCCCTTGGCAGAGATTTCTTAATTATGACATCAAAGATACAATCCATAAAAGAGAACATTTATAAATTAGACTTCGCCAAGATTAAAAGCCTCTGCTCCTTCAAAGACATTAATGTTAAGAAAATGAAAAGACAAGCCACAGGCTGGCAGAAAGTGCTAACATGTGATGCATCTTAGATGACTTGTATAGAGAATAAGTAAAGAACTCTTAAAATTCAATGTGAAGGAAGCAGGTGATATCAACAGACGCTTCACCAGAGAGGAGAGAGAGAGAGAGAGAGAGAGCAGATAAGCGTGTTTGAAAAGTTGGCCAGGGCGCCTGGGGGGCTCAGTCGGTTACGCGTCTGCCTTTGGCTCATGTCATGATCCCAGGGTCCTGGGATCGAGTCCCGTGTCAGACTCCCCGCTCAGCGCGGAGTCTGCTTTTCCCTCTACCCCTCCTCCCTGCTTGTACGCCCACTCTCTTACTCCCTCTTGCAAAAATAAATAAAATCTTTTAAAAAAGAAAGAAAGAAAAGATGGCCAGAATCATTAGCTGTTGGGAGATGGAAATTAAATCCATAAGGAGACATAACTGTCCAGCTCCTAGATGGATCAGCAGGTGATCACATCGAGTGCCGACGAGAACGTGCAGGAACTGGGCTCTCAGGCATTGCTGGTGGGGGTGGAAAATGGTGCAAGCACTTTGAAAACAGTTTGGCAGTTTCTTAAAATGTTAAGCATATGCCTACCATATAAGCTCCCTTCTCAGTGTGTCCCCAAGAGAAACGAAAGCAGATGTCCACATAAAGACTTGTACATGCAGCAACACGGACGAATGTCATAATGACGCCGAGTGAGCAGAGCCATACCGTAAGAAAGTACATACTGTATGACTCCGTGTGCACACAGTTTGGGAAGTGCACACTGGTGTGTGGTGACAGAAAGCAGATGAATGGCGCCTGGGGGAGGGGGTGGGACTCCAGAGGGGCACGAGGACACTTCTGAGGAAGATGGACATGTTCGTGTTGAATTGTGTTGGTGGTTTCAGAGATGTGTACATGTGTTAGGTATTAAGTTGTACATATTTATTGTGTGACTTGCACTTCAGTGAGGATATTTTATGTTTTAAAAACTAAATGAACAATGAGAAAGTGATGTGAGCAGGTCTCATCTGTGCCTGGTGGAACCCCCTGGATTTCACTGGTTGCCACTGTTAATTGTGTTCTTGATTTTTGCCTGTTCCGCAGACTCTGGGCAGGAAGTCTGGCAGGTGAAGGAGGAGGTAATTTTCTTAAATCATTTCAGGCTAAAAAATCTTGCTACTACTTTTACAAGTCCTGTTTAGTGAGAGTTTACTATAGTCCAGTCAGGTTTTAAAGGCCTTACATGACTTCTCATTGATTCCTCATAGCATGTGAGGTGTGGGTACTGTAACCGTCTCCACTTTCACACCAAAAAGCAGAGGCAGAGAGAGGTTAGGAACTCAGTGGAGGCCACCTGTGATGAGAGGGTCAGGACTGGGACCCTGGATGTGCAAGACCCAAGCACCTTACAGCCACACTGCCTCCAGCCGGCTAGTCCTGCTCAGGTGGGCTGGATATGCAGAGGCCAATAAAAACAGTTTCTGTGGGAAACCCAGTAGTGTGCCTCATAGTTTGCAGGAAGTAATTGTAAGAACAGATTCTATGATGGAGTGCAAGTAGCATAGCAGGGAGCAGAGTCTTCCCTGGAACTTGGGGGTGAGAGCCCCTCAAAGGTGCTTGAGGTCGTTCCCTTCATCACGTGTGTGGTTGGTTTCCTGTTCCCATCACCCTTCCCTGCTGGACCTTTCTTCTGGATGTGTGCCATTTGTTTCTTAGACCACATTAATTATGTATGAAGTTTGGCCCTGAAATAAGTGAAGTGTGACTTCTTGCTTGGCCTCAGCAGGTCTGCAGGACTTGGGCTTATGGAATGATTTTTGATCACATAGAATGTGCTGGGTTCTTTGCTCCACCTCTGGAAGCAGAAAGATGCCATAGGCTAACAAGGTGAGACACAGAGGGAGAATGTGATGCAACATGTGGGTTTTCATGGCGCACCAGACATAGGGTTCAGGAGAAAGGCTGGTTGGCCATTTCCTGTGATTCCAGAGGGAGAGGTAACCTCAGTGAGGGTAACTCCTACCTGCTCTCCAGCGCTGACTCATTCTGGTCTTTCCATCCGGTTCCCTGAGCTGCCATTCCGCAAGTACTTTACAGTCTCCTACCCCCATTGCCACCATCTGCTGGGTGGGTGATTGGTCAGGCAATGTAAAGGGGGTGATGCATACAACTGAACAGATGAATGGGAACCACGCCTCTCCCGATTTCTGACTGCGGGGACAGGGATTGGCTTTGTGGAGGGAGAGCCTGGGTTCCTGCTCTTCTAGAAAGATGCTGAAGTGAATCCCCTGAACTGAAGAGGACCTCCCACAGGAATGAAGAGGGGAGGAAGGGTTCATGCTGTGCTGGCCACTGAGCCACACGTGACTGAGGAGCACTTGGAGTAAGACTGGTCCAAATAAAAATGTAAAATGCACACTGGATTTCAGAAACTTAGTACAACACATGAACGTGAAATACCCATTTATATTGGTTACATGTTGAAATAGCATGTTTGATATATTGGATTAAATATACTATTAAAATTAATGTTAACCTATTTCTTTTTACTTTTTTAATATGGGTACTGGAAAATGAAAACTCCATTTGTGGTTCACATTGTTTCTGTTGGACAGCACCGGCGAGCTGATTGGATGAGACATAGGAGCCTGTGAGTGTGGGGGTGGGGGGGATGTCCAGATACTCTTATCCCTGATGAGTGGGTTCTCCTGAACTGATGATATTTAGCTGGAAACCAATTTTAAGATGCTTCCCTTACAAATGGAGAAACTAAGATCTCTTTCCCCTGATGGAGATCTGCAACAGGAAGAAGAAAGTTCTCCACACTGTCCAGGTCAGAAGGCTGTCTTGAGGTTTGAACTTCTGTTGCATCAGTGTCAGAGAGCTTGCCCTGGTGGGGTGGGGTGTGGGTGCAGGTGACAAGGAAGTTAAGTGTATTTTTATGGTCCTGTGAACATTACAAGCTAGTCAGACTGCTTACGGCACCTGACGGGCAACTCCGAAGGTAGCCTGCATCAGAATGGTGGCCTTGCCATTTGTGACTCCATCCATATCTCTTGTTTACCATGTGGACAATTGGTAGGACCTCTTCCTGAGATGGTGAGGACGCAGTATGTGCTCCTGAGTCACAGCTGTGACCTGGGAGTAGATTGTAAATCCCCTTTTCCTTCTGAAGTGGTTAGGTATCCAAGTGGTGAAATCATCGAGATTTTCTGAGTCAAATCCTTAAAAGGACATTTGATTGTCACTCTTTAGACTCTGGTGCCTGAGGACAGGGAGTTTGTGTTTTTCACCACAGTGTCCTCTGTCCATGGCAGGTGCTTAATAAGCAGATGTGAGTGAATGAATAAGGTGTTTGTAGAGCAAGGCCAAGAGTGCTGCTGAGAAGAGAAAAATTCTACTTCTTTGGACTCAAACTGGACATGACGCCTGATCAGAAAGCAAGCAGGCACCATCTGTTCCCACTGCAACAGAAATGATCTGATGGTGAAGAATCACAGAGCTGTTTAGTGAAAATCAAGTCCTATTCAGAAGAAATTAATATATATTGATGAGTATGAGTCATGCTTTTGGTTTCTGTAATTTTGGGGGAAGGTGCAAGCTTCAGGCTGCCTGAATTTACAATTTGCTTTGAGAGGAACAGCTTAGGGTGGCCCTGCTCACCGAGACGTTGGCTCCTGGTATCAGTTAGACCATCTTTCACCACTGTCAGCAGGATTGTATTTATACAACCTGTACATATGTGTTTCTGCTCTCACGGCTTGCTTTTCAAACCGTGGAAAACCTTGGCCATTGCCTTCAGGTGAAAAGGAAGAATCAAGAGGCCTTAGAGGGGAGCATAAGGGCAGCCTGGGCACAGGCGGAGAGAGTCTCCATGGATGAGCTCATATATACATCTGGCTCTGGAAGAGGCACAACAAGGCGAGCTATATATTGGGGGAGGAAGGGCTGCTAGAAGATGAGGGACATTTGTCAACGATCAGGAAGAGTGAGAAGAATATCCCTAGAAGCTCCTGGGCAGAGACAAGCCGTCATCGTCAAGTTATACTTTCTTTGGCTTCCTGGGACTTGCAGGGTGGGTACCGTGTAAGAGAGTGAGGCTGGAGCTGGGCACAGGTGGTCTCTTTATCTTCCCTGAGTCTCAGCTCACTTGGGCTCTGTCAAGGGCTGGGAGGTCCCCAAACGGTCTTCAGGTTCCATTTGGTGTTCTGTCAGCTAGAAATATGAGGTGGACGAAGTTTCAAGTTCTTGTCTAGTTCCAGAGTTTAAATAAGCCTGAGTTTAAAATTATTTAGTACGATAGAGAATAACAAAGTGCCTTCTGGCCTCTGGTCTCGGCTGCAGAAGTGAGATGATGAAGGGGATGCTGTTATTTGGAAAGTCACAGTAGAATACACACGTCGTGCCACTGCTGTGGCTCTGAGTCCTGCCACCTTCGGAAGTCAGCCTGTGGCAAATGGGGCTCCTCTGCCACACGGAAGGGACCTTCACTGGAGTGTCAAGGCTGAAGGATGAAACTCCGTCTGGACCAGTCAGACAAGGCACCGCGGATCGGCTCTGAATTCCATGAAGGAGCAGCACCTTAACCCAAGAGGACAGCTGCCGTAGCACCCAGTTCCTCTTAAGGAGTTCAACGAGTAGTTGCACAATAAGTGTTCTTGTTTAAAAAGAAGTTATTTAGGGGCACCTGGGTGGCTCAGTCAGTTGAGCGTCTGCCTTTGGCTCGGAGGTCATGATCCCAGGCCCCGCATCGGGCTCCCTGTTCCGTGGGGAGTCCGCTGCTCCCTCTGCCTGCTGCACCCCTTGCTTGTGCACACTCTCTCTCTGTCAAATACGTGAATAGACTCTTTAAAAAAATAAAAATAAATTATTCAGTGCAATCACAGGATACAGTTGACCCTTGAGCGACAGAGGGTTTAGGGGCGCCAACCCCCCACTTTATGCAGTTGATAATCTGCATATAACTTTTGAGTTCCCAAACACTTAACGACTAGGAGCCCACTGTTGACCAGAAGCCTTACTCATAGGTCAATTAGCACACTCTGTATATGTGTTGTATACTGTATTGTTAGACTAAAATAAGCTAGAGAAAATAAAACATTACTAAGAAAATCACAAGAAAGTGAAAATACCTTTATAGTACTGCACTGTATTTTTTTTTTAATTATTTTTTGTATTTGTTGATTTTAGAGAGGGAGAATGGGCAAGTAGGGGGAGGGGCAGAGGAAGAGGGAGAAGCAGACTCTCCACTGAGCAGGGAGCCCGACACGGGGATCACAGCCTGAGCTGAAGGCAGATGCTTAACCCACCAAGCCACCCAGAGTGTTTTAATATGTTCTGAAGTATAAATTCTTTATAGAAATTTTTAAATGTGGCATTGAATAGTAGCCTGTCAATAAATAACTTGCATGTGTAGGTAAAAATAGTGCCTTCTGAGAAATGGTCTTAAAGGAACCTCAGAATTTATAATTTTCAATATTGCTACCTTCTCAATCAAGCACATCTCTGTGTATAAGGAAGGGGGTAGGGGTATCTTACAAAAGTGATTTGTCTTAGTTTTGGTCATAAGAGAAACTGTGTGTTCTATGTCTGTCTGTGGAGCTGGATTGCTTTCTTGGTGTTGCCGGGTGCATGGTTGATTGTTGTCAGACAGTAAGTTCTTTTTGGTGCACATAGCCCTATTATGACTCCTCACTTGAACACTGGCAGAGAGCTGGGAGATGGAGGGCATGCATGTTGGAGTGGGGTTGCAGCTGTTCACAGGGCAGCAGGCTTTTCCACTGGATTGGTGTTGGGGCTGAGCAGGGACTTCTAGAAGGACACGTTAGGTTCCCACAGATTCAGTTTGAGTGTGAGTGGCATTTGGCTGTTAGTGACTTTATGAATTATCTGTGTAGGTTCCGTTGTCATTTGAAAAGTATAAGAACCTTTATTTTTTTTTCAATATTTTATTTATTTGACAAAGAGAGAACGAGATGGGGGAGGGTCAAAGGGAGAAGCAGACTCCCCACTGAGCAGGGAGCCCAGTGTGGGACTTGATCCCGGATCGTGACCCGAGCCGAAGGCAGACGCTTAACCGACTGAGCCACGCAGGCGCCCAAGAACCTTTATTTTTTAAAGGTAGCAAATTGAAGTGAGTGAGGCTCCTCTTGTCTTCTAGAATGTCAGCTGGGGACCCTGGGCGGTCAGACCATTTTTAGAGCTAATAGGTGTGTGCAGCATATGTGGAGATAGTTTCTTGTGTCTTATTTTTCTGTTTACAGAACTAACATGATTGTTGTATGAATTTATTTCTACTGAGGATGATTAAATTTTTTATGTTGTGCTACTGTTTTAGGGGATGCACTTTAAATGGGGTTAAATAGTAGTTAAGAAGAAAGTTATACTGCATTGTCCATACATGTAAAATGTACGACGTAGGAGTCTCTTGTGTGTGCATTATCTAATAATAAGCCACTTAACCAAGTAGGGGGCTGTTGAAAATTTGCATCAGAAAATTGAGAAGCAGGAAAATCTGAGGAGACATCCGAGATGTTGAGGGCAGGCTATTTAAATACACTGCATCCTAATAGAGTAATTTTCAAATAACATGTAAAAGTTTGCCGGATCGCTAAACCAGAGCCAAATGAGAGCGTAACATGTGATCGCATTTCCTGTCTGCATCTTCATTACCATCTGGTTCCCCGTATAAAAACTAGTCATCGTTTACTCTTTGCTTCATTGAATATCCTGGTATCTGCTACTTCGTAGAAGCTGATTTGGTGGTAATATATCATCAAAATGTAATATTAATTTTTATCACTTTTGAAACATGAATATATAAGCCTCCAAGGTTGACCATTCAGTTGTTCAGACAAATTTGGAAATTACTGGGATTGAGTCCTTCTCACAACCAGCTGAAGTGGCAGGCAGTCTGTGTCATTGCAGGAAAACATGTGAGGACACCGCATGATCTGTTTGGGGGATGCCTGTGCTCCCAGACTTTTTTTCTTTAATAAGATTTTATTTATTTGAGAGAGAGAGAGAGAGAATCCCAAGCAGACCCCGCACCCAGCATGGAGCCTGACACGGGGCTTGATCCTACGACTCCAGATCATAACTTGAGCCCAAACACGAGTCGGACAGTCAACTGATTGAGCCACCCAGGTGCCCCTGTGCTCCCAGAGTTTTAAATCAAGAGGTTTGTGACAAATTTAACACATGTTCATAATGTAGTCAGACAATACCAAGAAATACTGACTTTGGGGGCGCCTGGGTGGCTCAGTCGTTAAGCGTCTGCCTTCAGCTCAGGGCGTGATCCTGGTGCTCTGGGATCGAGCCCCACATCAGGCTCCTCCGCTATGAGCCTGCTTCTTCCTCTCCCACTCCCCCTGCTTGTGTTCCCTCTCTCGCTGGCTGTCTCTCTCTGTCAAATAAATAAAATCTTAAAAAAAAAAAAAAAAGAAATACTGACTTTGAAAAAATGTATTGCAAGAGTGTTCAAACGTAGATAAAAAATATTATGTGATCGCTCATCTCCAACATTTATAGAATTTTTCCGGTTTTGTTTAATCATCTTCCTCCTTCCTTCCTTTTTATCTTGGAGTATTTTAAAGCAAATCCCAAAATCCCATCATTTCACCCATAAGTAAGAAGTATTTCTAACACTGCAGACTTTACTTCCACTGTGACACCAAACAAAAGAACAGCAACTCAGGTCTCATGCCACCAAACACCCAGACCGTATTCAGATTTTTCTGATTTTCTCTGAAGTCTATACATTTGGATTTTGAATCAAGATCCAAAATTACTAACATTAAAAAAAAAATGTTCTAATGGAAAATTGAAATACATACAAAAATTAATAGTATAGGAACTTCATCATCAAACTACAGCAATGACCAGCTCACAGCCAGTCTTGTTTTATATCTGCCCTCGTCTCTTTTCCTCCTTTTTTGTTGTTGTAAAGGAAATTTCAAACATGTCATTCTATTCTTAGATATGTTAGCATACACCTTTAAGTGATGGGGAGGCTGCGGGTCAGTCCTGTTGGATGGAGTATCCACAATGCACGTCACCGTGCACCTGCTTCCGCCATAGCACCTGTTAATTGAGCATGGTGTCCTTGCCCTGCTCCCTGGTGTTGCTCATCGTTGTGTTAGGTTAGTATGTAACAGAAGGAGGGTTTCTGTACTTTCTGTTGCCCTTTGGATTTGCATGGTCGTAATTTTGGAGATTAACTTGGATTTGGGAATGAACGAAAAATAGAAAAACTGCTGAAATTGGTTTAAATTCCTCATGCAAACCCCTTTCTCTCATACGCTTCTTCGACTTGGAGATGAGGTGGGGCACTTTTGTGGCTGAGCTAGTTAGCCAGCTTCTGCCCCTGAATGACACTGGATGCTCAGTGGAGCTGCTTTTGATTTATGAAGTTTCAGAGGTGTGTGAGAATTACAGGAAACTTCACTAAAGTGGACTGGGGAGACTAGCAGGGGAGGTTGATAGAGGGAGCCGGTACCGCTCAATGTCAGTTGCAGGGAGAATCATCAATTACAGGCCCCAGTGGGGAAAGATGCGCACGTACCTCCTACAAGAAATCCACTGCCGGGGCGCCTGGGTGGCGTAGTCGTTAAGCGTCTGCCTTTGGCTCAGGGCGTGATCCCGGCGTTATGGGATCGAGCCCCACGTCAGGCTCTTCCGCTGCGAGCCTGCTTCTTCCTCTCCCACTCCCCCTGCTTGTGTTCCCTCTCTCGCTGGCCGTCTCTGTCAAATAAATAAGTAAAATCTTTAAAAATAAAAAAAAAAGAAAGAAATCCACTGCCGCAGGGCACCCGACTGGCTCAGTTGGTGGAATGCATGACTCTTGACCTCGGGGTTATGGGTTCAAGCCCCACGTTGGGTGTGGAGCCTACTTAAAAAAAGAAAAGAAATATCCACTGCCCCTGCAACTCAACCAGTGAGAAACCATCATTAGCCTGACCTCTGCTTCTCTCCAGTGGATTTTCATTCAAAATAACCCTCCCAACTTCCTCCTCCCTTCCTTCCTTCCTCCTTCCATAAAATACTGTTCCTTTCCTTTATTTGTTGGACTTGCCTATGGTGTTGCTGTGGCTTACTTGTCCGGAATTGCAGTTCTCTGCTATTCCCGAATAAACCCATCTTTCGGTGGTAAAATAACTAGCAGTTTTGTTTTAAAGGTTAATAGGTGCTACAGCTGTTAAGCTCAGTGTAGCACCATGGGCCAAGGGGTATGCCAGAAGCTAATGTCTTGGGCTGCCCTCTTTTTGCCCATGAGACCACGTGTATGCATTGTGGCTGCTCTGTTGAAAGGTGTACTTCATAGTCCAATTGCTGAAAGGCCTGCAGAGCACTTTCCAGCTGTCTTATTTAATTTTCATTTCAGCCCTGTGATGTAGGTAACACCATTCCCTGATGGATTAGACTGAAAAGTGATTTGATGTCACATTCCTTGTATGTGTCAGAACCAAAACTTGGAATCATTTTTTTTTTTAATAATCACCCCATTTTGTCATTAACAAGCTTGCAGCATAAATGTCATTGTTAGTGACTGGGGTGCTGGGGGCACCCTTGAAGCTCCTTCCCACACCTTACTGGGGTCTTGATGAGAGGAAAATGAAGTGAACAGGGGGCCACCTGAAGCACGTTATATTGCAAATGTAAAATATTTGAATAAAAAATTTGTGTTACCACTTTGACTTACAAAGATGTTGGATATAATCTAAATTAGGGCAGGTCATATACTTTTAAGTTATTTAAATTTCTATGAAAAGTATTTCTAGAACAGAAGTTCTAAATAAAAACTAATGGCGATGTGGGTCATAAAGAACAGATGTGAGGCTCTCAGCAGGTCCTGTCTTAGTGGATTAGATGGGTGAGTGCACTGAGTCAGCATGGCCAGAGCTTAGCCTTGACTTTAGCAACTGGAGGAGAGAAGGAACCCAGGCCGCAGATCTGATGGTGGGGTTTTCAGAAGGCTTTGGGGAACTAAGGATAGTGAAGAGAAAAGCGAAGTGATTCCAGTAAGTAAGACTTCTAAAATGTACATTTTTTTTTAAACCAAGTAACATAAACTGCATTATCATTATTTGGAAAATGAAAAGGGAAATAAGACCAGTAATTCTAACAAAATGCTACTAGTCTTTTTAAATGTCTTTTTTAAACTAAAATATATTTTCTAATCTTCTAAAATACCTAAAATTAGGGGCACCTGGGTGGCTCAGTTGGTTGAGCGCCTGCCTTCGTTTCAGGTCATGATCCTGGGATCCTGGGATCGAGCCCCACGTTGTCGGGCTCCCTGCTCCACAGAGAGCCTGCTTCTCCCTCTCCCACACCCCCTGCTTGTGCTCTCTCCTTCTGTCTCTCTCTCTCAAATAAAATCTTTTGGGGCGCCTGGGTGGCTCAGTCGTTGGGCTTCTGCCTTCGTCTCAGGTCATTATTCCGGGGTTCTGGGATTGAGTCCCACGTTGGGCTCCCTGCTCAGCAGGAAGCCTGCTTCTCCCTCTCCCGCTCCCCCCTGCATGTGTTCCCTCTCTCACTGTGTCTCTGTCTGTCAAATAAAATCTTTTAAAAAATAATAAGTAAATAAAATTAAAATATTTTTTAAAAAATAACTAAAATTATTATACAACTTTGTTTTTGATTTAACATACGTCAGGTATTTTTCCAGGTGTTTATTCCATCTTCATTGTTCTTAGAAATATGTAATAGTTCTTCCAGTTAAAAGTTAACATTAACTAGTTTTATTTTTAAAACCAAAAAAGTATGGACAAAACAATATGAATGCTTCTTGGTTTCAGGGCTCAGATAAGCTGTTAACATTTTTTAAAAAAGAAAAACACGTATGTGTATAAAAGGTAGCATGAAAAATAAAAGCTGCCCCACTATTCCTGTCATTCTCTGAAAACAACCAACATTACCATTTTCTCACGTGTACGGAAAAAAATTGCTTACATTAACGTAGATGTTTGTCGTTTGTATGTACACAAAGAAAAACGCATCATCGTTTATACACTATTCTTTACCTTGTTTATTTCATTTACTGTACCCTCATAGAAGAGCATGTGGGGTGATCTTTTAATTTATGGGAATTAGAAGGTTTTTTGTTTCCTCTTAGTTTCACTCTGTATTTAAGTGTGCATGCTCCTTGCTGTGTGTGGGTTGTCAGCTTCTCTGTGGGTGAGCATTGACTGCCTGGTTTTCTGTGACGGTGGTGCTGTCCGGCCTCTCCACGCGCACGCTGTGGCACCTGGCCAGTGTCCATTAGCTTCAAGCAGAGGGGGTACACGCACATCTCATCAAGGTGGTCTTGGACAGTGCCCGCTCAGGGACGGTAAGGCCAGTGTGCGGGAGACCCTGAGTGCCCCTTCATCAGTGAAAGTCTGTTCATCTATAAAAAAACCCACTTCTTTTCCAGATTTGATTTCAGAAAATATACCTTTGACATGGAGAATAGAGAACGTAATTTTTAAAAAATTTTAAATCCTTAACCGTAGGTTACTCTTTCTCACCAGGCCAATTGTATAGATTAAATAGGTCTTACAGGACACTTACTTTTATTGCTAGTAGCCACAGAAATACCTCTTTTCTTAAAAATGAACAAATGTGGATTTTGAGTCTATTGAGATTCAGATGTGGATACTGATTATAGAGGCATCTGTAATTAAAAGCCCCAGTACTAATTTATGCTATTTACTGATGAAAGAGAAATAGATCTGGTTTTGTTCTCTTTGCTTGTGACTAAAGATTCAAGTCAGCAAGTATTGATACTGCTTCTGAAATTTTGTGGGGTAACTGAATTAAATGAATCTTCTCGTTTTAAAGACACTTGCCAAGGGGCGCCTGGGGGGCACAGCGGTTAAGCGCCTGCCTTCGGCTCAGGGCGTGATCCTGGCGTTATGGGATCGAGCCCCGCATCGGGCTTCTCTGCTGTGAGCCTGCTTCTTCCTCTCCCACTCCCCCTGCCTGTGTTCCCTCTCTCACTGGCTGTCTCTCTTCTGTCAAATAAATAAATAAAATTAAAAAAATAATAAAATAAAGACACTTGCTGGGGGGGGGGGTTACCTGGGCGGCTCAGTCGGTTAAGCTGCTGCCTTCGGCTTGGGTCATGATCCCAGGGGGTCCTGGGATCAAGTCCCGTGAGTCCTACATCAGGCTTCTTGCTTAGCAGGGAGTCTGCTTCTCCCTCTGCCTCTGCCCCTCACCTCCACTTGTGCTGTCTCTCTTTTTCTCTCTTTCTGAAATAAATAAATAAGATCTTTAAAAAAAATGCAGACACTTAGGTTTTCAATTCACTTCTCTAGTTTAGAACAATACAGCCGGGTGATTATCATGTATATATTCTTCTATAACATGTTTACAGAAACATCTAAGTAAAAGAAGTAGTTAAACTCAAGATCTCAGGAGTTATCCCACCTAACAGTAGAATTTGGGTCTTTACCTAAAGACCCTTTAGCATCTCAGAAAGTACTTCCTGTTTACCTAGATCCTTGTTGTTTTTAGTCCTTACTTTAAAAATTAGCCTAGCTTTTTAGTGTTTGAATTTATAATCGAAGTTATGTTTGTTGACTAAAACTAACAACTTAAGATTTTTTTAAAGGTTTTATTTATTTATTTGTCAGAGAGAGCACAAGCAGGGGGAGCAGCGGGCAGAAACAGGCAGAGGGAGAAGCAGGCTCCCTGCTGAGCAAGGATCCTGACTCAGGACTCAGGGGACTCGATCCCAGGACCCTGGAATTGTGACCCAAGCCAAAGGCAGCTGCTTCACTAATTGAGCCACCCAGGTGTCCCAACAATTTACGATTTTATTTATTAATTTTAGAGAGGGAGAGCATGCATGCGAGTGGGGGGGCAGGGCCAGAGGCAGAGTGAGAGAGAATCTCAAGCAAACTCCCCACTGAGCACGGAGCCCAACATGGCACTTAATCTTAAGACCCCGAGATCATGACCTGAGCTGATACCAACAGATGGACGCTTAACCGACTGAGCCACCCAGGCATCCCCCCCATTTTTTTTAAGATTTTATTTATTTATAAAACTAACAATTCCATTTACCCCATGACGACCATTAGCTGTTATGTTTCTTCAGCATTGATTTTGGAAGGATTGAATAAAATGGCTTCTTTACAGACTAAGAACAATTTTCTAACATGGGGGGTAGGGTGGTGTTGCTGGAACTCTGCCTAATTTTGTGTGAGGTGTAATATGGCTACATCTAAATGCATGTGAGTGGTGGTGGGGCGTCCCGGCTGGCAGAAAACCCAAAGCAGTCCACAGACTCAGAAGACACATCAGCACAGCTTGCTTGCTTTTTTTTTCTTCTTTTTTTAGATTTTATTTATTTATGTGACAGAGAGAGACAGCGAGAGAGGGAACACAAGCAAGGGGAGTATGAGAGAGAGAAGCAGGCTTCCCGCCGAGCAGGGAGCCGATGCGGGGCTCGATCCCAGAACCCTGGGATCATGACCTGAGCTGAAGGCAGACACTTCACAGCTGAGCCACCCAGACGCCCCTCATCACCACTTTTCTGTTTTAAAAATTATCTCGTATTCTCTTGGCATTATTCCTGTTACATACATTAATATTCATAAATGGCAGTTCTGAAGCCTTTGTACGTGGGGACTGAAGAGAGCTTTAGCCAGTGGTGTCACAGGGGTAAAGTGTCTGCAGTGTAGCCTCTCCTGCATCGAGCTTCAGCAATGCTCTTTTGACCAGGGAGGCTTGAAGTATTCTTTGAAGCTTTCTACGTGCCTCCAGCACCCACTTAAAGTAATGTCTTTAGAAACAACTATTTTGGTCCGAAATATTTCCGAAACTGTGTCACCGTGTATCGCCTTCTCAGAGGCACCTTCACATCCCGTCCCCGTCCCTATAAGGCCTTTCCTGGTGGTTCTGCGGACTTCATTGAAGGTCATTGCTAGTGACTGTAGATTGCTTTCTGGAGGTCCATCATACACCCCTTCACCCCTCTACCTCCTGCCTGGCCTGTTTTTGTAGCCGTGAATAGACAGCATGTCTGAAAGCAAGAACCAAGAACTCACACACACTTTTTAAAGATATTCCTTATTGGGGAAGATATTTTTGCTTTCGTCAGTAAGTATACATCAAGTGTCTGTAATGTAAACCATGTAAATTTATTTAAAATGCTTTTGTGGAGAATAGGGAAATTTATCTAGACTAGGAACTCTAACAAATATGCTTCCTGGGTCTTCCAGACAGTTTCCCCCAGATATCTTTTAATCTCAAGAAAATAACTATTGTTAATTAAGTATCCGATGTATGTAGTATTAACTGTCACTTTTGCGTAAAATCTCCAGTGTGTGTTTGCATAGGACGTTGAGGCCCTTTGATAAGCCATATTTGCATGTGGGAGCTCATTGTAGGCTTAAGCGATTAAAGAGATGTTGGTAATTATATCTTCAGCTTTGTGATACATTGGTCATAACTATGACTGATTTAACAGTCATGTTCCTGGGCAGAAATGCAACACCAGTTACGACATGTCCTTGGGAAAGTAAGTCTCTAGTTTAACAGGGTGACTTTGTTTTGAGTCTGATTTTAAGGAGTACTGTCTAACGAGACTGGGGTGGGGCACGGTTAAGAGTTGGGGGGTAGGGCTGCTTGTATTGAGCCTAATTCGGCCTGTGCCTGTAAGGATGGAGTTGCTTCTGAGTTTACTGGCACCCCAGGGTCCATTTTGGTGGGAGAGTGAGATGTCCCTTAACCAGAGGCCTGCTGGATACCACACTGAGTGCTTTCAGAATTGCTGTGTAAACATTCTGACATCCCTGCCGCGGGGGGGCGGGGGGGAGGTCATGGGTTCGAGATCTTCGACGTGGTGTTGAGGTTCTGGGTTGTCAGGTTGCCGCTCTGCTTGTTTTCTGAACAGACTACCCTGGGTTTCCGCCCGAGAGCTCTTCCACCGTCAGTCTTACATTCTTGGGTTTAGAGTGAGACTCAGATCCTTCATGAAAAATGCTGCTTAACAGATTTTTCCTTTTTCACCACCATCTTTTGAGTGGTCCGTTAGACATTGTCATTGTAAAAGCTAGTGGATAGTGGTAATTATATTTTATTAATCCAGCCCTTGGTAGGCACTTTAGAAGTTCTGATGAATGCTGAAGAAAAGTGCTCTGACCTGTAACAAAATCGTAGCTCTCAAAATTCCAATTTCCTTTTCCCACTTCATTAAGTTACTCAGCCATTGTTTATTAATTTTTTAATGCTTATATTTGTTTCAGATCTCAGATTCCTTGATAGCATTGAAGAGCACTAGGACCCGAAGATGAGTGAACTTGACCAGTTACGGCAGGAGGCCGAGCAGCTTAAAAACCAAATTAGGGTATGTAGCTACGTGTGTGCTTACCTTAGTTTATAAATCATTTGGATTTCAGGTAAGATGTTATCTGTTTTGGGAAAGATGGGTTTCAGAATGACTACTCAGTGTTTTGGATTGAAACTGAATTTTTGCTGGCCCAGGATATGGTAATTAAAGCCAGATATTTGGCCTAGCACGTGGTTTTTTGGGTTTTGTTTTCCAGTATATCATTATTTGAATATATGAAAAATGTTTTCATAGAATTTATAAATGTCTTTCTGTATATTTTTTCTTAACCTTGGGAATTCATTCATGACATCCTTTTTGTTGTTGTTCATGACATTCTCTCGGTCTCTGTGTAGACTGTGGTGTCTGCCTCCCTCCCTTGTGACTGTTACGTTGAGGACAGGAAACGTGTTTAAAAACAAGAGTGTTAGCAACAACAGTGGAAAGTATCTCAGGTGTGCCCAGGGCGCCCTAGAGAAGGGTCCCGGGATGGGCACTGGCATCTGCAAGTTTTGATAGGCTATTAAATGAGAGCTGGAGGTAAACACAACCACGTGTCATTCAACCACCCTCTAGAAAGAGGGGCTCCAGAGTTCTACAGCTTTAAATCCCAGCCTGTCTCACCACAGAGCCCATGCACTTCTGAAAAGACAGCACTGGGAGGGGTCTGAAGGCTAGATTCTGCTCTCCACCCCATTTTGTGAGACAGTACTTGTTCCTGTTCTCCCACCGTTGATAAGATGACGTTGATAAGGCAACAAGGAGGGGTCGACCCCTGGAAAACCCATCCTCAGAACATTGAGCCAGATTCATGTCCACTTGATGAAGGCACTTCTCAAGGCCCAGCTCTCCTCAGAGCATCATTTTTCAATATGTGTCTAAACAGTTTATTTTTCTGAGTCTACTGTAAGGATGGAGTCATATCCCTTTCAGATGACCAGCTCTGTGTTCAGAAAGCCTGGTGGTAACTGGGGAAAGAAGCACTAGCATTGTGGCAGCGGACTTTTTTTCTTAAGCTTAAGAAAAGATAACAGAATTTTTAAAGATCTGCAGCTTAGAGAAAACAAAGTATCTTTCAAATCCTAACATTTAAAAGATCAGCTATATGGGGCGCCTGGGTATCTCAGATGATTAAGCGTCCACCTTCAGCTCAGGTCATGATCTCCGGGTCCTGGGATTGAGCCCTATGTTGGGCTCCCAGCTCAGTGGGGAGTCTGCTTCTCCCTCTCCCTCTGCTCATGCTTGTGCTCTGTCTCTCTCTCTGTATCTCTCTGTCTCAAATGAATAAAAGCTTTTTTTTTTTTTTTTAAAGATTTTATTTATTTATTTGACAGAGAGGGACAGCCAGCGAGAGAGGGAACACAAGCAGGGGGAGTGGGAGAGGAAGAAGCAGGCTCCTAGCAGAGGAGCCTGATGTGGGGCTCGATCCCAGAACGCCAGGATCACGCCCTGAGCCGAAGGCAGACGCTTAACCGCTGTGCCACCCAGGCGCCCCTCAAATGAATAAAAGCTTTTAAAAAACAAAACAAGAAAGTATTGGATATAGCTCAATAAAAATAAGCAGGACTTGGTGCTTTTAATGCTCAGTATTCTGTCCACCTTCCAGAATATAGAATTCAGAATTTTGTTTTTCTGATAGCTATACATTATTGTTTAGAAGTTGCTGTTCATAGCAGATAAGGAAAGTTTGTATGGGAGCGCCTGGGTGGCTCAGTTGGTTGGGCATCTGCCTTCAGCTCAGGTCATGATACCAGGGTCCTGGGATCGAGTCATGCATCAGACTCCTTGCTCGGCAGAGACTGCTTCTCCCTCTACTTGCTGCTCCCCTTGCTTGTGCTCTCTCTCTGACAAATAAATAAAATCTTAAGAAAGTAAAAGGGAGGGAGGGAGAGAGAGAGAGAGAGAAAGAAAAAGAAAAGAAAGAAAGAAAGAGAGAAAGAAAAGGAAAGAAGGAAGGAAGGAAGGAAGGAAGGAAGGAAAGAAAGAAAGAAAGAAAGAAAGAAAGAAAGAAAGAAAGAAAAAGAAAGAAAAGAGAGAGAGAGAGAGAGAAAGAAAAATTAAGTTTGTATGGCATAGGTGAAAGACACCCAAATTCAGGGAAAAGAAACAAAGCCTGAGAGTTCATGTTGCATCTCCTCCCCCTTTGTAGAGCCTTTACATTGTCTACTGCATGCTGTCCTCCTGGGGACAGGGCTATCATGTGAGCCACCTGTGGGGTTTGAAAGTGTGAATAGAGGGGTGTGTGGGTAGCACAGTCAGAAGAGCATGCAACTCTTGGTCTCGAGGTTGTGAGTTCGAGCCCCATGGTGGGTGTAGAGATTACTTAAAAATAAAATCTTAAAAACAATGAATGTGTGTATAGAAACATGTGAAATCAGTTTTTTTTTTAAAGATTTTATTTATTTATTTGACAGAGATAGAGACAGCCAGCGAGAGAGGGAACACAAGCAGGGGGAGTGGGCGCCCCTGAAATCAGTTTTTAACAGACTACCAGTATATCTAAAATACTGTCATTTCAACATAAAATTAATAGATACTTTTAGGGGCTCCTGGCTGGCTCAGTTAAGTGGCTGCCTTCAGCTCAGGTCATGATCTCTGGGTCCTGGAATCTAACCCTGCATCAGGTTCCCCGCTCAGTGGAGAGTCTGCTTCTCCCTCTCCTTCTGCCCCTTCCCCCTGCTCGAGCTCGCATGCGCTCACTCTCTCTCTCTCTTTCTCAAATAAATAAAATCTTTAGAAAAAAAATAGTATCTTTTTTTAAAAAAATAGATATTTGGGGCGCCTGGCTGGCTCAGTCAGTAGAGCATGCAACTCTTGATCTCAGGGTTGTAAGTTTGAGCTACACATTGTGTGTAGAGATTACTTAAAAATAAAATCTTGGGGCGCCTGGGTGGCGCAGCAGTTGAGCGTCTGCCTTCGGCTCAGGGCGTGATCCCAGCGTTCTGGGATTGAGCCCCACGTCAGGCTCCTCCACTGGGAGCCTGCTTCTTCCTCTCTCACTCCCCTGCTTGTGTTCCCTCTCTCGCTGGCTGTCTCTCTCTGTCAAATAAATAAATAAAATCTTTAAAATAAATAAATAAATAAATAAATAATAAAATCTTTTGGGGCACATGGGTGGCTCAGTCGGTGAAGCGTCTGCCTTCAGCTCAGGTCATGGTCCTGGGATCGAGCCGTGCATTGGGCTCCCTGCTCAGCAGGACGTCTGCTCCTGGCTCTGCCTCCCCCCGCCCCCATGCTCTCTCTCATGCTCTCTCTCTCTCGTTAAAAAAAAAAATCAAAAAAAAAAATTTATTTTTTAAAAGATTTTATTTATTTTGAGAAAGGTGTGTGTGCACACAAGTTGGGAGGACAGGTAGAGGGAGAAACAGACTCCCCACTGAGCAGGGAGCCCGATGCAGGGCTCGATCCCAGGACCCTGAGATCACGACCTGAACCGAAGGCAGACGCTTCACCAACTGAGCCACCCAGATGCCCCCAAAATAAAATCTTTTAAAAATAAAAATTTTAAAAATAGGTATTTTATTATTTCACATTTCTTTTTTATATTAAGCTTCAAGAATACAGTGTGTCCTACATTGAATGACAGGCCTCAGTTTGTCTTGCTGCGTTTCA
This sequence comes from Ursus arctos, assembly GCF_023065955.2. Taxonomy (NCBI): domain Eukaryota; kingdom Metazoa; phylum Chordata; class Mammalia; order Carnivora; family Ursidae; genus Ursus; species Ursus arctos. The sequence continues at coordinate 765,375 of NW_026623008.1, read as the reverse complement.
CGTGATGGCAGCTCCCACACTGGACCCCCAAGGAGAGCTCCTGAGCTACAGATTTTTGTATGCCCAGTCTCAGGAGCTAAGTCTCTGCTGGTTTCGTTGTACAGCACAGGGATGGACGGCAAAGTCCATTACACCAAGCAGGAAGGGAAGACTTGCTTTCAAAAAGAAAAAAATACCCTTTTTTTTCTGACTACCCAAGGAGTACATACTTGTTAAAAAATACAGGGCATAGGGAATCAGACAAGCAGCAGTGGGTGATCTAAGAGGCCTTGCTTTCTTAGATTTGTTTTTAAGCTGAAAGACCCCAAGGACCATCTCATCCATTATTTATTTATGTATGCATGCATGCCTGTGGGCTCTATACCCAGCGTGGAGCCCAACACGGGGCTTGAACTCACAACCCTGAGATCAATACTTGAGCTAAGATCCAGAGTCTGACACTTGACTGACCGAGCCACCCAGGCAGCCATCATCCCACTTTAGATTGTAAGGAAACATGGACTCTCAAAAGGGTGCTGCTCAAACAATGGCATTTCTTAAAGTTACATGAGCTACTTGATTGTTTAAGGAAAAACTCGGAATGTACAGGTGCAAATTGTTTACAAAGCGACTGTACCGACCCATACAAGTGAGAAGACTCAGTGCACGACAGTCCCCAGTGTTGCTGTCCAGCAGCTGAGCAGAGCAGGTGCTTTACCTGGGACCCAAGTAGGAAGAAACCTGGCTTTGTGGGGAACTAAGTGATTACTGATTTGGATATACTCTGGTTTAAGGGGACAGAAGAGATTGCCTGTTGTCTTCAGTGGCATTTCTCATCACAACCAGCATAGAAGTCTTTGCACTAAATAATATACCCATTATGCACATTTTCACCAGTCCATTCGATTAGAAATTAACCTGAAAGATAGTAGAGATGTCTGTCTTTATGAAGTAGTTAGAGATTGCTTCCGTTGGAAGACCTCTTTCTGCTTGTCGGGAGAAATGCTGCACTCAGTGAGATAAGCACTTGGTTAGAATGAAGACTGAATTGGAGTTCTCTGTGTTTAGTTTTCAAAATGGCTTTTTCCTTTGTTTACTGATAGTATCACCATGGTCTGTTGTATGATACAGTGTGAAAATCCAGGTTGATCTTCGTACACTAATCAATGTGAAGTTGCTTAAGGCCCATGGCTTATGTTTTTCACTTAGAAAATTTTCATTATTATTATTTTTTTTAATAAAGATTTTTAATTATTTATTTATTTGTCAGAGAGAGAGAGAGAAAGTGAGCACACAAGCAGGGGGAGCAGCAGGCAGAGAGAGAAGCAGTCTTCCCGCTGAGCAAAGAGCCTGATGCGGGACTTGGTCCCAGGACCCTGGGATCATGATCTGAGCGAAAGGCAGACACTTAACCAACTGAGCCACCTAGATGTCCTGTCGTCGTTCTTTTTAAAACTAAAAGCCATGTATAACATCAGTAAGAGTGATATTCAGAAATAAATGTTAAACTCAGTAGTGACAGGTAGAATCCCCCATTGAAAGACTTGCTATTCTGGACCTCCCCTCTGCTTGCTCCTTACCCCAAATTTAGGTGCGGGCATAGGAATACTTGATGATATAATTTTTTGATATTTTAATTATTTAATCCATTAAGTAGACTTAATTAAGCAGAATGACTTCTAATAGGATAATTAAAGCTGAATTTGAAATCTAGATCTTTAGCACATTTATAACAATAATGTCCCTGAGTATATTTCCATGTTCTCAGTTGATAAATATTCCCTCAAGCTTCATGCAATAAAAATAATTCACAGTGAGGCAGTTTGCCCCTAGAGAATGGTGTCCTAGGAACCACCCCCTCCCTCCCGCCAGCCCCGCGTGAGTGTGCGGGTATATGTAAATGCTGTCACGTGGCCAGCTGTCATTTCAAAAGCAGATAATCAGATGACTGCATAATGAAAACCTTTTTCTTATTAGAAATTTGTCATCATTTCTCTTGAAATTATTCTTGTACTCACATTTTTACCCCTTTCAAACTGTTGTTTCATTTTCCTTCATAATATATAGCTTTCTATTTTCTGTATTTCCTAGGAAGTTTGATCACTTGGGAACAATGAAAACATCTTAGTTAGCCTTAGAATTTCCCTTTATAGTGCTTACCTGCTTCACAAGATCATTTTATAGATAAGAAAACAGATAATAGATACAACAACCAGAAAATCTTACCTGAATTTGATTGTCTTGACTGTATACCCTTTGCTCATAGAGTTTAGCATCAGGTATTGTTTGGTGAAAACAAAGTCCTTAGTTAACATTGGAGGGAAAGTTCTTTGGGCGGGACATCCAGTGCTGTTTGAACTTCTTTCTTTGGGCCCCCATGGCTCCTGGGCTGTTAGAAAGACAGAGTAAGGTGCACATGCAGGTCTGTGGGAAAGTACAGAAGCCTCGGCAGGCAGGAGAGGAAGCAGTACCAATTTCTGCAGTGCCACCCGGCTTCCAGTGTAGTCCTCCCAACACAGCCTCCATTTCTGGGGTCATAGGGGTGTTGTGCTGGTGATCACGCGCATGGGTTGCCACTGGAGCTCTGTTCATTAGAACCTGGAACACAGCGCAGGACTGTCGGCGGCCCTAGACTGCATTTGAGCAGAGGAGTGGAGAGAGGGCGCCATCCTCTTCCTTTCTACCTTCTAACCGTTCCTAGAGGTGCTCCAAAACTTTGGTGTGAGGACCTGGGACTGAATGTATGTGAAACGTTACTAACTTCTGCTTTGTCATTCTTATTTCCTAGGATGCTAGGAAAGCATGTGCAGATGCAACTCTCTCTCAGGTAAGGACCCCTTTACTCAGAGGTGCTTGCCCGGCATTGCGCCGGGGCTCAGTGGCGCCTACACTCAGTGCCTTGAGAGTGAGCTGTGCTCTGGTTCTCTCCTTTTGCAGTGAGGGTGTAAACACTGCTTGAAGCATTTTCATTCAGAAGACAGAGGAAGTCGTGTTTTTTTTGGGTGATAAGTAGGTGTCTCACAGGCCTTTCTAAAGTCCAGTTGGGCAGATCCTCAAAAAGTTGCACGTAAACTATGAACCATGGGTTCTGCTCCCAGATGCCCACCCAAAACTCAGACAAGTACACGTACACGTGTGTTCTTGGCAGGAGCACCGTTCACTATTTCCAAACAGCAAGACAAGCACCATTTCTGTGAACGGACGAACACATAACAAAGTGTGGTCTGTTCACACAGAGACCGCGTTACAACACATACCGCAGCATGGATGCATCTCAGACGTGAGGCCCAGTGAGAGAAGCAGACATACAAGGTCACACAGCATGGGTTCCACTGACAGGGAATGTGCAAGAAGACAGAAGTTTAGCAGTGGTTGCCAGGGGTCAGGAAGGACGGTGGGGAATGACTGGGGGACTTCCTCCTGGGGGAGGGGGTGGAAGCGCACTGGAACCAGGTGGAGGTGGTGTTCTGGTTGCCCAGAGGTGGGAATGTGCTAAGCACCACGGAACTGCTCACTTTACAATGGTGAGTTTCACCTCATTAAGAAAACAGTTTTTGTCCAAAGAATTAAACAGAAACATGAAAGAAAAATTATATTCATACTTCTGAGGATGATTAGATGTTCTCTGCTGTCCCAATGCTTTAGGGGATGTGCTTTAGTTGGGGTTAAACAGTAAGTTAAAGAGAAACTTATACTGTATAGAATTCCTAAATTTGAATTCTTAGATATACTGCGTATATTTTGGACTATCCTTTTTTTAAAGCCATTGTTGGGGCACCTGGCCGCCTCAGTCGGCAGAGTGTGCAACTCTTGATCTCGGGGTTGTAAGTTCAACCTCCATGTTGGGTATTTAAGTAGAGATTACTTAAAAATAAAATCTTAAACAAACAAACAAACTAAGTGATACACTTAGTCCAGTTGTCAGCGCAGAATCGTTAATGTCCGTTTTTTACATGTTGGAGTGAATCCTCAGGTCTGCATGTCCAGTTCTGTGCCATAAGCAACAGTATTTCTAGTCGCTGCCGACTTGTGCAGATCAGTGCCCAGCATGGTTGCTGTGGACAGTGTGTGAGCAGTGGGCCTGTGTTCGGTGTGACGGGCCGATGGGACTGTAGTTTGGAAGGAGAGCGAGCCTGCAAGGACTAAGGGGCAAGAGGAGCTGGGCCTGGATGAGCAGCTAGAGAGAGGAGGGAGGGAGACCCAGGGAAGTCAGCGCACCTGTGGACTGGCGCTGTGTGCGCACATCGTGGAGAGAGGGGTTGGGGGAACAGAGGTCTTGAAGAGCAAGTAGAGCGATGGACTTCATACGGACCATGAAAGGAAGGTAGGTGCCGTGGTAAGCAGGAGAAGCCACAGTGGAGAGCTGCCTTGGGTGACCAGCAGGAACTGGGTGGGCACAGCACCGTGGGTGAGCAGCACACCAGAGCAAGAGGGTGGGGCTGCAAGGAGGGTGGGAGAGGAGGCCTCAGGAGAGGTCATTCCATGACAGACTTTTAATTTGTAGTAACTTTTATTTTTAAGATCACAAACAACATCGACCCAGTGGGAAGAATCCAGATGCGCACCAGGAGAACGCTGAGGGGGCACTTGGCCAAAATTTATGCCATGCATTGGGGCACGGATTCCAGGTGTGTGGGAGCATGAGCAAAACATACTGCTTGAGACACTCAAGGATTGTTCTGTTTTTCTGAGGAAAAATAACCTGAACTCATTTGCTGTCATTCGTAAAGACAGAATGAGGATGTTGTCAGTGTCTGGGCAGGCCAGGTATAGCATCACAATTGCACACGCCTGTGCGTATTTCCACTCACCTGGGCTGATGATACACTGTCATTGCTTCACTGCCTTCATCATGTTTATATGAGCCGTGACCGCCCCCCCCCCAACCTCTGCTCTCCCAGCTCCACTGTGCCGTGCCTGTGTGACCTTGGGGAGGTTACACAGCTTCTCTGTGCCATGGCTCCTTGCCTTTCCAGCCTGTTGCTCATCACTCCTTGGCTCCTACCCTCTTGTGGTTTCAGCGTCCTGGCTCAGGGATCATAACCTGCTCTGTGGTGTGGGGAAGATTGAGTGTGTTGAGCCTTCGAGCAGTGACTAGAGCATCCCGAGTGCTGTGCACAGGTTTGCTGCTGGTTTTCTTGGAGCCCGCCGCAGACGTGTGGGAGCGCATGTTGCCGCTGCTGCCCCGCCTTCCTGTTATCCACCGTCCTGACAAGAAAATGCCCCTCAGGCGCTCGTTGCTTTAACCTGCAGCATCACCAGAGTGAAATCTGCTCAACTCTCTCTTTCTTTTAGAGGCTGCTGGAGGATCTCTCTTCTACCTTTTCCACCCAAATAATTAAATAACATGCTATGTGACTTAGTGGCTGTAACATGCTCTTTCAAATACCTGGTGTATGAGTCTCAAAATGCCTTTCTTTGAGTAGCATTATTTTGTGTTGTATGTCAGAGAGGAATTGCTTGGTTTTCTCTTTGTTCATGAAATTGTCTGCCTTAGAGTGTAAACAGCTACAGAACAAAAGAATCTATCTTTAGTTTGTTCTATACGCTGTTCCGTACATTTTCAAATGCAAATGAGAGCTAACCGATCATTTTAATGATGGCAATAATCAGAAAGACTAAGAACGGGGAAAGGAAGAAAAATGCCCTTGCTAGTCAGTCCACCTTGGAATTTGTTATCAAAAGTAGACAGTAACCAAATGGTGTATTGCCTCCAGGGCTTTTCCTCCATCTGTAGGAACATCAGTGTCCTTATCAGACAGGACACTTGATAGACACTGCAGCTAGGCTGTACCCAGAACCTGGTACTGAGGAATCCAGCACTTGGAGCCTGGTACTCGGAGCCTAGTGCTCAGAGCCTGGTACTCAGGAATCGGGTACTTGGAGCCCAGTCGTTGTCTTGCCTCCTTAAGCAATTTGCTCTTCTGCAACAGCTGCGCTCTAGTTTGGGGAACTGCAGAGGTGACACGTTCCTTGTGCCTAAGGGTCACTGGGAGCACCAGGTCAACCTGCAGGTAGCTGTGGAAACGAGGACGGGGGCTCAGGGTGAAGCAGGAGGGCAGGTGGACACCATATCATGTAGCTTCCCAGTCATGGGGCAAAGCTTTATGCTCCATCTGGTCCATACACAAATGGTGCTTTGAAAGCTCAGAAGGAAAAACAGCAAGGGCATGAATAAGTAGCACCAAATTCAGGGTCACGGTCACCCCTTAAAGAAGGGGGGACTTGGAAGATCGCATGGGAGGCTCGTGGGGGCTGTTGTAGTCTTGCTCTGTTTCTTGGATGGAGCGGTAGACACTTGTTTTTTTTTTGTTTTTTTTTTTTTAAAGATTTTATTTATTTATTTGACAGAGATAGAGACAGCCAGCGAGAGAGGGAACACAAGCAGGGGGAGTGGGAGAGGAAGAAGCAGGCTCATAGCGGAGGAGCCTGATGTGGGGCTCGATCCCAGAACGCCGGGATCACGCCCTGAGCCGAAGGCAGATGCTTAACCGTTGTGCCACCCAGGCGCCCCGTCACTTGTTTTATAACTGCTTTTGAAACTGCACAGTTACGTTTCACAGTACCCTTATAAGGGGCCCTATTTTATAATCACAAACAAAAGAAAACGAAAAATGATATTAAGGAGGATCTCTGCTATTCAGAGCTTTTCAGATATTATTTTTTTCTACATAGCCGTATTTTCTGGGTAGGTAAATTTTTGTCTTTCTAAAGTCCAAAATATTTGTTTCTCATGATTCAAGGCTGTAATTCATGAATACCAGTTATCTTACCATGTTTCTGTAGTTTAGAGATGCTCTTAAACTGTTGTACTGATCAGCAGTTTATTTTTCAAAACCATAGGAGAGCCCCACAATAAGAGGTTTGCGCATATGCGTGTCTCAGAAGGTTTGCGTATACATTTATGTTTATCGACTTAATATTTTCATTTATACTTAAATTCTACTTTTTACAACATTTGAGAGTCTCTTTCAGTTACATGAGTTAATGTGAAACTGTTTCTTCCCTTTCTAAAATCTGCTAAATTCTTGTTATAATTGAGAGTGAAACACAATTGGCCCAGCTAGGCCTGAGAGCCCTCCCTCCTCCAAGTAAATGAGGGGCCAGAGGCATTTGGATGTGGGCCTCTATTCAGTCTCTGTTCTCAGCTCCCTGGAGCCCTCCCCTCCTTGCTGGCTCTCGCCTGTGTGTTCTGGGTGGATGCGCCTCACAGTAACTGACTTATGAATAGCCGAAAGCTGTAGGGGCAAAATGAACCCAGTTCTCCAACAGTTGTCCTGTCTTGGATTAAGAAGTGTCCTCTCTCACCTTCTGGAGGATCATTGGACAGCTTAACATTTCTCTAACCCCTGGACGAGTCAGCAAATATTAAGCTCTCTGACCAGGAGACTTTTCTAAAGGTGACCCTGCTGGAGATTGAGCTTCTTTGCGTTGGCTTGGATATTCCATTCAAAGACTGTAAAGGGCCAACCAGAAATTGAGCAGCAGACTGAACCTTACTCTGTTACGGGGAAGGAAATAGCTTTAAGTGCGTAATAGGTTTGTTACTAAACCTGTGTGGAGGGCTTTGCTTTAAGAAATTGCATCTGAAAAATGATAGGATTGCACCTGCACTTAGTTTGGTTCTCTGATAAGTTTTGCAGTGCAGCACTGAAAACATTTGTGTTCTTTGCCAAACTCATTGTTGACTCCTTGTAAAGGAAGTTTATGCATCAGAACATAGAATTTGATGGAAAATATCACAGTTGTCAGAATGTCTTGAGTAAGTTACCGTTTGTTAAGTCAGATATGCTTTTGGCTGAAATGATCAAAACCTGTGTTTAATTAAAATCTTTAAAATTAAAACTCTGGGGCGCCTGGGTGGCTCAGACTGGCATATCTCTGCCTAGCATTATGAGTAGAGCCTCCTTGCCATTCCTTGAAAATAGCACATTCTGTAGGATAGAGTTCTTAGGGTATCTTATGAGTCGCTGTGGTTCCGGAATTACTGTGTCCCTTTGCCCATTAGTCATGCTTTCCTTCTGCAGTATCCTGTCTTAATTCTGCCAATATAGACGGAGCACCTTTTCAACACAGGATCCCAAACTTAGCGGTTACCCAAAGCAAGAGAATAATCATGAAGGACATTCATGACAGTTACTAGTCTCTTCTGCTGGACAAGACACGATTCTGCTGTAGTTTGTCATCTCTTTGCAAAGCAGGTGGGAGGTTAAGTGCCTCCTTAATGTTTCAAGGAGACTGGATTCTACCATTAGCCCAGTCTGGGAAATTTTCATGATTTTTGTTTTGTTTTATTTTTTTGGTGAGAAATGTCTCATAAATTTGGAGTATCTACAAGCTGATTATTCTTTACTATCTATGCTTTCTACTTGTCAAATGGAACATAAAGTTGTATACTAAATGTTTTCTAACACCTTTGGTTCTAAAAAATCTATATGTCTGAAATTTGATTTATAAAAACCAAAAACCAAACATAAGCGTTATAAGAAACCAACCTGTCGAGGCGCATGGGTGGCTCAGTCGGTTAAGCATCTGCCTTTGACTTAGGTCATGATCCTGGGTCCTGGAATCGAGCCCCACGTTGGACTCTCCGCTCAGTGGGGAGCCTGCTTCTCTCCCTCTGCCTACCACTCCCCCGCTTGTGTATTCTCTCTCTCTCTCTCTCTCTGTCAAATAAATAAATAAAAATCTTTGAAAAGAGAGAAAGAGAGAAAGAAAGAAAGAAAGAAAAAGAAAGAAAGAAAGAAAGAAAGAAAGAAAGAAAGAAAGAAAAAGAAAGAAAGAAAGAAAGAAAGAAAGAAAGAAAGAAAGAAAGAAAGAAAAAGAAAGAAAGAAAAAGAAATCAACCTTAGCTCACCAGAGAGTGGCTTTGGTGATCTAGTCTGCATTTGAAGGCAAGCACTTGAATCTGAACTGTTACTTATGGGAGTATTTTCTTTCATGCTTTCAAAGTTGAGCTAACAATTAGACCTTTTTAATTATTTTTTATAAATCAGTGTGCTTTGTCTCAAACAAATGTGACACTGAAGTGTGTGTTCGTAGTCACTAAGATTTAGTTTGTACCGTTGCCTTTCTGTGATACCTGTTGCTGTGGTACTGATAGTTTTCTTTTGTCCTCTTCCTGCAGGCTTCTAGTCAGTGCCTCACAGGATGGCAAACTGATCATCTGGGATAGCTACACCACGAACAAGGTAAGGACTGCAGCAGCCCCTTCCTGAGAAACCAACCTAGGAGGAGCCAGGCTTCTAACCTCCGGTCCGCTTGTATAAAAACACATCACACAGGATAGGGAGGGGAATCGTGGTGAGTTTTGTTTTCAGTGTGAAGCCAAATCACGTGGCTAGCACATGCTGCTAGTGTCTTCTGCTGTGGTTCCTGGTCTCACTGCAAGGCAGGCAGGAGCTAAGTCCCTCCTTCGTGGTTCTGAAAGACCTGGATTCCAGAGTTCCGATTCCAGAGTTCCCTCAATCTGAGGACTTTCATGTTTTATTTAAAAATGTAGAAATCCAGCTTTTCATTTAGTTATTCGTTTTCACAAGAGATAACCTGAAAGGCAGTGTACTTTGAAATGTAAATTAAATTCTTTTAAACACTTAATCCAAGGTTGTACTGAATGAGGAAGCACTTACTGTCACTTGGTCCATACGTAGGAAAAGATCAGACTGTCGTATTTTAACTGCAGAGTCCTAAGACAACAAATCTATCCCAAACGTGGGGAGGTCTGTGGCAGGATTAATCACAGTGTCTAGTTTTGTTACTTCACTGAAAACATTTTGTTTTGTAAATCAGTTTATAGCCATTTTGACAGGCTAGTGAACTGTTTTTTCTTTTTAACATATAATCTGCGTTTAGGAGACTAAAACTGTTACTTAGGTGCATACCTAACCATAAATTGTGACCTTAACAAGACTGCAGAGTAAATTGGTGTGCAGCACTGGATGTTGGTGTTTTGTGTTTTTTTTTTTTATGCTGAGTTCAAGAATCAGATCACTAACTGACTGAGCCACCCAGGTGCCCCATGGATTTCTAATTAAATTAGTACTTTATCTGACTGGCCACATGTATAAATTATTTTCAAAATAATTCTGGCCGTTGTTTTGCCGTGTCATCTTCTCTGCAATGAAAGTTGAAGACTGGAAAAGAACCATAGTGTCCTTAGTTAATGTTTTTGAACTTGAGTGTGTCTGCATCATCTATGTTTTGTCACTTAGGTCCATGCCATCCCTCTGCGTTCCTCATGGGTCATGACCTGTGCATATGCCCCTTCTGGGAACTATGTGGCCTGCGGTGGCCTGGATAACATTTGCTCCATTTACAATCTGAAAACTCGTGAAGGAAATGTACGTGTGAGCCGTGAACTGGCCGGACATACAGGTACGTTCTCACCAGTAACTTTAGAGTTGGAAATTTTTTTGCCTGCCGTGTCTTATGTGTTTTGGACACTCACCTCTTCTCAATAGTTATTTAATGAGATTGGTTGTAATAATGGCCAGAAACATTCTGAAAATGAAGTCAAAGACAGGCTTTGATATGCCTTCACTGGTAAGAAACCTTTGGATTGAGGTCGCCATTGCGTCTGTTTTCAAGGATCTCAGGGACCCAGGTCACGCCTTCATAGCTGGCAGACACCCTTTTTATTTTATCGTCACATAGTTCAGTCCGTTACCTTCTTCTAAGCCATCTTGTATCTTGAGCCTTTCCACGTGGGTTTCCTAACCTGCACATGCCTGAACACACATGGATACGCACGCATACACACATACCTAAGTGTATGGATGCAAACTGTCCCCTTCATACACTTCATACCCACTAGCACTGTTGTTGAGAAGGAAACAGAATAGAGTCCTCTAGGCTGTTCGTTTGAACACAGCCAGCTTTAAGGGTTAGGGGTTTATTATTTTGCCAAGTTTAGTTTACCTGTGACACTTACTATTCATAACAAAAACCAAAGTGTTTCTGAAAAAGGAAGTCTCATCCTAATATTTTACTTATGTGACTGTCTGCTCAGTTCTCAGTTACACCCCACCGGGCTCACTTACAGCACATGCTACCAAAGAAATGATCATAAGTGAAGGAGTAAATACTACTACTTTTGACTCTAGTCAAACCTTCTGTTAAATTAACTTTAGCAGAGGGCCTTTTTTTTTTCCTTTGAATTTGTGTGATTTTTTGTTTATTAAAGTGTAACTAGCATCAGTATTCTGTTAGTTTCAGGTGTACAGTGTAATTATTTAACACGTGCATGTGTTGCTCAGTGCTCATCACAGTAAGTGTACTTAATCCCCTTTACCCGTTTCCTCCGTCCCCCTCCAACCTCCCCTCTGGCAACCACCAGAGTTAGATGGGATCGGTTGTCCTTTTAAAGATGTGCTTCCTGAATTTTGTTCATTTCTGTCCTACCTTATCTCCTGCTCTCTGCTGGCTTTGGGGTTGCTTCCTTCTTAATTTTCCAGCTTCTTAAGGTGGAGCCTTAGACCTTCAGAAGCACTTAAAGCTATAAATTTCCCTCTAAACAGTGCTTTAACTGTATTATCATTCAGCTTGAAGTAGTTTTAATATCCTTTTGATTACTTCTTTAATTCGTATGTTACTTAGAAGTATGATGTTTAATTTTCAAGTACCTGAAGTTTCCTTGGACTGCTTATTACTGATTTATAATTAAGTTCCATCATGTTCAGAGAACAGATTCTGTGTCATTTCAGTTCTTTTCGGTTTATTGGGGCTTGTTTTTAATGGAGCACAGAGTGTCAGGATGAGCACGCCACAGACACATGGAATCCGAGTCTATTTTGCAGTTGCTGGGCAGTGTTCTCGGTGTGTTCATTCCAGCCAGACTTTTGATCCTGCTCAAGTCTCTCCTATCTTATCTCTGTGAACTGCTGGGAGCGGATGTTAAGGGCCTTGATTATGGATTTATCACTTTCTCCCTTTAATTCTGGCAATTTTTGCTTCATATGGTTTGAGCTCTGTTAGAAGTGTATACATTTATGGGTGTCATGTTTTCCTGATGAATTGATCCTCTTATCATGATGAAATGTCCCTTTTTCTCTCAGAATATTCTTTGTTGTAAGTCTGCTTTATCTGATGTCACTAGAGTCACTCTCGATTTCTGTTGTTTCCACACGTTTTTTTCCATCCATTTTCTTTCAAGTTGACTGTATCTGTGTAAGTAGGGTCCCTTATAGACAGCGTGTAGTTGGGTCGTGCATTTCATCCGTTGCAAAGGTCTCTGCCTTTCCGGTGGTGATGGTCCGCCCTGTTCCGTGTGGTATGCTTATAGTTGGCTAGAGCTCTGTCGTGCCACCACTTGCTTTGCCTTCCTGCCTTTTCGGTTAGAATACTAACCTAAATTCTTAGAATACTAGTTGAGTTTATCTGTTGGCCTGCTAGGTTTCCTCCTTGCATTAATTTTTAGTGGTTTAGTGATTACAGTGTACATTCCTAACTTTTCATGGTCTGCTCAGAGTTAATGTTGTATCAGTTCATATAAAACACAAGAGCCTTGCAGGCATAAAGGCCCATTTTTCTTCCCTTCACCATTCTGTTTTTTGTGTTTTTGTTTTTTTTTTTTTCTTTTTGAGAGAGAGAGTGAGAGAGAGCACAAATGAGGAGGGGCAGAGGGAAAGAGAATCTTGAGCAGACTCCACACCCAGCTTGGAGCCTGGCAGATGCAGGGACTCAATCTCATGACCCTGAGGTCATGACCTGAGCCGAAATCAAGAGTCACACTCAACTGACTGAGCGTCCCAGGCCCCCTCTGCCATTCCTCGTTCTTTATCATGTTTTCATAGCTATTGATCTATACGCCCCCATCATACATTGTTCTGCTTTTCCCTATAAACATTCTTGGCCATTTGAAGAAACTTGAATTGTCTTTTACTCCAATATTTACCATCACTAGTGCTCCTCCTTCGTTTCTAAAGATGAGAGTTTTCTTCTGTGTTCTCTTCAGCTTGATGAGTTTGCTTTAGTTTGTTTGTTTGTTTGTTTCTTTCTTTCTTTCTTTCTTTCTTTCACTTTAGTTTTTTACAGTTAGTGGAGGTCTACTAGAGTGACTACTCTCCATTTTCATTTTTCTAAAAATGCCACTTTCCTTCATTCGTTTTTTGGGGGAGGGGGAGAGTGGGTGAGAAGGGGTAGTGGCAGAGGGACAAGGAAAGAGAGAATCTTAAGCAGACTACACACTCAGCGCACAGCTGACTCAGGCCTCAATCTGAGGTCATGATCTGAGCGGGAAACCAAGTCGGGCTCAACCGACTGAGCCACCCAGAGGCCCCAAAGGGTTGTTTTGTTTTGTTTTGTTTTAAGTTTTTATTTTATTTTTTTTAAAGATTTTATTTATTTACTTGTGAGAGAGAGCACAGAGGGAGAGGGAGAAGCAGACTCCCCGCTGAGCAGGGAGCCCCACTGGGACTCAATCCCAGGACCCTGGCATCATGACCTGAGCCAAAGGCAGACGCTTAACCAACTGAGCCACCCAGGTGCCCCTGTTTTCTTTCTTTCTTTTTTTTTTTTTTAAAGATTTTATTTATTTATTTGACAGGGAGAGAGACAGCCAGCAAGAGGGAACACAAGCGGGGAGTGGGAGAGGGAGAAGCAGGCTCCCAGCGGAGGAGCCCAATGTGGGACTCGATCCCGGAATGCTGGGATCACACCCTGAGCCGAAGGTAGACGCTTAACGACTGAGCCACCCAGGTGCCCCCTTGTTTTCTTTTTTTTTAAGTAAACTCTACACGCAGTGTGGAGCTTGAACTCATGACCCTGACATCAAATGTTGGGCGCTCTGTGGACTGAGTCAACCAGGTGCCCCTGTTTTCCTTCATTTTTGAAGAGTATTTTTGCTGGATATATTGATTTCTGGGGTTGACATTTTTTTTTCCTTTCAGCACTTTAAAGCTTTTTTCTTCGTGTTTTGGCAGTTTGATGATGATATGCCTTGGTGTGATTTTTCTTTGTATTTATTGTGCTTCAGCATCTTGAATTTACATGTAAAGTTTTGTCTCTTACTAAATTTGGGATATTTTAGGCCATGTCCTCAAATACGTTTTCTGTTCTGTATTCTCCTCTCCTTTTGCACTCCAGTGTGTGGGTTTTCATATAGTCCTGTGGGTTCCTGTGACTCTCTTCTTTTTTCTGCAGTCTCCCCCCTTCTTCAGATCTGTCCTCAGGCTCGTGTGACTTCTGGCACCTACAGTATTCTGACTACCCAGCAACCTGTATTTGTCAGATATTCTGTTTTTAGATTGTAGAATTTTTGTTTGCTTTTTAAAAAATATTCTCATTTTTCTGCTGAGATTTCCTGTCTTTTTATTTATTACATGTATATTTGATGTCCTTCTTCATAGTTATGAGAGCTGTCTTCAGAATGTTTGTCTGCCATTTCAACAGCTCATCCTCTTGAGGTTGGTCTTGGTGGCTCTTTTCAGTATGGGTGACATTTTCCTATTAGTACAATTAGTAATTTTGAACACTTCCCTGGACGTTGTGACATGTTGTGTTGTCGAGATTCTGCACTCTTGTGTTCTGGCACAGCCATGCTGCATCCTGCCGGGCAGCAACAGAGACCTTGTCTGTCCTTTTCTATCAGCCAGGTCATATGGAGCCTGCTCTTTGCCTGTGTGGTTCAGATGTAAGCTTTGGGCACTTAGGTGCATGATTTAGGGCTCCTCTTCTGTGGCTTTCTCCTTTCTAGGCTTTCTTCTTTGACTCTCCTACTGTGGTTGCCTGCAGATCTGTCCACTGGCTATTCAAGGTTGGGCACAGATCTTACCCACATGGTGTAAGATGGGGACCTGCCATTAAAGCAGACTCAGTGCCTTTCCTTTTTTCCAAGTGTAGGCTCCCCTTTGTTTTGTCTGCTGTTGTTTCCTGTGCCTTTAGATGTTTGTTTGTTTGTTTGTTTGTTTTACAGATTTTATTTTTAAGCAGTCTCCATACCCATCATGGGACTTGAGCTCATGACCCTGAGATTAAGAGCTGCACACTTCACTGAAGGAGACAGCCAGGCGCTCCTGTTTGTTTTTATATTTGTCCAGAGCTCGTAGTTTTCTGTGGGGAAAGTTGCTCCTGTGGATAGGAACTGCTGCCCGACCGCCGGAAGCCAGGATGGGCTCTCTGCATGACCCTTGTGAGCTATGTGATTCTGTCCAATGAGCACACTTCATAAACCACTTTATCGCGTTGATGAACTTCCAACACGTAAAAAACATATGTTCTTAATGTTTATCAATCCCTAATTTATAACCAGATTCAGTGTATTGACTTCCATTTTTAATTAAGGCTTTAGATTTTTTAACACTGCATTTGTCGAAACAAGAAATAAAATGAGTCTTGGGGCACCTGGGTGGCGCAGTCGTTAAGCATCTGCCTTCGGCTCAGGGCGTGATCCCGGCGTTCTGGGATCGAGCCCCACATCAGGCTCCTTGGCTGGGAGCCTGCTTCTTCCTCTCCCACTCCCCCTGCTTGTGTTCCCTCTCTTGCTGGTTGTCTCTCTCTCTCTCTGTCAAATAAATAAATAAAATCTTAAAAAAAAAAGAAATAAAATGAGTCTTAGAGGAAATATTTTGAAATTTTTGTTTCCCTTATGTCATGAAATTTTACTTCCTGGGAGTTGAGTGGTTTCTTAAAAACGTTTGGCCTCTTTAGAGTATGTATTACTTTCTTCAGACATGATACATAGTTTTCAGCTTCAAGTCAATAAAGGTTGAAATCTAATAAGCTTAAAATAGTCTTGTTTTAGTCAGAGGGTAACGGTATGAACTGTTAGTGGGTTCATCACATCTGAGGGTTTGCTGTCTTTGTCTTGTCTCCGACCTGAGTGTCTGTTCATCACTTACGATGCCTCTCTCTGGCCTGAGCATTAGGTTGAGAACTCTTGGTTAAGCCATGGTTGGGACATTTTCTTGTAGAATCTTAGAAACTCAGATGCACAAAATATGCCTGTGAGTGCTGTTATCAGCAGGCGTACTGAATCCTTCCTAGTCATGTCTCATAGTCCCAGGACGGGAATCCTGTGCAACTCATCTTCAGGGATAAGGCTCTTCGTAATCAATTGTGTCCGGCTGTTGTTTCCATGGAATGTAAGGGCCCATATGGAACAAACAGAAGCTTGTTTCTCTAGAGTCAGCTACCCAGGGTTTGGAAACTCTCTGGCAGTACTTCAGAGAGGAGCTCTCAGATGGCGCTCTATCTTACAGAGTAAAAGATGCCCTCTGGAAGCAGCTGATGGACTGAATTCACAATGATTGAGCTGGGGCGTTTATTATTAGTAATGTAAGTGTAGTACGTACAGAGCACAACTGTCTGAGTGCTGTTGGTGGAAATCCTGTCTGAGAGATGAGGAGCGCCCTGAAGACTCACATCTGATGGAAGTGTCAGGCCTGGTATCACAGACTGTTCTCAGAGCAGGTCCCTCCACGCTGATGAGAAAAGAATTGACACCTGCTTTTAGAGGTTCCTTCCTTCCTAAACGTCTCATTGCAATGTGGACACCCTGTCCTTCCTGACATCATTCTGGTCAAGATGGCCACAGAGGCATAAACATTTTAATTGAGTTTAGCCAGAGGTTTTCTGGGTACAACGTGGTATGTTGCTCAGTGACTGCCTAGCATTCCTGCCAAACCAGCTGTGGTGGCTAAAACTTTGTTTCCTAGGGATAGTTTGTTCATACGATCTGAGGCTGGATATTTCATATTCATGTGAAAGCACAGTGGACCAGACACATTGTCTGTTAATCACTTGTTTCTCTGGCACACACCAGCAGACTTGGATGTACGGGGAAAGATGTCTCCTTGTCATTCTGCTCCAGGGGTTATCATTGGGCTGCTCATTGGCACCCTCTTCGTTGGCAGTTAGTTAAATGTGACATGCTTTAGGCTTTTTGCTTGTGTGTCACAGTCTGGGAAACTCAGGTCCCACTGCTCACTAAATAATCTCATGGAACGTTCCTGGGGGGTCGGGCTGCCTGATGCCTGGCCTGGGAGTAGGGCTCACGGTGCCATCTGGGTAGTGTGCATGCTTGCCCCTTGGCTTCCCTCTGGATGGCTCCCTTGGCCTCCTTTCCATCTAGCCTGCTTAGGAGCCCCAGCAGAAAAAGAGCCTGTTTTCCTAGGGCGGCCGCAAGTCCTGGCTGTGCCTGCCATTGGCCACACTGGATTCCACACCCACCCCATCCAGCCTCCTGGATTTGGTTGCCTGGATCCAGATCTCACACCATCTTGGAAGGATGATGACAAACTGCCCAAAACCCCAAGCTCTGAGATGACGAGGCCACGCAGCCTTGTGAATACATCTGAAGGTGTTTCTAGTCTGCTTGTGTTTTCATCTGATTCCATCTTCTGCCATTACCACTTGATAAGTTCGTCTCTCTTTCAATACTGTAAACTCTCTTAACTCTTATTTATTTATTTATTTACTTATTTACTTTTTTACTTACTTACTTACTTATTTATTTAAGAGAGAAGGGGCAGAGGGGGAGGGAGAGAGAGAATCCCAGGCAGGCTTCACGCCCAGCACAGAGCCCGATGTGGGGCTCGATCCCATGATCCTGAGATCTCCACCTGAGCTTAAATCTAGAGTCAGAGACACTTAACCAACTGAGCCACCCAGGCGCCCCTAAGTTCTCCTAACTCTTAATAAAACCCTTCTTTGGCATTTCCTCGCTCTCACATCTTCGGGTTACTTCATGTCGTTTTATCAAAGTCTTTGAACAGTGTGCTTTCACTGTCTGTGCTCTCCGGCTGCTGTGCGTACCACAGAGTGGAGCAGGCGGCTTTCCCTCTAGCTCTGGGCTGGAACGCTCTCCCTCCTGGTAGGCACCTGCCTGGTGGGTGCCCACAGTGGGGCCTTGTGTCTCTGGTTCCAACTTAGCCGTAGCGCCCAACCTGGTTCCCTGGTGCTCTCTAGGGGTGGGCTGGCCTAAACCACCAATATGTGCTCACTGTAGAAATTTGGGGAAATAATTTTAAATTCTCTTCCTTTAACCTGTAATTTCACCCAGAACTATGAAAGAATTGAGAGAGTTCCATTGCGTGCTGATGTGTTCCTGTTGCTGGATGTCTAGACGGTTTCCAGTTTGTCAGTAGCCGTGTTCTTGGGACAAGTTACCTTAGCTGGGCCTTTTGGTCTTGGGGGGCCACACGAGTCACTCTTCTACCACATTGGATCCTGGCTTTGCTCTCTCTGGGTCAGGAGCTTCTCCAGTCGCAGAAGTGAGTGTATTTGCTTCTCTAGCAACAGATTCCCAACCAGGCAACATGCTTTGTCAGGACGTCCTGCCTCTGTCCTCCAGGCCTCAGCTGACAGCATTCCCTAATCTCCCCCATGGTCCGTGACCCAAGCACCTGCTCACTGCACTGCCTGTGTCAGCCCTCCTGTCTCTGGACTGTGGCAGCCTAGTCCCTGCACCAGGCTGTCCCCAGCATGTCCTGACAGCCTCATCTATGGTTTGTGTGAGGTGCACAGGGACACCCTTCTGCCTGAGCACCTCCAGACTTGGCACCCATGCTTGTCAGGGTCTGTTTTCCCAGCCCCTCTGGAGGCTCCCAGAAGACAGCAGGACCACTGGCTGGTCACTGTGTAGCACACCCCCAAACGTGGGGCAAACCCCACATACACAAACACACACGTGGTGGGGGCCATCTTCACATGAGGCAACCCCACCCTGCACACACATATACACATGTGTCCACACAAACACAGCCCTCCCAGGTAATTTATTCATTCTTTAGTAACAAAGATGGTAACCGCCACCAATTATTCAGAACTTCGTGAGTGCACAGACAACTCTGTTCCTCCCAGCCGTTCTCTGGGACCATCCCCATCACTGGGGAGATGGCAGCTCATCAGAGAACTCAGGGCTGGTTAAGCCACTGCATGAGAATTGAGCCATGTATTTCTGATTTCAGAGCTTGCATCCTTCCTTCCTTCCTTCCTTCCTTCCTTCCTTGCCCTTTCTTTTTCCTTTTCTTTCTTTCTTTCTTTCTTTCTTTCTTTCTTTCTTTCTTTCTTGAGAGAGAACACGTATGAAAGCGAGAGTGGGGGGAGGGGCAGCAGGAGAATCTCAAGCAGACTCCCCACCCAGCAGAGCCCTCTACCCTGCGATCATGACCTGAGCCAAAATCAGGAGTCGGCTGCTTTAACCTACTGAGCCACCCAGGCACCCATCAAAGCCCACATTCTGAAGCCACTGACTGTGTCCAGCCTGATGGCTCCTCTGAGGCTGTCCTGGTCTCTGAGTATATGGAGCACTGTTGGGCCCTTCTGGAGGCTGGCCTCGCAGTGCCATCGCCACGCTCACAGGCTATATGACCCGGCATTTGTGTTAGATGGGCCCCAGCACTGTGCTGTTGAACATTGATGCACAATACTTGTTTGTTAGTCCCATTTAAAAGTTGGTTTCTACTTTTTCTTTCTGGAAGGAAAAAACTTATAAAAATATAGTATCTAAAAAGATACAGATATATTAAAACATCTACCTGGTTATTGTTTTTTGTTTTTTTTTTAAGGATATTCCTTTATTTTTATTTAAAAGATTTTATTTATTCATTTGAGAGAGAGAGAGTGGGGAGAGGGGCAGAGGGAGAAGGAGAAGCAGACTCCCCACTGACCAGGGCACCTGGTGTGGGGCTCGACCCCAGGACCCCAGAATCATGACCTGAGCCAAAGGCAGACACTTAGCTGACTGAGCCTCCCAGGTATCCCCTGGTTATTGTGTTTTGTCTCTCAGTGTACAAAATACGAAGAGGACCAAGAAATGAGTTACAAGACTGTGAGCAGGCAGCCCTAACTTCAGCTAAAAGTAATATTTGTGTATATATTTTGAAAGCTCCAACTATGGAAAGTTAGGGAATGAATGTGGAAGGCCGCCCTCCCTAACTAAGGCAGGAAGTGCCTCCTGCCCCTTCCGCATGATCCCTCTCTGCTGTCAGCAGGCCTTAGGACCTAGAGGGAGGAGACTGCCTTGCCCTTCCTCTTCACCTGATGCATCTTAGTGCCCACAACCTGCGTGATGCACAAAGTGCACAGAGGCCATCTTGGAGGTCATGTTTCTTTGGGCCGTTGACCAGGTGTGTCGTGCCTAGCCCTGCGTGAGACACTGCTGGTACTGGAGTTGCCACAACTCTCCTCTCTGCCTTCCCTACACTCCCAAGTCAGACAGGCTGAGGCTGTGATGGTGCAGCGTGAGGGTCAGTGGAGGGCCCTCTGGGTACTTCACGGGATAGAGTTGGACACCCAGCGCTGACTTCTGGAAAGGAAGGATGTGTGACCTGACTGGATCAGTGTCAGATGCAGCAGGAAGCAAATGCTATTCTTGGAGAGGAACTTGGGCCAGAGCTTCAGCAGTAAGAGAGACCAGGACCTGGGGGGTAGGGGGTGGGGCATGGGTCAGGTACACAGTGTGTATTTGTTATCAGGTGGTCTCTCAGCACAGGCTACTCCTTACCTAGCTGGGCATTGATTCACCCCTGGGGTCCCTAGTGTCCCCGTGGATGAACGTGACCTGGGCTCTGGGAAGTGCTTGACCAGACATCCTGTTCTAGGCAAAGAATATTTAAAAATTGTCGTCTCTAAATATTTTGGTAATATTTCTTAGGTAAATGCTTTGTTTTCCCTGTATTCTTATACTTTCCATACCAAAACCCATCTGTGGGTTTCTTCTTTGTGTATATTTTGTTTTTTGTTTCACTGATTTGCACAGCATCGTATGTGGCTCTGGTATAGACTGGGAAGAAAGGTTTCAGGGCATACCTGGCAGTGGCGTCTGGTCCTTGCAAGAGAGGCAGTGTTGCCGCCCCTTCCGTCTGATGCCTGGCAGCTGGGGCATGGGCAGCTCTGGCTGCGTCCTGGCCAGCCCACTGGGCACACTCCTTCCGGGGATAGATTTGTTTACCCAGCACTTCTGGTTCTTAGGGTCACTTACAGTAGAACAAAATTATAATCTGTGGTAAACAGAGTTAATTAGGTAGAAATCATAATGTGTAGGTACTGTAAAATTGGTTTTCTGTTTTACCTTTCCTCATACCAGAAGCTGATCAAGGTTAGGGATCTCAGTACGTCCCACCCTCAGCATCCCAGCCTCGGCTCTACACCTCTCCCTCGCCTCCCACATGCTCGGCAGGGTGGGTGCTCAGGCAACACACGACTGTTTCCATGCCACCTTGCTTACTGTAGTGTCCTGTAGAAAACAAATCCACTGCTCCGCTTGGCTGTGCCCCCGTCCCAGCTCTGGCTGTGCCTTCCTGGAGGGTTCGGGAGGCCTCTGCAGACTGCCTTCTCCCCTTCCTCCCCTAACATGTGCACACTCTCTCTCCCCGCTGGAGTATGACCTCCAGGAGGGTAGAAGCGCTCCTTTGATCACAGATATGTTCTAGGCGCCAGGGTACGTTGTTGTGGGATGAGTGGGTGTGTGAGTGGGAAGGGAACCTCTGTCCCCGCACATGGACCAGAGGAGCGGCGACGGAGCGTGTTCCCTGCATCTGCACAGTGTTCGCCAGCGTGCGAGGCGGGCTGCTCACCGCCTCCCCTTTATCCTGGGGTCCGCACCTCCTGGCCTGTGGGCTGTCAGCCAGCGGTGCCTGTGGGCTGCGCTTGCTTGCTTTATTCACGACCGCATGTGAGGCCAGGGCTAGGGGTTGCCGAAAATGCAACGGTCTTCACCTACATGTGGGACTTCCAGGTGTAGTCATTTTGCCAGTGTGTTTTTCTATTTACAGGGCCTTAGTATCGGGGTGGGGTGGGGTGGGGCTTGCAGGGTCATCATCTGTGTCTGTTTTCCAGGTTACCTGTCCTGCTGCCGCTTCCTGGATGACAATCAGATCGTCACCAGTTCTGGGGACACCACCTGGTGAGCATCTGAGCACCGTGCCGTTCTCACAGTGCTCGCCTTAGATGTGTAGGAAATAAGATTCTTGACATTAATTAGGCCATCGTTTATTTGTCTGAAGTGGCCGTGAGGCGGCCAACAAAAGTGCGTGAGTGACAAGTGAGTTCCTCGTACTCTACAGACTTGAAAGCTCAAAGTTTAACTTCGAACAAGGAAGGACTGACTCATACACGTTGAAGCTGCAGCTGCACAAGAAATGCCTGCTTTTCTTTCCACGGCACACACTCCCTGGCTGGGCGACACTCAGCAGCCCCCGGGGAGTGGGTGTGCTTGCGTCCCCTCTCAGAAGAGCACCGTGCCATGTGGACCCAGCAGCGCTCAGAAGGAGCAGGGGTCACGATTCCAAGTGGGCTGTGTCAGACTCCTCCTGAGTTCAAGCTATTCCCTCATGCACCTGGTCCCTAGAGCTCTTTCGTCTGTGGCTCCAGGGCGTACAGTTCAGTGATCAGATGGTGTTTGTTTGTTTGTTTGTTTTGGACGCAGACACATTTTTAATAGTTTCCTGTTAAAAAGAGTAAGCTATCTGCTGAGGCTAGAGATTTGACTTAAATGTTTTTACACTGTTTTGTTTGGTTCAGATAGGTATCCTATGAGTCATTTTACACTTAAACTGTCCTGGGGGCTTTTCTGGTCTTTGAGGCATAATGTGGTGGCAGGCCCTGCGCCGGGGCATGACTCCCATATCCAGCTTGTCCAGGTCTACAAGGTGTCCTTTTTGTATAAATTGTGTAAGTTCACAAAAGATGTGTAATCTACATTGTCGATTTGGGGAAGAATTTCTTTATTAGAAGATAATTTTTAAAGCTTTTCCATTTATGAATAACGGTTTTTCGGAGTCCTGGGCACATCTTATTTTCTCCCTGTTGTCCCCCAAGCCCCGAGCAAGGAAACCCTACACAGGGTAGGTGTAAACGATGTGACTGGATTTGCATCTGAGCCAGATTTCCTGGGAGGCTGGGATGAACTGAGCAGTTTTCAGTGGTGACGTTTCCTCGAGCCTGCAGCACAGAAATGGCACGTGCCCCACTCATAGCACTGTCCTCATCTTACCTTTACACCCCGTTAGTAGCTGCTCACACTGACACCGCGGGGCACCAAACTCAGGGCTGCCACCATGGCGCACTAGCCACTCACTCTCCTGTTTGTGGCTCCAGGGAAGGGCCGTGGGACCTCAGCACTGCTCTGAGACATCTGTTTACCTGGCGTGGTCTCCGTGTCCTGGCCTGTGGCCTCGGCATGTCGGGCCACGGAGCCGGCAGCAGTAGAGTCACGTGCTCTGCCTCATGTGGGTCACCCCCAGGAGCTCCCTGCTGCTCCTTGCAAAGCCACACAGAGTGCAGGCCCTTGGCTCCCTCTTTGTTGGTGTTTGAGTTGGTGTAGAGACAACAGTTCCTCCAAAGCCCGTGGCCGCGTTCTCATCTGTATTTTGTTTGTTTGCTTTGTTTCCCTTCCAAAGTCACATTATAAAATTTAGATTTGTCAGGGAAAAAAGCGCAAAGGTTTGCTATGGTCCTAGATGGTTTGAAGGACAGTTTTTCACATAACTGGTTGTCTGACAAAGCAAGGTCACTGCTTATCCTCTGTTCCTGCTGCAGTGCTCTGTGGGACATCGAGACCGGCCAGCAGACGACCACGTTCACTGGACACACTGGGGATGTTATGAGCCTTTCTCTCGCTCCTGACACCAGACTGTTTGTCTCTGGTGCTTGTGATGCTTCAGCCAAACTCTGGGATGTGCGAGAAGGGATGTGCCGGCAAACTTTCACCGGCCACGAGTCTGACATCAATGCCATCTGTGTGAGTAGGGGGTGAAGATGTGGGTCGGGGCCTTTGCCAGCCATTAGGCAAGTGAGATTAATTCTTGTATGCTGCAGAACACATCAAGTTTTAAAATGTGTTCAGGGGTTCTGTCTTTCCTATGCAACTATAACCTATTTTACAGAAACTCCTTACAGAAGACTTAGATGTGATGCGGTCTGTCCTTGTGACACCAGCTAATTCTGTGCTGACTGTTCACCTCACAGACACTGGGGATGGGCCTGTTGTGTGCAGGGACCTGCTCCCAGCCCTGGTTGGGCAAGCCAATGATTGGTACCCCAGCTTCCCTCTAGTTGGGGGGCAAACAAGGCAGTAGTTAACCCAGTCAGCACGGCCTCTTAGGAGCAGGAGACAGGCTGAGCTTTGAGCAGGAACCTTGCACCCTCAGCCACTCCCTGTGTTTGGGGCACAGCCAAGGAAAGGAGCCTTCCCGTTGCCATGTCACCCTGACGTGAGGGGCTTTTGCGAGAAGATGTGAAGGGTGGTATCTGGTTGGTTGGGGCTGCGGGTCCCTTCTCCACGAGACTAGTCTGGCCGCTGGCAACCCTCAGGGGTGACCATACTCTTCCTGATCCCCTGGAAACCAATCAGTCATGAAACGAAGTCTGCTCTGGGGAGGACAGCGGCTGTGTCTGTCCCAGTACCGACGCCCTCACGTCCGGGTGTGCAGGTAGCTGCTGCTCCAACTCCGTGTCTGCCAGAGCCCAGCCCCTGCTGAGCTTTCCCTCCTGTGCCAGTGGCAGCCCTGCTGTTGGGCAGTCCTGTTTCCAATACTTCTCTTTGTGCATTCGCATACTCTCTTTCCCTTGCTTTCTAGTTCTTTCCAAATGGCAACGCATTTGCCACTGGCTCGGATGATGCCACCTGCAGGCTGTTCGACCTTCGTGCGGACCAGGAGCTCATGACTTACTCCCATGACAACATCATTTGCGGGATCACCTCGGTGTCTTTCTCCAAGAGTGGGCGCCTCCTCCTCGCAGGGTACGATGACTTCAACTGCAACGTGTGGGACGCACTCAAGGCCGACAGGGCAGGTAGGTGCTTGCTGGGCCTTCGTGGGCCCCCTCGTGCTCATGTAGCACCTTTGAGGATGGACGTGATGCACCGAGGCTGAAATGTTTAGGTTTGTGCCTGTCATGCCCCTAAGAAACATGTGCTGTGCCTGAGTACACCTGCCTGCCCCGAGGCATGGCCCGGCGGAGGGATGGGTGACAGGCCAGGGCATCCGTACTTGGGCTCTCTGGACACACGGGCTTCCTTAGCACCAGAAGCTTTCCTTGCGCTCACCGTGTGAGGTGGGCAGGACAGGGCGAACTGCTGGGTCTTGAAGGCCCTCGCCTTGCTTTCTCTCCCCTCTGGCTGTACGTGGTGGAACTGTGTCATCTAAGTGTGGAGCACAGGCTTGGGCAGGTGTGCCCAGTGAGGTATAAAGTCTGAAATTCACACATCAAAGGCAAGTGTGTGGTTGTCAAGTGCATTAAAACACAGCTTGTACAGGGGCGTCTGGCTGGCTTACTCCGTGAAGCATGTGACTCTTGATTTTGGGGTTGTTAGTTCAAGCCTCACATTGGGTGTAGAGATTGCTTAAAAATAAAATATATATTTTTTAAAATAAACTATGTATATATATATATTTTTAAAGATTTATTATTTTAGAGCACGAGCAGGGGAAGGAGACAGGGAGAGAAAGAGAGAAGCGGACTTACCCGTTGAATGTGAAGGCAGACGTGGGACTCAGTCTCACCACCTTGAGATCGTGACCTGAGCCGAAATCAAGAGTCGGATGCTTAACTGACTGAGCCACCCAAGCGCCCCAAAAATAAAATGTTAAAAAAATAATAATCACAAGTTGTACAAAAGATGAGAAACTTCCTGTATTAAACATGAGCAGTCAGGCAGCTGAATTGAATTGACACTTTCAGAATCTTTCAACTCTGTATCTTGCCAGGGGGATGAACGGAGCATGACTCGGGGTCTTCTGGGGTTCTTACCTTGACCTCCCACTTTCCAGTGGATCTTTTCCTGCTCTGGGCAGAGCTCCCCTCCTGCTTCCCTTGCTCCCTCTTACAGACCCCTTGCTCCCACTGCCTCTGCCCCGACAGTTCCCTGGTCATGGTGCCACAGCAGAGCACACCTTCCGTTCGGCTGAGCCTGTCTCTTTACTCAGCTGTGACACGAAGGAGTATAGGAAATGGACAAGGGTTCTCTGAAATTAGCCATCGGATTCTTCTGGACGGACATGGAATGTTCTGGCTGATAATTATCCAAGCACAGGCACTCAGTGTCAACAGGAGGCTTGTCTCACTGTGGGTTCAGTGTGGGGTTACCGTATGACATCCCATCGGCCCTCCCCCTCTTGCATCTGTCACCAGCCCTCTGTGTTTTGTGCCCTGTGCTAGGCTTCAGGGGTTATAAACAAACGAAGAACAGCCCACAGCCTTACAGTCTTCAGTTGTAATTGCCCTGAGATTGGGATGGTTGGATGTTTTTTTTATTTTAGAGAGAAAGAGAGCGCACTAGTGGGAGGGACAGAGGGAAAGGGAGACAGAGACTTAAGCACACGCCACACTGAGCGGGGAGCCTGACGCAGGGTTTGATCTCATGACCCTGCGATCCTGACCTGAGCGGAAATCAAGAGTCGGGTGCTCAAACGACTGGGCCCCACAGGCGCCCCTTACTTAAGCTTCTTACGTCATGAGCGTACTCAGGAGCTGGTGCGAGAGGCCCTGAGTTCTTCACTGTGTTTTGTGCCTTGTTATCATGTCTGTTCCTAGTCTTCATGCTGTCCTAATTCAGACTTGTTCCTGGGCGCTCCAGCATATCTTTATTTTCTTTGAATACTTCCCCTGGCTGTAGGTGCCTTCATGTTGTTTTTAGGAGGGGAGCATATTGAGTTTTACTCACCTTGGGGAGCGTGACTTCTCTTCCGCCTGGCATCCTTTCCTGCCACGGAAGCGTTGTGGGGGCTGGGCCTCAGGGTTCGGGGCCTTCCTCGAAGCGTGGTCCCGCCACCCAGCACTACGTAGCTTCACCACGTCACTGCTAGGTGGGGCACCTCTGGGTCCTGGAGTGACCAGGCTATCATCTGCTCTCAGGTGTCTTGGCCGGGCATGACAACCGCGTCAGCTGCCTGGGGGTGACTGACGATGGGATGGCCGTGGCGACGGGGTCCTGGGATAGCTTCCTCAAGATCTGGAACTAACACCGACAGGTAACTCAACAGCCCAGGGGCCCTCCCTGCATGCACCTCTGCGTGTTTCTCACAGCACAGAGGAGTTCACAGTTGCTAGATTAATTTTGATGTAGAGTTGATTTGCAATTGTGAGGTGAGCATTGCATCCACCTGAAATAACGTGCCCTTGGCGGCAGATGGGCGGGGCAGTAGGAAGAGCAGTAGCACTGACTTTAGATATTCTCTTTTTATATTTCTTTAAACTTTGTTTAAAACAGCAGGCGGACGTCGTGTCGACTGGAAGATCATTCCAACCTTGAAGCGTTACAGTGATAGCATTTCCAATCCACCCCTACTAACGCGGATGCCCTGCACCCCTCAGAACTTCAAAAGGGCAAGACCTTTTCCTTCACTTATTGCTGAAACCAAGAGCACAATTCCCATGAAGAGAAGAATCTCTGTGCTGTAAACTCAAACAAATTGTGCATTCCTCCCGGGACCATTGTCTTTGTTTTCTTTTTTGTCTTGAATGAATTTAAAAGGAAATACTATAATAAACGTGCTAACCAGAAGGTAAACTTGAGTGTAATTGCGAGGCAGACACACCTTTTCACTAGTTCATTTGAATTTTAGGTCAGTGACCCTGTTTTGTGCTGTTCATGCAAAACAAGTTGAGGATTTTATCTTGTAATTGGTTCTAAATTTCAGGTTGTGTTTGTAACAGGATTTTGCAAACATTCATATTTCCTTTTTAAAATATATTCCTTTATGTTCAGTAGTTACACAGAGGAAGAGGGTCTGGTGCAGCCTCTCTGAAATTGTTAATGATGTAAATTGAGTCCCTCGTTTTTTATTTTTTGTCTCATGTCACATAATTGTTACGCACAAACACGGCATAGAAAGGAAGATGCTAATACGGAAAGGAACCAAGCACATGGCTGTGGATGGTCTTGAATGTGTGATGAATAGTAAACTCGGATTAGGCACCTTCTGCTTCCCCGACCTGTCCTCCTTACCTTCTCAGTTCAGTTCTTAATCTCACCTTGGGTTTCCTTGTGAAGTTGGAGGGAAGTTCGTAATAATAGCCTAACACTACCCTGCGCCCCGCCCCCAGCCGTCAGGAACCTCTGTTTTCCAGAGAGGCGCCCGTCCTGTGCTTGGATAGTCAGTCAATTATTTGTGTATGAAACCATGTACAAATCAATGTTTTGAAAATAATGATCTCAAACTTTCTAAGTTAAATTTTAAAAAATTTGATCGTTTGCCATATTGGGTGGGTTTACTCTTAGAATCGCATGCTGTAGAAATGCTCAAAAGCGCATATAGGACTCAGTCCTTCGATGTTCTTTTTCTTTTAAGAAATAACCTCTTTACAGTTGTAACCACTGCGGCTCTGTCCACTCACTGCTGCTCTGCACAAGCGTCGGAAGCAGGGCAGCCGGCAGCGCTACACGCTTGGGCAGCGGGATTAGTCACTGTTTCTTTCTTTCTTTAAAAAAAAAAAAAAAAAAAAGTCCTGTTCCAAATGATCACTGTTGGATTCAGGGGTAGGGGTGGGGGGCAGGGAATGGAGACCCTGGCCTTCCTCTATAAATTCCTCATGGCCTGTCTCTGCCATGGAACCAGCCTTTTGCATCTGAGGCAGATCATTCTCTAACACGCAGACCTCCCCAGTCCCACTGGAGGCCAGGGTCCAGCAGCAGTGTTTGGACGGCAGTGCCGTGGGCTGCCTCCCTGCACCCGAGCCCACTTCACAGCAGCAGTGGTGGCTTCTCTCTGTCCTGTGTCTGCAGCAGCCTGTACAGAACTGTGCTGTGACATGCAGTAGGCCTGGATCTGGCAGAGAGAATAAACACGAGCCCTCCTTCCTTTCCATCGACACCTCTGTAGAGCTCTCTGCACCCTGTGCCCCTCACTGTTTGTATTTAATTTTAAAGTCAGTGTATTGCAAGGAGGCTGGATGCAAGATAGATACTATATTAAACTGTACTGTTATTTAAGATGTAATAAAGCAGTTTGACATGAGGGACTTTGGTGTGGCTGCTTATTTGCACAGCTGTTTGGGTTCCTGGCGACAGCCGTCTTCCCCTGGCCGCCCTACTCGGTGAGGTCTGCCTGATCTGGTCGTGTGGGCAGTGCCGTGGCTGCCTGCTTCTCTGCCCAGTCTTTTGTCCCCATCACCAAGAATCCGTGAAAGGAGGGTCAGATCCTCTGCTGGGTCCCAGCAGTTCTGCCACCACCCAGACCATACTCCCCCACCCCCAGGCCTCTCAGGCCACTGCCCAGGCTGCATGGAGTGTCCCCAGGTGGCCCTGCCTCCAGTCTCTTGTCTTCTGGGCCCAGGCCCCTTGCTTTTCCTCTTCACTCTGTATGATGTCTGAGGCCGTTACTCCTGCTGACCGAGTGGGTTTTATCTCAGTCTGGATAAAAAGAACTTCAGCTTGGAAGAAAAATAAGCGTCTGCCACCAAAGTGTGAGAAACAAGTCAGAACAGGCACACTCCTGAAGGGCCTCACCCAGGCAGCCCCGCTCCTTCCTTATTCTACATGGTGGTCAGAGGTAACTTGGTAGTTTCCATGGGTTAAATGCTGGTACTTTCTCATAAATAAGTGAAGACTGCTCTCCATGGGAAGTACTCCCACCAGAGGCTCTGTTCTCCAATTATCAGCGAGATGGAGCAGCGGGGGCCTCCTGTGCATTTCTGTGAGGACCAGGGGTGCTGTCTCCTCAAGAGACTGGCATCCTGAAGGGTGGGTTCGCCTGGCTTCAACCTCCTCCCCCACGGGTCCTTAAAAGACACTGCCAGCTGTCTTACAAAATGCCAGAGAGCATCTGAGGTGCCCCTGGAGCTGACAGCCGGAGTCCTGGGGAGGAGTTTCTCCTGGGATCAGAAAGCAGGTGGTTAGCCTGCACAGGGTCACAAGGGATGGGCACAAGGTGGGCATGGGGTAAAATGGAACCTGGTAGTCCTTGGATGCCTACCTGTTCCTTATCTCCTTCAGAGCCCCAGCCTGGCACCCAGCATGCCCCCTGCTCCCTGACCCCAGGGCAGAGAAGCTGACATGGCCACTGCACAGTGCGGCCCTCTGCTGGCTTTGAGATTACTGTCCCACTTTCTCAGCAAAGCAGTCGCTGGAAACAGGCACCAGTAGGGGCATCTAGAAAGGGGCGCCAGCGCTGCCAGGGTGGACTATGGTCGTTCTCAACCTTCAGACACAAAACTCAAGCTTGCACAGACTGAGTGGACCCTTAAGCACTTGGCCTGTGCTGCTTGGACAGTCCTGGTAAGTGACCTCTTGCTCTGTGCCACATATCCCCTCCAGGGTGCCCACCCTGCTCCCTTCCACTCCTCCAGTCTCCCCTGCAACCACCGCGCCTGCTGTTCTAGTCATGGCCCTGCCCTTAGGGGTACACCCATTGCAGGTGTGCTGTCCAAGCTCCACACAGAGCCCTCAGAGGCTGGACTCCAGCTGGGGCCTCTCTCTGACCTCTAGGGCCCTGTCCCCACCACGCCCACTCAGTGTTGTGCCTCAGATGGGTACTGGGGTCTCCTGCCACCTCCTGCCTGACCCTCAACCTGGCCCCACCAGCCCTGGGGGCTTCCCAGAGGGGTGTGCTGTCCAGGCAGGGTCTCTCCTCTTCCTAGCACTCCATCTACCCCCACCGCTGCCTGCTCCTTGAGTCCAGTCAAAGCCCTTTCTGGAGCCAAGGCCAGACTGTGTCCCTCATGTCCTCGCTGCAGGTTGCTTGGCCTGTCTGTGCCCCTGACTCCCTGAGAGAAAACCGCAGATAAAGGCACCTGCTTCCTAGAGGCCTTGTGAGAACTCCTTGAGCCCCCTGTATGTAGGTGCCAGAGCCCACCCGCCCCAGGCTGGCACTGCCTCTGCCCCACGGGGGCCCCACCCAGCTGCTGGCAGGGCATGCCCCTTCAACCCAAAACACTCCAAACAGGACACTGCCACATTGGCAATTCCAGACACTGGCCCCTGGGGAGGAATGGCCATGCAGGAGGGGCTGGTCTTGTCCCACGAGTGCTGGCTAGAGGCCTGAGGCTGAGGGATGGATGAGATGACCTCTGCATACCCCCAAGACACCCCCCTCCTCCACAGGGAGCCTTGGTCCCTCCCTGCCACCCCTGTCACCCAGGCTCCTGGTCCACTTCCCCTTTTGAATACTGGGCAGCTTCTGTTCACCCCCGGTTTCACCCCTGCCAGGCACAGTTGAAGCTAACTTCCCTGTGAGCTGGGAGCAGGATTCTGAGGGGCACCCCCTCCGCCCTAGAACCACCCCCCCCACCCCAGACTGCACTCAAAATCCAGGACCACCCACCCTCAGTTGCATGAGTCCAACTCTGAGCAGGCAGCCTATCTGGCTCTACCTTCCATGGCCCAGGCTTCCTTCTCCCACCACCTAACCTACCCACTCTGCTGTCCCCCATCATTCAATCCTCAAGAGGATGCATCTAGGTTTTAGTAGTCTGAGGCTTAAATAAAACCAGAGTCACAAGTCACATTTCAGAAAAATGCAAAGAAATATTAGTGCTGGGAAAGTTTACCTGAGAGCCTCTGAGGCAGAACCCAACCTCAGCCCAGCCCAACTAGCCTGCGTGGCATCCATCCCCCACCCCTACATTGGCCTTTGTCCCTGCTGCTGGCCCTTCCCTCTCTCCAGCAGGTCTGGCTTATTCCTACTCCGCCTTTGGACTCAGCCCAAGCAAAACTTCTAGGAACCTTCCGGATGCCCTAAGGAACCCCTCCCGGCACTGGCTTCCATTATTGCTGGTCAGCCCTTGAGGGGGCTGGGTGGGACCAGGGTCTGCTGGGAAAAATTGCACCATCTGGTCAGCGGAAGGAAGCCACAACCCCTGTGTTCTCATCTCTGAAATGCGGAAGCCCTCCTGTGTGAAGTCTAGGGTGGACAGAGGCTTTCCATTACTACAGGCACCTGCACAAGTTCCCTTTAGAGAGGGCACACAGGAAGGGGCCTGCTGTGTGACCTCAGCTAGTTATGAGACTGGCTCTCCTGCCTTGGTCCCTTCTCTATAGACTTCCTGCTCTAGAAGGTTTTGGGGAGGCCTAGCCCAGTGCCTATAACATAGTAAGTGCTGGATCGAGTGTTAGTATTGTGTTAATGATCATACCCAAAATATACAGCTCAAAAGGCTTCTTCTGTGGGTGTGGCTGGCTGTCACTTTAGGGAAGTGGTTCAGTTTCCAAAATAACCAGATGGGGAAGTTACAGAGCTTGAGAAATCCCCCCAAATTCCTGACATCCTTGCCCCCCTTTCTACTCACTCTTGGTGACCCCGCTGCCCAGTGGTCACAGGACAGTAGTGAGACATGTCCTGTTTTGTGCCCATCTGTGTTTGGAGTCTCTGCACACAGGGTCAGGAGACCCCACCAGAGGAGACTGACCACTGCAGGTATGAGGGCAGGGGAAACCTGGCAGCCACGCTGCTGCAAAGGACTCCACTCCACGTGTACACAGGGAATAACGGTGGGCACTTGGGGAGCCAGGCAGATTACCAAGGACCGAATAGGGCACTACCCCTGTTCTGCAGTGACCCCTTATTCACAGACATGTCCCAGGAGCCAGGCCCCCACTGTTGGGACACTGGACTACTGGGTGGACTGGGGGAGGCCTGCAGCTCCACCAGCAGCTACGAAGTGGGTAACTGTGTCCTTGGTCCCCCTCCTCTCTCCTCTCTGGGTCCTCCGGTGGTGGTGGTGGTGGTGGTGGTGGTGGTGAGGGGGGTGGGGGACCACGGTGCTAGCAGGGCAGCCTGGAGGGGCCCCCGTTTGACATCCCAGGCCTAGAGGCCCTGTAGTCCAAGGGGTGTGCAGGGCCCCGCCAGGCTGCTGAGGTGGGAGAGGCCCGCGGTGGCCTGGCCCCAGCCGCCCCCTCCAGCTGCACTGGCAGGGAGGGGCCTGTGCTGCGCAGCCGCTTGCAGCCAGTTTTGGTTCCCAAAACATGTGCCTTCTAAGCAGATTCACACCCCGTCAGTTATGGGAATCCTAAGCGGATGCTGTCACCACTCGCGGGGGTCCGCAACCAGCCCCTCCGGCCCGCGGTGGAGGGGGGAGGCAAGGGGACAGGGGCAAGGTGCGCGAGCGGACGTGCTTCCAACGGGGCAGGGTGAGTGGGGACCAAGGTTCTTCTTCGCGGCGGCCGCCGTCGGGGCCGGGGCAACAGACGTCCCACCGCGGAGCTCCCGCCCCCAGCCCCACCGACCCCTGAGCTGCAGTCCTCAGCCCTGGCCCCAGGTCCTTGCGGGCCGACCCACGTGCGCGGGGCGCGGCGCCGGCGGGGCGCATGCGTGGGGCGGGGCGCATGCGCGGGGCGGGGCGCGCGTGCGCACTGGCTGCATTGCTGCTCGGCGGGCCGGCGCCGCGGTCCCGGCGGCCGTGGGGCGGGGGGCGGCCATGGGGCGGGGGCCGGCCGCGGCGCCGGGGGCCGGCTAGCGACGGCGAGCAGCGGCCGGGCGGCGTGGCCCGCGGGCTTGGCCCGAAGAGGGGACGGCCCTGCAGGCGCCCGGGGCAGCGAACGGTGAGTGCGCGCGGCCGGTCGGCCCGGCCCTCCGCCCGCGGTTGCCGCCTCCTGGGGTCGCGGGGCGGCCCGGGGGCCTGGAGGCGCGGGGTCGGGAGCCCGGGCGGCCCTTACCGCAGCCGAGGTGTGGGCCTGGGGTGCGACTCCTGACCTCGCCCGCGACGGCCGCCTCCCGAGTCCGCCGTTTGGCGGGCAGCCTGGAGGGTCAGGCCCTCGGGGGCAGGTCGGGGTCGCCTGCCGCGCGCGCCCTTTGTCGTCGGAGGGCGCGCCACCGCGCTGGGTGCCAGACACCCGCCCGGCGACCCGCAGCCGGGGCCTGCGAGGTTCTCAGGCCGGGGCCCCTCTGAGGAAACGGATGCCCTGGGCTTTGATTCTGAGTAACAGGTTACTTTTCCTTTCCCGTCTTGGGGCGCAACTCTGCCTCCCATGGAAGACTTACTCATTCGTTTTGGGAGGATGCTCTGGCTTTAAGACGGGAGTTATTTTCCATCTTTCGGGATGACGCCCTTCAAGGACTTGTTCGCCGGAATTCCGTCCCCGGGGCCCTGTTGTCAGCGGGCACACCGAGTCCTTCCCTCACTGTGACCTTTGCCCCCGCCACCAGGCGATTTGAGGATAGGGACAGGTGCCAGTGCGGTAGGCACGCAGTGGCTGCAGCTGGAGGTGAGCCCTCGTGATGGTTCCGGGTTTTTTGTGTTTAACTTGCGGGCAGGGCTGCCCTGCTAGCACAGAGCCCCGCGGGGTTCTGACCTGCTGGTAGAGGGTCTCCCGGATGCTGGCCCAGCTGGCTCCTTGCTGCAGGGGGAAGCAGCAGTCAATTTTATTGAGTTTACCACTTGAGAAAAGGTAGGTTTCACCTGTAAAATGAAGAGGCAGGTTTTGTTTTGTTTTTTTTATAGGAGTTGATGGCCCCACGTCTTTATTCCCTCTAATCACAGGACTTTTCTGTAAGCCTGGTTGTTACGACAGCCAGAGGAAGCTTGAGGAAGCTGGCCCAGCACCCAGGAGAGGTGGTGTGCGAGGGGTGGGTGCACCTGAGGGCCTCCTCCAGCAGCCTCACTGCTGTCCTGTTTAAACCTGTTGACAGGACTGTGCTGCTTTGGCCCATCCTGGTTTAGTAAGGGTCAGCTTGTAACTCCACGACTTCGTTTCTGTTTGTGCTGGTGGCTGACCATTTGCAATACCTCCAAACCCATGATTGCCAGGCTCCTGAGTTTAATGCATAGGAACAGGTGAATAAAAAGCCCTGCATGGCCGCTCAGATTGGTGTCTGAGAACTTTCTTTCAGTGCGGGACGACAGATGCCTGGCTTCATCCAGAGCTGCACAGACCCTTGTTTTCCTTATCTGCCCAAGGAAGGGTGCAGCTGCCTCTATAACAGCCCCCTCTGGGCCTCAGATGCTGTTCAGTTTATGGGGTTACAGGTCAGGCTCCTGGCTCATGTTACCAGAGAATTTTCCAAAAGGTCTTCCGGAGAAGGGAAGGGCTATTTTATAAGGACTTGTTTTCCACCTCAGTGTCAGCTGGTGAGGTTCAACACTTTCCTGTTTCTGTCACCAAATAAGCTTTCCTTTTTCATTCAGTATTTTCAACAAATATAGATTGGATTGAGAGCTCACAATGGGCGTCACATCTGTCTGTGGGCGTGTGTACGAATTCTGTCCCGGGTGCCTCCCTGCCATCTCAGCGTGTCCCCTCCCCACCATGTGTGAGTTCTAAGAAACATTGCTGCCCAACACTTTTTCCTAATAAGATTTCCCAACTCCAAAGTTGTTTTTTAAAATTAGATTCGTGCTGCAGCGCCTGGCTGGCTCCTTCGGCAGAGTGTGCCACTCTTAGATCTCAGCATTGTGAGTTTGTGTGGAGATGACTTAAAAAATGACACTTTTTTTAAAGATTTTATTTATTTGAGAGAGAGAGAAGGGGAGGGAGAGAGAATCTGAAGCAGACCCTGCACCGAGTGTAGAGCCCGACACGGGGCTCGATCCATGACCGCAAAATCGTGACCTGAGCCGAAACTCAGAGTCAGATGGCCCAACTGACTGAGCCACCCAGGCGCCCCTAAAAATGAAACTTAAAAAAATAATAACGGGGGCGCCTGGGTGGCACAGCGGTTAGGCGTCTGCCTTCGGCTCAGGGCGTGATCCCGGCGTTATGGGATCAAGCCCCACATCAGGCTCCTCCGCTAGGAGCCTGCTTCTTCCTCTCCCACTCCCCCTGCTTGTGTTCCCTCTCTCGCTGGCTGTCTCTTGTCTCTGTCAGATGAATAAATAAAATCTTTGAAGAAAAAAAAAGAAAAAAATTTTGTCTAGCCCTAGGTTCTAAAAAGTTTCTCCTTTGGTTTTTTTTTTTTTTTTCTTTTTTAAGATTTTATTTTTATTTATTTATTTATTTATTTTTTAAAGATTTTATTTATTTATTTGACAGAGATAGAGACAGCCAGCGAGAGAGGGAACACAAGCAGGGGGAGTGGGAGAGGAAGAAGCAGGCTTCCAGCGGAGGAGCCTGATGTGGGGCTCGATCCCATAACGCCAGGATCACACCCTGAGCCGAAGGCAGACGCTTAACCGCTGTGCCACCCAGGCGCCCCTTAAGATTTTATTTTTAAGTAATCTTTCCACCCAGTGTGGGGCTTGAACTTAAAGCCTTGAGACCAAGAGTCGCACACTCCACCAACCGAGCCAGCTGGGCACCCTGCTCCTATGTTTTGTAATAAAAGTTTAATAGGTCGTGTTTTACACTTGACATAATCCATTTTGATTTGTTTTTAGTTAATTTTTGTTTAAGGTGTGAAGTTCAGGTTGAGGTTCACTTTTCTTGCCCCAGTTTTATTCACAAATAATTGACATACATCACTGTATAAGCTTAAGCAG
Organism: Ursus arctos; assembly: GCF_023065955.2. NCBI lineage: Eukaryota > Metazoa > Chordata > Mammalia > Carnivora > Ursidae > Ursus > Ursus arctos. The sequence continues at coordinate 729,105 of NW_026623008.1, read as the reverse complement.
AAGCATTTGTTGGGTACAAAATATTGTCCCAAGACTTCCTTGTCCTCTTGTCTGTGTACGGTGGCCTTGAGCAGAGGCTTAGGAGCATTGGCCCAGATGCCAGCTCTGCCGGTCCTAGCTGTGTGACCCTGGGCTTCCGTGTCCTAGACACTCCCCATGCGTCTCATTGTGAGCACAAGTCAGAAGATAGGAGGTGAGCGCGCTCGGACAGGGCCTGGCAGGGTGGGCACTGGACCTTGCTGTGGGCCCTGGTTCTGCTGGATGTATTTCTGTTGCTCACCAGTCAGTCATCCTGGTTTTGGGGAAGTGTCCATATTCCTGCAGGCAATCCTGCTTCTCCCTTCTTGGACAGGTAGAGGGCAGTGCATGTGCTCACAGCACAGCCTTGTCTGCACTTCCCTGGTTGAGTTGGCCATTACACATCTCTCCGTGTCCACCTGTGTTTGTATCATAGCTAGCTTGTATATCATTCGTCAGCCTGTCCTTTTCTTTCTCAGACATCATTGGTTCCAACAGTGGTGATTATTTCCTTTTAAAGATTGCATTGTTATAATTGCCTAATAGGCTCCTTTAATTTAAGTGCCTCTTTTGTCCTTTCTTGGTGGTAAGTTGCTCTAAGTCCCATGCAGAGTGGGGCATTTCAGGTAGCCTTGCCCTGATTCTGCATATTAGAGGAGAGGAGTTGGTTGGTTTTACTTCTCAGGGGCAGGGTGAAGCTCCTGCGAGGCCTCTTGGTCACAGCTCAAAACTGGTTTTTCCCCTACTTTGCTGAGGTTCTGTTAGTAAAGAATGATAGGTTGTGTGTGTTTGTGTGTTTGTTTTAATGTATAGTTGCGACACAAAGTGAACAAACTGTTTAGAGTCTCTAAAAGTAGGAGCACCTGGATGGCTCAGTCAGTTAAATGTTTGACTCTTGGTTTCAGCTAAGGTCCTGGACTCAGGATTGTCAGATCAAGTCCCACGTCAGGCTCTGCCCTCATCAGGGAGTCTGTTTGAGATTCTCTCTCTCCCTCTGCCCCTCCCCCTTGTACTCACACACGTGCTCTCTCGCTCGCTCTCTCTCTCAAATAAATAAATTAATCTTTTAAAAAAAAAGAATCTCTAAAAGTAAAAAAGAGAGTTTTATTTGAGCTCAACTTAGGACAGTTGCCCTGGAAACTTGTCTTCACAGGGAAGAAAGCACTCCAGAAATGAATGGTTTTTAATACTTTTTACATCTTGTAAAAGCTCAAAGGATTATAGATTAGCATATGGGCAGGGATCACGAGTTTTATCTTAAAGGAACGCAGGGAGTAGGAGCCTTGATTGATATCTCAAGGACAAGATGATTTTCCTTTGGGCTACTCATTCACAAAGAGGCTGTACAGTGCATGCATGGAGGGCCGTAAATCAGGCTTTTGGTTTGAACAATGTTTATGTACAGTCACGTTGACTTAGAAATCTAAAATGGTTTCTCATGTATGTCAGACCTTTAAAGAGTTTTTCTTTCATCATAGTTGGCATACGATGTTATATTAATTTCGGGTATGTACAACGTTGATTCAACAGTTTCTATAGGACGCCTGGGTGGCTCAGTCAGTTAAGTGTCTGCCCTCAGCTCAGCTCCTGATCCCGGAGTCCTGGGATCGAGCCCCACATCGGGCTCTCTGTTCATCGGGGAGCCTGCTTCTCCTCTGCCTGCCCCTCTGCCTACTTGTGATCCCTCCCCACCCCCCATCAAATAAATAAATAAAATCTTTTTTAAAAAAAGTTTCTGTAGATTACTCAGTGTTGGGTAACTGTACTCACCATCTGTAACTATACAACATTATTATGCTATTATTTTATATATATTTTTTTAAAATATTTATTTATTTGTTTGTTTGTCAGAGGGAGAGAGAGCATGTGCGAAGAAGCAGGGCGGAGAAAAGGCAGAGTGAGAAGCAGACTCCCCGCTGAGCAAGGAGCCCGATGTAGGGCTCCTGGATCCCAGGACCCAGAGATCATGACTTGAGCTGAAGGCAGCTGCTTAACCCACTGAGCTCCCCAGGCGTCCCAATAAATCTTTAAATAAATAAATAAATGTTTAGTTTTTCGTTTTGTTTTTTAGATTCCACATAGAAGTGAGATCATATGGTATTTGTCTTTCTCTGACTTACTCCACTTAGCATAATACCCTCTAGCTCCATCCACATTGTCACAGGTAGCAAGATCTCATTCTTTGAGTTTTTTAAAAACATTTTATTTTTTTAAGTAAGCTCTACACCCAGCATGGGGCTTGAACTCATGATCCCGAGATCAAAAATTGCATGCTCTGGGACATCTGGGGGGCTCAGTCAGTGAAACGTCTTTGGCTCGTGTCATGATCTCAGGGTCCTGGGATTGAGGCCCATGTGGGGTTCTGCGCTCAGCTCAGAGTCTGTTTGCCCCCTGCCCCTCCCCCTGCTCATGCTCACGCACGCTCTCTCTCTCAAATAAATATACAATCTTTTTAAAAAATTGCATGCTCTACTGACTGAGCCAGCCAGGCGCCCCAAGATCTCATCCTTTTTTATGGCTGAGTAATATTCGTGTGTGTGTCTGTGTGTACTACTTCTTTATTCAATGTTTTATAGTTTTCAAAGTACAAGTATTTTACCTCTTTGGTTAAATTTATTATAGGAATTTTATTCGTTTTGGTACAAATATAAATGGGATGGTCAAAACTGATTTTTTTTTTCAACAATGTTTCTTCTAGAGTTGTGGGTTCACAGGAGATGGTTGCAGTTCCTCTCATGGTGCTAGTCCTGTAGAGTCCTTATGAGTATTACGTAAATTACAAACGAGAAGCCATTAGGGCAGTGCTAGGCACAGAGAAGATGCTCAAGTTAGTGATTATTTAGCCTTTGGATGGTTCTTAATGTGATGAGGTAAACATACGCACGTAATTTTTTCACATGTTGAACCAAACTCTGCCGTCTTGGATCTCCTACCAGTTTGTCCTGGCACTTTTTTGGGCCCTGGACGGCCGTTCTATCCTTGCCTCCTGGCACTTGGTGCTGCCCCCAGTTCTGCATCCTGAAACGCTTGCTGCCCTTGCGTTCTCGACTTAACACTGTCGGTTCCTGCCAGACTTCTCTCCGGACCCTTCCATTTGGCTCCTAAATGGGGGCATGCCCCAGATTCAGTCCTTGGGTCTCCTGCCCACCCCCCTGGGGTGTCTATCTAGTTCCATGGTTGTAAGCGCTCACCACGTGCTGATGGAGCCCAGATCTTTGTGCCCAGACCAGCCTATCTCCTGAACTCTGTCTCCTCCCCTTGGCTGGTAATAACAGTGTGAATTTGGTGAGGCGCCTGGCAGACCCCGGGAGCCCTACGTAAAATAGAATTTCTGGAACTTCCATTCTCAGATGGGGAAGGAGACAGGCCACAAATAAGGGGCGTTTGGCTGGCTCAGTCTGTGGAGCATGTGACTCTTGGTCTCGAGTTGTGAGTTCCAGCCCCATGTTGGGTGTAGAGATTACTTAAAAATAAAATCTTTTTTATTTTATTTTATTTATATTTTATTTTATTTTATTTTATTTATTTGACAGAGAGAGACAGCCAACAAGAGAGGGAACACAAGCAGGGGGAGTGGGAGAAGAGGAAGCAGGCTCCCAGCGGAGCAGGGAGCCCGATGCGGGGCTTGATCCCAGGACCCTGGGATCACACCCTGAGCCGAACACAGACGCTTAACAACTGAGCCACCCAGGTGCCCCTTAAAAATAAAATCTTAAAAATATATATATGACGGGCGCCTGGGTGGCTCAGTTGATTAAGTTTTGGACTCTTGATTTCAGTTCAGGTCATGATCTCAGGGTCATGAGGTCAGGTGTTGTGCTCCATGCTAGGTGCGGAGCCTGCTTGAGATTCTCTGTCCCTCTCCCTCTCCCTCTGCCCCTGCATTTGCGCGCGCGCACACACACACACACTCTAAATAAGTAAATCTTAAAAAAAAAAAGAGTTGGACACTTAACTGAGCCATCCAGGCGCCCCAGCAATAAAGTATTTTTTAATTAAGGTGTGTACATTGTTTTTCTAGACATTGCACACTGTAGAGTCTACAAATAGAGCCTAAGCGTAAGTTTTATATGTACTGGGAAACCAAAAAAATTCATTTGACTTGCTTTATTGCAATATTTCCTTTACTGTGATGGTCTGGAACCAACCCTACCATATCCCTGATGTATGCCTGTACAAAGATTAATGCAAAAAATGGATTATACACCTAAATGTAAGATTGAAAACTACAAAACTTTCAGAAAAAAAGCATTGAAGAAAATCTTAGTGGCCTTGGGTTTGGCAAAAAAGTTTCCTAAATAGCACATAAAGATGACAAACTGTTAAAAAAATTGGGGACACCTGGGTGGCTCAGTAAGTTAAGTGTCTGCCTTTGGTTTAGGTCATGATCCCAGGTCCTGGGATCCAGCCCCACATCGGGCTTCCTGCTCCACAGGGAGTCTGCTTCTCCCTCTCCCTCTGCTCCCCCTGTTCCCCCTGCTTGTGTGCTCTCTCCCTCTCTGTCAAATAAATAAAATATTTTTAAAAAATTTATTTATTAGAGTGCGTGCACGTGAGAGAGCAAGAGAGAGAGAGAAAGCAGGGGCAGAGGGAGAGGGAGAAGCAGACTCCCCACTGAGCAGGGAGCCCAATGTGGGACTCGAACCCAGGACCCCGGGATCACGACCTGAGCTGAAAGCGGACGCTTCACCGACTGAGTCACCCAGGCGTCCCTAAAGATTATTTACTTCGGAGCGCGGGGGTTGGGGGCAGAGAGAGTCTTAGGCAGACGTCCTGCTGAGCACGGCGCTCGGTCTCACAACCCTGAGATGATGACCTGAGCTGAAACCGAGGGTTGGATGCTTAACCAGCTGAGCCACCCAGGCGCCCCCAAGTGTCAGACTCTTGATCTCAGCTCAGGTCTTGATCTCAAAGGGTCGTGAGCCCAACGTGTAGCCTACTAAACAAACAGCCTTTGTTGCTAAAAACTGCTGACTCACGTGAGCAGCCGGGGTGGCTGCCGGCTTATCAGGGTGGTGGTTGCTGGAGGCTGGATGGCTGTGGCGATTTCCCAAAGTAAGACACTAATAAAATTGGCCTCCTTAACTCTTTCGCAAGCGATGCTGTTTGATCGCTTTGTACCCACAGGAGAACTTCCTTCAGAACTGGCGTCGGTCTGCTGACCCCCTGCTGCTGCTTTGTCCGCTCCGTTCATGCGGTGATCTAGGTCTTCTGTTGTCATTTCAACACCAGGAGTAGACTCTCCCTCAAGATGCCACTTTCTCTGCTCGTCCGTAAGGAACAAGTCCTCATCCGTTCAAGTGTTATCCTGACATTGCAGCGACTCGGTCCCATCTTCAGGCTCCACTTCTCATTCTGCTCTCTCGCTGTTTCCACAGCTGCAGTGACTTCCTCCCCTGACGTCCTGACCCCCTCAGAGTCGTCCGTGAGGGTGGGAATCCACTTCTTCCAAACTCCTGTTCCTCTGGACATTTTGTCCTCTTCCCATGAGTCATGAATGTTCTTAATGGCATCTAGATGCTGAATCCTTTCCAGATTTTTAATTTACTTTGCCCAGATCCGTCAGAGGAAGCAGCACTGTCTGTGGCAGCCATAACCTTACAAAACGTATTTCTTAAATAATACGACTTGAAAGTTGAAATTACTCCTTGACCTGTGGGCTGCAGGACGGACATCGTGTTAGCAGGCCTGGAAACGACGTTAATCCCCTTGCACACCCCCCAGAGCTCTTGGTTGAGTAGGTGCACTGTCAGTGAGTAGTAACATTTTGAAAGGAATATTTTCCGAGCAGTGGGTCTCAGCAGTGGGCTTAAAATATTCAGTCGACTGGGGCACCTGGGTGGCTCAATCGATTAAGCATCCAGCTGTTGGTTTCAGATCAGGTTGTGATCTCAGTCGGGGTCGTGGGATGGAGCCCTGCATCGGGCTCAGCGCTCAGTGTGGATTCTGCTTGAGATGCTCTCCTCTCTCTCCTGCCCCCCACCACACACACTAGCACACATGTGCGCGCACGCTCGCTCTCTCAAATAAATAAATCATCGTTTTTAAAAAATTCAGTCAGTCACATTGTAAGCAGATGACTGTCGTCCCGGCTTTGTTGTTCCTTTTCTGGAGTGCAGGCAGAGTACTCTTAGCATAATTCTTAAGGGTACTTGGATTTTCTCAACGGTCAGTGAGCATTGGCTTCAACCTAAAGTCACCAGCTGCATTAGCCCCTGACAAGAGAGTCAGCCTGTCCTTTGAAGCTTTGAAGCCAGGTATTGACTTCTCCTCTCTGGTTATGACAGTCCTAGATGGCATCTTCTCCCACAGTAAGGCCACTTTGTCTACATTGAAAATCTGCTGTTATGGGGCGCCTGGGCGGCTCAGTCGTTAAGCGTCTGCCTTCAGCTCAGGCCGTGATCCCGGAGTCCTGGGATCGAGCCCCACATCAGACTCCGCTAGGAGCCTGCTTCTTCCTCTCCCACTCCCCCTGCCTGTGTTCCCTCTCTCACTGGCTGTCTCTCTCTGTCAAATAAATAAATAAAATCTTAAAAAAAAAGAAAAAAAATCTGCTGTTAAGCATTGCCACCTGCATTACGGATCTCAGCTCGATCTTCTGGAGAACTTGGTGCGGCTTCTCCATCAACACTTGCTTCTCCACCTCGTACTTTCACCTAACGGAGACGGCTTCTTTCCTTAACCCTCACGACCAACCTGTGCAGCCTTCCAGCTTCCCTGTTGCAGCTCCCTCACCTCTCAGCCTTTCCAGCATTGAGGAGATCTCGTCGGGGCTTTGCTCTGGATTAGACTGTGGCTTAAGGGCACGTTGTGGCTGGTTTGATCAGCAATCAGGCTGTTTTGCTTTCTTTGTGTGTTCAGTTGACTGGCACTTGGGGAGTTATTCCTTTGCATTCACAACTCAGCCGTTTGGGGCGAGAGGCCTTGCTTTCAGTCTGTCTCGGTTTTCAGCATGCCTTCGTCGCTGAGCTTAATCATTTCTAGCTTTGGTTTAAAGTGAGAGACATGTGGAGTGCCTGGCTGACGGGCTGAGTCGATAGACTGTGCGACTCTTGATCTCAGGGTCATGAGTTCAGGCCCCACGTTGGGCATGGAGCTTACTTAAAAAAAAATAAATAAGTAATGTGAGAGATGGGCGACTCTTCCTTTCACTTGAACACTTAGAGGCCATTGTAAGGACACTGATTGGCCCAGTTTCAATACTGCTGTGTCTCAGGGAATAGGGAGGCCTGAGGAAGGAGAGAGAGGCAGGGGACCGGCTGGTCAGTGGAACAGTCAGAATACACACAACACTTATCTGTTAAGTTTGCTATCTTAAATGGGCACAGGGTAATGGTGCCCCGAAACAATTATAATTGTAACACTGATCACAGATCACCGTAACAGATATAGTAATAGTGAAAAACTTTGAAGTACTGCAACAATTACCATGATGTGACACAGAGACACAAAGTGAGCAAATACTGGTGGAAACATGGTGCCGGTGGATGTGCTTGGCGCTGGGTGGCCACAGACCTTCAGTTTGTAAAAAAGTGTAATGTGTGCAAAGCACAATAAAGCCACGTGCCATAAACGGAGATGCGCCTGTCTGTGGTGTGCAGAAAGGGTTTAACTTTATTCTTTTAGACATGGCTATCGAGTTTTTGTAGCATTACTTGAAGAAAAGATGACCCTCTCTCTGTTGAATCACCTTGGCCCCTCTGTTGAAAATCCACTGACTGAGGGGCTCCTGCCTGGCTCCGTTGGAAAAGCGTGCAACTCTTGATCTCAGAGTTGTGAATTCGAGCCCCATGTTGGGTGTAGAGATCCATTAATTATACCTGGGCGAGGGTGTCATTTTGGAGTCTGTTCTGTTTCCGTGATTTGTGTGTCTGTGTCAGTACCGCGCTGTGTGGTTATGGATCGCAAAGTCAGGGAGTGTTGGTCTTACTTTGTACTTTTTCAGGTTTTTTAGCTATCCTAGGTCGTCCACATTTCCATATGAGTTCTAGAATCCGTTTGTCTTTTTTTTTTTTTTTTTTTTTAAGAAAGAGAGCGTGGGGTGGGGTGGGGTACAGAGGCAGAGAGAATCTCAAGCAGGCTCTGCACTGAGCATGGAGCCTGACGTGGGGCTCGATCTCCCAACCTCGAGACCATGACCTGAGCTGAAATCAAGAGTGGGACGCTTCAGGCTGTGTACTCAGCACGGAGTCTGCTTGGGATTCTCTCTCCCTCTCCCTCACCCCTCCCGCTTGTGCTCTCTCTCCCTCTCTCCCTCGTTCTCTCATTCTCTCTCTCTCCCTCAAAAAAAAATTTTTTTTTAATAAAAAAAAAAAAGAGTTGGACGCTGAACCGACTGAGCCACCCAGGTGCCCCAGTTCATCATTTTCTATGGAGGAGTCTGCTGGGGTTTTGTGTGTAGGAATTGTGGGGAGTCTGAATCATTTTGAGAACTGAGGTCTAATAATACCGGCTTCTCCAATCTGTGAACATGCTTTTGTCTCCATTTATCTGCTTTCTTTCAGTGCTGTCAGCAGCGTTTGTAGTTCTCAGTGTACCGGTTTTGTGCTTTTTACAGTTAGTGAGACGTCACTGGTGTATAACCTAGTTTCCAGGGTACGGTATAGTGGTTTGGTGTGTATGTCCTGGGAGATGACCACGGCAGTGGGTCTAGTGAATGTCCATCACCACGTGGGGTTACAAGTTGTTTTCTCAGGATGACAACTTCTAAACTCTTCTCTCCTAGCAACACTCAGCTCTGTGCTCCACTATCATTACTTATAGTCACGTTGCTGCACACTACATCCCATGACTTATTTTATAACTCAGATTGGGTTCTCCACTTCTTTCGTCAACTATGTCCCTGTATAGCTTACATTTCAGTGCTGGTGTAAATGGTATTTTTATTTTTTTGAGACTCATCTATTTATTTTAGAGAGTGTGTGTGCACGAGTGGGGGGGAGGGGCAGAGGGAGAAGCAGACTCCCCACTGAGCAGAGAGCCTGATGTGGGGCTCGATCCCAGGACCCCGGGATCATGACCTGAGCCACAGTCAGACGCTTCACCGACTGAGCCACCCAGGCGCCCCCACCTGGGAGCTCGTAAAACTACTGATGCCTTTAGTCTGGGTTGGGTGTGGGAATTACGTTCTGAAGCTCCTCTGGCAGTTGTAAGGTGCGGCCAGGGTAGGGAGGGGTACAGGGGCGCCATCGCCTTTTGCCTTAACACAGAGGCCCGGGCTTGTTTGTGGTGTCTGCGCCACGCTTCCGCCCCTCATTCAGCCCTTGCAGTGCCATGCTCTGACGCGTCCTCACCCCTACGCGTTTTACCCTGTGTGTTACGGTCTCTTCTGGGGTGAGCTTGCTTGCTTCGCTTGTCCTTGCAACGTGGGTTGTGCAGCAGGTTATCCTGCTGGTTCCACCTGGGATGCCACCTTCTGGGGTCTTCCCACTCGAGAAGCCTGTCCCGCCTACTCTCCTGCACTCTGACTGCAGGCGCCCTGGCTGCCACCCTGTGGTGGCCCGCCCTTCCTGTCCTTGGAGGATTCCCTGTTTGGTCCCTTGATCTACACCGGTTTCCTCAAACTCTGCCTTTCTTTTTCCATTGCTCAGAGTACTGATTTCTGCCTCTGTTTGTCACCACTTCTGCCTTTCTTAGACTGATTTTATTCCTTTGCTAGCTTTATAGAATCTCGGCTGATTACCTTCACTAGTCTTTGGAAATTGAAGTTTTCTTTGAGGCTAAAATAGGTAGTTTTGGCAAATGCTTTATTGGCCTGTCCGCAGGGCGTCCAGTCCAGTGTGTACCTGCAGGACCCTCTTACCGAGGGTCACCATTCAGCTCTCCTGCACCGCGGGCGTCTGACACGGCACAGCCCCGCGCGGTTCCTCCTGCGGTCACGTGCTGGATGCCCGCCTGTGACTCCTCCTCTAGCTGGCCCTCGGCCTCGTCTGTGGGGCAAACGCCACAGCTCCCGCCTTCTAGTTCTTTCTTACTCTATGACTGTTAGCGCTTCTAGATTCACTAGAAACCACAGGTGGGTTCCTGAGTTCTTAAGTATCTTTGGGATAGAAAGAGACTGTTCTCAAGTCCTTTGGCAAATGGGACTTCAGCCATTTTTGTCCCCCGATGGAATGGGTGCGTGTATATGTTATTTTCTGTGTGTATACATATATATGTTTATTTATGTGTATATGTATGTTATCTTCTGTGTGTACATACATGTGTTTATGTGTATATGTGTGTTATCCTCTGTGTGTACATACATGTGTTTATGTGTGTGTGTATGTTATTTTCTGTGTGTATACATATGTTTATGTGTATATGTATGTTATCTTCTGTGTGTACATATATGTGTTTATTTATGTGTATATGTATGTTATCTTCTGTGTGTACATATATGTGTATATGTATGTTATCTTCTGTGTATACATACATGTGTTTATTTATGTGTATTATGTATGTTATCTTCTGTGTGTATACATACATGTGTTTGTGTATATGTATGTTATTTTCTGCATGCATATTTATTTATTTATTTATTTATTAAATTAAGGCATCAGTGTTTTTCTGATCGAAGTCCTCGTTTACCGACGATGGAAACCAAACAAGAGAAAGTCAACATGAGTAAGGCACTGAGCTCAGATTCGGCCTCGTACCGCTGCTCCGCGTGCCATGGGGACGAGGACTGGGGGCCCAACCACCCCATCCGGGGGCGAGCCAAGTCCCGCAGCCTGTCTGCCTCGCCCGCCCTGGCGAGCACCAAAGAGTTCAGGTAGGAAGGCCCTCCTCCAGCCACCGGCCTCACCTGTGCACTCTGACCGCTCAGAGCTACAACCAAGGGTTCTTTTAAGTTCTGTACCGGTGCGCGTAAACACTGACTAGTACGGTGTGTGTAAGAAGGTCGGGTAGGGCTGAGTCCCAAGAGCAGAGGACGGGCGCCCGCCTGGCGCGTCTCCCCAGATGGGAGAGCAGCACAGGATGATTTTCCTTTTCTTCCTTATCAGCCAGCGCCCACTCTACCTTTTGGTGTTTGAGGTGTGAGTGGTGCCCGAAGGCACGTCAGCAGGCCCCATGCGGTGACGGTGCTGGCGGAGGCTGAGTGTGGCCGCAGGGGTGTTGGGCAAGCCCCTCCCCCGACCCGGCATGCCCGCTCCAGCAGCCCGCAGTGCATGCTCTTGGACAAGGCGCTTGAGTCACAGCGCTTCGAGCTCCCCATGAAGCGGCCTGCCGGGCAGCGTTGTGATGGCCCTTGTCAACCCTGCCCTGGCTTCCGGAACGATAAACGTGGTCAGGTTTCGGTGGAAGCTGCCAGAGCCGACGCTGCTGCTCAAGCGAGGGTCCCGTCTGTCAAATGCAAGGGGGAGTTTTCGGGAAAAAGCCCGTACTTCTCAGTGCAGCGCCTTCCCCTGGTGGAGCGCGGAGCGGGGCGGGTGCGTGGGCGGTTTTGCGTGTGGGAGTCCCCAGCGCATGTGTGGGAGTCCCCAGCACACATGTGGGAGCAGCGGCCGTCCCATTTCCGGTCGATCTGCTTCCCATGTGCCCCTCAGCACTGCTTGTTGGTTTTTTGGGGTTCACCACACACCCTTTCTAGTTCCGAGATGTGGAACGTGGTGTGGTGACAGCAGGTCCGAGGTAGCCTCTGTGTGCGGGTGTTGGCGGAGGAAGAAGGCAGGAGCGTGTCCGGTCACAGCAGCCCTTGAGCACTGAGCACTAACCGTGGGCGCCCACCAGTGAGGGTGCCGTGACTGCCTTTCCTCCGTGTGCACGCGGGGCCAGCGAGATGTAGTCTTTACCCGGACACCGTGGCTCTCTCTTAGGTCTGTTGCCCTTTACAAGACAGAAAAGCTGTTTTGTCTGTGTTGAATATGAAGATTTTGTCAACCCCACGAGACAGTTGAAGATGAGTCAGCTCCATTTGGCCATCTTTGGGTACAGAAAGGGACTGTGAGGCCATAGGGGTTGAACACGTGCCATAACCCTGTTCACCGTGGGGGTGTCCTTGTGGCTCCCTTGAGCCTGTGCCAGGGTGGGTGTTGGGCCCTCACAGACAGGGAGGGAGGCAGGGCAGCCGGGTCGTGGTGTCCCTGCGATGTGTGCTGACCACAGCCCCTTCGTTTGGTGATTCGATTATGGCTGAGTCACTTTTCAGTTATTGGAGGAGTTGGGCCATTCGAGTAGTATCTTTTCTAGTGACCGTGCAACCCAGCATGAGCGTTTTTGTTAGAATTTTCATCTAGGTAATTCAGGGTTAGTCTCTGAGGGCTTGAGTCCCACGTATAGGCCAGAGGACTGGTCCCCAGACGGACTTGTCAGAGAGACTGCTCAGTTTCAGATTTCCAGGCCTGTCCCCAGAGGTGGGGGCCTGTCCCTTTTTCTGGGGTGGGGCTGGGCACCCACCCTGGTCTGGGGTCCCTTCTCTAAGGAACACTCTCGAGTTGCTGATGCTACACAGGACCGCGTGCGGTGCTGCAGCACAGCCCTGTGGGCCGGCGCAGGGCCTCCTGGGGCCGTCAGTGGGTACTGCGCAGGTGATGGGTGTGAGGGCACTACGATGAAAAGCCTGCATGCAGGTCTGTTCACCCGGTGTGTCCCCTCTCCCCGCAGGAGGACTCGCTCTCTGCACGGGCCGTGCCCGGTGACCACGTTTGGACCAAAGGCCTGCGTGCTGCAGAACCCCCAGACCATCATGTGAGTGCCGGGGGGCGGCAGGGGGCCTCCTTGAGAGTGTGTGCTGTTGTGGGATCACAGCGCTGTGGAATGTTGTGACTTGGGGTGAGAAGTTCACTTTTCAAGTCAGCAGAAGCCACAGGGCTTCTCCACCAGCTCCAATGAGCAACGGGGCCTCGCTGCTGTGCAGACAGCGGAGGGGCTCTGCTCCTCAGACACCCCAGCTGGACGGGCTTCAACTACCATCTTTAGTTACTGTTCTGTTTTTACAGTAAAAAGTCTAGGAGGAAACCAGTGTATTTCACACAATACGCTGGGTGGGTCAGACATGCTTCTCCTTTAATTTTTTTAAATTTTTATTTATTTGAGAAAGAGCAAGCACAAGAGCCGGGGGGGGGGGGGCAGAGGGAGGGATAGAGGGAGAAGCAGTCTCCCCACTGAGCAGGGAGCCCAGCGTGGAACTCGATCCCAGCACCCTGGAACCATGACCTGAGCCGAAGGCAGACGCTTCACCGACTGAGCCACCCAGGTGCCCCTCCTTTAATTATTCTTACAGTACAGAGACATCAGTCGGCTGTTTTGAAACCCTGCGTCTACTTTTGTGAGACACCCACCTTGCAGGTGCGGCTCTTAGACGTCCTACCAGACCCCCAGAGCATCTTTGGAGGCCACGCGGTGCCTGGATGAGAAACTGTAAAAACTAAGCAGTCAGGGTTATTTCTCTGGACTCTCGTGACTCTCCTGCTTCTCACGTCTGAAGAGTCACTTGGTTCCAGAGGGGTGGGAGCTCTGTAAAGGGCTCTGTGTGGTGGTCTGGCTGTGGTTTATGTCTTAGGAAAACACTGACATCACTTCTCTGATGTTGGTGCGTTCTCTTAAACGGTCAGAATTCCATCCCACCCTGAGCCTTGTGCCTGGCACCTTCTGACGAGCTCCCCACCCTCCCTGCACTCTAGGCCTTTCCAGGCGCCTCCACAGGGTCCTCTCCTTCAGCGCGAGCTATGGGGTTCCCACATTTTGCACAGGGGTGAGGGCTGCGGGCTCAGGTGTGCTTCCTCAGCGGACCTGTCTGGGGATCCTTGCTGTCTGTGAGGCAGCCGCAGCAGTGGGGACCCCAGGCCTCAGGTCACAGCCTGTCTGAACCGGTTCCGGGCAGTCAGCACAGTGCTGCCACCTCCAGGCTGCTCAGGCAGTTGCCGTGCAAACTGGGAGGGCTTGTGACCTGAAACCCAGTGACATGACTGCCCTGCCTCTTACGGGGCGCAGGGGGCCGGGCCTGGCGCAGGAATGAAGTCTCTGCTGGCTCCAGGTGATATCTGTGGCTGCCGGTTACTGCCGCCAGGCTTGGGGCAGGTCCTGTCCAGACGCAGCCCCTCTAGTACTCACATCCTGCCCTGCACAGCAGCCACATTGGTAACCTGGCCTACCCAGGCGCCCCCAGACCCAGAGCCCTAGCTGCCTGCTGCTCTGCACCCTGCTCTCCCCCGTGCCCCATGCCTTCCTGTTTGCTCTGGCCCAGCCTGGCCCTGCCCTGGCCTTTCACCAGCTGCCTAAGGGCCCCTCCCTGCACTTGTCTTGGCAGAGCTGTTCTCTTCTTGTCCTTCTGCTTGGTGTAAGTGCCACCACGAGTAGCCTCTAGCTGTCCAGCCTTGCTTAGCCATCGTGTACTCCCAGCTGAGCCACAGTCGCTATATGGGGGGCGGGGTGGCCTTGTGAGCCTCAGGTCGGTTAGACAGGGTGGTTCAGGTGGGGTGCTCCAAGCAGAGGGGCGGATGCCCCTGAGGTGTCCCTGGGGCTGCAGTTGGGAGCTGAGGAATGAACAGCCTTGTCTGCCCTTTGGAGCCCGTGTGCCCAGTCCTGTGTGGTGGTGCCACCGTCTCTGGGGCACAGGACTCCTTTTCTCTGCCTTGTACCTGCCTCCCTTGCAACACTGCACCCCTGGCTGGGGCAGGGCTTTGTATGTCCTAACCTAACTTCTTCTCTAATGTTCAAAAGTAAGATACAATAGAGATCACAAAGAACTTTTACTTCCTCATTTATTGTCTGAAATTTCACAACGAACATGTGTGTTTTCTCTTATGTTGAAATGTGTGGAGTTGCCAACATCTGATTGCCTTTGGCTTACTAGGCGGTGGCTCAGATAGGTCACCTGCTAGCTCTCAGGCGTCCTTGCTCTCCCATCCGTCATCCACAACCTGTGTGCTGGGGAAGGGTCAGCATCCCCACCTTATAGGTGACCCAGTGGGAGGCTGAGTCACAACTGGCGCCCAGGCCTGTGCAGGACACACTCTGGTAGCTTTGGCTGGGCGCAGCTGAGTGTGAGGGCCAGAAAGGCCACAGGCCACGCACGCCTGGGTCAGCGCAAAGGGGCTTCGACCCGGGCAAAGGTCCGTGAGCTGTCCATGCTGCTTCTTAGGCCCACGGCCAAACAGAGTGACGAAGTTTGGGGAGCACACACCCCTCCACCTGACCGAGGCCTGACAGCTCCTCCCACGGGGCCAAGCCGGTTCCACAGCCCAGCTCAGATTCCTGTGTGGCTGGGATGTGTCACCGCACCGGGGGCCCGGAACAGCCGAGCTCAGCCAGCCAGTCTAATGAAGAGCAGGGCACCTCCCGTCCGGCCTCCTTGCTGTTAAAGGTGATCCTCGGGACTTTTTAAACAGGTGATTGGCCAAGAGGATCGTGTAAATGGTGAAAAGATTCAATAAGATTTGCTTGATTTTTAATTTTAGGGAGCTTTTTTGCCATAGTTGTTTTATGCTCAGAAGTCATTTTAGGGTTGTTTTGCTTTCGGTTTTGAGGGTTGCAGAAGTTAAGTTCATAGTGCAAGTGCACAGTCGGCAGGGTTTTGGAGGCTGGTGTGCCCTGTACTCCTGTGAACAAAGTGTGACCGAAACGCTGTGACCAGAGCTGCTGTACCTCCTTGTGAGCCACGCGTGTGACCTGGGCAGACGATGAAGCTCACGGAGGGTGTTGTGAGTGACCCCTCCCCGTGCAGAAACGCCTGGAAAGGGTGAGTGGCACTCAGTAACTGGATGACGTCAGACACCACGCCTCTTGTGTTAGGGGTTTTTGTCCTAGTTTTGGAGGTTTTTAGCGGGACCAGCACATGGTCCAAAGCCTGAGAGACAGGCCTCCGAGGATGTGGTGCACCTGTTCTCTAGAGGGAGTGCGTGCTGCTGGTGTGAATGCTCCTCTCCCCTCACAGGCACATCCAGGACCCTGCCAGCCAGCGGTTGACGTGGAACAAGTCCCCAAAGAGTGTTCTTGTCATCAAGAAGATCCGGGACGCCAGCCTGCTGCAGCCCTTTAAGGAGCTCTGTGTGTACCTGATGGAGGCGAGTGAGCCAGGCTGGGGGGGCACCCCCACCGCGTCCGCATCTGCGGGACTCCACACTGGAATCTGGGGGGCTCCGTGCTCTCCTCGGCCAAATGGTGGGGGCAGGTGCGGAGCTGGCCTCCTAGCCGGGTTCTGGGTTTGTGATTCCCAGAGCTGACCAAGTCAAGAAGCCCATTTCAGGCAAGTGACTTCCGTAACTGAGGGTCCCAGAGCCTCCAAAAGAATAGAAACCTGTGCACGAGCAGGTCGAGAGCATCTGACAGCCAGGACTAGCGAATCCCTTTCCCTCATCATAAAATGCTGTGGCTTAAAAGGAGGCCTCACGGAAGACCAGCGTGGGTCTTGTTGGTGGAGCTGATGTGCTTATCTCCCTTCCAGGAGAACAACATGATTGTGTATGTAGAGAAGAAAGTTCTAGAAGACCCTGCCATAGTGAGTGATGACAACTTTGGACCAGTGAAGAAGAAGTTCTGCACCTTCAGGGAAGGTGAGTTTGACTTCGGCTGTGTCGTGCGGTGGGTTGGCACCACTGCCCTGGACCTGGCAGACGATTCTAGTGTTCTTGCCCCATCGTGGGCAGGGTACCCTGCAGCGTTGAGGGCTGTGCCGAGACACTTTTCCTTGTGTTCTGTTTTCTAGATTATGATGACATTTCCAATCAGATCGATTTCATCATATGCCTGGGAGGGGATGGGACTCTGCTCTACGCGTCCTCACTGTTCCAGGTGAGGTCTGCAGGGGGTTCCGGCCCCAGCGCTGCGTGAGGAGGTGCTTTCCCAGCGAGGCTTTCCACCCCTTCTTGTACCTCGTGACTTAGGCCACAGGGATGCCGGCCGGCGTCTGCGGTGTTCTTACTCTGATATGGACTAAACTGTTTTTAAGTTGGTTTATTTGGCCACAGAGCAGGTTTGCAAATAATGCCAAATAATGCATCCGCTCTGTCTGGGTCTCCGTCCTCACCGGGCGTGCTACTGGCAGTGGAACGCGGGGCGGGCCTGCGAGCCTGGGCTGGCAGTGGGAGTGGCTGGGAGGGAGG
This sequence comes from Ursus arctos, assembly GCF_023065955.2. Classification (NCBI taxonomy): domain Eukaryota; kingdom Metazoa; phylum Chordata; class Mammalia; order Carnivora; family Ursidae; genus Ursus; species Ursus arctos. Next base: position 712,063 of record NW_026623008.1, on the reverse strand, counting down.
GGGCAGTGGTGGAGAAACTGTCCTTCCTGGGGGGCTGCGGCAGGTTCGCAGACGCATGGCACCCACGAGGAGAAACGGGCACTTCATGGCCGAGCGGCGGGGCCCATGGCAGGACGAAGGCGGCAGCTCCAGGCTGACCCTCCAGGGCACCTAGGAGGCCTGTGGAGGCGCCAGAGGGTGGGAGTCTGCCTGGGGGCCCACTGGGGTCACCGGAAGCCCTCCTTCACCCTCTGCAAGGCAGGAGGCTCTGGCGTAGAGGCTTGCATCCTTCCCTGACCAGCTCTCTCCTGTCCTCCACGGCCATCAGGCTGGTGGGTCCTGGTGCATCGGTGTCTCATCAGCTCTGCACGCCGCTGCTCCTCTCCGCCTCCCTGAGCTCCCGTGCGGTCACTTGGAATCAGCGCCCCCCCCCCCCGGCACTGACTGTGCACGCACGTGCCTGTCCTTTCCTAGGGACGGTTGGGGGTGGGTCCGTCGGTGCTGGGGACAACTGGGGTGGCTTTTGAGTGGATTGGGTAGCTAACTGACCTGTCTCATTGGCTCATAGGGCAGTGTGCCTCCGGTCATGGCATTCCACCTGGGTTCCCTGGGCTTCCTGACCCCCTTCAACTTTGAGAACTTTCAGTCCCAAGTTACTCAGGTGATACAGGGTAAGTCGGAATGTTCTGGAACTCACAAGGAGTTCTGAACATGGGATTGTCTTCTCACTTGGTTTTTGGGTTTTTTAATGATGTGTAGAGTAATATTTGTTTCAAGATTCAGAGATTCAAGATTATTGAACGGTTCAAACATTTTTTCCTCACTTTGAGAAGTTTGAGGAGGTCACATGTTGAAGCTGCTGCGTGTTAGTTGGTAGTGGTGAATTGACTTTCCCAGAGAGCTCAGAGGTGCTGTCCTCAGTGTGGGAGAAGAAGGGTGGTCTCTGGTCGAGCAGGGGTGTCTGCTTCCTGCGGCGTGCCACCACCCCTTCCCTGCTAACCTCCCTGGGTATGACCCCTGCTGGCCCCCAGGGAATGCAGCTGTTGTTCTTCGGAGCCGGCTGAAGGTCAGGGTCGTGAAGGAGCTCAGAGGAAAGAAGATGGCGGTGCCCAATGGGATCAGCGAGAATGGCGTGCTGGCTGCAGACCTGGATGCGGAGGTTGGGAAGCAGGTCATGCAGTACCAGGTCTGTGGACACGTCCCCTGTCCAGGCTCGAGGCCCGGCCCTGCCTGTCAAATGGCCTCAGGAAGAGGCACAGGGTGGAGGGACTCTGGGCTGGACCCAGTGGGGGCCCCCTGACCTCGGGACCTTCCAGAGAGCCCAGGAACAGTGCAGGTGCCTATGGGGCAGACCACCCAGAGCAGCCCTGCCTGGTCCCTCCCAGTGTGCAGTGACCTTGTCCCCCCAGGTCCTGAACGAGGTGGTGATCGACAGAGGCCCCTCCTCATACCTGTCCAACGTGGATGTCTACCTGGACGGGCACCTCATCACCACAGTGCAGGGTGACGGTAGGTGGGCACCTGGGGTCCCACAGGGTGGGGGTGGGGCAAAACCCCCAGAGAGTGACCCTGCGGCCTGTCCACCAGGGGTGATCGTCTCCACCCCGACGGGCAGCACAGCGTATGCGGCCGCCGCCGGGGCCTCCATGATCCACCCCAACGTGCCGGCCATCATGATCACACCCATCTGCCCCCACTCGCTGTCGTTCCGGCCTATTGTGGTCCCTGCGGGGGTCGAGCTGAAGGTAGAGTCCACCCTCTACCCCTTCTGGTTTAAGCTGTTGCCCAGGGCGTACGTGCCGACTACCCCCTCTGCCCCTGGCTGTGACCCCAGCACCCACTGGGTTGTGGGCCCCGCCCTGCTGGCTGCTGGAAGGGGCTTCTCTCTCATCCTTGTCTGTCTGGTCGGCAGGTGCGGTGCCGAGACCCGGGCCAGCCGCTCCAGCAGGGCTGTGGGCCCTTGGGAGGTGGGGAGAGTCCCTGCCGGATGGAGGCACCACTCCCTGTGAGGAGCGGTGTCTTGGTCCTGGCGTGTGGCCAGTGCCTGCCGCTGCCCCTCCGTCTCTGTTCTTCGCCTGCCTTGCGCTCCCCACTTCGGTCCACCTTAGGCCAGTGTGTCTCTGGCTGTGAGCCCTGGTAGTCAGGGCCACATCTGCAGGTTACAGGGAGAGAGGACTGAGAGGGGCCTGGAGCCAGACCCCTGGCTGGTGTCCCTGGCCCTGGGTGGATGGTCAGGGACTGGGCTTGCTGGCTGCCCGTCTTACTTCCCAGGGTTGGTGTCAGTGAGACATAAGTTAAGGCCCTCACGGCCTGGAACTGGCCTTGGCGTAGAGTGGGTGATAGGGATACCTTCAAGGGTCCTCTTGGCCAGTGCTGCCCTCCCAGGGCGGGAGTCCAAGGTGCTCAGCAGCACTCACGATCCCGTATCTGTCCTGCTTGATCCCCTCCAGATCATGCTGTCACCGGAAGCAAGGAACACTGTATGGGTGTCCTTCGATGGGCGAAGGAGACAGGAGATCCGCCATGGAGACAGGTGTGTAAGCCTTGGGGCCAGAACGAGGAGTAGGTGTGTGGGGTGGGTGCAGGCCCTGCCTGCAGCCTTCATACCCCTCTTGAAGTCGGCTTGTGCAGGCCCCATAGGCGGCAGAGCTCTGTCACTGAGAGCTGCAGGGGGAGACACGAGCCTGTCCGGTAGCTGGTCACCCACACAGGTTGCAGCATGTTGCCCCATGTTCTGCTGTATTTGGGGGCGACAGATCACAGCCCCTCACCCCGCCCTGCCCCGGTGCCCCTGCCGGCTGTACCTGTCCTTAGGGTGAGACAGGCCCCAGGCTGTGCGGCAAGTGGCATGAGCAGAACTGGAAATGGTTCCCAGCTGGGCTGGGGTGGGCATGGCCCCTGGGGAAGGGTCTTGGCCTGATGCTGTGGGCTCACCTGTGCTGTGTCTCCCCCCTACCTCAGCATCAGCATCACTACCTCTTGCTACCCGCTCCCCTCCATCTGCGTCCGAGACCCCGTGAGCGACTGGTTTGAGAGCCTGGCACAGTGTCTGCACTGGAACGTGCGGAAGAAGCAGGCGCACTTCACGGAGGAGGAGGAAGAGGAAGGGGAGGAGGAGGAGGAAGTGGAGGAGGAGGAGGGGGAGGGCTAGGCCTGAGATCCTGCTGTCCACACTCGGGACCTCAGAGTCCCGAAGCTGCTCCGCTGCCTCGTTCCCACTTGCCCTCCGGGAACAGGCTGACCCGAGCACACGCGCTGTGAGCCCCCAAGCAGGCATCAGAAGTCACAGCACTTTTGTTTGTAGCCAGGGGAAGAGCCGGGAATCTGCCTTCTGTCGACCAGATCAGTCGTTTTTAACATTTTAAATCTGACTTCTTTTTTGCATTTCTAAATAAGAAAAGTGAGTGCTGGCGGGGGCTCTGGTCCACACCGTGAGCGCCTGTGCCGTCACTCAGAGCCTGGTCCCAGGGCGGGGACCCCAGAGCTGGATGTGCTCTTTATGACTCCTTGTCAGGAAACTTGTTGAAATCAGTCTTGAAATTCAGAGGGGATCAGAATGGGTTGATCTGTCTTTCTGTGTTGAAAATAAATGTCTTGTAGCCAAAAATCTTCCTTTAGCTACCACGATTTTCCCCTTAAATCCTGCACCTTTTCCCCTAGAAGGACTCGGAGGGGACGCTTCTGCAGAGCACAGTTTGGTATTTGATTGGCTGATGAGTGGAGGGGTCCCCTCTCCCTCCTGCTTGGCACCTGCACCCCGTCTGGGCACACCTTCTGGCCTTGGTCCCAAGGCCCTCCCCTCCCCCGCTGACGTGGCGTGATGGGGTGCCGGCAGAGCTCCACGCTGTGGCCCCGCAAGCCCAGCAGTGGCCTGGTAGGAGGTCAGACCCACACACATTCCTCACGAAGCAGGGACGGCCCCCTCTGCACCCCAGAAGGTATTTTAAATCCTGTGTATACTTTGTAGAGATTATTTTAAGGTCTCTGAACTGCTCATGGACAGATTTTATCTTACACACTTCGAAGATTTCAGAGGGAACGGGATTTGTACTGTAGTGAAATGGAGCCTTGCTCCAATGTTTACACGTGTTCTGTGTGGCACTGTGTGCTGGGACCACTCTGTTCAGCATGCTCACCGTGGGGGTGACGGTCCACGGAGAGAGAGGGTGCTACTCGGTTAGTAAGCTGTGGTACTTTGCGACTGCAGCTAGAAGATGGGGACGCATTGGTTAGTGAGGAAATAGGGGGTTGGGGACGTTTTGTGTCGGTTTTGCTCTTGCTTCTCCCTGTGGGTCTTGGGCTGGCGAGGAAACTCCCATCATTCCAGTGGTCACTGCTCCGCCGGCCAGCCGCGTGGGACATGGGCACATGTGCTTGCCACGTGGGACCCAGAGCCCGTGTGGTCTGGTGGGAGCTGTGGCTCAGTGCACGTGGCCCCTGTTCCTACACTTGGGCATCTGTTTCTGAGTAACTGATTTCTCTTTGAGCTACATTTTTAATCTGTTGAATTGGCAAGAGCAGAAGGGACAGAAGCTGCCCTTTCTTGGACCCGCGTCTGGAGTGACAGGGATGGGCCTGTGCTTTGCCTCGTGGAGGGTCACGTGCCTCATTCTTGGGCTGATAGAAAGGCTGTGGGGCCACGTGTGCAGCAGCCCTCAGCCAGGGGCCTCCATAGAGCAGGCTCTGCACCCATGTCCATGCTTCTGCGCCTCCAGCCCTCGGTGTGGTGCTTGGCCAATGGCCTGGAGTTGGAAAGGGAGGTGGGCCCTCCTTGCCATCCACTGGGGGCGGGGCATGGTTAGAGGCTCGCTGCCCGGCCTACGTTGGGCTGAGAGGGGGTGGAACCAAAACTCCCAGCTTTAGGTCCAAAAGACCGTGGCATTTGGGGTGTGGGGTACTGGTTTAGACAAAAAAAGCAAGTATTAACCAAGTCCGAAAGCAGCATGATTTGGAATGATCTAGAAAAATTTGGATTTTTTGAAGTAAATTCTTAATGTTTCATATTGTTAATACCTTGAAAATTTGTTAGATGTTGTTGAAAGCCTTATTACAATATTTTCAGATCCTTTCAATAAACAGACTTGTTTAAAAAGTTGGATTGGGTGACAACTTTATTTGGTTCTTTGAAACCAACACAGAGACGCTCAGAGGTGGACCAGGGCTTCTGGAGCCTGTGGACACCCTGAGGGCACCGTTGGCATGCATGGGGGAGAAAGGGGCCTGCGCAGGCAGCCTCCACATTGAATCCCATCCCAGGTGCCCCCGTCAGCCTTGCCATTGGCACTGGTGGGCCTGGGGCTCAGTAGCTGTCCTCCCCCAAAGGGTTGTGGAGCTGGGCGCCACCACCTGCCCTACAGGGCAGAGCAGAGGCTTGGGCAGGAGCAGGCTGAAGCCTGCAGAAAGGATAGGTGCCCAGGTAAATCAGAGGACTGGGCCAGGAGGGCCCCTGGAGGGGCTCTGGGAGACCTGCAGCCCCCAGAGGCTCCGAAGTCCTCACCACAGCTCGAATCAGGCCTGTTGGGGTCAGGGGGTATGGGCCAGCCCCTGCACACTCATCTCCCTCCTCCCCTGCTCCCTTCTCCCGTTCCACATGGTCTTGACCAGGTCTTGGTGAATGTGGGGCAAAGCTTTGCCAGGAGCCCGAGTGAGCACTGCAGACATGCAGGAGGACACAGACAGCCCTTTGTGCTGGGACACTGCGTGCCCCCAGCCCTCCGCAGAGGCCCGAGGCCCAGGGGAGGGGGAGCAGCTGAGCTCTCCCCGAGCCTCCCTGGCCTTCCCCCCAGGCCAGTCCTAGAGCATCAGCCTTCTGGGGCCACGTGTGGCCTTGGCCTGCCCTGCCCCGGGACCTGGTGCTCTCCTGGCACACCTGTGGGAGCGTGTCACTGCTCAGGTGTCTCAGTGGCCAGGAGGCATCTGCTGCCCCTGGGCTGGCCTGCTGGGAAATACAGGCACCTGTGGTCAGTTTGCACAGGTGCCATGGACAGCAGGGTGGGGCAGGAGCCCAAACTCAACCCTGGCATCCAGAGATTCTCAAGATTCAGGCTGGCAGTGTGTGTGGATCCCAGGCTGGGCCCACTTTGAGGGCAAGGGCCAGAAACAGCTGGCCAGAGGCGCTGGCTCAATGGTGGGCACTGGCTTTGCCCACAAGGCCACATGCCTCAATGATGGCTATTGACCGGTGAGCCTTGGACTTTCCTGCCTTGTGGAAAGGAGGAGGGTGGGGCACAGAGGCCACAGGCCGGGAGCCCCAGGACATCTCCTGACTGGGCTATGGGCCATTTCTGTGTGCTCGGGTCTTAAGCCGCCCCAAGCTTCCAGTCTTCAGGGCTGTAGCCTTGAAATCCTTTCTGGCCTTTGCTGGCTAGGTTGGAGCAGGGCCAGACCCCAACCCAGGCCTCTGCCGCATGCCCCACCTGGCTGGCCTCCCTTCCCTCTCAGGCCAGGCCATGGGCTGTGTCACAGTAGTGCTGTCCCAAAGAGCAGTGGCTCCCCTCCTGCCTAGTGGTTACCTCACCTGGAAGCTTCTAGGTACCAGGAACCAGCTAGTCTGCCTGGTGGTGAGGGGGATCCAGAGTGGAGGACCAGTTGGAGGAGCACAGAGAGGACGGGTAGGGGTGACAGGGACATGGGAGGAGGCAGGAACTGCACAGTGACCACATGGAGATCAGCCACTTCTGGCAGGTCCACCTTCAGAAAGATCCAGGCCAGAGCTTGGGTGGTTTTCAGAATCATGGAAATACTGAGGATTTGGTGGGGAGAGGTGAGCTGGGGTTGACGATGGGGTGGGGCAGGGGAAAGAGAGGGACGGCAGGGTATGTCCCAAGCCGCCTACAGACCCACTGGCCAGTGCCCCTTCTGCAGGTGGCCTGGATCAGCTGTGGCCCTCCCATTCTGCCCCTCGCACGAAGGCCTCCAGTCAAGGCTGGCCTTCCTCCCCAGCAGCACAGAGGACAATGGCAGGACTTGACTTGGCTTCCTGTGAGCGCAGTGAGGCCAGGCATGGCCCCTTGCTCACCAGCACTGCTCCCTAGACACTGGCCTGAGATAGGAAGGGAGCTGCTCCCTAACCCTGTGGTTTTGCTTCCATGATGTTTAACCCCATGTTGCCCAGAGGCTGAACCCCAGGGACAGAGGCTGCAGGTGCCCCCATCCGGGTCAGGCCAAGGGGTCACACGGGTCAGGCCAAGGGGTCACACTGTAGGGTGTGGGGTAGGGGTACCCAAAGGGCTCCCACGAAGGGCTCACGTCCCTGGGTTGGGGATAGGAGCTGTTTTTCCAAACCAGCTGCTGGTCAGTGCTTCCTGACAACCTTGGCAGTGGGCCTGGTGGCAAAGGATCGGGGGCCTCATCCTTCTTGCCACCCAACAGAACATTACCCAGGCTCCATTCTCCTGGGCCCCTGTCCTCACTGTTCCCTGGGAATGGGGCTCCTCTGGGCCTGCAGACCTCATCACCCCACCCAGGTAGGGCCATCAGACCAGGGCCCACACGCAGATGAAGACAGGTGAGAGAGGAGCGCCGAGAAGCCAGGAGGAGCAGCATACAGAGCGGCCCGGCCATCTGGGACGGACCCATGAACTTGCCCTGGATGCTTTCCTTCCTGCTTTCCAGAAAATCACCCTTTAAATGTCATCCAAGCCCTAAAGGAGAAGGAGGTAGTTGTCAGAAGGGGGCCCTAGAGGTCCGGAGAACTCTCGTCATGGAGGGAGGCAGGGCTTGGGCGGAGGGCTTGACGCCCAGCTAAAGCTTCTCAGGCAGGTTTCGAGGGAGCCTCAACCTCACTCTCTTTGTTGGTCAGGTCTCCTGCTTCACAAGAACTGCATCCTAACCGAATCATGTCTACACTGGGATCTACTCTGGAACTTTGGGCATGCAAATATTCAGAGGCATTATTTAAGTGACCCCATTTGAAACTGAGCAGAGTATGGAGATTCCTGGCCAGTCTATTCTTTCACCCAGAAGTTGGCTTTCTGGAATCCAATCAAAGGAAGACGTTGTAACTCCAACAAGTCCAGATAAAAACACACGGACCCACCTGTATGGCACCCATCATGAATGAAACCCAGACATGGCCCAATGGTGAAATCACTCAGGCCACCTTAAGAGGCAGCAACGTTTCCTTTGAATATTTAGAGACAAGAAGAATTGTTGACAGGCAAAGAGAAAGGGACAGGATGCCAACTCTGGAATATGTCTGTGGAGCGAAGGCCTCCTCAGGCCTGACTGGAGGCCTGGGCAGCACGGCTTGGAGGCCCTCTGGTAGCTCAGAAGGGAGGCGAAGGTCCCCCGGCTCACATGACATCATTTCAAAACTGTTTCCCCACATAAGATGTAAGAAAGATTGTGCTGTAAAAATGCTGAGTTTTCATAAATTTGCTTTTGAAATTATTTGGCTACAAATGACTCACAGACCACCAAACCCCAGGACCACCAGGCAGTCATCAAGCGTCTCAGAGTTTTGTGTAAAGAAGAAAAATCTAGTCTGTGAACTTTGTTCAGACGGACGAAGTCCTAAATACTTTAGGGATGATGAAGACGGCACCATATTATGTTCTGAAGTAGGCATGTAAGTAAACGCTGATTTCACTTTTGCTGCTTTCTTCCTGTATTTTTCACCTCCAGGCAGGGCCTCTGGCCAGCCCTCGGGTCTCCCTGCCCTGCTCACCCTGCCCTGTGGACAAGCCCAGGAAAAGCCCAGCCTGTGGGCACCTTCCACTAACTGGTCTGAAGGAGATAATGTACTAATTTTAAATCACTGTAAAGAAAAAGAAGGGAGAACTAAACGACACTGTCGTCTTGAAGGGGCGGCCATTAGCCATAACCGTGCTCTCGAAAACTACGTGGGCAGGTACGCGACAGGAGAAGGCGAAGGCAGGCGGTGCAGGTGCGGTCCTCCAGGTGCAGGGCTCCAGGCGCGACTTTGTGCCTCCGCGCGTGGTCCCGGGACCCAGGTGTGCGCACGCTCCTAGGCTGCTAGTTCCACCAGCCAATACGCTCCCTTCGTCCTTCTCTTCTAAAGCTGGCCTGGTTGGACTGGATTTGCTGTCCCTAGCAATCAAAACCTGCGCGGCGGCCCCCAGGGGAATTAGAGGCCAGCGCCTCCTCAGACTAGCTGGACCCGCCCAGCAGACACCCCCCAACCTGGGCCGCGGTGGGACGGCCCGGACCAGGGCAATGGGAGGCGGGGGGGGGGGGGTTCGCTGTCGCCCGGCACACACACCCCCAATCTGGGCCGCGGTGGGACGGCCGGGGGCACCGTCGCCAAGCAGCAGGACCGCACCCCCAGCTCCGGCGTGCCGGCGGGGAAGCCCTGGTGCCCAGGACTCCGAGCAGCTGCGCCGCAAGGAGCCGTGGAAGGCTCCGGAACGTCACTTCCGGCGCGTCGCTTCCGGCCGGTTGCGGGCACCTCAGCGCGAGGCTCGGCCCGCCCCCCGGCCCGGCGGTCGTGTCGAGAGGGGCGGAGGAGCGATGGCAGCCCCACGGTGAGGTGCTGCCCGCCCGGCCTCCGCTCCCCACGGGACGGAAGGGTCTGCTCGGGGCTTCCCGGCGCACGCGATGCGGCGCCTCCTACACCTCAGCCTCGCGCGGAGCCCTCGGGGCGTCGGAGCCCGCCCACCCCGGCCCCCTGGCCGTGTGCCGGGCGCGCCCCGACCAGCAGCGGGCGGCCCCGTGTGTCTCCCTGGAGGCCGCTTTCTCCGGCCCGAGGCACGCAGCCCACCTTAAATGCCGCGCGCCCTTAAGGCCCCGACGTGGGGCGGGGTTGCCCCGTGTCGGGAAGGCGCTGCGCCCCCCACCGGTCCAGCTCGGGGAGCTCGCCCCCTCGGCCCTCCCCAGATTCCGGCGGCCCATCTCCGAGCACGGCTCGCGGGAAGGGCCCTAAGACGACCCTTGCAGCCCGCGCAGAGCCAGCCCCTGGGTGGGCGCCCTGCAGTGGCTACGAGAGGCGCGCGCGTCGGCCATGCTCGCAGGCGGAGGTCCCGGGCGTCCTCCGCGCCCCCCGGATGCGCACGGAGACCCCGCGCTGGCTGTCGTCCCGCGGCCCTGCTGCGACCGGTGGGTGGAGAGGCCGCGGCGTGGGGGAAGGGGCCGCGGGCGAGCGCCGGGCCGGGCGCCCTGGGGCCCCCAGTACCGCTGCAGAGCAAGGCCTCGGGCGCGCGACCCCGGGGCGCGGGAAGGCCGCACTGGCCCCTGGAAGGTTCCCGCACCCCTCTGGCTCCCGTGCTCACATCGGGAGAGAGTCCTTGATGCCGCCTGTCTGGGTCATTTGTCTAAGGGTGGGTGGCCAATTTACCCGGAAAACGCGGAATAAAACGAACAGTAAAGGTTGCTTCCGGTGGTCGCCTATCGCTCTCCGGACCTAAGCCTGGCCGGCCTGTTCCCAGCGCCCCCTCTCACGAACAGCCCCGTGATCCACCCCATGGCCTTTGCACTCGCCATGCTGCTGGCGTCCCAGGCTGACCCCTCGTCTGAGAGGCCCTTCGCCTTTCGGCCCGTAGCCTCGGCCGGTGTTCTCGGTCTCCCCGGGTCCGCCCTCTTCCCCGCGCCTGCTCCTCCCACTTTTAGCCCCCGCCTCGCCGGTCCGTAGGCGCGGCCCTCGCGGGGCGCACCCGCGTCCGCCCTTCCCGGCTGCCTGGGTCCAGCCGGGTGGGCGGCAGCGCTGGGGGCGCGGGCCGTGTGTTCTGTCCCGGGGCTTCTTGCCTTGTAAGCCCCCAGACCCAGGTGCCCCCGAGGCGAGCACGACCCTGGAGCGGAACCAGGTAACCGACGCTGCATCCGCCCTGGGGCCTAAAGTCACGGTCGCCCAGGAACGTATTGCAGTTGATGTCTTTCCTTGGAAAACTCCATTGTGTAGCGGCTGAGCTCCTGCCGAGCGCTGGTTTTAGCGGACTGTCGGTCTGCGAGTTGGGGCTCAGAGCCTCCTTCATTCCGGTCCTCAGATGACTTCTTTCCCTCGGTTTGCTGGGCCCCGTCCAGCTAATTCCCTTGCAGTCCTCCTGCTTCAGCCTTTGACGCATTGCTCACCACTGCCGAAAAGGGGGGGGGGGGTGGGGAAGCCTGTTCAGAGGTGGATTCTTTGTTCAGTGGCTTTTTTTTTTAAGTTTTTTTTTTTTAATGGAGTGGAATGTACTTTACCAAAAGTATTTGAACTTGCAAGTTAACATTTGAAAGTAGAATGAACGCGTATTAAACAGCATGAAAAGGGGCATTAAGCGTGGGAATAGAAAGGATTTTAGATGAAAGAAATCCACTTTCAATATAAACAAATTAGAAACTGGAGAGAAACGAACCAAGATTTTAATGAACGTGGGACTCCGCCTCCCGGAGCTGCCAGCAGCCCTAACCTGGCATAGGTTACTCGGAATTGTTTGTGCGTTTTACATCGAACCACATTGTACAAAAAGGTCTTATAACTCTGCTCTCAATCTATGACAAATATTTTTTTGTCAAAACTTGTCGGGCTTCATTGTGTCACCTTGGTAATGGGCCAGCATTTATTACACACATACTCCCTATTGGATACTCAGTGTCCAGTTTCTCATTCTTAAAAAGAAAGCTACCGGTCTGTCCTGGGTACAAAGGTCTAGGAAGACCTTTGTTAAATTGTTTCTTTAGGATAGATTCCCAGAGATGGAATTTTTAGTTATACTGTATAAAACTTGGAGACTTTCAGTACATCGTATCTACAATGCCCTGCTGACAATTTGAACCAATCTAGATTTCCTTACCCAGTGTTTGAGGACATCTTGAGTTGTTTGTTCTAGAACAGGGATTCTTAACCTCAGGCTGTGAGCCTTGGAATTTAGGACTCTGCAGAATTGGCTGGGGAAACATCGACCTCCCGCTGAGCTTTTCTTCATGGTGGCAGGAGCAACACCCATGACTTCGTCTCCATTTTGGAGCCCGGGCACCTTCCTGGCTGTCCCTGAGCCCCTCACTGCAGAGTTGAGCAGAGTCCTGACCCCCGTGTAGGACCTGTTATGTAGTGGAACGCTCAAACCAAGTCAAGATGTCTCATGTTTGTTTCTTGCAGTGTCACCGCATCTCAGTAGACCTGGTTTCCTTTTAGTCGTGCAGGTGCACGTTCTGAGGACAGCTCTGGGCAGGAGAGCAGTCAAGAGCTGCCCCCTGGCCTAGTACAGACAGATCGTTAACCACCCACTCCATGCTGGTCAGAAAGCGTTCTGGCTTAGTTCTTGTGTTTTGTGCTAATAATCTGAGAGGGAGATAATTCAGACCTTTATCACCAGTGACCGGGAGGTGGCCAGTGCTGTACCTTGTTTCCAAGCAGACTCAAAACTGCTGTTGGCTCTTAAAGGCAATTCTTCCTTGTCAGATTAGGGTTGCTGACTTTTAGTTTTTGCAGGACAAGAATTGCTTCCCTCTGAAAGCTCCTTGAATCACGTGGTCTACAAAAGAAGAACAGGCCGTGGAGACAACGTGAGCTGGAGTGTAGGAAGGCATCTGTGACCCCACCGGGACTTTGGTGAGTGGGACCTTCTGAGTTCAGGACCAACTGACCGACAACTTTCATGTGTCATGCCCCCCACAGGCACTCAGGGTCTTCGTTGTATCCTGTTCAAATTTAAACTCCAGGCTCACGACTGATGATAAGCAGGATTTCATTTGATCCGTGTTGAGAAGACCTTTGTGTCACTCACCTCCTTTTGTGTATTGCTGTGTGTTACCTGTTTTTACAGCTCAGTGTTGCATCCTGTGAACATTCCCTGCCTGACGTATTCGTTCTCCTGTGGACAGACAGCTGGGTTTCTGCTGTGGGCGTTCTTACATGTGTCTTGTGCGCACAGACAAGACTTTCTCTAGGGGAAGTTCTCTAGGATTTAGTGGTTCATGGGATCATGGGGAAGGTGGCCAAATGGTGACTTTCTAATTCTACTCTCCCTTTTACGTCTGTCAGTTGACTTTGTACTATAAACAAGAGCTTTCTTTTCTTCCTCGTTTATCGCTGTGGATGTTTGGGTACTTACTTTATTTAGTGGGTTCTGATCCTGTGCTATCATTATTCAGTTTCTCTCTCACTCTGCCTCTGGATTTCTCCAGAGGGTGTTCCCTTGTGTGCTTCTGTGTCCTTTAACCTGTCCCATCAGTGTTTGAGCACTTCCGTTTCTTTGGCCTAATGCCCCAGCCCTGAAATGGGCCATTTCTCCGAGGAGGCTGGTTCATTTCAGTGGAGAATGAGATTTAGAAACAGGACCAGGACAGGGTGCTCACAGCAGCTGGGCTGTCACTGCCTCTGGGCCCTCAGTGTCCAGATGACGAACCAGATGCAGAGACGCGTGTGTTGTGGACAGGCGTGATGTGTGCACCTCCGTCTGTCCACACCCACGAGTGCTGACCCCAACAGCACAATCCGTTCCACCCTCCCTCCTCTGTGCGTCTGTGCTCTCTCCAGAGGCACAGCAAGGTTTCAGTCTCACTGGCCGTAGAAGAGTCACTTACTGCTCAATCCAGAATCCCTGACCCATGAGTCAATGAGAAAGCCCACCATGTAGGGTTCAGTGTTAGGGTCCTGTGTGTCTTTCATCTGAGCACGCACATTCTGCAAACTGTGTTCAGAAGGTATGTGGATGGGTTGTCTCCTGTGTTCAGCCTGACTGTTATTTATCTGATTTGTGGTTTGGTTCACCTCTTTCTGTTTGTGTCACACTTTAGAAAATTTATTTATTCGGTTATTTTTGTTTTTTAAACATGTGGAACATTAATATAGTTCCAGAAGTCATAACTTTTTGAACAGGTGCATTTGAGAACTGTTGACCGCTCTGTTTCCCTCTCTGCGCTCCCTCCTCCCCCGCCACCAAACAGTCTCTCTCCTTGGTCTTGGGCTTATCCTCCCACATTTCTTGTTGCTCAGTGTAGTTTTATTTTATTTATTTATTTATTTATTTTTAGTCATCTCTACACCCAGCATGGGGCTCAAACCCATGACCCCAAGACCAAGAGCTGCATGCTCCCCGACCAGTCCAGCCCAGTGCCCCTGCTTTATCTCTTTAAATTGCGAGTCTTCCCTGTTTTTCTCTGCTGGAACTTTCATTCTTATTATTTTCTCCCTACCTGGGTTGCTGTCTCTTTAATATTTTGATTTCACATCTCTGTTCTGCATTCCAGATAATTTCCTCAGACGTTTTTTCAAATGCAGTAACTTTCTTCAGCTCTGTCATTTCTGTGTAACCCATCGATTGAGTTGTTTTGTATTTCAAATTTTTCAAACTTTTTATTCTGAGGAACTTGTAGACCGACAGAAGAAACAACTATACCTGTATGCCCTTCTCCCAGCTCCCCTCCCGCTGATGTCTTCCGTGACCTCAGTGACGCTTAGTAAGTTCCACTGGAGCGTCGTTCCCATTTAAACATCCAGACAGAACTACCAACTAATCTGCAGACTGCGTTCAACTTTGGCCAGTATGCCACTGGTGTCCCTTTTCTGGTGTGCAGTCCAGTCTGGGTATGACCCCACGCTGCATTCAGTGGCCGTGTCCCCGTGGTCTTCTCCAGTCCTTGACTTTTGTGACCTGTGTACTTTGGGTTTGCCTGCTGTGTTCTCTCGATTAGATTTGCAGTCACGTGTCCGTGGTACAAAACCCACAGCAGTGCCACGTTCTTCTTAGTGCATCTGATCAGGGCAGACAGGACGTCTGCCTGTCTCTAGTGTTTTCAGCTTTGGTTGGTCGGGTCTCTGGTTGGGGTGATGTCTGCCAGTGTCTCAGGGTAAAGTCACACCTCCCCTTTGCGATGAGTTGGCACCTGCAGGGGAGAGGTTTGGATGCAAACACATCCTCGTTTCAGCTCAGCAACCGGGTGACTCCTCTCTGGACATTTATCCCTGATGGCGTCTTGGGTTTGTTCATCTGCGTGACTGTCCTATCAACCTGCCGCCCGTGGGCTTCGTCGGTCCCTCCCTGGAGCTGCCCGGCAGCTGCTCCTCCCCCACAGGGCTTCCCTCTCGGCAGGTGATCTTTGATCTTTGACCCGCACCCATTGATCTTCAGCTGGCAAAGGTCTTCAGGCCTGAACTGAGCAAGATTTTCTCCAGAGCCGGTTGCTTCTGGCCCCAGCAGCTGTGGGTGTGTCTGGGAGCAGGACCCAGATTACCGGTCCAGGTTCACGGCCCACCTGCTTCAAGCACCCCTGGCTGCTTTCTGGGGGGTCCTGTCCTGAGTTGGAGCTTCCTGGGAGCCTCTGGTGAGATTTCGCTTCTGCTCTCCCGCTCTTGATTTCCAAGGGCCGTTTTCTGGTGTCCTCTCCTTGTGGCCGGGGGCTTCATCTCTCTGCTCCCCCCTTCCTGGGACCTGCACCATCCTGCTCTGCCCTCCTTCCAGCGCTTCTCCCATTTTCTCGTCTTGCTCCTCTCCCAGCTGCATTCTCTGTCCAGGCCTCTCCTTGGGGCCTGATTTCCGTACTTAAGGTCTGTCCTTTGCCTATTGAATTCTCCAGAGAAGAGTCATCTGGTCTCCTGCCTGGGGAGCAGCAGCTGCCTGGCCGCTCTGTGACCCTCAGTCCCTGCTTTCCCTGCAGGCCGAGGCTGTTTCAGCCCCCTCCCCCACCCTGGGCCCTTGGAGCCCTGGGAAGAGGGAGGAGTCAGCGCAGTCACTCTCCTGGCCAAGCCCCTTGACAGTCTCGCTTTCCTGCGTCTCTCCCCCACGTCCTGGGTTTCTATCTCACCAAGCAAAAGCAAGCAAGCAGCTGGGAATCCTGGTGTGATTAGCGAGTCTTGACATGAAGGACAGAGGCAGAGGCCATGTCTGTTATGCCGTGGACTGCTCCAGACCTGATTTTCATATTTGGACTTGGTGTGGGAACCATGCACACTCGGAGGGCTCTTCCCCTCAGTCACCCTGCTAGACATGCGGCCTGGGATCTGCCCGTCCCTGGGCCCGGTTGTCACATTGGTTCATCACCGAGTTGGGTGGGCTGTCTGTGGAGATGTTGATGGTCACGACAAGAGCGTGCGCTGGAAGGCGAGCGTGTCCCGGTGACCTGAGCATCTGCCCTGGGATTCCGGGCCCTGTTGTGGACATGGGGGTGGGAGCACTGGTGTGTTGGCTGTTGGTCGGCATGACTGGGCCTCTGGGTCCCAGCACCTGCTGCATTCCACCCTGGAAGCCTGGTGGCTGCCTTCGTGTGGGTGGAAGGAGGAGAGAGTGCAACCCCCCGGCACAGAAAGAGAAAGCTCCCAGGCACCAGAGGAGACCTGGTCACCAAGGGGCAGATGGTAAGGGAGGCCCTCACACTCTGAAGTCTGGTCCAGATGAGTGGACAGCAGGCTGCAGGGAGCTGGGGAAGGGCAGGCAAGTTAGGTCTGCTAGAAGGTGCTGCCAGCCCTGCCCTCCTTCCCACCTTTCTCACTGGCAGCCGGTCCAGCTTGAAATCTGAATTCATCATAGAAAGGAAGGTTTGGCTCTAACCGAATGGGCTCTGGCCTAAACAAGCATCATCTCGGTACATGCTGGGACTTGGGAATGTCAGCTGAGGACCTGGGAGGACTGCTTCCCGGAGCACGGGATTCTTCTCCACACGTAAATCTGAGCTTATAGAACAGTTTGGAAAATAGCACGACGCCTCCCTACAGACACGCATGCACTTTGCAACGCCCTTTGTTTTCCCCTGGGCCCCGTCCCTGCTGTGTCCCCCACCCCACGAACTCTGGCCTGAGTTCCCTGCTCCCCAGACTTTGTAAGAACTTTTTATATTTTCGTTTCGCAACGATATTGGGTGTCTTGGCAGGTTTAACAGCCTTGTGGGGAACCGTGTGGTACATTTCCTTCCACTGCTTGGTCTTGTCATTTCGGACTCCAGCAGTTTTAAGATTTCCCATTGGTTCTCATGGCAGAGGCCTTGCATCCCACTGCTGTGGGCCTTGGCCCCGTGATGTGCTATGATCTGTTTCTCCTTCAGTAGACATTTAGGTTTTTTGCTACTAACGGAAATGCTAGGGGTGCCTGGGTGGCTCCGTTAAGCATCCACCTCTTGACTTCAGCTCAGGTCATAACCTCGAGGTCCGGGGATCAAGTCCTGCATTAGCTCTGCACTCTGCAGGGAGCCTGCTACTCTCCTCCCTCTGCCGCTCCCCCACCTCGTGCTTGCGTGCACTCTCTCTCGAATAAATTAAGTCTTTAAAAACAGTGCTACGTTAACCCCCCGTCTTCTGGCGATTTGTGTGAGCACCGTACACGGGTTCCCCCCAGGACCACCTGCCGCTGCAGCCAGCCTCAGCCACGTGCCCTCTGCGTCTCTTTTATTGTTTCTTGTTCCTCGCAGAGACACCGTCTGTGTGTGTGCTGCTGGGTGTTTTCAGCCTTGGACCGACAGTCCTTGGAGGGCTTCTCGGAGGGAGTGGCCCCCCCCCCACGGTGGCTCTCTGCTTGGCCACATCTGATCACCCAAGGAGCTAAAAATCATTCTGGTGCTTGGGCTGCACCCACAAACTCTGACCTCCTTGGTCTGTGCAGAGTAGGGCCCCTTTCTGTCGGCTTGTTTGGGCTCTGGGCGTGTGAGCATGCAGCCAGCATCAAGGACCTCTGCTCAGGTGTGGGTGTCAGGTCGGGGTACTTCCCTGTGTGACCCTGCAGGAGCAGAGCCGCCGGACACGGTGGCAGTGCATGAGGACAAGTGGTCAAGTGCAGCTTAGCAGTGTGCGTGGGCGCCCCTGAGCAAGCAGAGTCACTTCCAAGCGCAGATCTGACAGAAACATGTGAAAAGACGCTCACAGAACATTCCTAGTGGCACAGTGTGAATGTCTGTTAGCAGAGGTGGTGCGTTCATTGGGGTTCAGGCATGAGAGCAGGACCCTAGCTGTGTGGAGCCAGGTGCATGGGCCCTCGTTTACTGAAAACCAACTGCTTGTTAAAGGTCTTTGTACAGAGGGAGTATATGTGCCATCAGATGGTGGTTTCCGGTTTCTTAAATCTCTGACCACAAGTGCACGTGGAGCAGGGAGTATCTGGCCCTCAGAAGTGTGTGTTCCCGGGGCTTCTAGGGGGGAGCATGACCTGGACTTTAAGGAGAAGGAGAGTGAGGGTGGGCAAGAAGGTTGTGAGTTTCTCAGATGGGAGCCCAGCGGAAGGGGTGCTCGACCTGTGAGGGGTCAGTTACCCGCCGGCGTGTTCTTTGCTGTATTTGTCGGTCTTGCGGGTGCTTCTGGACCGTCATCCCCTTGCCCTGCAAACAGTGTGGCTTTGGAATCAGCAGTGGCTTCCGGGCACCTGTGACCAACACTGCGACGGGGTCTCCAAGGAGCAGGACCTGGTGGTGCTGGGGGCCTCGAACTTAGGATTTGGCCCTGACGGGAGGCTTTCCTGAGGAGGCAGAACCCACAGAGGCGGGGAGGGGCAAGGAGCCAGGGTCTGGGGCCTGGGGACCCTTGGGGGGGTCTTAGGAACCCTGTGCCATAGCAGCAGGCTTCTTCCTGCATCTGATCTGCACCTGCAGCCGGGCCCCGGTTCCAGGCCGGGGAGGTGGCGGTGGTGGAGTACGGACACACCCCCTCTGGCCTGGCCAGTCCTAGCTGCCTGGAGCACCTCATCACCCCAGACAGAACAGTGGGACTGGGCTGGGGAAGAGGAGGCTGAGCAGGGGCATCGTAGGGGAGCCCTGAGCACTGAAGAGCTCATCCTCGTGTGGGGGCAGTGGGAGCCCATGGAAGGGCCAGGCACACTCCGGTTGTGATTGCAGTGCATTTTGTTGAGGCCACTGTGGGACAGCCACGGTTGGGGTGCATGTGGGCAGCCTGGGTGAGATGCGGGTGCTCGCTGGGGCCTGTGGCACTGAGCTCATGGTGGACAGAGGGGGGAACACTGGGGGCCAAGGCAAGGTGGGGGAGGATGGCCGGGTCTCTGGTGCCGCCCGTGCCTGGGGGCAGGATAGAAGCCAGCTTTCGGGGGCATCGGGAAAGTCCAAGTCTTGAGTTTGAGGAGCCTTTGAGCACTTGTCTGCAGATGAGCTGGAGAGCAGTGGGTGGGCAGCCTGCGCTCCTAAGGGGGGGTCCTGTTGGGGGTGCCAGGGTGCAGGAGGGGAGCCGGCAAGCCCCAGCTGGTGTTGCAGCCAACTTAGCCCCTGGATGCCTCCTGCTACACGTGCGAGGAGTTAGGGATGAAGTATGATATACGTCCTTTCAGATGTGTAGCTGACAAGAGGAAACCCCCAGGTATCAGAAACTGAGGGAACCGGAAATCTGAGTGCTCAGCTCATCTGAGGCTGGCTGGGGACTCGGGTCTAATGTCATTGGGGAAGGAAGTGGGACCCTAGCCCTTCTGAGAGGGGGCAGGAATTTGTCACTGGGACTTGGCTTAAAGCAAGAACTTGGAGAACTTGCCTGCCTGCCACGGGAGAAGCCGGGTCTGACTAAGCCTGGGATCTTAGGAGAGAGGAAGGAGGCTCACTTGAGAAGCTGTGGCCACAGGTCTGAGACCAGCAGGTCTGGGTTCATTATGCTGAGGGTTTGTCTAAGAAACAGCATAAAATGGTCCTGGGCGAGTGACACCCTGGGGCATGTGACAGAGGCAGACCCCAAGCCTTCACTCTGGAAGGAACCCCGAGGGCCCAGGGCGCACGGGCCCCCCGCATGGCAGGATCTGCTGGAGTTGACCAATGTACACCACACGCAGCCCCAAGGCCAGAGCCCGCTAATCCATGGAACCTCAGGGTGGCGCTGCTGAGGTCTCGGGTAAGGGATTGTCAGAGAACGTTAAGACAGAAGATGGAAGAAGGGCGGAAAGAACAAGACACTGGGGGTGTCTGTCTGGCTCAGTCAGGGGAGCGTGCAACTCCTGATCCTGGGGTCGTGAGTTCAAGCCCCACGTTAGGTGTCGAGATTACTTCTAAATTTTAAGTTAAAAACAAAAAAGAACAAGATGCTGTGAGAAAAACAGACCAGTTTCAGGTGGAACCAAATAGAACATCCACAAATGAAAAATAGAGTGATTTTGTAATTTAAAACCCAGTGGACAGAATAAAAACCCAGCGTCTGTGGCAGTGGCAGATCAGTCCTCCTGTGAAGAACAGCTGGAAAAGCTGGAAAAAATACTAACGGTCAGGTGAGGGCGCGGGAGAGCCGCAAGTTTGCAGATACCACACCGAGACCCACGGGGCGGGCCAGGGCCGCGGCTTCTCCTCGGGGACTTGGGCAGTTCCCAGATCGGGTGGGAAGGTGCAGAGCCCCTGCAATGGCTTCGGGGGGACAGCAGCCTGGGCGGGGGCTTCCTGGGGTCCGTGTGTAGATGGTGGGCACGTGGGGAAGGGCAGCTATAGGAGCCTTTGGTTTTCAGCACCTGGGGGAGGGGAGATGGGAGCTGTCGGGGCTCCTGTCCTTGCAGCTCCGTAGACTAGCGCACAGATGTGAAAATAAGACCAGAATTCCATGTTTGCATTTTCACAGTTACCTCACCTTGGTGGTTCAGACTTTTAAGGACTTTAAAATGTTCACCATCAATAATGCGGGGTTTTATTCTTAACGTTTCAGCCTGCACTCGCTAGGGAAAGTGCTCAGTGCTCTCTTCTCCCCGCAGACCTTCATCTGGGAGTCGGCCTGACCCATGCTGCCCGCAGGCTTGAGGAGACAAGCATGTCGGCTTCGGGAAAACCCCTGGCGCTGGCAGAGCTGGCCCCCAGCCCCGAGGACAAGCCCAAGGGGAAGCCGCTCCTCGCCTGGGGCTCTCTCTTTGGCCACCGCAGCGAGAAGATTGTTTTCACCAGGAGCGAGGGAGCCCCCGAGGAGAACGTGCTCACCATCACCGTCACAGAGACCACTGTCATCGAGTCCGACCTGGGCGCGTGGAGCCCCCGGGCCCTGCTCTGCCTCGCGCTGTGGTTCTTCTTCAGCTTCTGTACGCTGTTCCTCAACAAGTACATCCTGTCCCTGCTGGAAGGGGAGCCCAGCATGCTCGGTAACTGGGGGTGTGGGCCGGGCCCCTCCTACCTGCAGGGCGGTGCTGTCCACGCGAGAGGCGCACGGAAGAGCTCGCATTCCCCGGGAAGGAGGGCGCCACGGGCAGGGGCTGGGAGCCGTCCTGCCTGCCTGCCTCCACGTTGGGAGGAAGGCAAGTCTCTCCTCTCCCTCCTTCAGGGGCTGTGCAGATGCTGTCCACGACGGTCATCGGATGTGTGAAGATATTTGTTCCTTGCTGTTTATATCAGCACAAAACCCGGCTTTCTTACCCCCCCAATTTCATCATGATCATGCTGTTTGTGGGTCTAATGAGGTAAGGAATCTGACGTTTTGGTTGCGCGTTGCATGAAATGTCTTGGCCATCGCTGGGAGTGCGGTGCCAGCTGACTGACGCTGTAATCACGTGATCCCAGGTGTGTTTTCAGTGCAAACTTTATGCAGTCCTAAGGGCTGTGTAGATTTTAGGACAACAGATGGTATTGGTTTTGTGGATCTGAATACACTCAGACTCTTCCCAGAACTTCCGAGAATCTAACTTAAGAATGGTGTGGGAGTGATGCCCCTCCTGTCCTGGGCCTGCCACTGGGTGCGCGGAGCAGCGTCCTGCCGTTGGGGCTGCGGGCCCCGCCCTGCAGGGCCCGACCGAAGTCTTCACCGGGGAGGCCAGGAGGGCAGGGAGCGGGAGGAGGGGAGCAGCTTCAGATGAACCGACTCCTCCATCCCAGTGACACCTTCGGCGTATTCTTAGGTTTGCAACGGTGGTTTTGGGTCTGGTCAGCCTGAAAAATGTGGCGGTTTCGTTTGCGGAGACGGTGAAGAGCTCTGCCCCCATTTTCACCGTGATCATGTCCCGGGTGATCCTGGGGGAGTACACAGGTGAGTGGTCCTCTGGCCCCAGGGCCCCTCCTCCGGGGTGGGGGCTCTCCCAGCAGCAGTGTGGCGCTGGGGCTCGCCTCTCCAAGGTGGACATTTTCGCTGCCATCCTAGAACGTTCTCCAAGCAGTCACAGGGCCTCACAGATGCACTCCAGCAAGCGTTTCTTCACCTCAGCTGAGTGCACGGCTGTTTGGACATGTGGAGGCCTTGTGGTTGGTGGGGACATAGGAGCTGGGGAAAGAAGTAAGAACCAAGTAAGGGAGAAGTCACTGGTCCCCGAAGGCGAGACCACCTTCCGTGTCACACGAGGGGCTGCCTGGTGACAGTCACCTGCTGGCTCGCCCAGCGGTCTTGCTCAGGTCGGCCACCTCCTGCGCCTCCCGAGCTCCTCTGACAGCCTCCTCCTCCTGCTCTTCAGTAGTTCTCTGCCCGCCATGAGCCCAGAAAGCTGATGGATTTACAAATCGCCAGCCTTCAATGACAGCAGACTATTTCCAGCTACACATTATACACGTGTTCCTGTTTTTCCTGCCAGCCTTTTGTTTGTTTATTTTTTAAAGATTTTATTTATTTCTTTGAGAGAGAGAGAGAACACTTGCAGGGGAAGCAGCAGGCAGAGGGAGAGGGAGAAGCAGGCTCCCTGCTGAGCAGGGAGCTCGATGTGGGGCTCGATCCCAGGACTCCGAGATCACAACCTGAGCCGAAGGCAGATGCTTCGCCGACTGAGCCAACCAGGCGTCCCCTCCTGCCGGCCTTTTAAAACGGAGCCCATCGGCCATTGTTCCATGAAAACCACCAGAGTGCAGAATAATGCATATGCAGCATGATCTCTCATCTAAGAGCAGTACTGCTAGATGTTTAGATACAGGCACAGTTAAGAAAATGACAAGATCTGGAGGCGAGTGGCGGAGGGAGGAGGGCGCCAGTACGCATCACAGCTGGACCCCTCCCAGACGTGCCTCTGGAACCACACATATGTTTGAGGCAATGGTGAGACCATCCAGGCAGGGTGTAAACAGCAATCCCTAGAAATCACAAGCAACAGAAAACAGACGAAGCTGACTGCGTATCAAGGGGGGGAGCTCAGCCACTCTGAGTTTATTTCAGTGACTTGAAAACAGCATGGTTTGGCTCCCAGCTGCGTGGCTAAGCTTGTGGCAGACGAGCTGTCTTGTTGAGAACTGTGAGAACATCTTGATACAATTTAGCAAAAGGCATCTGTTGGGGAGAATGACCGAGGGGCCAGGATTCCAGAGCTGAGGGTCTCCGGCAGCATGGACCCCAATGGGTCTGACCTCCCCACAGAGGCGTCTGCTGATTCTCAAGCAGTGGCTGGAACTCGGGGGCAGAGCGGCCTCCTGGAGCTGCAGAGCTGAGGGCAAGTGGGGCCTGTCAGGGGGACACCCCGGCAAAGCCCTGAGCTCTCCCCGGGACCGCGAGCATGCCCATGCCCGTGGATGCCTCGCCACAGCAAGAGCAGTCCTTCCTAAGGGCGAGACGGCACTTGTGGCCTTGCATTCTCCGGGTTTTCACACGTACAGTCTGTCCTGCAGCAGACGTTCCTAGGCGGACCGAGGCCAAGACTACATGCTAGAAAACCGAGAGGGTGCTGGCAGGTGGAGGGCCCAACATGCCAGGTTCCCTTCCCCCACCTCCCAGTGGGGGCTGCTGCTCGGTGTGCTGGGGACTCCCGAGTGACCGGGTCTGGTCAGCATGGTCCTGCGCCGGGAGGTGGCCATTGTCTCCAAAGGTCAGCGTGGACCTCTCCCATGGAAGACTTGTTCCCTCATCTACTTTGAATTTCAAAGTAAACTAAATAGGATCTGAAATTGAAGCAACATGAGGCCCAATGTCCTGTTTCCAAAGTGAATGTGCTTTTCCATTCTGCTCAACTGACTTTTTTAACCCTTTGTGTCAAGTTTGTTCCTTGGATTTCGGAACAAAGCAAAGAGAAGTGACCTCCACATCGTTCGCAGATTGTAGCAGGAGACCCCCTGCAGCAGGGCATCAAACTGCCCCCACCCCTGGCTCCCCCTTTTGGATAGACAGTGGCCCTCGTCCACCCTCCTCGTTCTCAGGCGAGAGTTTGTGCAGGGTGGGGCCCTGGGGCTCAGGGCCCCAACCTTGTGCGTCCTGCCCACAGGCCTGGCAGACGTACCTCACAGAGAAAAGCCACATAAGGCCCCTGGCCTGGGAGAGGGTGGCGGGCTTGGTGCAGGCATGGACGTGGATGTTGGTATTTTCCTCCGGTGTAAAGAATCAGTAGCCGCTTGTTTCGGAACGAAAGTGAAAGTTAGCAGCTTTGGTGAGGGGTATGAAAATGGCCTTGGTGCCCAGAAGAGATTTTGTAGCGGGCAGACTGACTGTGGGATCTCTTCTGTGTATTTGCCTTTTCTAGGGTTGCTGGTCAACCTCTCCCTCATCCCTGTCATGGGAGGCCTGGCGCTGTGCACGGCTACGGAGATAAGCTTCAATGTCCTGGGGTTTTCAGCCGCATTGTCTACCAACATCATGGACTGGTGAGTCAGGAGGAGCGTGGGGACGCACGGTGTGATGCATGGTGTGATCAGGATAATGGATGTTTAAGTCCAGATTAACTCAGAACTACATCCCTTAATTCAAAGCTGGATACATCTGATGCTGCCTCTTCTGAAATACTAAACACTTTGTACCCCAGTAAGGTAACCTTTTCTCAAAAAACAAGCCAGAGTTTGACAACAGGTGGTCTTGGTATGAAGAACCCTCATCGTAGGGACACGGTCGGCTAACATGCCGGAGTGCCCTTGTGGGTCCGTGCGTCCCCATTCGGCTAAGCAAAGGGGAGGAGGCCATCCTGTGGCTGGAACAAAGGGGCAGTTTCTGGTCTGTGCCCGGGGCCGGTGCCGGGAAGGGGAGAGCCTGAGTCAGGTGCTGGAGGGAAAGCACCGCGCGGGATTTTCCTCGTCCTGCAGCAGGAAGGGGACGGAAGCCGTGGATCAGTGAGTGCAGCCGCCCTGCACCCGGGCTGTGGTGTTAAAGTCCACACTAGGCCTCGGCTAGCCCTGCTCTTAGAGAAGTGCTGATTGCCTCTAGGTCTCCCCTGTTCCTGGGAAAGAGGGGAAATGGCCACACGGGAGTTTATCGTGCCTTTACCGTTAAGGTTGGACAGGCTCACACTGAGGTTTTCGATACGAGGGCCAAGTAAACATTTAAAAGTCATCTATAATTTCATTTCTGATATTTAGATGTATTTCCTAATGGCTTTTTTCCCTCTGCATTTATAGCTCCTAGAAATCTAATACGGCCACATCATGCATTCAGTCTCGGTCTGGCTCTGCCCCCTCTGTGTGGTCCTGTGGGCGCCGCGTGCTGGCACCAGGGCCCCTCAGCAGCCGGGGCTTCGTGACCACCTCCTCGTGCAGTCCACAGATGCCTGCTAATTAATGACTCTTTGTCTAGGTGTGCAGAGTGGCTCCGTTGAAGTTTGTGACGTCGTGCAGGGTCAGTGCCCACCAGAGACACAGAACCCACGCACGCCGACAAGGGCTCTTGATCCGCATTGCCAGTGTTTCCCAGACGACTGTTCTGGTTTCTAGTTCTGTAGTGAGAGCTTTGGTCTTACCTTGTCCTCAACTAAGTTTTTATTTCAAAACAAAATGGAACAAACCCCTGCTTCTAGAGCCCAGAGGGCAGAGTCCTTAGTGGAAGTGACAAGCCCTTTGGTTCCTGGGGAAGCTGGGCGCTGTTTCGTTTTCTCGTTGGCCACATGCATGTTTCCCCTGTGGTTCGTCTGTTACGTTTGGGAGCTTTGTCCATTATTTTTCCACTGGAGTCTTCGTAAGCTCAGACTGTGTTGTTCGCTCGCTCCCGCACATTCAGTCCTCAGGTGCCCAGCCTGTGGCAGTTACTGACTTACGAGAACTCCTGGTTCAGGACGGGGTTTTGTGCAGCACTTAGAGCGGGGACTTTGGGATCCTCTGACCCCCAAGAGCTGGGTAACCTTAGGCACATCGCTCAATCACTGAGTGCCTCAGTTTACCCTTCTGTAAAAGGGGCCAGTCATGGGGCCCCCCTCACAGTGAAGCGATGCCCAGGAATCCCCCAGTGTGGGCCCAGCTCATGGCGGATGTGCGGGGGCCATCCCCTAGGGGCCGCCATCGTTGTCAGCACTCAGGAAGGATGCAGACGCTCGGTCTCTGGGGTCCACACTAACTCCTTGTCTCACCAGCTAACCTCTTCTTTTCTTTATTCTAGTTTGCAGAACGTTTTTTCAAAAAAGCTTCTCAGCGGGGACAAATACAGGTTCTCGTAAGTATCGTTAGCCCGTGAAACTCCCAGTTTTGTAGGCCCCAAAGGACTTCTTGCCCATTTGAAGTTTCAGAATCCGCTGTAGACCTGATGCTTTTCCCACTTCGGCTTATGTGGCTTTTAGAAGTACTTTGTGGAGGGGGCACGTGGCTGGCCCAGTCAGAAGAGCAGGGGACTCTTGATCTCAGGGTGTGGGTTTGAGCCCCATGTTGGGTGTAGAGATTACTTAAAAAAAATAAATAAACTTTAAAAAATAAGTAAATAAATAAAAATACTTTGTGGAAACTTGGAAGAAAACCCCACCTGTTTCCAGCTGCCCCCTGAGGCATCTGAGGGGACGGCTGGGTCCTGGCTGCGGTTGGCCGGCACACACCGCCCCTCCCCACCGTGCGGGACGAAACAGACTCTGGTGTGCTGGGCGCCCGGGGGCGCTCTTGCTGTGAGCTGTCCACGTGAGCCCTGGCCCGTGCCCCGCAGGGCGAGCACGGGAAGAGCGCCAGGCCTCTGTTCCCCCCGCAGGGCTGCAGAGCTGCAGTTTTACACCAGCGCCGCCGCCGTGGCCATGCTGGTCCCCGCCTGGATCTTCTTCTTGGTGAGTTTCAGGACGCCGCTTGGCACCTGCGCTGACGTTTCTGTGTAGCGACTGGGGAGCGGGCCGGTTTAACTTCCCAGCTCAGGGGATCGCTCCTTGCTGCATCACTCACAAAGGGTCAGCGATGCGTGCTTGAGGAGAAGGGAGAGAAGGTGGAAACCAGACCTTGGACAGGTCTCTGACGCGGGCTTGTGCCCAGCGAGGCCAGTCTGGAGCTGTGGGAGTTTCCTGAAGTTTTTGTGTGAGGGTTGTAGTCTTGGTTATTTTATTAGTATTTTAAAGTAACACGTGCCCACCATAGAACGATCAGAGAGAAGGTCTGTCTCCTGATCCCTCCTGGACCCACTCCCGCACCGCCCCTTTCCAGACCTGTCCGCGTGGCTAGAATCGTACTCAGATATACACGTGTGTAGTATGATTCCACTAGTCTCACAAAAGCACGTGTACGTGTCTGTGCAGACCTTTTTTTTTTTTAAACATAAATGGAACTGGGCTGTTCTGTCCTTCGCTTGTGCTCTGGAGTGTGGCTCTGCCCTGATCTGTCACGGCCCCTTCGACAGACGCCGGACTGCTTGGCACATTTCACACAGAACCCGGAGTTTCATGTGTCGTGTCTTCAGCAGACAAAGGTGTTTCTCTAGGATACATTCTTGGAATTGGAACAGCTGATTGAAAGAATGTGTACATCTAAAAGTATTTTTATTGTGGTAAAATGTACATAAACAAAATTGATCGTTGTAGCCATTTTAAAGTGTAGGTCAGATATGTTCACGTTGTGACAGCAGCCGCCGTCACCATCTGCGTGCAGACTTTCATTATCACGATCTGAAACTGTCCCCATGAAGCAGGAACTCCCATTTCCCCCGTAGGGGGAGCGAGACTGTACCTCTCCCTGCTAGGGTCTCCAGCTGGGCGATTAACGGGGGACGAGCCCACAGACTGACTTAACGTAAGCTTCACGTGACACGGGAGACTCACGAGGAAACCAAGGGAGGGGTGCAACCTGAGAGCACACGTGACAAGCTGAGAGGGAAAGGTGACGGCGGGAGAGCGGGCTGCCTGTGGGGTGGAGGCGGGTGAGTGCGCCGGACCCTCCATCTCTGCAATGAGCGTGTTTCTTTCCTCCTGCCGCCTCGGCGGCCTCCACGTGGGGCCTTTGTCTCCCGCTCCTCAGGGAGGAAAAGCGAGGTCAGGGCCCTTCTGGCTCCTGCTGTTTTTAAGGGTCTTCAGCCCAAAATAATCCTGATGCTGAAGCGGCATGTTTGTGCTCTGAGCTCTTTCACCCCTCCCCCAGCGCCTGGCACCTACTCTGTACTTTCTGTCCGTACAGAGCTGACGACTCTGGGTCCATCGTGTAAGTGGAATCCTATGGGATTTGTCCTTTGGGGACTGGCTTATGTCACTGAGCAGGACGTCCCCAAGGTCCCTCTGAGCTCTAGCGGTGTTGCCGCTTCCTCCTTTTTAAGGCTCAGTCCTGGTCCCTGTGTTGTTGGAGCACGTTTGTCCATCCACCCACCCACCAGTGGACACCTGGGCTGCTTCTGCAGTCTGGCTCTGGCGGACAGTCCTGCTGTGAACCTGGGCGTGTCATAACAATTCAAGACCCTGCTCTCGGTACTTTGGGGCACGTGCCCTGAAGTGGGGTTGCTGGTTCTTGCGGTAGTTGTCTGTTAACTTTTCGAGGACCCACCAGACTGTTTACCGCCGTGGCTGCACCATTTTACTTTCCCACCAGCAGTGCTCGGGGGCTCCAGCTGCCCCCCGTCCTCGCCTGCACTTGTCCTTTCCGTTTTCTGTTTTCAATGGTCTCCATCCTAATGGGTGTGAGGCGGTCCCCGGTGGTGCTGTTGGCTCGTATTTCCTGGATGCAGTGGTGCTGAGCGCCTTCTCGTGGGCTCATCGGCCATGTGTGCATGCGTTCAGAATGGGGACTGTCCCCCCAGAAAGCTGTGTTCAGAGCACTGCTCCGCGCCAGTCTGTGGACCCGGCTGACCGGGTGCCTGTGACCCCCCGCTTCTCGGTGGCGGAGCCGCGACAAGAGCCCTGGCTGCAGCGCCATTTCTGTCGTGGCCCACAGGACTTGCCGGTGATCGGCAGAAGCGGGAAGAGCTTCACGTACAGCCAGGACGTCGTGTTGCTGCTGCTCATGGACGGCGTGCTCTTCCACCTGCAGAGCGTCACGGCCTATGCCCTCATGGGCAGAATTTCCCCTGTGACGTTCAGGTAAGCGCAGCAGCTCCCCGAGACGCGAGGTGTGCGTCGAGGTCATTGGTGGAGGTGCGGACTTTAAATCCGGGTGTTGTTATGAAAGGTCCTTGTGATTGTCAGATGCTGAAGTAAGGGCCGTGGCCACGTGTTGTGACCACAGGCCGTGCTGTTTGGTGCTATGTGAAATATGGGGACACGCAGGACATCAGTCGGTAGGGAAACCCACCAGGAGTCCACACATGAGCGTGGAAGCAGCTGCAGCTCGGGTGTTTTTCTGTCGGAACAGCATGTCAGTGGGACTGCCTGTGATGCTGGAATGTTCTGCTTCTGGGCTGCCCGGCGGCAGGCAGAGGGAGAAGCAGACTCCCGTGGAGCAGGGAGCCTGACGCGGGGCTGGATCCCAGGACCCTGGGATCGTGACCCGAGCCGAAGGCAGACGCTCAACAACTGAGCCGCCCAGGTACCCCAAGGAACTGAATTCTTAATTTTATCTAATTTTAAGCGATTTTAATTCGAACAGCCACACATAGCCATAGGCTCCCCTATCGGAGGCACAGCTCTGGAAATTTTGAGAGGCGAGCCAGAGGCCTCGCTGGCTTCTCTTCTTTTCTGTAACCGGAAGAATTTAATGAAAGCACCATTTCAAGACGCAAGTTTTCAGTAACAAGCAGAAAAGCATGAGCTCATGTTGCCAGCAGGCCTAGAAATCCAGAACTGCAGCGTAGGCCACGTCGTGTCATGTAAGTCAGTGGGCCTTTTTTTTTTTAACTTCTGAACTGGCAGCAGAGAAGGGGAATGGTCTTGCTTGACCTGCAGGCTCCAAAGCCACGTCAGGCTGTGCCAGCCACACCTCTGTCTCCCCGGGGCCTCTCTGGGGCGGCCCCTGCTCCCACTGCCCGTGTCGGTCTGGCCCAGGTCCACGCCATAGCCCTGTGCAACACCAGTCACATGCCCTGACTGTGACCCCTGCGGCCCTCCCACATCCTAGGTCCAGAATGGGAAAGGTTGCAAGAAGGTCAAGAACAGTCATGACTTTTAAGTTCTGAAGCCTGTGCTGGTCATTGCCTCTGTCACACGTTCTGGTATCCATTTGGGGCCAGGAATTATTTCCAAATATCCCTGAAACTTGTTTTTTTAATGATTGTTAGTGATGGTTCAAAAAAGGGCAAAAAGCGGAAAACCAATTCTTTTTAAGGAAAATAGCTTTTTTTCTGTTTTATTCATGTCATAAAAGCAATACTTAATTCATTATAGGTAGTTTGGAAAAGACAAAAAAGTACAAAAAGTAAAAAAAAGTTAAAGCGCACGTGGTCCACAATCCCCAGACACAAGCACTGTGAACTTTTCAGCAAGTGTCGCATTAACTTCATCTTGACAGGGTCCTCGCCTTGCTTGCACAGTGCTGTTTTCACTGATCAGACGGTCTCTCCGAGACCCGTGTCTTGTCCCCGGGGCCTCTCTGGGGCGGTTCCCGCTCCGCTCTGCCCATGTCGGTAAGGGTGCTGCAGCCATCTGCGAACTTCATCTGTTCTTCAACAGCAAGCTGAGCTATTTAGGGGTAAATGTCATAATGTCTGTGATTTACTTAAAAATATTTCGGTCCCAGGAGCGCCTGGGTGGCACAGCGGTTGGGCGTCTGCCTTCGGCTCAGGGCGTGATCCCGGTGTTATGGGATTGAGCCCCACATCGGGCTCCTCCGCTATGAGCCTGCTTCTTCCTCTCCCACTCCCCCTGCTTGTGTTCCCTCTCTCGCTGGCTGTCTCTATCTCTGTCGAATAAATACATAAAATCTTAAAAAAAAAAAAAAATTTCGGTCCCAAAGAAGAATGAAGCAAATAAAGCAAAATGTTAATTTAGTCTAGAAGATGAGTATGGCTGTTCATGGGGACCTGTCCCTGCTTCTCTGTTTGACACCTTTGCTAATAAAAGAAAGGAGGAGGGAGCCAGCCAGGGAGCACCCCTGGCCTGTGCAGGCTGGCGGGCGGGCGGGCCGAGCCCGGACCATAACCCCTATCATTGCA
Organism: Ursus arctos; assembly: GCF_023065955.2. Lineage (NCBI taxonomy): Eukaryota > Metazoa > Chordata > Mammalia > Carnivora > Ursidae > Ursus > Ursus arctos. Next base: position 681,198 of record NW_026623008.1, on the reverse strand, counting down.
GTGTCGCCAGCACCGTGAAGCACGCCTTGTCCATTTGGCTCAGTATTATAGTGTTCGGCAACAGAGTTACCAGCCTGTCAGCCATCGGCACCGTCCTAGTGACCGCTGGCGTCCTGCTGTACAACAAGGCCAAGCAGCACCAGCGGGAGGCCATGCAGAGCCTGGCTGTGGCCGCCAGCCAGACACCAGAGGACGACATGGAACCACTGACCCCCAAGGACCCCAGACCACACCACTGAGCTCTAGAAGCCTCGGCAGGTGCCAAGGGCCCCGAGGTGCTGCCCACTGCTGCTGTCGTCCTCACTGACGCGGACACCCAGCCTCCTCGGGTCACTGGGGTGCAGGAGGCCAAGGGACGTGTCGCTTTCCCTTCTCCTTTCTTGGGTTTTCGGTGAAAACCACCAGGAACTTGAACAGGGATCCCAGATGTCAGCTTCCTGGGGTGGAGACCTGAGCCACAGCCGCGTAATGTGAAACCCCCTCCTGCTGACCCTGTGCTGAGCACACGTGAGGGCGTTGGGACCCACACTGGCCTCTGCACACCCTCACCAGCATGCGGGTCTGATTCCTCTGGGGCTGACAGCCACAGGTGCCAACGTGTGCGCTCCCGCCGCACAGCGCCAGCACAGCGAGCTCAGCATCCCCAGGCCTGCACGCTCTGCCCTTTGGCCATCTGGGGGGACTGCCATGCTGAGGCGCCCACTGCCTGGGCCAGAGGCCACAGTAGCCGAGTGACCATATAGCTAGTTGAGAGTGGAACGGGAACAGAGATAAGGGTCCCTGCTGCTGAGGGCAGGCTGTCGGGCCCTTGCCTTCCTGCCCTTCCACCCAAGGCATCCTCCGCACCCCAGAGCTGCCAGCAGCCGGTACCACTTAGGGAAAGGCCACTTGTGGAAGGGAAGTTGCCCCACCCCTTTCAGGGTCTCTGCTGCACTAGGCCCCCCACCTCCTGAGGGTCCCAGCCCTCACCTGTGGCTGGCCTTCAGTCGGGGACCCCCGATGTGGTGATTGCCGGTCACAGAGGTGGAGGACAGAGAGACATCTCTGGTGTTTAACTCAGGACAGGGATATACTGACATTCCCTTTTGTTTTCTGGGCCCCTGTGTGTAACACGGGCTGTTCTGAAGGGTTCCCTAGAGGTGCTCCTGCCATCACCCCGCTGGTCAGGGACCACACCACACCTTGTCTTGTGGACAAGGATGCTAAGGGTTTCCCTCGTGAATGAATGAGTAGGGGGCGCTGGAAAGGACATTTGGTGTGTTCACAGATTTTGTCACACTGCACTTACAATGACAGTGGAGTTTTTAAAGAAGGAAACAGGTGGCCAGGCCCAGGTGGCTTCTGGAAGGCATCCTGTATGACAGGCAACCGACACTGAACCCATAGCCTGGCTTGGCCTGGCTCTTGCCTCCCCGAGCAGACGGACCACCACGCTGGGCGTCTGAGCCCTTGGCTGGGTTCAGGCTCCTGGCCTCTTCACTCTGCTCCTCATCTCGCCTCCCAGTGGGATTTCTGATTGGGGCACCGTCCACTGCCAGTCAGGCTTTAAGACCTGTCTGTGGTGCCGAGCTCACGCCCTGGGGCGTATCGCCTGCAGCCTGACTCGGGGGACGTAGGCGGTAACACGGCCTTCTGAGCCCTGCCTGCCATGACTGAGTGAAGTAGCCGACAGGAGGGCCTCGGGCGCTAACAGCCCCCTTGTCTGATTTCCCTTCCGTGTTGTTTAGGTCCTTGGCTCCCATCATCTCTTCATTGGTTTTCCAGTTGGCTTCTCAGCTGGAAAATATAAAAATAGGCCCTCCTAGAGATCAAATCTCTTGGAAACAAAGAGCAATAATTACGTCTCATTAACTTCTGCCTACTTGAAAAAGTTTGCCATGATGATGGGTTAAGATGAGGCCTTTAAAACTACAACCTTTTATCAATGCCCACATTTTCCACCAAAAACAAACAAAATGAAACAAAAAACTACAACGTTTTTATGAAGCTGACTTCCTGCGCCCAGAGGGCAGGCAGGTGTGTGCTCGCCTGTGTGCCAAGCTTGCTTCCACTGTGAAGATCTCCCGTTTCTATCCCCTTTCCTCTCTGCTTCCCCCACAAACAGCCCCAAAGAGGACTTGGAGGTGGTGGGGGCGGCAGGGTGTGCAGGGGTCTGTGAGGACGGCTTCCACAGCCCTCTGCCTCCCTGCTGGAGAGTGTGGCCGCCATGACCAGCTACTGACGGGATGTGAGCAGAGACGGGGACACATCTGTGGTCATCTTGTTGCAAGATGACTTCATGTTGCCTTTCTCATGGATGTCGTCATCTGAGTGTAACCAGATCGGCAGTGCCTGCTTCTGAGCCTCATGAGGGACCGACAACCCTGCACGTCACCTGTGCCCTGTCTCCTCTCACAAGTGGCTATCTGGCGGTTTTGATTTTCCAAATTCTTGGATCAGAAACAAAATGAAGATTTTCCTAAATTATTAGCAAATGAGGTAATTTCCAACAAAGCTGCTTTTGAGACATTTCCTCAGAACACAAGCCGTGGCCAGCACCGCGCTGGCCCGAGACTTACGTTCCTTCTTCCGGCATCTGGTCCCCACCCTAAAGCCGTCCATGTCCTGCATGTCCAGGACAGCGTTGCCAGCAGACAAAACCCATGGCCTGTCTTGGCCATTTGGTGAATGAATGTACAGACATTATCTATTTTTCATTAACTCTGTGTAGTAGTGTTTCTAGTATGTTCTTAGTGAACCATTGCAGACATGCTTGTATCAACGTTGATACTGGGTATTCATCACTTCCTTGGGTCAGTTCCTCCCATGTCCATGGTCATTGTCTGTGCCTTTGCAAAGAAACACTTAAAAGAGGTGTCAAGTCAGGTTATCTGCTTTTCTGCATCGATATTTAGAGATGTACATATGTCTGGCTTTCAAGGAAACTTCCATTGAAGGGCATAAAAAGCTCTCTTTTTTAATTCCAATAGTCATAATTTCCTCTATATCAGCATTAAAATAATCTGCCCTGGAAAGCTGAGAATATTCTTGCACAATCCAAAATGTGTCTTTAATTTGAGAAAAATACACATGGTGAATCAGAAACAGTCACACGCTGCCCAAAGAACATCAGCAAATGCAGTCATGCCTGTAACCCACGCTGGAAATGCTTTTCCTGGAACCAGTGGGTTCTGCCTGTGAATGGTCACTCGGATGGGCCAGTAGGGATGACACACGCACCACATGGCTTTTTACATCTGTCTGGTGATGTGCTTTCCCAAGGCCTGGAAGTATTTTCACGGTTCCAGTGGGTTGGAAAAATTAAGCAAGGATGTTATTGCAGATAGAAATCTTTGCCTTTGCCTTTGAGCAATGTTGTACTAAGGGCTTCATTCTTTTTTTTTTTTTTTAAGATTTTATTTATTTATTCAACAGAGATAGAGACAGCCAGCGAGAGAGGGAAACAAGCAGGGGGAGTGGGAGAGGAAGAAGCAGGCTCATAGCGGAAGAGCCTGACGTGGGGCTCGATCCCAGAACTCCGGGATCACGCCCTGAGCCGAAGGCAGACGCTTAACCGCTGTGCCACCCAGGCGCCCCTAAGGGCTTCATTCTTTCACAAAATCCGTACATGCTCTGGTTGGGGCCTCTTCGTTTCCTCAGTTTATAAATAAGGATGCCCCAACTCCCCTGGTAAATCTGCCTGTTCCCTCTGTCCTGGCCGAGGAGCCCAGAGCAGGGGTGAGGTTATGCTGACCTCGCTGCAGCTCAGGTTAAAAACCTTCAACTTTGCCATCTCTGCATTCCAGTTTTCCTGAGGGTTCTGATTCTGGGTTTGAGGGGCATTGGATCCATGCCCAGATTCCAAACAGAGTTGGAAACTATTCTAATTGGTAAAAAACAAACACGCTATTTTAAAGATTTTATTTTTAAGTAATCTCTCCACCCAATGTGGGGCTCCATCTCACAGTAAGCTCAAGAGGCACATGCTCCACAAACTGAGCCAGCCGGGTGCCCCCAGGGTGGTTTTTTTTTTTTTTTTTTTTCAGTTTTCATTTGAGTAAAATACATTCATTGACTATTTCTAGTCTGTTTGCAGATGTGTGAGTTGAGTCTGAACCTGCTCAGGGGGTGTCCTGGGCTCTAGGTTGGGGAGGGCCACAGTCAGGGTGACTTTCCCACAGGGAAAAACTTTAAAATTATGCCAATAATTGTCGACATCAGAACCAAGTAGTATTTGCTTTATACCAAACAAAACTGGAGAACGGAAAGTGCGTTGTACAAGATTTGTATGGTGCTGCTTTATTTCACCGGTTTCAGTGTTCAAGTGACTAGATCAGTACTTTCTGAGAACGGCTGTTCAATCTGCTGTGGTGATACATGATGCCTCCTCGCCATTTCTGTCTACATCAGCCACCTGGGGCTCTGGTTCTGCAAAAGTACAATAAACGGTAACCGTGTCGTCTGCGTTCTCTTCATTGGGGGGCCCTCCTGTGTCTGCACTACTGAGCTGATCACGGCTGCTTCCTGTGGCCTCCCCCAGTTTTCAGCAGGAAGGGAGGAAAAAGTGAAGGTTTTCCTGTCCCCAAGAACTCGGGAAAATCAGTCTCCATTCCACTCGCCCTCTTTATGCCCAAATTCCTCACATTCTGCATTTTCCACTTCCAATGCCATTCATGTGGACGCCTGTCTGTCTTCCGTTCTCTTCCCTGTCTCTGTGGCCCTTTGAAACCACGAAGGTCGGCAGGGAAGGGAGCCGGGGAGCGAGGGTAAGCGCCCGCCCCGTCCAGGAACGCGGCGGGAGGGGGAGCGGCCGCGGGAATCCCAGGCCGGAAGTAACGTAATGGCCGCGCGCCGGATCCGCTCGGTCCCGAGCCGGCGGCGGGCTCCGCCCTCGTGTGTCATCAGCCCGCGCCGACGCAGGAAGTGGCGACGCTATTGGCGCGCGCCGGGAGCTGTTTCTCCTCAGGCTCCGGAACCGGTGGCGGCGGCGGCGGCAGCAGCAGCAGCAGTGCAGGGGTGAGTGGCGGAGGGTCGGAACGAGCGGCGGGCGCTGCCGGCTTCCTGATCTTTCGCGTCCGGGCGTCGCTTCCCGCCTCGTCGCTCCGCGCGGAGCCGGGAGTTGAGGCGGCGTCGGGCCCGAGCCCCGGCTTGCGGCGGCTGAGCCCAGGGGGTGAGGGTCCCGGCGCCGCGGCCGTGTCGTGTGCCCCACCCCGGCTCCCGGACCCTGTGATGGGGGCGGCGACCCTCCTGACGGCAAACGCCGTGCTGGGGAGGACCGGGGAGCGAGCTGCGAGCTCTGCACGGACGATCTCATGTAGCTCCCAGCGGGGCTGTTCTTAGCTTTGGCAGAAAGGTAACCGGCGGCGAGGGAACTCGCCCGGGACCGTGCGCGAATGACAGGAATGGCAGGGGGTTGAGCGCGGGCATCGCTCCCCTGCACGGGGTTTTGTTTGGAAGCAGCGCGCGAGCCGGAGCCGGAGCTGCTGTGTCCTGACGGAGCTTCGATCCTCTTCCTCTTTGCAGCGTTTTAACTCCAATGGGTGATGAAAAGGACTCTTGGAAAGTGAAAACTTTAGATGAAATTCTTCAGGAAAAGAAACGACGGAAGGAACAAGAGGAGAAAGCAGAGATAAAACGCTTAAAAAATGTAAGCCATGTTTTTTAAGTAAGTGGTTTTCTTAAAGGAGATTTAATTTCTTTGCCCTCGTTTTTCCATTAGAACAACGCTTCTTCGGTGAAGTTCTTTTGTACTTCCAAATGTCGCAGGTGAGCCCAAAATCTATTCTAAAAATTAACAAAAACATTCAAATACTCAGTTTACGTTGAGGACAAGTTGATAACACACTACAGCTGTGTATAGATGGCAGGATCTACGCGGAGGATGAAGGACTTTGAGCCTAAATTCATTAGTGCAGTTGGACTAATTTTTTCGTGTGGGTATTTTTGTGTTGGTGACACCGTCCCTCTGTTTAGTATAGTAGGAAGTCGCACTGAGGTTAATATTAATGTTTTATCTTTTCCTTTTTTGGTTTGCATAATAACATATTCAGAGAAACTTTTGGTGATTTTGAAAGGGATACTGGCAAAAGTACCTCTTACGATAATATTAGTCGCTGACCCTTCTTAACTATTTGTGAAATATCACGAAGTATCTGGCATAAAATATACTTCAAGGCTCAGTTTCGGCTTATATAAACAACTAACATACTTGGCATAGAGTCTAATATTCCTTGTCCTATATGCTGGTTTTAAATTCTTCATCTCAGGTTCTGAGTTTACAGAGAATTTTAATTTTAGCATCATGTGATTTGAGTGAAAGTTTTTTTATTTCGTAACATTGGCCCATTCAAAGCATATGTGAAACTTTGTTTTTGGATCTTGGCAAGGTTTAATTATCATTAAAAAGACACTTACCTGTGAGGAAAATGACTTTCTCCTTGCTTCTTAGTCTGATGACCGGGATTCCAAGCGGGATTCCCTTGAGGAGGGGGAGCTGAGGGACCACCGCATGGAGATTACAATACGGAATTCACCATACAGAAGAGAGGACTCCATGGAAGACAGGTGGGGGCGAGGTGTACAGTGAGGGCGAGCGTCTAGGCTGCACATGTGCTTCACTGTGAAGGCCGGCTGGGTCCCACCGCATAGCTGGGGTCCTGTCTGGCCTTTCTCCACGTTACTTTGAAAACGTTTGTAGTCATGACTTTAGGTTTACCTCACAGTTGAGATGGACTCTGTGTGTTATCACTTGCCACCTCACCCCTCTTATGAAAATTGAATGAGTGTATATCCCTTTCCTTGCAATGATCCTTCAGTTAAGTCCGCACCTTTCACAAACTTCATTCGTTCATTTTACTTATTTTTAAGGATTTTTATTTATTTTTTTGAGACAGAGCGCACACACATGCAAGAGCAGGGGGAGGGGCAGAGGGATAGAGAGAAGCAGACTCTCCGCTGAGCAGGGAGCTCGACGCGGGTCTCAGTCCCAGGATCCTAAGATTATGACCTGAGCTGCAGGCAGATGCTTAACCAGCTGAGCCACCCAGGCGCCCCACACAAACAACATCTAAGTAATTGTGCTGTGTGCTTTTGATGGTTAGTAAAATCATAGCCTAAAATTGTGCACAAGTGAACCACACTAGAGTACTGAAGGGTATTGGGCAAGGCCGGTAAGCAGAAATGGTCCTACCCAGGCCTGTGTGTTCTAACATTTTTCCCTGCACCACTTGATTCCTTCTCATAGTCATCATCAGCACTCAGTTATCCAGTATCAAATAATTAAAGCCAACCTAACCAGAAACTAAGGCACAGAGACATAGATCAAGAAGTCTCCGGGGGTTTCATTCATACATGCAGCTGAAGCTGTTGTTGAGGGACCTTTAGGGTCATTAAGTTTTATTAAAATTGTGGTACCTTTTCTTTTTTTAACAGCTTTATTGATGTATAAATGACAAACTGCATATATATATATATATATATATATATATATATATGAATCGTGCAGTTTGACATATTTGTACCTACTTAGCAATTATGATCAGGGTAATGAACATGTCCTTCGCCCCCTAAAGTTTCCAAGAGAGGCATTGTACCACATAGATGTTGATTTTTCACTTATACGTTTGATCTGAGTCTGTATTGGATAAGCAGTTTTGGCTTAAGTTTCATAGTTAACAATGTTTAAAATGATGGTTCACGTTGAACTTTTTTGTGTTCTGAACCCTGCATTTTTCTGGGTTGGAGAAGCTCCACAGTGCCCTGATGCTCCTTGCATTACTCTCTCTAGCATGATGTGATGCTGTTGTGTATTTCAGAGGAGAGGAAGATGATTCTTTGGCTATCAAACCACCGCAGCAAATGTCTCGGAAAGAAAAGGCTCATCACAGGAAAGATGAAAAGAGGAAAGAGAAACGTAGGCATCGCAGCCATTCAGCAGAAGGGGGTACAGAAGCTTTATTTAATTTAATTTAATTTATTTTTTGGATTCATGTTCGGGTGTGGTCTGTTTCCTATGTCATGACCTGCTACCTTCTCCAGAGCACAATTGAAAGAGAAAAGAAAGTAAAATTTTAGCTGAAAGCATAAACTTATTGTAGATCATTCTGAATAGCGGTTTCATTTCCCTTCTGGTGTTATTTTCCCCTTGTTACATTGTTGTGGGTTAGTTTTTCTAAAGGTAATATTGTCTTAGTAAATATTAGGGGATTTATATGCAATTTTTATAGCAATTCAGTGTTGAATTTGAATTAACTGAAGGGGAAAAAAAGATGCTTGATGAAGTCCAAATGGGTTTGATCTTCTGCCACTATTGAGAGGTTCTTAGGGGTGTTGGGAAACGTGGCCTGGCGCCTGGGTTTAAATCTCATTGTTGTAAATGCAGTTGAGAAACATGGTTCTGTCACAGGAGACGGAAACCCACCAGCAGGAGCTGCACTGTGCCCTGTGTTCTTTATGGATGATGGCGGTGGTGGTGTTTTTTAATTATGAAACCAGTGTACAGCTGACCCTTGAACAACACAGGCTGGAACTCCATGGTCTGCTTTCACAAGGGTGTTTTCTGGTAAATGCAGGACAGGGCCGTAAACACACTTTCACTTCCTTCTAATTCTTCTAACGGTAGTTTCTTTTCTGTAGCTTACGTGGTTGAAAGAGTACAGTAGGGAACACATGACACAACAGATAATCACTAGGCTATGTTGTCAGTAAAACTTCTGATGAACAGTAGGCTGTTAGTTGAGTGTTCAGGATTCATAATTATCCTTGGATTTCCAGCTGCGCCGGGGTGCCAGTGCCCCTGCCCTGTGTTGTTCAGGGGTCAGCTATAGTTCAGTCATAGTTTAATACAGAAAGTTGAAAGACAGGATGAAGTTACAGTTGTATTCAGTGGTAACCACATTATTCTTCTCTGATATGGAGGATTTAGGTCATTAATTATTTATTCTCTTCTTCACTGGGTATCTGCAAATTAAGTTTTGGGAGTTGGGCCCCTTTGCTTGACACTCTTTCTCCTTAGGGAAGCACGCTAGAGCGAAGGAAAAAGAGCGAGAGCACGAGCGGCGGAAACGACACCGAGAGGAGCAGGATAAGGCTCGCAGAGAGTGGGAGAGGCAGAAGAGGAGGGAGATGGCCCGGGAACACTCCAGAAGGGAGAGGTGAGTGAGCACAGTTTGCTAAAGATCCTGAAAGGAGTGGAGCGCTCCTGGGGCCAGCAGCCCGTCAGAGTGGCAGAAGAGACCATCTTTTTTTTTTTTTAAGAATTTATTTATTTGACAGAGAGAGACGCAGCGAGAGAGGAAGCACAAGCAGGGGAAGTGGGAGAGGGAGAAGCAGGCTTCCCGCTGAGCAGGGAGCCCGATGTGGGGCTCGATCCCAGGACCCTGAGATCATTACCTGAGCCAAACGCAGAAGCTTAATGACTGAGCCACCCGGGAGCCCCCAGAAGAGACCATCTTAACACATAGTAACCCAACAGCATAACACAGATGTGATGCAGAAGTGGTTTGTGGGCCCAGAGTCAGTAAATATGCAGTGGTGTTAACCAAGAGATTTGTCCAGAAGGGATTGAGTTTTCACTGCATCTTGAAGACAAAAATGGGTGTGAATCTTCCTGAGAAAAGATAATGAAGAGAGTGGAAGTCTGTGTGTCAGTTTCTCCAGGTGGAGGCTTCTGGGGGAGGTACTCAGGAGCCAGGCCATGCCAGCAGTTCTTGAGACCCCGCATAAGAGTGTAATGTGGACCTGAAGGAAGGGGCATTACTGGCAGGAGCTGGGTCTGAGATAGGAATTCAGACACACGGAATGAAATTTTGGGGACAAACACCTAACAGTGGAGAGGGAAAAAAGGGAGGGAGAAGTGATCTTCCTAGGCCTTTCAGCTGATGACAGGTAAAGGGGAGGAGGGACTGTAAATACCTCTGAGTTCGGTGCATCAGGATGGGGCATGCCTCATGACAGGAAGGGGAGTACTGTGTTCGAGTCCTAGTAAGCCTCCTTCGGAGATAGCCCAGTGCACGTATAGACGTTCTGACAGAATCTGCACCCAAGAGAAGTCTAGTTTAGGGTGATTACTGGGCAAGTAATGCATGCTCTGTACCACGCTCTGTTCTTGGTGGCCTAAGCCAGGAAAACTAAGGAAATACATTGCTTAGGGTTCTTTAATAGACTGTAGACTGCAGAAATAGACTGTAGTTCTTTCAAATAAAACAAAAGGAAATCCTAAAGCCTGGGAGCTGAGACACCAGGCTCTTAGACATTTGTCTCCAAGTACACCTCTGTGGGCTTAGATTCCCAGGAGAAAGCATCTGTTAAGCTCCAGATCCGTTCACATGGGCCAGGTGTGGACAGTAGGGCCACCTCTGTATATTGAGGTCATTTCCAAAGAAAGCTTGGTGGCTGGCCTGCTACAAGGGAGGGAGAAGTAGGAGGGTAGATGTTGCCAACATTCCCAGCAGCCAAGGCCGAAGGGCTGACTGAAGAAGGTGTGACAAGAGCCTGTGTTCTCTCGTGAAGATGGTGTGGGAGGATCTGAGTCTTCAGGTAAAGGTCTGAGATCACGAGGCAAGCAGAGCTTTGTGTCCAGGTTCACTGCTGGCATGTGCAACACCCACGTTTGCCAGGCCCTGTGTTGACTCTGTTTAGGGTGGGCTGGCAGCTGTGCACACACAGTGGTGGCTCCGAGGAAGCCAAGCTTGAAAATAAAAACGTATGGGGAAAAAAATCAGTAGTGGCTGCACTCTAGACGGGAGACAGAGTTCACAGATTTAGCATGGCATGTCACCAAACAGCAGGAACGGAGAGGAAAAAGTGAATCCAAAGTTGCTACATATGTTATCTGAAATGTCCAATTTTCTTTTTTCTTCTTCTTCTTCCTTTTTTTTAAGATTTTGTTGAGGGGGCGCCTGGGTCGATTAGTCAGTTAAGCGTCTGCCTTCAGCTCAGGTCATGATCCCAGGGTCCTGGGATCAAGGTCTGTGTCAGACTCCTTGGTCAGTGGGGAGACTGCTTCTCCCTCTCTCTCTGCCTGCTGCTCCCCCTGCTTGTGCTCTCTCTCTCTGTCAAATAAATTAAAAAAAAAAAAAAAGATTTTGTTAGAGTGCCCCTGAAGTATGTCCAATTTTCAACAAAAAGTTTTGAGACATAAATAGGAAAGGATTAAGGAAGAAAAACATCAGTAGAAAGCAAGTGTTCCACATTAGTAAGGAATTTGAAACGGAGCAACAGAAATTATGCTTTCTGAAGAGTGGAGAGAATTGACAAAAGATGAACAGAGTCTGAACAATCTATGGGACAGCATGCGTTGTTCCCACATCCATGTAATGGGCAGCCCCAGGAGAGAAGAGGGAAGCAGCACAAAGATTTTTTTAAAAAATGTCTGAAAATTTCCCAGATTTGATGAAAAACATTTATCTACACATCCAAGAAGCTCAGTACCCCACATAAGGATAAAGTCACATCACAGTAAAACTGGTGAAAGCCAAAGGGAAAATCTTGAAAGGCAGCAGGAGAAAAAAATCTACGCAGAAGGGGGGGCTTCAGTGTGATTGGCGGCTGACTTCTCAGAATCAGCGGGGGCAGAAGGTGGTGGAATGGCATGGTCCCACTGCCGAAAGAAACCTGGCAACCAGGAATTCTGTATCCAGCAAAACTGTTCTCTGAAAGTGAGGGCTCAGGAATAAGGGTGAACTGGTGGGATTCATTTTTAGCAAGACCCGCCCTAAATACTCAGGGAAGACCTTCATGTTGCCTGGAAATGACAGCAGAAGGCATCCAATTCGGGAAGAAAAGATGAGCACTGGATATAGTAAAGGCTCAGGTTAACATAACAGAATCCGTAAATGTTTCTTCGCACATCTTCTCTTAATTTCTATAAGAGACACACAATTGCGTAAAACAGTGATTGTTAAAATGTACGTCGTGACGTAGCGTGTGTAGGCTGCACAAAGAAGGGAGGGCGGGAGCTCTGTCAGAGCAGAGCCGCACTCACTGGAATGAAGTAAGTAGTAATCTGGTAAGGTCCATGCTGCCCGCGCTAGAGCAGCCCTAAGAAAATAACTGACAGAGTAATACGAACAGAGGAATTAACGTGCTGTTCTAAAAATCTGTATTTAAAACCAAAAATGGAGAAACAGGACCCAAAAAGACAGAAGACACAAAATTTAAAACAACAGCAACAAGAAGTAAATTCAGCCAAATACATAATTACGTGAAACATGGAGTGGTTTCTATACCCCAGAGGAGAGGTTCTTTGATAGCAAAGCAAGATCTAGTATGTTGTCTGTAAGGAGAACCTCTTAGTCCGGGACAAAAATAGGTCAAAAGTAAACGTATGGACAAAGACGTCCCACACCCATAGCAGCTGCTGAGCACAAGTGGCTCCGGCGAGACATCAGAGTTACCTGACAGAAGTCAGACCGGCACCGACGGGGCTTCCCACAGACAGAAGGGTCCACACAGCAGAAGTGGCGCTGGCGAATGTGTACGTGCCTGACAGCTAAAAGGGAAACAGGCAGCTCATCGACGCTAGTTGGGAATCTCCGTACCACGTTGTCGTCGTTGACAGAACAACTAGAGACAAGGATATAAAACATCTGGAAAATAGCCCGCCCCGGCTCAGTCTCACTGACCTGGCATAAAGCGTCCACCACGGCTGCAGGGTACACACTCCAGCGGTCCTTTTCCGAATAACCTGTGGTCCAAAGAAGAAATTAAAAGGAAAGGGGTGCCTGGGTAGCTCAGTCAGTTAAGCGTCTGACTTGATCTCGACTTGGATCTTGATCTCAGGGTCATGAGTTCAAGCCCTGCGTTGGGCGCCTCACTGAACATGGAGCCTCCTGGAAAAAAAGGAAAGAAAAGAAAACATGTTGAACTGAATGGAAACAAGCAGTGTGCCCAAAGTCAGTGGTGCAGAAAAGGCTGTGCGTGGAGTGAGATGTTTTGGTTTTTAAGCACTGATAACAGAGAAGGAAGTTGTCAGGTCAGCATCCGAGCTTCTACCCCCAGAAAGCAGAAGAGCAAAGCCAACGCAACCCAAAGCAAGCAGAAGGGATATCCATGGAATCCCAAGCAGACAAGCAGGTTCGTGGGGCAGGCAAGGAGCGGGCCGCAGGTGGGTACGAGCGGCTCGTCAGGCTGGGCATGTTTTAAAACGGGCTCGGGTGATGGTTGCGGTTTCATACATTTATGAAAAATGGAATTCTGTGGTTCTTCATGTTACGTTATAGCTTTTATCTCACAACAGTGTGGACTCAGGCGCTTACAGAGTAGTTCCCAGAACCCCAGCCTTCCACAGTGGTAACATGATGTCTTTGATGGCCCCAAAGCTGGTTCAGTACCTGTGACTGGACCACGGGCCTTGTTCCGTTTTCGCCATTGTTTATGTCCATTTCTGTTTGTGTATACTGGTACTCCCTTTTTTTTTTTTAATGTATTACCTCTTTTATATTTGGACATAACTCTTTAGGACATGAAAATTCACTGCAACTGGCCAGTTTTCACTGTGTGGCTGCTTTGTGGTACAGTCAGCCACGCACACTGCAGTACTCGGATGACTCTGGCCGCCTTCGTAAAGCAGCTTTCCCCACTGCCCTTCACGTCCCACACTCATGCCCGCTGACTTGCACACCAGACTGGGCTGGGCTGGGGAATCACCTCCGGGTCTGTCTGCCACAGAATCTAGTGAGGAGGGTCGGATGGGGCCCCAAGCCTAAGTCTAGATGCTCTTCCCCTTCTCCCCCAGGTGGACTCTTCCACCCCCTCTTGTAGCCCCTGAGAACTTAGTGATAAAGGTGGATTTAAACTGTGCTGTCATCCATACCTAGCAGGTCTGCTGAACACGCATCTGGAAGCAGCGGGCTCATTCCTCACTGGCAGTTATCTGATTGTGCCAGCGTTTTGCTTTATTCTTGTTTTGTTTTTGTTTTTAAGATTTTATTTATTTGATGGGCGCCTGGGTAGCTAGTCAGTGAAGCCTCTGCCTTCATCTCAAGTCATGATCCCCAGGTCCTGGGATCAAGTCCCACATTGGGCTCCCTGCTCAGCAGGAAGTCTGCTTCTCTCTCTCTGTCAAGTAAATGAAAATGTTTTTTAAAAAAAAAAGATTTTATTTGAGAGAGAGAACGCACAAATGGGGCAAGGAGATGCAGAGAGAGGGAGACGAGACTCTGTGCTGAACACAGAGCCCGACGCAGGGCTCAGTCTCACGACCCTGAGGTCATGATCTGAGCTGAAGTCAAGAGTCGGACGCTTAAGTGACTGAGCCACCCAGGCACCCCTTGCTTTATTGTGGCTGTCAGGGTGTGTGTACGTACATCTTCTGCTTTTAAAAAGCCCTTTATGGTTTGAATAACCTAAGTGGGCGATTTTTAAATTTGAACAAAAAGCACTTGGGGTAAAAAAGAAAACTTTGTGTTTGTGGGGAGAGTTGACCTGTGCTTGTTGCAGGGACCGCCTTGAGCAGCTGGAGAGGAAGCGGGAGAGAGAACGAAAGATGCGTGAGCAGCAGAAGGAGCAGCGGGAACAGAAGGAGCGGGAGCGGCGGGCCGAGGAGCGGCGCAAGGAGCGCGAGGCCCGGAGGGAAGGTGCGTGTGGGTACACCCCGCAGTTGGGGTGCTGCTCCCATGGGTGAGCTCAGGGCTGCACACTGAGGGATGAGGTGCTCTGGACGGTGGCCGAGCAAAGTGGGGACAGGATGTGGGGCTCAGGAGTTGAGCCTGACTGCGTAATTCCTCGCCGAGGAAGGCTGCGGTCACTTCAGGTGTGAGGTGAGGGTGTGCAGCTGGGGCCTTCCCAGGCCTGGTGCTGGACAGCTATGTCTGCTGCCCACATGGTCAGGCACAGGCTCAAAGAGGTGGGTCATGGCCCCTTCCTTTCTGATCAATGGAGGAGAGTCTGGAAGGTCCACATGGGTCCTCAGGGACAGCTCGCGGCCTCCAGGCCTCTTGTCGCCAGAGCTACTAGCACGTGTTGTGTGTCCCCACCAGCAAGCGTACGGGTGAGACCTGACCGAGATGGGGCCTTGCTGGAGAGGGCAGTGCCAGCTCTGCCTCCCCCTGTGTTTTGTGCCCCAGTTTCTGCACATCACCGAACGATGAGAGAAGACTATGGCGACAAAGTGAAGGCAAGCCACTGGAGTCGCAGCCCGCTACGGCCTCCCCGAGAGAGGTTTGAGCTGACTGACGGCCGGAAGCCAGGTGAGGGCATACGGTGCCTCCCTGGGGGCCAGCATGGCGTGGCTCTCCGCTGACAAATACGTTAGCACAAGAACTTGCTTTTTTTGTGCAATGAGAGGATAGGCTAGCGTACTCCCGTATCACGTGGTGGGATCGTCCTTTGGGTGAAGCATGTTTGTATTTGTCGGTGGAGATGTTTGTTACGGGTCTTTGAGAGTGGTCTTTCAGCTCTGTGGGGGACCCGTGTGTCACACAGACCACACTTAGTCTCTTCGTGAAAGATGCCATCGGGTCTCGTTTGTTGTAAAACACTTCCCAATTCACCTTTGATGGTTTGTTTCGTAAGTAAAAGAAGAGAAAATGGAAGAGAGAGACCTGCTGTCCGACCTACAAGACGTCAGTGACAGTGAAAGGAAAACCAGCTCGGCCGAGTCCTCATCAGGTAACCGCTGGCTCCGCCGCCGCGAGGGGAGGGCCCACCAGTCCGTACTGTGCACTTCCGGCTGTTTTCTTCCCGAAGCGGAATCAGGGTCGGGTTCGGAGGAAGAAGAGGAGGAGGAGGAGGAAGAGGAGGAGGAGGAGGAGGGGAGCAGCAGTGAAGAATCAGAGGAGGAGGAGGAAGAGGAGGAGGAAGAGGAGACAGGGAGCAACTCCGAGGACGCGTCTGGACAGTCAGCTGGTGAGGAGGGCACAGGGTTCCAATGGTTTTGTTTGGTGTTTAGGAACTGCAGAGAAATCACTTGAACTCTGAATTTAAAAAGATTTCCAAATGGAAAATGCCTTGGTATCTGGGACTCACATGAGACCCCAAAATTGATGACTTACAGTGGTTCTTGCTTTCCGTTCGCTAAAGCAGACCCTTGTTTGTGCTCGCGGAGTGTCAGACGAGCCCCAGAAAGAAGCAGAGCCCAGCCCCACGCGGGGCCGTAGCCCTGCAGGTCTGAGCAAACGCCCACTCTGTCTTGCAGAGGAAGTGAGCGAGGACGAGATGAGTGAGGATGGGGAGCGGGAGAGTGAGAACCACGTCCTGGTCGGTGAGCGGCACCCCCGCTGGGCGGTCCTTCCCTCGGCTGCCCCTCAGCACGTGACCCTTGCTAAGCCCGCAGATCACCGTCCTGTGTGCGCAGCCCGCCCCCGGGGCTCAGGCAGCCGGCTCCCTGAGAGACCCAGTTGTGACTGTGGAGGGCCAGCACCCCTGACGGGGGCAGCGCTAACTGAATGTCGTCCTGAACGTCCCCATGGTTTAGACACGGCAGGGGGTGCCCCCCGCCCCGACCTCTTAGCTCCGTTCCAGCCGCAGGGCCGGCACTTTGCCGTAGCCAGCAGCCGGGCCGTGCCCTCAGGGCCTGACAGGCGTTCCGGGTGAGCTGCCTTTGAGCCCCGGCTCTAGTCAGCAGCTCACAGTGTTCCCGGCTGAGCTGGCGAACCCCAAGACCCCAGTGCCCTCTGTCCGGGGTGGTGGGATGTGCCGCTGTGTGCAGCATCTGGGGTCGCTCCTGTGCGACTCTGACGCGCACTCGGTGTCCCCCCGCCTCAGAGCACGCGAGGGGCGATGACCTAGCTTATTTCTGGTTCCACAGTTGGGTTTAATGTTTGAAGTTCCAGAGTCCCGATTTGACCGAGACTCCGGAGACAGTGAGGAAGGGGAGGAAGAAGCTGGCGAGGGCACTCCGCAGAGCAGCGCCCTGACCGAAGGCGACTTTGTGCCCGACTCTCCCGCCTTGTCACCCATTGAACTCAAACAGGAGCTTCCCAAGTACCTCCCTGCCCTGCAGGTCAGGCGTCCCCCCACTGAGGGACTGGCTCGGTCTTGCTGACAGTGGACAAGGCTGGGGGTGGAGAGTACCCCCGGGGCCCCTGGTGTGGGCGTCTGCTGCCAGGGTCACCCATGCCATGAGGGAAGGTGCCGGGGCTTTGGTGGTGTGGTGCCGCGGGCGCTGTTGTCCTTGGTGTTACCTTAGTGCAGGGCAGGCAGGCCAGGCCTGGCTCAAGGACGTGCCTGGGACCAGGTTTTGTCCACATCGGTTTTATTTCTTAACCCAGGAGCACATGCTCACTGAAGAAGGGGGGAGGGCTGCCGCCACCATACACATTCCGGGCAGGGACTGGAGCACCGGCTCCAGGCAGGCGTGAGCGCGGCCACGGCTGCTGCGTCCCCACGGCATGCTTCCTTCCAGGGTTGTCGGAGCGTGGAGGAGTTCCAGTGCCTGAACAGGATCGAAGAAGGCACTTACGGGGTGGTGTACAGAGCAAAAGACAAGAAAACAGGTGGGTGCAGTTTCGAGTGGTCCCCCAAGGGCGGGGAGGGCAGATGTGGGGCAGGAGCTAGGTGGCACGGAGAACCTGTCCTCGGGCGGAAAGGAATTTCTCCTGAGGAGCATTGTCCTCGGGTGCACCCACCGCACTTTCTCGGGCCTGGCGGGCGTGTTTGTCGTGCGCGGCCTTGCTGGCCCCGCGTGTGGGCTTGGGGAGGGAGGGAGGCCGGGCATCCTGCTCCGGCCACAGCCAGCTTGCAGGGACTGAGGTCCAAGCCTGGGCCATCCTGGCTCTTGGCACCGTCAGTGTCAAGGTCATTGAACACAGTTTCTGCTCTCCTGGGAGTCTTCCCTCCCCAGATATCCGGTCATGGCCTCGCCTTACCTGACAAACACCAGCTAATGACTCAGGGGCCCCTGAGCAGTTGACTCCTTGGTGTCTGTGGAGTCCAGAGGTCAGCCTGACGGTGAGGCTCTGCTGCTTGCTGTGACAGCAGATGCCTCGGCTCCAGAGGGCAGGGCTTTGAGTGCTAACACCTGAGCAGGTGTGGCAGCCGTGGACCGGAAGCTTCCCCAGCACCCACATCTGGGTCTTGGAAACTCAGGGAGGCCACCTGAAATCCTGAGACCCTGGTGAATGTTTCTCTGTTGGGATGTTGAGGTTTGCCGTGTCTCCTGGCACGTCACAGTAGGGGTAGGGAGAGGGATGGGAAAAGGCCTCCGTAGCTGTTTTGGACAAAAACTGGTCTGGAAATAGGCCGCCTGTTTCTGTCAGGCACCAGGTCTAGGCTTTTTTTCTTGGTGCTGACGTGATGCGGGACTCCCCAGTGAGAACGAGACTTCTCAGCACGCAACAGGAAGCGCTCCCCAAGTTCCAGCCAGTTGTGTGTTTGTGGAATGGAAGATGGTTTTCTCAGCCGGTCTTTGAATTGTTTTCAGATGAAATTGTGGCCTTGAAGCGGCTGAAGATGGAGAAGGAGAAAGAGGCTTTCCGATCACATCTCTCCGGGAGATCAACACCATCTTGAAGGCGCAGCACCCCAACATTGTCACGGTCAGGGTACGCCGCTCCGGCCTGCGCCCCGGGGCCCCTGTGGCTCACACTCCCCTGTGTTGTGGAGAAGTGGGGGCCCCTGCTGGTCATCACACCTCATAGGTCCCTGCCGTCTCTGCGTGTCTCTGCCGCGGGGGTCAGCGGTTGCAGAGGGGGTCCTGGGGTGAGCACGGCACCCCACAGACCTGCTTCTGTGTTTCAGGAAATAGTCCGTGGGCAGCAACATGGACAAGATCTACATCGTGATGAACTACGTGGAGCACGACCTCAAGAGCCTGATGGAGACCATGAAGCAGCCTTTCTTGCCAGTGGGGCCCACGGGCACGGGGCCTCCTGCAGCCCCGAGTTACTCCTACGGATGTGGCCCTCTGACTAGTGTGCCGCACGAGGAGCATCCCACCCTTGGGCTGCCCAGGCTGCGGGCGGTGTCCCTGACCTCGTAGCTCTGACCCCCATCCCACCGTGTGCGGGAGCGGCGTGCGCCCGAGGGCTTGTGTGCTGCGGGGGGCGGGGCGTGCTGAGCCGGGGGCGTTCCCAGGACGAACGCACCCCACGAAGCCTGGTCGCTGCTGAGACGGGCGCAGGACCTAGGACAGTGACCCGCTGCCCTCTAGGGGAGGTGAAGACGCTGATGATCCAGCTGCTGCGCGGTGTGAAGCACCTGCACGACAACTGGATCCTGCACCCGGGACCTCAAGACGTCCAACCTGCTGCTGAGCCACGGCGGGCATCCTCAAGGTGAGCCCCCGCGCCTCAGCCCACGGCGCGCCCAACCCCGGGCCTCGGGCCTGCCCACAGCCCGCCCGCCATCCTTGCAGGTCGGGGACTTCGGGCTGGCGAGGGAATACGGGTCCCCCTCTGAAGGCCTACACCCCAGTCGTGGTGACCCTGTGGTACCGTGCCCCGGAGCTGCTGCTTGGCGCCAAGGTGAGTGCTGGGGGCTGGGGGCCCGCCCGTGCTCGCTGCCCCACCAGCGCCCTGAGCGTGCCCTGGCCTCCCAGGAGTACTCCACGGCTGTGGACATGTGGTCGGTGGGCTGCATCTTTGGGGAGCTGCTGACCCAGAAGCCGCTGTTCCCTGGGAAGTCGGAGATCGATCAGATCAACAAAGTGTTTAAGGTGCGTCTGTGTCCCGCCTGGAGGGCGCCCGCCTGCCGGCTGTGGCCGTTCTGAGACCTTCTTGTCTCTCTCACCCTCAGGACCTGGGGACCCCCAGTGAGAAAATCTGGCCTGGCTACAACGACCTCCCCGCGGTCAAGAAGATGACCTTCACTGAATATCCCTATAACAATCTCCGCAAACGCTTTGGGGCCCTGCTCTCAGACCAGGGC
This sequence comes from Ursus arctos, assembly GCF_023065955.2. Taxonomy (NCBI): domain Eukaryota; kingdom Metazoa; phylum Chordata; class Mammalia; order Carnivora; family Ursidae; genus Ursus; species Ursus arctos. The sequence continues at coordinate 661,413 of NW_026623008.1, read as the reverse complement.
TTCGACCTCATGAACAAGTGTGTGAACCTGTGGTCCCCCCCCCGTGCCCCCTCCCCGCCCCTGTGCTGGGTGCCAACTGCTCTTGTTCCCCCCAGGTTCCTGACCTACTTCCCTGGGCGGAGAGTCAGTGCAGAGGACGGCTCAAGCATGAGTATTTCCGAGAGACCCCCCCTCCCCATCGACCCCTCGATGTTTCCCACGTGGCCCGCCAAGAGTGAGCAGCAAAGGGTGAAGCGTGGCACGAGCCCACGGCCCCCCAGAGGGAGGCCTGGGCTACAGCCAGCTGGTGAGGGGCAGGGCTGGCAAAGGAGGGAAGGTGTTGTGGGGGCTCCCCGAGGCGGGGGCTGGCCCGACCAGGGCCCCACGGTGCCACTTGCTCCCCAGGGCGACGACGACCTGAAGGAGACGGGTTTCCACCTCACGACCACAAACCAGGGGGCCTCGGCTGCGGGCCCTGGCTTCAGCCTCAAGTTCTGAGGTTCAGCACGGAGCCCACAGCAGCCCCGCGGGGTCCGCCCAGCAAGACTCAGCCGGGACCAGGGCCGGTGCCGGAGGCAGCGTGGGGGTCCAGACCCGGGCCCTGCTCTGAGCGGACGCAGCTGCTGCAGGCGGCGCGGCCACGGATCTCCACCTCCAGTCTCAGACTGCCCGTCTCATTTGCTTTTCCACGTTTTATTTTTATTTTTATCTTGGCTTGTAAATTTGTAGAATTAAATCACATTTTCCTTGTGGAAGGGAGGCTGTATTTTTTCGGATGTGTCAGACTTGCCCTGCAAGGAGTGGGCGGGGCGTCCCCGGATGGCCGGTGCGGACAGCATGCCCGCAGCACACAGACCCGCGTGGTCCCCGCTGGCGGCTGCGCCACTAGGGTACTGGCTTTGACGTGGAATGGAGGGGGCGGAGGGCGGGGATTTTTCTACGTTCAGTCTTCAGGCTCTTGCTTTCCACCTTCCCTGCCCCGCAGGGCATCCGTGGCCCCAGAGCTCTTGGCGACAGTGGGTTTTGTACCAGGTTGTTAACACGTTTTAAGACGTAGTAAAATATTCTTGGAGGAAAGCTCTGGTATGTCTTTTCCACAGCTGGCCCCTGGCGGACTAGTCCTGCCCTTGTGCTGCCTGGAGGGGCCTCAGGCCCGCGTTCTCTGGGAGGAGAAGGGTGGCTTCTGACCCCATGTTGGCCGGGTTCTTCCTGGCCTGCCAGGTCTCCAGCTCCCTGTCTCACTGGACAGGGCTGGACAGGGCGTCGCTCTGGCAGGGGAGAGGGGGTGCTTGCCACCGCCTGGGGCACCACCTGCCCCACGCTGTCCCTTCTGCTGGCACCACCAGCCTCCCCCGACTCCTGTCTAGGCGCTCGCTCGCTCCTGGGCCTCCCTTGCCCCAACCCCCATCCCAGTCCCTTTGGAGGCCTTGCAGGGCACAGCGGCCTGCCCTTCTCAGCCTTCCCGCCTCAGCCATGCCCGAGCAAACCCAAGACGCACCCACGGCCCCGGGCTCCTCAGGCTCAGCCTGCTCTTGGGGGTGCTATTTACATTCGGGCCGTGGTTTACCCCATTTCTCCAGGACCAGCCAAGAAAAACCCTCCTGGGTCTTGGCCTCTGAGGACTGCATCCTCACCGCAAGGAACTGTGGGGAAATTGGGGTGTCCTGGCCCCAGGCCCCCCACATCAAGCTGAGCACAGGCTGAGCGCCCCCCCCCCCGCCCCCGCATGGCCCAAGGTCAGCTGCCCTCCCTCCCAAGAAAGGGCGCGCAGACTTGAGAGAGAAAGTGCTTTATCAGCGGCCTCAGCCCGCACGGCCTCAGCCCCGCACTCGGACTCGCCAGGAGTAGGTGCTGAGCACGCGCTGCCGCCGGCGCACCACGCACGTGTACGTGCCCTCGTTGATGGCGTTGGCGATGATGCTCAGATGCGCCTCGCCCAGCGCCAGGTAGCCGGGGTAGGAGAACTCCAGGGGCTCCTGGTCCTTGTACCAGCTGCGGGGAGGGGGGAGGGCTGGGCAGGGTCCCGAGCCCCCGCGGCCCCCCCCAGGGGCTCATGGGACAGGGCCACTCACTACACTTTGCCTTTCTTGTGGAGGATCTTCTGGCCACAGCGGAAGGTCACGTTCCGGCCCTCAGGCACCAGCCTGGTCTTGGTCCTGGGTGGTGGTGCGGTGGCGGCCACCGTGGGGAAGGGAAACTCTGCTCGGCCGTGGGAGGGGCCGGGGTCAGAGAGGGCCACGTCAGTGTCCCCGTCTCCCACCAGAGCCACACCCGGAGCGGGGACCCGGCCTCACCGTAGCAGAAGTCACAGCTGCTGGGGCACAGCCTCTTCATAAGCCTCCGGCGGGTGTCACAGAACCCTCTCCGAGCCCATGACGCGCACACGAACAGCCGGTCCAGGCAGCCTGCGGCAGGGGGACCCGGCCTTAGGGCTGCCGGCAGCCGCGCCAGCCCACCCAGCGTGCAGCACTCACCGTAGAGTCGGTGCAGCCCCCAGAGCTCGTCCTGCGACAGCGTCTTCCAGCCACGCAGAGTGGCGTTGAGGTGCATGAGCGCCCGGCCATGCTGCGAGTGCATCAGGCCCAGCGCGTGGCCAATCTCGTGGGCCGCCACGTGCACCAGGTCGGTGAGCCAAACTCCTGCGGGTCCCGCAGGTCAGCCCCTCAAACCCTGGCCCAGCCCTCCCCACTCTGCCCGCCAGCCTTGCTTGCCGTGGCCACATCTGCTGCAGTGCGGCCACGGAGCCTCCCTCGGCACAGCCACGGGAAGATAAGAATGTTCCAGGCCAGCAGAGGCAGTGAGCTCGGTCCCCAGGAATGTAGCTCCAACTCCGGCTCCAGCAGCAGGGGGTGGGGGCAGGGGGGGGGGTGTGCTCAGGGCTCCTGAACCCAGGCCTATGGCCTCCCAGCCTCCCCCTTCCTGCCTACTTGAACCTGAATCACAGCCACCATCCCCAGAGCCCTCCCACTGTGGCCACCGCAGGACAGAAGGCCCCGGAGGAGGCCAGGCCATCACCTTTCTTCCAGCTGTAGCGCGTGGGGCCCAGGATCCAGTATTCGCTGTCATCAAAGTGGATGCCCCCGTGCGGGGGGAAGAAGGCGTGAGCCAGCTCGCCTGTTGGGCCATCGAAGCAGTGGTGCAGTGCGGAGACCAGGCAATCCGTGTGGTTGACCGGGTAGAAGCCTGGGGGAGCACAGGGCTGAGAGGGGGCCGTGGGGCCAGGCGGGGGCGGGGGCACGGCGCCCACCTATGCGGAGGTCGCTGGGCTGCTCAGGGGCCACCTCTCGGAAGCTGAAGGGGGACACGTCGCTCCACATGCGGAAGGCGGTGGCCAGGCCCCGCCGGGTCTCACTGGGGCTCAGCAGGTTCCGTGGGAAAGAGAGGATCCTGGGATGGGGCTTAAAGTCAAGGGTGGCGGCCAGGCTGGGGCACGCTCCCCCGCCGCCACCACCCTGGGCCGCCGTCACACCTGTAGGTGAGGTTGAAGTGATCCCAGCGCAGCCTGGCCGGGGTCAGCGTGTAGCGGCGTCTGCGGGGCGCCTGGAGGGGCAGAGGACCGGGTCCTGGAGTGGCGAAGACACCCGCGGGGTAGGGTGCGGCGATGTCTCCCTTCAAGGAAAGCGAGTACTCGTGGGGATCATCCCCACGTCTGAAAACACTCGGAAAAAGAACTAAAGAAAACGGGGCGGGTGCGTGGTTCAGGGAGTGTTGAAATTCCCTCCTTTGGTCTTTCTGCGTTTTCAGGTTTTCTACCCCAGCCAGTGTGCTGCTTTTACGGCCAAGAAAAAAAAAAGGTTACTGACCACAGGCCAGGTTGGAGTGGGCGGAGCTGGAGGCCTGATGCGGGCTTCCCCCTCCCCCTTCCCCCCACCCCCACTGGTGACACGCAGGCTCTTGGACCCCCGACCGCCCACCCCTCTGCCCGTCCCCACCCGCTCTCACCTGCGCTGCGCTGGCCCCCAGCCGGGCCGCAGGGGCCCCAAGCCGGGCCAGCAGCAGGAGCACTGGCAGCAGGCACACGGCGCCCAGCACAGCTTCCAGCCGGCGAGCCTGGGCTCGGGCCCCCGACGCCGCCAAGGACATGCAGGCCCCGAGGCCCATGGCGCCTGCGGACTCGCTGTCGGGGCCTAGGGCCCAGTGGGGCTGCGCGGGGAGGCGCTATGAGCGGCTCGGGTTACAGGGGTGGGTGCAGGGGGAGGCGTGTGCCCCTGAAGGGAACCAGCTGGCCGGCCGTCCCTGCTGTCAGGACAGCCCTGCCGCCAGCCTGGGGTGCGGACCCGGGGCCTGTGGGTCGGTGGCAGCAGCCTGGGCAGGGCCTGCTGGGCGGGGTCACTTGGGGAGGGGGGGCGAGGAGGGCCCGGCAGCGAGGGAAGGGAGAGATGCCAAAGGCTCAATCTAAGAGAAGGGTAGTCAGTCAGGGTCCTGAGACCAGCTTTTTTCCTGGAAGGAATTCCTCCAGCCCCCTTACCACTGAATTTCTGGGAGCAGAGCCCCCGTGCTGGCCAACTCGGGACCTGTCCCCTGCCCGCGCAGCTGCCTGACCCGTCCCGAGAGAGGGGTGGGGATGAGGAGAGTGAGTACTGGGTGCTGGGGTGGGGGCGGGGCGAGAGGCAGGGGGACAGTGCCACAGAGGACGAGGCTCAGAGACCTCGTGGGGGCTAAGAAGGGAAGCGAATGAGGTGCGGGGGTTGTGGGAGCCAGGAACCCCTGGCTGGGGCCAAGGTCTGGAATGGGCCTGTGTGGGGAGGCAGGGGAGCAGTGTCCTGAGGCCGGAAGCCTCGACGGGAGGGCCTGCAGGCTGGAGAAGCTGAGCCAGGCCAGAGGTTGGCAAGGGCGCCCCAGGGCTGGGGGAACTGGGTTCCCAGACGCCTGCGGGGATTAGAGCGCACGGGGACTAGTGGGGGGAGGGAGCAGAGGAAGAGGCACGAGGCCAGACCAGGCCAGGGGGCTTGGCGCTCCGCGGTCTCCATCCAGGCCTTGCGCCCAGAGTGACAGCAGGACACCAGGCCAGCAGGGTCAGTGCCAAGTGGCTGGCCGACAGCCGGGAGGCTCCCGGGGAGCATTTCGGGTGGTTCTTGGAAAGCGCCCTGCCCGCCGCCGAGACCAGCTGAGAGCTGCGCCCCGCTCTGCATGGCTAAATATTTGCCCCAACGAACTGCTCCCTTCCCCGTGTCCGCCCTCTCCCCAGCGCCCTGTTCCCGCCCACCGCGCTCAACGGTCCTAAGACCCTACGGGGCCCCTGGCCCGAAAGAAACACCTCCCCCAACCCCTTGCTTAGCAGGGACCCCACGGGCCACCGCGAGAACAGGGCCAGAGCCGACTACAATGTCCGCCTGGGAGAAAGAGAAAGGGGCAGTGGGGGCGACGCAGCAGGGGGTCGGAGGAAGACCACCAGCTGGGCAGACACCCGGATTCTGGCGACCCGGCCCTTCTGGAGGACCCCACGCTCCCAGGCCCATCCTTCCATGGACCCAGGCCAGGACCGTGGGAGGCGGCCTGCGCCTCGGCCGGGAAGAGGACTCTGGCTCAGGAGATGGGGTCTGGAAGCGTCAGCGCTAGAAACAGCAGGACGCGCGGGGCACTGGCCAAAGCGCAGATTCTGGAGCCGGGGCAGGGCAGCGGCGGAAAAGGGGAGGGTCAGAACAGCCCGGGTGGGGGGCAGCGGCGCGGCGGGCCGGGGTGCGGACCCGCCCGGTCCCCGTCCCAGGCAGGCACCAGGCGGAAAAGTCCGAGAATCTTTTTATAAAACACGGGGTGGGGGCTTGCGAAGGCGACGGCGGGACGTGGCTCCTGAACGTGGCGGGGCGCGGCCGGGACGCGAGGCGGGCGGGGCGGGGGGGCGCGGGCTACACGAAGATCTGGATGCGGTCGCGGATGGGCTGGCGGCAAATGGGGCAGGCGCTGAGCGCGGCGCCGCAGGGCGCGCACGCGCCGTGGCCGCACTGGAACACGAGGCGGATGTGGCTGTCGATGCAGATGGGGCAGGTGATGCGCTCCTCCATCTGCCGGTAGCGGCTCTGCAGCTCCTCCACCAGCTGCCGCGGCGGGCCGGGCGCCGGGGTCGCGCTGGCCACCTCCGTGCCGTCTGCGGGCCAGGATCGGGGTGAGGGGTGAGGAGAGGCGGGGCCGCGGGTGGAGGCGTGGCCGCGCCCGTGGGGGCGGGACGTGCGCGCAGACGCGGGTCCAGGGCGAGCCACCCACCTGGGCGCAGCTTCTTGCCGATGACCACCTGGCACCTGATGCACTTCTTCATTCTGCGCGCACATTCTGCGGGGGGAGGGGAGCGCGGCTGGGCGGGCCCGCGTGGGCTCGGGCACACCCCCCCCCCCGCACACACACACACACCCGCACTCACCCTCGCACACCGTGCGGTGCTGGCACGGCGAGAACAGCACCAGCAGCGCTAGCTCGGAGCACACCAGGCACTCGGCGGCCTCGGGCCCCGACGGCGCGGCCACATGCAGGTTTGTCACGGTGTTAGGGGTGCCCAGCACCAGCCTCGGGCCTGGGGCCGCGCCCCCGCTGCCGCCCGCGTGCCGCTCCCTGCGGTTGGAGGAGGGGCTTGAAAGGGCCCCGGGGCTCCCGGGCCCGCGCCCCCCCCCCGCCCCCGCCCCCGCCGGGCTCACCGGAAGCGCTGCGCGCAGCCCTGCAGAGCCTTAAGCACGCGGCCCTCGGCAGCCAGGTCCAGCGGGCTCCGGCCGCGGTGGTTGGCGTAGCTCACGTCGGCGCCCTCCAGCGCCAGGAAGCACGCGACCGCCGCGCCCACCGTCAGCTCCCCACTGCCCGGGAGCCCAGAGGCCTGTAGCTGGGCGGCAGACAGAGGCCAGTGAGGGCGGGCGCCGGAGCAGGCCCCAGGGCCGGCCCACTGGCCTGCGGGTAAACTCTACCTCTGACCCGAGGCCCGGGCAGCCCCTCGCCATCTGAGGCCGCTGAAACAGGAGGGAGGCAGGCAGGAAAAGCGCCCCCGCCAGGGAACTCCAGGGCAGGGGCTGAGTTCCCAGACATTACCCCACCCCCACCGCGCCCCATTCCCTTTCCCAGGCTGGTCAGGCCACGCCTCGGTGACTGGGTCGCAGAAAACGCCTCTGGCAAACCACAGCCCCCAGAGTAAACCACCCCCAAGAAGGCCTGGCTCCCTGGTCAGACACCCCCAGTGGAGGGGGACAGTCCCGCAGGCCCTGCCCGTTGCCTGCAGTCGGGCACTACGGCCCACCTCTTCAGCACCCAGATCCACACTTCCTCACCCTGGACAAGAGCTGCAAGGGCCCCGGGTCCCCCCCGGCCCCATCAGCCGCCAGGGGCAGCAGCTGATGACGCTGCAGCGCCACGTGCAGGGCCGTGTCCCCCTCCTCATCCTCGGCATTGACACTGCAGCCGGCGTCCACCAGCAGCGGCACCAGCCCCACGTGGGCCTGCTGCACGGCCAGGTGCAGTGGGGACTGGAGCTTCCGGTTGCGAACGTTCACATCACAGCGGCCCTGAGGAGAGGCAAAGGCGGCAGGCACAGGCTCAGCCCAGGAACCCCAGGTGGGCCCTGACCCCCGAGGCCCCGGGCTGGGCCAGGGCCCTGTGTCCACACCTCTCGGATGAGAATCTGGGCCACCTCCCGGTGGTTGTTGAGGGCGGCCAGGTGCAAGGCCGTGAAGCCATCCTCCTTCTTGGCGTCCACCAGCTGCCGTGCCCGAGCGAGAATCCTCCTGACAGCTCTGTGCGAGTGGGGAGACATGCCCGGGGTCAGCAGTGTCCCCAGAGTGGCCCAGCAGCACCAGGAGCCTGGCCACTGGTTGTGCACACCCCAAACTCACAGCGTGTGGCCCTTGAGGGACGCGTGGTGCAGCAGGGTGAACCCCTGGCTGTTTGTGGCAGTGACATCGATGGCCGGCACTTCGGTGAGGACCTCCACGATGCCGCTGGCGCCTGCGCCCGCCGAGATGGCACAGTGCAGGGGGGTGTTAGCGTGGGCATCCTGCCGGCGGGGAGCCAGTGGTCACTCGGCAGGAAGCTAAATGCCGTCATGTGCTTGAGCCCGGGGCCAGGGGACCCAGCACTTACAGGCAGGTTGACGTCACAGCCGCGCTCACAGAGAACCCTCACCACCTCCAGGAAGCCCCTCTGCACAGCCACGTGCAGGGCTGCGCTCCGGGTGTTGTTCAGGGCGTTGGCCCCGCACCCGGAGCTCAGGAGCAAGCGGGCAGCCTCGGGCTGGTTCCTGATGGAAGAGGAAGCAGGACCGGTGCGATGCCCACCGGCTGGACTCACAGCCCCCCGCCCCCACGCCCCTGCCAGGCCTCACCCCAGGGCGGCGTAGTGCAGCGCCGTGTTGCCCTCGTCATCCGGCAGGTCCACGGCTGCCCCCGCCTGCAGCAGAAGCCGTGCCAGCTCCACCTGGCCTAGGTAGGCAGCCAGCTGCAGGGCGGTCCTGCCCTGGTTCTTGCTGTCCACCTGCCCGAGAGTCTGCAGGTCAGACCCCGGCCCGCCCCGCCCCCCGGGCTGGCTGAGGGGAGGACGCGTGGGGTGTCGGGAGCTCGCCTGCTCTGGGTGCCTCCGCAGCAGGTCCAGGGCCCCCGCCACGCTGCCCAAGGCCACCTCCACCACCAGTCTCCCTGGGTGCTCGAGGTCACTCTTCTGGGCTCGAAGCTTGTCCAGGGCGACACTCAGGGAGCCTGGGTGGGGCAGGGCTCGAGTTCAGGGGTGGCCAGGAGCGGCTCTGCCTCCCGCCCGCCGCCCGAGCCGGGCCCACGCACTCTTGTTCTCCCGGGCGCGCTCGGCCACATCCAGGTTGGCGTCCTCCTCGGGCCGGTAGGCCACCAGGCAGGAGGGACTAAAGGTCCACAGCTGACCGCCGACCGCAACACGCAGGTTACCGTCTCTGAAAACTTTCACCACCTTCCCAATGCGGCCCAGGGCCTGAGCGGGAGACAGTAGGGTCACAGGCGGGCCTCCTGGGAGGGACGGAGGGGAGGTGGGGGTGGGAGCGGGGGCACTCACAGGGGCCATGTCATCTGTCCACTCGCCGTGCCCGGCCTGCAGCCGCTTCACTGTGTCAAGGTCGTCGATGACCCGCACCACATCGCCCACCCAGAAGGCATTGTGCTGAGTGACAGAGAGAGGCACGTGAGGGGCGCCCCAGGCAAGCGTGGCTGCCCAGGGCCGTGGAGCAGAAGAGCACCGCCACCGGGCTCCACAGGACAGGCAGACCCGAACTTGACCCCAGCCCCTGCCTCAGAGCTGGAGGAGAATCACACGTGACCTAGAGCAGTCCTGGGGGGCCAGTCCCGGAGCCATGGGGGTGACGGCCAGAGAGACAGCCAGGCAGTGCCATCCAGACCAGACCAAAGCCAACTCTGGGGTGAAGGCCAAGGCGGGCCTGTCCCTACACACTGATGGAGAAGCAGGCAACATGGCCCAGGCAGTCTAGACCAGCACAAGGGGTGGGGGTGGGGCCCTGGGACAACCAGGGGGCGGGGTCAGACTGCCATGGGAGTGGGGGTTAGGGGCCACTCCTCCCCCATCCCCAAACCTTTCCTGGCCACTTCCCCCACACCTGTGCCCTCCCCTGTACAAGACTTACTCTGCAAACCATGGGTCTTATGACACCCCCCCCAGGGCCAGGACTCCAGGTCCAGAGCCCAGTGCTAGGGGTACATGCCTCCACCCACGGCCCCTATCTGCACAACCCCGTTTCCCAGAGTTCACTGTGCCCACCCCTGTCCCAACCATCCTGGACTGTGTCCACCCTCTTCCTAAAGGGCCTCTCCACTGCCCCCCACATGCTCCTCCCCATGCCACACCCATGGGGAGCATTTTAGAAAGTCCCCTCCCACCTGTAATGCTGTAGTGGCTTCCTTAGGCCGGCAGAATTAAGGTCAGTGTCTGGGCTGCCAGCCCCCAGCGCCTCACCCTCCTCTGTGTCCCTTCGTGCCTGGATTCCCTCTGTGGAACTCAGCCCCTCTGGCCCCCACAAAGCCCTCCCGTTCCCTCAGGGCTGGAGAAAGGCATTCCCAGAGCTGATCAGGTACGTGGAGGGGATGCAGAAGCGAACAGACGGGGCTCAGCCCAGCCCCCCATGCACCTTGGTGAGAGCCCCAGGGTGGAAGGTCCAGCGGGTCTCATGGCCGAACTGCACACGCACATCCCCACGGTCCGTGATGCGGTGCACGGTGCCCGTCTGTCCGATAAACTGTGGCGGGTCATGGAGGCTGTGGCTGGGTGGAGCGGGAGGGCTGGGGGTCCAGAGGATGTGGGGAGGGGAAGGTACAGGGGGCTCAGCAGGTGGGGAGGCTCACCTCCGCCATCCTGGGGTTCCACCCGCCGTGGCCTTCCTGCATCTCCCTCAGGATGTCTGTGTCCAGCAGACACTTCACCTTGTCCCCGTGCTGGAAAGGCTGGCCATCAGCACTCACCCTGCGCTGCAGCTCCGCGGGCTTGCCTGGGGGCGTCAACAGGCCCCCTCAGCGGCGTCCCTCCCTTTGGCAACTTCCCAGGCCCCCCACACGCAGCGCTGCCCCAGGACCGAGCCAGGGTGGGAGGGCAGCTGGGCAGGCAGGGGTGGTGTCCTTGGGGCCAGACCCTACCGAGCCTTGGGAGGTGCTCCTTGTAGTAGAAGCCACCAGCTGCCTCGCCCACACACTTGAGGTCCACCTTGCCCTTGTGGCCCACGCGATACACATTGGTGGTACCATCGGCCCATGTCACGCTGGCCACGCTCCGGCCTGTCTCCACGTCCCAGCCACGGATGTCCACCACTCGGCCTGGCTTCCCTTCCCCTCCTGTGGAGACAAGGGCCCCATCGCAGGCTAAGCCCGTGCAGTGAAGCTCAGCCACGGCCAGTGGCAGCCCAGATCCCCACTCACCGTCCTGCGAGCCCCACTCCCAGTCAGGGCCCCGCACCACCTTCGCCCCCTGGAAGATGCCCCTCAACGGGGTCCTTGGGAGGCCCTGGCGGGGACTCAGCACAACCCTGCAAGAGAGTGAGCGCGTGCTGGGCCACGCGGGAAGCAGGGCAAGGGCGCAAGCCCTCTGCCCCACCCAGCTCTCGCCCAAGTATGGCCGGCCCGGCCAGTCAGCGGCCTCCACTCCGGGCCCCCTCACAGCACGGCCTCCCTATGCGGTCCTCCCCCCACGCCTGCTGCCTCCTGACGAGCCCCTTGCCGTTAGGGTTGTCCCCAGAGCTCAGTGCACAGTCTGGCCCAGAGGAGGGCTCTGCACAAAGAGATAATGAGGTGCACAGGCTTGCCCAGAAGTGCCCGGACAGCTGATCCCTGCTCCCGCTCTGGCCAGCAGGCAGCTGGGACCGAACACGCACCGCCCCTCCACGAGCCATGGGACGCGTCCGGGAGACGAGGGCGCCAGCCTCTTGTGGGTGGGGCCTCTGGGAGGCCACCCCAGCCCAGGAGATCCTCCCAGCTTCTTTCCCCCTGCCACCTCCTCACCCCCAGCGATGGAGCCCCCTAGGCAGGCCAACAGGGTCTCCCAGCTGTGCCTCTGGGTCAGTTCCCAGCACCGGCTGCCCAGGTCTCACACAGGGGATGCTGGCCGGACGGCCACACACAGGTCATCGCCGCCCCCACCACAGCTGCACTGGGGGGCCAGCTACATCTGGCTCTAGGGCTGGTGCCAGGACGGAGACCCCATCCGCAGCACCCACCTCTGCAGACCTGCTCCAGTGGACAGGGCTACCTTCCACAGGGCACCCCCTTGGTGTCAATGACCAAGCCTCCGGAGTGACAGTGACCTCGGCCACCGCTCCAAGAAATGGCTCAGGAAGGGCTTGAGCTGCAGCCTGGGGAGTGCGTGGCCGGGGGGCGGGGGGCAGCCCCCACCCCCCGAGGCCAAGGCCTGCTCAGGTGTCGCGTGTGCCCGTCACGAGGCCCGGGCTGCGGCAAGCCAGGACCCAGCGCTACCGGGGCCCTGACACCTCGAGGCCAGTGCGCGGCAGGCGGAACTCACGGGCGGGAGTGAGCGGTCTCGTAGCGCTCGAAGGCGTGGGCGAGGTCGTGCTTGTTGTGCATGTAGCACTGCGTGCACAGGTCGTAGTCGAAGCAGACGCGGCACTTCCAGCGCATGCCCCTCAGGCCGTGCTTTTTGCAGCAGTCACAGATGATGTTGGGGTGGCGGACGCCTGGGGGCAGGGCAGGGTCAGGGAGCGCGAGGGGCCTCTGCCCCACCCCCACCCCCGGGGCCCGCGGCCTCCGCACACACCGATCTGGGCGTTGTCGTACAGCAGGAGGTCGTGCGCGCCCTGGTAGCCTGCGCGGTAGTTGGTGCGGGTGCCGTGGTCCCACTGCACGACTACCGTGCGGTCAGGGGTCGAGGGGCTCCCGTGGCGGCCAAGCTCCACCACTGTGCCCACGCCGCCCTCACCGCCATCCTGCTGGCCCCACTTCCAGTCCACGCCGCGCACCACACGCATGCCCACCTGCACGCCTGCCTGGGGGTCTGGGTCCATGGTGGGCAGGACTGCTCCAGGACCTGCAGGCAGATGGCACCCTCAGGCCACATCAAGGCCACACAGGCTCTCGCCAGTTCTGGGAGGGCTGCCAGGGAGACAGGTGGGAACAAGTCTGGGAGAGCCAGGCAGGGAGGGGGAGGAGGGCCTGTGCAAATGCCCTGAGGCAGAGAGAAAGGTGGTAAGTGCGTGCACTATAAACCAAAGGAGGCTCACCTGGCCACCCGCGGCAGCAGAGACTAGTCTCAGAGGTGCAAATGGCACCTGCCCTGGAGGAAAGGTGGGCACCTCTGTGGAAAGACCCCTCCAGCCACTATGAGATCCTGCCTCGTGGTGAGCACGAGCAGAAGGAGAGGGGCAGTTCTGGCGAGAGGATGGCAGACCCCCAGGGAACAAGACCTGGCAAATGCCCACAGAGGGTCCGCCTGTGATGAGAGATCAGTTCTGGGTGCTTGGCACACAGTGGCCCATCAGGACATATCTGTCCTAAAATTAACTGACTTGGATTGCAGATATCGACATGAAAGGTAAGACAATAAAGCTTTCAGAAGAAAACACTCTTTTTCGCGCAGCCAGTTGGTAAGCTGGGCTGCGCTGACGTCAGAAACCAGCGTCCATCAAGACACCACTAAGAGACTGAAAAGGCCGCAGGCCCGAGAAGACAGCTCTGCCCACAGAGGGCCTGTCCCCACGGTGTGCAGTGAACTCAGATGCATAGGAGTGGGCGCCCCAAGGTAAAGGGGCACAGCACTGGCACAGGTGCGCCTGCCCAAAGACTAATCAGGGTTCTGGTCACCAGGCCGCTGCTCAAAAGTGGGACACTACCCTCGGTCAGTGGACAGTGCCTCGAGTCACTCTGGGGTCTTCTCTGGAGAACTGCAGCCCACCCACTCCAGACTGTACGGGGAGGGGGGCCTGTGTTCACAGCAACAACGTTCCCCGTCTCCTCAAGGATGAACTGGGTCCTGAGATGTGATTTGCCCCCAGGGGAGCACGAACCCCACACTATACACAGCCAGCATCTGGGGGCAGAGCTCTGCAGATGTTGAAGGAAAGCGCCCTCGTGTTCACTATCTGAATCCATTCACAAAAAGTTCACAAAGCACGGAGATGGTGGTGGAGGCCGCCGTGGGGGCTCTGGGACCCAGGAACGTGCTATTTCCTGATCTAGGTGCTGTTTCTGTCCTGATCACTTATGACCTGGGACCTGTATTATATGTTTCTTCAATAAAGTTTTTTTTTAATTAATGACACAGCTGGATTTGAATGACAGTTGAGGGAAAATCGACAGGACTTGGAGAGGACGCAGGGACTCCCAGACTGCAAGAGGGCAAGCAGCACTCCAGGTCTGGAAGACGGTCTGCCGTGCTGCCAGCAGGGCTCTGAGGCTGGAAAAGCAGCGGGCCTGGGGCCCTGCCCAAGGCAGGTCTGGGTGTGAACCCGGCCATCTCCTCACAGGGCTCCCAGGAGGCTGGAGGGAGACTGAGGCTGGCTGGGGTGCAGGTGAGGAGCAGCCAGGCTACCGCCAGCTCCCGGGAGGGCCCAGTGGCCAGCAACGCAGGAGGGAAACCACTTGTCACCCCTCTACCTGGGCCCCTCTCCAAGATCCCGGGTCCCGCCCCACCCCCAAGTCCAACACTCGGCATCCCAGGCCTGGGCCCCTCAGGAAACCCTGCCCCCCAGTTGAGGCCGCAGGTGGGCAGTGAGAACTGTGGCGGCCAGGCTTTGCCACGGGCAGGGGCCAAGCCCCACAGGCCATCTGGCGCCCTCCCTCTGCCCAGCTCCACTTTGAAACCCGTGTCCAGCACAGGGTGGGCAGGGTAGGGGCACTGCCCATAGGGGTGGGCCTCAGTCCATGCCCAGCCTGGTGTCTGAGCCAACGACCCCCTCCGATTCTCAGGGGTACACCACCCGGCCAGCTCCGACTTCTGCAAACTCTCCTCCCTCCTGGACAGGCTCCCTGTGGAAGCAGCTTCTTCACCCCGCCCAGGCAGGACCTCCGGGGGCTTCTGCAGGAGCTGGTGGGTGTTCTGGAAGGATAAACCTTCCCAACCCACGGACTAGTTAGGAGCTTTTCTGCAAAGAAACTCCTCATTGCTCGTTCGCGTAGCGCCTCACCTCTTGGGTCACTCTGCTTCCCTCTTCTGTCCCTTCTCAGCTGCCCTCCCTTCTGGTCTTGCCCCTGCTAAGACGGGGCACCTGGGCCCGAGGCCACAGCAGCCTGCAGCACCAAGTGCTTCTGATTTCTCCCACGGAGCACAGCTGAGCCCAGGCCCCCCGAGAACGCCCACAGCAAGAACGCCCCCTGAGAACGCCTGTGACTCTCCGGTGCCCGCGAGCTCCAGACAAGGGGAGGCGGCCAAGGCTGCTACCTTGGTGGTGAGGAACGGCGGGCTCCCGCCTGGTGCTCCCCCAGCAGCAGCGGCTACAGACGTGTGACCTGGGCAGAGCAGCACGGCCTGAGCCGGTGGCCCGCTGTCGGAGTGGTGGTGTGCCCCTTCGCATACACGCCCCACCCCTACCCTGCCCACCTCTGCCAGATCCTCCCGCATGCTGGGAACCCGCGAGAACTGGCAGCGGTGGTCACACTGAGCTACTCCTTGCCCTTCCCATGGGCTCCTGTTGAGCTAGGCTCAGCCAGAGTGCGCCTCCTCCCAGGCGACCACAAACCCAACACGTGTGGGCAGACAGGCCCGAGGAAAGGTCCCTGCTAGCAGGGGTACCCCATCTGCTGAGCCCAGAAACCAGCTCCACCCTCAAGTAAAGGGCCCAGAGCAGGAAAGGACCCAAGTGCCACGAGCCATTCTGCGGCCAGCCTCTCAGCCTGCCCAGCAGCCACCACACCTGCTCACCCGCTGGTCTTGTGGGTCCACTGGCCACATGCCACAGGATCATTTCCAACAAGACACGGGGGCGGGGGGGGCACCCTGAAGGAGAGCAAGCTGTGGCCCACGCACGCCTGGTCCTGCCCTATGGCAATAGGGCAGAGAACGAAGAGCAGGGTGGAGAAGAGCCTGGAAGGGTCTATGAGAAGCCAGGTCTGGGCCTCCTCAGCCAGTGACAGCCCCACATGGAGCAGCAGAGCAGTCCAGCCTGTGGCGAGAGGCGCTTCTGTCCGGCGCCCGGCGCGCTCACACCCGGAGGTCCCCGCAGCCCTGGGAGTCTCCTTGTCTCCTCCCCCCGAGCACCGATCCATGCAGGTCTTAATCTACCCTCTGCTTTAGCGTCTCCATCCAGCATGGTGTCGCCTCAGCTCAGGCCTGAACAGAGCCCCCACAACACCCCTCTGCTGTCCCTTCCTACACGTCCACCCAGCTCCTGCGTCTCGGCAGCGTCCTGGCATGGCACTCTAGCACAGGGGGCTGCGTAGCTTTCCAGGTCTCTCCATCCCTTCTCTCCAGCCACCTCTCCGCCTGGTCTGTCACCGCTGTCCCTGGGGCCCAGCAAGTGTTGAGCATGCTCGTGACGTCAGGTGCCCAGCCCTCCTGGTATTAGGGCTCGCTACTTTCCTTCAGCAGGTCCCACCAGGTTGGGTGGGGAGGGGGTGGGGAATGGACCAGGGGCAGGAGTCGGGAGGCAGTGACCAGACCAAGAGAGGCTACAGAGGAAGGGAGGACCCATTTCAGTGGGGTATTCACCCAGAGAGTTCTCTTTCTTCCTTTGCCAGAAATCCCGTACTCTGACATCTTCCTCAGAGCTTACCGGCCATACCCCTGCCTGGCACCCAAACCCCCACAGAAGCTGTCACTGCAGATGTTTAAAATGATTCTGAAGCAGGGCGCCTGGGTGCCTCAGTCGGTTAAGCGTCCGACTCTTGATTTTGGCTCAGGTCATTATCTCAGGGTTGTGAGATCGAGCCCTGTGTTAGGCTCCACGTTCAGCAGGGAGCCTGCTTAAGATTCTCTCTCCCTCTCCCTCTCACCCTCCCCCCAACTGGTACGCGAGCACGCACGCGCACGGTCTCTCTCAAAACAAAAAACAAAAAAACCCCTCTCAGTCAGCGCATGAGGACTCAAGGGACAGATGCACACTTAGCAAAACTTAACTTACCTTAGAACACAAACCAGCCTCGAGTCAGCATTCCAGACACTTAGCGGCTACTTCTTGGGTCACAAATTGGACAGCCACCAAGGTTTCCTGTTGGAAACTAGCAGCCATGCCGACACAGAACACAGCAAACCACACAGGCAGCCAGCAAGCAAGTCTGGAGAAAATGGTTTTTAAAAGGCAGTTTTACACGTCTAGCATTGACCACCTCAACCAAACAGGCGGACATCTGGGTCTGTTCTGCTGGGTACTAGTTTCTCTTGTCTCAAGGAACTGCCAGCATACATTAGGACAGTGTAGAAATAAGAGGTTTTCCCTATTTGTGAATATTTTATTGGAAAAACTTTTAAAAGCCATCAAGATTAAATCCCATTTAGCTAGGAAGTTGGCAAATTGCCTTTATTCAGAAGAATACAGTTACGTGACGCTGACATGACATGCGACAGGCGCTGCCGCTCCTCTCCCTGCGCCTCCGGCTGCGCCTGATGATGCTGCTTCAATCGACACCATGTGGGGCAAAATCAACTGGCAAAACTTGGTGAATCACGGGCTCCTGTCATGTAGCAGGTCTGGCCAAGACAAAGGGGGACATCCTGGGTGCTGGGGAGTCTGGCCCATTAGGGACTGGAGGGAAGCCCTGAGACAGAGCACCTAGGAAACCCAACTTGGCCCAGCACGAAGACACCTGCTGGCAGAAGGCCCAAAGGAAGTACAGGGCTTGTCATCGCCTGAATCTTGGCCCTGAGATGGAAGCCCTCAGGCCCCCTGCAGACTGGGGTGTCACGCCCCAACCACTGCACAGGGCCACTCTGCGCGGGATCATGGCATTCAGATACTTGTTGCATCTGGAGCAAGAGGCCAGGAGGGCACCTGCCAGGAAGGACTGGGTTTGCCAAGGCTTGCATTCGGACTGCCTCATCCCCAGCCCCACAGGTGCCCACCAGGAAGAAGCCCGTTCGGCACCTCTCCTTATTTCTTCGATCGGTTCTGAACGCAGAGGACTGGCAAGCAGAATTATCACCCACACACATACATACACACACACGCAAAAACAACCAAAACTCCTCTGACATGGCATCAAACAGAATCCGCAGGATGAAACAGCCAAATCCAAACTATCACACCACAAGCCCGTCAAGAGCTCACCTGTCTGGCCGTCCAGTCGCCCCCCCTGCCCGCCTTGAGCCTGTTGGGCTGCAGCCCTGACGCCTGGAGACTTGGGGGCTGGCCTCTAGCCTTGCCGAGCTTCAGCGCAAGCCCTGAGCCATCCAACCCTGTGGCGCCTGGGAGATGCCAAGACGCACAGTTAGCACCTCCGACGGGACCGCGGCGGGCGGACGGAGCCGACCCGACTGCTCCTGGGCTGCCCGCTGTCTACATGTCCATTCCCCCGCCAACACCGCGACACCCAGCGGGGCCCCGGGGCCTGCCTCCCGCCTTGCAGGGCTCCCTGGGCTCTGGCGGCCTCGCTCCTGCTGCAGCAATCAGTCTGGTGCGCGCAGGAGCCGCAGCGCCCGAACACTACCGGCCGGCGGGAGTGGAGCCGGAGGGCCGGCGGCCGGGCGCTGCAGTCGTCAGGGCCCGGCGCTGTGCCCGGGCCGAGGCTCCGCGGGGACAGCGGGGGCGGGCCGGGCCGGACTGGGCAGGGCGGGCGCGCACCCCCAAGCGTGACCCCGCCCCACCCGCCCGGGTCCGCCCCGCCTCCTGCCATCCCATCCCCCTTCCTCGGGAAGCCGCCCCGGGCCGCGGTCGCGGCCAGACCCTAGTGCCCCCGTCGACCCCTCCACTTGCCCGGAAGTTTGCGTCCCGCCCGCTCGGCCTGGGGGCTCCAGGGCCAGAGAAGAGCCGAGTCTATCTGCCAGTGGCCTGCCAACGGCTTCGGTGTGTGTGGCAGCCTGCCAGCGGCCCCTCTGCTGCTCAGCCCCCGACAGCCAGGCCGCCCTGCCGCGCGGAGACCACCGGCTGAGGCAGCCGAGGACCCCGAGCTCGGGGCTCCTGGGGCCGCCGCGGGGCCTGCCGGGAGTTGTAGTCTGCAGCCCGCTGTCGCCGGAGCCGGAGGGGCGGGTCCGAACCACAACTCCCAGGAGGCCCAGCAACGAAGGTGACGCACGCGGCCGCAGGAGGCGGGGCGTGAGGGAGGGAGTCCCGGCCCGTGCCCCGACAGCGACGGGGAAGCCTCCTGCACTGTTCCCGGGAAGGGCCCGGGCTCGCCTCCGCGCCAAAAGCGGACAGAGGGCGCGTTCACGTCGGGCAGCGTGTGGTACACGTTGTCAAAAGGCGGCGGCCTCGGCGCACCTGTCACCACGCCGGGGACCGGGGGCGCGGAGCCGAGCAGCGTGAGCCTGGATGGGAAGGAGCCGGGCTCCTTGTCCGCTTGGGCTCCGAAACTGTGGCGCCCCGGAGGCCACCGAGGATTGGGCTCCTGCGGGCCGAGCAACACGGGCGACCCCGCCGGGACCCGGAGGCCAGCGCGGCCGGCGCGCGGAACTTGCGGCCACGCCCCCGCGGGAGGGGGCGTGACCATCACCGGAAGTGCGTCACCCTCGCGTCGACCCTACGTGGCGCCGTTCTGAGAGGCTCCGCTCGGAGACGCGGCCCGTTGCCGTGGAGACGGCGGCTGCGGCCGGCAAAGGCTGGCCTCCGCGGCGCAGAGCTGAGGCATCCTCGCCACCGACTCCTTCTGACCGGATTTGTTTTAAAATCAGAGTGACGCCAGTATGTGGCTTTGATTCCCGCAGAACCGAAGCCTCGCAGTGAAGAGCGGCGGCCCCCTGCCGTTCACCCCCGCGGCAAGTCCTTTTCGGTGCTTGCAGCCCTCCACCGATGGAAACCTCCGTGTCTACACCGAGCCGCTGGGCTTTGGGGTTTCCACTGCAGACATGGTGGACCTGCCGCGGCCTAAGCACTGAGCTGTCCAGACAGCGCCGCAGAACCGGCCCCGGGTGGTCGCCTGCCCCCTAGCCCTCCGCCCTGGCTCCGGCTTTTTCTCCTGAGCTCACAGGCTCCTCGTGCTGTTCTCATGCCTAGATTTGTACCAACCGGCGGCGGTTTTCTTCTGACGTTTCTGCCACACGCCTATCGGTAACATTGCCCGAAGGCTCAAACGCACTGGCTCTGTTTAATTCCTGGCGCGCTCCGCCCCCGTTCGCCCCTCTGAACCCACCGCACCGCCCCGTCTCGAGCTGTCCTCAGGGGCCATCCGGCGGCTCCTGCGCCCGAGCTCTTCGCTGGAATCGGCCAGCTCCGTCTTGGTTTACGCTCGCATTTCGCTCAGGTCAGCCCTCGAGTAGCTTTCTGGAAAGGGTACGTGCCTGAAATAGGTTTATTCCATGCTCGTCTCGGAGTGATGGTTTGGCAGAGTATGGAATTCTAGCGTGGGAACACTTTACCTTCAACATGTCTCCAGTCGCAACGTTTTGCTTCCAGCCTCCAGGGATGCTGTTGGGAAATCCAAAGCTCTTCCTTTTCCCGGTCTGTTGTTTCTTATCTGTTCGTTCCCTCTGAAAGCTTTTAGGATCTTCTCTTTATCTTTGGTGCTCCGACATGTCACAGCGATATGCTTTGGTGTGAGCCTCACTCTGTTCTGTGCAAACAGTTCTCTTCATCCTAGAGGCTCTTGTCCTTCCTTTGGTTTGGGGACTTAAAAAAAAAAAATCCCCTTCTATTTTCATGTGTTTGCGCTCTCTCTCTTTTTTAAAGATTTATGTATTTGAGAGAGAACATACACAGAGGGAGAAGGAGAGAGAAACGCAAGCAGCCTGCATGCTCCAAGTGCAGCCCCACATGGGCTCCACTCAAGGCTCCATCTCATGACCCTGAGATGAGGACCCAGACACTTAACTGACGACGTCACCCCGGCACCCCCTGGGTTTGCTCTTGATGGGATCCTTGTTTCTCAGATTCTCATTGGACTTCTTGGACTAATACTGTAACTTTATTCTCTAACCTAGTGTTTTTCTCGTAGATACCCTTAAATTTACCAACCCTCCCTTCTATTGATCAGTTAACCTTGTGATTTTGTGACTTATAACAAGAAATGTACAATTGGTTTTCATCCTGTTTCTAGCACAAAGCTCCTAAAACCTTTGAATTTCCTAAGTGAAAAGAGACATAAAGGTGTGTTTTGATACTCATAAAAAGCCTCTTTCAGCCACATCTGACTTTATGTTAATAAGGTGATGTTTGGAAAGTCTTTGTTAACCTTAAAAATAAAACCGTTATTTTACCCAAAAAAAATGGGTTTGTTTGGGAATAACAGAGAATCACAATTCGGGACCTGCGAGCTGTGGCAAAACTACAGGCAAGTCCAGAGAACAAAGAGGATGGTTATTTTATGGAGCAGGGATAGGTTGGGAGGGTTGTTTTGTTTTGTTTTTAAAGATTGTATTCATTTGAGAGTGACTGAGAGAGCACAAGCGGGGGCAGGGGCAGAGGGAGAGGGAGAAGCAGAGGACCCTGGGATCATGACCTGAGCCAAAGGCCGATGCTTAACCAACTGAGCCATCCAGGCGTCCCGGGAGGGTTGTTTTGAATGAAAGCCCATTGGAGAGAAGCGGGAGGTCAGGTTGATGATGGTTTCTCACTGCTGAGCGACAGGGGCAGTGGATTTCTTGTAGGAGATGCAGTGCACATCTTTTCCTGTTGGGGTCTGTAATTGATGGTTCTTTCCTACTGATGATTCTTCCCTTGGGGAGACACTTCTTCCTGTAATTGAGATTGAGGGGTACAGTTCCTTCCAGTTTCCCCTTCTAGCATCAGCAGTCCACTCTAGTGAGGTTTCCCTTTAAAATTTTTCATGCTCCTAAGGATGGGTGGGGGAAGATCATGTGGTTAGAGGCTTGGAAGTCAGTCTCACCCCTGACCTCCAGGGATGGGAGAGGGGCTGGGATTGAGCCCATTCTCCAGTGGCCAACAGCTTAATCAATCATGCCCCTGTTATGAAGTCTCCAAACAAACCCCAGAGAACAGGGTCTGGAGAGTTATGAAGCTTCTGGTTGGTGGACACGTGGAGGTGTGCCTGGACAGGGCACCGAGGCTCCGTATCCTTCCCCCATCCCTGACCTCATGTAACTCTTCCATCGGGCTGTTCCTGAACCTTTTATCATAAGCTAGTAATCTAGTAAATATTTCCCTGAGTTCTGTGAGCCACTTTAGCAAATTAATAGAACCCAAGGGGTTGTAGGAACGTTTAATTTATAGCCAGTTGGTTAGAAACACAGGAGACAACCTGGACTTCCACCTGCATCTAAAGTGAGTGTGGGGAGGGTGGTGTCGGTCTTGTGGGACTGACCCGTTAGTCTGTGAGATCCGATGCTATCTCCACATAAGTAGTGTTAGAATTGAGTTAAATTGGATCTTGTTTGTGAGGAAGTGGCAGCATTGTAGGGTCAGACAGGCATTACAGGAAACGTGGTGACAACGTGTTCCAGAACTGGGGAGGGCGTAAGTGACCTTGCTGCCACGCTCCGAGCTGTAGTTTGAATCAACCTAATCTTACACAGAAGGCAAACCTCTGATATAGAAAATTAAATAAATTTAGAAGTTAGGCTGTGGGATCAGGGTGGTCCGCTGTGGCATCAGTGGCCCTTGAACCAGCCACCACGGGTACAGCTGTTCCAGTACCATAAGCATCTGGATTGACTGGAGTGCATTGGCTCAAGCATGGATTGACCAAAGAGAAGCTTCAGGAGAGCAAACCACTGTGGTAGAGCAACCACTAGGAATGGTGCCAAATTGACAAGATGCATGACAAGATGACAAGGGTCAGCTGCAACCCCAGGCTACCCCCCCACCGCCCAGTTCAGCCATGGTGCCATCAACATCAGGCCCAAAGGACATGGCTCCTCCTCCTGGAGACGGCAGCAGTCCAGACAGCCGGGAAGTTGCCCCTGACAACAAATATCTATTTAACCAGAGCATCACAGCTTTGGTGGACCACCCAGTTAATTTGGCAACGGGGCCAGTGTACCAGTTTGACTATCAGCATGGGACTGCTTGTGGTCCCTTGCAAGGTGACTTTCAGCCTCCTAATTGGTGGTCAGAACCTCCAGGACTTCTGGCACCTCCCCAGAGTCGGAGGCAAAGGCCACCTTAATCAGGGACCAGCAGTATTCACCTGTGGCCTCCCTGTGAAGCAGGAACCTCCACAGACGGCTGCAGTAAAACACAGGACTCTTCCAGCTTGGATTCAAGAAGGTTCTGGACCATGAGGGGAGCCTGGGCGGCTCAGTTGGTTCAGCATCTGCCTTCAGCTCTGGTCATGATCGTGAGGTCCTGGGATCGAGCCCCATGCTGGGCTCCCTGCTCAGCCAGGAGTGTGCTTCTCCCTCTCCCTCTGCCCCTCCCCCGCTCATGTTCTCTCTTGCTCTCTCTCAAATAAATAAATAAATAAATAAAATCTTTAAAAATATCTATTTAAAAAATGGAATATGAAAAGCAGAAGTTGGGGGCACCTGGGTGGCTCAGTCAGTTCAGCGTCTGCCTTTGGCTCAGGTAATGATCCTGGGGTCCTGGGATCAAGCCCCGCATCAGGCTCCCTGCTTAGCCAGGAGTCTCTTTCTCCCTCTCCCTCTACTGCTCCCCCTGTTTGTGCTCTCTCTCTCTGTCAAATAAATAAAATCTTTAAAAATACAAAAAAAAAAAAAAAAAAAGGAAGGAAGAAAGGAAAAGAAAAGCAGAAGTTGGAACAAGAGAGAATGAAACAATACTGGTGACAGTTTTCCAGAAAAAGAAAAGGAGGCCACAGAAGATGCTAACAGAGGAGATGACCCTTGTTTGCCTCAGAGAAGTAAATTTATGGTGATGAGGAAGGACCAAGACAGTGAGAATGTTGGAGCTGCATGCCCTGGAAGTCCCTGTCTGGTTCCCAAGAAGAGCAGAGGGAAACTGAGGCGACCCAAGAATAGGGAGTCAAGCAACACCACTGACACAAATGCTTCTGACTGGGAGCGCCTGGGGGGCTCAGTCAGTTGAGCCTCCAACTCTTAATTTTGGCTCAGGTCGAGATCTCAGGGTCATGGGATCAAGCCCCATGTCAGACTTGGCACTGGGCATAGAGTCTGCTTGGGATTCTCTCTCCCTCTCCCCCTCGTGCCCGTGTGCGCGCGTGCTTTCTCTCAAATACATAAATCATTACTACTGGATGTCAACAGGTGAAGACATTTGTCACAGAGCCAGAGATGCACCCTGAAAGCAACAAAAGCCCCTGCAAAGGGACGCAGCCCTGTGCACTGGCTACCCTCCCTGGAGGGACGGGGGACAGTGCTTCTGGGCCAGGAGACAGTGAAGATGAGGGCCCAGCAGGCGCTGGACTGCCAAAAACAGGAAGGTTTCTGCGGAAAAGAAGCACAGCAGCTGTTACGTACTAGACAAAGGGAAGAAGAAAAGCCACGGACAGGGTTACCAAAGAGGTGGACGAACATGTCCATAAGGAGCGCGATAGTCTGGCACCACGAGACGCAGGAGAAGCAGACAGCGACGTGGTTAAAGAAAAGGACACCCAGTGAAGAAACATCATTTTTAGAGGGGAAAAAAAAACCATAAGAGAAACCAGGAAGGAGCAGATCATGTCTCCAGCTCTTCTCGCCGTTCTAGAGGGGTGACTCTCCAGGCAGGGGGCACACTTCTAGATCTCCTCTTAAAAGGAAAAAAGAGACGTAGTAGGAGTCCATCTCCGACATTAAAGCGACACATAGTAGGAGTACAAGTTACTCCCTCAGAATTACAATTTGAGCAGTAGGAGTAATGACGGGGGAAAGGCAGACATAGAGGACCTTCCCGACAAAGACAAAGAGGAAGGCGCTCAAGGGATGGATGAGCCCATCGGTCCAGTGGCAGTGGGAGCCGATGTGGATGTCACATATGATGATCGGTGTGGACATCCTAGTGGGAGCAGCCGTAGCGGGAAGACCAGCCACCCTCCCTCGTCATGAGCACTGAAGAAGGATGCGGTGAGCGTGCCATGACATCTAAAACATTCCATGCGGGGCGCCTGGGTGGCTCAGTCAGCTGGACAGCTGCTTTCAGCTCAGGTCATGATCCCTGGGTCCTGGGGTCAAGTCCCGCATCGGGCTCCCTGCTCCGCGGGGAGTCAGCTTCTCCCTCTCCCCTCTGCTCCTGCTCTCTGTCTCTCTCTCTCAAAAAAATAAAATTAAAAAAAAAAACATAAAACAGAGGAGGGGTGCTCTCTTCAGTAGAGGTGGTCCGGGCCTGGTGCCAAAGGTCCCTAGACCGCAGGGACCCTAGACTTATTCCCCTTTGCTGCTCTCTGTCCTCATGGGCCACGATGGCTGCCCAAGCTGCAGCTGTCCTGCTGGGGAGCCGGCTGGCAGGAAGGAAGGTGACCTCCAGTAGCTGGCGTCCAGTGGCCGGAACTTGACACACCCAGCTACAAGGAGGGCCGGGACGTGTAGTTTTTATGGAGACATGTAACTGGTAAGGTAGTGCTAGTATTACTGAGGAGTAAGGGAAGAATAGATATTGGGAACAAGGGACAGTCTCTGCCCTTAGAAGCTGGCTGGAAGCTCTGCGTGCCTGAGCGGGGCTCACCATCCCCGGACCCTCCAGAGTCGTCCTGGGAGAGCCACGCACCCTCCACTGCCTGCCTGAATAGCGTTTCTGCTGCTTCTGGGCCTGTTCCATTCCAGCCCTTGGAGTGCATGCCAGCAGGCTTCCTTCTGGAAGCAGAATGGGGGGAAAAAGCTTGGATATTATGCCCCACGGGATGCAGATTTCCCTCCCTGTTTTCAGCACTTTCCCTCCACGATTCTCTCAAGTTAAATCATCAGCGTCCTGATTTTCCGTGCTCACTGCCTAGTGGTCACAGTTGTAACTGCCTTACGTGTGTTTTCGTACATGATTCTTAGCCCAACACCCTGGGGAGTCACGTCCGTCCTGTTTTACAGATAAGGACGCTGAGAGCCGTGGAGGCTGAGTAGCCTGCCCAGGCTCATGCTCCAAGGTGGTGGTGCCGTTAGAAATGGAAAATGGTGCAGCTACTTTGGGAAATAAGCTGGCAGATTGTCGTATTAATCATAACATATCCTCTGCCCCATAAATTCCACTGCACCCAAGTATTTACGTGAGATCATGGAAAACGTAGCCACACAAACCCCTGCAATGGATGTCTGTAGCAGCTTATTCATAATTGCTAAACCCTGCCAAAGTCCCCCAACAGGGGCCCTGTGAGCCAGTTGTGGAGTGGACGCCGCTCAGCGGCCGGAGGAGTGCGCTGCAGGAACGTGCGGCATGGAAAACTCTCCGAAGCATCGTGCTGAGGGGAAGACTCAGACACAAAGGCGAAAGCACGTCCGTTTGTGAGCCTGGAACAGCAAGGCTGCAGTGACTGGAGGCACAGGACCCATGGGGAGGTGGAGCACTAGGGGCTCAAGATGACTTTGCAGGAGCCGGAAGTGTTTGTGTCCGGGGCAGGGAGTGGCTGCACAGGTGTCCACTTTTGTCAAAGTTCATCAAATTTTACTCTAAAAATGGATGCATATTATTTTATTTTTAGAGCGAGAGTGCGCATGCATGTGCAGGGGTGGGAGTGGAGGTGGGGCTGGGGGAGGGGCAGGGGAAGAGAATCTCAAAAGGACTCCCCGCTGAGCACAGAGCGTAAGCAGGGCTCCCTCTCACGACCCTGAGCTGAAATCAAGAGTCAGATGCTCAACCACCGGGGCCACCCAGGCGCCCCAATAAGACGTGTGTTGTTTAAAAAGACAGTTAAACTAGAACGAGAGTGTAAAGTGCTAAGCAAAATAAGTCAGAGAAAATCAAATATGATTTCACACATATGTGGAATTTAAGAAAACAGATGAGCACAGAGGAAGGGAAGGGGAAATAAGATAGAAACAGAGAGGAAGACAAACCATAAGAGACTCTTAACTGTGGAGAACAAACTGAAGGTCGTTGGGGAGGGGGTGTAGGGTAACTAGGGGATGGGCATTAAGGAGGGTACTTGTTGGGTTGAGCACCGGGTGTTGTATGTAAGTGATGAACCACTAAATCTTACTCCTGAAACTTACACTACACTATAGTTAACTAACTTGAATTTAAGTTTAAACAAAAAAAAGATAGTTAAAGGTCATACATTAAAAAGCAAGAATGCCCAGAACATTCACAACAAACAAAATGAAGGGGTCTGAGCCCTACCAGATGGAAAAGCATATTCAGATCCAAATAATTAAAACAGTGTGCAACAGAGCAGAAGCCAGAAACACCGCATGGAATTCCTGTAGAGCTGGGGGTGGGCCCCTGACATAAATCCCTGGGGTCAGAGGGCACCATTCAATCAGTGAAGCAGATCCTGGAGCTGGTGCCTTGAACCAGGACAAACCCAAGTGGGTCAAAATCAGACCTGGAATAAACCAATACAATTACGACAGGGGGGAACCAAAGGAGAATCTCCGCCTTTTTTATTCTCCCTGAAGATTTTATTTTTAAGTAATCTCTACACCCAACGTCAGGCTTCACCTTAGGACCCCAGATCAAGTCGCACACTCCACCACCTGGCCGGCCAAGCGCCCCAGAGAACCCTTGTATAACATCAACTTGGAAGGCTTTTCTAAACGTGACCCCACATCCAGAAGTGACAGGGTGTTACATTTTACGGCGTAAAAATAAAGCATTTTCCCTGGCAGAACCGTTAGGAGCAAATCCGAAAGACCACAAGCGCGGAGAGCTCTTTGCAACTTACAGCACACAAACTGGTAAGATGGAAAGAAAACGTGCCGAAAAGGGCAGGGAAAAAAAAGTTTTGTTTTGTTTTAAGTGGAAGCTCATGTCGTCTTTTGAACGCAAGAACCCCCCACGCCACTTCCAGAAGGGGAGAGGCACGTGCGCGGACCGGCCGGTGAGCCTGGGAGTCCCGGCCCCTTGCAGTGTCTCGCGCGGCCAGCAGGTGGCGACCCCGCCCGGCCCGCAAGCCCAGCGCCGCGCCCCCTCCCGGAGGCGTCGTGAAGCGCGCGCTCGGGATCCCCGAACCCCTGGTTCCCTTGGTTCCAGGGCTTCCGCGCGCAGGTGCTCACAGTGTCTGGGCCGGGGCAGCGCGCGTACTACCTGAGACGGAGAGCAAAGCTGGCCATCCACGGGGTGCTGCCGCATAGCTGCCACATGCATCCGAAGGCGCATCATCAGGAAAAAGGGCAAGAGGGGAGAGCATTTAGTATGCTACGGCTGTGAACACGGGGCAGAGGGGGCCTGCACACCCTTATCTAAAGATACGCTAACCGCCTCTGGAAGGAAACACGCGTTTGCTGACCACGGAGGCCGTCTGGGCCGATGGGCAGGGTTCCCCAAACGTATTTTTATTTTTATTTTAAGATTTTATTTATTTATGTGACAGAGAGACAGCCAGCGAGAGAGGGAACATAGCAGGGGAGTGGGAGAGGAAGAAGCAGGCTCCCAGAGGAGGAGCCCGATGTGGGGCTCGATCCCAGAAGGCTGGGATCACGCCTGAGCCGAAGGCAGACGCTTAACGCCTGCGCCACCCAGGCGCCCCTAAACGTATTTTTATAACGTCGTACTGGGGAGCCAGGTTTTGCCTCTGCAAAAAGTAAATAATGAGATAAACCGATTGAGAAAGAAGAGTCCCATTTTCAGCAACAAGGTGGATTCAATCCCTTGAGTGACCTCGGCGAATCGGTGCAAGATCTGCGTAGAGTATAGAAAGCGTCCTTTCAAGTGCACGGCTCGCTGAGAGATGCACGGAGGGAACCGGGAACCCCGAAGAGCCGCGCAACCGGGACGGACGGGGCGGGCTGACAGCGAGAGGAGGGGGAGCCGGCAGAGGCTGGGGGCGCGGGGGGGGGGGGCAAGGGCTCCCATGGGGGGCACTGTCGGCGGGGGGCCAGGCAGGGCGAGGCTGAGAACCCGCAGGTGGGCTTAGTTAGCATCGTGGAGGAATTCTGCCTTCTCCCCATCTCCCCGGCCAGCAGGGCCCCGCACATTTCAATGACTGAGTGACAAGTGAGTGGATCCTGCTTGTTTAGACACCAGCACGCAGGGGTTGCGGTGGCCACGCGGGGCTGGAAGGACAGCCGCTTTGCCGGCGCGCCCAGCAGATGCCAGTCCGCGAGCCGACCTAGCATCCCTCGCGGGAGTAATGCTGAGGACGACTTGTGCGGGAAGAAGAGAGACGTTCGACTCTTTTCAAGTAACAAAACCAACGAAGTTATGAGATTCGGCATAACTTTTTGCAGAAAGGGAGAAGAGGGAGGGGCGCCTGGGTGGCGCAGTCGTTAAGCCTCTACCTTCAGCTCAGGGCGTGATCCCGGCGTTATGGGATCGAGCCCCACATCAGGCTCCTCCGCTATGAGCCGGCTTCTTCCTCTCCCACTCCCCCTGCTTGTGTTCCCTCTCTCGCTGGCTGTCTCTCTCTCTGTCAAATAAATAAATAAAATCTTTAAAAAAAAAAAAAAAGAAAGAAAGAAAGAAAGGGAGAAGAGGGAGATTCCAGAGCTTACTTCTGGCTTCACAGGGAAATCGCTCAGATGCCCTTCAGAAAAGACACGTGTCCATTTTGATAGCGGTATCAGGACATGATGTCACTCATGATCAATCCAACCAGAATGTTGGATTTGGGGGGGGACAGGTCACACTTTTGGGAGTGCAGGTGCCGGAGAAGCTGCCTTTGTGCGGACAGCATGACCACGAGCAGCTTTATAGCATCAGAAGGGGACAGGAGGGGCTCGTCCCAATTCTCTAACCCATGCGGGCAGAGAGACGCTGAATGTTCCCAGTGCCCGGCTGTCTGGGGGTGCCAGAGAGCAGGAGCAGTGAAGTCTCCCCCTCCAGGTCCTCCGAGACCCCTCTCCTCCAGCAGCTGGGAACCAAGCAAGGCCGGAGGCGGAACTCCCCAAACCTCCAGAAAGACTGGCCTGCAGAGCTCAAACCTACCAAAGGTTACCAAAGAGCAGAGTAGAACTTTCTTAACAAGAACAGTGCACACGTTGGCTTTCTGCCACATTTAGGAGTGGAAAAGAGGGTATAATTACACATGCAGCAGGAACAAAAACACCGTGGACGTTTTTATGCCGAAACATTTGGGAATGAAATGGACAATTTCCTAGAGAGGCTAAGTAGACTTAAGTCAGTGGGGTGGCCTCCCAGCCCTTGTCCTGCCTTTCTGATGCCCTGGGCCACCACTGGCTCCATAAGCATCTTTGTACAAGAACAGAAACGATTGTGACAGATGGCAGCTGCACTTGTGGGGGACACGGGATATACAGACTTGTCAGATCATTGCCTTGTACACCGGGACCTGACGTAACATTGTGTATCAACTACACTTTGACTTTAAAAAATCCTATATGAAGGAGAGAAAAAAGAGCAGAAACAAACGGAATAGAACCTCGGTAACTTCCGAATGTGCCTCCTTCCTGACCCTTGGAAACAACACGCACAGATTATACTCTGCTCACCACACTTTGCTCAGTTTAAGGCATTTGAGGCGGAAGCCACCACCTTGCCAAGGCCTGTCCTAATCTGTACTGGGAGGCGGGCGGAAAGGTAGAGAGCCACAGGAAGGACTTCCCAGGGAGCCCCATAGGTCCCTGCACCTCCTGATTCCCTCCATGGGGTCCTGGGTGGGACTTGGCTCCACGTTCCAGCCTCACAGATCCTCTGAGCCTCAGTTTCCCTTCTGCACTGGGGGGCATCAGCCTGCTTGTCCAGCTGGTGGTCAGGTGGCCCTTTGGACCCGGTTGCTGCCGCCTCACACTGGTTCTTGGCTGCCTACCCTCGGGTAAGGGGTTGGGGTCACTGGCAAGGTTCACACTCCTGCATGTCCTGGGGGCCTCAGCACACACTCCTCCCCTAAAGCTTCACGAAGTGCTGTGCTCCCGCCCGCCCACGTCTCACGAAGTCTCTGGGAACCCAAAGCAGCTGCCCAAACCCCAGAGTTCAGAGTTGGGCAGGCCACAGGGACCCTGGAAGTTGGGACTTGCCCTACAAGTGAGAAAACAGGACTAGGGGCACTTGGGTGGCTCAGCCGTTAAGCTTCTGCCTTCGGCTCAGGTGATGTTCCCTGGATCCTGGAATCGAGCCCTGTGTCGGGCTCCCTGCTCAGGGGGAAGCCTGCTTCTCCCTCTCCCACTCCCCCTGCTGGTGTTCCCTCTCTTGCTGTCTCTCTCTGTCAAATAAATAAATAAAATCTTAGAAAAGAAAAGGAATAAAAGAAAACAGGACCAGATGGTGGTGGGGACAGCGGATGCCTGCTGCCCATACGGCCCTGGAGATGCGCTTCCAAACACCCAGCACATCTCTGTCCACGAGGAGCACAGAGGCAGCTGTGTCCAGGCTGGAGTGCTGGTCTGCCCCCATGCAGCAGGGACAGTGGCAAGAGCGGTCACCCTCTGCACCAGCTTCCTCCCACGCAGAAGCAAAGGTGATGGGTAAGGTGGGCAGAGGCTCCCACGGCACAACCTCAGAGCATCATCAGGCACCAGGGAACCTGTTAGTGTAATAAACTGTTGTGCCCCAGGCCCCGAGGTTGCTCTGTCGCTGAGGACTGGCCCTGGGTCCCTGGCATCCAGCGACATGAGCAGCCGCTTGGAAAGTGTTCTCTCTGCCCCCCACTCCTGCTGGCCACTAGCAGCCACCATGCCCTGGGCCTGGGATCTGTGGGGCATCTCCCCTGAGTTCACCTGTCACACATGTTGATGCCCCCTGGGGATGCCTGCCAGGGACAGGGCGTTGGAGTTGTGGAGACCATCCCCTCCTCTAGCTCAGGCCAGGCAGATGCCCAGGCCATGGCGTGGAGAGAGGCCACCTCACAGAGAGGAACTGGTATTTGCTGTCCCCTTTAGGTGAAGGCTTTGCCAAGTTCTGGGAGCCCGAATCAGAATGGAGTATGGCTCCCACCGAAGGCCCCTCTGCCCTGACGTCAGGTCCAGGACCCTCCCCAGGGAGGGGCACAATGCAGGGCCCACCCCTCGCCTTGCCAAGATCACTGTCCTGCCCTGGTGCTTTGTGGCTCGACCAGGGGTTAGCTCTCAGGGCCATGCTTCTCCGGAAAAGAAAGGTCGCCCTGCAGCTGGAGAAAGAGAGTGGGATGGTAATCCTCAGAGCCCTGAGGACGGTGTGCCACACATCAAAACTGCCGGGCCAGGGAGGCCCGGAGGGCTGTGGGGCCATGGACGTGCGCAGCTGCTGCCCTCACGCAGCCTGAATAGCAGCCAGCCCGTGTCCCTGTGTCTGCGTGCTCCGGGTCCCAGCAGGCCTGATGCCAGCCTCAGGGAGGCCCCGGCCAGGGTGACGACCTCGTCTGCAAGCCCCCTCCTCCCCCCCGCCGAGTTGTCACTTCAGGCTGGTCTGGCTGTCCAGGTGGGCAGAAGTGTATCTGACAGGCCCTGGAGTTTGGGCGGGGGACCATGAGGGCTGGGTCCCCACTCTGAACAGGAGCTCAGACAGACACCGGCCCAGACAGCCAGGAAGTGACCTGGGTGGGTACACCTGGAGGCTCCCTCCCCAGGTAGGAGCGGCAACTAAAGAGATCCTATGGGTGACCTCGGCCCACCAGGCTCTGGGGCAGGCCTGGGAAGTTCTCCGGCTGCGTGCAGCAAAGGGACGGGCAGCACTGGGGGTGCAGAGAGGATGAGCGCATGAGGCTTCTGCGGACCCCCTTCTTAAAAAAAGATTTATTTAGGGGCGCATGGGTGGCTCAGTCAGTTAAGAGTCTGCCTTCAGGGGCGCCTGGGTGGCACAGTGGTTAAGCGTCTGCCTTCAGCTCAGGGCGTGATCCCGGCGTTCTGGGATCGAGCCCCACGTCAGGCTCCTCCGCTATGAGCCTGCTTCTTCCTCTCCCACTCCCCCTGCTTGTGTTCCCTCTCTCGCTGGCTGTCTCTAGCTCTGTCGAATAAATAAATAAAATCTTTAAAAAAAAAAAAAGAGTCTGCCTTCAGCTCGGGTCGCGGTCCCGGGGTGCTGGGATCGAGCCCCACATCGGGCTCCCTGCTCAGCGGGGAGCCTACTTCTCCCTTTCCCTCTGCCACTCCCCCTGCTTGTGTTCTCTCTCTCCCCCTCTCAAATAAATAAATAAATAAATAAATAAATAAATAAATAAATTTAAAGACTATTTGAGAGAGAGAGCGCGAGCGAGCGCGGGGAGGGGCAGAGGGAGAGGGAGAGAGTCCCAAGCAGACTCCGTGCTGAGCAGCGAGCCCGAGGTGGGGCTTGATCCCACCACCCTGAGATCAGGACCCTGAGCCAAAACCAAGAGTCGATGCTCAAACCACTTCGCCACCCAGGTGCCCCCTGGGGACGCCCTTTTTTAAGGTCAGTCTGCCGCCTCCAAGCAGGACAAGACGGCCGTCTGGTCTTTATTCTCTGGCACCTTCTGTTTATATTCATGATGTGAGTTACAAAAATATCTGTAACTGAAAAAGTGAATGGATTTGTTAAAAAAGATTTTGAGAGCGAGAGAGCGTGTGCGCACACACACGTGTGCGCGCCGGAGAGGGGGAGGGGCAGGGGAGGGACAAGCCGACCCCCCACTGAGCCCAGCCAGGGGGGTGGGGGTGGGGGTGGGGGTGGGGGAAGACGTTCAGATCTGCAGGGAAGGGCCGTCAGGCTGAGAGAGTGACCTGGGGGTTTAAGAAAGAGAAGGGGTCTGGGGCGCCTGGGTGGCTCAGTCGTGGAGCGTTTGCCTTTGGCTCAGGGCGTGATCCCAGGGTCCTGGGGTCCAGCCCCGCTCTCCCACTCCCCCTGCTTGTGTGCCCTCTCTCGCTGTCTCTCTCTCTGTCCAATAAAGAAATAAAATCTTCAAAAAAAAAAAAAAAAAAAAAGAAAACGGAGAAGGGGTCAGGGTGGAGCAGTGGGAGGTGGGGTTGGTGACAGTGGTGGTGCCTACTTAGGGCCTGTGGGTCATGCGTCTGGTGGGACTCTGACGTTCAACAGCTGGAAAGCTGGTGTTTCGACTTCACACAAAAGGAGTTTTTCTGCGTCCAGTGACTTTGAAGTTCCGGGGACTCCTTGCTTCGGACGAGGCTGGATCCAGACGTTTGGAGCAAACCCTCGGCCGGGTTTCTTGCATCTCTCAGGGGCTGGCTTCATTCTCAGACCAGCTCTTCCCACACAACATCTTCAGGCAACAGATGGCAGTCCACCCCTTCCAGCAGAGAAATCCCCCTTCCCCGTGAGCTTCAGCAAAGGCCTCGAGGCTAAGGGAACAGACTGGTCTCACTGGCCAAGGCCTGGGTGCCCTGCTGACCCCCTGGGTAAGGGTGAGTGAGGCCCACCCAAACCCCCCACAGACTAAGGACAGAGAAAGGAGCTTCCCTTACTACTGAATTTGGAATGGTTACGAGGCAGGTGGGCACCCCCCTGCCATGATGCTGTGGGAGGACCTGGGGGTCAGCTTTGGCTGGCTGGCTGGTTCTTCTCTCTCTTCCCTCTCTCGTGTCTGCCTGGCTGCACCCCAGCAGCCAGCTGCCCTGCCTGCAGAGCCCAGGCTCCCACCTCTGGTTTCCAGTGGGACTGCCCAGGAAGGTGGCTCCAGTCAGAACTGGGGGGCCACCTCTTCCAGCCCACCTCCACCTCGCCTCTGGGGTCCTGAAAGAGGTGGATACAGGGAAAGCTTGCATGAACTTGGAACAGCGCACCACACATTCTGTGAGTCGGAGGCGGTCCACGCTGAGTGGTGTGCAGTGGGCCCTCATCTTCGCAGTCCTGCCCATGTGCTCTTCCTGCTGGGACGGAGGCCGCCAGAGCCCCACTCAGCTACCTGGGGAAGGCGGGTGCTGACCCTCAGCCTCCTCCCCCTCCCCTTAATGGAGCAGAGATTACAACAGGCTCAGAGGCTCCGGCAGACCCCATTAGCCCTTATATTTCTGGGTAGGGGGCTGCTGAAGGGGCTCTCGCTGGAGGCTTTCCGGACTTGGATTCAGCATCAGAGATGGATGACCCTGTGGCGCCAGAGGAAAGGGCCCCAATCCTCCCACGTGCCCTTCGGGATGCGGCTGGTGGCACGCAGGTTCCAGGCCCTCACAGACACCAGCGCTGGGACTGGGCCTCAGTAGGACTAGAGTAGGCATGTGGACTGACAGACTGGCCACCCGGGGGTCCTCAGGTCCGGAGATGCCGTAGTAGTGATTCGGGCCACCCGAGAATATGGGGCCTCCCCTCTCCCACACCCTGTCATCTGGGGCACAGTGCCCGCAGTTGCTTCAGGCTTCCACTGGAAACTGAGGCCCAGGGAGCTCGGAGTAGGAACGTGGGGGTCCCTAGACCATCATCACTTTTTGCTTCCCTGAGGAAGCCCTTGAGTCCCCCCACCAAGCTGGGGCAGGAGTCCAAGCCCAAGGATCTCTGAGCCTGAGGAGAGGGGGCAGGGCCAGGGAGCGCTCCTCCCCAAATCTTTACCCTCGACCCTTCGCCACTAGGTACAGAGGCCTGGAGAGACCCCATTCAGGGTTCCAACTAGCCGAAGGGGCCTCATGTCGGGTTAGGGTCCTCCAGGCCATAATGAGGCATGCTGGGCCTGGGTAAAGGGCTTCAGACCCCTAGCTTTGGTAGAGGCCTTGAGGTCTTGTGCTGGCCCAGAATTTTTGGGGATGACCAGGAATTAGGAAGGCTGGGTATGGGTGTGTGGGGACCAAGGACTCAATGAGCACTGCAGCCCACATAGTCCCTCCTCTCTCCCCAGGCCCCAGATGAAAACTGCACCCGGGGTGGGGGGGTGCTACAGGGAACCCAGGGCCCACAGGACAGTTGCGGGGCCCACTGCTCACCTCCCTGCCCAGGGCACAGAGCGGCCCCTCAGCCAGAGACCCTCAGCCAGACCCCCTGCACCCAAGCTGTGTCTGCATCAAGTCCCAATGGGTCAGGTGGACCTGGAGGGGTGTCCTGAGAGCCCGGTTCTCTAGGCAGGGGTGGTACTGGGGGGCTGCGGTCTTGGGCAGGTCCTGAGGACAAGAGTAGGAGAAGGTGCATGTCCCTCCTTCCCCGTCGGTGCACCGCGTAAACTTGTGGGAGACTGTTCCCTTTGTTCAGTCCCGACGCCCTTCTCGGGGTATCAGGAGGGGGGGCCCAGGGCCATATCTGTGGAAGCAAGAGAGGAGTCAAGGGCTGATGAGAGCAAAGGCTGCTCTTTGACGAGAAGAGAGATTCAAGTTTTCACCAAAGGAATCCTCCCCTCTCCGGCGACCCTCCCCTGCGGGCGCTATCTCTAAGGGCAAAGGAAAGTTTCCGTCCTCGCCCCCTCCTCGTCAGGGCAGACCGACCCTTACTCTGGGTCCCCACCGCGGATCTGGGAGGGGGCGGCCTGGGGCACAGTGACCCGGGGTCCTGCCTATATTTCTATCCGGAGGCATGGCCAAGGGCAGTGCAGGGCCTGCCCTCGGAGGCCACGACTGGGACACCGGTCCCCCGGAAAGCCTCAGGAGAGGCCAGGCGGGGGCGAGGAAGGGGCGGAAATCCGCCCACTCGGCGACAAAAGAAGGGACAGGCAGCGTGGACCGCGCGCGCGGGGCCTGCGGCACCCCCATCCCGCCCCGCCCGGCCCCACGCGCCGGCCTCCCCTTGCCCTTCGCGGTCCGCCCTCCCGGGGCCGCGGGCCGGCGAGGGTTAAGGGGGGGCGGGGCATGGGCGGCCCCGCCCCCGCCGCCACGCCGGGTCCGAGCGCGCACGGGGCGCGGGGGCGGGTCGGAGCGGGCGGCGAAGGAGGGCGCGGCGCGCGGGGGAGCGCGGGGAGCGGCGGCGGCTGCGGCGGCGCGGCCCGCGTGACCCTCCGCCGCGCCCGCGAGCCCGCGCCCCGCCGCGCCGCCCAGCCGCAGGATGCGCGCCCCGCCGCTGCTGCTGCTGCTGGCCGCCTGCGCGCCACCGCCCTGCGCCGCCGCCGCCCCGACGCCGCCGGGCTGGGACCCGGCGCCCGACGCGCCCTGGTGCCCCTACAAGGTGCTGCCTGAGGGCCCCGAGGCGGGCGGCGGGCGCCTGTGCTTCCGCAGCCCCGCGCGCGGCTTCCGCTGCCAGGCGCCCGGCTGCGCGGCGCACGCCTCGGCTAGCCGCTCGCTGCGCGCCAGCGTCCTGCGCAACCGCAGCGTGCTGCTGCAGTGGCGCCTGGCGCCGGCCGAGGCGCGCCGCGTGCGCGCCTTCGCGCTCAACTGCTCGTGGCGCGGCGCCTACACGCGCTTTCCGTGCGAGCGCGTGCTGC
This sequence comes from Ursus arctos, assembly GCF_023065955.2. Lineage (NCBI taxonomy): Eukaryota > Metazoa > Chordata > Mammalia > Carnivora > Ursidae > Ursus > Ursus arctos. The sequence goes on along the minus strand of NW_026623008.1, from coordinate 624,793 downwards.
TCGGCGCCTCCTGCCGCGACTACCTGCTGCCCGACGTGCACGACGGCGTGCGCTACCGCCTGTGCCTGCAGCCGCTGCCGCTGCGCGCCGAGCCCGCCGCCGCCGCCGCCCCAGAGCCCGCCGGGCCCGCCGAGTGCGTGGAGTTCGCTGCCGAGCCCGCCGGCATGCGGGAGATCGTGGTGGCCATGACGGCGGTGGGCGGCTCTATCTGCGTCATGCTGGTGGTCATCTGCCTGCTCGTGGCCTACATCACCGAGAACCTCATGCACCCGGCTTTCGGGCGCCCCGGCCTGCGCAGGCAGCCCTGAAGCACCAGGCGGCCCACCGGGGCTCTGCCTGCCCGAGATTGGCGCCCGCTCCCCACTCCTCGCTCCTGCTCCCTCCTTAGGATCTCCACGCAGGGCCTGCTGGAGACCGGTAGGGCCCCGGCCCGCCAGGGCCTCGGAGTCATTGCACGACCTTCCTAGCCCGGCATCCGCCTCCCAGACTCCAACTCGGGACTGACCCTTGGGCCTGCGCGGGGGTGCCAGCCTCGTCCAGGGCTCTCCCTGCTTTCCAGAGGCCTTTATAGGGGCCGCCAGGACATACAGCCCCGTCTAGCAAGAGCCATTGGCATCCCCGGGTCATCACCCTGCGCCTCCAGCCTGTGCCGAGTTGGAAACAACAGGCTGTCGTCATTGCTTGGTCACTGTGTGCTTTGCCGACTTGGGGAGGCCCCTTGGAGCCTGTCCTCTCCCCACCTCACCCCAGTGGGCTTAGATTAGCGTCGTGCCTTAGTGTCTTGGGCCCACTGTGGGAGCCAACCACCCGTCCTGTGCTGTCCGAGGGGGTGTGTGGCCCTGGCACTGGCTGGCTTGTGTGTGCTTCCGGCCAGAGCCTCCTGGGAAACCCCCCCTTCAAGCTCTGCAGGAGCCTCAAGTGTGGGTAAGCAGCGTCCAGTGTTGTTTCCCTACCTGGCTGTCTGACAGGCTGGGAGCCATGATGTAGCACAGCAGGTGGACCCAGCCTCCGATCTTCGTGTCCAGGGCCAAGTGTCCTCTGACCTTGGGGGAAGCTGGCAGTTCTCCAGAGCTGCTTCTCATTTTCTTTTGTGGGTGCTGCTTCTGATGAGAGCTTTCCATGGTGAGTGGGGGCAAGTGGCTGGAAAGAGAGGGCTCGTCTCAAACGACAGTGCTGTATCCAGAGAGCAGAAGAATTGATGCCGGCCTCGCCCAGCACAACTGGCCACTGTGGTCTGGATCCACGCCTCAACCACAGCATGATGGACAGCACCGTCCCACCCCTTACTCGCACTGGCAGCCAAGAAAGAGCCTAGGATCTGGCTGGTGATGCTGCTACCCACTGGACTGAAGGCTGGCTTTGTCCCTTCCTGGGAAGACCCGAGCACCCTGGCCAAGGTTGCTTCCTGAGCCGGGCACCTGGCATCACCGGGAGGGGTAAGGTGTACTTGGCTCTCCTCGAGTCCCTGACTGTGACCTTCCTGGACCTGGCACTTCTGGAGTCACTGTGGCTAACCCCTTCCCACCCTCCCCCCGGTGACCACCAGCGACCCCAGGTCCTGGCTGGTGCCCCCACAGTGCCCGCTCCCTACCTCTCTGTCTTTGCTCGGCCTGCCCCTGGCATGGCGCTGGTCAGGCGTGAGCCTGGTGTCAATGTCTAAATGTCCATCATTTTAGACCAAAACCACTGGCTTGTGTGCTTACTGGGGAGAAGGGAGGGAAGAGTGCAGGGTGAGGGGGAAGAAGTGGGCCCCTTTTTCCCAGTTCCAAGGCACCCTGTTTCAGGCAGAGGGACAGGCAGTTCTGTCCGCCCTCAGACCTTGGGAAAGCATCTTTTCCTGGGCCTGCTGTTAGGTAGCATTTGCTGCAGTTAGAAATAGCCCAGTCTCATGGGTGACCCAGTTGGGCTGCGACATGTGGTAATTAGGCAGCTTCAGGAGGGTCCCCTCCCCAGCCTGGGCCTCCCCATGCAGGCTCGAGCTGGAGAGAAGGGGGACCTCGGGCCGCTGTGTGGGGCATGCACCAGACCACCACCCACCGTCCCAAAAGCCCTCCCCCTCCTTGGCTGCCCTTGAGATCCTGGAGCCGCTGTGACCCTGAGGATCAAAAACAGCTGGGGGCGGGCCGGGCTCTGAGGAGTGACTCATCCCTTTGGAGGGGGCGGGGTGCAGCAGTGTGTCTAGACAGCCAGGGCAGAAGTGGGAGGGGCTCTGCTTCTGGCAGCCTTCACTCTGGCTTCCTAGGGGCCCTTTGCCTGCTGCAACCCCTCTTGACCTGCCGTGCACTTGGGTGTCTCCACACGGTAGCAGTGGGAGCCCTTGGAAGCCCTGCTTTGAGGAACTGGGGCGTCCATGCTCAGCTCTGGGGTGCAGCTGGGTTGCAGGACTGGAGCCACTGTGAGGTTCTGTGAGGCCTGCTCTCATCTCTTTCTTCCCCTTCCCCGGCCCTCCACCTGGATGGGGGCCCCTCTGTGGGCTTGGGCTCATACAGCTGGAGCCACAAGCGTGTCCTGTCAGCGGCTCTGCAAGGCTGATCAGCACGGACATGTGGCCTTCTGTTCCACAGGGGTTCATTCCAGGGGCGTCTTGAAGGACTTGAGTCCAGCTTTGGGTTTGCAGAGGGGGAGCTAAGCAGCCCTGCCCCCACGTGGTCCAGTATGTGAGCCTGGGTTTGGGAGATGCCCTGGAGCTGGTGTCCAGGCCGAGCACTTCTGCTTCTGAGCTCACTGTCATCCTCATAAGCTGCTGCTTTCCCCAGTGGCCCACCGTTGTCCCAGGGGTGCTGGGGACACCCAGGCTCCTAACCCACCCAGTCCACTTGAAAGACCATGTACCTGTCAGGGCACCTTCCCCATCCCTACCCCCTCTGGAGGAGCCTCCTTCTCCTGCCCCCTTCTCTCCCTCTTTCTGTCCTCATCATGGTCTCGGCTCTGACGTGTGGCCAGTGATAGACATGCCACTCTCCCGGAACATCATCATGGCTTCCCTGTGCCCTGCAGCTGGGGTCCAGATGCCTCATTTGTTGGTTGAGACTTTGCCTCTCATTGGTCCCCAAAGATACTTCGGCTTATGATTTTTTAAAAAAGATTTTATTTATTTACTTGTCAACGAGGGCACAAGCAGGGGGAACGGCAGGCAGAGGCAGAGAGAGAAGCAGGCTCCCCACTGAGCAGGGAGCCTGATGCAGGACTCGACCCCAAAACCCTGGGATCATGACCTGAGCCAAAAGCAGATGCTTTACTGACAGCCACCCTCAGGGATCCCATGATTTTCTGATGTGGCATAGAAACCGCTGCTCTGATCCTGAAACACCAAAGGGTTTCCGGGGCTGTCAGCCTGGCTCTGCCTTTGAAGAGCCATGTGGCCTTTGAAAGCTGTTTCCTCATCTGTAAAATAGTGACAGGAACGGAGCCGGATTCACAGGCTTGTTGCAAAGTGTACGTGAGATCAGGTGGGTAGAGGTGAATACGTCCCGGCCATTGTCATCACTGTCCATGCCACCACGCTAGAGCTACAGCCCCAGCCTAACTCTACGCAAAATCTAGACACGTGGCTCTTGAAATTCCCATTATGATGGCTTCTGTGTACAAAACAGAACCGAATCCCTGCTCACTCCCCAGAGCTCATTCACGGCCTGTACTCCTCGCCCTGCCAACAGGAATGATCCACCATCAGTCTGTGAACTCATGCCGAAAGCCCCTGTGGCCGGCTCCGGGGCCCCAGCAGCGACTGCGGGATGCTGGCCAGCCTGCCCTGACCCCTCCACACAGCCCGCGGCAACCGCTTGCTCCCCTGGTCCCTCAGGCTGGGCCCAGGTCCTCCCGCGCTGGAAGGCCATTCAGGCCTCCGGCGTCCCAGGAGCGGTTTCCTCAGTGCTGGTCCTTGGAAGGACCTCCCGCTCTCAGAGGCTGCCCAGCTGGACAGCAGGGTGGGAGAGGATGATCAAGGCAGCAGGCACCATCATCCCGAGGAGCCGGCACTTCCCTGTTCATCTCAGGACGGGGGTCAGGGCTGTTGGATCTGGTGTCCAGGGACAGCCAGGAGCTGCCCAGGACCCTGGCCTGAGGGACTGGTGGTTTGGCCGTTTCATCCTGGGTCTAGAGAGGGGCCAAGGCCCCTGACACCCTGAGCCTCCCAGGCTCGCCACACCTCGGCTGCGTCCATTTCCTTCCTAACGGCTGCCGTTGTCTGTTTAGCTTCGTTAACAGGCGGTTACGGTTTTTATCTGTTTTCTGGGCAATAGCTCTCTGCCATGACTCTTTTATCTATAGGGATGTTACTACGCTTTTCTCACTGTAAGTCTGCGTGGCATTCCACTGCTACTCTGCTCTTTTGGTCACATATGACAGAGACAGCTTCCCCAGGTTTCTAGGTGAGGAGCGGGTGGGCCGAGATAGCTTCCCCCACTTCCCAACTCTGTTAACTCTGTTAAATGACGTGGGAGACAAAGGCAGAAGAAAAAGTATTACATTTCCTTACTCCCTACAGCCCACGGACAAGTCCTTGAGACAGGCAGAGTGACTTCCTCTAGGGGCTCAGTGCCTCCATGTCCACACCTTGCTAAGCGCAAGAGGCGATCTTAGCCCCACCCCCCGGATCCTGTGAGTCTACTTTAACATACAGAAATTCCTTTGGAAACTTCCTTCATCTCTACCCCCAAGATACATGTTTGCAATCATCCCCCAAGCATGTGACCCACTGATACACATCTGAGGGGTCTCACGACTGGGATTTTATTAGATGACCTTTCCCAACAACAGCTAGCCCCCTTAGGATCCTGGAAAACTTGCTTCCAAAATTCCCTAGACTTAACGCTCTCCCTAACCCCCTCTCAACTTGAAAGTATGTAATCAACTCCTCCTTATGACCCCAGTGCAGCTCTTTCTGCCCACGGGTCCTGTCTGTGCTTTTTTTTTTTTTTTTTTTTAAGATTTTATTTATTTATTTGACAGAGCTACAGCCAGCGAGAGAGGAACACAAGTAGGGGGAGTGGGAGAGGAAGAAGCAGGCTCCCAGCAGAGGAGCCGGATGCTGGGCTCAGTCCCACGACTCTGGGATCACGCCCTGAGCCGAAGGCAGACGCTTAACGACTGAGCCACCCAGGCGCCCCAGTCCCTGTGCTTTAATAAAACCACCCTTTTTGCACCAAAGAATAAAGAATTAAGAATTCCTTATTGGCCCTTGGCTTCGAACCGTGATGACTTTCCTACATTATTTTTTTTAAAGGTTTATTTGAGAGAGAGAGAGAGGGCATGAGCTGTGGGGAGGGGCAGAGAGAGAGGGAGAAGCAGACTCCCTACTGAGCAGGGAGCCCGATGGAGGACTCGATCCCAGGATCCTGAGGTCATGACCTGAGCTGAAGGCAGACGCTTAACTGACTGAGCCCCCGGGCGTCCTTTTTCCTGCATCATTAGTCACATGGCCTCACGTGTCTGGGATCTGCCTTTCCCCTCACCTACTTTTATCTGGACTTCCTTGTCCTTTGCCCCTGGTGGCTCCATCCTACTCAGTTTGGATTCTAGTCCCTCAAATTTGTTCATGCCCATTCCCTTCCTTTTTTTTTTTTTTTTAAGCTTTTATTTGACAGAGAGAGCTAACGAGAAAGAGAAAGAGAGCACAAGTAGGGGGAGCAGCAAGCAGAGGGAGAGGGAGAAGCAGGCTCCCTGATGACCAAGGAGCCCGATGTGATGTGGGGGATGTGATGCGGGGCTCGATCCCAGGACCCTGGGATCATGACCTGAACCGAAGGCAGACGCTTCACCAACTGAGCCACCCCGGCGCCCCATGCCCATTCCCTTCTTCCCTCGTTAGCAACCACTCTGATGTGTCCTCAGGTACATCTGTTCTTGTGGGTTTTTTAACTTGCCTCAAAGTTGTGCTGTGGGTCTTTATTGTCTTTACTCAACACCACATCTGAGATGTATCCATGTTGCAGAATGCACATTTAATCGCTTCTCTCTGTTGCACAGGATTTCTAATATGCACCCATGCTCCTTGCTTGCCGTCACGCCCGGGAAGCACACAGGTAGCAGTGGTATTAATCAGGACATCTCCACGAAAACCCTCAGCCATGCTCTTCAGGGATGTGTGTGAGAACTGAGGGGTGTGCATACTTACGTTCACCAAGATTATCAGTCTGTTCTGAATGACTAAAGCAGTTAACACTCCTACAGCAGTGCACTTGGGTTTTTATTTCCCCAATTTCTCACAAATATTGTGTATCAGGGTTTTGTTTTTGTTTTTGCCAATCTGCTACTAGCAGTGACCCAGTTGTATTTGAATTCGCTTTCTTCTCATACAAGAGAGGCCGCAAGTCACTTACAATTTTTTTTTTGAGATTTTTATTTGAGAGAGTGTGTGAGAGTGAGCGGGGAGGGGTGGAGGGAGGAGAGCATGAAGCCCGACGTGGGGCTCGATTCTACGACTGACTGTGAGATCATGACCTGAGCCAAAACCAAGGGTCCGATGCTTAACTGAATGAGCCATGAAGGGGCCCCACTTATTATTCTTATTAGATAGACATTCAAATTTCCCCCCGAATGAACTGTTTATTCCTATTCTTTGTACATTTTTCCACTGCTATGAATTTTTCCTTTGGATTTTCAAGAGTTCTGCAAATATTCTAAATCAGCACCGTCCAATAGGACTTTCTGAAATTATGAAACTGTCCTTTATCTGTGCTGCCTACTGTAACAAATCCTCATAAACTGGGTGGCTTAAAACAGCAGACATTTTAACAGTTCTGGAGGCTAGATGTCTGAATTCAAAGGGTGCGCAGGCCTGGTTCCTTCTGAGGGCTCTGAGGGTGTATCTGTTTCGTGCTGCTCTCCAGCGTCTGTTGAAAAGCAACCCTTAATTTTGGTGACATGAGACCTATCATTTCCTTCTATGTGTTGTAGGCATCTTTTTGGTCTTAAGCAATCCTTGCACACACAAAGAATACAAAAATATTTTCTTGGGGCGCCTGGCTGGCTCAGTCAGTGGAGCGTGCAACTTTTGATCTCAGGGTCATGAGTTCAAGCCCCATGTTGGGCGTAGAGCTTACTTTAAAAAAATGTATTTTCCTATGTTTTTTTTTCATTGGATTTTTGTACCATACACTGAGCCAATTTTCCCAACCCAGTGTGCAGAAACAATCCATTCTTTTCTAGGATGTGCTGCCCCCATATCATTTATCACATTCCCACATTTACATGGGTCTGTTTTTTCCTACAATGGCACTATCTTTATTATAACTTAAATATCTTACTATCTGTAGGGTGAGTTTCCACATTTTACACTTAAAAATGGACTTAAAGAGGGGCGCCTAGGTGGCTCAGTTGGTTGAGTGACCAACTCTTGGTTTCAGCTCAGGTCGTGATCTCGGGGTCATGGGATAAGAGCCCTGTAGCGGATTCTGCACTCGGCGTGGGGGCGGCTTGGGATTCTCACTCGCCTCTGGCCCTTCTCTCTCTCAAATAAAATCTTTAAAAAATAAAAATAAAAATCGGGATGCCTGGGTGGCTACGTCGGTTAAGCATCTGCCTTTGGCTCGGGTCATGATCCCAGCGTCCTGGGATCGAGCTCCACGTCAGGCTCCCTGCTCAGCGGAGAGCCTGCTTCCCCCTTGCCCTCTGCCACTCTCCCCTGCTCATGCTCTCACTCGCTCTCTCTCTCAGATGAATAAATTTTAAAATCTTTTTTAAAAATGGACTTAATGAGACTTCTGGTTCCAGCCAAGATGAAGTAACAGGAACCAGAATTATTTTCCACCTGAAAACAAAACACACAAAATATGTGAAACAACAGTTCTAAACACTGAAGGCCCGTGACCCCTGAGAGAAAGGAACAACTGAGTTGAGTTCTAGGACTGCTCCAGCTTTCCATCTGGTTTTCAGAATGCACAGCAAGGAGGGAGAAGTCAGAGCCCAGTGGTCTCCGTGAGTTGAGTGGGTAGATCTGGAAAGTCAGGAGGCCAAGGTGGCCAGAGTTCACAGGGCAAAACACTGAAGAATAATAACTTAGTACTGACTAGCATGTGTGTTATGGAATTATGAGGCCAAGAGAAGAACAAAAAGAATTAGAGTGAAAACTCCCGCAGTTCAAGCAGGGCCAGGTGCAGCAGTGCCTCTAACAAGCAGCCAGAGTGCACACCTGCTCCTTGGGGCCTAATAACACATGTATCAGCTGCTTGATACTGCTGTGCAGTTCACTGATGCTGTTTGTTTTTAATCTTTCTTCTGTTCCGTTTAAAGTTTCTCTTTGTACATCTTCAATTTCACTAAGTTTCTCTTTTGTAATGTCTAATCTACCATTATTTCCACTCAGTGTATTTTTCATATAGATATTTCAGCACAAATCATTAAAAGAATAAATCAATTAACGTAGTTTATCAAGCTTAAGAAGTTTTATCCTTCAAAAGACATTGATGATAGGCGCCTGGGTGGCTCAGTCGGTTAAGCGTCTGCCTTTGGCTCAGGTCACGATCCTAGGGTCCTGGGATCAAGCCCCGCATTCGGGCTCCCTGCTCAGCAAAGAGTCTGCTTCTCCCTCTCTTCCCTGCTCTTGCTCTCTCTCACTCAAATAAATAAAATCTTAAAAAAAAAAAAAGACATTGATGAGAGGGAGGAAATACTTGTAAATTACATATCTGGTATATATATGTGTATACGTATGCAAAATATAGAGAGAGCTTGAAACTTAACATGATAAAAAATACATAAATGGTAAGGCACTTCACCAAAGATGTAGAGATGGCCAAGAAGCACATTAGGTTCAATTCCATTAGTCATTAAGTGAATACGCCTTAAAACATTAAGATACCATAAGCTACCACCTATTTGAATATCTAAAACTAAAAGGACGAACCATATCAAGTGTTGGTAAGGTAACGGCAACATTTCTGGGGGGGATGCAAAATAGCACATCCACTTTGAAAACCATCTGGCAGTTTTTAAAAAGTTAAATATGCACATGAACATGATCGAATCCTCCTCCTCCTCGATATTAACCCAGGAGAAATGAAAGGGTACGTCCGTACAGGCTCGCATATGGACGTTCAAAGCAGCTGCACGTGGAACGGCTAAAAAGTGAAAACCCGAATGTCTGTCAACAGACAAATAGAGGTCCACACATCCAGTGGACTACTTCTCCACGGTAAAACGAACCAGTGATGATTCATGCAACATCTGCTCTACGGGCACTCAGCAAGAGCCTCCACAGGGACAGCTCTAAACACAGAAAAAAGGCATCTCATCTGGGAAGAGAGGCTCGAAGCCTTTAGAGCTGCTTCTGTGAATGCGGTGATCAGAGAAGCAGGGTGCTAAAAAGAGATGTTCGGAGTTACAAGAATAAGTTGAATGTGGTGTCGGGAGCACAGGAAGGCCAGTGAGGGAAGAGAGGGAGAGAGAGTAAACTTTCTTCAAATTGGTGACGTTTACCTGAATCTCAATCCCTGGACTAAGACTTGAGTGTTCGGGATGGTATATGCGGAGGTAAAAAAAGGCATGAGACAGCAGTTTTCAATTGTTGGACCTTTAAGTTCCAAACAGGGAGTAGGACGGAGGTAATGTCAGACCACAGTGCCTTTGAATTCAGGTTAGTATGTTCTGAGCACGCAGGGGAAGCCATCAAGGGGTTTTGTTTTTAAAATATGAATAGCTCTAGTATTTGTTGTGGATGTAAACGAAAATGCATGATCGAGGGCGCCTGGGTGGCTCAGTCAGTGAAGCATCTGCCTTTGGCTCAGGTCGTGATCTCAGGGTCCTGGGATCGAGCCCCACCTCAGGCTCCTTGCTCACCGGGGAGTCTGCTTCTCCCTCTCCCTCTGGTCCAACCCCCCCCCCCGCCATGTTCTCTGTCTCAAAAAAATAAAAACCTTAAAAAAATGTACATGTTCATCTTAACAAACTAAGTCAAGGAATTCAAAAAACGTAAAGGACATTCAAAACACCTTTAACCCTACACCCACAAACACCTGCCACACCACATTAATATTTTGGTGTGTCTTTTTCTTATGTTCTGCATATATTCAAATAGAGAGCAGGTGGGGAAAGTTTCCTCATCCCTCCTGATTCATCCCTTGAGCCCCAAGTCCTTCCAAGTAAATGCTTCCTTGTTAGAGTCATGTACTGTCCTCCCCCCACCCCAGCCCGGCCCCCACCAAGTCCTGCAAGATTTTGACAGCCTAGGGGCGCCTGGCTGGCTCAGTCCAAAGAGCATGCGACTCTTGTTCTCGGGGGTTGTGAGTTCCAGCCCCACGCTGAGTGTAGTGATTAAAAAAACAAAATCTTAAAAAAAAAAAAAAAATCCTGAGGGCCTCGTTCTCAGTTTTCTCCCTGAAGACATCATGAGCAAGGGCAGGAAACTCCAGTCACCGTGAGGGTAGTCCCTCACCCCCTGACTTCTGAATTTAGTATCTCCTCTCCAACAGGGAGCTTCTCCTCCATCGTGCCTATCATCAAACCTAGCCCAGAGAGAGGTATTCAAAGAGCAGCCACCTCCATGTCCTCGGTTCCAAGCATCCCACTCTACCACAGCTTTCTTCCACTCCAGTGGGATCTCCAAGTCAATGCACAGAGTGCTTTTCCACTGCCGCCATCCTTTCACGTCCGGATTTCTCATCCTAGTTCTGAACCCACGGTGGGGCATCGCCCTTCTCTTGCCTCCCGCCCCCGTTTGTTGCGCTCCCCTAGGAAACACCAACTCACTGCCCACTCTCAGCCTGGATCCAGGCGGCTGGTCATGGCTGGAGAACAAAGCCGGGTGCGCTCATCTCACGGTCATACCGCGACCCTAAATCTCAAGCCCCCAGTGCCTCCAAGACAACCCGAGGACCTAGGCAATTCGCTCGCCCCCTCCGGAGGCCCTTCACGACTTCTCTCTCCAAAAGCTTCCATAACCTCGAAGGAACGTTAAACTTTGCAGGGTTTTGAGGAGAGCGGTGTGCTGACGTTTGAGCGAGCCTGGGGACGCGAGGCCGGTAAGAGGCTGCTGCAGAAGCAGCGCGGGGTCTCGGACTAAAGCGGCGGGGGCCTCTCGAGGGCTGGCTGAGAGTGGGCGAAGGGTGGGTCTAGCGCGGCGTGACGGCCCAGGCCGCAGGAGCGAGAACCCGTCGTCCCCCAGGACGCAGAAAGCGCACTCAAGCGACTCGGCTCCCGAGCCGGCGGGCGCGGCGCCCAGCGCGTCACTCTTGTCGACGACGGCCGTATGTTCGAGGCGTCGTGGGCGACGACGCGACGCCTTCGCGTCACTCCCGGCGACGGCGGCAGGGTTTTGTGACGTAGGATGCCAGCGCGGGGCTCCGGACCGAGGGCGGCCCCTGTGAGGAGCTGGGGCCTCGGCCGCGCACACCGGGAGCAGCGGCGCGCTCGCTGGGGGCTCGGCGCCCGGGGGCGGGACCTCCCTCCTTCCGTGGCGTGGCGTGTGGGCGGCGCGGGTAGGCCGCCGGGCGCCGTGCACACGTCCGCGCCGCGCGTCCTGACGCGGTACGTCGCCGCCGCCGCCGCCTTGGCGTCATGACTTCCGGGCGCCGCGGCCGCCATATTGCTCGCGCGGAAGCGCCGCCGCGGGGTGGGAGTCCCGGAGCGGTTGCGTCGCAGTCGGTGCGGCCGCCGCTATGCCGTCGTCGCCGCTGCGGGTGGCGGTGGTGTGCTCGAGCAACCAGAACCGGAGCATGGAGGCGCACAACATCCTCAGGTAGTTGGGGCCTCCGCCCTGGCCTAGCGCGCCCAGTCGGACGCCGGCCGTCTCTCCGGCCCCGCGTCCTGCCCGGCCGCTGCTGGGCGGCGACGGCGGTGGTTCCGGTCCCGGCTCGTCCTGGGCGGCCGCCCCGGTCCCCGCTCCCTTAGGCCCGACGCCGGCGGCCGGGCATGCGGTTCGAGGCGGTCGCCGAAGGACGCCGGATGGGCCGCGCCGGGCTCGTTGGTTCCGGGGCCGAGCGAAGCGAGGAGTCCACAGGGCTCAGTCGTCCGCGGCCCCCCCCTCAACATGTTTCTCAGCGTTGCGGGAAAATTGAGGTTCCCGGTCGCGCAAAGGCCAAAGTTCCCGGTAAACCCGAGGGGTTGGTGCTTTTGCATCCACTTGGCAGGCATATCTGTGCATCTGAGAATAGCGGACCTTCTGTAGGAGTTCCGTTCGTGGGGCGGTAAGTGCCAAGACCCGCTTAGGGTCTGCTAGGTGGTCGTGTCCAACGACTGTCTCCAGGCTGTGTGGTGGTTTATCAGGTCTGCTGGAACATTTGCGCAAAAGAACCTCAGGATAAAGGAAGTCTTAACAAAAACAAAAACCCCAAACACGGAAACGGCCTATTTTGTTAACTTCGTGAATTTGTGTATTTGGTCCTATCTACGTTGAGTCTCGAGCAAAAAAAAAAAAAAAAAAAAAAAAATGCCCTCCCTCCCCAAAGCCTGCAGCCGCTAATTTCTGGAGTACACGTGAATTCGTTTTGCGCTTTTAGTTTATATGTCAGTACTGACTTCTCTTTCGTGACCCTGGCGTTGTAGGTGTTTAATAAAAGTTCATTTCCGCTGGGTAAGTTTTTTCGTTCAAAGTCACTTCACAAAATGTGAAATTGACACCTTGCATTGCAGTTAAAGTTGGTAACACGTCAACTTTGATAGGAAAGCAGACTGGAAACTACCTCTTTTCCTGAAGTTTCCACGCGGCATAAAGGACAGCAGTGCCGGCTCTTCTTAGTTACCACAGCCCAACTTTAAGTCTCCTCAGTAACTTGGAAAACTTAGAATTTCCTTCACCTTCTCTCCTTTTTTTAACGAAGGTGGAAGTGTCAGGGTTCCAGGATCTGCTAATTGGAGCTTAATTTTTCCTAACCTATCCCACACTGCCCACAGTATTCACTCAATGTCATTTTTTGTTAGAATGGGATGCTTTGACCCTAACAATTCAATGTGAAGGTTGTTTTTAAACGAAAACATTTAAAATTGCAAACTTGTTTTCAAACTAGAAATGTGCTAGTATTAAGTTTACAGTCATTTCAAGTTCGGTGAATTTAAGGAAAAGAATGTAAGTTAACACTCCTGGAAAGCTACTCAAGAAAAATGAAGTTTCATGTCCTCCGTTAGAGCAGGTGATCTGGAGACCGCCTCATTCTGCTGGTTCTGGCTGGTGATCTTTGGTTTAAGCTCTTATTATCTTCATAACAAGGTCGAGATGAAATCTAGCAAAAGGGAAATGTTTTTTTAGTTATCTGTAGTAGCTTTGTAATGACACCAGTTCCAAAACTTGCCCTGAGAGATCACTACGAGATGACATGTCCTTGTGTAGTTCAAATCGGTGGTAGCTGACACAGCCTTGGGTCTCCTGTGGAAATGAGGGTGCAGAAGAACCCCTTCAAACAGTCACCAAGTCGAAATGCTTAGGTGTGCTTGTACCCATTTTACTGTGTTTCAGATTTACTTCAGAAAGACTCAGAATGAAGGCAAAAGAAGCTTAAGTTTAGGGTAACCTGTATTATTGACATAGTGAATGTGACGTTAATTGAGACATGAATAAAGGCTGACATGCCTGTATTTGGGGGGTGTTTTCCTTTGTTAGAAAATAGCGTTTGCTTATAAAAAAATCTCTCTGTAAACAGAGTACATTGAAGACGGAGGCGCCGACAGTCCCTCACGGGGTCCTTGTGGCACCTTCTGGGTGTCCTGTGCGCACACTGCAGCGAGAGTACAGTGTTGTAATTCCTCTTGACGTAATGCTAGACTTCGGTTTTTATTTTGATGTAATGAATTTGAATACATTTATTCATATTGAGTAATGGCAGTGGTTACAAAATGACACAGTAATTCAGGGGAATTCTGTGCAGCAATTAATTTTGTAGCCAACCCCAGATTAGTAGACATTTTGGCCTTTTTTTATCTTTCACTCTTAAAATGTCAACATCCTTGTGCCATATAAATATCTTTACACAGTTTTCTGATTGTTTCCTTGGATGAATTCCTAGGGGTAGAATTGCTGAGTCAAAAGATAGGCATATTTTACATTTTCATATATTTTGCCAGACTGCCTTCCAGAAAAGTAGCTGTTTATAGAATTCCTGTTTTCTCAATCTGGGCTTGGCTTTTCTTTTCTTTTCTTTCTTTCTTTTTTTTTTTTTTTAAAGATTTTATTTTTTTATTTTAGAGATACAGGGAGCAAGCACAGACGGAGAGTGAGAGGGAGAAGCAGACTCCCCGCTGAGCAGGGAGCCGGATGTGGGGCCCTATCCCAGGACCCCGAGATCATGACATGAGCCGAAGGCAGACCAGACTGAGCCACCCAGGTGCCCCTCTGGGCATTATTTTCATTTTTTCCGTACTGCTAGGGCAAAAGAGAATCTCACTCTCCTTTATTTTTGAAATAGCTATTGAGATGGAAAAATTTCTCATGTCATTTTCACTTTTGACAATTATTTATGGCTTCATCTCTATGTGGATTATTTTCAGTGTTTAAAAGCATCTTTAAGAACTTGATATGGTGGTTTTGTTACCACCTGAGACCTTATGAACGTCAGGACCTTACAGATGTTTGTGAAGCACAGGGAAACTTCTGAAATAAATATTAAAAGGAATGCAGTTAATTGGACCCGCACAGGGTAATTTTATTAGTGAAATCCCATTTTATTTTATATTCACCCTATTGAAAATCAGCTTTAACTATTTTCTGACAAGTCAAAAACAAATGGTAATCAATGTTGGCATTTTTAGCCATAATGTTCTCTGGGGTGATCATTTTTGATCTTTTGAGACTAAATTGTTTCAAATACCAGCCCCGGGAGCTCTTTACGTTTTTAGGAGTATTTCCACAGAGGCTTCTGTTCTTTGTACACTGTAGATTGAGATTTCCCTTTGGAGCCAATTAATTTATTTTTTTGTTCAGAATGATCTAGATGTTAAGGGGCATGTTGATTTTTGGAAGTTCTCTGATCGTAGCCATTCAAAACAAATTTTAAGACAGACTTATACATATTGCTGAACTGAGTTCTCAAGTCTGTTTTCAGTCTTAAGGCAGTATGATTTGGGGAACATGAGCAAAGAGGCTGAAATGAGGAAACCAGATTGAGAGTCAGTCTCTTGAGCTGCTCTCTGCCAGGTGCTTTCTTTTTCTTTTTTTTTTTTTTTTTAAGAATTTATTTATTTATTTGACAGAGAGAGACAGCCAGCGAGAGAGGGAACACAGCAGGGGGAGTGGGAGAGGAAGAAGCAGGCTCCTAGCGGAGGAGCCTGATGTGGGGCTCGAACCCAGAACGCTGGGATCACGCCCTGAGCCGAACGCAGATGCTTAACCGCTGCGCTACCCAGGCGCCCCCTGCCAGGTGCTTTCTAAATGCCATATGATTTCATCCTTGCAATCCTTAGGCTGTCCACATTTAACACGGGTGAGGAGACAATACCGAGAACAGGAAGCCCTTGCTCCTGAGTGACAGTAAGGAATTGGACATTGGGGGCTCCGGTTATGATGAGTAACAGAACTGAGACTCCAGATGACTGAAGAAGGGTCCAGGGTGAGGGGAGGGCAACAGAATCAGCTAAGGTCCCACGGTTCTCCAATTTGGGGTAGAGCTGTCAAATCATGACCAGAGCATGTAGGGCTCCCACACTGGGATTGGGGCGAAATTGGATGTCCTCCGCCAGATGGGACCAAGCCTTGGGCTGCCCGCGTTTGTGTAGGAGCACGCCCAGTCATGGTGCTAAACTTACTGGTCTTGGACCCATTTCCAGAAGTCTCTTGTCCTTTACCAGGGAGGGATATAGTCTGCTTATGCCCTGCAGCCTCTGCCTGCATCTTTTTTTTTTTTTTTTTTAAAGATTTTATTTATTTATTCGACAGAGATAGAGACAGCCAGCGAGAGAGGGAACACAAGCAGGGGGAGTGGGAGAGGAAGAAGGCAGGCTCCCAGCAGAGGAGCCTGATGTGGGGCTCGATCCCATAACGCCGGGATCACGCCCTGAGCCGAAGGCAGACGCTCAACCGCTGTGCCACCCAGGCGCCCCTCTGCCTGCATCTTTTGATGTTTTGGTTCTGGGTACCCTTGAAGAAAGTAAACTGGGAACTGTTTAGGAAGGTGAAAGGGTTAGAAATCATGACTCTAAGAATGGCAGAGAATGCAGGAGAGGTGCCTGCAGAGGAACACATTTGCCTTCGTAGGTTTTAAGGGACTGCGTTGTTTTTTATCTTCAGGAGGCAGAACTAAAGTGAGGAGGGTGGTCGGAGGAAGGTCAGCTCTTGTGCAAACATGGATTCAAAGCTGGTAGACCAAGCAGGGTAACCGTTCCAACAGCTCCAACATTTCTTTCCTGCATCTCCAGTCTTTTACAGGTGAGAACAGGTGGAGCCCAGAGCAGGGAAGATAGTTCAGCAGTTTCACACCTGTTAGTAACACATCCTTGCTTGGGGCCAATTAGTGTTGGAGCCAGAAAGTGGCACATTGGTGGTATTTGTCTCTGGACCATCTGAAGTACCGCATCTTGAGGACCTGCTCTGCTGGCGCTGGGTGGAGGGAGGACACCGGACAGGCTGACCTAGCAGCAACCAGCAGAGGAGGGTGGCCGACAAGCCGAGGTTGAGGAAGAGCAGCTGTGGAGGGAGGGACATCTAAGCAGGGGTGCTGGTGGGGGGTGCTAAACATAAAGGCACACTTGTCACAAGCTTGGCACAATGATCTCAAGCCTAGCTGCTCAGTTTTGTTGTTGATCTTGTGGGAGGATAAGAATAAGGTGGAGGGGCGCCTGGGTGGCACAGTCGTTAAGCGTCTGCCTTTGGCTCAGGGCGTGATCCCAGAGTCGTGGGATCGAGCCCCACATCAGGCTCCTCTGCTGGGGGCCTGCTTCTTCCTCTCCCACTCCCCCTGCTTGTGTTCCCTCTCTCGCTGGCTGTCTCTCTTTCTGTCAAATAAATAAGTAAAGTCCTTAAAAAAAAAAAAAAAAAGAAGGTGTAAACCCTAGAAAATACTTACTGAATGTGTTTACAGCCCACATTTAGCAGGTGATGACATAAGTTTTACTGGAGCGCTCACATTTCGGAGAGTTCATCTGGCAGTCTTCTGGCTGTGCCACAGTGACGTTGCAGGCAGGCCTTCAAGTTTGGTGGCTTGTGAGCCGGCGATCTGTGTTCTGTAAATATGAGGTCATCACATAGCTAGACATTGGGCCGATTAGCAGTGAGTGATGTGCCTATAGGGAAGGTGACCTGGGATTGGGAGTGCATCGTGCCCTACTTAGAGTCAGGGTGTGCTTTCCGAAGGTTGGCAGTGGGTCTAGGATTTCAGTCTTGGCCAAAGAAATGCTTGAAATTGGATGAATAATCAGAATGGAAAACAGAAAACGTAACATAACCCATGCTGTGAATGTGGGTGTTTGCTTATGTGATGCTTCTTGGTGTTCATTTGAACACCGTCATTTTACTGTTAGCCATTGGGATAACAATGGAAACAATCCTCTTTCCCAAAATTTGACGTTTTCTTTTTTCTTTTTTTTTAAAGATTTTATTTATTTATTTGACAGAGGCAGCCAGAGAGAGAGGGAACACAGGCAGGGGGAGTAGGAGAGGAAGAAGCAGGCTCCTAGCAAAGAAGCCTGATGTGGGGCTCGATCCCAGAACGCTGGGATCATGCCCTGAGCCGAAGGCAGACGCTTAACGACTGAGCCACCCAGGCGCCCCTCAAATTTTGACGTTTTCTGTGTTAGGTTCTTTATGGTAGGTTTTTTGGTACTTGTGAAGACGTTTGATAAACACTTGTCTGGAAGCTTAGTTAAATGTACAAAACAGTTGGCCCTTGGGACAAAGCCTCTTGGTTGTCAGGCCTGTTTTTATATCATCTTTATGTAAGGTGGTTGTCACACTGTGGTGTTGTCACAGCCCAGGATGGGCTGCTCTGTCAGTTGCATCAGCTCCGAAGACACAGCGCTTCTGTTGCTAATTAGCCTTTTTGCCGCTTGGGAACATTCTGTCGAGGGAAGAACAAACTGCACTTCATTTTATTTTTAAATACACTTGACTGTCGTTGCGGAGAGTTGGGGAGGGCGGTGAGGACAGGCCCCGAGACCATTTCTAATGGGGGTGGGGGAGCTTCTTTCATTCAGAGTCCTACCTGTCCCTTTGGAGATCCGGCAGTCAGCCCCTCGAAAGCCTTGTTAAGGATCAGCCAGGTGGAATGTTGGGCTAGGTTATCTTTGGGATGATCTACTTTCGCGGATATGGACAGACTAAAGTGGAGAGTCTTCTCTTTGGACACCTAATGCAAGCCTCAAACCCTGCCGTGACAGAAGGTGTGTAGAGGAGATACGTGGGCCTGCCAGGTGGCATCGTCCAGGCGGTTCAGGCTCGGGCCGCCCCAGCAGGATGGGGGATGTGAGTCCCTGCACCAGGGACTCTCCATCTGGAGCCTCCCGGGAACTCTGTGGGTAGCTTTCAGGTGGCCTGTCTGCCCTAGCCCAGCCTGAAACACCCGTGGAGCCTTGTCCAGGGTCTCTGCATCATGAGGTGTGTGCTGTGAAACTCTCTGAGGTGTCCTGTCTTCTGTTTCCCATTCCCCCATGATCCCCCTCTGCTCCTGCCCTGTGGCTCTCTTCATCACTGTCCTCTCGCTGTCTTACCTACCTGATGTCTTACCTACTTTGTCATGCCCCCGCCCCCGGCTGTCAAAGGAGAGACAGTTGGGTCTGTTTCGATCACCGTTGTATCCCCAGCACATAGTAAGCTCCAGGAAACATTGAATCAAAATGGAATGGTAAACCTGCCACCAGTGGAAGTGGTGGTGGTTTTTAATTTTTGAAGCTTTAGTCCTGTCCTTGGGGGTCTTATTTCTGTGGGCTCATGTGTTTTCATAGCGCACATCCCTCTCCCCTGCCAGCTAGAGAGGCGGTGCCCTTGACATACGGGTATTGGTTGCGTGAACAGCCCAGCACCCTCGAAGTAAACCTGTCCCTGGACACAGGTGAAGTGGTCAGTGGAGTTGGCTTACCAGCATCCGGGATACTCGCGCTGCTTCTGGGCACCCTGCTTTTCCATGAGTCACACAGGAAACTCAGAGGAGACTTGAGGGTTGGCAGGCTTCAAGGATTCAAGGAGGGTTATGCTGCAGAACCCAGGGTTAGTCTCAGGAGTAATTCTCTTTTTCCGCTCAGTGATGTACAGTTTTCACATTTCAACAGCCGATAAGCTGCTGGAGCAGGACAGGGTACCAGCCAGTGGGAGGTGGCTTCAGGGCGCTTCGGGGGAATGGCTTGGAGCTTAAAAAGCAAGCTACTTGTTTTGGGCAGTTTTTACAGATTGGTGACAGGTTTTGGCTCACCACTGTGTTCTCTGTGGCTCTCATGGCCACGACCTTCTCCTCTGGGACTGTCTTAGGAGGATGGGACCTGCGCAGAACCAAGTGCCCCACTGACCTCTTGCAGGTAGCAGGTGGCTGGACAACAGCTTGTTTCCCTCCTCCGGCTGTTGAGATGACCTTCGTCACGGGCTTGTTGGTGCTTTGGTGAAGTAGTTATTTTAGCGTACATCATCTGGTGAGGAAATAGGTTCGGATTTGGAGTGAAGGTGATCTGTGTGTACCTTCTCAGGTCGTGCGAGTTGCGGTGTGCTGCACGGCCGTGCCCTGTGGCTGGGCCCCGTCACCCTCTGCTCACGGCACAGGGCGCGTTGTGGTCAAGTGTCGGAAATGTTGATGTCTTGAGGTTTAACAGCTCAGGAATAGCGGACCTTGGTTTGCTAATCAGAAGTCGGCTGTGTGCTGTCTTCTGCGTCACGAGTGACGTTTTCGGACTTCTAGGGATGTGGGCACGGGGCTCAGCTCTTACCAGCCTCAGAGGGCTCAGGCGAGGTGTTTAAACGAACCTTGACAACAGTGCTCTTTTAAAATTACTGTTTCAGTATGTGCTGACTTCATACTTTGTGCAGCTGCCCAGTGTGGAGGCCTCTCTCCCTCCAGATCACAGCCCCTCCTAGGCCCCTGTGCCGCGAGAGCTGGGCGTGTCCGCACCCTGCTTTTCCTGTGAATAACTGCAGGAGAGTTTTGTACGGGGCACCCCGCACCTTTTCCACATTGGCCGCAGGACCCTGCTGGGTGGAGGGACGCACAGGTTGGTTCTTGTCGTCTGTGGTTACTGTCGGGGCTGCAGTGAGTGCCCTGTGGGGCAGTTTGCAGGCGTAGCTGCATGTATCCCATGGACGGACTTCCAGAGGGAAGTGTCTGTGTTGGAGGGGACAGCGGTTTTCACTTGCTCGGTGTTGACACCTTCTCCAGAGGCTTGCAAGTCGTGTCCAGCAGCACTGAGTGAGGTTTTCCTCCCTTGTAGGATCGTTACTCATTTGCCAGATATGTATTATGTCTTCTGTTTGCTGCTGTGGGTGCTAGGCACACAGCAGTGAGCGGGAAGGACCACGTCCTTACCGCGTGGTGCTGACAAGGCCGTGGGAGAGCGCTAACCTGTAAGCAGACGTTGGCCGTCCTAGGATACATTTCTCTTACAGTGAGTGAGATTAAGCTGTTTCCTTCCCTGTGACTTTCATGGTCATAGTGTGCTTCTCTGTGGGGTTTCTTCATTTCATTTTCTACGTCAGGGTGTTCTCTGCCTCAGCACTGCTGACATTCTGGGATGGAAGACTGTCCTGTTCATTGTAGGTTTAGCCACCTCCCTGGCCTCTAGATGCCAGGAGCACCTCTCCGTTGTGAAAACCAAAAATATCTCCAGACACAGTCAAGTATGAATTGCAGTAAAACCTCGAGAAGCTTGAGACTGTTCTCACTAGGGATTTCAGAGCCAGGCAGGCATGTGAGAAGGAGGGAGGCGCCCGTGGAAACACACGTGTTCTCTGCGAGTCCTGCCTGGAGTCCTGCCGTTCCTTCGGATGCGGAAGCTACTTGGTTTACAGATAGAGAGCTGGGGCGAGAGGGCTGGGTTTTTTTTTGTTTGTTTTCAGACACTTTTAACACTTAGAAGTTTTACTGACTGTGAGCTTGGAAGCTTGCAGGTTCTGTGCCAGACTAACTTGTGCATGTGACTGAGGCCGCCCCGAGAGAGGTTCTCCGTGGTGACACAGCACCATGGGCCCTTACGTCTGTGAGGTTTGTTTTCAGAGGACATTTCTTACGGTGCAAGCTGTCACTCACGGACTGCACTTCATGCACACTCCCCTGGCTTGTCAGGAGACACATTTGGTCTCTTGCCTTCCCTCGGACTCCAGCTTGGGAGCTGTTTGTTCTTGACCCTCGTGGCGGACGTGACGATGTGAGGCTGAGGAGATGCCCCCGTGAGCCTGACGCTCCTGGGCGCTCAGTTCTGGTCCCAGCAAGCCCTGGCTCACAGGGTGACAGGGACTGGATGCATGACATTCTCTGTGGTGGCACGTGCTGTCAGGTCTGTGGGAGTTCTTCGTAGGAGTCACAGGGGTCCTGTGAACTTGAACCCTCTACAGAGGTCAGGGCAGTGGTCAGGTATGTTCCAAAGGAAATCTTCCCTGACTCTGCGTGTCTGTGGGGCCTCTGAGGGTCGGAGAAGTTCTAGAGGGATGCAGTAAACAGCTGTGGTACTCACTCACCACCTTGCAACTGCGTTAGCAAACCCTTTGTCTTCTGTCTCGATTGGTTCATCCCATTGTTGTGTAATACGCTACAGGATTTTTTAAAAAGATTGATTGATTGATTGATTGGAGAGCATGTGTGCATGTGAGTGGGGGAGGGCAGAGGGAGAGAGAATCTCAAGCAGACTCCCTGCTGAGCACAGAGCCCGTCGCCGGGCTGGATCCCAGGACCCCAAGATCATGACCTGAGCTGAAACCAAGAGTCAGATGCTCAACTGAGTCACCCAGACACTCCAGTATGCTATAGGATTT
Organism: Ursus arctos; assembly: GCF_023065955.2. Classification (NCBI taxonomy): domain Eukaryota; kingdom Metazoa; phylum Chordata; class Mammalia; order Carnivora; family Ursidae; genus Ursus; species Ursus arctos. The sequence goes on along the minus strand of NW_026623008.1, from coordinate 602,991 downwards.
TTTAAAAATTGTGAATAAAATGCTTAAAGTTAAGAATTTAAAAACATGTCTGTAGTATCAACAGTTACTCATTTTGTCTGTTTTCCATTACCTAATCCTTGGTTTTAGAATTTTGTGTCTCAATCCAACTGTGATTTTTTTTTTCTCTCCTTCTGTGTCTTTCAGCAAACGGGGATTCAGTGTCCGGTCCTTTGGAACAGGAACTCACGTGAAGCTCCCAGGACCAGCACCGGACAAGCCAAATGTTTATGATTTCAAAACTACATATGATCAGATGTACAATGATCTCCTTAGGAAGGACAAAGAACTGTATCCCAGTGGGTCGCCCTTTTAGAACCCCCTACGTGCTTGTCTCTGGCAGGTGTCACCTGACGTGCATCACTCTGACCTCCAGTGGAGGGGTGCCTGTGACGCAGGTTCCTAGCGGCTGCCTCTGCGTGGTGTGCTGAGTCACGGCACACGTGACGCGGAGGTGGCCGTGCGGGGCGTGCAGATGCAGACGCGGAGCCCGTGTTGACAGAGTCGAGGGCGGGCTCCGATGCAGCACCAAACAGGGCAGCGTAGGTGAGGAAACCACAGAGCGGGCTGCAGGGCTGCCCACCCCTCCCCTCCACAGGTAGGTGTGTGTGTGCGCACACGGGAGCGCCGTGTGCGCTGAGGCCCACGTAGGCAGGCTGCCTCACACATCTCTGCCACGTTTGCTACCAGAGGAAGCGTGTTAGAAGCACGTAATTGAGAGAACTTTACTTCATTTCAGGAAGAGGCAAAACAGACTGGATCTCTACTTAAGACTCATGTGAAAGAAAGGTATTTTTTTTTTATTAATCATTTTTAGAGAGAGAGAGTGCACGCACAAGTGGGAGGGGCAGGGGGAGAAGGCGAGGGAATCCCAAGCAGACTCCGTGCTGGGCGTAGAGTCCAGTGTGGGGCTCAGTCCCACAACCTGAGATCACGACCCAAGCTCAGACCAAGAGTCGGATGCTTAACTGACCATCCACCCCGGTGCCCCAGGAAAGGTATTTTTTAAATAGATGTTTATGAACATGACCTCAGGCTCCACAGTGGTTAAGATCATTGCCTGGCCTTTGCCCAGGACACTTCATGACCACCCGTGCTGCTTTAGAACTTCTGGGTCTTCCTTGTTACAGTGAGGGTTTCTAGTTCTCAGGATAGAGTCCAAACATACGCCAAGTGAAAGAAATAGAAACACCAGAGAGAAAACTCTGTCTTCATGTTGGTGCTCTTGCAATTTTTAATAAACTACCAATGTTTTCTGTAAATCTGTAGATTACTTAGCGGGGAGTATGGCCCCAAAGCTCATTCTAGCAAAGTGTAAAACTGGACCCTGATAGTTACTCCATCAGTCCCCTTTGCTCTCCTCCCTCACCTACCATTAGTTGTTGGGGCATTGAGGCAGAAGTACCGTTTCGGGGTGTGTGGGGCTGTGTGTGGGAGGTGGGAGTCCAGGACTCACGGTGCGGCAGACCCGAGGTCCTCCTGGGAAGTCCTGGGTGTCCCCCTTTCTCAGAAGCCGCAGAGCCTGCACTGGGGAGAAGACCCTGGTCTCTGTGTCTCAGTGCCATGCGCTGCTCACGTGCTTGGGCCGAGAGGGAAGGCTCCCCTAGAGGCAGCATCTCAGAAAGGCTGTTCTCCCTGAAGTTCTCCTTTGTGTTGACAGCCACTCTTTAGCCTTGCGGAGAAGTGTTGACCACGAGCCCCCTTATCCTGGAGAAACCTGTGACCCTCACTCCGGGTTTTTCTCACTTGGTATGAACTCTCCATGTGTCGTTAAGCTTATCTCGAGACAGCGTCTGTTTTTGAAGATTCTTCAGCTAGCACCATTCATTTTTAAACTCTTCTACTCAGCGAGAGAAACGAACGCAAACAGATAATAACGTGCTTGTTCATACTCCCTTAATCATTACAAATGAGGCCTTCTGACATTGGAGTTGACCGTGATCTTTCTGTTTCTAGGAGTGGGCGGCCCTTAACCGTGTTTTAAAAAGACGGGAACAAGAGGGACTTGGAGGAGGAGGGTTGACGTGTGAGTCTTAGCAGTTCTGAATGGAGGCGCAGAGCCCAGCCGCTCAGAACTCAGAATCCCCCCCGTGGGCTGACTTTGTGGAGATGCACGCTCTCCCACGGAGCACCCAGTCCAGGAGACGGCCACACACGTGTGCCTTTGCTGCATTGTGGGGAAGGTGTGGTGCTGTTCCACTGTCACCAGCAGTATTTGCCTCCTGAGAGGTCACCTTCACGGACCTCCCCTTTTGATTGCCCCTCACGAGGCTCTGGGAGGGAGACACCTTTGTCGGTTTATTGACTTCACTTGGGTGGGGTTTCTGTCTTCTAGGAAGGGTGCCGAGTACAGCCCTGGACCAGTAAAGATGGGGCATCTGCTCCGGGGGGTCAGTGTGCACACCGGCAGGACTCTGGGGACAGGGGCACGGGTCCTTCACGTATGAGGGGAACAGAGGGAAGGAGGGGGCGGAGGAGGGTCAGCTGTGTGTTGGGGTTCCGACACCTGGCTTGGGAGGTATCCTGAGGACACAGGAGGGGAATACCTGACTAGCGACGGCTGCAGGGGGGACGGGGGGGCTGGCGATTCGGTTGCTTCCGAGTTGGTGTATGGTACAAGAAGCAGAGAAGGGCTAGAAGCCAGGTCTGCAACCTAGAATACTGGGGCTTCTGTGGAAGCGATGGTTTTAGGATGTAAACCACTGATAAAACACGACACTCCGTGAATGTGCGAATTTTCAAGGGCGAGCATGATGTCACAGAAGGAAAGTGGCACATGGTTAGTAAAGCTGGGAGGTGAGGCGGAGCGGCGTGGGGCGGGGGGCAGTCTCCCCCGTGTGTGCATGCATGGCGCTCCTGAGGCTGAGTGTGGGGCCCTGACGTTCTTAAGCTCTCAGTAAGTTTTGGCCGGTGGTCCTTTTAGCATGAAAGCACCTTATTTCTGAAACTATTTGGCTATTTGTAGGTGGCTTTCCCTGTGGTTTTCTGTCTATGAGCAGGGGGGGGGACCTCAGGGGTTGAGGGCCAAGCACCGGTCCCCTGCAGGACCTGTCCCTGGGAGATCGAGGGGGCCAGGGATGTGAGTTGGGATAGAAAGCTTGTTAAACTAACCCTAAACTAACTCGTGAAGCTAGACTGGGCTGGTTACCAGTTCCTGTGAGGGTTATCTACCTGTAGTACAGGGAATCCAGGTTCACCCTGCGGACAGCCGGGGACGTCCGCTTTCCCTCCGGCGAGGGGCACCCTCTGTTTCACACAGAAGAGCGGTGTTGGGAGAGGGTCCCCGTGGCAGATGAAGCGCAGTCCGTGGGCCCCAGCGTGTCTTACAGGCGGTGCGGCTGTCGCCACGGCAGATTTGAGCACTGTTTTACTCCTGTTTTGTTGAAGTTCACTGAATTGACGTAGTGTACCCTTAGTTTCAGGGGTAGAGCAGTGACTCGTCAGTGGTATACAACACCCAGAGTTCATGCCCGTCACTCCGTTCCCCACCCCGCCTGAAAACCCCCTGCCCCCCGCAGCCCCGGTCTGCCTTCTGTCTCTGAGTTTGCCTCTCGCGCCCGTCTCCTACACACAGAGCCCTGCGGCGCGTGGTGTCTTCCGGAGCGGGCTCCCCCAGCATGTTTTCGAGGCTCATCCGTGTTGTGGCGAGGAGCAAGCTGTCTGTTCTTAAATGTAATTCTTTTTCTCTTAACCTTTTTTCTTCTTTTGCCTTGGAGTTATTGTGAATACAGAGCAGCCTTAAACTTGGTGCTTCGCCCTGTGGGCTTCAGCACAGCTCCTGTGGTAGACGTCGGGGGTTTTTCTCCTTTTCCCTGCGGGGCCGTGTACCAGGCTGGAGCTGCCCTGGGCTCCCCTCACTGAGGGAGCACAGTCTGCAGCCGAGCCCTCAGCCTGCCTGGAGGACCCTCGCTGAAACGAGAACGTAGCTCCTTCTCCACGCATGAGCGGCCCGGCTGGGACCTCATGCCCAGGATTGCTGGGCCCCGTGGGGGGTTTCCGAGGGGAGGGCCACAGTGTCTCCATGAGGTGTGATAGGGAGCCCATTTCAGACCCTCCAGTGGATCATTCATTGCTTTGTGAACGACAAAATCCCTTAAGATCACTTGTCTTAAAAAGCAAGTAACTGTATGTTTAAATAATAGTGGCATTTTTAATACGAGAGACCAGTTTGCTTCTTAAACGCTGATTGGAAACCGAGTAGAACTAACACTTTCCGGGATCCTGACTTTGCAGTTAGGAGTGAGCCTGTATCCAGCTTATTTTTCTAATTTTTCTCCATCTTTTGTACTCACCTTTGGGGTTTAGCTTTTTTTAAACCACATACTCATTTTCATCCTCTGGCCGCATGGTCCTTAGGCCTCGAGCTACTGTACGTGTGCTGGTGACCCCGAGCAACCCGGGTGTGACCTGCAGGGGCCACTGCTGCTCAGCTCTGTGGCCCAGTACAGCCCTAAGAATACAGTATGTGATGTGTAGAAGCTGTCTTAGTGCGGGGGGGGGGGGGGGGGGGGCGGTTACCTCAAGGTTCTGGTCAACAGTGGGCGCTCAAGTTTCTGGAGAGGCAGTCAGTCAGTCATACTTGGATTTTCGCCTGCAGGGGGCACCCCTCACCCCGGTGTTGTTCAGGGGTTGGCTGTATGTATACCTGGTTCTTCCCGGTGCACTTTTTCTTGTGTTGGGGTAAAATCTGAAAATAAAAATGATTTCTAAGATTGTAGATCTCCACACCACCTGACCTCTGTCCTGGGTCTGAGGCCCTGTTCAGCTGTAGGGCCACTAGCCTTTTCCTATTGTTGGGGTCTCCCTGGGCCCTTGCTTCAAGCTCAGTGTACCTTCTCCTGCTGTGCTCGGTGGGGTCGGGGTGGCTGCCAGGCTGCTGGTCCTGTTGTGGGAATGGTTCCTGCAGCTCAAGCCCGTGCTCTCTCACCTGCCCCCGACGGGTTCACCATGCTTGAGGCGCTCGGGCGCTCTCTTCGCTTCTGCTGGATCGGACCTTACCTCATTTCACGCTGGTTGGCAGCTACGTTTTTAAGTAGTTTTTGAGAACAGTGTTTATCAGTTTAACAAATGAGTGTGTTCCTAAGTTAAACACTGATTTCTAGAGAAACTCTGATCTAGTTTTGCTGATATTTAAGCTTTCAGGTTTTAGGAAAGCACTTGTGCTTAAAATATAAATCATGGCCTTAAGATACTCCAGAGGAGGCAGAAGAGCCGCCGTCGTGTCTCGTCTGGGGAGATGCCGGACATTGAACAGAGACGGTCGGTTGGCTGGGGTAGCTGCCAGGGGTCACCTGTGCATCTGGGCGTAACAGCCACGCTGACCTTGCCCACGGCTTCGAGAGCTCGCCCAGGGCCGGGAACAGACGTGGTCTTCCCAGCCCATGGTAGGTGAGATGCTGACGCCAGCTGTGTTGAACGTGGGTTGCGTGGAGTGGATCACACCGGTGGTTTCACGTTGCCAGTAACCTCACAGGTGGTAGGGAGAGGACCCTGTAGACCAGTCAGGACGCCTGCCCCCCGAGCCTCGCGGTGGGGCAGCAGTTAGCTTGGGTGCCAGTGGTTCCGGACCTGACTTTGAAATTTCCCAGGTTCTCGTTTGTGCAACCTACGTGCTTTGCAGAAACCTCTTTGATTTCCAAAATGAATTTATTTCTTAATATAAGAAGTCTTAGCTCGAAAGCTTTTTATGCAGCGGTTTTCAGAGTGTGGTGTAGGGTTCCAGCTGTCCCCACAGCCCTTGCAGAAGATCCCAGGCTCCAAGCTGTTTGCTGTTTGCCTTTCTCACTCTCCCGGAGTGTGCCAAGGGCTCTGTCAAGCTCCCACCCGCCCGCCGTGGACCGGTCCTCCCTCTGACGGCTGGTGGGCTGTGTTTGTCCTCTGTTGAAGACCTGCAGCAGCCCCAGGACGCCCGAGCCCACCCGCGCCCTGAAGCACTGGGCTCCGCCTCTCCAGCTGTCTTCTTTCTCTTTGGACGGGGAGGCAGGGGGACAGTGAGCGCTGCCTGTGGAGGGAGACCGGACCCTGTGGGCTGTGGTGAGGCCACCGTGCGCCACTCCAGCCTTACAGCTTAAGAGCAGCCATAAGAAATCTCTTGTTTGCATACTCTTTAGTGCTTTGCCCTGAAAACATGGGCTGGGGGGGCGTCTCCTGTATCTGTAAAGGTTAGGGGTGGCCCGGGTTCCCACGTGTCCTCCTTTACTCAGGCCTTCCCTTTTTGCTCTCTGTGTGGTAGCACGTGGTGTGCTGCTTAGTGATTCACATGTGTGGTCTCCTTTGGCTTTTCTCCCCTGAATCTAAACTCGGAGTTGGCGTGGTCTGTGGCACATAGCCGGCACCGGGTGGTGGAAATCAGGTGAGCTGCCATGAGCTCTGATGGGGGTGGGCGTGGTGGGCATGTGGGAATGCATCCGCTTCCCAGGGCCGGGAAGTCTGCCCAGGCCTTGACCAGGAAGACATGCAGGGCCTGAGGAGTGGGTTGAGCAGGAGGGCTCCAGGAAGATGCCAGGCTGAGCGGGAGGGGTGGGTCTGAGTCCCAGCGGTCCTTACAGCAACAGGCACAGCTTTCCCACCAGCCTTGGGGCGGAGCGCCCACTGAGGGCGTGCTGAGTGGGGACGCTGCTCTAGCTGCGTCCACCTTGGTATGGACTACGGCATTTGGGGGCACGGAGTGTAGACACCACATCAGGGCGTCATCCTGCCCGTGCTGTGTCGCCAGGAGGGGCCCCCGTGGGGGTGGGATCTGAGACAAGGAGCTTCGTCAGAGTGCCTTGAGGACACAGGTCATGAAGAGTGGGAAAGAACTGTTACCAGCTCCTTCAGGGGCAGGCCTGGTTCCTGCCCTGGCCCCAGAGCAGGTCTGAGCCACACGTTCTGCCTCTGGATGAAGGGCCCCTTCCTGGACGGCAGCCGTCTCTGTCCCAGCCCCACTCAGGGCACACCAGGCATCACCATTACCCCCAAGAGTAAGATTACGAGGTCTTCAGAAGGAAAAGACCCTGCCAGGCCATGTTTCACGCAGTTCTGAGTGCATCCCAGTTAGTGGGAGACACTCAGTGACGCCCTTCTCTCTCCAGTGGCCTCTGCTCAGCTTGGTTTTCTGCTAATGGTGCAGAGCTGTCTGCTCCGCCTTGGCCACGGCTGCTCTCCCTGCTCACTCTTCCCTTAGGAGGCTTTGGCTGCTCGCGCTGGTCCCCCTGAGGAGCCCTGTTGGGGGCGGGTGGGTTGGTTCACAGTGACCATTGGCCGCTCGAATGGGCTGCTCATCCCCCTTCTGAGGCAGACAGGTTTGTTGTGCAAGATGTGGTGTTTGGACAGTTGAAGCTGAGCTGGGGTCGGGGGGCCTTGGTGGGGTCAGGCAGGGACGGTTTCAGCTCAGTGACCACCCTGGGCTTTGTCTAGTTATTGTGTTCTCTTCCTGCTTTTGGCTTACTTTTTTTTTTTTTTCTTTTGTGAGAGTCTTATATTTTGTGGTAAGAGAACTGTTTTTCTTTAAATCACTGAGTCACTAGAATTTCAGTGAGGAAGAGGGGTCATTTTATTTTTCCCTGTGCCCGTTGCAGTGATGCCGGGCGTTGGGGAGCTGCAGACCACACTGAGCGCCCTCTGGTGCCAGAGCGCCGCCCGCCGCCGTGGTGACGTCCAGCACAGGTGACCCAGCGTCCATCCCCTGCTGCTGGGCTCAGCTTTCCTCTCCACAGGAGGCTTGGGTTTAGTCCAGTCTTGAACCATTCGTATAGAAAAGACATGGTGTTACAGACTATTTCATAATTTTAAAACTTTCTTAAAAAGAAGTTCATGTTCACTAAAATTCTTTTTTTTTTTTTTTAAAGATTTTGTTTATTTATTCGACAGAGATAGAGACAGCCAGTGAGAGAGGGAACACAAGCAGGGGGGGAGTGGGAGAGGAAGAAGCAGGCTCATAGCGGAAGAGCCTGATGTGGGGCTCGATCCCATAACGCCGGGATCACGCCCTGAGCCGAAGGCAGACACCTAACCGCTGTGCCACCCAGGCGCCCCTCTGTTCACTAAAATTCTTTATCTTCATGCTCAGCTTTTTGTTTTGAGGTTAAAATTTTTATAAAATTAAACAGTGGGAGTAGGTGTGTGTGTCTTGAAACAGACTAAGGGGGGCACCCGGCCGGCTCAGTCAGCGGAGCGCGTGACTCTTGATCTCGGGGTCGAGACTTCGAGCCCCACGTTGGGCATCTAGCCGACTTTAAACACACACACAAAAATTAGAAATATTTTTCCCACTGTAATTTTATTTATCCAGGCAAGTTATTTTAAGAAGTGTTTTGTGAACATTCTCACAAATTTAAATGAATGCAGTATTTTACCCTATTTGGCAAGTGGTCGTCTACTTGTGTTATTTGAAAGTCTGCTACAATGTACTAGAACTTAGTCTTCCTGGACAGTGCATTATGATGGACCCTTGTCATCTGTTCACAACAACCCAGGAGTGAGACCCTCCCTCTCGCTGAAGCCGCAGGAGCCTCAGGCAAGGTCCTGAACTTTGACCTCACTGCCCCCATGACCTCACTGCCCCCACCTCCAGCTGTCGGCCCCAGGCTTGAAGGATCGTAGAATTGTCTGGCCAGTACTTTTAAACCCCATTCAGAGGGGGGTGTTTCCTTTGAAGAAATGGGATGGCCTAACCCTCCCCTCCAGAGTCCACTGATGCTTCGCTCAGATCCATCGGAGGGGAGGGGAGCAGAAGCTGCCATGCCGTGTGTGGGGCGGTCTGTCCTTGCGGGGCGCCAGGCACCGCCCAGAAGCATCTTCCAAGCAGCACAGCTTGCAGAGTGCCAGGTTAGGCAGATCGGGCCGCCTCTTTATGCGCCCACCCCGAATGCCCATCAATCAGACGGTGGGAGCCGCCCCCCTGAGGCTGGGGGCTGCGGCGGCCCAGGTGTGGGGCGAGCGCAGCGGCAGGTGTCTGCTGCCTCTCTGAGCGATGCTGCCACTTGGGCTTGCGCGCCCTGGGAGCCGAGGCTGGTGGTGCTGCTGCTGGCACGCGCACACAACGTGATTGCAAATGCAAACGTCTTTCCAACATGTTCTCTGCTGATTTTAGCCCCACAAAAGCGACTTTGCCACTAGTGTGTGATTCCGTGCACGGTTGTGGGCGCCTCTGCTCCAGTGTCTGCTGTTGGCCCTGCTTCCTGTGGGCCTCGCCTCCCAGGCCTGTGTCCCCACGTAGAGCATTCGCACAGCGGGGTTGCAGGTTGGTGGCCACGGAGGCCTCTGGTCCCCACACTCTGAATGTGCTGTCCCAGAGGGCTGTTTTCCTCATGCTCTTTATTTCTTCACATAAGTAACACTTGTGCCTAGAAACAGTGCTGCTGACATTTCCTGGCGGGCTCCCGGGCTGTGTTCTCTGGGAGGTGCCGAGTGTGCAGCACTGCGATTCCCTGGGGTCGCTTGTGTGTCTGCAGGATCCAGTGTGTTCGTCACTGTTCTGTCTGGGGACACGGCCCTTTGACTAACAGGAGATGATCCTGAAAGGTCCGCGGGGAGGCAGGCATGTGTCTGTCCTGCTTCCTCCAGTGGTTGGTTCTTGGGGTTGTGTTTTTAAAGAGGCCTTCGGTGAGACCCTGGAGGTTTTGTTCTAACAGATTCTCGATGACACGGGTCGGGGGGCACACAGTGTCTGGCCCTGGGGTTGTGACCCTGAGCAGACGGTCCTGGCCTCGCTCTGTGGGCCGGGGGTCCGCTGAGTGCTAGAGCTCGCTGGGCCGCAGGCCCTCCCCATTCACACCTCCGTTGGCACAGATCTGAAGTGAAGGCAAGTCGCTGCTACAGAATCCTGATAAATACTCAAGTTGTCTCTGAGATGGGGTTGGGAGACCCAGTTCCCTGTTGAGGGACTGCCCTTGCAGTAGGTGCCTGTAGGGGGCAGGTGCCTCAGAGGCTCCAGCTGCATGGAGGGGGCTTTCTGGACGCCTGCCCCCCTTCTCACGTGTCGCACACTCCAGAGGGAAGCCCCAGGGGTAGGAAAGGGTCCCAATGGATTCTTGAGGCCAGCAGAGAAGAGAGAAAGGAAGGCTCCAGACTAGGGTTTCTAATTTCCTGGGGCAGGGAGTTGTCCCTCGTGGTGGGTTTGGGATTGGCAGATTGCCCTGGGCTTCCTGGGAGCACGGCCCTGCTGACCGTGATGCTGTGTTCTGTCCTCAAGCCTTTGGGGGCCTTTCAGAAGCTCCAGTCCTTTCCTGGGGCGCGGCTGGCTGTCCCATCTCAGGACCGTGGACCTGGGTTCAGCGGGGCAGCGGCGGTCTTCCTCAGCATCGCCCACCCCCACGGCTGTGTCTGGACCGACTTCGGTGGCCCAGCCTGTAGGGCCGGTGACTGGCGCTTGGGCCTCTCTGAGCTGGGCTGCCTTTGAGGGTCTTCCTTCCCCAGAGGGGACGTGGGTCACCCCATAAGAATTCTTGCTCTGTGTCTTATGTTGCCATTTGATGAAGCCTAAAATCGGAAGTAAGACTAGATTACAGGGTTCTAACAGATGAACAGATTCTCTAGGTGTGGCCCGCTCTTGGGGTTTGGGGTTCACATCCGAGGCCCAGAAGTGGAATTAGGCATGGCCGCGTTTGGGGACAGCAGGTGTTGATACCCCACCAGTGTGTCCTCGGGGCTGTTCGCCCAGTGTCTCTGAAATAGGCGTCCTCTGAGGGAAGCATGAGCAGCGTTTGCTCCAACCAGGGCCTGACCCAGCCGCCGGGAGCGTGTTAACGCTGCGGTGGGTATAAGGGGGCCCAGGGCTCCTGCCCCAAGGTGAGGCTTCTGGTTTCCCCTGGTTGCTGAGAGGGAATACTTAGGGCCCGTAGGGTGGTGGCCCCTGGGCTCCTGCCCCCATCCGTGGGAACCGTGAGGCCGCTTGGTCCCAAAGCCCCATCATGCCCAGGTGCCACCTCACCCACCCCCTCGCCTCCCCCGCCCCTCTCCCACTGGAGTTGCTTCCCCTCAGGGACCCTGCTTCTGTCCTCAGTGTTCTGAGCCTGTCTCACCCGGGTCTGTCCTGCGTTCGGCTGGTGACATTTGTGAGGAAGCGAGGCTAGGGCTGTGCTCGCCCGTCCTTGGCAAGAGCCTCTGTCCCGCCAGGACTGGCAGAGGCCCAGGGGGCAGGGGTGGGGTGGGTGTCCGCAGCAGATCCCTGCCTCGTCACGGCTGAGTGAGGATGTGGGGCGTGGGGGCTCCACTGGTGAACCCGTGGCCTTGCAGAGCGCGCGTCTGCTCTGTCACGTGGATTTCTGGCGGCACCGTTCCCTTGCTCTGGAAACGGCCCATCTGCTCATCTTTCTTGTTTGCCTGGAGCTTACATCTCTGCCTTCCCTCCATCTTCCTTCGTGGGAACATCTCTACTTGGAGTCAGGGTTCTGCAGGAGGGCTCCACGGGCAGAGGCCTTGCTCTGTGCCAGCCCCGGCTCCCTCCATCCCTCCTGGGACGGCGTGCTGTGCTTTCCCCGGATGGGATGTGGTGAGGGCCTTTCCCCGGGGCCCCAGCGTCCGTGTCCACAGGCGGCGCTGCTGAAGCCGGTGTGTCTCGTCCTCTCTCCAGAGGTGAACACGTCTAGCTTCTGCGTCTCGCACTGAGGAGGACGTCGTGGTTGAAGTTAATCCTGGTGTCTGGAAAGTTGCCCTGAATCAGAGCTAGACCGTGTGCCTCAGCTCCCAGGAGTACAGCAGCTCTGCGGAAGGACAGGTGCCCAGAGTCCCGGAAGGGCAGCCTTTCGAGGTGCTCCCAGACCCTCAGGCCCCTGTCCACCTCTGCTGTTTGCGTTTCAGCTTTGCAGAGGAGACAGATCCATTGTGACTGCTTGGTGTCTTTGCTCCTTTCCCATCTCTCTCTCTTAGGATGGTCTCTCCCATCCCGCATCCGACATGTTTGCCCTTGGGTTTCATTGGGCCTACACACTGACGTTTCCCTAACATTCTTACAGCGCGCGCTGTACTGGCAGGGTCTGAGCCGTCGTCTGATGGTGAAGACCCCAGAGTGCTTCAGGATGGTCGTTTCTTGTGCCTCCTGTGGTGTGACACACAGCACCAGGTCCCTCCCTAGGCCCTCCCACCCTCCAGGTGCCCCCTGATCTGTGCTGGCCTCGCAGCTGTCTGGGGGGGGAGGTGTCGGGCGGACGGACGGACTCACGTGCTGCCGTCACCTGTCGCAGGTGAGAGCATTGAAGACGCGTGCCTTCTGAAGGCCGGGGGCTAGGAGCGGACAGCACAAGTGTGAGCTGGGAGGGCATGGTGGCTCCTTGGCCTCAGACCGTGCTGCCCAGCGGGGCGGGGGCGGGGGGCCTCACTCAGTCCACGTTGTGCCGCAGGAGCCAGAGTGCGTCACTGTGGCTTCATCCCCATCTCCTCAGCCTTCTGGAAGTATCTCGGGGTTCCCTTGGAGGTTGAAGCTTCATCAGGAGCCTCCCCCCGACCGAACCCAGGGTACTTTCGGTCAGGGTGCTGGGTGGAGTGGGCGCCCCTATGCCACATTCTTTGCCCCCACCCCTCTAGGAACCCGGGTTCCCAGCCCGCTCAAGGGCACTCCTTTCTCGGGAGGCTGTGGCCTGCCGGTGAGACTCTGGCTGCTGCTGTGCTGTCCCTGGCGGCACCGTCCTGCCTTCGGGGGTTGGCTGGCCCTTCACTAAACACAGGCGGCCAGGCTGCTGGCTGGTCCAGGCCTATGTGGTGGGGCATCTCACTGCCCTCTGCTGACCTTCACATTCTGTCCCTGTCCTCACATGGTTTCCAGGGGGCTCTGGGTCCCTGTGACTTGGAGCGGTGGGTGGGTTTGTGGGTTCATCTTCAACGGCTCTTAGCTTGTACCCTTCCCACCTGGCCCAGCGTGGGCCTGGCGTCTCAGCGGTTGGCCAGAAAATAGTCCAAAAGGGCCTCTACCTCTACTTCCCTCATCTACTAATGAGGGTTAGGGTTTGACCCCCGAACTAGGCATTTTTTCCTTCATGACATGAATCCTCGTTTCATTGGTTCCTCTTCTATATAAATCAGAGGCTTAAGTAAAGGAGGGACAGTTTTGCAAGGCCCTAGGGGCAGTGCTGCAGAGCGCCTGGCGGCCGGCCATCCCTCCTCAAGGGCGGCCCCTGGGAGCCACAGCCTGCATGGGAGCTGCATCCCCCTGGGTGGCAGGTCTGTCTCCGAGGACATGCCGGAGCTCCGCAGTCTTCATCCTGCCGGTGGGAGTGCGGGCAGCAGGTCCACGGGCCGTCCTGACCTCCCTGCACCGACACGGGGCCTGCCCTAAGCCATTTCTTCACGCTGGACTTTGATGCCAAGTGCGTGAAGGACCGAGGGCTGCACGGCCTGTGTGTGGCTGCACAGCCGCCCTGGGCGGGCGGAGCAGGGGGGTGGCGGGCCGACAGCAGGCCCAGCCCTGGGAACGCACACAGCGAATGGGAGGCTCGGCTGAAAAATGCCAGACTCAAAAGCATGTTCCGGCTAACAGTGTTTTTTCAACTTAGAACTCTTCCACAGACCGCTTGGATACATTCTAGGTGTTCTCTTTGCTATCTGGAAAGGCAGTGAATGTATTTTGAGTAATAGGAGCTTAAGTAAATTGTTATAACTTAAAATCTGGGAAAGCCATTAAATGTATCACTCAGAAACCCTCAGTCAGCTAGTCTGTGTCTCTTAAATAGAATTAACGAGATGCTTATCCCCAGCTTTCTGGAAAGACCTTTAAAGACCATGGGCCGTGTCTTTAGGGCCTTTGTCCCTGTCTCTTGAGGGTGGTAGACCCTATCCCTGGGGCCTGAGTATAGACCGGGCCACTGGGGTTGGGTGGGGGTAGGCCGCACACTTCGGCCGCGGGGCCTGTGTGTCCCCTGTAGGCTCTGGAGCACCGTCCCTCGTCCCTCGCTATTTTCAGTTAACCTGGGGCTTCTCCCCTCGGTGCCCCCTTCTTGCTGTTGAAGTTGCCTTTCTCGCTGGTTCCTGCGTTTTTCGGTGGTGCTGTAACGAGCCAGACTTGGGGGCACTGGCTTTGTCTTTGCCGAAGAGCTCGTGCTCCGTGCCAGTGGTCACCGAGTTGCTGCGGGATGAGTCAAAGCAGCGGGTGAGGGAAGGCGAGCGAAGGTCGCAGACACCACGCTCTGCTTTCTGGAAAGGGGTTGGTCTGAAGGCCGCTGGCTGAGGTGACCGTGTGTAGATGCCGGTCAGGGCCAGTCTGCGGGGCTTGAGGCACGCGCCTCCCCCGCCGGCTTGTCTTCGGCAGGACCCAGGGGGCGGGCACGGCCCACTCCCCGAACTGCCTCACCCCCTCCATCGCTTCGACGCAGCTGCTGGGGAGGGGCCGGCGGCTCTGCTGGTGCACACTCGAGGTGCTGAGCTGGTGGGGGTGCGGGGGCCTCCTAGGTTTGTTCCTTGACTCCAGCGCTCAGCTACACGCAGAATGGCATCTTACATATGCTGGACAGAAATAAGAGGATCAAGCCTCGGCCCGAAAGATTCCAGAACTGCAGAGACCTGTTCGACCTGATTCTCACCTGTGAAGAGAGAGTGTATGACCAGGTAGTGGAAGGTAAGGCTGCAGACCAAGTGTGCCCTGCGAGCCTGGGCTGCCGCTCTGCCCGTCACCACCTCAGTGGCCGCCCTGGGCAGGACGTGCAGAGTGAGGTGGAGGCCCCCCCGCTCCGCCTCCCTGGCCCCCAGCCTGCACGGCCCACCTGAGGATGGAGGTGGGGGTGGGAGATCGCGGCCTTCGGCTGGCCGTGCCCCCCCGCGCTAAGCCGTCCGTGTGGACTGAGCACGCGGTGCGGGTGGGAAGGTCGTTGGGACACATGAAGAGCATGGGTGGCACGAAGGAACCAGGCTGGAGGCAGGTGCCCTGGTTCTGTGACCTGTGACCACCGTGTCATCCTGTCCCCGTTAGATCTGAATTCCAGAGAGCAGGAGACCTGCCAGCCGGTGCACGTGATCAATGTGGACATCCAGGACAACCACGAAGAGGCCACCCTGGGGGCATTCCTCATCTGTGAGCTGTGCCAGTGTGTGAGTGTCCCGCCCCTGCTCCCGCCCCACGCCTGCTCTGGCCCAAGGGTCCAGGTGTGCCTGACCGGAGGTCCCTGGGAGCAGTCTCTGCGGAGGGACATGACCAGGACCATCTCCCCCTGACACAAAGCTTTTATGAGGAAAGGGGCTGTCACGCGATTCAGTTCGTGTTCACGTTGGGTAATTTTCAGATGCTGAAACCCAGGTCAGTGCAGAGGCGCCCACAGGTTTGCTCATTGACCGCGAGGCTTTGACTTAAGAACTTGCCTCTGTGCTTTTTGTTCGGTTGATGGAAGCACAGTGCCTTTCTCAGTGTCTGGCCGTGGGCCCACAGAGCTTCTGCCAAAACCCCAGTTAGGTCTGGCAGAGCCCGGGGGCCCCCAGAGCTCTGTGGATGCTGTCGTGTCCTCTTCTGCACCCTTGGTGTTCCCCAGGTGGCCCTGGGCATCCTCCCTTGTGTGGAAAACCATAGGGGCTTTGCAGCCACTATGTGGCTATGTTCAGAGCAAAACATTTCCTCTTAGGAGGACCTACCCAAGGAGAGACCCACGTGCCCTGTCCTATGTTCCGCCTGTGAGATCTGCATTTAAGTCAGCTGGCTCTGAGTGACAGAAAAATGAGGGAATCAAGTGGCTTAACCAAGAAGTCCAGACACCGGCAGGCCTGGACTGGTTTGCTTTGGGAGGGGCCCAGGTCCTGCTCTCTCGTTGCACCCAGCACATCTTCTGTTCACAAGATGCCTCACGGCCCAGCATGGCTGCTGAAGCTCCAGCAGTTGTGCCCACGTTCTGGCAAGAGAAAGGGCTGAAGAGGAACACATGTCCCAGAAGTTGCACATGTGACTTCCATTTGGGTCACCCTGATGAGAAACGAGTTGTAGAGGGGCTGCTCTTCACTTCAGAGGGGCAGTGCTTACTGGCCAAGACTTAGGCCAATGAACAGCCTCAGCCATGGTCCAGCCCATCCCGGCCCTGAATCAGCCTTGAGTTGGCCACTGGCCGCACCTACTCCTTTAGGGCAGTGGTTCTCCACCAGGGGACATCTGGCCACACCTGCACGCATTTGTGGGTCTCACAGCTCAGAGGTCACACTAGTGGCAGCTAGTGGGTGGAGGCCGCAGGTGTGGTTCTGCACCGCTGCAGAGCATGGGCCGGCTTCCTCGCTGGGCAACTTCCAGCGAGCGACTGCGCCTTCGCGGGGCGGGGGCAGGGGGGCCACGAGGTTCCATAGTTCACGTACTGGGGGCATCCGAGGGCAGGTCCAGCTGCAGATGCCCTGTGCCTCCCTTCCCTGCGGGGCTCTAGCAGCGGGAGGCCTGGGGCCGCCCCCAGCCCTCTGTCCTCGGGCCTGGGGCGGTTGGGAAGGAGTCTGCCCAGCACAGGACCCCAGGACGGCTCTGCTGGGGGTGGGGCCGGGGCTCAGGCCGCCCGTCTGCTCTCCCCAGATTCAGCACACGGAGGACATGGAGAATGAGATCGATGAGCTGCTTCAGGAGTTCGAGGAGAAGAGCGGCAGAGCCTTCCTGCACACGGTCTGCTTCTACTGACCCACCTGGCCTGGCGCCCGGCGCGCCACCCACCCTCCCGAAGCCATCTTTTTGAGCTCCCTTCTGTTAATACTTTTTCCTTCCTGATACTGGTTTTTACTTTGAGGTATTCTGCCGGCCGACGGCAGTGGTACCCAATAAACTGTGTGTAGGAAATGCAAAGACACACACATGCCAGATTCAAAACAATCACGTTTTTTCTCTCCCACTTTTACTTACCAGTGGGATGTTGATTATGAAGGTGGTTTTTCTTACCCAAAAAGAGCAAACAACGGTTTATAGTACATTTCCCCGTGCATTTGTGGCTTTCATTGTGGTTCCTTCCCCTACACCCCCCAAACTTGCTGGAATGTACAAATACCCTAAATAAAGCAATGGGCTTTATCTTGCTAAGAAAGAGCCTGCAGTTGTCCAATCAGTCGATGTTGCTGGTTGTCTTTGCTTTGTCCTGAGTTCCCCCCTAGCCTGCTCCTGCTGCCCTGGCGCAAGTACCTCTGGAGGGACCCCTGGGCCTGACCCTGCAACTCAGACTGCTTCTGAGGTTGGGGGCTGGGGGCACCCGGGCCTGTGGGGCAGCCCAGCTTCCTAGTAGGATCCTGAGGTCCTGCTGCCCACAGGGGAGCCCTTCTCCCTGTGGCACCTTCTCCTGGGGCTGAGATCAGTTGTCCCCCAAGTAGTCTTACTTCCCCACGACCCCTCCTGACCCACAGTTTGTGGAAAACCTCAGGTCCCTATGGGGAAGTGTCAGGGACTCCCCGTGCAAGGCAGTGTTGTCCTGGGGCTGTGGATGACAGCTTGGCTCAGGGACTCTCCCCTGATCCCAGGATCGTGGGGGCAGCCTGCGGAGAGCTGTGGACACTGGCCTGGGTTTCCAGGCTGCCCAGTCCTGGTGCCTGGTGCTGACCCCTGAGGGAAGATGGGGCTGAGGCTGGCCTTAACCCCACTGCGGGGCATCCTTTGGTCTTCACTGGGCCATGTGGCCATGGCTCTGGAGTGACCTCCCTGGCAGTGCCCCAGGGGCCCTACAGGGCCCTCCGCTAAAGGCAGGTACTTGCTGGAAGCCAGGTGCCAACCAATGTGCCGGCGGCCCCGAGGCCCAGGAGGAGGGTCCGGGGAGGAACCCCAGGGCCCTCTCCGGGACCGCCCGGTGAGGTCGGGACGTGGCCCCGGGGTCCAGGGGCGCTAGGCAGGCGACCAGGGCCGGGCGGACCGGATGGGGACGAGATCCCGCCCTGCGGCCCCCGGGGAGGGGTCCGGGTGGCGGCGTGGGGCGGGGCGGGCGGGCGGGCGGCGCGGCCCCTCCCGGGAGGCGGGCGCGGAGGGCGGGCAGGCAGCGGAGGCCAGAACGGCGCCGAGCGCGCGGAGGGAGGAGGCCGAGGGCGGAGCTGAGAGCGCGGGCGCGGCGAGCGCGGCGGCCCGGAGGCCGAGCGACCCCGGGAGCGGCCGCGTCCCCTGCCCGCCCCGCCCCGCGCCTCCTCCCCGGCGGGTGCGCGGCGGGCTGACCTCTGCGGAGGCGGCGGGGGCCCAGCATCGGGCCGGGGCCGGGGGGGCGCCGGGGCCGGGGGGCGGCGCTCCGGCCCGGCCCGGCCCCGCCCGATGTCCATGAGCGCGAACACCATGATCTTCATGATTCTGGGGGCGTCGATCGTGATGGTGAGCGGAGGGGCTTCCCGTGCGCCCGCGCCCGCCTCCCGCGCCCGCGCGCCTCCTCCCCCACCTCCCGCGCCTTGTTTATCGGCCCGCGCGGCCTGCGCTCCCCATCCCCGGGCTGCCCCGCGCTCCCCGTCCCCGGCCTGCGCTTCCCATCCCGGGCTGCCCCGCGCTCGCCACCCCCGGCCTGCGCTCCCCATCCCCGGCCTGCGCTCCCCATCCCCGGGCTGTGCACCCGTCTCCTGGCAGCGCCGAGCTCCCCATCCCCGGCCTGCGCTCCCCATCCCCGGGCTGTGCACCCGTCTCCTGGCAGCGCCGAGCTCCCCATCCCCGGCCTGCGCTTCCCATCCCGACTGCCCTGAGCTCCCCGATTCTGGGACTGCCCCGCGCACCCCTATCCCAGGCCTGCGCTCCCCCACCCCCAGCGCGCCGCCCCCCACACCCCACCCCACGCCCCGGGGTCCCGGCCAGGCCCGCTCCTCGGCGCTGACCGGTCATGGGCTCTTCCAGGCCATCGCGTGCTTGATGGACATGAACGCACTGCTGGACCGATTCCACAACTACATCCTCCCGCACCTGCGGGGCGAGGACCGCGTCTGCCACTGCAACTGTGGCCGGTGAGTCCGCGCCCGGTGGGGCACACGCGTGATCACACATGTGCGGCGGCGGGGCCCACTGGGGCGCGGGCAAGCCCCGAGCAGGCCTGGCTGCAGAACTGCGCTAGGCCCGTGGGGAACGGACTGCCCAGCCTCCGCTGGGCACCTGGGGATTGGCCAATCGGGTTCCAGGAGGGGGAGCATGCCTGAGTAG
Source organism: Ursus arctos (assembly GCF_023065955.2). Classification (NCBI taxonomy): domain Eukaryota; kingdom Metazoa; phylum Chordata; class Mammalia; order Carnivora; family Ursidae; genus Ursus; species Ursus arctos. Next base: position 583,970 of record NW_026623008.1, on the reverse strand, counting down.
TTAGGACCCCCTCCCAAAATGCCTTTAGAGAAAAGGCCTGTGCCAGGGTGATGGGCAGAACGGGCCCCAGGCCTCTTGGTCCAGGGCCTGGAGGCCAGGAGAGCCACGGCCCAGCCCTGTGTGTCAGGAGGGATCCTGCGCACGGCTGTGCCCACAGACTACACCATCCTCCCTGGGCCGTGCACTAATGTTCACGAACTTTCCTGCCAGCCGGGTACAGGGAAGTGCAGAAGGTCAAGGTGGGCAGGGCCTACCTCGAGGGGCATCTGGTCCAACCCTCTCATTGCACAGAGGAGGAACTGAGGCAAAGCTGGGTGTGGCTTGCTCAAGGTCATTCAGAGAGCCATGGGAGAGCCCAGGCCCCCCACGTCCACTGTGTGAACGCCCCCATTCTGTGCACATGTAGTAACGGGTCTTCCTGGCCATGCATGTTTGTACGTCCATGTACAAAATAAACATCTTCTCATGAGACGCGCATATGTGTACTGTCTGCATATACATGTGCGTACACATAGCACACACATCCTCATGCACACCATTCCCACAGGAAGCCCTCCTACTGGGGCCAAAGGGAAAGCAGGAAGACGCTTGGGTGGCTAGAGACTTGCCCAAGGTCACACAGCTAGTAAGGGACGGGGGCGCGAGCCCTGACGCGTGTTCCTCACCCCTGTCCTGTATCTCTGCTCCAGACACACGTGTGCATGTACCGTGGGAGACAGGACAGTTACGTGCCCATGGGTGCCGAGCCGCGTATGGAAGTAGAACCCAGACGTTAGGGAAGGTAGAGAAGGGAGTGTAATGCCCCTTGCATGTGCTGTCCAAGAACCATCCAAAGAGTTTGCTGTGTGGTGGGGTGGCCACTCCTTCCCAGAGATCCCTGCGTTGGTTCCTGGTGCACTCAGCCCCAGACTCAGGAAAGGCACAAGGTCAGCCCCCTGGCCTCCTGGGACCGCCGTGACTATGAGCAGGTTCGCCGGGGCTGGCAGAGGCTAACTGTGGGCACACACAAGGCCCAGGCTCCACGTCCCGTAAACACGAGGAATGCACATTTTACATGTGTGTGGGCTGTGGTGTTATGACCGGTGTGTACGTGCCTATGAGCTCACACCAAGGACCCACCTGGGCAGACAGGCTGTGTTTGCAGAGTGTGTTCACCCGGGATGCCTGGATGCGTCACCTGTAGCATCCAGAGTCCGCCTGCACCTGGGTAGGACGAGCGCCCACAGAGCAGCCAGTCCTGGGTGCACAGGTTAGCGCGTCTGTGGACGCAGGAAGCCCGGAGAAGCGCCCCTGCTGCAGACGTAGAGCTTCTGGGTGTGTGTGTCCACATCACGTCATACGGGACACGTGGATTCGGTGCACAGCGCGTTCTCGCATAGCAACGACATGTATGTGTATGCACACACAGTACATGCTTAGCACGCAGCGTGCAGCGAAGAGTGCTCTGCAGGGAACGGTGTGGCGCCTGCAGTACCGCGTGTGAGCCATGTAGACAAGCGCCCCCAGCGGCTCTATCCGTGTGTGCATACGCCATGTCCAGTGAGCCGGCCCGTGCGCACGCCTCCGACGTGCCTGGAGAATCTGACACGCAGGACCTGTGTGTAAATCGATGCTCCAGAGTGTGCGTGCCGGTGGGCGTGCCGGCGGGCGGTGCCTGTCACGCCGGGGATGGCTGTGTGCCGGGCTGAGTGCATGTGCATCCGCATGTGACGCGGGCCGCGCTCGTGCCTGGGCAAGCATGCACACGCGCACATGTGGAGCTCGGGGCCCCGAGTCCACGGTATATACGCCACGTCTTGTGCATGTGGCCGGCGTGTATACACCACATGCATCGGACCTCAGGCATGTGCAGCATGTGTGACCCAGGCCGGACTCGTGTGTGTGCACATCGTGAAGGTCCGTGTGCGCGTGGGAGACCTGAGCCCCTGCCCCCGGGGGCCCGGCCTGGAGAAGGAGGAGCGTAAGGGGCAGGGAGGAGCTGCAGACGCCAGGCCAGGGATGGGGGCACGGGTTGTGACCTCTGACCCCCTGGAGGTTCCGAACCACCGGGGGCGGTTGGGGCCCTGGCCTCCGCCTACTTGCAGGGCACCTGGCCCATTTCTGGCTGCTCTGGCAGTTCGATCTCCCGGTACCTGCCTTGACCAGCTGTGTGTCCAGGGGCGGGAAGTGGCCGTCCTGAGGAAGGCCCTGTCAGGGGTCCTCAGCCCAGAAGGCTGGCTAAAGCAGGAGGTGACAGTGATGCTCTGTGTTAGCAGCCCCAGTGCGGCCTGCCTGGCCTGGTGCGCCCCAGGTGATGGGGACCTTGGACGGGTCATGAATGGCGTCCGCTCCTAGGGAACCGGCAACTGCTGCACGTTCTGGGTGGTGATTGATAGCTTTCCGGCACGGACTGGTGACTGACGGCAGCTACTGACAAACTGATCAGTAAGCAGGGCAGCCACGTATCGGCCATCCTCGCTGCCGACTCAGGACTGGTGGCCTCCGCCCCATGGGGCTATGGCCAAGGCCCCATCACTGGGACTGGTCACGCTCTGGACATGTTGAGCGGGAATGGCCTCCAGGAGTTCCCAGAAGGAGCAGGAGGGGTGCGAGGAGAGGCCTGCCTGCTGCCATCCCTGCTGGGCTCCTACCGGGAGGAAGACGCTATGTGGAGCCCACTGGTGCAGGGACATCGGTAGGGTAGGAACGGGGTCAGGGAGGAGTAGTGGGGTTTCCGTATTTGAGACAGTCCTGTGGGGGAGTGTGGAACGTGGCCAGTTGCGAGGTTGGGCGGGGGGGATAGGGACCTCTCTCAGCTGAACACCAGGCGGAGGTGCCAGCATCTAACTGAGGGGAAGATGGGGAGAAGCAGGTTTGGGGAGGGAGGAGCTATTTTTAGGTATGAGTTTGAGGTGTCTGTAGATCCCACGTGGAGACGCCACACAGGCAGCTGGTGGCCTCCGCACAGCTCAGCACAGACGGAGAGGGCGGGGGGAGTGTGTGCGGCCGGGGACTTCAGGAGGTTGGGGCTAGAGAGTTGGAAAGACCAGCAGAGGGGGCTCAGGGAGGAGGGGGAACTAGGAGAGGTGGCCCCCTGGGCAGGAGGGCTCCAGAGCGGTCCCTGCACTGTCAGGCAAGAGGAAGGACTGCAGCCAGCGAGGATGACAGGCAAAGGGTGGACCCCACGGTCCCTCTCCTGGACCCTCCTGTAGGCCTCAGCAGAGTCTGTTGTCCTGGGTGCTGGTCTCCTGAGTAGGGCCACCCCACCCAGGATCTCCAGGCCCAGGAGGGCTTGCTGGAGGAGGGAACCGCCAGACAGGCCTGAGACTGGAAGGAACTATGTGGGGAGAGTTCAGAGTTCCTCGGAGGCAGGCCTGGACAGTGGAGGGAAGGGAGGCTGAAAAACACCACGCAGGCCTTGGTGGGGAGGGTACACACGGGAGTCCAGGGAACCCCGGGCAGCTGGAACATCCCAGGAGCCGCAGAGCAGGCCATGGACATGCAGCTCTGTGAGGACATGGGCAGGGGAGCTCCCCTAGGAGAGGGGGTGAGAGATGGACACTGGGCAGAGCCCCTGGACCTCCAGCCCAAAGAACTGAGGAAGGGGAGGTACCTGCAAAGGATGAAGGAACAAAAGGAAGACCAGAGGCCCAGGGCAGGGCTGACCCACTTGGCATCTGGCAGCAGGGGGAGGATGAGAGGGCGTGTGAGAGAGGCTACGACCCTGGCACTGGATGGGGACGTCCTGCCCGGAACAGCTCACGGTTGCCTCTAAGCCCCGGGGCGGAGGAGGGAGGAGGGTGGTACGTGGGCAGGTTTCACCCTGACCGCCGACCGCGCACACTCCCACCCTCCGGGCAGCGTCTTGCCCCGTGATCGCCCCTTCCTGCCCTCAGCTCCGCACAAGGGCTGCTTTAAGACCAGCAGGGCGAATGGGTACCGCTTACCGCCGGGGTCGCTGCCCGCCCCGCGGGAGAGGTGCCAGCCCGCCCTGCCGCCCCCAGGCACCACATCCATTACGTGATCCCTTACGACGGGGACCAGTCGGTGGTGGACGCCTCCGAGAACTACTTCGTGACAGACAACGTCACCAAGCAGGAGATCGACCTCATGTTGGGGCTGCTGCTCGGCTTCTGCATCAGCTGGTTCCTGGTGTGGATGGACGGCGTCCTGCACTGCGCCGTGCGCGCCTGGAGGGCCGGCCGGCGCTACGGTGAGTGAGGCGGCGGCGGGCGCGCGGCCCGGCCCGGCCCCGGGTCCCACCTGACCCCGCCCCGCCTTCCCTGGCCACGCCCCCACCAGAAACCACGCCCCGCCGCGCCCTCCCGGCCCCCCCGTCACCACCCCTTACCGCGGCACCCCGCCCTCCCAGGCCACGCCCCAATCACCGCGCCGCCGCCAGAGCGCGCCTCACGCCCTCCCAGGCCACGCCCTCACGAGACCGCGCTGCGGCCACGCCCCCGCCGGCTCACGTTCCCGCCCACAACCACGCCCCCACCAAATACCACGCCCGTCGCTCCTCGCCCCGCCCCCTCCGTGCCTCCGCTCGACCACGCCCCCAAACACGACCCGCCCACGCCTTTCCTTGCCCGCGCTCCCGACCCATCGCGCCCCGCCCCCGTCCACGCCTCCGCCCTGACCTCGTCCTGACCGCGCCCCCGCCCCGCAGACGGCTCGTGGACCTGGCTGCCCAAGCTGTGCAGCCTGCGGGAGCTGGGCCGGCGGCCGCACAGGCCCTTCGAGGAGGCGGCCGGCAACATGGTGCACGTGAAGCAGAAACTCTACCACAACGGCCACCCGAGCCCGCGGCACCTCTGAGCCGCGCGCAGGACTCGCGGGGCCTTCGGCCAACGCGCCCACGCACACGGGACTGGACGGCCGCCCCGGGCCAGGGCGCCCGCGGCCGCCGGGCGTGTCCAGCGGAAGGTGCTGTCTCTTCTTTTTATAAAGGGGGTCGGGGCGGGGCAGGTCGCCGGCCTGGGGGTAGGACCCCGGCCTCCCGCGCCGAAAAGGGCGCGGGGACCGGGGCGGCGAGCTCTGAGCGAGGGCGGGCGGGGGGCATGGGCACCTGTGCGGGCGGCCGGGACCACCTGCTCGCCCCCGCGCACTGCAGTCTCACCCGCACTCGGGCTGGGACCATGTCTGTTACTTAAACCCGGCTATTTCCTGTGCGCCTGGCTGCTTCTTGGGGCCAATTTCGGCGGAGGGAAGCAAGGCCGGGAGAGGGTCTTGGCAGGGAAGGGGCCGGCCCCCGGCCGCGCCCACGTCTGCACACGGGAGCATGTGCATGGGGCGTGTGCGTCCGCGGGCCGCAATGGGGGTGGGGGGCGGGGGGCAGGGGTCTGGTGGAGGCCCCGGCCTAGCAGCAATAAGGCCCCTGAGCCCCACTGCGGCAAGTGCGGCCACCCTGCCCAGGGCATCCCCGGTCGGGCGCCTCACTGTGACCCCCACCCCTGCTGGTCAGTAAATTCTCCAGAAAGCTCCAGTCTCTGCCTCTTCTTTCATCTCTGAAGCTGACCCCTTCAAGCCCCTGCCCCTTGAATCAGCCATGAGATACACACATTGTGAGGTATCCTGTCAGAGTTTTTATTGGATTCTGGATAAAAAGACCCCGACTCCAGTGGATGGAGGGCCACAGATCCTGTGGGCTAGGGCAGCACCCCAGCACTGGACATTCCTGGCCAGTGGGTCTTGGGGCTTTCAGGCACCACCCCCGGTCGCTGGGTGTATCACAGTCAGAGGTGTCCAGGGCCTCTCCCTCTCCCTAGTTCAGGGGGGAAGCAGCTCCCACCCAGCAGCACAGGGGCCTGCTCTGCTCACCCCTGACTTGCTGGGTGAGACTGGGCAAGGTCAGGCCCCTACCCATGACCAGCCCTCCCTCAACCAGGCCTGCTCTGGTCACAGATGCAGCAGCCAGCCACAAGTACTTAGCCAGCACCTGAGAACCTGCAATGCCAGCTGGACCACTGTCCCTGGGCATGGGGACAGTGCCTTCTCCCCAGCTCTGGGCCTGGCTTAGAGACTGCCATCTCCCAGTGGCGTCCTGGGGGTCAGGGGATGGCCCCAGTCTGGCCCACCCAGCAAGCACCACAGCCCGGAGAGAAAAGACTGGGATACAGAGGAGCCACCCCTACCACAAAGACGCTACAGCTGCAGCTGGTCCCAAGCAGAGGCTTTAATGCTGTCCTGGGCCTGACCAGAGGAATACTTAAAAAAGCTGAGGCGGATGGCCGTGTAGGCCCATCACTGGGAAAAGTGGGCATCTTGGTGCTTCCTCCTGGCAAAGCCACCTGGCCAGTGTGCCTCCTGGGTATCCAGGCCCAGCTCACTCAGCCGGTGTACTCGGGAGCGGGGGCTGGTCACCCTTAAGCCTGGCTCCCTCAGCCTTCAGCCACTGCATCTTCTGCTGGTGCTGCTGGATGGCATCCTGGACCCGGGCATCCATCATGGCCTCAGTGAGGACCCCATCCTCGGAGGCATACGCCATGGCCTGGCAGGGAAAGAGAGCACTGATGCAGGGCACACAAAGGGGCTACCTGCAGGGGAAAAGGGTCTCCCAGCCCCAGGCTTTCAGCCCTTTGGCCCCACCAGTCACCAGGAACCACCCACCCTGCCAGACCCAGGGATGAGGCAGCCTGGCTGGCCCCACCCATGAGCTCGCCTCTTGGGAGATGCCCTCTAGAACCTGAAGGCTTCCTGTGGGGTGGCGGCAAAGACTGGGATGTTGAGTCCATGAAGAGGATTGCTGGCCTGTACCCTCTACCACAGGCCTGTGCTCAGTCTCCGGAGGGGCATGGCCTCCCAGCAGAACACACACATGCTAACATGCCAATGGCACATGCTTTGCTCCCGTCCACACATACATGCGTGCTTACAAGGGAGTCCACAGCCCATGGCAGCCACCATCCCTGCAATGCCTATGGCACTGCCCACATCCCCAGTTGGCATGAGTGCTATGTTCTCACATCATTGAGTTTCTCAATGACTTTCTAAAAATAGAATGTCTGAGGCCAGCTGTCAGGAAGCAGCTCAGCACCCCCTACGCAGACCTTGCTACCGGGAAGTAGGAAGCCCCTACTTCAGACAGCAAAGCTCCCCTCGGGGCCAGGGCACAGGTAACAGAACCACAACAGGCCACTGGGGGGGCAGGGCCCCTAGGAAGAGAGCTCCGCAGGAGCCCCTATTAATTCTAGCTTGGTCAGAGATATCGCACCAGGCCCAAGTGCCCCTGAATGCTGAGCAGCCAAAGCAGCTGGAAGCTTCCCTGGTGGGAAGGTAGAGGGAGCGCAGGAGCCCCTTCAGAATCCCAGAGCGTCTGAACAGACGTGTCTGCCCAAGGGGGCCAGGATCCCTCCTGAGGGATGGCTGGACTTAGCGACAGGCTTCCAAATAAATGCGGAAAGGGGGAAACCAGGAACTTTACCATGGAGAAACCTGGCGGGCACCACCTTAACCAGGTCAACATCCCTGTGATGTTGTACGGACGTCACGTGTCCCCTGTCAGGATGTGACCAGAAGGGCACCTCATCTCTGGGGTCTTCTCCCAAAACCCACAATCTCAGTCTAACTGTGAGAAAAACATCAGAAGGACAGTCTCTGTAACACCTGACCACACTCCTCAAAACCACCAGGATCATCAAAAACAAGAGACACCGAGGAACTGTCACAGCCCAGAGGAGCCCAAGCAGACATGGCAACTGAATGAGATGGGGGACTCTGGAGGGGGTTCTGGGGAAGACCATGTCCGAGGTGGAGTCCACAGTGACGTGGAGTCACAGCACGGTGGGGGAGGCTCCACGCTATCCTTGCAACTTTCCTTGAGCCTGAAATTACTGAAGCAGGAAACTTCATTTAAAAAAAAAAGGCAAGCCCTAGACTCAAGGGCTTCACCGGTGAATTCTGCCGAACGCTTACAAACACCGATCTTCTCAAACTCTGCCAAAAAACCGAAGAGGAGGGAACACTTCCTAACTCAATTCTGCGGCCAGCATAACCTTGATATTAAAAGCAGATGAAAATACCACAATAAAACTACAGACCAATACCCTCTATGAATATTGATGCAAAATTCTTCAACGAAATATGTGCAAACCAAAGTCAGTCCTGTAGAGGGAATTATACCGTCGCCAGGTGGGGTTTACTCCCAGAAAGCACGGATGACGCACACGGGAAGGTTCATCAACGGGACGCATCAGGGTACTGGAACGAGGACAAAAACCACACGATCATCTCAACTGACGCAGAAAATGCGGCACAATCCAACACCCTTTCTCGGTGAAAACACTCCAATAAACCAGGAATGGAGGAAATTCCCTTACCGCTCTAAAGGTCATTTATGAACAGCCCACGGCTAACACATCATCAGTGGTGAACAACCGAGGGCTTTTCCTCTGAGGCGAGGGACGAATCAAGGACGCCACTGTCACCGCGTCTACTCAGCACAGTGCACGTCCTAACCAGAGCAGAGAGGCAAGGACGCCACTGTCACCGCGTCTACTCAGCACAGTGGACGTCCTAACCAGAGCAGAGAGGCAAGGACGCCACTGTCACCGCGTCTACTCAGCACAGTGGACGTCCTAACCAGAGCAGAGAGGCAAGGACGCCACTGTCACCGCGTCTACTCAGCACAGTGGACGTCCTAACCAGAGCAGAGAGGCAAGGACGCCACTGTCACCGCGTCTACTCAGCACAGTGGACGTCCTAACCAGAGCAGAGAGGCAAGGACGCCACTGTCACCCGCGTCTGCTCAGCACAGTGGACGTCCTAACCAGAGCAGAGAGGCAAGAAAAAGAAACAGAAGGGGCCCAAACTGGCGGGGAAGAAGTGCAGTTATCTGTGTGAAGAGGATGTGTTCTCACATGTAGGAAACCCTAAAGATGCCCCCAAAAGTTAAAACTAATAAACGAGGGCGCCTGGGTCGCTCAGTCGGTTAAGTGTCTGACCCTCGAGCCCAGCTCAGGTCTTGATCTCAGGGTTGTGAGTACAAAACAAAACTAATAAGCAAATTCAGCAAATTTGCAGGATACAAAACTAACACACAAAAACCATTTGTGTTCTGGGGCGCCTGGGTGGCTCAGTCAGTTAAGTGTTTACCTTTGGCTCAAGCCCTGTGTCGGGCTCCCTGCTCAGCGAGGAGTCTGCTTCTCCCTCTCCCTCTCCAGCTCCCCCTTCTTATGCGCGTGCACACTCTCAAACAAACAAAATCTTAAAAAACAAAAAACCATTTGTGTTTCTACATGGTAATAATGAACAATCTGGAAAGGAAATTAAGAAAATTCCACTTACAACAGCATCAGAAAGAATAAAATACTTAGGAATTAACCAAGGTCAAAGAGTTCTACACTAAGAACTACAGAACACTGCTGAAAGGGAATAAAGATCTCACAAACAGAAAGCTATCTGTGTTCGTATGTATGCTGAGAGACTTCAACTTGTTACGATGTCAACACTAGCCAAAGGGATCTGCGGATTCACTGCAATCCCTATCAAAAATCCCAATGATGTTTTCATCAGGGAAATGCAATTCAAGTTACAACGAGACATCCTTTCACATCCACTCGGATGGCTACTATCCAAAAAAACCAGAGAACAGCAAGCGTTGATGAGGGGTGAGAAACCAGTTCGTGCGCACTTGTGGTGGGAAAGTAAAATGGTGCAACCCCCGTGGGAAATGGCATAGCAGCTCCTCAAACATTAAAAGTGGTTTTATCACATGACCCAGGCGTTTCCCTCTGGGTAAATACTCAAAGGAACGCAGAGTGCAGTCCCAGCGAGATCCCTGCACAGCCACGTTCACACCAGCACCGTTCACAGAGGCACCCAAACGTCCGTCTCGGCGGATGGATGGGTTAACAGAACGAGGTATATCCACAAGGGATTAGGATTCTGCCTTACACAGGAAGTACACAGGAAGGCAATGCTGACACAAGGGGCAGCATGGATGGACCCTGAGGACACTATGCTGAGTGAAACACGTCAGTCACCAAAGGACAGACACTGCAGGTTCCACTCACAGGCACCGTCTAGAGGAGTCAGACTCACAGAGAGTGGAAGTGCGGGTGCCAGGAAACGGGGAGGGGGTGGGGGGCTCGTGTTTAACAGGACGGCACTGCAGCTCCGGAAGACGACAAGTCCTGGAGACAGATGGTGGCGGCTGCACGACACACGAATGTACTTAGTGCCACTGAGCTGTGTGTACAACGGTAAATGTTGAGAGAGTAATACCAACCCCGCAGCCAACTCCCACAGCACAGCGTAAGAGGCAGCATGAACTCCACTGACAAAACCATCGTACAAGCCGCAGGGGCTTTAGAGAACAAGTGCACGAGGGCCCCCAGGCAGTCCAGCCCAGAACGAGGGGCAGGGCAGGCAGGAGCAAGCCCAACCACCAGCTCCGCGCACCTGAGGGCACAAAGGGAAGGTGACTACGTGTCCCCGAGACGCGGACGCATGATGCCCTGTGGTGCCTCCTCCCGGTACCTCACTCTCCTCTCCCATGAGCATAATAGGGATAACAGCCCTGTCTTGGGCTGAGCTCACTGGTCAATGACTGGATACCCCCTGGTGGAGGACTAGACGCCCCAGGGGGAGCACACTGCGGGCTCCAAGCATCTCTTCACTGCCTCCTGCACTTATGCATGTCTGATAATCACCAGCTCTCCATCCACCAGGCTTGTGGCAGACCTGTCACCCGGTCTGGGCAGGTGACGTGATGTGGACAGAAAGGAGGTGTGCTGGTTCTACGTGGGAACATCGAGAACCAGGGCGTGGTTTGCTGTCAGCGACTGAATGTGTCCTCGAATTCATACGGTGAAGACCTGATCCCCCAGTGCAGCTGTATTTAGAGGCGGGGCCTCTAAGGAAGTCACGAGTGGGACCTGATCCTACAGGACTAGTGTCCCTACACACCAGGGCGCTATCTCTGCCACACGAGGAGGACAAGGCCCCAAAATCACCATCCAGACGGCAGGAAGGGGCCACCATCAGAACCCTAGCATGCTGGCACCCAATCTTGGACTTCCTGCCTTCAGAACCTTGGAAAATACGTGTCTGTGTTTAGGTCCCCTGCGCCGTGGTACTGTTAGAGCGGCCCAAGCCGACAGACACCCTGTCTTCCACCCTGCTGACGATGGGAACAGAGCCACCCTCACGAGGCCTGGGTCCTGAGTAAGGACAGCCTGGAGCAGGGCACCTCGCTGACCCATGAAGGGACCAAGTTCACCATCTGGAGCTGTTTCAGCAACATAGCCCAGCTCACTCGAATACAGTCCCTTGTGTATCCAAGCTCCCACGTTCAAATCAAAGGAGACCTCTAATTAACAATTCACTTAGCAGCACTGTTACATTTCTGGTGGCCCGACTGTCAGGTAGCCTTAGAACTGAGCGCAGGTCCCACAGAGGCAGTGATGCCGGCACAAGACCAAGGGGTGGCCGTAGACAGGAGCCCCTCGGCACCCCCATCTGATAGGGCTTTTCTCTCCCCGGCAATCACCAACCTGCAAATGCTTTCTGGATGCCTACATCCTGGCTCCCCTGCCCTGAGGGGGTGGGGCGCCCTGTGGACATTTCCGGAGTTAACAGTAGGTGTTGGGAATGACAAGAATCACTCTGGCTCGTGTGCCCTGGGCCACAGCACAAGGATAAAGTCAATTCGTGTGCTCTACGCTGCCCTTAAGACCCCACAGCAAACCCGATCATGCGTGGAGCAGACAATCCTCAACGCTGACAGTCTCCATTTGGCGAAGAGCTGGGAAGCAGATGCCCAGCCCCTTATCAGATCCACTCCTTGGTTCCTCATCTCATTTGCCCTCTGATGAGCTCACAGACGACTCACAGGATGCTCCATGTGCCCGTGGTCCCCTATCGCCCACCAACTACAGAATCACCTGCCCCAAATATGGTAGGCCCTAGCTTGGGACAGACTCCAGTGGTTCCCGAGACATTGAGCCTGGGCCTGTGGGACCTTGATGCCCTATGACACTTGGTTCATTTCCAGGGAACCCTGCCTGATTTCAGAACCCTATCTGATTGGACCAAAACCACAATGACAAGGAGGTAGACCATAATATGCAAAGCCAGTGACACCTCTCCACACACTCCCTGCAGCGGGGGCAGCAGCAGGGGGTGGCTACAAAGTAGGACAGGGCATGACATCTATGTGCAGAAAATCCTTCACCAAAAACACCCGGGGTGGGGGGGGCAGGGGCCAGCACTGGCCACCTTCAAATGACTCAGTATTTCCCAATCGGTCAAGCTCACACCCTTAGGGCGCATGTCCCCAGCTCACCTGCCATGCCACAGCAAGCTGGGAGATCTCCCGGCCCGACATGCCCTCTGTCAATTGTGCAATCTCCGAACACTTCTTGCCGTAGTCAAATTGAGCTAGCTTCAAGCGCCTGGGAAGGAGAAATTCTCATGTGATGCCTTGGGTAACTGAGGGACCCAAGACAAGACCAGAGGTCTAAGAGGGCCCATTGGCTCCTACATGTGAGGACTGAGGTACCTGCCAGGGGAGGGAACCTACACTAGGACCCCACAACTGAATGTCCCAACTTTTAAAGAGCAAACTCTGCCCTAACGTCTGCTGTTGATACCAAGCCTGCCCATCCTGCCCTTTCCACCCCGCTGGGCACCTCTCTTCCTCCTGGAGTCCAGGTGGGGTCTATGCCGGGGCCGTGTACAGACAGCAGAGCATGATACACTGTGGGAGCAGCCGCAGGGCTGGTCAGGATGTGCAAAAGTGGGGGGGCTCTTGGAGCCTCACACACAGCCCCACCACCAGACCTGGGGGCAGGGACCACGTCCTTCTCACTCAGGCGTCCCCCAGTGCCCAAACAGCACAGCAGCTCAAGTCCTGTCAGGGGTGAGCTGCTAGCAAGTGGGAAATCAAACAGAGGAAAGCCCACACTTCCCGGTTAGAGTGGTGTGTCACTCGTAGTTCACATGCTGACCCCTTCCCAACCAGGTCTGGCTAGAGACCCACGAGAATCAAACACACATGGAAGAGACGACCCCAGAAACTCAGACCACAACCGACGTTTGGACTACAGTCAGACTACAATGGGCCACTGGGAGGCCATGCGGGGTACTGGGGCCAGCCGGGTGCAAAGGAGAAAGGAGGCCCAGACGGTAGAACGCAAGGGCTCAGGCAGCAGAGGGACAGCAGGGGCAGGCAAAGCCCGTCCTAGAACAGAAGACAGCTCTCACTGCCACCCGCGACAGGAGGGATTCAGGTCAGTGCTGCTGTGAGTCTGGCTCCCTGGAGATGGTTAAAAATAGACCAGCCTTTGCCTATTTGGAGCACTCTGGACAGAGCACTGAGTGAGCGTGGCCCAGACAGAATGTGGAGGGCTCCCACATCGCCTGTTGATTTCTGCAGAATGGGGGCCTTGTTGTGTGCTGGCGAGGGGCCCCAGGTTCCCGGGAGTCAGGGTGAGCGGTGAACAACGGTGAGTCCCCCTCCAAGACTGCCACGACCACCTCACAGAGTGAACAGAGCTCAGCCAATGTCTGGCAACCACCATCACAGCCCCCCACTCTCCAGGGCCTGACTGCAGCCTGGATTCCTCAAAAGCCCCAAATTGTTAAGAGACTTCACGTAGCAAGGCACCTAGGTCGCTCAGTGGTTGGGCATCTGCCTTTGGCTCAGGTCATGATCCCAGGGTCCTGGGATCAACGCCCCCGTCGGGCTCCCTGCTCAGTGGGAAGCCTGCTTCTCTTCCTCTCCTACTCCCCCTGCTTCTGTTCCCTCTCTAGCTGTCAAATAAATAAATAAAATCTTTAAAAAAAAACAACAACCCCCCCCTTTTTTTTAAGATTTTAGTTATTTATTCGATAGAGATAGAGACAGCCAGTGAGAGAGGGAACACAAGCAGGGGGAGTGGGAGAGGAAGAAGCAGGCTCATAGCGGAGGAGCCCGATGGGGGGCTCGATCCCATAACGCCGGGATCACGCCCTCAGCCGAAGGCAGGCGCTTAACCGCTGTGCCACCCAGGCGCCCCCCAAAAAAAACCGTTTTACTGGAGATGGAGAAATGTACAACTTCCAGGAGTGGGGCAGGCGGTCTTTATTCAAATATCCAGACTGCTCACTGCTGCATACCAACACGTACACGGTCATTTAAAAAAATAACACAGGATGACGCCTGGGTGGCTCAGTTGGTTAAGCGTCTGCCTTCAGCTCAGGTCATGATCGTGGGGTCCTGGGATTAAGCCCCGCACTGGGCTCCTTGCTCAGTGAGAAGTCTGCTTCTCCCTCTCCCACTGCCCCTCCCAACCCCCCGTTCGTGTTCATGTCCACGCGCGCACTCTCTACCTCCCTGTCTCAAATAAATAAATAAAATCTTAGAGAGAGAGAGAGACTTCATGTAGTAGAAAAGAATGGAGATGTTAGCTAGTTTGTGATGATGGGCCATTGAGTCAAAAACCTGGCAAAAAGCAGGAGGCATGGAGGCCAGCAGGTGAGCGCACCTGACCCCCATGTGCAACCACAGGGTTAGGATGGCGGGGTGCGGCACCTGGGCCAGGAGCTGGTGGGGTGCAGAGGGCCCCACAGTGCTCGGGCTGTCAGAACACTTACTGCTTTCCTTCTGTGGCTGGCTTCAGAACATACTTGTCAAAATACATCCTCACCAGGCGCTCCCGCTCTTCCAGCTGGGGCAGGTCGAAGCGGACCATCTCATCAATGCGGTCGTTGACGGCCCAGTCAAACTGCTCGGGTTGGTTGCTGGCCAGGACCAGCATGAACCTGAAGCCAGCAGACAGCAGGGGCTAAGGGGCTGCCCAACCCGGCGCTTGCCCCCAGGGCAGGGACCCTCTTAAATACACACAGGACAATTTTCTAGGAGAATCTATTTGGCAACCTTTTAACCTGAAAAACTCAGGAAGGCTCAGCATTCCCCTCTGCCACCCAACCCTCCCTCGAACACTTCCCTGCTGACCAATGGCCCAGCCTGATGGGGTGGCCGTTTAAGCTTTGCTGTGTGGAGAAACAGGGACCCCACAGTCTGAGACAGACCTCTGCCCCTCCCTAACCTGAGTTGTAGGGTCTGAGCTTCAGCCAGTTGAGCAGAAGAGCCAACTCAGCAGGAACCTGGCCCAGACTCCCAGGGGGTCCGAGTAGGGGCAGGGGGTCTCTGCTGGCAGTGGCCATGGCAGCCAAGCGGGATACATATGACTTGGTGGCCACACAGCTGACTGGCAGGGCTAGGTGCCCCCTGGGGCATGTAAAGCACCAGTGGGCACAGGGCTGGAGGCCCCCAACAATGCAGGAGAGCAAGATTAGGGGATTCGGAAGGAGCGAGCCCCTTCCCAGAGCAACCTATGCCACAGGGCACCTGGCCGTAGGGTGACCCCCCCCCCCCCGACAGCCTATCACTGGAGGGCAGCCAGAGATGCCAAGTGCAATGACCTGTGGGCAAAGACTTGCACCTGGCTCTCCAGAGATCCCCAGCACATCTTCTCAGAGGTCTCCACAAAGACCCCCCTGTGCCCCGACCAGCCCTTCCCATCGCCCAGGCAAGTGTGCCAGTCCTGTTCCAGCCCTGCCCCACAGCAGCAGGAGCTCAAGGGGAGCCTCAGTTTCCCTCCGTGAAGGGGCTTCGCACCGGCAGGGGCCCTCACTTGCTGCTGTGCTGTCCCGTCCGGTGCAGGAATGCATTCAGGGTGGCCCTGAGGTCCTCGCTGATCTTCTCCTGCAGAGAAAGTGCTGGAATCAGCGGGGAGGCAGCCACGGGGAAGTTAGACAAAGGCCTACTCCGTCCCTGTGGGAGCCCCACAGAACAGGGTCTCCATGAAACTTAACTTCAGAGAAGCCTCTAAAGACACCACAGGATCAACTCCCACTGTGCAGACCAAATTTATCAAGCAGTGCGGCTGGGAGCAGGGCTGGGTCAGACCGCACCGTGAGCGACCTGCAACCCTCCCTCCCCATAAAGCATAATGCACTCATCGGATACCACTCCTGACCGCGCACCTGCGGCCAGCCGGGCCCAGCAGGCCGAACAGAAGCTTCCAGAATACTCACAGTCGCTCGCTTCCTGAGGAAGGCGTCCGCTTCATCCACAAAGAGAAGGAGGCTGTGAAGGGGAAAGGACGAACGGGAAGGGGGTGAGGGCTGCCCCGCTGCACGCTAAGGTGCTGAGCACGCTAAAACTGAACTCCGTCTCAGGAACCCGAAGCACCCTAACCTCAGTAGTGGCCGGGGACCCCAGACCTGACGGGCAAGCCCGGTGCCAGTGCTGCGGGGGAGCGACTGGTTTGCGTCAAACATCCTAATATGGCCCTAAATTAAACATCGGGGCTCGGGGCGCCTGGGTGGCACAGCGGTTAAGCGTCTGCCTTCGGCTCAGGGCATGATCCCAGCGTTGTGGGATCGAACCCCACATCAGGCTTCTCTATGAGCCTGCTTCTTCCTCTCCCACTCCCCCTGCTTGTGTTCCCTCTCTCGCTGGCTGTCTCTATCTCTGTCAAATAAATAAATAAAATCTTAAAAAAAAATAAAAAATAAATAAACAAACATCGGGGCTGGCAGCCTCTCATCTTCAATGTGTCAGAAGTCAGAAGCACCAAAAGTTTCCCGTGACGAGCACAAGCCACCAGGAATCTATTCTAGGGGTGCATTTTCCCCCCGGACTGCCGCCCCCGGAGTATTCCAGCCTTGTGCACCACCACGGAGACAGGCTGCAGGGAAAGCCCCCCCCCCCCCCCAAATGCTGGTGCCCTGATGGCCGCTAGGAACCCAGGCCATGCAAGCGCATGCACGCGGGGGGCCATCCCAGGAGGGGCCCGGCTCACCCTCGCCGGCTGGTACTGGCCCAGTCGAAGACCTTGTGCATGGCAGTCACGCCGTCCCGCCCCA
Source organism: Ursus arctos (assembly GCF_023065955.2). Taxonomy (NCBI): domain Eukaryota; kingdom Metazoa; phylum Chordata; class Mammalia; order Carnivora; family Ursidae; genus Ursus; species Ursus arctos. The sequence goes on along the minus strand of NW_026623008.1, from coordinate 567,134 downwards.
TGGGGGCCACATCCCCGCCTGTCATGATGGCATAGTCCATGCCTGAGTGCAGCGCGAGTTTCTAGGCGAGAAAGGGGTGTGGGGGGGGGAGGGGGGCGAAGCCTGTTCACTCTCCTCCCCTTCAAAGCCCACATGCACTGAGCTTGGCTCCCACCACCAAGTACTGCTAGGGATGCCCCTTGCCTGGAAAGCTGAACCCCCTAAGTAGCCCATCCCTAAGAGCCACAGCTGCAGCCATTGCCCAGGGCACCCCACCCACCTGTGTGGCCGTGTGCCCTCACCTTGGCAAACAGGGTCTTGCCAGTCCCAGGAGGCCCGTACATCAGAATGTTCCTGTACAGGCTGCGGTTCTTCTTGGTGTTCCTTGTTGCTATGGCAATGTCCCGCACCCGCGCTTCCAGGCTGGGCTGCCAGGGGACATGGCAGGTTGGGGGGATACTCTGCTGCCAGTCTGCCCCTCCTGAGCACCTGGACCAGCCGCAAGAGGCAGCTTATCCTAGGCATTCTACTTTAGAAATGAAGAGCAGCCCCGTCCTGTAGAAAAGCTCCATGGGCAGAAGAGCACCTCCCACCCCAAAGCCTATGACAGCCCCCGGATGGGAAGACCACTTACACTGAGGACGACGCCCTCCAGTGCGTCCTGAGGCTTACTGACGAGCCGCCTGCTGACCTATGGGGGGGACGACACAACACGGGGACAGTCAAGCTTTGCAGCACAGCCCCCGACACAGGCACATGGGAACAGACCTGCTGTGGCACACGGCAGGCCACACGCGACTGGGCCCCTTCCCGCTCTAGAAGCTGGCACAGAAGGCTGTCTATGGCACTAGGCGAGGCGACTCAGCGAGCGAGCGCGCAGCATGGAACCCAACGTGGGGCTTGATCCCACGACACGGAGATCATGACCCGAGGTGAAATCAAGAGCCCAACGCTTCACCGACCGAGCCACCCAAGAGCCCCTTCAGATTCTTTGCTGATCTGTGGGGCGTCTGGGCGCTCAATTCAGCATCTGCCTTTGGCTCGCGTCGTGATCCCAGGGTCCTGGGATTGAGCCCCGTGTTGGGATCCCTGCGCAGCGGGGAGTCTGCTTCTCCCTCTGCTCCTACACCGCCCCCGCCCCAGCTCACACTCTCTCTCCCTCAAATAAACAAAATCTTTAAAAAAAAAAAAATAACCTTCTTTACTGATCTTTATTTTTTCAGTTACCCACAGTGATCACTATGGAGATCCAGCCACAGCCCGTGGGAGGACATGTAACAGAGTGACACCAAGCCAGGAAGGAGCTCACACCGGGCTACTTCCAGCAACTTCTCTCACAGGACGATGGCATGCAGGAGCCCCAGGTTTTGTAAACAACCCAAAATCTACCCAGGGGAACAGTCATCTCAGCAGATCCACGGAGGTGACCTGGGTGGACTAGGGTGAGAGTCTCCCCAGTGCTGATGTGGACAGGCTCCCAGAGCAGCACCACGGAGGAAAGAGCCACAATCAAATCCAACGTGCCAGAGGAACAGACAGTATTTGGGTAAAGAGGGACGATGACGACACACGTTCACAACTCGGCTGAAATCCCAGCAAACACTGGGCAGGACACGGCACTCCAGTGAGGACTAAGCCCACAATTACCTGCACGGGGTGCCTCAGAGCCTCCAGCACCGTGATACGGGACGTCTCCCTCACCAGGGACGGCTTCCCCAGCCGGGCCTCAATGTACCGTCCAGCAACAGATGTGGCGTTCTTGGCAGAATAGACTCCGACGGCCAGCAGCGTCAGCCCGGCCACCTAGAGTGGGGCAGCGGGAGGTAGGTGGGGCCCAGCCAATCCTGTGCCATGCTGGTCCGCAGCCGGCACGGCGCTCTCACCCCATGCCATCCCACCCCATCCCATGCGAGGTGATGGCAAAGGGTCACAGGAGCATCCTGGCTGGCGCTCAATTTCGCACGACCGCAGCTATTTCCAGACAGGCAAGATATCAACAAGCTCATCATAACCACCCTTTCTCAGAAAGCTACTGGAGGGTGCACTCCAGTAGGACTAGGGAAGCTTCCAGGCGACAGGAACACCAGCTGTGAAGAGACAGAGAGGCCCTGAGACTCACGGGAGACAGACCGAACGCTGTGGCGGGAGCACAGTCACGGGGCACGTGACCAAGAGCTACAAGAGGTTACTGGAAAGTATGCCAACACCTGGAAACGAAACTGAAACGTCTTCTCTACAAGACAAACAGCCTGGCTGGGGGAGGTGGGGCCAGGCCAGCCCCAAGGCAGCCAGCAACTCCTGAATCGAGCAACCTCAGACGTCGCCCAGCGCTCTCCAGCAACCACCCTTCCGTCTGTCTACCCACCTTGCGGGGACTGACTGCCAGCTCACAGCACTGCCCAGGGCAGGTGGGGACTGTAGACTAAAGATGGACATTAGAGATTCAACAGCAAACACAGATGTTTAGAACAGCTGGAAAGATCTGGAAAGATCGTGAGTGCACGGGGCGCTCAAACCACAGGAGCAGTCAGAATGCCCTTAATTCACCGTAAAACACTCTGGGGGGGGGGATGCCTGGGTGGCTCAGTCGGTGGGGCATCCGACTCTCTCGGCTCGGGTCGTGATCTTGTAGTTGTGGGACTGAGCCCCAAGTCAGGCTCTGAGCTCCGTGCAAGTCTGATCCAGATTCTCTCAACCTCTGCCCCTCCCCTCTGCTTGCACTCCATCTTCCTCTAAATTAAATAAACGAAATCTTAAATAAATAAAATAAACAATACAACACTCCAGGAAGAATGACCAGTGAAATGGGCCTGCCGAAGGCAGAGGTTGACAGAGGCGCGGTCACTAGAAAGTTCTCATAGAAAAGGTAAGACAAGTTCCCTTCAGAGACAGTGTGGCCAAGTCCAAAGTAGACAAAGGGTGTCAGGACCCCAGGACACAGAGGCCTAGTTGCCCCAAGGTCAAGTCCACCCAGGGCTCCTCTCACTGTCCCCTGTGCCTCAGCCAGCTTTTCTTCTCTGCTCCCCCGTCCCTCTCCGGGACCCTCCGTGCCTGCTCAGTAACAGGATGCCGCTCCAGCACGTCCAGCAGGACGCTGGGGGAGGGGGGGGGGCCGTGGGCCTTCAGGAGCTCCGACACAGGCAGATGCCCGCATCCGCCTCCCAGAAAGGCCAACCCACCTCTCCGATCAGAAGGGGGGGGCGGTGCCTGGATGGCTCAGTCGGAAGAGCATGCGACTCTTGATCTCAGGGTCATGAGTTCAAGCTGCACACTGGGTGTCGAGATGACTTAAAAATAAAATCTTGGGCACCTGGTAGCTCAGCTAGTGAAGCGTCTGCCTTCAGCTCAGGTCGTGATCCCAGGGTCCTGGGATTGAGCCCCGTATCAGGCTCCCTGATCAGCAGGGAGCCTGCTTCTCCCTGTACCCCGTCCCTCTCTCTCTCTCGAATAAACAAATAATTACGAATAAATAAATGTTAAAAAAAAAAAAGGAATGGAGAGGGAGCAGCATGGCGGCTTGAGGGGAAGTCAAGTCACACAGCTCCTTCCTCAGAACATCTCACTGCTTCGCTGGGTCTCTCCTCAAACCGGCCCCAAGGGCCTCTGACCACCCACCAGCAAGGTCGCACAGCCCTGTATGAGCCGGGGTCATGCGGAAGACGTCAGACGTGCTAGAGGGTGGTGAGAAGCCACTGCGGCTTTACCAAAACTCCGGCACCAGGACCTTGGTTCTTCTTGGAGGGTAGTTCCCTGCAACACTCACCACCCAATGGCTGAGTTCACACATAAGCTGGTAAGCAAGCTCCCAAGACTGGAACTTCTTTCTCTGCGACTTCCAACGGTGAGCCTGAACACTCCCCATGGAGGCCGCTGCAGGACTGAGCACAGCAGCTCGGAGGTGTCCGGGCCTCGTGTGCAGGCCACGCCGCCACTTACAAAAGCTAAACTTCACTCCGGGAATAAATGCATTCCACGGTTAAACAGAAGCCGGTGGCGGGGCTCCCGCGTGGCCCTGTCAGTTAACCACCTGCCTCTCGCTCAGGTCACGGTCCCGCTCAGGTCGTGATCCTGGGCTCTCTGCTCAACAGGGGACCTGCTTCTCCCTCTGCCTGCCTCTCCCCTCCCCCACCTCGTGCTCCCTCCCTCTCTCTAATAAATAAGTCAAATCTTAAAAAAAAAGAAAAGAAAAAAAAAGCAGCCTCACCAGCAGCAGGTTTCCTCAACTGGCGCCCTCTCTCTCCCTAGACAGTCCAATCCCTGCTTCCCTTGAGGCACAGCCTGACCTCCCCTGCTGCCCCTGTCTCGTGAATGAAGCTAGAACTACGCCCAAAGCAGGGCACTTGCAGAAAGGGCTTCGGAAGCCAGGAGGCCAGGAATGCGCGTGCACGGGATGCTCACGGTCAGCGTGGTCGTCTCACCCTTGTTAGGGTGTCAGTACCACGTGAGCAGGTGCCAGGTCCCACTGTGCAGCCTAGAGCAGTGCCTGGCACACTGCTGACATCAGGAAGTACTTGCAGAGCTGATGGGCTTTTTGGGCTCTGGCTAACGCCCTCCCCTCTGCCCCGAGTGCTGAGCAGCCGCACGGCACAGGGCACAGACCACAGGGCCTTAGAATGTGTGCCTGGAGTCCTACAGCCTTGTTGGCTGCCGTTCCCGTCCCGCTAGAGGGTGGGAACCCTCACAGGGGTGTGGTTTAAAGGGTTCACGGCCACATCTCCAAGGCGCCCCTGGAGTTTTAGTTGGGCCCCACCCCTGAAGCTGCCAGGCAGATTTCCAGTTACACTTTCTAAAGGGCGCATTTCTAAGGAAGAGGTAAACTGAGGCTCTAGCACCTCTTCCCACATCCTCCAGCCCAAAGGTTAAAACCCTACTGCCAGTGCCCACACCCAGGGGCTGCACCCCATCTGTCTTCACAGGAGGGGCGTGGGAGGCAAGAGCAGCAGCAAGGCTTACATCTGGGACACAATCACGTGTGCTTGGTACACTTCCCACCGCGGAGTGCCAGGCACCTTTCACCGCTGGAGGGGGACAGGAACGCGACCCAGCAGAGACCCTGACACAAGCCACAAGCGGGAAGATGCGTCAGGGGTGTTTACCGTGGCTGTCACTTTGTCCCAGTCTGTCACGAAGGCACGGAATCCTTCACCAAACAGGGTGCCAGCTGTCCTGTAGAGGAAGAAGCGATGTGACTAGGGGAGAATGGATCTAGGCCCTTGACTGGAGAAAGGGCAAGGGCTCTGAAGGTCAGCCCTGAAGGTCAGCCCACGGGAGGACCTGCTGAGAGGCCGCCTCCTGCCAGTGTACCAACCGAGGGCCTCCTGGCACAGGTGAAGGGCCGGAAGACACTGGCCACAGGGCTCTGCCAGGGGCCCACTGGAGACTGGGCCTCACCTGATGGACTCCAGGATAGTCTGGCGGTGCTCGGCAGCCTTCAAGCGGATCTGCTCACGAATGATGTCCGCGTTCTCGCGCTCAGCCTTGGCTCGGGCACGGGCCTCTGCCTCCACCCGCAGCATCTCGTTCTTGTGCCGCAATTCCATCTCCCGTTCCACGGTGGCTGCCCAGGGAAACGGCAGGAAGTGGGTGTACAGCCCATGGTCCCCTAATCCTTCCAGTGAGGCCCAGGCAACCCTCCTCCCAGGAGGGAGGCAACGTGTGTCAGACCCTGGGGGAATGCCCGGCCTGCCTAGGCTTCTGCTACAAAGTCCCAACCAAAGAATGCAGAGCCCCTACTGAGAGTCTTGGAAATGTTGCTTGGGGATTAAAGTGCCTGAAGCAGCGTGTATCCGTGCCTACGGCCTGCTTTCCCCAGGACCCTTTCTCGAGCCTAGGGCGGCTCCAAGGACACAGCCCCCAAAAGCCCAACTCTACCTCGCCGCATGGCCTCCTGCTTCTGCACCGACTCCTCCTGCTTCCGTAAATTCTCCTCATTGAGAAGTTGCTGAGAAGAAGCCACAGGGGAAAGGGAAAAGCTTTCAAAATCAGGAAACTGATCTGGGTGCCTGGGGGGCGCAGGCGGTTGAACATCCAACTCTTGGTTTCGGCTCAGGTCATGATCTCAGGGTCGAGGGATGGAGCCCCGCGTCAGGCTCTGCACACAGCAGGGAGACTGCCTGAGTCTCTCTCCTCCTCCCTCTGCCTCCCACCACTGTTCAGGCACACGCACTCTCTCGTTAAAATAAGTAAAACCTTAAAAAAAATATTAGGAAACGATCAACAATCAAAGAGATGAGCCGCTCCAGCCTGTGGGGAAGCTTCTGCTGCCCCGGGGGCTCCACACCTCTCTGGGAATGACGCCCTGGGGCCGACACACTCCACAGCCCTCCGCAGGCAGGTCTGAAACCCACCTAGGACATATGCACACATGCATGGGGGGGCAAGGTCGGTGCAGGAGCTCCCGCCTCCAGCACAGCTCTGCCACAGGGCAGACCTCTGGGCACCCCGAGTCCAGATTCACAGCTGTCCTCAAAACACTGTCTTTCCCCTGTTAAATTTACTTTTAAAAATGTTTTTAATTTAAATTCTAGTTAGCATACACTGGAATACTGGCCTCAGCCACAGAATTCAGTGGTTCATCACTTACATACAACACCAGTGCTCATCTTAAGTGCCTCCTCGATACTCATCGCCCATTAGCCCCCCCACCTCCCTCCAGGGACCTGCAGTTTGTTCCCTATCATTAAGAGTCTCTTATGGTTTGTTTCCTTCTCTCTTGCTTTTCACCCTTTCCCTACGTTCATCTGTTTTGTTTCTTAGATTCCACACACGAATGAAATCATGTTGTCTTTCTCTCACAGACTTATTTCGCTTAGCATAATACTCTAGCTCCATCCACATCGTAGAAAATGGTAAGATTTCATTCTTTTTGACGGCTGAGTCTCTTTGTAATTTCAAAAGAGGTACAAGCATTTGGAAACCACCCTTACCACGACCTTGTCACAGCAAGGTTCCCAGGTTCTCACCCAGAAGAACCTTTACCATAGCTAGAGCCTGGAGGCCCGTGTGTGTGCGTCCCTGGGACCCAGCACCTACTGCTGGTAAAACCACCTTGAATTCTGGCCCACCAGCTGCCCCAGAAGATGCCCATGCTCTCGGGGAGGACAGAAGCAGCACCCCTCATGCAAATGTGCTAAGCTCACCTGCTGCTTCAGCTGGTCCTCATAGCGCTGCCGGGCCAGCTTGTCTTGGTACTGGGCCCTCTATGGAGGAAAAGGGCAGGGTGAATATGGCTCACCTCAGTTGTTCCTGAAACCAACATCTGAATCCAGGCTCTACAGGGTGCTAGGCCCTCAGATAAGCCACCCACCTCTACCTGCTGTGAATGATTACACATGCTTGAGACACGTGTGCTCCCCATCACGCTCAGCCCTGAGGGATCCATGGGCTTTTGATGTTTGCACAAGGTCATCCTAGAGCCTCCCAGACTGAATTTTGGGACCATGGTATGCCCCAGCAGCACTCCACCCTGGTCACCCCGTGCCTGTGTGGCCATGCGGTCCTTACGGCCTGGTGCTGCCGCGTCTCCTCATTCAGAGTCTTCCTCCTTTCTTCTGCCTGCACGCGGATCTGCTCGTTTTTCAGCTGCTCCACAGCGGCCTCGTACTCCTACAGAATATACCAGTGGCTACAAGCCCAGAGCTGGTGGGGCTTCCCTCTCAGGACTCTGAGCTCCGGGCTCACACTGCCTCAACAACCCTCTCCCCTGTGGGCTCCAAAGGGGCTGGACAGGAGCAGGAGGGGCATCCAGAAAACACAGCCTGGACCAGCACCCCACGTGCCCGTCAGCTCCCAGCTGTATGGGCACCAAGGCCCAGGATGACCCAGACCCACAGGTAGTGAAACGCCAGGAAAACAGATAGGGCTCGGCTCCAAAGGAGCAAGACGGTCTCCTGGGAAGTCTGTCACTCCCTTCCCCAACATTGTTGCCGTGATGGCTTATGTCACATGCTCACTTTTGGACTACACTTTACAACAGCCAACGACGGAGAGCAGAGCCTGTGCCTTCTCTATGCTTGCTACGTGCTCAGCGTAAATGTCCTGCCAGATGCAGAGAAACCAGGTAAGAATCTCCTCTGGGGAAACCAGATGGTCCTCACCTACACCAGCCCTTCCACGTGGTTCTACTGCAAGAACTCAGGCCACAAACCCAGCTTGTCTTTGACCTCTTCCTGTTTCCCTTTTAACCACAAACAAGAAGGCAATTCCAAGAAAGGAGATGTTTGAGGAACCCGCCCTCTGCCCACCGCCCACGTGCACTTTCTCCTTCCAGGTACCCCCCCCACAGGGATGAAGCCTACCTCTGCCAGCACCACCCCCACTACTCACTTTGAGCTTAGACTGTTGCTCCAGCTGCAGCGTCTGCTCCTGCATTTGTGCAAGACTCAGTGCCTCCTTGGCATGTCCTGTGCGGAGACAGAGACATGGGTGTTAGGACACTCGGGCACCAGGCAAGCATTCCTGTGTGCCAGGGGGCCTTCAGGGAGACCACAACTCACCTCGACCGCAAAACACACGTGCCCACCCCCATTCCCGGACCAGATCTTGCTTGGTGACCCCTCCCTCCAAGCCCACTGCTCCCTTCTCATCACCTACATCCGCTCCAGCCCCAACAGAGAGCCCCACATACAAGATCTTACTGCCCCAGCAGCTCTCATGTCCCAGAGAGCTGTCAGAAAGGCTGCTCGATGCTAGCTGGGAGGAAGAGGCTCAACATGGCAGGCGCGTCCCGATTAAACAAAAAGCAACCTGTGGCTAGAGTACCTCCGTGGTAGGTACGTTTCTCTTAAGTCTCCAATACCTATTATTATTAACCTGCTATCACACACATCCAGGTAGTACAATGAACAGGAAGTAAACAACTAAGTTAGAGATAAGCCAATGCACACAGATTGATAGCTCTTCACAGACCTCGTGTTACAAACACACACATTATAAATGTCTTCTGTATTTTTTTTTAAGATACTATTTATTTGTCAGAGAGAGAGCAAGCGAGCATGTGCGCACGAGCAGGGGGAGCAGCAGGCAGAGGGAGGAGCAGACTCCCCACTGAGCAGGGAGCCGATGCCGGGGCTGGTCCTGGGGTCATGACCTGAGCTGAAGCCAGATGCTTAACCTGCTGAGCCACCCAGGCGCCCTTCTGTGTGTATTTTATTCGTAGCCAGTAATACTTGGGCGTTCTAGAAAAAAACTAACTTCTGGTGCTCTCCTAGCCAAACGGCCGTGCATCCAACTTCTCCAATATTTCGGTGATGACACAGCTCTCCCATACATCAGATTTTACCATAAAACATGTTCTAATACATAACCGCACGGAAAGAAAGTAGGGGATCCCTGCGACCCCAGCTCCCTGATGAAACAATATACCTAGTTTTCTCCGTGTGTACACATCCATCCTTCCACCCCAGCCCCATGATCTTACTTTTTGAAGCCTCTGAAGTTAAGCTGCAGACCCCAGTATCCATCACCCCCGAACTGCAGCAAGCACATCATTACGAGAGCATGACTTCTGTGTGCAGATCTGCAAGCACCCCCACGTGTGGGGATGGGTGTGGTGGAAGCTGCGGCGTCTGGATGGTCCGCTAGGGCAGGCGGTGTGGCGAGAACATAGTGCCTAAGCCTGGGAGGACCTCCAGAGCCAGTCAGGATCGGGTGACACAGCTTCCCACACCTCACTGCAAGGCTCTCCCCTGGGTTTCTGGTGATCGGAGCCACAGGAGCCCTGAGGACCCGCCCCTGAGGAGAGGTGGCAAAAGGCACCAGGGTCTCACATCCTGCACTGTAAATTTGGGAAGCCACAGAGCCAAGGCTTGAAGAGACCACAGGAGCCCCTTCAACATAAATGAAATCTGACCGGGCGGGAGTGAGAGCACAACAGGGCTCATCCCGGTGCAGCTGACAGGGACGGGGTGCCTCAGGCCAACGACATTGAGACCAGGTCCCAGCAGCCCTTTTGTTACTGTTGTTTTTGTTTTATTTATTTATTTATTTATTTACTTACTTACTTACCAGAGAGAGACGGACAGACAGCGCAAGCATGTACGCACAAACAGGGGGAGCACCAGGCAGTGGGAGAAGCAGATTCCCCACTGAGCAGGGAGCCCGATGCGGGGCTCGATCCCAGGACCCTGAGATCATGACCCGAGCCGAAAGAAGACGCTCAACCGACTGAGCCACCCAGGCGCCCCAGCTGCCCTTTTTATTCACAGCATGACCTTTGGTCAGCCAAGTTAACTTCACCAGAAACCGGGGCAATTAGATATCCCTTAGCCACTGACTCTTGAAAGAGGGAAATGAGAGCAGGTAACCGCAGCACAGCACCTGGCGCCCACGTGCCCCATGAATCACGAGCTACAATTTCAACACTACCAATGATAATTTACCCCCTTGAAATCATCCTATAACAGGAGCTGTGCGTTCCAAAGGATTAATTCAGCACCTACTACATGCAAAGGGCTTTTACACACCCACCTGCATGGAGTGTACAGGCACCTGGACTGGAGCACTCAGAGAGCTCAAGGCCAATGTGCTCCTTTGGCCTCCAAGGAAGGCCTAGAGACCTAGGGGATGAAGGAGCATCAGGCTGGGCCCAAAGGACAGAACAGGAAGTCATACTACAAGGAACAGCTGAGGGCATCTTGGTTTACTTGGAGAGAGCAGTGAGGTCAAATGAACAGCCCAACCAGGCAGCCACTGCTGCCTATGAGCCCGGAGTACCAAGAAGACAGGTTCTGGAGATGAGAAGAGAGGCAACAGGCATCCTGGGAAGAAGGGCTTGGGGACAGGAAGATGTGATACGTACACCAAGGCAAAACCTCTCCCACTGGCCAGTAGTTAGGCCAGGAAAAATGACAGGAACAAAATGAAGTAGAGGGGCTCCTGGCTGGCTCAGTCGGAAAAGCATGCCACTCCTGATCTTGTGGTTGTGAGTTTGAGCCCCACGTTGGGCGTAAAGATTACTTAAAAAATAAAAAAATAATTTAAAAAAATTAAATGAAGTAGAGCCCACACTTAGAACAGAATCACTAGATGTAGGGTGACTGGGTGGCTCACTCAGTTGAGCGTCTGCCTTCAGCTCAGGTCATGATCGCAGGGTCCTGGGATCTAGCCCTGCACTGGGCTCCCTGCTCAGTGGGGAGCCTGCTTCTCCCTCTCCCTCTGCTGCTCCCCCTGCTTGTACTCTCTTGCTCTGTCAAACAAATAAGTAAATAAAATCTTTAAAGAAAAAAAGTCACTGGATATAGAGACTGATGGGGGACCAACCCTCCAGACAGTGGCCCCTGGGGACTCAGGTGGAGAACATTCTGGGGGAGGAGCCCTGGGGCAGCCGGTACCAGAGACGTGGGAACTAGTCAGAGGCATGATCTGAAGATGATGAAGAGAGGCCCCTTAGCTACCTCCCCTCAGGCACACTCACAACTATTCACAAAGGCCCCTGTAACCGCAAAGGTTTGGGGATAGTAGAATCCAGCTTCCAAAAGTGGGAAATTTCTGAAATTCTGTGTACTGAGTGGATGAAATGTCACAGGAGATGGGGCAGAAAGCTGCCCCCCCCACACACCACTAAGCCTTTATCAAGAAATTGGGTCACATGTCAAAAGTCTGTCGTCACCTGAGGGGCCCTGATGCCCAGCCCAACCTGGGTTTGTCAACACAACCTGATAACCGAAATTACCTTGCAAACTCAATATACCTTCTCTGAGACGGATGGTGCTCCAGCCAGGCCTAAGGAAACAGGCCGTCCTAAGCCCAGGCCCAAATATACAAATGTTTTTAATGTCCCTCTGGGGATTTGGGAGCCAGGCATCCTTGCACCAAGATGTTCTTGTAGCCCCCTAGGGAAGGGGAGGGACTGAACTACAAAGTGCAAGGCCTCTCCCTTCTCAAATAGACTCGCCTTTATACCTGTTTATAACATGGCTTCTTTATACAACCACCTTTGAAAAAGGGCATCTCTCCTTAAGCAAAAATTTGAGAACTATTGTGTTCTTTCAATAGGTATTTATTCGATATCTTCTACATTCTGGATTCTCAAACTCTTAAACTACATCCTAGAACAAACCATTAAGCCAACAGGAGAAAAGAAAGTTCAGAGGAAAGGGCATACGGTTAGTGAAGGTCCAGCTGATGATGGTGCCTTGAGGGCCCTGAGTCAGGAAGCCTACCAGGAGGGGCCAGGACAGACTGACCTGCATTGCATTACAGATCCCTCCTATCTGAACTCTAATGCTTCCCAATAATAAGCACAAACCTGCTTTACTTCCCATAAAATCAGTGACCCTCTACTGTACCTCCCTTCTCAAGTGGAAAATTGCTACCACCACCACACGTGGACCGGATCTGGCCATGCTTTGGCCACGTGGAGGCAGCAAGAGGCGCAAGGAACTCCCCTACTCGACAGTAACTGAAGACCAGACTCCAGCCCTGACACCTGCTACCTGTGACCGACCTCTGAAAGTTCCATCTGCACCAGATTCCTTACTGAAAGACAAATAACAGTTTGGAAGGCGCCAAGGGTCCTGCTATCCCCAACCTCCCCGCACACAAGGTGGCTTTGGCCAGCTTTATTCCCGTAGACCAGTCTCCTAACCTGGCAAGTGGGATTGCAGATAGCCACCGACCACTCAGACGACTAAGAAGCTAAATGCGCCCTAGCACCCGGCATGCCCGGGGGCTCGGTGGACTGGCCCTCCTTGGAGGAGTCCCGAGCTCCCTTGCCCCCATCCCAGCCCGGGCCCCACCCTCGCCGCCGCACTCACGCGAATGCTCCAGCTCTCGCGCCGCCTTGGCTGCGCGCTCCAGGCCCGTGGGGTCAAAGTTGCTCCATTTGTCCTTGGGCCCCGGCCGGTCCCCCGCGCCCCGGTCCCCGCCGCCCTCGGCTCCAGGCTGAGCGGGCGGCAGGGAGAGAGGCGGCCCCGTTCCTTCGCCCTTGGGGCCCTTGATCCCGAAGAGCCACGACATGGCGCGCGACCGCCGCGCGCCGCGGCAGCCGCCAGGAGCCCGTAGCCGAGCTGAAGCGCGCGGAACGGAGCAGCTTCCACGCGCCGCGAGCCTGTGGTCGGAGGTCCTGCGCAGGCGCGACCACGCCCCTTCCTCCCAGGCAACGGAAGCGCAGGAGGGCCTCGTACCGTGAGACTTCGGATTGGCCGCGGGTACCGTGACGTCACCGGCGTCGTCGCCAGGACTGCCCAAACTGGCTCTGGGGGCGGGCCGTCGAGGGGCGGGCCGAAGAGCCTAGTTACGGGGACCGATCAGGGACAAAATCGACGGGCTGGGTGCATGTGTGCCTTGGTTTACGTCAGTGCCTGGTTATACGTCAGTTCCGTGTCCCGTTGCCGTGGGCTCCCGCAGAACCCCGACGAGGCGGAGACCGAGAAGTAGGTGCCGGGGGGCCGGGGCGGGGGTCCTTGGTACGCGAGGTCCCGGCGACAGGGCGCTGAGCCCCGTACGGAGGGAGCGGCCGCCGGAGGGAGAGCCCGCGGAAAGCGCCTGATCCGCGAGGGAAGATCAACCCAGGGCAGGCGCGCGGCGGGGCCTCGACTCCGCGCCCCCGACCCGCGGCCCGCGACCCGGCTGGGCACGGGGATGCCGGGGCCGCTGGAGGGTTGAGGCTGCGCTCAGTGGATCTGGATGCTCGCGCTTAATAAGATGGTGGAAGGTTAGGAAGGCGGTCCCTGCCAGTGTCCTGCGGCCGTCATTAGGTTAAAGAGCCGGCCGGAGAACACGCTCTCCCCGGCCTTCTTGTATGTATCGCAGCAAACCACAGTGGTCAGTGCTTGTATGATCCTTCGTATCGCTCAAACGTGGCTCACAACCGCAGGGAGACGGATCTCAACCCCAGAAGTGTGGAAATGCAGAGCAGCCCCCCCACCAAGTCCCACAAGAGGGCGCCCTTGCTGGAGGAGGGGTCTTGTCTTCTGGGGCACCTCCAAAGGCCACGTGCCTGCTTCCGGGACAAAGTGGCAGGCTGACCCCGCCTGCGGCAGAGGGCGAAAAGGATGGGCAGAGCCAGCGTTGCTCTAGAGCCCACAGTGCCCAAAGCTAGCAAAGTTCGCTTCTGGGGCCAACATCCAAATTGCCCATTTAGTCTTTCCTTAATGGAATTGGTTGAGTTCCCGGAATTACATGGAGTTGCCCCCACTAGACTGAAAACGATTTTAAAATTGTTTCAAACTGAATAAAAACGGGGGGGGGGGAATTAAAGATAATTTTGTGATCTTTCACCCTCAAACGAAGAGAAAGCCAAATGAGTTTCCCAGCCAGATGCCACCCCTCCCCCCCCACCAGTGGCCATCAGGTTTTTATGCATTAGCCACAAAGTATACCTCCCACGGCACCCCTGGCAGGGCTCTGCTGATGAAGAAGAGGAATGGGTAAGAGACAGGAAGTCCTTGTCCAAACACAGCTCAGCTACGTGCCCCTCCAGGTCCATCCATCCCAGACCAGTATTTGTCAAGCTTGTGTACTTTCATATAAAAAGGAATCACTTTGAGGGGCGCCTGGGTGGCGCAGCGGTTAAGCTTCTGCCTTCCGCTCAGGGCGTGATCCCAGCGTTATGGGATCGAGCCCCCCATCAGGCTCCTCCGCTGGGAGCCTGCTTCTTCCTCTCCCACTCCCCCTGCTTGTGTTCCCTCTCTCGCTGGCTGTCTCTGTCTCTGTCAGATGAATAAATAAAACCTTTAGAAAAAAAAAAAAAAGAATCACTTTGAGAATAAAGTTCTGCATTTAAAAAGCTAGTTTCAAAAAAACAAAGTCGGGGCACCTGGGTGGCTCAGTCAGCTAAGCATCTGCCTTTGGCTCAGGTGATGATCCCAGAGTACAGGGATCAAGCCCCACATCAGGCTCCCTGCTCAGCAAAGAGCCTGCTTCTCCCTCTGCCTCTGTCCACCACCCACCCACCACCACTACCCCCATACTCATGCTGTCTCTCTCAAATAAACAAATCTTTAAAAAATAAATAAAGTCAGTTTCATTTAACTTGACTTAATTTGAAAAACAGAGTCGATTGTTGTTCAAGGATTTAGGTAAGTGCATTCCCTTTGATGGGGGGGGGTGTTCCCTCCAGTCTCACTCATCTGAGTAGGTGTGCTCCATACTTTCCAATCCCCCCTCATTTATTTATTTATACACATATTTTTGGTTTTTTATTTTTTACTTTTTTTCAAGTAGTCTCCTTGTGCAATGTGGGACTCGAACGCTGACCCTGAGATAGAAAGTCTAGTGCTCTACGTACTGAGCCGGTCAGGCGCCCCATACTTCCCAGATTCTGATGGGCCATACAAAACATCCAAGCCACTTGTGTTTGTCACTTAAAATCTTAGACTGGGAGCCACTGAGGAGGGCAAACAAACCTTTCCTAAAAACACTTAAGTTAGTAAAATGGAATTACAATGATGTTTTCATCTGACACATTCTCATTTAACTGACAGATGGGTTCTCTGCCGCTTGCACGGTGAGCTGTTTTGCTGACAGATTTCCTTACCTCACCCTCCCTACAACATGTGGCTTTCTTCTCTGAGGGAGCCCTCCAGCGTTGAAAACCTGGAGGAGAGACTGCAGAAGTTGGAGATGCAGATGGACAGCTTGGCCTCCAGCCTGTCCTTGAGTCCAAAGAGAGAGGACATAGGTACCCCTGGGGAGCCCAGGCCAACAGGAGTAGAGTGAGCCCTACCCAGGCCAAGTGCAATTATATACAATTAAGACTCCTAGGACAGCCAGGCCTTCAAATGTAACAAGCTGGTCCCTTTCCTGTTCCTTCTCTCCAGGTTCCAAGAGGACCTGCTGGTTCTGGTGTCACTCACAGTCACCCAAACCCACATGCAGCCCACGTCCACCCCCACTGGACAGACTTCCACACTGCCCCCCCAGCTGGGCTGCTGGCCCCCATCCTGGCCACCCAAGCAGGCCTCCCAGATCCCAGGGCTCCTGCAGCTCTTCCCTGTGCTGCCGGAGGGTCAGAAGAGGTAATGAGGGGTTATAGTGCTGAGCCCTCACGTGCTACCTTGGGCCCAGGACTGGAAAGTGACTCAGGACTGAGCCCAGAGCTCACTACCCCTCCGGTCTTCTCTTCCCAAGTAGTGTATGCTTCTAGGTAAGCAGTTGCCTACTCAGATGCCCTGTTCAGCTGTTTGCTCTCCCTGCAGATCCATCTCCCAGAAGGTCAGCGCGGCCAGGACATCCCCACGGGCACCTGGGGTGGGGCACCCTTAGCACAGCACTCAGCTATCCACCCACCCTGCTGGCAGGAGGCACGCTGTGAGCACTGGCCTGCCCTTCTCAACAAAAACAGGGCCAGATGCACAGTCTGGACAGACCTTGGAAGCAAAGTCCTCTGAAGCCATGGCCATCGGAGAAGATGTGGTGTGCTCTGAGAGAGGCTATGAGTGGGCACATGCCTGCTGCATGATACACCACTTGCTTTTCTTGTCTTAACCAGAAGCAACCACAGCACATCCCTTTCTGATTTTCACGTCTGCGTCAGAGGCTCATAGTTCCGTGTAGCATGTCGCATAGAGTGACATGTATTAGTTCCTGTAGGTGGCAGCCTTGGCCTGGACCTAATAGATTGAGGAGACAGGGCTGTGGAGGTGTGAAGGGAGACCAGGACAAAACTGTTTCCTGGAGGTTGTTCCCAGAGATGGCCCAGACTTACCAACCTTTAAGAGTTGCCAGGGTGGCTCAGTAAGTTGAGGGTCTGACTCTTGATTTCGGCTCAGGTCATGACCTCAGGGTCGTAGGCTAGAGCCCCGCATCCAGCTCTGTGCTCAGTGTGGAGTCTGCTGGAGAGTCTCCCTCTGCCTCTCCCCACCCTGTGCACGTGCTCCCTTTCTCTCTCTCTCTCTCTCTCAAATAAATCTTAAAAAAAAAAAAAAAAAGTTGCCTAGAACGGTGCAAAGATCAGCACTTCCAAGGTAAGGGCTTCCAGAAGAGGCATTCCTTGGCACAGAAGTGGGGGCTCCTTTCCCTGCCCTCAGCGTCCAGCAGTGATGAGCTGAAGCTGGAGCCTCTTCCAGGGAGTAGGGCCACTCTGCCCTCGCTTGGGATTGTAGGGTGTTTGGGGGGAAGGAGCTCATCTGTCTCAAGTGCCTGACTGAGCCATTAGGAAAGCACCTGCCGGTATTCTGCTTTTTCTGCTGTCTGCACAGCGCTCTGCAGGCTGGTCCAAGAGGCTCAGTGTGAAAGGGGGACCTTCCCAGGTGCCCAGTGGGCTTGGACCTACAGGTACCTGGGGCATCAGGGTGGGGCACAGTGGCCTGCATGTAGGGAGTTCTGATCAGGCCTGGGGAAGTCTTTCCTCTCTGGTCGATGCTGCCTAGGACCTTGTTCACATCCACCAGGTTCAGGAGGGGGCCAGCCGAGTCTGGGCTGCCTGCTAACCACTGGTCGGGGTGTTAGCAGACACCTGCAGTGGCACACAGGCCACACAGTGCCATTTGGCTTCCCTGGGCCTGATTCCCCGGGGGTTGTGGGGACATGTAGGAGAGACTCAACACCCACTCAGGAGTGCCTCCCTATCCGCTGACCAAGTCTGGCCTGGCCTGGCACTACCAGGGAACCCTGGACCCACCACCTTAGCCCTCCTGCCCACTCTGCCTGCCCTGGTCACACAGGCGGGCAGGAGTCCTTTGTCTCCCGTGCCATTGTCACATCAGCAAACCGTGGGCTCGTGCACAGCTGGCCCCCACAAATGTTCAGTACACTAGGTTAGTGTGTGGTGCAGGCCTTAGGTGCTTAGGGAGCCGGTGATTCTTGGGAGTCTGGTCCTTCAAAAATGGTGGCAGGCCAGCTTGATTGAAGGCCCCCGAACACATGCCCACCAAACCGGAGTGGGCAAACTGAGAACACTGTCAGGGACTGGAAGACCACCTCTCTGAACCCTGCAGTGGGCTTGGGTTAGGGTCCCCACCTCCCATTAGCAGCCGCCGGCTGATCAAACTGCTGCTGAGGGAGTGGTCTTGCCAGCAGAGGGAGCCACAGCCCCGTCCCTGGTCCGACGGCTGTGGCGGGGACAGCCGGGCACAGCCAGGTCCCTGTCTCTGCCTCGCAACTCTGCTCCAAACCGCGGAGTCCCACCCACAGAAGCGGCCAGGGCCCTCCGAGGAGGTGCAGATGCCAGGGTGTTCTGAGCCTCAGCACCAGGAGGGGCTCAGCTCCCCTCCTTTTCCCCAGCACCAGCCACAAAACCTTGGCCTTCCGCCTGGGAGCTTTCCCAGGGCTGGGGTTCGGACGGAGTAAAGCACTCTAAGGAGACTGCAGAACTCGGTTTACATCTAATTTACTGTATTTTAAAGTCTGGGACGTTAGTGGGGAAGAGGCAGAGTGAGCACGGAGTTGGTCCAGACAGAAGTACATGCCTTGGTGGGGCTGAGGGACAGCAGGTAGTGCCCTTAGGACTTGTCTGGTGGCCCCAGTAGAGTAGCAGTGACGGGAGGTGGGGTCAGAAGATGCTGTAGAGAATCGCTGGGGTGAACCCACCCAGGGGAACTTTGTTTGTCCCTGCCCAGGCACGGAAGCTTCCACCCAGAAGCTGGGCAGGCTGCCTGTGAGTGCTAGCCTTGGGGCTTGCAGGGGCCAGGAGCCCTCCTGCTCCAGAGTCCTGTTCCTCTAGAAAGGTGCCGTCTGCATCTCTGTGGCTGTAGCTGGACCCAGTGGGGTCCTGGGCAGGAAGGCAGGGCTGCTGTCCCCAGCAGGCGCTAGCCCTCAGGCCAACTGAATGCCCTGGTAAAGACCGCCTTTCTGCTCACCCAGCTGCTGACCACATCATCAACCTGCCACCACAACTCCCTGCCCTTTTCCAGATCCTGTCCCCTCCGGGAAGCGTTTGGAACCCAGCCAGAACCAGCTCCTGCCCTTCCCCCATCCACTTTCTACCAACATCTAGGACCTGAGTGGCCGCAGGGACTCAGAGCGGCCACTGGACCAAGCCCTCTCAAACCGATGCTAGCCCTTGCCACCAGAGGGACTGGTCCTTCACACAAGTGAGAGGTCCAGCCGCTCCGCTCAGTTGCCTCCCGTCCTGGGCTCAAGGCCAGTCCTGTATCTGATGTTCTCAGCCCGCCCACAGACTCCCTGTCCATCTTCCTGCTAATTCCTGCCTAAAGGACAGCACCGCGTGCCCAGCTCTGAGCCCAGGCAGGGCAGGGGGTCATGATGGCAAGAGCGGCTGCCGCAGCGGCAGCAGAGGATCAGGCCGGGGAGTCAGGCGATCCCTGCGTCCTAGACGGCAGACGCCCGAGCAGGGAGCCCTTTGCCGCCGCAGGAGAGTTCTGGGTGGGTGGGGGGTTTCAGACGGAGTCGCCGCGGGTCCAGGCCCAGGTTTCGGCGGTGGGCGCCTCCCCCGCCAGGTTGGGGAGAAGGGGGCCCTCGGTGGGCGGGGCGGCCAGCTCACGGCTCCGGGCCCCCGGCCCCCGGCGGCTGGGGCCGCGGGACGCGGCTGCGCTCGCCGTCGGACGTGCAGGCCTTGGCGGACAGCGAGCTCTCGCGGCCCGAGCGGAAGGCTGCCGTCACGGTCACCAGGTAGGCGGTGCTGGGCGCCAGGCCCTGCAGCGTGGTGCTGTTGCGGCCCGCGGGCACCTCCACGCGCTGCGCCGCGCCGCCCCCGCCCAGCAGCGGCCCGTACTGCACGTGGTAGCCGCGCACCGCGGCCGGGCCCAGCGCCGGGGCCCAGCTCACGCGCAGGCTCCGCGGCCGGGCATGCGAGATGACGATGCGCTGCGGCCCGGCCTCCTCTGTGGGGGGAGGGGGGAACGCGCGCGTGAGCGGGGCGGGGCGGGGCCTCCGCCCGGCCCCGCCCCGCCCCCGCGGCCCCCCACGGCGCCCGCCCCGCCCCGCCCCCCCCCCCCCCCCGCGCCCGGCTCACCCGGCAGCGTGTGCACCCGCAGGTACTGCGGCCTCACGAGGTGCACGTTGGACTCGGGCACCAGCGTCACCTCGTAGTCGGTGTCGGGGTTGAGGTTGACCCAGGCCCAGCCCGTGGCGTTCCCCGGCAGCTGTTGGCGACGCACGGTCCCCGGCTCAGCGCTGGGTGCCAGCTCCAACATGTAGTAGCCAGAGTCTGCGGTCAGCAGGGGCGGCCAGGCCAGGCGGAAGCCGCTGGACGTGACCTCAGAAGCACGGAGCTGCTGTGGCCGCATCGCGTCTGCGGGTGGTGCGGGGGGTCAGGTCTCCTCTTGCCCAGCCTGGGGCCCTGACTGCTGACTCAGGGAAGACCGGACCGGGAGATGTGGGGAACAGCCCAGGCCCCGCCACCCCAGCAGTGCTAACAAAACCCGAACCGGTGAGGGCTGGGGTGAGGAAAAGAGGGCAGTCGCCCACTTGGGACTTCCTCGCCTGCCTCAGCTGCAAACCCAGACAGGTGAGGCGCTGTAATGGCCACTTCCCACCACTCCGGTGGCCCCTCAAAGGTAGTGTCTGAGAACAGAGACCAGCCGCGCTCCCTAGCTCGAGTGGCCAGCACAGAGTGTAGGGTCAGCTCGGCTCCACGGTCAAGGTGAAGGGGCACCACTGGTGCAGCCAGAAGATGGGAGGCCACGGGTGGGGGGACACCCCGAGAAGTGAAGACAACTCCAGGAGTAGCTGGATGTGGGGTCAGAGTACTGCCTGCCTCAGGTTTCTAGGAGGAGGGCTGCAGAGTGGGACCCCCAAATGTGCATACTCCTGAGCCTGCGACACCACATGGCCATCTGAGCGACCATGCAAGTTGGTAAGGTTGATAAATGTCTGCACAGGGTTATGCCCGTTGGGATCCTGACGCTTCCTCATTTAATGCTGGGTGCTCCAGCTGTCAGCCTGGCACTCATTCTCCTGCCCAGCCCCCATATTCAGATCCCAGGAGCCCCCACCCTACTGCCTCACTGCCCAGCAGCCTTGGGTTCTTCCTGTCCAGCTGCTTGCCTTTCCTCCTGCTGTCCCCTCCAGGCCCAGCCACAGTGGTTGACTCAGGGGCCACCCAGGTCCAGGTGTCCCTGGGGGAAACCTTTGGAAGGACCCCCTACTCTTCTGCAATCTGCAGTCCAGCCCCTTCCGGGTTTTGGTGGATGACTAACCCACAGGCAGAGACTCAGGAAGAAGCCTGGGGTTAGGGGCATTTTTCAGTGGATAGAGCTGGCAGAACCATAATCAGGCCCTTCATCTCCAGCCCCTCCCACTGTGAGGTTTGGCTGGGGGTGGGGGAGCGTGGGGGGTGGTCTATAAGAAAGTTGGTGGGGAGCTGCTAGCCCCTGCAGTGGCCCCTCCCTGGTCCAGCCTCCTCTCTAGCAATCCCTAAACCCACCATTGGTGCAAACCCACTCACGCTCCTCTGCGACTGTCCCTGCCCCTGGGGTGGTAGGGCCTGAGCTCTGTAGGAGGCAGTCCTAGCCCATCCCAACCTGGCTCTCATCCCCAGGTGTGGCGGCACCTGACACACAGACAGGAGCCTGTGCTGCCCATCTGCAGAGTCCTCAGGCCGGGACCCTCCTGCTTCCTCTCCATTTAACCACATCCCACCAGATGCAGCCCCTTGGTCTCCTGGCCTACTCCAGGCCCTCCACTCTGGGGTGGGCCTGTCAGCGGAGAACCCCACCTGGAGGTGTTTACTCAGGCTCGACCTTCTGTCCGGCCACAGCCCAGGCAGTGGGGCCTCCAGGGCACACGGCTGGAGTGCGCCCTGGAGGGATGCTCTGAGAAGCCATGTGTGTTGCCTCCCTGCTGAACCCCCACGAAGTGCCATTGTCCCCAGAGCCCTGGCCCCTGCTCCAGGCACTGGAGTTCCCCTCCCCCCACCTCTTCCGGGACCCTGCTGGGGTCCCCCCAGGTCCTGCCTCTTCCCACCTACCAAGAATGGACCCCCTCAGCTCCTGGGCGATGATGTGCAGGTCATCCATATCCACAAAGTGTAGGTGCTTCTCAGGGGGGGCCGAGGCAGCATCTGACAGCTCCAGGAGGTTGCCGCGGCCAGTACTGACGATGAAGACAGTGACACCCAGGTCCTTCAGTTCCTGCATGGGGGGCCCCACGGGGTCGCTGGAGCCGCCGTCCGTCACCCACACCAGCACCTTGGGCACCCCTGGCCGGGCCCCCGCCACCTCTGCAAACAGCTGCTCCTTGGCGTAAGCCAGCGCCAGGCCAGTGTTGGTGTCGCCCATGCGCTGGGCTGCGGCACGTATGGCATCCTGGACAGCCTCACCTGAGCTGTGCTGGCCGAAGGGGAACTCGGTGTACGGGCGGCTGCCCACATGCACCAGGCTGGTACGTAGAGCCCCAGGGCCCAGGGGCAGCAGGCCCACCAGCTGCCCCACAAACTCCCGAACTCGGGAAAACTCATAATGAGACACGCTGGCCGAGCTGTCCAACAGAAACAGCAGGTCCCCCTGGGGGGCCGATGCTGGGGGGCCTGGGGGAGAGGGGAGGGTTCAGCCCCAGGTGGTGGCCCCCAGACAGCCCCACACTCAAGGCAGAACCCCCAGGGTCTGAGCTTTCCCTAAGCTGAAGCTTGCCCTTACCCAAGTAGGCCCTGAAAGCCTGCTCAGCCCCACCCCCAAAAGTCCTGAAGGTGGCACCCCTGGGGGAAGGGGGAGAGGGGTCCTGAGCCAACAAGTGGCCTACAGTCTCAGTGGGTTCTAGCTCTGCACCCTGGTCATGTACCTGGGGTGCTCTCTGGGCTCAAGTCTCATCTGTAAAGGAGAGCCAACCCCTCCAAGCCCCTGACCCTCCCTTTGCTCAGCCGACTCTGTGCAGGCTGGAGCCAAGGGTCCTGGCCCAGCCCCCAGGAGTGTGGGTGGACAGGCCTGGGTCCCAGGGGCTTGGCTTCAGGCCCACAGCCCAGCCTCCAGGTAAAGCAACTAGTTGGGGGGCAGGGGGCAGAAAGCAGCTGGGGAGACTGGGGGCTGAGGTGGACAGATGAGGGGGACAAGAGCATGACCACAGCCCCTCCTACAGCCCATATGGCCAGGCTGGAATCGTGACCCCGCTCACAGATGATGTCACCCCTCCTTTGGACCTATCCTCTGCTCCATCTGGACCCAGGAAGCAGGTTACCTGCCGCAGCAGCCTGAGGGCCCACCAGACCCGCCAAGGCCTTCCCCTTGCTCCCGGTACCCCAGGGGGCAAAAGGACCCCTTCCACCACTGGGCCAAGGGCAGACCGGAGCTGGGGTGTCTCGGTTCTGATCAGTGCCTTGCGGCCTGTTTCCCCCAATCCGGTGGGGCGACTCTAGCCCTCTTACCATCCCAACCCTCTACTAAGCGTCATCCCAAGGAGAAGGAAACTGAGGCAGGGACCTCCTCCCCGACAGACATCTCTCCCTCCCTTTCCAGACCCCCGCCAACATCTGGCGCCCGCCTAGCAGCCTGGGGCACCTGGGCCCGCCCACCGCAGGTGGGTGGGGTGCCCTGCGGCCGCCTCTACCCCGCGGTGGCGGGAGGGAGGGAGACTGCCCCGCTCAGGCAGCGGGGGGTAGGGGCGCCGCCCGAGCTGGAGCCCAGCCCGCCGCCTGCCGCACTCACCACGTTCGGCGCCGCTCCGCGCCAGCGCCAGCCGCAGGCTCAGGGCCAGGCTGAGCGCCGTCCAGGGCAGCATCGCGCGCGGCGGGAAGGGGCGCGCTCGGCCTCCGCTCGCAGCTCGCTCGCTCGGGGACTGCAGGGCGCGCCGCCGCGCAGGCCGGACCCGACCCCGCCCCCGGGAGGCCCCGTCCCCGAGGCCCCGCCCCCGGTGCACACTCACCCCGCGTGCTGAGGCGCACAGGCTCCGGGAGGCGGGAGGCGTGCGCGCGGAAAGACCCAGGCGGGTAGCGACACGCAGCACTCACGGAGATGCGACCGCGCACACACGCGTGGGCGTGCACGTGCACAGACACTGAAGCTTGCTCTCCTGGTTGGGAGGCTTCGGTCCGCACTGCCCCCTGCCCAGGCCCCAGGCCAGGAGCCGAGCGGGAGCTATCATGCTGGACCACCCCCTGGCCCACCGCCCGTGACCCCCCAGTGCTATGAGTCCCTGATATCAGGCCCAAGGGAAACCCAGTGGTGTGACGGGGTGGGGGTGACACTGAGAACAAGGCCACCCTGGCAAGGCCCAGGCCCCGGAATCACCTGTAGCACAGGGCCCAGAGAGGGGCAGGTGTTGGGGCCTGGACACTTAGAAAGAAAACGTGCATTGGGAGGGGGCAGAGGTCTGAGGGGAGCTTTTTGAGGGACACAAACCCCCCCCCCCCCACCTGGCTTCTTGGAGGAAGACGCATAGGGGCTGGGAATGGCTGGTTCAGGCCCTGTCGGTTGTGACCATGCCGGAACTACTGTTGTCCCCATACACCCTGCCCAATGAGGGGCCCAGGGCTTGACCCAAGATCCAACTCCAGGACCAAGGGCAGGCCCCCAGCCCTCTGGAGGGACCCATTAGCACCAGAGGTGGCTGACTGCAGGGTACATCCTGGGGCCACTCAGGCCTTGGGGCCGATTCCCTCCCCTTTGGCAGCAGTCAGATGAGGCCTCTCACTACTTTTTCTTTTTCTTTTCTTTTTTTTTTTTTTTTAAGATTTTATTTATTTATTTGACAGAGAGAGAGAGCAAGAGCGAGAGAGGGAACACAAGCAGGGGGAGCAGCAAAGGGAGAGGGAGAAGCTGACTCTCCGCTGAGCAGGGAGCCTGATGTGGGGCTCATCCCAGGACCCTGGGATCATGACCTGAGCCAAAGGCAGACGCTTCACCGACTGAGCCACCCCGGCGCCCCAAGGTCTCTCACTGCTAAGAAGACCACTGCCTTCTCCAAGCCACTACTCTGTTGAGCTGGGAGGGCACAGGTCCCCCAGTGCGAGGTGGCAGGGGCGTCTCTGCCAGGATGTCTCCTCCCTTTCCCCCTCCCCAGGAGGGTGCTTAGCAGCCAGGACGGATGGGACTCAATGGTTTTCCTTCCTCCCTTTATGGCAGGTGAGACACTCTGTGAGACAGGCTGGAGCTCCAACTTTGCCTAAAAAAGGAAGTGGCTCGGCCAAGCTGGAGGAGCTGGGGCAGGAACAAGCGAGAACTGTGTCCCCGCTGCCCCCACCCCCTCGAAGGGAGTCTTGGCAGTGGTGGTGCTGGCTCAGCTCCACAGACCTCAGGCCTCTGCTGGGACCAGAAGCTGCCTGGTGCTTCCGCCTGGGCCCCGTTGTGGGAGGTGGGGGGTGGGCAATGGGCTTGGGCCCCTGAAGCCCAGGGTGTGCCTCCCAGGGGGCCTTGCTTGGCCCCCAGCCCCGAAGCACACAAGGCTGACCAGGACTGCGGCTGCTGCTGGGGACAGTGAGTAGAGGCCATGGCCAGGCAGCAGCAGCTGGAGGCTGGGGCTCCAGCCTCGAGCTGACCCAGGGGGCATTGGGGTTGAGGTGTGTAGGTAAACCAAACACTTCTTGGTTCATCCTCCCTCTCACTGGGCACCCACTGCCAGGGGCAAGGAGCTGGGCCCTGTGGCAAGGGAGCAGCTCCCCTGCTTGTCCCCCAGCTCCTGTGCAGCAGGCCGGCCTCAGTCACACTTCGGCCTGTGCTGCTGGGCTGACAGGGAAGTTTCCGTCCCTTCTGGAAAAACTGAGTGGGTCTTCTTGGCTATGACTCAGGCCCTCGAGGAAGCAGCCGCCCTCCTCCCTCCAGCCTCTCCATCAGAGGGAGAAAGGATGAGAGGCCCAGTCTTAGGATTGGGCTGCCAGGGCCTCTGCCCAGACTTGGCTGAGCTCGGCCACCAGCCCTGGTGGAGTTCTTCCTCAGCTCTGCCCAGTCATTCCTGCTGCTCGCGCGGAGCTGAGTTCTCACCTGACTCCCAGGAGAGGCTCCCCCCACCCCCCTAACTGGTCAGCTCTACTCCCCTGGCCCCCTGCTCTGCCCTGAGGCCCTCCTGCTGCCAGCATCCGTGGCAAGTCTCATTCCAGCGTCCTATACTTCCCAACGGGAGACATGGGCAGATGGAGGGCCCCCAGGGAGCGTGGGGGTCAGCCAGGAGTGTAACAGTCGGGGTCAGGGCTGGGCTTGAGGCAGACGCCAGAGGAAGCACAAATATAATTGTCCGGAAACCTCCTCTCAGAAGAAAGACAGGCTGGGAGGCCAGGGGGTTGAGAAGGCCAGAGGCAGCCAGGACACAGCAGGCCCTGCCCACACGCCCTCTCCCTCCCCCAGGCCCAGCCCCTGCCTTGGCCCAGTCTGAGAGCTCCAGAGCATCACTTCCTGGCGCTGGCCCACCCCGCCCTCTGCTCCACAGGCAGGTGGAGGGGGTTCTGTGAAACCCAGGGACACTGCTCTCTGAAGGCTCTGCCCCTGCCCCCACAGGGTCCACGGGAACACTCCCTCCTCCGCACAGTCCAGGCCTCTGCAGAGAAGAAGGGCCTTTTGTCCCTAGCTCACTGTGGTCATGTTGACCCTAGGGAAAAGGGCAGCTCCCGGGCCCTCTGACCCCAGCCTGAGGGCATTCTGGGTCCCCACCCTCACCCAGTGGGGTGCCCTGTGCCACTGATTTTTCTGTTTATACCTCACATATGCACCATGCACGTGCCCGGGGGTGGGGGGGGGGCACAGAAACAGGAACAGGGGTTGCTGTGGTCCTGAGGTGGGGTGTTGGGCAAGCCGGAGGCCCCCAGAACCCACCTCACAACAGTAAGGGGGGCAGGGGGAGGGGCGGCCAGAGCAGCAGGGCCCAGAGGCCCCTTCTGCCACCTGCCCAGCTGCTGCACCCACATATCCTTCTAGACCCCACCTGCCTGTTTGTGGTCAGGGACATGGCAGCACCTGAGAGACCAGGCCTGAGGGTCTGGAGGTCCTGTCGTCTCACTCCCCAGGAGCCCAGGCCTGCCCCTCTGCCATCCCAGAGCAGAATCCTACTCAGGTCCCCCCTGGCAACAGCAAGGTGGGCAGCTTGGGCGTGGGGTGGGTACCACCCTGTCTGTGTTCATCCCATCAGGTCTGTGCTGGGGCCAGCCACTTGACAGATTCTGCTCTGGGGACATGCAGACACCCTGTCCTCCGAGGGCTGCCAGGCTGGATGGGGGGCAAGCAGTGGTGTGCTTGCCAAGATGCGTGTCAACTGATTTTCCCTGACAAGGGTGGGGCCATGTCAGACCAGGTGGGCACGAGCTACAGGAGGTGCCAAGACCCTAGGGTGGAAGCTGGCCTGTGTGTGTCAGGGCAGTAAGGAGGCCTGGGGGGGCAGAAAGGGTGGGGCGGGTTGTGGGGCTTTCATGGGGGAGTCAAGAGCCCATGGTGTGTGCAGGGACAGGTAGATGCCAGGGGGCTGATGCCAGGCATCTAAGGGGCTCCCAGGGAGCTACTGTCTTAGGTAGATCCTAGTGGACGGGGGGTGGGGAAGAAAGAAAGGCTGGCATTCAGACTCCCGAGTTTCTGGCTTGTGTGGAGGCCTGAATAGTGTGCCCCTCCTGAGGTGGGAGCCCCGCTCTGGTTCCCTCTGCCGGAACCTTCCGCAGATGATCACTACACCCGGCCCCAGCCCCAGGCAGGGCCCAGACCAGTTTGGACTGGTAAGCAGAGACCAGGGAGGGACAGACCAGTGTCAGCACCTTGGTGGGGGCTCCCCAGAGGTCAGGGTAGGGCCCAGGGGCAGGGGGAGGCACTTAGCCCTCAGAGCCAGCACTAGGCACTGCCTACTGCTAGCCAGCTCACCCACCCAGCCCAGCTGCAGTCCAGCACCCCTGGCCTAGCCCACATGCCTGGATGGGGGCAGGGCTGATACCAGGTGTGTGGCTCGGGTGAATGACCTGGCCAGCTCTCCTGGACCCCTACGAGCTGCCACCAAGGTCTGAGGGTGTGCCTGCAGACACCTGAGCTCCCGTCCCAGGAAATACTTTGTGAATGAATAAATGACCTCAGGCAGGTCAAGGAACTTTAGAGAGCGTAATCTTCCCATCTCTGGGGTTGGGACAATGTCTCTGCCTGGGGTGTTAGGGAAAGCAGACAGAGGGATGCGTGCACATGTACACACACACACACACACTGTGGAGAACCCCCATGACCTGGCACACTTACAGGGCAGGGCCCTGGGCACCTGGGCAAAGAGCATTTGTTGCCCGAAGTAGAGATTTCTGCCTGCCCCAGCAGTAACTCAGTGCTTCTGCCCTTGGCTTTCCCGACTGGCCCTCTACAAGCAGACCACTAGGCCCCTTCCGTTAACCCCTTACGGCCCCCCACAGGTGCTCCTTTTGCGAGTGGGTGGGGCAGAGCTGGGGCGGAGGCAGGTCGTCCCTGGGGTCAGCTAGAGGCCATGCAGGGCTCCGGGGCAGGCCCGGGAAGTTGGGACACACCTTCGGAACCCTTGAGGCTCCGGCAGCTGAGCTCCCCACCAAGGCCCCCCCCCACCAGGCCCAGCTGTTGTTTTGATGACTCTGGGGCCAGGCACATCCTCAGGAGAGTCCTCATCTTCAGAGCCGGGCCAGAGCCTGCCCAACCTTGGGCAGGAGGGGAAGGAAGGCGGCTTCAGACCAGGGGAAGCTATCCTTGGACCCTGGGCAGCTGGCCAGGCTCCTGTCTGACTGCGCGCAGACAACTGGAAAACCCCAAGAACTCCTGTGGGATCTCAGCCAGCCGCACACCGGGCTCTGCTCAAGGCCACGGAATGAGCCTGAACCCTGTGCCCCGATCTTTGGGCGCATCTGAGTCTGACCCTGGGGTCACACACAGAGCCCTGCTGGCAACATGGTGTGCCCGATCCTTTAAGAGGCCTTTTGGCTACCCCTAGATTCTGGACAAATTACAAGAAACACATTTTTTTTTTTTTAAGTAATCTGGGGGCGCCTGGGTGGGTCAGTCGGTTAAGTGTCTGCCTTTGGCTCAAGTCCTGGGATGGGCCCATGTCGGGCTCCCTGCTCAGGGGGAGCCTGCTTCTCCGTCCCGCTTGTGCTCTTTCTCCCACACTCCCTCTCTCTCAAATAAATACAGTCTTTTAAAGAGCTAAATAAAAGCAAATTCCTTTATAAAAAATTTTTGAAAAAATAATCTGCACACCTAACGTGGGGCTTGAACTCACAACCCCGTGATCAAGAGTCACATGCTCTTCCAACTTGAGCCAGTTGGGCGCCCCAAGAAACACCCTTTTATTTTTATTTTTTAGATTTTATTTATTTGACAGAGAGTGAGAGAGCACAAGCAGGGGGAGCAGCAGAGGCAGAGGGAGAAGCACACTCCCCGCTGAGCAGGGAGCCCGATGTGGGGCTCGATCTCAGGATCCTGGGATCATGACCTGAACCAAAGGCAGATGTCTAATGGACTGAGCCACCCGGGTGCCCCAAGAAACACAATTTTAATACACTGCTGGGCTTACAAGGAAGTAAATATCTTCAAGGCTCCCCCCAAATTAAAAACACTAAGAATAAATAAATAAACAAACAGAAGGGTAATGAGCAGAAACCCAGGAAGATGAAAGGAAACAGGTGGGACAGCAGCGAGGCCCCTCGACACAGGGATGGAGAGGCGCACCCGCGATTAGGAAAGGACCTGGCACCCGAGCAGGGCCCAGGTAACGCATGCTTTGCAGAGGGACTCCTTCCTGGCGGGACGTGTCCTCAGGGTCTCCACAGGTACGGGCTGACAGTGGAGAAGGAGCGCCCATTCAAAGAAACAATATACTATTAGAATCAGCAGAGACAACAAGTATCTGATTTGGACCCCCCAAAGAGTAAGAAATTGGAATTGTTAGGTACAGAATATAAAATAACCAAATGTGAAATGCTCAAGAAACTGAAGCAAAACTGGAATCCAAAAATGGCACATGCGTGAAGAGACCATCAAAAAGGAGATCTGAGTAAGAAACAAGTATAACTTCTAGATATGATAATAAAATAACTTAAAATTAAATGAATGCGTTAATTGGCAGATTAGACAGAACCAAAGAATTAGCGAAACTGGAAGAAGATGAAGACATTGCCCAGAATGCGGCCGGAGAGCGGGGAAGCCGGAAACACAACAGAGAGGCGAGCGGAGGCTGGGAGGAAAGGGGAAGAGATGCTCCCACAGGAGAGGCCAACTTGGAGACACGGCAACGGCTGAGAATTCTCCAGAACTGATGAAGGGTAGGGGTCTGCAGGGACGGGACACACAGTATATACCAAACGGGTGAATGAGAGCGTGTCCACCACTGGAAACACGCTCCAAGCCAAACACGGGGAAGACAGAGCTTCAACTTACCCAGAGAACCTGTCTCGATGCTCGCCCCCCCCCCCCCCCCCCCCGGCTGAGCCCTGCAAGGCCTGGGGCTGCTGGCCACTGCTGACCTGCAACCAGGTGCTTCCCGGGCAAGTCTCGCCACTTCTGGAACCCTCCGGGGGCCCGCGGACTGACCACGCATGGGGCCCGCAGGGCTGCCCCCCGTGCGGCACAGAAGCCAAGAGGCCCCCCTTTCCCTGGGCCTGGCCAGGCGCCTCTTCTCCGAGACGCACCTCCCTCCTCCCTGGGGGCTCCCCAGCGCCCCCGCCTCGGAGAGGACTGCGGCGGGGGGGGGGGGGGGGGGACCTTGGGGAGGCGGGGACCGCGGTTCTGGGGAGTCTGGCGCCACCTCGCGGCCACTCGGAGCACCGCGTACGAAGCCCCGAGGTCGGCCCGCGATCGGCGAGGACGGAACTGGGACGCCGGGCCCGAGCTCGCAGGCCTGAGGCTCTCCCGTGCGGCGCGGGAGGAGCTCGGGGACCCTCCCGGATCTGGAAGTCTTGTCCTTTGGCGAGGCCTCCGGGGCTCACACCCAGGCGCAGAGCTGCTCCTCCCCGTCGGGGCGGCGTCCCACTCGCCCGCGGTCGCTGCGCCCCGGGTGGCGGCGGGGTCCCGGGGTCCAAGTTGGGGGCGGTAGCAGCGTGCGGAGGCGCCGGGCCAGGCGGGTGCGGGCGGCCGAGGCCAGCACGAGCAGCGGAGGCAGCGAGAGGAACCCGAGGACGATGAGCGCCGCGGAGCCTCGGTCCGAGAGCAGCGCGCGGCACGCGGGGCGGGGCGCCGGGTGAACCTGCGGGGAGGCGAGCGGTCGCGCGGGGCGGGGCGCGGCGGGGCGCGGCGGGCGCGGCCTGGGAGCAGGTGGCCCCGCAGTGGCCGGGGGCGGGGCCTGAGAGATGACCCGGGGAGGGACTAGTGGACCGGGCGCGGCGCGTGGTCAGTGCGAACCTGAGGGCTGGGGCCCAGGCGCGGGTCGGAGGTCTGGCGCCTCGGGGTGGCTGCGGCTGGCCGTGGCCAGGCATTTTTGAGTCGAGAATGGGAGATCCGGGGCCCAAGCGGCAACTGGCCCGAGTGGGAGTCCCTTGAGGGGAGGCTCAGAAACTTGTTTCCCGATTGTCCCGTCCCGGCTTTCCTCCGGTCTCTGCTCCCCCGGGGCTCTTCCCTAGGTTGGCATCTGACCTCGGGCTCCCGCCCGCGCCCCTCCCCAGATGGCGCCGCCTTCTCTTCTTCGGGCCCGGCTTCAGTCCCCCGCCCCCGCCTCAAGCCTACGGAAGGAGGACCCAGGGCACGTCTCCCTACGGGCCCTCTCCTGAGACCAAGCCACAGCCCATTCCACACGGGGCAATCCAGCCCGGCGCAGGGGGAGGGGGTGTCTCCGAGTAGCTGTGGGGACGGGTAGGCGTGGTGCACTGGAGAACTTTGGCAATAGCTTCACCTTCTCTTCCTGGAAACCCCCCTCCCCTTCCCGCCATGCCCAGCTGTCCAGGCCCTGGTGGCCCTTGGTACAGGGCTAGGGGGCCTCGCAAGGGGAGGGAGCTCTCCGCTCCAGTGACAAACAAAAGCTCTTCTTCTGCTGTGGCTGCGGGGGGGGGGGTGCTTGGCAGACGAAGGGGCCTTCCAGGGAGGGGCACATATGTCTCTGGGGACAAGGGGGCCATGCTGAAAGGGTGAGATTCACCTACAGCCCCAGGGCCCTGCACTTCTGCAGGACCCCCCACTCCCTAGGGCCCCAGCCAGCCCCCACCCTGCCTCTGGAGGGCTTAGCTCACCCTTGAGTGGCACAGGAATCCCAGGTACACGATGGCAGCTGCTGGCAGCAGCACCAGCAGGAACACGGTTGCAGGCAGCAGCAGGTGCAGCAGGAGTCCCGCCAGGGCCTGGCCAGGCAGCAACAGGGTCCCAAGGCCTTGGACAGCCAGGCCTATCCACCCTGGGGTCGTCAGGGCTGAGGCCTGGCAGTCAGGAAATCTTCCTGGCAGCATGGGTGCCGTGTCGGAAGTGCCCCCTCCCTCATCCTCCTCCGTCTCCTTCTCCTGTTCACTCATGCTCTCGCGGGCAACAGGCCTAGTGGGTTCCCAGAGGTAGGCAGACGGCAGGACCTAGGTCCCCAGGTCAGACTCCCACCCAGACCCCAGCAATCATTGTAGACCCCGAGGGAGGACAGCACCCTGGCCCAGGTAGGTCCAGCTCTGACCATCAATCTCCAGGGCCACACCACTGCCTCAGTTTCCCCTGCTGCCAGGCTGGGCCTCTCTCTGCCAGGCGACTGCAGCTCCGGCCCTGGTCGGTCTCTTGTGTGTTCTGGTCAGGGCTTGCACAGCTGTCCCGGCACTGGGGCCCTCCTCCCTCCCGGTCCCGCCCTCTCCCCGCTTCCAGCTCCCCTACACAACGACTTCATTTCATAGGTCTTGACTCCAACAAGGGCCCCATCAGTTGTTGCTGATTTGAGGTGGCCACTCACCGCACTTCCCAGCCTTAGTCCCTACTGGTGCTCTCATTCCCAAACCTGGCCTCTCTCAGCCTCAGTAAAATGGAAAACACTGGGTGCCTAGACTGTAGGGCTGTGGAGAGGGCATGTGGGCCATGCATGTGAAGTGCTTAGTGCAGGACCCAGCACACAGTAGGTGCTCAATAACAGCAGCTATGATTACAAGCATCCTTTGTGTTGGAGTCTCATCCATCCTGAAAACAGTGAGAACATGCACTGTTACTTCAACTGGGGAGAAAGCATTCCCTGCTCTTCTGTAAACCCCAACTAGTTTCCCCAGATATTACTGAAATGCTCTTAACTCCTAACAGACGTTAGCTTTTTCTGGTATAGCACTTGGCATGTTAAACACCACTTACATAACTAGCTGACACTTGGAGTGGGTTGCCTGTCAGCTCAATGAACAAGCTACGCGTATGGCATCAGATATGAACGTCTCCCTTTCACACCTTCTCCCGCCATTGGCTTTATCATGTCCAACTTTTCTTCTAACATTTTCCAGAGCGTAATTCCCTTCAGACACATGAATGGCAGATGGCAACGATCGTGCACAGTGGGTTTAAGGAATGCAAGCCGAAGACAGGCCCCTGTGAGGACGTGAGCTGAGGCTCCACGTGGCACATGCCAAGTCCCGTTGCCCGAAACACACACGCGACTTAACTGTTTTCACGGGCACACACATATCCAGATCTTATAGTAGCTGTTTTTTTATTCAGATAATGAATTTAGGGTAAAAATGTTGCAAATGATAATGTTCAGATGCAGAGTTCAGGTGGAGAGGGTACCTGTCTAGTCTCCTAAGCTCCAGCCTCTGCTCAGGTCCCTCTCGCATTCATTCGGTCCTGCAGTAAAGACTGGCTGAGCTCCCGCAGTGTGCCAGGACAGCTCTAGGCTCTGTGGACTCCATGGTAAAGGAGGCCAATGTGGGCCTCTGCCCTGTAGGGGACAGCTCTGTGTGGGTACCCTGACAGGCCTGCAGGAATCCATAGCTGAATGAGCTGCAGGGCTCCAGGCTGTGGCAGAAGGTGGAGGACCAGCCAGGGCCTTCAGGACACTTCATCCCTAGGAGTGTGTTTGCATGGATGGGGAGGGCTGAGGGTGGTGGGAAAGCTATGACCACCCACGTTGCCTCCCAGTGGACAGTCACAAGAGGCAGCTGGACAGGGGGAGGCTGCAGGAGCCAGCTATACCTTCCTCTCCTGTCTGGGCTCTGGACAGGTGGCCTTACTCAGGGACTGGGGATGGTAAAGTTCCCTTGGGGTCAGGGCCCCAGAATCAAGGTGACCAATCCTGGAGGCCTTACTGAGGTCCCCTCCTGAAGCACCTCTTCCCACCCTCTGGACTTGGCTCTCCTAAAAGTCCTCTCTTTGACTCCCTCCTTCTAGCGTCCAGGCAGGGCTCTGCCCCTTTCACAGCCTCTGCAGAGTTCCTCAACCTACACCCACGGGGCTTCCTACTACCCACAGCGTCATCCCGGTTGCCTGGCATCAATGGTAACTCTTCCCTCCTGGCGTGGCATCTGTATGGGGGGAGGGGTCCCACTTACCCTGTTCACCTCTCCAGCCTGGAAGCAGGAGAAAGGCCAAGCTCCAGCCCCAGAGGTGGTCTTAGCCAGCAGGGACAGAAGTGGGTGAGGGGCAGGACCCGAGGGAGGGACCCAAGGGAAGGCACGTGGGTGCCTCCCTGGGCAAGTCATGGCACAGCAAAGGCTATGGGCCTGTTTCTGCCTGCCTGGTCTTTGTCTCCCAGGAGGGAGGCCAAGCCAGGAGCCCTGGCACTTGGCAGGGGAGGAAAGGTGCTGGGGTAGGGGCTGCTGCCAGCCCGCAGGGTGTCCCCTTAAGTTGCTGGGTAAACAGTGCAGAGAAGTGGCCCTCAGCCTGGCCCAGGAGGCAGCACTGCTCTCCCCACCCCACAGCAGCAGTTCTGGTCTTCTAGCCCTCTGGAAGTGACAGCCCCACCTCCACACCTTCAGAAGGACTTTCATGAGAGGGCTACCAGGCTGCGGCTTGCCCGGGAACCATATGGAGAGGACCCCCCACTGGAGGACAGAACCCCAGGGTGAACTCCCTCTAGGGGTAACTGGGAGCTAAACCCTTCAGAAGGCTGAGTGGTAGCCTGGTCCCCTGGGGAGATGGTGGTGGTGGTGGGGCGGTTCATATTGGCCAGGGGACACAGGGCTGGGGATGGCCAGGGGCCTCCAGCATCCATGAGGGATTCCTGTTCTTCCCAGATGGACTCCCGGAGCTCCCAGCCAGGGGAACAGGACGGGACAGAGGCGGGGGCTGAGCAGGAACTTCGGTGGGTGGAGCTGGGCTCAGAGGAGGCCCTGGGAGCCAGGACAGAGGGGCCCAGTGCCCGGCAAGCCTGGGGGCGCCTGCTGCAAGCTGTGTGGAGGGGTCACCTGGGCCTGGCGACAAGGCTACTGCATCAAGGGGCCAGTGTGGAGGAGAGGTGAGCCCCAGGGCTGGACCAAGAATCTTCACCAGGGCAGAGTTGGCAGGGGTCCCTTCTCTGGGCAGGGCAGCAAGGGCCCTTCTACCGGCGCCCCTGCCCTCATCCATGCCACCCTCACTGCCCACAGGGACCACACAGGCAGGACCCCGCTCCACCTGGCCGTGCTGCGCGGGCACGTGCCCCTGGTGCGTCTCTTGCTGCAGCGCGGGGCCGCGGTGGGAGCTGCCGACAGAGCCGGGCGCACACCACTGCACGAGGCCGCCTGGCACGGGCACTCGCGAGTGGCCGAGCTCCTTCTGCGGCGCGGGGCCCCAGCGGCGGCGCGCTCGGGGGCCGGCCTCACGCCGCTGCACTGGGCCGCGGCGCTGGGCCGCACACTGCTGGCCGGGCGGCTGTTGGGCGCGCCGGGACCAGGCCCCGCGGCAGCGGATGCGCGCGGCTGGACCGCGGCACACTGGGCGGCTGCGGGCGGCCGGCTGCCGGTGCTGGAGCTGCTGGCGGCGGACGGCGTGGGCCTGGACGGCGCCCTGATGGTGGCGGCCGCGGCCGGGCGTACGGCGGCGCTACGCCTCCTCCTAGCGCGCGGGGCGCGGGTGGACGCCCGGGACAGCGTGGGGAGCACCGCGCTCGGCGTGGCGGCGAGTCTGGGCCGCAGGCAGGTACTTCTCGCCCGGACTGCCGGGAGGGCGCAGACAGGCGGAGGAGCCTGGAGGGTGGGAGGGTGGCTGGGAGGGGCCGGCTGCCGGGGGCTCGAAGGCTGCTTCGCCGGTGTCTCCCGTTTGTAACCTCTCTTGGAGGGCCGGTGAGGTTAGCATTCGGACTTCATGCTGGTGACTGGCAGCAACAAACCTACAGCGAGCGCCAGGAATGTCCTTGAGTCCAGCAGGCCCCCGGGCATTGGGAAGGGAGGCCGTGGGCTGCTCAGTCTCGGATTTTATCTGAGGGTATTTGGGACAGGTGGTTGTCTGGGAGCGGAGTCCCTCCAGGGTGGCAGGGGTGCGGGCTCATTTTTACCAAATGGGGAAGCAGCATTGAGAAAGAGGCTGTTAGGTGGGGAGGCCAGATGAGGTGTGGGTCAGGGCCAGCCTCTGCCCTCTCCTTCCCACCTCTTCTAGGACATGGAGGTGCTGCTTGACCATGGGGCAGACCCCAGCCTCAAGGACAGGCACAGTCGCTCTGCACTCCACAGGGCTGCTGCTGGTGGGCACCTGCCCGCGATCCAGCTGCTAGCAGCCTGGGGGGCGGAGGTGGATGCTCGAGACTCTTTGGGCCTCACACCCCTACACCACGCTGCTCGGGGAGGCCACACAGAGGTCGCCAGCCACCTCCTAGACAGGGGAGCGCAGGTCAATGCTGCTGGATGGCTCCACAAGACCCCCCTTCACCTTGCCATGGATCACGGCCACGGCCCCACCGCAGAGCTTTTGCTGTGCCGAGGGGCTAGCCCCACCCTGAGGACACAATGGGGTGAAGCGGTCCAGGACCTGGTGTCCGAGGGGGCCTGCCGCAGGTACTGCCCACCTTTTGCAGAGAGCAGTAGTGGGAGGGGCACACAGCCCAGAGGCCATGAGCCAGACGGAAGTCTTCGGGCTCCCACAGCCTTCAGAGTGCGCCAGGCTCCTCTCCTCTGGACAGAGGCTGCCTGCCTGCCTGAGGGGAGAACAGCTGAGAGGTTCCCAGAAGAGAAGGGGACAGCGGCTTCAGCTCCAGTAATGGACCTGGGACTGCCCCACTGCCCCCTGGGGGCACACTGCCCGGGCAGCTCCAGCCTTCCCCACACTATTTCGCAGAGAGACTGAGTCGTGGCAATAGATCTGACTAAAACCTGACAGTCTCCCCTGGGTCCGCCATGGGGCTGTCACCCTCGGCTGCTGTCGCGGTACATGGGGATGCTCTTCCTGTAAACAGTATTTGTCTGTCAGCATCCATTTATCACAGGGCCAAACCAATGGCCACAGTTGTTTACATCTCCCCTGTGACCCAGGGCCCGCTCTCATAACTGCTGTCTTACCTCTCACACACCCAGTTGATCTTCCCCCAGTCCTAAATTACCTAGGGTCAGGTACCAGACAACTAGGGACGGGCCCTATGCAGCAAGGACCACTGGGATTCTCAGACAAGCCAATCCTAAACTGTTTCCCTTGCTCTGCCTTGTCTTTCCTGTGGGAATCCCAATAAAGGCTCTGGCTCGAGCTTGCCGCTCCTTCCTGCTTCTGCCTCCAGAGGATACTGGCACCCCTCTCTGTGGCTCTGTAGGGCCTGGCATGTCCTCTCCTCTCAGGAAAGGCAGGTAATAAGAAATGTTCTTCCAGTGGTGTCAGCCTCTCCCTGTCATCACTCAGCCACCTCCATAAATTAAAACTCGTGTGGCACAACTGAAACAGAGGGACAGTTGTCTCTGATGACCCACCTCTGGATCCTCATAGAAAATCATCACCATTATTCCACTTAAAACTATAGTTTTCCTGAGAGAATGGCTTTATGGGACAGATTTCATTTTTGAAAACTGCGAGTTGTGCCAAATTAGCACCTCTGCCCACAGGCCATGGAAACGCTTGGATTTCCATCCAAGGTAACAGGAAGCCTTGAGGGGGTTTGTGTGAATGTGACATGGTCTGATCTGCTCAGGACCCTGCCAAAAAACACAGCGGATTGCACCTGGGAAGAGAGGTGCAGGGAAGCCAGTGAGGTGGCTGGCGGGAGCTTAGCAGCGGTGGGTGGATAAGCAGGCAGAATCGGGCTGGTTCTGTGGACTGAGTCCTTTACTTGCTGATGGGTTGGACGTGGGAGGCCAGGGAGAGGGGGGATAACAGTGACTCCTAGTGAGACCTGGGCCTGAGTTGGGGGGTGGGTGACAGACCTTTTATTCCGTGGGGAGAGCAGACACACAGGGGATGAGAAGGGCAGAAAGGTGAGGGCTGGAGTGACTTCTCTGGGATCCTCAGTGAGAATGGTCCTCAAAGGTGTAGGATGGCCCTACACCCAGCTGGCCCGCCCGGCCTGTGGGCTCTACCTTCAGAGCATACCCAGCACCCAACTGCCTCTCACCTCCCCTGGGTCTACTGTGGTCCAAGTCACCGTCAGCTTCGCGTGGACTGTAACGTTGCTACAGCCAAGCCAGCTTCCAGCCTAACTGGTCTCCCCGCTCGAGCCCTTGTCTCCCCGCAGGCTATTCCCAATACAGCAGCTAGAAGCTTATTTACTAAGTTGGATGATGCTACTCTCCCACTCAAAATGCCCCCCATGACCCTCCTTTCATAAAAGTGAAAACCAAATGCGGATACTGTATTGTTCAGAGGCCCCACTGACCTCCCCCAGTGCACGTGCTTTCTACAACATGATCTCCATGTTCCTCCTATGAAAATTAATAACAGAAAGCCTCACTAAAATGTAGTTGGGAGGTCTGGTGTGTGCAGGGGGTGCTCTCAGGCCCTACCACTCCTCATCAACTGCTGACCCAAAAGAAGAGAGGGACCCTGCAGGTGGATATGACTTCACTACACCAGCAGGAGGAAGAAAGGCTTTCCTCATCTGCCCAGCAACAGCCCAGCCAATGAGAGCCTGTCACAACTTAGCCAATGAGAGACAGTCACAACTTAGCCAATAAGAGACAGTCACACCTTAGCCAATGAGAGACAGTCACAGCCCAGCCAATGAGAGACAGTCACAACTGGGAGGCCCCTGGATGGCTCAGTTGGTTAAGCCTCTGCCTTTGGCTCAGGTCATGATCCCAGGGTCCTGGGATCCAGTCTTGCATCAGCCGGGAGCCTGCTTCTCTCTCTCCCCCCTCTCCCCACTGCTTGTGATCTCTCTCTCCCTCTCTCTCATAAATACATACATACATACAAATCGTTAGTGACAGAGAGAGCCACAGCCCAGCCAATGAGAGACTGTCACCATTCGGCCAATGAGAAGCCACTATACTTCAAACTCCGCTTTCTCCAATGGACTTTTTGTTTGCAACAACCCCTCCCAACTCCCCGTTTTCCTCTATAAAAGATCCTGCTTTGTTGGTTCTCTCGGTATTGCAGTAGTTTGCTTGTCCTCGATTGCAATTCTCTTTTTTCAAATAAACCTATTTTTTTGCTGGTAAAACAACTGGCAGTTTTGTTTTTTTTTAAAGATTTATTTATTATTTATTTGACAGAGAGAGAGACAGCCAGCAAGAGAGGGAACACAAGCAGGGGGAGTGGGAGAGGAAGAGCAGGCTCCCAGCAGAGGAGCCTGATGTGGGGCTTGATCCCATAACGCCGGGATCACGCCCTGAGCCGAAGGCAGGTGCTTAACCGCTGTGCCACCCAGGCGCCCCAACAACTGGCAGTTTTATTCTTAATGTAAACACTCCCATCTAGAGCTAGAGTCCCTGTCTTTGCCCCTTGACATTGAGTGAACTTTTGTGACTATTTGGGCTGCTGGCTCTCCAGGGTGAGCCAAGGAGGTGCGATAAGACATCCGCATCACCTTGCCCGTTGGCCACCATGTAGGGAATGACTACCCCCAAGCCACCATGCTGTGAGGAAGCCTGAATGCAGCATGGTAACCCGAACATCAAAGTCCTTACATGACCAAGCCCCTATACATTCTCATCGATTTCTATCTCTGGCCTCTGACTTCCTTACTGAGGTTCAGGGGCCCATGGGGCTCTCCATGTGCCTCACTCCCATCACACTGGCCTTTCTGCTGTTCCTGACCACACCAGGTATACTCCCGCCTCTAGCCCTTTGCACTTGCCGACCCCTCTACCTGCTGTACTATTCCCACAGATACCTGCTGGCCTCAGTCAGTCACTTCCTCCTTTACTCAGCACCACCTCAGCGCATGCTCTGACACGATTTAAAACTGCACCCCCAAAAGGGAAAGCTCTTAAGGAGAATGCCAATAAATATGGGAAGAATGACAGGATCAGAAAATCAACAATGAATGAATGCAAATTTGATGAGAAACAGGGTAATTCTGTTGTCTCTAAGTGTGGAGGCCGTGGAGCGGTACTGCTCAGGTACCCGTTCCACCCTGCCCTCACCCTTCAGCTCCACGTCCACCGCAGCATCTCTCAGCGAGCAGCACGCTTCTCTTGGCGGCTCCACACACAGGCTGAGCACGGCAAAGGTACTGGGGTCTCCCATGTCCGCCCAACACGAGGCATCTCTAATAGCAATCTTTGCTCAGAACTGGGCAAGTCGACATGTCTGATCTGCATCCTATCTGAGGCCCTCCCTGTCTGATCCCGCTTCCTCCCCTTTTTTTTTTTTTAAGATTTTATTTATTTATTTGACAGAGAGCGTGACAGAGCACAAGCAGAGGGAGTGACAGAAGCAGGCTCCCCGCTGAGCAGGGAGCCCGACACAGGGGACACAGGGGTTGATCCCAGGATGCAGAGCAGATGCTTAACAGACTGAGCACCCAGGCAGCCCTGCTTCCTCCTTCTTTTTTTTTTTTTTTTTTTTAAAGATTTATTTATTTATTAGACAGAGAGAGACAGCCAGCGAGAGAGGGAACACAAGCAGGGGGAGTGGGAGAGGAAGAAGCAGGCTCATAGCGGAAGAGCCTGATGTGGGGCTCGATCCCATAATGCCGGGATCACGCCCTGAGCCGAAGGCAGACGCTTAACCGCTGTGCCACCCAGGCGCCCCGTGCTGCTTCCTCCTTCTTAACAGGCATTACACAAGACACCTCTGTACTCCTCCCTCCATCTCAGGGTCTGCTTACAGGAAACCCTGTCATCAGTTACGAAGTATTTCTCTACAAGCTACTTATTACTTACAAGCATAAAAATGGTGGGGAAACCTGGTAAACAAAACCTTAACCAAGTGGTAGGGGTGCCTGGGTGGCTCAGTTGTTAAGTGTCCACCTTCACCTCAGGTCATGATCCCATCATGATCCCAGGGTCCTGGGACCGAGTCCCATGTCGGGCTCCCTGATCAGCGGGAGGCCTGCTTCTCCCTCTCTTACTCGTGTTCCCTCTCTCACTGTCTCTCTCTCTCTGTCAGATAAATGAATAAAATCTTAAAAAAACAAAAACAAAAATAAAAACAAAAACTTAACCAAGTGGTCAAAGCTAACAGCACCCATATTGGGATAGGCTGCCATCCTGGTACTATGCACCGACAGACACAATATAATTTCTGTAGTATTCTGCCAAAAATGTATAACCTGATTCTAATAATGAGGAAATATCAGACAAACTCAAATTCAGACATTCTACAAAATGACTAACCTGTATTCTTCAAGAATGCCAGGGTCAAAAAAGATAAAAGCTGAGGATTATTATTTGTTTGTTTGTTTATTTATTTATTTAAAGATTTTACTTATTTATCTGACAGCAACAGAGACAGCCAGCAAGAGAGGGAACACAGGCAGGGGGAGTGGGAGAGGAAGAAGCAGGCTCCCAGCGGAGGAGCCTGATGCGGGGCTCAATCCCAGAATGGCGGGATCACGCCCTGGGCCGAAGGCAGATGCTTAACGAATGAGACACCCAGGCACCCCTTTTTTAGAAGATTTTATTTTACTTATCTGTCAGAGAGAGAGCACAAGCAGGGGGAGCAGCAGGCAGAGGGAGAAGCAGGCTCCCCGCTGAGCAAGAAGCCCGATGCAGGACTCGATCCCAGGACCCTGGGATCATGACTTGAGCCGAAGGCAGAAGTTTTAACTGACTGAGCCACCCAGGCGTCCCAAAGCTGAGGATTAAACTAAAAATTATAACTAAATGCAGTGCATAATCCTGGACAGGGAAAGAGCAACGACAAACATTTAACAGGGGCACCCGGCTAGCTCAATCAGTGGAGTGTGCGACTCTATTATTCATTCATTTATTTGTTTGTTTATTTATAAGATTTTATTTATTTGGGAGACAGTAAGCTAGATCAAGAGAGAGCATGAGGGGGGCAGGGGAAGGGGCAGAAGGAAAGTGATAAAGAGACCCCCTGCTGAGCAGGGAGCCCATCACTGGGCTAGAGCCCAGGACCCCAACATCATGATCTCTGCCAATCCTCGGACCCCAAGATCATGATCTGAGCCAAAAGCAGATGCCTAACAGACTGAGGCACCCAGGCGCCCCTATTTATTTGAGAGAGAGAGAGACAGCGAGAGCCCACGAGCAGAGGGGCAGAGGGGCAGAGGGAGAGGGAGAAAGAATCCTCAAGCAGTCTGCACATGAGCGCGGAGCCTCACGTGGGGGCTGGATCTCACGACCCCAAGATCAGGACCTGAGCCCAAAGCAAGAGTTGGACACTTAACTGTGCCACCCAGGTGCCCTGAGTGTGCAATCCCTGTGTGGAGCCCATTTAAAAAAAGAAGAAGAAGAAAATACAACGAAATTGGAACATGGACTGTAGGTTAGATAACAGCATTAATGTTAAGCT
This sequence comes from Ursus arctos, assembly GCF_023065955.2. Lineage (NCBI taxonomy): Eukaryota > Metazoa > Chordata > Mammalia > Carnivora > Ursidae > Ursus > Ursus arctos. Next base: position 524,721 of record NW_026623008.1, on the reverse strand, counting down.
TCCCAATTTTGATAATTTTACTGTGGTTTGCACGAGAATGTCCTTGTTCTTAGGAAATATATAGTGAAATATTTAGATATCTGCAACTTCCTTGCAGATAGTCCAAAAAACAAAAACAAGAACACCCAAAACCCTACTATTCAGTTTATAAACATTTACAGAAAGAATAATTTTAAAATGTAAAGGGCACCTGGGTGGCTCAGTCGGTTAAGCATCTGCCTTTGGCTTAGGTCATGGTCTCAGGATCCTGGGATGAAGTCCCGCATCAGGTTCCCTCCTCGGTGGGGAGCCTGCTTCTCCCTCTGCCTGCAGCTCCCCCAGCTTGTGGCCTCTGTCAATAGAAGAAATAAAATCTTAAAAAAAAAAAAAAAAAGTAAACAGTTGGTGCTATTGGGTAAAGTGCATTGGGAGTTCCATGAAGCAGTCTTGCAACTTTTCTGTAATTTAAAAGGTTACAAAGAAAATGCACCCTCCCATTCTGCCCCCCACTTCGTCATTTTTCATTATAACGGTAACATGGCGGTAAGGTGGTAAAACACATAAAATTTACCATTTGATCGTTTCCATTTTAGCCGAAGCGAGCACGCGTTTAGACCATTTTGGCGTACAGTGCGACGGTGTTTAGCACGTGCACAACCTTAGGCAGCCTCAGCGGGATCCGGCTGCAGAACCTTCATCACCCCCAGAGGACACCGGCGCCCACGGGCAGCCGCGGCCCATCCTCCCCGCCCCCCGCCGGCTACCGTCCGCGGACCTGCCTACTCTGGACACCTCGGACGAAGGGAACCCTTAGTATTTACTTTCTCCACCGTACCTACCGCGCCCGACCCGCGGCACTCTGCAGACTGGGAGCCCCAGCCCCGCAAGCGCAGCCGGCCGCCGGGGAGGGCGCTCCGCAGCAGGCCGGCCCGGACCAGCGGCGCACAGACAAGGCTCTCTTCTCCCCGGAAGTCCTCGCCCGGCCGCTGACCCGGAAGCGCTCGGCCGCCGCCACCGCTTCCGCAGAGGGCTTTGCGGCGCGTGCGCGGCGGAGCGGAGACGCCGGCCCGCGGGCGCCATGGTCTTCCTCACCGCGCAGCTCTGGCTGCGGAGCCGCCTCACTGACCGCTACTGGCGGGTCCAGGAGGTGCTGCAGCATGCGCGGGTGAGTCGGCCGCGCACGCCCCGCGTCCCCCAGCGTCTCCTCCCGGCCCCGAGCGCGCAGGCGGGACGTGGAGCCTGCGGGCCGCGCTGACGACCCTCCTTTCCCGTTTCTTGACCCAGCACTTCCGCGGAAGGAAGAATCGGTGCTACCGGCTGGCGGTGAGAGCTGTGACCCGAGCGTTTGTGAAATGCACGAAAGCGCGAAGACTGAAGAAGAGGAACATGAGGACAGTAAGCGCGGACCCGGGGAGGCTGGGCTCGGCCGGCCTCCCCCCACCCCTTCCCCTGGGTCCCAGGGGGCCGCTCGGTCCTGACTTCTCCGTCCTCAGTACCGCCCTCGGTTCCCTTGATCCTGTCTCTCACTTCACATCCGAAACCCCGGCAAATGCTGCCTGCTCCACGGACGGAGTCTGGGATACCCAGGGTCGCTCCTGGGCCGGTGGGAGAGCCTCCTCGCCAGTCCCCCTACTTGGACCGCCCTGGTCTGTGCTGCGCACGTCTCTCTTCTCCTTTAAGCGCTGTGGTGGCTTCCCTTCACGAAAGGCGGCCCCAGCCCGACTCGGTTACTGAGACCTTGTCTCTGGCCACGCTTGGCTTCGATCTGCACCTGGACGGAGCCAAGCCTGCTTCCTCTCGCGCTCCTTGCATTTGCGGTTTCTGCGTCCTCGGGTCACGCCTCACTGCCCTGCGGTGGAGCGCCCTTCTTCTCGTGCACTTAGCGACCAGTATACCACGTATTTGACTTGGTTGATTGGTTATGGTTCCCCGCCCCCAACCTAAGTGTTAGGAGGGATCTTTCCGCTCTGTGGAATGCTGTGACCTCCGGCCTGCATCAGTAACACTTTGTAAATATTGGCTAAACGGATAAGGAAGAGGGGTAATTCTGACCCTTTAAAGTCAGAAATGCCTCATTAACTGTTGACCAGGGTCACAGCATGATAAAACTATCCCTGTGCACGTTGGTCTCGTGTGCAGGAGTGACCTCTGCATCCCAGCTTTGTTCCTTATGCCTTTCACTTACTCAGAATGGTAGAGGTAGTGCTGCTTCCTATTACTGTTCAGGGATCTGGTCAGTCCACATATGTATGGGAAGACTTGTGAGCAGTGTCTGGTAGCACACATGCGTTTACTGCTAATGGGAGCGGAGGATCTCAGGGTGGGATGGGGTCCCTGTAGAGCTGCTGCCTCACGTAACTTCTTAGCAATGCAGATTCTCAGTTCTCACCACACCTACTGAATGAGAAACTGGACGGGGGGCCTAGAAATCTGTTTTAACAAACCTCTACGTAATTGTCATGCATGTTCAAAGTTTAGAACCACTTTAGTAAAGGAAGAAAATGGACTTGAGTACTGTCTTAAGGTTGAGTAGAGAATGGCTTAAAAATCCAACCCCTTATTTTTATTTTTTTTTTACATAATTCCTACACTCAAGGTGGGGTTTGAATGCACAACCTTGAGATTGAGAGTTGCATGCTCTACCAACAGACAGTCAGGAGCCCCATAATCCACCCCCTTGTTTAACAGACCAGATCTATTCAGAAGCTTCCACATCACTCTGACTTACCTTCCAGATCATTCTGGACCTAACCACTAGCCTTGATTTCCCTGCAGTTTTCAGACCTTTTGCTGTGCCTGGAACTTACCCTGCTACTCCTTGCCAGGAAGGTTCTCGTGATGCCTCCCCTCCCCTCCAGCCCTGCTCTTACCTCAAGACTGTTTCACCTCCACCTCCATGAAGCTTCCACCTCAGCAGTTTTTCATCCTCACCTGGTAGCACTGATATCAGTGGCTGTTGTAATTCATCCACATGGATCCTTTCTGCACTGAGCTGTGTCTGCCACAGAATCTTCTGCTCACCTTTGTATTCTCAGGGCCTAAAAATGTGTGTTGAATTAATGCTTTACAGCATGTGACTAGCCTACTTATTTAGAAGGAAGCTGGCATTTGAAGAGCATCAACCTTTGCTAACTGACTGTACTGCAGGCCAGTGTGCCTGAAGAGAAATCAGACTTTTTTTTTTTTAAGATTTTATTTATTTGACACAGAAACAGCAAGAGAGGGAACACAAGCAGGGGGACTGGGAGAGGGAGAAGCAGGCTTCCTGTTGAGCAGGGAGCTTGACGCGGGGCTTGATCCCAGGACTCCGGGATCATGACCTGAGCTGAAGGCAGACGCTTAACGACTGAGCCACCCAGGCGCCCCTCACTGACTTTTCCATTTACTTTTGCAAAAAGAGTTTAGTTTGACTGTTCGTTGACTCAGAACCTTTGCTGGGAGGTGTGGACATAAGGCCCAAGTAGTTCTTAAGCATCTCAGTGTTTTCTTATTTCAGCTCTGGATTAGTCGAATTACAGCTGCCTCCCAGGAACATGGCCTGAAGTACCCAGCATTCATCGTCAATTTAATTAAGGTACGGTTGAGAATGTGGTCTTATTGAGGATATGGTCCTGTTGAGATGTTGAAATCTAAAGAAAGCGACCCAACTGACTGGTCCAGTACAATGGGCAGTGAGTGGAGTGTTGGCTCCTTGACACGTTCTCAAGGTGGTGTTCTGGCAGGTTCAGGGAACCGTCACAATTGCTTTGCCTTTGCCCTGCTGCTAGCAGAATTGGAAATCAGGCAACTGAAACCAGGACACGAGTCCTTGTGTTTCCCCATCAAGAGAAAAGGGGCAGAAAGCGTGGCTTTAACCTTTAAAGTGTAGTTTCAACGGTTTGCACTGAAAGATTTCTGATGAGGTAGCAGATGAAGTGGAAACTCATAGTTGAACAGCAGGGGGACTGTCTTGGACAGGAGAGAGAAGTATGTGTCACAAAATCTTAGTTAATTGTTGAATCTGGTGTTTATGCCCTGTTTTTGTGTACATTTAATTTTTTCAAAAGGGAAGTGGGTGTTGTGCTTTTAGCTTGTACCACATCCTGTCTTTGGTACCTTAAGTGTCCTCATGCACGACATCACCATTTTACTGAGGAGGAGCCTGAGGCTCAGAGGAGTGGACCTTGCCCACACAAGGGCCAGGTAGCAGAGCAGGAGCCACCCCTGCATGGTTATTGTTAACACGCAGGGATCACCCTACCTTTCTTTTGCATTTCAGGTTTGTCAGCTTTTGGAAGACACATGCAGTTTTACTCGATAGGTGATCTGGTTTCGCTCCCTTGTAGGAATTGAGAACACCTGCTTTTTGTTCCTTATTCCTCTGCTTGCATCTCATACTTTTCTGTCTCAGAAAAGTTCTTTGTAGAAGGGGAATTGTGTTTCTTCTTCAAACCTGACTTAAAGGGTTACCCCAAGCCAGCAGCCATAGTTCTGTCTGGGTGATTGATGATCCATCACTGACCCTAACAAAGTTCTTAGTTCCATGGCTGGCACCAGGACCAGGTGCCAACATTCCTGCTCATGTGACATCTGCTCTTGGAGGGGTGCCTTTCCCTTTTCCACATTTATTCTCTGGCATCCAGCTTGGATACGTTTGCCACATGCCCTCCACCTCCCCAAAGAGACCATGTGTCCCGTGAGGGCAGAGACTGCCCTGGAGCCATGCATTTTTGTGCTCAGCAGAGGAGAAGCTTCTGGCTGACTCAAACCATAGGACTGTAGCTGCATTCAGTCTTGCTGCTTTTCACTGAAACACATTTCTGATGCTGACACAGGCTCTGATTTTCTTCCCAGTGCCAGGTGGAGCTCAACAGGAAAGTACTTGCGGATCTAGCCATCTATGAACCAAAGACTTTTAAATCTTTGGCTGCTTTGGCCAAAAGGAGGCGACAGGAAGGATTTGCTGCTGCCCTGGGGGATGGGAAAGAACCCGAAGGCATATTTTCCAGAGTGGTTCAGGATCACTGAGGGAGATTCCAACAGTGCCTGCCCTTTAGAGCTGGGTGTCTTAGGAAAAGGTCCCCCCCCCCTGACGGTCACAGTAATTAAAATAGGGGCTAAGAATTATTTATCAACACTGTGTGTTTGATCAACAATTATTAATTTGCATTTTAGTAACAGGTGTAAGAGAAAGGCCCCTTTTTCCCTCACTGGGACAGATCTAGAAATCTTACAGATTGTATGAATAAAGCTCTTGTGGTGTTCAGTGTTCTAAGCTGTGTTCTCTGGCATAAGCACAGTTGCCTTGGATGTGCTGTGGGGGGTGGGGACTGCCACGGTGAGGGGTCACCTGTTGCCTTGGGTGCGCTGTGGGGGTGGGGACTGCCACGGTGAGGGGTCAGCTGAGCATGATCTTCTACAGCTGGGGGAGTTTGAGCCAGATCTCTGAACTCTGACCTTGGCTCCCCCTTCAGGGCTGCGCTGGTAGCCTGTCCAGAACCCAAGTCTCCCAACCCCACTCTGGCCCCTGCCTATGCTTGACTTATTAGTCTTCTACCTTTCTAGCCCTCTCCTGGTCTCCACCTTCCAGCAGGGACTCCGTTGCTCAGCTCTTCGGCCACTCTGAGTGCCAGTTTCAGCTCTTCTGCTTTCTACCTTACTCCCCAGGCCAATAAGAGCAGCAAGCTGGGTGGCTCTCCTGGTTCCAGTCTCACCTTAGTGCTCACAGGCTAGGTAACCATCACATCACCTGTGGGGAGATCTGAACATGAGGGTGTGGGGTCCCTTCTCCAGACATTCTACTTCATTAAGTACAATGTCAAGCCCAGGAACAATTTCCCAGCATGCTCACTCACAGCAGGTCTAACTCTGCACCTCCCTTATATCCATCCACCTCTGCCTGCTGCCTTGCAGGGAGAGCCACCCCCCTAATCAGGTCCAGGTCCCTTCCATTCCCCTCTTGGTGAGCTGTTTCTACCCTCAGCTTCTCTCGCATGTACTTTGAGCTCCCTTCAGCTTGAGTCTGTTCCTCTCTTGGACAGCTCTGGTCTCCACCTCTTGCTTCCTGCCACTGGGTCTATAGTTGGCCCTATTGTGCCCAGATAACTCTCACCAAAGCTATCCGGAACCAAAGCCAACAGATATACTCGATACAGTCAGCGCTTGACCTCCAAGGACCATGGACTTCCTCCCCTCTTCCTTCTCACTGCACGGTCTCCCTCTGCTCTGCCCTGACTTCACCCTTCTACATACACCCTCTGTCCCCAGGTAAGTTCTTGAGGCCCACGATAGCAGCTGTCTGCATTTGTCTGGCAATGTACACCTGCCTACCCAAAATGAGTGCCCCCCCCCACTCCTAATGCTCCCATGCTGGGTCCTCCATCCTTTGCTAGCAGTCCCCTGGAAGTCATTCTGGGTTCCTACTGTCGACTCAAAACCCACCTCCAGACCCATGGAGAGCAAGTCAAATCCTGGCCACCTGCCACTTGGTGATCTCTTGAATATCTCCACTTTTCTTCATCCTCACTGCAGGCCAACATCTTTTCTGGCTCCAGTTACTGTACTTGCCCCCTAACAGACCCCTCCTGACTCTTGTCACTCTAATGATGACCACCAGCCCATTTGGAGGTGTGGGGCTCGGTCTTGTTCCCTGTCCCTGACTGTACCTAGTTTAGTGCCTTAGGCTATGCACACAAGGTGCTCGGTGCACACCACTCATCAGTAAGTGGGTTTTGCACACACACCAGGGTGGAGGACACAAAGACTCCTTTGGTTTGTGGGACTGAGCTCTGTACAATGAACTGCTATGCAGGCACTGCCTTTCCTTTGTCCATCTCAATAAAGGAACACAACAATATGGTAAACAACTGTGGCCTGCTCCCAGCACCCACTCCCCCTCCAGCAGCAGGACCCAGGTTTTCCTTCAGGTAAGCCTGGGTGCATGGCCTGGCTCTGACCAGCTGGAGTCATCAGCGTTTTCCTCTTTTCTGGCCACTGCTCTGGGGATGGTAGAACCACCTAGGCGGGCCAATGAGAAATAAGCTGTTTCCTGACGAGAGAAAGTCCCTCCTTTCCTGAACAGTGTGCTGCTCAGTGCACAGAGCGGGGACACCCTGGAGCCGAGAGCCTGGGGGTAGGGGAGATGGGACACTAACCGTGTTGCCCGTGGAGATGAAGAGACGCTGGGTCTTGGCGGGCACTATAGGAGTTGCAGGATCAAGTTTCACCAGGGGGAAAGCCAATGGCGGCCTTTGGGCAGTTTGAGTTGGCTGCAGTCACTAGCATCTCCCCAGTGTCTGGACCTGCCCCCCCCAGGCTTCTACCCTGTAATCGCCTCTCCAGCGTACCCCACCCTCAGCTGCCCCTCACCCAGGCTTTCCCACCACCCTCACGTGGTTCTTGCACTAGTCCTGGTGAAAGTTTGGGTTAACCGTAGGGCAACAGATGACGAATGCCGCAGCTCGGTACGGATGCGAGAGCAGCACTGCTGTCCGGTTCCGTGAGGGAGCCCCCGAGCCTGCCTGGTGGAACTGCCGAGCAATCCAGAGGGGTTCCTCCGAAGGCTCCCCGCTGCAGGATGAAGTCCAAGCTCCCCTCCCCTCCACCCCGGGAGCGACTCCTGCCTTTCCCCAGGCTTTGCAGAAACCTCGAATTCAGTTACCTCTCTCCGCCCTGCGGACTCCGTTCTGAAGGCAAGAACCTGAGGAAGCCCGGGCTCAGTGGGGACCGGAGAGGAATGGCCACGCCAGCCGCCCCGCACGGACGCAGGGCAGCCGCATCTCGTTGCTGCGGGCGTGGCTGGGTACACTCACCGGCGCGCGCCAATCGTCGCGCGCTCGCAGCCACCCACGCCCCCGCACGCGCTCGCGCCGGCCCGGGTTCGGACTCCACCGTGCGCGGACCCCTCTCAGGGCAGGCCGGGGCTGCGCGCTCGGAGCTCCGCGAGCCGCCGGGTCTCTGCGCTGAAAGTACGGCCGCGGCGGACCCGGAGTCTAAGGGCACTCGGGGCCGGCACCCGCGGTAGTGCTTCCGGGTCGGGCCGTGGACCTCGGGCTCACCCGGCCGCCGCGGGGCCCTCTGGGTAACGAGCCCGCCCCCGCCCGCGCTGGGCTAGGCGCCGGCGGCGGCTGCGTCGCTGACGGGTAGGTCGTCCAGCCAATCGCGGCAAGGCGGCGCCGGGCCGCCCGCAGGCCGAGCCAATGACACGCGGAGGGGCGGGGCGGTCGCGGCCGTAGTGCGTCGCGAGGAGCCGCCCTGCCGGGAAGGAGCCCGAAGGGGAGTCGGCGGCACAAAATGGCGGCGGCGGCGGCGGCGACGGTCGCGGCCGGGGCTCCGGGACCGGCGGTTCCCGCGGCAGCGGCCTGCACCCCTGGCTCGGGGAACGCAGCCCCCGGGTCGCAGGGGATGTTGATCGGGGACCGGCTGTACTCCGGGGTGCTCATCACCTTGGAGAACTGCCTCCTGCCTGACGACAAGCTCCGCTTCACGCCGTCCATGTCGAGTGGCCTCGACACCGACACGGAGACCGACCTCCGCGTGGTGGGCTGCGAGCTCATCCAGGCGGCCGGCATCCTGCTCCGCCTGCCGCAGGTGAGGGCGCGGCCGCGAGCCTCGGGCCGAGGTAACCGCCGCGCCGGCGGCCGGGCCCTTTGTTGGCGGCGGGGCCGGGCCCAGCGCCCACCCCGGCCTCGCGTCTCACCGCTGCCGTCCTTCGGAGGCGACGAGGGGCCGAGGCGGCGCGACGCGAAGAGCCTTTGTGGCCCTGCAGAACGTTTTAGTGTCTGGGTCTGTGTCCGTCGCAGGAAACAAGCGACTTAAGTGCGAAGCTCTCGCGTTGTGCTTTTTAGAAGTGACGGGAACGGTTCTCTCTTCCAGGTGGCTATGGCTACCGGGCAGGTGCTGTTCCAGCGGTTTTTCTACACCAAGTCTTTTGTGAAGCATTCCATGGAGGTAAGGGCCTTCTCCTGTTTCTTTCCCGCAGAAATAGGTGGAGGGGAGACCCGGGCTTGTTTTGAGGGTTGGAGTGCTGTGCTTGAGGGATTGGGATCCCAGCCCCCTGGACGCAGAGTGGTTTCCCCACAGCGGCTTTTTCCTTGGGTGCCCCTGCTGTTTGCTCTTCATCTCTCTTGGGCCGTTGGAGACCGTGATGAGTGGAAGGAACACGTGTGTGTTGCAATGCTTGCATTTCAGCATGTGTCAATGGCTTGCGTTCACCTGGCCTCCAAAATAGAGGAGGCTCCAAGACGGATCCGGGATGTCATCAATGTGTTTCATCGCCTTCGGCATTTGAGAGAGAAAAAGTGAGTTTTTGTCCAAGCTGTTGTAAGTGTCCGTCTCCTTGTTTGTATGGCTAAGTTTCACAAACATTTCTGAAACAAAACTCAGAGTGTGAGGTGTGAAGCTTGTGTCCAGGAGAGAGCTTGTGTCCTGAACGTTCTCGAGCTGGGTTCACAGTCTCCGTCTGCACTGTTGACATTTTGGGCTGGATGACTGTTTGTCGCGAGGACTGTCTTGTGCATTGGACGGTGTTGAGCTGTATCCCTGGCCTCTGAACTAGATGCTGATAGTTCATCTCTCAGTTGGGACAGCCAAAAATGTCTTCAGACCTGGCCCTGGGATAGCAAAATTGCCGCTGGTTGAGAACCACTGCCTGGACAATCCAGGCTTTATGCTCCTCAAATGGATGGAAGCCCTTTGGAAAATAGAGTCTCGGGCTGTTTAAATTCTCTACTCCCGTTGGTTCTTTGGTTTTCTGTTCACCCATAACACATACACTTTTGTTTTGAGCCAGGTAAAGCGTGGTTAGTACTTGTGTGATGAGATTTTGAAACCTTCCGCTGTGTTCCTTGTGCATCAGAGAACTGTTTGTAAGAAAAAGAATGTTACTGGGAGGGGATAAGCAGGTTAGCTTATCTGGGGTGTGAGGAAGATTCTCTGGTTTTGTTAAAGGCTACATCTGTATTGTGTTCACAGTGGATTTTCATCATTTGGAGGTAATTGGGATTCGAAAGACATTGTTTTATTTGACCCTTATGTGGACATGTGCTTTGTCTGTGTAGGAAACCTGTGCCTCTACTATTGGATCAAGATTATGTTAACTTAAAGAATCAAATTATAAAGGCAGAAAGACGAGTTCTCAAAGAGCTGGGTTTCTGTGTCCACGTGAAGCATCCTCACAAGGTGGGTATGTGGTCCAGCTGCCACGTGAGCCCACCTGACTGCTCCGTTCTCACCAAGATTGAAAACTCTGAAGAGGAGTAAATGTGTTCCTGACTTGGTTTTCCAGTTTACATCTAAAATCCGAAAATGATTTCTTTTTGTCACTTGTCTTTATACTACCAGTTAATTCTAGTAGTATGTTTTCAAGAGTTTTGGAAATGGTATCTTTTAAGTTTGAGCTTTCAAAAAAATAGTGGTGAGTTTGTAAAAATGGAATCTGTTTAATGTTTTTTTTTCTCAACAGCTAATTTTCTAAAGTTGCTTTAGTGATAGCCTTATTTTCTTTTGTGGGGGAATTGGATTCTGAACCCTTTATTTGGGAATGAACTAAAGCAGCTCTGTGGCATGACAGTTGAGCACGGCGCCACACAGTACCACGGGGACCTTCCGTGTGGCACATAGCTGCTTAAGAAGGATTGCAGTTTGCACCTTTGCTTTTATTCCCTTTTTATTGGTGGATTTCTTCATATCTTTTCTCTCTTGCTTGTTTGACTTTCTGGCATTAATTCAAATTCTTGATAAGTTACCATAGATTTGGGGCATCTGGGTGGCTCAGTCGGTTAAGCGTCTGCCTTCGGCTCAGGTCATGATCCCCCAGGGTCCTTGGATCGAGTCCCACATTGGGCTCTTTGCTCAGTGGGGAGCCTGCCTCTCTCTCTGCCTGCCACTCCCCCTGATTGTGCTCGCTCGCTCTCTCTCACACACACGCACACTCTCTCTCTCTGTAAATCTATAAAAAAAATTTTTTAAGTTCCCACAGATTTTAGACCTTTTTTCCATTTGCTGAAAGTATTTTCACACCATGTTCTGTGTAAGGTGGTGACTAAGGTACAGGGATGTTTAGGACAAGCTGGTCTCACTGGTGGAAATTGTCGAAGATTAGAATGAGGATCAGCCTTGTGACGGCCATGAAAAATGCGGCCGCCTTTGCTGCGGGTGCAGCCTGGGTTCAAAAGCAGGTAGTGGGGCCTGTCAGCAAAAACTCCCCTCCAGCCGAGCTGTGCACCAGGCATATGACCAGGAGCCACCCCTGGGATCTAGCATGAGGCTCACATTTACTGCGTGGATGCTCTCAAGATCTGGATTTTGGGTTCTAGAGGTTCTTGGTAATAACTGCCTGACCTGTATCTTCCAGATAATCGTTATGTACCTTCAGGTGTTAGAGTGTGAGCGTAACCAGCACCTGGTCCAGACCTCATGGTGAGTTGACCTTCCTTGTTTTATGAGACCAGCAAGGGCAGTACAGGAATATGTTGATTTGAGGCACTTGGGCAGTGGGTAGTCGGTCCCATGACTTGGTTGTGGGCTGGAGTTGTCTGAGTGTCCAGTGTTCCTGCTGTGTAAATTCTAACCAGCCTCCCAAAATATCAGGCACTAGTGTAACGGTAAGGTGGCCCACACCCTCCCCTGGCCTTCCAGGAGAGCATTTGCTGGGCTTCCCTGTGAGGGCTGTTGACTTGGCACGTCGGGATCTTTCCCACAGGTGCCCACATCGATGTAGTGGTCTCATATCTCCCTGGAAGTGGCTTCTAACTGCCTCTTATTAGAGAGGATCCTGTGGGAGAAAGAGGGTTAGGATAAAGGTTTTCTGGGGACTGGTGTTAACAATGCATATGCTAGAAATGAAGCCTGAAGTAATAGTGCTGGGTGCGTTGTGAATTTTTTTCCACGGAGTTAAGTCTGTAAGGGTCATATTTTTGCTGCCTGAATTGTCTGGTGCTATGCCATATCTAATAGAGAACCTATTTTGACTTTTCTTTTCTGTACTCTTTCAATCAAAGGGTAGCCTCTGAGGGTAAGTGACTAAGACTTCTCCTCTACTGTCCAAGCGCTTTGGTGCAGGGACAGCGGCCGTCCTCAGCCAATCCAGTGCAGGCTCTCCACCGAAGGCTGGCTCTAGATGGTGGTATGCGCACGATAGTATAGTGCTGGCCGACTGCTGCTGTGGTTCTCTGACGGTTGTGCTTCTTGTTAATCCTCTGTCGTGCTTTGGTAATTGTATCGATTAGAGTTAACTGTCTTGACTTGAATTTTGTCCCTTTAAAACTGCTGTACCTGTGCAATAAAGATGCAGTACCTTTCTCTTAAAAAAATATTTCTATGGAAAGCTGTAAGAATTGGCTGATGGGAATTGAGACTTCAGTATGGGATTATGTCATTATTCCTGGAAGTCCTAAAGTTGCTCTTTTCAGCAACTAAGTGTTGACAGATTCTAGTAAAAGGTGTGCATCTTTAAATTATTTCATGGACACTTTTTATATTGTAACTTAGATAAGCAGTAAGTTTAAATATACATTTCAAGGACTTCATTTGTTTTGTTTTTAGGATTTAAAAGTTAATAGATTGATGTTATTACTGTTTGAGTACTGAAAATTTATTAGAACCAAAAAAGTTACTGATGCTTATGTTTATGAAGTATTTGAACTGTTGATTGCAATGCTCTGAGACCTACAGCCTTGGTGCCATTATGTAGGTCTTTTCCTTGATAATCTCTTGATGCCTGGAGCAAGAGCTTCCAGAGCCAGGTGCCCCTAGTTGGCATGTTGAATATATCACTGAGAAATCTGAGTGGGTTTGTGTATCACCTTCTCCAGGGTTTAGGGCAAAGTTACCAGGGTTGGGGTGGGGGTGTGTCAGTCAAATCACACAGCAGGACTTGGCTACCCTGTGGGCGTGGCCTGACTCTGAGGGTTGCCATAGTGGGATATGTTAGGAGCAGCAAATGTATTTATTCGACTGCTTTTTCATGGAATTTATCTGTTGTTTTTGCAATATTGATTAAAGTAATATGAGATCCTGATTTTGGTCTCTTAAGTCCTAGACAAATAATATCTAAAGGAAATGTTGAAAATGTAGCCAATTTTAAAACCCTTTAACTTTTAAAAAATGCAAATGTTTTGTATTTTTATATCTTCTAAAGTACAATAATGTTTTTTAAATGTATTGATTATGATGAAACTTGTAGTGTTTTGTTGCTTTTGTCTGATTCTATGAATGTTCATTTTAAGACTCGTTATTGAAATGGGACAATTTGGAAACGGTTCTTTGATAAGCCTGAGAAGAGGACTTCCCTTTGGGCATTGAGCTTCTTCTGCGTGATGTTCCCATGCGCCCAGGGGTGTTTTCGCTTTCCAAGTGGACTCCCTCGTGGAAGGAGAAGGGCCAGGCCCTGAGCGCCTCTTCAGGGAAAAGGGATGCAAGAGGACGGCTTGTCTCAGAAGAGCCCTCGCAGGCTGCCTGCTCAGCCCACTCATTTGAGTTTGCATGTTTCTCTGCACTATGGATTTTGAGCATTTAGATTTCTTTCATCAAGTACATTTCAACCACTACAGTAGCCATTTTCTCTCTGAGGCATTGTGCTTTGCAGGAGAACAGCCAGAGTTGAGGGAAAAGTAAAGTTAAAGTCGGTTCTCTTTCATAGCAACATGTGTTGTCTGACATTCAGCCAGCTTTTTAGATTCTTTTTCCAGTAATTCCCCTGTTTTCCTGTCCTGTACTCACAAAAAGCAGCTAGAATGTCTCTCCAGGACTCCTGAGCCTCACAGGACTGTGTAGCTCTAAGCCCAGGAGTAGACTGCATAGAGTAGTGACTGTGTCTGGGTGACGCACTCGGGTACCCTGGGGGTGCCCAGGGCGTTGCAGTCTTTCATGCATTTGGTTTTCAGGAATTACATGAATGACAGCCTTCGCACAGATGTCTTCGTGAGGTTCCAACCTGAGAGCATCGCCTGTGCCTGCATTTATCTTGCTGCCCGAACACTGGAGGTCAGTATTGTGCCACCACAGGGGATCCTGGTCTGACTCTTTCTCCAGCCTCCATGCTCATGGATGCCAGTAAAAAGACTGTTTCTTGGTGACCAGCAAGGCTTGTTTTTTATTGCCCTAAGAATCTTGTTGGCCATGAAAAAAAGTATTAACAGTGATGGTATTTGTGCTTACAGATCCCTTTGCCCAATCGTCCCCATTGGTTTCTTTTGTTTGGAGCAACTGAAGAAGAAATTCAAGAAATCTGCTTAAAAATCCTGCAGCTTTATACTCGGAAAAAGGTTCTATGTTTTTTCATGTAATATATGCATTTGTGTTTAACTAGAAGCATCTGGTTCTGAATTTTTTTGGATTTTGACTCCCGTAGGTTGATCTGACACACCTTGAAAGTGAAGTCGAGAAGAGAAGGCACGCCATTGAAGAGGCCAAGGCACAAGCTAAGGGCCTGCTGCCTGCTGGCACCCAGGTTCTGGACAGCACTTCAGGGTTCTCACCTGCCCCCAAGCTGGGTGCGTGTGAGGGGGTGTGGCCCTCCTTTCCTCCAGATTTCTCTTGGAACTGTGTCTGTTGCTGGCCTGAGCATGCTGTGGGCACCAGGGTCCCCAGCAGACATTTCTTGATTTTTGAAGTGAGAGGGGCTCTCCTTAAAGGAGTTTTCGTCATTTTTATATTTTCTTTCTCATTCTTTTTTTTAAGATTTTATTTATTCATTTGAGAGAGCACACGCGCGTGTGCACAAGTACGAGGGAGAGGGAGAAGCAGACTCCCTGCTGAGCAGGGAGCCCAACATGGGGGGCTCGATACCAGGACCCCCAAGATCATGACCTGAGCTGAAGGCAGATGCTTGACTGACTGAGCCGCCCAGGTGCCCCGAGGTTTTGTTTTTAAGTAGTCTTTACACCAACGTGGAGCTCAAACTTAAAACCCTGAGATCAGGAATTGCATACTCCACCAACTGAGCCGGCCACCACCCCTTGTTTTTATATTTTCATTAGCAAGGGACATGGGTAGGCTTTCCAAAATGCTTTTTTTTTAAACCCAGCCCACCTAATTAGCTTGCCTTCTGATGAAAATTTTATAAATCTGGGGTAATACGCTGTTTTCAGGTCGTATTGGAGTTAAGCATGATGCGCATCCTGAGTCCCTCCAGGAAAGCAAGTGAGACAAGTGGCTTTTCTGTGTCTTGGGTGCATGTTTAGGTTGAGTCCCAGGCCAGGATCAGGGAGTCTCTGTAAGTCCCATAGAAGTGGTACTGTCTTGCTCTTCTGTGTTTTCTATCCGAACAGTTCACTGGTGGTCAGGTTTTAACTTCTTACATTTGATTCTAGCAGAATCCCCCAAAGAAGGTAAAGGAAACAAGCCTTCCCCGCTCTCCGTGAAGAATGCCAAGAGGAAAACGGAGGGCGTGAAGAAAGTAAAGGCTGACAGCCCGGTGAATGGGTGAGTACCCAAGTGCCCCAGCAGGCCTTTGGGGTTGGCTGGAGAGACTTCAACCCTGTAACTGCTCCCACCATTTTTTCTCAGCTTGCCAAAGGGGCGAGGGAGTCGAAGTCGGAGCGGGAGTCGTGAGCAGAGCTACTCAAGGTCCCCATCAAGATCTGCTTCTCCTAAGAGGAGGTATGTGCTGCTCAGGGCTCATGGGGGCAGGGTGGGCGGGTGCTGCACCTGGCAAGGCATGTTTTCCCCAGGGTGGCTATTGGTGATGTGGCTGCCCCTCACGGGAAAGTCACTCCTGACCCTGAGGTGGTTGGGGTGAGTGATCACCTGTCTGGTGGTGCTGTCCTTCCTCACAGAAAAAGTGACAGTGGCTCCACGTCTGGCGGGTCCAAGTCGCAGAGCCGCTCACGGAGCAGGAGTGACTCCCCACCGAGACAGGCGCACAGAGGCGCTCCCTACAAAGGCTCCAAGGTGAGGAGCTACCGGAAGTCTAAGGACTGCAAGTACCCCACCCAGAAGCCACACAAGTCCCGGAGTCGGAGCTCCTCTCGTTCTCGAAGCCGCTCACGGGAGCGGGCAGATAATTCCGGGAAATACAAGAAAAAAAGTCATTATTATAGAGATCAGCGAAGGGAGCGTTCTCGGTCTTACGAGCGAACAAGCCATCGCTACGAGCGGGATCACCCTGGGCACAGCAGGCATCGGAGGTGAGGTGCCGGGCTCCCAGAGCGCTGCCCTTTGACCCTCGGTGTGCCCACTGTGGCATGACTGGCCCTGTGGTGCAACTCTTTTTGGAAATGGCTGTTGACTCTGGACCTTGTGATGAATTTGAAGATGGAATCAAGAGGCCGGCGAGGTGCCCTCTAGGCCGGCCGGGGCACAGTGCACACTTGTCCCAGCACAGGGTCCACCTCAGCGGCAGCCCTGTGGCAGCTGGATGTGGAAGCAGATGTACATCCTGGGGGTGTGGCTTGGTGCTAACGACAGGCTGTGTCTTTACTCCCGTACCAATACTCAATTACGTTAAACCAAGAAAATGACTTTTAGAACCTTTGCCTATATTAGGTTGTACTTATGTACATATTTTGCAGTGTTTCACAGTGAGAAAATGGCCTTAATAGCCCCTTATTCTCCATTCACCCTGTAAATAAACATGTTAATACAAGTTAAAGCTATATATGAAAACTCAGAACTTGAATTCTGTCAGCTTAAAACTTGTGTAGAGAATTCTGATTTTTAAAATGTGAAGGTATTTAGATCTGTGTTGAAAGTCGTATATTTTTATCTGTGCGATGCTGAGTGCAGGCCACCAGCTCCCAAATAGAGAAGTTTCCTATATATGCATTTTATGTGGTTAAATAAACACAATTCTCTCTACTCAGGACATTTGGAACGTTCCAGAATGTGTAGTTTGTCGTTCTGCTTGCTTGTTCTGTGCACGGCCTGCAGTCCCCGTTCTAGTGGTCTGTCTGCACTGCTGGCTCTGATCTCATTAAAGTGTGGATTTTGTATCGAGCTCTGTGCGGCTGCTTTTCCCGGGGAGGCCTGTGACGGGCCTGAGCCGGCTGTGTGTCTTGACAAAGGCTGCTTCCTGGGCGGGGGTGGGGGCCGGAGAGGACAGCTGGTTCTGAGGGACGGCGGCAAGCAGGAAGGCAGCTGGAGCATCAGCCCTGGGGGGTGGGCGCCCCTGGGGGTGGGTGCTGGGGAGGGGGGGTGTCAGCGCAGCCCAGGAGCCATGTATGCGGCAGGCTCAGCACCGGGGGTCCAGGGGGCTGTGGGCTCCTTAACAGACCTTGCTACTTGGGAACCCGAGCGGCACCGCCTGGAAGTCCCCGGGGCAGAAGGGTCCACCGTCCTCGCCGACCTCAGCCAGACGCACGGCGGGTGCATCCTGCGGAGCAACACCGAGGCCGCTTGTGGTTTTCGGGTTCCCCCCCCCCCCCCCAGGCACAGGAGGGGAGCTCGTCGGCTTCCAAATGCACCGTATTCTCCACGGACCACCCGCGCCTCCTGCGGGACTCCTGCCCAGCCCCCGTGGACGCCGCATCCCTGCCCGCTTCCGTCTCCCCGAGCACTCAATTTCCGCCGCTGGGCTAACGCCACTTCCGCCCGCCTCGAACGGCTGGCCACTGGTTGGTCGGGACGTGATGCGAGGTCGGGCCACGCAGGCGCACAGGCCATCCCTTAGGATTGTGGGAAATGTAGTTTTCTCGCCGCCGCAAGGGAGAGGCCGAGCCTGCGGGCTGTGGGCGGGGTGGGCGGCTCCTCTGGCCGGAAACGGCTGCTTTCTGGGCCCGGCGGGACCTGCGCCGACGCGGAGTCGGACGCCGTGAGGGCGCCAGGGGGCGCCGGGAGTAGGTACCGCCGGGCGGCCGCACGCGGGACTGGGGGCAGGTTTGGGGACGGACCGGAAGTGCCCGAACTGGGCGGCAGAGTGGTCCGTTTCAGTCACCCTTCAGCCTGGGGAGGGTCGGCGGGAGGCTGCGGCAGCAGGGGGACAGCGGTCGGGTGAGGCTGGGGCCGGACGGGGACCGCCCCCTCGGGGCCTGGGAGCTGCGGCTGCAGGGCTCCAGTCCCGGCATTCCGCGCCTTCGAGCGTCGGCTCCGCCCCGGTGGTGGGTCCCTGGGCTGGAGCTGAGGCTCGGGGAGGGGCGCAGCCGCGGACGAGGGGCTCGTGCCCCAGTCCGGTCGTTTGAGGGAGTGAGCCCTGTGTGGTGGGAGAGGGTGATGAGGGTGATGGGTTGCGGGAGTCTTGGCCGCCCCGGGGCGGCTGCACGCGCTCCCCGGCCGCTCGCTCGTGACCCCCACGCGCCCCTGTATTCCAGCCACCCTGAGCCCCTGGGGCCGCCGCCACCCACGGACCATGTTCCTGGTGCGCCTGACTTCTCAGCTGCTGAGGGCTGTTCCTCGGGCAGGTAAGAGGCCGCGTGGGGGCAGGGCACATGGGCAGGTTGCACACCCGGGTTAGGACTGTGGGGTAAGTAATCCCAACCTGGCAGTGCCTCACCAGCTGGAAGCGGGGCCTGGCCACCCAAACTCCTGGTAAACATCCAAATAGCGAAAAGGGAAAGCCCGGACCTGAGAACACCAGCCTGAATTCCGGCTGGGATAAGGTGCGCGTCATCCTAGTCCGTGGTGACCGCTCTGCTCCCCAGTCTGGGAGGCAGGTTGGCCGTGCTCAGCTCTAGCGTAGCTGCTGAGATGGTAACTGTGCCGTCTTGTTTCCTGCAGGTCGCAGTCGACCGTGGCCTGTCCCAGGGGTGCTAGGCAGACGTGCCTGCAGGCCCTGCTACAGCACACAGCCAGCCGGCCCAAGTGGAGTTGTCTCCATCGCTGGCAAGGGGCTCCAGCTGGAGCTTGAGGAGATGCTGGTCCCCAGGAAGATGTCCATTAGCCCTTTGGAGAGCTGGCTGACCGCCCACTACCTCCTACCGAGACTAGATGCCAGGGCCCCAGGATCTGTGGCACCATCCCAACTCTATGAGTGTCCACCTAGCCAAGTGGGGGAAGGGGCTGAGCAGGGGATGGAGGAAGTCTGGGATGTGCCCCGGATGCAGTGCAAAAACGTGCTGAAGATTCGCCGGCGGAAGATGAATCATCACAAGTACCGTAAACTGGTCAAGAGGACCCGGTTCCTGCGGCGGAAGGTCCGGGAAGGACGCCTGAAACGCAAGCAGGTAAGTGTGGGGTGTGGGCCTCTCCGCTTAGGGTGGGGCAAGACGGCTGAAAATGCATGAGTGTGCCACAGACCAGTGAGTGGCCCCTCCCTGTGCCCTTGCAGATCAAGTTCGAGAGAGACCTGAGGCGCATCTGGCTGAAGGCAGGGCTGAAGGAAGCCCCTGCAGGCTGGCAGACCCCCAAGATCTACCTGAAGGGCAAGTGAGTCTAGCGCTCCTCTGCCCCGCCCCCGTTGCTGCTGATGACCCACTGTAATAAACGTTCAGGAGCTTAGCCGTCCCGGGTGACCTGGTCCCTCTGCTGCCTAGTGTGAGCTATCTTGGGATTGACTCTGGTGCCAACCTCTGGTTTTCTAGGAGGCACAAGGGCCCCAGGGTACAGATTGGGGTCCCTTCCCCGAGAGGGCCCTTGTCTTGGTGCCAAGTCCGCAGGAATGACAGCCTCCCTGTTTGTGGACGCACGATGCCACAACAGCTGCAGACAGGTCCAGGGCCGCCCTTGGGCACTTGTGTTTTAGTGTGGAAGGCAAACGCTAACACGCCGATAGCGGAAGTGCAAAGGGACAATGCTGGGGGTTAGGGAGCGCCCAGACTGAGTTGGGGGTGTGATTCGTTGTGAGAGGGGACGGGGAGGGCCTCATGAGGAAGACTGGGGAGGGAGGGCAGGCTCTGCCCCCAGAGGTGTTGGATGGTGCCCTAGAGTCCCCACAGACCTGGGCCTCAAGTGGCTCTCTGAGCTGTCCTGCTCCGCTAGGACTGAGGACCCCTGGTCTCCTTGGGGTCCTTGGCCTCTCCTGCCTCATGGGACCCTGAGTAGGGGCTAATCAGGAATGGATGGCTGGGAGGGTGTGCTCTGGCAGGGTTGGGGGTGGCTGAGAAAGTGGTGCTGTTTATGGAACTGGAGAAACCCTGGAGCCTTCGTGTGAGCCCAGGCTTGGCGAGGGCTGGGCTGCAGGCAGGGGATCTTGGTCGGAGTGCCGTGAACGTGGTGGAGGCTGTTCTTCTCAGCCTCTGCCGTGCTCCCTGCTGGCTGGCTTCAAGGGTAGGAAAAGCGGTGCATCTTTCCTGAGCCGTCATAATGCTGGTATCTTCCCTCGATCCCTCCACCCAGTTAAGGCAGCACCACTTCCCACCAGGCTGTAGGGGTTTCTCGCCTTGTCACAGAAACGTGTCTGGGAGCGGGCTTGAGTTCTCTGCAAACCAGGCAGATCTTGGGGAGGGCTGGAGCAGGGGTTACCCAATAGTTTCTCTGGAATGGCACCACATTGTGTCGCCCACCCCACGTTCTTTCAGTGAGCCAGGCAGGCCCCTGCCCTGTGCCTGGCAGCCAGCCAGCTAGGTAAGCAGGCTTCTAACCGCCGGACCGGTCTGGGTCCCTCTCCGTCAGGGGACATAGCCCACGGAGGTGCTGGATGTGGCGGAGGAGGGTGAAGCTGGCCATGACCTGGGGGGGACCTAACACCATTGAGGGTGTAGGCCTGCTTCCATATGTGGCTGCAAGGGGGGGAGCAGTTGGGCTCCCAGCAGCCCCTGGGGTCGGGGCTGAGGACCAGTACAGCCAGAGCACCCTGCCAGCCCAGTTACCTGAGAGGGCCCAGGGAGCTCCTGGAAGGCCCCCAGCTAGGCTCATAGGCATTCTTTCTGGGTCTTGGTTTCCCCATTGCGGGGGGGGGGGGGCGGTGCAGAGGTGCCAGGGCCCTGCAATGGAGCCTTCTGGGGTGGAGGGGACCATGACCTGTTAGTACCAAGTCTGGCCTCCGCTCCGCCTGGCCTCTCAGCAGGGCCTCTGCCTGCCGGTGGCGCCCTTGGCCGGTGCCCATGGCTGCTGGGTAACTGCTCCCGGATCTCCTCCCAGCCCTGTCGCAGTAGCTGCCCCGTGGCTCACTCCACCCTTCCCTGGCGGGTGAGAAGAGCAATGGGCTGCTAAGTTGATCTGCCATCTGGAGACAAAGCCTCTGTCAGGAGCTTGGCTGGGCAGTGATTCCAGGGGGTGTGACTGGCTGGCCTGTGCAGGAAGCCACAGACCCACACTCCTAGAGGCTGTCGGCTGGCAGAGCACCACAGGGCCCTTGCTCCAACTTCTTCCACCTGGGGTGGGTGCCAGCTGGGGGGAGGGGGTCCCCTGGAGATAGGGCACCTGGCCACATGTGGAGACATTTTTGGTTGTCTCAGTGGGGGCCCCACTGACAACAGTGGGCGGAGGCCGGGAATGCGGCTTTAAATGCCCTATAATGCACAGGGCAGCCGACACCTGAAAATAAGTAGCCCCCAACATCAGTGGTACTACGGTTGAGACCTGTGCTCCAGATGTCACTGATCCTGTGGGGTTAGGTCCTGAACCAGCCCAACCCCCACTCCCTTCTCTCCCTGCTGCTGCATGGGCTGCTTTTGTGCAGAGCTCATCCTGCCTGTGGCTTGGATGTATTCGGGCCCCAACCGCGACTTCAGGAGGCAATTTTGGTGCTTTTATTTTTATCTCTGCAGTTCCTCCCAGGCTATAAGAAACTGCCTTTCCTTCTTCCATATGGGGCCTCCACCCTGCCCCCAGCCTGTGGGATGCACAGCCCCTTCTCCCTGCTGGCCCCGGGCACCCCCCACAGTGAAAGGGCAGAAGCAGAAGGGGTGTGGCAGAGTGCCCCTCCTGGCAATGTGTAGGTTTCGGTTCTTGGGCACTTGCTGGGAGCCTTGCCTCTTGGGCCCAATGTGGAGGCATCTCTGAGTTCGGCCCCCATGCTTTGCCACTCTGTTGCTCCGTGCCAGCCAGTGTCTTCTGGCTTGGGTGTTCCCGGCCACACAGGGGGCCAAGGAAGGAGCCAGGCAGAGGAGGGTGCTGAGTCTGGATGCTGGGTCCTGGGAGGGGCTGGTTGTGGCCTGCCTACGGCAGACACGCAGGACACAGCATGTGTCTGTACAGGGGCCCTGAGCTGTGAATGGCTGCACTAGCTGCTGTCTAAGGAGTATGCAGGATGGGGAGGGTGACAGAGCCTCAAAGTGGAGCAGAGGCTGGAGAAAGAAGCCTGCTCCCTGGGCCTGGCCATGGCCAGCTGAGCTCAGGGAGAAAGGTTGCTGGAACCTGGGTGGGCGGGGGTGGGAGGGAACCTTCCTCTCTAGGGCTGAGTTTTGGGAAAAGCCCTTGAAGGGCTCTTGAGCTATGGCCCCTGGGATGGGGCTGAGGACTCCAAAGCTGGGTCTGGAGTTAGCCTCAGGGCAGGGGCCAGTGGGTGACAACCCTGCCACCTGGCTGGGCACCCAGAGGCCAGCCCATACACCCATCATATTCTGTCCACTGCTGACCTCAGCCTCACTGGGCCATTTGGGTGAGGGAACCAGGGCATTGTGTCACACAACAGCCGAGTGCTGGGACTAGAGTCCAGGCAGAGACTTGGACACCTCCAGGGGGTTGGGAGGTTTCTGAACAGCGTCTGGAGGCTTGGGGTTCTCTGTAGGATGTGGGATGGCCTGTGTGTGTCTGTGTGTATGTTGAGGACCACTTCTGGATGCAGAGGGGAGGGAAGCACTGAAAGCTCCCAGGTGACCCATGGGGCAGGGGAATGGCTCTGGGAGTGTGGAGGGCAACGGTGGGGCTGTCAGGGCTCCCTGAGGTCAAGGTGCAGGCAGGCCTCAGGCCGGGCACAAGCTTGTGCCAGCTCCTAGAGAACCTCTTAAATGTGGCCAAGACCCAAGAGCGGGGTCACCAGGTGGCATTAATAGTGCATGCATGTTGGGGCGCCTGGGTGGCACAGCGGTTAAGCGTCTGCCTTCAGCTCAGGGCGTGATCCCAGCGTTCTGGGTTCGAGCCCCACATCAGGCTCCTCCGCTAGGAGCCTGCTTCTTCCTCTCCCACTCCCCCTGCTTGTGTTCCCTCTCTTGCTGGCTGTCTCTGTCTCTGTCAAATAAATAAATAAAATCTTTAAAAAAAAAATAGTGCGTGCATGTTGTAGAGCGTAAATTGTAGAGTGTACTTGTCCCAGTAAATTTGGGAACACGGTTCAGCCACAACTGGACATGGGGTGAGTGCCCTGTGACCTGGCACCGCATGCCCCACATCCTTGTCTGCCCTGGTGTGGACGATCTGCTGTCCGGGAGGAGACTGATCCAGCCCAGAGTCCTGCCGAGCAGAGCTGGCCGACCTCTAGGATCTGCTGTGGGTGGAGGGGGCCCCTGAGGCCACCAAGACCCTCTCAGGCACAGGGGTCTCCTGCCTCCCCCACCCCGCCCGTCTGTCCCAGCTGAGGTGGGTCAGGTAAACACAGGGTCCCCAGGGCTCAGACACGTGCCTTCCCTCTGCACCTAGATGGGGGGGCCTGGGTGGGACGCACTCTGGGCCCCTCCCCTCCTCCAAGAGGAGCCCATTCACTTTGATTGGTCCTGTTGGTTTCACTATTTTGTATTTACAGTTAAGTTTTTATTTTTAAACTTTCCAGCCAAGTAAGATTGTAGCTTCACGTGAAGTTCTGCAAAGCTCATAACAAAAGAGCAGCTTCTGCTGCAGCTCCGGAGTCCGTCACAGAGGTGCCGACCGCAGCTCCCTCAAGATTCCTGTGCCTTCGGTGCGGCTCGCGTGGCCTCTGGACTCTGCAAGATCGCCCTTGCTTTCTCGTACAACTGTTCATTTTCCTGTTTTGTTTCTGCATGTTTTTTTATTTATCAAAATTCAGCCCCAGATTTGCTGACAGAATTTAAAAAGTCACGGTTTGGTCCAATTTCTCAGATGATTCTCCTGGTGCCCCCTGTCTGGGCTGTCCTGGGCCCCATCCACTGGGTCCTGTTTCTGGGTCACTACGTTCTCCTCTTGCTCTTTTCATGGAGTACATTTTTCTTTTCTTTCTTTTTTTAAGATTGATTTATTAGACAGTGAGGGGGTGGAGGGACAGAGGGAAAGAATCTCAAGCAAACTCCCCACTGAGTGCAGAGCCTCGACCCCACGACCCTGAGATCATGACCTGAGCTGAAACCAACAGTCAGGCACTGAACCGACTGAGCCACGAGGCGCCCCTCATGCGATATGCTTTTCTGAGAAGAGGCGCACGAGAGCTGGAGGGTGGAAGAAGGACTAACTGACGTGTGTGAGTGGGTTCCCGCACCACAGGTGTGCTGGGTTCTTCACAGGAGCGACTTGATTTCCCAGCAAATCTACGATCACCCTTCAGAGGTGACCTTGCCTGCCATTCATGATTCAGTACAAGTCTGTCTGGCTCTAAAACTTAATTTTAAAAAAAAGTTATTTTAATAGAGAAGTTATGCCTGTGTATGTCTTACTAGGTCAGTAGTGCTTATGAAAAATAACCACACCACTTCCCCCGGAGGCAGCTTTAGCCCTCTTAGAGGATTCTTTTCGTATTTATTGTCATATCTTTAAATTGGTGGCTTTTAGATTTTTTTTTTTAAAGATTTTATTTATTATTTGACAGAGATAGAGACAGCCAGCGAGAGAGGGAACACAAGCAGGGGGAGCGGGAGAGGAAGAAGCAGGCTCATAGCGGAGGAGCCTGATGTGGGGCTCGATCCCAGAATGCCGGGATCACGCCCTGAGCCGAAGGCAGACGCTTAACCGCTGTGCCACCCAGGCGCCCCAGATTTTTTTTTTGACAAAAACTCAAAACAAGAAATACATTTGCTATCAGGACCTGGTATGTGCGCACACACACACACACAACTGAAACATTCTGGAAGCAACACCTGGCCTCCTGAGAGCGCTCGGACACATTGTTCTGTTACTCTCCGCACAGCCCACAACGGACTGCGGTCTGAGAAGCACGGGGCTGAACGGACCACCCATGCTGCTGCACTTTGCTTTCCCTTTGGGTGTCGTCCATGGGCTTTCTACTCCAGCTCGGTGACGCCGAGTGGGGACGGGCACTGTCTGTGCCCCGTCGCAGCTCTGACACCAGGCCGTCAGCCCAGGAAGCTGCACAGAGAGAATGTGAACCCTGGCGTATCAGCAGACATCTGTATTGTGTCCTGTGACTTGGACGATGGCTTGGCTGGTTCTAGAATTCTAGCCTGAAAATTCTTTCCGACAAAACTCTGCAAACATTTCTCCCGTGTCTCTGGCTCCCAGGGTTGCTGCTGAGGAAATCAGACCCATTTTGAGTCAGAGCCTTTGTAAGCCACCAACTTTGTCTCTAGAAGCTTCTCTTTTTCTTCGTTGCTGCAGATGTTCAGAGTGACGTAGCTCAGTGTGGCTGTGTTTGCACCCTGGAGGAGCCCGACGCCATCCAGAAAGTCCTGCCCTTCAGTTCTGGGAAGCCCTCCTGAGCTGCTCTGCTCTCAGCCGCCCGCCCTCGCTCTCTCCTGTCCTTCTGAGGCTCTCCTGCTTCCCACATCTTCGTTTTCTTCTAACCCGTGTAACGAATTTTTAAAAATATCTGTTACGTCATTTTTAATTTCTAAGAGACTTTTTGTTTTTTGGGTATTTTTAGTAGCACTCACCCTGTTTATGTTTCACAGGCGTGATGTCATCTCTTCTGTGAGGGTATTAATGACGCATATTTTCTCGAGCCCACTGCCCCTGTCACCCCGGTCTGGTTTCTGCTTCCGAGTTGATTTCTTCTGTTTGTTGGCTTTGGTCTCTGTTTTCCATGTTAGTGGGTTTCCTTTGGTAGAACTTGGTTGTCTACTTATATTTGAGTGTGGTTTACAAAGCAGAGCAGGAAAGGTCCAAGACACCCAGAAATGGTCCCGAAGCAACCATTCCACTTGTAGTGGGAGCCAGGACGCTTTGGAGACATGGCTGGTTCCAGGCTCCGCTGCCAGCTTGAGGAATAAAAATACAGGCCCTCTTGTTCAACTGGAATTTCGGATAAGCAACAAGTAATTTTCATTGTAAGTATGTCCTGAGTGGTATTTAATCTGGCAGCCCTAAGGCCAGGTCTGTGGCAGGAAGCATACGGAGCCAGGGTATCTTTTCGTACCAGATGGCAGGAGAGCCGTCGAAGCTGCTGTGGCTGTGTCAGAGGGCTCAGGAGCCAGCGTGGAAGGCTTTCACTGGCTGAGTGAGATAGGAGCATTAGAGAGAATATTAACCACACTGGGTGGGAGCACAAAGCATGTCGAGATCCATCGGACGGCTTTGGAAGACTGATGGAGAAGTCCCGAGGCATCTAGCTCTCCTGAGACTGATTAGATTCTTTGATTGTATGACTGGGAACATTTTATGAGCATATTAGTATAACTTTCTATCTTACTGGAAACCAAACAGAATGTGTGAGATTATAAAGTCTCTGAAGTTTGATGGTTAAGTAGACTAACACATGCTTGCATAGATTTAAAATAGAGAATGTGCAGTTCCAAAGGGAAAGGAAATCGAGCTGCTAATGCCTCAGGAATGTTTACCCTTTAAGAAGGGTCATTTTCTTTCAGAATCCACAGCTGAAAAAAAAACCCACCCCCACCCACCCCCCAAAAAAACGGGATAATGGTTGATTGTTGGGTAAGAAGCAAAGAGATGTAAATTCTTACAGGGAACAAATAATGCCAAGGAGCCTTTACTTCATGCAAGTATTAATTCAATGTTGTTTAAATGTCAGGCTGAAAAATGTGCAGTTTAACAATTTCTATTAGAAAAAGTTAGGGTCAGGGGCGCCTGGGTGGCTCAGTCCTTAAGCGTCTGCCTTTGGCTCAGGTCCTGATCCCAGGGTCCTGGGATCGAGCCCCTCGTCGGGCTCCCTGCTCAGCAGGAAGCCTGTTTCTTCCTCTCCCACTCCCCCTGCTTGTGTTCCCTCTCTCGCTGCCTCTCTCTCTGTCAAATAAAGAAATAAAATCTTTAAGAAAGAAAGAAAAAAAAAGTTCAGGTCATATTTATTTATTTATTTATTTATTTAAGATTTTATTTATTTGTCAGAGAGAGAGAGCACAAGCAGGGAGAGTGGCAGTTAGAGGGAGAAGCAAGTTTCCCGATGAACAGGGAGCCCAATGCGGGACTTGATCCCAGGACCCTGCGATCATGACCTGAGCCAAAGGCAGGTGCTTAACTGACTGAGCCGCCCAGGTGTCCCTCGGGTCATATTTTTAAGCGAGGTGAATCCTTGGACAAATTAGACTAGTTTTATAATTTTGATTTAAAACAACTACTTGGGTATAAGATAATAGGAAGTTATAGCTTTGGGAAAAATTAGGTTATTTACTGATGATGCAAAGCTCACTTAAACTTTACTAAATTTCCTCGTCTGTTTTTATGGGTCAGGCAAGTGTTTTTTCTTTTCTTTCTTTTTTTTTTAAGATTTTATTTATTTATTCGACAGAGATAGAGACAGCCAATGAGAGAGGGAACACAAGCAGGGGGAGTGGGAGAGGAAGAAGCAGGCTCATAGCGGAGGAGCCTGACGTGGGGCTTGATCCCAGAATGCCGGGATCACGCCCTGAGCCGAAGGCAGACGCTTAACCGCTGTGCCACCCAGGCGCCCCAGGTAAGTGTTTTTTCTTGAACACTCTCTCCCTCTCTTTTTAAGTAGCCTCCACACCCAGCATGGAGCCTGACATGGGGCTTGAACTCACGACCCTGAGATCATGACCTGAGCTGAAATCAAGAGTCAAACGCTTAACCGACTGAACCACCATGTGCCCCAGGTAAGTTATTTTTCCAAAAAAAATATTTAAGGTCATGTAAATGCACACATATATGTTTATATTAAAATAAGTGTTCTCTGTCATGAAAGATGCCTTCTTGTAAACCTCAGTGCTCTGAATTTGCATTTCATTTTGCCACTTACCTCCCGTCCTGTGGTATGTTATCTCTGAAGATGTCATAATTATTTCCCCTTCGCTGTACACGCACTTCTTGGCCATGTGATTTTGCTGCTCCTCCTATTGAAAGCTGGGGTCTGTCTCCTCTCCCCTGATGGGCTGGGTCCTGCCACTGAGTGTGGCGGAGTGCTGCCAAGCCTAGGTGTTAGGGGCCTGGCAGCTTCCATCAGTGGAAGGAAGCCTGGGCTGGACTAGTGAGTACTGAGGTTGTGTGAAGAGAAGGGCCCATGGACAGAGGGAGTGGGTTCTGTGCTCAGAGAGGGGGCCAGTGGAGAAAGAAAGGGCCATGTGGATGGGGGGGGGGCCATGTGGACAGACAGAGAGGGCCCCGGGGAGAGAGGACCCACCTGATGGCCACTCTGAGGCCCCAGGTGCTGGAGGGAAGCTGGCTGGATCCTCCAGCCCCAGCTGAGCCATCCAGTCCAGCACCACGTAGGACACAGACGAGCTGTCCTGCCAGAATTCCTGACCCACAGAATCATGAGCCGTAGATCAGGGACTGCGCTGTGCTGTGTGGTGAGGGTTGGGACGCTGCAGCCACCGCTCAGCTCTATCTGCGTAAATTACCTGGGATTCTCCTGCCTTCATTTAATGAGTATGGACTCGTGGATGTTTACTTTATACTTGGATTATGAGCCAAAGCCCCTGTACTGGGTCTCTGTCCCTGGGGGCCGTCAGTTGGCCCCTGTGCTCTTTGGCACATCCCATAATTCTCCTTTGATTTGTTTATTTTTTTAGCACTTCCTTACTTTTGGGCACCACAGATTCTCCTGGCTTATCTTGTATGTTTCTTCCCCCCCGTCATAAAATTAGCCATTTCTCCAAGGAGCCCTTGGTTCCTTTTGTTGGAAAACGGTCTCAGAAACTGGGATCTGGGTGCTGGTAAGCTCGATGCATCCCGGACTACAGAGCTAGAAAATGCACGTGCGGGTACTGTCCCGTATGCCCAGCACGTCTGTGCTTCCGCTCGTGCACGTACTGTCCTGTGTGCGCGTGAACGGGCTGTGCTTCCGCTCGTGCGCATACTGACTTCTGTGCATGTACTGTCTCGTGTGCGCATGCACATCTGTGCTTCCGCTCGTGCACGTACGGTCCTGTGTGCGCGTGAACGGGCTGTGCTTCCGCTCGTGCGCGTACTGACCTGTGTGCACGTACTGTCCCATGTGTCCAGCATGTCTGTGCTTCTGCTCGTGGGCACTGGTGTCCACACCACACTGACCCATGCTGATGCTGGTGTCTCTAGCTGTAACCCATGACCACACAGGTCATTCTAGCCGCCTCTTCTTGCTCAGCCCCAGGTAGTGAGAAACCTGGCTGCCACCATCTGCCACCCACTTGCTGAATGGATTCTGGTATGTACATCAGAATCGATAAACCCTAACCCGTGGGGAACGGCGAGCAGGGCTGTGCACACTTCCTTGGCCTCTAGTCCTGCAGACTCTTCTCATCGCCACAGTGACTGGGGTCGGCACTCCCCCGCCTTCACTGAGGTCATTTCATTTGAAATGTACTTTGCTTGCTTTTGCCACATTCTGATGCTCCCAGCTTCCTAAAATAGCTTTTAAGAATTCGCATCCGTGGAGGCTCCGGTGGAGCTGTGCTATCCCTTGGATCTCAATAGTCACACAGTGCCACTTACCCACCGTGACTGTACCTTACAGAACAGCTACCCCGCTCACCCCCCACCCGGTTTGTAGCTGTAAGCTCGTTACTTTCAAGGTGGTTTGGTCTGCATCAAAGGCTCCAGTTATAGCCGGATAATTTTTAAAGATACGGAAATTCCCAGAGACAGGGACTACAGAAATAGTGATCACTATATAAAAACATCTGTTTTTGTTTTGTTTTTTTCAAATTGTGCGTGGTTTGGATGGTAAAGTTCCTGGGACATACATGTTGTGTCGCATAAAGTTGGATATAAATGAGCGGGAGTGGACAGCGAAGGCTCATCACTTACGGCGTGGAGACAGCCGCAGAGCGGCAGACGGATGGCGCTCGACTGAGCAGGTGTATCTAGAATGATAAACAGAAGGAAACAGTCGCTTCCTGTTTGGATCAGGAAGGGCATCTCTCTCGTCTAGACTCGGCCTCCTTGGGGCCTCCCTGTGGCTGTCGGGCTGATCCCCACCACGGCTCAAATCTGTTACCAAATGGTCTTCGTATCGTGGGGGCAGAGGCTCCCGGTGATCGTTTCAAACTCTGTGCTCCTTTTAAATATCCTCACCCTGATCAAACCTCCAGCCGGAACGACCACGCTCCTGCCAGGCCCCTCTCGTAACTCCAGTGTTGCCTTCCCAAAATTTAGGCCTCATGTCAGAAATTGAAAAGCTGACAGCATGTCGACAAGCTTACGTGCCTCTGGGCAACACAAGGGCCACCTCTCTTGGACAAAAGGAGGAATTGTATAAATAAGTAAATGATTTGTTAGCATATTTCACTCACGTCGTCACACAGTCTGAAGCCCGTATGATGGGAAAGTCGAGTAAAAAGCGTTCAGCCTCCCTGGGCTGCCGATAGACAACAGTCATGCTATTGTTGCTGCTGTATTTGGGCGGCTTTGCCCGTCTCTGTTGCCGCGTGGGACTGGCGCAGTAACTGTCCACAGACCAGCTTCGTGCCTGTTTCCGTGCTCTTGCCAGGCAGTCAGGACACCACGAGGCCGACCGAAAGTGCCTGGCAGTTTTTAGTGTCCTCCCAGCTCGTTACATGTAGTAACGCTCAGAGTCACTGTTGACCAAATCCTTGGAAAGCGTGGTGCACCTCAGGAGAGATTCTGCCCTCTGACCTTTGCGTGTTCTGTCCAGCTTGTCCAGCCGGTGCTGGTTCGTGCTTTCCTCATGCTTACCTGCTACAAACTGCAAATCAGAAATGAACCGTTCTGGAAGAAAGAGCAAAAGGGTCTGTATATGAGAGGCTCTTTCAGGGACTCTTGACTGTCAATACTGTGGGAAACAGCGTCCTTGGACAAGCTGCCATGTGACCACACCTGGACACCTGCCACACTGTCTCCAGGGACCACGTCAGAGCTCTGGGGCCCTTTCGCACCCGTTGCTTCCTTTGGATCAGGAAGGGCATCTCTCTCATGTGGACCCGGCCTCGTTGGGGCCTCCCTGTGGGTGTCGGGCTGATCCCCACCACGGCTCGAGCAGGTGGCCTGGGAACACATTGAGCCTAGCCCAAGAGCCCCATGATGAGGCAGAGTAAGTGAGGGTACAGTGGGGGTGCTGGGCATGAGAAGTGGAGGGAACCCTCCAGGCTGCACGGGCCCGAGGTGCACTGCAGAGGGGGCGGGGTGCTGGCTTCCCTGTTGAGAGCACTGCAGGAAGATTACTGTGGCCAGGTCAAGGTTTTGAGATGGCCGAGGGACAGTGTGTCGTGGGCATGACACTACCGACCCATCCAGCCCAGGCTGACACACAGGAGAACCCCTTCCTCCTGCAGCATTCCTGCTGGGAGAGCTCAACCCCACGCTCACTGTAAAGCAGAGATGCACAAAGGAATCATGTGCACGGGGCGCCTGGGGGGCTCAGTCGGTGAAGCGTCTGCCTTCGGCTCAGGTCATGACCCCAAGGTCTTGGGATGGAGCCCTGTGTCGGGCTCCCTGCTCAGCGGGGAGTCTGCTTCTCCCTCTACCCCTCCCGCTGCTCGTACTCCTGCTTGCTCACTCACTCTCTCAAATAAATAAACAAAATCTTTAAAAAAAAAAAAAAAAAGGAAAGGTTGGCTGGTCCATGACACAATGTCTCTATATTTCCATATTCGTGTCTGTTTTGTTTTGTGTTTGAGAGAGAGCGAGGGCACGAGTTGGGGGGAGCGGAGGGAGAGAGAATCTCAAGCAGACTCCCCAGTGAGTGCAGAGCCCTCTACCCTGAGATCACGATCTGAGCCGAAATCAAGAGCTGGCTGCCTTAACCGACTGAGCCACCCAGGTGCCCTATTTTAGGTCTTCTCGACACCCAGCTCGAGGCTCAAACTCACACCCCCGAGATGGAGAACCACTCACTCCGTCAACCAAGCCAGCTGGTCGCCTGTCCTCTCTGTCTTCTCGCATCACAGTGTCTCGACACCTCGACGATCTCTCAGCCCGTCCTGACAGGTCATCGACCTGTGGTCCTCCCCAGAAGGCGGCCAGAGCCCTCACAGTCAAGGGCTCTCTTGAGGGACGCACTCAGCTCTTCAGACCCGGGAGGTGCGGAGTTCCTGCCTCGTGGCATGAGAGGCCACCGTGTGGCAAGCCATCGGGGCTCCAGAAGGGCCCCTGCCTATGCAGCTGGCCCCTTCCAGAACTGGTCACGACAGGCAGAAACTCTGTCAGTGAAGTTGGGGAGCTCGTGGTCTGTGATGCAGCCCTCCACGTGGCCTCAGCCTCGGTTGCTGACAGATCAATGCAATTCGTGAAGTCCCTCGTAGCCCACCCCACAGCACCGGTCCCTTCTCCTTGTGAAATGTGTGCCTTCAGCTGGTGTAAGCCCTGGCCCGGCTCTGTTCTGGAGACAGTTATGTTCGTCTTCTTTTGCTGTACCACCAACTGCCACAAATTGAGCAGCTCAATGCAACACATTCACTATTACACGGCTTCCCTGGGTCAGACACGCGGATCTGAGTTTTCTGGGCCCTCTGCTCAGGGCCTCCCAGGTGAAGTCGGTGTCTGCCAGGGCTGCTCCGGACCTGAGGCACGGGCCCTCTCTGGAGGGTGGGCGGGATCCAGTTCCTTGTTGTAGGACTGAGGTCCATTTTCTGCTTGGCTGTTGGCTGGGGGCAGCCCCATGGCCCCCTCCAAGGGCCCTTTCTCAGGGTGGCCGGCTGGAGACATTGACGGCAGGCAGCACGATGGAGACTGTCACAGTGACATCCCAGGACTTTGTCCTGTGGGTGCGGAAGACTCTTCTGGCATTGTTTCAGCTCCTGCCCACACCAAAGGGGAGGACACAGGGTGCCCAGACAGCTCTGTACGCCACTGGGCCCTGGAGGGCTGTTTTCCTTGTGTGTTCATATAAACCCTACCACTCTAAGCCACCTTCCATTCCTGCAACCCCAGCCCACACCCTCCAAGCCCCTATCTTGCTCACTCAGCATGAGAGCCAGACTGCGGCCCCCACGGACCTCCCTATGCACCCACCTCTGCTCCCTCATCTGGGAGGCAGCTTCCCCAGGCACCAGCCTGGACATTTACCTGTGGCTGTCATTCCCTCGGAGGCCGTTCCTATCAGTCCTGTGGAGGGAGACCCTGCCCTGTTTTCGTCTCTTGACAACATTTCTCCCAGAGATTAAAACAATCTTATCTGTCCGTAAGCTGGCCTGCCGTCCGCCTCCCTCTGTCAGCTTCCAGGTCCCTGGCACACAGTAGGTGCTCAGCAAATATTTGTTGAGTGACAGAACAGTGGGCGTGAGCACGTGTCTCTGTGTCTGATTGTGTCTGGTGGCGTCTCTGAGCGCCTGTGGTTTCTCCTCCCAGTGAGCCTGGCTGCCTGGAATGTCCGAGTCCCCAGGAGTAGGAGCCAGAACCTGATTCTTAGTGGGGCTGGTTGGCTGACCCCTGCCTTGTGCAGCCACGCCTCCTAGAAGAGGGGAGGTAGGTAGAGGGCTCTGGTCTGGCTGGGGGGCGTTGGCCAGAGCTCAGGGTGGGACCATGGTGACGTCAGTGACTTTGTCCTGGTGTGTTCTCTTCCCGAGGAATGGAGGCGAGACTCGGAAATGAGCAACCCACAGGCACTTGGAAGGAGCAGAAGGTCTCAGGCCTTGGCCAGGGGAGGGGCAGGTGGCCTGCTGGACCTGCATTCTCATCTGTGGCTATTAACTGCCACGAGTGGGGGTGGGGCAGCAGCCCTTTGCTGCTGATTTTGGTTCTGCTGGCCTCAGGCAGAGAGGGGAAGGGAAGAGGGGGTTGTAGCCCTCCACCACCTCTGTCCATTCTTGCCCAGTGGCGCATGGGGGTCAGCTTCCCCCCAGTAGCGGCCCCCTCAGACTTAACGCGTTTGGGCCAAGCTGAGGGCTGAGTTTCCACGGAGAAGGCCCCACAGGGCTCGAGGCCAGGGAACCTGCTGGGACAGGGAGGGCGCCCACAGGCTCCTGGCTCAGGGCTGGGAGCTGACCCTGGTCCCCTTCCAGACAGAGGGGCCGGCGCTGGGCCATTTCTGCCTCCGTCCAGCATTGCCTGGACATCTTCCCTCCATGGGGGAAAGACAGCCCAGCAGACAGAGGCGGGAACTGAGGATAGAGATGGAGAGACATGGGCGGGGCGCAGAGAAGGGAGGTCACTAGCTAATATAAACCAGTTAAAAAAACAGGAGGAGAGGCCAGGCCTCAAGGCCAGCCAGGCGGGGCTTGTTTTTCCAGAATGAAAGGCCCAGGGAGGGGCTGGGACCGGGACAAGCTCTGATTCCAGTTTGGAAAAGGGGCTCCAATGCCCGGGGGGGCCTGAGTCTTGCTGAGGAAATGGGTCCATTGGGGGGGGGTTCCCCACATCCTCATGGCCGGTCCTCATTCCCTCTGCTGCAGCCCTGACAGTCTCCCCACCGTGCCTGAAGCTGGAGAGTCCAGCTGAACTGGGGTCCTTGCTTATCTGAGGAACTTGGGACCAGGACAGGGTTCTGGGGTGAGATCCCTGCCCACCAGGGACTGGGGCCTGTGACCATAATTCTATTCAAATGGGTAGTCTAAAACATGCACTTGGGTTTTGGTGGTGGTTTGCATTTTTTCTTCTTTTTTCTTTTTGAGGTTTGTTTAACTAGAAAGAGTGGGTTTGGTACACAGTGTGTGATCTGTTATTTTGCATTTATTTATGTGACTTTGTAAGTTTTCCCAGAGCTTCAAATTTGTGCTTTCCACGGGGGAAGCTCCCATACCCGCCTTCCCCCCTCTACTCTGGGCGGGGAGCATCTTAGCCAGGGTTTGGTTTCAGGGACACCAGGCTCTGCCCTTGATGGTGGGCAGATGCAGGTCCAGGCCAGAGGGGAGGGGCTGGTCAAATGCTGCCCCTCCGTGCTGGGGTCCCCACCCTCATGCCCTGGCAGGCCCCTCTGGGTGGTGAAAATGACTGGTGGACAGCTGGGCCCATCAGGGAACCCCTTGCCCACTCCCCCAGAACTGGGGTGACTATTTTCCTTTCACAAATGAAGACATGCAGCCCCCAGAGGAGGCTGAGGGGAAGAGGGGTAGGTCCGGCACCCTGGGCTCCTTGGGGGTCTTTTTGCTAGGGGGGGTTGCCTCAGCTCCACAGCAAGCACAGGAGGGAGGACCCTGCCCACGCTGTCCACATGGGGGACGCCCGGGCCAGGTTCCCCCGACAGGTAGACGCGAGGTGATGTGCACCCCGGAGCCCCAGCCCTGCAGCAGCCCCAAAGGGCCTCATGTGTCCCAGCCGCCCCCACAGCATCCGGGACCATGCCCTAAGCCCTCCTGCCCCTTCAAGGGCTGGGCTACGGCCCCCTTCCCTGCTCCAGGACCTGGGCCAGAGGACCGGCAGGGTCTCTGCTCTGATTTCCCCTCACGTCCTCGGACACGGTGCCTGTGTTCCTACCCCTCCCCACCAGGCCAGCCAAGGATTCGGGGAGGACTAGGGGCCAGCAGGAGCCAGAGGGGGCGGTCTGCAGACCGTCGACCCCGCCCAGGGCTCCGTGATGTCATGGTGGGTGCTAAGGAGGGGGAGGGGGCTGGGCTGTTTTTCTGAAGAGTTGGAGCAGAAGTGAGACAAAGCGGGGCGGGCGGGCCAGGCGGGCGCCATGGAGCTGCGGTCCCAAGTTATGGTCTGGGAACTTGTACTTCTTCAGAGTGAGTGCGGGGTGGGTGGGGGTCCGGAGTGGGAGCACAAGCGGGTCTTCTGGGCAAAGCTGCCTGTCTGAGCTTGAGTGCGGAGGAGTGGGACGCTCCCGCTGCCGGGAAGGGGCTGGGTCTGGGGGGGGGGGTGCCTCAATGTGGCAGCTCACCAGGATAAGGGGCCCCCAGGACCCAGGAGGGTGTGAGGTTTTATGTTAGATCTCCACCAGAACTTCCTCTCACATGGATTTGGGAGCCAGAGGGCCAAGAAGGGCAGGGAGGCTGAGGTGGCGGGTGCCTCTCACTGGGGTCCCTCCCCCACTCCACTCTTCCAGGAAGCCCCTCAGGTCTGCACTTCTTCCAGTGGTCAGAAGACGAGTAGGTTGGAGGATACAAGGGGCCTGGGAACAGTGGGGCTAAAAGGGTCTGTTCCAGTCCCCCCCCTGGCTCCCTGGCCCCCTGAGCCCGCCTCCCGGGCTGGCCTGCTGACCCGGCACATTCCTCCTGGTCCCGGGCGCTCAGCCCATCTCTGGAGCAGGAACTTGCCTGTGGGTGCAGACGGTCCAGCCTGCTAGTGCTTCAGACCTCTGCCCTTCAGGAAGCCCCGGGGGGCTCCAGCCCTGAGAACCGGGTGTGGGGCGGGACTCCCAGCTGTGCGAGGACTCTTGAGCGTGGCTGTGGCATGGCCCTTGGCAGGTGCACGTACCTCGTTGGACATGAATGTGCAGGAGCCCCCAAACCAGCTCTGAGCATCACGCTTTGGCACCCTGGTGGCCTTGCTGCAGTGATGGTGACAGTGGGCACCATTCCTGAGGGTGGCCCTTGGTGACAAGTACACATTCCAGAGCTGGCTCCACCATTCACCCCCAAAAGGGGAAGAGCTGTCCCGCAGTCTAGGCCGGTGGCAGTGAGGATTAGGTGGGCGCCATGGGAGACCTGCCTGGGCCATGTGGGGCTAAAGGAGCGCCCTCCCCCATCTTGTCAGCCTGGCTTGACTTTATCCCCACCTTTTAAGAGGGTGTCACTAGTGGGGCGCCTGGGTGGCTCAGGTAAGCATCTGCCTTTGGCTCAGGTCACAATCTCAGGGTCCCAGGATCGAGCCCTTGCCTGGGGCTCCCAGCTCAGGGGGGAGCCTGCTTCTCCCTCTGCCTGCTGCCCCCCTCCTTTGCGCTCGCACACATGCTCTCTCTCTCTCTCTCAAATAAGTAAATAAATAAATAAAACCTATATCTATATAAATAAGAGGGTGTCATTAACACCCACCTCAGCAAGGACTATAATGGGACCCAGGCAGCCAAGTGGGGGGCCCGGGGCTGGGTGGGTGACCTGGATGCCAAGGCTCAGGTCATCCCCTCTCCAGCCCGACTCTCTCCTTCTTCTAGGCTCTGCTGTCCTTCTGTCCTCAGGTTAGTGACCAGCCTCCTTGGGAAACCACAACAGTCCCCCTCCCGTCTTGCCAGACCCACCCTGCACCTTCCCCTCGGGTCCCATCCCTCTCCCAGTGACTCCCCCTTCCCCCCAGTGCCCTCAGGGCCCGTGCCTGCTGCCAGCTCCGTGGTGTCCGAGTCCACCGTGAGCTGGGCGGCGGGCGCCCTGGCCGTGCTGCGCTGCCAGAGCCCGAGAATGGTGTGGACCCAGGACCGGCTGCACGACCGCCAACGCGTGGTCCACTGGGACCTCAGCGGCCGCCCAGGCGGCGGCCCGACCCGCAGACTCGTAGACATGTACTCGGCGGGCGAGCAACGCGTGTACGAGCCGCGCGACCGCGGCCGCCTCCTGCTGCCCCTCTCCGCCTTCCACGACGGCAACTTCTCGCTGCTCATCCGCGGTAAGGGCCTGGGCACCGCGGCGGGGATGCGGGGGCCGTGTGGCGCGCGGGCCGGCTGCGCACTTCACCGCTGGGCTTTCTGCCGGGTCGTAGCGGTGGAGGAGGCCGACGCGGGGCTGTACACCTGTAACCTGCACCACCATTACTGCCACCTGTACGAGACCCTGGCCGTCCGCCTCGAAGTCACGGACAACCGTGAGTGTGCCCCCCCGCCGCCCCCGGGACGTGTCCCTGCGGGCTCCCTCCCCGCCCCCCGGCGCTGACCCACCTGCACCCCCAGCCCGCGAGGCCGGCGCGCACTGGGACGGCGAGAAGGAGGTGCTGGTGGTGGAGCGCGGCACGCCCGCGCTGCTCACCTGCGTGAACCGGGCGCACGTGTGGACCGACCGGCACCTGGAGGAGGCGCAGCAGGTAGTGCACTGGGACCGACAGCCGCCTGGGGTGCCGCACGACCGCGCTGACCGCCTGCTGGACCTGTACGCGTCGGGGGAGCGCCGAGCCTACGGGCCGCCCTTCCTGCGCGACCGCGTGGCGGTGGGGGCGGACGCCTTTGCGCGCGGCGACTTCTCACTGCGCATCGACCCGCTGGAGCCAGCCGACGAGGGCACGTACTCCTGCCACCTGCACCATCACTACTGCGGCCTCCACGAGCGCCGCATCTTCCACCTGAGAGTCACCGAGCCCGTCGCTGAGCCGCCCCCGCGGGACTCGCCGGGCAACGGTTCCAGCCACAGCGGCGCCCCTGGCCCAGGTGCCGCGTGGCCCCTCCCTGCCCCCCACAGGGACCTGGGTGTTGGCGGGGGAGAGGCCCCCTCGGGCCACGGCGGTCCATCCCTTCCCGAGCCCCGCGGAGCAGGGGCGGTCTGAATCGGGGGCGCGCTCCCTGACGCCGCCCCTGCACGGCCTGTGCAGATCCCACCCTGGCGCGCGGCCGCAGCGTCATCAACGTCATAGTCCCCGAGGGCCGGGCCCACTTCTTCCAGCAGCTGGGTTACGTGCTGGCCACTCTGCTGCTCTTCATCCTGCTGCTCATCACCGTCGTCCTGGCCACCCGTCAGCGCCGCCGCGGAGGTGAGCTGGGGCTCCATCCCGCAGGGCCGAGGCCAGAGCTAGGAAGCCTCCCCTGACCAGAGGCGGGTGTGGGGGGCAGTGGCCTGAGCAGAGGGTAAGCAGGGATGGGAGGGTTCCTTAGGGCTGAGGGGGCTGGGGAGCGGGTGAGACTGCCCCCAACATGAGTCTTCCTCCCCAGGCTACGAATACTCGGACAAGAAGTCGGGGAAGTCAAAGGGGTGAGTGCCCCCTCCAGGCTCTCCTGGGGACCAGACCTCCCCACCCCGCTCTGCTCTAACTGCCCACCACCCTCCCGCCTCCAGGAAGGATGTGAACATGGCAGAGTTTGCTGTGGCCACGGGAGACCAGGCGCTTTACAGGAGTGAGGACATTCAGCTAGGTGAGGGAGGGCCCCAGAACCAAGGTCCAGACTGTGGCTCCCAGGCCTGACCTAGGGGAGGCACATCTCTGGGGGTGGGGGAAGCCTCACCCTGCTCTTTCCTTGCACCAGATTACAAAAATAACATCCTGAAGGAGAGGGCTGAGCTGGGCCACAGCCCACTGCCCGTCAAGAACATTGACTTGGACAGAGGTGAGTGACTAGGAAGGCTGGGCCTGTACCTCACCCCATCCACACTCACCAGCCAGCCCCAGGGGCAGGAGTCCCGGGGCAGTCTTGCTAGATGTCTGCCTTGTGTTTACCCCTGTGACAGAGGGGCAGAGGGCAGACACCCACCTGTTCCCTTGGCTTCCAGAGTTCAGAAAGGAGTACTGCAAATAAGGTGATCCTGGGCTCCTGGCTGGGCCAGCAGCCCTGCCATCTCCTGTCTGTCCGTCTTGGAGGATGACCTCCTGACCCTCATGTGGCTCACCTGACCCCCTTCCAGCGGCTGGTCCCGCTGTCCTGGAACTTGGCCTGGACTGGCACCGAGCAAGGCTGCCTCCAGACCCCTCTCCCCAGAGTCATCCTCATCCTCACAAGCACAGCGGGCTCTTTGGGATTCTGCAGATGCCCCTTCACCAGCCCTCAGCAGGTGCCTGCTGGCTCCCACACTCACTGGTGGTCCTGCCCCCCCCCCCAACGCAGGCACAGCCCAGACCCCGCTGATGTTCACCAGTCAACCCTTCAGACTCTCCTGGCCCCTGCCACTGTGGGCTGGGGCTCAGTGGGGGGTCTTGGAGCTTGGGTCAGCCTCAGGGCTAGCACCCTGGCCCCTTCTTCACCCCCTTCTACGGCTGGGACCTGAGGATTGTATGTTCCAGGCCCCAGGCTAATTCCCCTCTGCTCTGTGTTGGGCTACCTGGGGCTGCCCTGGGGCTTCTCTGCCTTCCACCCTATTCCAGCTTTGTTTCCAGCAAGTGCCTTGACAGTCACTGGGCTCTAGGTGACTTTTGACTCTGACCCCCCTCCCTCAGCCCTTCCTTGGGCTGGAGTCTGGGGCTGGGACCTCATTTGGCTTCTGTTTTGGCTGAGGACAGGGGAGGGGTAAAGATGGTTCTTGAGTGGCTTGTGCTGCCACCCCCAACACCCCACATTTGCTCCTCCCGGGAAACTGCCACCATCACAATAAAGACCACATGATTTTTAGACTTGGCCCCAGGTATGCCTCTGTGGCTCCTACTTCATGTCCCGGGGGGCGGAGTCTGGGCCTTGGGAACCTCAATGCTTTCCTTCATCTGAAGCCCTGCTGTCGCCACCCATTTCTTTGCGTGGAAGGTCTGAGTCCAGGTATCCTGGGAAGAGCGACGTCAGGTCCAATCCTATGGCACTATTCCTGGTTGTAAAGGAGTTCGGGATTCTCTTCTGAGGGCTTATTTGGACATGGAGGAGGGGAGCCTGGACATGCTCAGAGGACAGCCCTCTGAGCAGCAGATGCCAAAATGGGATTAGATGTGTGAAGATAAAGAGGGGGGAAGCAGGAGTAGGTACCAAAGGCAGGACACTTGTGAGGGGGATGGGAGGGAGGTACAGGAGGAAGGAGCCGTTGTGTTTCCCCAGCCCTGACCCCATCCAACAAAACTCCCAGGGCAGCAGGAGGGGGGAAAGGCTGTCTGTCACCCCATGCTGGAAACCCTGAGGTGGTGTGTTGAGAATATGCAGATTATGTCTGGCTGAATTAGGGGCACAAGCCATCCACAGAGGGTCAGCGGGTAACCTGGCGTCTGAACTCCCACCCTGGGGAAGTGAAAACCCCAGGGCGCTGTGAGGAAGGCAGTGTCAGTGACCTCACACGGGGGATGTAAAGTCAGATTCGTTACTTATAGATCCCAGAACAGGGGCGGTGAGCAAGGCTTCGGAAGGGCGGTCCTCCATTCCAGATCAGGAGACAGACAGCAGGGTAGCATACACCTATTACTTATACGGTGGTTGGGGTGGTGGTCACTAATTTTTTGTAGGCTCAATTCTGAGTGGTCATCTTAAAAGATAGCACAGGAGACACAAGGCAGGACGTTGTGGTGGGCATCCTAGGCTCAGGCTCGTATCTGAATGTCCGGACTCTGGACATGAGCAGGCTTGTCAGCCGTAAAATACTCAGACAGCACCTCAGAGTGGCTGTCTTCTCACCACACACCTGCAAGGATCGCACAGTGGCAAAGGCAGGGAGGGAAGCTGGGCCGGGGAGCTGTGGCTTGCTTGAAAATGTGCCTCCCTTCCAGCTTAGTGACCCCTCGCCCCGCAGTAGCTGCCCTGCTCTGACCACAAACTCACTCCTCCTTGCAGTGTACCAGTCTGACCACATCAGAGTCAGCTCTGGTACTGGTCTCTAGCCTCTGGCTACCAGGTTCTCTCATATGACTTGGGCAGCCAGGTAAGAAAGAGAGGCTTGAGGGGGCGGGGGCGGGGGGGGGGGAAGCGCAGATGGGGCATCAGACCCTGCATCTGTGAGATCAGCAGTCATTCATGTCTGGTCTGGGGGATGCTGGACATGGGAGCTCTCAGGGTGGGGACCGTGTCCCTCCCGTAGACACCCAGCACAGAGCCATGGCAATCCTTCCTCCAAGGCCATACTACCTGGCTTCCTCAGATTACCAGAGCCCTGCCCACTCTCCCCACCAGAGCCTAGGGGGATGGAGGTCAGCACCCTTGGCCTAGGCTGACCTGGGGATGGTCCCTAGCCTGGGCTCAGGGGCTTTCCATCAAAGTCTGGCTCCTCCAGTCAGTGGCGGACTGATGGGCTTTTTCCTGTGCTGAGCCACTGCCCAAGGATGGTCATGACTAGGCAGTTGGGACAGCTCCAGGCTCCAGCCAGCTTCAAAGGGAGTGCTGGGGACAGGCTGCAAGGGGCATCATCTACCCCCCAACATCATCACTCTTGGGTCCTATCCTAGGGTCTCTCCTGTTCTTCGCTCTCACCAATGTGGGATTCCCTCTACTGGCCTCAAGACTTCCTCCTGGGATGGGGGAGACCCTCTACCTCCGGTGGGAGCAGAGTGCGGCTGGAGCCTCCACAGCCCGAGGGCTGCTGCTCTGGGTCTCCCTTGGATCGACAGAGGCGGTGGCGGGGGTGGGTGGGTGGGGGGTAATCTTCACCTTGCCCAGGCACTTCTGTGCACACATGCGTGCGCACCGTTGCCGAGGCCGACCTCCGCTGCTGCCTTCAGCCGCACATAGACATGTTCACACTCGCACTCCCGCCTCCACGCGAGCACCCGCATGCACTTGGCCCGTGTCTCTCGGAGCCTCCGTGGGGCCCGGCAGAGGGCGCGCGAGCAC
Organism: Ursus arctos; assembly: GCF_023065955.2. Lineage (NCBI taxonomy): Eukaryota > Metazoa > Chordata > Mammalia > Carnivora > Ursidae > Ursus > Ursus arctos. The sequence continues at coordinate 482,576 of NW_026623008.1, read as the reverse complement.
GCAGTGGGCGCCGGGGCGCAGAGACCGAGTTGTCTTTGGCTCCCGGCCGGGACAGAAGTATCCTCAGCTTCCCCTGCTGCCCCCTTGCTGCCCGCCTATCAGACCAGGGCGCCCCCCGACTTTGAGCACCCACGGACCCCGGAGCCCTCGCGAAGGGGCGGAGAACCGGAACCCCGGTCCAGCCATACTTCTGGGTTCTGCAGTCGACCCCTGGGGGCCCCGGCTGGGGACCTGGCGTTGCCTGGGGCGGGGTCTCCCTTCTGACAGCAGGGTTGCTTCCGGAGCCCTCGGCCCAGCAGGGGTTGCGGCCCGAGCACATTGTGGGCGTCCCCGCGTGCCGGGCCGGGGACCCGGGGCCCGAGAGGATGGTCGGGGGCGAGGCCCGGGAGAGCTGTGGGAGCTCCGCGCGGGGACCGACACCTCAGCCCCGCCGCCCACGCGCGCACCCCGCCCTCCAGCCCTTCCGCGCGTGCGCAGCCCCGCCCCGCGCCGCGCCGCGAGCGGCCCGGTGACGTCAGGCCCCGCCCGCTCTCGGGCGCCCCCCGGCGGGCGCGCTCAGCCCGGGGCCGGCGGTCCCTTTAACTGCGCGGCCCGAGGGGGCGGCGGCGGCGGCGGCGGCGGCGGGGCGCACGGACGCGGCTGGGCCTCGCACGCCCTCCCTGCCTGCGACCCCGGGCCGCGGCGGATGGGCGGCCGCCGGCCGCGGGGCAGCAGCCGGGACGCGAGCGGAGCGGGGGCCGGCGGGGCGGGTGGGGCCGGGGCGGCCGGGCGGGGCGCCGGGGGCCTGGTAGCGGCCGGGCCGGGAGCGGCGGGCGGGCGGCCGGGCGGGGCGCGGGCAGACAGCGGAGAGGCGCGGGAGTCCGAGCCCCGGGCCGGGCCGGGAGCGCCGCTCGGGCCCCGCGCCACCGCCGCGCCATGGCGGAGACCAAGATCATCTATCACATGGATGAAGAGGAGACGCCGTACCTGGTCAAGCTGCCCGTGGCGCCCGAGCGCGTCACGCTGGCCGACTTCAAGAATGTGCTCAGCAACCGGCCCGTGCACGCTTACAAATTCTTCTTCAAGTCCATGGACCAGGACTTCGGGTCAGTGGGCCGTGGGGGCCTGTGCGCGAGGACGGGTGTCTGCACCTGTCCGCGCCCGGCCAGGGCCTTGGGGAATCTTGGGACTGTGACCCGGACAGTGCCTCTGCTCCCCGGGGGTGCTGCGCGTCCAACCTGGCTGTGCCCTGAGCTGGGGACGCATGAGGCCCTGGCTGCCTGCTCAGGAGTCTGAGAGCGCTGGACGGTGGGGGAGGCGAGGGCTCTCATTTCTGCACCCACTCTGGGCCTGTGTGGCTGAGTCTGTCTGACTGGCGGGTGGTCAAGGTCCGTGGCCCAGGGTGAGCTGAAGTCCCGCCTTGGCACTTGTCAGATTCAGGATCCCACTGCCCCTCTTCTGTGGCGGACAGGCAGGTGCTTATAGGGCTTGACCTGGAGGGCTTGTGATTCATGGGGGCTGGGGTCAGAGGAGTGTCCGGGGGAAGGGAAGGGATGAGGGCAGGGTCCTTGCTGCCCAGTGGGTCCATTGTAGTTAGCGTGAAGGAAATGAGGTGATCCGCAATGGGCACAGATTTGTCTGTTGGAGTCTGCAGAAGTTTCCAGAGGCTCAAGACTGCCTCTCTCTGGATCCCTCCTCCAGGGTCCTGGGGATAGGGCAGAGATCAGGGATCACCGGGGACCACGGGTCGTCCCTGCACCCGCCCCTGCCTGAGGGTTGTTGTCTGTTGGGCCTCTGTTTTTGTTGGGCCACATAGTACTTGGGTTCCTGGGAGCAGCCTGGGCCATCTGCTCACTCCGGCAGCCTCTGGGTCAGTGTCCCCATGTCCAGCCTTAGTGGTGGCTGTCTTGGCTGAGGGGACTTCCCGTTTGCACTGGGCAGGGCCTCTGGGACAGTGAGCCGGAGGCTGGCTGTTCGCTTGAAGCTCTGTCCGAGGCCTGACCCAGCACAGCCATGGGTAACTTGAGTCCCCAGCTCAGCAGTGCTGGGGGGGGGGGTGGAGTACTCAGAGGCCTCGTGGGCTGAGCAGGTGTGCCTGGCCGCCCTCAGGCAGCCTGTGTCCTTGTGTGTGACTGTGTCTTAGGACTTTGACATTGAGGCCATTTCCTGGATTCTCTGGCTTGCATGGACCCTGGGCAGCCCCAGGTCAGGTCAAGCTGGGGCCATTCAGCAGTTCTCTGGGGGGCCTGAGGGAAGTTTGGACAATTAGACTTTCTTGTTCTCCACCACCACTAGGGAGAGGCAGAGAGGGAGCGTGTGTTCTCAGAAACCCTGGGTGGGCTGGGCATGAGAGGGTAGCCTCAGATCAGGGACTGTGAAGACTACCCTGGTGAGCCTGGGCCTCCTGCCCCAACCTGCCATCCCACTGTGGGCCAGGCCTTGACTCCCCGAGCCTCTGTTCCTGGCCATAGCTGGCCACCTAGTAAGGGCAAGGGGAGTCTGGGCTGTGGCCACGGCCACCTGCTCTGGGCTGGGTCCCACTCCAATCTTTGGCCAAATAGGTGGGGGGGGTTCCTGTGACTACCTCCCACTTTTCCCATGCAGGTCACAGCAAAGTTCTAGGGAAGGTCCCTGGGCCTGTGGCAGGCTGGCCCAGAGGCATCAAGCCCTGGCTTGGTGAGTGGTGGTGCAGGGAGGAGTCTGGGCCCAGCTTTTAGACTGAGGCAGAGGTTGGAGTCCCTTGCTACCAGGGCTGCCTTGCTGATCCAGGCCTGGCTAGACTTGGCACTTAGGTCATCTGCCTGCCGGTGGCCCTGGTCCCTCCATCTCTGGGCCAGGAGCTCCGGTCTCGGAAGCCACCTGCCTGTGGGCCGTGTGAGGGCTGCAGGGCAGGGGGTGGGGGCTGGGCCTGACCTAGCCTGTCTGGGTAAGTGCCCACTCTGCCCTCTGCAGCCGGTCCATCTGGGGTCAGTGCACCCAGTGGTGTCGGGAGAGTCCAGACAGGTGCCTTCGGAGTTTATGGCAGGGTGTAAGGGACTGGGAACCCCTTGCCCTGGAGCCTGCAGAGCTTCAGCCTGGGGGAGCTCTAGGGTCATGAGGCGGGGGTGGGGGGGAGGGGCAGCTGTAGGAATGGTGGGAGCTGAGGATTCCTCACTTGTGGAGGCCCCGGGGTTGGGGGGGTCTCTTTGAGATCTCCCCTGCCATGTATGAGCTTGTTCTGCCACCTTCCTGCTCTGTGGTGGGGAGGTCTAGCGGGGGGACCCTGTGCCTCTGGGGACCCACTGGCAAGGGTTGGCCTGTGGCATGCTGTGGCCTCTGGGAGCCCTGGGGATCCCCCTGTGGCTCCCCCTCTGGCTGTGCTTGGCTCCAAGGGCCCTGCTCCGAGCAGATTCCTTGCCAGGGCGAGTCTCCGGGGGCGGCGGGCGGGCCGGACAGCCACAAGTTTGAGGTTAACCGGGATCTCGCCAGGAATTCTGAGGTTGGGGGCACGATGCCAGTGGGGGTGCCCCTGGATGTCCACCCCTAAGGGTCGGTGGAGACTGCCTGGGAGGTCGCTCTTCTACCCGGTGAGGCCTGGCCCAGCAGGGAGCCCCAGAACTGTTTGGAGGCATTTCCCCTGGCTCCACTGAGGCCTCCCCTGCCCTGTCTCTGCCTGGAGCTCCCGGAGTTTGGGAGGCTGGCCAGAGGTGGGCGGCATCGTGCATCCCGAGGAAAGCACCTGCACCCTTGTCCTAGAGGCTCTGACACCCCCACTCCCACCTCCCGGCTGTCTTGACCTAGCTGGGCGGGGGCCTGTGGTGCCCCCCCCATTGCTCCAGGCCTGAGGTGGAAGGCAGGATGTCCTGTTGTGCTGGGTTGGGGGACTTGGGCTCCTCAGGCTGGGGTGGGGGGTTGGGGAAGGGAGCAGGGACTCTGGGCCCTGGGGGCTCATTTGTGCAGGGGTAGGGGGCGCAGAGGCTCGGGCAGCCCTGGGTGATTGGTCATCTGGAGGCCCTGGCCAGTGGACAGTCCGCCCCTGGGGAAACCAGGCAGGCCCTGTGGTGTGAGGGCTGGGGAGCTCATCTGCCTGCCTGGGGGTGAGTCAGAAAGGGCGGGGGCTTGGGAATGGCAGGGAAGGCTGGGCCACCTGGGCTGTGAAACAGGAACCAGGTGCCTGCTCAGCCTTGGTTGCTGCTGTCACTCACAGACCGTGCTCTCAGCCTGCCGGGCCCCCAGGAGGACTTGCTGCACGGGTGTCTGTCGGCTGTGGCTGGCAGAGCCCCTGGTGGTGCTAGGCCACTTCAGGTCTTCCTGTGGTGGCCCCCTCTTGCATGACTTCAGCTGAGTCCTGGGCTGGGTCCTAGCCTGCCTGGGAAGCTCAGTTCTGTAGGGCTGTGGCGCCTGCATAAGTTGGGGCAGTAGACATGGGGTCTTCTCTTCCTGTTGGGTGTCCACCTCACTGCTACCTGTGTGGCTGGCATGTGTCTGAGGGGCTGCTGTGGGGTCCTGGCAGGGTGCCCCCTCCTGCCCTGGCCGTCTCTTCTCTCTTCTGAGGCCTGGATGGTGGGTGGTGGACCTGGGCCTCGCTCCCCTGGGGGTGTGTGGGGTACTTGCCCTGTGGAGGCCTCCTGCCACCTGTTGCTGCCCAGGACAGGCAGAGTCAAGGCGTCCGGGCTCAACAGGTCACAAGGCTGCTTCCTGCCTGTTGTCCTGGCTCCTGTTTTTCTACTGGGCCCAAGTCCCGGGTGTGGAAATCCCGCTGTGTTGGGCAGGGCTGGGCTCCAGCCGGGTAGGGCGTCGTGGAGCCTCCTGCTGCAGGCCTGGCCCTGCCTGCCCTGATCCCTGGGCCTCAAGGAGGCCACAGTGTGGGGTGCGTCTGGGCCATAGCCACTGCCTTCCCTGCCCCATGGCCCCTCCCCAGCTGCCCCTGGGAACCGTACTGGCTGCTGCTCTCCTCAGCCCTTGAATCTGACAGCTGACCCCATCCCCCACCTGTGTCTGACCACAGCATCATCAGCTTCTCTCCCAGTCAGCGTCGCCTTGGCTCTCTGTGTCCTGCCTGGGTACCTTCCCCACCCCCATGCCCACCCGACTAGGGGCAGCATCAAGACATAGGCCAGGGGCTGGTTGCTGGGCAGTATGGCTGCTGGGGCTTGCTGGCCTCTGGAGCTGGGACTTCTCAGTGGGCCCAGCAGCCCTGTACCTGGCTGTCCTTTCAGGCCTTGAGTTGGGCTGTTGCAGAGAGTGGGTTCTGCTTCTGTGTCCTTGGCCAGGTGGACTGGCTGGGAGGGCAGTGGTCTGCCCTCGGTGTGCTTTTATGGGTCTGCATGCCAACCCATCTTAACCTGTCTGTGTTCATGTGGTCTGAGTGTCCTCACGTCTGTATTGAGGCCTGCTGTGAACCAGGCCCTGTTCTGGGTTGGGGCCAGGTTTGGGGCGTGGGGGGGTGGAGGGAAGAAGCCAGATAGAGCCCTGCTGTCATGGGTCCCCACTCTGTGGGATGCACAGACACGGAGCAACGTAGATACTTGCATTATAGGGTGTTATAGGAGGTGATCCTCTGCTGCTCGAGAGCCGGGAGTTTGGACCTCCATCTGACCTGGGCCCTGGGAGGGTCTGCAGGAGGATGACAAGGGTCCCCCGGAAGGGATTGCACCAGGCAGCGGCATCCACACAGACTGACGACATCTGGGCATGTGCCTGGACACCCTGGGCTGGCATGCACCCTGGACAAGAATATGGGGAGGTGTTCCCTCCAGAGCCCACTGGTGGGAGCCGGCCCTCATGCGGGTGGTCTCGTGGCACTGTCTCCCCACAGGGTGGTGAAGGAGGAGATCTCCGACGATAACGCCAGGCTGCCCTGCTTCAATGGCCGTGTGGTCTCCTGGGTGAGTCCGTGCGATGTTGGCAGAGGGTGCTTGGCTAGGGTGGGGGCTGGGCTGGGCTGAACCCATGTGGGTGGGTGGGGGGTGGGCCTGCAGGTTGGCGGGTGTCCTTGAGCCATGGCTGTCCTCTGCAGCTGGTCCTGGCCGAGGGCGCACACTCAGATGCAGGATCTCAGAGCACTGATGGTCACACAGAGTTGCCTCCACCTCTTGAGAGAACGGGCGGCATTGGGGACTCCCGGCCTCCCTCTTTCCAGTAAGGACTGTGGGTGGGGGGCTAAGCCTGGTGGTCCTGAGGGGCCTGCTGCCTACCAGGCCTGTCGGGGGAAGGGGCAACCAACCAGGGACCCATGGTCAGTAGAAATTGGTCAGTGGAGGAGGGGTGGGCAGAGAGGCCGGGTCTGGGCAGGTGAGTGGGTGGGAGAGGAGGCAAGGAGCCGGGAGGCTGTCGAAGTGTGGGTGGCCCAGCCTGCCCCAGCCCACCCCCTCTTGTGGGCACAGCCCCAATGTAGCCAGCAGCCGTGACGGAATGGACAATGAGACTGGCACGGAGTCTCTGGTCAGCCATCGGCGGGAGCGAGCCCGACGCCGGAACCGCGAAGAGGGTAATGAGGTCGCACCTTAGACGTGCCTGGGCCCCCATGGTGCACCCCATGACCCTGCCTACTCCCAGTTACTGCCTCCCAACCAATGTTGGTCCCAGAGTAGAGGTCCTAGGCCTGTCTGCCCAGGATCCCAGGGGCCCGCCATCAGCCCCAAAGTCACCTGGCCGGCTCCCAGGTCAGTTGGTGCTTGAGGCCACACAGGGGACCCCACGGCCAGCTCCCCTCTTGCTGTCCCCACAGCTGCCCGGACCAACGGGCACCCAAGGGGGGACCGGCGGCGAGACCTGGGGCTGCCCCCCGACAGTGCCTCCACTGTGCTGAGCAGCGAACTAGAGTCCAGTAGCTTCATCGATTCGGATGAGGATGACAACACAAGCCGGTGCGTGGCTGTGTGTGCGGGTGTGCATGCACAGGTGTTGCAGGGGTGTGCGTGCGGGTGTACGTGCACCGGTGTTGCAGGGGTGTGCGTGAGGGTGTGCGTGCACCGGTGTTGCAGGGGTGTGCGTGCGGGTGTGCGCACACAGGTGTTGCAGGGGTGTGCGTGCGGGTGTGCATGCACAGGTGTTGCAGGGGTGTGCGTGCGGGTGTGCGTGTACAGGTGTTGCAGGGGTGTGCGTGTGGGTGTGCGCATACAGGTGTTGCAGGGGTGTGCGTGCGGATGTGCGCATACAGGTGTTGCAGGGGTGTGCGTGCGGGTGTGCGCGCACAGGTGTTGCAGGGGTGTGCGTGGATGTGCGTGCACCGGTGTTGGAGGGGTGTGCGTGCGGGTGTGCGCGCACAGGTGTTGCAGGTGTGCGTGGATGCGTGCATCCAGATGTGTGTGAGTGTGTAACAGGTGTGCACAAGCACGCTCGTGTGAGTGTGTAACAGGTATGTGTGTACATGCGTGGGGGTGTGTGCACGCATGTGCTGGCTTACTCAGTGTCCGCGTCTCCGTTTTGCCGGAGTCGTGCTAGATGTAGCTGTGGGGTTTGCATGTGTCGTGCGTAGGGCTGTGTACAGCCCGGAGCTGAGCCTCCTGAGCAAACTCGACCCCGCTCTCTTTCCCACAACGCACCTGGCTGGGCGGCGCGGGCCCGACACCCGTCACGTGCACTCCCTGTCTTGTGTGTGTGTCGGCCGTGCAGCCCTGGCCTGGCCCTGACCTTCATGCCCCCCCAGACTGAGCAGCTCCACGGAGCAGAGCACTTCCTCCCGGCTCATCCGGAAGCACAAGCGCCGGCGGCGGAAGCAGCGCATGCGGCAGGCGGACCGTGTAGGTGGCAGCCCGGCGCTGGGCGGGGTCTGCCCTTCTACAGCCCCTGCCTGCGTCCCCTCACTCGCGTCCCTCCACAGGCCTCTTCCTTCAGCAGCATCACGGACTCCACCATGTCCCTGAACATTATCACCGTCACTCTCAACATGGGTGAGGCCTCACTGGGGTCCCCCACAGGGCGTGGGCCCCTGGGTGAGGCGCAGCCCCTTAGCAGGCACCGCTCACCTCACCCCTGCAGAGAGGCACCACTTCCTGGGCATCAGCATCGTGGGGCAGAGCAACGAGCGGGGGGACGGCGGCATCTACATCGGCTCCATCATGAAGGGCGGGGCCGTGGCGGCTGACGGGCGCATCGAGCCGGGCGACATGCTGCTGCAGGTGCAGGGCTGCGGGGAGATGCCGGGGGGGGGGGCCCGGAGGCCGGCGCCCCCGCCCCACCGCGCTGAACCCCTCGCCCCCAGGTGAATGACATCAACTTCGAGAACATGAGCAATGATGACGCCGTGCGGGTGCTGCGGGAGATCGTGTCCCAGACGGGGTGAGGCAGGGCAGGTGGGCGGCATGTGGGGGCCCACGTGGGGCCTCCCTGTGTGACCTGCTGTACCCCACAGGCCCATCAGCCTCACGGTGGCCAAGTGCTGGGACCCGACCCCCCGGAGCTACTTCACCATCCCGAGGGGTGAGTGACCCCCAGGGCTGCTGGGGGGGGGGAGGGCACTCACCCAGCCTGAAGGTCCTTTCCTCTGTGCCCCCGTGCTCCATCGTGCACTGCCATCCATCCGTCTGTCCCTTCATCCATTACCACGCGGCGGCCACGCAGCTGACCCGGTGCGGCCCATCGACCCCGCCGCCTGGCTGTCCCACACGGCCGCACTGACTGGAGCCCTGCCCCGCTACGGTACGAGCCCCTGCTCCAGCGCCGTCACGCGCACCAGCTCCTCCTCACTAACCAGCTCTGTGCCCGGCGCTCCACGTAAGTGGCAGCTCAGGAGAGCAGGGAACTGAGGCACCAGGGCGAGGGACCTGGCCGAAGTGCCCACCCAGTCCTGCCGCGCCACAGGGCGCACACGTGGACGGACACGGCTGACACGTGTGTGTCTGACCCAGCACCGACACAGGTGTCTGCCCTCACGCACGCCCTCCTTCCAGCTGGCTGGCTGTGTGGTGGGATTGAAAGATGCCCGGAGGGGCCAGGCCAGCCCTGGGGTCCCTCTCTCCTGGAGAGGAGAGGCAGCGCACGCATGTGACCCCCACCCGGCTTTCCTGCAGCTAACACGACTAACAGCCCTGAGCTCGCGGAGGGGGCAGGGAAGAGGCCTCTCCCCGTGGGGCTCTGGTCTGCAGGGTGGGGTTGGCCTCACCTGGCTTTGGGCCCAAGATCCTGATGAAGCATCTGCAGGGGTAGGGAGCAAAAATTCAACCCCCCGACCCACCCCTGCTGCCTGCTCCTCCGAGGGTCCATCCTGTGGAGGGAGCGGACCCCACAGTCACCGGATAGCCTCACAGACTGGGCTCCGTGACCACGGAGCCGGCGCAGGGCCTGGTCTCTGAGACGGGCTGCCACCGCGGGGCCCGCGGCCCAGCCGAGCCCTGTCGCTGCCCTCGGCGGCTCAGGGCTGAGGGGGGCCGTGCCTTGCAGAGCTGGAGGAGGCTCCCCTGACGGTGAAGAGTGACATGGGCGCTGTGGTGCGCGTCATGCAGCTGCCGGACTCGGGCCTGGAGATCCGTGACCGCATGTGGCTCAAGATCACCATCGCCAACGCCGTCATCGGTGAGCGGCCGCTGGCGGCTGCGGGGGGCGGGGTCGCCCCGGGCTCTGTGCCCTGACGCGTGCCTCGGGCCAGGCGCCGACGTGGTGGACTGGCTGTACGCGCACGTGGAGGGCTTCAAGGAGAGGCGCGAGGCTCGCAAGTACGCCAGCAGCATGCTGAAGCGCGGCTTCCTCCGGCACACGGTCAACAAGATCACCTTCTCGGAGCAGTGCTACTACGTCTTTGGGGACCTGTGCAGCGGTGAGTGGGGGGCTGCGGGGCGGGGGTCCCCGGAGGGCCCGCCCACACTGCCCTCACCCACCCTCCCCTCCCGCCAGCTCTCGCAGCCCTGAACCTCAACAGCGGCTCCAGTGGGGCCTCGGATCAGGACACACTGGCCCCACTGCCCCATCCGGCCGCCCCCTGGCCCTTGGGTCAGGGCTACCCCTACCAGTACCCGGGCCCCCCGCCCTGCTTCCCACCCGCATACCAGGACCCTGGCTTCAGCTACGGCAGCGGCAGTGCTGGGAGTCAGCAGAGTGAAGGTGAGAACCTGCTGGGCTCCCAGCTCCCCGCTGTCCCCGCCGCCTGGCTCTGCCCTATGTGCCTGCCCCCTCCGCCCTGTGCGCTCCTCCCTGCTCTGTGTCGAGGCCCTGGGTGAGCTCCTTCTGGAAGGGGTGAGTGGGTCAGGGGGGTGGGGAGAACCCTGCAGACTGGGGTGTGCGCGTGTGTGTGTTGGGGGTGCTCGTGTTCCAGGTGCAGCAGAAGTGAAAGGCCAGGAGATGGCATGGGGAAGGACAGCAGAGAGGTCCCGGGACACAGTGGAGACACCTGCCCCAGCACCTGCAGCCTGGCCGGGAGCCGCAGGTGGATGGTTGCACAGAACTGTGGACCCACCCTGGGATGTGTGGAGAGCTGAGCAGGAAGATCGAGGGGTGTCCCTGAGGAGGGGACTTGCTGGAGGAGTGGCCTGAGGCCAGGGGACAGAGGTCAGGCAGCCAGCCCAGTAGACCCAGACAGGGATGGGAGAGAGAGGAGAGCAGGTCAGAGGGTAGTGGTGCCCCAGGGAAAGCTGTTGCTGGGTGCCTGTGGACCCTGGACAGGCCCAGCTGGTGGCGGCATGCCCCCTAGGCGGGAACGGGTGTCCAGGCCGGGCCTGCTGTGTAACTCATGCTATCCCTTGCTTTGTGCTGAGCAAGCCTTAGACTGAAGGACTAGCGGAGTGGACCCTCCGGGCCGGTAAGCCAGGGTCCTGCCCGGCGTCCCTCTCGGCATGCTCCCAGCCAGCTGGCCTCCTCAGGCTCCCCGCTCTTCCTGGGAGCCCAGGACGGGGGCTGAGCTGAGTAGCTGGCCAGGGCCTTGGGGCTGGACGGAAGGTGGGTCTTGGGGGCGGGGGGGCCCAGGATGGCCGACGGGAGCACCGGGCACACAGGGCCTCACTCGTGCCTCAGGCTCTCAGCTGCAAGATCAGGCATTGGGGTGAGATGGGGGGCACTGAGCTGGCCCCAGAGTGTCCCTGCCTGCCTGCCACTGCTCACCCTGCCTCCCCTCTGCCCCCCGGCCTGCTGCAGCTGCTCTTGCTCCTCTGAGTGGCGCCAGCCCTGCTCTCCTGTCTGCATGGCTGCCCCCCTCCCACACCCACCCTGCTTGAGACCACCAGGTTCTGCCCCTGGTTGCCCTGGCAATGGCTAGTCGTCCTGGAAGTGACATGGCCCAACACTGACCATCTCATTCCTCTCCCCTGTCCTTGACTCCAGGAAGCAAAAGCAGTGGGTCCACCCGGAGCGCCGGCGGGAGCAGCCGGCGGGCACTGGGCCGTGAGAAGGAGCGCCGGGCGGCTGGAGCCGGGGGCAGTGGCAGCGAGTCGGACCACACAGCACCGAGTGGGGTCGGTGGCAGCGGCTGGCGGGAGCGCCCGGCTAGTCAGCTCAGCCGGGGCAGCAGCCCACACAGCCAGGCCTCGGCTGCTGCCCCGGGGCTTCCCCCATTGTATCCCTTAACAAAGGCGTACTCGGTGGTGGGGGGGCCGCCTGGGGGGCCGCCCGTCCGGGAGCTGGCTGCTGTTCCCCCAGAGCTGACGGGAAGCCGCCAGTCCTTCCAGAAGGCCATGGGAAACCCCTGTGAATTTTTCGTTGACATCATGTGACTGAGGAGAGAGTGCCTTCAAGCTCGGCCCCACGGTGGGGGAGCTGGTGGTCCTGCAGGAGGGAACTGCCTCTGGAGCTTGTGTGGGCTTGCCTTATTGGTGGCTGTCCCGGGTCAAGCCAGCCTGGGCTTCCATGCACACAAGGGGCCAGGTCAGGGGGCCTGGGCCTGGACGGAGAGTGGGAGCAGGCTGGGCGAGGGACTGAAGGCAGCCCAGACCTCCATGATCTGAATCTGGCAGTCCGTCCATTCCTATTTGGAGTAGCTTGTCCATGCAGACCCTGTGCCCTTGGGGTGTGCCTCAGGGACCCCCACTTGCCTACAGAGCTGTGCCCAGGGCCCCAGACTAAGCTGAGATGTGGCTGCTGGGCCTGGGCCCCCTCTGGCCCAAGTCACAGGCCCCACCACTCTTGCATGGGCTGGGTTGGCCCTTCTTGAAGGTGGAATCAGAGCCCCCAGGTCCCTCTGTGGATGCCCGGGGTAGGGATCTAATTTATTTATTTATTGCCTGGCCTGTGTGCTCTGGGGAAAGTGGTGGCCACGTCTGCTGCCCCCCCCCCACCGGGCTTCAGACTGAATGCAGGGACACAGGTCCTGTCTGAAAGTGGGAGGGTTGGTGAGGGGGAGATGGGAGGGGGAATGTGTTTTAGCTGGTGGTGGTGGGATGTGACTCTGAGGGGCAAGGGGCCGGATGCACACAGCTGCTGCAGGGGCAGGGTGTGGGGAAGAGGGGGTAGCCAGCCTACTCCGTGCTGTCCTCGGGTGACTGCCCACCCACTCACGCCGCTTCCTTCCTGGCGTTTCTGGCCTGCACACGTCTGCGCTGTAGATACCGTATCAAGTCGGAGTATCCGTCCAGATAGTTAATAGAGCTGCTTCTGTGTAAATGCTATTTTAAAGACTAAAAAGCATTTAATTTTATGGGACTGACGTGTGGCCTGTGTCTCTTCTCTTCTGCTGGGGCACCTTAGAAGGCTGAGGTGTGGGGGCTTGTCCAGCCTCCCCAGGGCCTGGCTGAGAGCTGACCGAGGACTGGCCAGGTGCTGTCTTCTGAGTCCCTGGTCAGCGCCAGGTCTCTGTCCCCGGTGCTGGCTGCCAGCAGGGTCCTGGCGGCTGGTCTTCTGTCCGTGGTGCTAGCTCCTGGATCCAGGGGTCTTGGCTATGGTGCTGGCCTTGGTGCTGACCCCCGGGCTCTGTCCACGGTGCTGGTGGCCACCTGACCCTATTTTACCCACTCGGGCTGGGCCATGGAGAGAGGGGGAGGTTGGGTGTGCGCCCCTGCCCTGCTCACCATTCCTGTCCCACTCTGGGGCCCATGGTCAGTCACATGCCCCTGCAGAAGGGTCAGAACAGCTCCAGCCCACCCACCAACCTCCCATCCCCGTGATGCTTGGACGGAGTGCTGGCTGGAGGCTCCAGGCTGGGCCTGGCCAGGCAAGTAATGCTCAGCTTGGAGTTCAAGTGATCTGGCTGGGGGCTTTCCTGAGCTCTTGGTGTGAACTACATGAGCCCCGAGGAACCTTTTAATGGGCCTCTTTCTGGAATAGTGGGGCTGGATCACCTGGGTAGGCCCTGGCCAGGGCTTGGCTAGGACAGATACAGAGCTTTTCTGGGGCCCAGGTGGGTGCTGAGGCCCTCCGTGAATGCTGCAGGCCCAAGGATCGCTGTGGCGTTAAGGTCAGCAGTCAGCCTGCAGTCAGGATCTAGAGCTGGGGGCGGGCTCAGCAGCTGGGGTACAGTCTGGGGGTTGCTTCATAGGAACTCTCAACTAAGTCTGGGTTCACTGGGGTGAGGTCACTGGGTCAGGGGTCACTTGCTTTTGCCCTGAGTCTCCTTCCCCCCAGTACCACTGCTGCCCTGTCCTCTGGCATCATCTCCCAGGAAGAACTCAGGGGTGTTGAGCTCCGGCCGCCACAGCAGCAGGTAGCACTTGGGCAGGTGGAAGGTGGCCAGGATGCCCAGGGCACAGAGGAGGGTGGCGCCCATCTGCACCGTGGGCTGGTAGACCACATGCACATTGGCAAAGAGGGGCACGAAGGAGATCCAGGTGATGAAGTAGGCTAGCATGGCAAAAGTGAGGCCACGGGCGCCATTGTAGTGGCCTGGCCAGCTCTGCACCAAGAAAGTGCCCAGGAAGCAGAGGAAGGCCAGCACGGCATTGGTGGCATGCACCAGGCCGAAGCTGATCCAGGAGCGCACGCGGCAGTGCACCAGCGCCTCTGTGGGCAGCACCCACCAGTCCGTCACCACCTCTGGTGGGAAGACCACCAGGTACCAGGCACATAATGCTGCTTCCGCCAGCAGAGCAAGCAGCACCACCAGCCAGGCCCAGGGCCCCTGCAGGCAGCCACGCAGTTGCTCTGCCCAGCTTGGTGGCAGCTCTGAACCCACGAATATCTGGGCTGCTTGCAGGAAAAGCGTGCTCAGGCAGCCAGTGAGTGGAAGGTGGAGCAGTGGCTGCTGGGCCAGGCAGCTGGCCGGGCCCGGCTGGCCAGGGAACAGGAGGACGCTGAGGCAGACAAGGCCCAGGCAGGCCAGGCCAAAGCAGGCCCGTGGCCCACCTGAGGCCTGCACCAGTGGGCTGTCCCAGTGCCGGATGAAGAGCCCCAGGGCCGCCAGCACCAGGCCCAGCGCCAGACCCAGAAGTATAAGCAGTACCAGCACGGCTGGCTCCTGCCATGCCAGGAATGTGGGCCTGCGGGGAAAGCAGCGTGTGCTCCGGTCCGGGGACCACTGGTTCTGGTCACACTGGGTGCAGAGGAGGTCATCTGTGGTAGGAGGAAAGAGGGGGCATGGGTGGGGGGGTGCAGGCTCCTCGGCCTCACTCCCACCCTGTATAGGCCTCGGAGAGGTGCTCACCTGGGCTGCGCTGATAGCTGCCGGCCTTGCAGTCCACGCAGTCATAACAGCAGGAGTGGAAGCCCTTCACTCGGCGTACCTGGCCCTCCCTGCACTGCCGGGAGCACTGGGACACGGGCGGCTGGCACGGGGCCTTGGGGCTCAGGCCGTGCTCGGCTGGATGCACCCGCCCAGACCTGGGGGTGGTCCCCCACTCCCTCCCCCCGCCCCAGGCAGAGCCAAGCTCGTTCCTGGCCGAATGCTGCTGCGCCGCTGGGGCCGTGCGGCCTGGGGCTCTCACCTGGTTCCCTGGCGTGTGCCAGGACAGCTGGGAGTGCCAGAGCTTCAGGCGGCCATCGAAGGCTCCTACGGTGCGCAACTCGGGCATCGGGTCCTGCCACACCCACAGCTTCAGGTCATAATCCATGTGCACGTTCCCACTGGCATCGAACCGCAGCAGCCGGCCGCGGGCGCGGAAGCTTGTGTTGTACATGTTCTCCAGGAGCTGGGGGACGGGTCGGAGCCAGTGGGGGGGCTGGGCAAGTAGCCGCCTCTAGCCCCGAACCCCCGCTGAAATTCCTTCTCAGGAGTGCCGGGGGCTCCCCACCCTCACCTGCCAGGGCAGCACAGGCTCCCGCGAGGGGCAGCCTGACGCATTGCAGAGCAGCGTGTTGTGGAGGGCCTGGGCCACGCCATACACGGCCGCGTAGGCAGCAAAGGTCCGGTGGTGCAGCAGCCCCGCAGATACGTTCTCTAGCGTGATGTGGTCGCACTGGGGGCAGCGTGGGCCCACCACGTGCTCCTCCAGGCCTGGCTGTTCAGCGTCCAGCGAGGCACAGAAGGCGGGGTCGGCAGCCAGGGCCAGGCGGGTCCGCACGTAGGACGAGAACTCGGGCATCAGGGCGCCCTGCTGCAGGAAGCCGAGCACAGTGCCCACCTCGGCCATGCCGGGCAGCGTCATGACCAGGTCCGAGGTCAGCCAGGCCTCACTGGCCACCCACACCTTGGGCGAGAGCCTGCAGTGGATGCTGTAGCTGAAGAGGGTGCGGGCAGCGCGGGCGGAGGCGAACAGCACCACCACCTGCACGCTGCTCTGGTTCACCTGGTGCAGCAGGCCCTGGACGGTGCCCAGCCGCAGGCTGCCCGCGCGCGGCAGCGGCACCAGGCCCTCGTGCGCGATGCAGATGCCCCTCGTGTTGGCCAGGCTGGAGAAGAGGCTCAGGCCCTGCCGGCCGTACTCGTCGTCGCTGCCCACCGCGGCCACCCAGTTCCAGCCGAGCTCCTGCAGCAGCTCCACCATCGCCATGGCCTGCACGCGGTCGCTGGGCACCGTGCGGAAGAAGGACGGGAAGATCTCCCGGTTGCTCAGCCGGTCGGTGCTGGCACCATAGCTGACCTGCAGCGACCGGGAGGCAGCTCCTCACGTGGGGGCTCCTGTGGGCAGGGCCGGCGGGGGCGGGTGACCCGGTGGGGTGGGGGGCGCACCTGAGGCATGAGGAAGAAGCTGAAGAACTTGCCCGTGATGAGGGCGAGCTCGGACGAGTGGGGTCCGATGACAGCCAGCACGCGGGGCTGGTACTGCGTGTAATTGCAGTAGGCGGCAATGTCGCAGCTGCCCGCTTTGGCCATGAACATGAGGCTGGGCTTCATGGCCACCACGGGCTCTGAACACGTGTCAAAGAGGTCGTAGCCCAGGTGCAGCCCCGGCAGCAGGGCAGACCCATTGTTGATCTCCTCCACAGCCATCTTCATGGCCAGCGCCCAGAGCAGGCCAAGGGCCGAGAACCTGGGGCCACACAGGGCTGAGGGTGGCCGACGCCTCGTCCCCACTCAGGAGCACCCCAGACCTGAGCCACCCCCACCCTCGTCACCCCTTGCTCCCTACCCCCACACTCCTACCTGGTGCACACGGTGGCATTGGGCTGTGTCCTGTCGCCGAGACCCGCATCCTCGGCCAAGCCCAGGGGGAAGAGCCCACCCAGCACGTAGTCCCCTTGCATCCTGAGCTGCCGGGATAAGCACAATGGGGCGCCTGCTCCGAGGCCCACGAGAGCCATGAGGCCCAGGAGAGTCAGGCCTCGCATGGCAGGTGGCAGCTTCCAGCAGGGATGGCAAATGAGAGAACCAGGTGGGGGCCCTGATATGATGACTTGGGGCAGGGGAGGGCCAAGGATTTGCCTAGCAAAATCCTCACTTGTCCTCACCTGCCAAGCCCAGGGGCCCCTGGGGACACCCTCGTTTCCCTAGGCCCCATAGGTCTGTGTTCCTTGGACTCTTATCCTGATGCCACCCACCAGGCTCTCTGGCTGACAGTGACGTGGGCAGGTAGGCTGAGCAACCACTGACCATGACCTTGTTACCTGCCTGTGTCCACGTCCCTCTGCAACCACCCCGTTCCTGGACAGGAGGAGCGACACTCAGGACTTCCCTGCCAGAGGGTCCTGGGGTCTCCAGCTGCCTGTGGGAGGTACCAGTGCCCCGAGGAGTGGGTACAGAAACACCTCTCCCAGCCCTGGGGAGGACTGTTAGGAGTCGGGGGTTGGGGGCAGGGGGTGGGCTGCAGGGGTGGCTCCACCTGCAGGTTCAGGGGCAGCCAGCCAGCCTGCTCTCCATCCTGTGGCTGGGGTGGGGAGGGCTCCAGGGTAGGGCTGTGGCCACTCAGCTTGTCTGAGAACAGTGCAACTTAAAGGTCTGGGCTGTTGCTCTGCTGGGTGTCTGAGGCCTGGAAACTTCAGGGACCCTGAGCCTGGTTCTGCCCACACCCTGCCTGGGCTCTTGACACAGCAGGTGCCTCCCTCCGGGGACAGAGGGCACAGCTGGGCCTGCGGGACAGTGTATGGAAACGAGGCAGGAAAGGCTGTAACCAAATGGGCCTCTGAGGCTGGGTCAACACTGGGTATGTGCAGGTCAGCCCCGATGGACGTGCCAGCAGTTTCTCCTTAGCCTCTGGGTGCCCCGGGCACCTGACACGAGGCTCAGGTGTCGGGGTGCCCATGAGGCACTCAGAGGAACCGGGGGAGGCTACTGACACCCCTGGAGTGGAGGAGCTCCGGGTGGTCTCAACCCTGGCTGGGGCCTGGCAGACGTTTCTAGTGGATGGTCTAGGATCCGATCCTCGCTGCCTGTGGGGAGGGAGCAGCCTGCATGGCACGCCTGGGGCACGCATGTACGTGCGAGCACACACTCGGCGCACTGTACCTGCACACACAGCATGCGTGTGACGCGTGTGCTGTGCACGGCCCCTGTAATCTGTGTGCACGTGGGCACACGTGTGCCGCCCTCACGGTCACCTGCCTTTGCTGGCACCTCACGGCGCTGTGGCCCCCGTGGGACAGGGCGAAGCTGCAGGCGCAGGGCACCTGGCATTAGACACCGCTCTTTGGGCCTGACATTGGGGTGCTGGAGAGCATGCTGCCTGACAGGAGTCCTTCTTCCGTCCCACCACTGCTGCACCACAGGGCGGCTCCCACGCACAGGTCTTCTCCTCCCTACAAGCTGTGCAGTTGCCCTCAACCCAGCACCTCGGGTCATTCTGTTTTCTCGCCCGTAAAGTGGGGATGACGACATGGACCTTGGTGGCGGCTCGGGGGGCCAAGCTAAAGGCTACACAACACAGACAGGCCGCATCCCGCTGCCCCATGCTGGCCGGGCTACGCCTCACGTCCCTGTGCTGGACACTGCCCCGTGAGCCTAGCAGTAGGGCCTCAGCCCCGTGAGGTCACGCCCCTCCTCCCTTCAGTAAGCAGCCGCCTGACACACCAAACACCTCTGCCCTGGAGGGCACTGCCTGCTCTGAGTGGCGTTTATTGATGTCGGAACAGACCATCACCCGATGACACTTTCCAGGGTCTCTGCAAGCCGACGCGTAGGCGCAGCTGCGGCACGGTGGATACGGCCCCCTTGGCATCGAGGGGCCCCGGCTCCCAGGGAAGCGCCGGTAGAAGCCAGGCCCCCGAGCGCTGGGTGACGGCTGGCCTATCAGCTGGGCACGTGGTCCAGGCTCTCTCCATGTGCCATCTCATGAGTCTCTGTGGGGCAGCAAGGGGCAGGGAGGAGGGAACACAGTCTTGCTGGACGACGGGGAGTGAGAGGCTAGCCCTGGACCGGCAGAGCTGTGGACTCCGCAGAGCTCTGGGCTGTGCTGTGCAGACTCACAGGCAGCTGCTGGGGGGGCACCCGGCTGACGGGGTGGCTGCAGGGACAGCTGATGAGAGTGCAGAGAGAGAGGCAGGGCTGGCCTTCGCTCAGGGCTTCAGCTCCCGGCTGCTGCCCAGGGGTTCTATCCCTGTCCTGGGGACGGCCAACCCCGTGTGGAGGAGCCTGGGGGTACCTGGGTACAGACACCGAGGTGGACCAGGGGGGTACAGACACCGAGGTGGACCAGGGGTGGACAAGCACCTGCAAATATGTTTGCTGGCAGCAGGAGGAAGTCTCTGTGCCACCTGTGACTTTGTCCCACTGCACGACTTGGCTCGCAGGCAGGGGGCAGCTTCTCCGGGTGTCCCGTGAATGCTGATCCTGCCCCTTACCTGCCCTGCCTTCTGCACCTCACCGTCTAGGTGAGGCCTGCTGGGACACATGTGTAACTCAGCTGAGGGTAAAGCAAAGACGCCTTGGGCAGAGCAAAGTGAAAAGGGAGGAGCAGAGGCCAGGGCCCGCTTTCTCTGGCACAGCCCTCGTGCCGCAGGCTAGAAGCACAGCCTGAGTGGGCCTCGCTGGGCCCGTGGCTCTGATCAAGCTGGGCTAACACGGGACAGTGTTCTTCCCATTCCTGGCGCACCCACAGAGCTCCACAGTGGGACTGATAGGAGCTGGCTGCCCCAGCCCAGCTCTGGAGCGGGGAAACCTGCCCCACGTGGCCCGCTGGCCCTTAGGGCAGGTCCAGCAGAGAATGCTCAGCGTAGAGTTTCTGGGAGACATTGTAGACACGCTCAATAAAGGGCAGGGCTTCGCCCAGCATCTCCACAGCCTGCTCTGGGGACCCCACGTTCATGGCCTCCAGGAAGACCTTGCGTGTGGGCAACGTACAGAAGGCCACGGTGACGGCCCGGCGGATGATCCAGGGGTGGTAGGCAGCCAGAGAGGCGTTGTAGGAATCGGTGCAGAGCACAGCTGTGCGGGCGTCCTCGGGGCTGGTGCGCAGGCCTTCCAGGAAGAGCTGTAGCCAGCGCAGGGCACGGTGCAGCCGAAGCACTGTCCGGCAGCCCGAGTCAGGGTGGCGGGAGCGCCGCTCCAGGTCCACCAGCTGGTTGCCCACCTCGTAGGCCACCATGGACTGCAGGCTGCTGTAGTGCTCCCGCTGTGGGCCACTGCGCAGACGCTCCATGACCTGCAGCTTCGCGGTGACGTCCTTAGAGACGAAGGAGAAGATGGCGCCCAGGCTGTTCAGGAACCTGCTCGAGGGGAAGCAGGAACTGAGCCTGGGTGCAGGGGAGGCCGCGCCCCACTTCCCGGGGCACATGTCCCCCTGTAGACAGGGGTAGGAAGGCTCGGTGCCGCCGGCCACGTGGTGAGTGAGAAGGGCTGACCAGCCCCAAGCGGGCGGGAGCTGGGTGCGCACGGTGTCCCCGCAGCACATGGGAAGCGTGGGGCCCCGCAAGGCAGTGCCCCCCAAATGTACCTGACTAGCCCCCTCCAGCCGGCGAGGTAGTGGTCCAGCAGCACCTCCTCCTTCTCATTGAGACACTGCTTGAAGCTGACTAAGACGACTTTCAGGTTGAAGTCCGACTCCAAGCCATCCATATCTCAAGCGCACTGAAACACACAGGTGGTTAGGCTGGTGGGCTGTCTCCCTGTGAATCAGCTCACTCCCTGGGTCACTATTTCAGAGTGGGGGGCAAGAGCAGTCAGAAAGCAATGGCTGGGATCCGGCCGACCCCACTGAGAGCCCACAGTGGGCCCCATCCCTGGGTCAGCCTCCTTCTCCCCAGGAGCTTACTTCCCTCTGCCTGGGCCACATGCTCTGACACAGTGACCTGTGTCACAGATGCTGCTGTGCCCTGGGCCTGGAACACCTGCCCCCAGATCTTAGCATGCCCCTCCTTGTCACTCAGGCTCGTCAGAGCACTCTGCTATGTCCTATCTACGGCACACATCTCTACTCATGCTTCCTGGCTTATTTATTGTCTCTCTCACCAGACTGTGTCTCGTTTTACCAGCTGGAGAAACATCTGCTGAGTCTCTGCCCAGAGCCAAGTACCCTTCCAAGGTGGATGCCCCATGAGACAAACAGCCCTGCCTATTAGGGCGATATTCCTGGAGAAAGCCAGAAAAGTCCAACATGGTAGGTAAAAAAAGATAAGTACCACGACAAAAGAGACAGTAGAGCGAGTGGAGGGCCAGGAAGGGTGGCCAGGTGGGTTGGGCCCTTCTTTGCTTTTACTGCTACATCTGGGGCCAGAACAGAGGCTGCAAGGTCAGCACTGCCTGACAGACACGGATCTTTTCACCCCTACTGGGGCTGTACGGGTGCCACACAGAAGGGCAGCTGAGCCAAAGCCCTTCTACATCTGAAGACAGCCATAAGGCCCTCCCCCAGTCCCAAGGAACCTCCTGGAAGCGCCCTAGGCGAGTCCTGCCCTGGATTCTGCTCACATTCATACAGTCACTCCATAAACATTCAAGTGCCCACACACTGAATGGGTGCCCCTGGGCAACTCAGCCTCTGCCCTCCTGGGAGCCCAGGGCCAGCACTGGGGTTGCGCTCTGACGGTCCCTGGGGACTCAGCTGCATCTTACCACCCAGGATGCCAGGAGCATCTGATGGCGCCTCGTGGCTGCTGAGGCCCTGGAGGCCCCTGGCATTGGCAGAGCTCCCAGAGGTGAGCTCACCCTGTCTTCAGGTGTGGGGACAGTTGCGCCTGGCCTCAGGAAGACGGTGCTCCAGAGACTTCCGGCACGCCCCTCCCCTCTCTCAGGGCCTACCTTCCATCCACTGAGCAGATGGTCTCTGAGGTCTTCAGGGCTACCTTCCTGGACACCAGACATCCTGTGGGCCTGGCCTTCCTGTCTAGAACCTGAGCCAGCAACGCAGAGGAGCTGCTGGGAGCTTTTCAGAACTTGCAAACAACAGGAAGGACACTGGCTGTGCAGCCCGGGGCAGGCAGCCTGCCAGCTCTGGGGAGGTGATGCAGGGCACCACCAAGGCTCCCCGGTCAGCCCACAGCCCCAAGGTCAAGTCTCGGCAGGAGGGCTGCCTGAGTGCCCGCAGCTCTCTGGCTGACGGCAGGCTGAAGGCCCCCAGGAGAAGAGGGCACCCACCCTGGCACCCCAAGCCCAGCGGGTTGGAGTGAGGCCCTGTCCAGGAAGCCCTACAAGTCTTGCTCGGGAAGGGAGCTCCAGGTGGCGCCGGGTCGGTCCCCGGGCTCGGGTACAGCGGGGCCCCAGTCCTAGGCGGGTCCCACTCCAGCTGAGGCCCAGGGATTAAGCAGGGGCCCGGCGTCCGGGGCGGCGTGGGAGCCAGGTCCTCGGCCGCCCCCTCCTGCTCCTGGCCCCTTGGCGATGCCCAGGCCCACCTGCCCAGTTCGGTTGGGCTCTGCTCCCCCGCCACGGGCCGGAGCCTGGCACCCTCCCGCATACCTGGGCCGCCGCCGCTCACCTGAGCCGCCGCCGCCGCTGCCGCAGCCGCCGCCGCGGGACCCGCTGCCCCGCCCCGGCCACCTCCCTGACGCCGGGGATTGGCTGCCAGCTACCCAATCCGGGGATTGGCTGCCAGCTACCCAATCCGGAGGATCGACGCGTGGGCCGGCGTTTCCGGCGGGCGCACCGGAAGCTGACCCCATTGGGGCTGCGCCTGCGCGGTACGACGCAGCGATCCGGATCCGGCGCGGCGGGGGTCCCGGGTCTGTGGTTGTGGCCCGGCTGCAGTGGTTCTGCCGGCTCGGTGAGGGCAGAGGCTACGGGTCCTGGGAGCGCGCCCGGCAGCATGCCCGAGATCAGGGTCACTCCCTTGGGTGAGTGAGGCGCGCCCGGCGGCCTCGCGGGCGCGGGGCCGGGCGGTGGTCTGGGGACGAGCCGCGGGCGCGCAGAGGGCCGGCCAGGTTCGCGGAGCCCCCGGCTCTCGGCAGCGGAGGCCTCGGGACGGCTCGGGGGTCGGCCCGCTGCTGTGCTGCTGCGTCCGCAGCTCTCCTCACCGTGCAAAGAGGGTGGGTCCGGACGCGGGCAGCTTCTCCTGGGGTCCGCCCTCCGGACGCGGTCCCCGAGAGCCACGGGGTCTCCGTTCTCGCTGCGCCGGCCTCTGTCCACATGGACTGGTGCCTTACGTGGCCTTCGCTCCCCGCCTCGGCTTTCTTCCCCCTTGTGCATCTGTCTCGCCCCCGTTACCCGCAGCTTCCCGTTTACCTAGTGCAGCCATCCGCTGTCACAGTTCAGCCTTACTGCATATCTGCAATGTTGTTGTTGTTTTTTAAAGAAGCTTTGCATTTTGTGAAAGATATAAACGCACCCTTTTGAAAGCCCAAAGAGCGCAGAACACCGTGAAGGAGGAGAGGTCACTGAGAATCCAGGGTACCGGAAACAGCTGGGGTTATCATTTTGCATTTTGGTGGCCAGCCCTCTAGAGCTCTCTGGGCATTCTTCCTGCGCTGGTGCTCTGTGCTGTCCCAGAACCTGCCTCCTCCACTGGGCCGTGTGTGGGGAGCATTTTCCTGTACAGATCTCCCACACAGCTCCATATCCTTTCTCGTGGTGTGAGCTCTTCGTCACATAGGCCCCATGGGATGGTCGTGAGTCCTGTTGGGAGCAGGGGCCAGTGTCTAAGAGCTGAGCTGTGGAGTCCAGAAAACCATTCCTGGCCCCATGCGTAGGAGCCATGTGTCCATGGGCTGATCCCATGACTTCTGTGCCTTCATGTCCTCTGTAAAGAGGGGCAGCCCTCCCCTTCCCCCACGCAAATGTCTGGAGGGCCTCTGTGCTGGGCACAGTTTTAGGGCTACAGGTTCAGCAGGGAGCGGACGGCTGAGACCCTGCCATCGTCCTGGTGGGGCAGAAGCAGGCTTATGAGAGACCTCCAGGCCACTGCCTATGGCTGGGCTGCTTGAAGCACGTAGACGAAGCTCTTGGCTGGGATGACCCACTGTAGTCATGGGTGACTGAAGCTTCTGAAGGACCAGCTTGGGTTCTGCTCTGGGCCACCTTGATGTGTGTGGTGCTAACAGAAGGTTCAGGTGGCTGGCAGAGGGAGGCTTGTAGGATCAAGATGGAAAGCAGCTCATTTGCTGTCATCAGGCCCTGCAAGGCTGTGTCCCTTTCTTCTTGGGCCTCCAGACCCCAGCGGAGGTGGGTGGGATGTGCCCTGCTGGGGCTGGAGGAGATGGGTAGGGCTTGAAGTTAGGAACATGGATAGGACTCAGCTTAAGTTCTGGGCTGTGGGTGCCCTGAGGGGGTGTGGTGGTGGGCCATCTGCACTCTGGCCGCTGTAGTTGGTCATTGTTGGACAGCTGGGGCCATGTCTCCCCATGGCCGGCTGAAGCTGCACAGGTGTCCCTCTGCAGTGACACCACCTGGACGTGCTTGATGCCTTCTGCGCATAGGTCCTGGGGGAGAGGGCCCCATAGCCCAGATGAGTTTTCAGGCAGTTGAGTTTTCAGGAGGGGTGGTGATGCCCTGTGGAGTGCCGGCTTACCCCTATTAAGTGCCAGGACCACAGTCCAGCACCTGTTACACAGCCCCTGGCCTTTGAAGGTGCCAGTCAGCCGCAGCAGGTGGGCTGCTCCCTCGAGAGGTGAGGGTCTTTTTCCATCTGACGTAGGTGGTGGTGGCAGGGCCTGAGGCTGGAGGTGTAGTGGGGGAGGGCATGTGGTCTAGAAGTCGCTCGGCAGCCTTGGCACTTTGCCCCTTCCCTGCACATTTCCCTGACCTGTGTGTAGAGGGGGTGGTGGTGGTGCTTCTGTGTCACACTTCATCTGCACAGCAGCCGTGGGGGTCTAGTTTTCCCAGCCCACCGAGGGTTCTGCGGGGCAGGGACCCAGAGTTCCCAGTGGAGGTATGAGGCAGGTGGCTGAGCCTTGGTCTTGGGGCTGGGGCCACGGCTTGCAGCAGCAGGGAGAGGAACATGGGGGTGGCGGCACCTCATCCCTCTTCCTTTTCAGGGGCTGGCCAGGATGTGGGCCGAAGCTGCATCCTGGTCTCCATCGCTGGCAAGAATGTCATGCTGGACTGCGGAATGCACATGGGGTTCAATGATGACGTGAGTCCTGAGGGAAGGTAGCCTGGAGGGACCTCATTCAGCCTGCTCCTCATTGCTATTCTCAGCGGGATCCAGGCATCAGAGCCTCAGACTCTGACCCACGGAGTAGGGAGTTTGGGCAAGTGGGCAGTGGTAGGAGGCAGGTGGGCCTGGGGTCACTGCATTCCCTGGCAGTGTCCCCACCATCACCAGTTGACAGATGGGATGCCCTGTGTGGAAGGCTTGGTCTGTACCAGAGCAGGGGCTCTTGGGCTCCTGTAGAGTCATATGGGGCAGCTCAGTGCTCCCCAGGCAGGGCTTCTGGCTTGGTGACTGGTGCCCAGCACTTTGACCCCTCCCTGTGTGCCCTGAGGCTGTGAGCAGTTAATGGTCCTGGTGTGGCTGGCCAGGCTCAGCCTGTGCCCTCGTTCCCCACTCCTGGCTGCCACTCTCTGGAGTGCTGGCAGACCCAGGGCAACCGTGTTCTGACCCTTTTTCTTGGCTTGTCAGAGGCGCTTCCCTGACTTCTCCTACATCACCCGCAACGGCCGGCTGACCGACTTCCTGGACTGTGTGATTATCAGGTAGGCACCTGTCGGCTGTTAGTGTTGTGTGGGCTCACAGCTGGCCCCACCCCGAGGACCCTCAGGGCCCAGGAGAGCCACTCAGGGCCCAGGGAGGCTGCAGGCTGTGGGGCGTTGCAGACCCCCGTTTTGTTCTAGGTTGCTGGTGTGGCGCCCCCTCTGGGCTGCCCCCCTTGCCTCTGGACAGTGGTCCTGGAGGCCGTGCACTCGCATGAGGTTACAGTATTCACGGTTGCTCCTTGGTGGGCTTTGGTCAGCGCCGTGGAGCCAGGGGGCACACTGTGTGGCGTGTGCCTATTGGCTCTGCCCCAGCTACCCCAGGAAGACGAGGCTGTGTTAGGGCAGCAGGCCCATGGCAGGGAGCCTACTCCCCCAACAATGCAAAGATGGAGCATTTCCCATGTGAGCCCCTGGGCTACTTGTCAGGCCTCCTCGCTCGGCCTCTCAGCAGCATTTGGCAGCAGTGACTACACCCTCCTTGCTGGTCCTCGATGCTCACTGATCTTGCTGTACATTCCCGTCCACCCTGCCCTGACGTCCAGACTCATGGTCTGGCCCCCCTGGTGGCAGTCGACCTCCCCAACCTGGCTGAATGGGGCTTCTGCTTTCCTCCAGTTCCTCACACTCCACCCAGATAGTCCACAGTTTTCGGGATCCAGTCCTTTTCCTGACCCTGACCTTTGCCCTGTGGCCAAATGACCACAGCAGCCTCCTGCTGGTCTTCCCCCCGCATCCTGCAAGCCAGAGGATCTGCCGACCCCATCCTCAGCTGCTCTGAGGCTCCTGTGGTCTCAGTTCCTTCTTGGACATGGGCTTCACACAGTGGGTCTGCTCTACTCATGGACACACAGCACTCTGTTCCCTTTGCTCCGGTGCCTTCCTGCTGTGGTTCACATGCCGTGGGGTCTTCCTGTCCATCCACCAGAGATGGTCACTGTCCTGGTGCCCTGTCCCCTTCTTAGCTACTTTCCATTACTCTATAGAACGTGTGCCCACGTGACACAGCATTACCTCTTTCATGCTCACTGCGTTATCGGACATTTAGATTCTGAGTTCCAGGAAGGTAGTAGATTTTATCTCTTTTGCTCACTCCTCACTCTGGTACTGAGGACGGCATCTCATACACAGTAGGCAGTCAGTGCACAGAAGAACGAATGGGTGGAATGACCATGAGCCTCTGCTGGCGTGGAGGGGCTGTGGGGGGCAGGCTTGGTTGGGGAGCAGTGGCCCTGGGCTGACCTGTGTTGCACCCCCAGCCACTTCCACCTGGACCACTGTGGGGCACTCCCCTACTTCAGCGAGATGGTGGGCTATGATGGGCCCATCTACATGACCCACCCCACCCAGGCCATCTGCCCCATCCTGCTGGAGGACTACCGCAAGATTGCTGTGGACAAGAAGGGTGAGGCCAACTTCTTCACCTCCCAGATGATCAAAGACTGTATGAAGAAGGTGGTAGCTGTCCACCTGCACCAGACGGTCCAGGTCAGGGCCCCAGCACACCCCATCTCACTCTCTGTCGGGTACTGTGGGGCTACCGGGAGGCAGCCTTGGGCAGGCACATGGGGTCAGTCGAGAATCAGGGTCCCAGCCCAGATTCAGGCGCACACAGGGCAGCGTGCCCAGCACCCATCAAGCATGTGGGACCTCTGCTGCTCACCCAGCTGTGCGCCTGAGTGCGTCTGAGAGGGTGTGCCGGCCGGGGTGGTAGGGGCAGAGACTGGACCGTGAGGTTGGCGAGCCCCGAAGGGCAGCCAGTACTGGGCTGTGGAGTTTGGGTTTTGACTCTGACTGTTTTGTGTGGGTCAGCAAGGAAGTGAGGGGTTCTAAGCAGGCAAATGCCATCAAATTGGGTAAACTTTATCACGAAGATTAGAGATTTGTCTGTTTCTCCGTAGAGTCAGCGGAGTTTGCTTGTTACTGGTTACCTATGTGTTTCCAGTTATTTCTGGTTGAACTTCTTGTCAACACGAAGTATGTGTGTTTATCTTTAATAAGACTTTTCCCCTGAAAGTCTGTGTTTCGGCTAACGCCACACCATCCCCACCACCCCCACCTTTGGTTGTTTGCATAGTGTGTCTTTTCCATCGTTTTACTTTGAACTTTACTGCGTCATGTTTTAAATGTAGCTCTTTTAAGTGGCATGTAATTTGGTTTATTGTTTGCTTGTTTTTTGTGGGTTTTTGGCATATGAAAATTTATTACTATTATGTTTTCACCATCAAACTTAGGATCTGGGTTTTCCCTTCTTGCCTTTGTAAAAGGCCAAAAGAGAGACGTTGGCTATTTTGACGGTCTTAAAGCAAATTCTAGGAATGTCTGTGACAGCATGACCTTTGTGACCAAATCTAGGAACTACAGCTTCATCATTTTCCTCAGTAAACGTCAGACAACCGTCATTGGGCACAAAGGCTGCGGGGTTTTTTTGCCATTCTTGATCAGCTGGACCCTGACACACTTTCTGATGGTAGAATTTGGCTATTTGGCTTCAACTCCTACGTCTCCCAGCACAATTCCCTTTGCATGGGAGCGCCTCCAAAAGCGTTGGCCTTCAGGGCTGTGCCCACGTGTGTTTTCTCACACTGTTCATAATGTCACTTCTGATCTCATCGGTGGCTGTGGGGCTTCCTGGCAGTACGAGGACTGCAAGTCGTGCCCATCCTGCCGGCGCCACGGGCCAGAGCAAGAGAGGATTTTGTTGTTGTTGCTGTTAATCTATCCTGATAACTTGTCCAGGCGGAGCATTTGGACTCCACATTTAATAAGAAAACTTTGAGTTTAGCTCCACTCTCTTACTATTTGCTTCCTATTTGTGTTGCCTGTTCTGTTTTTTTTTTCTCTTACTGCTTTCTTTGGATTGATTTTTTAAATTTATTTTTTTTTAAGATTTTATTTGTTTATTTATTTGAGAGAGAGAGCAAGTGAGTGAGAGAGAGAGAGATAGAATACTAACGGGGGGAGGGGCAGAAGGAGAGGGAGAAGCAGAAGCAGACTCCCTTCTGAGCAGGGAGCCCGACACGGGGCTCCATCTCAGGACCTTGGGACTGTGACCTGAGCCGAAGGCAGACATTTAACCTACTGAGCCACTCAGGCGCCCTTCTGTTTCTCCTTTTATTTGGTTAGTTATTTTATATTCTTGTAATTCTCATAGTGATAGAGTTTACAAAATGCATCCGTGACAACAAAAATCTAAGGTATTTGGAGGTTTTGCCTCTCGATAATGCAAAGGTCTTAGAACATTTTATTATGTGCCCTTGTTTTAGTTTGCTCAATATATATGAAACCTAGGGGGACATCATTACTGATACTGATGAGGTCAGCTTTGCTAGGCGTCATCTCTGTATTTACCCTCTCTACTTCCTGTGTTCTTCACTTGTCTTTGCGATGACTTACCTTCTTCCCGAAGGACACCCGTATGGATCTGTTGGCAGTGAATTTGCTTTTAATTGTCTGCAGATGGCTCTGCTTCACCCTCATTCCTGAGGCACTTTTTCGTGACATGTGGAATCCTAGTTTGGCAATTACTTCTTCTCAGTACTTTGAATGTTTCTTTCTATTCACTGTTTGAAAGAGAATCTTTAGTGTGAGGCTGGTTGTAGGATTATACCCTTTTCTTTGGATTTTGGTGGGTATGCTGTGATGGACCTGCATGTTGTTCTCATTGAACCTGTCCAGGTGTGAAGCCTCGTGGATTTGTGGCCCGATGTCTTTCATCTGGTTCTTCCAGTGTTGCTCCTGCCCGTTGTCCTCCTCCAACCCAGGGCCCCAGATGGCAGAATGTGAGGCCTTCTTACTCCAGACCTTCCCTCGTGCATTTGTCTTTCTGTGCTTTGTGCTAGACAGTCCTTTCTGTGTGTTTTACTGCCTTACTACTCTTCGATTATATATAGCATGCTGTTAAATTCATCCATTCATTTTTTTATTTGGGTGATTATAGCTTTTGGCTTTAGTATTTCTACTTTTTAAGATAATTTCTAGTTTTGTGGTCAACATTCTTAAACTTCTTTTATTTCTCTGAATATATTAGTCACAGCCCTCTTAAACTCTGTGTCTGAAAACTCTAGGAGCCCTGAGTCTGCTTCTCTACACTGTTGTTTCTCTTGTTTTCCATGCTGGTGTCTCATCTCTTGTGTCTGCTTGCTTTTGGTTGAGAACTGGACATTGTGAGAAACAGGAAATGATGAAAGGCTTGGAACCATGTTCTCCTCTTCTGCCCTCTGCCTCCCCAGTGTCCACCTCCCTGGTCCCTCTGCCATACTCTTCAACTGACCACCTACCTAGCATAGCCTGAAGACCTGACTCGAGCCCTCTCCTCTGTAGGTGGACGATGAACTTGAAATCAAGGCCTACTATGCAGGCCACGTGCTGGGGGCAGCCATGTTCCAGATTAAAGTGGGCTCAGAATCTGTGGTCTACACGGTCAGTGGAAGCACTTGGGGCACAGGGGTACTGCTTAGCCAGGGAGAGGAGGCACCTGTTTTACTGTGACATTCTTTGCCAGGGTGATTATAATATGACCCCGGACCGACATTTGGGGTGAGTAGGCTGATGTGTTTCTTTCATCCTGTGGGGAGCAGTGATGCTTGTGGCTATGCTGGGTGCCTGGGCAGTCCATGCATTGGTTTCTGCCACGTGTCCTCTGTGCATGGCAGAGTCTCTTCCTCCGGTCTCCCCTAGTGTGCTGCTTGCCAGAGGGTCCAGGGAACCTGTGGCTGGGGTCTGTTTTGTTGCTCCTGGCCTTACAGCCATGTGGATTGTCCACCTCCGGCCAAGCCCACCTCTGTTACAGAGCTGCGTGGATTGACAAATGCCGCCCCAACCTGCTCATCACAGAATCTACCTACGCCACGACCATCCGGGACTCCAAACGCTGCCGGGAGCGAGACTTTCTGAAGAAGGTCCACGAGGCCGTGGAACGTGGAGGGAAGGTAGCTGGTGCAGGCGGAGTGCCAAGCAGGGCTCTGGGCCACGTGCCCACCCTGACCATGCTACACAGTCCTTTGGCCACTTCTGGCATGTCAGGAGATGGGTGTTTTGTGTTCTGGGCATGCAAGGAGGAAGATTTGCTCAGCATTAGGAAGAAAAACTTCTCCAAAGACTAGTGGGGTGTGTATTCATCTCTCACTTCAGATCCCAGACCAGGGCTGGCCAGAGTATCCACTGTGGTCGTTTTTGGATAGATTGTGGCTGGGACCAGGACTTGTGGGGAGAGTGTAGGGGGCTTTACCTGTGGCTTGCAAAGGGCGTCTGGCTCTCAGGATGCCTGGCTATGACCTCTCAGTGGATGCAGCCTCTGACCATCAGAGCTACCAGCAGGGCCAGTCTTTATAGCAGCTGCTCCCTGAGAAGGCAGCCACAGGGTACAGCTGCCTGTCCTCTAGGATCAGATGTGGGCTTAACTTGGGTGGGCAGCACAGCCAGGGACTCCTGCCTCAGGCACCCTTGCCTTCCCCCTGCAGGTGCTGATCCCTGTGTTTGCCCTGGGCCGTGCTCAGGAGCTCTGCATCCTGCTGGAGACCTTCTGGTAGGTGCAGTCAGATTGGTTTCTGGGACCCCTGGCCTGAGTGGGCATTAGCGGGATGCCTGTGTCCAGCCCGGGAAGGTCCTCAGTTCAGCTCCAGGTAGAGCATAGCCTGTAGCACTGGCCCCTATCAGATGTAGTCAGGGTGCCTGGTATCTGTGGGGGTGCCCGCCCAAGCCAGGAGGCCTTGTCATGTTGTCCTCCCTCCACCCGCATGTGCTCTGTTTCCTTCTTCAGAACCAACATTTTAGGGGCGCCTGGGTGGCACAGCGGTTAAGCGTCTGCCTTCGGCTCAGGGCGTGATCCCGGCGTTCTGGGATCGAGCCCCACATCAGGCTCCTCCGCTGTGAGCCTGCTTCTTCCTCTCCCACTCCCCCTGCTTGTGTTCCCTCTCTCGCTGGCTGTCTCTATCTGTGTCGAATAAATAAGTAAAATCTTTAAAAAAAAAAAAAAAAAGAACCAACATTTTATAGAAGGAAGTGGACTGAGGTGGGGGACATCAGGGAGTTGTTCCTTCCACCGGACACAACCCAGGCTGAGGGTGTGAGGGGTGACATGGGCCAGCCCTTTCCTGGCAGCCTCCTCACTGTGGTCCTGCACTGTCCACAGGGAGCGCATGAACCTAAAGGCCCCCATTTACTTCTCCACGGGCCTGACAGAGAAGGCCAACCACTACTACAAGCTCTTCATAACCTGGACCAACCAGAAGATCCGTAAGACCTTTGTCCAGAGGAACATGTTTGAGTTCAAGCACATCAAAGCCTTCGATCGAGCGTTTGCTGACAACCCGGGCCCAATGGTGAGGCCTGACCAGGAGGGGCTGGGGATGGCTGTCCTGTGCCTGTTGTAGCCAAGTCATGCCTGCCCCAGGGTGGGGCACCTGGGGCCAATGCTGACTGTCCACGCATGTGTACCTCCTCCATGTCCGGGACATGCCAGGGGCCTTGCCTGCAGGTCTCCCTCAGGGAGTGGGGTGCCGTGCTGGGGGAGAGACGGGGTGGGGTCAGAAGGTAGGGCCTGTGGCAGGTGCAGAGTCAAAAGGCTCTGAGGGCAGAGGAAGGGCTAGACTTGTGGCCAACACTGGTTCTTTGACAGGCGGGCGCTGCTGCGCTGACTGTCCCCATCCCCACCCACCCCCGCAGGTTGTGTTTGCCACACCAGGCATGCTGCATGCTGGCCAGTCCCTGCAGATCTTCCGGAAGTGGGCAGGGAATGAGAAGAACATGGTAAGAGGTCTAGGTGCTAGAAGGGCCTGTGAGGTTGGGCAGAGGTGGGGGAACAGGGGCTCTGCTTGGCTTGGGGACACTGCTGTTTGTCAGGACAGGGCTTGGCATCCTGGGCCCGTGTCTCACACAGGCAGCTCAGACTCTTGCTGTGTCAGCCTGTTGCATCAGGCAGTAACGTCTTCTGGCCTCCTGAGCTGATGTGATACTCAGGCCAGGTGGGCTTGTGCTGAGACTCCTGAGCCTGCCCGGGTCTGCAGTGGGGCCTGGGATAGGGAGCCGCTGGCAAAGGAAAGGTGCCATTAAGGGTATAGGTTCTGACAGGTAGGAAGGGCAGGGTGAAGAGACAGGGAGGAAGCCCCCTGAGGCGGCCTTTGGGGTGGGGACTGTGTTACAGGGTGGCTGCCGGCTCCATCCCTCCCTCCCCCACAGGTCATCATGCCTGGCTACTGCGTGCAGGGCACTGTGGGCCATAAGATCCTCAGTGGGCAGCGCAAGCTGGAGATGGAGGGGCGGCAGGTGGTGAGTACCCGCTTCCCCGGCAGCTCCCCCTTTTGGGTTGGTAGGGAGCCCTTGGAGCCTGCTGCTTGTGGTAACGGCCCATGTGCACTGTGATGCTGCAGTTGGAGGTCAAGATGCAGGTGGAGTACATGTCCTTCAGCGCCCATGCTGACGCCAAGGGCATCATGCAGCTGGTGGGCCAGGCAGAGCCCGAGAGTGTGCTGCTCGTACATGGGGAAGCCAAGAAGATGGAGTTCCTGAAGCAGAAGATTGAGCAGGAATTCCGTAGGCAGCCCAGGCATGGGGTGGGCTTGGGCCGATACAGGGAATGTGGGGTCTACCCATGGGTCAGCATGGGCAGGGCCAGATGGTCTAGACTGAGGCTCCCTGCTCCTCCCACTCTTGCCCAGGGGTCAACTGCTACATGCCAGCCAACGGTGAGACGGTGACACTGCCCACGAGCCCCAGCATCCCCGTGGGCATCTCGCTGGGGCTGCTGAAGCGGGAGATGGCACAGGGTACGCAGGGCCGGGCACACTGGGCAGGGGCAGGGCAGCGGCGCAGCTGGTGGACAGCTCCCATCACTGCCCCTTTCTCTGCAGGGTTGCTTCCTGACGCCAAAAAGCCCCGGCTCCTGCATGGCACTCTGATCATGAAGGACAGTGTGAGTGTGCCTGTGCTTGGGTGGGGGTGAGGGGTGCTCCCTTGCCCCCTGACCTTCCCCTGCCCCACAGAACTTCCGGCTCGTGTCCTCAGAGCAGGCCCTCAAGGAGCTGGGCCTGGTGGAGCACCAGCTGCGCTTCACCTGCCGCGTGCATCTCCATGACCCTCGCAAGGAGCAGGAGACGGCCATGCGGGTCTACAGCCACCTGAAGAGGTGGGTGTACCCCACTCCTGGCTCTGGGGGTGGTAAGCGGGACCCAAGGTGGGGTCTCACTGTGCCTCCCCGCAGCATGCTCAAGGATCACTGCGTGCAGCACCTTCCCGATGGGTCCGTGACCGTGGAGTCCATCCTCATCCAGGCCGCTGCCCACTCAGAGGACCCGGGCACCAAGGTGCTGCTGGTCTCCTGGACCTACCAGGTGAGTTGGGCCGGGGAGCCCCCATTCCCGGGAGGTCAGGAGAGGCGGGGGCTGCCCAGGTGTGGTGGTTGGGGAGGATGCGATGACTGTCCCCTCTTGTATCTGGCTCTAGGATGAGGAGCTGGGAAGTTACCTCACGTCACTGCTCAAGAAGGGCCTCCCCCAGGCCCCCAGCTGAGGTCAGCTGGTCACCAGAGGGACCTAGGCTTTCATTCCAGGGCCGTGTCTGTGCCTCAGCTCTTCCCTCTGTGTCCTTGGATGTGGAGCCCACGGCTGCTCACAGCCCTTGTCTGTGAGGACAAGACCACAGTGTCATGTGTCTGCCCAACTGGCCACTTTTGGCTAAGGAAAGAAAGAGGCTTAAGGACTTGGTCACCCTTTATTTCTATTCGTGAGGCCCCAGGAGATAGGTGGATGCTCCTGCGGTATTAATTTCCAGTAAAAACTGAACCAAAGGCTGCGTGGATGTTCCCTTCTTGATACTCAGGCCTTTTTCCTGCAGTTCACCTGTGGCAGACCTGGGTGCCCAGGAAGCTGGGGACTTGAGGCAGGTACAGGCCAGCAGGAGGCAGGAGGCCTGCATGGCAGCAGGGCTCTGTGTGTCATGGTGCCCTGACGTCAGCTGGGCATCTGGGGGTGATCTGTGCCTTCCGTGTGGTAAACCCTGCAGGGCACAGGAGGGTTTCTACAGAGTCTGGGCCTGGCCATAGGTCAACAGCTTCATCTGGGCTGCAGAGCCCCTGCCTCTCAGGCCCCTCCCTACTCCCTGAGGGGAACCCCCGCAGCCTCCCTCCTCTACTGGGAACTCGATCCTAGGGCCCAGGTCAGGAGGGGTCCAGGGCGTAGATCTTGGGATCCGGGTACCTAGGGGTCCAAGGCCCTTGGGTCTAGGGGTCCAGGTACCTTACTCCAGGCCTCCTACTTTTGGGCTGCTGTTCTCCAGCTGGAGATTTTTTGGCCAACCTGGGGCTTCCTTGCCTTCCCGCTGAACAGAGGCTGGATTGCCACCTGCTAGCAGGACAGGTGAGGGCTGCAGCTGTGCTGTCACCAAGAGCCCCTCCCCCATCAAGCACCCAGCCTTAGGACGGGGTCAATCAGTGGGATGCACGCAGGCACCTTTCAGGGCAGCGTACTCTTACCGAGTCTCCCGTATAGCACTGACTTGAGGAATAAGCCATGGGCTGGGGCCACACGTGCCTGGTGCCTGCCCAGGGGGTCCCGGCTTTCCAGGATCACCTTCACCTGAGCAGGCATCAAAGCCCCCAGCCCCACAGCCACCAGCACAGCTGTCATTCTCCGCACCTGCAACCCAAAGCCAAGACTGCCATAGGGGCCCAGCCCCTCAGGGCCACCCCCACCCCCGGGAGGCCCAGCGCAGAGCCCACCTGTCTGTACAGGAAGGACTGGCTCTCAAACTCCAGGTTCCAGAACCGCAACCTAGAAATACTGGCACTTGCGATGTCTGGCCCAGGGCAGCCCCCGAGTCCACACTGTGGCCCCGGACAAGGAGGCGGGCAGGGGAAGGGGTCTGGGGGATACTGGTTCCCACTCTCTTCCACCCCAGGGCTTCCACTGACCATCCTACCCTCAAGTGAAGCTGGTGGGAGGGACACTGTGAGTGGGAGGGGCAGCAGAGCCTTCTGGGGGCTTTGGCAATGGGAACAGGCCCTCCGATGGAGGTGCCGCTGAGGTGGAGGTCCCGGTGCAGGCTCTGCGGCAGCTGAGGGAGCTGAGCGTGGCCAGCTCATCTACCAGGGACCCAAGCCCCAGGCCAGGGGCTCTTCAGCTGACCATGCAGAAGTTCCTCCTCCATGCTGGCTCCAACGGGGAAGGTTTTGGAAGTCAACAGCTGACATCTGGCCAGAGGCCCCAGGGACAGTGCCAGGGGCAGCGGAGCCAACCCCCTGGCAGGTAGGGCCGGAACCACTGGCCTGGTGCTTCTCTTTCAGCAAAGGCTTTTCAGCAGCTGCCAAGATCCATGTACTAGGCAATGAATGCTGAGCTGGGCAGGGTAGGGCAGGGCAGGAACCCACCCTGGGGGGAGGGCACAGCTGTAGGTTCTTGGTTGTTGGGGCCATGCCACTCAGCTGACTAGTATCCCCCTGTGAGGAATGATGGATGCCCAGGGGGGTCCCCAGCCCCAGCTGTGTGCTGCGTCTGCACCACCCCTGCCAGGGAAGTTAAATCCAGCTTCCCCAGCCTCTGGCTAGTGTGCAGGGTGCCCTTCCTTACCTGTTCTCCTGGGGGAGGACAAAGGGGCTGCCTGGGTCAGGGGACACTGAGGCTCGGCGCAGTGTGCGCACCGAGCTAGTGGCCGGGCTGCCAGCTGACTGGAAGGCACTGAAGTCATGCGTCCCTAGCAGGTGCTGGGCAGCTTCCCGCATGGCACCCACATCCAAGCAGCTGCAGGGAGCCAGGTGAGTGGTCAGGAGGGAGTAGCCAGCCAGCTGGGTCTAACAACCCCTCCCACTCGCTCACACCCACACTCACCCTGCCCGCAGGGGCCAGCATCGGTTCCGTTCAAACACTGACAGCTGGTCAGGCCGGTGGCAGCCAGTGACCAGGCGGTACAGGTAGGTCCTGGATGTGGCTGCATGGCGGGCATGGAAGTCACTGGGTACTCGGAATGCCTGCAGTATCCTGTGGGAGCAAGATCAGGCACTCCAGATCCCTCCACCCACCCAAGCGACACCTTGGTATCTCACTCCCAGGGTTCTGTCCAGACACCAAGTCCTTCCTGACTTATGGCCTCCACGCATGGTGGACCAGTCTGGAGACAGCAGATGGGTGCTCACCGGATGGCCGGGTGCCTCAGGTGGGCGTTGAGAGCCTCTGCCAGGACCTCTGGGGAGAAAGGGGGCTGGCCTGAGCGGCGCTGGACGTCCAGGTGAGCCGCGTTGCATAGGGCATGGACCCCGGCATCCGTGCGGCTGGAGATGGTGAACTTGACTGGCACCACCGAATTCAGCCGCTTTGCAGCTTCCTGAGGGGACAGAGCCGCCTGGGGCGGGGTGGGCAGCGCAGGGCGAAGACCGGGCCGCAGAAGCGCGGGGGCTCCCATCTGCGCCGCCCTCGGGTCTCCCTCTTTCCATTCCGGGCGGCTGGCCGCCAGAGCTCACCTCCAGGTAGTTCTGGACCCCGACGGCGACGGCGCGCTGGGAGCCCCTGACGGCCGCGACCCCGCTGCGGGCGGAGGCGGGCTCAGGTTAGCAGACGGGGTTCGGGCCCTTCCCCGCCCTCTGCGGCCCTCCAAGGTCCGTTCCCTCCCCGGGCGTCCAGCCTGGCGACCAGAGGTGCGCGTCCTAAATTTAGCTCCCCCCGCTCCCACGTCGGGCGCCGGGACAAAGTGGGGGCCGCGGGCACGGATGGGAGGTCTGGAAGACGTACTTAAAGTCCGTGCCCAAGTACTGGAAGTACACGAGGTAGCGCGCCGTCACCGAGCCTGCTGCAGGGCCCATGGCCGGAGTCGGCGAAGCGCGGCCACACTCGGCGGGGTCGGGCTCGGGCTCAGCAGAGCTGCACGTGAACGCAGCGCGCGCGCGAGTGAGCGCGCGCGGGGGAGCAATGTGGCCACGCCCCCGGCTGCGCCCGCGCTCGCGCCTGCGCCTTAGGCCGCTAAGGGCGGGAGTGGGGGCGGGGCCGAACGAAGGGCCGCTAAGGGCGCCCTATGGCCGCTTAGGGCGGGAGCGGGGGCGGGGCCGAACTAAGGGAGAGGGTGCAAACTTCTCCGCCGCAGAGGAGCGCGTGGGCCGGATTCCGACAGCGGCGCCCAGGAGGGGCTCCCGCGGGCCTGCACTCGTTCGTCCACCCTCTCACCCGCTCACCCACGCCCTACTGTCCTGGAGCGGGTCCGTCCCCACTTTCCGCGCGAGCGGTTTTTGCCAATGCCCCGCGTTGCGCAACGGCTGCATCGCTGGAGCCAGCAGTCTCGCGCCCTCCCCGCGCCCCGCGGACAGGCCGACTGTTGCTGGGTCCGACTCCCTTCCCAGCCCGCGGTGGCCGGGGAACTAGAGGGCGGGACGACGGGGCGTCCGGGCCCGAGCCAGGCGTGGCCGAGCCGCAGGGAGGCGTTTGGCGACGCTCCCCGGCCGTGACAGCGGGAGGCGCGCGCGGGCGGCGAACATTGGCGACGCTCCCCGGCCGTGACAGCCGGCGGCGCGCGCGGGCGGCGGACTTTGGCGACATTCCCCGGCGGTGACAGGCGGGGCGGGGCGGCGGCGCGGCGGCCTCAATCCGGGGCGGGCGGGCGCCGAGCGCGGCGCGGGCGGGCCGGCTGACGGACGAGCGGGCCGGCCGGGGATGCCGCTCCGAGCGCCGCGGTCCTCGTGCCAGTGAGCGCCGCGCGCCGCCGCAGCCATGACGGTGGAGTTCGAGGAGTGCATCAAGGACTCGCCGCGCTTCAGGTGCGCCCCTGGAGGCGGCGCGGCCCTTTGTGGTCGGCGGGGGTCGCCGCCCCCTCGGGGCACCCGGGGCCGCCGTGGGTGGGCGCGGGGGGGGGGGGTGTCGTTGCCGCCTTTGTGCCGGGCCCGGGAGCCGGTGATGGGAGCTGGAGGACCCCGCCTCGGACAAAGCCCGCAGCCCGGGGCCCAAAGGCCTTGAACAAAAGATGCCCCTTGTGCTGGTCACCTCGCGCGGAGGTCGTGTCTGTGGGGGTGGGGTGGCTGCCGATATAGACACCTCTCCGTGGGAGTGTCCACCCCCGCTTTGTGTCTGCACCTTCGTGCTGGCCACCTGCACGGGGCTGAGACCCTCCTGGCCCTGCAGTCCAGCTCTGGCCAGGGCTGTCTGGGTGCGAGAGGTGTCTGTCCCAGGGATACATCTTAGTCCGTGTGACCAGAGCACTGCCTGGGGGTCGGGTAACTGGAGCCACGTTTTCAGCCTGGGATGGGCTGCTTGGCAAGGGTGACCTAGGGGCCTGGAGGGGTGGGGGCTAGGCCGAGCAGGGCTGGGTGGGAGTTTCGGGTAGGGGATCTGCACTGTGCCCAGCCTGGGTTGGACGCTTCAGTCGCTCCCGGTTGTGCAGGCAAGCTCATCCCCGTGCAGCACAAGCACCTTCCGTGTAGCAGGTGCTCCACAGACCCCGGGTGTGGGGGGGGGGGGCTGCACCCCTGGGCTGGCGCGCTTGGAGTGTGCATGTGTGCGTGTCATCTCCTACTCCGTCTTGGGTTACATGCTTGTACTATGTGTTTATCATGCACATATGAGCTTCGGCACAAAACACACGTCAGCTTGTTCACGTGTATTCTGGCACTAGCATACGTACTTGTGTGCCTGTGTGTGTCCTCTCCGTGAGCACGCATGTCTGTGTGCTCACTGTGTCACTGCATGCGGGTCCATTTGCTTGCACGTGAGCACATGTGTGTTTGGTCATGTGTGTGTGTGCCTGCTGAGTCTTGGATGTGCCATCAAGAGGACCTGAGTGTGGATGCACTGGTGAGCCTCAGCATTGGTGCCCTTACCCCTGGGCCCCTTGCATGACCATCACACGGGGGTGTCAGCAGCAAAGGGTTGGGGAGGCTAGGGATGAGGGGTCAGGGCTTGGCCCAGGGTGGGGCCCCAGGGCAGAGGGTTTGGGGATGATTCTCTGCATTCTCCCATCTGCTGTTGCTGACTGATTGAGGGAGGGCGTGTGAACAACTGAGGCGCCCACAATCCTGGGCCCCCCACCTCTGCCCACTGTCCTCCAGGACCCAGGCTGTGGGGGAAGATGTAGCTGGGGCCTCAGCTGGGGCCTTGGTCCTGACTGAGGCACCATAGTCTCACCCTGACCCCTTGCTCAGAAGCCCGATGGTCCTTCTTCCCCTGAGTGGAGGGGTCCAGGCCCACCTTGCCTGGTTGGACTGAGGGCATGGGCACTGCATTCACGTCCAGGCCTTCCCTCCTATACCAGCCTGGTCTGTCTGTGGCCCACAGGGGTGCAGTGGCTGCCCGGGTTTTACCATGCTTCCCCTGGCAGGGAGGGGCTACCCCAGGAAAGTGCCCGTCTGGGCCTGGGATGGGGGCTGAGGAGATTCATCTGAACCTTGGGCCACAGAAGCCACACTGTGTGGGTTTCGGGGTTGGGCTGAGATATAATAGGGGTTTGAGGTTCTTCTGGGGCCCTGCTGTCTCCTCACCCTCACCCTGCTGCTGAAATGTAACCTGGGACTTCCTGGTGGCAGGCCTGGGGTGAGCCAGAGTGGGGCTGGGTGGGAGGCTGTAATCGGTGATGTGGGGCCAGGTGGCCCCAGCCCTGGGAAGAGGGACCATGCCCCCATGCTCTTGGCCTGGGGAGAGCCCCACAGCCTTGGGATGCATGTGGGAGAGTCCAGATTCTTCCAGACAGGCCTGGAGGTGCTGCCCCCTTGTTCTTGGTGCCCCCTCCCCTGGGTGGGGCTTCAGACGCTGAGTCATGGCTTTGGTGGGGAAGCCTGCCTCACCCTCCTCCTTGTCATCCAAGCTGCTGAGGAAATCCTGGAGGGAGGGCAGGAGTGGAGGCCTTAGGTCCTCGGGGGCTGGGGCTCCCAGGACAGGGTGCTGGTTCTTTGCTCTCTGCAGAGCACCCACCCACTTGCCCCCATGAGCACATTCATCTGCATCCGGTGCGGCCCCACCCTTGCGGGGGGGACCCCCTCCTCGCCCAAGCGCAGCAGCTCTCAGGACAGTTGGGGTGGCCAGGGCTCCTGCAGCATCTGCTCCTGGGTGGGTGGTCTGTCCCTTCTCCGGAACTCAGAGTTCCCTTAGCCCTGCTGGAAGGGATGGGCGCTGCTCAGAGAGGAGCCCATGTCCTGTCAGGGAGGTGGTGGGCACTTCCAAAGTCCCTGGCTGGGGCGGCCTTGTGCCCCCCCCCCCCCCAACAGCTCCAAGTTGTGGGCACGCAGAACTATACATCCCATGTGAGGGACCAGGTTCCTGCCTGCAGGCCTGGGAAACCCTGGAACACAGCGCCCCCCTGCGGGACATGGGGGCAGCGAGGGGCCTCTAGACCTGGATGCCCTTGCCTCTGCCCGACCCCCACCTAAGACCTGTCCCTGGAGGCCTGCCTCTTACTCCTGGGCCCCGTTGTCACCCCTGGCCCTCATGCCCTGTTCATCCCCAGGAGGCCAGATGGGCCCAGTTCACCAGCTGAGCGGTTTGGGGGGTGGGGTGGGTGGCGCTGGGATCCTGGCCCTCTTTCCCTATTTCCTGTTCCCAGAACAGGGGAGGGGGGTCACGTGCCCGATCCATCTGCCTCGCCTTCCGGGGATTCTCCCGTCTGTGGCTTCTCTGGTGATGTCATTCATTAACTCTTACCTCCCTGAGGCAGCCCCATTGTCAGGCTGTTCTGGTGGGAGTGGGCCCCTCTGAAGCTTGTCCCACCACTCCCTTTGGGCAAACTGTGCTGTTTGGTATTCTGAGGTTGGAGGAGCCAGGGGACACCCCTCCACAGTTAGTCTGGGGTCTCATGCTGCTGCCAGGACCAGAGAAAGCAGCTGGGCCATGCTTATGGGCCCTGAGACTGGTCTGCCCCAGGGTCC
Organism: Ursus arctos; assembly: GCF_023065955.2. NCBI lineage: Eukaryota > Metazoa > Chordata > Mammalia > Carnivora > Ursidae > Ursus > Ursus arctos. Next base: position 441,567 of record NW_026623008.1, on the reverse strand, counting down.
CCAGGCCTGAGGTGGGGCTGGGGTCAACTCAGCCCCGGAGAAGTACAGTGGCCGGGCCAGGAGAGTGGCCAGCAAGTTGCAGCCCCTCCCTCTATCCTCGGGGGCTTGTCTGACCTCCTCTCCCTGGAGCCACAGCAGCCAGACCCCAGGTGGGGACATCACAGCTGACTGGGCCTCTTCCTTCCTGGGGCGGTGGCGGGTGCTGAGTGGCTGTGGTCAGCCGGATCTGGGTCCAGTCCCTCTGCCCAGTGGGGCATCTGCCTTTCCCAGCTTCCATTTCCTCCCTGTCTGAGGAGCAAGGGACGGCAGGTGGGCTGATCGGAGCAGGTAGCTGGAGTCAAAGTGGTCCCTTCCTACTGCACATCCTCATAGGGCGGTGACCCTCGGGCCCTGCGGCTCACGGTGGGCTGTTGGAGCCCCAGGCTCGCGGTCGGCCGGTCTGCAGCCAGCTTCGTTGCTGTTACAGGGCTACCATCGAGGAGGTGGAGACTGACGTGGTCGAGATCGAGGCCAAACTAGACAAGGTGAAGGCAGGGCCCTGGGTGCACGGAGGGTCCAGGGCTGCCTCTCCGCCCCATGCCTGGCCTTGACTCGGTTCACGCACAGGCATGCGTGGGTGCGAGTGTGTGTGTGTGCGTGGGGGGTGTGTGTGTGCCACCTCTGTGTGCAGTGCCCAGGACCTGGGGCTGTCCCTCGTTCTCCCTGCTGTGGCCTACCATCCCTGTCCCAGGGTGCACATGCTGCTTGCACGTGTGAGTCTCCCATGAAGTGGGGGTAAGCCTTGGTGAATCCCCTCCCACCATCTGTGGGGCGAGGGGGTGTGGAGGGTGCATCCCAGGGACTGGGTTGGGGGCCCAAGGGAAGGGACACGGGAGGAGAAGAGGGAGAAAGGAGAGACAGCATCCTGCGTGCCTTCACTGGCCAGTCCTTCCAGTCCTCAGGCAAGACCACATGCCCACTCCCACCCTGGGTTCCCCTGCTCTGGGCTTCCCTGTCCTGCTCCAGCCTTCTGCCCTGGAGCCAAGCCCCTTGCGACACCTCGCTGTCCTCCCAGCTCCAGCTGGCTCCTCAGGGACGGCTGTGTCCTGGGCACGGACGGGCCCTGAGCTGAATTCTGGCTGCCCCTGGGCAGTTCCCACCTCTGTGGCCTGGTCTCTTGGAGGGGGTAAGGGCTGCCACTCAGAGGCAGCACGAATGTGGCTCGTTCCGTCACCCGTAGCTGGTCAAGCTGTGCAGTGGCATGATAGAGGCTGGCAAGGCCTACGTCACCACCAACAGACTCTTCGTGAGTGGTGTTCGAGACCTGTCCCAGCAGTGCCAGGGCGACACTGTCATCTCGGTGAGGGGACAGCTGGGCTCGGCCCTCTAGACAGGGGTGGGTACAGGCAGGCAGCCTCTTGCCTGGGAGCCGGTGGGCATCTGTGCTGGGCTGCAGGGGCGGCTGGCTCTGAGACCCGTGGGGGAGGGGGTGCCCGCCACCCTGGGAGCACAGCCGTGCCATCTGAGCAAGGGGTCTTCCCTGCCTGCCTCCCCCAGGAATGTCTGCAGAGGTTTGGAGACAGTCTGCAGGAGATGGTCAACTACCACATGGTAAGCCTGCCCGCAGATGTGTGGGGGCCTGTCCAAGGGCACATCCCTCTGGCTTCCCATCGCAGGCAGCCCCCGCCACGGGCTCCCCTCAGGCCCCGCCCAGCCTGGAGCTGCTCTCAGCTGGCTCAGAGGGAGCTGAGCTGGCGACTGCTGGGAAGCCACGTTCTTACTCCTTCGTCTGTGGGGGTGGGGGGATGTCACTGAGGTGCTCTGCTGTGTCCCAGGTGAGGGCCAGACAGTGGGGAGGGACTTGGGTTCTGGGGGTGGGAGGAGGCAGCAACATAGCCCACGTCTGAGGGCAGAGGGGTCTCAGGGTGGGGGATACCTCAGAGGCTCATCCAGGGTCCCCCAGTTGAGCAGGGATATCTGGCCAGGCAGTAGAAGTACCTCCCAGGCTGACCCCACGGCCCCTGGATGACTGCCAACCTCACTGCTACCCAGGCTGGGTCTGGGTGACCTTGAGCCCCTCAGGGCCCCTAGCATGGACACACAGAATAGGGCCTGAGGTGCATGTGGGTGGTCAGACCCTGGCTTGGGAACCAGAGCCCCAGACTAAACAAGGAGCCCCACCCCCGCAGGGGAAGTTTAGAAATAAACCAGCTCAGGATAGCTCATTCTGCCCCTTCTGTCTGTCTGTCTGTTCCTAGTTAGGGTCCAGCCCTCCTTCCATGATGGGGGCATCTGATTCTGGGCCCAGTGAGTGCTGTAGGGAGGCCCTTCCAGCTCCTGAAAACCAGCCTCCCCTGTTCCCCAGGTCAAGTCCCTTGGGAGCTCTGGGCTCTGACCCGATCCTTTCTACTGTAGGCCTGGCCATGCTTGAGGTGGCCTCCAGGGCCGGGAGGCGGTGGGTGTCACCCAGTAGCCTGTGTGTGCCTGCCCTGTCTGAGTCGGCATGGGGTGGTGCCGTAGGAGGGGGATCCGTCTGGGAGAGCTTTGTTCTCTAGTCTGGCTGAGAGCCAGGTAGGGAAGATGGGCAGGTGGTCACAGCTGTGGCCTCTGGGCACCAACCCAGGCCTGGGGCCACACCCACTCCCCTGGACCCTGTGAGGCTGGCTCCGTGGGGGCAACCAGCTGGGGCCCAGGCAGGGCTGGGCGGGGCTTTCCCTGGTCCTCACTAGGAGGGACAGGGGCTTGGCCCCTGGAGTGGTGGAGGAATAGACCCTAACACCACCTCCCTCCCTTGGCCCCCAGATCCTGTTCGACCAGGCTCAGAGGTCTGTGCGGCAACAGCTCCACAATTTTGTCAAAGAGTGAGTTGCTCTGAGACCCCCGGGGGAGGCCTGGCCTCTTCGGGCCCTGGAAGGGGTTGGTGGTGACACACGTGAAGGAGTGGGGAGCAGACACAGCTATGCTTGATTTGTGGGGGGGTCCCGGGGCCTGTATGGGAGAGGCCTTGCCCAAGGCCTCAAGACTATGGGTGGAGGACTTAGCAGAAACAAAGGCTTGGAGGTGGGACAAGGCAGGGGTCAAGGAAACAGTGCCTGGAGGGCAGGGTGAGGGGTCAGGGAGCACCTGGGGTAGCCAGGAAGGCCTCAGGCAAAGGGTGAGGGTTGGGGTGGGCTGTAGAAGGAATTAGGATGGCAGTGGGAGGGGTGGGGGCTGGGTGGAAGTGTGAGCTCCTGTGCAGTTGGGGTGTTTGTGGCACTCCTGAGTGATGTTGAGTTGGGTCTGAATATGAATCTGGGGTCCAGGGTGAGGCAGGGGGTCTCCGTAGGCTGGACAGATCCTGGGAGTGAGGTGGTGAAGGGTAGGGGGAAAGGGGACTGGTAGAAGAGGAGGTGGGAGGAGAAGGGGGGAGGAGTAACAGGGAAGGAGGACAAGGAGGGAGAAGGAGAAAGAGGGAGAGGAGGAGGGGGAGGGGAAAAGGAGGGGGAGAAGGAGGAAATGGAGGAGGAAGAAAAGGAGGTGAGCAGAAGGAAGAGGGAGGAAGAGGAGGGGAAAGAGAAAGAGGTGGAAGAGGGAAGGAGAAGGAAAAGGGGGAGGACAAAGAAGAAGAAAAGGGAGGAGGAAGAAGAGGGATAGGGAAGGGGGAATGAGGAAGAGGAGGAGGGGAAGGGAAGAGGGAAGAGGAGGAAGAGGAATAGGGAGGAGGGGAATGAGGGAGAGGAAGAGGGGAGCCAGAAACGGAGAGGAGGAGGGGGATGAGAGAAGAGGAGAAGGAGGAGAGCTGAGGCTAGGGGGTTGGGGGTGCTGGGACAGGGAGGTAGGGAAGGGAGGGCAATTCATGAAGGTGGAGACCCGACACACGCCCCTCCCAAGACCCCGACCTGACACCTGCTGGCCCCCAGGGACGTGCGGAAGTTCAAGGAGACCAAGAAGCAGTTTGACAAAGTTCGAGAGGACATGGAGCTGTCCCTCGTGAGGAATGCCCAGGCCCCACGGAACCGTCCCCATGAGGTGGAGGAGGCCACAGGTGCCTTGACCCTCACCCGAAAGTGCTTCCGTCACCTGGCACTGGATTATGTGCTGCAGGTCAGCCACTGGGCAAGGAGTGGTCAGGCCTGGAGGGGATGGGAAGCTGCTCCTGTGTTCCTACAGACAGAGCTGGCGTCCAGAGGGGCCCCTCTGGCTCCAGAAAATCTCAGATGCTAGATCTTGGGAAGGAACGTTGGGGGGGTGCCCAGGCAAAGACACAGCAGTGGGGGTACAGGCCACAGGGGGTGGGCGAAGGCCTTGAAGATCTTGCTGAGGGGGGTTGGGGGGCCTAGGAGCAGGTGTGAGAATTTGTCTTTGCTCGTGGGAGGAGCCCAAGTCCTGACGTGGGGAAGGACTCCGTGATCATGGGAGGGTGAGGCTGGCACAAGTGCAGGGAGCTGAAGATGAGCTGGGGTCTCAGGGAACCACAAGCAGCCCGAGATGACTCTGTGGTAAGGGACAGGCCATGGGCTACCTCAGCCCCAACACCCTCCACCTGTTCACCCCTCCCCTGGCAGATCAATGTCCTCCAGGCCAAGAAGAAGTTTGAAATCTTGGATTCTGTGAGTGATTGGTGAAGGGGTGGGGTGGGGCATCGCCTTGAGGACAGGCTTGTGCGGTGTGCGGGATGTGAGTACACCTGTTGGGTCCTCGGGTCTCTGTCCTGAGGGCCTGGCCTCCCCTGTGCCGCGCCTGCAGATGCTGTCCTTCATGCATGCCCAGTACAGCTTCTTCCAGCAAGGGTACAGCTTGCTGCACCAGCTGGACCCCTACATGAAGAAGCTGGCAGCCGAGGTGAGCGCGGGCGGCAGCGGGGGGGTGGGGGGCCCAGACCGGTCTTGCTGGGGAAGCGTGTTCACCTCCCACCCCGATGCCCCTCCCCCACAGCTAGACCAGCTGGTGATCGACTCGGCGGTGGAGAAGCGGGACATGGAGCGAAAGCACGCGGCCATCCAGCAGCGGGTGAGGCCCTGCAGCCCCTGACCTCCCTGCATGGACGGGGGACCCCAAGAGACCACAACCCGCTTATTCCCTCTCTAGGCCTGCCCACTCTGCAGGGGCTGACACTGCTTCTCTTTGAAATGTGCACTCAGAGGGAGAGGTCTCCATCTTTAGGAGCCTCAGCATGGCAGAGCGGGAGGGACAGCCCTGTGACGGTCACTTAGAGGTCAGCCCTGGCTGGGCAGAGGGCCCAGCCTCCTCAGCTCACAGATGCTGGGGCTGGGGCTAGAGCTGGGACCTGGGATTTCCTTCCTTCGAGACTGGTAGTGGTCTCTGAGGGCTCCACTGCTGGCTCCTACCCAGACAGCCCCCGGGTAGAGGTGGGCTGCAGGTGGGAGTGGCTCTGTCCAGAGCACTGGGAGCCTGGTGGCGAGGTGGGGGGTGGGCAGTCACTCACTGGCTCTCTCTCCCTCCTCACACCCCCTCCTGCTCCTGGCCCTCCCAGACACTGCTGCAGGTGAGTGGGCGTGTACCCTGGGGGAGGGAGTGAGGGAAGAAGTTGACTAGGCAGGGTGGGGCCTCTGCCCTCCCCCACCCCGCAGAGCTTCAGCACCAAGGACACCTCCCAGCCTCAGTGTCCCCGCACCTGTGAGCTCTTTGCTGTAAGCCGTGGCTGGCACCAGCAGGACTTGGGCTGAGCTGGACTGCATCCCCCGCGGGATCGGGAACGGCAGCAGCTGTCCCTTTCTGCCCCCGCTCAGCCAGGGGAGCAGGTGGCTGGGCCTCCTCTCCTACCGCTGGACACACAGGACAACACTCAGTGTCTCCTCAGTCCCTGTGAATGGAGCTCTGTCAGGCTGGCTGGAGCAGGCCCAGCTGGCAACGTGAATGGGGGACTAAGGACGGGGGGAGGCAGCTTCCTTCCTGATCCCAGAGCCTGCTGTCCCTACAAGGCTGGGGGTGTGGGGTGGGGGATGGAGCTCTTGGGGCCCTCAGCTGTAATGTGAGGTGTCTGCCCCCAGTGGGGTTTCAGGGCAATGGTGTCTGCTGGGGTCAGGAAGAGGCTGTGGAGAGCAGTGCCCCACCTCAGCGTTGGCTCTGGGGGAGCCTGGCAGGGCGGCAGTGCCCTCACAACCAGGGGTGGACACTCACCGGAGACTGGGCTCCAACCACCCCCAGGACTTCTCCTATGATGAGCCCAAAGTGGAGTTTGATGTGGACGCGCCCAGCGGTGTGGTGATGGAGGGCTACCTCTTCAAGAGGGCCAGTAATGCCTTCAAGACATGGAACCGGTGAGGGAGGGGCCTTCTCAGGGGGTCTGTGGGGCAGACATGGGGTTGGCCCCACCTGACCCCCTCCTGGCCCATCCGCCCGCCCAGGCGCTGGTTCTCCATCCAGAACAGCCAACTGGTCTACCAGAAGAAGCTCAAGGTGCGCTTCAGGGCTGCTGGGGCTGGGTCAGTGACAGCGGGGCCCCTCCCCACCTGGACACTGGGGTGGGCTGGTCAGTGGAGGGGGGGCAGACAGGGCTGAGGACACTGCGCCTCGATGGTCAGGGGACAGAGACCACCTGGGTCTCAGCCTGTGTCTGTAAAGTGGAGCAGTAAATGGGTGGTCAGTGCAGGGCCAGGGTTAGGTGCTAGGCACCAGGGCCACGGCGGTGCCCCCTGCAGGATGTGCTGACCGTGGTGGTGGAGGACCTCCGTCTGTGCTCTGTGAAGCCATGTGAGGATATCGAACGGCGGTTCTGCTTTGAGGTGGTGTCGCCCACCAAGTGAGGAGGCCCACCCCGGGGCAGGGTGGGGGAGGGAGCCCCTGCCAGCCTGGCCTGACGGTCCCCTCCCTCCAGGAGCTGCATGCTGCAGGCCGACTCAGAGAAGCTGCGGCAAGCCTGGGTTCAAGCTGTGCAAGCCAGCATCGCCTCCGCCTACCGGGAGAGCCCGGACAGCTGCTATAGTGAGGTGTGGCCCTCTCAGCACCCCCACGGGTGTGAGCGCGTGGCTGAGTGCGGCAGGGAGGCAGCCCCTGCAGGCTGCTCGCACGCAAGCTTACCTGTGCAATGTGAGCATGTGTTTGTGTCCCGCGGGCGTATGCACGCGCACTCAGGCACACAAGCAATGCTCCAGCTGTCCCCGCCTGTGCCGGCACCTCGGACCAGGGTGGGGGAGGGGCCCATGGGGCGATGGAGGCCGGGGCTCCTGAGGGCTGAGCGGCCCCTCACACCATCCCCAGAGGCTGGACCGCACGGCATCTCCATCCACGAGCAGCATCGACTCTGCTACGGACTCTCGGGAGCGCAGTGTCAAGGGCGAGAGCGTGCTGCAGCGTGTGCAGAACGTGGCTGGCAACAGCCAGTGTGGCGACTGTGGCCAGCCGGACCCCCGCTGGGCCAGCATCAACCTGGGCGTGCTGCTCTGCATCGAGTGCTCAGGAATCCACAGGTGGGCCCACCGGGTGGGGCGGTGGAGGTGCTGGGGTAGAGCCACACCCTGACTCACCCCTGCCTCCTCACCGTCCAGGAGCCTGGGTGTCCACTGCTCCAAGGTGCGGTCCCTGACTCTGGACTCCTGGGAGCCGGAGCTGCTGAAGGTGTGTATGTATGAGGCCGTCACAGGCCGCCAGCCACCAGCAGAGGATGGTGGCCGTGGCAGGAGCCAGGTTTGCAAGCTTGTTGGGGGGGTGCTGGCCTGTGAGCTGGGGCTGATGCCTGCACATACTGTCTCCTGCTAGCTGATGTGTGAGCTCGGAAACAGCACCGTGAACCAGATCTACGAGGCTCAGTGCGAGGGGCCAGGTAGCAGGAAGCCCACAGCCAGCAGCCCCAGGTGAGGCTGGGGGGGCAGTCTAGACAGGGCCAGCGGAGCCCCCGTGCATGAGTGCGGCCTCATGTCCACCCCTGGTCCAGGCAGGACAAGGAGGCCTGGATCAAGGACAAGTATGTGGAAAGGAAATTCCTGCGGAAGCCGCCCTCAGCACCAGCCCGAGAGGCCCCTCGGCACTGGCGGGCGCAGAAGTGCCAGCGCCACCACAGCTCCCCCCGAGCCCCCACTGCCCGCCGCAAGGTCCGGCTGGAGCCTGTCCTGCCCTCTGTGGCCGCTCTGTCCTCAGGTACCAGCAGGCTGTACCCTCGGCTCGCATATGTGCGCAGGGGTGGGAAGCAGCCTCCAGCAGGGGGGCTGAGCCACCAGACCTCAGGCCCCAGGAAGATCAGGGTGGGGGCAGGGCAGGCGGGAGGCAGGGACTCCCCGCAGGAATTGGGCCCCTGCTTTGCTTTGGGCCTTAGTTTCCCCCATCTCCCTGCAGCAGGTGCTGTGGAGCGCAAGTTCCGGAGGGACTCTCTCTTCTGCCCGGATGAGCTGGACTCCCTCTTCTCCTACTTCGATGCAGGAGCTGCTGCAGCCGGTCCACGTAGTAAGTGCTCGGAGGGCCCTAGTCCCCTGCTGCCCACTCCCCTTGGCTGAGTCAGGACAGCAGAGCAGGGGCCAGGCATGGCTCACCTGAAGATTAAGATGGGTGAGTGTGGACAGCCACAGCCACTTGCTTGGAGACTGGAGGGACAGGTGTTCCTTGCAGGAAGGGGTGGGTGGGGGCTGGGGAGAATTTGGGGGTCAAACAGGGCTAAGGCTGGGATAGCATCTGGAGGGTCTGGGGTTACTTGGCCACGGAGCTGGAGGCTGAGGCCATGACCCTCAGAACAGTGTGTGCGAATTGCGTGTGTGGTATGCACGCTGGGAGAAGTATGTGTATGTGCGTGCACGTGGGCGTGGACAGGTATGTGGCTGAATGCATACAGGTGTACATGTAGGTGTGTGTGCACGTCTTCCTGCGCGCTGAGGGCCGTGTGCCGAAGCCAGCCCGCGACAGACAGCTGTGCATCTCTCCCAGCTCCTCTTGGAGTTAGGGGCCAAATGCTCCAAGCAGGGTTTCCCACCAGGGGCTTCCTGTTAATGATTTGTGGGCACCAGTGGTCTGAGGCACCTGTAGAGAGCCTTTCTGGGCAGCTTAGGCAGAAGGCATGGCCCCGGGCCAAGAACTGACGGGGCTGGGGGCGGTGACCAGGGGGGCCTCCGGCAGCAGAGGGCGCTGCTTCCCCATGCTAAGTCTGGGGCTGCCCTTGGGTAAGCCGTATGAGATTTCGCTCAGTGTTGGGGGAGGGGCGGGGGTGTCCCCAGCCCTTGGCCACAACCTCGCCACTGCGTAGTGGGCCGCAGCGTGCACTGGCCACAAACCCACCGACTGCACGTGGGTTGTTTCGGCCCACCCATCCTGCTAGGGCCGACCTGCCACAGGGTGGGCTTCCCCGGGACTGTGCCCTTGCCAGTGCTGCTGTGGCTCCTCTGAGCTGTTTTCTCCCCTTTCCCCCCATCCTAAGCAGGCTCCCCTTCCCTAGTGGGGGCTGATCCTGTCCCTGGGCATTCCCTGGAGGATGGATGGGAGTTCTAGCCTTCCCGCTGGGCTCTGGCAGGAGTCAGGGACTCTAAGGCCCCCCCTGTCTGTCCCCGGACCCCGCAGGTCTGAGCAGCGACAGTGGCTTAGGGGGCAGCTCTGACGGCAGCTCGGACGTTCTGGCCTTCGGCGCAGGCTCCGTGGTGGACAGCGTCACTGAGGAGGGTGGGTGCGCGCCTCCCTGCCTCCGCCGCAGCCCAGCCCCCGCCCTCCCCCACCCCACTCCAGGCCCGGTCGTGGCCCCTGACCGCACCCCTCCCCATAGAGGGTGCGGAGTCTGAGGACTCCAGCGGCGAGGCCGACGACGGAGAGGCTGAGGCCTGGGGTCTGGCAGACGTGCGTGAGCTGCACCCCGGGCTCCTGGCTCACCGGGCGGCGCGCACCCGAGACCTCCCTGCGCTGGCCACGGCGCTGGCGCACGGGGCGGAGGTCAACTGGGCCGACGCGGAGGACGAGGGCAAGACGCCGTTGGTGCAGGCCGTGCTAGGGGTGAGCAGGCGCGGGGGTGGCGGGGGGAGCTGCGCGGGACACAGGTGCCTCTTCAGAGCTCCTTTTCTTATGGCACGAACACGAGCACCTCTTGGATCCTCCTGGAGACCCAGGAGGGGCCATTTCCAGGTGAGTCTGAACTGTCCTTGGCTCCCCAGGGCTCCTTGATTGTCTGTGAATTCCTTCTGCAAAACGGAGCGGACGTGAACCAAAGAGACAGCCGGGGCCGGGCGCCCCTGCATCACGCCACACTCCTGGGACGGACGGGGTGAGTCTCCTGCGCCCCTCCTGCCCGCGGCGGCGCGGGGTCGGGGGCCGGGGGTCGCCTTGGCCCGCCCCGGGCCAGCCCCGACTTGTGCCCTCCACCCTTCAGTCAGGTCTGCCTGTTCTTGAAGCGGGGAGCTGACCAGCATGCCTTGGACCACGAGCAGCAGGACCCGCTGAGCATCGCGATCCAGGAGGCAAACGCAGACATCGTCACTCTGTGAGCGCGGGCGGGGGCCCTGGGGGTGGGGCTCGGGGGGCGGGAGGCGCTGGGGGAAGGGGCACGTCTCATCGCGCACCTCCCCCAGGCTCCGTCTGGCGCGCATGGCGGAGGAGATGCGAGAGGCGGAGGCGCCCCCGGGCCAACCTGGCCCCCTGGCGGGCAGCAGCCCCACGGAGCTCCAGTACCGCAGGTGCATGCAGGAGTTCATCAGCCTCCACCTGGAGGAGAGCTAGGGCGGGCGGGCTGTCGGGACCGCAGCAGCGGGAGCCGCCCTGTCCCCCTGCCCGCCCCGCCTGTGGTGGCCATGAGAGCCCCAGTGCCTGGGCTGCCCTCCTCGGAGCTGCCCCGGCCCCTCGGGCTGCAGAGACCCCAGCGCTGAGTCTTAAGCCCCACATTTCCCCCTGGGAGGTGCTGCGTTATCTGGTGCCCCTCACCACACCTGGGGACCCTGTGTCTTCAGGTGATCCCTTTCCTGGGGACCTGGGTTTGCTCCTGTCACAAACCACTCGGAAGGCCTTGTGTCACCTTGTGCCCCTCAGACGCCCCTCCCCCGGGGCCTGTGTCACTTCGTGCCCCTCTGTCCATCCTGGGACCTGTGTCACTTCATGTCCCTCTCTGCCTTCAGGGCCCGTGCCTCCTCGTGCCCCCACCTTTACTGCCGCAGAACACTGACCTGCTAGTTGGGTCCCTCCTACACACCCCCAGAGCCCCTCTGCTAGGCCCTGGGGCTGGTGGCTGGCCACCAGCGCCTTTTGAGGGCCGAAGGGGCAGCCCATCCAGGGAATCAACCCGTGTACCTCACTTAGTGACCGGCATCCAGGCTGGGCTTCTTGGGTGCTGGGGGTGGACGCAGGCGTCCCAAGGCCATGTGGCTGGCCACACGCAGGCCCCAGGCCTGGGTGGCCGGAGACCTGTCCCCGCCTCCTCCAGAGGCACTTGGCCCCAAGCCGGTGCATAAAGGACTTTGGCACTTTCCACCCCTGCATCCGACGTTCTTTGTCACAGACTGAGCAGAGTTTCTACACGACCTCTTTCTCACTTTGTCTTGCGTCTTTTCTCTGTGGACGCTCGAGGACCAGCTTGACACACCTGGCTCTGCCTGCGGCCGGCCAGGGAGGCTCCTGCAGCTCTGCCCTGCCCCGCACCTGCCTCACCCCTTGAGCTGGGCCCTTGGATGGGTCCAGGGGTCCCTCAGCCCCCTCCCCAGGGCCCACCAAGGCGTTCATTCTGCATTCCCCTTTCCTGGAGCCCCGGGGCAGTGGCTGAGCCTCTCCCCAACTTCCGTCCTTGGTCTGGCCAAGGCCAGTTGGCTGGTCACTATGCAAAAGCTGTCCAGGGAGGCTCCATGGGCGGCAAGGTGGGTGCTGACTGAGCCCCCCAACTTCCTTGCCTGTTGGCTGTGACCCCTAAAGAGCAGAATTCACTCCCTCCTTTCTCCTGCTTGAGCTCTGCCCCCACCTCCCACCCCACTGCCTGCATCAGGGCCTCGGGCTGGCAGGACCCGCCCCTGCTCCAGACCACAGTTAATAAACTGCTGCTTGCACCCGCCGACTCCACTCTCTCAGCTGGGGAGGGGTGTCTCTGGGTCCTTTGCCTTCCCTGAGGGGTGGCCCTGAGTGGGGTAGCACCAGTGCCTCGAAAGAATGCGGTGAGCCAGAACCCAGTCCCTGACTGCCGGGGGCGTGCTGGGGGCCCTGCGGCTTCTTCGATGGAAACTGACTCCCTACACCCCCAGCCCCCCTTCCCTGGCCCCTCCGCCTTTCTCGGGCCTGGACCGTGCCCCCTGGAGGGAGCAGTAGGGGTGGATGCTAACCAGGGAGGGTGGTCTGGGGCTGGTCCTGTCTCTCGGGCAAGTCCTGACCCTGCAAGCTGGCCATGGGCACGGTGTCCTGTCCCCCGGCCCCCACAGTATGTCTGCGGCTCCAAGGAGTGTGGAGTGCAGCCTGGGGTTTTCAGGAAGGGTAGGGAAGGGTAACTGGGCACACGCACTGTAGCCACCAGGTGGAATCACTGATTTTATTACAAAGCAGCCCAAGGTCACCAGGTGCCTTGGCCCGGCCCTACCCTTCTTCCCACCTGCCCTGAGCTGAAGAAGGTCTGCCTGCATACACCTGCACGCAGGTGTAGACAGATATGTTGACACACTTGGAAACGCACATACATTAACATGACACTGACCAAACACGGGCATGCTCCCATGTGGAGGGCCCCCCCTTGCATGCACACACACTCACAGCTATGCACAGACCAGACGTGGGAATCCAGAGTGGTAGGGACACTCTGCTCCCCCCTGCCCTGGGTGCTGAGTGAGGCCACCACTGGGCAGGGTGCCTGGGCTGATGAGAGAGCGCCCAGTGGGCTGGGCGCCTTGGTGCCTCCCTTCCTGCCTGCCTGCAGGCCCCAGTGCTGCTTCCTGGGCCCTGGGTTTGGCTTGGCTGGCTGGGAGTGGCTCTGTGGGGCTGGTCTGGCTCACCCTGGGCAGCCAGGTGTCCCCTGCTTCCATATCCCTCAGGATCAGAACACGTTCCGGCAGGTTCAGGTGCGGGGGGCCGGGTCCTCACGTGGCCTGACCCTTCAGCAGAGACTCCCGCCAGAGCTCCGGGAAGTGCCGTGGGAGATGAGGCCAGCAGGGCCCCCCAGATGGTTAGTGTCATCCCTGCAGTCAGTGGGCAACCGGTTGGCTTCTGGCTTAGCGTGGGATGCCCCCGTGGTTGCCCCTGGCTGGGACCCCGGAGCTCTGTGGAGCCATCGGCAGCCCAGGAGCAGCGTGAGGGCGACGGCATCAAGCAGCAGCTCCAGCAGTTCCAGAACAGACAGAACAGAGGAACCAAACCACAGGCTCCAGAGGCTGCCCATGGCTGAAAGCAGCTGGGGCACCTGCGGGCATCAGCGGGCAGTGAGCAGGTGCGCAGGGCTGGGCCCCAGGGGGGTCTGGCCTGCCGCTGGTCCTGCCCCCACCACAGCTCTTGGCTCCCGGCTGGCTCACCGAGTAAACGGGTGTCTCGTCCACCGTACGGTAGTTGAGCTCCTGGTAGAAGATGTTCACCTTGGCCACGTTGCTCCTGGGGCAAGGCAGAGGTGTGAGGGGCTGGGCCCTCCTTGGGGTACTGAGGACCAGGCTGGCAGAGGGAGGGCCCAGGACGTGCCCTCTGGAGGGGAGTGCACCCACCTGAGGCTTGGGCTCTGGCTCAGGCTCCTGTGGCTTCGCTTGCCCAGCACGGCCAGGATCCAGTCCTGCACACACAAGGCTCGCTGGGGCTGCAGCTTCTCCCAGCCCTCAGGGCGCTGTGGGGCAGGTGTTAAGAGTGGGGACTGCAGGGGCACAGGCTGGTCTAGGGTGAGCCCTTTGGGACCTGTGAGACCCACCTGCTTGTCCGCCCCTTACCCACCCCTTCAGGGCACTCACAGCTGACTTGGAGGAAGGCCACCTGGAGGTCCCGGCAGAGAGCTTATAGGAAGACTCCCTAGGAGAGACAGACCCCCGTTACACTCCTGCTGGGGTGCTCTGATCGTAACCCTTGACCCTGAACCCCCACACTTGCCACTCACCTGCAGGGCCTGGGGCAGCGGGAGGCACAAGGAAGCCGGTGGGTCCCCAGGTCCCTGTAGAGCCGGTAGAAGCAGTGACCTGTGTGTGTGGGGGGGGTTCACAGATGAACCCACTAGGGTCGACCCGGGGTGTGGAGAGGTTTGCAGGTTAACAGGGCCGGACCGCACTCCACCCGCAGTGGCAGGGGGTGGGGGGTCTCACCCCAGGCTGGGTGCCTGGCGTAGCTGCAGTACTCGGCCCCTGACGGCAGCGGGTAGAAGTAGTAGCCACAGGAGCAAGTCTCCACCATCAGCTGCTGAAAGCAGGACACCAGGCAGGCCTGGGGAGACAGCAGGGGACATGAGCCGAAGGTCCTGGAGGCGGTCATCCCTCCCCCAGGGCCTGCAACAGGGCCTGGTTCACCTCCCTCTCAGCAGTGCACCTGTCCTCCCTGTACCCACTCCCACTCCCCTCCCCCTTGGCCACCGCTTCCCCTGGGCCCCTCCTCTGAAACCACTCCCCTGGCCTCCTGCATTCCTGCCCCCCCCCACTCCCCATCTCCCCCTCCGCTGGCCTCCACCTCCCCTGGGCCCTCCCCCAAACCTACCCTGGCTTCCCTCTCCCAGGGCCCACCCCAGACTCGAGATCTCCCTCCCCTGACCACCCTCTCTCCTGGCTTCCCCGGCCCCTTCCAAGATGCTCCCTTTCTCCCCGCCATGGCCCCAGACTCACCTGCAGGGTGTACGAGGCCTTGTACAGCAGCTGCACGTCCACACCTTCCACACCCTTGGTGCAGTGACCATAGGGGCTCCCGAGCCGGTGCACCTCATCCTGAGGGGAGGGCCATGCTTCAGTTCCACTGTCCCTGAGGCCCCAGGGTTGGGTAGAAAGGGGGGAGTGGGAGGGTTGGGGCCTACCCACCTCTCGGATGCCGATGGTGGTCTCGGTCCCTGGCCGGATGCTGAACCCCTGGTGCTCCAGGAAGGGCGTGTGGTCATGCCCATGAATCATGACCTTGATGCCAGCCTCCGTGGACAGCAGAGGGAGGTGGTCCTGCTGCTCAGCCCTGAGGACCAGGCTGATCCCTGGGACAGGAACAGGGGTGAGGCCAGGCTAGCCTGGATGCCCCCTGCCCCACTCAGCCTGGGGCTGGCACTCACCATGGGAGATGCCCGGGTGCTGTGCTGCTGAGACGCCATTGAAGGTATAGCAGCTGCCATAGGTGGGGTGGTGGAACGTCTGGAAGTGCCTGGAACCAGGAGCCACACTCACACCAGCACACACCGTGGCCCAGGACCCCAGCCTGGAACCGGGAGCCACACTCACACCAGCACACACCGTGGCCCAGGACCCGAGCCTGGAACCGGGAGCCACACTCACACCAGCACACAGCGTGGCCCAGGACCCCAGCCTGGAACCAGGAGCCACACGCGCACCAGCCTACGCCCGTGGCCCAGGACCCCATTGCGTGTGGCCTGAGGGACTACGGCCTGCCTTATCTCTGGGGGAAGCAGTTCGAAGCCAGCTGGACCCCAGGGTTGGCACCCATGTCCGCAGGGTGGGGGGAGGCGAGCAGCCAGCTGCCCTGCCCCCACTCACCGGGCCTGGCAGTCCTGGCCGTCGAATCGGCAGGAGAAGACAAAGTGGCCTCCGTGGCTTTGGTGGCTGTCCTCGCGGGCGGTGGGCATCAGGGCCAAGATGTTCACGTAGTGGAAGCGGTACCATTCTCGGGCGGCTGTCACAGCGGACGAGTAGGCCCGGTAGAAGCAGTCACCACCTGTGCTGTTACACTGCGGGGTGTGGGCTCGGTTCGGCTCGGCCTCCTCGTCTGCCCACGCCCCGCTCAGAGTCCTGCAGGGTGACCGCATGCCAGGACCTTTCAGGGCGAGGGACACTCACCAGTCTGAAACCCACTCTGTTCTGGCCACCTGGTCGGCCCAGCCTCTGGAGGCGGATCCCGCGGTCCAGGTAGAAGGCGGGCTGGGGGGCCCGGTCATTGGCAGAGAGGACATCCCTGTTCTCGCTGAAGTTGAATTTATAGAGAGAGCGGATGTTCTCCTGGGCAAACTCATCGAGTACTTGCAGATGGTGCCGGGCTGAGTGTGGCCTGGGGGGTGGCAGGGCGAGGGGAAGGGTGAGGTGAGTCCCGAGGTATTGCTGGGGAGAGCAGTGCCTGCCCCCCGGTGCCGACCCCACAGTCAGCCTGGCAAGCCTAGAAGCACCCCCGTCCCCACCCCGTGGGCTCCGCCAGCCTCCTGGCTCAGGCCACAGCTCCTCCTGTCTTTGCTCCTGCTGCCACCCCACCAATGTTGCCCGGCTCCTGCCCCCCCCCCCAAGCCTAGCTCCAGGCTGCCCCTCTAGAAAGCTCCCTCTCACCTCCCCTCACCCTTCCCAGGCTTTCCAGCACCTGGTGTCTGGGTGGTACTGGCCACTCCAAGCTCCAACTGGCTCTTCCTTGTCCCTGAACACCTCCCCCACCCAGCGCCGGGGCCCAGAGCAGAGGTCTCAGAGTTCCTCACTGGGCACAGAGGTGGAGTGAGGTGGGGTCATCAGTGACCCGGGCTGTGTGAGCCAGTGGGCCTTCCACGGTGACCACGCGCGGGGCGATGCCCCAGGCTGCGGAGCTGGGGAGTCAGGACCCCTCACCTGTGTGGGTTCATGTCGCACAGAGTGACAGCTGGGAAGAGCTTCTGCTCTGAGTGCACGGACACCGTCATGATGACAGGGTAGCGCCAGTACTGCTCGAAGAGGAGCCCAAACTGCCAGTAGAGGGCCCCCAGGGCACCCACAAACAGCAGCCCCCAGGACGCCGTCTTGAGGCGGTTCTGGCTGGAGCAGACCAGCCGGATGGCTCCGTGGATGGTGGCGTGGGTGCAGAAGAAGGTGAACAGCTCCCTGAAGGAGGTGTGCAGCTCCACCAGCCTCTCCCTCCGCCTGTCCTCGCGCACCTGTGGCAGTGGCTGCTGGGCCTCGTGGAACGTCGGGGAACCACTGGTGGCGTGGGCCATGGCTCCTACCTGCGTCCAAGAAGCAAGCCGTAGTGTGGCCCCAGCCTGTTGCCAGGCCCGACTCCCACTCAGGCCTCCTCACCTGGGGCTGCTAGGAAGTCCATTCTCTGTCCCTGGGAACTTCAGGGACAGCCGTGACCTCGGCCACCAGTGGCACTGCCCAGCCTGATGAGGCTCAAAAGAGGCCGTCAGAGGCTTGGGACCAGCCCTGCAGCCACCCCTACCAAACCGGGCCCCAGGCAGCCTCTGTAGGTATGTCTTACTGCAGCCAGAGCTGAGTCTGCCGGTGGGGACAGGGACAGCAGAGAATATGGTGTCCAAGCCCTGCCTGGTACTGTTTGTACTCAGGCTTGAGGCTGGGTGGGTCCCTGCCACCGTCCATCCAAGTGGGGCAGGGGCCTCTAGGGAGGGGTAGGCCAGGTGATCTGCTTGGGGTGGGGACTGTATTGTGTCCTGGGGCTCTACAAAGACTAGACTCTGGGCTTCAATGGTCTCTACCAACCCTTAGTGGCCAGCATGGCCACGTTTGGTTGGGACTGATGGAACCAGACTGCTCTGGCCACGTCTGCACCAAGGGTCAAGCCTGAGGACTGCTCAGTGCTATGGGCCTCTGAGCATCATCTGCTGAGCTTGTCCCCGGGGAAGCCCAGTTTGTGGACCTTGGGCTTCAGGAAAAGTGGGCAGGGGGCCAGTGGGCTAGCCAGTGGTGGGGACCTGAGGGCCCTAGAGAAGTAGAGCCACAGACCCAGGGCCCCCAGACTCCCAGTTCCTCCAGCACACAGAGACATGCCACCCAGACTAGGCCAGGCCTGCTCGCCCCGAGCACATGTGGAGTCACCGCACAGGCTTCCTGGGGACTTCCCACACTGTCCGCCTCTTGGTCTGAATCACTAGGCCTTCCTGCACCCAGGGTAGACCCTCCTGAGCTCTGGCCCCTCCTGAGGCGCCTGGGGCGGGGGCTGAGCCGGGGGGCGCATCTAAGCACGTGCCGCGTCTCAGCCAGCATGTGCCCGGCCTGGTGCGCCCCAGCAGGCTGCTCCGGGGTGCTCTGGGGAACCGTGTGTGGGAGCAGGCCGGCCGGCGGTGCGGGGCCATGGGCACAAGGTGGAGGCGGCTTGGCCTTCCTTCCCAGCTTCAGGTCTGTGGGCTCCCGCACGCCTGGCCAGGAGCACGTGCCCGCACGGGGTGCTCACGCTGGGTCTCACGTTGCACAGAGCTCTGCCCACAGGTGTGTCCCCCAGGACCACACTGGGCCTTCAAGGTGAGACAGGATCCTCAGCTGTGTGTTACAGGTTGGGGGAAGGAAGCCCACACCAGGTGCCCCTGGTACCTTGCCGCTGGGGCCTCCTTCTGCAGGGGCCTCCGTTCTCCCGTGCTGGGTGGCCTCAGTGATGGCGGCTCTGGTAGGTGACAAGACAAGGCGGGATGTGGCTGGCCAGGCAGCCTCGTATTTATAACAGGCTGGCTGGACGTGGGATGAGGCAGGGAGGGGCCTGGCTGGCAGGGGCAGACACACCCACTCTGGACCGGGAAGGGGAAGCCAGGAGGGCAGGGATGGGGATCCTTCCCCTGGGTGAGCTTTTCTTGCGCAGAGCCCTGGATGCGAGGCCTGGGGATGAGGGGTTCCTGGTTTCTAGAGGGAGAGGAGAGGCCCCTGTTGGCTGAGACCCCCTTGCATGGCTCAGCTGCCTCTCGTTGAGCAGACCCTCCCCTCTCCCAGCTCCCGAAGCTCAGATCTGTCTTGGGTCAGACACCCACTCTTCCTGCTCCCAGCAGACCCTGGTGTGCCCTGGCCGCTCAGCTCTCTGCCTGCTCTCCACTGACAGGCCAGGAGGGATGCCTGCCCTCCCTTGCCTGCCCGGCTCATGCTGCCAGCACTGACCACAGGTGTTTGTGACCAAGGGACGCCGGGCAGGGGCCTCCACTCCCAGAACCCAGGTGTCTAGGGCCAGCCATTGGGCCTGGCTCGAATTGTGGGCACAACCCAGGGCCTGGGTGTGGAGATGACACCTGGCGCCCTGTGGCACACAGTTCACCCTTCCCAGCAGACGCGAAGGCCACCACTGACCACACCATATACTGAGACGACACACCACATGTCCTGGCCACATACACACTAAGACCACATGCCGCACGCTAAGAGCACAGCACACTCAGGGTCCAGATCACACTGCCAGTGTGGCTGTGTGAGGCCGGATGGTCTGCTGATGGCGGGACACTCAGTACCCCCCAGGCCTAGGATGACCCACCACCTCTGGCCCCAGTGTGGATCCAGCATGTCCCCAGCAGGACCCAGAGGTCTCACCATCCCAAATAACCAGACCCTCAGCCTGGTCCCAGGTTTGCCCACCCCCCACCCCAGGGCAAGCTGTAGGTTTCGGACACCCCACCCCGAATCAGTGCCGAGGACCCAGACCGGGATGAGGGAGGGAGGCTCACTTCCAATAGGCCCTGCCGGTGGGGCCCTTGGCTCTGAGGAGGGGTGAGGTCATCAGCTTTGTGGCTTTGGAAGGAGGTGGATGGCCACTGGTCATGTCTGGGAGAAGGAAGTCATGCCTGGGGAAGAGCAGGCCTGGGACTCACCTGGGTGTGGATGCGAATCACCGCTCTGTCACATACCGTATGACCCTGCCCAAATTAATCAAGCTCTCAGAGCCCACTTCCTCAAGTGCACATGGGGCCTTAGTTTCCTCTTCCTTCTCAAGGGGGACCAGCTGGTATCACTGGTGTGGATACCCCCTCCCCAAGCCCCACATCAGAGCCTCCAGACTCAGCACAGGCCTGGGGTTTCTCAGGCCCTCTGCCACTGAGCAATTTTCCTTTGTGGGATAGGCTATGTTATCGAGGGAATGGGGGGCACACTGTCCTGGGGAGGCCTCTTAGCAGCAGAGGAGGGGTCCAGGTGCTCCGGATAGTTAGGAGTGACCCATGGCTCTGAGCTCAGGAGGTTGAAGAAGGGAGCTGCCAGGAAGGAGGGGCCTGGACATCCTGGCCTTGGGGAGCTCAGGTCTGGCCCTTGTCCCTGCCAGCCAACTGCAGTTTATAGGGAACAGGAGCCCTTCCTTCCCGTGGGAGAGGGAGCCCTGGCCAGGGTCAGACGCATGCCTGTGATGATGACTGTGCCTGAGGGGCTCGAGTCAGAGATCATCCAGGCAGAAGGCACAACCCTTCCTTCCCTCCTCCTGGGGAAACAGCTTGAGAACTGCCAAGGGGCCAGCATAAGGTGCCCAGGCCAAGGGTCAGTGACCAGTGGGGAGGGGAGGAGGTCACCCCAGAGCGAACCTCTAGGAGGACAGAGAGGTCAGCCCCTCCTTCCTTCCTGGTGTGTCCCCTCTCCTTCCTCCCCAGGCCTCACCAGCCCTAGAAGGAGCAGGAGTGCAGGCTGGGGCCGGACAGGGTGACCCCAGTTCCTGGCACAGTGTAGGCCCATGTGGTCCCTCCTCGGTAGCTGTATTGAGGGAATGTGAGGACGCCTCAGAGAAGGGGCAGGTGGGTGGTCCCACGTCCTCTCCCCTCTCCCCGGAAGGACAGTAGGATGGCTGGCCCCAACCTCCTGAGTACAACCCCCTTCGGGACTTTGAGCGGTAGCCTTCACTGAGGCTGGGCCTAGGGGTGCCAAGGCATCCCCTTCCAGGCTGGGGCCATCCTGGAGACTGTTGGTGCCTGGTGTTTCATGGGGCCCCCAGGCTCTGCTTACTCACCCGTGGGTGTCCCCACCCTCAGGGGCAGCTTAGAGTTGGTCCTAGGGGATTCTGGTGTGACAGAAGTAAAGTCCTGGTGGATGTGGGCGGGTAGGGGTCATCCTGCCTGGGCCTGGGGGCTGCTTCCAGGAGGGTGAGGGGCCTTCTTGGTGTAAATGTGGAACTTCCCCAACCTTCCAAACACTGACCACAGTGTTAAGCAGCGGCTCCAGCGAGTTCAGAGGGGGCTCCCTGAGGTGACTCCAGCCAGCTGGGGGTGGGTGGGGCTCAGGGTCTGGCCAGGTGTCTCCCGCTGGAAGAAGTGGGGTGTGTGCACGCTTCCTGCCTGGTCACCTCCAGGCTGGCTCTTTGGTTCCCTCTCTCGAGCCCTGGCCATCCTGGTCAGATGTGATCGAAGCCTTCAAGTCCTGCCCTGGGTAGGGGGTAGCAGCAACTGGTATGAGGGGTGTTTTCTTGATTCTAACCCTCTTGGTTTCCTGGCAGCTCCTCTGACACAGACCCGTGCCCCCTCCCCCAAGATGCTCAGGAGTGAATACAGCCATCCTCTTCCTGCAACTTGGCCATTGGCAGAAGGGGCAGGGTTGGAAGGAAGTCTGGGAGAAAGGGCCAGCTCCAGCTTCTGCTCCAAAAGGGTGTCTTTGGGGTTTGAGAAGGTCTCAGTTGTCATTTGTGGCCAGCCTCGCTGCCCACTCCTGTCTCGACTGCTGAGGCCATCGGCTCTATGGCCAGAGGGCTGGGCAGCTTGGGCCTTGCTGACCTGGAAGGCAGCATATGCGGGGCTGGTAGGGTGAAGGTCTTGGCAGGACCTGCTGGCCACATCTGTCTTGGGCACCTTCTCCCTTAGGTGTGACTCAGGGGTGCTTGGTGATCAAGAGGTTGGGGGCTGAAGCGGAGCGGTTCTGAGTCTTCCCATCAAGATGCTCCCACCTAAGTCAGCACCCCCATTTTACACAGGGACAAACTGAGGCAGGAGAGGGCCTCTACCTGCCTGAGGCCCCAGCCCCACACTGTCACTGCCTGTGCTCTGCAGGTGTGTGTGGGTGTGTGCCAGACACACCTGTGCTTGAACCCCAGGTGCCCTGGAGTGGCCTCTCTTACATAACTTTCCATGTGCTAAAAACAGTTGGGCCTACCCTGTGTGGGGATGGTGGAGCCCCTGGAGGAGGCGGAGGAGGGAAGGCGCTATGCTGAGTGCGCGAGCAGGAGGCCGAGCTCTGGAAACTGCCAGCTTCCCCAGAAGGAAGGAAGGCCAGGGATGGGCGATGTGGTAGGAGGCAGAAGGAGGCCGCATTCCCACGGGTTGACTTGCCTGGCTGCGGACTGAGGGACGGTGAGGACTCCTTCTGGGTTCCGCCCAGGGCCTGGGGCCAGATCTGCAGCCCCTGCTCAGGTCCTGCCTGCGATGCCCTGGGTGGGCCAGACTCAAGGGTAAGCATGGTGCCTGTCCTCTGTCAGTGGCCACGGCTGGACCTGTCGGTGCTTGGTGTCCACTGTCAATGGTCGTGTGATCAGTCATCTCACTGACTCGTGGCCCACGTCAAGAAGTAGTCAGGGGCATGGTGAAGGGTTTGGAACCCCAGCTCTGTCCCACAGAGCCATACAGTCCAACACGGCAATGGCCTCTCTAGTTCTGTCGGGGCTGATGACCACCACCTGGCTCATAGTTAATACGCAGCGTTTCCCCTGACACAACCTATGAGGGGAAACCCCAGGCCCCCACTTGGCCGCGTCCTGGATTTTCTCTCCAGGGAGGGCAGTAGGCAGTATCCTGGCTTGCTCAGCCGCCCCACCCACCCCACATTCAGACACCAACTCTCCTACCTCCTGGGTGTCAGCCTCATATCCCTCCAAAACTTCCCTCATGGCAGACTTGAGGAGGAGAGGACCAGCTCCAGGCCTCTGCAATCGGGGTCCTTTCCAGGGACGCTGGCCCTTGAAACAGTATCCCCACCTGCCTGCTTCAGGCACCCTCCCATGGACGGGTGGCCAGCTCTGCTTCCCCCTCCCCCAGGCAGGGAGGGGACCGTGGGAGCAGAAAGCAAGCCTCAGTGCAGTGTCCACTGTTGCATAATGACCCTATTCATGGGCTGGGTGGAAAATTCAGTTGGGGAAACAGTGGAACTATTTTTATGAGGCTGGCTCTCCCCATGGGCAGGGGCTGGACAGGCTTGCCCACGGCAGACCCCACCTGGCACAGGTTCTGGCAGGGCTCCCCATCCCCGAGCCTCACTGGTGGCCAGACAAGGCCAATCGGGACGTGACCCTCAGGGGCCCGAGCGGGTTCAGTCACTGATGGGGCCGGGGTCCCTAGTGCCTTGGGCGCTCTCCTGTTACCTGGCCCAAGGACTGGCCCCCTAGGCCGGATTGGCCCCATCCTTTGGAAGGTAGCCCGTGGGAGAGTCGGGGTCCCAGTGAACTCCAAGCGGAGTTCACGCCGGCACCTCGGGGGTCACCCTTTGCCTGGGCTTGTCTGTCTTCCCCAGAATGGCGCGCCCCGCTCTCAGACCGACCCCGTCGGCCGGGGTTCTTGCGGAGGGAGAAACTGTGGAGGGTGAGGGGGTCCGGGATCCCTGCGGCTGCTGACAACCCCTGGGGGCGCCCGCCGGAGAGCGTTAGGGCGGAAGGACGCTTCGCTGTGCCCTGGCCGCCAGACCAGATCTCCTGCGAGACCAGGGGTCCAACCCCGCCCCGCACCCCCTGCGGAGCTGCCCGCCAGTGCGCACGCGCCGACCGTCCGCCCTTGGGCCCCGCCCCACGGAGCTGCCCCTCAGTGCGCACGCGCGGACGCTCCCGGCCGTGAGGGGCGGGAGGTGGCAGCGAGACGCAGGCGACGTCCGCCCGGCCGGCTAGAGCGGCCGCCCCAGAGCGCGGCGCACCGGAATCGGAAGCGGGGATGAGCCTCCCCCGCCCCGCGAACGGCCATCTTGCAAGCTGAGGCGGCGGCGGCGCTGCGGCGGTTCGGTGGCCTCGGTCCCGGCGCGGTGAGGCTGTCCGGCGCGGGCCACGCTCTTCCTTCCCTGCTCCGGCCTCGACCACGGCGAGCCTGAGCGCGGCGGCGGCCCACACGCGGCGACGGGGAGAGGTGAGAGCGCGGCGCGGGCTTGAGCCGGGGCTTTGGCCGCGCGTCCGCCCCTCCGGAGCCGGCCCGCGCGGAGGGCACGGGGCCGTCGCAAGGCTTGTCCCCGCCCGATCCGCCGCTCGAGGGACCCCGACCTGGAGCTTCCGTGCGCGGAACCTGAGGTCGGTTACGGCCTGGCGCCCGGGGCTCCGGGCCGGGGTGCTCCTCCGGCCAGCTTGGGGGTTTGGTTGGCCCCGCGGCTGGGGCTCCTGCGGAAAGGCCTCCTGTTAGTGGCGCGCTTAAGGGCACCTCCAGGACTAGCGGCATAGATCTTGGTTTGTAAATGTCTCTGGGATTCGGGGTTGGGGGTGGCTGCCATTGAGCCTGCCGCCGCTTCACCCCTAGACAGTACCCCAAGCTGTTCATGCATCCCAGCAGGAATGAGTGCGCTTGGGGTTATGCCTGTTGAGGTAATAACCGAGAGAAAATTCAGGCGGTAAGAGTGGGAAGCCGCAGTGGGGTGGCTCCACTTGGGCCCCGGGCCAGTTCCTCATGTGTGCCTGCCCACTTTGCACGTCTGCCAGTTACCTGCAGCCTCTCAGCGTCTAGCCAGATGTAGACTTCTAGCCCCTTTTTCAGTCGATCCTACCTAGCTCGTCTGTGTTTAATTCAAATCCAGTTCCCGACCTCTTTCCGGGCCCAGGCATGGAACAGCTGAAGAGAGGTAAGGCCGCAGCCTAGTGGGAGTAGCGCTAGTAAGTGCATAGGATCACACCCCAGCAGTGGGAGGGTGGGTGCTCTGTCCGTTCCAGGTGAGGGAAACTTGGTGTAATCTAGCTTTGGTAGAAAGAGGTGCAATTGTAACTGGCTGTGTCTGTCGATCAGGCATGGTTGGATCTGGGTGCCTAGAACTTTCAGTTCTTCATCTGTAATGTTTTGAAGGGTTGACCTCTGGGGTAGCTCCCAGCCCAGGCAGGTGAATGAGTGGTAACGGGGCTGCCTCCATCAGCCCTGGGCTTCTCTCCAGCCTGTGAAGCAATCCTGGTGGAGAAAGGAGAAACTTCCGTGAAAGTCTGGGGCTTGGGTGTGTCACGTGCCCAGCGGGTCAGTCAGGCCAAGGTCTCTTGCCACACTATCACCTGAGTTATGCTTACAGTGAGTGGAAGAGATGTG
The DNA here is from genome assembly GCF_023065955.2 of Ursus arctos. Taxonomy (NCBI): domain Eukaryota; kingdom Metazoa; phylum Chordata; class Mammalia; order Carnivora; family Ursidae; genus Ursus; species Ursus arctos. Next base: position 416,729 of record NW_026623008.1, on the reverse strand, counting down.
GGAGAAAAAAAGAACGGGAAGGGGCACCTGGGTGGCTCCGTCGTTAAGCGTCTTCCTTCGGCTCAGGGCGTGATCCCAGAGTCCCGGGATCGAGCCCCACATCAGGCTCCCCCGCTGCGAGCCTGCTTCTTCCTCTCCCACTCCTCCTGCTTGTGTTCCCTCTCTCGCTGGCTGTCTCTCTGTCAAATAAATAAATAAGATCTTAAAAAAAAAAAAAAAAAGGAAAAAAGAACGGGGGAGTGGATGCTGGGCAGGTGGCAAGCTGTGTCCATATGAGGCTGAAGGGACTTATGCCCGTGATACTGGTTCAGGCTGCTTTCCTTCAGCTTCTGTATGTAATAATTTTTATTCATGTCATTTTTTTTAAATGTCTGCACACTGTTTTTTTCAGCATAATGCACTTTTATGTGCCCCGTCTGTGGAATTTGCAGGGAACTTGGGACATGCTTTATAGTGTATAGGTGCTGTAGACTAGAGGGGCCATGAGAGCACTGATTGGCACTGGAGGGGTCAGTTGGGAGCCCTTCCTTTTCATGAACTGCGTAGTTGAGTCATAAATGTGGCTTTAAAGATTATGCCTTTGGGAGCAAGAATGAGAGAGACGTTTGTGACTGATCAGGCAGGATCCATTTATTTTGTGTGGCTGTCCATTAACCTTCATTAAGCATCCAGCCTGGCCACATAATTAAGTGCAAACACAGTGGTATTTGAATTATCCAGTGGATTGTTTTACATATGGCAGAGTGCTAACTTTATGTGAACATTTAAAAGAAACCGAACAAGTCCAGTGTGATGGTTCTGCCTTTGGGTTGTTGCTGTTTGTTACTAGGTGTTGATCCCAGGTGAGCCACCTGGTCCACTTGGCTAGGCCAGGAGCTTGGGGGCAGTGCTGTGCGCGAAAGCATCCCTTCCCAGGCTGTTCTGTAGCCTTCTCCTGCTGTGGGTTCACCAGCATCACTGCTGGGGCCTGGCAGGCGCACCTGCGTGGTTTGGAGCTGGGTCGAAGGGAGGCTGGCGGAGGCATTTGACTAGGGAGATCAGGGAGGCTTTTTCGGGACTTAGCTTTTGAGCTAGGCCGGGAAGGGCCTAGGTGAGTTTTCTTCCAGTAGAGACCAGGCTGAGAAACAGCCATCTGGTTAGGTCCTGGAGGGGATTTGGGAGTGGGAAACTAGGAGGGCTAGCTGGGGCTTCTTTATCAAGGGCTTGGCAGGCAGGGGGGGTGTTCAAGTTTATTTGCTTGGCTCTGGGGGAATCTTGAAACGCTGTGATCAGAACTGTGGGTGGAGAAAGTTAATCTGACTTAAGTGTCCAGGGTGGACTGAAACGGGGTGAGACCAGAAGCTGGGAGGCCGGTTTGGAGGCTGTTGTGGTGGTTAATGGGAACAGTAGTGAGACCCTGTATTAGGGTGAGTGGAGTGGGGATGGGAGGAGGAGGGGAACAGAGACCTTGAAGTTTAGGGGCCCCAGAGAAGTGCGGTGGGCAGTGGTGTGCGGAGGACGGCTCTGCAGGCCTTGGGGTGTAGAGTGAGCACGCTGAGCCCTGGCTGTCGTCTAGGGGTTTAGTGGTCTGAGGGGAATTCAACCTGCAGAGGGGCAGGAGTCCGCAGACCTCGGACCCGATGGAGCTGTCGCTAGGGAAATGAGCACACAGAGGCCCTGAGCTGAAGATGAGGAGGGGCAGGTGCCGTGGCGGGGGGGGGGGGTGACTTCAGGTTCATACAGGCCAGAGGTCAGGGCGGTGATCCTGGCCACTGATTCCAGTGCTGTGGCAGGAGGGGCTGAGCTCGCTGAGTGGCGGCGATAGTGGCACGGAGGAGAGCAGGGCAGGGGTGGCTCCAATTTGCCACCGCTGTCGCCTGGAAGCCCCTTTCTCATTTCCATTTCTGCGTACCCCTATGTGTCCTCCGTCTCTATCGAATTTTACATCCGCAGCTTTCACATTGTATTTTTAGCAGCAGAACTTTTTTGCCTTGCCGTCTTATGGGAAACTTCAGTGTATATAGCAGTTCGAGTTGGAGCTGTTCTGATGTCTGTGAGGGTGGGGAGCTCTGTGTCTTCTCTCACCATCCCTCCCCTCTGCCTCCGAGCGTAGCTGAAGTGTCCCAGGGCCCCCTAAGCCAGGCCATGTTTCTTCTCTTGAATGATGGCTGTGACCTCGCTCCTGGTCCTTAGCCTTCAGTGCTGTCCTGTCCCTCCCATGCCATCTCATCTGTCCCATTCGACCTTTGCTGAACTGTTCAAGTGATCTTTCTTTCCTTCTTTCTTTCTCTTTCTTTTTCTTTTCTTTTCTTTCTCTAAGATGTTATTTATTTATTTGAGAAGAGAGTGCCTACACACACAAGCGGTGGTGGGGGGCTGCAGAGAGGGAGGGAGAAGCTGACTCCCCGCTGAGTAGGGAGCCCGATGTGGGACTCGATTCCAGGACCCTGGGATCATGACCTGAACCGAAGACAGATGGTTAACCGACTGAGCCACCCAGGCCCCCCATGTCCAAGTGATCTTTCTAACAGAAAATCTGATCTCCCTTAAGGCTTGGACCTAAAACCTTTCTGCTGTGCTGCTTGGCCTCCTGGCCTTGCCTCCCTGGCCAGCCTTGTCAGTCTCCATTTACTGTGCTGTGGCTCCTTACACAGTGGCCCAGTACTCTTCCCTGGACCCCTGATGCTGCCCATGTCCCTGTAGCTCCTTCTGTCTGGAGGGCACCCCTTTTCCCTCTTCCCAGCACGCGTGTCAGACTTTCAAGGGTCCCCGTCTCTGCAGTCGCAGAGAGAGGCCCTTTCTCTGCTCCCTTGTTCCACCCACTCTTGACCAGTGGCAGATGTGTTGGAGAATGTTTAACAACAGGCTTTCGGTGGGGGCTGGTTTGGGGTGAATCCTGATTTCCATGGTATAAACATTTCATTAGCAGAGTTGGAGAGAGATGCTTAGTCGCTCAGGAGCGCTGCTCCAGGCTGGCTTCAGCACACCTCTACTTAGGACCCTTTAAATTACATGTTTTTCTTCCCATTTAGGTTCTTTGAGGACAGGAGTGAGGCTTTGGGTTTTTTTCCTTAATCTTTGCATCTGATATTACATAAATGAAGGTTGTGGCAGGGCAGGCGGAAAAGGAGAATCTGCAAGTCCTGCAGGCGTCTGAGTGGGTGGGCAAGTCAGGACAGCCCACAGGCCTGGGTTCCGGGGGGCTGGGCTTAACTGCATGGTGGTGGGCTGCGGAGCCGGAAGCGAGGTACGGGCCTGCGGAAGCGTCTGGGTGAGGAAGGCAGTGGCGTGCCTCTCCCCCTTTGTCAGCAGAAGTGTTTGTTCCGCACAGATGAGCAGCAACAGCAGTAAAAGAGCTCCGACAACAGCAACCCAGCGGCTGAAGCAGGACTATCTTCGAATCAAGAAGGACCCGGTGCCTTACATCTGTGCTGAGCCCCTCCCTTCCAATATTCTTGAATGGTAAGGCTCTGCATGGCCGTTCACCTCACACTGACCATCCCCCGGGTTCTCTGCTGGCTTGGCTGGGTGGCCTTGTGCTCCCATCGTGGCATTGGGAAGGGTGCGTCTACACCTTTTTAGATGTAAGTAGACGGAGGCCTACACATGTGCCCTGGTTGTCTTCTTAATGAGTGGCAGCCGGGGCCGTGATGGGGTCTTCCTTAACCCCTGCATGTTGAGGCTGGAGAAAAAGAGTGCTGTAGAGCACCTTTGGGGTGGTGCTGGGTTTGTGGGATGCATAGGGGAGGCTGGGGGGTGTGTAGGTCTCACAGTTGTTGGTGGAGAAGCTGCACTTCTAGACTCTCCTTCTCTGCTCTTTGCTTCTTGGTCCTGTGAAGTAGCTTGTCCTGCCTTGGAGAGTTTGCTACAAAGGGTCGGGGGTCTGATACGTAAGCAGCTGGCACTGGCCTGGGAAGCCCTTGGGCTGAGGAGAGGCTCTGTACCTCATGGACGCTTGTTTCGTAGTGACTCTCTGGCCGTGTTCAAGCGTGGCCTTCGAAGGCTACATGCTTCTACAGAGATGCTGCCCTTACCAGCTTCATGGCTGATTTTGTGGCAAGTAACGCATAGGGCTCCGATAGTAAGCGTTTTCTGTTCGGAAGGTATTTCTCTTTTAAAAGATTTTATTTGTTTGTTTGAGAGAGAGCGTGCATGCACACACACATGCAAGTGGGGAGAGAGGGAGAGGGAAGAATCTCAGACAGACTCTGCAGTGAGCATGGAGCCCAGTGGCGGCACTGGATCCCACAACCCCGAGATCATGACCTGAGCTGAAACCAAGAGTCACATGGTCAACTGACTGAGCCACCCAGACACCCCCGTTTGAAAGGTATTTTGTGTTTTGATCTTAAAAAATGTTTTCCAGGGGACACCTGGATTGCTCAGTCAGTTAAGTGTCTGACTCTTAATCTCAGCTCAGGTCTGGATCTCAGGGTCGAGAGTTCAAGCTCCACGTTGGGCTCGATGCTGGGCGTGAAGCCTACTTAAAAAAAAAAGTGTTTTTTAAGTTTTTAAATCCGGAGAAAACGGATTCAACTGAGTTAAAAAGAAATACTTTTTTTTTTTTTTTTAAGATTTTATTTATTTATTTAACACAGATAGGGACAGCCAGCGAGAGAGGGAACACAAGCAGGGGGAGTGGGAGAGGAAGAAGCAGGCTCATAGCGGAGGAGCCTGACGTGGGGCTCGATCCCATAACGCCGGGATCACGCCCTGAGCTGAAGGCAGACGCTTCACCGCTGTGCCCCCCAGGCGCCCCAAGAAATACTTTTCTGATTGGGCAGGTGTTCACGGGTTCTGGATCCACCTTCCTCAGCTTAGAGAGAAGGGCCTGCTCTGATCGGTGAGGGAAGGGTTCTGAGGGTGAGGTGGGCCTCGTGTGAGTGAGGCTTCAGGGTTACAGCAGAGCTCTCCTTGCCCCCAGGCAACAAAAACCAAGTGTGGCCGCCCACAGAATTGGCAGATGGAGGGACAGGTTCCATGGCAGTTGCAGGGGTGTCCTCTTTGTGTGGGGAGCCTCTCTCTGCCTGTGAGTTCAGGTCCCCAGGTTCAGTCATTCATGAGGAGGATCTGCCGCTAACGTTTATTACAGAGAAAAAAGAGCAAAATCAGCAAACAGAGAAGGCACTGGAGGCAGAGTCCCTAGGAGACCAGGCACAAGCTTCCCATCCCTTTGGGCTGTCACAGGACTTGCTGTGACGACACGTGTGAGGCCCTGTCCAGCAGGGAAGCCTGTTAGAGACCCAGGGCGTGGGATTTGCAGCGGGAGCAGGTCGCGTGGGCACTTCTGCCTGGCACCCCCAGTGCTCCAGACGCCCAGCTGGAAGGCAGGCTTTCTCTCGGCATGAATCGTATTTTGAGCATGAATAACGTGGTTGGGGCGGTGAGACCCTCTCCCCACTCTGGAACCCAGTTCCTGGAGCTGGCTGAGGACGGCCGTGTCAGGCCTGCTGGATGAGCGCTCCTGCTTGGCTGTGGGTGTCCTCTGAGTGCTGTGGTGCCCGTCCCTTGCTCTGCTTCTCAGGCTGCTGGGCTCTCCGCACCCGCTCACCACCCTACCCAGTGTTCTCACATTGGGCACCGGAATTGGGAGCAGTGACAAATTAAGGCCATGTTCCTGGGTGTGTCACGTGCTTAGCTCTGAGGGTTGTTCCTGGTCTGCCAACATAGGATGACAGCGTTTTTGGAGTAAAACATACCAGATAGCAGATAGCGGATGTCACGTGGTCCACAGCGTGAAGATGGTGTTTGTGGGAAGGGAGGGTTGTGAGGGGTTAATAGTCGTGTCTGGTCTTGAATTCTGGTTGGTTCTACTTTCTCCTTTGTGCTTTTCTGTTTTGTGTGAAAATCCTTAAGTCCAAACACCTCTGGACGTACAGCTGAAGCTTTTTGTTTGTGTGGGAGAGTGGAGTCTGTGGGTGCTGCTGCCTGTGGTCCGAGGCCTGTGGGTACAACCTGGGCTTGCCCTGTTCCTCCTGCTGCAGGACAGCTGCTCTGAGGTCGTGTCTCCTTCTCCCAGAACATCCAACACTGGGGGACACAGAGCCACCTCGTGTCACCAGCTGTTCCCTGTCTGGTCTGCTTCATAATATTTGGGCACACTGACACTGAAAACTGCAAGTTTCCAAGTACACCCCAAGAATGTGTGTGAAATGAACATTGAAAACTTTGTCATTTGGCTACAATGGTTAGAGAGGATTCCTTTCTTTCATATTGTGAACACAAAAATACTTAGTGGAAAACTCACAAGATTCAGTTTGTAAGATTCTGTTACAAAGTGACTAAACCCTCTACGGCACAAGTTCACCTATTGAATATTCATGAGTATCTAGTTTTGGCTGGACCCTACAAACCCCAGCCTCGGAGTGACTCCGAATTTGGAGAATTTGCCATCCCCAGAGCCAGCTGATTTTCTTCTCTCCCTCAGGCACTATGTGGTCCGAGGCCCAGAGATGACCCCTTATGAAGGTAAGTCTTTGATCTGAGTGAGACGAACAAGAGGCCGCTTTACCTTCTGAATAGACCTCACCTGTCAAACACTTTACATTTGTGAATCACGCCCTATTTTGGATGTGCGTTAGTGAGATCGGACTTCCTTGGAGTCCATCCCAGTGTTTCTCCAGGTCCGAGAAGTGTTTGGTTTTGCCGTTGTGTTCAGTCCTTGGGGTCTATCTGTAAGTCGCAGGGTTCAGCCAGCCTCTGATACCAGTGGGATCAGAGCCGGAAGACAGACCTGGTGAGCAGGACAGTGTGGCCAGTTTCTCCTGGGGTTTGTTCAGACCAGCATGGATATTGTTGGAGGAAGGAAAGGTGTATTTATGGAGCACTCCCTCTGCTGAGCCCTCTGAGCTAAGGGATGGGCCCCTTTGTGGATGGGGCACTGAGGTTTAGGGAGGATCCGCTCTGGGTCAGCTGGGCATCTCTGTTCTCCTAACTGCTGTGGAGGCTGATCCGGTGATGCCACCAGGGTCCTCTGGTGTCATTTACGAAGTAGACCTGGGATTATTTGGTGCGTCGCGGGGGCCGCGGGAGCCTGGCATCAGCTTCAGGGTTTGGGGGGGGGGGTGAGAGATGAGCCATGGCAGGGCAAGCCCAGGGCAGAGATGTGGCCAGGTGGGCAGTACCTGCCACTCTCTAGCCACTGGGGCCTCACTTCATGTGACGTATACCTGCACATGGGACTTTTGTGTAAGATTTCACTAGAAAAGAGTCTGGCTGCTGGAGGAGAATGTTCGGCATATGTCACTCGCCTTATGAGGACTCTCCTTTGATGCAGGAGTCCCTGTTATGGGAAGATGTGTCCTAGGGAGACAGGTGCAGAAGCTCTCTGTAGGGCGGGTGGGAACTGCTTGAATGCCCAACAGCGGTGTGGGGGCTTGATGGGCTTGCAGTGGGTTTCCTAGAAATGCAGCAAAAGACGGGCTTCAGAGCTGTCTGGACAGATCACGTTAGAAGGCTTGTTAAATACGTGTTTCTAACACACAAGAACTGAGCGTGTTCTCTCTCTCACAAGGGGCATTGTGCCTGGTTTTTAAGGGGGGTTTTTTGTAGTTTTTTTTTTTTTTAATGTTAGTCACCATACGGTACATCATTAGTTTTTGATGTAGTGTTCCAGGATTCATTGTTTGCTTATAACACCCAGTGCTCCATGCAATACGTGCCCTCCTTAGTACCCATCACCGGGCTAACCCATCCCCCCATATTTTTTTGTAGTTTTAGTATTTTCTTTCTTTCTTTTTTTTTTTTTTAAAGATTTTATTTATTTATTCGACAGAGATAGAGACAGCCAGCGAGAGAGGGAACACAGCAGGGGGAGTGGGAGAGGAAGAAGCAGGCTCATAGGGGAAGAGCCTGATGTGGGGCTCGATCCCAGAACGCCGGGATCACTCCCTGAGCCGAAGGCAGACGCTCAACCGCTGTGCCACCCAGGCGCCCCTGTAGTTTTAGTATTTTCTGATTAAATAGTGGACATTTATTAATTTTGTATCTAGGCCTGTTCCTGCTGGAAATGAGCCTGGACAGGGGTGGAGGCAGTGGGGAAAGGAGAAGGCAGGCCCCGAGTGAAAGCATGCAGGCTGGGACTGCAGGACACCCCCATACCCCCAGGCCTTGCCTAGCATGGGGTGTCCTGACTCTGCAGAAAGAGGCACCCTCTTTCCGGACCCAGCCCTGTCAGGAATGTTTCCTTGTGTCTGGTACTCCCCTGTGTATTACCTGCTGGTTTTGACTCTCAGGCTGCCAGCAAGATTCCCTTCAGAGACAGCTTTTCCTACTGCTCTTCCTCCCCCTTCTTTCTTCCTCCTCCTTCCCCTCCTCTGCCTCCTCTCCCTTCACTGCCCACCTCAGCACCTACTCCCATCCCCTCCCCTGCTGCCCATGCCCTCCTCAGCTCAGGGCTACACTCTGCAGCCTGCAGCCCTTCCTTCGCTGACCGCTTTCATCTGGGTCGATAAGGGACACCTCTGAATTGCCGGTCTCCAAGGGACAGATCTCAGGCCTCAGTGTCTGGGGTTTCGTGAACTTTTGGTGTTGTTGACTCTGGCTTCCTCCTCACTTGCTCCTCCTCTGACTTCTGGATGTCCTGACCCTTCCTTCTCAGTCTCTCATGGCTCTTCTCCCTGTCCATGTTTGCTTGGCTCGGCGCTGGCTGGCCTCTGGGTTCCACGGCTCTGCTGGTCCTGGCGCGGCAGCCCTGACAGTTCAGAAGTGGCCTCCTGCTAGTGCACACGTGGCTTAAGATTCTTCCGGAATTGATCGTAGATTTTACGCAGCCCTGTAGTCGTAATAAAAGTCTGTTGTAGGCATACACAAATTTATTCTGAGGTTTTTATTCTAAAATGTACATGGAAGGGCCGAGGATCAAGAGTAGCTAAAACAAGAATAAAGTGGGAGGAGTCAGTCTGCTTGATTTTAAGACTTGGGTGCCTTCAGTGAGCGGGCTGTGGGGGGAGTGCAGAAATGCGGGTCAGCCGAACAGCGTAGAGAACCCAGGAACGGTCCGGCACAGCTGGCCAGTGGAGTTTTTTTTCTTTTTTCCCCACTTAGTCATAAAAGCAGTCCAGTGGAGGAAGGGCAGCGTTGAAGTGTGGCATCGTGCTGCACGCGCTCCCTGGCCTCCTTCCAGGGCCACAGTGCTCTCTGTAGTTTCTGTCCGCAGGGCTTGGCCAAGGCTGTGCTCCTCACTCTGTCCCCTGTGGACACTTGGAATGAAGGGTGTGGGAGCTGCTGGCCTGGCACTGCTTCCCTAACACTCCCTGTGGGCTTGACCTCTGGGTGAAGCTCTGTCCTCCCATGTCCCCTGCTGTGACTCTTCACCTCTCAGAATGAGCCCTCCTGGGCCCCCCTCCAGTACAGATCCTCCCAGAGTTCATCGTCTGCACCGTAAGGTGCACGCCGAGACGGGGAGAATTGCAGCGTCCCTGGTTCCGCATGCGCTGCCTGCTGTGTGTCTTGAAACTTGCGTTTGCTTCTCCAGTTTGCTCCCTGGGCCTGGGTCCTGCATGGAGCCTTTCCCTTGGCAGAAGGTTTTCACCTAGCATTTCTCCAGTAGATCACAGGACGTAGAGCTGCCGGGTCAGCGTGGGTATTGAGAATTCCGTGTTCCTGGCCGGTGTATACTCCTGCCGCGAGGCAGTGTCTGTCTTCCCACTCCCCTCCGCTAAGCTACACAGGGCAGCCATTTCCTGTGTAGCCCTGAGCCAAACCGTGTCAGACGTGCATTGGCTCTTCCTGCGTCCTCTTAGGAAGAACCCCTGTTTGTATCACTTGCCTGTTTTCCACTTTGGTTTTCCGTAGTGATTTTGAGTGAGTGTGCTCTGCGTGTCATCTGTAGTGTTAGTTTCTCACTGGTGGACTTGGCTGCCTCTTGGGTTGGCCTTACGAGGGGCACTTGCCCATGTCATCCCTCCACCACTGGCAGAGCTTGGAGTAGAAGACAGCACTCACGTGAGGTGGCCAGGGCTCTGGTGGGGAGCCCAAATGAGGTAGTGGGGAGGCACTACTCAACAGTGGCATTGGAGCACAGAGAGATGTGTGGCTCTTTGGGACTAGTGTACCCCGGTCCTCCAGGTGGGACCACACCCAGGGTGCCGGGGACAGCAGGGAGCCCAGGTGGAAGTCAGGGCAGCTCGTGAAGCCTCACTGTGCCAGCATTCATGTGCACGCACACAGACATCACCAGATATCCTGTCCCTGCACGTTCCACTCCTCCTGCCTGTGGTGTGCTCAAGGCTCTGCATTTCCCAAAGGCTCCCAGGTGAGGCCCTGAGACGAGGGTGTGAGGCCTCAGGTAGGCATGGGCCAGTGGGACTGGGAGCTGAGCAGGCAGGGGTGAAGGCCATGAGACTAGGCCTGATGCTGGGCTAACCATGTCACCCAGAGTGTTGGTCTGGGTCAGTTTGAAGGTGTGACCAACAGGATTTGTTGATGGAATAGGCATGAAATGGCGGCGGGGACGGGGTGGGGGTGGCAATGGGGCCTCCCAGATTTTAGTCTGAATGGCTAAGAGGATGGAGCTGCTGTTTGGGGGAGATAGCTGCAATTCTCTCTTGGACCCATCTGGGCAGTGTTGCCTAGATGGTCAGTCCGTGGTCTGGAGTCCGGGGTGGAGGCCCAGAGGCCCAGGTGAAGGTGCTGGTTGGAGAGGAATTATCATACCCTCACGTCGCGTGAGACTGTGAGACCCCAGAAGCGTGAGTGATCAGGGAGACCACCGGAGGAGCCAGTGGCCAGTGCTTCGGAGGTGGGGTGGGAATGGGGAGCCAGGCCAGGGTGGGCTCTAGAACGCAGGGTCAGGCGTGGTGGTGAGGTGTGAGGGGAGGTCTGGTGACCTCGATGTCAGGTTTGGGGGACCATGGTGGGGGCAGGAGCCTCGTCAGGGTGGACTTAGACGTAGCTCTCGAGGGGTTTTAGAGAAAAGAGAGCGAGCGACTGGCAGGAGTTGGAGGGGGGTGGCAGCCAGAGCTTTTGTGTGTGTTTTTACGGTGGAAGAAATGATGGCAGTTTTGCTGCTGCTGCGTGTAGTTTGGTGGGGAAGGAGAAATGAGTAGTGCGGGAGGGAGGGGATCTGAGTAAGGGTGACCTCAGCTGGCATGCTGGGGAGGAGGGCAGGAGGGGGCCGTCGAGGAGCCCAGTGCAGCTTCTCTTCCGATGCTCTGCTCTGAGTGAGAGAGGGGGCACAGGAAGACTGAGCAGGGTTGTGTGGTGGTCATGTGGGACAAGGGCTGCTCCTAATTTTTGGTCATGAGCCCCCCCCCCCCCCCCCCCCCCCGGTGAGACCTCCAGCAAGACTCTTGTGTTCCAGGTGTGGTCAGCTGGTGTGCAGAGAGATGACAGGGAGTTGGTGGGGTGGGATGGGGTGGGAAGCCAAAGGTTGTGGCGCCAGCCTGAGGGCTGGAATGGGGCTGGATGCGACCCCAACAGGAGTTGCATCGTGGACCGTGACCAGGCTCTTTCTCTGTTTTGATATAGGTGGCTATTATCATGGAAAACTAGTTTTTCCCAGAGAATTTCCTTTTAAACCTCCTAGTATTTATATGATAACACCCAATGGAAGATTTAAGTGCAATACAAGGTAAGGCATTTCTGCTTCTCAAGTGTTGAGTGTGGTCAGGATTGGGGTGAGCTCTGTTGAGCGGGTCCCTGTTTTGCAGGCTGTGTCTTTCCATCACGGATTTCCACCCAGACACGTGGAACCCGGCCTGGTCCGTCTCCACCATCCTGACGGGGCTCCTTAGCTTCATGGTGGAGAAGGGCCCCACCCTGGGCAGCATAGAGACGTCGGACTTCACGGTGAGGGGTGGAGAGCATGGTCACGTGATGGGGGCTCCCACTCATGTCCTTGCTCCCCAGGCACCATGTGGAGACTCCCTGTTGTGGGGTTCCTTGTTCTCCTCAGCAGCGGGAAGAACAGGCCAAGCTCCCTAGAGGTCTTGGGTGGGGTGGGCAGCACCACAGCCCCTCCACGGGTAGCAGGGTGCCTAGTCCTTGTTAACTGGTTATATTTTTCTGTTGTTTAAGTAGGAATCAAGTTTAATGTTATTGATAATGGAAAGTTAAATAAGCCTTGTTGTGAAGAGTGAGGTCACAGAGTGCTTTAATAACATGAAGACAACAGCCTTTGAGGATAAAATAGTCTTTAGAATTTGAACGAATTGAAATTAATCGGGCTGATATTTCCCTTCTCTTTCTTCCTAGAAAAGACAACTGGCTGCACAAAGTTTAGCATTTAATTTGAAAGACAAAGTCTTCTGTGAATTATTCCCTGAAGTCGTGGAGGTAAGGGACAGAGGCTGGCGGTCAGTTTTGCTCCCCCCTTGTCAGGAGCACTTTCAGATTTGATTCTTTGAAAGAGAAGACGGTGCTGCCGTGGTCCCTGTGCCGCAGGTGCGCAGCACGGAGGGTCCCCGTCCGCACACACCTTCTCCTGAAGGTGCCTAGGGACCAGGGGGCTTGGGCGGTGTGGTTGGAGCTGGGGAGGCCAGGGAACGGGAACTGGATGACAGGGCATGGAGCTCCTCAGGTGGGCTGCTGAGCTGCAGGGAGGGCCGTTGGCCAGGAGGGGCAGGGTGAGCTGCACTAAGGTCGAGGCCGCGGTGAATCTGTATTGCTTGGACCTGCTCGGTCTAGGCCCTGAGGGGTGCAGGCTGGGTGGTTTTGACAAGTGCCTCCCCCCCCATCTGTAAAACAGGGTTAGCCACAGCCCCCAGCTCCGAGGGTGGGTATCAGGATTGAATACGTGCGGCTGGCGACTGCTGGCCCCACAGGTCTTCATGGTGGGTCTTAGAATCCTCCCTAGTCCTGAAGGAACTCAATTGTTTAGACCAACCCTTGTTTCTTTTTGTTTTTATCTTAGGAAATTAAACAAAAGCAGAAAGCCCAAGACGAACTCAGTAGCCGACCCCAGGCTCTCCCCTTACCAGATGTGGTTCCAGATGGGGAAACACACCATGGTCAGAATGGGCTTCAGCTCCTCAATGGGCACGCGCCAGGGGCTGGGCCGCACCTCGCGGGGCTCCAGCAGGCCAACCGGCACCACGGACTCCTGGGCGGCGCCCTGGCGAACTTGTTTGTTATAGTTGGGTTTGCGGCTTTTGCCTACACGGTCAAGTACGTGCTGAGAAGCATAGCGCAGGAGTGAGCCACATGCCACGGCCGGCAGAGGTGGTCACAAACGAGGGACACGGCCCGAGCTTGCTGTGGGCTGGCTGGACGTGCTGCCGAGCGCAGGGTGCACCTGCCTGACTCCGGGTTAGCTTTTTAAAAACCTTGAAAAGGAAAACAGAAACCAAAGTGTGTCACTTGGATTTAGAGGCGATGCAAGGTTCTCAGCTCCCCGTCCTCGCGCTGGGGTCGGTTGGGGACCATGGAGCTTGGGTGTCGAGGAGGGGCCTCACGCTTTGGTTTTATAGCTTATCTCCTGTATCGTCTTTTGGACCTGTTTTAGTAAACCTGTTTTTCATTTTATTAGATTTGGTCACTTAAAAATACAAAACTCGATTATCAAATACTTTGCGTGCGTTCTTGGTCCAGTGGAGCCCTCCCTGGCTCACCAGGTGGGAGAAGTTCCCACAGCTGCGCCCGGCTGGCAGGGGCAGGGGGCCTGGCCAAGGACGGCCACAGATGGGGTCCAGGAGACGTGGGGTTTGGCCCCAGCATTTGAAATGTGCTTGTGTTCACCTGGAAGGAAGCTGTCCCCCTAGGAAAGTGGGCTCTTTGTTTTGCTGAAGTTGAAATTCAGCATCCACTTGCTGTGTGACCACAAGGTGGCACCCTTTACTCGAAGAGCCATGGTGTCCTGTGTGGTCCCTTAGGCCGCTTTCACCTTACCCCCCACCCCCTTGCCTCCACACCCAGGCTGGGCCCCCCACTGCCACCTCCAGGTTCCCGGATGCTGCAGGGGTGGCCCTTGGTGCCTGCAGGACATTTCCTCTGACCCCAACAGCCCGCTGGGGGTCTGCACCTGACAGCCGGCTTCTGTGCACCTCGGGGTCTCCTCACACTTGGTCCAGGTCTTTGTTTTACCCTGAAGATAGGCTCCCACGTTCCTTTTCGCAGCTGATCCGTGTCTGGTATGGGCTCTGCTCTGGAAGACCACACAGGGACTGGGCATCACAGGACGTGACGGCTGCCCAGGAAGGGCAGGGCCGGTGGGGGGAGATGGCTCCCTGGCTGCTGACATCTTCCATCCAGCGCCTGTGTGGTGATTTCACTTGGCGTCATTTGAAAGCACTGTGTCTGCGGGTCCCGGGCTGAGGTGCCCCGATCCCACTCCAGGGGCCACAGGGGCCTCAAGGGAAGCCACGCACTTGCGCATCTTCGACAGTCTTTGGTTTTTGATCCGTTTATTTAAAATTCCTCTATGATTTACCACGTGTGTGTATTTAACCTGCTCTTGTGAAGAAAATCTCTGATTATATCTTTGTTCCTAAATGTTGTGCTGTTTGAGTCTCTGTTGGCGGAAGTGCAAGTCCATCTCAGCCCAGCGCCAGGCTAGCCCACAGGCAGGCCAGCGGCTGGGCCCGTGGGGGCACTGGCGCTACTGTGTCTGCGGCGTGGCAGTGTCCCGTGGCTCGCCGTGGGCCCTGGTGGCAGCGCCACGCGGCTGGGCCTGGACCCCTGCGTGCAGTGGTAGGCAGGGGCCCGCTCCGCCGGGCATCCTCCGCACGGCCGGCTCGAGGGTGTGTCTGTGGAGTTCAGCGTCTGATCCAAGCACTTAATATTTCCTGAGGTTTTGAGGAGGCATCGTAGCAACTATTTTCCTTAACGTGGGTTATTTCTTCGCCCTGTGTGAAATCTCGACTATTAAAAACCCTTGTCAGCGGTAGAAATAGATCCGTGCTGAACAGAGCCTTCACCCAGTGTCCAAGGTGGCAGGCTGTCTGCAGTCACCCGAAGTAAAAGATGGCCTTGGGGAGCCTGGCCGGCCCCGTTGGAAGAGCAGGTGACCCTTGCATTCATGGTCGTGAGTTCGAGCCCCACGTTGGGTGTAGAGATTGCTTACAATAAATAAATAAAAAATTTTTAAAAAAGATGAACTTGTCCTGTGGGTCTACACGTCTGACCCCGTGTACGTGTTGCTCTCCCTCGGAGGGGTCAGCGGCCCCTCTCTCTTGTGTGGAGTCCCTGGGGGAGGGCAGTTGGGCGTCCCCAGTAGTTGGCCCAGCTGAACGGCTGAATGCAAGCTGTGTTTGGTGTCTCTTAATCCAGGGAGAAAGCCCCTGCCCAGACTCAGTGCTGCACGGACGCAGGTGAAGGGGTCCTGGAGGTGTGGGGAGTGGTCTTGCGAGGGGTGTTCTCAGCATCTGTCCCCCAAGAAGCTTCCCCAGGCCCGAGTTTGAGATCTGAAGCTGCAGGTGCTGCCGCGTGGTCTGGGTCTGAGGCTGGAGCGGCCCTCGGTGTGCCAAGGGCATCATGGGGGGCAGGCTGCTGTGGGGACGATGCCCAGTGTCTGGGTTGTGCCGGTGTGGGTACGGAGAAGGGCAGCTGGCCTGGGCCTCCCCTCCAGGGCAGTGGGTGTCTGGGGCGATAGGGTATGGAGGACTGGAGAGCAGGGTTCCTTTGGTGCTTTTCCAGGCAGATCCTGTGCTCACTGGGGAGCTGGGCCCCTGGGAAGACCCATGGGTTGCTGGGGAGAGGGGGAGGGGCACTGGAAAGCAGAGAGCTGCTTCCCCGACACTGGACCCAAGCCCGGGGAGCCGTGTCCCTCTGCAGAGTGCGGCTCGGTTGAGACTTACGAAACAGTGGGCCAGGGAAGTGGCTCCTGCTTCCTGTCGAGGTGCCTGGGGCTGGGAGCAGAACCCATGGTTCAGGCACGGTCGGACCTGTTCCAGGCCCATTGCCGTGTGGCTCCCCCATCCAGCTTCAGAGGTGGTCTGCTGTAGGTCGGCCTGCCTGTAGGACTGCTGGAGCCTGGCCAGTTGGCAGTGTGCACACAGCAGCCAGTCAGAGATGGTGCATTGCGCCCGGCACTTTCCGGAACACTTTCAAGCCTTGAAGGATCGGGCCGTCAGGATGCAGTTGGTAGAAAAACAGGTGCCAGCCTGTGAGGAAGGCGTCTAGCAGCTCAGTGGGAGTCTCCAGGGCTACCTTCCTGACCTGGTGTTGGGTGCAGGTCACATCTGGGGTTCCGGCCGGGCAGGGCACAAGGGGATCTTCTGCAGCGTGCCCCCCTTCAAGACCCCGGCGTTGGGAGCTGGCTCACCAGCTGGACACCCGAAAGAGCTGTGGCTCCAACAGCGATCTCGGAGTTCACCACAACCGCCCGCTGTTGTCCCTGGAGCTGACCACCTCTGCCTGAAACAGGAGGGGGGACAGATGACCCCGGGCAGACATTCCTCGTATCTTCACCACCAGGCTTGTCTCGGGCGGCTCTGCCTGTAGCTGCTGCCAACCATGGACATGGTCTGGGGCTGGGGTCTGCCTTCCTCATTCCTGGTAGACATCTAGAAATTGAGGAGTGCCTGGAGGAGGACTCATGCTGTCCAGCAGGGCCAGTGTGCCCCACCTTCATCTAGGCTGGACTGCAAGCAGCAGCTCCTTTGGGGGCTAGCCCTGGCTCTGACCATTCCTCGTCTTGGTGCACCGAGGGGCAGCTGTCATGGGCCCTGTCACGTGACGACTGAATCTGCAAGGCTTTGTTGACTTGAGCTGGCCCCGGTCGGTGGTTCTGTTGCCCACAGCCTGCAGGTGGTTAAGGAAGGGCCCTAACTCTCCTTGAGGACCCACCCACTGTTTTTCAGGTCCAGCTGTGGAGGAAGTAGGCTCCTCTGCTGTGCGCAGCCACCCAGGGCTCACCCTTGTGCTGACCTCCAGATGGCAAATGCCTGGGGACTCCTCTCCCTTTCCCCTGCTGGCTCGGGACAGCAGGAAGCCGAGAGGCTTGGTTGGGTGAGGGCAACCCCTCAGGCAATAAGGGTTGGCCTTGTGTCCCAAAAAGAGGAAGGGGTAGGACTCAGGGGCAGCCTCAGCCAGGCCACCCACCATGCCTTTCTCTGAGGTCAATCAGTCCCTCCCCTTGCCAGCCATGCTCGCCCCCAGTGGAGGGCCAACGCCCAGGGTCACCTAGGCCAGGACAAGGGTGGGAGCCCAGTAGGTCAGCTGTCTATCCTGGGTCCTGCCTTTCTCAGGAGCAGGGTCTGATCCAGGCTTCCGAGCATCACCAGGACCCTGGCATGGGGGGACCTCTGTCAGAGGGCCTGGAGGGGGCCTGTGGCAGGGCTGGAAGGATCCGGAGGGCCTGAGGGAGGTGGGTCATATGTAGGAAGTGCAGATGGGGCTCTTCGTCCTGAGGGAGTTTGTCCCCACCCTCGGACCTCCTGGGCCACCTCCCTGAAGGGGCTGGATGTGAGGTGCAAGCAGCGTCCCTGGGAGGCGGCTGGGGTGAATTCGTGTTTACAGTTTCCAGGGTGATTTGGCCCTCCTGGGGAAGGGTGGGGGCTGTTTCCAAATGCAGGGAGCGCCTGGGGAAGTGCAGCCCCGTGCAGCAGCCTAACGCCCCCGTCCACGCCCCCGGGCTGGCAGAGCGGCAGAGCGTGAGCCCTCCCCCTCGGAGCTTGGGGGAGGAGGGGAGGGTTTATTTGGCGGCGTGCTGGGGCAGCCAGGGCACTGCCTGTGAGGGGAGGCCGGCGCCGGCCCAGCCCGCGGGATCCGGAGCGCGTCTGCATCTGCCCCGTGTCTTGTGTCGTCTGCGTACCGTGGTGCCGGTCGTGCTGCTGCTCCAGGCTCGCCCTGCCTGCACATGCGTGGGCGCTGGCTAGACGCCCCCTGGGGCTGTGTCTCCGCACGGGGGCCCTGAGTGCCTGCTGCACTGCTGCCCCCATGAGCGCACCTGGGTGTCCCCGCTCACCACGCTGAGCCACCACCACGGTCTGGAGCCGCAGGGCGCCATGCGCTGGGTTTGGGCCGCCGCTGCCGTGGCCCTCTGGCTGCAGCTCACGCTCCTCAGGGGTGTCGGGGCGCGACGGGAGCCCAAGAGGCCACGGCTGCCCAGCCAGCGCACGGAGCCCCCCACCGCCACCACGTCCAACAGCGAGGGGCTGCTGGGCTCCCCCGAGGTACGCACGGGCCGGTTGCACGTGGGCGGGGGTGTGTGCACTTGTAGGCTTCGGCCGCCCCCCTGGCTCCCAGCTGCCCTCCTCCTTGCAGGCTCTGCCCTGCCCGGCCCTCCAGCCTCCCCACCCTTTCTCAGTGGAGTGGAGCCTTGGGCAGGACTTGCTCTTGGGGCAGCCGCTGGGTTCCCGGGCCCAGGGGAAGGGCGGGGGGAGGGGAGGGGCTTCCCAGAGGGGCTGCAGTGAACCCTTGGAAGCCTCAGGTCCCACATGCCTCTAGCAGCCCGCTGCCATTTGGTGTAGTTGCCAATTCAGGGGTGGGTCGGGGGGAGCTCTAGACCCCTTGTTGGGAAGCCGGGTAACCCACAACTTGAGTGGCTGGAGAGGCTAAGGCTAGCCCGGACTCTGCTTCCTGGAGGTCCTTGCCAGGACCCCCCCACTGTAGAGCCAGCTCCCCCTGTGGCCTCTGGCACAGGCTGTGTTCTGGTCACTGGAGTCCCTCTGGCCTCACTCTGCCCCTGGGGTCCCCTCTGAGACAAAGGATCCCTGTACCCACCTCAGCCCTGGTCCTCCACCCTCGTGGGCCGAGTATCTCCAGAGGGGGTCTTGGAGCTAACCCCAGCAGCACAGGCCTGGTGGCTTCGAGCAGCTGCCCACAGGCCTGGAAAGGGAGAGGGAGTTGCTGGGGCAGGCCCCCCACCCCCCAAGCCCTCATGCCTTTGATCCTGGCCTCCCGCCTCCCAAGGGCGTCTCTGCGGCGGCCAGCCAGGCTGCTCTCAGCCCACGCGGCCCGTTGGAGCCTGAGGCCCCATTTTCCAGATGGGCAGGCTGAAGAGAGTGAGTCCTTGGGCCTGCCAGCCAGAGAAGAGTAGGCTACCGGCAGCTCCTGGGGGTAGGCACAGGTCCGTCTGGGGGACAAACAGGCACATCTCTATTCCAGGGGTGGTCTCCACGGTGGGGGGGCTGCCGTGTGACACATACCCTAGGACGGCCCTCCCCAGACATTCGGACCTCTGCTCTTCCTGCTAGGGGTGGGCTCCTCTTCCACCTGCCCCGAAATCCTGTAGCCCTTGGCCCCTAGACACCACTGATGGACTTGTCTCTCAAGGCTCCTGAGTCCCTCAAGCATGGTGAGGGTGGACAGCAGCCAGGGGATCAGGCAGATAGCAGATATGCGAGGAACCAGGACGTTCAAATATTCTTGGCTTCTCTCTCTTCCCTGGGTGGGGCCCAGATCAGGGGTGGGAGGCACCCCACCCTCCCTGCCCCACCCATCCCCCAGGATAGAGCCCTGTCTGGTCTACTGAGAAGCCCTGGCCCTCCTGTGTTAGGAGGCAGCACCAGCCCCGGAACTTGGCTCTTGCCATGTTTGGGACTGGGGGCTGACTGCCGGACTGGACCCTGCCTGAGTCAGGACCTCTCAGCTTGCCCTGCCGGGAACAGTTCTCTGAGAGCGGCCAGGGCTGTGCTAGCCCTGTGGTGGTGACTCTCCCAGCCAGGCCAACATCTGCTGTGTTTCTGCCCATTTTACGAGCTTCCTGTTGGAGCCTGGCATGCAGACTTCCTCAGAGACGGGCAGACACTCTCCGCGGCCCACGCCCCCTTACCTAGCGTGATACGCTCCTTCCTTGACTCTGCGGCTTGGGGTGTTCCTGCCTCCCCTGCCTGTCCTGGTGCAGAAACTGGGCTTAGCAGGGGGTGGCTGGAGGGTGGAGGGGGGCATGGTCTCGGGCAGCTCTGCTCTGCCCCTCCCAGCCCTTGCTCGAACAGTAAGGTGGGCCGGCCAGCTGTGGCCTGGGTCCGAGCCTGAGGAGCGGGGCCGCAGGAGCGCCACGGCTGCCGGCTCACACACCTGATGCCCAGCACAAAGCAGGGCCTGTGCCCATCCTCTCCCCAGCTTTGCGTGGGTCTGAAGCTCTTGGAACCCCCGCCCCCCACCCAGAACTTGCTCCTGCTCTTTACTGCCCACCTCAGCCAGGGCCAGGCCCCTGTTGGGACGGGTGGGGCTGGCTCCATGCGTATGCGGGTGTGCCTGTCTGCTTGGGGACCCAGTGCAGCGGGAGGGGACACGGTCGCTCCAACACAGAACCAGAATCAGGTGCCTGGACATCAGGTCCTGGCTTCCACAAAGGCCCCAAGCCCTTGCCCTGTGTGTCCTGGTCTGGATCCCCAGGGGTGGCCTGCGGTGCCCCATGGCCATGTTCCTTGTGTGTGCCCTGAGTCCTGCCCAAGGTGGCCTGGGCCTGAGTTTCCCCACTTTCCACTGGGGCAATAGGGCAGGACTCAGGGAGGCCTGGTGGCCTGTACACTGGCCCTGTCCCCTGGCCCTGCAGCCACCTGAGGCCCTGGGGTCTGAGTTCTCAGACGCCCACACAACATGGCTGAACTTCGTCCGGCGGCCAGATGAGGGGGCCTCGAAGAAACGGTGCCGGGGCCGGGACAAGAAGTCGGTGAGCCCCGGGGTCTGAACCCAGGGCAGGGGTGGCTGTGGCTCCCACTGGAACCCTCACTTTCTCCTGCCTCCCCCCAGCGAGGCCTCTCTGGCCCCCCTGGGCCCCCCGGGCCCCCGGGGCCCCCCGGACCCCCCGGACCCCCCGGTGCTGTAGTCACCCAGGAGACCCTGCTGCGAGAGTTTCAGGAAATGCTGAAAGGTGAGGCCCCTGTCCCAGACTCTTCCCGCCTGGGCCCTGCGGGTGACCCCGCTCTGACCCCAAGATGCTGCCCTCACCTTTTCCCTGCAGAGGCCACCGAGCGACGGTTCTTGGGGCTGCTGGGCCCATGGCTGTCTGAGGGGACAGGTAGGCGGCTGGTGGCCGAGGCCTTCCACTGTGCACTGAAGGGCCCCATGGTGGTGGACGAGAAGACGCTGGTGGAGCTGCATGGCTTCCAGGCTGTGAGTGCGTGTGGGGGCGAGTCCTGGCCCTCTCGGGGCATCTGCTGAAGGCCCTCCCCGTGTGCCAGCAGGGGCCAGCGGTGGCGGGGGGCAGGGTGCTGGGTCGTCCCCCACTGCTGGGCAGGGCTCACAGCCAGCCTGGGACAGTCATCCAGCACATACATGCAGGGGGCACCTGGGGGAGCCAGGCGCGGGGGGTTGGGGGGAAGGAGGTGACCTGGGTCAGGGTTAGCGGGTCCCGTGTGGCAGGACTTTGGGTGGGGTCCAAGGTGGCCAGGAGCCAGGGATGCCCTCCCTGGTGGGGGGTCTTGAGGGTTCATCCATCCCTTGGGGCCCGGAGCCTGTGCCCAGAGGCTCGGGTGGGCGCACACAGGTCACCCCCCATCCTGCCCACCTGGGCCTGTGGGGGGGGGCAGCTGTTGGTCACAGGCGCCTCCCCCAGGCTGGATGTGCAAGATGAGGGCCCAGGCCCTGCAGCCGGCTGTTCACCTGCTATCCCTCCAGCCCACGGCCCAGGGCGCCTTCCTGCGGGGGTCTGGCTTGAGCCTGGCCTCGGGCCGGTTCACAGCCCCAGTGACCGCCATCTTCCAGTTTTCTGCCAGCCTGCATGTGGGTGAGTGGGGGCCGGCCCCCAGGCCTGGGTCCCATCGAAGAGGTGACCCTGCTCCAACCCCACCTCCCCCTGGGGGGGGTCTTGCTCAGGGCCCACGGTCCCCCAGCCCTCAGCCGCTCCTGGGCCAGCACCTGGCCATCTAGCCCCCGTCCCTCTCTGCTCCATCCTCGCTGGGGCTGCTGCAGGCTGGGCCTGTCTCCACAGACCACAGGGGGCTGCAGGGCAGGGCGCGGCCACGGGCGCGGGACACAGTGCGGGTGCTCGTCTGCATTGAGTCCCTGTGTCATCGACACACGTGAGTGGGCCTTCCTTGGGGGCACTCTTGATGCCGTGGGGGCCGCAGGGGTGGTGCCCAAGCCTGGACTGTCCTGCCCGTGGAGAGGGAAGGGGCTGCTCCAGACTGTACCCGGGCAGGGTCCTGGCCCCACAGCCAGCTGTGCCCTCACTGTCGCCCCGCGGTGCCGCGTCCAGGTCCCTGGAGGCCATCTCAGGCCTGGAGAGCCGAGGCAGGGTCTTCACCGTGCACGTGGAGGGGCTGCTGCAGCTGCAGGTGAGGCTGGAGGAACGGATGGGTGGGGAGGGGGCCTAGGCCTGGCACTGCTGCACCCAGCGAGGGCACGGACATCGGCCACGTGACCCCTGGGGTGGGTGCTGCCTGGTGGGGCTCGAGTTTCATTCCTGGGCAGGCCACGGATGGTGATGCCCACTGTGGGTGTCTGCAGGCTGGACAGTATGCCTCCGTCTTTGTGGACAACGGTTCCGGGACAACCCTCACCATCCAGAGTGGCTCGAGCTTCTCCGGCCTGCTCCTGGGCACGTGAGGGCCAGACCGGCCAGGAGCAGCTGCTGGCCCACCCACCCCCCGCTGTCCGCTGTTAAACCTGTGGTCACAGCAATAAAGAGCTCTCAGCCCTCCCTGTCGCCTGGTTACTGTGTCGTCATGGAGGTGGGGTGGGGGGGCAGCCCTAGAAGGACATGAGGTCTCCTGTCCAGTCTTGGAGGCAGCAGCCGATGGACACCTGCAGGGCCAGAGTTGGTGAGTCAGATGGTAGCTGGGTGCCATGTGCTGTCCCTGTCTTGGGTGCAGAGGGCAAGGAGGGGAGCCCTTGGGAGGCCCTTGTCGGCGGGGGCAGGCGCAGGGAGCACGCAGGTGGGGGCCCTGCACAGGGCTGCGCAGGTGAACCTGGGGGGCGGGCCTGCTCACCCCGGGGTGCTGAGTGCGCATGCGTTAGGGGGCGGGACCAAGGGCACCCCAGGCTGGGTCTCGGTGGCTGCCACCGGCTGGCGGACACAAAGCCCGGGTCGGGTGGCCAAGGCCCTGCCTGTGGGTCCTGTGGATCCGGGGCCCTCTACCCCCACCCCGTTCTGGCTCTAGCAAACCCAGACCAAAGAATGTAAATTGGTCTTGGGATGTCGGGCCTCTGCAGAGCTGCTGAGATACGATCTCTGGTTGGCACCCGGGCCCTCGGCAGTCAGCCCCACCTGGAGGGCCGAGGCCAGGCCCCTGGCCCCTCCACAGGTCCCTGGGGGGCTGGCGGCAGGGTCCGAAGCCCCCTTTCCAAGGCAGAGCGGGGAAGGGCCTCCTTGGGCCGGTGGATGGGCAGGGGGAGGGGGAGGGAAGCGCTCTGGGGTCTGCCTGCCGGCTCAAGGGGCAGGGGTGGGAGGCAGGCAGGAGGAGACTGGAGCCTGAGGGCCATTATCCAGCCCCTCCCCCGGGGACCCTCCCTGCAGCCCGCTGAGTAATGAGGCAGGAGAGGGCTGGTGCCGCGCTGGCGCCAGCGCCGGCAGCCACGGGCTTGGCCGGTGACCCGTCCTCACCTCTCTCCCTGCTTGTCCCCCGGTGGCGTCAAGGGCTGGGGGGGAGGTGGGGTGTCTGCTTCACAGCGGCTGCAGGCGCCAGCCTGGTCTGAGCGGGGATACTCGGCAGCTTGCAGGGGTGGGGGACTGGCCCTTCTGGGGAGGTTGGGAGAGGAGGGGCACACCGGGGAGGCAGAAGCTCAGGAGGGGGCACTGTCTCCCACTTCCCATTGCTGAGGTCCTGTGCTGGGCTTGGCCGTGGGCACTGTCCATCCCTGACACCCGTTTACAGAGGGGAAACACGGGGCGGGGAGGCTGAGAGATAATGGCCAGCACCCAGCCAGACTCTGGGCTGCGCCTGGGGCCTCATGGCATCTGGGGGCTCCCCACTCCCCTGCAGGTCCTTCAACGCCAGCCAGTGCCCTACCTGGTCAGGTCCAGGAGGGGACAGGTCTCACCATACCCAGACATGCTTTGGGGGCTGTGATGACAGAGATGGAGACCCAGACCCAGAGATGGGGCCCAGGGTCCACAGAGAGTGACAGACAGGGGATGACAGATGAGAGGCGAGGACAAGAAGCACGAACCAGGCCAGCCCCTCAGAGCCCACGTGGGCAGGTGGCCAAGGCCCGGGCCTGCCGCCCGACTGCACCTGCCTGACGGTCTGTCTGGGCTCCGTCCCTGTTTCTGCCACCCATCATCGGAGGTCGCCAGCCACTTTGCTGTAATTCTCCTGGAATGTGCCATCTGGCTGAGGGTGTGGGGGCAAAGGCGTGGGGGGCTGGGGTGGGCTATGGTGGCTACCGTCCAGCATCGAGGGTTGTGAGCTGAGGGGGCCCAGGCTTCAGGCCCCCAAGGACACAGGCTGGACGCCCAGGGTGAGCACGGGGCCGGTGCAGAGCGAGGCTCCCAAGGCGTGGCCTGCCTTCCAGAGCCCAGGTGCCGGTCCCCCAGAGAGAAGGGACAGCAGTCTTCTGTCACATGGAGAAGACGAATGTGTAGCTGACTGTGGAACCTGCTTCAGTGCAAGCTCGCTGCCGTGTTGCCCGCAAGCCACGCCGTGGTGTTCGGAAATCTCCCCGGGGCCCGGGGAGGGGTCTGGAGCCCCCTAAGAGGCCCGGGGCCCTTGTGGTGATGAGCAGCCTGAGCAAGGGCTCCAGGGAGTGGGAGAGCCTGGGAGACGGGGTTCTTTTCCTGGCCTGGCCTCTCTGGTTGTGTAGCTGGGTTTTGGGGTGGCCTGAGCGTCTGGGGCCAGAGCCAGAGTGGCCACACAGCTCTGTATGGCCTTGGGTTGACCCTTGACCTTGACCCCCGCCCTGGAGCAGCGGGAAGTAATGGGCTGACCTCACTGACCTCCCTTAGGGCTCACTTCCCAGAACCTCTGTCTGACCCCGGGGCTTGCTAGGCAGGGGCTCCTGGGAGGGGGCATGCTTCCTCTGGTAACCCCAGCCCTGCGCTGCCAGAGCCCTGGTCTTGGGGCCATGGCCTAGCTGCAACTGACTGGCCCCTCTTGGCCCCAAAGGAGGCCTTGGGACCCTGGGGGTGGGGGTGTCTCGGTGTGGGGCCCTAGCCTGGCCTTCCAGCGCCCTGGGCGTGCTGTCTGGTGAGTGCAGACAGGAATGCGGGTGTCGGCTCAGGACAGCGGGAAAGTGCTCGTGGGGGGGCCAGGAGCACAGCACAGCCAGCAACCAGGCCCCACCCTGGGTCTGCGGCAGAAGTCTGGAGGGGCAGGGAGGGGGGTCCCAGCTAGGAGCGCGAAGGCCGCCTGCTCCCTCTCCCCGTGATTCTCTCTGGGGGTGAGGGGTGGGACAGGGTAGGGGTGAGGCTTGCAGAAGAGGCCCCCCCACCCCCAGCCTGGGCTCTGGGGTACCTGGAAGAAGTGTGGATGTTAGCACACAGCCAGGTCAGGCGGGCCGTTTACGGCCAGGGCCCAGCTTTGGGTCTGACTTCAGGTTGGGCCCAGGCTGGTAAGGGGGGGCTGTTCCAGGGGCCGCTACTTATCCCCAGCCAGGTTCCTCCGTTCTCACTCCCAGACCAGGGGTCCTGACTCCTGTGACCTGGGCCAGGGACTGAGATTTGGCCTCGGGGTGTGGGGGTCTGGGTGGCAGTTTCTGTGCTTCTCTCTTTGGGTGTGTGTCCCTGGGCTCCCCGCGCTGACCAGCTGTCCTTGCCGTGGCTGGGACAGTGTCTCTGACCTGGCATGGCAGAGCCGCGGAGCGCTCCTGAGTGTCTGTGTATGTGGTGTGTGTGGGGTGGGGTCTCCGCACTTTCTTTGTGCAGCTGGAATTGCCAGGACCCCTGGCAGCAAACACAGGCCAGGTGCCCAGGACCTAGTGGCTAGAGCCCCTGGCCAGCCAGTCGCTGAGCTTGGGAATGACTGTGCTTGGGCCCTTGGCGTCAGGGAGGCCAGTTGGCTGGACCATGCTGGTGATCACAAAACTGCTGGACCCTGAGGTGGGGAAGTGCTGCTGTGAGGTCCTCAAGCTGGGCTCACTGTGATGGCTGGGGACTCTGGGTGATGGCGGCAAGGGGCAGGGATTCCTCACCCCCAAGGAGAAACTCCGAGCACTCTGTCCTGGGGCAGAAGGTCACTGCGGGCAGCAGGGAGCCTTATCTCCCCTGAGGTCTCTATCCTGCACAAAGAGCACTGTTCTAAGGCCAGGTGGCCCTCTTCAGACGAGCTGGGGAGCGGGGGGGCGGGGCACTGCCTCCTTCTCGCTCACTGCCTGGGCTTGGCCAGTGCACCCCATGGGCTCTGAAGGCTCCATGACCTGAGGGTCCTGCCCCAGGGTCAGCCAGCTGCTGGGGCTCCAACCCCGGGCACCTGAGCAGGCCCAAGAGTTGAGGACTTCAGCATCTCAGGGTCTCCCAGAGCCCAGACCCTGCAGCTGGGTCCAGGAGGGCTGGGGAGCATGTCCAGGTGTCGAGAACACAGCCCTGACCTGTGCCTGCCTGCTGCTGCCATCGGCATGTCTGGCGGCTTGTGAGTCTGATGGTGTGCACAGCCGGGCCTGGCCTGGGGATGGGGATGGGGTGGGGGCATGGTGCTTGGGGACAAAAGGCCTTTGTTCAGGAGGGTTTGGGGTGCAGCCCCTGCCCCGGGGCAGTGACTCATGTGTTCCTCTGATGTGATAATGTCAGTTTTGCAATAGCCTGCGTGTTGTACCCAGACCCAGGAGGCTTTGAGGGTAGGAGGGACCCCCGCCTGCCCTTGCGGCCCCTCCGGGCTGCTCTGTTGGAACCTGGGTATGTGAGGGGGTGGCAGCGAGAACAGGAGCGAACAGGAAGGATGTCAGAGGGCCAAGCAAAACTCTATTTCTGAAGTACAGCAGCTCCAGAAGCAGCCACTCAACCTCCTTAGAGCCCCTTGCCCGCCCCCGGCCCCTGCTGCCCCCCTGCTGTAGGCCTGGATCCCTCCCACCCGTGCCCGGCCCCAGCAGCCAGACAGCATGGGTCCCTCAGGGCACGATGCGCCAGGGCCAGGCCCGAGGAGGCAGGACTGGGCCTCCCTGTGGGGTTGTCTGATCCCTCCTCCCGTGGCTCGCTGTGGCGGGCTTGAGCCTGGCTCTGGCCATCTAGCCGTCACTCCCTTTGCAGGATCCAGTGGGCGCCTGTGTTAGGGTGCAGGGGCCCCTTGGCGGCCGGGCCGCGGCAAGGAGGGGGCAGGGCTTGGATTTCCTTCTCCTCGGGTCACCAGGCTGGGTCAGGCCCTGGGTCAGTGGGAGGCGTGATCTGGGTGCAGGTCTTTGCAGGGTTCCTGTCCAGCTGGCTGCTGCCTGTACTGTTTCCTCTGGAGGACAGAGCAGTCCACTGTCCAGGCCTCTCTGTGGCCCTGGCTTCTCCCTAGCCGTGAGCATCACCCAGTGCCGCAGACCCTGCTGGCTAGCAGAAGGGGCTCTAGGGCCATGTGCAGGGGAGTGCAGGGACCTGGGGCCGGGGCGACAGGGGCACCGGTGCACGGAGGCCGGTCTGGGCACCACCACCACAGGCGGCTGGCCACAGAGGTGTGTGGGAGGGCCCCTGACCGTCCTGCTGGGTGGCCAGCCAAGCTGCTGCCCCTTGCTTTCCCCACTTGCCTCCCCCACCTCTCCCACCTGCCCAGGCCTCCCCAGGTTCTAGTCTGGTGGTGCACCCGGCTGCCAGGGTCCCCTTCCTGCGCTCTGGGGTGGCTTTCCTCTCCAAGCTCAAGCGGAGACCGCTCTGTAGAGACCCCGACCCTCAAGACTTCCAGGGTGCCCCCACCCCCACTCCCAAGATGGCCCAGGTGTAGCCTTCAGGTCTATGTTAAGGGGGAGGGGCAGAAGCTACTCTCCCCATCGCTAGTCGCTAGTCCCTCAGAGGCCGGGTCTCCTGAGAGCAGCTTGGCTGACGCCCCTGCCTCCCCCTGCCTCTGAGGCTCAGTACTGTCTCCGGGACCCCACCCCTTGGATGGGGCTGGATGGACCCCTGGGCACTTGCTGGTGCTCAGACCGGGGGCCACACCTCTGCTCAGTCTTCGGATTTGGGCAGCTGAGGCTGGCATCCAGAATGGCGTTCTGAATCCCTGGGATCTCCCAGAAGAGGTCCCCCTGGCCCTGGTGCCCTGCCCTCGCCTCGCAGAGCTGCAGATCTTTCCTGTTTTCACTCATTTCCCATGTCCTGTTCTGGGCCCCTCAAGGGTCTAGGGCAAGGTCAGGAGCTCCGAGTGGCTGCCCAGCACCGAGGGCCATCAGCCTCCGTGATCCCCACCAGCCCCAGGCCGTGGGCTGAGCGGGATGCATTTCCAGAGGACATTCCCCGGGCCTGCGGCATGCGGGCCCCAGGACACACGCGGGGGTGGGGTGGGGTGGGTGGGTGGTTCTGTTTGCTTTGGGAGATCTCTGAAGCCGTCAGTGCAGTGGGGAGGGTCAGCTGGCTGCAGTGTGGCCATGGAGGGCAGTGCTGGGGCTTCTCTGAAAGGGGGAATGGGGAGGGAGGGGGAGCCAACAGCACCATCCACAGGGGAGGTGGGGGTCAGGAAGGGCTGGGATTGGGGCTGGGTCAGAGGAGAGTGTTGGGGGCGAGGTGGAGGAGCTCTGGGGGCAGCCCAGGCTGGCAGTGAGCCCACCCTGGCCCTGAAGAAGGGGGGGTGGGTGCCCATAGAGCCAGGTGACAGGTGAAGGGTTATTTCAGCTCCCAAAGCTGTGGGGAGGGTCCTCTGGGTGGGGGCTGCGAGGTGTGGCCCCTGGGGGAGACCCAAGAGTGGAGGACCATAGGGTCTTAGGAATGAGGAGACCCCCAGGGCCTAGACTGAGACCCCTCAAGAGCCTATTGTTTGTTCTGAGGCCAGGTCGTGGCGTTAGGACAGACCCAGGAGGCCCTCCACGGCTCCTTGGACTCAGGGCAGGGGAGAGGCAGCAGCTCCTCCCGGAGCATACTTACTCAGAGGAAGAACAACCCAAGCTTCTCTCCAAGGCCGTGGGATCAGAGTGCAAGCACGAAGGAGCAAATCAGGTGTCATGCCATCTCCACTGGGCTCCCTGCTGCCCGGGTGCCTCATGGCTCTCCACGGTTCCTTCGGTGGTCCTGAGCAGGGCCGGACGCTTGGCCTGCGGTCTGGGGCCAGTGGCCATGTGCTCCCTTGGTCCCATACGGCGAAAGGCAGTGGTCTCACAATGGGGACCAGGCACCTGGGTCAGGTGGGGGCTGAGGGGCGCACTGGCCATCCCTGTCAGACCCTGCAGATTCTGGCCATGACCCAGCCAGCCCCTTCCTCTCACTGCAGGACCCTGTCCCCCAGCCCAGATGCTGGATGGAGGGAGGCCCACCCCTGTGAGGCAGGGTCTGTGCTGAGCTCTGGGAGGCCCGCCCAGCCAGAGGTGAGGGGTCTGTGCTACGCACGCAGCTGGGAGGGATGAGGGCTGGTGGGCATCGGGAGCTGTGCTAGTCTAGGGCTCAACCATGAGCCTGTAGCCCTGTTGGCACACGATCTCCTCCAGAAGGTGTGTGTGCAGGCAGAGCACCCCCCCTTCAGTCCCTACCGCGTCCCTGATCCTTCTCAGCTCTTGCCAACTCTGCTACATCTGGTGGACACAGGCTTTTTGGGGGGTGGTACGAGGGGGCTGGGGGTTCTTGGCTCAGATCCAGGGGAACAGGGCAGATGGTGGGGTACCGCACCAACTCCCGTTCACCACAGGGCTCATGGCTCACCTCTGGGAGCCGCGCGACCCTCCCCAGCATGACTGTGTGGTCCCTTCCTGGCGCTCGGCCACCCTAGGGCACCCTGCCTCCTCGAGTCTCTCTTGGGTCCCACGTTTCTCTCTTTTGTATTAGAATTAGTTATGTAATATGTATTTTTTTTAAAGCTTTTATTTATTTGACAGAGATAGAGAGACGGCCAGCGAGAGGGGGAACACAGGCAGGGGGAGTGGGAGAGGAAGAAGCAGGCTCCTAGCGGAGAAGCCTGATGTGGGGCTCTATCCCAGGACTCTGGGATCACGCCCTGAGCCGAAGGCAGACGCTTAACGACTGAGCCACCCAGGTGCCCCTGTAATATGTATTTTTGTATTAATCTTTAAATTTTGAGATGATTGCAAATTCAATGCAGTTGTGACAAATAGAGGTGCTGTGCCCTTCACGCAGTCTCCCCCACAAGTCTTGCAAAACTACTGGACGATATCGCAAACAGGATGTGGACATTCAAACCAGATGTGGGGCAGTTCCATTCCCAGGAGAACCCACCTCCATCTCCCTTCTACTTCCCCTCCTTGATCCCTGGTAGCACTGACCTGTCCTCCACGTCTAGAACCAGGACCGTCCAAGAATGTCATGGAAATGGAGGCACCCAGTGTGCGACCTTTTGGGATGGGCTTTTCTCGCTTGACATAATTCTTGAGAGAGTCATCCTGTTACTGCCAGTATTTCTGAAGTTTCTCCCATTTTCTAGCCCTGGGACCTTGGCCAAGGCGCTCAGGCTCTATGCTCCTGTCTCTTCCTCCCTTCTCAGGAACACGAAGGGGCTGTTGCCGGGGCTCTCCACATTGGCCTTGGGGGGAGGGAGGGGCAGGATCCAGGGTCACACAAGGACAGGTGTACCCCTTGAGGTGGTGGATGCCCCATGCCCATCTGGCCCCGATGCCTTGCAAGGGTGGGCTCTGACAGCCACTTGAAGAGAGATACTAGTGTGGCTGGGAGAAGAGTTAGTGGTCCTGTATCCTAAATCCCCCATAAAAACCAGTTTGGTGGTCTGACTCCCCAGCTCCCAAGGGCCTACTGTCTCCTGGGCCCTTGGCCAGTGCTGGGTTCAGAGAGCCTGAGCTCAGTCCCTGGTCTATAGGGCACACATGTCCAGGTGTTGTGGAGGCCACAGTGTGTGCCGCAGGGGGTGGGAGGTACAGTCTGGGGAGGGGTACCCCAACCTGGAGAACATGGCAGCCAGACTAGAGGAGGGCAGGCTCTATCCACAGGCCCCGGGCCCACAGATAAGGTGATGGCTGAGGGTCACTGTAGGAATGGGCCCCTGGCCTTTTGCTCCAACGTGTGGGCTGAATGCTGACATCACAGCTGCAGTAACGATGCACAGCCAGCCCAGTATCTGGTTTGTTCTGTTTTGAAATTTAATGATTTAGGTTGAACAATATGAAGTTTCCATTTTTGCCAAACCTGAGTGCATACTGGCACTTTCACGTGACCCAACTGAATGCTAACGCTCAGGGACCCCCCCAACTCCTCCAAAGAGACATGCCTAGATTTTTAGATTTTTTACTAGGTCTTGGACATTGGTGCCTTGCTCTCCACGGGGTCCACTCTGGAGAAACCCGGAAGCTACAGCAGGACTGCCGATGTTGGGCAGGGATCTGGAAGTCCAGCCTTCAGCTCGGATGCTGGCTCTGCCACTGGCATGTTGCCCCAACAAGCTGTCTGTCCAAGCACTGTCTCCTTGTCTGAGAAAAGGAGACGTGCACATGCCAACTCTTCCAACGATCCCGAGGTTCAGACGAGACATCAAGATGAAAATGGCTGGCAGGAACCAGGTCCCACTGTTCCCAGCGTCCCCTGGGAACCCGCCCCCAGCTGGCAGGGTCCCATTCTGCTCACCCCAGTGTCCCCAAACCTGGACACTCTCATGAATCCTTGTCCTGGAAACGTGTTCACAGGGGCAGTCAGGCCCTCAAGGCAGCCAATCAGAAACCCCACACTCCCCTTATATTCAGAACTTTGTCCCATCTTGGGACCTCCCTGGCCCAGCTTCTACCTTCTACAGGCAGGAGAACTGCAACCACAAGACCATCCCCCCTCCTTCTGGCCCAAGACTCCAAATTCTGGATATTCTACCTTTATTTATTTTTTTAAAGATTTTATTTATTTACGTGACAGAGAGACAGCCAGCGAGAGAGGGAACACAGCAGGGGAGTGAGAGAGGAAGAAGCAGGCTCCCAGTGGAGGAGCCCGATGTGGGACTCGATCCCGGAATGCCGGGATCACGCCCTGAGCCGAAGGCAGACGCTTAACGACTGCGCTACCCAGGCGCCCCTGGATATTCTACCTTTAAACACAAATAACCCAAACCTGCCGCTAGGACTGACTGTATCCCCCAAAACTTAGATTGAAGCTTTAAGCCCCAATGTGATAGTATTTGGAGCTGGTGTTAGGTGAGGTCATGAGGGTGGGCCCACTGGTGGGATCAGTGTCCTTGTAAAAAGGGACACCAGAGAGCTAGCTCTGGCTCTCTCTTGCCATAAGGACGGAGCGAGAGGGTGGCCACCTGCACACCAGGAAGACGGCCCTCGACAGAACTCAGCCCTGCAAGCATTCTGATCTGACTGCCAGCCTCCAGAACCGTGAGGAGTACACGTCTGCTGCTTAAGCCAGCTTGTCTTCGGGGCTGTTAGGGCAGCCCAAGAGCACCAAGACACCTGCTCTTAAAATCCATGGCCTGACAACACAAAGAAAGGCAATGAAAAGGCAAGTCAGAGATTTGCTCCCTGCGTCTGCATTGCCCCGGAGTGGACTACAGACGCCAGCAGCACCGCCAGGGGACCCAACCCAGATCCCAGGGTAAGAATGTGCAGCATCACACACCACTGGGCTGACGGAAGGGCTCACGGCTGTCCTGGAGCCTCTTTATTCTACTTTTGTGATGACCACAGCACTCGCTTTTCACATTTAATGGGGAAAAAAGAAACCCTGATCTTCTGAGGATGTGTTACAGTGCGAGGGGCGATCAGCCAGGGGGGTGCACGTGAATGCTTTCTGTCTCCAAAAGGACACGCCGCCGGCAGAGCCTGTTTTCTTAAGACAGACTCACCGATGCTTCCAAGGGTTCAGATTCTGGAACTTGGGGCGAGAGTCTAACGTAACAGATACTTGTGTGAGAAACACTTGCCCCTGCATGGCCGCGAGGAAGCCTTAAAAGGAAAGTCTTTTCCGAAAGAGACAATGGGACTGACTTTTGTGTAAACTGGAAAGAAAAATGGACAGGTTTAGAATTCTTCCACATTTAAACACACAGGCAGTAACGGGTCTACAACTCAAGCCATAAAAACAGATTAATCCACAAAGCCCAGGTTCTGATAGAAAAGTCTTCTGTTAAATAATTTAAAAAATACTGAGACCCACACACTCCTAACTTAAACTCTTATCTACACAAATTTACAATATTTATAAGTCACAGACTAGCGCTGTTACATTTATCACGAATTCACTCTAAAGCAACACAGACCAAAACACCACTGAAGCTAATTAACAGTTAAATCCTAGACTGCCACACGACAAATGACACCAACATAGAACATAAAAGAAGGCAACCCAACCCAACAATCTACAGCGATTTTGATAAAAGCCACTGAACGCAACACACAGTTAAGTGCCAACATGCAAGGGCCCTCAGGTCAGTTCCCTGCGACCACAGCTCTCGGTGTGGTGATTTCCTAGGTGGACGGTCAACACAGGATGCAGGACGTGACACAGTCCCCACCCCTGAACAAGTCCAGATTCTTTCTTTGAGGTCAGGGTCTGCAAGTGCCTGTCGGCTCCAGCCTCTGGCTGCTCTCCTCTACCTTGGGAGAAGCCAGCAAGTGCACCAGCTGGGGCGGGGCTGCAAGCCACTGCAGCCTGCGTCACACTCAAAGCTGGGCACCTTCCCAGTCTAGGCCCATGCTGGCTGAAGTCCAGGGACAGGACATTTCTACCTGGACACATCATGTGTTGCCCTGGCAAGACCCACGGGTCTCCCAGACCCAGAATAAGATGGTCTGGAGTGAGGCCCCACGGTGGTCACTGGGGTGCACAGGCCTGGGTGCCCACCAGGGCTGGGACCTAGGAGCTGTCCACCGCCGCTTGGCATCTGCCTGAAAACCCCACTGGTTGCCACATACACCTGGCCCCCTTGAGGGCTGGACTCATTCCGGGTAACTAGCCAGAACCTGCCAGCTTTGCCTGTGTAAGGCCAGTGGGAGGCCCCCTCAGCAGCTGCCTCACAGGACCCCGAATGACTCTGGCTGCGGTGGCCACCTCCTGAGGCATGTCCTGGCCTCCCTCCAGCGCCATGTGGCGTGCAGTAGGTCAGCCGCGGCTGCGGCTCAGGGGATGCCCTCCTTCCTCTGACAGCACTGGGAGGGAGGCGCGGACCAGTCGTAGACGTAGGAGAGGCGCACCTGCACCTCCTGCTTGCACAGGCGGCCCTCTCGCGTCAGGGTCTGGTGCTTCTCCAGCATGTCCTCCAGGCTCTGCTTGTGCGTCACCAGGTACTGGTTGTTGCAGCCGCGGGACTTGTACTCGGTGTCGAAGCGCGGGTCGTGCTCGCGCTGGACGTCCACCGGTGCCAGCCAGGCGCCCAGGGACACGTCCTCGCTGTGCCACGCGCGCAGGTACTCCCGGCTGAGGCGCAGGTAGTGCACCAGGTCGGCCGAGAGCACGTAGCCGCCGCCCAGTGCGTACGGGAGGTAGTAGTCACAGAGCTGCCAGGCGGCCTCGCGCCAGCGGCCCCCAGGCTTGACGCGGCCGCGGCCCGAAAAGAAGCCCCAGTAGAGGCGGCGGCGACGCGCGGGGTCGCGCGCGCGCAGCTCCGCCAGCAGCGCGTCCAGCCGAGCGAACGAGTCGTCGTCTGCCTTGAGCACGAACTCGAAGGCCACGTGCTCGTCTAGCCAGGCCAGCATGGCCAGCACCTTGGCCGTGAGGTTCTCGTACGCGTCGCGCAGCGCGGGCAGCAGCAGCAGGTCGCCGTGCCGCGCCTGCTCGCGCTCCAGCGCGCGCCGCTCCTCGGCGCCCAGGCCGCCCGTGCCCACCGCGAAGCGCGCCCACACGTCGCCCGGGCCGCCGCGCCGCGCTGCCGCCAGCCACGTGCCGCGGACCACGCTGCGCCGTTCGGCCGCCCGCGGCGCGCTGGCCACCAGCACAGCTAGGAAGGCGGCGGCGCGCGCGGGCTCGGCGGGCAGGGGGCTGCGGCCGGGAGGCGGGCGGGGGCCGTCGGCGGCGCAGCGGGCCAGGTACAGCAGCCCAGCGCCGCAGAGCGCCAGGCCGCCCAGGCCCAGCGCCGTCCGGTGCCGCCACGCGCGCCGCAGCAGCTTCATGGCCCGCGCGCGCGCGGAGAGCGCCCCAGAGGTCCCGAAGCCGGCGCGCAGGCCGCGTCCAGCCGCGGCGGAGGCGGAGGGCCAGGCGCTGCCCGTCACGTGTCCGCCTGTCACGTGGGCGCGCGTGCCCTGCTCATTGGTTGTCCGGGAGGGGCCGCGCGGCCACTTCCGCCCAGAGGAAAGATGGCGGCGCCAGCGTCGGCGCGGTGAGGTCGCGCCCGCTGTTCCTGGTCCGCCTCTTCCCGGAAGAAAGATGGCCGCGGCCTAGGCGAGTCCGGTCGGAGGCGTCACGGGCGCTCGGGCCCCGCTCGGCGGATCCTGGGCGAGGGGAGGGAGACTGGTGAGTGAGGGCCCGGAGGCAGGGGGCGTCGGGAGGCCTGCAGACGCTCCCTCGGGCCACTGGACCCTGGGCTCATGTCCTCTGCCCTCACCGACGGCTGCCGCCGGGAAACTGAGGCTGAGGGGGACCGGTGGGCAGGGGAGTCGGCTGGACCCCGGTGTTTGCCAGCGAGGTGACCTCCCCCGTCCGTAAAAGGTGCCCTAGTTGGTGGGACTTGGTGAAGTTTTGAAATCGTGTGTGTAAAGCCCCTGGTTTCCGGCTCAGTCGGTGGCAGTTGTTACCAACGCCCTGAGCGCGACTCCTAAGAGCGGTGACAGAGCTTTTAGATGAAGCGTTCGCCTCTTCAACGGCCAGAGATTTAGGCTCGCCAGACCGGACGCCCCGGGATGGCCAAGACATGTCGCCTGCACTTGAGCTGGGCCCCCGGGGTGGTGTTGCCGCCCTCCTTTGGCGTCGCTTCTGGAGGATGGGGATTCCCTGGTCAGCCAGCCAAGCCCCTGCCTGTGAGATCGCGGTGGGGGGAGGGGTGCGGGCCGGCCGAGGGTGACGAACCGCGCCGCTGAGATAAATAACTGTTGAAAAGGGAGAGGAGGAAGTCTCACTTGACCTCCTGATGGCTGTGTGGTTTATTTGGGGTTACTTTTGTGCAGAACCCAGCGTCCTACCCGTGAAGATAAGTAAGGAATTGCCTTTGTTTTTTCAGGGAGCAAAGTACAGTGTGTTTGGACATGGTATGTGTTTTTATGGCCACAGTCACTGAGGGCGATACTAATGTCAGGGGAGGTCATCTTGGTTTGCACAACACTTTCCTAGGCCGGAGAGCTGGGGCACAGGAGTGGAATTCCACTCTGGCAGGAAAGGAACCCTTGGTGACCGCAGGCTTGTGCAAGTCCTGGCTTACGGCAGGTGCCTTTCCCCCTGGGCCCACCTTAGGGACAGCCCCATGGCATCTCCACTCAGTTTAATACCCCCAAGCTGCTTGCTGGGGCTGCGGGTGCCTGACCAGACCCCACTTACTGGTTTCCTCCTGGTCTGTTTACATCGAGTTGTGTTGGTCTTGAGACGCGTGCCCTGTGTTGTTCCCACGGGCCCTGTACTTTTCACTGTGCGCTTGTGCAGAGCACTGACGTTTTCAGGAACACGCATGTTGCGGTGTGGCAGAAACCCCTGTACGTGTTCACTCACTTGTGTGGACAGTGTGACAGCTGCTGGGACAGTGCAGGGGGGAGGGTGTGGCGTCCCAGTAGATGTGATTCAGCGCAGTGCCAGCACAGAACGCCGTGGGGCAGCTGGCAGGCTCGAGCGCCTGTGGGGATATCGCAGGCTCCACAGACCTGGAAAGAGGGATGTACGCTGCCCTGTGAGGGTTACTCCCTCAAAGGAACGAGACAGGAGAGTTCAGAGAGCAGTCTTGTCGAAGGGTCCAGGTAGTGCATAGGTTCAGAAAACTAATGCATAAAGGTGTCACCTGGCAGGTGAATAATGCCCTTCCAGAGCAGGTAGGTTCAAAAGGAAGCATCAAATAAGCAAGGGGTGGCATCTGCTAGTGCCACCAGACCAGCCAGCCGGAGCCCCTTGGCCGGCGCTGTGTGCCCTCGGGCTGTGGTGCGGTGGCTGTGCTGCTGGCCGGCATAGACGTCTGCTGTGCCTCATGGAAGGCCCTGTGCTTCCTGCCATGCCCCAGCTTGGCTGAAGATGGCACCCTGGCCCGCGGCGAGTGCGTCCAGGGCCACCACCCCTGGACCCTGGGTACCAGTGGGCTTCCCTCTGCTGCTCCTCCCTGTATAGACTGCCAGAGGAGGGCCTCCGCTGCACCTGAAAGGACCACCAGGTGTTTGCCAGGTGGACAGACTATGAGAGGAACAGGTTAAGTAAAGGTCAAGAAGGAGCTGGAGTTCTTTTTGGGGAGTGTGGAGCGTGAAGGCCCATGAGAAGCTGAGCAGGGAACTGGGCGGGCAACTGGGCCCTGTTCTGGCGCCAGCCAGAAGGGAATTCCAGGCCATTCCAGAAGGGAATCTGGAGGAACCTGGAAGGCGTGAGGGAAAGCAGGTTAGGCCTGGGTGGCAGGAGCCGGATGCGGGAGAAGGCGGGGATGGCTGAGTGCTTGTGGCCCTGGGATCCTTACTGTGGCGGAGTGGACAGAAGGGTGGCGTTGTTTCCTCATTGCCGGGCCCAGGCATACCAAGGATGACAGACTTCCTGTTGCTCCTGGGTGAAGACAAGCAAGG
This sequence comes from Ursus arctos, assembly GCF_023065955.2. NCBI lineage: Eukaryota > Metazoa > Chordata > Mammalia > Carnivora > Ursidae > Ursus > Ursus arctos. The sequence continues at coordinate 379,304 of NW_026623008.1, read as the reverse complement.
GTGTGTGTGTGTGCACACCTGTGTATATGTGGGTATACACGTGTAGGTGTGTGCGTGTGCACGCTTTTGTGTGCATGTGTGTACTTGTCGAGTGTGTGTGTGTGCGCGCATCTGCAGAGGTCATTGAGATGGGAAGGTCGAAGGTGCTGGTGCCCTGCTGGGCGGGTTTGGGATTTGCTGGCACCAGGCCCAGTCCTCACAAAGCCTTGGGGTGGGGGAGGGGGCTTCCTGTTTCAGGGTGGAAACTGAGGCTGGGGAGGCCAGGTGACTTAGCCAAGGTCACAGAGGTCCCAAATGCTGAGTTGGGATTTGGAGAATGAGTTACCATGACTCTGGGGTCCTTCTTGATGCCAGGAGGGATGGAGAGAGAGTGTTCTGGGAATGCCAGCTGTGGGCATTGAAAAGGGGTAGGTTTAGTGGTGCTAGGCAGCCCTTGAGGTGGGCGTCCTTGGAAAAGGAGAAAGTGGTATGTCCAGTATGTATCATGTAGACCAAGCACTTCCATTTCATGTCAAGTAAATGCCTCTTTAGTGGAGTCTTTGCTGATGCTCCAGTGAACGATGGCTGTGTCCTCTTTATAGACCTTTAATTGCATGCTGGGGTCTGGCAGCCATGGGCTTTGACCTTCTGCAGTGTCTGGGGTGGTGGGAAGGCTGTGACCCCAGGCCTCACTTCCTCACCTGCCCTGTCCCTCTCTTCCCAGCTTCTGGCCACACTTGCGGACCATCCCGCAGTCCGGACCCAGGTGGCCATGGCGTCCAGGCAGGCTCCCCTCTGTGGCCTGGCTCCTCACTGCCTCTGGCTCTTGGGGGTCATCCTTCTGATGGACGTGTCTGCCCGGCCTGCCAACCACTCATCTGCTCGGGAGAGAGCCGGCAACAAGGAGGAGCCTGAGATCCTGCCCCCGGACCACCTGAATGGGGTGAAGCTGGAGATGGATGGGCACCTCAACAAAGACTTCCACCAGGAGGTCTTCCTGGGGAAGGACATGGACGGCTTTGAGGAGGACGCGGAGCCACGGAGGAGCAGGAGGAAGCTAATGGTCATCTTCTCCAAGTAGGTGCCCAGGTCTGGGGGGCTGCTAGAATCTAACTAGTTCGCTCACCTGTGGCCGAAGCTCATGCAGGCCATGTGCTGGGGCTGGGCAGGGTCCACAGGTCTCAGGGGGCCCATGCCTTAGGAGGCTCTCTGCCCAGCACGGGCCTGGTGGAGTCAGGCTCCCAGGGTACTGGTGACATGGCGGCCCAGTCATGTGTCAGGACCCGGGATTCATGGCTCTCAGTTCCAGGAAGGAGACTGAGAGGAGCTCGTTCGTGGGGCTGACTTTCCTGTGGGAGCCACTCTGAGTGCACACAGGTGTCACATAGGCTTGGACACACGCACAGGTCATGTGTGCTGGCTGGGAGCACACACAGAGGTCACATGGCCTGGTGGCTTTGGAGCCTCCGAGGGAGGTGAGGGGCTTCGTGGCCAGGACATGGGTTCAGGAGAAGGCCCTTGGCAGTTGGATCTGGCCTCTGTTCCCTGAGCCCGCCAGCCTCCTCCTCATCTGTGAAAGTGGGTATTGAGAGCCCTGCTTCTTGGGCGTGGTAAGAACGAAGTGAGCTGCGTGCTGTCCACCCATAGGACCAGGGTGGGATGAGGATGGAGAACAGACTAAGGGCAGCGGGGCTGAGGGGGCCGTGCAGTAATGTGGGAGAGGGTGGGGTGTGCTGAAGGGCATGGCAGGTTTTGCCAGTGGGTGGGTGGGAGGAGACCAAGCATCCGCAGGTGGAGGTGAGGGAGGGTGGGGTAGGCGTGAGGCTCCCGCGAGCAGAGCGGAGACATTGGGTAGCCCAGTTACTGAGTGGAGTTGAGGGGAGCATCTGGCAGGTGTGCACACGTCCTAGGGATGGAAGGCCAAGTCTGGGCACGGGATGAGAGGTCTGGAGAGAGGACCATGGGCCTGTGGGGTTCCGAGGTCAGGAGAAAGGAGGAGCCACCAGGAGGCTGTGGCGGGAGAGGGAGTGCTTCCCCGGACAGCTCACTCTGAGGCCGCGTTGGAGAAACTGGTGACTGTGGTCTGATGAAGTGCACTAAAGCCTTGCCCAGCATCCAGGTGTCACTGTCATTTGGAGGGAAGCTTGCTGTTTCTGGTGAGCGGAGGAAAACTGGGGACCACGGTGGCTCCTTCTCGGTGGTCGGATGAAGGCAGACCCACAAAAAGCATGAACTTGGGATACCTGTTCTTTCATCTCCACGATGCCCTAATGGGGTTTCCCTGGATCGGTGTTGGTGAGACAGGGGGATCCCAGGGGCCTGCCTGATGGAGGTGCTGTGTGCACTGGGTGCTGGGGGGCAGGGTGGGGTAGCAGATGGGCTACCAGCTGGAGGCAGGAGGGTCTGCAGATGGTGGGCTGAATGAGACCGAGTGAGGAGACAGGTGGCGCTAGCAGAAGGCTGTCCGCGCCGACACCGGACTGGGTAATCTGCTCATGATTGGGCCGGCTAACCTAGAGGGCACCGGGCTCTCCCCGGGGCTGTTGGGAGCAGCCATCCCCACACCGAGAGCCACCTTCCCGGCAGCCCGCAGAGGGTGGTCTGCACCACTCACTGGGCCAGGGGCGAGGTGTGTGCCCACGGGCAGCCTTTGGGTAAATCCAGGCAAGAGGATCTACCCAGGCCTGCCCTGGGCACCCTTGGGAGAGAGAGTGGCTTCACCCTGGGCCCCAAGGTACCTGTGGAACTTTGAACCTGGGAATATCTTACCTGTTAGAAGATCTTCCCATCAAACAGATTGAAACGACTGTTGAGCCAACAGCGGGGTCTTCCTGGAATTAGTCTGTGCCTTAGAGCCCTTGGCACTTCGGTGTGTTGCAGAGTCTGGAGAGTCCAGCGGACGAGCCCAGGGCTCTAGGAGGAAGGGGTCACCAGAGGGGCCGGCACTGTGGAAGGGAAGGGACCAGGCAGGGACCCTTGGACCCCTTGGATGGGAATGGGGCAGAATCCAGAGAGGGTGGGACGTGGCCTAGAGACTCAGGGCCGGGAGCAGGTGCATGCCGCTGGAGCAAGGGGGGTGGTGGGGAGGCGCGATGCCTTCCTGCTGTGCTTTCATCTTCACTGTCGAAGGTCAGCTCTGTACCCGGTTAGAACACAGCTGGGTGTCATGACAGAGCATGGAGCCAGAAATTCAGCAGCGAGACTGGGACCTTGGGGGCTGGGGGTGTGGCTCAGAGACCCTTCTAGGTCGAGCCCCACCTGAATCTCCCACCTGGCGGGGCTCTGAGGGCTGGATGTGCAGATGTCTGTGCGTGGGCAGGGAGGAGGGTTGAATTCCGGACTGCACCCGGGCCTCCTCTTCCTGGGCACCTGTCAGCCTACGTGCAGTGCGGAGAGGGGGGCGCTTGCTCAGAGGGGCTGTGATGCGAAGAGCGCGTCAGCTGGAGTGCAGAAGATGGGGCCCGGGGGCGTGTGGCCGGCGGGAGGACGGGGGCTGGCTTGTAGGCTGCTTGCTCTTCGGTCTCTCGGGTGTGGCCGTGTCTGTCCACGGGAGGTGCTGTTGTTACGCATCTCCCATCTTGCGTGGTCACAGGTGGGGGCACCGAAACCCCGCGCGGTGCCCCTTGCCGCACTGGTTGCCACGCCGGTCTCTGCCTACAGCCGCGCCTCCTTCAAGACGCCGCAGCACGACTGCCGCCTCACCGGCCCTGCCCCAGTCACAGGTGGTCTCAGGACCTGGTTTTGATTAAAGTAATGCTGTCACGACATTTCTTTCTTTTTAAAAAAATCATTCATTTTTTAGAAAAAGAGAAAGAGCACGCGTGTACGTGCCTGTGCCTATTGGGGGAGAGGGAGACGGAGAGGGTGAGGGAGACGGAGAGGGAGAGGGAGAATCTCCCTGCTGAGTGCAGAGCCCGACGTGGGACTCGATCCCACGACCCTGAAATCATGACCTGAGCTGAAATGGAGTTGGGTGCTTAACTGACTGAGCCACCCAGGTGCCCCCCCCCCCGGACATTTGTTAAATAAACTTTTCGTTTTGGAGTGGTTTTAGATTTACAGGAAAATGTTCAAGATAGCCAGTTTTCCCTCGTATCGACATTAGGTAACCACGGTGCATTTGTGGAAACTGAGAAACAGGAGTGCTATGTTCCTGTTGTCTACACCGCAGACTTGAGATTTCACTCGGTTCCCCAACATCCCCGTCCAGGTCCCACACTGAACTGAGTGTCACAGCTCCTTTGTCCCCTCTGGGCTGGGCTGGTGTCTCAGACTCTCTTACTTTTTCAGGACCGTGGCCGTTTTGAGGAGGACTGCACAGGCGTTGTGTCGAATGTCCCTCATTTTGGGTTTGTCTGCTGCGTTTTCTGGTGGTTAGAGTGGGGTTGTGGGTTTGGGGGAGAACACCGCAGCGGTGAGGCGGCCCTCTCGTCACATGCTTTCAGGGGGTCGCTGGCGTCCGTAGGGCAGCATGGGGCACGTTGGCCTGGTCACCCGGTCCAGGCGGTGCCTGCCAGGTGTCTCCTCTCCCCCTCCTGTCTTCTCTGGCGGCCACTCAGTGAGGCAGTCGCCCTCCAGGGGGTGGGAATGAGCCAGGCCCCCTGCGGTGTGGGGGTGGCAGGGGAGATCCACGGAGGAGGCCTCCTGCCGTGGGAGGCTTTCCTGTGCCCCACATGTGGAATTCGCCATCATTTCCCTGCGTCGGCTGGGGCTCCGGGAAGTCTGTCGGGCGCTCTGGGCACGAGCCAGCACTGCGGGGCTTTGCTGCCCACAGTGTTGCAGCCGTGGCCGTTGGGAGCAAGCGCTTTCATCGTTCGTGTTGGCGGCACTCTCTCACTTGCTGGTGCTCCCAGATGCTCCTCGTGTGCCTGCCTCAGCCCTAGAATCAGCCATTTCTCCCGGGAGCCCTGGTTTCTTTTGTGGAGGGGGTGTCGAGAAGCCCCTGCCTGAGGGCCTCCCGGTGGGCGGGGCTCGATGCCGTGTGGGTGCGCACAAACGGTGTGTACGTAGGTGTGTTAACTCATGCACACATGTAGTAGTCCGCACACGTGTGCGTGTGAGCCGTTGCATCCACAGAGCACTGCTAGCTTAGGTGTGCACACGCGTGTGCACACTTGCATCTGCACTTGCTTCTCCGTCTAGCCGTCTGTGCCCACGTATGAAACGTGACTCTGCTCTGGCTTCGCAGCTCTGGTCCTGTCCCAGGTGTCGGGGTGTGTGGGTTTGGGTTGACGAGGCTGAGTGTCACGAGCAAGGGCCGAGTCCGTCCCCCGTCGGCGGCCCCCAGACGGCTGGGGGAGTGGCACTAAGCTGCCGCCGCAGAGCAAACCGCCAGCCTTCCCCGCCACCCCGACGTCCCCTGCCACCTCCAGCCTCACTGTTGGGTAGAGTGTCCCTGTCCGTGGTGGTGGAGCCCTGCCGGCTACCCTTTGGTCTGTCAGTCCTGTCCCGGGTTCTAAAGGCCTCGTCTGATGTCACTCACCTGCCCGCAGGGTGGACGTGAACACCGACCGGAGGATCAGTGCTAAGGAGATGCAGCGATGGATCATGGAGAAGACGGCGGAGCACTTCCAGGAGGCCATCGCGGAGAGCAAGGTGCACTTCCACGCTGTGGACCCCGATGGCGACGGTATGGCCTGCCTCACCCTCACCTGGTGGGCCCGGGGCTGCCAGGAGGAGGGCGGTGTGTGCAGAGGGCAAAGGACGTGCGGGGCCGGGGGGCGGGCTGGGCTGCGGGGCTGGGCTGAGGCCACTACTCCAGTGCTTGTTGCTTCTGCACTGGCCCGTAGTGCAGCATTATGACAGATGTCTGAAAACAACGACATCTCTCTTCCTAAAACCATCCGTTGTGAAACAGCCTAGCAGGTCCGTCTTCTCTTCCAGGTCGTGTGTCGTGGGACGAGTATAAGGTGAAGTTTTTGGTGAGCAAAGGCCACAACGAGCAAGAAGTTGTGGAGAAGATCAGGAACGGCGAGGAGCTGAAAGTCGACGAGGAGAGTGAGCGCCTGGGCCTCGCCGCGAGGGGCCCGTAGCCCGGGTGGGCCGTGGGGGCAACAGGTGGCCTCCTGTGGGCTCGAGCTGGGGGGGGAGGCTGGTCTGTGGGCTGGGACAGGGTCCTGGGGGCGATGCGGTGAGGCAGGTGGGGCATCTGGAGAGAGGGGCGTGGAGGTGGGGCGGGGCCGGCCAGCGAGCGGGCAGAGCTCCTCCCTCCCCTTAGCCTGTAAAGCCTCGCGGGTGCAGGTGTGCTGGGGTGTTGCTAGCTTCTAGAGGGTACTCACACCCTTCACTGGATCCCGCCTGGGTGCCCCTGCCAAGCCGGGCATCAGGTTTGGTGTGCCACCTGTCGTGTCCTGTCCTTCCTCCACACGGTGGGTCACCATCCCCACGCTTGTCCCGTCGTGTCTTCTCCTGGTGGTCGTGGGTGTGTGGGAGCTTCTCTGCGGCATCTTTGCATCGGGACATGTCCCTGTTTGTCATGTGTCTGCGTGGTGGGTGTGCTGGCACCCTCTCCTTCTCTGCGTCGTGGCCCCGGGCCGCAGGTGCTTCCTGCTGCTGGGCCTTCAGGTGGGCTCTGGGCACTCTTGTCTGTGCCAGCGCGTGTGTTTCAGGTCCCAGACCCTCTGTCCTCTGTCAGTTGCAGTCATTCCTTCTTTCTGTTTGTATTTTCCTGCTTGTCCTTAATCCTGATTCCCCACCTTCCTTGCTGGCATGCAGGGAAGTGATTGGCCTTTCTGTGCTAACCTTCTGGCCTGCGGTCTTGGTATGATTCAGATTTCCTACGCAGGCGATCATGACATCTGTGAACACGGACAGTTTCTCCTTCCCAGTCTGTGTGTCTCTGATTTTCTTATCTTACTGCATTGGCTGGGACTCCAGTACGGTGTCGGGGCGGGGGGTGCTTTTTCTTGTTCTGATCTTGGAGAAAGAGAGTGTCAGGTTTCTCACTATTAAGCTGATATAAGCTGTAGGTTTTTTTGTAGATGTTCTTTGTCCAGTGGTGGAAATTCTCCTCTATTCCTAGTTTGTTCAGAGTTTGGATCACAAATGGCTGTTGGGTTTTATGTCATGCTTTTTCTGTGTCTGTTGATACAATCATGTGATTTTTCTTCGGCCTGATGTAATGCTCATGTGAAGTGATTTTCAGATGTTGAACCAGCCTGTGCACCTGGGGTGAGTCCCACTTGGTCGTGGTCTGGGATTCTTCTTACATGTTTTTGGATCTAATTGCTGATCTTTTGTGGGGCACGTTTGCAGGAGACACACTGGTCTGTAGTTCCCTTTTCTTGCAGCGTCCTGTAGTCTGAGTCCCCAGCCTTCCAGCGGTCCCCGTGGGGGCCGCCTATCACGGGCACCTCGTCCATGCCTACACCTTTGTTTCTCCTGCTCAGTTTGTCTGTGGTGCATGTGTGACTTCGCAGCGCCGGACCCCTTTCCTGGGCAGCACGGAGGCTCGGATGCCCTCGGCCTTCCCCGGTTCCTGGGGTGCCATCCAGTCTTTCACTTCTGTCCTTTTTAAAGCCTGTGCCTTGGATGTGATTTTTTTTTTTTTTTTCTGAAATGGTTGTTTGCCTTTTTCATATTTGTTTCTGTTTTGCGTTTCCATGGTTTGTCCTGTGGTTCTGACCGTCCCCTGAAGGTGGTATTTAGAGGCATCTGGGGGTCCTGGGGGGCCTCTGTCCTCCTGCCAACGTTGGCGATATGTCACCAGCATCTGAGGTGGCCGCTAGGGCGCGGGCTGCCGGCCCCCGTCCCTGCCTGCTCTCGGGAGCTGGTCAGTCTTCAGCACCTTTCCTTCGAGTGTGCCTGGGGTCAGGACCCGTCCTTTGGGAGTGTGAACTCGGTCGCCTCAGCCTGCCTGTCGACTCCTTCATCTCGGCATGTGTTCAAGGCCCCTCCTTCCCTTCTTTAGTTTGGGTGGGTGAGCAGGTCTGGGGCATTGGAAGTGAAGAGCAGTGTTCAGGGTCTGGGAAGCCAGGGGAGCGCAGGCGGGGGCTGAGAGGTGGGCCCGGGAGTCCCCACGTGGCAGTCTGCCTCCTCGGGGCTTGTGGGGCTGCCATCCCCAGGCAGCACAGATGGGGGCTTGCAGGGGTTGGTGGCAGGCCTCCCTCCAGCTTCTGGTGCCGCTGGCGTCCCTGCTTGTGTCTGTCTCTGTGTGCGGACATCCTGCTGTTGGCTTCAGTGCCACCTTAAATCTCCAGTGACTGCACGCTGAAGTCCTTGAGTAGTTTTTTTCCGTCAGGCGCTGTTCACAGGCTGGGTGGACGTAGCGAGTCTGCGCCTGTGCCCGTGCGTGGCGGGGGTGCGGCCACCCACTCCCACCTTCCTCTAAGCGGATTTGCCATTAGAAGTAGGTCAGCACTGCATCTTTTGTTCATCAGAAGGCACTGAGACTTGAGGTGGCGGGTACTGTGTGGGATGCGGCTGTGTCCCTGTCGCGATGTGCCGAGGCCTGGGCGTCCCTGTTCCAGTGACTGCAGTGAGGGTGTGGACGGATCTCCGTGCCTCAGCTCTTCCTGCTCGCCCGGCCTCGGCCGTTCTGCTGAAGACCCGGACGGTCTCTGAGCCTGCGAGGCTGTGGGGGCTAGCTCCGGGCCCTGCTCCCCATGCCGGGCCTTCCCACGGAGGGAGAGTGGGGGCTGCGGCGACAGTCTGTGGGGTGCTTGAGTCATATCTGGAAGCTGGGTTTTCCTCCAGAGCCCTGCCCTCCGCGTACGGTGCACGTGAAAGAGATGGAAAGGAGCAGGGTCGCGCCTTGTTCCCGTAGGTGCACGGTGAGGGTAGGTCCGCCTACACCGTGCTTTCCGTTTCTCCCGAGGAGCAAACAGCAGCAGTGAGCTGAGGGTGGGGGCTGCATGGGGGCGGGTGTCTGAGCCTGTGTGTGTGTGGGGGCTGTGTCCAAGGGGGGGAAAGCTGGGTCTCGGGGGGTCTGGGTTTGTATCTGAAGGGGGGTTGGCACCTGAATTTTGGGGGGGGGTCTGTGTCCATAGGTGTCTGCGTCTTGTGGGATCTGTCTGCGTCCGAGGACAGTCTGTGCCTGTGTCTTGGGAAGGTCTGTGTCTGTCTGGGGGTCTCTGTACCATCTGCCTCCCTGAGGGCTGAGCTCTCCTTTGAGCGGCAGGGTCCTCGGCCTTACTCACCACAGTGTCCTGAGCCAGCCTTCCCATCCAGGTAGCACATTTCAGAACTTTTCCAGTGCATGCAGGTGCCCTGGGTCCTCATGGGTATGCCTCTCTCAGCACAGGAAGTCTTGGAGAACCTCAAGGACCGCTGGTATCAGGCGGACAACCCCCCCTCAGACCTTCTTCTGACTGAGGACGAGTTCCTGTCGTTCCTGCACCCCGAGCACAGCCGTGGCATGCTCAAGTTCATGGTCAAGGAGATTGTCCGGGACCTGGGTGAGGCCTGGCCTGTGACCCAGCCTCTGGGGGGCGGTGCCTCCCTGCTGGCAGCTGGGCTGGAGGGCAGGGCCCACTGTGCACCTGCAGCAGTCCTCCTGGCAGGGGTTGGCCTGGGGGTCTTGGAGGCTGTGCAGCCGCATAGTGGTGTGGTAAGGGAGGGTCAGACCGTGTCCTGGGCCATCTGGCCTCCACCGGGCTCTCGAGCAGGTCAGGTGAGATGCACCTGTTTTGCTTTAGGCAAAAATTTAACACAGCGAAAATTTGGCAGCAAACCTGTTTGGTTAACTTTCTTCTGGGTGAGCTTGGTTGGTCCCGCGTCTGCTTGAGGTCTGAGTGTCCACTCCCCTGTCCTGCAGACCAGGACGGTGACAAGCAGCTCTCGCTGCCCGAGTTCATCTCTCTGCCCGTGGGCACTGTGGAGAACCAGCAGGGCCAGGACATCGATGACAGTTGGGTCAGAGACCGAAAAAAAGAGTTTGAGGAACTGATTGATGCCAACCATGATGGGATCGTGACCATGGCGGAGCTGGAGGTGAGCGCAGGTGCCTGGGGGGCGTCCCCCCCACCCCCACCCCCGACCTGAGGTCAGGCCCAGGTCCCAGGCTTCCAGGTGCGCCTGAGGCAAGGGGCTGCGGTGGAAAGGAGGCTGTGGCTGGTCGCCGTGTCACTTCGTGGCACCTGGAGGTGGGCTCCCTGTGTGCAGGGGAGGGGGATTCACCTGACAGCGTGGTCACCTGTGGCACTCAGCCAAGATGAGCGGAAAAGTGGGCAGCCCAGTGAGGCGCCTGCCCCCTGGTCAGGGTGCCTAGGATGTCTCAGCCTCTCCTGGCTCCAAGCGGCCGCTCCCCAGTGGGCAGCTGTCTGGATGCTGGGCGCCGGGGGCTGCGGGCTGTGTTGGAATCCACCATCTTCCCCTGAGGTGTTTTTGCTGGTGCTGCGTGGGTGCTGTGTGGGCTTGTTTTTCCCCGTTGCTGGATGACTCATTCTCTTTACACCAGAATTCTCTGATCCCTGTTGATAGCTGGCAGACACATCTGGTTCAAGGATCGAAGGGCTGCTCGTTGAGTCCACGTCCGTGCCTGTGTCCAGTTGTCATGTGACAGGCAGGCAGGCCCCCAGCGGCCCCTCAAGGCTGTTTGCCCTCCGGCTGGCCCTTCCCTTCCATGAGGGGTGCCCCGAGGAGGATGGAAGGCAGCGAGTCTCAGGCGCCCACACAGGCGAAGGCTGTCTGGCCCTGAGCCACGTCCAGCCTGGTGTCTGCCTTCCAGAACATTCCAGAACGTGCCCATATCCCCTTCTTGCTGCTTCTGGATTGTCAGCCCATGGGGTATTTTAGATAATGTGTTGCCGTCTGTAGCTGGTGACAGGGTCAGAGCTGTGCAGCTGCTTCCCTGAGGCAGGAGGTGCTGACCTTGCTGACAGGGCATCCACGGGGGGCGGGTGCGTCTGCCCCGGGCTGGGGGTCTCATGGCCGTGTCACCAATGTGGACTTTTGGCGCTGTAGTGGAGACGGCACCCGAGGTCAGCGGGCCCCGGTGCTGCCGGGGAGCGGGCGCTCTGGGGAGGGCCGTGGTGGCCAGGGTCCATGCTGATGCAGTGCCTGGCACCGTTGTAGGACTACATGGACCCCATGAACGAATACAATGCTCTTAACGAGGCCAAGCAGATGATCGCCATTGCCGACGAGAACCAGAACCACCACCTGGAGCCCGAGGAGGTCCTCAAGTACAGTGAGTTCTTCACGGGCAGCAAACTGATGGACTATGCCCGCAACGTGCACGAGGAGTTCTGAGCCTGCGCCTCCTGCCGCCCGCCCCACGCGCCTCGGCCAGCCGGCCCCTCCAGGACGCCTCCCTCCCTCCCACCCTCCCTCCCGTGGCCCCGACAGCCGTGGTCCAGGCTTATACATGGATGTGCTTGAGCGGGCCTGAGTCCCGGGGTGCAGTTGCGGGCTGGCTGCCCTCCGTGCGTGGGGGTCCCACGTGACTGCTGCGTCTCATTTCTGAGAACCGGGTACTGTTCCGTGAAGGCACTGACCGCATCAGGGCCCTGTGGGCTCACCACACCTGTGGGAAGTAACGCAGCTCCTGCCGTTTCCTTGAAAACCGAGATGTGAACGTAGGGTTAGAATGTGCTCTGCTGGGAGCCCGTCGCCGGCCGCTGGGGGGTGCCTGCCCCTTCCCGAGGCGCTGCGGAGGAGCTCCCGCAGCGTTCCGGTCTCCAAAACACAAACACTTGTGACGAGAATCTCCTTCATGTACTTTAAAATAGAGTTGCCTTTTCCTCCTAGCTTCATTTCTTTGTTGAAAAAACGCCCATAAAATGATTTTGGAACGTCTGTGGCTAGGTGGCTTCTGCGTAGTGCTTTTGAGGTGGGTGATTCGGTGAGAACAGAGGGTTTGGTCAGGCTCCTGCCGGGGCAGGTGCGGAAGGGACCGGGCCCCTGGGTGGGGCTGCATGTGAGGGATGTGTTCAGCGATGGGGAGGCCCGAGGGTACGTGGGAGAGGGCTGTCGCAGGGAGCTGAGGGTCTGGGCTGCGGATTCAAAGTCAGGAGCCTGGAGCCTGGGTGAGACCCCCTGGGAGGGGCTGGGTGGGGGGACAGGAGTTCCTGGTAGAGAGGGAAGATCTGAGGACAAGCCCTTGGGGCAGGGGCTGGGGGGAGAACGCAGGAGTCCACCAAGAGTCACCTCAGAGCCCCAGCCGGCCTGGCTGTGGAGGACGCAGCAGAGGTGGCCAGGGGACCTGGAGTCTCACTGAGCCTGTGGTCGGGCTGGGGGGGGCCTGAGAGCCTGGGGATGGGACACAGCTATTGGCGGAGGTCCCACCAGACCTGTTTTCTCACGCTTGCTGTCCCAGGCCCTTTCTGGGGGGTCAGCTGTGCCCAGTGCTTATGTGGTGTGTGGGGACAGAGGGCATTGAGCTGTGAGGAGTTTAACTGACTGAAGGTCCCTGACCTCACGTGCCTCCGAGCTGCCGCCTTCAGCGCCTGCCCCCTGCCCCCGCACCCCTCCGTGCTGGTCATCCCCTTCGCCCAGAGCCGTGGGCTATGGCGTCTCAGCGGACAGCTCCTCTAGCCAGTGGGTCCACTCAGGCCTTAGAGGGCCCTGCTCAGGTGGGGGCTCCAGCCGGGTGGGCAGAGGGGCTGCCCTGAGCTGCCCCTGTGACCCGCCCTTGCCACAGGGACCGGCTTCTGCACAGCGTGGGGTGGAGCCGCTGTAGGGAAACTGGGGTGCGGTAACACCTGCCCTGGTTTCCAGGCAGACAAAGACTTGAGAAGGGACAGGAGTGTGTGGCAGCAGGGGTCCCCATGGTGGCCAGGCCCACGTGGGTGTCGGCAGCAAGCAGCTGTGTGATGCTCGGCACAGGTGTGGGCTGAGCCCAGGGTCGGCTGGGCCCCCAGGATGGAAGCTGGGCAGGCGCCTGACGTGCTTAGTAAGTTGTTTGCTCTGTGGGTCAGCGTGACAGATGTCTGATACGTGGGCCAGGTGTGCAAGGCCTCGGGCCGTGGGGGCCAGTACCGCCAGAGGCCAGGCAGCTGCCACGTGCCCCCAGAGGAGGAGAGGGGCACGCTGGAGGGGGTGCTGCCCACCAGACTCCCAAGTTAGCTCAATGTCAGAGGCTACAGCTTGTCAACTTAAAAAAAAGATTTTTCTCACCGTCTGCGGAAGACGGGGGCGCACACGCGCACACCAGGCTGCCTGATGCTGTGATCCCCTCCCCTGCGTGGCCCCCCCGCCGCTGGCAGAGCTTGCCTCTCCCTCCGCCCCAGCTGTTGTGGGCCGTGGCCTCGGCTGTGGCAGCCTTGCCCAGCACAGCCGGGGAGGAATTTCCCACAGGTGGGCCGGTGAGCTCAGCTTTCTTACCTGTTGTTGGGGAGTCGGGGAGGGGAATTTCCAGCTTCTACCCTGCTCTCCTCCCTGAGCGAGGCCCTCTGCCTGAAACTTTGTACATTAACTGGTGGATGGTTCATTTCATCTCAAGGTTACGGTGTGAAAGGTACAAAAACGACACAGTGTAGCCTCCCTGCCTCAAGGGCACCCAGTGATGTCGGAGCCGGTGTGGGCAGGCTTCCACACACCGCAGCCCTGCACACGGCCCTCCCGCCTGCCCTGGAACTGCCGCGCCCACGTCCGAGGCCGCCAGGTGCTCCGGGGGACCATCCGTGGGTCATCCCAGCCTTCACTGTTGCGCTGGAGCTGTTGGGACACCCTAAGCCCAGGGTGGGTATGTGGTGAGGCCGGCTTGGCCCGGCCCCCGGGGGGGACACAGCCGTCCTGCCGGCCCCCCGCCCAGCCAGGGAGTCAGAGTGGGTGCAGGTGGACCCCTCACCCCCACCGTCACAGGAGCAGCCGCACACACGTGCCTCACACACACACAGGTTCCTACATGCTCCCAGGCATACTTTGTACCCAGGGTACAGGGCAGGTGCCGTCCTAACAGTACCGTGGACGATTGTCTCCAGTCCTGGGGCCGGGCGTCTGAGAGCAAGTGTGGGCAGGGCTGCTTTCTCCTGAGGCCTCTGTCCTTGGTGGCTGACACCGCCTTCTCCTTTGTCCTCACGTGGCCTCCCTCTGCGCTCTCCTGGGGTCTCTCCCAGAAGGACGCCAGCCCTTTGGGATCAGGGCCCACCCCTCTGACCCCGTCTGAAGTTTACCACCACCCTAGAGGTCCCGTCTCCAAACGGCCAAACGTTGGAGGTCAGGGCTTCACCCCGTGAGTCTGGGGACACAGGCCAGCTCCTAACCCCTGCTTGTGCACTCGTATGCGCGCCACTCACGCCTGCGCCCCTGCACGCGCTCCCACACGCTTGCATGCTCCGCGTGTAGGCACAGGCCCCTCAAAGCTCTTGACCACTGCCTCAGTCTGAGTTTTGGACGCTCGGGCCAGGGAGCACGCTCTGGAGTCTGCGGACCGCTGCTCTTCCTCCTGAGCCAATGCCCCGTAGAGGGTCCAGAGCAGAGAGGCCTGTCTCCTGACCCAGTGTGCTGCCTGTGTACCCATGTGCCCCGTGCACCCCTTTGCTGAGGGAGCGGTGAGGATCGGCGCAAATGTAGCCTTTTGTGGGGGGCATCGTGGGAGTGGCCACCTGCTCCCCAGGGGTCTGCCCGGCCCTGTACAGGGAGAGTGGGTCCCCAGAGGAGCGAGCTTGTGGAGGGCTCCGGAGACTAGCCTCATCCAAACGGCTTGGTTGGGCTGGGCACAGCAGGAGGGTACCCAGTGTGCCCAGCCAAAGGGGCTCCACGTCCCTGGTGAGATGGGGGCAAGAGAGGTCCAGTGTGGGGGGGTGGGTGCAGACTAGATGTGCTGGCCCTGGCAGGGGTCAGGAGGCTGTGGGTCCTCACTTTGGCCCCAGGTCTGTGTGCCGGGTTGGTGCCCAGCTGCCAGCTGGCTGAGCCTGAGGTTAGTGGACGTAGTTGAGGGGATGAGGGCCCCGGGGCCCAGGGCAGGAGAGAAGCCACAGCCTGGAGGGTTGCTGCCCAGACTAGCTGCCTTCTTGCCACCAGCCCAGGTCAGGGGTCCCCAGCCCTTCCTGGGCCTCCCTCCTCCTGGTCCCCTCCTCCTCTCTCCCTCCCCACCCCTCCTCCGCAGCCCTTATAGCCACATCCTGCAAGGAAAAACCCCAGACTCCTGCACCGCCCGCGGAGATGAGGATGTTCGTGGAGCCTCAGCGGCCCAGCGGGCCTCACTCTGCCCTCCTACTCCTGGGGCTTGTGCTGGGCACTGCAGCCGGGCTCACCTGTGTGGAGAATGCCTACCCCAAAGACGGCAAGTGCTGTCATGACTGCCCACCAGGTGAGTGGCCTGGCCAGAGTTGGGGAGGGGTGCCTATGGGGACAAGGGGACCTGGGACATGGGGGTGGGAGACGTATGGGGACGGGGGTTGGGGAGAGGGGAACATGCAGGTGGGGTCCCAGGACACTAGTGGACTCGGGCTGATAGAGTGGGTAACCTGCAACCAGGCCCAGGACCGTGGGCCTCCAGGACTGGGGTCGGGGGTGCTGGGCCGTGCTGAGTCCTGTCTGCCTCCCGCTGCAGGTTATGGGATGGAGAGCCGCTGCAGTGGAGGCCAGGACACCCTGTGTCTCCCGTGTCCGCCTGGTTTCTACAATGAGGCTACAAACTATGAACCCTGCAAACCCTGCACACAGTGCAATCAGAGTGAGCGCCACCCCTGCCCGGATCCCGGGACCCCCACCTGAGTCCCTGTCGCCCCGCCCAGGCGCTCGCAGGAGGTCCCCACAGCCGCAGAAACAAACCCCAAACCACAGTGGGGCCTGCTGCACCACGGAGGCCCCCCAGAAGCCCCTCCCTCCTCCCAGGGGGCTGAGACCACGTGGAGTCGGGCAGGAGCACGTGCCTGCCAGCGGGCCTTTGGGGGCGGTGAGAGCCGGATGCCACCGCCACCGCCACCGCCACCGCCACCGAGGGTCCTGCTGCGGGCCCGGCCCGAGGTGGGAAGGGAGGCTGGAACCGCCACGGGGATGCGTCCCAGGGGCCACGTGGCCAGAAGGAATATGGCATCCAGGGACGGGAGAGAACCAGGAGCTGCCCGGCTGCGAGGGGGCTGCTGGTCTGGGAGCCCTTGGCCTCCGTCCTCCAGCCTGCCCTGCAGCCCTGGCAGCCCTGGCATTCCCGCCCACTGTGCCTGCCTCACCTGACCCCCCAGGAAGTGGGAGCGAAGCCAAGCGGAGATGTACAGCCACACAGGACACCGTCTGCAGCTGTAAGCCAGGCACGGAGCCCCAGGACGGCTTCAAGCGCGGAGTCGGTGAGCCTGGGGGTGGGGGTGGGGGTGGGCAGCGTGTGCATGAGAGGTCAGGGTCTGTGCCTGTGGGGGCCTCGGGAGCAGTGAAGGAAGCATGACTTCCACATCACATGCTCTCACTTCCCATTGCACCCCAACCCCAGGTCATCCCAAGTTCTCTCCCCCATCAAACAGGCTAAGCCAGGAAGGGGTGTGGGGTCACCTGGGTCAGGGCCAGTGGGTGGAGTGTGGCAGGGAGGAGGTTCTGGAGGCTGTGGGGGTGAGCGCCCAGCCCTGCAGGACTAGCCTGCAGCAGCTGCTGCGTCCAGGTCCCCGAGGTGGCAGTGGAGAGACTGTCCTGCTGTCTTTGTTGCAGACTGTGCCCCATGCCCACCGGGACAATTCTCCCCAGGTGACGACCGGGCCTGCAAGCCCTGGACCAAGTGAGTGACCTGGGGGGCCCCTGGCCCCTGCCCCCCCGAATGGCCCTTGTCCCCCCATGACCCTGGCCCCACCATGTTGCCCACCTGCTCAGCCCTGGTCCAGCCTCCTCCCACCAGCCTGGCTGAAGTGAGGAGTGTATGAGACTCTATCCCAGGCCCTGCAAGGATAGAGAGCACGGCTCATGCATGGCTGGGGACTCCGCGGTGGGGACAGGAAGAGAGCAGGGGGTGGTTTGAGAGGGTTAGGTGAGGCTGGAGCAGATTGGGAAGAGACAGTGTGGGGAGAAGAGCGAGGGGAAATGGGGAACGAGGGTGTGGGGCAGGCGGCCCCGGGTGTAGCCGAGTTTCCCTTGGGGGTATGGGGCCTGGGCAGGGTCCTTGGCCTGTCCCCTGGGTGGGAGTGTGATGCTGCCTGAGGTGATCGGGTGTGGATCTCCTGTTGCTCCCCACATCTCCCTGGTCCTATCTCAGTTCTGGGCCCATCCAGTCCGTCTGGGAGAAGTCGGCAGGAGTGGGGGGCCTCCGGCCTGATCAACACCCCTGCCTTCCTCAGCTGTACCTTGATGGGGAAGCGTACGGTGAGGCCAGCCAGCCAAAGCTCGGATGCTGTCTGCGAGGACAGGAGCCCCCCAGCCACACTGCCGTGGGAGACCCAGGGCCCCCCAGCCTGGCCCCCCACCACCCAGCCCACCACGGCTTGGACCAGGGCCTCACAGGGGCCCTTCACACCCCCTACGGAGCCCCCCAGGGGTAAGGGGGGGCCTGGCCTCACCCCAGCAGGGCCCTCCCCCAACCCAAAAGAGAAGGGGGGTGGGGAGAGAGGGATGGGGTGGTGATGCCCTCTGCCCTCATTGAGGTCCTCCAGGGGTGGAGTCCTTCCTCTGGTGGACCCCCCCCACCAGCGGACCCTGCCTCCCCACAGGCCCCCAGCTGGCTGCTGTCTTGGGCCTGGGCCTGGGCCTGCTTGCCCCCGTGGCGGCCGCGCTGGCCCTGCTCCTGCACCACAGAGCCTGGCGGCTGCCCCCCAGTAAGTACCCAGTGTGGCCCCAGCCCAGACTGCCTCCCAAAGGGCTGAGACCCTTACCCACCTCCCACCTCTTGCTCGTTCCTCCTCCCCAGGTGGAAACAGCTTCCGGACCCCCATCCAAGAGGAGCACGCTGACGCCAACTCTACCCTGGCCAAGATCTGAGCAGCTTGCGCTCCCACCCCAGGCTGGGGGCCCAGAGGGTCTGCTAGACGTCGAGGGGCATTGGGGTGCCCCCAGGCACAGGCCGCCACGCCCCGTCTCCCCCCACCCCACCCTGCGCCGTTTTAGGTGCTCCTGGGCTGGCACCCAGGGCTCTGCTACGTATGCTGTGCATACTCCCTGCCCAGCGTGGTGCCCCCAATAAACGACCTTGACCTTGGCAACTGTGGGTCTCTGACTGGGCTAGTGGGCTGGGGGCCTCGCAGCCACAGTGCGAGGGCTGGGGCTGTGCCCGCTCTGGCGGCAGAGGGATCTGCAGTCTAGGCAGGGGTGTGGGGTCGGGGGCTCAAGCGGACCCCACTCAGAGACGCCAGGACCCCCGTCCTCACCCCTTCTCTGGGCACATCCCGGCACCTGCGGTGGGACGTGGAGGCCAAAATAAATATCCTGGGGGGATTAGACAACCCAGCAGCTGGTTGGGGGATTCCAGGAGCTGCTGCTCCGAGCCCCTAAACCTGGGTGAGTAGGTCCCAGGCACCCACCGCGAGCCCACAGCTCTGGCATTAGCGGGAGCAGGTAGGAGACCTGGGGCTCTGGCCCCAAAGGGCACGTTTGAGGGTGACCCTTCAGGCTCTGTGTGTCCTTCCAGAGCAGAGAGCTCAAGAGCCATTCCTCCTCAAGGCGCCGTGAGCCCCAGGCCCTGCCAGACCTGCCTGTGGGTCGCGGGTAGCGAGTGGTGAAGGTTGGGCATCACCACTTTGGGAAAGTAGAGATTTCCAATCAGGCTGAGCCTCGGTCTGCCCTGGGTGTGGACAAACGGCCCCAGTGCAGAAGAATCCCAATGCCCGTCGACGGGAGGGTCCCGCTGACTGTGACGTGCCGTCCACGGCCATGGCGCCTCTCCTGCTGGGTTGCCAAGCCAGATGGCAAATGTCCTTTGCGGCGGCCGGTGACCCGCAGCCACAGAGACTCTGGGCCCTGACTTCGGCAGAGCCCTGGCCACCAACCCTCCTTGTTTCCTGGGCCAGCTTTCTCCCCAAGGTCGCCCCAGAGGCCTGTCCTCTGAGCCCTCCACCCCGGCCCGAACACTGCACAGGAGGACAGAGCTGTCCGTGCTCACCCACACCGAGTCCCCACAGGCTTCTGGCTGGGACTCGGCAGTGAGCAGAGCAACGGAAGCCGTGCCCTCGACACAGGCAGCAAACCCGCACCCTTGATCTGGGAACAGTGGTCCCCAGGACCGCATGGAGCCTGTGGAGAGGTGCTGTGGGACGGGCTGGAGGGGGCAGGGTGGGGGCAGGGCTTCCTCCCCACGCCTCCCAGCTCTTCCCTCAGCCAGGACACCCTCCGCTTGCCTGGCTGCTCCATGCCTGCCCTGGGGTACAAAGATGGACGGAGTCACCTTCTCTTTGCTTCTACACCGACCCTAAGCACACTCTCTGGCCTCTCACTGCCTGCTGAAAACCGTCCCACTTTCTCCACCCCAGGCCCTGCCTGACCCCCAGGCCTGGGCCTCGAGCTGTGGCCCTGCCCAGAGCCCTGTCCCCCAGGCGCCTCTCCCACTGGGCCCTTCCTCCACTCCCCCTCCCGGTGCCCCATCCGGCCCTGCTGCCGTCAGATCCCCATCTCCACGGGCCACCACCCTTCTGGTTACTTCTTGGACTCCATGAGGGAGGGACCCTCTGCTAACAGGAACAGGGTTACGTGTGTGAAGCTGGAACAAGTGATGATACAGAGCTGTGGTGAGCGGCCCCGAGTGCTGGAAAGCACAGACAGCAGATAAGCTCACCTCCCCCTCGCTGCCCAGCTGTAGGGGCTCCTCTCATCCCCGCAGCCTGCGGCTAGGGGCGGTGGGGCGGGGGCTTCCGGAGGGGCTGGAACAACACGGCAGACGCAGGCGCTGACATTTGGCTGACGCCACGCCTGCCTCTGGAGGGGCCTCGCTCCTGAGCCGCTGTCTCTGTGGGCATTTGACCTTGGCCCTTTGATTTCTGCGCTGCCCTGGCGGCCACGGAAGAAACTTCCTCTCCCACTCGCCCCCGGGCCCTTCCAGCGGACCTTTTCTGCACAGAGCTCCTCCTTTCCAGCTCCCCTTCACCCGTCCCCACCACACACCGCTTCCAGAAGGACCAGCCGACACATGGCACGGTCTGACAAGCACTGGGTATCGATCATACTTTCCTGGGCCACGGCATGTCGCGCACTTACCAGAACCGGGGGGACTCTGTACTGCCACAGACCGGACGGACCCCTCGGGTCTTTGAAATGAGCAGTGGACGAAGGTCTAGAACTGCTGGTCTGTGTGAGCCCCTCTCTGTCCCAGTGCTCAGACTCATCGCCCGGTGTGGGAGCTGACCGGAGATCTCAGGGCTCCGCTGGGCTCGGGCCCCCTGGAGCTACGGCCCACCCTAGAGCCCCCCTTTCCCTGCACGACCAGGTTACCCCCTGCACAGGGGCTGTGCATCCTGGGGCTTGGAGAGCCGAGTCACAACGGGCTAATTCATTTTACCTCAGAAAAGGAGCCAGGTCTCAAAGGTCACTACCACAGCTGTCACCACACCTTCAGCCCGAGGGCATAAGCGAGGTCCCACTCCTGAGACCCTGGCCCCAGGGAGGCTTCCTGGAGGAGGCAGGGCCCCAGAAGCCCTCTGTGCCACATGCAGAAGCGGAAGCTCAGAGAGACAAGGGACAGTCTCACGGCGTGTTGGAGGCTGAATTTTCTGTGATTTGAGGGCTCAGTCAGGAGCTGGCCCGCCACACCCTCCAGGATGACCAGATTTGCCCGGAAAGGTCTGGGTGGGGACCAGCCCTGCAGTTAGAGCTGGGACCTGAGCAGGCCACCTCTGGGCCAGAGCTTCAAGAGACTGGAGGGTTTGGTCAATGCCCGGATCCCTCCTTACCAGCAACCTCGCCCAAGATCTGAGGAGGTCCTTGGGTTGGGAGGTGTGAGGGGCTCCCCTGGGGGCTCTAAGCCATGAGCATGTCTGCACAGCTGCAGCCCAAAGGAGCGGGTATGTATGTGTGTTGGGGAGCCGGAACCACCTGGAGCCTGGTCAGACCTTGTTGGCCAAGTGAGGGGGCTTGTCCTGATCCCCAGAAAGTAAGGGGGGTGTTGTCCCAGTGCCTGGAAAGCGGGAGGGCCCCTTCTGATCCCTGGCAAGTGGGGGGCCTCTTGGTGTGGGGCTCTGTGCTGAGAATCGGTGGCCAGGGCCATGATGCTGGCAGATGGCGGCTCTGGGGCCTGCAGGTTTCACTGAGGACGAGGGAGTTGGAGGAGATCTGTAAGAGCCCGTGGGGCCCTCCTGAGGAAGCTGGGGCAGGGGTAGGGGACCCAGCCAGACACCAAGGGGGGCACAGCGAGGGAGCAGTCCCCGGCCAGACCGTCCTGGGGGTCCCTGAACCAGCCCACCTGTGGGCACTACCCACCTCAGGGCGCCGTCTGCCACCTAGCAGCCAGCACCCACCCTTCCTGCAGGCAACCCTCACTTCAGACCTGACAGGTGGCAGGTTTTGAATAGAAAACATTTCTGACCCTCTCCCTTCCAGTCCTGCCCCAGACGTTGTTGGGGATGCGGGTTGTGTTCAGCGCACGACTCTCCCCCATACGCACACATGTGGGGCATGTTTAGTCTCTGGGCAGGAACACTTAGGAACCCCCAAGGTCACCCCCGACCCCGCCAGCGCGGGAGTCTCCTGGAGGCCCCCGGCCCCACCCTGTGTGGTTGCACTCTGCAGCCTGCGGAGACCGCCTCCCCGAGATACAGCTGCGCTCAGCCGACTTAAAAGAGTATTTATTATTTAGAGCAGCTTTGGGCTGCATCAGACTCGCGGGGAGCTGCAGAGGCTTCCCACGTGCTCCGCCCCCGCCATCGCCCTCCCCCCAGGGGCCGTTCGTGACAGCGGACGCTGGGCTTGGACCAGGGCGCGTGGTCTGCGGCGGGGTCCCGCGCGGCTGTGCGCTCTGTGGTTGGGACAAAACGCTAACGACGCGTCGTCACCACGGTGGTCACACGGAGTGGTTTCGCCGCCCCCGGGTCCCCGGTGCTCCGCCCGCCCCTGGAACTGCGAGCTGCCGGGTGTCACAGCCGGTGCGGATGGGAACAACTTCTGTCCCCTCCCGGAGTCAGCCTGCGGGGCGGGGTCTGGGCGCGCCCGGATGGGGGCGTGGCGGGGCCGTCCCCTCAAATCTCCCAGCTCCGTCCCGCCATGGGTGCCATGGAGGCGAGGGGCGCGCGCGTGGCCCTGTGCGGCGTCACGCTGCTCTGCGCGGTGGGCCTGGGCCAGCGCCCCGCCGGGGGTCTGAGCTGCGGCCCCGGCCGCCTTCTGCGTGGAACCGGGACGGACGCGCGCTGCTGTCGCCTGTGCGCCCCGGGTAAGGCCCGCGCGGGGAGCCTGTCTCGGAGGGCAGCAGCGCGGCGCCCTCTCCCTGCCCTCAGACACCCAGGCCCGCTCCGGCCTCGACGGGCGGGGGGCAGACCTTCTGGGTCCAGAGCCCACCGTCCCAGGGGAATGGGTGAGGGGGCGTGGGGCAGAGAGCAGCTCAGCTCTGGCCGTGGCCCAAAGGGGGAGTCAGGGGCTAGGGGTGCGAGAACCTTCCCCAAGGCGGGTCTTGGGTCCCAAGGTGGAGGAAGGCTGTCCCAGCTCTTACTGAGTGGATAGTGAGCCCTTCGCCGTCACCTGGGCCACTTTCTGCACCACCCCCACCTCGGACCTGCCTCTATGGGTGAGGCACAAGTGGCATGTGCCAGCTTGGGGACACATATTGCTGGAAAACAGCCCAGAGTGTCACCCTGCTGGAGCCTGATGGTTGGAAGAGGGGGTCTCTGAGGGCCCAAAGTCTCTGTGTGGCAGGCAGGGACAGGCAGGAGGAAAAGGGGAGAGGGAGTAGGTCCCCCAGGTGGCCCCTTGTCCAGCAGGGACATGTTCTGGTCACATGCCAAGAGTCACAACCACCCTGGGTGGGAGCAGCTTCAGGGCAGTGGGGGACACAGCCGGGCCACATGGGTGGAGGAGCTCGGTGGCTGGCGGGGGAGACAGCTGGACCCCACTGGGGTCCTGGCTCCCAGACAGGTGCCCTCTGCCCCCTGGGGCTGCCTGAGGGTGGGGGTATGGACTGCCCTTCCCTATATCACCCCATTCCCTCTGGAGGGCCTGGGGGTGGGGTGGGGGGGGAGTCCTGAGGTGGGAGGGGCTTGGCCCAGCTGTTGAGAGGGCTGGCTTTTCTCTTGCTCAGCTGAGGTTTGTCCTGAGGAGGACTGCATGTGTGTTGAGCCAGGGTTCCACTGTGGCGACCCCCAGTGCAAGACCTGCAAGCACCACACTTGCCCGCCCGGCCAGGAGGCGCGGCCTCACGGTAAGTCACTGGCAGCTGCGACCTGAGCGGGCGGTGGGCTTGGCCAGGGCCCAGCCCGAGCTCACGGGAGCGGGTGTGTCGCGGGTGCCGTGAGGGTGTGGAAGGATGTGCGTGTGTGCGGAGGGTGCAGACATGTCCTCTGGGCAGGCAGGCACGGGCGTCTCGGGTCCTGAGAAGCCGGGTGGGTGGGGCCGTCAGCCGCTTATTGCCATAGCCCAGACAGGAGTCCTCGCACCCGAGCAGCTTTGGGGAGTCCTTCCCTCTCTTAGCCTGGGTTCCTCTTTCCAGCTCGAGGGTACTCCTCAGGGCTGGTTGTGGGGAGTAGTGGGGGTGTCCGGGGGCTGTCTAGCCCTCAGGCCCTGGCTTTGCCGATGCCCCAGTACTCCACGTACCCTGAGCATCTGCATGGGGACAGTCCTGATGAAGCTAGGCCTGTCCCCTGTTGCCCTGTCTGGGGATCAACCTTTTCCTGGAAGGAGCAGCTCAAATCCTCTTGGGGCCCGTTTACCTGATGGGAGGGGCATAGTGTAGACCGAGGGGTGTTGTGAGGAAGGGTAGGGCAGGGTCTAGGGTCAGCTGGGGCGCAAGCCTCACCTCCTGTCTCTGGGACCCTCACTGGCCTCTTGCCCTCCAGGCTACTGGACCAAGCATAAGGCCTGGCCTGATTCTTGCCTGGTTTCTACTTCCACCTTATCTGGGCTTCCTTACCCTCCCGCCTTAGGCCCCTGTACTCCCCTCTGGCCATGTGCCATACAGCTCTCCTCTCCCAGATCCCCCAGGGACGTCCACTCAGCTCAGGGTCACAGCCTTCAGGTCCCCTCCGGTCTGCCTGCCCCCAGATGCCTGCCCTGGAATGGGGCACACCTGGGCACTGATTTTTGCCAGGTTCCAGTCTTGCAGGCATCAGAGATCTCTGTCCAATGGATAAGGTGTGTGGGAGTCATTCTGCTGTGGACCCAGGCCCCAGATGGATCCCATCTCTTCTACCCCCGCAAATCCCGGCTGTCTGTCTGTCTCCAGGGAATTTCAATTTCGGCTTTGAGTGTGTCGACTGTGCCACAGGGACCTTCTCTGGAGGTCAAGAGGGTCGCTGCAAACCCTGGTCAGAGTGAGTCCTGGTGGGACCTTCAGGTGGCTAGCTAGTTCCTGAGGGAGGGGCCCCTCCTGTCCTTCTTGGTGCGGTGACCCACACGCAACTCAGAGTACAGCAGCCATGCGGAGGTTTGCTCGGGTGGCCGAGGGCTGACTGAGGGCTCTGTGTCCGTGTGTCCCAGCTGCTCCCAGTTTGGGTATCCCACCATGTTCCCCGGGAACAAGACGCACAATGCCGTGTGTAGCCTGGGGCTGCCGCTCACTAAGCCGCATGACCCGCTGACCATCGTCCTCCTCACCGTGGCCGCCTGCATCCTGGTCCTGACCGCAGCCCAGCTTGCCCTGCACATCTGGCAGCTGAGGAGGCAACGCGCGTGGCCCCCAGGTCAGTTGTGTCCCCGGGGTGGGAGAGGTGGGCCCTCGGCCTGCCCACTGACTGAAGCCCCTCTGCAGAGACCCAGCTGCTCCTGGAGGCACGGCCGGCAGCCGAGGATGCCTGCAGCTGCCAGTTCCCTGAGGAAGAGCGGGGGGAGCAGCGGTCAGAGGACAAGGGCCAGCCGAGGGACCTGTGGGTGTGAGGTCTGGCTGTCCTCTGCCACAGCAGACGCAGAGCCAGACTCTCCCAGGAAGTGTCCCAGGGATGACCCTTGGGAGCAAGGGCCCTGCACCCTGCTGTGGGGCCCCAGCTCTGGGCCCGGCCCCGCTCCCCTCGATGGTGGAAGTGGGTGGGGGGATGGTGACAGTGACCAGTCTCCCAGACCATGCAGAAGAGGCAGCAGCTGTGGCCAGACCCCATGGGAAATGCAGCCACAGCCATGGCTGCTTCCCTCCCTTGCTGGCCATGTTGGGGGTGGGTGTCTGTGGGCCCCTAGCCCACAGGACGGGAGGCTGTGCCCAGTGCAGGACTTGGCTGCAGAGAGCACTCAATAAACCCTTGTCCAGTGACCTGAGTGGACGTGTTCTGGGGTGGGAGGACAGGGAGACAAGGCCTCCCCTACCAGGACCCACAGTCTAGGGTCCAGACTAGGCAGGGCGGGGGGTGGGGCAGAAATCAGGGCCATTCTAGTCCTGGGCACAAGCACTTAGCAGGGACCATGGGACTTGGAAGGCTTCCTGGTGGAAGGGCACCATGATGGACATTGGTCCTGTGTGCCTTTTTGCTGCCCTGTCTGAAACCCCTCCCCTGGCAGTCTGCTTGGTCCTCTGGACCAGTTGGATTCTGTGTCCAGTTTCCAGACCACTGCTGCTCCGGACTCTGGGTTTTGTGCTGGTCACACAGCCTGCTGGCTCCTGGAGGTGCCTGTCCTTGTGTCATTCTGGCCCCAAGTCCAGGGTGAGGTCAGTTTCTACACACAACTCTTCCTGGTTGGGAGGACCGCCTCTGCGTGGCCTGCCTTCGGCTCCCGCCCTCCCTGCAAGCCCTGCTGCTTGCTTCCCTCCACCACCTCCCAGGATCCCTCTCCCTTGGGGCGTGGTTCTAGGCTCCAGTACTCTCCCAGCCTCCTGGCAGGGCTGGCACCTGGAGAGTTGGACAAGGCCTCCTTGGCACGGCTGTCCAGGGTGTGGAGGCTGGTCTCGACAGCAGGCCCGTCAGGTCCCAGCACATCTGGACGCCTGCCCACAGTCCCCGTGCTCCAGCTCCCCCCCGCCCCGCCCCCGCGTGCTGCCCAGGAGAGCCCCGGACTCGTGGGCCCTCACCCCCACTCAGTCCCTATGAGCAGCAAGGACGTGGTGGAGAGATCTGCATGCATCACGTCCAGGGGCTTCACCCCCACCCCCACCCCACCTCGGCTCAGTGCAGCCACCTCACCCCTGGAAGGAGGGATGTTGACAACTCCTTCATGGTTTTACTCCCATGGGAAGCGCTCATCCTCTCTGTCCTGCTGGATCCTAGGCTCTGGGCACTCCCACAGAGCCCAAGTTCCAGGTGAGGGTCCAGGTAAACTAGCTAATAAATGAGAAAACACAGGCCGACTGGCTGGATGTCAGGGGACAGTGGGAGATACCGTGCTGGCCAGGCCAGCGGGCTGTGTTCTGGGAGAGCCCCCAGCAGACTTCTCTGGAATCTGCTGGCCACACTCCTGGCCCCTTTTCTGTCTCCAGGCCAGGTCTCCTGGCTGCCAACCCCTTGCCCTCCTGCTTTGGGAAGCCAGCGCTCTTCTGGGCTTGCTCTTGTCACCTGGGTCACTTGACGGGCGGGGCACATGGGATGCTCACGCTGTCCTGGACCCTCCACAGGTGCTGCCTCAGGCTGCCCTGGGGCAAAGGGCTCCCCAACCCCGGCTCAGCTGTCCCGGTGGTGGTGGAGGGGGCGTCAGGTCATCTGCAGTCACAGATCTTCCTGAGAAACCACTCTGGCCTGCACACATCCGAGTCCTGCGGGACTGCTCTGTCGGCTGACTCAGCATGGAAACTCCCCATGGGGGGGGCCCCATGTGGGGTGACAGCGCCCTGATGTCAGCACGGGGGCAGCACGGAGCAGGGTGGGAGATTCCAAGGCTCAGGTGGAGAATGGGGTGGAGGCTGGATTCAGGCAGCAGCAAAAGAGGGTGGAGAGGGAGGCCCGGCTTGGTGGGCTGGGCAGGAGGGGTCTGGCCCTGAAGATCTCAGGGTTTTGGGAGGACTCAGGGGAACCCGTGTGGATGCTGGATCGGCCCCCTTCTCTCTACCCCTCCCCCACTGCCCCTCGCAGAGATGCCCCCTATCCCTCATCTCGGCTCCATCTGTCCACTCCTGCTCCCCTCCCTCCTCGGAGCCCCCAGAACCCCATGATTTGCAAGCTCGGCCTGGCTCTGAGGCACCCCAGTTCTGAAAACACAGAACAGGGAGGGAGCATGTGGAAGGGCTTGGTCTCCGTGATTTATAGGACAACTCTTTGGTAAAAAGGGTCTGTGCAGGGCCCTGGGGGCAAAAGGGCTGGAGAATCAGGTGGAGACCCCAGGGCATGGGTGGGCAGAGGCTACCACCAGGGGTAGGTGAGGCCTGAGCGAATCCAAGTTCTGGGGGACAGAGCCGTGATGGGCAACGTGGGGGGCAGTGCCCAGGGAAGTGTGGGGAAAGGGTGGGGGCTAGTGCTGAGGTAAGGGGCTGTCGAGAGGCTCCTGTCCCCCTCCTACTCAGCCCAGCTTCCTAGGGTGGGGGCAGGTATGTGCCACCCGCAGAGCCTGGTCGGCCACCTGACCTCCTGGGTCACTGAGCCCTGAGAGAGACCACCATGAGACTGCGCAGGCCAGCTTCAGGCCCCACACTCCTTCCCCTGAAAACCCCCACCCCACAGGACAGGTTCTCTAGCTGTTCCGGAAAACCGCAGCTCCTCTCCCTGGGTAGGAGTCCGGGGTGTCTGTTCAACCTCAGATAAGGGCCTGAAGGCTGCCCTTGGTTCTCAGAAGAGCCACAGCAGCTCTCCACCCAGTCCCCTCCCCTCACCTTGTTGGAAATGGCCCCTGCCTCTCCCTTTACTGAGATCTGGACTCAGCCAGTGTGGGACTCCCTCGGCCGGACAGAGGGGTGGAGACCCATCTGAGACAGAACTGGACACTCGCCCCTCTCAGCCCCAGTCCTAGGGCAGCTGCAGGGAGCTGTCCAGAGGCAGATGGTCCCCGGCTACCCCCAGGTGCTGGGATGGGCGGCCCTTGATAAAATACGCCCCTGATGCCAGGCCATCACGCAAGGGCTTTGACCAGGACGTGGGGCCACCACCCTGCCCCCCACCTTGTGGTTTCCTGAACACTCAGGAGCAAGCCACTCTTCCTCCAGTGGGGCTGAGCTCTGAGGTCAGAAAAGGACTGGCTCTGGGAGGCGGGAGGCGCTACCCCTGTGTTTCAGTAAGTGGCGGTGCTGGGGCAGAGACACAGCCGCCTCCACCCCCACCTGGCTCATGTTTCCAGGAAGCTCTGGGAGTTGAGGTGCTTTCCAGAGATGCTGATTCAGGCCGGGGCTGCTCCAGACCCCTTTCTCAGACACGCACCCCACAGGAGACAGGCTCTGGGGTGGGGGGTGGTACGGGGGGATGTCTTCGGAGTCCTCGGGGCTCCGTGGGATCTCTGGCTGCAACAGACCCATGGCTACTGGGAGGTGGTCAGCAGACCCTGCGCGGTGTCTGCCAGGGACTGAAGGAAGCCCCAGTGGGTGCCAGTGGGAGGGCCTGTGCTGGGTGGTCCTCCAGATGGAGGTGGCAGGGATGGCGGGGGTGCCTGGATGAGAGCAGAAGGCACTGCTTGAGTTCCCCACCCACCAGCAGGACCCCAGGACTCACCCCTGGAGGGGGAGAGAGGGAGAGGAGAGGGAGGGAGTGTGGGGGGAGGTAGGGGTGTGAGGGAGAGATAGACACTCAGCTTTCAGGAGCCCATACTCAGCTCCAATGACAAGCTCCAGGTGCAGTGCTGTCAGCCCCATCCCAGGCGCTCGAGAAGCCATCCCTCCCCTGTTGCTGAGGCAGGCTCCTCGAGCCCCTGCCGGGGTCCTGGCCCCCTCTTCTGTGCCTGCTGCCACCACGTCGTCTGGGTACTGGGATCCGCCTCATACCTCCGGATGTTCAGGTGACCCAGAGCCCACAGCACCCCAAACTCCATCTCTGGCCTCCCTCCCCCTGGCGGTCCTTACGGTTCTGGCTGGCAAGGGCCCTTCAGGGCCCAATGTGAGCTAGGTGGGGCCAGGGGAGGGTCCGCATGGGGGCAGGGGTGTGGCTGTCACCTCTGGGGGTTTGGGCAAGCAGAGGTGGTTCTTGGGAAACTTTATTGACATTTGGGCTCTCGAGGGGGTGCCAGGGACCCAAGAGCCACACACAGGCCTTTGGGGGAGCCCCAGGAGGGGGCTCAGTTAGGACAGGGCAGGCTGTTCCACCAACGTACACTCCTCTTTACATTGCTCCCACTCAGCAGGGAAAGCCAGCCTGTCACTGAGGCCTTGGGTTGCTCCGCAAGGCCATGTTGGCACTGTGGTGGCGAAAGGGAGCTGGGACGCTCTGGGACAGTGCCATCGGGCCACATCAGGAACCACGAGACAGTGTGCAGGGCAGCGGCCTGGTGGGCAGGGCTTGCAGGGCAGATGGGATGTCAGGAAGGGGTGGGAGAGGCCTGTGAGCTGGGACGTGGGGTACAGATGCCCCAGGGGGTATCAGGAAATGTGGAGTGGCCTGGATGCTTGCAGGCAACATGGTGCTGGTCCCACACCTGCTGGTGTGTATGTCGCAAAGACCTGGGTGCACTCAGCTTGCCCAGGAGGCACCCCCACCCCCCATGGAGGCTGGTCTTCCTCCCTCCCGGGACTTTTGAGCACAGAGCCAACAGGCCCAGCCACACAGCAGGCGATAGCTGAGTGTGGCCAGTCTCAGGGATTGACCACCAGACGTGCTGGGAGGGGACTTAGGGTTCCTGGACCCCAGGCACATGGTGATAAGTGTGTGCTTCTTGGCATTCTCCGGGGACCCCATATCCTAAGCCACAGCGGCAAGATGATGCAGGGGTGCAACAAAGTGCATTGGGGTGGCAGGGGTCAGGCGGGTGGTCTGTGAGTCACTGGATAGGTCAGTCCCTGGCCCCAAGCCTGTGGGGCTTTCCTTTGCTCCCCAGCCTGAGACACAGCGGTGCACGGCGCCCTCTAGTGGTACAGTGGCTTTTGCTTCCCTGGGAATGGAGGGACAGTCCCTGCAGAGCAGGGGCTGGACTGCAGACCCTGTTGATCCCAGGTCCCACCAGCACTCCAAGGCAGAGCAGAGAATGGGCTCCAGCAGCCCTTGACCCAGCAGGGTCAGGAGGAGGGCATCTGTGACTTGGAGGTAATCATCTGCTGAGGTGAGGGCAGAGTGCGTTAGAGGGAGCAAATGAGGAGGAAGTGTGCAAGCTGGGGGGGGGGGTTGGTTTGCCTGGACCCTGGGACCTGGACTGGGATGGGTGCGAGTGGCTGGTGGAACAGGGGAGAGGGGATTATGGCTGGCTCTGGACACTTAGTGGTAGCAGGGGCCTGGACACATCAGAGGCCCTGAATCTCCCCGCAACATCAGTGCTGGACCCACGAGGAATGGGAACACCTGAAGCCACGCATGGACTGGGAGGGCGGTGCTGGCTCAGCGCGTCCTTCGGGGCTGTCCTGCCATGGCCATGTGCCCCTCACCCACGGCCTAGATCCTCTGGTCCTCCGCAGCGCAGGGCCTGTGGGAAAGTGAGGGGCCACGGCAGGAAGAGGGAAGTGTGGAACCCAGGTGCTCTGAAGGCCCAGAAAGGGGCTGTGCCGGGGCAAGGTGAGGGCAGCCCCAGGGGCAGCCTCTGAGGAACAGTCTTGGGTGTGAGCCAGCCCTCCTTTCCACGGGGTTCCAGACCCTTTCCTGGGGGTCGTAGAGTCAGGCAGTAGGGGTCGTGTGGGTTGTGGGGCTGCAGGAGGGTCCTGATCAATGAGGGACACAGGGTGATATGCCGGAGCTCTGGAGCTGGTGGGCTTCCCCGTGACGGAGGCAGCCCCTTGAGGGCCGAGTAGGAGGCTGTGGGGAGCTCATTCCCCTCCTGTAGGACAGATCCCCAGCCCCTCCCCCAATCCCTCCCCCCCTCCCCCGCCCCCCGGGGGCAAGTCCCAGCAACGGAGTAGGGGCTTGTGGGGCAGAGGGAAGGGCGTGGGGTCCAGGGAAGCCCCCACGAGAGCGTCTTGGGAGCGAGGGTGGGGCAGCCTGGGGCATCCTGGCGGCCCCCTGATCCGCAGCCGAGGCCGTTTGTAACAAAGTAGCCTTTATAGGTCCCGAGAGGGCGCTGGTGGCCCGGCCGCTAGGAGCCGCGATGACCCGCGTTCTTGCGCTCCTCGCGCTCCTTCTCCGCCAGCCCCGGGGAGGGCTCTCGCGCCGTGTCCCCAGCGCCCGCTCGCGGCCGCGCGGCCCCGGGCTCCCCACTCTGGGCGCCGTCCGGGCCGGGGCCGGGCGGTCGGGGCCGCCTCTGCGCCGAGTGTGGGCGCCCGTGCGCGCCTCCGGGGCTCCGGGGCAGCGCGGGCCTGCGCCCGCCAGGTCTGTCGGCGGCGCGGAACGGAGGTGGCGCGGGGCAGTCGGCCTCGCACGCCGGCCGGGCGGGGGGCAGCGGCGGGCGGAGGGCGCTGCGGGGGCCCCCCAAGCGCGGCCACAGGTCCCCCTCGCCGTTGTGCAGGAGCACGAAGCGGCGCTGTGACAGCAGAGGGACCATCTTCTGGTTGCGTAAGCTCTTCTGAAAGGTCTCGATCGCCAGGTCTGGGGGAGGCGCGGGAGGGGGGGAGTGGGGGCGTTAGATGGGGGGACATGGGAGGGGCAGCGACTCAGCCTCCCCAGCATCATGGTTGCGGGCTGGCGTGGAGGTTCTGAGGGCAGAGGAGGAGGTGAGGGAGTGCTGAGGGGCGGGACCCAGGTGGGGACGAGGTGTGGCAGGCACCAAGTTCTGGGGAGGTTGGGCGGGGAAGCCTTTCCTCTGCGGGGCCTGAGCAGAGGGTGGGGTTTCCACGTAGGCCCTCTGGATGTTGGAGAACCGAGTCTGTGGATGTCTGACTTTGGGGAGAGGGTGGGATGGCACATCCAAGCAGTGAGGGGCCTGTTTGAGGGTTTCGGGGGCTGCACAAGGGCCTCACCCAGGGTTTCCATGACCACGCCTGGAATCACCTCCTTCAGGACTTCACAGTTGGTGTGCAGGGCAGGGTTGGAGTTCATCTCCAGCAGCCACACCTGGGCCCAACACTCGTTAGCATGGTCCCCACACATCACTTGGCCAACAGGAGGCTGAGGCCCTGGTCCCCATTAAGCCGAGTGATCCTGGGCAGTCACTCCTTTTCTGTGGCCTCATCCTCCTATTTGCCCAAGAGGCTAAGGCTCTGAGGATCTGGCCTTGGGGGGCACTGCTCCAGCTGCAGGAGCTTGGCTGGGGGTGGGGTAGTCTGACTGTAGACTCCACCCCATGGGCTTGCCTGAGTGGTCAGGATATGCACAGATGGCCCCTGCCTCCTTGCACCTACCTACCAAACCCCACTCGCCCCAGGAAACCTCCACAGTACCTTGAAGTTCTCATCAATCAAGAAGTCACAGCCAATGAGGTCGAAGTAGCCCAGCTTGCAGTGCAGCTTGGACTTGACAGCCTGGAAGCAGTGGGCCATGATCTGCTGCATCCGCTTCTGTGGGTGGGGCAGGGAGGGGGTGACTGGATGTCACCCCCTGATTACAACTCCCAGACCTGAGCAGCCACAGCCACACCCTCACCTGCACGCCCACCTGCGTCCTCACCTGCATAGCTACACCTGCTCACACTTTCACACGGAGTCACAGGCTCACAGCTAGAAACTCATTCACTCTTGTTTCATTCCTCCAGCAAACGCGTGGAGCTCCTCTTTCATGGCAGCTCCTGGGGCCCAAGAGCGAAGAGAGCTTTGAGCAGCTCACTCACAGCAGGAGAGACAGAAAACAAGTGTGCCACGTTAATCACTGTATATTTTGTGCAGCATGTCAAGCAGCACGTGCTGATGAAGCAAATGAAGCAGGGTTAGGGTCTGGGGCGTTCTGGGGTGGTTGCTGCAAAAAGGGGGATGGGTGTTGGGCCTCATTGAGGAGATAGTGAGCAGACTGGAGACTGAATGGAAGGAAGGTCTGTGGGATAGGGCACGGGGAATTTGGGGGAAGAGCAACAGCTGTACGAGCGAGCATGCCCACAGTGTTGGGGGAACAGAGTGAGGCTGCTGTGGCTGGAGCAAGCTGGAGGACAGCAGGAGATGAGTCCAGAGTGGCGCCAGTCATGTCACGGGGGCATGGGAAGCACCTTGCCTTTCATGCTGATATCAGAGCTGTTGGAAGGTGGAGTACAGGCAGGGTATAATTAATTCATGCCCTAATAGGGTCGACTGGCTGCTATGCTGAGAGAGACGGAGGGGCTATGAGGAAGTTGTTGCAATAATTCAGGTGGCTTGGGCAGATAGAGGTAGTGGGCTGGATTCTGAATATATTTTGAGGTAGAGCTAACCTGATTGGTTTATGAATGGGTTATGAGCTGTGGGAAGAGTTATCCCTAAGTGTTTGATCTGAGACTCTGGAAGGATGAAGCCCTCATCAACTGAGAAGAGGAGGAGAACCATGGAGCCTGAGATGTTTAAGAGCTTGCAGATGGGTATTGATAGGCCCTGGGATATAAGGGTCGAGTTCAGGAGAGAGGTCAGGGCCAGATGTTTAATTGTGGAGCCAAGAGACTTTCATTACCAATGGGTGCAGATAAAGAGCAGAGCCCTGGGCCTCCAGAGAGCAGTAGTTGAGACATGGGGGGCCAGAACAGGGGGCCAAGAAGGAGTGGGCAAGGTCCTAGAAGCCACAGGGAAAGCACACCAGGGAATGAACAGCTGGTCCAAACTGGCTGACAGATCATGGAAAAAGAAGACTGGGAAATGACCCCTGGGTCTGGCAATATGGAGGTCACTGGTGAGTGTCTCAATGGCACACTAGGGAGAAGAAGCCTCACTGGAGTGGGTTCAAGGATTCAGGAAAATGGCAAAGGAAGAACATCTGAAAATAAGTCACCCCAGAAAAGACACACACACACACACACACACACACACACACACACACACAAGCCTGGCAAAAAATAACCAGAATCCACTTTTTCAGAACCCTGGAAGCTACCCAAAGGCTCGCAGCAGCTTGAGGAGTGCTTATGAAAGAAAAATCTTGAATCTTGGTGAGAATAACAAGCTTTGTAGCACTTTAACTTGCCCTAGTTTTATTCCTACTTCCCAGCTCAGTGCTAGGCTTGAAAAAAGCCTACATTCTCAGTACTGGAGATAGCAGTACCGACTTGACTTGTAAAGAATTGTAGCTATTTGTTGTGATCTCTCTGCTGGCCTCTCAGAAGACCTCACTTGAAAAGAACTAAAGGAAAATATGAGAATGATATATTACCAAATAGGGAATATCAGTGAAGAGGCAGATATTATAAAAGGGAACCACATAGAAGTTCTGGATTTGAAAAGTATAGTAAATAAAAAATGAAATTCACCAGAGGAGCTTAACGGTTGTTTGAAGATAGGTCAATTGAGATAATCCATTCTGAGGAACAGAAAAAAGGGAATGATGAAAAATAAACAAAGCTACAGATACTTGTGAGACACCATCAAGCCGACTAACACACATAATGGGAGTCCTAGAAGGAGAAGGGAGTAAGAGGCAGGAAGAATAGTTGAAGAAATAATAGTAGAAAACTTCCCCAATTTGATTTTAAAAAAACCCACAAAAAACGAAGTCTACACACCCAAGAAGGTCAGTGAGCTTCCAATTAGGATAAACTCAAAGAGATTCACCATACCATAAGCAACCTTTCAAAAGACAACGAGAGAATGTTGAAATCAAGAGAGAAGTGATGAGTCGTAAGGGGTCCTTGATAGGATTCATAGCAAACTTCTCACCAGAAACCATGGATTCCAGAAGACAGTGGGGTGTCATATTCAAATGATGAAAGGAAAAACTGTAACCCAAGAATTCTGTATCTGGCAAAACTGTTCCTCAGAAATGAAGGAGAAATCAAGACATTCCTAGATTTTAAAAACCACAGGTTATCACTAATAGAACTGCCCTAGGGTCCTTCAGGCTGAAATGAAAGGACGCTAGACAAGGCGTTGAATTCATGTGAAGAAATAAAGAGCACTCACAAAGGTAACCCCAGAGTTAAATTTAAAAGCCATATAAATGAATTTTTTTGGTAACTGTTGAATTTAAAAGTTATATAAATGAATTTTTGGTAATTTCTTTCTTCTTTAAAAAACAACTAAATAAAACAAAATTATAAATTTATGTTGATGGGCACACAATGTATAGAGTCGTAATTTGTGACAATAACAGCATAAGGGGAGGGAAAGAACTATATAAGAACAAGGGTTTTTTGTGGGGTTTTTTAAATACTACTGAATTTAACTTGATATTAATCCAAACTGAATTGTTATAAATTAAGAGGTTAATGGTAATCCTCAGGGCAACAGCAAAGAAAATAGTTAAAAAAATATATAATAAAAAAATGGCACTAGATATGGTACACTAGGAAATATGTATTTAATACAAAAGGAGACAGGAATGGAGGAATTGAGAAGTGAAAAGATATGACATGTAGAAACAAATAGAAAAATAGAAGATGTAAGTCCTACCGTCCAGTAATTATATCAAATGTAAATGGATTAAACTTTCCAGCTAAACAACAGAGATTGGCAGAATGCATAAAAAAACACAACCCTTGATATCCTATGTATAAAAGACTCACTTGAGATTCAAGGACACAGGTTGACAATGAAAGGATGGAAAGAGGTGTTTCGTGTAAACAGTATCAAAAGAGAGCTGATGTAAATTTTAAGACAAATTAAGAAAATAGATTTTAAGACAGAATTGTTACTAGAGAAAGAAAAGGACATTGTATAATAATAGATCCGGAAGATGTAATAATTGTAAACATACGTGTACCTAACAACAGAACCTCAACGTACATGAAGCAAAAACAGAACTGAAGGCAACGCGGACAATTCAGTAATAATAGCTGGAGACTTCAATACCATACTTTCAGTGCTGGGTAGAGTATTTAGACCAAAGATCAACAAGGAAATAGAGGACTCAAACACCCCTATAGCCAGGGAGACCTAACAGACACCCAACAGGAGAATAGATCTTCTTCTCAAGTGCACATGGGACCTTCTGCAGACAGACAAAATGTGAGGGCATAAAGCAAGTTTCGATAATTATGAAAGGGTTCAAACATACAAAGTATGTTCTCTGACCACAATGGAATGAAATTAAAAATCAACAAGAGAAGGAAATCTGGAAAATTCACAAGTCTATGGAAATTAAATAGCACACTCTTTAGCAACAAATGAAATGAAAGTAGAACACATAAAATCTTAGGCAATGCAGTAAAATCAGTGCATAGGGGGAACTTTATGGCTGTAAACACCTATAAAAAACAAGAAGAAAGATCTCAAATCGATAACCTAGCCTTTAACCCTAATAAACTAGAAAAAGAAGAGAAAACCGAAAGCAAGCAGAAGGAAGAAAAATAATGGCTATAAATGCAATAGAGAAGAGAAAAACACTAGAGAAAATAAATGAAACCAAAAGCTGGTTCATTGAAAAGATTGACAAAATGGACAAACTCTTAGCTAGATTAACCAAGAAAATGGAGAGAACACTCAAGAAATCAAGAAAGACCTTACACAGAGATGAAAATAATCATAAAAAGGTTATAATTACTCATAGAACACTATGAACAGTTGTATCCAATCAAATTAGATAACTTGAAAGAAACGGACAAACTAACAGCTTGACCCAATAAGAAATAGAAAATCTGAATAGCCTATAACAAGTAAAAGTTGGGTTAGTCATAAAAAAACCTTCCCACAAAGAAAAGCCCCGGATCAGGTGGCTTCACTGCTGAATTCTTCCAAATATTTAAAGAATTAACACTAACTCTTCACAAACTTTCCAAAAGTAGAAGAGAAAGAAACACATCCCCAGTGTGGGAGAGAGCGCTATCTATGAACCCAGACTGCTTATGTGTGTGGACAGAAAGATACTAAAGTACCAGCCAACTAAATTCAGCAGCATATTTAAAGGTTAATAGATCACGTCTGAGTGTGATTTATGCCAGAAAGGCAGGAGCGATTCTATGCATGGAAATCAGTCAGTGTGGTACAACACACTCAGAACAGTGTGCACTGGCACACGCATCAGTGGATCAGAATTCATAGACGTTCTAGAGAAACCCAGACGTACCTAATCAGTTGATTGTCAACAGTGTGCCAAGAACAGTCTCTTCGACAGGTGGTGCTGGGAAAGCTGGACACCCACACGTGAAAGAATAAAGTCGAATTCCACCCACCACATACGAAGATTAACTCAAAATGCAGCAATGACCTATGTGTAAGAGCTAAAGTGATAAAACTTAGAAGAAAACACAGGTACAAATCTCTGTGACTCTGGATTTGGTAATGGATTCTTAGATATGACATCGAAGGCATGAATAACAAAGAAAAAATAGATGAATTGGATTTCCTCAAAATGGAAAACTTTTGTGCAAGAAAAAGGACATTATCAAAAAAGTGAAACGATACTGACGTAACATAATTAAAAAATTTTTTAAAAAGTGAAAAGACAACTCACAGAACGGGGGAAAATATGTGCAAATCACATATTTGATAAGGGTCTAGTATCCAGAATATGTAAAAAGCTCTTAAGCAGACCTACAAATGGCCAATAAGCACGAGAGAAGATGCTCAACGTTATTTGTCATTAGGGAAATGTTAATCAAAACCACAATGAGATACCACTTCACACCCACTGGATGACTTAAAAAAAAAAAAAAGGAAAGGAAAGAAAGAAAGAAAGAAAAATAACAAGTGTTTGTGAGAATATGGGGAAACTGGACCCTTCCACATTGCTGGTGGGAGTGTGGAATATTGCAGCCCCAGTTCCTCAACCAGGTCAACATAACTTACCCCATGAGCTCACAATAGCATTCCTAGCTATACACCCAAGAGAGCTGAAGATACGTTCGTGCAAAAACTTGCACATGAATATTCACAGCAGCATTACTCATAATAGACAAAAAGTGGGAACAACCCATGTCCATCAGGTGACAAGCGTTTATCCAGAGACATCGCATATCCTTACAATGACATGTTACTGAGTCACAGGAAGGAACGAAGTGTGGACACATGCAGGAAAGGCCACATGTGGTATGATTCCATTAGTAGGAAATGTCCAGAATAGGCTAGGGCAATCCGTAGGGACAGGAGTGGTCACCAGGAGCTGGGGGAGGTGACGGGGAGCGACTGATGATGGGTGTGGCTGTTTCTGTTTGAGGAACCAGGTGGTGCTCATTGCGCAACTCTTTGACTATACTGAAAACCCCTAACAGTGCGCTCTAAAATGGTGACCTTCATGTCCTGTGGGTGATTAAGAGTGAGAGAGAGGGAGGGAGAGAGGGAGGGAGGGAGAGACGGAGGGAGGGAGAGAGGGAGTGAGGGAGAGCGGGAGGAAGAGAGGGAGGGAGGGAGAGGGAGAGAGGGAGGAAGAGAGGGAGGGGGAGACGGAGGGTGGGAGAGAGGGAGGGAGAGAGGGAGAAGAGGGAGGGAGGGAGAGGGAGGGAGGGAGAGGGAGAGGGAGAGAGGGTGGGAGAGAAGGAGGGGGAGAGGGAAGGAGGGAGAGAGGGAAGGGGGAGGGAGGGAGAGAGGGAAGGGGGAGGGAGGGAGGGGGTAACTGGAGACCCCTCGCAGTGGCCAGCTGCCAATCTCACAGCTCACACGCACGCACACGTGACACACACTTGAGTGCAGATACACCCCCCAGGAACGTCTGAGCACCTTGTGCCCAGCGCCCCCCCATAAGGGGTCTTGACCCTTAGCCCCCTCCCCGCGGGCGGGTGTTAGGGAGGAGCGCACGGACCGTGAAGGTGGTGAAGACCCAGTCTCGGGGCAGCCCTTTGGCCTTCCTGAATGTGTCGTTGACGTGGCGGTTGAGGCGCTCCATGCTCCACACTGAGTCCTCCTTGAGCAGCACATAGAGGGGGCTCTTCTTCTGCATGAACTGGAGGGCAGTGCGGCACCTGGGACCACCACTCCAGAACACCCAGAGGCCCTGCCCCTGCTGAGGGTCCCCACAGAGCGCCCCCACTAACCCAGCTACCTGGCAAGACCGCAGAGGCCCTGGGACGCCCTGCAGTGACCCGTCCTGCTGAGACCCTCTCAACCATCACGTGTCCCGTCATGGAAGGCCCCCACATGGACCCTTCTCATTAAGGCCCTTTCATAGAGACCTTTGTGCACAGGGTCTCTCCACTGAGGTCCTCACGCAGACCCCTCCCAGCTTATTTCCTACCCAACCACCCGGTCCTGGTCCCTCCGCCTACCAGGCTCCGCCTCCACAAGACCCCGCCTTCCCCTCCATGACCACGCCCCCACCTCGACGTCGCAGGGCCCGGCCCCGCCCTAATCGTGCCTTGGTCCATCCCTGAGCCCATCTGCCCAGAGCGGGTCTGGCGCCCAGCGGCCTCTCACCATCAGAGAGAGCGGGCCACCTCCAGGCCGGGGCCACTTCTGGGTCTGAGCTTCAGTCTACAGCTGAACTCTCCTCTGTGTTCCAGCAACGATCTCGTCCCAAGGCTGCGGAGAGGGCCCTCGTCTGTGGCGTATCCTTACCTGGTTGGTCAAGTGGCCGCTGAGGTCGCTGGAATGAGGGTCATAAAGGCTGAGGGTGAGGCGGGCATAGCCATGGCCAAAGAAGACCATGTACGGCATGGCACAGGCAATGAGCAGGTAGGAGCGCACATCAAACTTCTTCCCATCCAGTAGAAGTGGGTTCTGGATGTACCTGGGGGACACATGGGGGCTGAGCACATGGCCAGCCTAGTCTGTGTCCCCTGGCCCCCCCCCCCCAGGCCCACACCAGATCCTCAGCACCACTTGTCCCAGGGATCTGTGGGCCCTCTCTTCTGAAGGGACATTTCTGAGCCTGAACAGGTCAGGGAATTGGGAAGGGTGGCCCGCCCCCTAAATCTCAGCCCACTGCACGTGTCTGGGGCTCCCCCCAAGGTGCAGTTTTCACTAGGGTCCCTGAGCGTGGGAGCAGAGTGGGCCCCTGTGGGCAGGGAGGACTTCCTGGAGGCGGGAGGGCTGACACTAGGCCCTAAAGGGTGGAGACATCCCAGGTGGAAGGAGCCGTAGGTCTAAAGACCCAGAGGGCCAAAGGGAGGGGAGGGGTCTCAGGCAGCAGCCGTGGCAGAAGTCATACTGGCAGATGGGGAGGTCCGAAGGGACACTTCGGAGGCCAGCTTGCTGCTGCTCCATGTCCCCGTGTGAGGCTGAGTGTCTGGACTCTGTCCAGAGGCAGAGGGAGCAAAGGAGGGGTGGTCGGCTCTGGCTCCAGGCCCGAAGGCTGGGGCTGGCTGGGCTGGGGATGGGAGAGAGGCTGGCCTTCCTGCAGAACAGAGGGGCAGGGCCCAGGCTGGGGAACAAACTGACCAAGGCTTGCCTGTCCCAACCCCATGTCCGGGAGCCTCTGTGTGGGGGTGGGGGGGTGGGGGGCATCTCCTCTGCAACCTGGACGAGTCGTGACACCCCCACCTCTGCCGGCAACACAGGGGCCCAGGTGAGGGCACCGCAGCTTTCCATGACCGAGGACTCCTGTGTGGGCCCTGTGATCCCCACCAGCTCTCCCAGGCACCGGCGGGGCCGATGGTCAGCCCCACCCTGAACGACGCCCCGTGTCCATGCCCAACACCTCTGCACGACCCGCGCCTGAGGCGCCCTGAACGGCATTTTGCGGTGGATGGGGTCGTCCTCGATGCTCTGCGTCTTGACTTGCAGGGCGGCCACTTCCTCCTGGTTCCTGAGCAGAAATATGCCTTTGCCCTGGTTGGACGCAGTGGGCTTGCAGATCCACATCTGATGTTCTGTAGGAAGCGCCGCCTGAGCTTCTGTCTGGCCCCGCCCCGGAGTGACCACGCCCCGGGGTGACCACGCCCAGACCCCCGACCGCCCTCCCGGCCTTGATCCCGCCGCCTACCAGGCTCCGCCTCCACAAGGCCCAGCCTGGACCCTCCACCCATCTCCCACCTAGCTCCACCCTTCCCCTCCATGACCACGCCCCCACCTCGACCTCGCAGGGCTCGGCCCCGCCCTAACCGAGCCCAGTCCTTGGTCCATCCCTGAACCCATCGGCCGAAAACAGGCCTGGGGGTCCCGTGGCCTCTCACCATCAAACAGAGTGAAGAAAGCCTCTCTCTCGTCCCTGATGTCCAGACGGTAGGTCTCCGGGAAAAATTCTTCCATTTTCAGGACCCTGGGGGAGCAGGGAGGTGGGGAGGACACAGGGAGGGCTGTCCCCTCCCCGCAGGCTAGGCCAGCCAGCCTTACCAGAGGACTGACCTGGGGGCAGCTGGAGGACAGTGTCCACTGGAAAGCTGGTTGCCTCCCCCAACCCCAGCCGTTCCTTCTGCAACTTCTGTTCCCTTGCCAGGAGCACTCTTTTCTGGGTCCTTGCACACCTGGCTTCTCTGCAGGCTGCAGGCTGCCTCACCCACACGCTGGCCCGTCTCCCACCTCACCACTGCACTCCAACCCACACTGGCTCAGTCATTGTGAGCGGACAGTCCAGAGCTGTGTCCCCAGGCCAGGACAGTGTCCAG
Source organism: Ursus arctos (assembly GCF_023065955.2). Classification (NCBI taxonomy): domain Eukaryota; kingdom Metazoa; phylum Chordata; class Mammalia; order Carnivora; family Ursidae; genus Ursus; species Ursus arctos. The sequence goes on along the minus strand of NW_026623008.1, from coordinate 337,973 downwards.
CATGCAGTGAATGGTCTGCATGGGTCCCTGAACACCCCAGCCCAGTTCGCACCTCTTTCCCTGGCTTGTGGGTGTCCTTTAACCCCTTTTTGTCAACCACCAGGCCATCCTTCAATTTAGGGTGGAATGGCTCCTCCAGCTGGGCTGGATGCATCTACCTCTGTGGCCCGAGGTGTCCTGGGCTGGTCCAGGTGAGCTCCTCAAGGGCAGGTGCTGTGTCCTTTCTAGATCTGCGCCCCAGAGGAAGGGCCTGGCCTGAGTGGCCACCCAGTAGTGTGTGGAGAATGGATGCAGGGGTGTTTGGAGAAATGAATAGGTGGGGACGTGGACAGGTGGGTGATTGGATAAATGGATTTGGGATGGAAGTAGGTGGGCGGGCAGGTGGTCCAGTGGACAGGTAGATGCTTGAAGGGAGTAGGTTAGGGTGGTTGGAATGGGTAGGGTGGAGGTGGATGGCTGGACATGTAGATGTAAAGGTGATGTCATGGATGGCCAGGTGAGTGGGTGAGCTTCCTGCCTGGTGGGGGTGGGGGGAGACAGATGGTGAACAGCTGGTTGGATGGAGAGGCAGATGAGTAGACATAGTTGGAGGAATGTGCTGAGTGGCTAAGACACAGCTGTGTGGTGGGTGGGGGAGGGGAGCAGGTGGACAGTGGTGTGGGAGGGTCTGGGGAACGGGTGGGTGGGTGGACGACAGTGGGTGTGTGTATAGATCACTGGGTAGTCCGTGGGGGTAGGGGGATGCAGTGGGTGGCGGGTGTTTGGGGTGGATGTGGGTGAGCAGACAGAATGGTGAGTGGGTGGATTCCAAGGAGGGTGGTCAGGACCAGCGATGGACACGTTGGATGGGTGGGATGGGGCCTAGAAGAGGGCAGCGGGTGGGTTCACAGGACGGGTGGGATGGGGTGGGCGGGTGGCGTCCTGCTGCTCTGAAGGACACATGGGTGTGTGGTGAGTGGATGGTGGGTGCCGGGGCGGGGGCGGGGGCAGGCTTACTTGGCCTGGGCACAGAGTGATGATGTCTTGTGGCTCTTGTTCACAACCCTGGAGTACTCCCTCAGGGCGCCGAGCAGCCCGATCTTGGTGGTGAGGAGCTTGTTGTTGGGAATCTGGTACAGCAGCTGCTCCCCTGGCGTGGGCAGAGTCCCGGCTGGCACGCGGCGCTGTGGGGCCAGGCTGCCCAGGCCGCCGCGGCCTCCCACCGCGGCCTCCGCCTCCCCGCACGGAGGGCGATGGCCCCGCTTTGCCCCCGGCTCTGGACCAGGCGGCTCTCGCAGCTGCAGGCCAGAGCCCGTGGCCCCTCCCCTGCTACCTTCCCGGAAGCTGTGGTAGTTGTCTCTGCACTTGACCTCACACCACTTCAGCGCGTAGTCCTCGCGCCGGCTGTCCTGGATGCGCTGCCAGCCCTTGCTCCTGCAGTAGGAGCCGATTCTGCGGGGGCACAGGAGCGCTGTGACCCTGGGGCCTTGGGGACCGGGGAGCGGGTGGGCACGCCAGGGGAGGGGACGTGGGGGCCGCAGGCAGCAGGGCCGAGGCTGGGCTGGGCCCCGGGGGCCCCCCACTCACATGGAGGCCCCGTTGCTGCCTCCGATGTAGAAGCAGGGCCCCTGCCTGCCGCCGTGTGGCCGCTTCTCCCCCTCCAGCAGGGGCCTCTCCGGGATGGTGGCCCGAGGCCGGGCAACGTCAGTGTCGTCCAGGAGGTCTGCGGGCAGGTGGGGGTCAGAGGCTCTGGCCTGGCGGGAGGCTGTCCTGTCCCCCGGCCCGGCCCCAAGCCCACCTGCATCTCGCCCCGGCTGGCTTGGTGAGCACAGCAGCTGTCCCTCTTGGCTGCTCCCCATTGGTGTCTCCTGGGCCCAGCCTGTGAACAGGGTGCGGTCTGAGGGGGCTGCTGGGAGAGGTGTCCATCCTGAGTCTGGCCATCCTGCCGGTTTCTAGCAGCCCCTGGGCAGTCTCCCCAGCCATCTGGGCCCAACTCAGCCTAGGCTGAGTCCTGACCAGCGGGCCTGAACCTATCTTGGGCAAGAGGGGAGAGTCATCATCATTTAGGGCCAGACTTAGAGTGGGCAGAGTCCCTGCTTACCAATAGGGCAGGGGCTCTGTGCGGAGGAGGGCTAGGGTGTGAGGCTGGAGCTAGGGGGGAGACATGGTGCAGGGATGTGCCCAGGAGAGTGGGGGTCACAATGTCTATCATGATGTCATGGGTGACCCGCGTCAGGCAGGGGAGATGAGGCCAGGCCTGTCCTGGACAGGGGATGGGTTCTGCGGCAGGCAGGGCAGTGCCTGCTATGGCTGCCCACCCGGGGGGCATGCCCAGAGTGTGGAGTGCAGCTGTGTCCCCTCTCTGTGCCTGTTCACACCCCAGCTTAGCTGGCCTGAACCCCACGCCCAGTGCATGGCCTTCTCCTGGCCCCTCTCCCAGGGATTGGCTCTGTGTGGTCCGGCCAGGGGAATGCCTTCCTTGGGGGTGGGACGCCTGCCCCAGGGAGGCACTGGCCTCGGGTGGGGGTGGAGCCCGTACCAGGGCTGCATTCACCTGGCACTCGGGTGTGGCTCCCCCGGACCCCTGCAATCCTGGACCGCTTGCCTCTCTTCCCGCTGACATGGGTCCGAGTGGGTGGTCCCCGACGGTGGGTGAAGCGGTTGCGGCTGCGGGCTGCAGGCACGGGAACGCGAGGGCGGGGGCTCCTCTGGGAAGACGCCACCCCCACCCCTCTGTGGGACCTTTGGGCAGCCTGTGGTCCTAGTCCCAGGGAGGGGTGCCTCCTGGGATCCTGGACTTGGGCTTCTGCTTGCGGCTGGCTCCTGTCTCTGTGGTGACCTTGGGGCCTGGTGCCCCGTGGAGGCAGGGCCATCTGTGCATCCTGTTTATCCCAGGCGAGGCTTTCCCTGCGGGGACCGTCTGTCTGGCATTGCCATGCTTGGCCTCGGTGGTGCCGGCTGTAAGGAGGGCCGCTGTCAGGTCTCTGGGGGCCTGGAGGGGCACCCTGGCCCCAAGTGGGTGCCTCCCTGGAGTTGAGGGTGTCACTGTCACGTGGGGCTTAGCAGTCGGGTGTCCGGCAGCATCCTCACTGCTGCCCCGGGCCCTGCCGCAGGACCATGTCTCCTTTTGAGCACCCTTTCCCATGCAAGGGGACAACTCAGAACATTTCAGAGAGTTTTAGCCATTCTTTGATGGGTCCTTCCCAATTTGGGGGCTGCTTGGGAGGTGAGGACTTTCTGAAGGGTTAAAAGAAGATAAGCAGTGGAGAGGAAGCACACGGTGGAGTTGGCAGGGCAGAGAAAGGACAAACCAGGTGACAGCGGCTCATTCTCCAGAGAGGACAGTCACTTTGCAAACAAACCAGCTGGTCACCTAAGAAATGCGTTAGTCCCCATTTAGGACAGAAGAGGGGCAAACTGTGAATAGCTGTCACCATGATTATGGGAGCTGGGCTGGCGGCTGGGGTTGGGCTAAGGGTGGGCTGAGTGTGACGACCCAGAGTCCCTTGCCCCAAGCCCTGGCCCACCCAGAATGGGAGGGTTCCTTGGGGGAGGCTGAGTGTGGGGGCTGGACCCGTCCTGGCATGGCTGGGGCGACACAAGCCTGCTGAAAACAGGGAGAATGCATGCATGTGCGTGCATGGGCTAGAAGACCCTGGTCCCCTCCCACTAGGTTCCCAGAACCCAGCAACAAGTCCCAGGAGTCCTGCTGGGGTATGGACCCCCACCCAAGATGCAAATGTTCAGGACCACCCCTCAGGGCTCTTGAGCGAGCGGCCCCCAGGTTGCCCCCCACATGTGAGTGAGAGCTGCACACGCACAGGGATGCAGACACAGACGCCCACAGAAGTGGAAGAGGGGAGAGATGGATGACACGGAATCGAAGGCCCCTGGAAGGTGCTGGCTTGTGCACAGGAGACTGGTCACTCCTGAAAGAGGGTGGGCTGCGGTCGGAACGAGGGACACGGAGTACGGAAGGGCTGGTGGAAGTGACGAGGGTTGGGAGTGCGAGGAGACGGCGCAGGAAGAGCGCAAAGGTGGGAGCGGGAAGGAAACCGAGTGAAGCCGGCATCCGCGGGGGACCCGGTGCAGCACTGGCAGGAGCCTGAGAGGAGAGGGGCCGGAGGGGGCGCGGCCAGAGCACCCGGGGAAATTCCTGGGCAGTCCAGCTAAGCCGCCTCACTCTCCTCCCTGTACCGTGGGCCGGCAGTGACAGCAGCCCGATGGGGGCGCTGTGAGGACAGGGGGCTTCTGGTACATGGGACACGTGTCAACGTGGGCTCGCAGTGACAATGCCGAGGAGGGCGCGCCGGCGTGTGGGTGTGACTGGGCGACGGCGGGAAAACAATCACGTGTAGAGCAGGGCGGCGGCCGGCTCCGGAGGGAGCAGACTGCGTGCGGGGGCCGTGGCGGTGTGCAAGAGAGCAGCCCCCGGCCCCCGCCGTCCAAAGTTGACGGACAGCTCCGCGCCGCGGCAGGACCGAGCCAGAGCTGCGGTCCGAGGGGGCTTTCCTGACTCTGCACGGGCATCCCCCCACCCTGGCTTCCTGAAAGCTCCAGTCGTGCCTCCAACTGTGACGGGCAGACCCACGTGAGCACCCGCTCCTGCTCGCGGAAGGAAATCGGAGGGGCTGGCTGCTTTAGCGAACGAGGCAGAAAGGGCAAGAGGCGTTCAACTGTTTTGCAGCGAGCCCTTGCAGAGGCCGTGTGTGGCCGGACGGGGCTGCCCAGCTCCTTGCTGGGGGCCGCCCTGGGCAGCCAGCACCCAGCCCCAGAGCGCTGAGCTGGGTCTGTGAGCGCCTGGGCATTATCTCGATTTAGGCTGTGCATCCATTAGCAAGATGTACCCTAAGAGATCAGAAAGGCCTGAGAAAGGTTATTTTTGGGTCTGGGAATGCTAAGGTTTCTCCCCATATAAATGGATAGCTATTGGCTCTGTGCTTTATGCCGTCTCAGCTTATGAAACCCTTCATGGGAGTGGGAGAACCTGTATTTATTACTTTCACAAAGAGAATTCAATAAGCCACGAGTTACCGTCCCTTGTCATTCAAGCTAACAAAGATTAAGAAAAAAGAAAAGGACTCTGGGTGTGTGTGCAGGTGGTGAATGGCCGTGTCGGTAGGTGGCTGGTGGGAGCGTAAGGGGCGGGACTGTGGCGTGCGGGTGTCGGACCTCTCGGCTCCGCAAGCCTTCTGCTCTAGTGCTTGCACGTTTCAGAGTTTCTCTGAAGGACGTAATTCTAAATACAGAAGCAAAGCTTTATGCTCAAAGATGTTCACGGGACGCATTTATCACCGGGGTCCCGGGAGGGGAGTCCCTGGCCATGAGGGACGGCCACCAGACATTGCACAAGGGCTGCAGACGCGGGGACAGCACTGCCAGGGGCAGGGGAAAGCTCGACTTTAGAGTAAATTTTGAAATAAACTTTTTACCTGGTCAGGTAAAAAGACCGGCAGGAAACGGCACCCCGGTATGATGAAAGGAAGACCCTGGTGAACCTGGAGAGAATGTCCAAGAAAAGGAGGAGACGTCAGAGTCCTGCCACGCGTCTTCTCCCAAAACACGTTTGTCGTCCTGGGGTGCTAGGGAGGTGCTGACATTGTTCGATGGGCTGGGGGCTCCTGGCCGGGGGCGGGCTGTCTGGGAGGATGCCCTTCGGGGATGGGTCCGGGGAGACTGACCTAGTCCTGGGCAAAGGGGCTCGTCCTGAGGGGCCGCCACGCCCAGAAGGCACGCCCCTCTTGGCCTGGCCTGGGGGTCTATGACCCTCACGCTGTGGCGCTGGGGGTGTGGGCCCTCTGCAGAGGGGGCTCATCTCAGCCAGATGCCCCTCTCCTGACCCTCCTTCGTCTCCCTTCTGCTCCTGGGCAGAGTCCTGACAGAACCCACAGGGTCCCTGGTGTCCAGGCGGGAAGGGGGCACAGGACAGCAGCCGCAGCCCTCACGCCCAGCAAGGACTGGTGCTGGTGGCCCGCCTGTCCCTCTTACCTGCCCAGCAAGGTGGTGTGAGCCCTCTGCCGGGGAGACAACAGTGGTGGCCTGGCAACCGTCTCTGGGCAACAGCAGCCCAGTGGCCCAGAGGGAAGCAGGTAGACGGGGAGGGGCAGGAGGCCAGGCTCTGTGGGGAGCTGGGCAGGGGCCTTCGGTGGGAGGTGGGGGCTGGGGCTGGGGCTGTGGCTGGAGCAGGGGCGTCGCGCACACAGCCCCCACCTGGGCCTTGCACCTTCCACTGGGTCATCCACGACCCTTCTGAAGATCCCGACACCCATGCCAGGACCCCAGGACCTGACTCTATAATGGATTTTGTGCTCCCTAAGCGTTACCGGCTCTGTTTCATCTCCCTTTACCCCGCCTCTCATGTGGTGTCTGCCTTCCAGTCACGAGGCTTGTTGCCTGAGTCTCGTGTGGGTCTCAAGGGTGTCTCTGCTTAGGGTACCTTAACTTCCTTCCTGTAGGGCTGGAGGGGGCCCCCAAATGAGTCCATGTCTGAAGCCCCAGAACCTGCAGGCGTGACCTTACTTGGAAAAAGGGTACTTGCAGATGTGATTAAGGACCTTGAAATGAGATCCTCCTGGTATATCTGGGGGGCCCTAAATCCAACGACCAGCGTCCTCACAAGAGGGAGGCAGAGAGAGGAGACCTGGGAGAAGCCCCGTGAAGACGGGGGCAGAGGCTGGAATGGTGTGGTCACAAGCCCAGGGACGCCTGGAGCCACCGGAGGCCGGAAGAGGCAGGAAGGACCCTCCCCTAGAGACTCTGGAGGGAGTGCCCCCCACCCCCAGCTTGACTTCTGACTTCCGGCCTCCTGGACTGTGCAAGAGTACATTTCTGTTGTTTCAAGCCCCCGGTTTGTGGTCATTTGTTAGGGCGGCCCTAGGAGACTCACACACCCATTAAATCACTCCTTCCTTCTGAGTGTCCTGTAGGTGACCCCACTCTGGGGAGGCCTCCCTGCCTGCCTGGGCCGGCGCTGGGGGCTTCAGGAGTCAGTTTTGCTAGACTGTGGTCTCCGACTGTCTGTCCTGAGGTGGCCATGGGTCAGCCTGGAGGGCCGAGAGGTCCTTCAGCCAAGCCCTTGACTGAGTGACTGGGGCTAGTGACCTTCCAGCCTGGGCCCACTGGGACAGCAGTGGGTGTGGGGGAGGGGGGCCCTGGCCTTCTCCTTGGCCTGAGCACCTCGGAAACCTGTGCTCCCTTCCCCATATTAATTCTGGGGGCCCAGACCCCTCGGAGGCTCCCAGGCTCCTGGGCAGCCCACCACTCTGGGTCCCTATGGGTTTTGGGGAGGCGGCCCCCTGCCTGGGCTGACACAAGAGCTCAAACTCCAAAAGCCTGCCTCATAACCCGTCAAACTGGATGGTGTGGGTGCTGCCCCAGCCTTTCCCACGATGGTAATGGCCTGGGGCTGGGTGCGTCAGGGCGCATCTGCGGCCTGGAGCGAGGCAGGGCAATCATTAACCTGCCATGGGGCAGGTGGGCAGATGGGGCCTCTAAGCCGTGTGTGTGTGTGTGTGTGTGTGTGTGTGTGTGTGTGTGTGCTGGGGGCAGGAGGTGGTGGTCCAGCCCTCCCTCCAGGGCCCGGGGCAGTGGGGGAAGGGCCCAGCTCCCCTCCTGCGGCAGTGCTTGTGGAGCTGTGCCTTTGCTGGGACTGGGCTGGGCTGCCTGGGCACTGGGACAGCCGGAAGTCCTGCTGCATGTCTGCAAGTCTGGCCGCATGCAGCCCCTGGCCTCTGCTACGTCTGCTTGGCTCTTGCAGGTGTCTGCGTGGTCCCCACTTGGTCATCTGCTCCTAGAGGCCTTCCTGGGCCACCTTACCCCCTAGGCTCCCATCCACCACCGCCTTCTTGGCTGCTCTGGCTTCTCCAACACCAGCAGCCCTCCTGGCTGACGTGTCCTGCTGCCCAGTCTCATCACCAGGTGCTACCCCTGCTCGGGGACGTTCCTCCCCTCCCCAGTGTCTAGAACTGGGAGAGTCTGCAAAAGGTGCTCAGGAGAGACTTGGTAACGGAAGGAGGGAAGGTGGGGAGGAACTCCCCCAGAGCCCCCAGAGGCCCCCTCCTCCGTGACTCTGGCTGCAGGGCACTTGGGCCACACGCAGACCCTAGCCTCTACTTGGAATTCTCAGGGGAAGGAAGGGGATTTTGGGGGCCAGCCATGAGGCTGAGGATGGATCAGCATCACAAGTTTGGTTTGGGGGGGCGCCTGGGTGGCTCAGTGGTTAAGCGTCTGGCTTCGGCTCAGGTCGTGATCCCGGAGTCCTGGGATTGAGCCCCACAATGGGCTCCCTGCTGGGAGCCTGCTTCTCCCTCTCCCACTCCCCCTGCCTGTGTTCCCTCTCTCGATGGCTGTCTCTCTCTCTCTGTCAAATAAATAAATAAAATCTAAAAAAAAAAAAAAAGAAGTTTGGTTTGGGGATAGCTTTAGACAGGGGACACGTGCATGGGAGTAGAGGAGAGGGGAGAGGGGAGCAGGGAGGGGGCTGCAGGGTGGGGCCCTGAGGGCAGCCCAAGATTCAGGGCGGCCTGCCCTTAAACCCCCCTGGTGATGGTCTGGCAGCTGGAGGGCGCTCCCCGACTGACTGCCTAAACCCTGGAGATGGGCTTGTGGGGACATGGTGGGGCCCTGCGCCCCCCACACCCATCTCACCCCCTTCCCGAGCTTCTTGCTCTAGGCTGCAGAGTCCTGGTGCTGCCTGGGTCGGGGAGACAGTGGCCCAGGGAGGTTTCTGGATGCACTGCCGGCCATGCCCTGGGTTGGAGGTTTGGGGGTCTGTCCTCCTTGGGCTCCCCCCTCCCCGCCTGGTACAGGCCTGTAGGGGGTGAGGGATGAGGTCACTTCCCTGGAGAGGGTTCTAGGTGGGTGCGGGGGGTGCGGTTTACTGCAACCCCTGGGCTATCTTCTGGCTCCGTGGCAGTGCCAACAGTACGCGGTCTGCCTCACCTGCTTGCAGACCCTCAGTGCCCTGACAGCCCCACCCACCCTTGCACCTGCGATGAACAGAAGCATGAGCAGAAGCCAGCTGCCAAGGAACCTCACACCCTTTATTATGTAGATAATCCATTATGGCTACGATGGGCTCCCCCCCCCAGTCTGGGTAATGGGGGCGGAGGAGGGCCCTGCACAGACACGAGGGGTGCACTATGGGCCCACGGGAGCACGGGCCTCGCCCTCCACCCGGTGTCCCTCCAGGGGCTCTCCTCCGGTGGTGGTCAGGCCATGGATGAACGGCATTACCAGACAGTATTAGACAACAGAACCCAGATCTAACCGTGTCTGGTAAGACGCCCATCGGCAGGCGGTGGTCCGGTGGCCTCGAGTCGGTGGCCCTTCTAGGACGGGAGGGCACTGCCCATCCTGCAGCACCTGAGGAAGCAGTGAGACCCCCACGAGACGCCCGACCCTCCCGAGTCTGCAGAGTGGCCCCTGAAGCCCGTCACCTGGTGTCTGGCTGGAGCCCCCCAGCACCCGCAGTGCCCCAGGGCAGCTCTCAGGAGGGCTTTCCTGCAGACCCCAGCACACAGCCTCCAGGCGCGTGCGTTTGTGGATGTAGCTGGGGAGAGGGCGATCTGGTTTCCCTGCACTTGACCCCGAGTATGCTCACCGCGGCACCCTCGCCAGTTTCCTGAATGGCTCTCGTCTGGTTAATGAATAACAGGCCACGGACAGACCCCTCCTCCCTCCCAAGAAGCCAGCTGGGACCCAGTGCAGGGTGGGGTTCCCTGGGGCCCAGAAGGGCCGCCCCTGTGCAAGCCAGCTGGGCAGGTCTGGAGACCGGCATCCTGGCTTCGGATCAAAAAGATAAAACAAAGGGCCATCCTGGCCTCGCCGATTTCGGACAATGTTCCCATTCTTAACTGCGACACTGTGGGGGCTGGTGGGGGGAGAGGGAGACTCTGTCCTCATTGGGAAACAGCACAGAATGTCTACTGCACTCTGCCTGTGGGTTTGGGCCGGGGCACCCAGACACACCCTTGTCCTTCCTGCATCCCTGGTTGACCACGGGAGCGAGTTCCTCTTTGTAGAGTAAGAGTTCTGGTGTGAGAAGAGAGGCCACTGCCCATGGCTGGCCCCACGTGACTGGGGCCTCTAAGGGCAGGGCCAGCTCCCAAAGGACCGGCCAGGGTACCCTAGGACAGCCACAGTGGACGTCTGACCCTGGATGGTGGACAGGAGGGGCTGAGAAGGGAAGGTGGGGGCTGCCTGCTGCCAGCTCTGTATCAGCCAGAAAATGCATTTCCTCGTGGCTGCTGACCCGGGTCCAACATTCGTTTCTGCTGAAAGCCCTCAGAGTCTAGCCGTGGCAGACACTTTGGAGCAAAGCAGGTGGGGCTGGAGTGTGGGCTGGGGGGTGTGGGCCAGGCCCCCAGGACAATGTCGACGTCCAGGACAGGGCTTGTGGCCCTCTCCAGCCTTGCGTCCTAACCCTAATGGTCTCTCCCAGGGATCAGAGCACCCTGAGAACTCTGCTCGGGAGGGAGCCAGGGGCCCCCAGCCTGGGCTTGGTGGGAGAGCAGAGGGGCGCCCACCTGCCAGTGGGGCAGCCCCCCCCCGATGGGCTGGACTGCGGAGCTGAGACAGGCCATCTGCCCATCCCTGAGCCAGCCCTGGGCCTTGGCCCATCTTTGGAGTCCAGAAGCTCAGGACGGTGTGTCCTCAGGCCGCTTCCTGGTGGGCAGGCGGTGGGTCACCTTTGAACATCGTTACCAGACAGTGTTAGAGTCAAGCCAAGAAATCCAGCACTGTCCGGTAAGATGCCCACAGAGGCCCAGGTGCCCCTCGGCCCGAGGACAGGGACAGACAGCTGGTGCCCACCCCTGGGCAGGCAGGGTCCAGTGGAAGTGGGTGAAGATACCCGGGTACGGGGGCCTGAGCGTTCCTTCCTGCTTTCTCCAGAGCAGGGAGACCTGGGGCCGAAGACCCAGGACCAAGGCTGGCGATGCTGCTGGTCTGCAAGGTGGCCCGCCCATCCCAGGCTGGGCCTTTGTCCTCCAGAGCCCTTTGTTGTCGCCTGCTCAGCCCACACCTGCCAGGTGTGGCGGCAGCATCTGCTCGGGTGCTGTGGGCAGGACCCAGATGAGCGCTCTAATCCAGGATCAGTCTGGGGAGGGGGTTGCTCGCGCCGCTGCAGGACAGCTTTCATGCTGGGGGGCCACGAGGCCTGGGAGGAGGGGTCACATTTCTGCCCCGTAGCCCCACCTGGCAGGATGGGATGGGGGAACTTTGGGTGGGTGGGCTGACTCTGGGGATCTGCACGGGGCCAGGCTGGGGGAGGGCGGCCCCACCGCTGCGCGCAGGGCCCCGCCGTCATCATTACCAGGCAGTATTAGAGACCTGACACCATCCAATGCTGCCCAGTAAGATGGCCACGGCCGCCCCAGTTGGGTCTGGGGGCCGCCCAGCCAGGGACTCCATGGGGTGACCTGCAGCCTGACGTTAGCCATGTCCTCTCAGGCACAGAGGTGGGGAGAGGTCCGAGAGGGGTGGGGCTCAGGAGAGGCCACGGGGCAGGCAGGCCTCAGCTCTAGGGACCCAGCCTGGGGAAGGCTGGACTGCAGCACCAGGAGATCCCCAGAGGCCAGGACCACAAGGTGACCTCCTGCCCAGCCAGCCCCGGCCCGCTCCCCGGGGCTGTCAGCTCTGGGCCAGGGGTGGGCACCCAAGGAGGGCCAGGATGTCCCGCCCACAGGAGGCAAGGACACAGAGGGATCCTCGCTCTGGGAGGTCCCCGGGAACGGCCTGGACATAGGGCCCTGCCCCCTCAGGGTCCGGACGAATGCAAGTGAGAGTGTGTCTACGACCAGAAGGGCTGCTGAGGCCGGACAATGAGCCTCTGTCTCCCGGACGCCGCCCCAACGGCTGTCTCCAGCCCAGCCCCCTCCTGCCCTTGTCAAGGGCATGGAAGGGTGTTGGGACAAGGATGGAGCAGGACATGGCTGTCGAGGCAGGGCAGCACTGGGGGCCCTCCTCAGCCCCCACCCCACCAAGCAGGGTGGGAGTTCCCCAAGGCCCAGGCCCTCTACGTCGCTCACCAGCCAGGTTGCAGATGGGTCTGTCTGCCCGCCCCTCTGCTCCGTAGCCCTGGGGTGCTGGCCGCTGTTGGCCGTGAGGTCCGAGGGTCAGCCGGCGCCGGGCCTGGAGGAGGGTGTAAGAGGGTAGCCCTGTCCAGCCTGTGCCCGGCAGTCACTCCTGCCCCCGAGTGCAGAACACAGGATGAGAACCAGTGCCCCCGCCCCGCCTGCCTGACTCCCCCGCGCCTGGACAGGCCAAGCCAGTCCTTGGAGTTCAGAGTGGGGTCAAGGAAGTAGGCGGCTCTGTGCCCACACCTGGGGCCCTGCATGGAGCTGAGAGACCCCGGCCCTTGCCCTGGGGAGACCGAGGGGTCCCATCCTTCCTCTTTTCTCTTCTCTGCCTGCTACACCTGGCACCTGGACCTGGAGCGTAGGCCAGAGCAGCTCCTCAAGTTTTCTGGCACCTTCTACCCGCAGAGGCTGTAGGGAGCGGGTGTGGGCCCCATGCTGATCCCCCCCCCCCCGGGCCACCCGGCTGACCACAACAAAGACTGTGTCCACTTGCCTGGCCAAGGCCGGGTTCACCCAGTTCTCTAGCTTTGTCCTCGGGAACAGCCAACATTTCTCAGAGGACCTGATCCTAACTTAGGCCCAGCGTTGGGGGGACAGGGGAGATGCCTGTTTGCCACGTGGAAGGGGGGAGGCTTCACAGGAGCCCGGACCCTCCAGGTGACTGTGTCCAGGCTGAGAGGGCGGACCCCACAGTCAGACGCCTGCCCTGTGCCCCCATCACCACCTCCCGCCCCTCCGTGCTCCATACCTCACCTTTCAAGGTCTGTCCCACGAACCCTGTAAAATCAGTGTGCTTTAGGAATGCAATTCCACCTTTCTCCGAGCTAAGTGAAACCGTCTCAACTTTACTTTCAGAGCTGAGTTAAATTTCAGCTCTACTCTCGGCTGCCAGGCCACAGGGGAAGGTGGTGGGGGCTGGGTGCCCAGTGTCCCTCCCTGGAGCCAGCTCACCGTGCATAGACTGGCCTCCCACTGTGCTGCCTCTGGAGCTAGAGCCGGGTGTCGCTAGTGCCCTTGGTCACTCAGGGCCAGCCTTACTTCAGGAGCACCAGAGGCCCTGGAGACCCCACGGGCCCAGAGCCGGCCTGGACGAGACCCAGGCGAATAGGCCACCCCAGCCGTCTGCTGCCCACCAGCTCGTCAGCCCTCACCTTCTCACCTAGGAGGTGAAGAGGTGCGTGGACAGACACACAGACAGACACGCGGTCAGAGCCGGGGCAGGAGGGTGGGCAGCAGAATGCTCCCTCCCAAGTTCCAGGACGGAATCCCACTCTCTTCCTGAACTCAGAACCTGGGCTCGGCCTCCCAGCGCAGCTCAGCGTGGGGTCAAGAGCCGGATCCCCTGTGCCTGGGGCAGGGAGGAGGGGCGGCAGGTTTGAGGGGCTGATACCAAAAGTGAAAATAAGCCTCCGTTTCGGAGCACCTCAGTGGTTGGCAGGGAGGGAGGCCAGGCTCACGGTCCCGGATGCAGGGCTGGGTTAATCATCACTGTCCCTACAGGCGCAGCTTGGGAAAAATCCAGGAATGAATCAAGAGGCCCAGAGCGGCACCCTCCAGGCTCCTCTCTGCGGAGCAAATGCCCCACCTGCCGAGGGCCCCAGCCGCACGGGCACGGGGTGGGGTGGGGAACGCGATCCCAGCGTGAAAACTGACTTGCCGGTTAACCTGCCTGGCGGGCCTTAATCACTGCTGAGGGCCGCTCAGAGAACAAAGCCCTGAAACCCAAGCCCGTGCGCGGCGCTGCACCGGCGGCCTGGGCCCAGAGGCGGCCGGGCGGGGGGCGGCCGAGGCGCTGGCCCGTGTCCACGCGGGGCACTTCCTCGGCGGCCGCCATTTCCCCGCACGGCGGGCCTGGATTCTCGGCCCTTCCTTGGGGCGCGCGCGAACCAGAGAGCCGACCCGACCCCTCGGGATGTGGGTGACTTTTGCAGGCCTTTCCCCTTCTCCCGAAAGCACCCGACACACGCTGACTGACGCGCGGGGCTCCTGAACTACCAAAATGTCGGCAGATTCCCCGGGCGCGTGTCCTGCTGAGCCGCCGTCTGCACTTCTGTAGACGAGACGCTTTGCACGGATCCTGGAGGATCCGACTTGCTGCCAACGGCCCCACTTGTAAGCGTTTCAGCTGCGCTACTAGAAAGAACCAAAGCAAACCAAACCTACCTATTGTTTCTGATGCTGAGCCTGAAACGGCCTAAAACGCTGCCACTGGATTCCTTGAAACCGCGTATTCCTGCGGCCCGGGAGTTTGGTTGGGCGAGACAAGGACCGCTGTCTTATGCCGCAGACAGTTACTTTCCATCACAGCAAGGCTCTCACCTCCCGGACCGCGAGGCGGTGAACAGCCCGTGGCGGGGGAGCCGCCGTGCTAGCCACGCGCGAGTTCGGAGCGCGGTGTGCGCGGCCACGCGGGCCACACTTCGCCGGAGCGCGGGCTCTGTGTGCTGCGATCACGGCTGCTCGAGAACCGCCCGGGATCTGACTGTGGGCAACGGTGTCGGCGAGGGCCCGGCCTACACCTCCTCCAAGGCCGTTCCGGCTTTGTTGGCGCCTCAGACGCGGGTGGGTGAGAAAGAGCCTGAATCCAGGCCAGGCCGGCTCGGCCTCAAGCTCCCACCGCCGCCGGTGCGGGCTCCGGCAGAGCTAAGGCCTTCCCTTCAAAAGCAGACTCCAGAAAGCCACCGGCAGGGCCGCGGGCGCTCTTGGGCCCCGGCCCCCAAGTCCTGCCCCACACCCGGCTCTGAGGGGACACGGTACCTCGGGAACCGTCACATCAGTGGCCAATGGGGGAGCGTTCCAGAAGCTCCCGTCACCAGGTGAAAGGAGGGCGCCCTCGTCGGTGACCCTGAGCCGCCCTCTGGGGGGCTGGAAGACACCCGCGGCCTGGTCGCTCCTGCCCGCCAGACCCTGCACAGCCCGGTGAGCCCAAGACGGCTCCGCATCCGACACCCAGCACGCTCGGCCCGGGCGGCCCACCTCCTCAGACGCCAAGGACCACCGTTGTCCGCGTCTGAGCCCAGCTGCCACCATCGCCCCGTCCTCTCTGGGTCAGCCACTCGGGGGACTCTCCCCACCAAGCGGCCTCCCCGACTCCTGCACCTCCTGCACCTCCGCCTCCCGCAGTACCTGCCCAGACAGGTTCCGCGCCCGGAGGAGGAGGGGGGAGGCCGCTCCCGACCCCAGCCTAGCAGCCAGGCCGGCATGTCCGCCACTGTCCCTGCACCCAGGGCCCCCCGGGCCTCAGAACAGACATCAGAGAAGCTTTGGCACCAGTCACCCCAAATACCTGTCAGCCCGTGGTGAACAGCCTGGGGCCCAGATCTGGCTCCTGCCCAACCTGCCCCCAGCCAAGACCCAAACCTGGAGCGGCTTGGAGACCAGCGGGGGCTGCCTGCCTCCTGGAAAAGCCCAGCTCCCTGCCTCCCTCAGCGGAGGCTCCTCACAGAGGAGAACTTAGGTCCACACGTGTGCAGGTGGACAGCTGGCCTGGTCTTTCAGGGCAGTTTTGAGAGCGCCGGGGAACAATGGAGGCCGTGGCGGGTCCTTCTGCAGCTGTGAAGGGCAGGCAGGGAAGAGACGGTGGCCCCGGGCTCGCCTTACATGTAGGGCCTCACCCCGCCCCACACAGGTGCCTGCTCACTGCCGACCAATCTCTGCTCCTGGCCGCCAACAGGTGTGTCCCCCGGGCTCCCATAGGCCAGGAGGGAGGCAGCGACGTGACGCAGCGGCAGGGCGGGCGGCAGGCCCCGCACACATTCCTGCCCCCGCCTCGCCCAGCTCGCCCGCCTCGCCCGCCGCTGCCGGGGCCCAGCTCGAACAAAAACCAGGAGGAAAGCTTCTGTAGGAGCTGCTGAGGAGTGTGCAAGCCGGCAGCTGGGAGAGTCAGGGCGGCGCTGCCCGCCAACGAGGAGGGGGCGAGTGAGGTCACACCCTGCACCCTGTGCTCTGCCCCAGCGGTGGCCGCAACGGTGGCCCCCTGCCCCTTGGGGCTGAGGTTCCCATTGACAGAGGGCCGAGCCTGGGCCTGCCCCTCTCAGCTCTGGGCCCCCAGCCCCAAGCTGTGGCAGCAATGGAGGGGGTCTCCTCTGCCTGAGTCTCTCAGAACCCCTCCCTGTGTGCCCCCAGACACACCCAATGGGCAAGAGGCCGCAGAACAGGGCGGACATGTGTCACATCGACCCACACGCTGGGGGAGACAGGCTGCCGGGAAGAAGGGCTCTCCTGCAGGGTAGGGGGCTGGTCCGGGGTCTGAGGCCATGGAAACCCCTGGAACGCCCCCATTTTGGAAGCCCTGAGCTAAGGGACGCAAGACTGCACACTGGGGTTTGGAAGGGTCTGGGGGCCATGGCCGCAGGGTGGGGAGGAACAGGGCCCCAGTCCAGTTTCGGGAAGTGACTCGGGGACGCTCCCAGTGGAAGGTCCCGTAATGAAACGCAGCTAATTAGCACCAGCAGCAGAGATCCCAAAGGGCCCACCTGTTTTCCACTGTAAACTCCCAATGACAAAGGGCCTGTCCCCCGGGCTGCCGGCTCTCCGGCTTGCTCCACCCCAGGATCCGGGCTTTGTGGCGCTCATCTTTCTGTCCAAGGCCTGGTCTTTAGACCCAAAGCCTGTCCTCTAGGAGTGGACATGCCCAGAAGAGTCAGTGGCTGCCATGGAGGGCTCCCTGAGGGCTGCACCACTCCAGGGGGCACTGTCCCCTGACGCCACCCTGTTGGCCTCCTGTCCCCACTGCCCTGGGGGTCCCAGAGGGGGGCACGACACCGCCACCCTCTGCCCAGGAGTCCCCATGGGCCTGATCACTGGGGTCCTGGTGTAGGACCCTGAAACCCTTTGGGTGGGGCTCTGAGTCCGCCCCTCAGCCCAGCTCAGCCTGGCCTCCTGACCCAAAGGGCTGTGGGGGGCGGGCTCCTCCCTCACCTCCAGAGGGGCAGCCAGGGGTGTGACCCAAAGGGCTGTGGGGGGCGGGTTCCTCCCTCACCTCCAGAGGGGCAGCCAGGGGTGTGACCCAAAGGGCTGTGGGGGGCGGGCTCCTCCCTCACCTCCAGAGGGGCAGCCAGGGGTGTGACCCAAAGGGCTGTGGGGGCGGGTCCCTCCCTCACGTCCAGAGGGGCAGCCAGGGGTGTGACCCAAAGGGCTGTGGGGGGCTGGGTTCCTCCCTCACCTCCAGAGGGGCAGCCAGGGGTTGGTCTGGTCCCCTGACCCCCGGCAGGGCCTCTGGAAACCAGTCCTTGCAGCATCAGTGACCTCTGACCCTCCAGTCTTCCAACCTCCAGCCCCTAGGGCAGTGCTGATGAGGGGGACCCACCAGGCACACCCCTCCTCGGGATTGTCAGGACACCCACCCACCCCCGACGCTCACTCAAGGTGTCTGTGTTGTGTGGGGGTGGGGTCAGAACACACTGGCCTCTGGCACCTGTGTTTAGGGGAGACTGAGCCATTGCTCACTAACAACCCAGACATGTTTGCCGTTGGATGGGAATGGGAGGAAGGGCTGCTCGCCGCTGACCCCCGTCTCAGGCTCACACCCTGCCCTCCACGCGCTGCCCCATTGACTCGGTCACAGAGCAGCTCGGTGCCGCCGTGCGTCAGAACCACGCGGCTCTACCCAGAAATGTTGGGTTGGGGGTCGCGGGCGTGGTGTTGCCGGATTTCAGAAGCTCCCAGGGGGATGAGGGGTGTCTGGAGGAGGCTGTGGCCAGTGTTCACTGAGCCCCAGGTGCCAGGATGTGGTGAGGACCAGGTGGGTCCCCACTCAGTTTTGATGTCTGGGACCACCAGGGAAGGACTCTGGGCTGAGTTCGGGGACAGGGACGGTCACCTGCTGGGGAAGAGGGCACCTGCAGGGAGGCAGGCCTCCGCCAAGTTGCCGGCCCAGGTGGCGGCTGCCTCTGGCCTATGCGGCTACTGCAGGGGAGCCTGCCCGGTCTGACTACTCTGACCCTGTTGTCGGCCGGGCGGGGGGATGCTGTACTTTCCCATCCGTTCTAATGCTCACACACCCTCAGAAACACCCGGACCACAGTGAGCTCTGAGTCACAGTGAAACGACCACACAGTTTTCTGCAGGAGGTTGATCGAGGAGCCAGAGGGTGCTGTGACCGGCCCTTGGCGTGCGAGAGACCTCCGCACGTGCTTCTCTCCCGCTGCGGACAAGGGCGACACAAACTCACTGTCCTGCTGAGAGGCCACCCCCATGGGCCGAAGCAGGGTGGCTGAGGACTGCGCTCAGCCTGGGAGCGGAAAGGCCCAGAAGCAGCTGAGCTTTGCCTGAGGGGAGGCCAGCTCCCTCACAGGGGGGTCGAGGTGCGGCAGGCAGGCCCTGAGGTGCTCTGCTGCACGGCCAGGGGGCCTTCGGCCGATAAAAGCTGCGTGGACTGTCTCCGCTGGCTCATCGCTTTGAAGAGGAAGGACCTGGTCTGGCTGAGCACCTGCTCTCTGACCCTGCACTGACCACTCACTGTTTTCCTTACACTCTTCTGCTGGAGTCCCAAGAAGAGCAAAAGTGACCCAAAGTCAGACGGTGAAACCTGAATGGTCTGCCCCCTTGTGCCGGAAAGGGGGCCCAAGAGTGGGGTTCCCACGCACTGCATCCCTTGGCTTCAGACAAATGGTCAATTGGGACGTTCCTTCTGCTCTTATGGTTTTCACGGACAGCCGCTGCCCACACGGCTGGATCCCATGGACCCCCGGGTGCTTCTGAGCTCTGCCAACGAATGGCTTCACGACCGTGTGCTCGGGGCTCTCACCCCTAACCAAGCAGCCCTGGGCTGCCACCAGTTCCTGGCTGCAGCCAGATCCCAGCTCCTGCCCCGTGCAGGGGTGCCGGCAGGGCAGGCGTGGGACTCTTGCCCACACAGGTCTCTCTGGGGAGCAGCACGCCCCCACCCCTCAAGGACACAAGTGGATGGGGGGCAGTGGGGCCGGGCCTAGAGCCTGTGGCCTCCTGCAAGGGGAGAGCCATGGTGGCTGTGCCAGCTGGTGCCAACCAGGTGTCCGAGCCCTGAATGATCAGCCTGGGCCACCCCACACAGCACACCATCCTGGCCCAGAGGGAGGCAGCTGCAGGTGCCAGGATCACTGGAGAAACCAGTGGCCGCCAGACAAAGGTTCCGGCCCGGCCCACCTGCTGGGTGCGGACGTTGCCATGGCAGCGTGAATGGGGTGGGACAGGAGACACAGGCTCTCCAGGGACAGGGAGGTCTGACCTGGGAGGGCGAGAAAGGCCACCCCCGTGCTTGGGGACACAGGCTGGTGGCAGACCTGGCCTGAGGGGGCCCAGCCACCAGCCCCCCGGCCCTGGCTGCTGCCAAGTCCTGCCTGGGTGGGGCAGGCAGGACAAAGGGCCTTTGTGCTGTGGCTCCAGGCTACTTCCTGCATGGCAGCCAGCCACAGATGGCCTCAGGGTCTCCGCACCCCTACGGCCCAGCTTTGGCCTGGAAACTAGGCTGATGCGGAGGCCCCACCTCAGTGCCAGGGGACTGTCATCCCACCAGGACTGTGCTGGGGCAGGGGGAGGGCCCTGGAGTTTCCAGAGCCTTGGACTCAGGGGGCGGGGGGGGGGGATCTCCTAGCACCTAGTGAGCTCTGGGCTCCGAGGGGACCCAAGCTCAGAGACGCCTGTGCGAGTCCCTCCGTTTCAGGTTGGGTCGGGCTCTTGCCCCTCTGCACATGCTGGCCCCTCCTGCGGCTCCAGGCTCCTCGGTCTGACTCACCTTCTGGCCACGGCAGAGCAAACACCGGGGGCAGGTGTAGGTGGACTCCGGGGGCCACCTGCCAGCCCACATCTGCTCTCCTCGGGCAGCTGGCCCTGGGGTCAGCGCCCCTCATGGGAGGAGAGAGGGCAAACGCCGTTACTCACCTCTCTCAGGGGTGTTGGTGTGGATGGGGGAGGGGGCCCCTCAGCACTGCCCCAGAACGTGTGGAGAAACTGGGAAGAAGGTCAAGTCCCAGACCCAGCAGAGCTGGACCCTAGTGCTTGGGGCTCAGACTTGGAGGTTCTCTGCCTCCTCAGGGCCTCCCGGGGGTGTCTTCCCCAGCTCCCGCGCCACCCCCTTCCCACTCAGAGCTGTCTGATGCAGCAGGGATCCCTGCCCCCCTCAGCAGAAGGCTGTGCAGGGGCCACTGAGCTCCCGCCAGGATGGGGCTGTAGCAGCCAGGCCACTAGACCCGCCCCGCAGCCCCGCTTCCTGCCCCTGATCCAGGGGCTCTCTCCTGCTGTGCTGACAGGGAAGCACAGTCTGGTACAAGCAGGTGGGCCCGCCCTAATTAGACGCTGCACAGAGGGGGCCCTTCTTCACCTGCCCTTTGATCTATTTCCACGCCTTCAAGCCCTGGCTCTTCTCAGGGACCCAAGGGCCCAGGGACCCGCTTGCTACTCCAAGCTTAGAGGACAAGGGCTGCAGCCAGAAAGCTCCTTTCTCAGGTGCCTCTCCAGCCCTGCCTAGCCAAGCTGCAGGCCTGGTCATGACAGGCGGCCTCACACTTGCCCACAGAAGGGGTTAAGGTTAGCTCCACACCAGGGACCCCTCTTCAAATCTCCTGAAAAAGTCCTGGCCACCCCTTCCCCCACTGTCCCGCTCTGGACCACCATCTCACGCCACATTGTCCAGGCAGGGCCTGGCAGTGACACCCATAGGCCTCCCCAACTCCGATGCATACTCCTGCAGTCTGACTCAGTCTTGACCTTGACCCCTTCTGCCTGAGACCCTGAAGCATCTGTGTTGTCCCTGTGTCCACTGTCCTGAAGGCCACACCTGGTTATGGCATCTGGATAACACCAGAAGTCTGAAAACCTATGTCCATAGTTCCTACACATGGCCTTCTGCCAGGTCGCTGTTTTCCTGATCCTGGTTGTCCACTTACTTCTTGAGTGCTAATCACGACCCCATCCCAGTCCTCTACAGCCACTGTCCCTGAGGTCCCCGGAGGCCTCTGGGGTGTCAGATCCATTGGTCAGCCCTCAGACCTCTTTGGCCCAGCCTGTCAGCAGCTGGCCACTGTGTGTTCTCAGAGCCTCTGCTCCACGAGGCCACTGGAGTGCAAGACACTCTGGGTCAGGGTGCTAGTGCCATGGGATGGGAGTGGGCGCAGGGGGAGACCAGGAGCCTAAGGACAGAGCCCTTGGCATCCCAACATCTGGAGGTTGGGGAGGACTCAGAACATTCTTCCCCAGTGTCCAGTGGTTTCAGCTCAGACACCTTGATGTTTCTGATTGGGCAGGTGGAATTTGAGTTGGAGTTTTTCAAGTGGAGAGTCCACACTGGCTGTCGGAAGTCAGCCGAGAGCCTGGGCAGGAGATACACCTGGTGTCTCCTGTCGATGGTGGGAGTGGAGGCCACAGTCCTGCTAGCAGGAGTCCCAGGATTCCTGGTTGGGAAGCGACTGACAGGCCCACAGTGGAGACAGAGGAGCAAGAAGGAGTGTGAGGAGCCCCAAAACCAAGGAGAGAGACCCTCATGAAGGAGAATGTGGTCGGCACTGGGCTGCCTCTTGGCGATAGCGGAAGGCAGAGGCTCTCAGGCCAAACCACTCACTGAAAACAATCAAAACGCTAAGTTATCTTATTAAAGCTTTGGTGAGCCGTGGAACTGGTAGAGGCATCGCAGGAACCAAAGGAAAATTGTCGCCTTGAGAGGCAAATGTGCACAAAGGCCACTGTTCTGTGAGGTCAGATGTGAGTTTTTGTTCTGACAGCCTTGAGCTGTTGGGGGACAGAAGTGAAAGCCCAGAGTCCCCACTAAGTGAGGGTGTGGGTCTAACAGGACACCCTCCCCACAGAGAGCTGGAGTTTTCCACTCCCAGGGTTTCCACGGAAGAGGAGGTGTCAGCACAGCCCAGTTCAAGTGCTGGGATCTTTCTCAAGTCTAGGTGGTCCTAGAGCAGGCAGGGCCCTGGCAGAAGAAAAACAAACTGGCAAGTTGCCTTCACCCTAGGCATCAAATGATTCCTGCAAATAATTTTTCAAGTACAATGACTGACACACAAAGATAACCTGGCATGCAAGAATATAAGACGCCAAAGCAAGAACCAGCAGAAAGAACAGCGATCAAGAAGACTCGCTGTGACCTCGGGGTTGGAATTATCAGACACAGACCAAAAAAAAAAAAAAAAAAATTACTACGTTGAAAAAGAAAAAGAAGACAAGTTTAGTATCTGCAGGCAGCTGGAACTTATAAAAATTATATAGTCAATTAAAAAAACAAACATTTAGAAATGAAAACCTATAATAACCACAATTTAAAATTCAATGGATAGGGTTAACATCAGGTTAAAAGTAGCTGAAGAGGAGGGATGCTTGGCTGGCTCAGTCCGTGGAGCATGTGGCTCTCAATCCTGGGGCTCTGAGTTCAAGCCCCACATGTGGCATAGAGATTACTTAAAATCTTTAAAAAAAACCTTTTTTTTAAAAAAAAAAAAGGATTTGTTTATTTGAGAGAGAAAGAGAGAGAGAGAGAGAGCAGGTGGAGGGGCAGAGGGAGAGAGAGAATCCTCAAGCAGACTCCCCACTGAGCGGGGAGCCTGAAGCGGGGCTTGGTCCTAGGACCCTGAGATCATGACCTGAGCCAAGATCAAGAGTCAGCCCCTTTAACTGGCTGAGCCACTCAGGCGCTCCCAAAATAAATAAAATCTTTTTTAAAAAGTAGCTGAGGGGCACCTGGGTGGCTCAGTTAGTTAAGTGTCTATCTTTGGCTCAGGTCATGATCGCAGGGTCCTGGGATCAAGTCCTACATTGGGCTCCTTGCTCATTGGGGGGCCTGCTTCTCCCTCTCCTGCCACTCCCCCTGCTTGTGCTCTCTCTCTCTCTGACAAATAAATAAAATCTTAAAAAAATAAAAATAAAAAAAGTAGCTGAAAAAATTAGGGATTGGAAGATAGGTAAGAAGAAATCCAGAATTGAGGCTAGAAATGGAAAAAAAAACCAGGCCTACAAAATATAGAAGGGAGGGTAAGACGACATATAAAACATACAGGATTGGAAGTGGAGAGAATGGAAGACGTTGGTATTTGAAAGGCTACTGTCTGAAAAATTTCTAAACTGTTGAAGGGTGTCAAAATGTGGATTCAAGAAGACCAGTGAATCTCCAGTAGGATAAATGAACAGAAACCCACACCTTGGCATTGAAGTGAATCCTCCAGAAAACCAAGGACAAACCGTTAAAAGCAGCCAGAGAAAAACGACAGGTCGACAGTGGGAGGAACTGCTGACATCGGGACAGTGATGATGGAAACAGATGACAGTGGAACAAGAGCCCAAAGTAACCACCAACCAGAATGTCTTTTCTCAGAACAAAGGTGGAAGAGAGCAAGACAAACAAAAGCCAAGAGAGAGGAACTGGGAAAATTCGCCACCAGCAGCCTTCTATAAAGGAACCACAACGCACACGGAGCAGCAGAAGGAGAATTATTTCAGGTAGAAGGTTTGAGGTGTGAAAGGCAGGTCGATCTGAACTAATTTTCACTTCACACGACAATTGTAATAACAACGAGCAATAGAACTCGAAGATAATTGAAATTAAAATACAAGACAATAAAAGAAGTCCCACTGGTGGGAAAACCTTAGCTGGGTAGATCAGGGTCACAGTGACAACAGGCCCCCCGGACATGACACGATGGGGACACTGCATCTCTGCGGTGCTCCCCCAAACCCACATCCCGGTCTGTGCCTGAGAAAGACACCAGAGCAACCCAAACCGAGGCAGGCTCCACAAGACACCTGACCAGTACTCCTCAGAACAGTCAAGGTCAACGAAAACAAGGGAGAGACTGTCACAACCCAAAGGGACCTAAGGAGATGCGACAACTACATGCCATGTGAGATCCTGAATGGGATCCTGGGTTAGAAAAACTAAGGAAATCTGAATAAGGTGTGGACTTTAGATAATAGTGACATATAGATACGGGTTTGCTGTGACAGACCCTTCACACTGGGGTAGAACATTAATAATGGGGGAACTGGGGGTGGGGTCTATAGGAACCTGGTACTATCTCTGCAACTTCTCTGGATATCTGAAAATTTTGGAAATAGAACGTTTATTTAAGTATATTTTGAAGAGTCCTGCTGCTGACCTTGGCAGATGTCCCCTTTATGTCAGGAGACAGAAGCGGTCGCTTTAGGTGAGGTATCAGGGGAAGCTGAGGGAATAGACACAAGGACACGAATAGTTGCCAAAAATGAGCCCCGGGCCCTAAGCCAGGACAGTGCTCAGGATGGGGCTGGGGGCCTCTGGGTCTGAGGCCACCTCTAGCCTCGGCTGGGGCCATGAGGGGCTGTGGCCGAGGTTGCTCCACTCCCCGCCTGCCCGGGGTCAGCCTGGGTTTGGTGTGTGGAGCTCCAGGGACCCTAACCCTCTGGGCTGCCCTGACTTGAACATTTCTGGGATTCTGACCTGACCCTCAGACTATCACGGTCACCTCCTCATGTTGCCTTCGGGGACGCCACTTGGCAGGCTTGATAGCTGGATGCTGCTCAGGGCCAGGTCAGGAAGGGCTTCTGCCCCTGGACCCACACCTTGGATAGCCAAGGCCAGCTGTGTGAGAGGCAAGCCCCAGGAGCACGCCCTGGAGGAGATGGACCAGGCGTCCCAGGTGTCAGGCTGATGACACAGGCTCCTCCGACTTCCTGTGCCCGGCCATCTCCAGAGGTCAGAGTCAGAAAGCAGATTGTGATGGAGCGCCCCGGCAGGGTTATGATGCTGCTGCCAGCCGGGTCCTCAAGCACGTCCTGCGTGTGCGGCTCTGGACAGGGCACCTCCAGACCCAACCCTTGGGACCAAACCAAGACCCTTCCAGGGATGCGCTAGGATGCTTGGAGCTGTGGGCACTGAGTAAGTGCTCCCAGGCACCATTCCAGGGGACTTGGCAGGCTCACAGGTGTGTAGCACCTGGCACAGCCAGAACTTGGGGGAGGGCGCCAGGCAGCCATGGAAACAGCCCAGCAGGTGCTCAGCTCTCTCCACCGCCCTGCCCTCCTCACCTCCTGTCTTCCAACCTCCAGAGGGAGCTCTGGAGACTCAGGGCCTGATGGGGGCAGGTGTTCCTGGGGGCTCCTGAGGGGTCCGAGTGCCCTGCACCCCCAGAGGCCCTGAGCAAAGACTGGCTCGTGGTCTGAGCAGCGGGTGGGTGGCCCCTTTTGTCCTGGGGAAGGACTGCAACGAGAACTGACCACAGGCCTGGGGCCTTGGTGTGGACCTCCTGGAGGGGTGGCAAGGGGGGGTCTGTACCCTGTCTCCCTCATACTGCTCAGCTCAGGACCCCTGAAAACCCCCTTGCTGGAGAAGGCTGGGGAGAGGCGATGGTGGAGGAAAGCCAGCTCAGCCCTGCCACACCCTGACCTCAGCCAACCCGCCACTTGCCCTGTTGTCCCCTGGCCTCCCTCTCTGCTTGGCCCTCGTTTCTAACAGGCCAAGGCCCTGGCAGGGACGGCGTCCCAGGCCGAGGAGGCCCCCCAGCCCCCACCTCCAGGGCTGTCACCTGGAGCTGTATCTCCTGGTCATAACCGACAGGTGTGTTCGAGGAAGATGACAGGGGCCAGAGCTGTGAGGCCCGGGATAGAACGGGTGCCCAGCGTCAACACAGAGCTAAAATGTTGAGGAGGGACCGACAGGCAAGCTTGGGCCCTGCCCTCCCCTGTGGGCCCCGTGGGGGACAGCACAGCTGCAGAGGGGGTGGGCCAGCTGCTCACTCTTGGCCACGCCCCCCACTAACTGCAAGGCCCTGCTGACCTGGCAGGACGTCTGCCTCCACGGGGGTCTCGAGGTGGTGAGTTGCCCCAGGACCCTCAGGTCGTGTTCAGCGGGCCCTGGGCACGGAGGCCCCAGTGGAGCCAGCCTGAGGGGCCGGCCGGCAGACCCTACGTGATGCTTCATTCCAGCTTCTCTGGCCCTGGCAGCAAAGGGGAGGCCAGAGCCTGGGGGCGGTTGGGGTGCTCAGTGGGGTTCGTGGGGCCCTGAATCCTGGCTCCTCCTGTGTCCATGGGCCCACGGTGCCGGCTGAGCAGGGCCCTGGGGGTGGGGGTGCATCTTCCTCCCAGCCGTGGCTCCCGACCCGCCCTGCTAGGACTGACCAGCTCCAGATGGGTCCATGGCTCCTGCTCAAGGGTCGCCTCAGGGAGGCCCACACTCCACCCAGCGCTCACTTGGCCGCCTGTGTGCAGTCTGGTGTAGGTCTCGCTGCCAGGCTGGAGTCTTTGTGTTGTTCAGGGCTAACCAGGAGACGAGGTGCGGCCACACATAGATGGCACCATGGGCGTTCGCAGAATGAATGAATGAATGAACGAATGAATGAATGAATGAATGATGCTGGTGTGCCAGCTCCATCTGGATCTCGAGGGGCACTTCGGGGAGGTTCACAACTGGGAAGGGGGAATGCCCATGGCCCCAGGCCAGCACTTTGGGGTCAGAAGACAAAGGGAAGGTCTTGGGGTCGGGATGCAAGGACATCAGCTTTTGTGCCCTTCCCAGGCTGGCACCAGGCACCAGTGCCGTTGCTGCGAACTTTCCCCACGTGGACGCAAAATGACAGTGAAATGTGCAAGGTCAACTTGTGACCAGCGCGGGCTTTGTTTAAAAGCAGCCTTGTGGCTGACCCTGACGCTGGCCTCCCCCGTTTCCTGCAGGCCGGGCCGGCCCCAGGCGCTGGCCTCCATAGGAAGCCTGGCCCAGGACCACATGGGCCTGCAGGACGTGCCCTTTGTAGGTGTCGGATGCTCCAGGGCCTCTACCAACAGGGGTGACTGTGTTCTGGGGAGCCTGGGGAGACCCTGTCCTGTCCCCTGCCGCCCAGCCCTGCTGCCCTGCTGCCCTGCCCTGCCCCCAGGGGCCACAGGACCACAGCCACATCTGTGCGGTGGCTCAGATTTGCATTCCAAATCACCAGCTGCCGCTGGCTTAGCATCTAATTTGAGTGGAAATTCTCAGATGTCCCACCTCCGTCCCACCCTCGATGCCGAGTGGGGTCCTGGGCCAGCCGGCCCGGCCAGGGTGGATGTCTGCGGCCTCTTTGTCTTCAGGTCAGCCCCGTCACCCCTCCTGGCCTAGCTCAGCTGCAGTGGTTATGCTGCTTTCTGGGCCTCGCCTGATCCCTGACCTGCCTTCTCCAGCCACGGTCACAGCCACGAGCGGGGAGAGCCCGCTGTCTGCAGCCCACAACCCCACTTGGCCTCCCTGAACCTCAGCGGTGGCACGGGGACAGTGGCAGCCCCAGCACAGTGCCTGGTAGGGGTAGGAGACGCTGCTGGCCACTCCCTCCTGCTGTTGGTTCTCGGGTCCACTCCCACCCAGTGTGCTCAGCGGCTCCCAGTGCCTGGAGGAGAGAGCAAAGCCTGAAGTGGCCACTCTGCCCCACTGACTGCCTGTCCGGCTCTACCTGACCCTCGATCCCAGCCTTGCCCCCACCCCAGCCATAACCTGCCTGGTGGCTTCCCTGGCTGGAGACATGCTGCCTCTCTTATGGAAGGTTCTCCTTTTCTCTTACTGGTTAGCCCCTGGGATTTGGGGCACCCCACCTCCCAGCCGTAGGCCCCATGAGCCCTCAGGTGTCTCCAGCGCTGGCAGGAAGTGGGGGCTCAGGAAATCCGGGTCAGAGGAGGGAGGGGGAGAAGGTCAGGTGGGGTCAGCAAAGAGGTCAGATGAGGTCAGTGGGAAGGTCAGTAAGGTCAAGTGGGGTCAGCAGGAAGGTCAGATGCAGTCTGCAAAAGTTCAATAAGAAAGTCAGGTGGGGACAACGAGGTCTGATGAGGTAAG
This sequence comes from Ursus arctos, assembly GCF_023065955.2. Taxonomy (NCBI): domain Eukaryota; kingdom Metazoa; phylum Chordata; class Mammalia; order Carnivora; family Ursidae; genus Ursus; species Ursus arctos. The sequence continues at coordinate 310,172 of NW_026623008.1, read as the reverse complement.
CGAGACGGTCAGGAGGGGGTCAGTCATGAGGTCAGGTGACATAAGTGAGAAGTTCAGGCAAGGTCAGTGAGGAGGTCACTCTGGGTTGCGGGGCCCCTTCTCCATCCTTTCCCCGGGGCCCACCTGGGGATGCCCCATCCTGGGTGGCCCCTTGGTTCCTTCTCTCCTGTTCTCCCTGAAGGGGCTGTCCTGTGGGGCCTCCTCCCAGGGTCCAGCTGGGGAGAGATGGAGCTATAGTTCTGGTCCCGTGTCAGATACGACCACAGGGAGCAGGGCTCAGGGGCTGGTCGAGAGGGCTGTGGGGGAGACCTCTAAGGAGGAGACGAGGGTGTTGTGGGTGAGGCCCCTCCTAACTTTCTGGGTGCCCTTTGGGGAAGAGATGCCCCGAGCCAGGGGCAGATCGTGGAGCCCTTGGCAGCTCTTCCCACAGATGCCTATCTGCAGAAGTAAGGGCGCCGCGGCCTCAGGGGTTCTGCTTCGAGGCGAATAGGGGAGCAGCTCCTTGGGCCTTCAGAAGAGGAAGCATGGAGGTACCAGCTCAGGGGGTGATGGGGAGCGAGAGGGCAGAGGCCCTGGGCTCCTCCGGCTCCCACGGTGGGTGGGCAAGGGATCGGTAAGGCCATGGATCTTGGCTTCTGCTACAGGGTTACTCGGAGAGGCCTCCAGGAAGTCAGTGGCCTGTTCGGGAAATTACTCTGGAACCAGTCTCTGGTTTGGCCTTGTCCCGGATCAAGCCTGAGCAGACTGCCTTGCAGGCCATGGAGACAGAACCATCCAGACACCCCGTATTTATGAGGTCAGACAGCATCAGGGGAGGAGGGGTGTTTGCGGCAATCCCGAGGCCAGCTCCGGCCTGGCGGGGGGAGGCTGGGCATCCAGGGAGGGGCATTGCCACACCTACGGTGCTGCTGGAGCCCCCAAGGGGCCACTGGTCTGATGCAACCAGGGGCCCCAGGAAAAGCAGGCCTCATCTGGGCTGTTGCCAGGGCAGGGAAGGAGCTCTGCAATCCTGCACCACTGGGCACCCCAGCCCCCAGGGAGGGGCCTGCCCTTGGTTCCCCCTGGCAGAGCCCTGACCCCACCTGGGGGCCCTGGCGTGGTGAGGCTCCTTCTGCACCTCCAGGTCCTTGGGGCCCGGCCGAGCTGCCTGGGCCATGGACCAGCCGCCCTCACTGAGCCCCCTCCGACGGAGAAAGCAAGCTAACGAGGCCGCTGGGCCCAGCTCTCCCCCTCCACCTCGGTAATTGGTCTCCAAAGGCAGAAAAGTGTCACGGAGACGCCTGAGGCTGCCCCCAGGGATAGGGCTCAAGAAAATTACCACCCTCTTTTTCCACTGGCAGGAGTCTGATTGTGCTCTGGGGCCGCCCACCCGGCACCAAGCAGCTTTGTTTTTCAGACGCACACATGAGGGAAGGCTGGCTCCCCTGTTTCCAGGGGCACAGATGCCTCCCCCGCCGAGCCTTCCAGGCCTTGCTCAAGCAGAAACGGTGGGGGGACGGCGCCGCGGGGCTGAGAGGGCCCAGGGGCCCCAGGCAGCACCTGGGTCCTAGTCCGAAGGGATTTGGTTTGATGGGGGAGGTGTTCGCCAAGGGAGTATTTCTTAGTTGAGGGGAAATTCACATAACATAAAACTAAGCGTTTTTAAAGTGGACAACTCAGTGACATTTGGTGCCCTCCCCATGTTGTGCAGCCATCATCCGCACCTAGTTCCAGAACATTTTATCCCCTGGCGGAAAACCCACTAGGTAACCCCTGACCCCAGGAACCACCAATGTGCCTCCGTGTCCACACATTCACCTGTCTGCACACTTCCTGCCAGCGACCCCCACGAGGGCCGAGCTTGCTGTCTCCTATCCCCCACGCTGCTGACCGGCGCCCACACTTTGGGCCGGACAGCAGGAAGCGTGGGGTCCGTTCAGTGTGCTCACCGTGCAGGCCCGACACTTGCGGGGCTGGGGCAAGGGTCGCAGGGCCCCCTGAGAGCAAGGGGCAGCAGAAGCCGTCCCTCCCCCGCCTGGGAGGGGGTGCTGGGGCTAGCAAGGGGGCGATGCAGCCCAAGTGGAGCTGGCTGGGTGGGCGCCGCGGAAATCTGAGGCAGGGCAGGTCTGGGGAGGAAACACGGAGGCTGCGGCTTTGGGCAGGCAGCTGTGACGTGAGGGCCACCCAAACCAAGCCCTGGGGTGTCGGCGACCCGAGGACCAGCTCCCGTGAGACCCTCGGGTACGAGAGGTAATGGGTGAAGAGAATCGATGCCCTTTGACAAGCTCACTCGACACACACGAAAGCACCAAAATCCGGGGATGCCAAGACGTGAGGAGAGTGGCTGGGAAGGAGTCAGTGAGTTCTCTGCAGAAGGTGCTCGAGGTTGCCCCTGATGAAAAGGGTCAGGGCTTTGCTGCACCTCTCGCCACGTTGTGTGAGACGTTGCTCAGAACTGTGGGTAGCACTGCTGTCACAGGGCCGGTGGGTGCACTACGTCTGGATTTGGCCTTTCCAAGACACTCAGAAACTCTGTCCCAGGAATCCAGCGTCCCTGGCTGAGCCCGGTGTCTGGGGTTAGTCACCTGGAAGGAAGGGTCCTGGGGACCGGCCTGGCCTGCATGTTAGTGGGAGGAATAGGAGGTGGTCCAGGTGCTGGTAGAAAGGTAGGGGGAGCCCAGGGGTCCTGGCAGCATCAGAACACGGCATGAGGGGAAGGGCGACGTGGAGGCCAGACCGCGGGAGAAGGTTGCTGTGACCTTGGCTGCAGGAGGGAGGAGCAAGCTGTGGGTTCTAGTTGCTGAGCGGGGAGGCAGTGAAGGCTTTGTTCATAGGGTTGCAGAGAAACAGGCAGGAACTGGAGACTGTGGCCAAGGAGGATTTTGTTCAAAGATGAGGGGCGGTGCCTTAGGGAACCAAGGGGCTGGCACAGTGGTGACAAATGTGGACACTGGGAAGGTGGAGCCCCCAGGAGGCCCCTGAACAGGTTGGGGCTCCCCTTGGCCAGGAGCACAGCCTTCGTCCTGAGGGAGGGCTCCGGCCTGACTACAATTTGAGAGGAGGCCACCAGACTGGGTGTTTCCCGAAGCCCCATCAGCAGGGAGCCGAGAAGGTGGAGGGAGAGAGGAGGCAGGCCGGGCCCCAGGAGCCAGAGGTGAACCCCGGCAGAAGCTGCCAAGAGAGGGGAGGAGTGGGGTTCACAAACCACACAGCATCTCTCTGGGTCCAGCCCCAGGGGCTGCCAGGAGCCCATGCTGCCAAGACCAGGGAGGAATAGTACAGACTGACCCTGGGGGGCAGTGAGCCGGGAGGGGTGGGGGCCTTGCAGGTTGCAGCCCAGGAGGCCACACCTGGGGACTGTTCATGGAGGCTGGGGTCCAAGGGCTCACGAGACAGACCTCTGTGGATACAGCAAGCAGTGGGAGGGTGTCGGAAGGCCCATTAGGACAGAGGGTAGACCATTGGTCCAGGGCGGTGGGGACAGGAGTGGGTGCAGCGAGCACTGATGGAGAAGCTGGGTTGTGTGGATGGGGATGGAGGAAGTCGGAGGTAGGTGGTAGGCATCTATGGATGGGGCCCTGGCCTGGGGCATGTGCCAACACTCAGCTCTGGACCTGAAGTCCAGGACAACTGGGGGCCCTTGAGGAGAGGGAGTGGGGACAGTCTGATGGAGAAGCTCGGAGCTGCTTTCATGACAGTAATTGGCTAAAGTCTTGCCCAGCCAGATGGGGCAGGTGGGCTGGGCGGCCCATTGAGTCCTCACTGGAAGTGGATCTTGCCCCCACTCTGGGTCTAGATGCAGTCTGGGGGGCAACGCAGGCCCGTTTCTGGTGCCCACACCTGTACCATCTGTAGGACCACCTCTCCTCCCCCAAGCTATGTGCCTCCGGTCTAACTGAGGCTGGGACACGACCCTATACAGTGCCTTGGGGACCCCTGCATCACACTGGGGTGTGTGGGCCTCCATGACCCCACCCATTTCTGCCAGCATCCACAGCACCCCAAGAATTGGGTGGGGGCTGGGCCAGGGTCCCAGGGATGTGGGAGACTCTTGAAGACCCTCCATCCCATTTGATTGTCTACTGGTCTTGATTGATGGGTGTCATAGCCTGCCAGGGGCTGCTCCTGGGGTCAGGTGTAAGGAGACTAAGCAGACCATCCCCTGGGACTTCTTTCTGTGGGGGGTGAGGCTGGATGCTGAAATAAGCTGTCAGGGGTGACCGGGCCGCAAAGCTGGTGGGGCAGGGTGCCCCATGGCCTGTGCTAGGGACAGATAATGGCCACGTAGCCGCTTCCGGAACTGGCTAAGCAAAGTGCAGATGTGTCTTCCTATCGCCAAAGTAAAATGCTGCCCCGAGTAGTGGTAACCACGAAAGCTGGAGAAAGGTACAGAAGTCAGATATGAGCAGCGGTGGGGCAGAGGCCCTCAGGGAACGCGGACGCCGTGGACCAGTTCGGTGGCTAACTTTAGGAGAACGTTGGGACCTAGTGGGGCGGTAAAAGCTCCTACGTTCCGACTCATAACTCCAGGCAGAGTGGGGGAAGTGTCACAGTGCTGGTCGTCCACCGTTGGCTGGGCCGAGCACAACATGACACGGAACGGGCTTCAAGGACAGTATTCGATGTTCAGCTAACGAATACCATCTGGGCTCCAGGCCTTTCAAGGAAAAAGTCTGTCTGGGGATTTTCCATGCCTCAAACCTGCCTCGGCCACATGAGGAGGCCAAAGGCACCCACGGCAACCGTGTCCAGCAGACTTGGGAGTTTGGGATGAAGTAGAAGGCACTAGGGGTCCCGGGGGATGGTCCTGACGCCTGGAATGCTCAGCAGCGTGTGTCTCACCCTCACTCTGGCTTGAGCCCTAAGGCTGCTGCCTGAGGGATGGGGGCACGTGTCAGAGCGTTCCCCGCGCTCGTTGCCCTGGCTGCTTTGCTGCCGTCAGTGGGCCCAGGGTGGCTCCGTGAGCCTCTTAGGCCGAGGACCAGACCTACCCCGTGAAGGAGGTTCTTGGCCTGATGCACAGGGACCCCTGCCCCACAGCCTCTCCTGGTTCACATCCTGGGGAGCTCCCCAAGCCCTAGCCCCACCTGCTCCCCATGGGGACACACATCCCTCTTGGGGGTGTGCCTCCGGGCTGGGTTCTCCGGGCAGCACACCTATCTTGTTAAGTGGGGTCCCTGCTCTGGTGAACAAGCAGGAGGCCCAGGAGAATCCCTGCCACTTGTCCAAGAGGTGAGACCCTAGAGTTTACTTGACCACCCCGGGCATCACCCCAGGACACTGCCTCCTGTCCCACCAGCTCCCCCACATGGCTGTGCCCCGCCAAGGGACTTCTCCCCTCAGATCTCACCCTACAGACTCCCAGAGCCTCACTCACGTGTCCCGCCAGCTCTGCCTAGACATTGAGAGGCGCTGGGATCACACCAGGGGCACCCCAGTTCTTGTTTCGAGGATAGAGCAGTGGAGAGGGCAGCTCTTACTCCACTGTCACTCTGTTGCCACCCCTGGCCCAACTCTGGCTGCCTTTCCTTCTCACTGTCACATAAGGGGTCCTCCCTCCTCAGGGTCAGATATGGAAGGTCCTCCCTCTTCAGGGTCAGTAGTGGGGTCTTCCCTCCTTAGGGTCAGTTGGGGGGGGTCTTCCCTTCTCAGGGTCAGATGGGGGGTCCTCCCTCCTCAGGGTCAGTTGGGGGGTCCTCCCTCCTCAGGGTCAGATATGGGAAGTCCTCCCTCTTCAGGGTCAGTAGTGGGGTCTTCCCTCCTCAGGGTCAGTTGGGGGGGTCTTCCCTCCTCAGGGTCAGTTGGGGGGGGTCTTCCCTCCTCAAGGTCAGATGGGGGGTCTTCCCTCCTCAGGGTCAGTTGGGGGGTCCTCCCTCCTCAGGGTCAGTAGGAGGGTCTTCCCTCCTCAGGGTCAGTAAGGGGAGTCCTCTCTCCTCAGGGTCAGTTGGGGGGGGGTCTTCCCTCCTCAGGGTCAGTTGGGGGGGTCTTCCCTCCTTAGGGTCAGTTGGGGGGGTCTTCCCTTCTCAGGGTCAGATGGGGGGGTCCTCCCTCCTCAGGGTCAGTTGGGGGGTCCTCCCTCCTCAGGGTCAGATATGGGAAGTCCTCCCTCTTCAGGGTCAGTAGTGGGGTCTTCCCTCCTCAGGGTCAGTTGGGGGGGGTCTTCCCTTCTCAGTGTCAGATGGGGGGGTCCTCCCTCCTCAGGGTCAGTTGGGGGGTCCTCCCTCCTCAGGGTCAGATATGGGAAGTCCTCCCTCTTCAGGGTCAGTAGTGGGGTCTTCCCTCCTCAGGGTCAGTTGGGGGGGGTCTTCCCTCCTCAGGGTCAGTTGGGGGGGGGTCTTCCCTCCTCAAGGTCAGATGGGGGGGTCTTCCCTCCTCAGGGTCAGTTGGGGGGTCCTCCCTCCTCAGGGTCAGTAGGAGGGTCTTCCCTCCTCAGGGTCAGTAAGGGGAGTCCTCTCTCCTCAGGGTCAGTTGGGGGGGGGTCTTCCCTCCTCAGGGTCAGTTGGGAGGGTCTTCCCTCCTTAGGGTCAGTTGGGGGGGGTCTTCCCTTCTCAGGGTCAGATGGGGAGGTCCTCCCTCCTCAGGGTCAGTTGGGGGGTCCTCCCTCCTCAGGGTCAGATATGGGAAGTCCTCCCTCTTCAGGGTCAGTAGTGGGGTCTTCCCTCCTCAGGGTCAGTTGGGGGGGGTCTTCCCTTCTCAGTGTCAGATGGGGGGGTCCTCCCTCCTCAGGGTCAGTTGGGGGGTCCTCCCTCCTCAGGGTCAGATATGGGAAGTCCTCCCTCTTCAGGGTCAGTAGCGGGGTCTTCCCTCCTCAGGGTCAGTTGGGGGGGGTCTTCCCTCCTCAGGGTCAGTAGGGGGGTCTTCCCTCCTCAGGGTCAGTTGGGGGGTCCTCCCTCCTCAGGGTCAGATATGGGAAGTCCTCCCTCTTCAGGGTCAGTAGCGGGGTCTTCCCTCCTCAGGGTCAGTTGGGGGGGGTCTTCCCTCCTCAGGGTCAGTAGGGGGGGTCTTCCCTCCTCAGGGTCAGTTGGGGGGGTCTTCCCTCCTCAGGGTCAGTAGGGGGGTCCTCCCTCCTCAGGGTCAGATGGGGGTCCTCCCTCCTCAGGGTCAGTTGGGGGGTGTTCCCTCCTCAGGGTCAGATGGGGTGTCCTCCCTCCTCAGGGCCAGTTGGGGGGTCTTCCCTCCTCAGAGTCAGATGAAGGGTCCTTCCTCCTCAGGGTCAGATGAGGCGTTCTTCCACCTCAGGATAAGTTGGGAGGGTCTTCCATCTCAAGATAGTCTAGCACCCCATGAGGAGGGAACCCTGGCAGAAAGAAGGAGCCTGAACCCCTCCCCACCAAGCACATTGGCCCTAAACATGGCTCACACCCCCATCATCAAATATCCATGGAAGAGGTCCCCTCCATCCCTTTGGGTTCCGGGTCACCTTTCCTGCTGTCCGAGGGCATGGCTCCCATCCAGGCTGTTGCCCCCAGACTGCTCTGGGGATCGGCCTCTTCCTATGTCTGGGCTCTGGTCAGACCCCAGGGGGTTGTGTGTGGCAGGCATGCGTCCACGCGTGAGTTCACGTGAGTGCATATGAACACCAGCATGTCCTGTGGACGGACTCAGGGAGCATCTGCGAGGGCCTTGTCTCGGGTCACAGGGACCTGACCACATTCTGTGTTGAATGAGGTCGGGGCTGGGAGATAGGATATGGGTAGGGGCTTCATGAGGAGAGGCTCGCATACAGGTGTGCAACACACGTGTAGAAATGCAGGCGGGCATACATAGGCAGGTAGACAGGTGCGTAAGCACAGGTGTGTGATCCAGGCATGCGTGTGCGGGGCACACACACGTGCACTCTCGAGCGTCCCTGGGCCTCTCCCCTCCTTGGGATGTTAGCTGGAACAGTGAAGGAGTAATTGCATTTGGCATTTGGGGATGCAGCCTTGCCCCGGCAGGAGACTCTGTGCTTCTGTCTGTTCGCAAAGTGAGGCTTTCTGTGTTCCTGTCCTCAGGGACCCCCAGAGGAGACCAGCTCGGACCCTGGGCCTTGGGCAAGGGGCCTGGGGTGGCTGGGAAGGTCATGGCCCCCACGGCTTCAGGAACTCCCTCACCCAGGAGCTGATGGGCGCCTCCCGCAGGGCCCTCAGATGGGACAGTCATGAGATGCTTCCCGGAGGGGGCTTCGTAGGGTCAGAGTGGACCAGGAGGCAGCCGGGGGTGGGGTGAGAGCCGGGTGTAGGTCCGCTCACCCCAGCCAGCGGTGGGGAGGCCCCAGTTGTCACCCCAGACGCCTGCTCCCCCAAGTCTCTCACCCCAGTGCTTTTCCCACCCCAGCTCCGCTTACTCCAACATCCACCAGGAAAGGAAAATGGGCAAAACCAGTGGAGACAAACCTGAAAGGGACATTGGCCCTAAGAGGGGTCCAACAGGAGGGAGTTCTAGGGTCCAGGAGCTCTGGGCAAAGGACCAGAGAGACAGGGAGTAGACCCAGCACAGACCAGAGACAGACCCACAGATGTGGGATTCCATGCAAGAAAAGAAGGAGCTGGCCAAGAGCGCCCCGGAGGTGGGGTGGGGAGACGGATACAAGCAAAGCTTCCCCTGTGTCTCACGGCATTCACAAAACAGGACACAAAGACCTCAGAGTTACAGAGAACAAGTACAAGATTTTAGAAGACCACATAGCGTACTTTATAACCCTGAGATAGAGAAGTCCTTAAAACACAATACAAACACTCACAAACAGGAAAAACACCCAAGTAAAAAGCGCGCACATGGAAAGACATGGTGAGCAAAATTAGAACTCAAGGATCGGTCGATAGGAGAGTTGCAGCGTGTCTTACAGGACCGGGGTTAACGCGGAGCACACGGCCCACTCCTCCGGCCGTCCTCCCCTCCAAGGGTTCCTCCAGGTGCAGGTGTGCTGAGAAGCCAGCCGGCAGGAGAGCCCTGCGGTCAGAAGACTAGCCCGCAGCTCTGCAACCGGACCCCCCACGGAGCCTCCCTTCGTGAGGGACACCCCCCTTCTCTGCCTTTCATCTTTTCCAAAATGAATCCCAAGCAAGGGCCCGAAGCCGAAGCAGCGAGCAGCCAGAAGCGATTGCAACAGCTGGTAGCCAAGGAGAGCTCGCACATCTTGAGACGCCGGGAGATGCCGCGGAGAGAACCCTCCTCTGGTCTCCGGGCTAAGGCCTCGCACGGGCACGTGAGCTGTAGCAGAAGCAAAGCACCTCTCTGTGCAAAACGCCCACATTTTCATTTGCGGGTCCTGCCCGCTTAGATCCCGCGCTCTCCTCTGAGGGCTGCCCTGGATCTCAGGCCAGCAGCCACCACGCAGGGCGCCCCACCGAGCTCCAGAACCCCGGCTCCCGGAAGCCAGGGCCGGGCGGCTGGTGACGTCCCACGTGGCTGCCCACACTCCGCACGGGGCTGACCCAAGGCCGGGGAGAGCAGTGAGGACAGCCAGACGGTGCGCAGGCTCCTGACCCACAGACTCCCAGAGGGGGGCAAAACGGAGTCCCTGGTGTCATGCAGAGACCCCAGCGGCTAAGGGACTGAGGATGTCACCGGGACCAGCACCAGCCCAGGACACCCCGGGACTGGTAGCCGGTGGAAGCAGGGGAGGGTTGCGGGGGCCTATCGCCGATCTGATCCCTTTAGAGGGGGAGGGTTTTTGCAGCAAAGTGTCAGACCCCTCAGACACTGACCCCTCCGTGTCTGACCACTTACAAAAGGCAGCTGCCAACGAAGGCTTGGCCCCATGGCTCCCCAAACACAACCGAGATCCACCGAGCCCCTTCCCTGCGTGAGCGTCCGCAGCGGTCGGTGCCGAGAGCTGACCCGGACCGGACCGAGGCCTCGCTCGACGCCCCTGCGCGCCCACGGACTGACTTCACGTTTGCTTTGTTAACTTCCTGCCCCTCTGTTATCTCGTTTGTTGGGGAGCTTGTCTTCTGTCCTGCCTCCCATGCCGTGTAAGAAGCCGAGCTGAATCTCGTGCTGAAACGTCACTGAGGTTGGAATCCTGAACCTGCTTTATCACGGTGATTAATAATGCCGACATTTGGAAAGACACGGCTCGTCTGCGCGCCGTCACCACCTGCTCAGGACCCCTAGGCGGGAGGCCCCTCTCCTCCGAACATCCAGGGGCCTGGCCCCACTGTCCTGGACGTCGGGGACTAGCATGTATTTGCCTGACACAAAGGGCATTCAAACATGCTGCCGTCTAACACCTGTCACCCTACCACGGAAACGAGGTTCCAGCACCAGTCAGCGGGGAGGACACAATCCTGGGGCGAAGAGTGCTTCCTTGAAATTGCACACGTTTAAACTCAGCTTTCTGAAAAATTCACTGCATTCCGCAGACCAGCAAAGCCGGGCCCATTCCCCCCTGGAGGGGAGGGGGCTGACTCAGTTCTGACAGGGCCCCCCTGTGTGCCCCCTGTGGCCTGGGCTCCGTGTGCACACACAGGGCGTGGGGCCCCTCCCCTGCCTGTGTCTCACAGACTCCGCCAGTCTGCCTGCCACACGACAAGGTTGCTGAGGATCCAGCATGTGATGGAAGCTCAGGGCAGCGGTCAGACCCCGGGATGGGGGAGAGGAAGGGCCACGCCCTGTTCCTGGAGAAGGTGGAAAGCAGGAAGGCGCTTCTGGCGTCCAGCCAGGTGGAGCCTGTGTGGGTGAGATCAGCCTGGCCTCGCCAGCCAGTGAGGTTGGCGGCAGGTCAAGACTGCTCCAGTCCTGATGGGACCCAAGAAAGCAAAGCCTGTAGTCCGAAGCTTTTTCTCGGTGGGGCCGACCCCGGCCTCAGCCCCTCCCAGTGCCCCCGAGACAAGCAGGAGGCAGGAAGGCCATGGGGCAGACGTGTCGGAAATGCACGGACTGGGACGAGGGCTGGGTCACCCAGGATGAGGCCAGAGAATGTTCTGCAGTGCTGGCCACCAGCTCCAGGTGCACACGCCTCTGTGTGTGTGTGCGCGCGCGTGTGCGGGTAACGTGGGCTTGGGAGTGTGTGCCTGTGTGCACGTGTTACTGAACACACGTGTGACTAGCATGTGGAGCCCGGAGGAGGAAGGAGTAGGTGGGGCCCCAGGAGAGCAAGGGAGTGCAGGTGGTCCAGGCTCCTGACCCTCTGGGGTGGGCTGTGCCTGAGAGGCCAGGAGACCCCAGCCCTCCTTCCCACTAATGCCTGTTGTGCCTATACCCCAAAGCCTCAGTCAGCTCCTGTGACAGAAGACCCTGGACCCTTCCCCAAGGTCACAGGGATTCAAACCCAGGCCCAGGGGCTGTGCCACACCCCTGAAGTGGGCCAGGTGGGGGCTGGTGCAGTCTTCTCTCCAAGAAGCCCCCGGGGGGACGCTCCTGCAGTCAGGGGGTCCCAGTGCACCAAGGCCCCGGAAGGACCCACCTTGACGGACGCTGCTGAGGGCTGGGGAGCAGAGACTACAGGCCCCAGGTCCTGTGACGGGGGCCCACCACCCGGCGTAAGGCTGTGGAAGGGAAAGCAAGGAGGTGGAGGGAGAGCCCAGAGGCTCGGGCTCCCGGCAGGCCCCTGCCCTTTTCTGGGGAACAAACTCCAAGGGTTGATGTGGTGATAGGGACAAACAGATGTGCTGTGACACACCTGCCCTGTTTCAGGTGCCCCTTCAGTCCACAGACTCTGGCCTGAGCGGCTGGGGAGGGGGCCGCTCAGGGGGGAGGCAGGAGGCTGGGGCTCCCTCGGGACTCTTAGACCCCCACACTCGCATCCCCCCCTCTCCGCGGGCTCCGGCAGGGAGACACAGCTGGATCCCTTCCTTTCCCCTCCCCCCATCTGCCCACAGACCCGAGGAGGGGAGGGGGTGCCCAGAGACCCCGCGTGGAGAATCCACCCCTCAGAGCCGGCCCAGGCGAGGCGGCCTCACGCCTTTGTCTCCGGCACCTGGCGGGGCTCGGGTTTCCTTATGCAAAGCTAAGCTTCCCACCCGCCCGCACCCTCCCACCCTCCCAGGACGAGCACAGTCCCCAGGGTGAGGCCACCACAAAACGCCCTGCCCCCATTGTTAGCTGGAAAACCAAAGAAGAGGCGGGGCTGAGGGGTCGCCGCGGACAGGTGCACGGGACTCGGCGAGCAAGCTTGCAGAGGGAGTGGGCTGGGGCTGCCTCGGTCCCCTCCTAGTCTCAACTGGACCCAGCTGGTCAGCAGGAGTGAGGTCCGCTATCCGCACAAAGGTGCCTGCGGCCAAAGACCGAGGGCAAGTCGCCCCCGCCTCTGGCCCTCTTCCCCCCACAGGTCTGCTAGCCCGCCCCCGGGTCCAGAGCAGATCAGCGGGGGGGAAGGGTTAAGCCTGCCTGGGCCACACCCTTGTTTGCCAGAGACCGGCACCTGCTCCTTAACTAACCCAGACAAATGAAGGTGAGATTGCCGGGTCCCACCAGAAAAAGGGTCCGCCCTCCTGTCTGTCTCACCACGCCTTGCCTGGGCAGAGACCCCCCCACCCCAGGGGACCAGAGCCCGCCCCTCCAGCCCGTAGCGGAAGGCAGGTGTTAAAGTGCCATGTTTGGATTCCACCAGAAAGCAAGCAGACTCAGCACCGTACCCCACACCCTCCCCGCTGGAAGCTACTGTCCGGGCCTGCACCCCCAAAGCAGAGACCCCCCTACACCCCGGGCTCTGTGCCCCCTTTGCTGTCTGGGAGTGATCAGAGCCACCTCTCAGGGTGATAGCCCTCCTAGCACCCACAGGACCATTGCATCAGCCACACACCAGAGACGGGCTCGGGCATTTCTTCTATGGCTTGACAGCTGACACCCCACAGGCCACCAGCAGGCCTTCTCCCCTGCAGTCTTGCCAGTGCAGACTCCTGTGACCCCACCCATTCCGCTACACGGTGGCCGCAGCTGCCCACCACCCGCCAGCCCAGCCTGCCCACCTGGTGTGGACCCCATGACCCCCTCCGCAGGGCAAGGGGGATCCACATTCTCCACTCACTGCCCCCCAAATGCTTGTGTCCTGCAGGCCTCTGCTCAGCCCAGAGCCCTCCAGGGATGCCTCCTCCACCCCTACCATCCCTAGCCCATGTCTTTCTCACCAGCTGCCCACCCCCCACCTCTCCAGGGCACGGCGGGGGGGGGGGGGGCGGGGATAAATGGCTCTCTTGGCCTCAGAGGGTGTGTGTGGACACAAAGCTATGGGTCTGGACACATCCCCTGAGTTCCCTCTACAGGCACCCCATGAGCTTAGAAGGGGGCCACGGCAGGCCCCTCAGCCCAGGCTTGGGCATGCACCATCACCCCTGTGGCTACAGACCACAGTAACCCCGAGGCCCTGCTTTCTGACCTGGGGGCACATCCCACACAGGACCACACGAGGAGGACGTGGACCGCATTCAGGAAGCACTCCTACTGATAGATTATTCACATCTGTTCCCAGCTCAGTGCTCACTGGCTGTACCCTGGCAATGTGGTGGGTGTTTACACCATGGAAAGGGACAAATGCCACCACCAGGTGCCCACCCCCTGCCCTGGGGCCAGCTGTCAAACATTTACTAGCTCACCATGGTCTGGGACCATCCCATTCCCTGGGGATGGAGATGGCAAGACCCTTCAGTCCCTGCCCAGGAAGGTGTGGAGGGGGTGTAAGGGTGCTGGTCTCATGACCCAAATGCCCCTGGGCAGCCTTGGGCCCCGTCAGTGGGGCAGTTAGAGCGGCACTTAGTGATCTTGGGGCCCGGTTTTCCACAAGGCCCTGAGGGATGGTCAGAGGCTGCAGGCAACACACCTGCCTTGGGAGGTGGGGTCACAGGGTCGGGCTCTCCCAGGCGTCCAGCACATTGGACATTAAAACCCTCTGAAGCCACAGCTATGTTGGTCTGGGCTCAGGCTGGAGCAGCCCCCTAGGGGAGCTGCTGGAGGGGGGTGTGATTAACGTCAGGACGCCCACTGGCCCCCTCCACACCACTCCCTTCTGGCCTGGAGGGAACCTGGTAAAACACACACACACAGACACACACACACTCCCAGAGTGGACTCTAGTGAGGCTTGGGTTTGAGCCAGGGTCAGTGTTAGCCACAGACCTGGCCCCCAGCCTCTGTGGGTCCTCCTTCCTGGGCCTTGGTGGTCAGTTGCCCCCTCCTCAACAGGGCCCTGTCATCTGCAAGTCCTTCTTGTGGGGCCAGTCCTTCTGTGGGGCTTCACCCCCACCCCCAAATCCCATACTCTGCCTCTGAATGCAGTTTCTTGGGGGCCAGCACAGATGTGGGCCTTGGACACGGATCCCTTCTCCAGGGTGGTCTGTGTGACCACATTCTGGGCACCTGTTTGCAGAATGCTGGAAAGAGTTGGCACCCATTCTGTGGGGGACCCAGGAAGCCCTGCAGACACCACCCGCCCCCAAGACCATGAGAAGTTCTCAGAGATGCCCAGGGTGTAATGTCAGCTCCAGGGCCCCAGCGTTGCAGGCCTGCCTGCGTAGGGACCTTCCCTCCGTCAAGACCACCTCACCTGCTGGGGTGACACACAGTGACGTCCTGGGAGGCAGGGAGAGCCCACCTCGGATGTTGTTATTGGTGTTAACAGGATGTGAGGAATGGGTTTACGGAGAGAAGTGACTGATCTGTTCTGGTGTTCAGAGTGGGATGGAGAGGTAGGGCGAGGGCAGAAGAAGACCTGACAGGGGTTTGTGCAGGGAGAGCACAAGCCTGGACCTGGGATTTCCCAGTGAGCTGAAGTTCAGTTGTGCCCTTACATTAGGGTCTGTTTCTTAGGAGAGAGAGAACATCAGTGTCTTCCCAACAACTAGCTTTTCATAGGCACCAAGTAAGGGAACTCACAGCAAAGAGTGCAAATTAATCAAAGTGTTATTTTTCGGGAAAACCAAACACAGAACCTACATTCCGGGACGCTTCCCTCTCCCCAGACCAATGACCCACTGGGTCAAACTCCAGAAAACTCTGCGCTTGTCCAAACAGACCCAGGAACCCCCGGCCTAGCCTGTTGAGACATTTCGTGGATAGGCAGACATTGTGAGTGTCCCCAGGTTCCTGCTGCTGACCCTGGCACAGACCTGACAGGTTACAGGGAAAGGCCATTTTCTGTCCCATGGGTGGTCCCAGGAGGCAGGTTTCTGCAAACAGTTAAAGGCCTTCCCGGGGTTCATCAAGCAGGGTAGGGAGCGAGAGATTCAAATGCGAGGCCAGTTGTCCCCCTGGTTGCCTTCCCGCCACTGCCTGGGAGCAGAGACTCTGAATCTAATGCAGGGGTTACCCGCCAGGAGTGGCCAGCTTGGCACTGGGGTCTGCTGAGGCCCCGGGCTCATGGGGGAGGACACCGTGCGCTGCCCGCGCCCAGCCCTTCTCGCTCATGGCACCCCTGAGCAGTCGAGCAGATGACATCTGCCCACACGGGGGCATCACA
This sequence comes from Ursus arctos, assembly GCF_023065955.2. NCBI lineage: Eukaryota > Metazoa > Chordata > Mammalia > Carnivora > Ursidae > Ursus > Ursus arctos. Next base: position 294,818 of record NW_026623008.1, on the reverse strand, counting down.
CTCATGACCACCCCCTCTGTAAAGGGCACACAGGAACCAAAGACAGGGGACCCAGGCCCACCACCAGGGACACTGCAGACAGACCAGGACACCCGCCAGCACCCCACGGACAGACTACACACACTCAACACAACCAGCCAGCCCTTATGGAGCGCTCTCTCTGCCTCCCGTCACAGGGTGTGCGATGCCTCAGGACATCTCCATGCAGGCTCCCGGTTCTAGCGAGGTGAACAGACCACCTTCCCCGAAGGCCTGGATTCCCGCACAACACCAGAGCTTGCTTTCCTCATGTCCACCTCTACAGCTATTGGTGTTTGCTTTTTCAGTTTTGCAAGTGTGGCACCTCCCAAATGACACCTCACCTCCAATGAGGCCAGGTGCCCACCCAGGCCCCCTTCCAGCAGGTGCACAGCCCCCACTGCTCAGGGCTCCGCTGTCTCGTGGGGGTGGTTACCCTCAAAATGATAACTGATACTCAGCAGGGTAGCTTGGCCTGCTCCCCAAGGCCAGAAGCTCCTTCCCTTCCCAGCCTTGCTTCCCTGCTCCCTGAGGTACGCCTTCCCCCAGCACTCTTCTTACACAGGGTCCCCTGCCCTAGGCTCTGCTTCCAGAAAATGCACCTGTGTCTGCCTTCCTGACAAATAGTGAATCTGAACTTTTTTCAAGTCTGATTGCTCATGAATTTGCTCATTGGCTCACCAGGCCACAGCCCATACCCATCCTTCCATAGAGTTATTTGTGTTTTTCTTGACAATTTATGAGTTCTTTTTTTTTTTTTTTAAAGATTTTATTTATTTGACAGAGATAGAGACAGCCAGCGAGAGAGGGAACACAAGCAGGGGGAGTGGGAGAGGAAGAAGCAGGCTCATAGCAGAGGAGCCTGATGTGGGGCTCGATCCCGTAACGCCGGGATCACGCCCTGAGCCGAAGGCAGGCGCTTAACCGCTGTGCCACCCAGGCGCCCCCAATTTATGAGTTCTTAACTCTGATTCAACTCTGATTTAACTTTGATACCGTAAGTGTGACTGTAAGGAAATACAGGGAAAAATATATTTACTGTGATTCTCCAGAGTCTGCAGGAGAGGAAAACTTAAAAATACATTAATATCCTCAAAGAGAGAAGAGAAAATACTGTGACTACAGTAAAAGGTCAGAGTGCTGTAGAAATAAATATTCAGAGAACCAAAAGGAATTCTTGGAAATTAATATTACAGAATAAGTGAAAAGCTCAGTAAGGGAATTGGAACGCAGAATTAAAGTATTTTCTTGAGGGGCGCCTGGGTGGCTCGGTCGTGAAGCATCTGCCTTCGGCTCAGGGTGTGATCCCAGGGTCCTGGGATTGAGCCCCGTATTGGGCTCCCTGCTCTGCTGGGAGCCTGCTTCTCCCTCTCCCACTCCCCCTGCTTGTGTTCCCTCTCTCTCTGTCTCTCTCTCTGTCAAATAAATGAAGAAAACCTTTTAAAAAAATAATAAAGTATTTCCTTGAAAGTAAAGCCAGAAGACCAGGAAAAGGAATTAGGAAAGGTCAATAGAAGCCAGTCTAAGAGGTCCAGGATCCCAATATTTACCACAGAAAAAGAGAACAGAGAAAATTGAGGGAAGAAAGAATTTAAAATTAATAATTCAAGAAAATTTCTTGGAACTCAAGGACAGGAATTCCCAGACCAAAAGAGTCACTGGGCACTTAGCAGAAGGGATGGAAATGAAGCCACACAAAAGTCATTTTCATGAACTGTCAGAACAATGGGGACAAAAAGAAGCCCTTAAACACTTCCAGCAAGAAAAAAAAAAGTGGTTTTCATACCACAGATCAGGAGTTGTAACAACACCACATGTCCCCACAGCAGCGTCGGAAACTGGGGGACACTGGGATAATGTACTCCCAGTTTGGAGGAAGAATGAAGTTCTGTACACAACCAGACTATCGTGGAAGTGACAGCGGCTTAAAGGTATTTTAAAGCCATGTGTCTGCCATGTACCCTTTTTCAGAAAGCTACTGAAGGACATGCTCCATGAGAACAAGGACTAATTGAGAAAGAGGAAGACATGGGATCCAGGAAAATCCAACCCAGGGGAGAAGCAAAGGGAATCTTCAGGATGAAGACAAAGGAGATTTTGAAGTGCCAGCCCTGCCACAGACCCAGGAGGACTGACCGGGATGGGGCAGGGCATTAGCTCCTGGAGGTACCTCCTCAGAAATACCCCCATGTGTTTGAATTTAAGCCACTGGCAAGACTACGAGGATGAATTAGTAACGAGTTCAGAGAAAACTCAGCAAGCACGAAAAAGAAAGGCGATTATTAACTCCAGGGAAAACAACACGTGTGTGGGTTGGAACAATAACCATGGCATGCCATTGGCCTGGCGTGAATACAAATCTAATCCCCGAATACAGAGCTAACTAAAATTATAAAACAACCCCACTGGAAATATAAGGGATGCAAGTGCGTGTGGGAGTGGGGGGAGGTGGAAGAAGTAAATGCTGTCTTCCATAGAACGAATTCAGTGGATAACACCTAAAACTGAAACACCAAGAAGCTGTTGTTTAATCACGCGGTTACACAGATGCAGGTAAATAGCCCAAGAATTGTCTGGGATATGGAAGTGGTTTTCTTCTGGGATGGCATAGGGGGTGACTTGGAGCTGTGTTTGTCCAAGCCTTATAGGAATGTCTGACTCATACTACATACAAATATAACTTTGATAAAAAATGACATAAAAATTCAGTTGGTATACCTTCCACCCAGTGAAGCCTGAGAATCGCTTCAGTGGTGTTGGAATGGCCTGTAATTAAAGCTAGCTAAAACTTGGCTGTGAACTTATCTGCCACCTACAATAACTGTCGCGCTCTCCAGCATCCATTTCCCATGATGAGGTCACACACAGTCTATCACCCCCACCCCGAGTTCCACCCTCCTGGGAAGACATGGTCTCGACCACATTCTGACCATTTTGCTATGTGACCACTCAAGGCCTAGCCCCACTGTGGAGCTGTCTTGTGTTTTAGGCCACATCTTGTTTCTTTTGTGTCCCCACATTACCATGACACCCTGGGCTCCAAATCTCGGCAGGGTTCGATTTCAGCTTTGATGGAGGAAGCTGGCCCTAACCCAACCAATCCCGACTTCGTATCTTTACGGTAGGGCACAGTATACATGTGTCTTGTGACATGGAATAAATCTGGTTTCCTTGCTAGTGCTTTCTGGCCGTTGTCATGTCTAGGAAATGTGAAGGATCTCAGTCTTGCTCCCTCCCTCCTTGGGCCCCCAGGATTCTGGCTGTCATCTTCAGAGACGGCTGGGGCATAAGCGAACAGTTTAGGGACTTAACAATCATCCTTCCCTAGAGGATGCTCAAAACCCCACACCCATCACAGAGGTCCAAGACCCCCATTCTGCCGGAGCCCGTGGGTCACCGTGTGGCCTTTTTGCACAGCCAGTGGGGCTGGATTTCCAACAGGTCACCGTGCCGTGCGACCTCAGGCCGCCTGCGTGGCCAGCACAGGCCCACCGGCCCCCTCCAGCTTTCCCTGATATTTTCCAACACTCCCAAAGGTGTGCCTTGGGCATAATCCCTCCCCATCCCCCAACAAATAGCAGAGACACCGCCAGCTTTCTGTAAGACCCCGTCAGCTGAAGCAGCCCCTTCCAAAGACCCCCACTCTCTCCCACAGGCTCGCGGGCTGGGGACCTGCCCATGGTCCCTGATGCCTCAGTGCCCCTGGCCACACCAGGACATCCTGGAGACCATGGGCTGGACCACAGCTCAGAAAGAAAAACTGCAGAGCTGGTGGGGGCTTTCAAGCCCGCTCCGCTCAGAAGTGATGAGGTCACCACAGACCCCACGAGACAAACTTCTCCCTGGTGCTTTCCAGGAAGCTTCAGTCCTACCTGGTCCCCGCAGGACGGCAGGGTGGCCGTGCAGTGTTGGCAGGCGCGGCTCCGCGGGACTGCCTTATCGTGGCCTGGCTGGGCGGAATGCGGTGGAAACCTTTGCCTGGTACAACCGGCCTCTGCAACACAGCCCAGGAATTTTGCGTTGAATAATTTTTAACTTCTGCTCTGAGCGAAAACCAGGGCTGTATATAGTGTCTGTCTACACAGGCATGCCAAGCAGCTCTCCCTTAGAAATAAATACCTCAATAATCACAAGGAACCCTGCTTTGGGGAAAAGAGAGAGAGGAACAGAAAGAAGAGGAAAAGAAAGCAGTCGCGAGGGCTTAGGGACCTCGCTGGCCCTCAGGCCGGGCTGCAGGCCAGGTCTTACCTCCTCTACTGGGGCGAAGGGAGGGAGGGCATCTCAGGGGGGCGCTGACTCCCGGGGTGCGGGCCGAAACCCTTCCTGACACTTCTCTGGGTGTGAAGCCGGCTTGACGACCACTCCCCCACCCGTCAGCCCCCCACCTCTCTTGCCCTGTAACCCCGCGCCCAGGACTGCGATTTCTCTCGTGTTTCAGAAACCTCTGTGACCTGCAGGCCCTGCCTTCACACTCCTGGCGGTTAATTCCGGACTCATCCAAGGCTTGGACCTGTAACCCCGTGGCTGGACGAGACAGAGGCCACACAGGGCTCTTGGCTGGCCCTGAGCGGAATAACTGTTACACAGCGAGCCGGGAAACTCACAGCCTGAAACAGGAAGTTTTCCCTGAGAAGACCTGACTTTGTCCAGCTCTGGGACAGACATCGCTGACCCTCGCCGGTGCCCCAGGAGAGGCCTACAGACCCACGTGGGAGGATGCCAGGCCACCAGGGAAGGGGGCATCACCACCCACTGCAGAGGACAAGTGTCCAGGTGGCCCAGCTCTGTTCTGCCGCGTGGGTCACGGGCTCGGCTCCCCGAGAATTGCCATAGGAACCCTGTGTGTTGGAGGGACTGAGCTTGGGAGGGGCTTTTGTCCAGCATCTGGAGGATGGGGCCAGGCAGAGAGTCCTGGGCAGGTGGGTCAGGAGGGGCTGGCTCCCACCACCCTTCCCTGCCCAGGCTCCCCAGCCTCTTCATAAAGCATTGTGTGATCCCTGAACACCCGCAGGCTCGCTCAAGGACAGCAGAAAGCTCACTTCATAATGACCTGGCTGGGGGGTCAGGGCCACTACAGGCCCTCTCTCCAAGCAGGGAGGGTACTATTCCAGGCCTAGGCTGGGAATAACCCTCAGGAACGTGCACGGGGGGGCGGGGCTCCCCTCAGGACCTACACTTTTACACGGTGGGTGCCAAGGCGTAAGGAATAGGGGACACAGCAAGCTCAGGCAGGGCCACAGGCCAGGACCCCCGACAGTCGAGGGGCAACCTGTTGGGGCGTGGGCTTGGGCTGCAGGTAGCCGGGGCTCCTTGGACAAGAGGGCCTTAGTCCTTCTCACCTTGGGTGAGAGGAACAGGTCATGCGCCCCACTCCCTGCAGACCACACAGTTGCTTTGGGCGTGGGCGTTGTGAGCCCCTTTGTGCACGGAGCTGGCTGACGTGTCTCCCACCTCCAACTGTTCGCGCTGCATCAGATTTCAAGATGCATCATTGGCCCTTGAGCTTCCAGAAATGCTCCTAGCACTATGTGCTGCCCTCTTCGGGCTGCCGACCCGCGTGCTGGGATGCCTGCAGCTTCCGCGACAGCTCTGCGGGGACGCCCCCTCCCTGCTGGTGACACCCCGCCAGGCTGCCGTGTCCCCAGCCGCCCGCCTCCTCCCTACCGTCGTCCCCAGCCGCCCACACTGGTGCTCCGTGCTGGGCTGTCTGAGGGTGAATTCTTGTGATTCACTTTGGGCGGCTCCGATGGCTGACGTGCTTGACCGTGTTCCCGCGTGAGGCCTTCAGGCTCAGGGCCTCCTCCCCTGGAACAGGCTCGTTCAGAGCTTTTGCTCCTTTTCTCAATTTTTTGGGTGGGATTTCTATCTTTTTCCTGCTAAATTGCCAAACTCCTTGTATATCCTAGAAAGTGGTCCCTATGGATCTGCTCAACGAATCTGTCATGTCTGAAACCCTCACTTTGATAGAATCGAATGCATCCGTTGTTGGCTGGTGGTGTGCATGTCTGAGGCTTTGTTTCGGGTCTCCCTCCCCGGCCCTCCCAGGCCGCCAGGCATCAGGAGTTCTCCAGCCTGTCTTGCACATGCTATGGGGGGCATCCAGCCCTGTTTTGCTCCATATCCTGGTCCTGTTTCCCTGACTCCATCCCGGCTGACGTGTCCAGGTGCGGCCACCGCGCATTCATCCCTGGGCTCTGCTGCTCCCTCCTGTCAGTGTCTCACTTTGCCCAAACCACCTGGTTTGTAAAACTGTCACATTGCCATGTGCCCGTGGACCCAGAAGAGCTGGCTCCCCTCTTCCCTCGTCGGGTCGTGATGTCTACTTAGTTATTCATGGCTTTTCCTGTCACAAATTTTAGAGCAAGTCTATCCAGTTCCTGAAAAACCTCCAACTGCAATTTTGACTAGGATTGCAGGGACTTTGGAGATCGTGTGGAAGCACGGGGTTTGTCTAACGCTCAGGTCCCCGCCCACGAGGACAGCTGCCTCTCGCGCACTCAGACTACCCTCCGTAGGCTTTGCTTGGGGCTTGCGGGTCTCTCCACAGATGCTGTGTATACTCTTGCTGCAGTTAGCTCCCAGATACTTTATCATTTTCCTCTCTATTGTGAATTTTTTTTTCTAATTGGTTAATGCCAGTATATAGGATACTACTGATTTTTTTCATTGTTAAAAGCGAGGTGGGGCTGCCTGGGTGGCTCAGTCGGCTAAGTGACCGGCTCTTAATTTCAGCTCAGGTCTTGATCTCAGAGGCCCCACGCTGGGCTCCACGCTGGGCATGGACCCTACCTCAGAAAAAACAACGACAACAAAAATCTCACATTATGTAAAATTCACTTTTTTTTTTAAAGTAAGCTCCACACCCAGCATGGGTCTTGAACTCATGACCCCGGTGTCAAGAGTTGGATGCACTTCCAGCTGAGCCAGCCAGGCGCCCTGAAATTAACCACTTTGAAGTGTATGTTCCAGCGGCACTCAGCATATTCACCTGAGCGCCACCACCTCTGCCCGTTCCAGAGCGCGTCTGTCCCCCGAGAAGCCCCGCCCCCGCAAATCCCCAGGTCCCGTTTCCGTTGTCCGTTCTGGACCGTTCGTGGTAATGGAATCACACAACACGAGACCTTTTATGTCTGGCTTCTCTATTATTCTCTCTTGTTATGTTGATCTTTTTCTTGTGATAAAACAGACTTCGCAGAAATTTACCATTTTAACCCTTTCTGGCACACAGCTCGGGGGCACGAGGCACGTTCACACTGTTGTGCAACCATCCCAACGTCCGTCTCCAGAACTTTCCATCCCGCCAAGCTGACGCTCTGTCCCATGAAACACTCACTCGCACCCAGCCCCCGGTGCCGCCGTCCACTGCCCGTACGGCTTTGGTCAGTCCAGTTTCCTCGTATAAGTGAGGCCATACGGTAGTTGTCCTTTGGCGACTGGCTGATTTCACGCAGCGTACTGTCCTCAAGATAATGCTCCTGGTGTTTGTAGTCCTCCATCCAGCATTCTTGCTGGGCTCTGATTCTAATAGTTCGCCCGTCAGTTCTGTTGGTTTTTCTGAATAGATGCTCACATCTTCCGTAAATAACATCAGCTTTTATGTCTTCTCTCAAACCCAGATGCTGTGCCTCTCGCTGATTTTTCTTTCATCACCCTGTTGAGCAGGTCTCCAGGACCATGTGAGCTTGTAGCCGTGCCGTGGGGCACCCTGACCCGACCCAGGTCTGAAAGAGAACGGGTGGGAGGCTTCCCCAGGTCCTGTGAGGTCTGGTGTGAGATTTCATCACGTTGTTGAACTCTTAGGAACACTTCGCTAAGAGGGATCTTCAAAATCACAAATGGGTTGGTTCTAACATTTATTAACCTTTTCCTGCATCAGCCGAGGTGATCACACTTTTCGGAATCTGTCAAACCACTCTTGCATTTTGTGAGGAAACTTTTGGTCACCATGTGTCGTTTTTAACACACCGCTTCATTGGACTAGTTACCGAGAGGGTCTCCATGTTGAGAGCCAAACGCCGCATCCCCGTCCCCACAGGTCAGCAGGGCCCACCTCCCCACAGCGTTGCCTGGCCTTGCTCTGCCCTGACCTCCCCTGGGACGTTCCCCGTCTTGGGAGGAGGGGCAGCGCACGGGAGTCTGGACAGACTCCAGACGTCACAGACTGAACACCAGGCTTCCAAACACATCGGCAGGTCCCCCAGCTGCCTCCTTGCTGCCCATGTTCCCTGGGCTGGGTCCTGGGGGGTGAGCACGGTGGAAGGTCCCTTCCCTCACATCTGGGGGCATCATGAGGCCCCCTGGAAGTTGGGGGACCATCCACGGAGTCCGTGGTGGGTGGCGATGGCAGGTGTTGCGTTAGTGTGTTGTAAGATGTGGATTCTAATGACATTTAAACGTTTATGTAGGTCTCAGACGGAGAATCCAGCAAAGGGAACAGAGACAACATTTCAGAAAACAAATCATCACAGTCAGGGAACATATCTCATCCTTTCCAAGGGAGCACACACAGAAAAAGAGCCTACTGTCCAATGCATTAGTCACTCAAAGAGCTGAGAAGTAGACTCGTCAGGCTCTCATGGTAAGTCCTGCAGGAGGCTGCACTTGGGAAAGTAACTGGCACCCAGAGTTAGAGAAACACAGAGACATCAAGCACCCCTGAGTTAAGTTCCCTCAAACCCTAGAGCTGCTGTGGGGTGGGCGCAGCATAAGGAGCAAGTAAAAAGCGGAAACCAGATGGCACACACCCTGGGTGTGCGCTTTTCACTGTCAAATCAGGAAACCTCATACCCGCTTCTCCGGGAAGCCTAACAGTGCTGCAGCTGTAAGACCTTCCAGGGGACAGAGGAGCAGAGAGGGACGCCAACACCCCCCCTCCCGGATGGTACCCACGAGCTCTGACCAGGAGCAGGTGAGGACCAGGCACCGAGGCTGTGTCAGTAATGGACACAGACCAGGGGGGCTTTAGTCACGGGGCAACGTGTAGACTGAGCAGAGAAATTAGGCAGGGGGTGAGGGTCTTGGGAAGGGGTTCCCAGCAAGCGAAATGGCCTGGGAGAGAAAGTGGACAGAGTGGACAGGGGTGGGGGGAGAAAGCAGGCAGGTACAACTTAGGGGTGCAGGCACAGCTTTGGGGGGGAGTTATGTCCAGGGAAGGCAGGTGTGGCCAAGGGGCAGGTATAGCTGGGGGAAACAGCTGGGTACATCGGGGGACAGCTGTTGCCAGGGGTGGGACCTTGAGGACTGGCTGGGGTTAAAGGTTGGATGTGTGGGGAAGCCACAAATATACAGGGTTGGCAAGGGACAAGAGGTCCCCAGCCCGGCAAGAGTGATGAGTGGGGACAGCAAACAGGCCAGGGGGAACCGTGCTTTCCTGGGAGCAGGTCTGACAATGGGGGTGACTAGCTGGCCCACCCAGGAGAGTCAGAGAGAAGTTATGCCAGAACCCTGACAATGTCTCCAGACAGCTGAGGGGCCAGAGAGGTTGTATGTGCCTCAAGCACCAAGGCAGGGGGTCCTGGGCCTGCCCTGAGGCCTGGGAACAGAGCCAGGTGTCCGAGCCAGCCCTGACATGAGTCTCTACCTTGTGACCTGCTGCCCACACCAGCGTTCTGCCCTGTGCCTCTGGGACCACCCCCTCTACTTGCAGGGACCTCTCCAATGTCCAGAGCAGAGAAGGGCATGCCAGCGCTGAGGCCCTTTCAGCCCATGGAATGCTCAGGGGCGCTGGGGGTGGGGTTAGACCTCCCAATGCCCACTAGCATGTATATGGTGGAGACACTGCCTGGAGGGGGTCTGTGGGTGTGTGTGAGTGCGCACACACGCGTGTGCATGGGCCATGGGCGTGTGTCCCACACACATACGTTGCCAGGGAGGTGATGGAGGACCCAGTCCAACCCTTGGCTGGGAAGTCTGCCCAGGTCCAAGGCTGTCTGGAGTTCAGGGAGCCTGGCCTTGGACACAGGTCAGAACTGTGAGAATCCCCGGGGTGGGGGCAGCCGCAGGGGCCAACCCAGCTAGGCGGAGCCTGGGAGGTCTGGGCAGACCAGCTGCTGACTCTGGTGGTGGAGAAAACCTTCCCCGCCAAGCTTGGGTGTGCTGGGTTTCCGTACCCTCGAAAGCCCTGACCGCCATCTACTCTCCCCAAGATGGGAGGCACACCTGTGATGTGCTGGGAGCCAATGAAGGAGCGTTTCCCTCTGAGATGTGGCCTCCGGGAGCCCGTGGGCTGGAATGGCCACCATCCGGCCCTGACTCCATTTAATAGACAGGAAAGCACCTGACGCCCACAGCCCACGCAGGTGCTGGGAGACTCAGGTGAGTGTGGCGCTTGCCGCCCTCGGCCCCAGGGGCACCTTCTGGGGGGCCAGCAGCAGCAAGGGGGTTGGCTGGGGGAGTCAGGAAGGGAACAGCTGCTCCCAGCCGTTAGCCCCTCCAGAACCAGACGAACGGCACACCGTGCGCAGTCCAGCGTGAGCTCTCCTTAGAGCCAGCTCAGCCCAGAGCCCTGACCTCAGCCGGCCCTGGCAGGAGGGACTTTGCAGGCCCCAGGCAGGCAGCACCAGCTCTCGGAAGTGGCGGCAATTCCCATGTTTACCACAGGGGCCCCGAGGCGTGAGCCAGGCGGTGGGCAGGTCACTGGTCACCGAGGGGTCTCCCAGTCGCGTACAAAGCCGGACGCCTCCCTGCAGACAAGCGTGTGCGGAGCGCACCCACGCATCACACGCCAGCACACGGGGGGGTTCCCTGATAATGAAGCAGTTTCAGTGGAAAGTGCGTACGACCGTTCGAAGAAAGTCAGCACCAGGGCAGTGCACATCTAACAGGCGCCGTCGCTGACGTTTTGGTGCGTTTCTTGTAAACTTTCTTCTACGCATTGATACACATATGCAGCTAAAAACCAATTAGGCTTTTCCCATTCAAGGCCACACGGTGTCTTCTCCCTTTCTGTTATTACGCGCTCAGCCGACATGGCTTAGAAGCCGCGTCATGATATTACCGCCCACGACAGCGTTCGCTCAAGACGGCTTGTGTGGTGTCAGGCGAGCGCTGCATCTCCTGCTTCTGATTAGAATTCTAGGGAGAAGTCGAGAGGGCCAGTGCCCTGGACAGCCAGTATGCTGGTTTATGTCACCTTACAGGTGAGCCACGGGGAAGCCGAGGTCCTCGCCCCAGGTCTGGCCAGGCAGGGGGCTGAGGACCCGGCCCCAAGCCCTGCAGGTTGGCCACGTCCTGGGGTCCCCACCGAGGGGCAGGCCCCACACCTCCCTTGGCGCTGCTCCCTGGGGCCACTGGGACCACCCCGCAGGCCAACGCTGTGCAGTGGCCGAGGGTCTCTGCTCTCAGCCAGAGCTGTAGGGCCTCCCTTGGCCCTTCCTCCACCTCCCTGGCGAGAGGTGGTGTTCCACGCTTCTCACAAACAAGGCGGCGGAAGGGTGCTTCAGGAGATGAGGAACAGCGCTAGGGTCTGCAACGGACGTTTGCTAATTTGAAGGTGGCTGTGTGCTTCATATTTGCACCAGGGGACTGGGGGATTTTCCGTCAGCATGAGTGTGGCCCTCAGCTGGGTCTGGGCTCCTCAATCCCTGGATGGACAGCTCCCCGGAGGAATACAAGTCAGGCTTCTAGGTGCCGTGTCGTCCCCTCTGTGAACCCGGACAGCAGAGGGGAATGACCCCCAGGAGATCCCCAGGGGGTCAGGGAGAGCACAGGGGCTGCTACTGAGTCCACATGGCGGGGGTTCCTAGAGGACACACCTCAGCCACAACAGCCCCTCCCAAGGAGAGCAAGGCCTGGGGGTGGTGCCACGGGGAGGCCCGCACGATCCCCAGGGGCTCTGACTGGACACAGCCCAGCAGCCCCTTCCCACCATTCCTGAGCTCTGGGGCGAGGGCAGCTGTCCTGAACCCTGAGGCGTTCCTTCACTGCCAGCCAGCCTCAGGCATCTTTCCAGACCACTAACCTCACGCAGTGAAGGCGTTCCTGGGCTCTGCGTCTCTTTAGTTAGCTTTGCCTCCACTATCCTATCATCAGCACACAGAGACTCAGCACCAGGACACGTCCTGTGCCCTACGGGCCACCGGCCAGCTCCCGGCACCATGACACCCCGACGCGTCCTGCCCAGGAGACAGGTGGCCAACCACCCCTCCCTGCAGCCTCCTGGCAGGTAGGACATCTTTTGCTTTATATTCCATGAAGCCCCAGATCCTCCAGACACATCCCAGCTCCTCTCCCATGGTTCAGGGGCCTCGAGCTTCCCACCCTCCCGCTGTCCCCACCCCGACCGCCGCAGTGGCTCTGAGAAGCTTCTCGTGGCCTTCGTCCTGGTGAGCCCTTAATTGCCAAATAAATATTTGCACAGGGTGGGGCTTGGCGCTCAGGGTTAAGTATTAAATGGGCCTAAAGTCAGAGGATCTGGTGGCAGCCGTATAAGGGCCCGGGCAGCCAGGGGGCACGGTGGATGACAGGTGCATTGTCATGCCACATTCCAGGCTTCCCTATCCAGACTGGAAGGCAGGGCTCACCCCTCAGCCAACTCGGCATCAGGCAAAGTCCTGCAAAGTGGCTGAGCAGAGCGGAGGCCGTGGGAAATCTGGGGAATGTGAGGTGCACAGAAGATCCACACCAGGGGTCAGCCAGAATGTGGCAGGTCCCAAAGACGAAGAGAGTGCGGGAAAAGAGGCTCCCATGTCAACCGCCAGCACCCGAGCTCCCATGGCGGCTGGACCAGTGACCCCACATGCCTTTGTCCTTTTTCTGTGGCTCAGGAGCCCAGAGCCGCTGACGTCGCAGGAGGCTGGCCCTGCCGTATGGGGCGGGGCTGCCCCCACTCAGAGCTTGACGGCAGGCTCCCCCGGGGCTGCCCACGAGGGCCGGCGTCCCCCGGGGCGGGCAGTCCTGGAGAGAGCCCCGAGACAAGCTGTGGCCTTCTCGGAACCGGCCTGGAAGGTGCTGCTCTCGGCTGCTGCTCCATCGAGTCCACCTGGAGGCGAGTCTGGGCGGGGAGGGGTGGCCCAGGGGACAAGTACCTCGCAGTGGGACGCTGGCCAGCACAGGTGCTTTGACTTAGAATAGCCACCGGTCAGCAGCACCCGCTGTTCTGCTTGGTCTTGCTTTTTCCCGGAAGCCATTCATCCCATTTATGGGTTTGCTCGTGTGTGTTTACTGATGGACTGGTGATTGGTTGGTGAAGAATATAACGTGGGAGGAGTCTTGAAAAGATACACATTTCACTTAATGGATACAAATGCGTGGGGGCACATGACCCTCACGGGGACAGGCCTTCTCTCCAGAGAGCCCAGGAACCAACGTGCACACTGAGGTCCCTGCTACCTGCGGTCTGATGACGTCTTGTTCCACAGAAATGTTGCCACGAGCTGTCCTTCTCTGGTCTTTTCAAGCAGTAAACTTAATTTTCATGAGAACAGCTCCATGTTTGTGGTCCTTCGTCTGCAGCACCTCGAGTCTCCAAGGCAAGTCCGAGTCTGTGTTGATTTTGTGTCGACTTGGCTGGGCCACGAGGGCCCCCAGAGATGGGTCAAACGTTATTCCAGGTGTTTCTGGGAGAGTGATTTTGGGTAAGATGAACGTGTAAATTAGTGGACAGAGTAAAGCAGATGGTCCTTTCCAGGACTGTGGGCCTCATCTGATCCACCGAGAGCCCCCATAGAACAAAGAGGCCCACGTTCCCCCGCTAGGAGGCGATCTCTCCTGCCTGATGGCCTTCAGACTGGGAGGGTGGCCTTCTGCCTTGCACTCGGCCTGGAGTTAAAACTGCGGCTTGCGGGGTCTCTACCTTGCCATGTGCAGACCTCAGGACTTCTCAGCCTCCACAGTCCGGTGAGCGGGTTCTTTACAATAGTTCTTTCTCTGTATACGTGCAGACTGTTGGTTCTGCTCCTCTGGGGCCCCCTGACCAATGCATACTCAACCACACTTTCTCAGTTACTCAATGACTCCGGGCTGCACCTGGCTCATCTAATGGGGCAGAGGGGATGGCGGGTGGCCTTCCCGCCTGAGGGGTGCGGGGTCTCTCCCCCCCCTTGCTGGCCCCTGGGTCAGAGGCGTGGGAGCTGCTGTACACTCCGTATCAGCCTCACATACAGGCCCGGAAGTTGGCGAGGGACCTCGGGGCGGGGAGGGGGGAGGGGCACCTCATGACTCAGAAGAGTGGGATTCTGAGGTCATGAGAGGGGCCTCAACAGGCTTTCCAGCAGCAGGAAGACAGCCTCCCTGGGGAAGGAGCCGCTCCTCACACGCTTTGTTGATAATAAAGAAAATGAGAGAGCAGTGGGGGAGGTGTGATGGCCCCAACTTTGCCAGGTCTCCTCCGAGGTGCTGGTGAGGGTTTGGGGAGCGGGGGACCCATGATTTGGTGCTTTCGGATGCCTGGGGCAGGGAGGCACGGGGTGTTAGAGGTTCCCTCCCTCTCTGCCTCAGCGCCAATCTCAGGAGCACTCCGACACTCTTCAGTGTGGAGGGACCAACGTTCAGGTCCTGAGAACCCGAACTGGGCACCTCCCTGTCTCACCTGCACATCAGAACTGCTGGGGCAGTGGTCCAGGCTGGCCACCCACTGGACAGGGACGCCACCTGCAGGTCAGCGTGAGCACATGCCGTCCCCGGGGAGTGGGCAATCAGGTGTTGGCTCAGCGATCCCGTGGCCCAAGTGCGAAGCTGCCCCAGCCCAAGGGGAGGAAGGGGTCCCATTTCAGCCCTGCAGCAGGTGACTGGGCAAGGCCCTGCAGACTGAGGGTGAGGTCACCAGGGCAGTCTCCTGTGATGTGCCCAGGCTCCAGCTAAGGGCTGGCTGAGCCCTAAAGGCAGCGTGACCTTGGTCATAGTCCACCATGGAGGTGGGCCATGTGCTACAGAGATTTGCTAATAACAAAAAGGATTACTGGCTTCCCTGCAAGGCTGGTTTCTTGGAGTTCCGAGAACGTTCCAGCAAAGGCTGAAATGCTCTTTGGCTTTCAGCTGTGAGCAGGGAGCATTCGGGGCCCAGGGGATCAGCCTGGCAGGCACAGTGTCCATGAAGCTAGCACCCTCCAGGCCCCATCCCCACCCAGCCCTGTGGCTGACTCAAGTCCTCTTTTTGTGCTTTGCCAGGTAACAGGCATTCACACTGTGTCCTTGTAGCCCATGGCTCCTGGGGGGTGCTGTGTGCTGGGTTCCTGCAGCGGGTGCCAGGCCTGCTGGTGGCCACAGGTGAGTAGCCTCCGGCATGGGTCCTCCGGCAAGGCCTCCCTTACACACCTGAAAAGCAAGGACAGGGTATCAGCCTCACATACAGGGTAGGGCAGTCTGGGGCATCCAGCTTGGCTTCCCCCTGGGTCTCTGCACAGATGTCCACCACAGGCCCCACAGCCTAGGGAAATGGGCCTGGTTGAGGACAGGGTGGAGGGAGTTGTAAAGTGGCAATTAAGGCCTCCTTCTAATTGCAGGCAATTAATTAGTTGGTAATTGAGTCTCCCCCAGCGTTAGGCTGTTTGGGAAGAGCTAATGACCTTCACCTGCTCCCTGTGCTGGGCAGGTGCTCCTGCAGGTGGGGGTGGATGGGGACACCAGGCAGGCTGAGGGTCCTGAGCCTGCCCGCATCCGCACATGTCCCCGAGCAGCTGTGTGGAAATTAGAGCACCTTCTCACCTTCCCAGTAACTGCGGAGAACAGTCTCAATGGAGCTGAGGAGCCGGGGGTAGGGTGGGGGGTGGGCAGGCCCACTCCCACCCACCAGGAGCAAGAGCAGTGAGCTCAGGCACCCCTCCTTCCTCAGGCTGGCCCAGGAACTGCCTTCCTGGACGACATCAGCAAGGCCTCAGATGGGAACCGAGAGAGTGTGGCCAGTCTGGGGCTCTGTTGGCAGCTCTACGAGGGTTTCCCCTCTTTCAGTCGCTGCAGGCCCCCTTTGTCTGAACAGTTCGTTATGAGAAAAAGCTGAGCCTGTCCGCCGGTGTCAGGATACAGGACACAAACCAAAGACCCAGAGGGTAGGTAAGCAACAGACCTTACGGAGTCCCGTGTGCCCGCCACTCAGGTTCCCACAGCAGTAGCATCTTCCTCAACACCTGCGGCACATCACTGTTGAGGCTCCGCCCCCGCGCCCCGGCCCTGGAGTGTGGTTTCCACTCGCCTTCCCCGCTCCCAGAGGCGGTTCCAGGACACGGCTTAGAGATGGCGAGGCGTTGACAGCACCCCGGGGTAGGCGTGACGGAGCCCAGTTAAGGCCTCTGCATGAACTTTGAAGATCTGGTGCACTGGTGTGGGGTCCGTTCATCTCCTGTGTAAGTTCCCTTGTTTATGAAATCTGCCCGCCGCCAGCCTGGAGCGTCCTGCCTCTTTCTTCTGTCTCCCCTGCCCTCCGCGTTTGGGATGGCTTCGGGGTTCAGCAGGGAGGCTTCTGAGCAGCTGGTGCGCCAACCGTCACCACGGGGGGTGACACTGGCGCTCGGTGTGTTCGTTCTGTCATTTTATCCCGCGTGTGGTTCCTGTGACCACCCTGCAGTCAAGATGCGGGCTGTTCCGCCCCTCAGAGACCCGTCTCGCTGCCCCTCTTCGGCACCCCCACCGTCCCTAACCCCTGTCAACCACTCTTGTCAGTTCTCCACCTCCATAACGCTGTCATTTCAAGAATATTAGGTAAGTGGGACCACAGCATATTGGGCTGGATTTTTGAGATTGGATTTTCTTCACCCAGCAAATGACCACGCGATCCATCCAAGTTGCATCCAACTTATACACAGGTGATTCCAAAGCGTCTCTTAGCTTTTCCAACATGGTACATAAGTTCAGTTGGGTTTCACCTTGTAACACCAAGTCTAAGAAGTTTCCTCTTGTGAACAATGGTTCCACGGCAAAGCTGACCCTCTCATTGGATGAGTTCTCTTCTGCATTACAAACGTAGGATGTATCCTGATTCCATCTCAATGCCACAAACATTCTTGCACGGCTTGTTGACTCTTCCAACCTTCCCCATACTGAATTTGAAATCTCTGCAGGGTAGAAAGGAATCCATGCAGGGACAGAGCCAGCCCATCAGGCCAAGGCGGTGCCCCTGACCCCGAGATTTCTGCGGGATGCTGGCGGGATCCTCTCCCTGACCATGGTGGGTTTCTAGGTACCTCCATGTCCCACATTGTGTTGGTCCCTACGGCCTGCAGAGAGTGACCCCACATGACTGCTGAATGGGATTTTGTATTTTTGTGGCCCTTAAAGATAGTCAAGTAAATGTATTTTTTGTTTTAGTCTAGAGAATTTTAACTTGATGGGCTCCTTAAGAGATGTCCTTATATACTTAACCTAATAAAATCTTGCATTCTTTCATCTTCTTGGCACCATCTAGCTCATGGGCTTACTGAGAATGTTCCAAGAACATCTCTCTTAGCCTTTTCTGGGCCACATGGGCCACCGACCATCAGAACATTTACCTGATGCAGACTTCGCCTCAGTGTTTCCTGGGTGCTCTGACAACAGCTTCACAGGTCTTGCTGGGCTCCCCCTGCCTGCCTCACACAAGTACAGAGGAGGGAGTGGTACTGGGAGGGGGGTGGGGGAGGGGGGAGGTGTGCACCACCAGCCTGGGGCAGCCCAGCCCCCACACTGGGGAGAAGAACTCCCCTAGTGCCTGAATGAGGGAGGAGACAGAAGATACTTGTACAGCAAGGTCTAGGCCATGACAGGACACATGGGGGACAAAAGACAGTCACCCAGGACCACAGGCAGAGGCCAGGGGGCGATGGGCAGTTGTAAATTGACCTCCTCCTGGGCTCAGGCTCCCAAGGGATGCCCAAGAAGGCTGGGGAGAAGGCTTGAGTTGGGAGGTGGGGTCTGAATTTAGGGGATGAGCTGAGGGGGTGGGGGCAGGGAAACGGTCAGCCCTGAGCTTTCTCCTGCCATTCTTGGGAGCATGTGAGCAAAGGGAGCACCTGTGGGGACTAGCAGTAATGCGGGTGGGGGTGACTTCGTGATGGGGGCTCCTGCAGGTCAGGAACCAGCTGGCTGGTTGGGAGTCAGCCTGGCTTATAGCACAGCCCCTGCCAGGGTCCCTAAGACCAGTTCCTGCCCTCAGGATCCTGCCCTCAGAGCTCTAAGCCTTAGCTGGATCCTGGGTATGGCTCCCGTGTGGGACCCCCCCACACACACCTGCAGTGGCTTCCTGGAGGTGTGAGCCTAAAAGGGTTTAGGCCCTCCCCGGGCCTGATCTTGACCCCCAAGCCTGGAACCAATCAGAACCAGAATGGACAGAAAAGTGGAAGCCCGCCACCGGGCCTAGTAGGAACAGCCTGCAGTCACTTTCCCATGGCAGCCTCCCTGGCCAGCTCCATCAGCCCTTGGGGCTCTCATAGCAAGCCTGTGTCCTCCAGTCTCCCTGGAACACTGGCCTGCCCACCTGACAGCCAGGCCTGGGACACATCAACTCCTGCCACAGAGGCCCCTGGAGGGGCACCCTGGGTGGCACTCCCACTTTCCATTAAAGAAGCTCAGTGAATGCTGTCCTCCAAGAAAGAAGCACAAACGTGACACTCCCTCCCGTTTTCAATACTCTTCTTGGAAATATCCTTATACTGCAAGGCTGGCACTCTATTTCCATTGAAAACTCTGGACGTTCAAACTTGGGAAGGGTGTCCTCAGGTGCATGCCGAAGGGAAGAGAACCCCCAGGACTCAGGCACAGAGGCCAGCTGGGAGGAGGCCACATGGACATCCCAGAGTCAGGGAGCCCTGGGTGCCAGAGTCCAGTGACATCCATGCCCCAGCACACTTGCAACCCCTAACCCTAACCCACACTCACCTCTCACTCAGATGCCCCCAGGGAGGCTGACAGGCTCCAAACCCTTTTATTAACACACGAGAGAGTCTATTAAATAACTGAAAACCTGTGAATACTGCAGGATGCACACAACTGTTCTTTTTGTCCAAGGGCAGCTCAGAAGCAGAGCCTGAGACCACACTGTGGAAATTCCACCAGCCACAGTGTCATTCTGTTGGGACAAAGCCAGCCTAGGAGGCTAGACAGGTCAGTCATCTACATAGACCCCACGGACTTTGGAACTAATTGTGGGGAGCATTCACAGCCCCCTCCCCATCCATGAAGCCTCATGGCTGCAGGGGTAGTTTAGTGGGAAGTGTAACCCGTCTGACCGGCCCCACCAGCTCAGAGAAACCCCAGGTCACACCTGTCTCTTTCCCATCTATCCCTATTGATACGGAAGTGCCAGGTGCAGGTGGGACCTGAAAAGCCTGCGTAAGAGCCCATGCTGAAAACAGTCTGCTCAGGCGCCTCCTGGTGCCTGTGCTGGGCTATGGATGCCCTTCCTGGTTCAGGCCAGGGTCACAGAGCTCTCTGTTCACTTACAGGCCCTTGAGGAAAACCAGCCCCTCTTTATTCACGATGATACCGCCTTGAGGCACACCCAGTGTCCTTGCCTGTCTGCGGCACTCTGCGGGGCCAACCCATCATTAGGAAGGTATTTGCACGCAGGCTGGACATGCCAAGGGGAGTGGTCAGTCTGGCTCTCCTTTCTCCCGGAAGCTCTTTGGCACACCCCCTTCCCCGCTCCCCTCCCCTGCTCTGCACGCGCAAGGGGTGCTGAAAGGGCAGCCTTGCCATGGGCCAGGCACCGAGATACCCTATTTCATCCTGGCCCCGCCCTGCGAGAAAAGCTGCCCAACGTCCCCAAAGCGGCAGAGCCGGGTCCGCAAGGTGAGCCAAGAACAAAGACTCCGTCCTAGGGCTTCACACCCAGAATTCCACAAACAGCGAGCCTTTCAGAGGCCGGTCCCTTCGCGGCTCCTCGCGCTCCTCGCTGGGACCAGCGCTGGCCTCTTGTCCAGACAGCCCAGGGCACAGGGGTCTGAAAGGTCGCGAGGGGACGCCGAGGCCTGAGGTGGGCGTAGGTTTTCCAGCAGGTTCTTAGGAGACACGTTCTCGCCTACGCAGGGGTTTTTGCTTTGCCACGGTTGGCGGGCTTACTGTCCAGGCAAATCCTAAAATGGCCTCGTCCCGCCACGTAAGCTTGTCGTGTATGAGGTCACACCTGTTCTCACTTCCTCCCGTAAGACCGACAGGTAGCCCTCGCACCGCCTTAGCCACCGACGGGAGCCTTCTCTTCCCCTCCTAAAACCAATGGTATTTGATCAACGTCGTCGCCTTGGGGGCGGACTTGCGGTCTTCTTTTCCAGGCAGCCTCCGCTGAGGCGGACAGGGGCCCAAGCCCCAGTTATCCGGGACTTCCTCCCGGGTAGCGCGCGGCCCGCTGACTCCCCGCTCGGATCCCGCGGACTGCACGGCCTTTCCAGCGCTGCCACCTGCTGGCCGGCATCCCCGGGCTTCCCGGTCTCCTAGCAACGCCAAAGATGGCCGGCGCGCGTAGACTCCTGGGGGGTGTAGTTCTTCTCCTTCCCAGCTCGGTCTGGGAGCCTCCGCTATTAAGACGGAGGCGCCCTAGACTACACTTCCTAGGTTGCTCCGCGCGCGCCTCCCACGGCCTCGCGATAATCCTGTGCCGGAGCCCCTCTGGAGAGAGCGAGCTCTCGCGGTGACCGCCGGGAGTTGTAGTTTAAGGCTGGGAGTCGAGGGGCCTGGTACCGGCGTTGAGGTGGCAGAGAGACTACAAATCCCAGGGAGGGCGGCGCGACCGCCTGGAGGGCGGGGGGTACGAAAGAGGAACGCGAAGGGCGCCGGGGTGAGTGAGGGCCGGGGGCGGGAGCGCGGGCGGCACGGGCCGGGGGCGGACTGGGGGCGGACTGGGGGCGTGGGCAGGGGCGCGGGGGGGCGGCCTTGGGGCGCGGAAGACAGGGCCGGGCGGTCTCGGGCGCGGCGCGGGGCGCGGAGTCGGGACAAAGGTCCGCGGGGACCCGGCTCCCCTCGGGCTACCGAACCTCCCGCAGGTGCAGTCCGCTAAGAGAGCCCGTCGGTAGCTGGACTTAGGACCCCCCCCCACGTCCCCGAAGTCGCGGAGCCCCAGGAGGCCTCGCCCTGAGGACCGAGGCCAGGCGGCGTGAAGTGGGAGGCCGCCGGATGCCCTGGAAGCCCTTTCCAGACTGGCGCTCTCCCTTGAGGTTGCCGGGTTATTAGTCCGTTTATCGCCATGAAATAGGCAAGGTTAGGTCGTAACGTAGGTTTTCAAGGAGTGTATTGTCACCATAACAATTTGACATATTAGTTCAAGTATAATTTAAGGCCAGGTCGTTTGGGTACATTTGGATATGGCTTTTCAAGGATTTCAAGGAATAGCATTTTGGCAAATACAGCTTCTCTCCCAAAAAACCGTTTTGTGATAATTCTTAACCGCGTCGTCCTATTAAATTCGGAGGTGTCATACTTAGCCCCGTTTTTTGTTTTGTGTTTTTCTTAGTACGACTACACTCTACGGAAAAGGCTGACTTTGGTCTTCGTCTTTCTCGTGGGTTTTCACCTGGGGGAGACCTGGAAGAGGTCCCAGTACAGGGTGGTCTAGGCGGCCTGGGCAGGGGAAGTTTAATAGACCACCTGGATTGTTCCAGTTCCCACTCCCAGCTAAGAGCCCCTGGATAGTATAGTCGTTTGTGTTCAGCCAGAATCTTAATGGCCACGTTGTTTTCAGAAGTTCCTAAAAGGAAATAAAATCTGAATTATTTAGAAAGTCTGTTTTCGTAGCACCTGCACACCCCCACCCCTGCTCTGGTGTATTCCTCCCCAAAGCAGAGGGAACAGATGCCTTGGGGGGTGATCACCTGAGTGGGCTGGTCCCCAGGCAGCACCCAGGACCCCAGAGGCACCTCCCAACCCTTCACTTACTCTTGTACTCCGGGGTAAGCTGTGATTTGTCATCTAACTCATCGGAAGATGACTTTAGTCACCATAGCACTGAGAGTTCCGCATCCCCAAGGCCAAGGGTACCTCTGAGTGGTTTCCCAACATGCAAACCTCTCTCGTAGGCTCCAGGGGGTGCACACCCCTGTCAGGTGTGCGGAGTCCACGTAATGGTGGGCAGTGGGTGCCATTCCTGGCATCTGCCGTACATGTCAGCTGCCTGGAATGTTTTCTTTCCTTCCAGTCAAGTTGTCGACAGCATTTATTTTCCATCACAGCATGAGATGGGATTTTCAGATCGAGAAGCATGTTCCTATTTTTTTCTGAGAGTCAGATTCCATGTCTCCTTCCTTTGCTTGCTGGGAAAATAACCAGCGGTACCTACTCTGATGAGGGATGTCCAGTGGGCTGTGTCGTGCTCCCGTCAGTACATCAGACCCGGAGCTGATGACCACCTGTCCCCCACTCTCCTGTCCAGCCACAGCTGCCTGAAGGCTGGGGGCCAGAGCTGCAGGGAGTAGTTGTGTGGTCACTAAGGCAAGGCTTCCGG
Source organism: Ursus arctos (assembly GCF_023065955.2). NCBI lineage: Eukaryota > Metazoa > Chordata > Mammalia > Carnivora > Ursidae > Ursus > Ursus arctos. Next base: position 272,464 of record NW_026623008.1, on the reverse strand, counting down.
CTGGAGGGCCTGTTTGCCAGGTTGTCCTGCCAGCACTAACCCTATTTACTGACCACACATAGTTTCCCCGGTTAACCTGACGCGCTACTTGTTTAGAATCAGAGCAACCTGGAGGCTTTATTTCTTCATTGAAACCAATTCTTCTAAGGAAAAATGAGTTGTGAGACCACATATAGTACAATTTAAGTTCTCACCAAATTTTTCATTACCACGTAGAAGTATTTTTACCCAGTTACTTGACTTTTTGGCTCCAATGCGATTTTCAAAGTGAATCACATGTATTCAGTTAATCGACGTGTGATTCACAGGCAGTGAAATGCTTAGGTCCAGTTTGACCAATTGTGACAAATGCATCTAGCTGTGTCGCCTGCACACCTGTCATGATAGAAGACATTTCTGTCATCCCTGAAAGGGCCCTTGTGTTGTGGGTTGAGTGGTTGTGTCCCCCAAATGCGTATGTTGGAACCCGAACTCACAGTGTTTTGGTGTTTGGACGTGGAACCTTTGGGATGTGGTTATGGTTAGATGAGGTCATGCGGGTGGGCCGCATGGTGGCATTAGTGCCTTTATGAGGAGAGAGAGAAATCTGCTCACAGGCCCAGGGAAGCGCCGTGGAACACAGCAAGCAGGCACCCCCTTGCAAGCCGGGAAGGGCCCACACCAGACTCGGGGTCTCCGAAATCTCCCAGCACCTGGTCGTCTTGGCTTCAGACCCTGGGTGTTGCTGCGTTAGCGCTCCTGGGCTGTGCCACGGTGCGCTTATCAGTCCCGTGATGGCCCGTGGTGGGGTTTCTTGGGTTTGGCTTGTGTGACTAAAGAGGTTATGGACATTCTTGTACACATTTTCTGTGGGTGTGTTTTCCTTTCTCTTGGGAAAATCCCTGCGAGTGACCTTGCCTAATGGGCCTACTGAGCAGAGCAGTGTTTCGTGGTGGCTTCAGTTTGCATTTCCTGGAGCTTAGTGGTGCTGAGCACTTTTCCACCTGCTTATCACATTCATACCTCTTTTCTGAAATGTCTGATCAAGTCTTTTGTCCTTTTTTAAAATTATCAAGTTGTAAAAGCCCTTTATATCTTCTGGATACACGGCTTGTCAGACATACTGCAAATATTATCCCCCATTCTTTGACTTGTTTATTCATTTTATTAATGGTATATTTTAAAAATTCACTTAGAAAATTTTGGAGTGGTTTTAGATTTACAGGAAAATGTTCAAGATAGCCAGTTTTCCCTCGTATCGACATTAGGTAACCACGGTGCATTTGTGGAAACTGAGAAACAGGAGTGCTATGTTCCTGTTGTCTACACCGCAGACTTGAGATTTCACTCGGTTCCCCAGCATCCCTGTCCAGGTCCCACACTGAATTGAGTGTCACAGCTCCTTTGTCTCCTCTGGGATGGGCTGGTGTCTCAGACTCTCTTACTTTTTCAGGACCGTGACCGTTTTGAGGAGGACTGCACAGGCGTTGTGTCGAATGTCCCTCATTTTGGGTTTGTCTGCTGCGTTTTCTGGTGGTTAGAGTGGGGTTGTGGGTTTGGGGGAGAACACCGCAGCGGTGAGGCGGCCCTCTCGTCACATGCTTTCAGGGGGTCGCTGGCGTCCGTAGGGCAGCATGGGGCACGTTGGCCTGGTCACCCGGTCCAGGCGGTGCCTGCCAGGTGTCTCCTCTCCCCCTCCTGTCTTCTCTGGCGGCCACTCAGTGAGGCAGTCGCCCTCCAGGGGGTGGGAATGAGCCAGGCCCCCTGCGGTGTGGGGGTGGCAGGGGAGATCCACGGAGGAGGCCTCCTGCCGTGGGAGGCTTTCCTGTGCCCCACGTGTGGAATTCGCCATCATTTCCCTGCGTCAGCTGGGGCTCCGGGAAGTCTGTCGGGCGCTCTGGGCACGAGCCAGCACTGCGGGGCTTTGCTGCCCACAGTGTTGCAGCCGTGGCCGTTGGGAGCAAGCGCTTTCATCGTTCGTGTTGGCGGCACTCTCTCACTTGCTGGTGCTCCCAGATGCTCCTCGTGTGCCTGCCTCAGCCCTAGAATCAGCCATTTCTCCGGGGAGCCCTGGTTTCTTTTGTGGAGGGGGTGTCAAGAAGCCCCTGCCTGAGGGCCTCCCGGTGGGCGGGGCTCGATGCCGTGCGTGTCCGTGATCTGTCTGTGTGTATCTGTAACCTGTGATCTGTAACATGCTTATTTGTAACCTTCCTGTCGGAACCTGGCTCCCACCATCCGCCATCCATTTTCTTTCTTTCTTTCTTTCTTTCTTTCTTTCTTTCTTTCTTTCTTTCTTTCTTTCTTTCTTTCTTTCTTTCCTTTCTTTCTCTCTCTCTCTCTCTCTCTCTTTCTTTTCTTTCTTTCTTTCTTTCTTTCTTTCTCTCTCTCTCTCTCTCTCTCTCTCTCTCTTTCTTTCTTTCTTTTCTTTCTTTCTTTCTTTCTTTCTTTCTACTGAGGGAGAGAGTGGTGGGGGTAGAAGGCAGAGGGAGAGAGAAAATCCCAAGCAGGCTTCACAACCCACACGGGGCTTGATCCTAGTACTCTGAGATCACGACCTGAGCCGAAATCAAGAGTCGGATGCTTAACCAACTGTGCCCCCCAGGCGCCCCCCCCCCCATTTTCTTATCTGTCCAGCCCAGCCCCAGTGTGCACAGAAAGCAGTTTCAGAATTGTTCACCCACGTTCCATCCCCACAAGAAACAAAGTTACCGAGTAGAGGACAGTGTTTATGTGTAGTTCTTCTCATCTTTCGCCTCCCAGTCAAACTTCATTTTCCAGAGATGCTGAGGTCAGCTCCTTTTTTCCTGTCCCTTCAGTGTGTTGATGTCACACTTCTGACACAGTTAAAATCAGTGGTCTTAGTCATGTTCCGTCTTGAGATCCCTGACACTCTGTTTAATTTTTTTGCACACATTGAACTGTATTCTCTGTGATGTATGCTTCTATGGGCTTTGACACATGCACAGTCTTGCGTCCACCATATGGTATATCTTGATGAGACGTTTTTGATATTGATAAAATCTAATTTGTGAATTGGTTTTCTTTTCCAGTTCATGCTTTCTGTGTCCTTGCCTAAGCAGGTCGTCAAGATAGTCTCCTTCATTTTCTTCTAGAAGCTTTATAGATTCGTTTTTGCGTTTAGCTTTACGATCCATCTCTAAGTTTTTCATGTAATCTGAGTGTAGGTCTAGTTTTATTCCATGTGAGTAGTCAGTTGTCTGGCACTATTTGTTGAAAAACTATTTTTCTCCATTAAATTGCTTTGGCATCTTGTCAAAAATCATCTGACTATGTTATTTCTGGATTCTCTGTTTTGTTACATCGATCTGTTTATACTTCCATCAGTCCAACTGTCATGTGACTTTATAAGTCTTCAAGTAAGGTCACGTAAATCCTCCATCTTCTTTTTAAAAACTGCCTTGGCTCTTCTAGGTTCTAAGCATTTTCTCGTAAATTTGAGAATCAGCTTGTGAAAAAAAGAATCGGCTTGTGTATTCCTCAAAACAAATGGCTTCTGTAATGTTGATTGGTGTTGTCTTAAGTATAAGATCATGTAGGGACAATTTACATCTTAATAATATTAAATTCTGTAATCCACTGGCATGAATTAATGGATATTTCCATTACATATAAAATGATGTATATAATATATGCCATTATGGTGTATCTTTTCCTTATTTAGATCTTGAATTTCAGCAGCGTTTTATAGTTTTCAGTATACAGGTCTTACATATTTTAAAATAAATTTATCCCCAGGACCTAGCAAATTATGTTTTTGAATGCCACTGTAAATATTTAAGTTTCATTTTCCGATTAATTGTTGCTAATGTATAGAGATAACCATTGATTTGTATATTGACTTTATATTCTTGGAACATTGCTAAGTTCACTCTTCCTGTAGATTTCTTAGGATTCTCCATGTAAATAGTCATGCCATCTGCACAGAAACAGTTTCTTGGTTTTCTCTCCTCACTGCATTGACTAAGCACCTGCAGACCACATTGAGTAGAAATGCTGAGATTGGATAGCCTTGATTTCTTCAGTCTTCAGGGGGAAATGTCCTATACTTCACTGCTAGTATGATGTTAGCTACAGCTTTTTATAGACATCTTTCTCAGGCTTGGTGTATTTCCTTCTAGTTTCAGTTTGCTGAGACTTTTTAACTTTCTTCAGAGGAATATAATCACATTTAGAGTCCCACAACATAACATTTGCAGCATATAGGATACAACCCAAAATTACCGACCGTATGAAGAACTACAATAATACGAGCCATTCTCCAGGGAAAAGACCGTCAATAGACACTAATTCTATTATGACCAGGTGTCGGATGGTCCAGCAAACACTTTGTTTTTCACATTTTTATTTGCATTCTACTTAGTGGACATACAGGCAGTACTGGTTTCCGGGGTAGACTTTGGTGGCGCATCACTGACACCCAGTGCTCATCGTGACAAGTGCCCCCTTAACCCCATCACCCATGTAGCCCCTCCCCCCACCTCCCTTCATCAACCTGTCTGTTCTCTATCATTAAGAATTTCTTATGGTTTGTTTCCCTCTCTTTTTTCCCCTCTCCCATATGTTTCTGTGTTTTGTTTCTTAGATTCCACGTGGGTGAAATCGTATGGCATTTGTCTTCCCTCTGACTGACTGACTTTCCTTAGCATAATACATTGTGGCTCCATCCATGTCATTGCGAGTGGCAAAATTTCATCCTTTTTGATGGCTGAGTAACACCCTATTGTATATATACACCACATCTTCTCTATCCATTCATCAGTCAATGGGTGTTGGGCTCTTTTCATAGTTTGTCCATTGATAATGCTGCTATAAATATCAGGGTGCATGTATCCCTTCAAATCTGTATTTTTGTTATGCTTTGGGTAAATAGTAGTGCAAATGCTGGATCATAGGGCAGTTCTATTTTTAATTTTTTTGAAAAAGATTTATTTATTTATTCAAGGGGGAGGGGCAGAGGGAGAGAGAGAATCTTAAGCAGACCCCCCCAGCATGAAGCCCAACACAGGGCTTGATCTCATGGCCCATGAGATCATGACCTGAGCCCAAACCACAAGTCGGATGCTTAGCCAACTGCACCACCCAGGCCTCCCTCTATTTTTAACTTTTTGAGGAACCTCCATGCTGTTTTCCACAGTGGCTGCACCAGTTTGCATTCCCACCAAAGTGCAAGAGTGTTCCCCTTTCTCTACATCCTCGCTAACACCTGTTGTTTCTTGCGGTGTTAACTTTAGCCATTCTGACAGGTGTGAGGTGGTATCTCGTTGTGGTTCTGGTCTGTATCTCCCTGATGATGAGTGATGTGGAACATCTTTTCAAGTGTCTGTTGGCATCTGGATGTCTTCTTTGGAAAAATGTCTATTCATGTTTTCTGCCCATTTCCTAACTGGATTATTGTTTTTGGGGTGTTGAGTTTGATAAGTTCTTTATAGATTTTGGTCAAACAAACACTTTAAAGCAGACTTAATAACTACATTCAGTAAAGTAAAGGATAATATACTCATCATGAACAAAAATATAGGAAATCTCTGTAAGGAAATAGGATACACACACACACACACACACACACACACACACACACTTCACACACACTTTTAATGAGCCAAATGGAAATTTAAGAACTGAAAAATACAGCATCTGAAATGAAAACTTTATTGAATGGTCATAGTAGAATGAGATTGACGGGAAATAGTTGATGACATCAAAGATAGATAGAACTCATCTAGTCTGAAGGAAAAAGGGGGGTTGATTGGGGGAAATGTCTAACACATGGGTAATTATAGACTCCAGAGGGAGAGGAGAGACACATAGTGGGGCAGAAGAAATAGATGAAGAAACAATGACTAAAACCTTTCCAAATTTAGTGAAAGACATACAGGATAAATATGAACAAAGTCACATTTAGACGCATCATTTTCAGATTACTGAAAACTCAAGCTTAACTTTGAAAATCTTGAAAGCAGAGAAAAGCAACAGATCACGTACAGTACGGCTTCATAAAGACTGTGAATCAGGTGAGAGGCGAGTGGGACTGCACCCTAAAATACTAAAAGAATTCTCTAACCTCCAAGAGTGAATGTTAGATACAAGTATTTTCAGGGAACGAGAAACTGATAAAATGTGTTGCCATCAAGTGTGCACTGCTAAAAATGCTAAAGGAGTTTTTGTAGACTGAAGGTAAGTACCAAAGTGAAATTCAGATCTTAGGAATGAGTGACGAACATCAAGGACAGTAAGTAACTGGGGAAATGTTTTCTTTCAAGTACGTATGTTTTAAAAAATTAAAACATTTCCTGTGTATGTAATGTATGCAGATGTAGTAGGCATGACAATTGTAGCACAAAGAATGGTGACGGGTACACAAACCTATAGGGTTTAGTAGAAGCAGTGCCGTGTTCTAAGTAGTCTGTGAAAAAGAGGGTGTGTATTGCAGTCTCTAGAGCAAAGTTATAAAAATATGCAAAGAAGTATAACCAAAGAACCAAAATAGGGTTGAAAGGGAATTTCTAAAATACTCAAATAGGGGCACCTGGGTGGCGCAGTCGTTAAGCGTCTGCCTTCGACTCAGGGCGTGATCCCAGGGTTCTGGGATCGAGCCCCACATCGGGCTCCTCCGCTGGGACCCTGCTTCTTCCTCTCCCACTCCCCCTGCTGTGTTCCCTCTCTCACTGGCTGTCTCTCTGTCTGTCAAAGAAATAAATAAAATCTTTTAAAAAATGCTCAAATCATATAAAAGAAAGCAGGAAAGAGAGAACAGAGGATAAAACACCAGAGAGACCAGAAGAAAACAAAATAGTAGCTCTATTTGGACACCACAGTGTCCTGGTACATTTGCCAAAGCCCATATATACAACATCAAGAGTGACCATAGTGTAAATATGAACTTTGGGTGACAGCGATGTGTCAGTATAGGGTCATTGATTATAACAAATGTACAGGATGTTGATGGAGGCTCTGCTTGTGTAGTGGGGGGGGGTATGGAAACTCTTACTTCCTGCTCAGTTTTGCTGTGAACCTGAAACTGCTCTAAAAATATTTTGTAGATTATGGGCACCTGGGTGGCTCAGTCGGTTGAGTGTCCGACTTGGTTTCAGCTCAGGTCATGATCTCAGGGTTCTGGGATGAAGCCCGGAGTTGGGCTCCATGCTCAGTGGGGAGTCTGCTTGAAGATTCTCTCCCTCTCCCTCTCCCTCTGCCCCTCCCCCAGTGCTTGCTCACTCACTCTCAAGTAAATAAATAAATCTTTAAAGAATATAAAAATATTTTATATATTAAGACAAAACAAAACAGATGGACTAGTAGAAAACAAGTAATAAAATGGTAGACCTAAGTCTAACCATAGTGATAATTACATTAAATGTTAATGGACTAAACTCTCCAATTAAAAGAGATGTCACAATGGATAGATAAGCAAGACCTACTACATACTGTGTATAGGAGATTCACTTTCAATATAAAAAACACAGGTTGAAAATAAGATATATAGATGCAAAATATATCCATAGATCTAAGATCTATCTATCCATGTGTCTGTCTTGCAAACAGTGAACATAAGAAGATTAGAATGGCTGTATTTGTATCAGATAAAATAGATTTCAGGAGGTCGAGTATTACCAAAGATAAAGGGGAAATGTCTAATGATAAAAGGGTCATTTCATCAAGAAGACATATCAATTATAAATGTGTCTAATAACAGAGCATCAAAATAAATGAAGCAAAATGGACAGGATTAAGGGGAGAAGTGGGCAGTTCCACAATTATAATAAGAGATTTTAACATCTCTTCTTCTCGCCAAATATTAGAACAAAAACCCAAAAGAAATTAGTAAAGACATAGAGGATCTGAACACTTCTCTCAGACATCCTGACCTCATAGCTGTTTGTAGAAAGCTACACCCATCCAAGGCAGAATACAAATTCCTACTAAGTGCATATTGTACATTCTCTAACATAGACCAAGTGCTGTGCCCTAAAACAGGTTTCAAAACTAAAGCAGTAAAGGTGTTTTTATTTGCAGATGACATGATTATGTAGAATACCCTAAGAAATCTCCATAAAGAACTAGGACTATCAAGTGAATTTTGTAAGATTTCAGAAACTAAGACTAATGAACAAATTTTAATTGTATTTTTTAATGTACTGGCAGCAAACGATTGGAAAATGAAATTAGAAATTCAATTCTATTTACTATAATACCAAAAAATAAAATATTTAGTAATAAGAATAACAAACTTATTTGTTAAGTAGTCTGAGCTCATGTATAGGACTGGCTTGTCCAGAACCCCTTCTGCTCAGGACCACCTCCTCACTGCAAACCTCAGAAGAGAGCTGAAAAGAAAACTTGAAGAGATGGGGAGTGATCGCACATTCATAGCTTGGAAGACTCAATATTATTACGATGTTGATTATCCCGACCAAAATTCCAGTAGGCTTCTTCGTAGAAACTGACAGCGCGGTTCTAAACTATGGAAATGCACAACCCTAGACTTTAGAGCCAGTAACCCAAGCAGAGCTTATGCTACCTGGTTTTCCAGACGTCAGTGAAGCTTTAGTAGCTGACACTGTGGTGCTGGTGAAGGACAGACACATAGGGGAGTGGAGCAGAACAGAAAGTCCAGAGATAGCCCCACACATATACACTCAGTTGGTTTTCAACAAAGATATCATGATAACGTGAAAAGGAAAGTCTTAATAGTGCTGCAGATCCTGGACATGCTTGTGGAGAAGATAACCCTTGATCTTTACTTCATACCATACACAAAAGTAACTCAGCGTAAAAGCTAAAACTCTGAAACTTCTGGAATAAAACATAGGAATGAACATGAGGTCAAGGCAGAGATTAACCTTAGGACACAAAAAAGCAAGACTCATAAAAGAAAAAAATGGATGCATTTGATTTTATCAAGTGAAAAAATTTGCTGTCCTGGATACCCATGTGCAAATGAAAAGGCAAGCCACAGATAGAAGAAAATATTTGCAAAATATTTATATCTGAAAAATACATATATCTGACAAAGAACATGGAGGAGCTATTACAAGTCAGTGATAGAAAGCCAATTAGACAAAATGGGCAAATGATTGAAGAAGACATGTAAACACGCGAGAGCTAAGAACCATCGTTAGTCACCAGGGAACAGTGAGCCACCACCGCACACCCGCTGACACAACGCTAAGTGCTGGTGGGAGCGCGCGTGGGACCACCACCCTGGGAGACAGATCGACAGGCGAGAAAGGTAAATACAACGTACCTTGACCCAGTCCTTCCAGTCCTAAGTATCTACCCAAGAGAAATTAAAATAAATGTCCACAGCAGCTTTTTCATAGGCACTGAAATCCAGACACGATCCAGGTGTCCATCGGCAGGTGGGTAGGTCAAGGCAACGTTGTGCACACTCACCACAGAGCTGTCGTTCAGCCGCGAAAGGAAAGAAGTGCAGTTGCGTCTAAAGATCATCAGCTCAAGTGGAAGGAGCCAGGCGCAGACGTGTCTGTGCTGTCTGGTTCACTCACATAAAACCCTAGACAACGCAAGCTTCGTCTGCAGTGACGAAGGTCAGCCCCTGCACGCGTGAAGCAGGGCTGGAGGGAAGGACTGTGGAGGGGCCCAGACTTCGTCTGCGGGTGGCCAAGACATCCTGCACAACGTGTCTGAACTCGCTGACTGCGTGCGTTACATGGGTGCAGTTTGTTGTATGTAAATTGTACCCCAACAACACCCACTAACTGGCAGACGAAAGTGTTGGTTAAAATCTGGGACTTCTGAGGGGCCCCTCGGGGGCTCAGTCTGTTAAGCATCTGCCTTCGGCTAGGGTTATGACCTCCGGGTCCTGGGATCAAGCCCCATGTCAGGCTCCCTGCTCGGTGGGGAGTCTACCCCCTCTCCCTTTGCCCCTCCCCACTGCTTGTGCTCATGCTCGCTCTCTCTCTCTCCCTCCCTCTGTCTCAAATAAATAAAATCTTAAAAAAAAAAAATCTTGGACTTCTGATTCCTGAATTGAAAGGGTAACTTATGACTTAGTGCGACCCTGGGGATGCCTCTTACCAGAGTGAGCTGAAGTTCCCTGACTTTCAGGATTTCCACAGGATGAGCCCACACGGAGCAGACAGAAAGGAGAACATTTGATCACACCGTGTAGGTGAGGGTCAGCGTGTCTGTGACATCACAGTTGCTGTCCTAGAGAGGAGAAGGCGCATTTCGGAAGAGAGCACGCACTTCGAATGGGATGGCATGAATGAGGGGCCGGGGCGGGGGGGCAGGTGGCTCTTAACAGTTTCCATGACAAGGGCAGGGTGAATAGTAGAAAATTATAAGACTGAGGGTCCCTGACTGGCCTGTGTTGGCCCCAGAGGTGTTTCACTGCCTAGGGGTTCTGTCTCTTGGTGAGAATGCTTGAACTGGGGTTTTCCTAGGACAGAGCAAGATGGCAGATGGACAAGTCCTGTCCAAACTCATGAGTAGAACCCCCTTCTGCTTCATCCTTTCAGGAGGCAGTGAATGGCTGAAAGCTTTGGAGGAAGGAGTGAGTCCATCTAGATCCAGATCCAGATCCAGATGGGTTGAGCACAGCCCCTCCAGTCCCTCAGCTCTGGGGGCTCCTTATGGTAAGTCAGTCGAGCCTACCAACAGTGGGCCTCACCATCTGCCTTGATTTGCAGGCCTGGGACCAGGGATCCACAGGTTCTTAGTCCCGCCGTTAACTAAGCACTGGGCACTACCTCTGGATGTCTGCAGCTCCCATCCCAGAGGGCCAGGTAAGGGTCCTGCACCTCGGCCCCCACCTGGTGCCCCAGAAGGAGGCGCCCGCATCTGCACAGTGCCCCTATCTGTTGCAGACCCTGTGTTCTGGAACATGGCGCTCCAGCGTGCCGTCCTCCTGGCGGGCCTCCTGGTGGAAGTTGCCAGCAAATCCTCAGAAAGTGTGGTAGGTGTCCCCTCACATAGTGGCGTGGGTGCCAGGAAGTAGAGTCGAAACCCTCTCTTCCCAGCCCCTCCCAGGCAACGTGTTGAGTGGCCAGCCAGGCAGGCAGTGGAGGGAAGTGACTGCATAAACCACAGAGCACCCACAGCCCAGGAAGTGTCCCCAGGAGCACTCCTTGCCCCGTCAGGCTGCCCCAGCCCAGGCCCTGGTCAGAATCTCTGAGTGGGCCCCCAAGGGATCCCCCTCCTGACTTGGGAATCTGAGTGCTTAGGAACATGCTTATGTGTATTCAGTCATCAAACACTCGCTGGGCACATGAAGTTCTGTTCCAGGAAGTGTTCGTGTGGTGTGGCTATGTGTCCTCACCTCACTCTGGGTAAGCAAGGGACGGTCACCTGATTCGGAATTTAGAAGAGGTCAGAGCCATGGGCGTTGGGTCAAGCTCATGAGGTGCCCCTCTGCGGATGCCATTCTCAGTCTGGCCTACTTGTCCTGCCCCAGCCCCCGGCTGTCGGGGTTTGAAAACTCACCGCCCTCTCCCCTCTAGGGCCAGCAGGCTGAATGTTGTGTGGACGTGGTGGACGTCAACACCACCTGCGGGGGCACAAGCCTGTGTGGTCCAGGTAAGCTGCTTTGGCACCAGCCAACCTTGACCAGCCTTGGTGATGAGGACAGTGCTCACAGCGAACGCCGTGGAGGTCACCGTAGCTCGTGTGAGCAGGCAGACACACGGCCCCTCAGGAGGGACACTGGAGATGCCTGGGAGGTAGGCAAGGGGCTAGAGGAGTGGGCAGAAGCAGCGGGAAAGGGACAGGACCCCATCTGAGCCTCCCTCCCGGCTGGCAGCCTGGCCACGTCTTCTCGGGTGGAGGCGGGTGAGTGCGCCGGACCCTCCGTCTCTGCGGTGAGCGTGTTTCTTTCCTCCTGCCGCCTGGGCGGCCTCCACGTGGGGCCTTTGTCTCCTGCTCCTCAGGGAGGAAAAGCGAGGTCAGGGCCCTTCTGGCTCCTGCTGTTTTTGAGTCTTTAGCTGGAAATATTTTTTTGTGTGAAAGAGGCATATTCTGGTGTCCCTCATTTGAAATTTTATCCTCAGAAAGTTTCACGTATTAAAAGCCAAGCTGCAGAGAGAACTGGGTTGGAAGTTGTGAGATAAGAGACCGGCAAAGGGGGAGAAAAGGCGTAGATGGAACCAGAACAAAAGAACGGGTGTGAGCACGCTGTCCCGGGCACCGGGTGAGCCTCTGGTCCTGGCGGCGGTCCGTCCGGTGCAGGGGACGCGCAGGTGTTGGGAGCCGGCGTGGCAGGGGGGCCTCCGCAGAGCGAGGCCTCTGTGTGGTGTGAGCAGTCGGGTGTTCAGTGAGAGGCATTTCTGTGCAAACAAAAGAAAAACAAGTGTGAATGGTTGGAGCCAATCGTAAGTCTGGTTTTTCAGTCTGGAGGGCAGTCAGCTAAGTACCCTTCCAGGTGTCGGACTCGAGGCCGGTGTAGGGGGAGTGAGACGGCAGAGGCCGCGTGGCCGCTGGTGAACCTTCTGAGAGGCCCACACGGGAGCAGGCGTGAGGCTGTGTCCACACGGGGGTGTCGAGGTGATGTCTCCGAAGTTCGTATCCTCAGCTCACAGGGCTTTGGGGAAAAGGCCGTTTTAGTTCTCAGTGGTTCCGAGGCAGGAGGGTGGGAGGGGAGCGGGAATGTTGGTTTGGAGAGTCGCAGCCAAATATGGGAAGAGACCGGGAGGGTTCAGGAGCCAGTGCAGCTGGCGGGTAGGTCACAAGCCTCAGGCCCGAACAGGAGTGGAGTCTGGTACCCACACAGACGCGCTACCGACACAGCCCCCCGCTTCCACCAGAGAGAGTCACAGTGAGACACGAGTCTGCTTTTTTTTTTAATCATTTGCTACTTTTTTTTTCGTTCGTTTCTTTCTTAATAATAACTTTTATTATGTTACGTTAGTCACCATACAGCACATCCCCAGGTTTTGATGCAGTGTCCCATGATTCATTACTTGCGTATAACGCCCAGTGCACCATGCAACACGTGCCCTCCTCACTACCCATCGCCGGCCTGTCCCAGTCCCCCACCCCCTCCCCTCTGAAGCCCGCAGTCTGTTTCCCAGAGTCCACAGTCTCTCGTGGTTCATTGAACGAATTTGCTTTTAAGTCTGGCCTCACTAAACGTGGCCTGGTCGTCCACATGCGTGCAGCAAGAATAGCGATTGACCGTTGAGGCTTTTTTAAGTGGGCCTTGCTGGACCTTTCCACAAGGAGTCTTAGATTGAACCCCCAAGGCCGGGAAGCCAAGCCGAGGACTTGCCATCAGACCTAACCTGCAACACATATAGATTTTGGTGCATCCTCTCTTCTCAACGTCCGAATAGCCTCAGTTTCCTGGACTTGCCCAGAAGCGACCTTCCTTGCTCACCTGTGAGGCTGGGAAGCCAGTGAGCTGGGTGTCAGGTAGTTTTTAAAGGGGCCTCATTGGCTTCATAAAGCCAACTTTAGCTCCTCAGTCTTTCTGGTCACCGGCCCTGGCTCTCTAGCTGTGCCTTGTCCCTGCACACAATGGCCCAGCCCAGGGCCTTCTTGAGGCTGGCAGCCCTGGGCAGCTTTGCCCAGTGACCTTGGAGCCAGCCGGAGGAGTGCTTTTTGGGAGAACCACTGCACTGGTGCCAGGTGTGCCAGGCCCCCCGTTCCCAGGCCCCCTGGTGTGGTGCTCGGCCCGTCCACCCACAGCATCACAGGCGCTGCTGCTGGTCAGTCTTCGGGCCCTGCCATCCACTTGGGGTCCCTGCACAAAGGCCTCCACCTCACAGTGACACACTGCGTGTGGATTAAACATCAGTGAATTCATCGTGAGGGACGTGTGGTCTGTGGCTTGTCCCTGGACTCTGGCGCTAGGATTCAGGGCCAGCTCAGTACCTGCACTCAGTGTCAGTTGAGCACGTGTTTGCTCAGCCACTGTGCTAAATGTTGGGGATGTTAAGAAAAAATAAAGGTATACGACACAATTTCTGCCCTTAGGGGTGCCCTGACTAGTTGGCAAAACAGACTGTCTGTAAACTGCTGGCCAGTGGGAGCTGGGCTGCTCCCAGCGCCGGGGAAGGCTGGGGATGCTGGCGGTGGCCTCAGTCTGGGACCTCCCCAGGGAAGGGGTCAACAGGGGCCAGGGTCACACCGGGGCTAGAGACAGTGCCACTGAGGGGGGTGGGCCTTGTCCCTTGTGGCCCCTGTGGAGGCAGGGTGAGGGCCTGGTGGTCAGACTGCTGTGGGCCTCCCCGGAGCGTGCGGCCGCGCACGGCACCGCCTGTCTCAGGTTCCCGGCCTGTCCAGGGTGTTTTACAAGACGTCCAGGAAGGGAGCCCACAGGAGCCCCTGGGTGAGAGCCCATGGTGGCTCCCGTCAAGTTTGTGTCTTTTTCTGAAATCAAGTGTACCATTCCATCCAGACTCCCAGAACGAGAGAATTCACATGCCTGAGCGAATTCTCCGGTTTCCCAAACTCAGAATATGGAAGAGCTCCCTGAAGGCAGGCGCTGAGTCACTGTCTCCCGCGCAGGCTGCTACAGGCACCGGAACGAGGACGGCAGTGTCAGCTGCATCCGATGCGGGAACGGCACCTATGGCTCCGAGTGCGGCGGCCGTCCTGCGGCACCCCCCACCACGCCCACCTGGCCTGCTTCCCACCGAGGGGCCACGTCTCCAAGTTCTGCAGGAACGGGTGGGGTTTGCCCTTCTTGTCTCCACAGCAGCGGGTGGCCCACCTTTCCCTGGACCACTGTCCGTCGAGGGGACACCCCCTGCCCCGCCTGGTCCCCTCTCTCCCTGAGTCCTCTTGTCCGTGCAGGACAGCCGTGGGGTGAGGGCAGCTCTGTCTCTACGGCCTCCTCCCTTTCTGGTTTCTGGCCCGTGATCCCCCCCTGGGCTGTGTCTCTGGCTCCCGGGGAGTCTTCAGCAGCGTCCCTGTGCGTGGTCCAGACCTGCCTGGGGAGCCGGCAGCACTGACCACTCTGCTTCCCCACAGTCGCTGGCTGGGGCGCACAGTTCCCAGTGAACCGGAGCACAGGGACGCCCGGGCAGCCAAATCTTGGTAAGTCTCAGGCTCACCAGTTGAGAGCAGGGCCTCTGCACAGGTCCTGGTGGAGGAGGGGTCATCGTCTGCCATTCCCAGTGCACGTGACCACTTACACTGGCCTCAGCAGGGCCACAGCCATGGCCAAGGTCACATTGCACCCCAGGCAAGAGATCTGTGGACAGGGACCCAGCCTGACCACAGAGCGGGGTTGGTGGAGTCGGCAGCCCCCGGAACTGGGGTCACTGGGCACACGCAGAAGGCCCTCACACATGCCGCTGAGCAGTTCTAGTGAGTGGAAACCCTTACAGCTGCACACCACACCCTTTGCCTCAGTCCTGGCCCACCCAGCACCTCGGGCCACGGAAACTCAGGACGTGCAGTTCTCTGGAGATGGGAGGGCGCCCCGAGGTCCCCTTGCCCCCCGAGGTCCCCTTGCCCCCATCCCCTGAAGCTCTTCTGAGGATATAGGGCTCAGACTGCAAACACTGCATGCCAGGCAGAAGAGCCCAGCACACGGCCTGGTCTTCGGGGGCAGACACAGGGCCCACATCCTGCATACTCTGTCCTCAGCTTGCATCCCATCGATCTGAGATGTGGCCCGCCAGCCACAGAGCCTTGGCCCTGCCACAGGGGCGTGGTGCCCCAGCCACAGGGGCCACTGCGGTCAGGGAGCAGGGCCTGCCCCAGGAGTGGTCGCCTCCTCTTCTCAGGTGACCAGGTCGTGATGAGGGTTGTATGTCCCCCAGACGCTGGGCCTTCAGCAGAGGGCGTGTTGGACCTGGACTGAGGGCTCCGCTTTCTGCACAAGTTTCAGGACCAGAAGCAAGTGGCCTTACACTGACCTGCACCACCAAGGCCGGCCACCAGAGCAGCAGAGTTGTAGGGTGGGGTCAGCGCAGATGGCCCCGACCTCCTGTGACACCACGCTGGGTCTGGCAGTGGGGTACCGATGGAGGGAGGCCGGCAAGTCTGGCTCTACAGCCCATTTTCATTGCAGCAAGTTTGGGGCAGGACACGCCAAATTAGCCAGAATTCATCCCCCTCTAGGTTCCAGCATAGCCGTGGCCACACCTCATGCCTGTGTCTCGGGGTCAGAAAGACACCTCCCCACAGACATCTACAAGCACTTTCCCCACAATTACCATCCAGAGCCCCCAGCCGTGGGCCCACCAGCCCATCCTGACCCTGTGTAGGTAAAGATGGGCAGGCATCATGGCACTAGGAAGGCCATCTAGGGACCAGGGACAAGCTCCCAAGAGGCAAGGGTGTAGTGGGAACCCCTGCCTCTGAGTTGAAGGCTGTGACCTGGCATGCCTGGTCATTCTCTGTGCTGAGTCTTCAGTGGGGAGGTGGGGACCAGAGGGCCTGGTGTTCTCAGGGGCTGGAACCCTTAACCCTCTCAGTAACCCACCTCCCCGTGACAAGCCTGAGGCCTAGGGAGCTGGAGCTCCTCAGACCCCACAGCCAGGTGTCTGGGCCTGCAGGGGGGACCCGAGCCCCCGAGTGCAGAACCCTGTGAGGGCCCGGGCGTGTTCAGGGAATAGGGGTCTGGGGAGGTCCTCTGAGGCCCGCCCAGGCTTACCACTGGCAGCCGCTCCCTTTGCTCACAGGGAGCCCTCAAGTGGCAGCCTCCCTCTTCCTGGGGACACTCTTCATCAGCTCCGGCCTCATCCTGTCCGTGGCTGGGTTCTTCTACCTGAAGCGTACCAGTAAACTCCCCAAGGTTTTCTACGGAAGAAACAAAGGTATTCCACACCAGAAGGGTGCTGACCAGTGCACTGGGGCTGGGGTGCAAGATGCGGCTGTCCAGCCATAAAACTCCACAAAACAGCAGGAAGGGGACTGGGTTGTCACGTGGCTCTTGTGTCTGAGAGTAAGAGGGGTGGCCATGTCCTCGGGAGGCTCCCATGTGGATTCTGTGGGGCTCTCAGAGTAAAGGTGTTGGCGTGACTCCACCGCAGGGCATCACGGCGGGGTTGCTGATGAGGGGTGGGGGGGGGAGGGGGGAAGTGACATCCTTGGTCTTGGGGCCACCTGCTCACAGCTCCCCCAGCGAGCTGTGTCCTCTCCCCATCCTGCCCCCTGGGAGTGGGGATAGGCAGGCTGGTGCAGGGACCGTGGGGCCCCGTGCCACCCCAGCTTACCCTGGGCCTGGGTGCCCGACCTGCCTCCCTCCAGAAGAGATGGGCGTCACTCCTGCTGTGCCCTCGGGTGTGCTAGGCAGGTGGTCCGGCCACCAGGTCGGACCCTTGAGTGGACAGTGCTAGTGGGCAATTAGCTAGAACTTCCTCACCTGGCCTCTGTGAGACCCCTGTCCACCCACCCGGAGCCCACGCTGGGTGCCTCAGTGGGACTGCTGCAGCGCCCAGGTCCTGACCCACGCCAGTTGGGATGGGCCTCCCGGGTCAGCTCTGAGGGGCTGCTCCTCCGCGGTGGGCCACAGGGGTCCTGGAGGGTCAGTGCAGGGCTGGGGCAGACCCACGCAGTGTCTCTCCTCCCTGGAGAGGGGGCTCGGTCAGCCTAGGTGGCCACCGAGAGCGCAGGGGTGCATAGCAACCTCCCCAGCGGAGGTGAGAGGTGGGCCCTGCGGTGGTCTCCCTGAGGCATGCCCCCACCCTGGGCCTCGCCTGGGGCTGAAGGCATTGTCTTGCCTGGCTCCTGGTGGTGCTGGAGGCCAGCAGCAGTACCTTGTGAAGACTGGCCTGTTGTTCTGCCAAGAGGGCCTGGGAGGGCGCTCTCCCTGGGGTGCTTGGGGGCCCACCGCCCCAAGAGCAGGTGAGAAATGTGGCCAGATAGCTGGGCCCTGGGCACTGCTGGGCAGGCATTTGGAAGTGGGA
This sequence comes from Ursus arctos, assembly GCF_023065955.2. Taxonomy (NCBI): domain Eukaryota; kingdom Metazoa; phylum Chordata; class Mammalia; order Carnivora; family Ursidae; genus Ursus; species Ursus arctos. The sequence continues at coordinate 254,645 of NW_026623008.1, read as the reverse complement.
CTGGGCTGAGCCTGGAGTGGGGGGAGAGCCTCTGCAGGCCCAGTGGACCCCCTCCCCAGGCAAGGGACCCCTGCCCCAGTGACACCTGTGTTTGCCCACAGCCCCTGCCCTGCAGCCTGGCGAAGCCGTAAGTAACCTGGAAGGATGGGCCGCGTGCCCCCATGTCGTGGGCCTCTGTGCTGGGGGCCGCCCGCTGTTCTCACTGTGCCTTTTCTCCTTTTCAAGGCTGCCATGATTCCCCCGCCACAGCCCTCAGGTATGTCAGCCCTCAACTCAGGGTGAAGAATCTCAAAACTATCCTGCCCACGGGGTCAGCCACTCTCCAGGGACACTGCAGGGCTCGGCTCTGCGGGCACCCGGTCCTGCAGCTCTCGGGACGCGGGCCAGGGCCCCCCGTAATCAACCCACGGCTCTGCTGCCTTTTCCCTTTTATTCGTTTCTGTTCCTGACATGTTGAGTCTGTTGGGAGACAACGAGAATCCCCAGCACGGGGTCTGGGGCCACCCCTGAAGCCTTTGCTTGGCCCTCACCAAGTCCCAGCTCTACCCGGGTGGTGGGTGCAGGAAGCTGGCTGGCCCGGCATAAGGCTTTCCCGTGGTCCCTCCTGAGTGGCTGGCACTTCAGTTTTACTCGGTCAGGCGTGATGATTCCAGGAGCAGGTGCACATATCAACCCTGTTATAGATGACTTCGTGAGCACAGAGAGGTTGAGTGACTGGCCCACGGTCACACAGTTACAGGCCATGGAGCCTGGCCTCCGCAGTCTGTGTTGTTACCACTGTGCAGAAGTCTGCAGTGGGGACAGGGGAGGATGTCCCTCTTCTCTGGGGACAAAGAAGTTATTAGCCAAGGCTAGATCTACTCAGTTCTGTAGAATACTTGTCTCTGATTTCTCTAAAGCAGGACCATCTACAAGCATCTTGAATTTCCCTGCATTAGTCTCCTAGGGCCGCCCTAACAAATGACCACAAACCGGAGGCTTGAAACAACAGAAATGTACTCTCGCACAGTCCAGGAGGCCGGAAGTCAGAAGTCAAGCTGGGGGTGGGGGGCACTCCCTCCAGAGTCTCTAGGGGAGGGTCCTTCCTGCCTCTTCCGGCCTCCGGTGGCTCCAGGCGTCCCTGGGCTTGTGACCACACCATTCCAGCCTCTGCCCCCGTCTTCACGGGGCTTCTCCCAGGTCTCCTCTCTCTGCCTCCCTCTTGTGAGGACGCTGGTCGTTGGATTTAGGGCCCCCCAGATATACCAGGAGGATCTCATTTCAAGGTCCTTAATCACATCTGCAAGTACCCTTTTTCCAAGTAAGGTCACGCCTGCAGGTTCTGGGGCTTCAGACATGGACTCATTTGGGGGCCCCCTCCAGCCCTGCTGTGCATCATGGGAACTGTTGCCTCTGTGTCTTGTGAGAGCCAGGCCCTCAGCCAGGCGCAGGTGCTCGGGGTGCGGGGGCACCGAGTGTCTGCAGTGAGTGGAGCGTTCATCAGACACTCTCGTCAGCAGCAGCAACTCTGCTCACAAGTGGGGGCCCCGTGGGCTCCCCTCCCCTCGGCTGCGCCACACCCCACTCCCAGGAGCTCTGGGGAGGGCCGAGACCCGGGGCCATCCTTCCTGTCCCAGGCCCCACTCTGACCCTGCCTGTTTCTGACCCCGTTTCAGTGCGGAAGCCGCGCTATGTCAGGCGCGAGCGGCCCTTGGACAGGGACGCGGGCTCCACTGCCATCTCCTCGGTGGAGGCCCGGGTCAGCAACGTCTGACCCGGCGACCCACCCACAGTTCCGCACACCGCCTGGGAGAGAACCCAGCACACAAAGGGCAGGCGCTGCCCAGCAAGGCCTCAGGACCGGTCTGGACGCAGCCCCTGCCTCAGCGTGGCCGTCTCCCAGCAGCAGACGCTGCCTGAAGGTGCTGCTTCCCCCCCACAGCTGCTCAGTGTGACGGGCTGGGAGCCGTGCCCTTGAGCCGGGCTCGAGCGCGTGGCCAGGTGGGGTCTGGGCCCCTCGGGAGAGGCCGCTCCCAGCGGCCAAGAGCCTACGAGGACCGCTGGGCTGCTCCATGCCTGGCAAAGCCAGGGCTCGCCCCCCTGCCTTTCCGAGCCCACAGTGGGCAGACATCCCCCGCACCACCAGGCCAGCTGGCCTCCTTGCATCCCCTCCAGGACGGTGTCCAGATGAGGGGAAGCGTGGCATGAGAACTGGCCCCTCTAAGGCTGAGGCGCCCGCAGGGCTGTCCTGTACCAAGACCCCCCACCCCTGCCCCCTAAGCTCAAGGCCACACATTTCCAGGAGCTGCAGAGGCGAGGTTCCTGGTTTCTTACCGACTTCAGACACTACTTTCCTCCTCTGTCTCCTGCCCCTGACCCGCTTTCCACGCTGGGCCCAGGCACTGCAGGCACTTGTCCGCCCAGCGACGGACGCTGGCCTGAAGCGGTTGGCGATCAAGGCCGTGTCCAGCCAGGGTCACATTCACCCGTGACTACTGCCTGAGTAGCCTGGTCTCGATGGACCTGTGGAGGGCCGTGCTGGCCAGTGGCCCTGTCCCAGCTGCCCCAGGCCTGGAGACGCGTTTCCGGCCCTGGCTGGTTACAGAGAGACGGGTTCCTGAGGAGAAAGGAGCGTTGGTGGCCACCTCTCACCCTCTGGGCTCGGCACTGGCCTTCCCAGATTCTCGGTCGGACTGATCTCTCTCCTTCGACGCCTGGTCCGCATCCCGGGGGCCTGAGGCGGGGCCTGCGTGCTCAGCTCCTGCGTCCCTTCTGCGCCGTGATGCCTGTCCCGAGCACTGACAGTTTGCGGACACTTGAACCCACGCCTGGTCCAGCAGCTGACAGGGCAGCACCAGCTTCAGATCGGTGTCAATAAACGATTCAGGGCTTTCTTCCCCCGTCCTCCTTGCTCCACGTTCGTCTGTTCCTCAGGAAGGGTGAAGTCCACCTGCCCTGCCGTGGGGGCGGCCCCGTCAGCCAGGCTAACTGGACTCTCCCTTCACCAGGAGCAGCGACGCGCCCTCGTGGGTACTGCCTCTCATTCCTCTGTCCCGCCCGTCCGTCTGAGGAGAAGGGGACGCAGGGGGAGGTGGGGAGGCCAGGATCAGGGTCCTCACCGGCTTCAGGGGCCACGGGGAAGTGAGAGGACACTCCACCGCCCATCTGTGCCCATCTGGAAGACTGGGCTTGGGAGCCAGGGGAGAATGCGCAGGACCCTCCAGATTCCCTTGGTTTCTGTAGCCCCTGAGGTCAGGGGAACCTGTCCCATCCTGTGGCTCCTTGGGAGGGAAGCAGACGTGGGAAGAGACTCCCTTTTCCCTGTTCCCACCTTTGCACCAAGCTGGCTGCTAATCTGGGGGAAATGCAGAGCCATGTTTGACCAGGAGAGCAGGTCCAGCCAGTCAGGCCCTGGAGGCCCAAGCCAGGCACAGATGGGCCCCCCACCCCCACCCCAGGCCTTCTCCATTGCCTCCCACCCTCAGGTACAACCTGGAGACCTGGGGTTATTCCAGCATCTCCATGTCCCTTCCCCAAACTCCCCCAGCCTCAGCTTTGCCCCACCCTTGGCAGCAAAGAACTCTGAATTTGACCCTGCAGCCGCCTCTGGCTCCCACACTCGAGATGCTTCCCCTGACCTTCAAGGCCTGGGTGGCCTGGTTGTTGGGGTCCTCAGCCCGCCAGCCTCCCCCCTGCCACTGAGCATCCCCTGGGCCTGGGTACCACTGTGCTTTAGGCCCCCAAATAGTGGGGAGTAGGGTCACTGGACTTCCCAGCCCCATGACCCGATGGGCATTCGGGCTAGAAAGCATGTGCGTGGGTGAGGTGGGGTACAGGGGCACCTGAGCCGGGTGTGGGGCAGCTGATAGGGTCAGGCATCTACAGTGGGGCTCCATCCTCAGCTGGCACTTACCTGGACTCCAGCCCTCGTGCAGGAGGCCAAACCGAGGCCAATTTATAGGGCCATCAGCTTAGGCCAAAACAGGCAGGTGGGGCACCTGTCCCTTTCTGACCCCCCACCATGTCAACTGCTGTGGGGCTCCCCCACACCCTAGGAGGGAGCATGGTATGGGGGTGGGCAGGTGGCACAGTCCTGGGCTCGCAGCCGGCAGCTCATTCATTCACTCCCTCAGCACCAGGAGAAGCACTGAGAGCTGGCAGAGGTCGGAAGTCAGCAAGAGGAAGAACTTCAGCAGCACGAAGAGGTGGGTGCACAGAGGAGGACCGCGTGGGGCCTGAGGAGGTGACGTGAGGGCAGAGGTCCTGGTCAGGAGCCGGGGCACGAGACCCCAGAAGGAGCTGGCCACAGTGAGATGCAGAGGGGCCACCAGTTGACCTTAGGGAACCTGGCTTTCAGTCCTGGGCGTGGGAAGGGCAGGACCGGCCGAGTCCACCGGGTGTCCCGGCTGGGCTGCCTCATGCCCGTAGGGTAATGCCGAGCTCGTCCAGAGCCCGGGGCCCGGTTTCTGCCCACGTTGGAATCGCAGCCTGGATGTGTCCCAGTCTCTCGCGTATCGTCATCTCCAGGTGGTGGGGCAGCACAGCCGCCGACAGATCACCCAGCACTGGGCAAGCGTGGGTGGGGGGCTCAGCCCCAGATGAGCCCTGAAGGGCCTCTTCATGCAGTGGCCATTCTGTGTGTCCTTGGCAGCACCCGGGGTTTGAAGCCCATTCTATCCCAGTCCCGGGGTGGGGGGACCACAGCCAGAGTGGGCCGTGGATACAGTCCTCTCACCTGGCCAAGGACAACTTCTGTGTCCAGCCCAGAACTCGGAGGTGTCCTGGGGACTCAGGACCCGCACATCTCAGAGCCATGAATGGACGAGGGTAGGGTGCGCACTGGGGACCTCGTGTTCTCCCCAGCCGAGTCCCCGGGCCGTGTGGTCGCACACGGAAAGCCATGCTCCCCTTGCGTGTGTAGGAGCCTGCACCTGGGCAGACGCATTCATGCTCAGACACAGCCAGGTTAACCTGCAGTGCACGGAGAGCACGTGCAGCCCTTGCACCCACACAGCACCGCTGCCCACCCGCCAGGATCGAGAAGGAGCCGGTGCGGGGACCAGGCGGGTCGCCAGGTCCCAAGCTGCCAAGACCCCAGAGCCAGGGGCTGGGCTCTGCTCCTGTGCAGTGAGGCCTGGCCGCCGCCCCGGACGGCACGTTCCTCAGGTCTTCCCTTTGCCTCTGGGCACTGACTTGTCCACTGAAGAGCTCAAGTGACCTCAGAACTTGGATATTCCCAGGAACCCTCAGGAGGGTGTTCCCAGAGCCGAGGCACAGAGGACACTTCCTGGAGGCAGCATGTGACCCCGAGTCACGATCCCCTTGCGAACCAGAACCCTGTCATGCACAAGCTGGGCCTGGCCCACACAGCAGCTCCCCACACGGAGGCTCCAGCCCCCTTTCTCGGTCCCCACCTCCTCCTGAGCACCCCTCCCCTGGCAGCCAGCACACCTCGTTGCACGAGCTGGATTCTCTGGTAGGCTTCCTGCTGTCGGAACAGCTGCAACATGGCTGTGAGGGGCCCAAGCCCCCTACTGGCTAGACCCCAGCCCCAGCCCCCGCCCCCACGTCCTCCGTCCAGACCCCCTGCCTTCGCCCCAGGCCTTTGCATAGGCTGGTCCTGGGGTTTGCAAGGGTCCCAAACTGGCCGAAGCCACTACCCCTTCGCCCAGGAAGATTTCCAGACCCCCTGGCTGTGTTGGGGGCTTCCCTGGGCTCCAGGGCCCCGTCCCATGTGTGTAACTGAGGGTGCCCCCAGCAGACACTCACCCAAAACAAGTCCTGTGGCCAGTCTGATCCCTGACTCGCCCTCACCCCGACTCCGCCCCTTGGGGGTGCCCAGCCCTGACCCCCCCGCCCCCGACTCCCTAGACCCAGAGCAGGAAGTCCCCTCGGTGGTGAACATTGGGGTGGCGCTTGCATGTAAGCGGGCTGTGTGGATGAAGTGGGGGGTGACAAGCTAGGCTGAGATTGGGGGTGCTCCCTGGAGGGGCCCTTCTGGGAGGCCCCTAAGCACTCAGGTTCCACCGGGGCCTTAAATAGGGTTAGTGAGTGGGTCTGTTTCTGGAATGGCGCTCCAACCTTCCAGGGGCTGTCAGGGGAAGGTTTTACCCAGGCATCCAGCACCCCCAGACCTGCCCAGTCTGTGGAAGCCTACACTGACCCCCCAGCCTCACCCCAGGCTCTGGTCTCTCACCTCTGACTTCCTGCCCTCCACTGCCCAGCCTGCCAGGGCGAGGACGGGAGACCAGCCAATCCCCGAGGCTCCAGGCCACGCCCCTGGCCTGCATGACCTCCAGTGTATAAATACACCTGCCAGAAGCCAACACCCGGAGAACTCCCACCCGCTCCGGACAGCACTCTGCTTCTGGAAGAACGCACACCCCCCGGAGCCCCGCTTACCTGGGACAGAGCAGAAGGCACGCTTGCCCAACCAGTGCCACCAGGAAGGACAGCTGCTGGCAGCCAGCCCCGTGGAGGGACACCTGCCAGGTGGGGCACAGGCTGGCCCAGCCCGGAGGAGAGGGAGCAGACACTGCCGGACAGGAGAGCTCAGAGCCTCACAGCCTGGCGGTGCCCAGCCAAGGGGACCATGCTCAGGCCTTGCTGACGACCCCCGGCCCCCAGGTAAGGCCGGCTCAGCTGGCACTCACCTCTCACTCGTACAGGCTCGGGATGGGGGCCTCTGAGGAGGGGCGGGACCTCAGTGCCAAGGGACTGATTATGTGGGGCACACGGGCCTGGAGGAGGTTAGCCTGTGGTCCCCCCCAGACTGTGCTGAGGCTGCTGCCTAGCCTGTGGCCACCATTGTCTCAAAATGTGGTGACATCTCATGTTGCAATGCTGGGAGCACTCGTGACATCACAGTGATGTCACTGTGACTCACCCAAACCTTCGCGACACATCACCACAAAGTCATTGCCCTCGCGCACCTAGACTAACCAGCGAGGTAGGGTCAGGGTCACCTCCGGCGGGTCCTCCTGGGCCCCATGGGGTCTGTCCACTGTCCTCCTTACCTGTCCTCCTCCAGGCCAGACCCATGTGGCAGGGCAAGAGGTGGGCCAGACAGGGCCCTGGTCAGCAGGAGGTCACCTGAGCCTCGCCAGGGAGACAGAGGCAGGGTCTCCTTGGAAATGCGAGTGGGTCAGGAGGACGGCAGCCGTGTGCTTGTGTGACCCTGCAGGGTGGTGGGTCATCCCAGAGGATGGCTGGGGCTCCTCCACCCCTGGCTCCTCAGGCTAGGGTGCATTTCTAGGTCCTGAGGGCCAGCAGAAAGCCCTCGTCACCAGCCAGACAAGCTGGCCCTACAGGTTCGGGTGAGGCTGGGAAACAAACTTGGGACACTGGTCCCCACCCCTGTTCAGGCCCTCCTCAACTTCCCGCAGCCTACCAGCTCACCCTGGCCCCCAGACAGAGTCCTGACCCTCACCCAGCCAGGCCTGGCCCCCCACCCTCATACAGCTGCCTGAAAACTGGGTGACTACCAACCAAATCAGGTGCCCATGATGGGATCCATGTTCAAACCCCCTTCAGCTGACCCAGAGTCACACTCCTCCGGTGCGAGCCCAGGTCCTGCTGACCTGTTGGCCAGGTGACCCTGGCTGAGTCACTCCACCCTCCAAGCTGCCCTTTTTGTACCGTGGCTCTTGTGTTTCCATGACCTGGGCCCAGCCTGGCAGAGCCCCGACATCAACAGCAAGTACTGTGGGCCACTGTCGTCGACTTTATTGATGCCCAGGTGGCACTGCCAGGTGGGACAAGCCAGCAGGAGGTGTCCACTGAACGGTCAGCACGACACCCTTGTGCATATGGCCTCTGTTCTCAGACCCTCTGTGGGCTGGCCGGGCCTGGGGCACCCCGGGATGCTCACCCCGTCTTGGCATGTGAGGAGGTGGGCGAGGGCGGGATTGCAACTTGAACAGAAGGACCTTGACTCTGGTACAGATGGGACTTCCTGGAGTTGCCCACATGTGGGCAGTGCCCTTCCAGAGGTCTTTGGGGCTGGTGCCGGGCAAAAGAGACCCAGGGCGAGAGCAGCAGACTGCAGAGAAGGGGCAGCCTGTGGTCACTCATGGTACTCTCCGTTTGTCCACAGCTCAGAGTCTTGTCATCAAGCCAGCAGGTGTGGCAAACAGCCATGCCAGCCCCTGGTCGGACCAGCCCTACAGCCACTGTGCCCAGGTCCCCCAGCTCGGCCAGCAGCCCCAGGTCCCCCGGCACCCCTGGCTCGGAGAAGGTGGCCTCCCCACTGGAGTGCTCCATCTGCTTCTCAGGCTATGACAACATCTTCAAGACGCCCAAGGAACTCTCCTGCACACACGTCTTCTGCCTGGAGTGCCTGGCACGGCTGGCGGCCGCCCAGCCAACAGGCCGGCCCGGCAGCGAGGCTGTGCCCTGCCCGTTCTGCCGGCAGCCCACGGCTGTGCCGGCTGCCGGGGCCCCCGCCCTGCGCACCAGCCGCCAGCTGCAGGCCAGGATGCCCGCACACCTGCGTCGGGAGGAGCCCGTGTGGCTGGAGGGCACTAAGCTCTGCTGCCGCCCACCGCCCTCCACACCTGGCCTTCCAGCGCCCGGCTTCGTGTGCGTGGATGTGGGCCTGAGCAAGCCTGCGGAGCCCACCGCACCCACACCCACACCCACCCCGGGCCCCACCCGCCGCCAGGGCCGTCTGGCCCGCTGCTGGGCACGCTGTGGGGACTGGAGGCGCGTGGCGCTGGTCACGGCCCTGCTGCTCGTGCTCTTTTGTGTGGTGCTCTGGCCCGTGCAGTGTGCGCTCAAGACCGGGAACCTGCGCTGCCTCCCCCGGCCCTCCGCCGCCATCACCACCGCCGCTGCCTTCTCCCCTGGGCCCCTGGCTGACAACTAGGCGCAGCCACCCCTGCCCTAGGTGTGGGGCCCTGGCCCACAGCTGGGGTCACAGGTGTGGCAGCTTTGAGAGCCGGTGCCCGGAGGGGCCCCCACATCTCCGAGGACCCCATATGCCATTCAGCTCACCTTCCCCCTACTCTGTGGGGCTGAATCCTGACGGCACAAACAAAAGGGTCCCTGAAGCTTCCAAGAATCACAGGCTCCTATGGGCCCCAGAGACCACCTTCCTAACCCCCCACGATGGACAGAAAGCCTTGATGAGGCCCCCTCCCCATACACTGTGAATTACCTGCATTAGTAGCCCTTTGCTGAGAAGGGAGGGCGCTCACCATCTTTATTTTATTTTTATATTTCACCCACGGCTCCTTCCCCAGGCAAGGCTGGCCCCTTCCATTGGGTGGGGATGCTAAATATGCCCTCTGACCAGAGGGACAAAGGGCAGCAGCAGGAGGCCCAGTCCTCCAGTGCCCATCCTGAACTGTACATTTTTAAATAAATTATTTTGTATGCACATTTGGTAAGGGGTCCTCACCCTGTGCGCCCTCTTCCCCACACCACCGAGCCTCTCCTTCCGGAAGAGCCATGGCCTGCCCCTGTCTCAGAGACTTTAATCCAGAGGACACTCCCACTGGATTGAAATCCCAGCAGCCCCTAGGGCAGATAGCCCCCAGGTTCTAGGGTGTCAAGCTCCTGTTCCCTGTGGGCTGTGGATAGGCTGGAGCAGTCCTGTCCCCCTCCCCTAGAACTTTGAGGCTCCCCCAGGAGGGGGAGGGCAGCTGGAGCAGGGTGGGGTGGGCAGGAAGGGGTGGGGCCTTGGCATGGTCCAGACCCCTCCTCCAACACTCCCCAGCAGGACCCCCCAAGAAGTCATGACTCCACAACCCTGCTGAGAGTCCTGACAACAGGGCCACAGAACCCCAGGACTGACTCCCTGCAAACCAAGGCCTAAGGACACACAGAAGCAGAAGTGGTGACAAGTGGTGTGTCCTGAAGGTCCTGAAGACCTCCAGCAGATCCTCCTGGGGCCAAGTGCAGCGGCATGAGGGATGCAGGAGTCCTGCCAACCCCGACTGCCACCCCCACTGGCTTCTGCTATGGGCCCCAGGAATCCCGCACTGCCAGTTAGCGTGGTGAAAAGAGGCCAGGCTGGTTCTGGCTTCCCAGGCCTCGGCCTCCTCACCCCGAAGCCCAGTACTTCCTGCTTCAACCAGCTGGGCCTCTGGCTGGGCTGGGCTGGGGAGCGTGCGGAGGGAGACCCTGGGGAAGCTGGGCCCCAGACCCCGACAAAGACACAGAACTGAGAACGAGTCATTTTATTGAGGGTACCACAAAGCCAAGGGGCCATCCGTGGTGGGAGGGGCACACACTACACGCCAGTGACGCCACACCCGTCACACACCAGGCCGGCACACATGTGAGCCTCACCCAGACGCACGCGGTCGCACACGTGCTTACGCGAGCAGCTCGCGGCACCTGCACTGTGGGCAGCTCCGAAGCAGGGCTGGTGCTTCGGGTGCGGTGGGGGCAGGAAACACTGATGCTGGCCAGCACACACTGGCCGCTTGCTCACTGGTCACTCGTGGCACTCCAACATGTGGCACACACAGGGTCACACGTGGTCACTGTGTTGTGAGGGTGGTGACTGGTGGCCTCCCACCCCAGAGACAAACCGGAGCCCGGAAGCCCGGCCTCCGCTCCTCCCTCACCCGGGAGCCCAGGAAGGGCAGGGACACCAGGGTCTCCCGACTGCCCCCCCTCATTTCTAGGCGTCCAGGCGAGGTCGGGAGGGTCTGAGGGCTCGGGGACCCCTCGCCCAGCACTCAGGGACGAGCTCCAGTCTGTACTGCCCTAAACACGGTCCTTCCAAGGAACACCACGCCTGCCTTGCCGGCTCCCAGCCTCCAGCGCGGCTCCGGCCCCACCCGGGGCGCGCACGCGGGGCCCCCTCACCGCGCGAGGCCCCGCAGGTTCTCATCCTCGCCGCCGGGGGCCTCCGCGGTCCTGCGGACGGAGACAGGGTTCGGCCGGCGCCCACGCGGGATCCCGCGCCGTGCCCGCCCCCACCCCGCTCCCGGCGGGGACACCGCCCGGCCCCCCGCCCCGGGACCGCGGCCCGCTCCCGCTCCCCGACGACCCCACTCACGCCGCCGGCGCCCGAGACGACACGGGCCCAGCGCTGCGGCCGGGGTCCGTCGACCCGCCGCCCACGTTCGGAGAGTCGCGCTCCTCCGGCGCCTCGCGCTGGGAGGAGGGGCCGTCGGTCACCATGGTGACGTCCGCGCAGGCCCCGCCCCCAGCGCGGCCCCGCCCCCACCTGCTCGCGCAGACGCAGCTGCTCGGCCTGGATGTACCGCCGCAGCGCCAGGTACACGAACTTGTACTGCGCCTCGGTCTGCACCATCCCCGAGCGCTGCCGCCGCACCAGCTGGATCGTCTTGGGAACGTCGATGTCGCAGTCGAGACCTGGGCACGAGCGCGCTCAGGGCCGCGCGGGGGCCGGGGGGCCGGGGCGGGGCTAGACGGGAGGGGCGGGGTCGGCAGGGAGGCTCACCTTGCCTGCGGATGAGGTCCACCAGGATGTCAATCACGATGAGGGTGCCAGTGCGTCCGATGCCGGCGCTGTGCGGACAGGCCGGGAGCCCCGGGGCGGGTTTAGGGGACGAGGCCATGGCCCTGCCCCGGGTTGCAGCTGCACTGCCCGCCCACCCCGTCCCCGACCGCACCTGCAGTGCACCACCATGGGGCCGGCCCCCGGCATGCTGCTCTGGGCCCGGTTCACCTCGTCCAGAAAGCCGAGGACGCCGGAGGGCTCAGCCGGGACCCCGTGGTCTGGCCAGCCGAAGTACTGGTAGTGCTTCACTGTACGCGGTGGCTCCTGCTGGGCAGGGCGGGCTGGTGAGCGTGAGCCGGGCCAGTCTGGGCAGATCCCAGGTGGGGCCAGGCCGCAGGGTCAGAGTGCAGCTGCTGTGACCCCCAGGGTGAGAGGGGCACAGGGCATGAACTGGGAGGAGGAAGGCAGGGTTTGCCAGGAGTCACCAGCAGGGTCAAAGCCCAGCAGAAGGGGATGGGAGGGAAATATGGGGTTCAGAGCTTGGAGGCTCTCAGAGAGCCCCAGGTGGCTCAGGCCCCTGGGGAAAGGGAGAGGGAGCAATGGGGTGAGGGAGCAGGTTTCAGGGACAATGGCCTCTATTTGCCGAAAGGCCAAGTGTGAGAGGTCTGCAGGGCCCCCAGGTGGTTAGATATAAGAGACAAGGTGGGGGTGGAGGGGACAGGAAGGGATCTGTTCCTGCCACAGAAATAGGCACCACGGGCCTATGAAGGACCTTGCATCTGCTGAGGTGGCCCAGGAAGAGATTAGGGAGGGAGAGGCCATGTGGGTGTGAGGCCACCCTGGAGCCAGGCAAATGGGACCCGGGGCCTAAGGTTGAGAACGCGACCTGCCTATGAGCACCGCCCAGCAGAGCCCAGGCCAGGAATGTGCCCACTGGATTAAGGGACATGAATACCATCAAGGCCAGTGGGATTGGATGGAGCCACGTGGGTGGGGGGGGGGGGTCTCCCAGCACAGACCTGAGGACTTCCTGAATACTGTGACTCTGGCCCTGCATGTCTTGTGGCCCTCTGGGCTCACCTGATCTGGCCGCCACACCTGCAGTTCCCGCACACAGTAGCCCTGGGCCTGGTACTCAGCCAAGTTGCAAATACGGACGTGGCCATATTCTTGGCAGCCATGCAGCTCTGGCCAGTACCGGAAACATTTGTTCTGGGAGAGAGGGTGCATTGCTGGAAGACCCCCAGCACCCTTGCCCCTGTGCCCCGTGGGGACCCACCCATGCACACGCATACACAGGGGCTTTCCAGAGTCCCCCCCACAACACACACCCACACTCCCCCACGGCATCTTGAAGGCTGAAGGAGAAACAAGACTGGGCCAGCCACCAGCACACAGTCCACATGAGCACATGGTGGGGAGGGGGCCGTCAAGCCCAAGCTCCTACCCGGCCTCGCTCCACCTCCCTGGTGGCCATGACAATGACCCGCGTGTCCTCCTGGTGCACCATCGCCCAGAAGGCAGCCGCTGTGGTTTGCAGACAGCCCTGGGTGGCGATGTACACCTTGCCCCATCCATGACCTGGCTTCTCCTCTGGATCACTCTGTAAGGGGGTGGAGGCCAGGTGTCCACTGTTTCCAGGATTCGAAGTGCCAGAGGACAATGCAGGTCTATGCAAATGACGTGCAAAGCAGCACCAGGTGGCTCACACAGCCCCTCTCGGTCCTAGGCTAGGGAGGAGCTGAGGACCCATATTTAGTCCAGCCCACTCCGAGGACTCCTTGGAAACCACCACAGCCCCTCTCCCCCAGCTACGTCTACTGTCCTGCCAGGGTCCATGGATCATGGGGGCACCTGGATCTTCTTGGGCTGCCAGCAGGAGCTCCAGGTTCATAACAGGGGGATAGGGTGACGGGTGTGTGGCCAGACACGGCTCAAGACGTCCCGTCTGGTCCATGCTAGGCGATGCATGCAGCCGGCCACACACGCCTGTCTCTTGCACACGCACCCTGATGTAGTTCGCGTTGATGTAGTCGGCTCCGGGCACGCTGTCGTCCACGTCATGCAGAATGACACGGGTGGTATCAACTGGGAAGGGGAAGACGCCGCTCAGGTCTCCAGGGGAGAGGGAGGAAAAAATGGACCTCACCTGCCTCCTTGCCCGCGGACCCCATGGTGAGCAAGACGAGGGAGGAAGGGCCCTGAACGCGCAAAAGGGCAAGTCAGACCAGCGGCAGGACACAACACCCTGCCTCTACCTCCACAGGGCCCCTCCTTGCCAGGTGGGCCCCACAGGGAACGGATGGGGCCCTGCTCCCCAACACGCCCCCAGCCTGGCCCTCACAGGGAAGGATGTTCTTGTAGCGGTTCTTGGGCTTGTTCTCCAACCGCTGTCCCTCCTTCCGTGGGTACAGGAGCCGACATTCCTGCTGCTGCAGCATCTGATGGGGCAGAGGGGGGCGAAAGCTTCAGCCTGTTGTCCCACCCTTCCCCAGAGCCTTCAAGGACCATCCTACCTCCCCTAAACCTCACCCCTCTGCTGGCCCTCGCCCCAGCCCCAAAGGACGGGAGTCTGTGGGAGGGTGAAAAGTGGCTAGGGGAGTGGGCACCTCGAATTCTTCCCAGAAGCCCTGCTTGGCTTTCTCGCCGGCATCAGTGGCCCTGTTGAGCTCCTGTACTCGGCTCTCGATGCTTGCGGCATTGATCCTTGTGGCCTTGAGGGGCTGGCCGGGAGAGGTCTGTGTCCACACTCAGCAGGGTCCAGCAGACCCCACAGCACCTTCCCCCAGCGGCAGCTACCCTGACCCCACCCCGTTTCCCGAGGCCACCCTGCCCCAGCACTGCCTAGCACCCTTTTCCCTGGGTCCCAATGTCCCCTGGGCCATCCCCACCGGGGGTGGCGCTCACTCTGGATCCCAAGCGTCATGTGCCCCCAGGCATACCTGCCTGAGATGCAGCACTGTCCCCGACTTCTCCACCATGGGGTTCCTCTTGTAGCATTCCACCAGCTCTGCGAGGGTGTCGAACTGTTCCCCACCTCCCACGTCATACTTCCCATCTGGCTGTGGGGGCGGCAATGAGGGGCCTGGCCGCTGCCCGCCTCCCCTGAGCCACACCCCCATCCCCGCTGCCACCTCCCACCTGGAAGTGGATCATGACGTGCGTGACCCGTGGCCGGCGGTCTGCCTTGTCTGGCTGCTGTGTGAGCACAGACAGCACAAAGTCCCCAGGTTTGCTCTGACTCTCCCGCACCAGGAAGGTACCCAGGCGTCCTTTTTCCGTCAGCAGCTGCTCGGCCTCCTTGCCAGACAGGTGCCCATGGTACCACCTGGCCCAGGGTGGTGGGGGTTGGGGTGGGGAGCCCAGGTGAGACCGGGGGCCATGGCCTCGCCAGGTGAGGGGACACAGACCCACATGCAGCCAGAAGGCTCCAAGACAAGACACAGACACAGAGAGACAGATGGACCCCCAGATCTCAACGGCCCAGGCAGTACCCTCACCCAGGCCAGCCTCAGTCTGCCCTGCCCAACTCTCTGACTCTCCCCCTTCCCAAGAGCGGGCAGGCTGGAGGCAAGACAAGTGGGCCCTGCAGGGCCAGGGTGGCCACCAGGTGGCAGTCTGGTCCCCAGCAAGGAGGGCCGGGGCCACCTTCTCAGACCAGACCCACGACCCCTCCCTGGCAAATGCAGCTTCTTCAGGTCTCAGCAGTGCAGGTAGGGAAACTGAGGCTGGAGGAAACTGCTCACCGGAGTCACCAGGCAGGAGGGAGGTATAAGACTGGCGGCAGGGCTCCGCTGCACACTTTCGCCCCCGTGGCCAGTGCCCTGGACCTAGAGGAAATGAGGCCCCAAACCCTGGGGAGGGGGGCATGCGGGACACTCCCTCCACTTGGCTGCAGCTGTGCCTGAGCCTGACCCCGAGCCATGGAGGGCAAAGGAAACCCAGAGGCCACGCCCAATAGCCCCCACTCCCTTGGACACCTGCATGCACATGGTCACAAACACGTCGATTCTGCTGCTCACCGCTCAGCTATGGGGTCCTGGCAGCCCAGCGGGTGCCGGAGCTCAACAGGGGCCCCACTGCGCTCACGGAGCAGCCCCCCGTGCTGGCCTGTGTAGTGCTGCACCAGCTCGGCCAGCGTTGCGAACTTCTCCCCTCCATAGAGACTGTAGTAGTCGCCCGTGTTCTGGATCTTGACGTGGGTCACCTCATCCCGGCGTCTGGAAGGCAGGCGCACTAGTCACTGTTGTGGGGGGAGCTGCTCCCACCACCCCCTTCTTCCCATCACCACCCTCAGCTTCCAGAAGAGTCCCTGAGCTTTTCCTGCCCTGCCGTGCCCTGCCGTTCCCCTTCCCCATCAGCCGGTGTGCGAGCCCCACCGCCACCGCTCCCCTGTGAAGTCTGCCCTGGGCTTGCAGACTACAGGTCTGACTCCCCCTCGTTCTGGAGGCAGATGCCAAAGCAGACCTCCATGATGGGCTCTGCCTCACCCCAGACCACCTGCCTGGGAGCTCCTGAAGACCGGGGACAGGCGCTCAAGCTAGCTTCCCCAGGCCTCACTGCATGGGAAGCTATCGGGAAAGCCCCAGGAGAGGACCTCGGTCTCTCCAGTGTGAGAAAAGTCCATCCTGAGAGCTAACCTCAGTCCCACCTGCTGCCTCAGATTTAGCAGAGAGACTGGAAAGATCTAGAGATCTATTGGAAGCCCCTCCCCAGATCACCACTCTTTCTCACAGACTGAGCCCTTCCCATCTAGGGCCGGCGCAGGTCTGCCTGTCTACTTGCTGGTTGCAGCCCCTCCCCACATAATGGCCCTTTCATGGCCTCCGGCCAGACCCCCAGTGGGCAGCATCCCCAGGAGATGGGATCCTAATGACAGCCATTGAGGCCCCCTGTCCAGCACACCAGACTCCTCAGAGCGCAGGAGGGAGGTCTTGCCAATTCCCTACCTCACTGAGCCCTTCCTGAGCCCTTCTAAATGATTCCCTCCTGCCTAGAAGCTACCTGGTCTGGAATGCCAGATTTCCACCCACCTGTGCCAACCTGTTGGCTTCTCACACCCCACAAAACCCTGATTCCTGGATGTCCGACCCCCAGCGGGGATCCTCACTTCCCAGGACAATGCCCAACACCCCTCTGGGAAGACAGGGGAGACCGATCCCCACCTGTCCCCAGCTCAGGGTGTTCAAATCCCTTGCCCCCTGGAGTCTCAAGCCTGTTCACACCTGGCTGCAGCACCCACCCCCCTTCACCCACCTGACAGACAATGTGAAGCCCCCTGGGCAGCTCTTGCTGGGTCTCGCCAGGAAGCTCCCATGCTGGCCCCTGGACAGGAGCAGCTTCTCGGCCTCAACTCCACTGATGTTGGGGTGAAACCACCTGGAATGAGGACCAAGAGTTGGCAATCCCAGGGAGCTGGGGTGACACTGAGCATACTCCAGGCTCCCCCACCCAAAGTCCCGGCCCACACCCAACCTCCACCCACGGAGCCTGTTGTGGGCCCCATGCCGACAGCCTGCCACTGGCAGTGACCACTGGGTCTGAGGTCTATGGGGAATGAGGTGGGGCCATGGGGTCCCAGGGACACAGACAAACAGAAACTTTCCTACAGCTGGGGGGTGGGTGGGGGTGAGTGGGACAGACACCCTCCAGCACACCCCCCCCAGCCACCAAACTCTGTGCCTGGTCCCTCTGGCCCCGCCAGGGATAGCAGCTTGGCCAGAGGGACTCGCGGTGCCCAGGCTCGCCTGGGGCCTCCTTCCTGCCCTCAGAGCCCTGTCAGCAGACCCTGTCAGTTCTACTCCTCCTGGCGTGGTATCGGCCACCAGCTTCTCTCATGGGGCACGTGCTGCAAGCCCAGGGACCCTTCCCCCATAATGCGTTAGTCACTTAGCCTTCCCAGAGCAAGCGCGGGGTCTTCAGGCTCTGGTGTACGTTCCACCTGGGCCCCTCTCCCCAGCCCCCGGCTCTGCGCGCCCGGACCGCTCTCCCCAGCCCCCGGCTCTGCGCGCCCGGACCGCTCTCCCCAGCCCCCGGCTCTGCGCGCCCGGACCGCTCTCCCCAGCCCCCGGCTCTGCGCGCCCGGACCGCTCTCCCCAGCCCCCGGCTCTGCGCGCCCGGACCGCTCTCCCCAGCCCCCGGCTCTGCGCGCCCGGACCGCTCTCCCCAGCCCCCGGCTCTGCGCGCCCGGACCGCTCTCCCCAGCCCCCGGCTCTGCGCGCCCGGACCGCTCTCCCCAGCCCCCGGCTCTGCGCGCCCGGACCGCTCTCCCCAGCCCCCGGCTCTGCGCGCCCGGACCGCTCTCCCCAGCCCCCGGCTCTGCGCGCCCGGACCGCTCTCCCCAGCCCCCGGCTCTGCGCGCCCGGACCGCTCTCCCCAGCCCCCGGCTCTGCGCGCCCGGACCGCTCTCCCCAGCCCCCGGCTCTGCGCGCCCGGACCGCTCTCCCCAGCCCCCGGCTCTGCGCGCCCGGACCGCTCTCCCCAGTCCCCGCTCTGCGCGCCCGGACCGCTCTCCCCAGCCCCCGCTCTGCACCCACGTGAGCTCATTCACCACGGAGCCATTGTGCTAGCTGTTCTCTGTGCCCCTGGCCCACATTCATATGGCTGGGAGACCCCTCTCGCTTTTCATTCTTTATCCCTTGTTTATTTTTCTTCATAGTATTTGTCACCACCTCGATACAGATGCTATGTTATAGGCTTACTGTCTATTTCCCACTCAAGGATTTAAGCTCCAAAGGGCAGAAGCCGTTCTGGTTAGTGCGGTGTCCCAGGGACGAGAACAGTGCCTGGGTGTTAATGAATATACCTGAATTAAGAAGGGAATGAATAAGGGGGCACCTGAGTGGCTCAGTCGGTGAGCTTCTGATTCTTGATTCTGGCGCAGGTCATGATCTCAGGGTCGTGAGATTGAACCCAGCATCGGGCTCCGTGCTCAATGCGGAGTCTGCTGGAGATTTTCTCTCTCCCTCTGCCCCTCCCCCCACCTGTGCTCGTGCTCTCTAAAATAAATCAATAGAATCTTAAAAAAAAAATGAACAAATAAGTAAATGGATGGTGGGGGTACAGGTTGCCCCTGAGAGGATGGCCAGGGTGGCTGGCAGTTTCTGCCAACTGTGGGGCTCGATACAGGCTGAGTCCTGTTGCTGGAGGACTGGGAGGGGGGGCTGCAAGCTAAGAGGGACTGCAAGCCTACCTCTGCCCCCAACCCTGACTCCCTGGGACTGTCCTCCTTCACAGCCTCCCCCATGAGGTCGGAGACAGCCCCAGGTTCCCAGAGGGACCGGCCAGGAGGGCCCTCACTCAGGGCTGTGCACGAGCCAATGTCCAAGATCATAACTGCTGGGTTCTTTACCCTAGTAGCTTTTCTTTCCCCTATTAGGGCAGGAATTTCTGGCCCAGGTTTAAATTTGACCCAAGAGATAGGAGCAAGGATGATCCTGCCCTGTAGAGATCTTTCTAGAATGGAAATCAGATCGCGTGTCTAACGCCACCTGGGCGCTTCTCCCTCCGGGTCCTTCTCTTCCTTCAGGCCTCCTTTTGCCCCAGGCCTTCAGCGCCTGTCCTTTCTCCTTCTGCCTGTCCATCCATGCTCGCAGTCTGTATCTGCGTGTCCAACGCAGCAGCCTGTAGCATGTGTGAAATGTGAATGTAAATGAACTCAAATTCAACAGAATCAAAGCCCAGTTCCTTGGCCACACGGCCACATTTTACTGCTGAGAGCCACGTGCGGCTGGCAGACTGCTGACGGTGCAGGTAGGAAACATTTCCACCACCACAGAAAGTTCTGGTCTGCGCTGGCCTTCGCTGCCCGTCCTTGCCCGAGCCCTCACAGATCTGTTTGCCTCCGCCCTCCAGCCCCACAGAGACCTCTGCTCTCGGGCAGCTCATCTGTCTCCAGGGCCTGCGGCCAGGCCTCTGTCCCCAGCAGCATCTGACTGACCCAGGTGGCATGGCTCCACTCAGCTGTTCTCCAGAATTCCACACTCGCCTGGTTTTCTGCTTCACCTGGTCAGGATCCTTTGCTGGGCCCCCTCTTTCTGACCTCTCAATGTCAGAACTCCTCATCTGTGCGGGGCATGTGTCTACACGTCCATGTGCCTTCCACACCTCTAGCCTCACCTGGGATCTGAGCTTCAAACTCAAAGATACTTCTCTTCTTGGCACCTCTATTTGGAAAGCTAACAACATTTCTATCTTAACATTTGCAAAATTTAAAACTCCTGGCCATGCCCAGAAAGCCCTGCTCTTTTACCCGGTCCCCACTCAGGGAAGGGGGCCACTACTCACACATAGCTCAGGTCACCAGCCTGTAGCCCTTGGTGCTCTCTTTTCCAGCAACCTTGTGTCCCTTCCAAATGCACCCAGAACCAACCCCTTTTGCTGGGCATGGCTCACATTCCCTGCATTTCCCTGCAGCCCCACGGCTGCCCCTACCATGTTAACAGCCCATAGACACATACATACTTTTGTGTTTGTCACTGAGGGCAGGCTCAGATCTGACCTTGATGACTCCCCAGGGTCCATGTGTTCATTCAGAGAGGCCTGGAAGCTCAGACGACCTGCCCGGGGCCAGCCAGCCCAAGCAACAGGCCTGTTCACACTTTCCCTCGGGGAATCGGGGACACCGCCATCCAGGCGCTTCCTGGACATGTTCTGAGCCTAGCGCTTTGCGCTCTCTCCCATGCTGGCTTGTAGGGAGCCAGACCTGGGGGCCATTTTTGGTTGAGTGGTCCAGCAGGTGAGGCTGCCGGGGAAGGCTTCCTAGACTCCAGAGGCAGTCACAGGAGAGTAGGCGAGGCCACCAAGAAAAGGGCAATGGCTTTGTGCTGTCTTTGGACCCATGATGAGACAGTGTGGTGCAGGAGTGTGTGTGGGGGGGGAGTGGAACCCAGAAGAAAGCTTCTAACCCCCCCTCCACCACGGGCCACCTACTCTGCTGAACCACATCCTGTGCCCAGATGCCCCCTCCCCCCCACCCGGCCCCAGTAGCCTCAGATTCCAGTTCAAGATGGGCAATGCCTAGAGTGTGGGGGCAGGGGTAGAGGGTGGAGGCCCAGAATCAAAGCCACAGAGAGGGGCGAAGGGCACCTTGTTGTCCTTTCAGGGACTCTCAATCATACTTTCCACCCCCCTCTCCTCCCCACAAACTGCCACTGGGTCTATCAGGTGGAAATCTCCAGGGGTGGGGCATCCTGAGACGTGGCAGCCACTAATACCACTGCCCTCCAGAATCCCAGGCTGACGCAGGGCCTCACATCCCCCCAACCAGGCCTGGAGGTGGAGCTGAGTGCCCAGCAGGCCAGTGAGGCTTGCTGCCCCTGGCTGAGGGGGTGGGAAGAGGTAGGGAGGTTACAAGTCCCCATCTCCAATCCCCACACCCCCTCTGTGCCAGGGCCCAGGGTCACCTCTGTGCCAAAGAATTCCCTGCTCTGTGATGGGTCAATGACTCAGCTCTGCCTTGGGAACATGGCCTTGCAGTCCCAGGGAAGGGAGGCATACCCTGTTGGGAGCCCAGTATGCCCTGTTCACCCCAACAGGGCTCCTAACAGGTCTCAAGGCCTGGGCCCTTCAAGGCCCAACTGAACCCAGTCAATGCTCAGGAGCCCAGGATCAGTCCAGGCCACCTAACCAATCAGCCTGAATCCATACTGGCCACCGACTGGCCTAGTTCCCTGTGTGGCCTTGCTCCAACCCTGGAACCCTGGAAGACACACGAATGGCCTGTCAACATGCCTACACCCATGATACAGGGGCTGGACACTCCTGCAGGGCAGACACTGTCATGATGGTGGGGAATCCACAGGCCAGTGGAGAAGGGTTCCAGGTTGGAATTCCAGGCCTGAGGACCCTAGAGCACAGGCAGCGTCCCTCTCCATCTCCCTGTCCCCAGGCCCCAGGCCCTGACCCTTTTGGCCTACGAGGAAACTAAACCAAGGTCCACCCTGTTTATCTAGAACCAAATTAACCAGAGATACACATTCCTTTCCAACCCCCGGAACAGAGGGTGAGCCTGAGGGGGGTCTGCATGCCCACACCCCACCATGGGATCTAGCCCCCTCCCAGGCATCAGTATCAGTGCACCTACACCCAGCCCTGCCCCACAGTGCTGGGGCCCCTAGGTGAGCAGTGTTGATGGAAGTGGCCACTGATCCACAACCACGGGGCCACAGGAAGGGGACATGAGGTGGGGGTGGACACAGGGGCATAGACTTTACTGCCCAGGCCTCCTAGGGGTGTGGGCCAGAGGAGCGACAGTCCAGATGGTCATCGGAGAGGGGCTGGCGAGGGCAGGCAGAGCCCCACCCGGGGCTTTCCCAGGCTGGAGCTAGGTCACATGCACAGGGCACAGACATGGCTCCTCTGAGCACCAGAACTTGCCTGGGGGATAACTAAGAGTGAGGCTGAGGGGAGTCTGAGGGGTCATTCCAACCAGACCTCAAAACCCCCTCCTCCCTGAATTTTGGCCATCACAGACGAGTTCCTGAGATCCCACTGATTTCCGCTACTCCTGAGCTAAGAAGGCCTGTGACCTTGGCGGACGCCATTGTGCCTAGTTGCTTCCTCACTACATCCCTCCTAGGGATCCTGGGACCCTCGTCACTGAGGTGCTGCTGGAGGGAGATGGGGGGAGGCCTGGGGCTAAGGACCTTGCTCCTTGGGCCCCGAAGACTAGACTTCGTCCAGCCCCTCAGGGATCTAGGAAGTCACTCAGGGTCATAGTGTGATGCCCCCTGTGACCTCCGGCCTTGCCCAGCCCCCAGTGATATGTGTCTCACACCTGTATGACCACCCACGGTCTTCCACATGCATGCTAGAGTCTGAGCTCACACACGTGTGTGCACATACCCAGAGAGCAGGGATCCAGCTGGAAGGGCAGGAAGGCCCAGTTCCTGTGACACTTCCCATTTTCCCTCTCCATGGAGGCAGGAAGCTGGCTTGACCTGCAGCTGCCTAGGCTCTCACACACCTACCAGGGAGCTTGCCCCCTAAACCTGGCCCTTGAGGTCTGGAGGAAAGATGAGCCCATCTAGAGAGGGCTGGTCCTTGCAGTTAGGCAGGGTCAAGGGACCAAGACAAGAGCAGAGGACACTAGACCCTGCAGGACCCCTCAGGCCTCCTGCCCTGCCTCACCCCACAGCTGGCAGAACACAAATCCGGGGCCAGAAGGGAGCCTGCTAGGAGTCCAGGGGACGGAGAGTGGGAGGGTCTGACTTTGCCCTGACACCTGCTGCCCATTCTAGGCTCCAGCCACTTCCACCCACCACCTGCAGGGCATATTCTGCTCCCCAGGGTTTGGGTCCATCAGACCTCCACCCAGGCCACCCCCACCCCTCACCGCCTGGGTGAGGGCCTGGGACCCTGGCGTCAGGCCCTGGCTGGGGAGAGAGGTCTGTGCCAGGAGGTCGGGCCTGGGGGCACGTCTCGGCGCTACCCGTCGGTGCCCGTCGGGCCCGAAGCACATCTCCAGGGGTCTCGGAGTCCAGCCAGCTAGCGGCCCTGGCTCACCTGCGCGAGGTCATGTCTGCTCCGCGCTGGGCGCTTGGCGGGTCCAGGCGGCCGCGCCCTCGGGCCACTTCGAGAAGGCCCCGCCCCAGAGGGCCCCGCCCACGCAGAGCCCCGCCCACGCAGAGCCCGGTCCCGGAGCTTCCTTAAAGGCGCCGTGTCTACACGTCTCGCCACCGCATGGAAGTCATGGAAGTCGAGACATAAAAGCAGCAGTTTTCGAGGGCGCCAAACTTCTGAACCAGGGCATTCACACGGGCGTCCCGGGCTCAGAGGGCGAGGGCGCGGGGCGGCCGGGACCGAGTGGCCCCCAGCCTGGCCGGCCGCCTCCGCACAGGGGCGCGCGAATGTGATAAAGGGCTCATCGGTCCCACCCCCCGCGTGTCCCAGAGCCCGCAGGCGTTTCCCGCACGGCCTCCTTGACGGGAGGGGGGCGGTGCGGGGCTGCGCTCCCTTCGCCGGAGGGTGGGGATTCGGAGCTAGAGGAGGGGACCCCTGAGGGCAGAGGTGGGAGGATGCGTGATGACCAGGTAACCACCTCTTACTCTTTCTACCTTGGGGGGCTTCTCTCCTTTCCCCCCCACCTCTGCCGCCCCCGCTGGACGGTCTGCTCCCTAAGCCATGCCAACACCCCCTTCGCCTTTGCTCCTGCTACATCTGCCCCCCATCTGCTTGTTTCCTGTCTCTCACTGGCCGAACCACCTTTCATAAGCCATCGCTGGGCAGCAGCACCTAATTCATCTGGGCTCTCAACCTTGACAGCCCCCGTTAGGAACCTCAGGGCCCTCTCCTGTCCAACGCGTCTCTACCCCCTTTCCAGGAGTGGTGCACTGAGCAAGGCATGGAACCTTCTCCTGAAGCTTCCAGCCCTGGAGCCCAGATCCCCAGCCACCGCTCACCCACTCACCCACTCACCCAGGTCACCTCACCTAGCCACCTGAGGGCCCTGAGCCTCAGCGGCAATTGCCCTGGGAGCCCCCTCCTTCTGGAAGCATCAACTCCCAGACACTCCTGGTCCTCCCGGCCCCACTGGCCCACCTTCTCCTTAACCCCCCAGCGTGAAAGCCTCTTCTCCCCTCGCTTGACTCCCAGAGCAACCCACCTGCTCCCTTATGTTCAGCGTCCCCTCCACCTGGTACTGCATGGCTTCCTGGCCTCCGTCCAGTTGGCTCTCAGCTCCTCAAGCCCAGCCCCTCCAGATGCATTAGGGTAGTACCCACCCAGGTGCTCCAGTGCCTTCATCAGTGCCCCACCCTCCGGCCCAGCACAGGCATATCCGCTCTGCTCCAAAATCCTCTCTTCTCTTCACCAGTACTTGCGCCCCAGCACTCTGTCCTACACAGCAGGAACTCTTCCCGTGAAGTCTGACCGACTCTGGCTCAAACTTCTCCAGCTCTTTAGACAGAGCCCCAGCCTAGCCAGGCCTCACGGGTGCATCCTGCCCGTCTCCACCTGCTCCTGCCACACTGTCCCCCTGTCCTGCCCCTCCCCCCCCCCCGGGGCCTCCAGCTGTTTGGGCTGGGCCTGCACTTCCTCTTTCTGCTCCGAGCACCTTCCGTTCAGCCCCAGGGCCCTTGCAGTCATGTGCCCATACCTCCTGCCCCACCTCAGGCCTTCGCATCCTGGCTCCAGCAACTTGCTTACCCTCAGGTCTGGGTCTGAGGACCAGGTTTTCCTGGAGCCTCAGGCTAGTCCTGCCCCTTGCGCCCTGCATCATCCGGCTTATCCCTCCTTAGCACCTCCCCCATCCCCAGCGCCCGACAGCTGACTGGCACACAGCATCCATTCCACACACATCTCCTGAACAAACAAGTTGAAGAATAATGGATGAAAATGGGAATGCTTACGGGCTAACAGGTCACCCAGGTGCTGAGTGTATGGGTATTTTTGTTTTCTTATATTCATTTTCTTATTTTCTATTAACAAAAAAACAAAAAAAGAACACAATTATCCTTTATAAAAGTCAGGAGTTCCAGGGAGGAGGCCACTCAGCTCTCCCTTCTTCCCCTGTTCCTTGTTAGAGGCCCACAGGGCTGGTCGGTCACAGCTCCACGGGACCGACCCATCTTAGGACTTCCTGCTTCGGGTCTCCCAGCAGAGCCAACAGTCGCCCTCCCACCTAGGCCAATGAAAAAAGCTGTCTGCCCAACCCACCCACCCACCCACCCTGGCTGTACCCCCAGGCCCTCCTACCCCCTACCTACCCTGCCCCCCAGCCCCCTGCCCTTAGTACAATATGCCCACTCTCCTCACAGCCCTTCCCATCCTGTGCTCATGTACAGATGTAGAAGACATGTGTGCAAACATGCACATGTACTCATAGGGGGTTGCTGTCTGCAAGGCCGGTCACCTCCAAGGTCACCTGGTGTGCTGGCTTCCATGGGCCCCACCCCCATGTATAACAGTGTGGGCTCTGTGAAAAGCAGCCCTACACCCCAGTACAAGGCCCTTTTCTGCATCCAGAGCGTCCTAAGGGAGCCCGGAGCCTGTGCTGTATCACAAACTTGAACAAGAAGCCACGGGAGAGGAGCCAGCCAGGTGGGTAGTCCCTGGGCCAGGCAGGGCTCGGCGGTGGTGTTCGGTGTGGACAGATGCCAGCACCTCTTTTAAAGTGTTCAGACTTTATTTCACGGTGATTGACACACAGACACAGACTGGAGTTAGTAACAGGACATATGGGGCTCCCTCCAGCCTTTGGGCTCAATGGCCCATTCCCAGCTGTTGGGAGGGTTAGGGCTACAACCCCCACAGGAGGGCAGGTGTGTGTGTGTGTGTGTGAGGACAGGTGGGATGGGGCGTAATATTGCAGTTTCTCTCCTGCCTCTACACCCACCCGTTGGCCTTGGTCTTGGACGATGACACCCCTCACACCAGAACCAGACAGAGTTGGCTGTATGGTGTGCTCAGCTGCCCTTGGGCCAGGACAGGAAGGGTGATGGCCCGTCACCCCAGGTGTCAAATAAAATCAATGCATAATGGCTGGCGGTCAGGCCCGGACATCCATCCTTGAGAGGGGGATGCCAGCCACCTAAGCAAGCAGGCAGTGACCATCAGCCACATCACAGAGCAGCCCTGCTCCCTCTCAGGGCTCCTAATGAGACCTGGGGTATCAGGGAGGGGACACAGCTATGTCCAAGGTGGCTGGGTAGACAGGCAGGGCTAGCTAAGGGCCAAGGTGCCCTGACAAGGTCTGGGCCTGGCCTCTGTTCTCCAGCACTCTGGGATGGGTGGACATGGTTGAAGGGAGGGGTACAGTATAGCCCCAACAGTAACATTGCTTCTAAGTCACAGTATTGGCACAGGAGGCCTGGGAGGGGCCAGTCTGGGCTCGAGGCTAGCCCTGGCCTACAGCACACGCAGGGAGCAGCTCAAGTGGAAACCTAGAAAGGCCCTTAGGGCTTGCATGAAGGAAGGGCCCCCTCCAGCCCCAGCAGTGCCTTCCCGCCCTGGGGACACAGGCCCAGCACAGGTGGACACACGGGGGAGGCACGGCAAGAGGGACCGAGACACGGTGGCCCAAGGTGGAGGGGCACATCCTGAGGCTGCCGCTGGAGTCAAGCCCTCCATGCTGCCTGTGCCGTCTCCCCCTGCAAGTTCCGCAACACACAGTTTGTCTCTGTAGCTTGTCTGCTTGGACGGTAGGGAGGCCGGTCCAGCAGTCCCTCTGGCCAACACATAGGCAAGAAAACCATATCAAAAAAGCAATGAGTTTACAAAAATAGAAAATAATGACAACAGGGTGGGTGGTGGGCTGTGGTGTGTCTCATGGGGCGGCACAGGGCCGAAGCTCTGGCTTGGTGACAGCATCCTCCAGCAGGTGCAGCGGGCGCCGACCCACCACCACGTCCCGTAGGCAGCCCACGAAGCCTGTGCCGTAGGCCTTGGGCAGGGCCTGGCCCATGGGCAGCTTCTCCAGGCCACCTGCAGGAAGACAGAAGGAAGGCCACCCGGTTGTGACTCAGGGATGGGCAGTCTGGGGCACTAGCCAGCAGAGAGACCATGGGTACTGGAAAGACCAAGTGAGTTACCTGAGGCCTGTCAGTGCCCTGCGGGGAGGGGGGACCCCATGACCAGGAGACATGCTCCAGCCTCCTGGCCCCACAATCACCCAGGGAACTGCAGTGCCTAAGACAGGAGGGGACAGGGCCCTACCCTGGCCAGTTGGTCTGCTGTCCTGGACAGGGTGACTCAGGTGGCACTCTCAGTTTGCAGCCCCAGGGGATGAGGTCTGTCCCTCAGGGATTCTGAGACCCTTGGGTACCCCTCCCCGGCCTCCCTGCAAACACTCACCCAACCATAGGGCTCCGTCTGTGTCTAGCTGCGTGGCACCCAGCGGGGAAGAGCCAGTCACGGGGGCCTCGTTGCCCACCTGAAGGGAACCTTCCCTCTGTTCCCTGGGGGTGTGGTGGGGTGAGGCCATCATCAGGCAGTTCCAGAGGGCACACCTGCCACCCCCAGATCCTGAGTCCCACATCCATCTCTCCTGGAAGTCCCGCCCTGGGGCCCACCACCATCACCCCTGGGGGCCAGAACGAGGTGGCACTGATCCCCAGGAGAGCACCTGGTGGCTAGGGCAGGGGGCCCCATGTGGGTTAGACTTTGCTGTAGGGGATGGCCAGGCTCCGACCCTATGGACAGGTCTCCGAATAGCATCGGGCAGAGCAAGGACTCCCTTTTCAGATCAGGGCGTCCCTGGCCATAACTGCTTCTCCTTTGTCCTCTTGTCCCTCCCCCATCGCTGGCAGTAGCCTCCGGTTGGGCACTTAGCCCTGCCCCCACCTCAAACCTGGGCCCTAGCTGCAAGTGACCGGGCACGCCCTGGCTGGGCAAGTCC
Source organism: Ursus arctos (assembly GCF_023065955.2). Taxonomy (NCBI): domain Eukaryota; kingdom Metazoa; phylum Chordata; class Mammalia; order Carnivora; family Ursidae; genus Ursus; species Ursus arctos. The sequence continues at coordinate 226,911 of NW_026623008.1, read as the reverse complement.
AGGCACCACCCGCCGCTATTCTTGGTGTGCCCTGGGCTTCCCGCTGACCTGTGTGCCCTGACCCGCAACCAGCGGTTGGTGTTGACCGGCACGGTGGAGCGTAGCACCACAGGCTGGGAGCCCAAGTCATAGGTCAGCTGCAGGCGCCCGTCCACAATGGCCAGTGCGACGTAGTCAGCCCGCTCCGTGGCCTTGCCGCTCCACAGCACCAGCCCCTGTGTGGCCTCCGTGCGCAGGCTCAGCTCAAAGTGGTTGCTCTGCAGGGCCTTCTCACTGCGGGGCAGAGAGCTGGTCAGGGCCTCCAGGAGGGCAGCCAGGGATGGGGTGTGGGAGGTGGGAGGGCCGTGACGGCAGCTGTGATGAGACCTGGGGACACTGGATGGGCAGGTGGGTGGACACCCCCGTGGGACACACAGGCCGAGAGATGGATGGTAGCAGGTGGGACCAGACAGGCAGACACACAAGCGGGAGAATGAGGCAGACGGACAGCGGGGGTTGGGGTGCCACTGCTCACCTGGGAAGGGCCCCGGAATCCGGAGCATCAGGACTTAGAAGCCGGAAGAGAGGGGAAGCAGGTGAGCAGGGGACAGACAGGCTGTAGTGTAGGGTCGGAGGGTGGGGGTACCTGGCAGCCCTCCCCATGTCCCCTTTCCAGCAATGGAGAGTGAGAGCGCGAGCACCCACGGAAGAGGCACGGGACCCCGGGGCAGGGCCGGGACACCGACGTGTGTACAGACAGGGCTGTGGGCATGACCCAGGCCAAGTGCAGAGAGCAAGAGGCGAGGCCGAGGGCTCACCTGCCCTGGACGTCTGAACACACGTGTGCACATGCGTACGCACATGTGCACGCTCAGACACGCATGTGCTCTAATGCACGCACACGTGTGCACGCTATGCTGGTGCCTTGTGTCGAGAGCAGGGGCTGCAGGGGGTGGGTGGGGTGGCGACTCCCCTCCTCCAAGCCAGGAAACTAGGCCTTACACAGCACAAACCGCTAACCCTTCTCCTCCACCAGGATGAGGGTCTCGCCCTCCGTGGGGCTGGGGGGAGGTTTGGCAGCGCTGCGTGGATGGGGGGCTGAGAGGGGCTGAGAGTGAAGGCGGGCGTGGGGGCCAAGGTGCTACTTACGCGGGGATCTCATTGGTCAGTTCGCTTGGAAACAAAGAGACAGAGGTGGTGAGAAGGAAGGAGGGGGAGGAGGGTGGTGGGCGGCCGAGCCCAGTGGACGCGGGCCTTCCCCTCCTGGCCGCAAAGTGGAGGGTGGGTGTGGGGGGCCCGGCGTCTTACCCCGCGCAGCATGCACAGATAGGACGGGACAGACGGCAGAGGGCAGAGGGGTGCCCAGTTCCCGGGTGGCACGTTACCTCTCAGTCACGGCATTGAGGTACTCAATGTAGGTTTGTCCGTCGAAGGCCAGGGCGTCCAGGTCCCCTGCCGACTTCTCAATCAGCCCTGCGAGAGAGTCGGGTGAGGGCTGCCTCGGGCGGGCTCCCCGCATCCAGCCTCAGCCGCGTACTGGGCAGCGCTCACCCTTCTCACCCTTCTCGCAGTGAAGCCCCGAGAAGCCCCCAGGACACAGGCACTCATAGGAGGCCTCCCGAGGGAGGCAGGAGGCCCCATTGAGGCACGGGTGGCCTGAGGCCTGGGTACAAGGGTGGTGGGCAAAAGATGAGACATCCACGGACCGCATCACGTGCTCCTGGGTCAGCAGCTGGTGGCCTTTCAAGGAGACCTGGGGGTGTAAGAGGTAGAGAACCTCTGTCCCACCTGCTGTCCCCCCACCATGGCAGCCCCCACCCCAGGACAGAGGCTCCTGCGGGATGGGCCCTTCCTCAAGACTCCACCACCCCACCACTGCAGAGAGCCCCTGGCTGGGATGGGCCCCACCCCTGCCCCAGGTACCAGCTGGATGACGCCGTCGAAGCCGGAGGACACCGCGGCTGCCCGGGCCAGCTTGCTGAAGTCAGGCACCCCGCCGACGTAGAGAGGCTCCTTCAGATTCAGGACAGTGTGTGGCACCTGGGGGGAGACGCCGGGTGAGGGGCTGTGGAGCCTGCTCCCTGGGCAGAGACAAGGACACCGGGCCCCAGATGAGCGGCCCACCCCCTTGCCCACCGGCCTGTCTAAGAGGCGGCGTTAGTCACACAGACAGGGCTGACGTGGAGACTTAGTGGGGGCGGGAGCTACTCTAGAAGATGAACGAGTAGGATGGGAGCAGAGACCAGTACCTTGCGGGATTTCTGACGTCCGCAGAGCAGGGTGGGGGTTGCAGAGCAAGGGCCAGAGAGCAGTGGGGGCAGAGAGAAGACAGACAGAGGCACAGGACAGACGGGGGAGAAAACAGTTCAGTGAGAGCCAGCTGTGGGGTGGGGGCTGCCGTGCCTCCCAGGAGGAGAGGGAGGGGCAACGAGGCAGGGGAGTTGGTGGGAGGCCCACAGCCTTGGGGACACTCACCGGAGACTCGCCCAGCACGCGGGGCCCATCACTGACACGCATGGCGCCCTTGCGGCCATTGCGCTCCAGTGAGACCCTGGTCCAGGTGTCCAGGGCCACAGGTTCCTTGCTCCTGGTAGGAGGGGGTACCATGAGCAGGCTCTGGGCCCTGCCAGCCTGCCCACCCAGGAGCCCGAGTGACACTGCCAAGTGTCCCCGGCCTCACCCCCACGCCCACACACGAGGGCGCACCTGATGACCGCTGCCCCCTTGCCCAGGTCATAGCGGAACTCCAGGAAGCGGTCATGCAACGCCAGGGACACAAAGTCCCCCTTGCCGTCTGTCTTCTGCCCATTGTAGAAGAGCAGACCGCTGGGGCCACGCGCCAAGAACACCACCTCCAGTGCCATCTTCTCCCTGGGGTCAGGTGGGGTCAGATGGGGGCATCTCAATGGCCCTTTGCCCTGCAGTCTGGACAGGGGCTGGGGGGATGCTTCCCCTCATCCACCCCTTCTGTCCTACTGACCCTAGGTCCCGCTCAAAGGTGTGCAAGCCTTTCAGCTCCAGGTAGGAGAAGCCGTGGAAGTCAGCCAGGAAGGGCTGGGAATAATCCCGCTCGGAGACTGTGGAGGACAAGACAGCAGTCACACGGGCTGCCGGGCCCACCCCTCGGGTTCCTGTAACTCCACTGCTCTGCGAGCCCCAGGCCTAACGCAAGCCCTAACGCTAGCCTGAACCCCGATCCTAACCCCAACCAGAACCCACACCCTCATGCTTAACCCTAACCGCCTCATCCCACCCTCCTCCTTGCACTGACAGCCCAATGCCCCCACCTGTCTGGCAGATGGCGCCCCCTCGTCCCTGGGGGCATTCGCACTTGGCCTCCCCGTCAGGCAACACGCGGCAGGGGGCTGCCCCATGGCAGGGGTTCGGCTCACAGGGGTTCTTGTCATCACTACAGGTTGGACCTGGAAGGAGACACGATGGGGGTCCCACGCCCACAGACGCACGGGCATGCCCCCCGCCCCAGAGCCCAGACCAGGCTCCAGCCTCACCAAAGCGGCCCGGTGGGCACTGACAGTGGAACATGCCAGCCTCCAGGGCCTGGCACGGGGCCCCGCCGAGGCAGGGGTTCGGCAGGCAGGGGTGGTCCCCGCACTCGCCCACCCCAGAGCTTTGCGTAACAGCCCCCTGCCAGCTGCTGAGCTCCAACCGCTGGTTATTGACGTCCAGTAGGCGGATGCAGCCCCTGAGGCCAACACGGATGGAGGTCCTTTCGAGCACCCTGCCACCAGGAGGAGGGTCAGGCATCAGAGGCCAGAGACCAAAGGCACCCTCTCTCACAGCCAACTGTAACACTGCACCCCCAACCAGCCGGGATCGGGGCTGCTCCCTATCCCCGTCCCCACTTCTGGTGCTCCCAGGATGGCCAGGCCCACAAACAGGACAGAATCGAGAAGTAGGTTGAGGGTCAAGGCTCAGGACTGAAGGTTAGGGCTGGCCCAGCCCGTCCGTGGTGGTAACACGGCAGCCTGGGGCTCAGGGATGCCACCCAGGGGACAGAATCGGGATCAGGATCAGATGGGGGCACTGCCATCACCCACGCTGACCCTTCCACCCACTTTGCTATTCACAGGTCGCTTGGGTCTCCTGGATACCGCCCGTAAGAGTCAGGGGTCAGGACCAAGGTCGGGCGCCCAGGGTCAGGGGTGCCCCACCCTCCTTGATGCTCACACGGAAGCCTGGTCCGCCGGGACGCCGCCCACAAAGAGGTCTGTGTCCAGGTTGAGACCATCGGTGCCACTGGGGCTGTGGCCCAGAACAGGGGTCTCGCCATCCACCGAGAGCGTACCCCGGCGCCAGTGCCGAGACAGCTCCACGCGATGCCAGCGGCCGGGCTGTACAGGCACGGAGCTGGTCAGCACGGCGGGCCCTGACCCGGTGTCAAACCTGGGGGTGGGAGCAGGCACTCAGGACGGCCGAAGGGGGCCTGGACCCCTGCTCAGCCTCCGCCTCCCGCCCCACGCCAGCACCGCCCTCGCCCGGGCTGCCCTGCCCAGCACCTGAGCTGCACGCGGCCCCCCAGCAGCGTCAGCGCCAGGAAGTCCTTGCCCTGGGCGTTCCCGTTATAGAGCAGCAGACCCTGCGGCTCCAGCGCCCGGAACTCCAGCGCCAGGCGCAGTGTGTGGTAGGCACGGAGGGTGGGGAAGGCCAGGAAGGAGCGGGCCCCGAAGGCTGGCACAGAGGGGTGCAGCGCTGCAGGGAGACAGGGAGGGACCCGCTGGAGGGGCACAGAGGACCCCGGCCCGCTCGGTGTTCCCCGCCAGCCTGAAAGCCCCGGACCCGAATCCCCACCCCGGCCCTGGCCCCCGCTCTGGGGCAGGGAATTCAGCCTGCCCCTCGTCCCAACCACCTGGGCCCCTCTGCCTAGTCCCCAGCTCTCGACCGTGGCGTGGCCCGGCCCGGCCCCAGCCCTCGCCCCCCACATCTGCCTCCCCACCTCTCGCCGGCATGGATGACCTTTACCCTTCTCACAGACGGCACCCCCCCTGCCCACTGGGCAGCTGCAGGTGAAGCTGCCACCCGAGTCCTGGTCCTGGCAGGTTCCCCCGTGGAGGCAGGGCTGGGAGTCACAGGGCTTTGGTGGCTGCTGGGTGCCTGGGGGCAAGGGCCGGCGTCCAGGCACACGACGGGGGGCAGTGGTGGGGGGCTGGCGTGTGGTGGGCAGGGCTGTGGTCCTGCCAACAGGCCGGCTTGTGTGACTGGGGTAGCGGGCCCGCTGGGTCACAGCAGAAGGCAGGTGGGCTACAGTGGTGGCTCTGGCCGTGGCTGCGGCGGGTGTGGCTCCTGTGGTGGCCCCCATGAAGAACGCGGGAAACCAGTCTGAGGGTAGAGGGGCTGTCAGGACGGACGGAAAGCAGGGCACAGGGAGGGCCAGCAGGCGCAAGGGTCCTGTGGGTAGCAGGGGAGGGGACAGGCGCGCTGCGGCACTTGGCCAGACTGGGCACTCACCGAAGTCCATAAAGCGTACGTGCTCCTGCGGCGGCCGCCTTACCCCCAGTGACCGGCGCCTGGACGCCTGTATCTGCCGGAGCAGGGCCCGGGCCACGTCGGACGCCCTAAAGGTTGTGGCTGAGGAGGAGAGGACATGGAGCGTGGTCGGGCCCGCACAGACACCCACTGCCTCCTGCGAGGGCCCGGCCTCGGGGACTTACCAGGGTCGAAGTGCACGTCCACAATGGCTCGGACGGAGCTGCCAGGCCCCAAGTCCCGCAGGCGGACGCTTCGGAAGTCCTTCTTAACATCCGAGTTCCGGAAGAGGTCATCCAGCTGTGGGTGGGCAGCGGGTGAGGGCTCTGGGGAGCTGCCCAGCCCTGGTCGGCAGGCCCTCCCACTCCAGCGCCTCTCTGGGTGTGTCCTGGGAGGGAAGCTACTGGTGGGCAGGGCCGCACCCCTGCCCCGCAGGCCCTGCACGTACTGTGTTCTCGATGCTCCTAGCGGTCTCCCCAAAAAGCTCTGACTTGGGGTCGGCCATCTCCGGCGTGTAGAACAGCTCTTGCCCCTCGACCCCCTCAAGCTCCAGTACGCCCTGGAACGCCTTGGTGGCTGTGGGGGAGGGGGCAGTGAGGCCCTGCCTGGCACCCGCCTGGCCTTGGGGTGGGCCACGGGCACAGGCCCCAGCAGCAAGCCACACGGGGTGCAGGGGGTTAGTCAGATGGTCATGAGGTTAGTGGGGTCTCGGGGCAGGGCTGGCATCAGTTACCGGGCAGACTTCTTGGAGCAGTGCTCCAGGCCGGCTTGCAACAGGAAAGACAAGTTAGCCGCAGGGTCCTGGGCACCCACATGTGTGTGGGGGCCAAGACCACACGTGTGCAGCCTATGCTGAATCCCCAAGACCACGCCCTTGTGTGTGCCAAAATCAGAAGACGGTAAACCCTGAGTGCCCACCTGCTGGGCAGGCCTCCTGCCTGGGAGGGGAGACAGCGTTCCTGGCCGCGTCCAGGCGACTGTCACGCTCCACCCCAGCCCCCGGCTCCCCACTCACCAGGACAGTTCGAACCCTCTGTGTCCAGCGAGGGCGTCTTGCCATCCGAGCAGCAGCCTAAAGGCGAGTTGTAGCACGAAGCCCTCTCCATGGGTGGCCCAGGGGTCACAGCACTGCCACCTTCGGGAGGCTCGAGTCCTGGGGAGGTGAAGTCTAAGCCTGGCCCCAGAGGTAGCCCTCTTGGGTCCTGTCCCCCACATCCCTGAGCCCATGCTCACCCCCTGAGCCAGTCCCACTGGCCTCCAGGTCACCACTCAGTCCCTCATCGCCGCTCCCGTCGGCACTGCCAGATTCACCAAAGGCGGATGTGGTAAGGCTGGCTGCCGTGGCCGGGGCTGTGGGGGGCATGGTCAGCATGGGCCTCGGGGTAGTCCTGGGGATGCTGGCAGCGGTCCAAGGTCCTGGCGAGGGTCGAGGAGTGGGCTGGCTGTGAGGGGTGCTGCTGGGAGCCAGGGGGAGGGCGCTGGGGGGGGATGGCAGTGCCTTGCTCACGTTGAGCCCCGACGTGGCCACGGGTATAGACGTTGGGCGGGCGCCAGGAGCAACAGCGTCTGCAGGAGGAACAGAGTCTGAGTGGACGGCCAGGGCAGGCAGTCAGCCCGGAGTCAGGCCTTCTTGGTCAGTGCGGGGGCGGTGGGGGGCCTCACCCTGGCACGGGCCAAGGCTCTGGATGGAGATGGCCAAGCCCTGGCGACAGGCGATGGTCCTCAGCTGGCACTCGTTGCCGTAGGTCACTCCATCCGACCCACAGACCTGGGGCACAGGGCAAGGATGCTGGGGGGGAGGCCCCTCCCCACGCCCACCACCCTCCGCATGCCCCAGCCCTCACCTTGGGAGCAGTGGCCTCCGGACAGGTCGATGTGGGGCACACGCAGCGTGCAGAGCCAGCCTCCTCCACGCAGGATGCCCCAAACTCACAGCGCATCTCAGCACACGTCTCAGGCGCCAAGGAGTCTGGGGCAGACAGGGGACCCTGCTGGCTCAGGAGGCCTCGCTCCTAGGACGGCCCCACCCCTAGCACGGGGAGCCAAGGTCAGCGCCAGCCTTGGCTCTCACCTGTTTCACAGCCACCAGGGCCCAGGGCGTGGCCAGCTGGACACTGCCCGCACTTGGGTCCGGCCACCCCAGGCTTACATGAGCACAGCCCGGTCATCTGCTCACAGTCGTCTCGCACAGCGCCCCGGGGGTCACAGCTGCAGGCTGGGAGGCAGGGGGAAGAAACTGAGGTCTGCGCCTGGTCTCCCCACTGGCTCCAGAGCCTGGCCCACTTCCTGCCTGGCGTGGGTCAGGCCAGGGTCTGAGCAGGTGAGACAAGGAGCACAGTGACAAGATGGACGGGTGCGAGTGCTCGGCTGGGGACTGACCATTGCCCCTGTCACTCACGGGTGCAGCCGCTCCGGCCGTCAGTGACAATGCCACGGAAGTTCCAGAAGCCAGGCTCACAGCGGTCACACTTGAGGCCCCCGACCCCCGGGCGGCAGGAGCACTGACCCGTGGCTGGGTCACAGGTGCCACTGTAGGAGCCATGTGGGTTGCAATGGCAGGAGCCTGCAAGGCCAGGGCAGGATACGGTTACTGCGGCTACGTGGCTCCACCTGGCTGTGGGTTGGGGCTGGGCTTGAGTACTCACTGGGGCAGCCAGCCAGGCCCACGCCCCGGGCCGCAGTGATGTTGTCCTGGCAGCAGCCATAGGGGGTCTGGGTGCAGTGCGGGGGAACCGCAGGTGGCAGCGGGGCCAAGGTGGGGCCTGCAGGGAGGGGCAGAGGGCTCAGACGACACTCACTGCCACATGTCCACCTTGGGCCTGGCCATTCCACCTTAACCTCCCCTGGCTGTCACCACTCAGCCCTCCTGAGGCCAACTCCCGCCAGGACGGGGGTACCTGGAGCTCAGGTTGCAGGTGAGGACCCCACACCATTTATAAAAACGCATCTGTACCCATAGTACCAAAACCACGCAGAACCCCAAAGATCGTGAGCGTGCAGCCGCGTACACACACACCCGGACCAAGTATGTTCTTACGGACTGGCGCACACACACACTCCCATCCACCCACGTCCCCCCCAGGTGCACACCCAACACACCCAGACACACACACGCGTGTGCGCAAGCTCGCACACGCCCACGCGCACTGGTGCACGCCTGAAAGTATAGTAAACGCAAAGTATTTACTGGGTCCCCATCGCTCTCCCCGGGACAAAGAGCGCGTCCAGACGGCGGGCCTTGCTCGTGCGCCCCCTCCCGGCACGGAGCCCGGTCTGGCGCACAGCAGGCGCCTGCGGACCGAGGGGCACTTCTGCCCACGCGCTGCGACTGTGCAGACGTGGGTGCTCCCCAGCACTGCGCCCCTCGAGCCCTTACGTGCATGCACGCCCCCACGGCACACACCCCTCTGAGCGTGTGCGCGCACGAGCGCAAGGGCCGCTGCACAGACGCGCGGACACTCACCCCGGCAGGCTCCCTGCGCCGTGACGTACAGTTCTCGCTGCGACTCGCACCTGGCCTTCTTCAGCTCACACTCGGTGCCATAGGTGACCCCATCTGAGCCGCAGACCTGGAGGGGTGGTGTCAGCGTGGGTGGCCACAGCCACTCCTTCGCTGCCTGCCCAGAGCGGGGCGGGGGGGCCTCACCGGGCTCCTCAGGACGCTATGGCAGCTGAAGTCACAGACGCACGGCCCATCTTCCGAGTCCTCGTCCCAGACGCCGCCGTGCTGCCGGCAGAGCTCCTGCTCACACTCGCCGTCCTCTCCAGAGCCAGAGCCTCCGGAGCCGCACTCAGCTGTTGGGGGGGGCTGAGTCACCTGGGGGGGCCTGTTCGGGGCGGACACGAGGCAGCCCAGGCCCACCGTCCCCAAGCCTACCCTGCTCACAGGGCCCCGCCCGGGCCTCCTCGATCTGGGTCTGGTGCTGGCAGGCGGCCTCTCGGAGATGACACGCACTGTCGTAGGTGACACCATCGCTGCCACACACGGGGCCGGGTGGGGGCCGCTCACACCGGGGACACACACACTGCCCAGCCAAGCACACTGCCCCGAAAGCACACACTGTGTCTCCACAGGTCTCTGGAGAGGGCGGAGCCAGGCAGGGGTCAGCGGACCCCCAGCTGAGGGAGACACAGGACCACGGCCTGCCCACCCCCACGGCCCCACTCACGGCAGTGTCCAGCCGAGACCACGTGCAGGCTGATCTGGTGTGTGCAGGCGTGCACGTGCAGCTCACACTCGCTGGCATACGTGTGCCCGTCGGAACCGCACACGGGCTGAGCCAAGGCCACGCACTCGGAGGGGCACACGCAGCGCCCGGTCTCAGCCTCACACAGAGCTCCGAAGCGGCACTGCCCGCAGCGGTCTGAGGAAGAGGCCCCATCACCACGGCGATCGGGACTCACAACCCCCTAGCAAGACTCACTCGCCCACCACTGACCACAGGGTCCTCGGCGAGCCACCCGGATCTCCCGTCCAAGGGCGCAGGCTGTGGCTTCCAGCTCACACGTGCTGCCATACGTGACGTCATCGCTGCCGCACACAGGATCATAGATGCCCGAGCACGCCTGCTGGCACACACACTCAGCTTCCCCGTTCTTCACAGCACACGATGCCCCAAAGGGGCACTGCACCCCAAGGCAGGGGGACAGGGGCTGGTCTGGGGAGAACACGGGCACTCAGTGAGCTCCTCCTGCTCCCCCAGGCTTTCGTAGAAAGCCCCCAGCTCCACGCAGCAGACCCTCTCCCAGGGTGGGGACAGCGAAGGGAAAGTGGACCGGGAGAAGAGCCGAGTGCTCAGGACACAGCAGAGAAAGGGACAGACACACGACAGACGCAGACAGGGACACAGACCCAAACAGCCTCAGCCCCCTGCCTGAGTGCGGGGACGGGCTGCCCCCAAGACACAGGAACTTCCTGACTGCCCATGGTGGGTTGAGGGAGGGCCAGGCTTATGCAGCCACCCAGGCCGCTAACCGCTGGCCACCAGCAGCCCTGGGACACCTGTACATGTAGGGGGGCTCTCTCCCCAAGGGGGGAGGAGTCTGTAGCCCACAGTCACACCCAGGGCCACAAAGGGGAGGAGGTGTCTGTCCACTTGCTCTGAGGACCACAAGGCCAGGCAGCAGCGAGCCACCCCCCCTGCTGTGCCGGGGGCAGACCTCGGGCTGTGGGCTCCTGGCGGCAGGCGCGGTACCTCCCTCATCCTGCCAGCAGGTCAGGCTGGAAGACACAAGAGGCGGAGCAGAGAGGGAAAGAAGGACAGAGGAGAGAATACAGACGCAGAGAGAGAGAGTGGGAAGACAGACAGACCGACCGACGGACACAGAGTGGGGGCTGCAGAGCCACGGCAGCCTCGGCCGACGCAGTATATGCCATCTCCACCCTCCACTGCACGCCCCCACCCCTGCACAGAGCCTGACTGAGACTTTGCCTCTGCGGGGGCACTGGTGTCCCAGAGTATGGGGCCCAGGGGCCTGGAGGGTGATGGGGCAAGACAGCCTCACGTGGGTACCAGGGAGCCCGCACAAGGACCCCTGCCTCTGCCCACTGCCCCCCGGGTGCTGCCAGCACCCTCCTAACAGAATCCACTGCCCCAGAGCCTCTGACAGACAGCAGCCCCACCAGGCCTCCCCCACAGCTGGCCCTCGCCCAGGACCCCAGGAGGACCATGACTCAGGATGGAGATGGTGTGTGATGACAGGTGACAGGCACCGACGCAGGACCGGCCTGTGCTCGCACAGGCCCCACCCACTGGTGCTCACCACACGGGCCCTGGTGCTTGGCAGGGATGGGACGCTGCTGCTGACACTCAGCCTGCTGGCGCCAGCAGTCACTGTCATATGTGTGCCCATCGTGCGCACACACGGGTCGGTAAGCCCCGTCACAGATGACGCGGTCGCAGGAGCAGCGGGGGCGGCCTCGGCGGGACAGGCACACGGCATTGAACCTGCACACATCTGGGCACTGGTCTGGGAGGACGAAGCAAGCAGATCAGACGGCCCCGGGGGCCATGTCAGCCCCCACCCTGGGCCGTGCAGGGTATCCACGGCATATGGGCTGGTGAGTGGGCACCAGGGAGGAGGGCGGGAGAGCGCGGGGACCGGCAGGGCCGAGGGTGACAAAGAGTGGCAGGGCCGGGCCCTCCCCCAGGAGCCACCCACCTTGAGGCTGGCACTGGCCAGAGCGCACTTTTTGGAGGAGAAGGCCACGGGCAGCTCCCGTGCGGCCCATTATGCAGTCGTTGTCATAGGTGACCCCATCATCCCCGCACACGGCGGCTTGCCGAGGAGGACAGCTCTCTGGCCGCAGGAGCATCTCAGGGCGCCGCGTGCGTGGGTGGACGCGGCAGACACGGCTGGGGTCATCGCGGGCGCCCTGGCAGGGGTCTAGAAGGCGGGAGGGCAGAGGTCAGGGTGCTGTGCCATGCATGCGTGCACACAGAGGTCATGCTACATGCGCGGGGCCGGGCTCACCGCAAGGGCCGCTGAACTTCTTGAAGATGTTCTCCTGGCGTGCGCAGGCGTGGCGCAGGAGCTGGCACTCGCTGGGGTAGTCAGAACCGTCGCTGCCACACACCGGACCTTCGGGGGGCCCCTGGCAGGTGGCAGGGCACAGGCACGTGGCTGTGTGCCCGTCTGCCGAGCGCACACAGGAGCTGCCGAAGCCGCACGTCACGTTGGCGCAGGGGTCCCGGGACCCTGTGCGTTGGGTGGGACAGGGCGGGGTCACGAAGCCGCCCCTCCGCCCCCCGCCCCGCGCCCCCGGGAGTGCCTGCCAGGCGCGCGCTCACCGCAGGGCCCGCGGCGGAGAAGGCGGATGCGGCGCTGCTGGTCGCACTGCGCCCGCTGCAGCTCGCACTCGTTGCTGTAGGTGGAGGCGTCGGAGCCGCACACGGGCGCCACCACGGCGGGACACGCGCTCTTCTTGCACACGCAGGAGGCTCGGCCCGAACCCTCTGCTCCGGGCTCGCACACTGCACCGAAGCCACACAACATGCCTCGGCACGCTGGGGCGGACAGGAGAAGGCAAAGTCAGGGCCCAGCCCCCAGCCACCGGGCCCCAGGCCCCCGCGCACGCGGTGTCCACACACCTGCAGAGACCCCGAGACGCACTCGGTGTGCTTGCTCACTAGCCCCGCGCCGTGCACGTCCACACGTTCTGTGCCGGGCGCTCACGGGAACACGCGTGGGTGCTCCGGGGCCGCGCGCTGCGCGCGCACACACTCGTGCGCGCGCACACACATCGCCCGGCCCCGCCCCTCTCTAACCCTGCCCGCCCGGGCGCTTCTCCTCCCGGTACAGCCTTCCCAGCCCTGCAGGGCGGCATCCCCCAGGTCTTGCACCAGCGCTCCGTGGGAGCCCCCCCCCACAGAGCCAGAAACAAACCCTCGGGCCAACTCCATCACAGGGGAGCCGCCCCACCTTGCTGAGGAGCCCACCCTCTCTTCACACCAGAATCATCTGACCCCTGACCCACCCCTCAGGGCCCTAGCCCTGTTCCCTTCCTGGGAGCTGCTCCGGGGCTCAACACCAGCCCCACCCCTGCCCCCTCTGGTCTGAGGTCAGATAATTGGAGAGCAGATGGGTGGGGGGTCTCTGGGGTCAGGTCACATGCTCCACCCCTGGCTCCGGGGCCCCCTTGGCATCCTAACCCCAGGCCTCCCCCCATGTTCCTCTTTTCTTCCCACATCTTTTCTGTGTGGGCCCTGCCTCTTGGGCTCTTCTCTGCCTGCCCCGTCACCTTCTGCATCTCCCCCAGGTCCCTCAGCTGTGGCTTTCTTCATGTGGCCTTCTTGAAGGGTCCTGGTCCTCCAGCCTTCCCAGGTCTCCCCAGGTGAAAGCTGATGGCGAGCTCTCTCTGAGGCCCTTCAGGCACCCACGTGCCTCCACCTCCCCGCCCATCCTCTGGAGCCCCCACCTCAGTAAATGTCCTCACCACCCGACACCTCCTCCCCAGTCGTGCTGTCCCACCTCACACTCGATAGTGACCTCCTCTGGGAGGCTGAGCACAGGGGCTCTGCAGACCTGTCATTTTCCTCCTTCGACATTTTAGCTTCTGACTCTGTAGTTAAAAGCTGCCGTGTGCCCAGCGCACCCCAAGAAGCCCCTCCTGACCCCCACCGGCGAGGGACTACAGTCCTGCCGAGTGCAGGAATCCAGAAGGCTCTCGGACATCGAAACCCAGAGCTGTCAGGGAGAGCCCCTCCTGAAGAGAGGCAGGCTGACTCCTTAGGACCCCCACCGGGACTGCACACCCACGGGCGCGCAGTCATGGGCTGCAGCTGTCTACATCTAATAAATGTTTCACGGGGTCTAATTATCATTAATAAGTTATGGTGGAGAGGGCGGGGTGGCTCCCCCATCACCTCCCAGCAGGCTCTGGAAGTGGGGCAGGAGGGAGCAAGCCCCTCTATTCTGGGGAGGGCAGGGCCCTAAAGGGAGTTGGAGCTAGCTGTTGCCACAGCAACAGCCCACCTCAGGCTCCCTCAGGTCCGAATGGCCACCCCTACCCCCACCTCACACAGGCTGAGTGAACAGAGGCCTGAGACAAGGGTGGGGCCAGTTTGGACACCCCAGCCAGAAGTCCCTGCAACCACCTGTCCCTCCCACCAGTGCTCCTGTGTCCCTCCTCCCCGCCTCCCCTGTGCCCCTGCTCCTGCAGATCCCAGAGCCAGGCTACTGCCAGCTCTGCGTTCACCAGCCCGGGGACTGTGGGCAAGTTATGGCCCCGTCATGCTTCAGTACCTCCTTCTGGGAGCAGGGACAGTGGGACCTACTTCCCTGGGTTACTGGGGGGCTAAATGGGCCAATATCTGCAGAGGCTTGCGGGGCGCCCCTGTTCACGACAGGAGCAAGAACTGTCATTACATCGGCCTCCCCTCTGTCCTGGCCCAAACCCAACTCAAAGCCTGTCCACTGTGAGGCCTCTTCACGCTCTCTGTCTCCCTCCACCTCCCTCTACTCTCCCCTTAGCACTTTCTTCTCATCTTCCTTGCCCAAGGCCCCGGGGACCCCCAGCCCAAATTCACAGGCACTTGCTGATATCCAGCTTACTTCTCTATTTGGCTTCCACTGGACCTGCCGACCAAGGTCTCTCCCAGAGTCCTGACCCCGTGGCCAAAGACTTGGTCCTTCTCTCGTTATACCTCAGGCTCCTGGGCGGGTTGCAGAGCGTCTGTGCCCTTGGATTCAGACCTCTCTCTCTCTGCTCACCTCTGCCCTGCCAGACCCCTTCCAAAACCCCAACCCCTCGAACGAAGACATCTACTCCTGGATGAGTAGCACGGTCTTTGCCACCAAGGCCTGCACTCTGCATCCACAGCCCAGGTTCTGCTTTGTCCCCCCACAAGACAGTAACTAGGGGGGATGGTGATGATGACGATGACAGCTACCCTGGGATAATCAAGCCCAGAGCACTGGGTCAGGCGTATGGCAGGTGGACTGCAAGGGGAGGGACCGGGGGTAGGAGACCAGAAACATCTTGGGGACAGGTTCCTTGGGACCAGCTGTTGGACGGAAGTGGCCGAGGGCTGAGGAGAGGCCAGGGTGCCTCTGGGGGCCATCACGGTGAGGCCCCCACACTGACTCCCAAGTCAGACAGCTGGGTCCAGGTCCCAGCCCTCCCACTTCCCACCACTCTGTGGAGCCTGCACCCCCCTCAGAGCAGCAGTTCCCAAGGGGCAGTCTCCTGGCTATAAAGTGGGGAAAGATCTCGTGGCTCCCAGGGCAGCTACAGCATCTGGTGACGTGACGTGGGCAAAGCAGAAGCTTGGGGTACATGGTGCCCATCCCCTGTCCAGGCTGAAAGGGGTTCCTTCCCCAGACCCATGCTCAGGCTGTTAGGTCAGGTGCGGGCTGCTCTGGTGCATAGCCTTGAGGCCCTCTTCACAACTGCCCGTCTGCACGTCTACTCCCCACTCCCCCCAGGACTGGGGAATCATCGAGGCTCCAGAGGAGTTTCTCGACGTCACATAAAACAGGCACGAGGACACAGACATGCACACGCATGTGAGCACAGCTCCTAAGGGCCGTGCCCCGCGCGTAAGGCACCAGTAGTCCCACACCTGTATCAGCCCTGAACCATTACGTAAGCTGCCCCCCGTAAATGCAGGCAGAGCGCCCCTATGCCCATGAGCCGTGCGCTCCGCCACACCTGCCCAGCTCCGACTCCCACAGGAGGCTTTCTCTGGCCACTCAGCTCCCCTGCGCAGTCCTGCTCCCTGCATGCCCAGGGGCCCCCTCACAATGCGCCATGCTGGAGGCGGCAGTGGCTTTTTATAGCCCCCGGTTGGAGTGGGTATATTTAACTCCCCTCCTGGTCTCGGGTGAGTTGGGGGGATGGAATGGATGCCCCAAGCCCTACCCACGGCCACAGATACACAGTGTGTATGCCTACGAGGGATGATGACGGCCATGGCATGGAGCCGTCCCCAAGTGTGCAGCAGGATCAGAACGCAGGTGTGGGGGCCCACACGTGCAGCTGCAGGGAAGACCCGCACGTGTGTAAAGCAAAGGAGAGGCACCAGGCTTTCAGGCTTCAGAAGACGAAGCTGAGGACAGCCTTTAAATCCAGACAGCCCCAGGCCTCTTGCCCACAGCCTGTGGGAGACTCAGTCTGGTCTCCAGCCCCCAGCCCACTACAGCCCCATCCCATATATGGATAGCCTTCCGTAAGTGACTTCTATGAACCTGGGCAGGCACCCACCCAGCAGGGCACCCAGGTACTGAGCACAAACTTGGAGGCTCTCACCGTCCCCGCCCAAGGAGAGAACCCCAAGCTGCCCTTTCCTGAGGCACTAACGGCTTCATCCCCTGCCCCTCTCACATTAGCTTAATTACAGGGGTCCACAGACCAGCAGGGCCCTCAGGGAGGCCAGGTCCCAGCCCACAAAGTGGGTCAAGAAGGCCAACCCCAGGCTGTTCAGTCCAGGGACAGGCTCTCCAATCCCTCCTCAGTCATTGGTCCTTCATGACCCCCACCCCTTGCACATATTGTCTGACTCATCTTACCACCTGCAGGCCCCAGGACTTAGTCCCAATTTTTTGGTCAAGAAGGCCAAGGCCCAGAGAAGTTGGAGCCATGCTTGTGTGCAACGGCCCATGGCTGACACAGGGTCAGGCCCAGGCCCAAGGACCCCACACACCTTCTGCTTGCCCACCACTGTGGACATCCCAGGAAGGACCCAGGCTCCCTTTCCCAGCCTTCTCTCTGCTCCAGATACACCTACTATGTCTGATGTGTGCACCCCAAGAATGGCTCCTGACCCCCCAGAGTGCCACTGCCCCTCCAGGCACAGTCTCCCAAGTACAGCCTGTCACCAACTCAGGCCCCCACTCAACTCACCATCCGGAGGCGTTGGGGGTGCTGGTGTGAAGTGGGTCCCAGGTTTGTCTGGAAAAAAACCCAAATAT
This sequence comes from Ursus arctos, assembly GCF_023065955.2. NCBI lineage: Eukaryota > Metazoa > Chordata > Mammalia > Carnivora > Ursidae > Ursus > Ursus arctos. Next base: position 210,036 of record NW_026623008.1, on the reverse strand, counting down.
CTGAGTTAGTCCTCTCTGAGCAGGTCTTTCTATAGCCTGTTCCTTTGCCGAGTCTGGAAGGGCCACCTCTGCCCTCCCACAGCTGCCCTCTGTACCAGGGCCCACCCCCATCCCTTCCCTGGCCCCATTCTGAACCCTGAGGACCGGCCAAAGCCTGGGGGTAGTCAAAGCGGAGGTGCTTGCTTTTCTCTGCCCTTCCAGCTGTCTGGTCAAGGCCTGACACCCGTCAGGTGGGGCCTAACAGCAGGGGTGGGAGCAGCCGCCTGGTCCCTAGATAGGCTCAGCCCCAGGCCCTGCCAAAGCCCCACTTCCGGTGTAGTCAGCGGCTCCCTTCCTCCCCAGCTCCCACAGCAAGTTGTCTCTGCAGCTCAGGGTGACGGTCAGGCCCCGTGAGCACAAGGATAAGCTTCGAGGGGCCCAGGGATCCAGAGAATGGCCCATCCTGTCCCCAGAAGATGCAGGTGCCCATCTGAGCTGCCTCTCCGCTGGTAGCCTCTGTGCGATCCTGCCGGCCCCCCAGTCCGTGGGGGCTGAGGCAGGGGAACTCAGCCAGCAGGAGGGTCGCACGAGCCAGGCCCAGGGTGGCCGTGCCCGCAGCCACCTACAGTTGTTGAGGAAGAGCAGCACGGCGAAGCCCAGCGTGGAAGTGGCCAGCAGGATCAGGCAGACGTTGCAGGGGATCATGAAATACCGCACCAGCAGGGAGACCCCGCGCGGCTGCCGGGGGTCCCGCTCCAGTGCTAGTGGGGGCATGGCCCTGGGCTCCTCAGTCCCCACACTCGGGGTGTGGGGCTTCCTCAAGGGGTGCCCTTGGGCCTCTTCGGGGCAACTCCCCCCATTCTGGGACCCCTGGGGCAGCTGCCAGCAGCTATGTTCTCAAAGTTCAGTGCCAGTCACCGCCCGGAGAGCACCAGGACCCCACCGCAGCCCGTGAGGCTCATAATGGGAGGTGTGCAGAATTCTCAGAAGAGGAGGAGAAACTACGGGCCAGCCAGCGGCCACCCTCGTGTCCACAAGCCGGTAGCCGTAGGTGCCGGCAGCTCTCCGCAGGGCTCCGGCCGCGCTCAGTCTTCCCGGAGCCCCCGTTCCCGCCCGCCCGGCTACCCTGGAGGGGCCGGTCCGAGGGGCACTGGCGGCCAGGGGAGGCGCGGCGGGGTGCCGGGCGCGGAGGGTCTCCAGTCCCCAGCAGAGGCGGGAGCGGCGATGGCAGCAGCAGGAGCAGCGCGCGCGCGCGTCGGAAGGGAGAAGAAAGAGCCGGCCCTCGGAGGGCCGCGCCTCGGCTCCCGCCTCTGGGCGAGCAGCGCCAGCTCGCGTCGCCCTCGCCAGGGCTGAGGCGGTGAGTGAGGGGCGAGGGGCGCCGCGGGAGGAGGGCGGGGAGCAGAGACAAAGGAAGACGCCCCCGGGGACCCCGGTGTCCGCGGGGAGTCGGGGCTCGCGGCGCAGAGGACCGAGCGGAAGCGGACGGGAGGGCGGCGGCACAAAAGGGAAGGCAAGGGGCAGACGGGGCAGCGGCAGGGGTGGGGGCGCTGGGGTGCGGGGTGAGGTGGGAGCCGGGGCTGGGAAAGGAACAGGGGTCGCGGGAGGGTGGGCGCCGGGAGAGGGAGGGGAGAGGAGGCAGGTGCCGGGGCGGGGTGGGCGGAGGGAGAAGGTGTGGGGCGGGGTCTGGGGCTGGGCGGGTCCCCTACCGCGCCCACCCGGCGGAGCGGGGCCGGACCGAGCGCGTAAGCGGCCGAGGACGCGGCGGAGGGCCGGAGGGTCCTCCGGGTTCCCGCAGGGGGCTCGGGCGCGTCTGCAGGACTCCGTTCTCGGCCGCGGTGTGCGTGTGCTTGTGTGTGCGTGTCACCGTCTGTGCTTCTGCCGGCCCCGCCCTGGCAGTGCGCGTGTGGGGGAAGGGTCCCCAGGTACACACACAGGGGGTGGGAGGGCTGGGTCCGACACGGAGGGCGGAGGTGGCGAGACAGCCCCCCCCGGAATGCATGGCAACCCCGCAAACCACCCGCGTGCTTCCCACCTCCCCCCGGGACGGTGAGAGGAACATGCAAATGAGTCCCTTGTAAAGAAGCATTATGTAAATAGTCGCGGTCCTCCCCGCACGGTCCCGCGAGCCTGGAGCGCCCCCCAGAGGCCACCGGGGAGCGCCGGGGCCGTGACGTCACAGCCGGGCCGGGGCGCGGGGCCCACCGGAGTCCGGCCTCTCCACATCCGCCCCCCGAGGACGCGCCTTTTGTAGGCCCTGCCAGCCTGGGGGTAGGGCAAGGGTCGTGCACCGTTCGCACCATCCACACCGGTCACGTCCCACCCTCCGCAGCCAGGGTCCCATAGGAGGCCAACCCTATGACTAACACCTTCTCTCCCCTGCACCCCCATCCCTCCACCGCCCACAGTCCTTTGGGAGGGACCCCTAAGCGCCTACCGCCACACCCACCACGTCTGGCCGCTTCCAGCCTGGACCCCGTCACAGGCCTTCGAGGCCCTACAGTGACCTCTGCCTGTCCGTCTTAGAGTCGGCCAGCCCTTTCTAGAGAGAGGGGAAGCTTGGCCTCCAAGGCATGGGGCATCCCTCTTCTCCTTGGGATCACGGCCCACCCAGCCCCATCCCAGGACCCCTTCTGGTCAGTTCCTTCCAACGGCTGCTGACCAACTGCCCACCCCAGAGGAAAAGATGTTAATTGCACCACTGCCCCCCCCCCCATACATGCTCAGTCATACCCGTCTACACACACTCAACACACACGGCCATCCACTCACTCAGACTTACTCACACCCTGCACTCAGACCTCTGCAGGAGTGGTCAGCCGGGACCCCTTTCAGCCAAACTGCTTTTGCCACAGCCACCAGTGCCACCCCTGGTCCGTCTGAGATCTCATCTCAGTCCACCTTGGGAAAGAAGCACTGACCGCACACCCTCCCTGCAGCTCCTCCCTCAGGTCTGCGTGGCCCCTCTGCCCTGGAACCAGCCCTTCCTGGGGCCAACTCTCCACTCACCCACAGTGACACCACCCAGGGCACCAACAGACGTCTTAGTGCTCAGCTCCCCCAAGCCTCCAGCTGGACTCTCCCTAAGGTCCTTCCACCCTATGCTGTATTCAGCTATGTCACAGATATGTCCCTAGCGCTCCCCCTGACTTCATGGTCAGGTAGTTCCACCCCACTCCCCCCCACTTCCTCAGCCAGAGCAGCCACCTGCCAGCCAGCCAGGGTCCAGTTCTATGAGGCCCATCTCCTTTGACTTCTTTCCATCCCGTGGCCAGGCACACTAGTGCCACATCCCACACAGGGTTAGCCCACCCTGTCAGGGTCCCCCGTCACCCACGGCGGAGGTCTTCAAACCTCTTAGAGCCTGGAACCTGAGGTGCTGATGAACCCTAATGAAACTTTGCAGGCAAAACCAATCAACGATGTGGTTCCCTCACCTCTCACTGCGATGGACCCAGAGCAGCAGTCCACCAAACCACCTGGAGACCCTGGCCCTTGGTCAGCCTCACCTTCTCAGGGTGTCTCCCACCCTCTCCCTCACCTCACTGGACCTTGGCACTGTCCACACCACACTGATAGTGCTGGCAGCTCCCCAGGGTGCCACCCTGGACTGGGAGCACCCAGGGCAGGGTCTGACTTGTTATCTTCTTGGGGCAGGGCTTGGCTCAGAGCCCAGAGACTTGGTGTGGTCAGCCTAGGCGGTTCACACATTTTCCCATTTACTTGTCACCACAGACCCCCAGGATCCACAAGCCTTGGCTCAGAGAGGGCCCCACAGACAGTGCCAGGGGTCCAACCCCAGGCAACGCTCACATGCCCACACACATGGACCCTGTCTGCTACGACCACAGCATCATGGGTAGGCTCGGCAGGGCGAGGAGGGTAAAGGAACTGGGGGAGGGGGTAAGCCTAGGGATCAGTGTGAGTCGGGGGTGGGGTGGGGGCTGGCAAAGGATTGTCTCTGTGGGCAAAGGGGCTTGCCGTCAGAGGCTCATATGGAGGGGGAAGACTGGCCCACGGGCCCACGTGGGGGTGGGGCTTAGGGCCTGGCTTAGGGGAAGGGGAACCAGCAGGCAGCCTGTCCTTCCTGGCCCCAGTCAGAGTCTGAGCCCCCCGACAGGGGCTCCACGCCTTCAGAGAGACAAAGGGCCATTGAGGCCCCAGACCCAGCAGGGGGAGGGGAACACAGGCTACCGGAGCTATTTTGGGATCTTCAGGCTCAAAATCGTTCAGCCCTGACCAGCCCACGCAGGCGCATGCCCTAGGAAGGGACAGAGGGTATTCTAAGCCAGAAATTAGCCCCTCTGGGCTCTGGGCTCACACTCAGCGACCTGTGACAGCACAGACGTCCACGCACATTCAGCATTTCAGGGTCACGGCGCAGACACCCAAGCCTGCACTGGCACTGGGTGTCACACTCCCTCCTCGTTCACTGGCATCTCACACACACTCTCACCTTCATGCAGCACAAACCTTGTCCCTCACCCACACAACACACGTTGGGCTTGCCCCCACGGACACACACGTGAACATATGGACCTGAGGAGGAAGGTGGGGACGGGGTCTGGAGAAGATGGGGCGTCCAGCCCACCAGCAAACTGATGGCCCCTTTCTCATGCAGATGACCCCTTCCTCACTCTGGAGGGACCTGGGCCCAGCTACCCAAGAAAGGAGGGGCAGGGGTGGGGGCACCACCTTCCCCTCGATGGTCGCAGTGCACACGCCCACACACCTCTAATGCTGGGGCCTCCCCTGGCCAGAGCCACCCCATTCCCAGGGGATCCTGAGGTGCACACCACGAGGACAGAAAATGCCGCCACCGTGGCGTGGGTCGGTCAAGCGTGGGCTACCTGGCTGGCCCAGAGTCATAGGTGTCTGGCTGCCCTGGTGGGGGAGGGGAAGAGGACCAGACAGAGCCGCCCCCACCCCCAGTCCCCAGTTTCCTGGTGTCTGCTCTCAAGCTACAGCCATTCCCTCTCTCTGGGCCTCAGCAGACAATGGGCATTTCACAGCGGGATGTCGCTGCTGGCCCAGGGCCAGCCACTGGGAAGGAGGCCATGTCAGGCCCCAGCCTCCAGTTCTCACCTCAGGTGAGGCCGGGGGGTAGCCATGTTTGACTCTGCAGGCTGTGTGCCCACCCACCTGGCCAGCAGGCGAGGCCCACGCTTCTGCCTGTTAGTCCACACCCCACCCTGCAGGGCAGCGGGATTAGATGACAGTTTTAGGGAGCAGCTCAGCAAGGCTGGATGCTCGGATGCCAGCAGCCTGACCACTGGCCTCCACATCTGTCCCTCGCTCCTTGGTGTCCAGCGTCCCTGCAGCCCCGTCTCACTCGTCTGTCTGAGCTCCTCCACTGGGCAGGCTAAGTGGGTCCTGAGTCAGATAAACTGTCTGCCCTCAGGGAGGTTACGCTGTGGCAGAGACCTGGAGGATGAGGGGAAGGGGCTGCACAGGTCAGTAGAAAGAGCTTCCAGACAGACGCAACTGCAAAGTCCCAGGGGACTGCAGGAGGCCAGGCGATGCCAGTGTGGTGAACCCTGACGGTGACAGGGGTTAGGAGTAGGACATAAGGAGCCAGGGGATGCAAATCCTCAGGCCTGGGGAGCCCTGGGGGAGGGGGTCCCAGTTCAGGGCCTGGACACCTGCCAGGACAGCAGCTGTAGCCACCAGGGGGAGCCATCTGAACAGAAGAGGAGAGTAGGTGCCTGGAGAAAAAGTAGGGGTGGAGTGGGGCTGATCCACACCCTCTGTCCCTCTTCTCCAGGACAGCCCCAAACCCACCTCTTTCTCCGTAGGCCCTACCCATCTCCAGGAGGAAGAGAGCGCTGGGGGAGCCAGCGAGGCACCGAGGTGCAGGCAGGGCCTGGAGAATCAGGACACCTGTGTTACTGCCGAGGGCCTGGCTGGGTCGAGCCGAGCACCCTGGGGAGGCAATGAAGGTGGCACGCACGGGCACCGAAGTCGGAATGGGGTGCTCGAGGAAGGTGATGACGGGGTGGGTGTCGGCAGCAGACACTCGCTGGGACTCAGAGAGGCAGAGAGGTTCACAAAACAGGGGCAGAGAGACAGAGACCCACAGAGAAGAGAGCTGTGGACAGAAAGAGGCAGCCGGGGACTGTGTAGGGGAGCTTCTCACAGGGAGAGCAATGGGACCAGCACAGAGGGTGCTGTCATCAGGTGGGAAGGCGGAGGGTCAGAGGGTGAGGGCCAGCTGGCTCTCTCGGCTGGTGGGTTGTAGCCACTGGTTTCCCAGCTCGTTCTCCCGTGCCACGCCAACAGCAGCTTTCTCCCACTGCTCACCCAAGCCATGGGGACACCTGCTGTTCCCTGTACCCACTAGACCCAGAACACCCCTCCGCCCTTGCCTTCAGCCCTCAACACACAGCTCACACATGGCTTCCCTTAGCAGCCCCCAGAACCCCAGCAGGGCTCTGTGCAGGCCACAGCAGCAGCCCGTTCCAGAGACCCCATTTCTAGTGAGGGTCTGGCACTGGGCTCTGAATGGACGTGTGGCTGAAGAAGGAGCCGCTGGATGACTGGACCTAGCCTCACCGCCTCCCCTTCCGGGAAGAGACGTGGGCACGCAGGCCCTCTTCTCGGGCAGGCTGGGGCAGGCCACAGTCTGGCCCAGATGTTTGTGCTTTATTTCTCCCAGATGTGCGCTGGAGCCTCCTATCTATGGACAGAGGGCAGGTGCCTCCAGCAGCTACAGCAGGCTGCCTGCCCCTCCCAGGGCCCGGGTGGGGTGACTGAGAGGAAGTCGAGGGGAGGAACAGAGAAGACTCAGGCCCACCTTAGGCCAGCACAGACCCACCTCTCCGGACTTGCCCAGCTTGACCCCCTAGCTGCCCTGCCACTCCCAGAGCCCTATGTCAGACTCAGGGTCCCACAGGCACGTGCTGGGGTAGTGAACCCGAGTGGCCCCCGGGGACTCTGTCCTGTCACCACAGCCCTTTCATCTCGGTGTTGAGAAATCACGGTGGTCACCCCCAGAGGCAGAGCCTGCAGGAGGAGGTGCCCAGCCCTCTGCCAGGCAAGGGTGGGCAGGAGGCAGGAAATGGGACAGCCCACAGCAAGCAGAGGCCAGGACCCCACTGTCAGAGCACCTGCAGGGCTCCCGCCCCAGGCCAAGCCCAGGGAAACAAGGGTGGCAGAAACCACAGGCCACCAGCTGGGGCTCTGACCAGCATTCTCATGTGCACAGTTCTGTACGTCTGAGGTTACAGGCACCCATGCACACAGACACGTGCACACACACATGTGCGGCCACACAGCTGCGAACAGCTGGCTGCGTGTGAGGACAGAAAGCTCCGCCTCTCCTGAGCCTCTACTCCATGGGGGTGGGGGGGGACTAGGAGGGGCCATCTTCCCCTTCCCAGGTCCAGCTGGAAGCAGCCCCCGGCAGGGGGCCTTCCTCAGAGGAAGTTCTCAGGATCTGCTCTGGGGGGAGAGAGGCCCCTTTGAGGGGAGCTTCTTTCCCCGCTGGATGCTCCACTGGAGGTCTAGGTCACCCCCTCTCCAGACCCTAACCACAGCCTAGGGCTGGAACATGAACCCCTCCTAAGCCCCAGTACAGAACCACGGGGGCATATTACCTCCTGCGGCGAACTGTGTCACTCTCATTAGGGTAAGGTCACTGGGGTGCTGCCTCATTTCCCACCCCCTTCACCTTATCAGCGGGCAGTTCCCGGACTCTGGGCTGTACAGCACTCTGTGGGCTACTGTGGTGATGGCACCTAGAGCCCCCAGCCCAGCCCCAGCCAGGCCCTGATTCCCCTGTCCCAGTGGCAAGGGGAGTGCCAGGGCCAGGAGGGCAGAGCAGGAAGGGGGAGATCCATTCTCTACCCTACCCCCAGGTCTCCGGGCAAGGGTAGAACTTGTTGGGCGAGGGGGAGACAGGGTGCAACCGGCCGGGGTCCCACAGGCAGAGGCAAAGGGTGGGGGGTGGGAAGGAGGCCTGTTTCTGCAGCTGTTTTCCACCCTCCTGTGGTGATGGGTGGTAGGCTTTGATTCTCATGGGATTGGGGGGGGTGGGATTAACCCTTCAGGAAGGAAGCAACACAGCCAGGCTGGAGGAGGCTGTGCTGGACCCTTGGCCCTGAGGCCTGGGCGCCTGTCCCACTAACTTCCCTGGGGCAGCCCCATCCCCTCCTCTGCCATCCTTGCCCCCCAGCCTGTGACAAGTGGCAGGGTGGGGGCAGCTCTTGCTGAGCAGGTGATCTCCCATTTCCTCATCTGTGTAGCGTGGTCCCAGCACCCACAGAGGGGCTGCAAGGGCAGAGCCGGCCCCACGGGAATGTGTTCTGCCCAGCACAGCTCGGGGTGGCCAGCGAAGACAGACGGAGAGGGAGGACAGTTCCAAAACAACCTTTTTTCCCATTTCCAATCTGCAGGGGCTAGGGAGCGAGGGGGTGGGTGGGGTCTGGAAAAAGCCAAGAGCTGTTTCTACTAGTTTAGCCCTGCCCAAAGGGAAGACATCCCCAGGGAAGTGACATGAGAGCAAGCCCTTTGGTTTCAGCTAGCAAAGCCCATCCCTGGGGCTGCCCCAGCAAATGCACACTGAAATCAAAGCCAAAGCCAGCAGGTGCCCTGGAAGCACCTGACTTCCAGCCAAGGACTCCCCAGATGGGGACAGGCTAGCACAGTGGGGGGTCATGCCCCACCTGGGCAGACTCCCTCCCCCTGGCGACAGGAAGCAGAGAGAGTGGGGCAGGCAACCTCGAGTCTGGGCCTGCCTTCTCTCAGCCCTCCTGGCTGACCTGACTGGGGGAGGGGCCCAGGAGGACACTGGGTGGGGTCTGCAAAGGGGTGGGGTGAGAACCCACAGTCTAGAAGAGGGCAGAAGAGGGAACAGGGAGAAGCTACCTACCTCCCACTTCAGCAGGGAGGAATGTGGGGGGAGTAGGGCAGTAGGGCAGGAATGGGGGGGGGTACAGAAGCTAAGGGCCAGACAACAGAGGGAAGAGCCCAGAAACCTCCCTGGACATCTTCCTGCCCCCACACTGTGGGGAGTTGGTCCCTGTCTGGGGGTATCTGCCACCCACACCCTGTAGGGCCTCAAAGAGGCCAAGCAGCTCAGAACCTATTGCCCCTCCATCCTGACCTGCAGCACTGCCCTCCTTCGGGTCCTGGAAAGCTGGCCTGGCAGGGAGGAAGGGAGGGAACTCACTAGAATCAGGCCTGCCAGGACCCCCTCCAGGGCTGGGCAGGGCTGGGCTGGGCCAGTGCCAGACTCACTCTGACCCGGTCCCTGTGCCAGGCCCCAGTTGAGGGCAGACAACACTTCCTTTCTCTGCTTTCTGGCTCCTAGTGGGGAGGGAAGGGCCCCAGGCCTTCAGCCAGGCCCATGTCCCTTCTGGGGGCTACAGGAGAAGCCTTAGGACCAGTCTTCATGAGGGGCGGGTGGGGAGGGTGGTGGGAGTTTGTGGGCAGTGTTCAGACCAGGGCAAGGTGGCTGAGGGCTGGAGGAAATGGCCGGCTCAGCTGCCAGCCTAGGCAGGCTCACAGTGCGTGGGCAGCTGGCACTGGCAGAGGCCAGGCTACTTCCCTGACAAAGCAGGGGGTGGGGGTCTCCTGGCAGAGGCTGCCCCAGAGCAGCAGGCCTCCCTCACCCAAAGGTGGCGCAGAGGGAGGGACACATACCTGTCTCAGTTATGCCAGGAATGTGGTTCCCCAGGAGGGGGAGGGGGAGGGGGAGGAGGAGGAGACCCGCCTTCCTGGGGGCTGGAGGCTGGGGAAGGGGCCTGACCAGCAGAGTCAGGGAGACCCTGCAGGCCCTGCGGGAGGGCCTGCGTGCAGCCCTTCAGGACACTGCAGGGAGCAGTACTAGGCAGGGGTGAGCAGGGAGCAGACCACGGGTATCCAGGAGGCAGGCCTGGGGGGACATGCCCCCACCTCGGCTGCTCTGGGCCTTTAGGAATGGGAGGGGGCCTAGGGAGGGAAGTGTGCTAGGGACAGGGATTTCCTGCACACAGTGGGACCTGGTGGTCTCAGGGTGATCTGCAGGCTTCCCTCTGGGCCCCGTGGGACTGGGACAACTATGGAGACCCTGGGAACAGAATGGGGTCAGAGGCAGATGGGGAACGGTCAGCTTAGCTCAAGTCCTGTCCATCTGTCCCCCTCACTAGGGTGAGGCCTTGGCTCCCAGAGAGCCTAGGATGGAGTCCTGGAGTGGGGTCTGAGGTCCTTATCTCCTGCAGGATAGGAAGGGGGCCATCCTCCCACCCTCACCCAGCTTGGGAAGGTGGGCACAGAATGATTCCTTCCCTAAGCCTGGTCCTAGCTCCAGGGGATCTTGTGTCTCAGGCCTCAGGGAGGCTCAAGGGGGAGGCACCCCCTCACCCTGGGCCTTTGGGGTACATCAACCCTCTCTTAGCACCCAGCCCTCCTAACCCACCCTGCACGGCAGCCTGATTTGCTTTCAAAGCAGAGATCTATGTCACCCAGCTCAAAACTTCCAGGCACCTCACAGTGGAGCCCGAGCTCCTCCCTTCCCTTTGGGGAGGGAAGCACCCTCCCCAAAAGGTGCTTGCCTTCCACCTGGCTCCACCTGCAAGGCCCCAAGCCATAGTCATGGCTGATGCGTTTCTCTGCATCCGCTCTCCCCAAGACCACCCTCCCCAGCAGGCCCACCCTAGGAGAGTCCAACGGCTCAGCCCCCCTGGGTGCTCACACCATTGCTGTACATTGGCCTGTTTGTCCGGCACCACCCTACCTCCAGCTGGAGCTCAGATCCTAGCCTAGTACCTGAGTGCTGGCTGCCCAGGGCACACAGTAGGTCAAGTCTCACCCAGTCCTGGCTGGGGGGCTGTCCCTGGGTACCCTCCTTTCTAGCTGTCCCTGTGCCCAGCTTGGCATATCCAGAGCCAGGGGCTGGCATGGGTAGAACAGGGTTTGGCAAGATGCCAAACCTTGTTCTGTCCAGGGTGGCCCTCCCGCCACATGCCCTCTGACCCCACGAAGGCCACAGTTACTGAGTCACAGACCCTCAGGCTGGACCCGCCCAGCTGTAGAGTTGATAATTCACTCTATCTTACAGGGGCAGGGGACTTTCTGTACCCTGACCCCTCTTCTCCAGCTTCTCCTTAGACCCCCCCACTCATCCCCAAAACTTGGCATCACCATCCCACAGCCTGCCCCATCACCATGCCACCCTCCCATCTTTCCCCTAGACCCGTCCAGAGCAGGGCCAGGGTCTCAAGTCCTTGCTTGGTGTGAGAGGTAGGCTGGGACCCCTCATCTGAGCCACTGCAGGGAAGGGACCTGCTGGCTTCTCTGTATGATGCTATGGCCCAGGACCCTGGAGCAGCCCCAGGGACAGATGACAACAGGCTGGGCAGAATACCTCAGGGCTCCCCATTTCAGGTCCTGCCCCTGCTCCTGCACAGTCCCTCTCAGACCACCATCCAGGATCCCACAAAAACCACGCCAGCATCACAGCCTAAGCTAGATAGCACTCTGCTGGCCGAGAGAAGAAATCAGAGGGACAGAGCTGCCTTCCAGAGAAAGGAAGTCACAGACCCTTCCCACTGCCCTGAGGAGGAAGTGTTCTTTCCACTCCCCCCCCACCACCCCCCTCCAATGCATCCCTTCCCACGCAGCCATGAGGGGACAGACAGGATGTGGGGGCGAGGGGCAGTTCCTATATTCTCCTTGCCACATTCCCCAGCAAAGGATCTCAGCCCCCAACTGGGACTCTCCTGGGGCAAAGGGGTTGGGGGGGCAGGGAAGCCATGGTCATGTGATTCAGCTCACCTCACAGAGGCTGGGCTGGGGGAGGGGTGCTCTTGGGCCATTCAGAATAGACATGTGCAGTGTGGACAACCGACAACTCAATTAGGGAATTCCACACCCACTTAAACGCCCTAGAAGTACCCACCCCACAAAACTCCCCCTTTCCAGAAATGACAGGCCTCTTGGAACACTTAAGGGGCAGCCCCTCCTCCAATCCCTATGCCCCACTCAGAGGGGTTTGCTCAACATCTGGGACCCGTCCAGACAGATGTTTGGGCTTCTGCAGGAATATAAACAGCTGGTGTTCATTCACCTGGTCCCCGCCTCTCACTCAGAAAAGGACGCTCCAAGAGAGGGGGGTGTGGAGCCGGCAGGGGGTGGAGTGGGGGGGCGCATAAGCAGAAGAGGAGGAAGCCTGTTCTTTGCAGGACTGGGACTTGCTTGGCTCCAAGACAGCAGACAGTGGCGTTGTGGGCGGGGGGAGGTTAGCGGGAATCCCTGCTAATTTCAGGGATTGGAGCTGACCTTGAGATGGCCAGACCCAGCTGGGAGATCAGGGAGACGGGAAGGAGATCGGACCACCACAAGCGCTCCAGCCTACAGTGAACTCTCCTCTGCCCCCAGGGCATGATGGAGCTCCTTGAAGCCTGCCCACTTTCGTCAGCCTCTCCCCCGTGATGTCCCCAGATACCTTCCACACAGTGCTCCACTTCCTCCAGATTCCGCAGGGTGATGCGCATGAGGCTGGAATTGAGCATCAGCTCATTTTTATGGGCCGGCCACAGGTATGGGGGTGCGGGGTTCACAAAGAAGATCCTGGTGTCCCCAGTGGACACCTGGTTGTCACAGATGAGGGGGTCTCCAAAGCCGCCAATCACCACCTTGTTGCCACCGTCAAGCAGGCTCTCTTGGGTCACCATGTCTTTGCCCTTCAAGTACCGCCAGACTCGAACCTGGGTGGACATGGGGGGGGGCGTGGAACAGGTATCAGTGGTCCTCTTTCCACTGGGGAGATGGGGCCACAGAGTCCAGGGACAAGCACCAGACTGGTCAGCTGGGCTTTCTCTTCTCTTCCCACCTCAGTGGCTCAGGCCAGATGTCCAGAGCAGACTCAAACCCCGGGCAGAGATGTATGGACATCTTTGGGTCAGCCCCCAGGAGGGGGCTGCAGGGAAGCACGCACTGCCCGTACGGGTCACACAGAAGAACATGTAGCCTGCGAACACACGCCCTCACCCAGGAAGCAGCACTCCCCCCTGAGGTCTAACTGACCCCAGCCACCTCCAATAACGTCCATCTCAGCTCAGGCTGGACATGGGAAGAGGATCCGTCTGGTCTAGGCTCCTGCCTTCCATGTCCCTACTTTCCCCATCTACCCACCCACTAAGAGCCAGGGGCGCCTCACATGGACAATGGAGTTTCAGGGCAACGGGCTCTGAGCTCAGGGCTCTGGGCCAGCTTGGCTCCTTGCAGCCCTGTGGGTGGGCTAAGGCACTCCCCACCCCACCCCCAAGAGGTGAAAGACCCCTCCTCCTGCCAGGCTTCCACAGTGAATGCAGTCAAGGCAGCCTTCGAACCACAAAATCAAGTTTGGGCAGCACAGGGCGGCCCCACCCTACACACTCTCACTCCTGGGGCCCTGAGGGTACCAGCTCTGACAAACCAAGCCCTGAGACACCCACCCACAGCTGGGGGGGGGGGTGCAGGAGGGTCGAGGGAGCTGCAGGCTGTACTGGGATGTCCATGGGGACATATGCCCAGGGGACATGAGCCCACACACTCTCTGAGAAGAAAACCCCTTTCTTCAGGAGCTCTCCGAGCTGAGACTTCTGGAATGAGTGATCAAAGACAATGGTGGCCTGCCCACCTGCCAGGTCCCTGCTGGGAGCCTTGGGACTGCAGCTTCTATAGGGACCCCCTCCACCTTCCAGTGGCCAAGTTGGGGGGTAAGCCTTGTCCAACCTTATCTCTCCCAACCCCAGACACATAGTAGGCTCTAGAAGGATGATAACCAGCAGGGAGAGGGCTGGGCCGCTTTCATCGCCTCCCCCCACCCCAGCCACACCCAGGAGCAGCGGGGAGGAAGTCGGGAAAATCCTGCAGGGACTTGGCAAAGTGCCCTGGCGTGGTGGAGGGGAGGGGGCTGGGCTGGGGATCCCAGCTGTAGCCTACACAGGCCAATCTGAAAGAAGCTGCCACCCCTCCCCATCTCCATGGAGAAGGAATGATCCGATTTCTGGTCAGGGAGGTGGTTTTAGGGGCCAGAGCAGGGACGGGGCCCGGGTCCCCTGAGCCCTCCCTAGGAACTACTGTGGGAAAAAACAAACAAACAAAACAAAACCACCAAACCTATCCCAGGAGGCTCCAAGATCCAACTGAGGGAGAGGCTGGGCAAGCCCCCTCTCTGGTGGCCAGGGGGTCCAGTTCTTCTAGGGGCAGGGTGGGGCACCTGTCCCTGCACCCCTTCACATTTGAGGCTCAGAAACGTCCCGCCCACTTCTCTGCTCCTGTCCCCCACACCTAGTCACTGCAGCCCGCCCCCCCAGGATCTCTGGGGTTGGGAGATTAGATGTGCACCCTACCCTCTCTCCTGACCACCCCCTTTTGCCCTAGTAAAGGCCTCTGGGAAGGGGTGACAGCACTGACCACTGGCCGAATCCCCACTTTCACCCCAAGCAGAAGGCGTCACCTCCCCTCGTCCCCATTCCTTTTCTTTAACTGATGGGGAGGGGTGCGGTAGGCATACAGTTTCCCTGGGGGGCGGCGCACTTGTTTGCAATAAGGTAGGGGGCCTGGGGTGGGGGTGGGGTCAGACATGAGCGCGTCTCCCGGGCCTGGGCACCGCGAGGTAGGACTGCAGCGGTACCGCAGGAACTTTCCCTCTGGCACTCGCGAGTTTTCCGGGACCCGGCGCCCCACCCGGGGGCTCGGCGGTCGCCAAGGGAGCGGGAGCGGGAGCTGCAGAGCGTCTGGTGCCCGTTCCCACGGCCTGGGGCGGGGGTCTCAGTGAGGCGGCCAGCTGCTCAAAGGGAAGGCCTCCGGGCTAGGGGTCCGGGATGGCGGGGGAAGAGACCCTCAACCCAGGCTTCCAGGAGGGGTCTTTTGGGGGGGGGGTCTCAGGGACCCGGCGGGGGCCCACCTTGCACGAGTACGTGTGCTGCACCGGGTCCACGTTGAGAATCTCCTCCACTGTGCCGGTGAGCACCACATTCGCCTCCTCCTCCCGCCGCTCCAGCGCGCGTTCCGGGCACGTCCCGTCGGCGCTGGGCAGGGCACGCGCGGCCACCACCAGGAGCAGCAGTAGCGGCTGCAGCGGGGCCGAGCCGGACGGCCACAGGCTGGCCATGGCGCGGGCCGAGGACGGCGGAAGGCGGCCAGAGCAAGCGCGCGGGCCTGGCCGCGCCGGGAACGGGACTAGACAGGACGGGACGCAGCTCCAGGGAGGCGGTGGGAGCGCGGGCGGCGCGGGGGCGGGACCCGGGGCGGCCCCGCCCCCTCCCCGCCTCCTCACCTCCCCCAGCCCAGCTCCCCAGCCCGCGCCGGTCCCCGGCCCGCCCGGCGCCCTGCGACCCGCGCCGGCCGCGAACAAAGCGTCGGGATAGCGGCGCCGGGCGGAGGCCGGGCTGGTGGGAGGGAGGGGGCCGGACTGGGTCGGGCCAAGGTGGGTGGTGGGACTTGCCAGGGTGGAGGGCGGACGAGCATGGGGGTGGGCGGACCCGGGGGGGTGTGCTCTTTCGTCTGCGGCGCACCCCCACGGACTCCCCTCCCCCTCCCGCGCGACGTCTCTCCTCCACCCCACCCCCCCGCCCAGGAAATGCGGCTGCAATCGGGTTAATGCATAATCTGGAGGCGACGTGACGGGACTTCCAAGGGGTTCCAGGCTATGCCGTGGCCAGAGCTGCGGGAGCTTCCTGGCCGCGGGAAGGGGCTGCCAAATCCGGGGACCCCGCCGTTCCTTGGACCCTGCAGGGCTGCGCCCCTCCCCTGGCGGGAAGAACGTGATGGGGGGCCACAGCCTCTCTTAGGAAACTGGGGACGGAAACTCGCCCGGGCCCGGGACCCCCAGCCAGTTCAGGCGAGTAGGCGGCCCCAGCAGGCCGCGCCCCCGGCTGGCTGGGACCAATGTGGGCTGGGGGCTGTTGTGATTGGTCAGAATGGAGCGCAGACCCGCCCACCTCCCCGTTCCCGGGTCAGCTCGGGCCTCACCGCAGAGCCGAGGGCTCCCTCTGCAGTCCAGCTGAGACAATGTCGGGTCAGCGGTGGACGGCCAGCCACGCCCCCTCCTCAGCCCCCAAGTGGGCGCTTCTCCAGCCAGGTCTAGGTACGCGCGGTAAACTGAGATCCAGAGGGTACAAATTAGAGCCTAGGTCAGCTGGAGATCGAGGGGAAGGGAGAGGAGACCCCTTCCGTCCCTCCAGGGCTGCGTCTGCGGCACAGCCCCTCACTCCAAGCCAGCCACAGATCTCTGAAGCAATGGAGGGTGAGTGGTAGAAGAGGCCCTTCTGGAGGGCGACGCCACCTCCCCTCCAAGGGTGTGTGCTCACGTTTGCTAGTTTGTGGTGTGATAGAGAAGTGAGGGTGGGGACCCAGGAAATGAACCAGGGGAGCATGCCTCCCACACACAGACCCACAGCTGCCTGTCTATACCTGCTGGTCACAGATAAGCCAGACCTAGAAGTCCCTCGGCCTAGATACAGACCCCCGCAGACCAGAAAGGGGCTTCTGGGTCTCCAGCCAAATTACCCTCAACAGTCTGGAAGCCGAAGTCTGAGGGTCCCCAGAGTCAAGGACTTTAGCCCAAAGAAGTGTATGTTCTGTGTCTCTTGCCCCACCCCCACATCTTGCCTGTGTCCGAGACTGGCTCCATCTGGCTCCCGTGGAGCTCTTTGGAAACTGATATAGATAGAAGCATTCTACGTGGAAGCAGGTGTAGGCTTCGCCAAATTAGGTGCCCCCCCCCATCTGGGACAAGCTCTTCCATGTGGTCTGGAGGAACCCCTCGTTCCTGGAGGCCCCTCTCCTACTGGCCATGGCCTCTTGGTTATGTGAAGCCCCGAAGGCAGGTGTGTCTGTTGGAGAACAGTCTCCATTCAGCAGCTTGCCCCACGGGTGTGTGTGTGTTCAAGGCCCTACCCCCACCCTCCCTAGACCAATGCAGACTGGACAGGGCAGGCTGATGGGTCCTGGAAGGCCAGGAGGCCCCAAGGCCCTGGTGGGTGTGAAGGAGCCTGCCTCACAGGCCACCCAGTCAGGCCCTAGGGCCTCACCCTCTCCCCACTTCCAGGGGTGCTGGTCCCAGCAGGAACCTGACCACACCTTCCCCTCCCTGTACAGGCTGCTGACCCAGATGTGGGGGATGGGAACCAGGTGTGCAGAGGCTGACTAGGGCTCAATCTGGAGCCGGGGGTGGGCTCCAGCAGAGATGCCTCTTTTTTTTCTCTAGAAGTTAATTTCCCAAAGGTGTGGGGACATCTTCAATTTGCCCAAGGGGTGAGTGGGAGTAGATCACCATTTTGAACTCACTGGACTTGTCCCTTAACTTGGCAACCCCAGCCTAGTGACCACCCAGTGACCCCAGGTGTCCTCATCCCACTTCCTCCTCTGTCCCTCCCTTGGCCTCATCAGCAGGGATGCAGAAGCGAGGGGTGTTGGGGGAAGGACCAAACGTAAGGAGCCATTTAATTTTGCGTCAACTTTTATTACCGGCGCTCGGTCAGAGATTCGGGCAGGTGGCTCTCAGCGCTGCCCTCCGGGTCCTGCCCACTCCCTACCCCTACCCCCCCCGCAGGCGTAAATTCATAAACACGGTGCACTGGGGTGTGAGTCCGTACTCCCCGAGGCGGTGCTGGTCCTCCATGGGCTTCCCCTCGAAACTCAGCCAGAACAGGTCAGCCTGCGCATGCTCCTGCTGGCACACCTGACGCTTGAGCGCAGCCACGGTCTGCGTCAGCCGGACCTCGTAGGCGGTGCTGCGACCCTTGTCGTTCCTCACCAGGATGCTCAGGGGGTCATCACAACTCTGCACCACCAGCAGGACCGTACTGCCAGGGCACAGGCCCTGGCTGACGAGGGGGACCCCGTCCTTCAGCACTTGGCCGGCAGGGTGGGTAGCCAGGCGCTGCTGGAATGCAGGCACACCAGTTTTCTGGGCTATCTGCTGCTTCAGCTCCGACGGCAGCATGGAGTGCCTCAGAGGCACCAGGAACTCCTCGCCCCCCAGCATCTTCACCTTCAGGTTCCCCGCCTGTGGGCATCACACAGCCTCATAGAACTGGAGCCACTACATGCAAATGACTGGCCACCAGACAAGCTCTGGGGATGCTGCTCTCTCCTCCCCACCCACCAGGAAAGGGACCCCAGGCACTGGAGGCAAGCAGGGAGCATTACCAAAAGGAAGGCCAGCCACCCACGACAATCACCTCACCTCCCTTAACCCACTAAGGTGCACTTCTGGGCCAGTGCCAAGCGATCTCAGGGTTAAACACTGGGCAGAACATGCTTCCCAAGACCCAGACACAACCTGACATCGGAAGGAGCCCTGTCCCTCCCCTCTTGCTTAGGGACCCGGGGGAGCTCTGAGCAACTCCAGTTGCCTGGCACACAGTGGGTGCTCTGCCCCTGGATGACCCCAGCAGGGAGGTAGGGAAATAGACTGGTACAGAGCCCACCTGCCCCCACCTATCAAACACCCCTCACCATGGCTGTGGGCTCTGGCACCAGCTCCTCCACAGGCACAGATGCGTTGGCTGCCTCTCGGCTTCCAGCTCCTCTCCGGCTTCCAGCTCCGCTCCCGCTTGGCCCTTTTATGAATGTGAGCTGTGCACGTCACGGGGCAGTGTCGGGGAGAGAGCCTCACCAGTGGCTAGATTGAGCTTTGGTTTCAGTTTCCTTTTCCCAAGGTGTGCCCCAGGGAGCAGCAGAAACAAAACAGAATGACGAGGGTCAGAGCCGGGACTATCCACCTGCCCGGGGACTCAGGACAACACCCTGCCCCAGAAACCCCCTGGATGTCCAGCACTTCAGGCTCTTTACTAGATGCACAGAAGTCATAATAACGTGAACTAAGGATTGGAAACTTTCACTTTCCATTTACCAATTTGCAAAATCAGTAAGCTTGGGAAACATTGCCTCAATTCAGAAACGACAGAGTTGTGACAGTCCAAACTACGCAGAGATAATCACCATTGGTTTAGGATGGTATTTGTTCAGATTGTTGATTTTTTTTTTTAAATGAAAGAGATGCATCTCTTATTTTCTATAAAAATGAACTCATGCACACTATCCAGAAAATGAAAAGACTATTCTCAGGGCACCTGGGTGGCTCAGTCCTTAAGCGTCTGCCTTCGGCTCAGGGCGTGATCCCTGAGTTCTGGGATCGAGCCCCACATCGGGCTCCTCTGCTGGGAGCCTGCTTCTTCCTCTCCCACTCCCCCTGCTTGTGTTCCCTCTCTCACTGGCTGTCTCTCTCTTTGTCAAATAAATAAGTAAAATCTTAAAAAAAAAAAAAAGACTATTCTCAAAATGGAAGAAAATATTTGCAAATCCTGTGTCAGATAAGGGTTAGTGTCCATAACATAAAAAGAATGCTTAGAACTCAACCATAAAAAGATAGACAGTTCAATTTAAAATTGGACAAATGGGGCACCTGGATGGCGCAGTCAGTTAGGCGGCCAGCTCTTGGTTTCGGCTCAGGCTGTGATATTAAGCCCCATGTTGGGCTCTGCGCTCAGCCTGGAGTCTGCTTGGGTTTCGCTCTCCCTCTCCCCTGTTCTTTCTCTCTCTCAAATAAATAAATCTTTTTAAAAAATTGGGCAAATATTTGAATAGATATTTCTCTATAGAAAATACATAAATGGCCAAAACCACATGAAAAGATGCTCAACATCATTCGTCATTAGGGAAATGTCATTAGGGAAACTTAAATCAAAATTACAATGAGTTACCATGTCACACCCATTATTATAGCATGACTATAATAATAATATTATTGTAAAATATAATAATAAAATAATGATTCAAAAAGAGCAATAACAAGTATCGAGGATGTACAGAAATTGGAACTCTCATACATTGCCGATGGAAACATAAAATGGTGCAGCCACTGTGGGAAGCAGTCACTCCTTAAAAAGTTAAACAGGATTTTCATATGACCCAGCAAGTCCACTCCTAGGTATATACCCAAAAGAACTGAACACAGTTAAACAAATACTTGTACCCAAATATTCATAGTAGCACTATTTACAATAGACAAGAGGTAGGAACTGTGGGCACAACCAAATCCGTCAACAGATGGATGCGTGAACAAAGTATGATGCACCCTTACGATGGAGTATTACCGAGCCATAAGAAGGAGTGAAATACTGACACCTGCTACAGCATGAATGAACCTTGGAAACACTATGCTAAGTGAGAAAAGCCAGACACAAAGGCCACACATATTGTATGATTCTGTTTATATGAGATATCCGCAATAGGCAAATCCACAGAGTCCAGTAGTGGTTGCCCGATGTTGGTGGGGAGAGGAAATCCGGGGTGATTTATGGATATGAGGCTTCCGTTGAGGGTGATAAAACGTTTCAGAACTAGATACAGGTAGTGGTTGCACAGTGTTGTACATATACTAACTGACCCTGAATTGTATACCTTGAAATGGTTAAATTTTTGTTATTTTAATTTTACCTTAATAAAAACAATGCCAAAAAAATTAGCTCATCCTACTCTCACCATTTTGTAAACTGCTTCATTCAAAACAGTATAACAGTATATCATAAACATTTTTCCATATTAATAGAAACTTCTATGCAAGATTTTTTGATGGCCGCATGTTACCCATAGCATAATGAATCCATTATAGTATAGTGTGGAATTTAGTTAATCAATCCCATATTCTTAAATATTTAGGTTGTTTCCAATTTTTTGCTATTATAAATAGCACATAACACGCACACATTAGCTAAAAATAAATAACATTTAAATAAAAAAGTAAATAATTTTTGAAATAAAAAAGTGAAAGAGTCGAAAAATAATTTTTTTGAATATAAATCTTGACCTTTTCACTTCCTCATCCCCCCAAAAAGATTTTAAAGGGCTCCAAAATTGTGAACACACAAAAAACAAACAGAGGGGTTTAAATTTCCTTCTTTTTATTATTTTAAGTGTATATCTCGACTCATTCCTTGTATAAATAATATTGCCATTACAAAAAGAAAACCACAAATGTTTACTGAAATAAAGAATACAGAATGTGAGGATCCCCCCCCAGTCTCCCCCAGATGGCCACTATTAAACATGGTATCGATGTCTTCTGATTTCTTAATACTGACATATGGTACCAGAATCTTCATTTTCTTTTAGTTACTGCATCCCTTCCTGCTTTTGACAGGAGGAACTAAACGCAAAGACATTAAGGAAGCAAACTGACAGAGCCTGCCTCAGTTTCCTGGGACTGTCACCACAAATTACCACAAACCGGGGACTTGAAACCTTGGCAAGAGGTCTGAAATCCAGGAGGACTAAATGACCAGTATTGTCAGCCGGGTTAAAAATAATCTAATTTCCTCTGGCTCACAGAAGACGGGAATCATCTGAAATACAAGGATACAAGAAATTTGAAAGTAGAGGATGGACAGAAACATACCACATGACTATTAACTAAAATGAAAGAGATATGGCCATATTAACAATTCCATTAGCATATCAACAAAGAAATTTTGTAGGCAAATGTTACAGAAACACAAAAGGTCATGTAGCAACAAAAAGTTGAGTTCACTGGTAAAATAAAACAATTTTAAACTTGTACGCACCTAATAACATGGCCACAGAATATACAAGTTTTAGTCATAAATGTTAATATTCTGTTTATGAAATTATAACAGCCACTTGTAAAGGGACCTTCGGTTAATATTTTATCTTATTTACGAACTATCTTAAACTTCCTTAAACCTTTAAAACAGCACCTAGGACACTTAATATACTTGATTTTATTTTTAAGCCCTTCAACTACCAAGTAACTGGAACAATGAAAAACTTTTCCAAGAACGTCCACAGTCCTTACCGCTTAAACCGCACAGAGGTCTCACAGTCCAATTCTTTTACTGGATGCAAATTTACCACTTTCACCTTTCAACAAGACAACAGCATCTCCGCTTTCATGCGAATCTGATTCCTTTCCCCCACCTTTCCACCTGGCCAGTCACAGCTCCTGAGATCACCATCCTGGATGGCATCTGATTAGCTAAAGGCCTTTGGTCACAGCTTGAAGGTCACCCTGGGGCACTGTGGAGGGATGGGGGTGAGCTACCCCCCGCAGGCCTCCTGAAGGACAGATGTTGGAGGCCACAGGCACACCATGACTTGCTGCAAAAGTAGCACAGGGCTTGTTAGTCACTGTGGCTGACCAGGAAAAGTGTCGTCAGAGACCCTGGGGTGGGGGGGCCACATTTCTTAAGGAAGGTTTGTTGTTGAAGCCTAATTAGCTGTAAATATCTGCTGGCTGGGCTCATTAAATAGGCAGCCCCCTCCTTTCCATGTTCTCTGAGGGAGAAGTGTCGCTCTGTTCTTCCACCCCGCACTGGGAAGGCTGGGCACCCCCCACCTGGGCCACAGTCTCACTGTCCTGGACCCCATCCCTCCTCATGCCAGAGCCTCCCACCCACTTGGTTGGCACATCCCTCTCCTAGCCACAGCCCCTGGTGATGGGTGTCTAGGGAATGCAGGACTCAGTGCAGACCAGAAATGCAAATAAGGCTGCTGTCCCCACACGGACCAGCAGGCTTAGAGGGCTATTCACACAGCCCCACGTCTGGTTCTCCCCAAAACAGACTCTGGGCTAGGGGTCTTGGCACTCAGGGGAGTGAGGAGGTAGTCCGCAGGTGAGAAAGATTCCCCTTGCTGCAGGGATGGCTTCGAGGGAGGGAGAGAAGTAGAAGGCAGACGTGAGATGTGGAGGGCTGTTCTAACCTGGGGGAGGCAGTGAGTTGGAGCTGTGGTATGGGAGCGGCATGGTGGGGGGCACTCAACTTAGTTCAAACCCATAGGATCCGGTGAGGGCGAGGAAGGAGCACAGCTGGACCCTGGCCCACATGGCCCCTGTGCTGGGGCTGCCGGTGGCTCAAGGGCCAGGCATACCCCATAATCCTATGTGGTTACCATGTGTTAGGGACAAGTCTTCTGAGTTCAGGTCCACGTGAGAACAAGGCCTGGAGTCTGTAGTGTGGAGACCCAGGGCCAGTTGTGCTGGAGGAATGTGCCCAACTAGGCTCCCTGATGTCCCATGCCACTAAGTGGCACTTTCATCCTTTCACCCCAGACCCAGCAGGGAAGCTGCAGACACGTGACACACCCACGGCTAATGGTGGAGGACACAAAACAGAGAAAACCCTATGGGATGCATCTGTAGGCCCCACTTGCTCTGCCCACTCATTCAGGGGGGAGATAGAGGTGGGGAGGGGAAGAGAAGGAGAGATCAGCTACCTTATCTTCCCTTCCTGCAGGACTCACCTGAGGACACAAAGCTCTGACACACCATGGAGTCCGGAGCCCCTGCCTCGAGCCACACCCCAATCTCTCACCTCACCAGCTTGGGATCTGGGCCTTGGGGCCAAAGTGAGGAGGGGGAGACTCGAGTGGGAAGGTTGGGGGAGAGGCTTCCACTGCCAGATGGAGGGGAAGAGGCCACCAGTCCCCAGTATTTAAAAAATTATCCCAAACTTGGAAATCAGGTTCAAGGAGCCTTCCTATCCTTGAAGGTCTCCCCGGAGGTGCCTTTGCTGATATTCTTGAAGTTACAGGTTAATGTGTTATAGACATCTGTCCTACCAGACACAGAGACTTCTATCCTGGAGAAACAGGGTCTTGCTGCCCCATGGGGCATCTGCCAGTTTTGTACCTGACCTGTACTCCTCCCTCAAAGCCTCATGGAACCCGCTGGTTTCCCCATCCGTAAGCTAAACGAACACTTGACATGTGCTCACTCCATATTTGTATGGAAGTCTTGTTGTTCTTTTTTTTGCCTTGAAAATCATATTTTGACATCAGGTGTTGGAAAATATGCCTCTATGGCTTGGATGTTGTGGGATGCTGTCACCACTGATTTTGGGAAAACATCGTATCCTTGTCTGGAGGTTGGGGAGGTGCCGTCTCTGTTACTCGTTAGTCAACACGCGCGCCCGTACTACTCCTGGGCAAAATGAAGTTCGCGTTCTAGGGCGGTAGACAGACAGGGGGTGGGGAGTAGGTACAGAAGGCATGTGTTGCAGGGCGTCTGGTGGGCTCAGTCGGTACACATGCAACTCTTGACCTCAGGGTTGTAAGTTCGAGCCCCATGTTGGGTGTAGAGATTACTTAAAAAAAAAAAAAAAACTAAGAACCATCCTGCTCAGGAATGACTCGATAAACCAGGAAATCAAAAATCAAATTAAACAATTTATGGAGACCAATGAGAATGAAAATACAACAGTCCAAAACCTATGGGATACTGCAAAGGCAGTCCTAAGGGGGAAATACATAGCCATCCAAGCCTCACTCAAAAGAATAGAAAAATCTAAAATGCAGTTTTTATATTCTCACCTCAAGAAGCTGGAACAGCAACAGAGGGACAGGCCTAATCCACGCACAAGGAAGCAGTTGACCAAAATTAGAGCAGAAATCAATCAAGCAGAAACCAGAAGTACAGTAGAGCAGATCAATAGGACTAGAAGCTGGTTCTTGGAGAGAATCAATAAAATTGACAGACCACTGGCAAGACTTATCCAAAAGAAAAGAGAAAGGACCCAGATTATTAAAATTATGAATGAAAAAGGAGAGGTCACGACGAACACCATTGAAATTGGAAGGATTATTAGAAACTTTTATCAACAGCTTTATGCCAATAAACTAAGCAATCTGGAAGAGATGGAATCCTTCCTGGAAACCTATAAACTACCAAGATTGAAACCGGAAGAAATTGATTCCTTAAACAGGCCAATTAATTATGAAGAAATTGAGTCAGTGATAAACAACCTTCCAAATAACAAAACTCCAGGCCCGGACGGTTTTCCTGGGGAATTCTACCAAACATTCAAAGAAGAAATAATACCTATTCTCCTAAAGCTATTTCAAAAAATAGAAACAGAAGGAAAGCTACCAAACTCATTCTATGAGGCCAATATTACCTTGATCCCCAAACCAGGCAAAGACCCCCTCAAAAAGGAGAATTACAGACCGATTTCCCTAATGAATATGGACGCCAAAATCCTCAACAAGATACTTGCTAATAGAATCCAACAGTACATTAAAAGGATAATCCATCACGATCAAGTGGGATTCATACCTGGGATGCAAGCGTGGTTCAATATTCGCAAATCAATCAGCGTGATACATCATATCAACAAGAAAAGACTCAGGAACCATATGATTCTCTCAATAGATGCAGAAAAAGCATTTGACAAAATACAGCATCCTTTCCTGATTAAAACCCCTCAGAGTGTAGGGATAGAGGGTACATTCCTCAATCTCATAAAAGCCATCTATGAAAAGCCTACTGCAAATATTATTCTCAATGGGGAAAAGCTGGAAGCCTTTCCCTTAAGATCAGGAACTCGACAAGGATGCCCACTCTCGCCACTATTATTCAACATAGTACTAGAAGTCCTTGCAACAGCAATCAGACGACAAAAAGGGATCAAAGGTATTCAAATCGGCAAAGAAGAAGTCAAAATGTCTCTCTTCGCAGATGACATGATACTCTATATGGAAAACCCAAAAGAAGCCACTCCCAAACTATTAGAAGTTATAGAGCTATTCAGTAACGTGGCGGGATACAAAATCAATGCTCAGAAATCAGTTGCATTTCTGTACACGAATAACGAGAACGAAGAAAGAGAAATTAGGGAATCCATCCCATTTACAATAGCACCAAAAACCATACGTTACCTTGGAATTAACTTAACCAGAGACGTAAAGGAACTATATTCTAGAAACTATAAATCACTCTTGAAAGACATTGAGGAAGACATAAAAAGATGGAAAGATATTCCATGCTCATGGATCGGAAGAATTAACATAGTTAAAATGTCCATGCTACCCAGAGCAAGCTACACTTTCAATGCTATCCCGATCAAAATACCGATGACATTTTTCAAAGAACTGGAACAAATAGTCCTTAAATTTGTATGGAACCAGAAAAGACCCCGAATCTCCAAGGAACTGTTGAAAAGGAAAAACAAAGCTGGGGGCATCACAATGCCGGATTTCGAGCTGTACTACAAAGCTGTGATCACAAAGACAGCATGGTACTGGCACAAAAACAGACACATAGACCAATGGAACAGAATAGAGAACCCAGAAATGGACCCTCGGCTCTTTGGGCAACTAATATTTGATAAAGCAGGAAAAAACATCCGGTGGGAAAAAGACAGTCTCTTCAATAAATGGTGCTGGGAAAATTGGACAGCTACATGCAAAAGAATGAAACTTGACCACTTTCTCACACCATACACAAAAATAAACTCCAAATGGATGAAAGACCTCGATGTGAGACAGGAATCCATCAAAATTCTAGAGGAGAACATAGGCAACAACCTCTACGACATCGGCCAAAGCAACCTTTTTCATGATACATCCCCAAAGGCAAGAGAAACAATAGATAAATTGAATTTATGGGACTTCATCAAGATTAAAAGTTTCTGCACAGCCAAGGAGACAGTCAGAAAAACTAAGAGGCAGCCCACGGAATGGGAGAATATATTTGCAAATGACACTACAGATAAAGGACTGGTATCCAAGATCTACAAAGAACTTCTCAAACTCAATACACAAGAAACAAATAAACAAATCAAAAAATGGGCAGAAGATATGAACAGACACTTTTCCAATGAAGACATATAAATGGCTAACAGACACATGAAAAAATGTTCAAAATCATTAGCCATCAGGGAAATTCAAATCAAAACCACATTGAGATACCACCTTACGCCAGTTAGAATGGCAAAAATTGACAAGGCAAGAAACAACAATTGCTGGAGAGGATGTGGAGAAAGGGGATCCCTCCTACATTGTTGGTGGGAATGCAAGTTGGTACAGCCACTCTGGAAAACGTGTGGAGGTCCCTTAAAAAGTTAAAAATTGAGCTACCCTATGACCCAGCCATTGCACTACTGGGTGTTTACCCCAAAGATACAGACGTAGTGAAGAGAAGGGCCATATGCACCCCAAAGTTCATAGCAGCAATGTCCACAATAGCTAAATCGTGGAAGGAGCCGAGATGCCCTTCAACAGATGACTGGATTAAGAAGTTGTGGTCCAGGGGCGCCTGGGTAGCGCAGTCGTTAAAGCGTCTGCCTTCGGCTCAGGGCGTGATCCCGGCGTACCGGGATCGAGTCCCACATCGGGCTCCTCCGCTGTGAGCCTGCTTCTTCCTCTCCCACTCCCCCTGCTGTGTTCCCTCTCTCGCTGGCTGTCTCTCTGTCACATAAATAAATAAAATCTTTAAAAAAAAAAAAAGAAGTTGTGGTCCATTTATACAATGGAATATTACTCAGCTATCAGAAAGAACGAGTTCTCAACATTTGCTGCAACATGGACGGCACTGGAGGAGATAATGCTAAGTGAAATAAGTCAAGCAGAGAAAGACAACTATCATATGGTTTCTCTCATCTATGGAACATAAGAACTAGGAAGATCGGTAGGGGAAGAAAGGGATAAAGAAAGGGGGGGTGATCAGAAGGGGGAATGAAGCACGAGAGACTATGGACTATGAGAAACAAACTGAGGGCCTCAGAAGGGAGGGGGGTGGGGGAATGGGATAGACTGATGATGGGTAGTAAGGAGGGCACGTATTGCATGGTGCACTGGGTGTTATACGCAACTAATGAATCATCGAGCCTTACATCGGAAACCGGGGATGTACTGTATGGTGACTAACATAATATAATAAAATTCATTAAAAAAAAAAAAAAGCCAAATAGGGACCTGAGAAGTTGATGCTGTGTCGTACTGTGTTGCCAGTACGAAGAAGAAAGAACAGGAAAGGGGATGAAGTCCTGAAGAGTCCCAGGCAGAGACACAGTTGCTGCAAAAGGCCTGAGGCAGGAGTGTGTCTGCACGTGTGTGAGGCAGTGAGGCTGGAGAAGCAGGGCGTGCGGATGGCCACTGAACACACTATGCTTTCCCCGAGGAGGGGCCTGACCTGGTTCTGCTCAGGCCTAGCAGGATCATCAGGACACCTGTGTGAAGTAAAAGACCTCAGGTCAGGAAGGGAGCTGGAGACCAAGCAGGAGGCTCGCTGAAAATCCAGGGAACAGGTGATGGTGGCATGGAGTCAGTGGCAGGGGAGCAAGGGGTTGAAGCTGGTGCTTGGATATACCAGGGAGCTAGAGCTGCAGGAGGCCTGATGGGCCAGGGTGGGGCGTGCACCCCAAGTGTCAAGGTGGCAGGTGAATGCTGGTCTGAGACTTCTAAGGAAGGTCAGATGTAGAGGACGCAAGGAGCCTCCGTCAGGCCCAGTCACCAGGCAGAGACTGCCTCAGTTGTCTGAACAGAAAAGTTAGTGTAAAAACTTGTTCCCCAGGTATCAGAGGACTGAACGCCATAGGAGAACATGGGGCTACTGCTGAGTCAGTGGGGGTGGGAGGTTGGGCTGGAGAGAAGAGGCTGGGCCTATGGAGGGTGGAGCCTGACCTCCCCTCCTGTGCCCCTGTGGTCATGACTTCCTGGCAGTGGGAGTGGGGGGAGGAGGGGTGCCAGGGTAGGCATGAAACACCATGGGACACTATCAGGAACTTGGTTATGGACACATTGTACCTGAAATGCCTATTAGACTTAAAATCAGGTAAGGGATATGGCCTGGGGTTCATGGATAAGCCCAGGCTGGGCATACCAACTGGGGCATCAGGGAGTGGGCACAGACAGGGTGAGGAGTCATGGAGAAATCAGAAATGCAGGAGTAGGGCAATCGGGTTGACACGTCTAAGAAGCCAGTGAGGGATGTGTAGCCACCCTAGTCACTACTGGATCAGCCACAGGGACATCCTGGTGACCTTGCTGAGCCTGGTCTCCACGGTCCTGGGGCAGACTGACAGAGAGTTCGAGAGAGGAGGAGAGGGTCTGGGTTCACGTGGTAGGTGCTTGTTCCGAGAGCTTTGCCACAGAGAAGCCGCGGTAGGTGGAGAGCCAAGTGGGGACCTGAGGAGTTGATGCTGTGTCGTGCTTTCCTATCCTGAGCAGCATGACGGGGACGGACTCCCAAGGAGAGGACTCGAGGATGCAGAGAGAGGGGAGGGTGCTAGGGTGCTAGTGCAGGGAGCACCAGGGCCTGCAGGACACAGGGACTCGAGCACGGGACATGAAGATCTGCAGCCCTCAGCCCCACATCGGATGAGAGTAGGACAGGGCGGAGGCACTGTGGGCTCGAGGAGAGGGGCCGAAAGTGTGCTGGAGTCGTCCAGGGGCACCCTGGGGAGTGGCCAGGAGCCGTGAGACGCCTGGGCAGCACCGGGGTCACCTAAGGCCCACGGACAGAGTGTGAAGCAAGGACGGTCAGTGGCTCCGTGCACCTCGGGCCACATGCGGCTACAGGACGTCAGGGGGTTCATGTGACCGACAGAGAAGCATGCCCATGGCATCTTATTCTTGACTCTGGCTGGCCTTGTTTCAGCTGAAGTTTCACTGTGTGAGTTCTGAAGCCCAGGCCTCAGGAGACCCCCAGTGCCTACTTCACCCTTCTGAAACGTTAGCCGAGCCATACGAGGAAGCTAGTCCAGCTTGGGCAGGGCGGGGCCACATGGCAGAGAGCCAGAAGTCCAGTGACCACAACTCTAGTGTCCATCCATGGTGCCACTTCCATCCTCGAAGCCCAGCTGACCCTCAACTGACAGCGGGTGCCTGAGCGAGGCCCCGGGGAAGCCACCAGCAGCCCCAGATCCACCAACTGTGGAAAGGGACAGGAAGGGGGTTGTTAAGCCGCAAAGATAGCTGGGATTTAACACAGGTGATGGTTTGGCCAAGTGAGTAGGAGGAGGAAGGGAGGGTTAGGGGAACAGGCACAGTGGCTGGCCAGATAAGTGTCTCTTGATCCAGAGAGGACAAAGGACATCAAGGGACGAGGAAGCACCAACCTGGGTCTTAGCCAAGGACTGCCCATCTCAGCAGGGCTCCAGGGGAGTGGAGGACAGGAGCTGCGAGGCTGGGAAGTTGTCAGGGAATGTGAGCCTCGAGCTGAGGCCGTCAAGGGGCTGCAGTTGTGAGAAGGACCCTGGCCAGGGAAGTGAGTGGCCAAGTGGGGAGGTGAAAGGACTGCTGAAGGGGAGGACGCCCAGAAGGTCGGAGAATCATCTTTGTGGATTTTGAAATCACCAGGAACTATGGCAGGAGTGGTTGGGGAAAGTGACGGAATCAGGAGTAAAACACAGAGGAAGTGAGACAAGGCCCCCAGGTGCTGGACAACTTCAACAAGGTAAGGTGTGATAATACAGATTGAAAGCTGGGGCTTTTGTGGTAGAGAAGAGACCGGTCTGGAAGTTCCAAAGAGGAGGGACAAGGAAGCTCCCCACTCCCCAGGTGCAGCAGTCCAAGAAGAGTGAAGAGCAGACCCACAGGAGCCCTATGCAGACAGGGATTGGGAGGAGGTCCTGCCACTTCCCAAATGTGGAGAGGTGTCAACACTCAGATTTTGGAGAAAGATATTAACAATGCCCAGACCGTGGGGAAGATGCTGTCACTCAGCTTGTGTTGGGGGGTGCTCTCCCTACCCACCATTCAGGTAGCCGAGGGAAGGTGTGTCAGTTCCGCGGCCTGTAAGGGTAGAAGACACCCCTTTGGCCACAGAGGATGAGGACTGTCCTGGAACATCAACAACGCTGTGCTCCTGGCCTCTACCTGGGTCCTGGGCATTTGTTTCCCTCATCGCTGTCTTGCATCCTGGATTCCACCAGCCCTGGCCTTTGTCACTTGCTGGATTCCAGCAAACACGGATGAAAGACTCAGCCCCCAGCTCCCACTTTGCAGGAGAGAACCTACAACAGTTCTAGCCTGGTCACTCGACAGCTCTGGCCCAAGCTGCCCGAGTCGATGGGCTGCTGCTTCTTGGCAAAGAGATAGGACTTCCCAGACGGGGAGAAGCGGGAGCAGACTCTAAGGAGGGTGCATGGGGGGGACAGGGGCAGGTGGTGGTCTCTGGTGTCGCTGATGTTCGGGAATCCATGTGCTGGAGGAATGGGAGGGCCAGGGTGTACAAGCAGTTGCCATCCCCATGTCAGAGGTTGGGGGGCGGGGTGTGCACAAACAGGCCCTCAAGGGACATTTGCTTGAATGTTGTCATGTGGAACGCTGTTACAGTGGCCAGATGTGAGACCTCCACCCCCACAAGGCTGGAGTCCTATGTCTGGCCTAGATGATATCTCCGTCTTTCCTCACACATTCCCCCACTGACTTTCCCGCTTTGCCCCTCCATGGCCATCAGTGGGCCCTGCAGATGTGCCCTGGACCATCAGCCATCTGGGGCTTGGCCCAGTCGGGGCCTGGGTCCAGCAAGACAGATGGCTGGCCTCTGGTGGCTCCCAAGAAGCGTCTCATCAGACGGAAAGCCAGGGTTCAGAGCCCCTGAGCCTTTGTAGATGCCAGAGAAAATAAGGAAAGAGGACAGGGAAGAAGGGGTGGGTCGGAGGAAAAGGCCGTTCTCCCTGGTCCAGGGCTTGGTCCATCCCTGCTATTCCAGTTACTACTGCTGTGTGACAAATGACCCTGAGATGCCACAGGAAATAACTGTCCTACTCTGTGAATCAAGAACTGGAACAGAGCCTGCAGGGGCAGCTGGGGAAGTGGGCAATGAGTGGCAGCAGCAACTTCAGCTTAGGGTCATGTGGAGTTGTTTCACACACGTGTTTGGCAGCTGAGACTACTGGGCTGCTGGCTACGACACCCACACAAGGCCTGTCCACCGGGCCCCTCCTTGTGGCCTGTCCACGGGGCCAGTTTGTGCTTCCCTACAGAGACGGTCTGAGGATGAGGGCCCAGAGGGACATGACTGTACAGACCAGTGGGGGTGCGGTCTTGTGGGAAAGACACAGTGGGGGTGCAGGTGACGACAATATTGGGAAAGCACACCTTGCTCTGGGCCGTAGAGGGCTCCTTGCTGGGACTGAGGCTGGGACGGCCAAGACGCAGGCTCTGGAGACCCTGGGTGGGGCGCATCCTTCCCTTCCTGGCAGGCCTCTGAGGATGAGCCTGGGGTTGCTCCAAGTGTGCAGAGCACTACGGAGCGTATGATGAAGCTGAGTACAGGCATCTCCCTGCCTCAGTCTCCCCTCTGTTCAGTTCTACCCCACCCGCGTCCCTGGGGCAGCAACAAGGGAGCTGACATGTCCCCAGGTCTCACTACGTGCTGGGTACCTTCAAAGTAGAATCTCATTGATCTTCCCAATAATCCTGGGATAAATAGACCCATTTTACAGGTGCGGAAGCAGGTACAGGAAGGTAAATCATCCCATCTAACAACTACTGAGGGAAAGAATGGCCCAGAACGTGGTTCTCAGGCCTCTCCTTTCAGTCTGAACCCCTGCTTGTCTGGCCTCCACGGAAGGCTGGAGGCCACCCGGAGCCCAGGAACACGGGGTCCCCCCCACCCCCGCGGCGCTCCCCAGACGACTCCCAGGAGGGGGCGGCGTCTCCAGCGGCCACTGGGGGCGCTCGCGGGCTTCTGTCCTCCGCAGTCATGGCGACCTCCTCGACAGCAGGGCTGGTTCCAGCCGCCCCTGCACCCGAGCAATCAGCGCTCTCAAGGCTTTTTGTGCTAGAAGTAGACCCTCCTCAGATTTCGGCCTGACCCCAGCAGCTTCCCAACGCCCCTCCGCTCCAGCGCGCTCCTCTAGGCGGGAAAGGGGAAAAACAGGTAGTCTCCTCTAGGTGCCTGTGCAGAAGCGATTGTGTGGTGGGGAGAACCCGAGCTGCCCCTGCCCCGCCCAGTGCCCCGGGCAGACAGGGGGGCCGTCGGTGGAGGGCAGGCGCGAACTTTGCTTGACACTAGAGTAGAATCAGCCTCAGAAAGGAAAGGCAGCCCAGAGTGGGACCCTGAAATGGGCGTTGGGACAGGGGTCAGCTGCCGACACCCACTATGCAGACCCACAGCAGTTGAGCTGACCCTTCGCGGCTCGCCATTCTGCTCACTCCATTGCTCAGAGAAGCCCCCAAGGCTCTCCCAGACCTCTCCTGGGACCAGAAGCCTCTATGTCCCTGTGCCTCTGCCTGTCCCTTCCCCTTCTCCCTCGGCCCCTGTGGCCCCTGTGGCCCCTTTCCCATCCTGGGGATGCCATTCCCTCCCCCTGGGGCCTTGCAGAGCTGCCTTCTCCCCAGAAGATCCCACCGCGGAGAAGACTTCCGGACACCTGGTCAAAAGAAGAGTTTCCTCTCCCCCAGCAGCCCACCCATTTCTCTGTTATAACAGAACGATTGTTTTTGCTTGCCATCTCCTCCGACACCGGATTAGAAGCCCCAGCAGCTGGCCAGCCCACAGTGGGCCTCCGGAAATGTCAACGGGATGGGTACCACACCGCTGCCAGGCCACCGTGGACTGGGCACCGGGAGTGCTCAAAAGACTGGCCGTGCGACATAATTCTAGATGAAAGCAATATCGAACAGGAAAATAATAGAGTCTTGTTTCTGCCACTATGCCACTTTGAAACAAAGATTTTAACAATTGCTCCCCAGTTTTTTGTGAGCCCTACTTCGTTGGTGGTTCGCCGGCTGTTGCATAATCTAGGAGTGTGACATCACCAGCCCCAAGGCATCCCCTCATCTGGCTTGTACCCTCACCGACCTTCACCCTGAGATGTCACCTGATTATCGGGGGGCGTTGCCAGCCCGGCCAATGACATCTTTCTGCTCATCGGTGACATCACCCCACCTGTCCTGCAATATCACCCTCATCGTTCTATGCCATCATTTAATTGTCCTGTGACGCCACCCTGCCTGCCTCGACTTCAGCCAGCCGACCTCTCTCCTGCCCAGCGGCTGGTGTTCCACGTTCGCCGTTCAACAGGCCTTGATTACGTGAGCGGGCGGTGGGGGTCCTGGGACTCTGAGCACGCGGCGGGTCAGATGAGGCTGTGCAGAGACCCTTGGCCCCGGGCGGGGACCCGGAATGGCGGAGGAAAACGGAAGGGGCACGTGGGCCGAGGCTCGCCTACTCCTCAGGGGCGCCTGACCCATTTCCCCTTGCGACTTGTGCTTTCAGAGTTCCTGCCGCGAACTCTGCGCCCCATCCCCACCCCGGGCCCCGCGGGGCTGAACTGGAGCCTCGCGCCCAGCCCGGGAGATTCGCCGCCCCGGGCAGCCCGAAGAGGCCGGGTCCTGGCACACGGCGCGGGACGCGGCCGCGAGGAGGGGCCGGCGATCTTCCCGCTCCGTCCCGGCGTAGCTAGAGGCGGGCGCGGGCCGGGGCCGCCGCTTGCCTTTGTCGCGGGCCGGGCTGGTGGGCCGGGAGCCTAGGCGTGCCCGACATTTGGCGGGGGCGGCAGGCCGGGTGGGCGGCCGACGCAGGGCGGGGGGCGGGCGGGCGGAGCGCAGCCTCTCATTGGCCGGCGAGAGTGTGGGAAAGAAGGCCGAGCCGGGTTCACACACCCTGCGGCCGCGCCGCCTTAAATAGCCGAGCGCCCGGGATCTCTTCGCGCCGGCCTGCAGCCCGGGACCCGACGGAGAAGAGCACGGGACGCCACGCGCCCGCCAGCCCCTGGCGGCGCCCTCCGCCTGGCTCCGGAAGCGCGGGGGCGCACCATGCCTGCGGACACCCCAGGGAAGCCGAGAGCCTCGCCGCTGGCAGGAGCGCCGGCCAGCGCCAACAGAGCCCCGAATAAGCCCCGAAGCGCGGCGGAGCACCGAAAGGTGGGGACCTGGCGGGGCGTGGGTTGGGAGGCGTGGGGGCGGGACGGACGGACGGACGCGGGACTCAGCCACAGCCCGACCCACAGTCTTCCAAGCCGGTCATGGAGAAGCGGCGCCGAGCGCGCATCAACGAAAGCCTCTCGCAGCTCAAGACCCTCATCCTGGACGCCTTCAGGAAGGATGTAAGTCGGGGTCGGGAGGTGAGATCGAGGGGCGGAGGTGCGGAGCTCGGAAGTCTTGGCGCTACTGGGCTGCAAGCCTCCCACACCCGCCCTACCCCCAGAGCTCCCGCCATTCGAAGCTGGAGAAAGCAGACATCCTGGAGATGACGGTGAGGCACCTGCAGAGCCTGCGGCGAGTGCAGGTGACAGGTGAGGCGCGGGCAGCCGCGGCGTGCGGGGGGCGGCGCGGAGCTGACGGGGAGCCGCGCGGGACCACCGCGGCGGGAACCGACCGCCCGTCTCCTGCCGCCCCCGCAGCCGCGCTCAGCGCTGACCCTGCCGTCCTGGGCAAGTACCGCGCCGGCTTCAACGAGTGTCTAGCGGAGGTGAATCGCTTCTTGGCCGGCTGCGAGGGCGTCCCGGCCGACGTGCGTTCTCGCCTGCTTGGCCACCTGGCGGCCTGCCTGGGCCAGCTGGGGCCCTCGCGCCGCCCGGCTCCACCGCCCCCCGCTGCGGAGGCCCGGGCGCCCGAGGTCTACGCCGGTTGCGCGCCGCTCCTGGCATTCGACCGCCCCTTCCCCCTGCTGCGCGCTGGGTCCGCATTCGCGCAGCGGCTCCCTCCGGGCCTGACTGGGGCGCCCCCCAACGTCCCTAGGGCGACGCTGCGGAACCGGGGCGCGCCCTGGAGGCCGTGGCTGCGGTGAGGCCTCGACCCTCAGACTGTGGCGGAGGCTGCACCCCGTTCTAGGGCCGTGGCTTCTGAGTGTACCGGAGAATACTTGTTTCCCGAGGCCGCGTCGAGAGAGTTTGATCTTTTTTTGTCTTTGTGAAGGCTCCAGTCTAGCGTTTTGCCGGGGGGGGGGGGGGGGGTGTCTGCTGGTTGCTTCGTCCTGACTTCAGGGGC
Source organism: Ursus arctos (assembly GCF_023065955.2). NCBI lineage: Eukaryota > Metazoa > Chordata > Mammalia > Carnivora > Ursidae > Ursus > Ursus arctos. The sequence goes on along the minus strand of NW_026623008.1, from coordinate 174,411 downwards.
GGGACTGCGGGTGGCCCTTCCCCAGGCTCTGTACCCCAAGGCTGGGCCGGTGTGCCCGCATCCGTGCACTCCCTCCTGAGAGTGTGGGGGACGTGAGAAGCCACTCGGCAAAGTGACAGTCACCGCATTTTCCACAACGCAACCCAGTGTCGGAAACCAGTTTGGCGGCATCACTGCGCAAGGATTTTTTGTTTGTTTGTTTTTTAAGGTACCTTACCGCAGTCCCACTCCTGTGGACTTTGGAAGGTGGAGACATTGTCACACTCTTGTCCTGGGCGGCTGAGCTGTGGCGAGAGGTGATCACGCCCTGAAGCTTCAGTTCTGGCTTGGTCCACTCCCTACTTTGTTCTCATGGGTCAACTGCAAAGCTGCCTGGACTGAGCCTGCCCCAGGCCAGTGTCTGGCCAGGGGAGGAGTGCCATCAGGAGAGGGTGACTGAGTCCTAAGGACAGGAACTGGGGCAAGGCTTGCCAAGAGCACTCAGTGTCAGGGTTGGACGGGTACTCTCCCACCAGAGTCCAGTCCTGCTGTGGACCCTGGGAGGGGAGGTCTCCCCCACAGTGGGAAAAGACTTGGACGGTGGTCCTGCCCATGCCTCTGTTCTGAGCACCTGCTGTGTCAGCCTGATAGCCCTGGGCAGGAATGCTAGGCAGCATTGGACATCAGCCCTGAGTCACTGTCCTGCGGTCCTAGGTCTCCCTGAGCTGCTGCTGGGGGCTGTGCTCCAGTTGCAATGAGGGGGTGATCTGAGTCATACAAGCCGAGACTGGAGCATCTCATCCTGAGCCCATGTGAGGTTGAGCTAACACTCATTTCCCAAATGCAGCTGAGTTCATCAGATGGTTGCCGGCCACCTGCCTGGCCAGGGCCCATCAAGGAGAAAGAGGGTGAGTCACTGCTGGAGGTTAGCCTGCTTCTCCTCCAGTGGCTCCTTGGCTGTGTCACAAGCAGGATTCACCTGGGCTCTCCTGCACTCAGCCGTGCTTACCCAGCAGGGACCCCCAAATCCCCACCAAGCCAGTCACCCCCTGTCCTCTGGTTTCCTTGTCCACCTCCCCAAGAGTCAAGGGCCTGCGTCAGTGATCCCAGATGGTGGCAGCTACATGGGCCAGGTACTGTACCCTTGAACATTGCACACTTGGTGATCCTGGCCCTGGGGGAGCTTCAAGGTGGTTCCTCTTCCTTCAGAGCTGCGGCATCCGCAGGACTATGGGGAGAGGAATAGTTGATCACGCCTGGGAAGCCCTCTTGGGCAGGAGACTAGCACAGGGTCTAGTGCTGAAGCTGGGGGGTGGTGCTTTGGGATGTGAAGCCTGGGGGGGTAGGGGGGTGGTTAGGGTCTGTATAAGGCTGGGGCCCACACATCCTGCAGGAAGAAGAGGGACCTCCCTACCTGTGTGGCCAAAGGAAAAAGGGCCACCTGGAGAAATCCCCTGGAACTTGGGCCATGATGAGCTTCCTCCTCCTGTGGGAGGGTAGTGATAACTCTAGACCAGATTCCTGGCCTCCCATTCCCTCCCTGCCTTACTTCCTGTCCTTCCCACCCCCACTCCCATGCCACATTTTACTTCCTATTTCTGGTAATCTCTTCTCAACACTGTTGCCAAAGGGAGCTTTGGAGTGAGGACCCCCCAAGGACCTTTCAGGCTCTGTGGGGAACCACACACAGTTCCTCAGACAGGCAGGCTGCTCCTGCTCTCTGTTTGAACTCAGCCTCCCCGCTGGAATTCTCTCCCCACTTGCCCACTGGAGGCAGCCACCCCAGGCTCCGTGGGCTCCAGAGGCTAAGGCCACGTCTGTGTCATTCACTTTGTCCCCAGCACCTGCTGGGAACAGCTCGATGCGGACTGACCTGATTAACTGAATGAAAGACGGAGTCAGGAGGTTTGGGAAGGGTTTTGAAGTGCAGTCGACGTACAGTGTTCCTTTAATCTCAGGTGCACAATACGGTGATTTGACAATTGCCTACGCGAGACAGTGCTCAGCACCACAAGAGCAGTCGTCGTCTGTCAGGGTACAGAATTATCGTAGTAGTATTGACCATATTCCCTATTCTGTACTTTCCATCTTTGTGACTTATTTATTATATACCTGGAAATCTGTACCTCCTAATCCCCTTTGCCTGTTTCACCCATTCCCATCCACCTTTCCTCTGAGAACCACCAGTTCTCTGTATTTAGGAGTGGTTTTTTTTAAGATTTTATTTTTAAGTAATCTCTACACCCAGCATGGGGCTCGAACTCACAACCCTGAGATCTAGAGTCGTGTGCTCTACTGAGCCAGCCGGGCGCTCCACAAGTATTTTTGTTTGTTCGTTTGTCTTGTTTAACAGATTCCACATGTAAGTGAAAGCGTATGGTATTTATCTTCTGTCTGAATTATTTCAATTAGCATAATACCTTCTAGGTCCATCCATGTTGTCATAAATGGCAAAATTTCATTCTTTTTCATGGCTGAGAGGGGTGTCATTCTTTTTTTTTTTTTTTAAAGATTTTATTTTATGTATTTGAGAGAGAGAGAGTGTGCACGTGTGGGTGTGGGAGGGGGCGGAGGGACAAGCAAACTCCGCGACCCCTGACTTGGGGCGTTCGGTGGGCGGGGGGGGGGGGTGGTGGTGGGGGGGCTGCCCCTTCCCAGCAGCTGAGGGCACTTGGTTCCTAAGAACAGCATCCTCGGTGTCCGCAGGGCTCAAATGGTTTAATGTCTGTGTTTAGCTCAGGTCATGATCCTGGAGTTCTGGGATCGAGTCCCTCATCGGGCTCCCTGCTCAGCGGGGAGTCAGCTTCTCCCTCTGCCCATGCTGCTCCCCCTGCTTGTGCTCTCTTGCTCTCTCTGTCAAATAAAATCTTAAAAAAACAAAAACAAACAAACAAAAAAAACCAGCATCCTTGCCTCCAGCTGTAGAAGGAAGCCCACCCTTCCCCACACCGGGCCTGGACACCTGCCCAGTCCAGTGGACCCCATCAAGTGCTTTTCTACAGGCCTCAGTGGGGGGAGTTATGGCCTAAAACGTGGAGTAATCCCCCTCACACCAGGGATTCTCCTTCCTACGCTCCCCACTCTTCCACCCATTTCCTGCTCCATCCCCTTCCTTCACTGCCCCAAGATGGGCTCCTGGTTATTTCCCTGTCCCTGACCTAGCCACCCACCCACCCAGCTATTTTTATCTTGGCTTTTGTCTTGCAGACACTTCCTGCTGAATAATAGACGAAACACCTTCTCCTGGCAAGGCTATGTGGTAGGGGGGGGGAGGAACCTGGACCTCCTCCTGGGGAGAAGGAGGCTAGAAGGCTGATCTTTTCCCTCCGCCACCAGGAGGAGTCTCATTGGGTATCTGGGGTCTCCTTCCAGTCCAGTTCCTGGCAAAGACCAAGAGCCAATAAATGTTTGCTAAATTCATGTGCACGGTCAGCAGAACTGTCCCTCTGGATGTGGGATCCCTGTGTTCCATCTGCCTGTGGGGCCAGGGCTTAGGGACTGAACAATGACAACAAATCGTGGGTGTTAGAAATTTGGAGAAAGAGTCCATCCCTATGGTGACAGAAGTCGGCCCATGAAACTGCGGTCAGTTGGAAATTCAGAGTGGGGAGGGACTGGGCTGTTCGGAGCCCTGGTTTGTGAGAGGTGAGGCCTTAGCTCCCCCACCAAAGCTCCAGTGGTCCCTTGGTTATCTCCAGGCCTCAGCAGCCTCCTTCCATCAGCTGGCAAGCTTTCCAGAGCGGGAAGCTGGACCTAAAGGGTCCCACAGCTGTGCCTGGCTGCTCTGTGTCCGCTCCCTAGAGCCCCGGGGACTGCATCCATTCTGGGATGTACCATGGTCAAGGAAACAGGCCCTGGGGTCGACAGCTTCCTAGAAGGCCACCAGCGATCCCCCTCCTGGTTTGCAGCCTTGTGATGTGCTGAGGTTGGCTCGCGTGACCGACCGGGCCCTGAGAAGTGGTGTGATGTCTCTCTGATGTTAGTTTGCAAGTACGTCTTGCCGTGTCTGTCTCTGTGACATCATTCACTCTGGGGGAGGCCAGCTGTCCTTCACTATGGAGAGGCCAACAGAGTGTGGACCCGAGTGAGAGTGAGGTTAGCAGTAGAGGCTCCAAGTCCTGGAGGCTCCGGATGAGGTCCCGGCACTGTCAATGTCTTGACAGCAACTGCAGGAGACGTCCCGAGCCAGAACCACCCAGCTGAGCAGCTCCTGGATTTCTCTCTCAGAAACGGTGTGAGATAAGCAGCGTGGGTCATTTTAAGCTGCTAAACTTGAGGTCAGTTTGCTGTAAGAACAATTGCAATTTAAGTTGTAAAACTTACACAACGAGCAACAAACACCTAATGTACCCCGGCCGCCCAGCCGTCACCCCACCTGCCTTCCTGACGATGGGATTGTGGAAGAGGTTGGGTGGGGTGAGGACTGCACTCGTGGTGAGAGTAACCCCAGAAATAGTCCCTGCAACTATCGTCATAAGCAGAGAGTGGACTGGCCTGACTGTGACCTGGAGACAGGTTCCGAACAAGCCGCAACTGGATGGGTGCAGGGACAGGCCCAGGGCCCCGCCATGGTGCTGACCAGCCACAGTCCAGGTCCACCCTTGAGGGAGCCAGGCAGAGCTGGGGTCATTTCTGGGGCAGTAACTGATAGGGCACCCTGCATCAGAGCATGGGGTTGGGGAGTCACAGGCTTCAGGTTTCCAACAAGGACAGGTGTGAGAGACGCTTGCTGTTGAGAGCCAAAGAACGACCACCCCGGGTGGGCCTGGCCTCAGCAGGCCCCGTCATCCACAGCACAGGCACTGTGAAACTCCTGGGCCACACGGCCTGCTCCTGGCTGGGGCGCACAGACTCTTTCTGCAGCCTGGTAAGCACGGTTACCAAAAAGTACCTGCAGCTGCTGCTTCAAAGGTGTGTCCTCCGGGCGACCCACCTGACCCTGACCCCCGCCCGGTAACTTTGGGCTTCTCTCCTGGGCCTCCACCGTGACTGAGGAGTCCCAATGTCTGTGTGGGGAGGAAGGAGCTCAGCAATGAGTAGGAAGTCAGGGCTGGAAGGCTGGAGCCCTGTGCTTGGCCCTCATCAACCGCTGACCTTGCTGCAAGGGGGGTGCGCACAACTGAGCCGGCAGGAGCATACCACCTCGGCCCTCCCGTCCTCACCCACAGCCCACCCCGACCCTCCCGTCTTTACCCACATAGTGGGCCGGGAAGGGGGAGCCTTCCTGCAGCTGCTCTACCAACCAGATGTGTGGAGAGGAGGGCTTCTCCAGCTCTGCCCCTGCTGTCACACTGGATCCCCCCAGCACCCCTGGCCTTGTTTAGCACAGTGAGGGAGAGGTCAGCAGCCTCTGGGGGTAGGGAGGCGACACTGTCCTCCCCCAGCCCCCACTCTCCCCTCCCAACTTACCAGCTGACCACTGCCTGCACCAAACACTCACACCCAGAGGGCTGGGGGCTGACTGGGCTCCTGAGCCTGCCTTCTCATTGTTCTTCGAGGCCCCAGGTCCCGCGATACCATGGACCTCAGCTCTCCTGGCAGCCCAGGGCCAGGAAAGTGTTCTGTGAGCTCCGGCTTGCTTCTTTCTCTGCGTTCAGAGACTGGCTCTGAATGAAAGGCCATCGTCGGGTGGTGTGAGCAAGCAATTTCCTTTTCTCCTGTTCAGCTTTAGGGAAAGAGAAAAAGCTCCACGAATGTGTCTCTAGGGATATGGTGTGCAAAATTGAGAGGGGTGGGTCACCACCGGAATCTGAGCTGACCAGTCTGCCCACTTAGAGCTGGCAATCTTTGGTCAGACTTCCTGAGCAGAGACCAGGTGCTCTGGACTGAACAACCCCCCCCCCATTCATATGTTGAAACCTACCCCTCAAGGTGATGGCGTTAGGAAAGGGGCCTTTTGGAGGTGATTGCCCTCAGTAATGGGATGGGATTGGTGTCCTTGTGAAAGGGACACAGGCGTGTGAACGTGCACTCACTCTCCACCAGGTAACGAGACAGAGGGTGACAGTCCACAAGCTGGAAGAGGGTCCTCGCCCAAATCAGAGCCTGCTGGCGCCCTGATCCCAGACTTCAGCCTCCAGAACTGTGAGAAATGAGCCTCTCAGTCTATGGTATTTTGTTACAGTAACCCCAAAGGACTAAAACGCCAGAGCTTACTGTTACCAAGTAGATTGGTGGCAGGAGGCCGTTGTTGACTTTCCAGAAGTCACAGGGCAAATACGTGCCCCTCTGGGGGGCAGAAGCTAAGCTTCAGGTGTCTAGGCTGACCCTCCTCTGTGTATGTGGCTGCTCCCTGGCACCAGGGCACACAGGGGACTCTCCCTGGATGGACACATGGGGACCCTCCCTGGCGTACATGCACAGACAGCTGGGGGTGTGGAGCCTGAGGGCTCCTTCAAATAACCGCCCACCCCACCTGTGAGCCTCAGCCTCAGCCTCAGGTTTGACCTCCTGCACAAATGCAGCGAGGCAGCTTCCTCCTGGGTGGGGAGACCTACGTGCCCAGCATGAGCTCAGAGCTCTGTGGAATGTCTGGGCCACCCCAGCCTGGAACTTGGGAGAATGAGATAGTGCTGGAATGTTCCAGTCCCCAAGAAGCTCTTGGAGCTGGCAGCTGTAACTACAGGGCCCATGGCTGCGACTGTGAGTGCGCGTGTGACCAGGTTGTAGGTTTCTCGGCTGCCATCCACTGGAGTCCAGGGTGCACAGTCCCCTCAGGCTTGCAGTGTGGCATTGGGGCAAGTTTGGAGAAGAGAATGGGGAGGGAAGCAGTTCGCAGTCTCTGCGCTTCCAGGAACTGTCCCACCTAGAAGTCAGCTCCACCTGGGCAGATAAGTGAGGACACACACAGAGCCAGAGACACACAATCCCATGGTCAGAGAGAGGGTCTGAGTCCGACACAGATAGAGAACTCCCTCAGGGGCGGCCAGGGCCTCTCCCACAAAGACACAGACTCCACCTTCTCTCCCGTGTCTCTGAACTTCCTTCAGTCTGCCCTGTGTTTGGGAAGGCCGCAGACGCGCACCCTACATCCACGATCTCCACGTGGGGCTCCTGTGTTGGGCACCCCCTCGAGATCTTGTCAGCGCAGGAGTGGTTCAGGGAAGGCTTCTAGCACGGACTGGGATTGAATTTTATTTCTGCTGTCACTGAGTTGTGTGACCTTGGGCAAGTCACAAAATCTCAAATGTAAAATAGTATTAGTAATACTACTTACCTCTAGTGCTGTGTGGTTGAAGGAATTAAGTAAAAGAAATAATCTGCATGGTGACAATTAATTCCACCACAGACGGAGTGGCAGGGACCAGATTTACCCTCCTGCCTAAAACAACTAAAACACAAAATGTATGAAATAGCAGGCGTGAAAGACAGTGGTCCTGAGAAGTGGAAAACAAATGAAGTGAGCCCTGTACCGCCCCAGCTGACTGCCAGCAGACGGTGTTCGGGCCGGGACTGCAGGGACGGGGAGGCCAGGCAGTTCGGCAGACTTCCGTGGCTGGGCGTGGGGAACAGGGCAGCTAGAGTCAGCAAGAAAAGAGATACTGGAGAGAGGACTTCGGAGAGTTGCAGAGGGTCTCCCTCAAGGCTGATTAGATCATGCTGGGAGAAACTCCTCGAGGCCAGGAAAAGAACCCCCAGAGAAGATTAGAGAGAAAAATCTTTTGCGTTCACACAGGGTCACCTCTAGCCAGATTGGAAAAGCCCATAATTCATAGGGCACATAGCACAGTATTCAGAAGGACCTTGTCCCGGTAGTGAGACATAATTACCCTTACAGTAAGTGCTGTTCTGGTGTTGCCTAAGAAAGTTTATGAACAAGACCCCAAAGGATCAAACTGTCTCCAAGTAACTCAAGTGTGCCCCAGAACAAAGCCCAAGAATATTTATAGGAACACAACACCCAGCACATTAAAATTCATGATGTCTGGCAGCCAGTAAAAAATTACCACGAGTACAAAGAAGCAGGAAAATATGACTCATAATAGGAGAAAAATCAATCAATTGGAAGGAACCCTCGAAATGTCACAGATAATGGAATTAGTAGACAAGGACATTAAAATGGTTGTGATATTCACACTTCATGCATTCAAGAAGCTAAAGTCCTGCAAACATAACAATTAAAACTATTCAAATTGAAACAGAGATTTAAAAACTGGAAAAGAAGGAAAGACAAGAAAAGAGCATTAGTTAGCTGTGGGACAACCTGAAGTGACTTAATATACATGTAATTGGAGTCCCAGAAGGAGGAGGAAGAGCTAGAAAGCACTGAAAGAAATAACGACTGGTTTTTCCAATCTCGATGCAAACTATAAACCCCCAGATCCAAGAAGCTCAATGCAACTCAAGCATAAGAAGTTTGAAGATAATTACATGGAGGAACCACATAATCAAATTGCTACAATACAGGGATAAAACAATGGTGTCTGCTCTTGCCACTTCTGTCCAGCAGTGTAGGGAGTTCTAGTTCGGCCAGTTAGGCAAGGAAATGAAATAGAAGGCAGCCAGATTGGAAAGGAAGAAGTAAAACTGTCTATGTTCGAATGACATGACCTTAGATATGAAAAATCCCAAGAAATCCACTAAGAAAACTATTAAAACTAATAAATTAAGCAAGGATGCAGGGTACAAGATCGATATTTTAAAAATCAATAGTGTTTCTTTTTTTTTTTTTTAAAGATTTTATTTATTTATGTGACAGAGAGACAGCCAGCGAGAGAGGGAACACAGCAGGGGAGTGAGAGAGGAAGAAGCAGGCTCCCAGCGGAGGAGCCCGATGCGGGACTCGATCCCGGAACGCCAGGATCACGCCCTGAGCCGAAGGCAGACGCTTTAACGACTGTGCTACCCAGGCGCCCCAATAGTGTTTCTATACACTGGTGAAAATTTTAAAATGAAATTAAGGGGTGGGGGATGGGGTAGTTGGGTGATGGACACTAAGGAGGGCACAGGATGTAATGAGCACTGGGTGTTATATAAGACTGATGGATCACTGAACTCTACCTCTGAAACTAATACACTATATGTCGATTAATTGCATTTAAATAAAAAAATAAAATGTTGACTTTAAAAAATCCTCATTGCAAAAAAAAAAAGAATGAAATTAAGAAATCAAATCCATTTACAAAAACATCAAAAAGAATAAAATACTTAGGAATATATTTAATAAAAGAAGTGCAAACTCAGACTTCGAAATCGACACAGCATTACTGAAAGAGGTTAAAGAAGTTCTAAATATGGGCGCCTGGGTGGCTCAGTCGTTAAGCGTCTGCTCAGGGCATGATCCCAGAGTCCTGGGATCGAGCCCCACATCAGGCTCCTCCTCTGGGAGCCTGCTTCTTCCTCTCCCACTCCCCCTGCTTGTGTTCCCTCTCTCGCTGGCTGTCTCTCTCTCTCTCAAATAAATAAATAAAATCTTAAAAAAAAATTAAAGAAGTTCTAAATAAATGGAAAGATATCCCATGTTCATGGATCAGAAGATTAAATATCATTAAGATGTTAATACTTCCCAAATTGGCCTTTAGGTTCAATGCAATCTCTATCAAATTTCTACTAAGATTTCTGCAGGAACTGACAAGCTGCCTCTAAAATTCATATGGAAATTCAAGCCACTCAAAATGTTCAAAACAGTCTTGGAAAAGAAGAGCAAAGCTGGGGGACTCAAACTTTCTGATTTCAAAACTCATTGCAAAGCTACAGCAATCCAGACGGTGTGGTGCTAGTATGAGGTTGAGGTTAGACATAGTGATTGGTGGAATAGAATTGAGAGTTCAAAAACAGGCCCTCATATTTACAGTCAATTGATTTTCAACAAGAATGCCAGGACAGTCCAATGGGGGAAAGAATAGCCATTTCAACAAATGTTGTTGGGACATCTGATTATCCACATCTTTCCTCACACCATACACAAAAATTAACTCAAGATAGGTGCCACACATAAATGAAAGAGCTAAAACTTTTATAAAATTTTTAGAAGAAAATGATCTTGGGTGATGAAGGCAAAGCCTTTTCAGATATGATACTAAAAGCATAAGTGACAAAAGAAGAAAAAAAGTAAATTGAACTTCATAAATTTTAAAAATGCCTCAAAGGACATTATCCAAAAAAAGTGAAAGACATAGGAGAAAAGCATTGCATAACATATGTATAATATGTAAATATATATTGATAGTGTCATACATATGATATATATATATTTTAAAATGGCTCTCAATTCAATAACCCAACTAAAAAAAAATGGGTGAAAAATCAGAACAGACATTTCTCCAAAGGTATATAAATGGCCAATAAGCACCTGAAAAGAAGCTCAACATCATTAGTCATCATGGAAATTTAAATCAAAACCACAGTGAGATACACTTCACACCCACTAGAATAGCTACGACTGAAAAGAGAGAGGGGGCACCTGTCTCGCTTAGTTGGCGGAACATGTGGCTCTTGATCTCTCAGGGTCAAGAGTTTGAGCCCCACATTGGCTGTAGAGATTACTTTAAAAAATGGTAAAATAAAATTAAAATTTTTAAAAAGTACAGATAGTAAGAGGTGTTAGTGAACTTGTGGGGAAATTAGAACACTTTTACATTGTCGATAAGAATGTAAAATGGCGCAGCCAGTTTAGAAAACAGTCTGGAAGTTCCTCAATTGATCCAGCAATTCCACTCCTAGTTCCACAGCCAAGAGAAACTAAAACATGTCCACACAGAAATTCGTGCACGAGTGTTCTTGCAACAGCATTCAGAATAGCCAAGAAGTGGAAATAACCCAGTGTCCATCAACTAATGAACAGATCAAGGAAATGAGCCATACCCATACCATGGAATATTATTTGGCTGTAGAAAGGAGCCAGGCCCTGGCACCTGTTACAACATGAATGAACCTTGAAAATATCATGCTCAGTGAAAGAAGTCAGTCACAAAAAGCCACATATCGTGCGATGCCACTTACATGAAAGGTCCTCAACAGGCAAGTTGATAGAAAGTAGATTAGTGGTTGCCAGGGGCGGGGGTGGATGTTGAGGGGAATGGGGGCTGACAGTTGTGGGCACAAGGTTCCCTAGTGGGATGACGAAAATGTTCTAAACTGGATTGTGCTGATGATTGCACACCACAGTGATTATACAAAAAGCCATTTAATTTAAAGAAGTGAATTGTATATTGTGTGAATTACATGTCAGTAAAGCTGTTAACCCCCTCCCTACAAAAACAGCAACAAAGAGAAGGTTTTAAGAGCTGATAGAGAAAAAAAAAGACATGTTATATGTAGAGAAACAAAAATAAAATTACAGCAGATTTCTTGTTAGAAGCAAGGCGTCTGGTACGCCTGGGTGGCTCAGTCCGTGAAGCGCTGCCTTGGCTCAGTTCTGCCTCCCTCGCTCTCTGCCCCTCCCCCCTCTCATGCGTGTGCGTGTGTGTGCGTGCGCGCGCGCGCTCTCTCTCTCTCTCTCTCAAATAAATAAAATCTTTAAAAAAGAAACAAGGCATGCAAAGGAACAGTGGGACAACATTTTTAAAATACTAAAAATCAAAGCTATTAACCTAGAATTCTGTAAATAAACTTACCCAGACTTGTGTTGATTTTTAACAAAGTTCCAAAGACAATTCAGTGGAGAAAGAGGGCCTTTCAACAAATAGTATGGGAACAATGGGACATCCACATGCAAATAAACTAACCTGGATCTCTACCTCACATCACATACCCAGACTAACTCAAAATGGGTTACAGACCTAAATGCAAAATCTAAAACTATAAGCCTTTTTGGAGAAAACTTAGAAAATCGTTGTGAACTTTGGTTAGGCAAAGTTTTCTTAGCTGCAACACCAAAAAAAAAAAAAAAAAAATCAACGAAAGAAAAATGGATAAGTTGGAATTCATCAAAATTAAGAGCCTCTGCTCTTCCAGAGGCATTGTTAAGAAAACAGAAAGATGAGCCATAGACTAGGAGAAAATATCTTCAAATCACACGTCTGATAAAGAAACTATATGCAGGACATATAAAGACTCAACAATAGGAAAACAACCCAGTTAAGAAAATGGGCAGAAGATTTGATCAGTCATTTCATAGATGGTAAATAAACACACGAAAATATGCTCGACATCGTCTGTCATTAAGGAAATTAAAATTAAATTCACAATGAGACACCACTGTATAGCTATTACAATAATTAAAAAGACCAACCATACCAAGGATGTGGAACCACTGGAACCTGCAAACATTTCTGATGGGAATGAAAAATTGTACCCACATTAAAAAAGTTTGGCAATTTCTTAAAAGTTAAACATATACCTACCGGGCTCTGTGCTGGGCCTGGAGCCTGCCTGGGATTCTCTCACTCCCTCCCCCTCTTCCCCTCACCCCACTCGTGCGTGCTCTCTCTCTAAAATAAATAAATAAAATCTTCATTTAAAAAAAAGAACTTGGGGGCGCCTGGGTAGCGCAGTCGTTAAGCGTCTGCCTTCGGCTCAGGGCGTGATCCTGGCCCCACGTCAGGCTCCTCCGCTGGGAGCCTGCTTCTTCCTCTCTCACTCCCCCTGCTTGTGTTCCCTCTCTCGCTGGCTGTCTCTATCTCTGTCAAATAAATAAATAAAATCTTTAAAAAAATAAATAAATAAATAAATAAAGAACTGTTGGTATATACAATATAACGGATGAATCTGAAACTATGCTGAGTGCCAGAACTCAGACATACTGTGCTCTTTTGCACCGTACAAATGAGTACATACTTTATAATCCCGTTGACATAAAGTTCTAGACACTGTCACCTAACCATAGTGACCAAACACAGACTGACGGTGAGCTTGGAGCAGGGGAAGGGGGCAGCACCAAGGGCACGGGGACCTTTCCGGGTGACAGGCATGTTCACTCTCTGGATTGTGGTGATGGCTTCCTGGGTGTCACAAAGGTCAAAACTTAACAAATTTCACACTCAAATATGTGCGGTTTACTGTATGTAAATTATACCTCAATAAAATTATTTTTTTTAAGTTAAAAGCCCATAATCTGTGTAATCATTTAAGACAGCTTGGCATGTAATAGCTCCTCATTGAAAGTTGGCTCTTACTCTCCTATTTTTGGGTGCTTACTGTCGCAAGGTCAAGGGCTCAAAGGGGACTATCTGGCTTCAGGAGAGGGGGCCTGGCATCACCCAAGGCTCCATCCCCCCAGACCAGGGCAAGGAGGGCTGGAAGGGCTGAGCTCGGTCTGCTTCCAGTGGAGTCCTGGTGCCCTCAGGTGGCCCCCAGGGGTATAGCAGGGTGCCTTCTCTTAACCTCGCTCTCCCCGCGCACCTCTTCCGGCTTGGGCCTCCGCTCCGCACTCCGTGGGATGTGTGTCTGACTGCCAATCTGTCCGTCCACTTGTTCCCCGGCCCAGGTCTCCACTGAGACTTAACATCCACTGTGGTGCTACAGAGCTCTGCCTGGTTTCCTCATCTTACCGCCGACATCCCTCCACTGCCCGCCCCCCCCCCAGGAGGTCCTCCTTGATTGGGTGGGAGGGGAGGAAATGGGAGCCTCAGGGCTGAGCTCAGTCCTCGCCTGCCCTCAGGTAAGACCCTTCCCTCCATCGCCCTAGTCCACTTGCTCCCTCCGCACGGCCTCAGAGCTGGCCTCCCTGCCTCCCTTCCAGCTCTGTGTTCTCTTCTCCCAGGGCAGCCTGGGCAGCTGCTGAAAAGCCCTTGCCCCAAACCCTCTGAACCTCACACCTCGTAGGGCTCCAACCCCATGTGGGGCCGTGCTGCAGACAGACAGGACCGCACGTGTGTGCCAGTGGGCCTGGACGTGGCACTGGGCCAACCAGGGTCCACATGGCAACACCGCCAGCACCCACCGCCCACAAGAACCGACACCAGGCGGGCTGCAGACCACGTGAAAGGTAAACAAGCAAAGCTTCACACAAATACACAAGGGTATCTTCGTGAAGCCTTTACGACCTGGGCCAGGCAAAGAGCTCCGGGTGGTGTGGTTGGCTGAGCCTCTGACTCTGGATTTCGGCTCAGGCGGTGAGATCGAGCCCCGCGTCAGGCTCCGGGCTCAGCACAGGACCTGCTTGAGGTTCTCGCCCTCTGCCCCTCCCCCGTGCGCGTGCCCTCGCATTCTCCCAAGTAAATAAACAAATCTTTAAAAATAAATAAATGAAATAAGTCTTTAAAAAAAGAACAGAAAGGGTGATAACATAAAGGAAGTTGTTGACAACCTGGGCTGTGTTAAGATTTAAAATTTCTGTGGAGAGAGTGACAGACAAAACCGAGGGAGAAGATGCTGATCGCACGGACGCCAGTACGTCACTCTCGTCCAGAAGGCGCAAGCCCTATAAACCTTCGAGAAGGAAAGGCACACAGGCGGCAGAAGCACCGAGAAGACACACAGCTTCGCAGAATCAGAGCCGCCGGGGCCGGCACGAGGAGACGCGGGGCGAGACCGCCGTGCCGCCACAGAGCGTCCGGAAGGCCGGGGTGACAGACCGTCGGTGAGGAGCGTCACACGCGGGCGACCCCAGCGAGGCCTGCAGCCGGGGCGCGGGCACACTGCCCAACAAACACGCCCTCTGACCTCTCCAAAACCAAGGACGCGGGTTTTCCGAAAGAAATGTTCTGGGATGTTCACAGCACCGTTATTTATAACAGCGGCAAAGTGGGGACAACCCAGATTTCCACCCGCAGAAAAATGATGCGGGGTGTGCCCATGAACACGTGGGGCCACGCTCGGCGGTGAAGCGGACGGCACAGCCCCCCAGGTGCCCGAAGGCACACGGAGGCTCAAAGGAGGCCGACTATGGACCACAGAAAGCGCACGTGTTGGTGTCCGCCTGTGCCTGGCACAGAGCTATTGAAACCCTCGCGCATTCCTAAGTGATAAGAGTGCCGGGACCATGTTTTGTTCTAATGAGGCGACTCCGGGCAGGCTCTTGGTGGGGGATGGTCATCAGAAAGACCAGCCGTGATTGGAAGCTTGGGATTCTCAGCCCCAGCTCCCCGTCGTCCAGAGAGGGGAGAGGGGCTGGAAATGGAGTTAACGATCCGCCGATCCGCCGTGCCTCTGTCCGGAAGCCTCCATAAAATCCCAGTCCTCTGGGGCTCAGGGAACTTGCAGGCTGAACGCATTGCAGGCGTGGGGAGACTGGTACCTGCACAGGGTGTGCCCTTCCCACATACTCCCCCTATCCATCTCCTCTCTCTGTACCCTTTACCATACCCCCTTACAATAAACCGGAAACGTAAGGAACCCTTTCCCTGACCTCTGTGAGCCACTCTAGGAAATGCATCGAATCCAAGGGGAGGGGTCACAGGGAAGTCTGGTTTGTAGCCACGTTGGACAGAAGAGGCTGGTAAGCTGAGGTCCTGCTGCTTGTGACCGGCAGTCTTGTGGGACTGAGCCCTCACCTGTGTCTCCCGGCGGATGGTGTCAGAATGGGATGAAACTGCGGGACACCCCGCTGGTGTCAGAGACACAGAAGGGAAGCCTTTGGTGTGGCTGGTACAGGAGACTCACAGGAGAACAAAATAAGAAGGAAACTAGCTTTTCTTTTTCCACAGACACAGAAAGGGTCCACTTGTGTAGCGTTCACTGCAGGCCGGGTTGGCTTGTGCAAGGTGGCCAGTGGCCGACCCCAGCAGGTGGGCTCCTCTCTGGGTGGGGTCTGGCTGCAGCTACACGCTGCACTCACCAGCTCTTCCCTTCCTGCAACTGTGATACGCTGACTAGCTCACCTGGAGTCACGCGCCCCAGCCTCTCTCACCCTGTGAAAAGCCTCTTCCTCCATCACCACCCACTCAGGCCCTCTTCTCGGAGCATCTCCAGCCCTTCCAGGGCAGCACAGTATTTCCTTCTTACGTTATGTTGCTGTCAGAAATGATCTCATTGACCTATCTGGATGCTTGCTGTCTGGCTCCCCTACTCCCTCTTCCTGTCCCCTAGCCTGGAAGCCACAAGCGTGGGTGTCACAGTGACCTGCGTGGAGATGGGCAATAGCAGCCCCAAGATCAGGACGGCCCGGAGAACGACTAAGAGTAGGAGCTTTGGGACCCGCCTCTGCCATTTGCCAGCTGTGTGGTTGTGGGCAAGTCACTCACCCTCTCTGTGCCCCGCCAAGCTCAACAGTGAAAGGAGTCCTCCTTGTGCCCCCTCTCAGCATGGACAAGTTTAAGGCAAAGTGCTCATGGGGGCCTGGAATAGAAGGGTTATTCCGGAGACCCACCTTTGAGGCCCTGTCATCCTCACCTGCCTACTCTTGGGGACTGGTTCAGCTGGGGTGGCAGCACTAGGCCCCCTTTCTTGGAGGGTCAGACTCTGTACGGCCACCTCCCTCTTGGGCCCGTCTGCAAGTCTAGGTCGGGAGAGATGCTGGTGGGGAGTAACCCACTTTCCACCCCTGAACCCTCCCAACCCTCTCTAGAGGCCCAAGGCCCATACTCCTTGGGGTTCCTGCCACCAAGAGCCCTCAATGACCCCACTTGTCCCTTGAGCGCCACTGGCAGGTTCAGCAGTGCTGCCAGGGAAGGGGCCAGTGAGCCACTCGAGGCCAGAGGAATGAGGTGCAAGCCTTGCTCCCCTATTTCACCCCCAGTCAGCAGCAGCCCACCTCCAAAGGACCTCTAAGAATATTCTGGAATGGTGATTTCCCAATTATCACCCCACAACTCTCTATTCCACACAGGTGACAGGGTAAAGCCCTAAGACCCAAAAGGGCCCGGTCGGTAGGGAGATGGAAGGTGGAACTCCTGGCACAGAGCCTGAGGGTTTGCAGCGGGTGGGGCCACTTGAAGAGGAAAGGTCAGCCTGGGCCGAGAGATGAAGTGCAGAGTGGCCTTCAGCTTGGGAAAAGGAGGCCCGTGCAGGACTGACTGCAGGTCAGCATTCTCTGGCCAGCATCTGACCTGACCAGGAAGGCGTCCCTCACATAGCTGGAGGCTCCTCAAATGCCATCTATTTGTGTCCTGGACCCTGACGGCTGGCAGGAGACATGTGACCACAGGGATGGGGTATTTTTGGCAGTGGGGGTGGGGCCTGCGTGGTGAGCCCAGCACCATGCTGCTCTGGGACAGGCAGCTCGGACGCCCAGCTCCGCTGCCCTGGCTGGCCACAGGGTCCCAGGTATGACACTGTTGGTCCCTCCTTCCCACCCTAAGAAGTCCCGAAGTCAGACAGAGGGAATTCCCCAAGGGCCAGTGAGGAGGACAAATTTCAGGGGTCAGGAAGCCATACTGCTCTGGTCTCGAGGCATCTTCATCTCAGCACTGGCCTGGCCAGAGTGACCTCCCACCTCCCTGGGTGTGGGGGTAGCTGACCAAAGGCCAAAGAGTACTTCCCATAGGAGGCTGAGACACTAGGGGCTCTTAAGCAGTTAGGGTCACCTGTGTTCATTGAGATGAGGCAGAAGGAGGGAGCTTTGCCAGCTGGGCAGCCCTGGGGGAGGGGCACAGACCTTGAGGTTGGCCCTAGTGGTCCACTGGGAGTTAGGAGGCCCATTTCTGTTCTGTGACCTCCTGCCTAGGCAGGGGGCAGAGCCAGGCACTCCCTGATGACCCCTGAGTGGGCTCTAGCCAGTACCAGTGTGACCTCGATGATCTCAGGGGAAGTCCAGAAGCCTGTCCCAGCCACGGCTGGTAGAAGGTCATCACCAAAGGGTGGTCACCTGCTGGACACTGTGGCCCCTCCTCCATGGCCAGTTGCCACATGAGGCGTGCTGGGACAGACCGGGGCTGAACATCGCCCAGGGGAGCTGACTCCCAGGGAGTGATCCTTGAAATGGGCTTTGCTGTATGAAGTTGACTTGGTACCTGCAGTTCTGGAGGAAGGTTGGAGACGGGGGAGCTGACCCAGTGGAACAGAAAACCCTCAAAGATGAGAAGAAAACCACTTCCGGGGACAAAAATTCAAACACGAGGAATCCTATTTTCTTAGTGTACTTCACTAACCTAAGCCACATTCGAGTCTAGGAATGTAACGATATATCGTCACAAGGTTATTATTTGGGGTTAGTTTGGAAATAGGGAGAGTGGGAGTTACGGGTTTTCTAACTTGGAGGAGGGGTCAGTTTTGACAGCCGCTCAGCTTCCCTCGGGTTTCCCCGTTTTGCTTTCTTTCAGAAGGCAGATGGAGTGCCGGCCCCTGAGCCAAGGAGGTGGGGGGCGCCCCGACGAGTGTATGCTGGCCGGTGCCCGGGACCAGGGTCCCTGAAGCCCCCGCCTGGCCTCAAGCCTGGCTGCTCGAGTGCCTCTGCTGACCTGAAATGGAAAACTTCCAGTACAGCATCCAGTTGAGTGACAAGGACTGGGCTGAGTTTTCGGCCACGACGGAAGAGTGTGACCTCCTGCAGGCCAGCCTGGCCTCCGGGGACGAGCTCTTGTCCAGTGACATTGACCAAGGAGACAGCAGTGGCACCAGTCCTCCTGGGCCTCCACCCCTTCTCGAGGGGCAGCCGGCTTCCGGGGGGAGGGACTGGCCTGGCTTCAAGGAGGAGGACAAGGCAGCTACCCGGCCGCTGGTCAGCAGGTCTTGGCATGAGCCTGTCTTGGCCCTGGGGGCCGATCAGCAGACGCCCAGCACGTCCGCACGGTCAGAAGCTTTGCTGTCCGTCACATCTGATGCCGCCCCCGTAGGCCAGAGCTCGTCCCTTCTAGGGCCAGTGTCTTCCAGAAACAAGATGCAGAGGCTTCTGCAGGGGCCGGCCCCGCAAGGCCCTGCCCCTAGCCCCCCTGGTGAGCCTCCCCAGAGCTCTGAGTCTCCTGGCTGCAGCACGGCTCCCCAGAGGCCCCCTGGCAGCCCTGGAGCCCCGCCACGCAGCCCTAGCCGAAAGAAGAGGCGTGCTGCTGGAGCCAAGGGGGGCGGGTGCTTGAGTACCCCCGGCTCTGCTCCCACCCAGCACGGTTCCCTGCTGCTTGCTGAGGCCAGGCCCAAGGAGGGCCTCGGCCTGGCTGGGTCCAGGGGGAAGGGTCTCTCGGCTGGGACAGCAGAGCAGACAGCAGGAACCGGGCAGGATGAACTGGGTCCAGAGTCTGCAGGAGCCCCTGCACAGGTGACCAGGCAAGGAACAGATCCGGATCTGTCTACACCTGTCCCTACGACCGAGGAAGGTGCAAACCTACTCAGAATGACCCCCGGAGCTGAGCTACACACCGTGTCCACACCTGCCCAGGAGACTCATCCAGATATCTCAATGGCTAAGTCAGATGTGGCTCTGTCTACACCTGCTTCCAAGTCTAGACTGGACATGGACCTGCCTATGCTGAGCCCAGTGGTTAAGCAGGAGGTGGACTCATCTACACTGGCTCCACCTCACCTGGTTTCCAAGGCCCAGTCTGACGTGGGTGTGTCTGCAGCTGCTCCCATTCCCCAGGCTGGGCCTGACGTGGGGAAGGTGGGGGTTGCCCCAACGGCCAGGCCATGTTTGAGCCCTGTTGTGTCTCCAGGAGGACACCGAGAGAAGCCCAGAGAGGAGCCTTCAGCAGGGGCCCCCGGACATCACTCAGGGGAGCCCCCACTAGGCCCTGTCCGAGCACCCAAGAAGAAGAAAGTGCGATTTTCCGTGGCTGTGCCCAGCCCCGAGGAGCCAGGTTCAGGAGAGACCTCAGGCCCACCCTCGCCAGCCACAGCCCGGCCCTCACCCCCCAGGACAGCAGTAGGGGGCCGAGGGGGGCCTGGAGGCTGGGACGCCATGGCAGTTGGGCCCCGGTCTCCCCAGCCTCGGATCCTCAAACACCAGCCTCCCCCTTCCCCCTCTGCTTCAGTGGGGCCCAGGCCCAGGAGCAGCTGTGCAGTGACCCTCCCAGAGGCCTATGAGTTCTTTTTTTGTGACACGATTGAGGAGGAGACTGAAGATGCCGAGGAGGTGGCTGAAGCTGACCAGGCCTTGGACGAAGCACAGTGGCCAGACATGTGTGAATTCTTCTTCCAGGACCGCCGAGCCCAGAGGTCTGGGCACTGGGGGAGCCACTCTGCGGCCCAACCCCCACAAGCTGAGCCTGTGCCAGCCCTTCCGCCTGGAGACCCTGTGCCCATCTCCATCCCTGAGGCCTATGAACACTTCCTTGGGGAGGACTCGTCAGGGAGCACGCTGGAGCTGGCTGCTCTTCTCCAGCTACAGGCCGCGGAGCCCCCCAGCTTGGTGCCCTGGGGCGTGGGGCCTGGCACCCCACCAGAGCCTAGCCCAGCCACAGCAGAGCAGCTCAACCTGGCAGTCAGTCAAGCAGGTGCGTGTGGTGTGGGCCCCATGGGCTGTCCAGGTCCTGGGAACATACTGTCCAGGGAGTCCAGCCAGGAGGGCCGCTGGGGAGGGGCAGGCTAGGACCCCGAGTCATGAGCCTGTGGGGGGGAGGTGCTCAGGGATGATCTGGGAAGGGTGGACTAGCTCCTGGCCATCGCAGGACATAGTCCAGGTGGGGCAGACTAGGCCAGACACCGCAGCTACTCTGGGATTTTTGTCTGCGCTGACCATCGTTCTGTATCCAGACCCAGAGGACAGCAGTGCCCTGCCCCCCAGCCTCTAGCACGGTAGACACTGGGACGGCTCCCGCTCAGGCCTTGCTGCCTGCCGGGTCAGGCACTCAATAGACTTCGTCTCACGTTTCCCTTGGAAGATATTTTACAAACCAGGAAATGGTACCACAGAGGCAACCCGCCCAAGTCAGCCCGACTCAACCATGCTGCACTCCCCGTGTCTTGGGACAGAGGTATCAGGGGAAGATGTGGCTCAGGCAGCATATCTGGGGCAGATGAGTCTGGGTGGGGCAACCAGAGCGCGGACATGCTTCTCTCTCCTAGGGGAGCCCCGAGATCCTCTCACCTCATTTACCTTCAGCCAGAATGACATGTGCCTGGTGTTCGTGGCCTTTGCCACCTGGGCTGTGAGAACGTCAGATCTGCATACCCCAGATGCCTGGAAAACAGGTTTGGGGGCCCTGGGGGAGGAGTGGGCTGGTGGCCAGGAGGACCAGTGGGGTCCAGTCTCACCTGCTGGGCCAGCAGGGATGAGGGGTGCACGGGGAAGCACAGATTTCTCCCCTGACTTTGCTCCTTTCATTGCTGACCCACTCCCTGCCCCGCTGGCCTCCTCTTGCCCTTTGAGGACCAGGCCATGCGGGTAGCAGGTGGTGACCAGGCTGGAATGGAGCCGGCACTCAGGAGGGTTTGTGTTCTCTTGCAGTCTTGTTGGCCAACATTGGTACCATCTCTGCCATCCACTACTTCCGCCGGCAGGTGGGGCAGGGACGCCGCAGCCGCAGCCGCAGCCCCAGCCCCAGCTCTTAGAACACAGGCCTGGTCCAGGAAGACACAGGAGAAAGAAATGGCCACAGGTGCTGAGGACGAGGTGCTGCCCTCAGGTCTTGCCCTTTGACCCCTGTGTTCTGTGGCGTCTAGGAAGGAGCCAGTGTTCTCCGTCCTGCCCCCTTGGATTCCACCCAAAGATCTGACCCCAGGCTATAAGGCCAAGGCCGTGCTTCACACCCGGGGGGAAGGAGGTTCCGGAGGGCTGGGTGGGTAGGTGCTGAGCAAGGAGCTGGTTGGTGAGGCGGCCAGATTAGCTGATAAAAACATAGGGTGCCAGTGAAACTTGAATTTCAGACATGCAGTATTTGAGATGTACTTGTACTAAATTATGTGTGGTTTATCTGAAATCAAATTTAACTGGGTATCCTGTATTTTACTGGGTTATCTAGCTCGGGGGGAGAGGCAGGATAAGGCATTGGAAACTAGAAGGTGTCAGAGCAGCAGCAAAGCCCCAGCTGGAAATCTGGGCAGGGGGCAAGAGTGAGGAGACTAGATGGCCTTCAGGTTGGAGGGGGGTGTCCCAGGGATTCTGCCCTGTTAACAAGTGGGCTGGAGTAGTGAAAGCTTCTGAGGACTCTGTGACCCCTAAGCCCCAAGGCCTCCTTGGCTCCTGCCTCAGACAGTGAGCAGGTGCCCACAGGGGCGTGTAGGGGTGTGGCCCCAGCGGCCCATGCAGGGTGGGGTCTGTAGGGCAGAAGCAGGAGACCCTCCTCTGGGGAACCCTGGACGAGGTGCAGAAGCGGAATACGGTGGTGTCAGATAAAGGCACTGGACATTAGGGTTGTCCCAAGGCTCTGAGGAGTCGGAGATGGGGCAGGAAGGTGGGTGGGAGGCTGGTGGTGGCAGAGCCCTGGAGGTCACCAGGCTGGGTGCCAGGTGGGCATGTGCACAGGGTCCCCAGGATGGAGGACTCCAGACTGCTGAGCAGAAAACGCATGGACACACAGCACAAATAAAATCTCTTTCTTTCTTGTTTAGTCACTTGTCGGTTTCTCCTAACCAGCCCGAGCCCACTGACATTCGCCCGGAACACCCTTCTATCTCTGCTTGCGATGTCTCAGACTTTGCTGACCTCCTAACCTCACGCTCTCTGATCTCACGTGCCCTGACCCTCACTAACCTGGCTTTCTCAGCCCTCTGACCTTCCCACCTGCACCGTTTTCCCACCGCCAGGTAAAGCTTGCATCAAGCGGCCTCCCTCATTCCTTCCCTGGAGGAAAGGTTGAAGTCTGCTCCCTCTACAAGGCCTGCTCTGACCTGTGGTGCAGCCACGTCGCCAGGCCATCTTCTGTATGAGGCCTTCCTCCTGGCCCCTTCAGAGCCCGGGGAAGCTCATAGTTCTGGAGACCCCTTCACCCTGCTGGGATCAAACACTGACCCACCACTGGATGGGGTTCAGGTGTTCGATGCCGGTCAGCCTGTGGCCCTACAAAGAAAGACCCAGGCTCTGCTGTAGACCCCACTCCAGGGTCCATGCTGGCAGGTGGTCCCGAGAACCAGCCACCCAGAGGCCATCAGATCCACTGGATGAGCCCCCCCGCAGCCTCAGGTCCTCCTTGGGGCCACCGCTTGTGGGAGGGAGATGAAGCTTTGTCCCAGATGTTGCCATAGCTCTTGGGGGGATGGCCACCTGGTGGGGAGGACAGAGACGCATGTACCTTCAGGAAGCAACACCCAGAGCTCCCCTCGGAAAGAGGCAAGGGCCCTCACTCACCTGAGGGAGGTGGCAGGGGGTCGGGTGAGACTTCCCTCGCAGGGGAGACCTGGGGACCCCAACCACAAGTCTGAGAGCTGAGCCCTGGGAGGGAGCTTGGAGACCAGCCTGCGAATCTGCCAGATCCCAGCCCTACCTTTTCCTCCTGGTTGTGTATCTTCCCTTCCTGCCCGCCCCCCCTTCCCACCCCCACCCCCACTGCTTCCTGTCTTTGGTCTCAGCTTGCTTTATCTTCCTGTTTCTATCTCTCCTGCTCTCCCAGGGTCCCAGAGCCCCCACACTATTTCCACCCCTCCACGGAACCCCTTACCCGGCAGGGGTGGGGGCTGCTACTCACACGCTGAGGGGAGTCTGGAGGTGGTGGCCCCCGGCCCTTGATGGAGCCTCGGTGCCGCTGAGAGGCTCTGTGCTGCAGGGCTCCCTTTTTGGAGAGCAAGTGGGGACTGGACAGTCCAGAGCTGTGATCAGAGACCGGCACAGACACAGGGACCGAGGGGAATGGGCTCGAGGACTCAGGTCCAAGTGAGCTCTGCATTGCGCTGAGGAACTGCCAGGAAAGGGGTGGGGACCTGAGGCCCTGGACCGGAACCTCCGTGGAGCTGAGGGATCCCTGCCCCCAAAACCCCTTGGCCACTCATCATGACCTGAGCGGACCTCAGGCTGTGGACACATCTAGCCCCTTCTGTCACCCACAGGGAACTGACCTCATCCAGGCCCTGGACGTCTGTGATCTTGTGGTAGGAGGTAGCAGGTGGTGTGTAGGGATCGGCATAGAGTGGGGAGTGTGGGGTCTTCAGGGGGTGGTCTGGGGCCTCAGGGTGGTCCTCTAGGCTCTGCCTGTTCAGCTGCAGTCAAGAGGCAGAAGAGACAGGTTTCCTGGAGCTGCAGGTGGCCTGAGTCCTCCCTTCTCTGTGCAAGAAGGCCTCCAGGTGGCTCCAGGACCACCTGGGCCTGAGAGATGGAGGCCAGGGAGATGGAGGGTGGGAGGGAGAATGGGGTCAGTCTGCTGGGCCCACCTTGGTCAGGTCCAAGTACAACGAGGTGGCCAGGTTGGGCCCCTCACCCCGGGCCTTACTCCTGGGTGACCGACTGCTGCTGCTCCGTCTCGGCTCTGCCCTCTGCCTGCTGATGCTGGTGCAGCCAGGGTTGGGCTGGTCCTGTGGGGACCAAAGACCTTCCAGAAGGTTCCCAAGGGCCCTCACCCCCTCAGTGGCTGCACAAAGTTTCCTCCAGGTCCTGCTTGGGATGGAGTGCCATGGGGACGCATGTCCCCCAACACAGACTCTCTTTGTGACCCCCTGCCCTTTTCTTCTGTTTGTCCCTCCCCACCCCCAGATACTCACAGGCACAGGCTGGGTAGGGCAGCCTGTGGTGGACGGCACCGAGGACTCGGGCAGAGAGTGGCTGGTGTGGGTGGAAGGGGGTGCTGGGCACCCTGAGTCCCAGCTGGTTCGTCCGTCTGAGGAGATTGAGCCTTGGCCGCCACTCATGACCTGGACAGCAGGGGGCGGGGAGCGGGGAGGTGAGACAGAGAGCAGGACCCCTTTCCCTAAGTACCTGTGCCTTAGACCTACCCTTCTGCCCAGAATGTGAGATGTGTGGGCAGCGTCTCCCCTGGCTGACCCCTCACCTGGGGGGACATCCGTAGCCCCAGGAAGCCCTCAGGGCCAGCCGGCGGGGGGGCTCCATCCCTGGGCGCGATGGTCTGCAGACAGAGCAGCCAGCGGCTGTAGTCTTCGTAGCTGGCACACACCACACGGATAGTGTTGATGAGACGGCCTAGCACACAGACCCTGTGAGGGCGGCCTGGCAGGCAGAAAGCCAGGCAAGGCCCCACTGAAGAGCTGGGGCACCCACCAGGCTCACGCCCTCCCTCCCCGGCCAGGCCTCTGCCCACCTTCGATCAGGAAAGAACGGATCTGCTTCTCCTTCTCCTCCAGGTTGATGTGGATGGCACTGAGTGGGAGCTCCCCCTTTGGGGGCAGGGATGGAAGATGGGGCCTTAGTCTGGGGGGGAAACCCTGGGCCTCTGCCTGGGCCCATACTTGTCACCCTCCAGAGCTGGGCTGGGCCCTCAGATGGCAGGCAGAGGGCAGGATAGGGATGAGGCTGACATCCCTGAGGGGGGCCGGCGCTCCCTCCATCCTGAGGGATCTCTTCACCCCTGGACTCTGGGTGGGGCCTTCATCAGCCAACAGCAGGCACAGATGGAAGCCTCTGGGGACCGGTCCCCTGGGTCACCTGCTAAGACTGGGGGTAGGTTGGGGAGGGAGCATGTGGAAGACCCCTGCATTTTTCTCAGTGACTGAAGGCCACGATCGCCCCCGGAGTAGAAGATTACTGTGGTGCACACACTCCAGCCCCAGAGGGCCCTCCTACACAGGCATGCACACATGCCCCTCAGGCACCAGGAAAATGTCCACTCAGAAGTATGGGCCCCTCTCAGGGTTACTGGGGCCTAGCACAGGAGTGTCTCCCAGGAGTGGTTCTGCCCCCATGCCACCTGCCCCAGGTGATGGTCCTGCTGGTGGTGGAGGACCCTCTAGAATGGTAAGGGTACTTACGCAGGGACCCCTCCTTGGCCACGTCACAGCTGAGACCAGACTGACCAGGGCAGCAAGCCGGGTGGGTGGGGCTAGCACTCTGTCTCAGCAGGCCCCGAAATACAGGTTCCTCCTGAGCCGCTGCCCTCCCCCACCCCCACACACAGGGCGTTCCCGGGGTGGGTCCAGAGCAGGGAGGGACCCACCTTAAAGCAAAGCCCATCTGCTTCTTCGGAGAAGATAGCCAGGGATGTTGGGTACAGGACCAGGAGCCGGTCCCATTGGTCCTGTGAGGGGGTCAAAAGACAGGGTGGGGGCTCGACCAGTGTGTGCAAGGGCCTGGCCCCCACTTGCCTCCTGGACCTCTCTCTCCCTCATCTCCTCACCCCTTGTGCCCCCATCTCCTCACCCCTCCGCCATCTCTTCCCACCTACCCTGTGCCTCCATGTCCTCAACCCTGTGTCCCTATCTCCTCACACCTCCATCTCGTCTCACCCCTCTGCCCCCATCTTTTCAACCCCCTTCTCCATCTCCTCCCACCTACCCTGTGCCCCGATGTCCTCTCACCCGAGGGTACCCTCCCCCTGCCGCCACGCACTTGTGAGGGCAGATGCTGCAGCTTGACCCTCGAGGCACAGATGGCGCTGCCCACCATCCGGTGCCCTGATGCCGTCCGTAGCCGGGTCAGCCTGCGCTGCAGAGTCCAGGGCAGCTCGTCCTCCGGGGGGCCCTGGTGAAGGGGGTGTCGGGGCAGCGAGGGTGTTGGCACAGAGGGGATAGGAAAGGGGTGTGGGGGTTCCCAGCACTGACCTGCGGGGGCACTGAGTGGCAGTGCTGCAGCCCTCCCACGAGGGCTATCTGCTTTTCCAGGTGGTACAGCCAGCGGCCCAGCTCATCCTGGCTGGGGCAGAGCACATGAAGGGGAGCAGGCAGCGGGCCTGGGGGTAGAGGGTTGGAGTGGGCTGAGCCAGCAGCCCACAGGAAAGGCCCCACCCAAGGGTTCCAGGGGCCTCCCAGGGCCACAGTCACAGCTCTGGAGGTCCCCTGCCTGCTGTCCTGCACCCCAGATTGGCAAACGCTCATGTGCCCACTGGAGGAAACGCCAGGATCCCTCAGTGCACTCAGGGTCCCTCCAGGGTTCTGAAGCTCAGCCAGAGGCCAAGGTCACTGAGCAGCCCCAGCTAGAGGCCCCTCCTAGGGGCCAGGTCCACTCATGCCCCCCACACACCTGTGATCTGGAAGCCATGCTCTCTGGACCCCTCAAGCGGGCAGACACTCAGCTCCATCAGTGGTAACAGCCCCTGCCAGAGCACATGGGGGGAGGGGAGGGCTGGGGGACCCCTAGTGGGACATGGAGACCCACCTCCCAAGAGGCTGCTCTCTCCTTCTACCCCAGCTTCCTCCCTTTGCCTATCTCCCCTCACCTGGAAGGTGAGTCCTTTGGAACCATGGGCCTGGAAGTAGAGGTACGAGGGGAACAGCTCAAGGTAGCAGTCGCTGATGTCCTGGGGGAGAGCAGGGCTGCTGGTCTGAGGGTCTGGGGGCAGGCCCCAGGCTGGCCCCCGAGCACCCCCCACTCGCCCGGCCTGCCCCACCTGGCTGTGTTGGAACCGTAGCTGGACTTTGGCATAGTGTACAACCTTGCCCAGATCCCTCACAGGCACTCTCCGCCGCCCCTTCCTGAACGCACTTAGGAACGGCTGCTCTAGGCTTTCTCGCTGGCTCTCCAGGCCCCGGATGTCCTGTGGGGAACAGAGCTCAGGGGAGGGGGCCTGACGTGGGTCCAGCTGCCCCCCCATACACACACCTGCAGTTGCGTAATACGAAGGTTAGGAACATACACACGGCATCACTCCCACGTACAGAACCCAATACACGCTCACAGCCTCTTAACATGGCAATAGGGTGGCCGCATACACACGGGCGCTAACAGTCCCTGCCAGTCACGACATGAAGTCTGAACTCCGTGGACGCGCGACCCTTATCTGGTATTTCCTAGCCTAACCCTTCAATTTGATTATCAGCCCCCCAGGACTTGTTGGTCGGAGGGGTTTTGGGTGTCTGAGGGAGACGGTGCTCTAAACGCTCCCGTGGCTCTAGTGTTTAATGCCTGGTTACGCGGCGTGGGGGGTCCACATAAATACTCCCACCATGGCTAGTGTTTAACGCCTGGTTACGCGGCGTGGGGGGGTCCACATAAATACTCCCACCATGGCTAGTGTTTAACGCCTGGTTACGCGGCGTGGGGGGTCCACATAAATACTCCCACCATGGCTAGTGTTTAACGCCTGGTTACGCGGCGTGGGGGGGTCCACATAAATACTCCCACCATGGCTAGTGTTTAACGCCTGGTTACGTGGCGTGGGGGGGTCCACATAAATACTCCCACCATGGCTAGTGTTTAACGCCTGGTTACGCGGCGTGGGGGGGTCCACATAAATACTCCCACCATGGCTAGTGTTTAACGCCTGGTTACGCGGGGTGGGGGGTCCACATAAATACTCCCACCATGGCTAGTGTTTAACGCCTGGTTACGTGGCGTGGGGGGGTCCACATAAATACTCCCACCATGGCTAGTGTTTAACGCCTGGTTACGTGGCGTGGGGGGGTCCACATAAATACTCCCACCATGGCTAGTGTTTAACGCCTGGTTACGCGGTGTGGGGGGGTCCACATAAATACTCCCACCATGGCTAGTGTTTAACGCCTGGTTACGTGGCGTGGGGGGGTCCACATAAATACTCCCACCATGGCTAGTGTTTAACGCCTGGTTACGCGGCGTGGGGGGGTCCACATAAATACTCCCACCATGGCCCATTTCAAGCAACCAGCACGTCAGTTAATGGGGAGCTGGAAAGAGATGCCCCACATCAGCCCTTGAGAGCCTGTGCCGACCGTGTCAGCAGGCTGCACAGGCCCTTAACCTCATCCACAGGGAAGGCCATGGTCCTGGCAATGGCCCTGGGGGACCTCTTTGATCTGCCCCTCCTCCAGTCCTCTTCTCCAGTATCAGGCACAGGCTGCCTTGGGGTCTTAGTACTTGTTATCCCCTCTGCCCAGACCACTCAGTCTCTCTTCTCACCCGTCAGGACTTGGCTCAGATGTTACCTGCTCTGTGAGGTCCCGTCTGGGTACCCTAACATTGTAGCCTTCCCTGACCCCTCCGCACACCTTTCCTCCCTTATTTTTCTCTACGCTAGCCATATCTGGCTTATCATGTCTTTTACCTGTGTTATCCTGGTTCTGTCATGGAGATGGGCACACCAAGAGAACAGGGTCTTTGCTTTGCCCACTGCTGTACCCCCAGAAGTAGGCCAGGCCTGCGATGAGCTGGGGTTCAATGCTTGCCTGCTGAGGGGAGGGAGTGTTGGGGCCCACAAACACTTAGCCAACCCTGCCACACAGAGAATCCTCTGTAATCGGGGGTTTGATCATCAGACTGGAGGTCAGATAGGGATGGGTACTGACCCGACACCCTGGCTAGAAGAGCTGAGGTCTAGGGGCTCAGGGGTGAGTTGGGGAGAGGCCATGCTCCATTTGGGTGCTGGCAGGGGCTGCCTGGAGGGCTGCTGAGCCCTGACCAAGTTAAGCTGCCCCTTGGGCAAGCCCAGGAATGTGAGGCCTCCCTGCCTCTGGGTGGAGCCTCCTGTACCCACACCCAGCGTGGGGAACAACTAGGGGATGGGACCCATGAAAAATAGGCCATGAATAGGAAGGGCCATGCAGCTGTCCCTGTGGCCCAGGCTCAGCCTTAGGGCCTAGGGAGGAGTCAGCTCAGAGCCTTGGCAGGCTGGCTCGTTTTAGGTGCAGAACCCACCACAGGGCCTAAGAAGCGGCTCCTCCCCCAGCCCCACCTCCCAGGTTCAATAGGCCTGCTCCCCTCTCCTGCTTCTGTGTCTTGGCAAGAGAGGACCACCAGGGCCGCCACATCTCATGTGATTCCACCAGGATCACATGATGTGTCCCAGGCTGGGACAGAGTTGAGGTCCGAGATGCAGTCACACGGAGGGACTCTATCCCAGCCCAGCCAGACCCTGGACAGAAGTGCCCTGTCCACGTCTCTGAGGCAGCATGGTTTCTCAAGCCAGCGCTTGCCTGCAGGGAGCCCTGGGACCTCACAGTGCAGGAAAGGGGACAGGCGTGGGCTTCCCAGCCTGATGGGAACAAGTTGGAAAGGTAGGCTCTGGAAGCTCCCACCAGTTGCTAGGCCTCAAAAGAACACTGTGAGGAGAAGAGTGCCGGGTGGGAGCCCTGACCCAGAGTGACAAATGTTCCTCCTTCTCTGGCCTGGGCTGAGATATTGGGGTATCATTTTCCTCCCATTCTGGGGCTTTTGGACATAGCAGAGCCTCCCACCATACCTAATGCTACCCAGGTTAGGGAAAAGGGCTGGGTGTCTCTCCCCTCTCAGCTAACCCTTAGCCCCTCAGGAGCTGGTCAGGGTGAGAGGGGGCGGTGTTCAGCTCAGAGGTGGGAGCCACGTCCTTGCTGTGTGGCCTTGGTAGGGGAATCACAGCGGGCTACTGTGGAATGAGGCAGTGGTGGATGCCGAGACACCCCCTGGGAGAAACTGAGGCCTGGAGTAGGTGAGAGGCTGGCTCACCGTTTGCCTGAAGCCCCCTACTCTCTCGGAGTGATGGGAGCCACACCAACCCTAACCCATGCCCACACAGCAACACAGATATACGCGCCTGGTCCACCTCGAATGTGCCTGGACATGCTGTCCTGCACCCAAGTCCGGGGGGGGGGCAGGCAGACACCCCAAGTATGGCTCTAAGTGGACAGCGTGGCCACAGCACCCCCTCCGCTGTAGCAGAGAGACTCCTGGAGGCCCCGCCTGTGGCCCGCCCCTGCGTGTGCTCCCTCACGCCACTGACTCAGTGTCTCTCAGTTTCGCTCTCCACTCAGACTTTCGGCCAGCTGAGCTCCCCAGGGCGGGGCAGTGTCTACTTCCTCACTCCCTTCTGGATCGACTCCCCCAGGCTGACGGGGGAAGACCCTGAGCTGAGCGAGGGTAGGACAGGTACACACAGTCACACAGAGACCACCGCCCCGCACCGTGAGCTGGGACACGCCCACCCGCCGGCTCACCGTCCCAGGGATGTAGTGGAAGATCTTGTCAGCGGCGGCGTCCGGGTCAGGACCGGCCTCGGTGCCAAACAGGCCAGCCAGCTTCCTTGCACCATCCTCTCTGGGGACAAGGGAAGGGGGGCTCACAGCCTGGCCCCCGAGGCAGCCTGAGGGACACCCCTGTGACCTAGGGACCAAGGCTGTGCTCCACCCCCCCCCTCACCTATTTCCCTTCAACGAGGGCTTTCTGGAGAAGGAGGCCCGGAGCCTCCTAGGGGCCTGAGGGACGCAGTGGCTGTTCCCCATGGGCGGCAGTGGCGGCGGGCCCTAGTGGAGCAGGTCGGCAGGTCTGAGTGCCTCTGTACTGAGCCTCCGGTCCCGCCTCCCAGGCGGAGCTCTGGGAAGTCTTGCCCTATGCCTAAGGGCCAGAGGAGGGAGGAACCTTTCTGGGAGGAACCTGGCCCTTACCTGGGCCCAAGCCTTTCAGTACCCATCTCAGCCTCCAATCTGTATGGGAGGAGCCTCAAAGGCCCGGTTTGCTAGTACTTAGCCTGCCCTCACTCAGGCTGGGGTTGCCTGGGGCTGGAGAGCTCTATAAGCCCAGGGCTCCCTCCCCCCAATACCACCCCTCCCCATGGAGAACACACATCCTGTTTTCACCTAAATGCCTCGGTCTGAGTCACCACTGTCTGTAAGGCGGTGTGTGCTTGCTCCCAGGTACTAAAACAGGAGTTTGTGACTTTGGGGAAGGGGAAGCCAGGACCCTCCCCCAACCTCTCCTGCTTCAGCCCAAACCTCACCCCAGGCCAAAGTCCAAGGAAGCCACAAACCTCCTGGGTGCACCCAGGACCATCATGGTGAGGTAGGGTTAGTACTGTGCACCCCCCTCTCTCCAGAGCCTGGGATGAGATGGGACCAAGAGGGCCTCTCAGGACCAGGCTGACAGTGAACCACACTCCTGGTTGGCTGCTCATCCGTGATGTCACATCCCTGACCCACCTGGATGTGATGATGCTGCTTCAAAGCCCCCAGATACCAAAGCAGAGCCTCAGCCCAGCTGCACACTTGTCCCCAGGCCCTCCTGGTCACCCCAGATAGGACCCCAAAGGGTGGAGATGTACACTCAGCCTCAAGCCCACAGAGCCCAAGAAACATGTTTATTGTTCAAGGTGGCTCATATTGCTGTGTGGGGTCTGTGGCACACTTGTGCTCAGCTCAGTGCAGGATCCAGAAGAGACACCATGCCCACGAGAAGGAAGCTTGCTTCATGCCCTTCTTGGGAGTGTGCCTGGCTGGGTAAGGTAGGGGTGGTGTGCAAAGCCCGGGCTGGAAGAGTCTGCACCTGCTCAGAAAACTAACCCTGGCCTGCTGCTCTGCACCTGCCCCCTCAGTCCCTCCAGGTCTACAGAGTCTGAGTTCAGCTCTGACCCATGCGCAACGCAAGTGTCCACCCCCATCGCTCCTTGGTGCCCCCAGTGGGGCAGGGGGACACCTG
The DNA here is from genome assembly GCF_023065955.2 of Ursus arctos. Taxonomy (NCBI): domain Eukaryota; kingdom Metazoa; phylum Chordata; class Mammalia; order Carnivora; family Ursidae; genus Ursus; species Ursus arctos. Next base: position 142,349 of record NW_026623008.1, on the reverse strand, counting down.
GGAAGGCAGCTTGGTCCCAGAGACACAGGACATTTCAAGGGGAAACGTGTAAACTAATAGGTGCTGCGCTGCTCATCGATCAATAAATAATAAATAAACCAGTAAGTAAATAGACGGCACACACATAAACACTGAGAAATGAACACAGAAATGGACCGCCTCGACGCAGAGACAAGGACAGACAAGGCAGGACTTTCCTGGTGGGGGCCGAGCACCCCGCCCCCGACACACGAGGCGCTGGGGCCGCCCTGTGGGGCTTAAGGCATGTGGGAGGCCGCGGGGCCGGGCCTCTGTGCAGTCCGCGCCAGGGTCAGAGGCTTGTGGACGACACGGACAGCGTGGGCGAGGAGGGCGGCGGGAAGTTGAGCAGCTCGAGCACTGCCACGCCCACGCTGCTGCGCCGCGTGAACATGCAGGACGCGGCCACCCACTTGTTGGTCCTCGGATTGTACTTCTCGATGGAGTTGAGGCTGGAGCTGCCATCGTTGCCCCCCACGGCGTACAGCCAGCCGTCCATGGCCACCAAGTCGTGCGTACTCCTGGGGGGGGGGTAGGGAGGCGGGAGGTGAGCCACGGGGGCGGGACTACAAGAGCCTCGAGGGGCGGGGTCATGGGAGGAGCCTACGGGGGCGGGGGCGGAGCTGGGCGGGGCCCCGGAGCTGGGCGGGGCCCGGAGCTGGGCGGTCCCTATACTGACGGGAGGCGTGGACACACCACGCGGGCGGGAGGCCTTAAGACACGTGTGTCAGTCTCTGGTGGGTCCCCGGGGGACGCTCCGGGCCTGTGGGGGAGGGGCCGGCGCACCTTCGGATGTTCATGGGCGCCACACTCTCCCAGGCACCGGCCTTCGAGCTGTATCTCTCTACAGAGTTGAGGCAGCTGGTGCCATCGTTGCCGCCGGCCACGTAGAGGGCTCCCTCCAGCACCGCCACCCCTGCTGAGCTCCGTCGGCTCAACATGGAGGCCACGGGGGTCCATGCGTTTACCTGCGGTTGAGGGGACCAGCTGGGGGCAGACCCATCACCAGCCTCCCTCCTCCTTCACAGTGCAAGAACCCTCCTCCAAGATAGGGCATTCTGCGGGCCGGGGTGGGACCTAGAGGACTGACCATCTGGGCGATGTGGGTGACCAGAGCGAGAACCGTAAGTAGTTCTCGGGAAGGGAAATTCATGTGACTGGGGTGTGTTTCATACCTGGGGCTCATACTTCTCCACAGTCGCCAGGTGTGAGGAGCTGTCGTAACCACCCACAGCGTACAGGTTCCCATCTGCAGAGAGCCAATGTGCCCGTGGTGTGCCTGCTACGTGTGGAGTCCCCGGGGGGGGGGCCGGGGCAGGGGGGGTGGACACTACACAGAACAGGCCTTGTCACCCACCAAGCATGGCCACACGCACGTATCGCCTCCGGGTGCTCATGGCAGCGATGGATGTCCATGTTCCCGTCAGAGGGTCATAGCGCTCAGCACTGTGGACACCAGGCCTGCCGCTGACCTTGAGCAGTGGCAGAAAGGCTGCCCTGGTCCCAGGACCTGCCCTCTCCCATGGAATGATTAAAATCCCGTCCTGGTCAGTCACAGAGACTGACCCCAGAATCCCACTGGAGCAAGTAGCGGGCCCTCCGGGTGGGGACATGGGCCCCTAGCTGGCTGCCTGCATGATCCTGGGCAAGCGTCCATGTGGTACCCAGCCCCTGGGCTGGTGGGAAGAACTTGAGAGGAAAAGAAGGGGCAGCTGGGCTGGTGTAGATGAAGAGGCCCAGGGTGCCCTGGTGACTTGAGTCAGGTTGGATCCCTCTTTGCTCCCCTTAGGCATGATCTCTGCAGTCCTGATGCAGCCACACCTGCAGCCGAACCAACCCCAAGAGGCCACCCGGCCCTGACCCCGGCCACTACCTGTTGAGGCAGGAGGCCCCATCGTAGCCACCAGCTGCATACAGGAGCCCGTGCAGGGCAGCCACACCCAGGCAGCTGCGCCTCGTGCCCATGGACACCTCGGGCTGCCAGGTGTTGGTCACAGGGTCGTACGACTCTACGGTGGCCAGGTCTGAAGTCCCATCGTAACTAGGGGAGGGGTCCGCTGCCGGTCAGGACAGGCCCAGTGGGCACATGCTAAGCCCCTGACCCAAAACCAGCCTCCACACTTACCCACCCACAGCATACAGCCGGTTCCCAACTGCTGCCACGCCCACCCGGGCCCGGCGCGTAGACATGGAGGCCACCACGTGCCAGCGGTCAGTGCGTGTGTCATATGCTTCACAGTCCCCATGGATGGCAAACAGGCTCCCACCACCTAGGAATGGGGAGGTGACGGGGCAGGACAAGGGACCCAGCGAGGCAATGGCTGGGGGTCTGTAGCATAGCTCAAGGTCAAGAGTATGGGGGCTCCAAGGGTGGGTGGGGATGGGGATTGGCGAGTGGGTCATACCACATGGGGTCCTCCACAGGCGGACAGAAGAGTAGGTGTGGGTGGGTACAGGATGTGACCAGTGCAGTGTGAGGTAGGCTTGTGCTGGGCTCATGGATAGAAAGCACAGGTCAGGGATGGGAGGGGAGAGGGAGGGCGTGTTGGGGAGGGGCCCAGACATGAGGGGACATGACGGGTGAACATACCCACCGCGAAGAGCACAGGGCCGGCGCCCTCACAGCGCCGGGGCCGCGTACGGCTGGTGCCCAGAACGCCCCTCTGCTCAGGCAGCAGGTGGAATTTGAGGGCCTCAATAAGCAGGTCCTTGCAGTCAGGATGGTGCCTCACCAGGCTCTCGGCATCCACGTGGCCCAGCAGGAAGTCTCGGCTCAGCAGCGGCAGGCGCACACACTTCATGAGCTGGGGTGCAGGGGTGCCACAGTCAGGTGTCAGGCCCCAGTGAAGAGATCCCCTCAGACATGCTGGACCCTTCTTGAAACATGTGTCTGCATCAATCCTGTGAGGGGGTCTCTGGACAAGACAGAGCCCGGGTGCACCCAGACCCTCAGCCACGGTGTATTCCCTCCTAAGCACAGTGGGTCCCCCAGGCACTGGCCTCACCCTTGGGACATGCTGCCTCCGAGCATCCACGTCATGTTTGACCCAGCTCAGGACGGCACGGTAGACATCCTCCTCTGAAGGCACGTTCAGGCTGTCGCTAGAGACCAGTTCCAGCACCTGGGGGTGGGGACCCTCAGACCTGAGATCTAGGGAGGATCTTGGGGGCCCATGGAGCCCTGACTGTGCCCAGGAGGGAGAGTCCAATGGGGAGCCCAGTGTTCCTATGAGAAGGGGCCAAGCAGGGTCAGGAACCACAGATTCGGTTCCTGGGGGCCTAGGCCCAGAACAACCCTAGGGATGTAGAACCGGGCCTGGAGGTTGTAGGCAGGGATGTGGTCAGGACAGGGTGGGATCAGAAGTCCAAAGTTGAAGGGTTGGGTGGGTCAGAAAAAGGGGGTGAGGTGGAGGTGGGGAGAGGGCAGGGCATGGGTAGCGAGGCTGGAATGTGGGTCAGAAGCTGGAAATAAGGGTTCGGGGGCCAAAGGCCAAGTCGAAGGGAGCCAGGAGTCCAAGGGCTGGGTCTGGGGTCCAGGGTCGAGGGCTGGGTCAGTGTGGAGGCCGTGCCCCAGCTGGCACGTTACCTGCTTTAGTGGCAACAGCATGAACTCCTCAGTCTTGGCCACATCCACGAAGTGCTGCAGCACGTACCTGTGTGCTGCCTTGAGCAGGTCACTGCATGAGTGCGTGTCAGCAAAGCCCCGGATGCCCAGACAGTTGGAGGGGTCGAGCTGACTCAGCAGGAACTTGCAGCAGGCGTCACGGACGCCATTCAGCTGCAGGAGGCTGGCAGCTGGGAGCAGAGTCTGTGGGGTGAGATGAGAGACAGAGAGCCAGGGGAGCAGGGACAGGGAAACGGGACATGAGGAACTGAGGGAGAGGCACAAGGAAACCCCGGGAGCTGAGGCACAGGGGCCCAGTAGAGGGTGTGATGTGAGATGAGGCAGCCTCACCTGCACGTTGCCTTCGCCCACCACAATCTCAGCCGTGTACGCAAACTGCACCAGCTGGTCCAAGGCCTGAGGGTCAATGTCATGCAGTGTCACATGCGTTTGGCGGCTCTCACTCATCTCATCTGTGGGGACAGCAGGTCAGGCCGGTCCCTGCCCTGGGAGACCTGGGGAGCCCCCCGAGTGCCCAGGCTGGGTGTGGTGGTACTTGCTTGTGAACATGGCGTGGAAGTAGGGGCTGCAGGAGGCCAGCACCACCTTGTGCGCTCGGATTTCCTTGGCCGCCACGTGCAGGACGATGTCACACAGGAGGCCACGCTGCCGCATGCGGCTCATGGCCACGAAGGCGTCGTGGTAGTGCCGTTTGGAGTTGTGGGACACAGTGTGGCCCTCACGGCTCAGCAGCTGCATTGCACCCTCCATTGGGGCTGTGGGCCGGGCCTGCCGAGGACGTGCACGCTCTGCCTCTGGGCTGCAGACGGGCAGTGCCAGGTCAGGTGCACTCTGCAGGGAGCTGCTCACCCACCCCTGAAGCCGTAGGCAGGGCCAGGGCACCTAGGAGGCCACCCCTCTCCCTGACAGCCCATACCTGGCTTCCATAAAGGACCTCCCCCAACTCTTCTCTCTCACATACAGGGAGCCTCCTTGGAGTGCAGCAAAACTGCTCCACACCTGCTCCTAGCATGAGGTCTAGTCACACACCTGATGCCATGGCTGAACCTACAGCTTTCTGTGTCAGGACCCTTCCTGGCACCATACTCCCCTCTGCCCAGGTGTGCCCCCAGAATAGAACTTCTCTGCCTGTAACTCTCATAAGAACCAGGTTTCCTTTACCCTTGTTGGGACCAGGTGCTCCTCTGTCACGGGCCACCCTTCCCGTTCCCCATCAGAGCGCAGTGTCCTCAGCACGGGCTGGGCACACAGGATGTGCACTAAGTGCAATGGCTAATGCTTCATGACAGCTCCGAAGAAGACCCCGATGCCCACCAGAAGGTCTGACCTCACTTGACCCTCCAGAGCAGCTCCACCCGCCCCCCCTTCCCCCCATCCTGCAGGCAAGTCGTCTAAGTCTAAGCGGCGCAGCCGGAATTCAAGGGCGGCGGGAGAGGGCAGAGCCTCCGGGAAGCAGCCACCTCTGGACGCCCTGTCCCACGTCGCTGTGTGCGCGATAAACAGAGGGGGAGCTGTACCCTCCTGGGGCGGGCCGAGCCTGCGGGGCGCCGAGGCCGCCTCCTCCGGGCAGCCAGCCAGGCTCGGCGCACGCCCCTCCTTGTCTCCTTTCCGGACCCGCTCAGCCCCAGATCTGGCTTACGGTCCCCAGCCCCTCGGCCCACTTACGCCGGCGGCTGTGGCGGCGGCGGCGGCGGCGGCGCCTCCGGCCCGGGCCCCGGGCTGCCGTGCTCCGGGCTTTGCGTCCTGCCAGCCGGGCGCTCGCTGCGCGGCTGCATGGGCTCGGCTGCCGGACCCGCCGCGACCCGCGGAGAACGCACAGACGAACGGACGTACTGACTGCTGGAGGGCTGCTAGGCGGTGGCGGCCCGCTCAGCGTCCTTCGCTCCCACCGCCCGCCCGCCCGCAGCCGCTGTTTCTCGGCGCCGCCCGCCCCGCCTCCCGCGCTCCCCGCATCTGCGGGGACTGAACACAGCACTCCAATCGCCCCAGTCAATGTCCGGGCGCCCCGCCCGCTTTCTCCTCCAGGAAGTCCCCGGGGCCCCGCCCGCCGCCTACCTCCGAGAAGCCTCCTGGACCATCCATCCCCGCCAATTCATTTAAGAAGCCCCGCCCCCGTAAGCGCCCAGGGCACGCTGCTTGGAAGTCCCTGCTGCCCCTGGGGCCTGAGGCAGCCCAGTACCACATCCTGCCTGCCCCTTTGTGACCCCAGGCAGACCACTTTGCCCGGCTGGCCTTTGCTGGGTTCGCTCCCTGAACCCCTACAAGTACCAGGCCTTGAACAGCGCGCTAGCTGCGCGGGGGGTTGGGTTGGGGGACGCAGGCAGGGCCTGGGGGAACTGCCAGGAGCCGTGCCTGCTCCGAAGGAGTCTGCGGGATGGGGCGTCCGAGGCCCACAAACCCTTGCCCTGGGGTTGTGTGTGTGTGTGCATAGGCCGGCATAATCTGGTTTCCCCCTCCTTTCTTCCAGCAAGGCAGCCTTCCAGCCTCTGCGCCTCTGTGCCCGCCCTTCCCACGGAGAGGGCAATGACAAGTGGCCATTCCTGCCCAGCCCCATATTGTGGGTTTAGGCATTCTCCGCAGAGGCCTCGGTGGACCGAAGTACCCGGTGCAGTACTTTGGGGAACATTTGGGCAAACGGGCTTCGATAACCGCTCTGGGATCTGTCCACTGCCCCCACCCCTTGCTGTGGACTAGCCGGCGGAGTAGAAGTGGCGCTCACCATTCTGATCCACATGTGACCCAGGCAAGACCGGCCTGGCCATCAGAGGGCCATTTCTGGGGCGAATTGGCCGCCCGTGGCGTTGCCCCTCCTGCCAGACCGCTTTTCCCGCTAGGCTGTTGGCTCTGTGTTATTGATCGCTAAGAGCTCTTCGCACAGAAGTCCTGCCTGTCAAATGCTGGCGCCTGATGCGTGCTGTCCGTCGTCAGTGCACCGACACCCTCACAGGCACGTGCTTACGGAGCTCCGGGGAGGCTGTGGGAGGGCTGGGACAGGGTGCCCCAGGTCCCGGGCCTCAGCGTCCCTCGGAGAGGCGCCACTGTTACTGCCTCGTACCGGGAAGGACACGGGGTTCCACCCTACGCAGTCCTGCCCGGTTTTCGAGATCTACGGCCCGACACTCAGCGATGTGTGCGGGAGCCGTGACTGAACCAGGCCTGCGCCGTCAGCCTGCATCCAGCCTGCCACCCTGGGAGCCCGGACCATGGAGGATGTGAACCCGCCCTCCCGCCTGGATGCCACCAGAGCCACCGGTGGAGAAACTTAGAGCCACCAGCGGGGCGCGGCGCGGCGCGACGGGGCGGGGCCGGGGGCGGGGCTGGCCCGAAGGAAGTGCGGCTAACGGACGGCATTCTGGGGCCGGAAGTGGGGTGCACGCTGCGGGCTGGCAATAATGGCGGCGGCGCGGGGTGGTAAGCGGTAAGTTGAGAGTCTGAGGACGGATTCGGCCTTCCGGTGGGTGCTTCTATCCAAAGGGCCTCTCGTTAAGCACCTCCATGTTCCTGGTGCAGAGAGGCTGGGGCAAACCGGGCTGGCGGGGAGTCCTGACTCCGACGTCGTAACCCGCAGGCGCCTGGCAGAATTGACCGTGGACGAGTTCTTGGCTTCCGGCTTTGATTCGGAGTCTGAATCGGAGTCCGAAGGAGCCGCAGAAGCCGAGACGCGGACGGTGTGTGGAGCCGACCGGAGACTGGAGGGGCTAGGCGGGAGCCCCTCGTCCAGGTGAGGGGAGCGTCTCCCATGGGACGCCTGTAAAGCCAAAGCTTTTTCACTGTCCTGGCCCACCCATCACCTGGCCTCGGGACTGAGACCCAGGGACCTCCGGCCCCTCCCCCAGACCCGTCGGCTGTTTCTTGCTTTCTTCCAGTGTTTGCCGAGGCCTTGCTCGGTGACGAGCCTTATTTTATTTACTTACTTTTTTAAAGATTATTTATTTGGAAGAGAGAAGGCGCGCGCGCTCGGGGAGGGGACAGGCGCAGAGGGTGAAGGCGAGAGAGAGTCTCAAGCGGACTCCCCGCTGAGTACGTAGCCCTGTACCCCGAGATCACCGGCTTGAGAGATTAGGACCTGAGCTGCGAGCAAGTCAGACGCTTAACTGACCGAGCCACCCAGGCGCCCCGACAAACCTTATTTTAGGTGGTGGGCATACACTGGTCCATAATGAAAGGGTCCTTTTCTGGTTAGGCAGAGTTCACGCACCCCGGGTGAGCCAGATGTATGGTAGGTTAGAAAAGATAAGTGTGGCCAACAGTAAAGAAAAACACAAGGGGTTAGATAAATAGGGAGCATGTTGGGGGGCTCCTGTTGCTGTTTGGTGGAGAAGGACCTTTGAGGACATGGTAATTGAACAGAGACCTGAGGGAGAAAGCCACACAGACAGGGGACGAATGCTGTGGTGTTTCAGGTATCAGGAACAGCAGAGCTCCTGAAGTGGGGGCAGCTCTTACACAGGTGAGTGTCTAAGGAGGAGTGAGGGGGAGAGTAGTAGGAGATGAACCTGGAGAGATGATGGTGGAGTCGGACCTTGCAGGCCTTTTATAAGACATGCGGGTAAAATGGGAAATTATCTCCGGGTTTTGAGCTGTGAAGTAATGTCACATGACACATAGCACAAAGGGTCACTTGGGTTGCTGTGTTGAGAATAGGTTGGAGGTGGTGGGTACGGAGGTAGGGAGAGGCCACTATGGTAATTGAGAGAATTGAGAGATGGTGCTGGTTTAAGAGGAGGCATGACGGGCTTTGAAGGGGTTTTGCTGATGAGATCTTGTGGCACTTTGCATGCTGGGTATGAGACATAGAGAGGTTGTCTTTCACTTGAGTACCTGGAAAGGTAGGGTTACCGACACCTGAGGTGGAGCAGAGTGCCGGCAGAGCAAGTTTGGGAGAACCACAAGTTCAGTGTTGTACGTGTGGGGTTTGAAATGCAGGTGTTGAAGCACGTATAGAGAGGCTGTTGGATATGTGAGTCTGGAGTTTAGGGGAGAGGGGGATCTGCTGAAAACTTAACCCTGGGAATCCGCCTGCCTTGGTTGTCAGTAGCTGTTGTGGAGGAGGCAGATCAAGCCCTGTAGCTTCTCTGTAGAGGATGGCAGGCTTACAGTGTGGAGGACAGGAAGCCTCATCCCACTTCCCCCACCTCTGTGGGCTGTACCTGCCCATTGTACTTGATGACCTCCACCTTCTCAGCCAGCATAAAGGTCAAGCATCTGAGCATAAGGACCAGCTCTCTCGGCTGAAAGACAGAGATCCCGAGTTCTACAAGTTCCTGCAGGAGAACGACCAGAGCCTGCTGAACTTTAGTGACTCAGACGGCACTGAGGATGAAGGGGAGCACCTCCACTCTCTGCCAGATACGCTGGAAGTGAGGACCTAGGCAGGATTGGTGGGGGCAGGGGCACACGGATGACCTCTACATCCTGCTCCAGCCTGGCCCTCTGTCTGGTGCAGGAAGCAAGTGTGGAGGAGGAAGATGAGGAGGAGGATGGGGTCCCCAGAGGACTGAAGGGGAAGAAAAGGGATTCTACTCCTGTGACCCTTGCGATGGTTGAGAGATGGAAGCAGGCAGCAAAGGTGAGAAGTGGCATGGGGTGGGCAATTGGACATCACCCCCACCCCGCTTTAGGACTCTGCCCTGGCCTCATTCCAGTTACTTGGATCTGTGCAGTTGGGAGGAGGTAGGTGGGAGGAGCCCTTCTCTGAGTAGTGGCACTGGAGTCCTATTTATCACCAAAGAATCTCACATAATTCTTTCTTGATGCTAAGAGGCTCCAGGATTGAACTATCTCCTTCGGTCAGAGATTCTAGGGGCTCTTCCTGTTCTCTTCCCTCAGTTTCTGTTTCAGGCTCCCTGTTGCCTGAAATCCACTATGGGCAGGACGTAGTCTCTGTGCCTTTGTCAGTCAGTGGAGCCAGAGCCCCTTTCCCAAGGGTTTTGCATTGGTTTCTGCAGGAAAAGGAAAGGACAGAAGGGAGAATTCTAGATACTACCTGTCATAGGTCACCATCCAGATCTGGGACCCTTAGTCTCTCCCCTATGGCCCTGAGCCAGGCTCCTTGCCCTTCCAGGAACATTCCGGACTCCTTTTTTTGCTCCCAGGATGTGGCTCCATAACTCTGCGTCCACCTCTGCTCCACATCTCGGACTGTGGGCAAGGGGTGCCTTTCTCTCACAAAGCAGGTTTCTGGAGGTCTGGTTGCCTCATGCTGTGTCTGACACAGCTGATTTCTCCCCCAACATTTTGGGTCTTCTTAACCCCTTTAGCATCACCTTACTCCAAAGCTGTTCCATGAAGTTGTGCAGGCATTCCGAGCTGCTGTGGTCACCACCCAAGGAGACCAAGACGGTGCTGAAGCCAGCAAATTCCAGGTCACGGACAGTGCTGGTGAGCTGGGCTGAGGGGACGTGGGGTACAGGCTCTCTGTTCCATCTTCTGTCCTGTGAATAGCATCTGTGGTCCCCTCATTGCAGTGTTCAACGCCCTGGTCACCTTCTGCATTCGGGATCTCTTTGGCTGTCTCCAGAAGCTGCTGTTTGGAAAAGTCCCAAAGGACAGTAGCAGGTGAAAGGGAGAGGGGAGGTAGAGGCCTTGTGATCTAGGAGCCCTCTCTAGACCCAACCAGGACAGAGAGATGTTGAAGATAGAGCAAGGCCCTTTGCAGGGTTCCTGGGAGAGGCAGGGCACTCAGGGCCAGTTGGGTGGCTCTGTCCTTCCTCCTTTCTCTTTTCTTTCTGAAAAGGTACATTCTCTACCCAGAATTTTTTAGGGGGCCCAGAGTGTGTGCTTGGCTCTGCACCACTGGTTTTCTAGGTCAGAATTCTCTCTTTTTTTGTTCTCTTTTTCTCTCTTTAATTGAATATCTTGTCCACTCCTTCGCTGTTTGCTCTGGGGAGGTGTGTGTGCCAGTAGGTAGGTGCTTCTTCAAAGCTGAGTTTGAGAACCTTAAGTTCTATGTTAGAGGTAGGTTGAGTAGAGGAGGCTGTGAAAGGTCTTCAGAGGGGAGAGAAGAGCAGCAGACTTTTGGTAAAAGGGAAGGGACATTTGCCTGAGAGGGTCCTGCAGCCGTATGACTAGGAGGTAGTAAGGTCATGAAAGGTCAGACTACCCCCAGACACTTGCCAGAGGAAAAGGGAAGGCTCCAGGGAAGGGTCCTGCTGTTACTACCTGGAAGGAGGCATGGAGCAGTGGCAGACCTGGAGGCAGGAGTGTCTGGGTCTGGGGGACGTTGCCAGGGCTGGACTCGTCATCAGGAGGGTGCAGCTTTGTGGAGGTGGCCATGTCGGGAGGGGCGGGGAAGCAGACAGACAGGTGAGTGTGGTGCTGGCTTCGGCCAGGCGTGGACTCTTGCGTGAAGGGGGCCGCTGCACTGGGAGAGGAGTCACCATGAGGGGTGGCGGATTTTGGGAGAAAGTGTGCACTGTGGGGGTTCACTCAGACGGGTGTGGGTTTGGTCTCTCTGCAGGGTGTTGCAGCCGTCCAGCAGCCCGCTGTGGGGGAAGCTCCGGCTGGACATCAAGGTTTACCTGAGCTCCGTTATACAGGTGCAGTGCCCATGGGAGAGGGCCTGCTGTGTTCCATGGGGCCTGGCCACATCTGGTGGTCCAGTCCCTCTTTGTTTCCCAGACCCGAGTGGGTTTGGGGTCTCACAGCCTTCTCCTGCTTCCCCAGCTGGTGGCCTGCGTGGCGGAGGTGACGGTAGCAGCAGCCGTGCTCCAGCATGTCAGCAGCTCCGTGCCGTACTTCTTGACCTTCCCCAAGCAGTGCCGCATGCTGCTCAAGGTGTGCGGGCCCCTCCCCGTGTCGTTGGTGGGGGTGCCTGTCGCTCCCCTCAGACACGCCCTCCTCCTAGCTAGAGTGCCGGCGGCATCTGCGCCCATCCCCACCCTCCTCCCTGCTTGGCTTCTGTCTCCGTCAGTTCTCTACTCTTGGGGCTGCAAGGCCAGTCACGTAAGGTGGCAGCTTTCTGACATTTCTGACGAGAAACGAAGCAAGACGTACTTTTCTTGTTTTCTAATGTGCGGTTCTGGATACCGGTGTCACGTGTTTTTGTCGTACTGCCTTCACAGAGTTAGTTTTATGTTTTTGTTACTCCTTAATTGAGTTCTGAGTGGTTCTCTCCTGAGGTGCTTTGGGAAGGTCTGTCTCCCAGCAGTGATCGGAGGGGCCTCTGGCTGGACTTGGGGAGGCTGGGGCAGGCAGTGACATCTTGCCTTCTGCAGAGAATGGTGGTCCTGTGGAGCACAGGTGAAGAGACGTTGCGTGTACTGGCCTTTTTGGTCCTCGTCAGGGTCTGCCGGCACAAGAAGGATGTCTTCCTGAGTCCTATCCTCAAGGTAGTGCAGGCCCAGGGCTCCTGCCTCTAGTGCCCCGAGTCTGTGTCCGTCAGGGTCTGGGTTGAAAGTCTTGGCCTGAGGGCTGGGGAGCTGCCTTTGTGGTTGGTGCCCTTTGTTGGCACTGTGGCTACGGGCTGACCCACACCGTCATCACAGTTTCCTCCCTGAGAACTTGGGGACAGTGACGGGGTGGGAGCTCTTGGCCCCCTGGGGCTCCACATGGACTACTCTGCACAGGTCTCTCCCTCAGTGGATGAGAACATAGGTATGGAGAGGGACAGGGACCCTGCTCCCCAGCTGCAAGCTTGGGGTGGCCTGTCTCACATGGAGTCCCTCTAGAAGCCCCTGCATAGGCCAGGCACGTACCTGGGACCCCTTCCCGGTCCCTCCACGGTGTCCTTGCCGCCTCCTGCAGTTGTTCATGCTGCAGCTTGCTTGGCACTCCACCCTACCCATGGGCCCCCTGCTCCCTGCACTGCAAACTTTGTGTGAGGTTGGTGGGTGTACGCCTGTGGAGGCTGAGCAGCAGCGGGGGGCCCAAGGAGCAGGTGCTGTGTACGGGGAGGGGTCTGCAGCAGACGTGGCCAGACTGGTTCCTGCCGAGGTAGCAGCTCTGAGGGGAAGGCCCAGGTTCTGGTGGTGGCTTGGAGCTGGGTGGTGGGTACCTAGAGCCCTGGGAGCTCGGGTGGCTCTGACTGGGGTCTTTCTGGCAGCAAATGTACATCACGTACGTGAGGAACTGTAAGTTCACCTCTCCCAGCACCCTGCCCTTCATCAGCTTCATGCAGCGGACCCTGACCGAGCTGCTTGCCCTGGACACTGGCGTCGCCTACCAGCACGCCTTTCTCTATATCCGCCAGCTCGCCATCCACCTGCGCAACGCCATGACCACGCGCAAAAAGGTGTGCGGTTGTGCTTGTGGAGTGGGGGGCGGCCCCAGCCTGACCCAGCCGAGGGCCCGGGGCCTCCTAGAAGCCTCAGTCTCTTGGGAGAGACAGCCCAGCATCTTGGTGGGATCAGGGTCCTTGCCGGTGGGGGTCTTGGCAGTAGGTGGCGGGTGGGGGCAGCTCTGGGGACGGGGCGTGGGGTTGGGGAGGTGGGCACAGTGCTGCTGCTGGCTGGGATCCTGTGCACATGGTAGGTGAGGAAGAGCTGGGCCTTTCCGGGAGCCCTGCGCTGACCTGGAGATGGACTTCACTCTGCCCAGGAAACGTACCAGTCTGTGTACAACTGGCAGTTTGTGCACTGCCTGTACCTGTGGTGCCGTGCGCTCAGCACCGTCTGCCCCAGCGAAGCCCTCCAGCCCTTGATCTACCCCCTCTCCCAGGTGGTAATCGGCTGCATCAAGTGAGTCCGCGGCAGGGGGCGGGGCGGGGTGTCGCCCTGAAGCCAAGGGAGGCCAGGGTTACAAGGGCTGTTGTGGGGCTCAGGGTCAGGGTTACACAGGGAGGCATCCTGGAGGGCCAGGAGGAGCTGCTTCTTTAGGAGGGTCTGGGCAATCCCTGGACCCTGGGGTCTGTTGTTTGGCAGTGCCCGAGGAAGGACTGGGGGTGGTGCTGTCTGGGGCCAGGTGTCCCAGACTCGTGCCTTCTGGGTGATGCTGGGTAGAAAAGGCTATGTGCAGTTGAAAGGAATTTGGTGTTTGGACAGAGCAGGGCTGTGTAGTATGCCACATGTCAGTTGTGACTCCTGAGCTTTGGTCTGTGGGGGCAGGGACTGGAGTTGCTGCATGGGGCCCGGTGACTGCCATTGTTGGCCAGGACGGGTCACCCCTGAGCTCCTGAAGAGGGGAGCCTTGAAAGCATGGAGGATGGAAGAAGGCAAGCCTTGAATGAACCATCTCTCTCTGTTGCTCTCCTGCATTAAAATGAAATTAAGTCAAAAGTCATTTGGGGTGTTCCCTCACCCTGACAGTTGAATGAGGAGACAGGTCCTTAAGACCAGGATTTCAGTCGGGGCATTTTGTTCTGCCGTGTTCTGTCTGGAGGAATCAGAAGGGGCAGGTATGGCCACTGACCCTGACAGAAATGAGGTTAGAACCCCATGGGTGGGAAAGGGTCATGGGCAGCCAGGCCAGGAGGGTGAGGCTGGTTTGTGGGGCCTCGGAGGCTCAGGCCTGTGCTCACCCCGCTTTTCCGTGCTCCCAGGCTGGTCCCCACTGCCCGCTTCTATCCCCTGCGCATGCACTGTGTGCGTGCTCTGACACTGCTCTCGGAGAGCACCGGCACCTTCATCCCAGTGCTGCCCTTCATACTGGAGGTGAGAGGGTACGCACCACGTTGGGTGGGGAGGGTGGTCCAGTGCCTCTTCTGGCTGTATGTGGCCCGTCTGTTCTGAGACAGTACTTCCTGAGTGCTGGTTTTTTCATTCATAGGGCAGGTTCTGGGAGGGCATTTGCTCTGTGCGGTGCCTTGCTACCCGCCCAAGGTGGTGGTGTGTGTGGGTAGGCTGGAGTGGCATTGAGGACATGGACAGCTGCTCTGCAGGGCTGGCCTGAGGGTGCTGCTTTTAGGGCACACTTGGGTCTGTCCGGTCTATTACAGTGAGCAGGAGAGCTGGGCCAGAAGCCTAGGGCTGATTCCAAAGCTGCGTTTCTTTTCCTGCACACTCCTGTGTGCATTTGTACGTACGTGGACATCTGTGTGTATACATGTGCGTGTGTGTACTTGCAATCCTGCACATGCGTGTAGCTCAGGTAGGGGAAGGTGGTTTGACTAAAGCCCGGAAACCCACTAGGGGTTAGGTCCCAACCCACCATATACTTAGGCTTCACATCTTCCTGTTGGAGAGGCCTCAGTGTGGTGTGCCGTGTGTCCCAGGGCTGTGTAGGAGAGAGAAGGGAGCCCCTGGAGGGTTCCTATTCTGATTTCTTTTAATTTCGCACAGCTCTTGTACTGACTGACCCCTTCCTCAGCATGCCACAGCTCTGCTTGGCATGTCCCTTCACACCCAGGGGTGCAGGTCTCTCCTTTCCAGAGAAAACAAGTCAGGAGGCAGTTTCTGCCCTTCCCTTCCTGGGTGGGTGGGAAGGGGTATTGAGAGCAGCCTGCCCCCCCCCCCCCCCCGCCCCCGCCGACCTCAGGCTGAGCCAGGTTCGAGAAAGGGCAGCGTTCCCCCTAGGGAAACACTTTGTTATTACCACAGTCATGGGTGCTTTTCATCTGGAGTTGCATTGAGCTCAGCTGAGAACCATCATCCCCAGCCTTGTGGTATCTTCAGTGTTGGTCACCCATCCCCTTCAGGACAACATCCTGGATCACCTCTGCAAGGGTGGTGAGGAGGGGCCAGGCATGGCTTCCACTCTGCTGCCCCAGGGCACCCTGCAGCCTTCAGCATTCGGACCTACGGGGGGCTTCTCCAAGATGTGGAGGCCTACGTACGCAGCCTGTGGTCTATGGAGGATGAGGGAGTGGTTGCTCCCAAGCCCTCATCTGAGATTTCCCTTCGGGATGCAGCCCTGGGGTTGGCATCAGGCTTCGGGGATGCAATTACGGGTGAGAACAGTGCGGTGGCAGTGGCTTTGTGCAGGAAGGACCTTTCTTTGGTCTCTAGATGCTGATTTTTACAGCTTCGTGGCCTAGTCTTAGGAGAGAGTCAATAGCGTGTGTGCTCCTGGTCCTACTCCCATCGGCCAGAACTCCACTCTGGGATAAAGTGATTCCCTTGGAGGCCAGAGCTCTGCAAGGCAGGGGGTCTGTGGGGCCACAGGACTGGCACTGCATGTGGCTGCTTGTCCTTGGTTCCAAAATGGGTCTCTAAGGACCCAGGGTATGGATGGAGTGTGTGGTACAGTGGGGCACGGGGCACAGCAGCCCAGGCTGATGTGGCCTTGGGACAGGTTTTCCAGCAGGTCGACTTTAACAGGAGGCCGGGGCGCATGAGCTCCAAGCCCATCAACTTCACCGTGATCTTGAAGCTGTCCAAGGTTAACCTGCAGGAGAAGGCGTACCGGGTGAGGCTGGCCTCAGGCCTCCTGTGGAGGTGCTTGGGGAGGTGTCTTGGATGGGGGTCACAGCCAGATGTCATAGGGCACTGAAGTCAGTGTGTAGGGTGACAGGAGTCAGATGAGTGTGGACAGGAGGGGGCTCGCTGCCCTCCAGAGTTTATGTGGACCTTGCTGGGTCTCTTGGGGTTGGGGGCGTAGTGTCCCTTGGCCTCAGCCACATTGAGTGTGCATGTGGCTTCCTGGGAGGCTGTGGAGTCACATCCTCTGATTTCCACCCTGGAGAGTGAGCAGACACATTGGACTGCTTTGGAAGAGCGCCGGGCTCCCAGCACCCACTGCCCCCCCCCCCCCCCGCCCCCGACATTCTCCTTTCTTCCCTGCTGCCTCAGGATGGCCTGGTGGAGCAGCTGTATGACCTCATCCTGGAGTACTTGCACAGCCAGGCCCACAGCATTGCGTTTCCTGAGCTGGCGCTGCCCGCCGTCCTCCAGGTGTGTACCCACTGTCTGGCTCCCCCTTCCCTTCCCAGATCCCTCGAAGGCCTGCCCTATACCAGACGAAGCTGTCTGAATGGGCTTGGCTTCCCGTTTACGTCATGACCAGAGGGAGGAATCTTTGTCGCAGCCACACGGGGCCAGTAGCAGAACCTGACCTCTGTCAGAGGTCCATTTGCTTTCAGCCCAGATGTTTCCCATCTCAAGGAGGCAGGTGCCTCTCATGGGAAGGGCCAGGTGGCACTGCCTGTTCCTGTCTGGCCCTGGTGGGCAGAATCGGCCCCGCACCATCGTAGGGGTGGGGCTGCTCACACCAGAACTGCACCCGGCTCAGAGGCCTGTCCAGACACAGGTGTGGCTGTGTGTGCAAGGCTTTATTTCTGGACTCCAGGTCCCAGAGATCATAGTCTGGAACGGGGCTTAGCAAACTGTTCTGGTAGAGTCAAACGGTAAGTATTCTAGACTTCACAGTCACGTGATCTCTCACTGCTCAGGTCTTCGAGTTGACGTATAAAAAACCCACAGAAATACATAAGTGAATGAGCGTGGACATGGACCAATACAACTTTATTTACAGAGACAGGCTGAGGGTGGAATTTGACTTGGAGCGTAAATCCATGCTGTCCCACTGCTGCCTCCGGGCCTCTGCCTGGCCTGTGGGATGGGCCAGCTGCTCTCCAACCCCGACAGGCCCAGGCCACAGAGGTCATGCAGCAACCCCCCCCCCCCCAGTCTGGTGTGTGCACGAGGGCCCCCCCAAGGGCAGACGTGCACTGGAGCTGTGAGACACATGAACCCATGTTCTCTGCTCCCCCATCACCTCCCTGTGGTCATGTGTGACCCAGACATTGTGGGGTGCAGAGCAGCACTGTGTCTGGACCTTGACTGAGCCCCCTTCCTTCTGCAGCTGAAGTCCTTCCTCCGGGAGTGCAAGGTGGCCAACTACTGCCGGCAGCTGCGCCAGCTGCTGGAGAAGGTGCAGGAGAATGCGGATTACATCTGCAGCCGCCGCCAGGGGGCCCCCTTTGGTGTGGCTGACCAGCACGCAGTGGTCAGTTGGGAGCTTGGGAGGAGGCGTGGGCAGCACTTCCTGAGGGCACAAGTCCATGCAGGGCTGGGCTTTGGAGGTTTGCCTAGGGTGGGACGTGATCCTGAACCTCTCCCCACAGGATGCCTGGGAGAAGCAGACCCGAGAGGAGGGGACCCCTCTCACCAAGTACTACAGCCAGTGGCGGAAGCTGAGGGAGCGAGAGGTCCAGCTAGAGATCAGTGGCAAAGAGCGGGTATGTCTGCAGGGGACATTTGTTGGGGGGCAGGTGTGGGCATGACCACCTGGTTTGTTCTGAGACAGGGATCTAGCTCCCTGGCTGTGACTTTAAGACCAGAGTGGGGAAGGGGGCTTGTGGGAGAGGACAGTCCTAGGGACAATGTCAGCAGGATGGTTGGGGCCTGTTCCCAGCTGCAGCCTGTCCTGTGGCTGCTCTGAAGGGGCAGATATCATGCAGAACTGGGTAGTCGGGGCTTTTCTCGTGACCTTCAGGAGGAGGTCACTGGAGGCCAGACTCGCTGGGGATTTTGGCGGAGTGAGTGGCTAGACTGACCTTGGACACCAGGAGGATAGGCAGAGAGGCACAGGAGGGACTATGCCTCTGAGTCTGGACCCACAGTGGGTGTGGGATGGTGTGACTTGAGGGGACCAGCTTCATGCTGAGTGGCATGCCTGTGACTGGTCTGTGTCCCTGCACTGATATCATTATGGGTCTGCTGTTGTTTCTGGGACTGATGGTTGAAGATTTGGAGACAGAAAAGTGAGGGGCTACAGCTGGGCCTCCAGCCAGTGGGGGCGGCTGTACCTTTGATGGCACTTTGTGGCCAGTGTGTGGTTGGGGCCTCCTCACCTGCCTGGCAGGGCGGCTGTCCAGGAGTCCTATCCAGTGATGCTGACCAAGAGCTGGCTAGAAAAAGTGGCCAAGCAGAGTCTTTGTGTGGAGGACCGGTTGGGAGGCGAAGCTTGAAGGGGAACGGAGAAGGCAACGGGGCACTGGGTTTGGATGAAGCCTGTCTTTGGGAACGCGAGGGAGAGGGAGACGGTAGATGTGGTCAGGGTTCTTGCTGGGTGACGCGTGATGTGGCCTAGCTGTGGCTGTGGGCTAAGCCTTGGGCCGTGGAGGGTGGGGCCCAGGGCTGAGACAGGGCAGGTTGGGGACTGGGCTAGCGTGGGCTCTCAGAGCCACGTGACCACCCTCACCTCCTACTCTGGTTCCGGGTCCTTCCAGCTGGAAGATTTGAACTTGCCAGAGATAAAGCGACGGAAGGTGGGAGACAGTAAGAATGAAGACAGAGTGGAATTTAAGGATCTGTTTGACCTGGACAGTGATGAGGAAGATAGTACCATGGGCTTCTCAGAGAGAGGTAGGGGCCTGAGCTCCCTGTGGGGAAAGGGGAAGGTGGACCTGGAAGGCTTCCTTAGACACTTCATGGAACCAGAAGAGGGGTGCCAGCTTCCACCTTAGTGCTCATGTTTGCTGGGGCCCTTCTCCCACCACTCTGCTTGCTTTGGGGTGAGGGCCTCCTGGAATTGGAACACATGTCCCCAGACCTTGTTTCCTGGCTCCCACTATTTGCTGGGCACTTGGGAATCCTCTCCACCTGCCCAAAGGGGGCCTGAGGGAAAGGTGGGTGGGTGTGGGGCTGTGAGCCTGGCCCACCCTCCTACATTAGCTGCCCCCACTGTGCATTTGCTGGCAGGCCCACTCCCATGGGCTCTTCTCCTTGGTCCCCAGGGATGCTTGGGTCCCCAAAAGCTTGGCAGGGGTTAGAGGAGGAGGACGATGAGGATGACGAGGACGACGAGGACGAGGATGGCAGCTGTAGCAGCCAAGAAGAAGCCGGCAGTTCAAAAGGTAAGTGGTTCCTGGGGGTGAGGGGTGGTGCTGTGGCCCTTTGAGCCTATCTGTCCAGGAGCCCAAGGCTGTCATGGGCAGGGGTGGGTGGGTGGGCGGGCAGGGCCATTGGGTGGGAGGATGGCTCTAAGCTGGGCCCATGCCCCTCCTTGGGGATGCCAGGCCAGCTGCTCTCTTCTCGCTGGTTCTGGCAGCCAGTAACAGTGGCACCAATACATTAATTAGGGCTGTGATTAATAATCACAGTGATGAATAATCGCCAAGGTTGGCTTTTTCCTGATAAAGCAGAGTTTATGTAGCCTTGGTCTCTCCTTGCAGATGGAGGCCCAGACACAGAGGCGGGCCTAGACCTCCGGGAGCTGTGGCGGCTGGCCCAGGGACCGGAGGATGAGTTACAGGATCTGTAGCTTTCTGAGGAGGACTGAGGGCTGCCGGCTTGCGGACCTGTGGGGACTGCTGTGCAGCAGCTCCCACCTCACCAGGCAGTTGGGCATGTAGCTTCTTGGTTGGCCCTGAGCCCCGAGGTCAGGACCCATGCTGTGGGGGAAGGGCAGTACAGGGTGGAAGGGGCTTTATTTTTACAACATGAAAGACTAGAAAGTGCCGAGCCCTGTGCAGATCCCTGGCGTGGTGGCTGTGGGGATGGAAACCAGCCCCGGGGGAGCCCGTCTAGCTGCACCCCACAGTGTTGGGTTGGATACATCCAGCCCGTGCGAGAAGCTGATCTGGAGTGGTACTCTGCCCCGACCTGTCCCCCGATGACAGGATACCGAAAGCCTCGCAGAGAGCAGTCCCAGTTCCAGAGAGAGCTAGCGGGCAGGGCCACGGCCAGTGCGGCGTGACGTGCCTGGTCTGTCATTCTTTGGTTTGTCTGCAGGCACCCAGGATGCAGACTCCCCAGGCCTGGGCTCAGGTTTGGGTCCCCAGGCCGTCTGCACCTGGCTCGACTGCCACCCCCAGAAAGTTTTGGAAACTCTTCCTCTTAAGTCACATTTTTCTTTTAAAAATTCTTTGTGTGTTTGCATCCAAATCCGAAAGGAAAGCAAGCTGTGGGGTGGGTCTTTTGCATCAGAGCTGCTGGCACTGAAGGACTTCGGGGCCAGGGTGGCTAACCCCCCAGTTCAGCACAGAGGCTGGGGGGGCTCTGCAGGCCCTGGGAGCAGAGCCACAGTTCCATTCTCTTGCTTGGGCGAGGCTCGGCCAGCAGGGGGGTGCCCCCCCCCATAAGGGGAGGGGGCCATTGCTGGGGACAGGGGCTGCTCCCCAGAGGTGAGCTCCCGCTCTGGGGCCCGCAGTGTTGGTGGCTGCAGGGGCAGAGCCACAGGGAAGCTGGCCATGTAGAAGACTCGGCCTAGGCGCTTGGCCACCTGTGGAGAGATGGGCCTGGGTGGAGGACTGCTGGACTGCCGGCTTTCAGCCACAAAGAGCCTCAGTGCTGACCCACCATTTCTGGAGACTACTGCCCCCAGCTGGCACTCACCTGGGCCCGGATCTTGAGAGCAGGCCCTAGTTTCAGCCCCATGGTGGTCAGGAGGTGCTCCTCGGTCAGCAGGGGCAAGGTCTCCCCGTCGATCCCCTGTTCTCTGAATACCTGCGGTGAGGGGGATGTCAGGGCCTGAGTGCCAGGACCAGTGCCTACCCACCCTGTTGGGTCCCTCCAGCCCATGAAGGGCTGAGTGCCTGGGGTTGCCTCATGGCTTTCCAGAGCAGGGCCAAGAGAAGCTTGTTGGTGTTTGCTGGAAAAACTTGCGAATGAAGATCTCGGTGTTGGGCATATGCCTACGTTGGAGGCAGAAGCACTGACATGGCAAAGGCGGGGGGCAGGGAGGGGCATGCAACAGCATCCTTCCCCCTCCCCACACACTGTTTTTGAGGAGGGGAGATTTGGGGTGGGAAGAGGCACTGGGGAATGGAGAACTCAGAGCCATCTCAGGAAGGTGTGTGTCCACCCCCGCCCCCTCACCGGTGCATATTCTCCACAGCCAGACAGGCCCCCCACAAAGCTGCAGACATCGTCCACTGTCCACTTGCTGAGGTCCTCAGGGGCTGTGGCCTCCTCCCCATCCATGAAGAGTCCCCCCATGGTGCCTGGGTTGGGGGGGTGGTATTACTAGGACTATGGCCAGCTCTTTTCTATTCTCCCACCCACATCTATTGACCTTCGCCCAAATTGTTCAGAGATGTTGGACTGATGATGACTAAAAGGGATTTTTCTTTTTCTCCCCATGGACTCCCTCCCTAAGACCCAGGGTGGTGGTGGGGACTGGGTTCCTTCCACCCCATGGAGAGATCTAAAGCATGGAGGGGGGATGCCCACCTGTGTGGAAGTAGGGGCTGACGGCGTAGGGTAAGCCCAGGGGCAGTGGAGGGGGCAGCATGGACCCTGAGAGAAGCCCCTTCCCCTCAGGGCTGGCCCCTCCAGTTGGGGCTTGGCCCAGGTTGGGGCCCTGGCCCCCAGCAGCCACCATCTCAGGGTCCTCTCCTTCTGAATCCTTGGGGGGCTCATCCTCAGAGCCATCTTGTGCCCAGAGCCCAGCCCCCGTGGTCTCCTTGGACTCACTGGAGTGGGCTGAGGCAGGGCTGGGGCCCCCCTTCCGAGGGGCTCGGCGGACAGGCTCCCGGGGAGGGGTGGGTGGGCCGGGGCCTGGGGGTCCCTGGGGGGGCAGGGCCAGCAGCGGCGCGGAGCTGTGTCTCAGCACCAGCATGGCCCCGCGCCGCTGCAACTCCTCGGCGCCATCGGACGGGCGCAGGGCGGCTTCGGGCGCCAGCAGCTGCGGCCGGTGAACGCTCTCCAGCTCCTTCTGACGCAGCAGCTCTGCCGACATCTCCAGCCTGGACCAGGAAAAGCAGACAGCAGTGTGGGTCATGTAGCTCGGCAGGGCCCCCTCCTCCTCGCGGGACGCCATCGCACCTACCGGGCCAGGTTCTGCTTCCGCAGGAGCTCCTGCTGCCGGGCGAGCATCTCCGCCTGGGCAGGGGGCAGGAACCCGTAACCTGGTGGGAAGGGGACAGACCACGAGGCCAGGTGGCCGAGTGGTCTAGGGCCACCCAAGCCCCACCTGGTCTGTTCTTGGCTTCAACGGGGCCGGGGTGGGTACTCCAGGCGCACTCGGGGACACGAGTCGGTCACCGGCAAACCCGGACGCGCCCACACC
The DNA here is from genome assembly GCF_023065955.2 of Ursus arctos. Classification (NCBI taxonomy): domain Eukaryota; kingdom Metazoa; phylum Chordata; class Mammalia; order Carnivora; family Ursidae; genus Ursus; species Ursus arctos. The sequence continues at coordinate 119,878 of NW_026623008.1, read as the reverse complement.
GACGACGGCCTCGCGGCGCGCTCACTCACCAGCCCCTTAGGACATAAAGAGCTCGCACACCCCACCCACTCCTCACCTGGGGTTTGGCAAAGGGCCGAGGGCACCCCCAGAAAGGGGGGCCTAAGGTGGGGGCCCAGGGCGATGTGTGGGGCGTTCTGGGGCGACAGCAAGGGGGGCGGCTGCGACAGCTCCCTGTGGACGACAGAGCGGTAAGCAGTGCGCGCCCCCTCCATTCCGGTAACTGCCCCGCGCGCCCCCGCCCCCTCTCCTCCGGCCGCCGCCTCTACTAATTGCCGGCCCCGCGGGCGGTCGATGCGCTGCTCTTTACGACTCCGGGTCGTGCGCCGCCCCCGCCCCCGGCTGGCGGCGCCAATTAATCTCGGCGGCGGCGCGGAGGCGCTGACCCGGCGGGCGGCGGCGACTGCAGCGGTAATTACCGCGCGGGGCGCGCCGGGCCCCCGCCTCCCTGCCTGCGGTGGACCCTGAGCGGCTGGGGGGTGGGGGGACGCAATTAGCTGCAATCCTGGAGGCGGGGGAGGCAGCTGCAAATAGCGCTCGGGGGAGGAGGGCGGGGCGCGCCGCGTCGTTGCGGGGGCGTACCCTGGCGCCCCGCAGGAGACCGCCGAGAGCTGCCCAGCCCCTACCGCCCCCTAGCTCGCTCACCCCTTGGCCTCTGCAGGTGGACCAGCGGGGGAGGTGTGCTGTTGCTGGTGGTGTGTGTGTGTTCCTTGCCCCAGCTCTCGGACTTCAGGGTTTCCAGACCTCTCGCTGTTCCCCTCTTCTGCCTTCTGCCCCCCTCCACACCCCCCTCTCCACGGACTCCCCCAGTCTGCCTCCAGCCCCTCACCTACCTGTTGAGGGAGCAAAGCCCTCAGCTGTCTCTGGGGCACCTGGATTCAGCGAGTCACCCTTAACACCCTGCCCAGAGGGGTGGTCACCCCCACACATTCTACTCCAGGAGTGTTCTGGGCCTCTGACCAGCTCAGTGGGTGTCAGGACTTTTCTGCAGACCATGAACCTAGGGCCAGCACAATGCCTGGCACGCTCTGTACCACACGACAGCGTGTGGCTGCGACGGGGGAGAAGAGTGTGCACGACTGGTGACAAGGTAGGGGGTGCAGGCTGTGGACGTGACCTGCAGAAACCAGGTACTCAGTCCCGACAGGCCCACCCCAGCGTATCCAAGAAACAAGCAAGGAGAAGATGGGGGCCTTTCTGATGTGGGCACCCCAGTACCTTTCTGAGAAGGATGGGGTGCCAGCTGGCACGGTGCCCTCTCGGTGCTGAGCCAGGCCCTGCTTTCGACGCTGACCTGCCGTGGATGAGGGCAGGTGGACTTCCAGGCCACCCGGGCTCCTAGCAGCTGCTGCTGCCACCTCCTGGCGAACCCTCAGGAGATCTGGGGGGGGGGGTGGTCAGTGGTGACCCAGAGGCCAGGCTACCCCAGGTTTCTCACTACCCCAACCCTGGTGAGCGAAGGACACTGAGCAAGGACACCAAGGGGACCAGAAGCCAATGAGAGCACATCCTTACAGTGACCTTGCCGGTTGGTCATGGGGACAGAAAGATGAACAGAGACACTCAAATCATTACAGCGCAACTAGCTTTCTATGGTCTTGGGAATGGGGGCTGGGAGGCGCCCACCTGTATTGGGAGGGGGGCAGGTAAGTATTTGAAAGGGATACGGGGATTTCAGTAACCAAAATGCAGCGGGAGGGAGGGAACGGCTCCGAAGGCAGGCGATTCTGTGGTGCGTGAATGTCGGCACTGACAGGAGTTGAGAGGTTGTGGACAGCAAGGCCGTGGAAGCCTTGAGGGACGGGGTTGTGTGACGAGCCCACAGTGAGGGCGCAGGCCTGCTCCTGAAGGAGTGCTGACCATGCCCAGGTGACCCCCTTCTACATCACACGCAGTGCACGCTCAAGGCGCCTAGCACTCCGCTGCCCGTCCGGGTCCCTCCATCCTGCTCAGAGCCGGGCCTCCGAGTCCCCCCCGCAGCCCCCCATTTGTGCAGGCTCCGCCGCCGCCGCCTGTTTATAAATTAATTACCCGAAGAGCGGAGGTGGGTCCTGCCCGGGCCGGGTGCCAGCCCGCAGAGCCCAGCCGGCGCGGCCGCCTGCATCGATCCCAGCGGGGCCCCTCGCCCCCGCGCCCGCCCGGCGGCCTCGGTTATTTACAGTCGGCTCCGCGGCGGGGGCGGCGGCGCAGGGACATGACTGACAGCCCGGCTCCCGGCGCTGCTCCCCGGTGGCCGGCGCCCCCTCCCCCGCGCAGGCCAGCCGAGCGGCCCCAGGCAGGGCAGGGAAAGCAATTAAAAAGGAAGATTTTTAAATTATTAACATTTGGTGAATTATTCAGGCTCTCGGTGCCTGACTGCCCTGGGGGACAGTGCCTTGTGTAAGGAGAAGAAATCCTGCCCCCTTTCCCAGCACTCCTCACCCACCTCCAGCTAGAAAAGCCAAGCTAGGGGCAGCACCATGGGCTGGGTCTGCCAGGCTAGGGTGCAGCTGGTCAGGGTGCCAGATGGTGGGTGGGCGAGGTGTGTCCGTGAGAGGCAGGAAGGACAGATGGACAGAGCACAGGGTGGGGAGCTGGGTGGGGCAGGGATGGTGCCTCCAGCTGGGGCTTCTCCTGAGCACCAGTGAGTAGGTCCTGGTGGCCACATCTGAACTGCTACCCACCCTGCCTTCTGGATGGATGTCCTAGCCTGACTGCTCCCTCCGCTGGGCCCCTCCCTCTAGAGACCCAGGCTGACCCCAGGGGAGGTGTCCAGCACAATCTCACACACCACCCCGAGGGCAGCTGGGGTAGGAAGGACTACAGCATACAGACCAGGGACCACGAGAAGCTGCATGTACTGGAGGGGGGCAGGGGGCCTGGCTCAGTCCCCACCTTCCACTCTCACTGGGGCTCATCCCAGAGTCAGTTTCCTCATCTGTGGAATGACAGCGCTCGCATGTCCCAAGTGAGGGGCGGCCCTGCTGCAGAGTCTGTGGGAGATGGTGGGGGTGGACTGTAGGGGCATGCAGGTGGGGGGTCTCCCAGATCTACCCAAACAAGTGGCTGCCTGGGCAGAGGGAGGGGGAGAGTCACCCCTCGGTGCCCACCTACAAGGGGCTCATGGGGTCTGAGGGGCCTACAAATCCGCATCAAACCCAGTCTTGGTGTCAGCAGCCGAAGACCCCAGGGGCTCTCTCCAGGGTGAGCAGAGGCCTCCAGGGACAGCAAGAGCCCAACACACATGGGTAGACACTTGGTGAGGGACGGTGCCAAAGGGTGGGGGCACATACCGTGGCTGGGGAGGCCCAGGTGGTAGAGACGCTGGGGGTCCTCAAAGGTGCTGGCCTCGCTCAGAGCAGACACAAGCCGGCGGTAGTGGTCCTCAGGGGCCATGCTGGGCCCTCGTTCTGGCAGCAACAGAGTCTCTGTGTTGGGTGGAGCATAAGGTGAGGGGATTCTCCTTCAGATGCTGCCACAGGAGAGGCAGGACCTCCCCTCTCAGAACCTACTGCTGGGTTGATTCTGCCCGGCACAGCGTCTGAGTTGTCCCCTTCCCTTCTCTGTGACCTGTCCCTCCACCTCCAAGTTGAGCTCCCACCTTGGGGTGACTTGCTTCGTGCCTTCTTCTCCAGTGGGCAGTCACTGCTGACGTGGGGGGAGCGGCCTAGCCTCTTGCCCAGCAGGTCACCTGGGGGAGGTTAGAGTGAGCCCCATCATGCATCTCTGGGCTTGGAGGGGATGGAGGCCGGGAGGGACCCAGCCCAGGCCTCAGTCCCAGCCAGACCCAGCTTGGCCCAGAACCATCATTGCTCAGGTGCCCTTGGGTCCCGGCCAAGTCAAAGCCTTTTCCAGCCCAGGGTCCCAGGCCTTCAGCCAGAGGACACCTTGCCAGGGTTTGGATAGGTCAAGGGACAGTTCTGATCCTGGACTCTGGGGTATGTGTATACGTGATGGGAGATTTGTGGTAGCAGACTCAGGTGGTAACTCAGGACTCCACAGGTGCCCTGCTGCCCCTACCCAGCCAGACTAGGGTCCTGTGCAAATTAACAGGCCCTCCTGGTCATTCTGCTGCAGAGGAACTGAAGGCTTTGGTTTAGCCTGGAAGTCACCTTTCCTCCCCGGGGTGAGGACCCTAGCCTCTATCCACTCAGGGAAGTCGCTAGGCAGCAGGCCCCCAAGGACACCTTGAAGCCCCCAAGGTCAAGCACACCTGCCACATCCACTCCTGGGTACGTCCACCTAGGCCACACTTGTCACTGCCTTCAGAAGGCCTGAGCCAGCATCCTGGCCTTGCCTGTCACACATCTGCCCACATCCCCGCTGGGCTCTGAGCTCTTGAACAGTCTCATGGGCTGTGCACAGCCTGGCCATAGTAGTAGGGCGGGGTAGCCCCACCCCTCCCTGAAGGCCTCTCTGAGGTCCTACATCCCAGTCATACTCATCTATCTCCCCAGATCAGCCCCTGCTCCTTCCTTCCTGAGCTCAAGGCCTGGGATGGGGGTTTGAGGAACAGCTCAGCAGATGTCCTGGTCTCCCGGGCCCACCACAGGGCTGGCCTCAAAGCCAGAGCCCATGCTCTTGTCCCTCTCCAACCCGGGAGGCTGCCTGGGTGGGTGGGTTGAGGGCTACCCCCTCTGTGAACCAGGCCTGCCATGACAGCTCAGCAAGGCAGGCTTCCCAGAGCCTAATTCCCAGAGCCTAATTCCTTTCTCTTATTCCCTTAATCTGTCATTTTTATCAGGCCGGGGAAGTGCGGCAGCAGCGAGGGGCCGATCAATCTCCACTTTACAGCTGACAGAATGGTGCTAATAACTTATTGATCTCAGCCACCTCGCTGCCACGTCGCAGCCCAGCCCCAGGCCTTGCCCCGAGAGGGACGAGGCCCTTACTGCTTGGCTGAAAGGTCCCTATCTCAGGGCCCTGGCAGGACCAGCATGAGGGTGCCCTGAGGAAGCCAAAGCTGGCCCCCAACAGCTTTGGGGCATCAGGGCCCTGCTGGTAGGAGAGCCACAACTGCCAGCAGTGTCAGGCCTGGAGGTGGGTGTGGGCTGGGTCCACACCTGCTGCCACGCCCCATCCTGCACACACCCCTTTTGGGGTTAGCAAATAACCCAGTACTCTCACTTCCCTGAGCCCCATTCCCGTTTTCCACAGTGGAAACTACCCCCCCCCCCCGCAGGAGTGGGGTGTAGGGTGTGAGCTCCTCTCTGTCTGGGGGAGGTGCTGCTGGTGGTAGAAGGAGGACCCACAGTGAGACCCAGCCCCATGGCTGCAGTAAGGTCTGCCATGGCAATCTGGGGGTTCACCAGTCCCTGATTAGGGCCATGTTCACTCATAGACATATTCACAGTTATAAGACGCCAGCATCGACCCGGGTTGAGCCCCTCACAGGCCTCCATGGACCTTCCTGTCCAGGGTCCATTCCTGGGGGAATAGGACTGACCTGTGGCTCCTGGGGAAGCAAGAGAAGGTGATAGCAGGCAAATGTCCCCACCCAAGGGCTGACAGGAACAAGTGGAAGCCAATGGAGGATGACAGCCTCAAGGAGAGAGCAAACTCACAGAAGCTGGACACAGTACACACACGTGACACTTCATGCAGAGCACATGTGACCCCTGGCGTGCTTGCACGCCTGCCCTGCACCTCAGCATAAAGTGAGAGTGCGGACACAGGAGCGTGGCATGGTGACACCAGACACAGAGTGTGAGCTGGATGCCCGGGCCACGCCAAGGCCCCAAGCACGCAGCCCTAACAGGGCGCAGGGCGCACATGCCTGCTTCCACACATGTACACTTGTGCCCGTGTACCGTGAGGTCTCCACATGTGCGGGCAGCAGGCGGACAGCCTGCCGGCTCAGAATATCTCAATCACTGTGGGGCTCCCGTGGCTCCGCCCGATCGATGGGGCAATTAGATTTTATCAGCTGGCTGCTCGAGGCCTCCAACAAGGCTCCAGAAGCAGCCCCCTCACACCCACCCCACAAAGGCCTTTCCAGGCGCAGGCACGCCTGGGGGCACTAGTGGGGAAGACCATCTCCTGCCCAGCTGTTCTAAGAGCTGTAGCTACTGCTGGAAACGTCCCTGCCCCGGGTCCATAGGGTTGCAGGGGACTCCCGCCAACTCCTTTGACCTCATCTCTTTCAGTCAAAGCTCAGCTATGCCTCATTCTCTGCAGGAAAGCCTCATGGCCAAGTCCCCTCTGCCCTGCTACTCTGGGGAGGGCCTGGGTCTCCCAGCTCCCTCCTCCTCCTGAGCTCCTGCTGCCTCCAGGAGCCTGTGCTGCATGGGGTCGGTGGGCACTCTGCAAGTGAGCCATTCAGGATGTGCCTTTCTGAGCCCGTGTGAGGCCTGCATGTCCCTGCCTGTCCTCCCTGCTTCTGCTCCCATGGGCGGGAAGGGGGGGCAGTGGCCTTGACCACTCCAAGCCCACCCCAGAAGCAGCCAGGGTGGAGCCACTGCCTCTGCCTCCTGTCTGCCCGGCTGGCCGGGATTAACACAATTACCATCACACGGAGCCCCAGGGGACAGCCGGCCTTGCCACCTCCCGCCTCCGCTGGCCTCCCTGGCCGCCAGCCAAGGCTGCTGGGGGTGGCGGCATCCAGAGCTGCTGAGCAGAGACGCTGGGAGGGTGGCAGGGCAGGCTGTCCCCAGACTGAGCTGCAGTGGCCCTGGCAGCCGTGCTCCCCGCCCCCCCCCCCCCCCCCAGCTCCTCACCTGCGGCTCCCAGGCCTATCTCCACACCACCTCTCTGGAATTCACAGCGGCTCTGATGCTCGGGCATAACGAGGTGGCGGCTGCGGTGGACACTGGATACGAGGGCGGGCAGGTCGCTGTCCTGGCTGCAGCAAAGCGAGACATTGAAGGTGAGACCCCACAAGGCCGTGTGCCCAGCCCTGGGCACAGCACGTGCCTGAGTCAGCTGGAGGGCGGGCGTGCGTAGTGCCAGAGGACAGTGTGTAAGTGTGCAATGCCTCCCGCAGCCCTCTGTGTGTGGTCTGTGACGGCACCAGGTGGGCATCCCCAGAGCAGGCCCTAAGGGAAACATCTAGCGTGTGTGACCCATGCAGGTCTCACCCCGCACCACTAGGACCTGTCGGGCGTCTGCCTGGCACGGGCCTACACTCAGGCCCCACCGCAGCTCCCGGGGAGGGTGTGTGCAGAGCACAGGAGCCCAGCTCGGTCTTGCCACGCTCGCCCCATAGTGACCCGAGCAGTCACCCGACAAGGGGGTGTCTGCTCATGAGGAACAGTGACCGGAGAGGACACACACTGTCACACGCGCATCTGGCGCTTAGACCCGTGCCAGCAGCCTCATTAAGAAAGTCTCTCTTTCAGTGAGAGCTTGCAAACACCCACAGACCCTCAGTTTCTTCAGATAAGGAAACCAAGGTTCAGACCGAAGTCCTGCAGCCAGCGAGAGGTGTGCACACACAGGGACACGTGTACGTTTGCACGAGCACCTGCAAGAGCCCTACACACGCACACAGACGCGCAGACACACGACATGAATGGGGAGGCTGGGCCCCGGGCGCTCACGACACTCTGCTCTCCCCAAGGCTCCCAGCTAAGAACCCCAGCCACCAGGCACGGTGGGCCTGGAATAAACACGTATTTAACTCTTTGGTTCCCTCATTTCTCTTTCTGCTAAAGCAGCTCAACCCTACAGCGCAGAGTCCCAGAGAAAGGGTGGAGTGAGAAAATGTCAGTGCGACTGTGTGTGTGAACGGCCCCGACCCCATTTGCTCCTGGTGTTCTTAGCATACAGAAGGGTCACCTGCCACCTCACAGACGTAGCCCGGAGCAGCAGGAAGTCAAGACAGAAGAGAGGAAGGGCAGGGAGGGCCCTGGGCACCCCACCCCCCCAGTACCCACCTGTAATACAGCAGCCTCCCAGCTGGGCCACTGCAAGGGGGCCTCCACGGAGTGACCTGGGAACCGACCCTAACCCTCATTAAATAGCCCCCAGCCCCCCTGGCCTGGGCGGCCGGAGCAGGCTAATCCAGGCTGGCCCCTAAGCAGATCAGTTTCAGCCCCAAAGACTCCAGGGCTGGGCTCTAGAGCCTTCTGGGAGACCCAGATGCGGGTTCTCTCCCTACCCCCACCCCCTCTCCCAGGAGGAGAGTAGGCGCCCCCCCATGCAAAGAGGAGGGCAGGTGGGTGGGAGGAAGTACTTTATGGGATTAATTGGCAGCAGTTCTCATCCCTCTATCATCCTCATCAGTGCGAGGGTGCTGAGGAGAGAAGTGCTGTCCTCAGCACTGGGGAGGGGTGGGGGTGGCTGCAGGCTGCCTCTGAGTTCTCCCCTGAGGGGATCCAATTCTCGTGTCCCCAGGATTCCTACAGGAAGTGGATCAACTTCCCGGAGACTGAGTAGGTGAGGAAAGGCCCCTCGATTTGTTCCCATGAATCCTTAGTGCAGCGCCCACACAGGGACCTGGGATTGTACCTCCCCACCTCCCACCACCATTCCGGCCATCAGCAGTTTCACCCACCGGTCAGTCATTCAGGCACTCAGGTGGTGCTGTGGCACCGTGGGGGTGAGGCCTGGTGGGAATCGGGACACCACCGCCCACCCCATCCCTGCTCTCCGCCTTGGGGGTTCACCCCACAGGCCCCAAGACAGCCTGGCCCGGCTCTGGAAAACATGTTCTGGTCACTCACGGAACAAATTATGCCGGGTTTTATCTAAAGAACTACAAAGAAACACCAGGCTGAAGACACAGGAACTCTGCATTTGGCATCCCAGGTGTGAGGTTCCCGCAGCTCTGAAAACACCATCTGCACCCTGACGTGCACGAGCGACCAAGCCCACGAGGGCACCGTGGGGTGGGGCTGTGTACCAGGAGGAGAGGGGGAGAGCCTGAGCGACAGAAGGGGCTGCACGGAGGACGGTGTGTGCTAGGAGGCTGAGGGAGAAGGGTCTGGCCCCTCCGACCCCAGCTCCCCCCGAGGGGCACCCTGGGCTTCCCCAGGCTCCCTCAGCCGACCGTCACACTGTCCAGTGTTTGCCCATATCCTGGCCAGCTCAGGGGCCTCAGGAGGGCAGGAACCACATCTCCCGCCAGCGGTCTGGGACGCATGGGCGCTGAAGCAGGAGCTCCAAGCAGGCGAGTGGGCCAGTGGATGGGCTCACGGACAGAGGGATGGAAGGACAGATGAAGACCAATGGATGGAGAGGGACAAATAGTGAGAGATGGTGGAAGATGAACAGATCGGCACTACTGAACGGATGGGTGCAGAGACAGAAAGGGTGGGAAGAGCAGAGAGACAAACGGACAGAGCCTAAAGAACAGACAGGAGACCAGAGGTGAAGGACAGATGGACAGGGCCGAAAGGAGCCAGGAGGAGACAAGCCAGGCTGTCTGCCTGCTGCAGCCCTCTGTGCCCAGATGCTGAGGTGCCGCATGGGGTGGGGGGCTGATAGGCTGTAAGTCCTCGCGGCCATACTACGATGCCCCCAGACTGCAGCCTCCCCTCCGGTAAAACCCAGAAATCACCCCAGCCACCTCGAGGCCTGTGCAGGACTGAAGGTGCCCACATGCACTTGGACTTGGCCCCTTATCAGGGGCACCCTCTGTCTGGACACCTGGGACCTTCTCTCACTTTGCAGGGCCAGGGGGTAAGGAGGGGGCGACAGAGGCAGGAGGAGTCATTCTAGGAGTGAAGGAGCCCCCCCTTGGGTTTGCCCTAAGCTTCGCTGACAAATTCATCCTGTAGCTTCCCAAGCAAAAGCCTCATAAAATGTCATCAATGTTCATAACGGTTCATAAAAATGATCAGTTGAGCAGGCAACTTCAGAATGAGGTGGAAATAAGTTTAAAGATGTTTTCATTGTAGTTCGGCTCTAGGACCCAGATATTCTCGGAGATGTAAATAATAATACATATGGCACAGAGCCAGGCTGGGAGTGGGGAGGACAGGCTCCCACCTTGGGGGGCTGGCCCCTCAGCTTTGGCTGGGGAAGGTGGGCCTGTGCTGGGTACCCAATGTCTCCCTGGCTGGGCCCTTCCTGTGCCCGCCCTGGAAGCCCCGGGGTAAGACTTGACCCCACTGACCAGAAACCACAGCCTGGGCTCCGTCCACAGACTGACCACCCTTTGCTCATCTGGAATCTAGAACTTGGGTCTCCCCAGTGCCCCCCCCACCTCCTCATCAGGTCCCCTCATTTTTGTCCCCTTACTATGTCTTGGGTTCGCAGCCCCCCTGCCCTCCATCATGCTTCCACAGCCTGAACCACTGCAGACTGGAGCAAACCTCCAATCTCCTGGGCAGGGCTTCCAGAAGGTTCCCATCAAAACACACTCTGTCAGCCCTCTGCTCAAGAACTTCCGGTGGCTCCTCACTGCCTGGGGCACCCTGTCCTACAGGCTCGGCACCCAGAGTCCTTTAGAATTCAGGTGGGCCAGACCTGCCAGCCCCCCCCCCCCCCACATCCCCCTCCCTTGTTCTTCCATATCTTTGCAGACATCCTCTTTCCGTAGTGAACACCTCTGCACCCTATGAGACCCCACGCACACATCGCCGTTCTCATCTCCTGGGGGTCTTTGAGAGGGTGGGAGGGAGAGGTCACGGCCTCGTCTTTGGGCAGATCGCCTCAAATGGCCAGTCCCATGTGGGAGGAGGCGCGCACTCCGGCTCTAGGGCTGGGCTGCCCAGAACCTGCACCAGTGCTCCTGTCAGGGCCTGGGCACAGACGGACAGACCACAGAATAAGGAGCGGAGGAAGGGAGGGAGGCTGCAGAGATCCAGAAGCAGACCCAGGGGAAATGGAGTAACAAGGCTCCATCCTGCCCGCGCACGGTGTGTGGGGACAACCCTGGCCCAGGCCTGGACCTTACCTGCAGGACGTCTCTCGGAAGGAGATGTTCACGTCCCAGTGGGTGTGGACTCTGCAAGGAGAGAAGCAGAGGGTCAAAGTGGCCTCCAGGATCTGGTACCTGAACAGCAGGGCGTGTGTGTGGCATAGCCCTCATCTGCCCCAGAGCGCTGGCCCCAAGGGAACTGGGCTGGCTCAGATTTGCCTCCAGTGCTTTCTGGTTCCAGCTCAACCAGCCAGTGGCTGCCACCAGGATAGACCAGTGGGCCAGGAGCCCACTCCTGGTCTCACCAGGCAAAGGAATTGGGAAGGACAGAATGGAGGCTGCCGTATCTGTCCTTGTTGTTGCAGTGAACCCAGAAGAGCGGCCACGTGGTGCTGGGGGTGGGAGCCGCAGCCTCTTCTGCCCAACAGCGTGCAGCTGAACCAAACTCCTTGTTGCTAGAGCTGTGCCAGCCAGGCTGGAACAGGTCAGGGAGCAAGCGCCATGACCGCTACTGGCACCCATGGTCCAGGGTCGGTCCAGGGTCAGCCCAGGTGGGTGCAGCTTCCTGGGTCCCAGCTGCTACCAGTCTGCCTCCTGAAAGCGACCACCACACACTGTAGGTAGGAGGGATGCCAGAGGTCAGGTGAGGAAACAGCGCTGCCCTGTGCCTGTCCCCTCACCCACAGCAGCGTTCCCAGGAAGACCCTCAGGCTGAGCGCTGGCAGTTGGAACCCTGTGTGGGTGTGTCACCTTAGCAAGTGTGGGTATGAGGGCTGGGAAGTGGGGGTGTTGGGGGTTTGGGAGGGTTATTTTGGGGTAGGAGAAACTGGAACATGTTGAAAGACTAGGTGGGAAGAGAAAAGGCCTAGAAACTCCGGGGGTGAGTAACGTGCTGGATGGGCAGACAAATGAATGGACAGACGACAGATGGATGGAGGGATGAAGAGGTGAGTGGAGACAGGGAGGTGTCTCTGCCAGGAGAGGAGAGGGTGGGAAGTCAGGAAGAGTGGTCCCAAGCCTGGAAGGGACACTGGGGAGCCAGGAGAGCTGCTGCCTGCCAAGGAGAATGAGCACCGGTGTTTTAGGGGCTGCTGCCAGAGAGGGAGCTGCTCCCGGGGGGTCTGCTCAGCACCTTTCTCTCTGCCTGGCTGTGGTGGTGCCAGGCCCTCCCTTCCCGGGTCTCCCTGACTGTCCTCTTCCTAGAGCCCCCTTCCTTCCCCACATGGACCCACGCCAACCCCCTCCCTCCAAATGGGGCAGGGTAGGTTCTCACTATGGTCTTGTGACATCAGGAGTTCAGGCTGTTCCAGCTTTGGCAGATACCAAGACATGACAAGTGAAGCTTGGGCCCTGTCCCCAGGGCAGGGGGCCCTCACAGTGGCCTGGCTCAGCCCTCAGCTGCCCGGAGACACCAGTCTTGATGTGCTGATTAGAGCCCGTGCGCCCTCCCCACCCTGGTCCCCAGTAAAAGTACCTTCTCTTCATGATACGGACATGTGGGGTGTCCTCCTGTTTCAAGCCCGGCCGCAGCCCACAGGCTGGGCCACTCCCATCGCTGTCGCCATCACTGGGCGAGAAGCTGGGGGTCAGCTCCTTCTTCAGGACCCGTGCAGTGGGAAGGGCAACTGTCCTCTTGTCTGCCAGCCGCCCCCGGTTCTGGGCAGGGAGGGAAGAGAGGAACGTTAGGCTGGGCCAGGACCCTCAGGCTCCTGGGAGGCTTGCACTCCAGGCCCAACCCTCAGGCAGGGTGCCGGTGACAGGAGCCCTCAGAGCAGCTGCCAACATCAAACAGGCACCATCACTGGCCCTGCTACAGGGCTTCCAGCCTGCAGGACATGCCCAACGGTCCACATAAGTCCCAGTGGCCGGAGGTGAAGACAAGAGCAGAGAGATGGGGCCTGGGTCTGCCACCCTGGAAAGGGTTAGAGTGAAGGGCTGTAGGCCCTGGCCAGGCTGCTCGTGACACTTCTTTGTCCAGACTCCGCACTCCAGCCTAGCTCCCTCCCCAGGCTATCAGCCTGAGTGTGGGGATGCCCACCTGGAGGCAGACCCCAGCTTTCCTGGCTCCAGGGAGCCCCAAGGGGCCATGTGGGCACAACAGAGCTCATGTGCATTCTGCCACGTGTTCAACGTGCAGTTACCTCTGTGTGCTTGTGTCTGCCGGACAATTCCACACAGCTCCTGTGTGAACCCCAATCAATGCCAGGTCCTTTTTCTATTCTGCTAGTGCCACGCACGGTCCAGTTCAGGGGTGGTTCGAAGCCTGAGTCTGGGGCCTGATCCTGCTGACCCCTTGTAAACTGCAGGCCTGGGGTGCACAGGTCACTTGGTGGGGAGCCCTTACCAGCCTAGACCCTTTGTCCCACGGGCCCAGAGTGAGCCCACCCTCTGGGTCAGAAACAGAGATTCTGTTTCTTCCACAATACCTACTTCCCCGCTCCCTACACCCGTGTTGTCAGCTCACGTGTGCGCTGTGTGCTGGGAGGCATGTCCTGTGCACAGACACGGAGGGCACTCCACACTGAGCTTGTCCGTGCGCAGACGCACACCAGTCACTACACACCATGGCTCCTCCAGTGTCTTTAGGTCTTGCTGCCCCAGTGGAGGAAGAAAAGTGACTGATTCTTTTCTGGTGGGCAGGAACCTTTTTCTTATTTAATAAGCGGTTGCTGTTTCAGGGAGGTGGCAGGAACCTTAGGGTTCTCTAATTCTCTCTCATCTTTTCAGTCACCTGGGGACCCTCGGACACCCTCTTTCCTGTTGCCAGGACAATGCCTCCGCACCCTCGAGCTCGAGGAGGAAAGTGTGAAGGAGGGTCTTGTCTCACCCTGGACCCGTGTCATCCTGGAAGTAAAGGACAGCTATGCAGCCACCACGGTCCTGCCTCCAGAACAAGGGTCCTTCCCCTCAGACCCAGATTTGGGCAGTGGTCCCAACAGGGCCAGGGGTCTAGCCTTCTCCCCTCGCTGGGTCTGGGGGCCACAATTACCCCCTTCCCCAGTTCCCCCTGCCAGACTCTACGAGTCACAGTCCCCCCACACTTGCCCTTCTGAATCCACTTGGGACACCCTCCGCGTTCCTCCCTGCGACACACTCAGTAACATACACTGGACAGCGCTGGGGCCGGGTGAGGCGGGGTGAGGCAATGGAGTCTGAGGGTAGGCCTGAAACATGAAATGGCCTGCTTTGTGGACCCTTCTGAGACCCTGGCCTTGGCCCTGTGCTCTAACGGCAACAGCACGGAGTGGGTGAGGCTGCAGGTGTGGCGGCCTGGTCCCCGTGCCTCTCCGTGCCAGCTAGTGGGCTCCAAGGGGAGTGTTTTCAACAACCCCTGGCCTGTCTGAAGTGTGCACTGCTGGGAAGTCCCACTCAGCTCTGCCCTTCTCTAGTCTGTGGCCCAAGCACCAGGACCTCCTCTCCTGCCTTTCTGCTTTAATTAAACTATTCTCTCAAGAAGAAAAGGAAATGCATTTCCCTCTGCTTCTCATCTGTAGGACGACAAGGAGGAGAGGAAAATAAGAGCAGTAAGACTGCCACTTGGGTCGAGGCCAGACTAGGTATGCCGGCCTGGGGTGGCTCTGGGAGGTGCTCCTGTGGGAGGGGAGCTGAGGAAGAGGGACCAGAATGGGCAGCCCTGACCCCGACCAAGGACAGGGAGCATACTTTCCTCCCACGCACGCCCAAGACCTCAGCCACTCACCCCTGCTCGGCAGCACGCAGATTTGAAAGCTCTGTGACAAGCTCTGCTGCTAGTCAAGCTCTGGCTCCTCAGAATGCAAGGGTGGGTACGGGAAGGCCAGCTTGCCTGGCTGCGTGGTCCCTGTACCACATGCCTGCCCACACTGTGCTCCTGGGCATCTGTGACTGTAAGGTGTGTATGTACCTTTGGGCCTGGCTGTGGGGGATGGAGAAAGACCATCTCTACGTGGCAAAAGTGGGGGCTAGAAAGACAAGGGGGTCTATGGAGCTCCTTCCTAAGGAAGGGGTACAGGGATGGGCCTGGGAGGGACTAGGTTCAGGAGAGGCAGGCCCAGGTCTGAGGCATCGCTCATGTAGGGCAGGGACTTGGGACCCCCAGACAGGTGGCAGTCCAAGGCTGTGACCTCATCCCTGCCTGACCTCTTCACCCCTCCCCAATCCAAGCAATGTCCTGGGGAAATTGGTACTGGGCTCAGAGCACCTGTACCCTCACCCTCCTGTGAGAGACCTCTGGAATGATGGGTCGAGAGAGGCTGGGCCCCTCCAACCCGAACAGAAAACCCAGGCTAGCCTTGAGGGTGCCCAAAAGACTCTTCTCCAGTACTAGCTGCTTGAAAAGGTGTGTTAAGTGGAGAGGGAGCTCAGCTTCTTGCTCCAGGCAGGTACTGTGGTAGCGGGTGGGAGGTGGGCTGGCTATGCACACATACTCTGACGACCAGCCCATGGCAGACAGGTGTGTGGGGTGGGTGCACAGGTGAGGCATGGCTGTATCCCCCTTCCCCTGTCCAACTTGTGTGTCTGATCTGGTGTCTGTCTTCACATGTGTGTCTGTGGCTTCCCAGCCTCCCCAGGTTACCCACCTCCAGGGTCCACGAGGAAACCAAAACATCCCTTCTTCCTTCCTACTTCCAGTCCAAAGTAAAGAAGCTGAAGGTGGGTGTCTGGGGTCCTCTCTCACTCCCTCCTGTGTGAGGGTGCTAGCAGCACAATCCCAACCACCCCCAGGAGCCAGGGCCCTAATCGGCTCTCCCCTAGCTGCTCAAAACCGGTGCCTCTCAAGATGCAATTTCTTCTTCAGATCAGTCCTCCAACTACTGCTGCCTGGAGGACATACGGTGTGGAGGGCAGTGCTTCGGGGCAGGCACAGCACCCCAATCTCTGCTGCTCCCCTAGGCCAAAGAGGGGGTCAAGGTACGACTACACTGGGTTGGGGAGGGTCCCACGTCAGCCTCCAACTCCAGTTCTTGACACCACAGGCCCACACTGCTCAGATTCTGCCCCCAACTGGGTTGTATCCTCAGAATCCCCTGGACATCCAGGGCCTTGCCCAGCAGGGTTCTAGCTCCCGGCATCCTAGAGACACATGTTACTCACATCCAAGCTGTGACCACCCCAGAATGCACATCCAGGCCAGCCAACACTGTCACATCCCAGAAAAAGTGTTACCTTAGGACCAGCCCCTCTCCCACGCTCGCAGCCCCCCTCCCTGCCCCAGACCTGTGACAGGGAAGGGTCCCCAGACCGCAGTGGGATGGCACTGTCCAGGGAGGAGACCTTTACAGCCTAGGCTGTCCTCAGGACCTCAGGCGAAGCAGCTCCAAGGCTCCCAAGGAGAGGCTCCAAGACAGGCAATGATCAGGCCATGCATCCAAAGGAGAGGGCTCCCCCAGGATTCCCACCCAAAGCAAAATCTGCCCTATTTGCCCTTGGGGGGCTCACTCCTGCACACCGGCAGGGTTGAGGTTAGGACTCTGGATCCTAGAGAACAGACACAAGCTCCACAGGGGAGAAGGAAGACCCCCAAAGCCCCAACTTTTCTCCCACATCTCACCACTGGGGAGGATATTCGACAGCCCGGACAGTCGCAGATCGGAGGGTGCACCTGCAGGATCCCCTTGGACATAAGCGTCTTCAGACTTTTTCCTGTGAGGAGAGCCGAGGCAGGACCGGTGAGAGAGCAGGGCTGGGGCACAGGTAGAGCCGGCGCACTCGGGCCCGCTTTCAGGGCGCAGTAAGCTGCAAGGCCGGTTCCCCCTCCTGGCACGTGTAATAACATCCAACTTCCGAACCCGCTACCCGGCCCTGCCGCCCACCCCACCCTCACGGACGCCGCGGGGATCTGCAGAGCAGAGAAACTCAAGATCCGGGCAAGCGCCCTCCCCTCACCAAGGGCGGCCTCCTCCCCGCCCCCTGTGTCCCTCCTCCCGCGCTCTACCCTCTCCAAGCGGGTCCGGGGGAACTGGGAACAGGGCCCAGGAAGGTCGAGGCTGCGCGCAGGTGAGCGGCGCCGTGGGGACCGGGGCTGTGCCTGAGCCCGCAGCGGGAAGAGGGCGGCCACAGCAGAGCCGCGCACCCCAAAGCCCAGCGCGACGGGGTCCCTAACTTTCTAAAGACCCCCCACCCCTACCCCCGTCTCTAGCGCTCACTGCGCTTCCCCCGCTTGCCTGCTAGGGCGCCGGCACAACGCGCCCTCTGAGCCAGACTCCTGAATGCTCCAAGCAGGCTGCTCCCAGCCCCGCCTCCGTTCCAGCTCCGCGCGCGCCCCCGCCCCGACGCGCGCCCCCGCGGCCCCCACCTGCCTGCGACACCCCTACACCTTTCTCTTCCCTCCAGCAACTCGCACCCGCACCTCGGCCGCCTGTGTGCCCCTCTACTCCCGCTAGAACCTGATGGCTCCCCGACCTCGAAGGGAAGTTGTGTCCCGCCCAGCCGGCTTCCCGCAGTCTCCCCAGTTCCCGTAAACTTCCCCTGGGCCACAAAGCCCAGGAATCCCGCAAAGACCTTCCGAGTGGGAGGAGGGGCCGGCTCGTGTGCTGCTGGGAGCCCAGAGCACAGCGGCTCAAGCTGGGATGACCGTGGAGGTCGAGGGCGCTCTGCTCGGGTCCACCAAGGCGACCGGGCTGGGGGCGGGGAGGGGGGGGGTGTCCCTGCGGCAACCCCAGAGTCGCAGCGCCCTCTCTGGGCGGGGATGGAGTCTCCCAGGTGGCAGAATGAGGGGGTCCGGACCCAGGGGTCCTCGGGGAGCCGAGGGGAGGGACCGTAGCGGCCTGCGCCCCCACCGCGGCCGCACCTTTGTGGCGGATGCTGCGCTTCCAGTCCTTGGCCGTCTCTCGGCCGCTGACGAACTGGAACTCGTTGGGTGTGAGCCACTCCCCGCGGTGGCGGATGGACGGACCCTTGCTGCCCTGGCAGAGTTTGCGCACGTAGAGCAGCGCGCGGTTGGCGCCGCACTCCACCTCGATGCACGGCTCGCCGTTGTCCAGCAGCGGCTGGAAATCCGGTGCTGCGGCCGCAGTGGCCGAGAAGCGCTCGAGGGCCAGAGGGTCCCGGGGCAGGTGGAGGTGCGGGGAGGCCTCGTGCAGGCTCAGGTAGGCGCGCGGGGAGCGGAGTGGTGGAGCCAACAGCGCCTCGTAGCCGGCGGTCGCGGCGGGCAGCGAGGCGGCCGGGGGAAGGGCGGCCGCAGCTGGCAATGGTGTCAGGTAGCCTGGGAGCGGCGGCAGTGGTAGTGCGGCCAGGGTCGGATGGAAGGTGGCCAGAGCCAGGGCCAGGTCTTCGCGGCCTGGGAGCTCCTTCTTGACCGCCGGCATGGCGGGCCAGTGGCCCTGTAGCCTGGCTCTCCGCCGCCGGCGCAACTTGTTCGGGCCTGGCCTGGAGTTGGGTCTCGAGGGCTGGGGGCCCAGGAGTCTCCCGGCCGCGCGCCCGCCCTACCCGCTACTGCGCCCTGGCACCTGCAACCGCGCCGCCCGCCGGGCCACCTCGGACCGCTTCTCGGCCGGCTGGCGGGGCCTTGGCTACCCGAGACATAGTGCTGCGGGAGCTACTATCGATCCCCTATCGACCTGCCGAACGCCGCAGCTCCGGACCCCAGGGCTCTACAGGGCGCCGGGCCACCTGCGCCCGCGCCCCCTGGGGCGGCCCCGCGCCCGGCTCGCTGGTCCGCCAGCAGGGCCCAGCAGGGCAGGGGAGTCCAGAAGTCTCCGGCCCTGCGCCCCGCCCCGCCCGGGGGTCCCAGGCCCCCGCCCCGCCTCGCGGCCCCGCCGCCCCGGCCGCGCACCCGCGTACACTGGCGCGCGCCCGCCCGCCCGGCAGGGACTTGGGAGACTCCCGCCGCCGCCGCCTCCGCCGCCGCCGCCGCCACAACTTGGCCCATTTAAACGGCCCCGGCGCGGCGGGCGGGCGGGCGCGGGCTCCAGCAGGGGGTGCGTGACGGCCGACTGGGCTCACAGGGCTGGCGGCGGGGGCGGCGGGACAGGGCTGCACCCCTGCCCTATTTCCGAGTGGGCGAGGGTGTGGGAAGGGGCGTATGCTAGCGAGAAGCTGCGCGCATGGACCGCGCCATTGTTGAGGGAGTCACTGGGCGCTGCTGGAGTCCCGGACTACACGTGGGGAGGGGGCGGGCCCAGGACCCGGAGTGGGCTCCTTACCCAGGAGGGATGTGTGATTCGGAGCGGCCCGCTTGCCTGGCGGTTCTGGGTAGGAGTGTTTTCACAGCGGCGGTGGGTGGTGGGCACTAGTGTTGGGCGTGGGTGGTCTCGTCTGCGTCTGCAGGGTGTGAGGCCGTGGGTTTGTGGTTGTGGCCTCGGCCAATGTGTTGGGGAGGTTTCCTGTTCTGTGAATAACAACGACAGCAGTTCTGTCGATTATTGCCGCCTTTCTCCGCACTTTACATGCCTTAGTTCACTTGATCATCTCCAGATGAGTTTCTTCATTGTTCTCAGTTTATAGATGAGGAAGGTGAGACCCGGAGAGGTTAAGTAACTCTCGTGACGTCGACAGCTGTTTTAAATCCAGGCTCTCTGACACCAGGACAAACACCATCTGAGCCGTGCTGTGGGCAGGAAGGTGGGCTAGACCCACTCTGGGTGAGGGATGGAGGATGTGGGGAGGAAGAGGGGCCGATGAATATGAGATTGCACACTTGAGTACATTTCTGTTCTCTAGTATGAGCCAGTCTGGGGAAGAGGAACCCTCTACATCCATGTCCACTTTGGTGCTTTGAGGAAGCAGGTCAGCCTTGGCCCAGCCCTGGAATGAGGATGGCTTGTCCCTGGTGTTCAGACCCCATCTCCCTGCATGCCAGCATGTCAGCCTTGCAGCAGAAGCATTAGGAAGAGAAAGAGACCTACTAATAGCGGATGGGACAGGTTTGTCTTTCTCTGATGTGTTATTCTGAACAGGCTAGAAAGTAGCCTCAGATCCTGTCCCAGTGCCTAGACCCCCACCCCCACCCCTCTGAGATGCATTTGGCAGGGCATTCGTGTGGGCGTCTCTCTGACCAGGGTCTCGGGGGCTGAGCTGGATCGCAGGTGTGCTTGCATTCGCACCTTGTGCAAGAGAGGGATGGAAGTGAGAGAACATAGCACCATCACCCATCTCCTCCCAGGCTCCAGCGCGAGCTGGGTGTGAGCCTGACCACTGGCTACTGCTCTGCTCTCCCCTGCTGATGCACACTGCCAAAACCGTCCACAGCTGAGGCGCCAGCCAGCCCCAAGACTGACTTGGGGAGCAAGGTCTGGGCTGAGACCAGGAACGCGTCTGCGAACCTACGCACCCAAACCTCTGCATCCCCCTTCTGTTGTCCTCTTTGTACACCTGCCTTTGGACATCTGCACAGCTGGGATTTCAGGGGCCAGGTGTGAGTGTGGGTGTGAAGGTGAGTGATCCTGTTTAGTTTGCCACCCTCAGCCCAATCGCCCTACGTGCGAACTGGACACCTGCACATGCCTGACCCTAGGTGCACACTCACCTTCTGTGGCTCGTGTCTTGCTCTCAGGTGTGCTGCCCCCGTGTCTAATGGATGCAGGAGGCTGTTCCTGCCCAAGAGCCAAGGTCCACGGAGGAGCCATCATGCTAATCTGTGGTCGTGGCTCAGTGTGGAAGGTTATCAGGGCTCAGCAGGAGGCCAACTGTCTGGCAACAGCCCTGACACTGCTTTCAAAAGACAGTCCCCTCCACTCAGTTCTTCCCATGTTTGCCTGCACCTGTTCACTGACCCTTAGGTCTCCTCACCCCTGACCTTTAAACTGAGGTTCGGGGAGGAAAGGCTGGTGAAGTTTATCTCTAGATCTGAGAAGGTACCATGTAGCCTGTGCAGGGGGCCTCCCTTCCCTTCTGCAGGACCACCCCGACTCACCCCTGGCCTCTTTCATCCTGAACAGGCTGACAGTGGTGAAGGAGGGGCAAGAAGGCCCCAACTCTGGCTTTCGGAAGTTGGTTCCAGCTGGCAAGGTACAGGTGCTAAACTAAGCTAGCTCACCCAGCCTAACCTCCATATTGCTATCTGGCTCCACCTCTCTCTGGAGGACCAAGGCGGCTTCCTGAAAAGACCAGGACTGGGTTCAAAGCTCCCTGCAGGACCCCTTCTCCTCCAAGGGCCACGCCCTGACTCTCAGGAGACCCCCTTCCAGGGCTTAGGCTAATCAGTTCACCCTACCCCCACCCCTACCTGTTTCTCCCTCTTCATGGGAAATAGACCTCTCTGCCCACGGGATCAGAGCCACTTTCCCACAGGGATCAGTCATCCTTACTCCCAGACATTATACCCCTTCCACAAGGATCTGCTCACTTTCTCCCTCCTGTCCACGTGTCCTGGTTTGGCACCTGGTAGCCTGTGCGCGCCTCTGCGCTTCTGACTGGAGCCAGAGGTCATAAGGACAGAATTTTGGCTCTAGAATCTCCCCCCGCCTGGAGTTCAGGTTTGGCACAACTTGGGGAACACAGGTGCGATCGGTGGCCAAAGCCCCTCCTCCGGCCCTCAGAGGCCCCGCCCCTGCCTCCCTCACGGCCACCGCGGCGCCATCGCTGCTCGCGGTCCCCCCGCTGGGGGCCCTCTGCCGCTGGGCCGGGGCCGGAGCCGCCGCCGCCGCCGCCGCCAGGGAGGGGGAGGGGGTCATAAATAACCCGCGGGGCGGCGCGGCCTGGGCGGTGCAGACGGTGACCCGAGACGTCCCCGAGGAGCGCGGGGCGTCCCGAAGACCCTGCTGCCCCCAACCCAGGCTCGGCCAGCCTTGACCGCCTCTCCTGGAGCTATCCGACCCCGTCCGCAACTGGCGGTCCTGCCAGAAGCCTCCCTCCCATCTTGGAGTGCCTGCCTGTCTCCAGACTGTGCCCCGTAGAGCCCCTTTTCATCCATTCCTTCACCAATCAATCATTTATTGAGCACCAGATGTGGAACCCCAGGAAGAGGGATCCAGAGGTGAGGCTGGGAGACGCAGAAGGAACGCAGTATGGGCCTGCTCCCTCAGCCTTAGTCTTCCTGAGCTCATCAGGGTGGGAGAGCGGGGCCCAGACATGCCAGACACAGGAAGGCATGCAGGGACAGATCACACAGGGGTGGGCACAGCGGACACACCCATGTGCTCACACCCGTGTGCTCAGGCAAGCACCCAAAGCCAGCAACAGACGTGTCCATTCTCAAAGCTGCACACAGGACAGGGGCGTGCAGATGTGCTGACAGCTTGGCCACAAGCATGCACAGACAGCATATGTGCTCACTTACGCCACAGACAAGATGAAAGACACCACCAGCACCTGTGCAAACACATCCATAGACACACAGGCCTGCAGCATGAGCCCCAGATAGCTGTCATATTCAAGACAGCATGGCTGGGGCAAGGGTCTGGTTTAGGAAGGGTTAACCTGGGAGGTCAGAGGTCAGTGGTGGATCAGCTGGGGCTCCCTCGGACTCCCTGCCAGAGTGGCTGGAGCTTCCAGGAATGTGTCTGTTTCCAGCTGCAGGTCAGACACAGGAGGCGCTGCCTCGCTAGGACGTGCCTTAACCTTTGGCCAGCCACGAGCTGGCTGCAGGCCATGCCATCTCCGTCTCAGGAGTAGAGATGTTTCTGAGGCCAGTCTGTTCACTGACCTTAACATATGCTATTTAAAGGAGAAAAGAGATAGGACCTAGGGTCAACCTCACGTTCCCCCGTGGGTGTGCAGACTTGCGGCACCCACAGGGCACGTGCTGCCAGAGCACTGGTAGCAGATGTCCACCTGCTGTGTTGCACGGAAGCTCACTCCCACACACACACACGCTTTCTCAGACACACACAATGACACAGATGAGCTCAGCACGCAGGGTGCACTGGGTACAGAGGAAGTTGTCGATCTGGCCACAGGGGTGGGAGTCTGGCTACCCCTGGCTCTGCGTGCCTGGCCCCTCTTGAGGAGGAATGAAGACACCCACTCATGGGCATCACTGAGGACCGAGAGCAGCACCTGCCTCAGAGCAGCCTGCTGGGTGCTGTGGCCCCTTTTGGGCTTGGGTTACGCTGGGGTAGGCTGACACAGGTGGTAAGGGAAGCAGACTCTGCAGTGGCCCGAGATTTGGGTCCTCCTGGCCAGCCGCTGAATTACCCAGTCTTCTCTGCCCTTTTGGACCTTAGTTTCTCCATCTGAAAATGAGATGGGGGCTCAAAATCTGTGGGTTCCCTTTGGCCCAGAGGAGAGCAGTCAGGGTGAGATGTGGCTACAGGTGTCCTGGTCAGCACAGTGAGGCAGGCCTGGCACACCCTAGATGCTTTCTCCATAAATGGCCCAGAGTGCAGGACCTGGGGCGGTTCACTCCAAGGTAGGGCCAAGCAAAGGGCAGGAGCAGAGTCTTCCTGGGCCCCTAGGGACAAGAGAATCTATCCCAGTGAATGGGCACGAGGGCTGGTTTCACCCCTTTCTCTCCCTGTGGACTTTGCTGGCCTGTTGCCTGTTGGGAGGACCCCTGGATGCAGCTATTGCCCTGCTGGGTGGATGTGGGCTCCAAAGCCCCATGTGGTCGTCATCCCTCATGGCACAAGCCTCTACAGCACCAGTCACCCCCTCTTTCAGATGTCAGGTCAGGGAGATGACCAGAGTGGAATAGCAGAGCTAGGGTGCAGCACGCAGACTCAGCTCCAGTCCCATTACACCCCACGTTCCAGGAATGTGCCATCGGGCTGGGTGTGAGCGACGAGGAGACCCTTACCTGAGAGTGTAGGGTTCCCTATGTGCTCGTGTGTGTCCATACTGTGTGCTTATACATGAATGTGCTTCCCTCCCAGTGTGACCATGGTCCTGCTGTCCACATCAGCTCACTCTCAGCATAGATCCCACATGAAGGCCTTAGGGACCATTGCTCCTCACTGTGGGGATAAGCCCCGGAGGATTAATCCCGACTCGGCTGGTCACATGTTCGCTCTTTGCGTGGTCCCCTGTCTTGGCCTGGGCAGACAGAGACATTAGGGTGCACCACCCTCAGAGTCACGGGGCAGTGATCAGGCCCCCGTGGCTGGAGTGGGTGTTGGGGGAGGAGTGGGCTTGGAGTTGAGCGTGATGAGCATGACGGGGTGGAGTGGGCTCAGGTGGGCTTTCTGCCAGGATTGCTAGGTGGAAGTTGAAGGAGAACAGGGGACATTCAGCTAGGGACCCTCAGCATAGAGAGCCTGGAGGCAGAGGGAAACTGGAGGTGAGAGGCCTGTTGGTGGAGGGCTAGGAGGGTGGGCGGCTACAGTGGCTGTCTCTAGGCTCAGCTCTGAAAGACTCCCAGGCCGCACAGGGAGTCCAGGCTGGCCCTGGGAGCAACCATGTATATGCTGGGCTTCCTGCCGAGTGTGAGCTCCCCATGAGCAAGACTTACCCATGTGTCAGCATTTGAGGGCTGCATACAGGGGTCCGTCCTGGTGTGGCCCACTCAGCCCAGCTTGATCTCCCTGGCCTGGGGCTGCACCAACCCTGCTCACCTCTTCCCGCACCACTTGTCTCCTGGGCTTCTGCCCGGGCAGGACTCTGAATACCCTCCTATCCCCAGAAGCTTCTTAAGAGTTTGGCCACAGGCATCCTCTTCATCAGAGAGAGAGAAAGTTCTTGAGCCTCTTGGCAGGGCCTCATCCACTATGCTCCAGAAGGATTGCAACTCTGCGCCTGCCTACACTGGGAGGAGGGGTGAGTGGTCCGGGTGTACCTCACACACAGTCCCGCCGTCAGGGTCACCAGGAAGACCAACAGTCACTTTGACAGGACCGGTTTGTCACATCAAGGGTTTTCAGAAGTAGCGAGCTGAGGTGGTCCGTGAGTTTCACTGTTTCCCGAGTCCAGCCCAGGCTGGCTTTTTGAGGTCATTGACCTAGCCTGACCCCATCCAAGGCCCAGGCCTCCTTGCCAATGGACCCATTCTTCCAAGGGCTAGTTGAGTTGGTGATACCCCTGTGGGGTGCACTGAGTGCACTGAGAGTTGTGAGTGCCTGTCTGGGTGTGAAGTTTCCTTTATTTTTTATTTGTAAAGATTTATTTATTTTGGCAGGGGGAGGGGCAGACAGAGGGAGAGGAGAAGCAGACTCCCCGCTGAGTGGGGAGCTGGATGCGGGGCCCAATCTCACGACCCTGAGATCCACCTGAGTTGAAACCAAGAGTAGAACCCTCAACCAACTGAGCCACCCAGACGCCCCTGGGTGTGAGGGTTCCTCTACTACTGCAAAACCGACTGAGTCCTCCATGGGTCAACTCCTCTTCTGCCCTGGTGTCTGCGGTTTCACAGCAGGGTGGCCCTGCTCATGGTGCCATGAGAACGGGAACTCTGTGACAGACAACCTTTTGAAGTTAGGGACGGTGCCCCAGGTGCAGTCTCCGAGGTGGGTAGGCTGAAGAGCACAGCCTGGTATCTTATGGGCTGAGACCCTGAGGAGAGCCCATCTGCAGAGGCCAGACCCACACCTACCTCCAGCAGGGGAAGGGCAGCAATTCCAGGGCTCTGTCCAAGACCACAACCTGGCACTTTCTCCGGGGCATTTAACAAAATTCCGGGTTGGCCCTGGGGACTTCCCACCTGCAGACTGGCCAGGCTGCTTGGAGGCCCCAGGGGAAGTGGGAGCAGAAGAGGCAGCTGGCAAGACTGGGGCTGGTGTGAGGGGGTTTTTACCTCTGCATGGAGGAATATGGACCTCCCCAAATGTGGAGTCCTCATGCCCCAGTCAGGACAAAGGAGCCTGACCTTCGATGCTCTGTGGACGTGCAGATGCTAGCAGATGTCAGCATGCTGTAGACCCTTCGAGGAGAACAGACAGACCATTCTTCCAGCCAGAATCTGAGTCTGCCACATGTTGGCAGTTGAGTTACTGTGTGTCTAAGGTCCAGCAGGTATGTGTGGGCTCCTGAGCTCCTGGGGTCTCAGAGACATGACAGGGTGATTCCTGACTGGTGAGGGGCAAAGCCAGGACGCCAGCTGGGTCATCCCATCTTCCAGCCAGGAACATGGCCCTCAGCAAACTTGTCAGCTTGTGCTTGATACCTACAGTTTTGGCCTCAACACGCTGGAATGTTCCTTCGTGCTTCTAGTTGGCGCCTTGCTGTGTATTAGTTGAGCTGTACTCACGGGCACATGAGTCCCTCAGATCAGCCTCACCTCTCCTTCCAGCCTCACCTCTCCTTCCTGCCTCACCCACCCCTCACACACATGCTGGGTTGGGGGTAGATGGGTGGGGGATGGATGACGGGTGAGTGGCTAAGTGGGTGGGCTCTGTACTAGGCGCTCTTCTCTTTCGTGAGTACTGCTGCCGTTCCCTTTACAGACTGTGACCTGAATCTCTGGCTCCAGTCCTGACACTCAGGAGTCTATAGCCTGCCCTACGCATCCACCCCGCAGCCCGCTGAGCCCCTTTCCCGCCACCATGCTGTCTTCCCTGTCTCGCTTGCAGTCCCTCAGAGAGCAGGCACCACGCTCCTCCGCATTAGCCAAGCAGCAAGCCTCACTTGTGCTCCCTTCGAGATCCCTTTCCTCCATATACCTAGTCGGGCCCCTCTCACCTACGATATTTCTGTGATGCTCCCGGACTCTGCCCCCACACACCCAGTGCCTGATGGGCACATCTGGCCAACTTGCTCTGCAGGGGCTCCTTTGGGAGCAGTCCGGGACCCTTGGCCCCCAGGCCTTGCCTCTGCCCCAGGGCTCGACCTCCTGTTTCCCCGTCTTCCTTCAGTGCCTGAGCATGGCTGAGCTGTCGCCTTTGCCCGGAGCGCCACTCCCTGATATCACTGTTCTGTGGCCCCATTACCACTTGTGCAGCAACTTCTGCATTTGGGAGTCCTTTCCTCCATTGAAAAATTTCAAATTATATTTTATAACTTTATTGATAGAAAGACAAATATAATCCATGGTAGATTCATTATTCAATATTCATTATTATTATATATTTTTTCTCCTTCTGGTTTTAAGGGAAATTAAAAATAAAATGTTTTTGTGGTCTCTAAAAGCACCAGGGATCCAGGTTCTATGCTCTCTGTGCATGGTGGTAATGTTGGCTCTGCTACCACCTACTCATCTTCAAGACTCACAGCAGAACCCCTCCTCCAAGAAGCCTCCCTGGATTACCTTCCTTTCCTGTCAGTGTCCCCTGTACCCCCAGAACACCAGCACATACCCTGGACCCACAGGTTTCTTACTGTGTTGCTGAGGCCCTGGGCAGATGACGGTGCTCAGAGGGGCCAGGTGGAGCCCCCTTGGGGAAGCTGATTTGGGTGACTTCACTGAGAAGCGATTCTGGCAGGCTGGTACAGAAGCTGGGCTGGAAGGGTCAGTGGTAGAGGGAGGTGGTGTTGACACAGACTGAGATTCTGAAGAAAGACCTGACCTCTAGGGAGGGGCAGGCAAGGCCAGCAGACATCACTCCCAGTTCTGGGTGAGTGGCAAGAGCCTAGGCCCAGAGTGCCCAGAGCTGCCAAGACCTCCCCATGTCTGCCTGTGGGGACTCTGCCTGTGTCTGCACCTGCAAGTAAAGCTGGGCCAGGCCATCACCTCCCTGGAGCCGGGGGTTTGACTTCCCTCTTTCCGGGCCCCCGTCCTCCAGCCATTTGGCGCCCAGGGTTCCCAGGCAGGTTCAGCTGCCCCCAGTCCCTGAACCCTACCCTGGCCCTGGCCAGGTTCTCAAAGGTCTCCCAGGGAGGGAGGGGCACAGACATACACACGCCTGGGTGCACACCGAGCCTCTGTCTTGACCCCCGAGTGCCGAGCCTGGGGATCGAGTAGTGGCCACTCAGCCTGGTGATGTGGGGTTGGGGATCTAAGGGCTGTTACAGCCCAGGTCCAGGGGATGCCTAGGCTCCTGGTGCCTGCCCATGATGACAGGAAGCACTCAGACCCCTGGGCACCATCAGGCTGCTCTGAACAGCACGGGAGGATTCCAGAGCAGAGGACTCACCCCCTCCCCCAATCCCAGTGCCTGCAGCACTGAGGCCAAGACTAATAAAACACCCCCTCACAGGAGACAGCTTTATCTTGTTGATCGGAAGTCTGCCAGCCCAATTTATGATGGAGCATAAGCTCTCCAAATCTGAATTTATGCGCCGTAGTATAACGACAGGTCAATGGGATTAAAAGTGGGCTTGTGAGAGGGCCACGGCGGCTCAGTCCTCGGTGCTGCCACAGGAACCTCATGGCCTGAGTCCCTGCACCCAAGGGAGGACAGCCCAGCCCAGCCCAGCCCAGCAGCAGCAGGACAGGAAAAGGGAGGGCAGGGGAGAGATCAGCCTGAGAAGGGGAAAGAGGGTGGGAGGCAGGCAGGAGAAGCTGACAGAGTGGGACACGGGGCCTGGGTCTACTGCCGGCCTGGACCAGCAGACACTGGGGAAGAAGGATGAGGACAGGGAGGGAGCAGAGGCTTTCGTGCAGGGACAGGGGAGCTTTCTCTCACCACCAAGTCCTGGGCTAGCCCCTTGGCCCTGAGAACAGGTAGGAGATGGCCTCGAGGCAGGCTGAAGGACAGAGTTCTGACCCTGGCCCAGGGGCCCAGCTCAGTCAGGCCCACCTCCCTGGCCCTCTCCTTGACACCCTCTGTCTTCGGCACCCCATGGAGTCCTGGGTAAGGGTGAGGGAGGGGTGTGCTCTGTCCAGGTGGGGGCCTGAGCACCCGTCTAACGTGAGACTGGCTTTCTGAGCTCAGGCTAGACCCTGACTTCAGAATTTATACAAATAAACGAAATGAAAAGTGCTGGCAGCCCTGATCTGATTACAGAGTCATTCATTCTTTGGTCGTTAATAATTTGTGCAATAAAGGATTGCGGCCGCTCACTGTGAGGAGGAGGCTGTGGCCCAGCCTTCCCTTGGCGCCGGGGCCGCGGGAGCTGGAAACATAAATTATTAGTTTCTTATCGCTCAGCCTGCCATCGCTCATGCTGCCAGGGGCCTGGCAGGAGCCAGCAGCAGTCCCACCGCCTGCCTTGGCCTGACTCTCAGCCGCTGTATGCGTGGAGACTTTGGGTGGGGACCCTCATTGCCCCTCCCCCAGCCCCTCACTGGCGGGACCCCGGACCTTCAGTGTAGGCTCAGGGGCTGCAGCTGGCACTGAGGCCAATTCTGGAGCTAGGGGAGCTGCGGGGTTTTAGCGCTTGTGCCCTGAGCCACAGATCCTCTCTCTTTGTAAGTGAAGCCAAACCGCGGGAGGTTGGTCAAGCGACCGCACACTCCTGGCCCGTGGTACTTGCTCAAAAAGGGCGGTGGTCATTACGAGCAACACAATAGAGGCCCACAAACCGCCCCCCACCTTGGCCCACCCCCCTGGTCCAGGGAGAGGAAAGGTCTGTATCCGGGTGTCACTCCTCTGGGTGTGAGCGTGCCTCCCCAGGTGGGGCTCAGAGCACGCGCCCGTGGCGGCCTGCGCACAGCTGCAGGCATGGCACTCGCTCCCTGGCTCATTGTGTTTTCCCGCGTCCAGCACTGGGCTCTTGGTCTGGCAGGCAGGCGTAGAGCAAACAGTCTAGGCGGGGTGCTCAAGGAGGTACCGGTGCCCAGGCTGCAGCAAGGTGGGGGCTGTCGGGGTGGCTGGCACAGTGTGCTGTGCCCCCGGCCGTGCATCTGTACCCCAGGAGCTGCTGAGGTGTGCAGAGGTGGGGGCTGAATGCAAAGGCTGCAGGGGACTGTTCCAGCCCAAGCAGTGATTAAGGCAATTATGGTAATTACAGAAATGAGCGCCCTCAGGCGGGGTTCCCAGCCTGTCCACTGTGGTTCCCTGTCTCTACCCACAAACTGGGGAGGCGGAGGCAAGGTTGGGAGATTGGGGTGGGGGGCTCCAGACTCCAGATATCCTGGATGGAGGATGTGGAAGGAGTGAGTGTGTGGGCACTGACACCTGCCTCTTCCCAGCTAATGTGCCTCCTGTCTAGGCTTGCTTCCTGGGGGATGGGGTTATACCTGGATCCTGCCGCAGACCCACCAGGTTGTGCGCCGTGGTGTTTGGAGGCGTGCTGTACAGAGTGCCTGGGCTGCATGCCCAGGGCCCTGAACCTACCACTTCTTGGCTGCCTGGCCTTGGGAAGACCTTTAACCTCTCTGAGTCTCAATTTGTAGAACGGGAAGAATTAAATAAGACAATTAATATGTGTCAAGCACCTACTGTGTGCCAGGCATTCCAAGTCTGCATAGGGTGGGATGGAGACGCCTCATCCCAGCAGCCATGCCAGCAGCCTGCAGGGTCTGGGTCTGAGCCCAAATGACCCTGGCAGAGATCCTACTCCGTCCACATCCAAACAGTCCACCCCTTCCCAGAACTGACCTCTTCTTAGCAGCCCCAGAAGGTCCCCACTTAACACATTCAGCCTGTCCTCTGGCTCCCTGAACACCCAGAGACAGTTGCAGTGGGCTCTTTTATGCCCTGTGCTCTCACCCTGCCGTCCCCGTCATTTCTGGGTCAGCATCAAGTGACGGATTTTCCTTCTCAATGGTTGCATTTTCCTGCTTCCTTGCATGCCTGGTGATTTTTAATCGGGTGACTGGGATTGTGAACTTTGATGGGTGCTGACTATTTTTCAGAAACATTCTTTTACTTTGCTCTGGACATCAGGAAGTCAGTTGGAAGAAGTTTGGCCCCTTCAGGTCTTGCTTTTAAGCTTTGCCGAGAGAACCAGAACAGCGCTTGGTCTAAGGCTAATTTTGTCCCATTTTACTGCAGCAAGACCCAACTGGTACTCCGCCCCAGTGGGGTGAGGTCGTCTGGACTGCCCGCCGGACCAAGCACTCCCCACAGCCCCGTGTGAGCTCTGGGCAGGACTCTGTGACCGTCTCCGCGGTTTCCCGGCCCGAAGCACGTTCCTCACGCTCTGCAGATCTCTCCAGGACGCGCTCCTCTCCTGGGCTCCCTCCTGCAGACTCTAGCTGCCTTGGCTTCCTCGGACTCCCAGCTCCATCTCTGCCCTTGGGGGGACCCCTGGACCTGCGGGGTCCCCTCCCTGCACCACAGCTGGAAATGCTCAGGAAGTGAGCTGGGGCCTCGCAGGGACTCCTCCTCCTTCATCAGCTGAGGTCCAGTGTTTTGAGGGCCATGTTTTCTGTATTTTATCTGGTGTTTGAGTTGTTTCTGGCAGGAGGGTAAGTCTGGCTGCTCTGTCTTGTCCGAGCGTCTGTCCCATGAGTGTGCCTACAATGTGCTCCAGACCTGGTGCAGGGCCTTGCACATAGGAAGCTCTCCATGCATGTTTCCTGAGCATGCCTGGACCGCTTATGTGACCCAGCTCCATGGCCCCTACAACCTGCAGCACAACAGACCCTTGGCCCCATCACTTGCTGACCCACCACAGCCTGGTAAAGGCTGGGTCAGCCTGAACTTCAGCCCAGGGAGGGAGCTTCAGAGGGGGTTCCATGGTCAGAGGCCTGGGAGCCGCAGCTCCCTGAAGCACTCCCAGCCTGGTATCCACTGGTCACTTCTACCTCCAGGACTTTTCGGTCAATCCCTGTTGCCTGGGGTGACTAATAGCTTTGCTGTGGGGACCAGGAGGACAGGGAAAGAGGAAAAGGGCCACGGCACATGAACTGTGAAGGTCACCTATGCCTGGAGCAGCAAGAGCTGGGAGTGGGGGCTGAGTCCACATGGGGAGAGCCGGATGAGCCGTGGACCAGGGGTCCATCCCTCAGCTGGGAGGGCTTCCTCACCAGTGCCCTAGGGTGCTGGCACTAGGGAAGGAAATTCAGTCTTGGACAGTCCCTGAGAGTGGAGAGCTTCAAAGATGCCGGGTTTGTTTTATTACCTGGAAGTGGTTACTCTGTAGATTGTAGGAACAGCAGCTTTGGTCACACGTGCCACACAAGGGCATGCACTCCCTAACGTGCGGACATACACAGCACAGGCAGGAGTGGACATTGTCTCAAACAGACGTGCGTTCAGATCTTGGCCTGTCACTGCTCAGGGACTCCAAGGACAGGGTGTTTCTGACACAGGGAACTCGGAGGGGTGGGACTCATCAGGGCTGGCCCTCTGGCCAAAGCAGCAGCCTTGGGCATCGTACCTGGAGGAGGTGGACATCTGACCTGCAGGCAAACCGGGGTCTTGGCTTCTAGCTCTGCAGGCAGGTGGGCAGACGGTGTCAGGAATGGGATATTCCAGAGCAGGGTGGAGGGACAGAATACAGGGGAGTGAGGGCACCATCCACCTGAGTCGTGGGCTTGAACCGGGCTCTGTTTCTTCTGTTTGGGGGACATGTTGGACCCAAAGGCTCCAATGAACCAGACATTCTTTGAGTGGCAGGTCAACCTCTTTCTCAGAGAGAGAATCTGGTGTCAGTTCAAAATGCCACCCACCGGGGTGCCTGGGTGGCTCAGTCTGTTGAGTGTTTGCCTTTGGCTCGGGTCATGATCCGAGGGTCCTGGGATGGACCTGCTCAGCGGGGAGCCTGCTTCTCCCTCTCCCTCTGCCACTCCCCCTGCTTGTGCCCTCTCTCTCTGTCAAATAAATAAATCTTAAAAAAAAATGCCACCCACCTTCAGCACAGCCAGCATCACCCCACGTCAGAGGCTTACATGGGGGGGAGGGTGCTACCCCCAGCCGCCCCTGGGGAGTTTAGAGGCCAGTGTTACTCCCGGGAGGTGACATCTGTTCCCACGAGGCACTATTTTCAAGGGCAGTGACTATGGGGAGCTCAGTGCCCAAATAGCACAGACACCACAGGCCCTCTGCCCAGGCGTTTTCCTCCTAAGCCTTGAGCTGTCCGTCTGATGAGACCCCTCCTGCTTGTCCCACTCCTGCTCCCCTTTAGAGTCTTAGGCCTCCCCTGAGTGTGGCCTTGTGGGCGGCCCTCATGGGATCCTGCTATTTCTCCACTGGCCTCTCCCGGACCGTCCAGAACGTTCAACCTGTCATTTCTCGACTCATTAACTCCACGGCCCCACTGCTTGCAAGGTGAAAACACGTTTATTCTTTCTTCCTGGTTTGTGCAGTCAGCGCTAAGTCTGCCTCTGTGCCAGGCACAGTGGCGCAACCCCAGGGACAAAAGTGAATGGTTCACACGGCCCTTTCTTCCAGGTGTGGGAATCGGAAAAGGAAGCAGGCTGGACCACCCACAATCCGGAACAGCACTTTGACACCAGTCTCCTCTGTCCAGCTCTACTCATCCTTCCATGCCAGTTTCAAATGCTGCTTCCTCTTTGAAGCTTCCTGGATCTCTCTGGTCTGGATAAGTCCATTGTCGAACTTCTGAGCACACTTCCCTGCATTTCCAGAGCTCTGACTCTGGATCTAACTTGCACAGGAATCCGATAGTCCTACCTGAATTGTGAGCCCCAGAGGGGTCTCCTCTCTACCCCAGGGGCCAGGCAGCCCTCAGGAGGCCTTGGAAGTAAGTTCACAACGACTCTGCATTTCACAAGCATAATCTTGAGTGCCCTTAGAGCAACCTGTGCAGCAGGTGTTCTTTCCACCTCCTTTTACAGATGACAGCTGGCGGGTGGCCGAGCAACTTTGAGGTCTGGTCCTCTGGACCTCTGTGCTTTAGCAAAGGGGCCCACAGCTGCTCGGGCCAAGGCCTGCCCCTGAGCTCGTCATTTGATTATTAACTAACCCTTGAGTCATCAGCTAAGGAGTTCTCATGGATTCCTGGGCTGAAGCAGAAGAAAGCAGGGGATTCAGAAGGGTTCAGAGGAGCCGTTGGATATCATCCTGCTGCCTGGAGCTGGTGTTGAGAGCTGCCTGACCTCTGGACACCTCAAGTCCAGAGGCTGCAGTTAGTATGGGCAAGGGTTCATTTGACTTCTGACGCTGCTGGAGGCTGCTTTGTCACCGTCATCTTGCCTCTGCGCTCACGAGCTGCCTGCTTCCTTCTCCAGCACCAGCCAAAGCTCAGAGACACCCAGCCCCTCCTCCTTTCCGCCTCAGCACCCCATTCTGTGGCTCACCACAATTTTCTGATCCCTCCAGCCCCTCCTCTGGGGATATAGCCTCTTCTCTCTACAGCCTTGCCTGGACTCTGCATCCCAGCTGCTTCAAGGCTCAGCCCCCACCCCACCCACCATTACTACTCTGCAAGGCGGACAGGCTGGCTCAGCACACACACAGAATCACACACACATACGTCTTTTGACCAAGAGTGCACGTTAGGTCCACAAATCCACTAACTTGGCCCTCACCAGGCGATGTGCTAACAGAGACAATTCACCCGGGTTTCCCTCTCCCAAGCCCAGAAACCCTAAATGGGGCACCCCCACCCCCACTCTGTGTGGTCGCTTCCAGACTGATTTCATTTATCACTGGCTGAGGGTGAGTAGTTTTATCGTGAAACACAGTTCAGGGTGATAGATGAGGGAGTGGGACAGGTGACCGCCTCACTGCCTCCCTCCCCTTGGAGAGGAGGTTGGAAGAAGATGCTTGCCCTTTATAGGGGAGCACCCTTGGAGTGGGATGAGGAGGGAGGAGCCAAGATCGAGTGGCTGGCAGGGCCAGGGTGGGAGTGGGTTAGGGAGGCAGAGGATGAACACTAGGTCCAGGAACCCATGAGGAAAATGAGGCAAGGCCCAGGTAGAAGTGGACAAGTCCTTCCCCCAAATCTTGCTCAGGGCTGAGGCCCACAAGGTCCTACTGGGGTGGCACAGGTATGTGGCTCCAGTGTCCAGACAGAGAAAGTGGAGAAAAGTTTTCTCTGAAAACCTCCATAATCTTTTCTCGTCTTAGTCTTTACCTTGTCTTCTATTTGCAGTGAAATTCTCTGAATCGATAGCCCTTTTCAACAGTGTCCATCTCACTACCATGAGCATACCTTTCCAAAATAACAACCAACACTATCCACACTCGTCATATACATTTAGAGCCTATAGTTTTGGATTTCCTGGAGCCTCTTCCAGCTCCAATTAGGATTCTAGCTTGCGTGGCTGCCAGTGGTGGTAGGGGGAGAGTGCTGGCCTGCCCACCCACCACCAAGGTCTCTAGCCATGGTGGGGTAGCTGAGGGCTGCACGGGAGGGTGCTGGCAGGCGCAGGGTGCCCAGGGAACAAGTCTGCCCCTATTTGTATGGTATGAGAAGTTCCTGGGGTTCGGGAAGGGGAATGAAGGCTTTTTCCTAGGTGTGATCAGCCAGGGGGTCAGCTCCTACCCCCAGCGTCGTGGGACCTGGCAGATTGCCCCATGGCTAGACATCAGGACAAACACATTCAGCCCTACAGGAGTCTGCGGGGAGGGGCATGACCGTTGGCTGGCTGGTGGGCGCCCTCCTAGCGGCACGCGTTGGAGCGCGCTGACAACCTCGCTGTCACCGCGGTTGACAAGCACCGAGAAAGACAGTCCCCGCCGCCCCCAACGGGGGCGGGAGACTTGGGGGGAGGGTGGGGGTCTGGCGCAGGAGCAGAGCTGTCCCCAGGCAGCCGGGCAGCGCGTCCCCGGAGGCCGCCGGCGGCGCAGCGGAGGCGCCAGGCGCGTCCGGGAAGTCTGGGCGGCCGTCCGCCCGCAGCTGCCCCCAGGTCCTGCGGCCGAGCCAATCGCGACGACTCGCCGGCGGCGGCAGCTCCCCCTTCCAACCCCCAGCCCGGCGCGCCGGTAGCTTAACCCTTCCCTTTCCGTCCCCCTCCGGGTCGGGAGGCGGGCCAGGGGACTGGCTGCTCGGATCCCAGGTGATTCAGCCTGGGTGCTTGGCGCGGAGCCGGGGTGGGGGAGGGCCCGAATCTGGCCTTCGGAGCTTGGAGTGTCCCAGGGGCCTGCTTATACTGCCCAGACAGAAGTGCTGGTGGGCAGCCTCAGCAAGCTGCCAGTACAGGACCGGCCCAGCTGGGTCCTCTGGCCCTATCTGTGGTCAGTGCCATCTCCCCAGTCACTAAGGAGACCACCCCTTGTCTACGGCCATACCTCCCTGAACGGGCGATCTCCTCTGATCTCGGAAGCTAAGCAGGGTCAGGCCTGGTTAGTACTTGGATGGGAGGAGACCACCCCTCATTCCTTGGTCCCATACACCGCCCTGCCCTGTCCCCCCAGGTTCTCTGCAGCCACATCTGCTCTCCTGTCCTTCCTCCCAACCTCACGGATAGCAGGAATGACACACCAGTAACAAGGACTGGTTTTACTAGTATTACTCGTGTGTTAGGCACTGTGCTGTCCCTTCACATCAGTCACCGTGTTGCCCAGGTGATGCACGAGAGGCTAAGGACTTGGCCAAAGTCACAGTGGAGGAAGCTGAACAGGATCCTGTCTCCTGCTCAGGACTAGCGTCCCGCTCATCTCCGCTCCTGCACCCTCCTCCCCTCCCTCCCTCCCACTGCTGTTGTGTGGATAGATCTAACCCAGTTTGTGCATCCGTTCATCAGTTGGTGGGTATTTGGGTTGTCTCCGTTTTTGGCCGTTGCGAATAGTGAACGTACGTGTATATGTATTCGATACCAGTTTTCAGTTATCTGGCAGGCACACGGCTAGGAGTGGAATTGCTGGATCATAACGGCAATTCTGTGTTTAACTTTTTGAGGAAACACCAAATTGTTTTCTTCAGTGGCTGCACCATTTTGCATTGTCACCAGCACTTGTTCTTTTTCTTTTCCTTTTTAAAAAACATTATTTCTATTCTTGTGGATGTGGAGCGGTACCTGGCTTATTTATGTATTTGTTTTCTCAGCTGAACGGTGGTTTCAGGTGGCAGTGATTTACCGGTAGGGTGGGAGAGGTCAGGCTGCCTGGTGGTGGGGTGAGGACTGTATACACTGCCTCTGATGGCTCTCACAACCCTTCTGGGGGGCACTATTCTCTCTATGACAAAATACCCTCACGGAGAGTGGGAGACTTGCTCAGGGACATTCAGGTGCTTACTGGGGAAAATTTTGCTGATTCCAAAGCCTCCTTTTCCTCTATTCCCTGCTGTCCCTATAAGTCTTAGGAATTAGGCTGGTCCCCAGATGAGCTCAAATGGCCAAACCTGCACGCCGTGGCAACAAAATTCCAACGCAGAAGTGGGGGATCTGGTTAGATGTCAGAACCAAATTTCTATAGGCAGATACTTTCTGGAACGTGAGCCCCTTTCTGTGAATTTGGGGTCTAGAATAAGACCAGAATTTTGGGAACCTGGCCATTGCTATGATCGCCCCCCCCCCCCCCCCCGCCCGCCGCTTCCTTTTTGCTCCCCTTCGTTCCCACTTTATCTTCTGGAACTCTTCAGCAGTGTGCGGGAAATCCAGGGGTTGGAACGGCATTTCAAGGAGGAGCAGCGCCCCCTCGTGGCGGCGCTGTGCTCCTTCGCGAAGGACCCACAGCGGGTCCACCCTGGGAAATCAGGACCAGGGATGGGGATGGGCGCCCTCTCAGGGACAGAAGGCAAGTGCTTGTGGTATCTAGGGACAGGACACGGACGCGAAGAGGGTGGGAGTAGGGAGCCCCTCAGTCATCCAGGTATTATTGGAGGAGGAAAGGCAGGTGCAAGCAGGCACATGGGCCCAGCACCCCCAAGCCCCAGGGGCCCTGGTGTCTTGGGTGATGGGAAGGGATATCAGGTAACCCTGGAGCCTCACCAGACTTCGGGGGAGCAGGGGCCTCTTTGGACCTCACAGGTTTGAGGGTGGGAAGGGGCCTCCACACTCGTATTTTCAAGGCTCTGGCTCCAGAGAAGCAGTGACCTAGGGTAGGCCCTACCACCCTTCTGCTGCTCTTCCCAGTGTCGAGGCTGCCGAGAAGAGTCTGCTGACACAGCAGATGAAGCTCTGAGGGATAGAAGGCCTTGTTTCAAATCACAAAACTGTGAGACCAGGATCTGGGGCCACTGGGACTTGGACCATCCTGGGCGGCTGGCACAGTGCTCATCCATGAGCCCTGGTGGCTTTGCATGGTCCTTATTCTCACTGCTTGGGAGAACATTGCAAAAACAGAGGGAACTCGGGCTGCAGTGGTTTAGTCCAGAGCCACATCTGTCTCACTGACAGACCCCTCATTTGGCCTAAATTCCAGGTCCCCCTAGCCCATAGCTAAGCTCTTTCTGGGCTTGGTCACTGGTGATGCTGTCTGTGGCTTGTGATACCCCTCTCCCTGGATCTCTCTCTGACTTGGACTCTTCCATGTCCCCATGCACAAGCCTCGTACTCAACCTTGTCTTTGGCACTTAGAACACTTTAGAAATGTTTTTCTTTCTTTTTTAAAAAAGATTTTATTTTTATTTATGAGAGAGGGCAAGGGTGGGGGGAAGAGAAAGAGAGTGGGGGAAGGAGCAGAAGGAGAGGGACAAGCAGACTCCATGCTGAGCTGGGAACCTGCTGTGGGGCTCGATCTCACAACCCTGAGATCATGATCTGAGCCAAAACTCAGAGTCAGACGTTTAACTGACTGAGCCACCCAGGTGCCCCTAGAAATGCAGAGCTTTAGAATGCATTCAAACTTAATTTGTTATCAAGTTAAAATAGAATGTTAAAATGTAAGCTATTACATGTAAGCCTTATGGTAATGACAACCCAGAAACCTATAGTGGGTATACAAAAGATAAAGAGAAATGAGTCTAAGCATAGCACTAATGAAATTCATCAAAGGACAAAGGAAGAGAGCAAGAGAACAAAGGAACAGAGAGGAACTACAAAAACAGCCACAAAACAATTAATAAAATAGAAATAAGTACACTCACCTATCAAATAATTACTTTATGTATAAATGGACTACATTCTCCAATCAAAAGACATAGCATGACTAAACATATAAAAAAATAAGACCCATCTATATGCTGCCTATAAGACTCACTTTGGATATAAGGACACACACACACTCTGAAAGTGAAGGGATGAATAGAGGTGTTCCATGCAAATGGAACCCCAAAGGAAACTGGGATAGCTATACTTATAGCAGACAAAACAGACTTTTGTAAAAAAAGATTTTATTTATTTGAGAGAGGGAGAGAAAATGAGGGGAGGAGCGGGGGAGAGGGACAAGCAGACTCTGATTAATATAGATGCAAAAATCCCAAACAAAATGTTAGCAGACTGAATTCAGTAATACATTAAAAGGATCATACATCATGATCAAGCAGGATTTATTCCAGGGATGCAAAGATGGTTCAATATTCACAAATCAATCAATCTGATATATCATGTTAACAAAATGAAGGATAAAAATTATATGACCATCCTAATAGATGCAGAAAAAGCATTTCAAATTTCAACATGCACTTAAATTAAAAAAAAAAAAACTCTCAACAAAGTAGGTATAGAGGGAATGTATGTCAACATAATAAAGGCTACACATGACAAGTCCACAGCTAACATCATACTCAACAATGAAAAGCTGAAAGCTTTTCCTCTAAGATCATGAACAAGACAAGGATGCCCACTCTCACCACTTTATCCAACACAGTATTGGAAGTCCTATCCAGAAAATTAGGCAATAAAAACAAATAAAATGCATCCAAATTGGAAAGGAAGAAGTAAAACTGTCACTATTTGCAGATGACATATATAGAAAACCCACTAAAAAACTGTTATAACTAATAATGAATTCAGTTAAGTTGCAGGATACAAAATCAATATAAAAAATTTGTTGCATTTCTGTACACTAATAATGAAGTATCAGAAACTAAGAAAACAATCCCATTTACAATTCTATCAAAAAGAATAAAATACCTAGGAAAAAAATTTAACCAAGGAGGTGAAAGATCTGTACTCTGAAAATTATAAAAGCATAGATGAAAGATACTGCGAATGACACGAACAAATGGAAATATATTTCATGCTCATGGAACCTGTTTTGGATTTGAAGGTGAAAACTAAAAGACAGTAATGAAAGAATTGAAGAAGATGCAAATAAATGGAGAGATATTTTGTGCTCATGGACTGTAAGAGTGAATACTTAAAAAAAGATTTTATTTATTTGAGAGAGAGAGAGAGTGAGAACAAGCGAGTATGAGATGGGGGAAGGGGCAAAGGGAGAGGGAGAAGCAGACTCCCCACTGAGCAGGGAGCCTGATGTGGGGCTCAATCCCAGGACCCTGAGATCATGACCTGAGCGGAAGGCAGATACTGACTGAGCCACCCAGGTGCCCCAAGAGTTAATATTGTTAAAATGTCCATGCTACCCAAGGCAACTTACAGATTCATGCAATTCCAATCAAAACTCCAGTGATACTTTTCCACAGAAATAGAGCAAACAACCCTAAAATTTGAATGGAACCACAAAAGACCCTAGATAGCTGAAGCAATCTTGAGATAGAAAAACCTGGAGGCATCATGCTCCCTGATCTCAAACTATATTGCAGAAATATAGTAACAACAGTATGATATTGGAATGAAAATAGACTCATAGATCAATGGAAGAGCATAGAGAGCCCAGAAATAAATTGATGCAAATATGCTCAACCAATTTACTACAAAGGAGGCAAGAATATACAATGGGGGAAAGGACAGTCTCTGCAATAAATAGTATTGGGAAAACTGGACAGCAACATGCAAAGAATAAAACTGGACCACTTTCTTCCACCATACACAAAAATTAAGTATGGATTAAAGACTTGAATGTAAGACCTGATACCATAAAGAAAGAAGAAACTATAGACAGGAAGCTCCTTCACATTGGTCTCAGTGATGTTTTTTTAAATTTGACAACAAAAGCAAAGGGATCAAAAGTAAAAATAAATTAGCTGGACAACATCAAACTAAAGAGCTTCTGCACAGCAAAGGAAACCAACAGCATAACGAAAAGGCAACATATGGAGTTGGAGAGGATATTTACAAATCATGTATCTGATAAGGGGTTAATATCCAAATATATGAAGAACTCATGTAAATCAATAGCAAACACAAACAAACGATGAAAAAATGGGCAGAGGGTCTGAATAGATTTTTCCAAAGAAGACATATAGATGGCAACAGACACATGGAAAGACGCTGAACATCACTCATCATCCAGGAAATGCAAATCAAAAGCAAAATGAAACATGACCTCACACCTGACAAGTGTTGGCTAGAATGTAGAGAAAGGAGAATATTTGCACACTGTTGTGAGAATGTAAAATGGTGCAACCACTGTGGAAAAAACTATGGAGGTTCCTCAAAAAATTGAAAATAGAAGTACCACATGATCTAGCAATTCTACTTCTGGGTGTTCATCCAAAGAAAGCAGAAACACTAACTGGAAAGTATATATGCACTCCCCCGCACCCGCCATGTTCACAGCAACATTATTTACAATAGCCAAGATATGAAAACAACCTCAGGCAGAAAAATGGAAAGGCTTTGTGAGGAGTGACATTTAAGCTGAGCTTAGATGATGAACAGTCAGCCACTGGAAGGTGGAGGGGAGTTGGTGGAAGAGACCCCAAATCAGAACAAGCTTGATATGTTTCAGGGACAGAGTAAGTTGGTGTGGCTGGAGCAGAGAGAGTGAAAGGGAGAGAGAGAATTTCACTGGACCAGATGAAGGAGGGTGGGTTCTGAGTACGGAAGATGCGAGTGAACAGTGTGGCTTCAGACTGCAGCTTGTTTGTGGGGCACAAGAACATCCCAAGTTTCAACAATTTGCTGGAAGCACTCATAGACCGAGAGAAGCAGCTATGCTCACGGTTATGGTTTATTACAGGGAGAGGATGTGCATAAAAGCTGTCCATTCTGTTTCTCTGTTGTTGAGTGGGCAGTTTGAATATGTGTGTTTGGAGTTTAGAACATGAATCTGGTATGTAGATGCATATTTGGGGAGCAGGTATCAGCAAACCAAAGCCACAAGTGGTCGAAGCCATGGGTGCATTCTCCAGTGTGTGTGTGTGTGTGTGTGTGTGTGTGTGTGTGTGTGTATTCAAAGCTCTGAAGGTAGCCAGGGAACTTTTCCTTGTGGGGGCAGTGGCCCCTGAGCAGAGGTGGAAAGCCAGAGGGACATTTGAAAGAGTATCCCACAAGGATTGTGTGGTCAGCCAAGGTCAGGACCCTTGCCCTGAAGTCAGGGAGGAGGATTGTCTGGGACTGGCTACGTGAAGGCTGCTAATCGCCACACCAGATCCTGACTGCAGTGTTGAGAGATGGGAGAGGTTAGGGAATGGAAGCCACTTTTCCAGAAAAGGAATGCATGAAGCAGCCTGAGGAAAGGCACTGGACTCTCCCAATCCTGGACACAGTAGCCACCAGAAGAAGTCTGTTATATTGAAATGCTTGAAGGTAGAGATCAAACAGACTGGCCTTATGGAGGAGAGTTAGCAGGCAGGGAGTCTACACCGGCTGAGTCCCACCCACTGCAAGTTCTCGGAGGTACCTGGAGATTGCCTGGAGCTCCTCTCCAATTCACATTCTCATCAGTATCTTGACAGAGTGGCAGGGGACAGCCACTGCAGCTGATGGCTGCCCCAGCTCTTCTGATCAGGGACAGAGTCATGAGGGGCTTACATCCCCTAGACCTGATGCCCTCTGCTTGTGCCCAGAGACTCTCAAAGCTTCCACAAAGCAGATCCCTCTGTTTCTTACCCTCCAAGACTGTCGCATGCTGTGTAAATGCCAGGCCACTCTCCCATTGTCTCCATGTCCCTTTTCTGCTCTCCCCAGGCTCCCCTGCCACCAAACTCACCTTTCCTCCTTTGGAAAAAACTACATTCCCTTTCTTATACAGGTGAAGTGTCTGAGCTCCAAGCCTGCCCCCAAAATCACTGTGGTATCCAGTCTACAGGACCATGCTCATGGCTGAGTCCTGCGCGGCACTGTGGAGGCAGAAAGGCCTGAAATTAGCCATGTCCCCAGATTCCCAGCAGGACAGTCCCCATTAGGCCTGGCTGCCCTGTCTGCAGTCCCAGCTGGGGCATGCCCCACCCGCATGGTACCCTCCTCACCTGGGCTTTTCCTTACCTGCTGCTTTTCCTCAGCTTGTCTGTGCTGTGCTGCTACCTGCTTGTGTATGAGCACTTAGCACCCTGCTGTCCGGTTGCCCAGAGTGTAGCCTGGGGGGACATTACACTCTCCTTCCATTTTTCCCCTTCTCTCAATGACTCACCCTCAGGGAGGGCTGTAGGGAAGAAAATGAAAGGGGGCCTTAGGAGCTCTGACCTGGGGGGTGTTGGTGATGTAGTTTTGGAATATAGGTGGGGTGGAGTCCGGAGCCGAAAGAATTCTTGATGGTGCAAAATGGTGGTTTATTAAAGCACAGGGACAGGACCCGTGGGCAGAAAGAGCTGCTGCCCTGGGTTGTGAGGGGTGGCTGGTTTTATACTATGGGGTTGTGGGAGGTAAGGAAAAAGGGAGGTTGAGAAAGTACTTTCCTATGTTAAAGAAGACTCACAGGATAGGGAGGCCTTGCCACTGTCAAGGTAAGGTTGTTTTCCCCTCTCGCAAGGCATTAGCATTATGATGGTTGGGGGCTTCCTGGAAGAATGTCACACATGTCCCATCCAAGAGTGGGGGTGGGTGGGGGGAGGTTGCAGGGTGTCAGCTTATGCTTTGTCTTCAGCCAGCCTTCTGCTTCCTCGTCATTTCCCCCCTGAACAATTTTGACCCTTAAATCTTTAAGTTGTTGAAGGTGGAAAGTCTCATCTTCTGTAACGTCTTCCCGCTGAATAGGGGGGTAGAGACGTCCCTAACCTATGGGTCAATATTGGTCA
The DNA here is from genome assembly GCF_023065955.2 of Ursus arctos. Taxonomy (NCBI): domain Eukaryota; kingdom Metazoa; phylum Chordata; class Mammalia; order Carnivora; family Ursidae; genus Ursus; species Ursus arctos. The sequence goes on along the minus strand of NW_026623008.1, from coordinate 76,650 downwards.
GTTGGGGAACATACAAGGAGTTGTGAAAGGGGAGGCAGCTGAATCCAACGTGGGTCAACATATAGGAACTTCCACATATGAACCTCCTTGAGTAGAAAGGATCATCTGTTAGCTGGAAGTTACGGCAGTGAAGGAGTCTTGACACTAGGAAGTGAGACACCAGAAATGACAAAATAAGGTTAATGTGGTAACAAGAAAGAAAGATCTTTGACAGCCGACCTTTGATAATTTTCCTCTAGTCCAGGAGTTTAAAGCAATCCCTAAAGGAATGAGATCATTTAAAGCACCAATTTGAGCATTCATGGAAGGAAGAAACCCAGAAGCAGTTTGGTGTAATGTGGACTGTATACGCAGCATTCCGTTTTTAGATAGCACAAGTGCTACCTCGTGCAACAGTTAAAACACCTAATGCCATTCTGTTCTGTAAAGCTGCTTCACATGCTTGTATTACTTCAGTACTTTATAGAGAAACGCTATTTTGAGTGTTATTTAGGGCTTTGACCATGTACTTAAAAGTTTCCATGTGCCAAACAACATTCTCCAGTCTCAAAGAGGTAACAAAGATAGATGGTAGGTGGTCATACCAATGAGGCACAGAACATGTCCACCATGGTTTTAAATTTGGAAGGTTGGCTGGGTTGGTAATGGTTTTAATAATACATTCCCGCATCCAGGCAAAACCCAGAGTACAGTGGCCTATCCAGCCTGGGGGAAGTCATGGTCACAGGTTAGAGTCACATAGCCATTGGATCCCAGCCAGGAGCCAGTCATATAACACTGGGCCTCCTTGAACTGCAGTCAGGATTTCAAGGGCTACTTGGTTTTGGAGGGCCATACATGCAATGATTTCAGGCCCATATTTGATTGGGGAGTAATGACTTGATAATAATGCCTTTTCTTCCAAATTGCTCTGTAAGCATGTAGGACTAGGAAAGCATATTTGGAGTCAGTATAAATATTAACTGTTAAGGCTTTGCCGATTGCAAAGTGTGAGTGGGCACTATTCTGCTTTGGGGGCAGACAGGTTTGCTGACAGGGCTTTGCCCTCAACCGTCTTGAGTTAGACTGACTATAGCATACCCAGTTTTTCTTACCCCTTTTTTCCATGAAACTATTACCATTAGTAAACCAACTGTCATCTGCACTTTCAATAGGGGCATCTTAAATCTGGTCGTCTAGAATAAGCAAGATCAATACCCTCTGACAGCTATGCCCTATAGAAGTACGATGGTCAGGTCCAGGAATCAGGGGAGCTGGGCTTAAAGTCTGACAGGTTCCAACTATTATTTCAGGCATGTATCTATGAGCATAACCTGGTACTTAGTAAGTCGGCTTCCCATTCTCCATTGCTGGCTTTTGGTCTTGGACCTGACATGAAGTCGTTACAGTGAGGGTCTGTCCCATAGTGAGCTTCAAGGCTCCTTTTACCAGGAGCGCTGTTGTCTGCTCGGCTAAAGCCTTATAATTGTACATCCACAGAGGAGGCTTCTAGGGTAAACGTAACTATGCTGGATGAAACCATTAAGAAACCCTCTTTGTTTGAGGTCTAGCCTTCATATCTTAATGAACAAGGAATCACTGGCAAATGCGGGAAGACTTGTCGAGAGATGAGGGCATCCCCAAGTCATCATCCAGTCCAATCACAAGGAAAGTGGGTTCCTCCATTATCTCCACAAGCCCACAGTTAACCCTATGGAGTGGGGTATGCCCTGGCTTTTAGGGAATGATTTCATCATCCCAGCCACATAGAATGGGCTAAGGTGATGGTCGAGTTATACAATCATTGGGGAATCAATCCCATTTCCCAGTTGTTTAAATAATTAATTATATGCCCATGGGGCCCTGTTATTAGCCCCACAGAATAAAAAGCATGAAGATTATCTATACATGAGCTATTGTATAGAAATAGAAAAAAAAGCTATTTCTCTGAAGTTCACCTCAAGTTGTCTAGCTTAAGCAAACATTTAAGGACAATCAAATCTAGAATTTAACATCCACAAAGGTGTGTTATTTAAACAATTTTTCTCCCTAAAATAACCCTCATTTCCAGAAATAGCCAAATCAAGACTAATTTATTTGAAAAACAAGTCCAGTTTTAACAAACTTGGCCTAATTATTTACATAAATTCAACAAGAATAGTGACTGATCGCATAGATCTTTCAGAATCTGCTTTGCTGGAACTTTTGTAAGGAATCTCCAGGTTAAACTTTTAGTAGCCTTTCCAGGCCAGAAGCCAAGCCAAGTACTTGTCATCAGTCATGCCTACGATACCTGTAGATTTGGGAAGATTCCTCTCCATGAGGTCCCCAAAGCATCCTGAGGTTCCTGCACCTGCCAGGAAGTGACATTCTTTACTCACCTGGTGAGGCAGCCGGGAACTCTATAAGCAAGGTATCAGGCCATTTCCAGGGGCTTTATGGCTCCAGGTTTCATTAAGTCAACCTTAGTTCCTTAAAGCTGTTTGGTCATATCTGAGTCTATGCATGTCTCTCAAATATGACATTCCAGTCAAAGCCGTGGTAAAATAACCAATGTTTCCAATGGCGTCCTGTTACAACAAGAAAAATACTTATTGAACTTATGCAAATGATTATGATTGCCATGGAAGAAAGAATACTTACTGAGACCTTTTTAGTTTCAGAGGGTTCAGGTAGAGAGAAAAGTTAAATGCTTTAATTTGCTTTGTTATTATTTCTGTATATCACTGATGTCTTAAGACAAAGTTTCCTCAGGGCACCTGGTGGCTCAGTCCTTAAGCATCTTCCTTCGGCTCAGGGCGTGATCCCGGAGTCCTGGGATAGAGCCCCACATCAGGCTCCTCCGCTGGGAGCCTGCTTCTTCCTCTCCCACTCCCCCTGCTCGTGTTCCCTCTCTCGCTGGCTGTCTCTCTCCGTCAAATAAATAAATAAATAAAATCTTTAAAAAAAAGTTTCCTCAATCTGGAAGAGCAAACATTAAGAGAACCAGCAATGTTTTAAACAAGAGTCACAACACTACAATCTTTTATTTGGTCCCATGTTACTGATTCTTGTTTAGTCTGAATGCAGCTTTAGTTAGTTCTGGAAATTCTTACCCATTTTATTTTCTTACCTTAAAGATATTGAATATCTGTATTGTTCTAAAAGTCCTTTATATGAACCTCCTTGAAAATGAAACTCGTTTTACAAGAGAATAAGAGCAATTATAAATGACAAAAACTCAGGATGGGCATGGTCAGAATCTGATGAGATGAGAGTTTGCAATATAGCTGGCAAGGAAGTCAGGTTATTTCTGTGACACATACCACTTCAATAGCCAGAATATCGAGCGAGGATGACCTTGTATTCACACACTAACACTTCAGGGCTTGCATAGTATCTCTAGAATAGTCAAATACCTTTACCCAAGTGGAACCTAAGGCTAATCGTTTGTTTAACAGTAACTTAACCTACGGAATTAAAAGGCCTAAAGAGTTAAAGAGACTTCATTCACAATTTAAATCTTGGTAAAGTTTGTTAAAACCTTAAAATTATAGCACATGCCTGAATAGGATTACAGATCATTACAAAACTATTTTTATTTAACCAAGGTGATAATAAGAGCCTTGAAAGGCAAATATATAGGGTTCTATAGTTGTTAGCAAAACTCAGCTCCTTTAATATTGAGACATTGTTTTTTTTTTTAAGATTTTATTTATTTATCTGACAGAGAGAGAGGCAGTCAGTGAGAGAGGGAACACAAGCAGGGGGAGTGGGGGAGGAAGAAGCAGGCTTCCCACTGAGCAGGGAGCCTGATGTGGGGCTCAATCCTAGGACCCTGGGATCACACCCTGAGCCAAAGGCAGATGCTTAATGACTGAGCCACCCAGGCGCCCCAACCTTTGTCTTTTTAAAAAGAGAAAACAGACTTATATATCTTATACTACTGTACCTTAAAAATCTGTTCATTTCAATCTTAGTCTGTCCTGACCACACCTAAAATTCCTTTCCAAAGATTTCCCTTCCCAAAACTTCTATAACTTTCTTTTGCGTTCTTGAAACCTTAGTGTCCAGTGAAAACTAAGTTGTAACCAACTGCCAACTGTTACACCAGAATTCTTTAGAGGCCAAATTTTTGAATCAGTTAAGCACAAAACATGTTTACCAACAGATTTAAATATCCATAGTCTCTTTGCAATAAAAAGTCAAAAGCACAAACCTACATCCGGTGCTCAATGCTTTAGCACTTAATACTATGTGGAAAAGACCTAGATGTCCAATAAACTTAATTCCATTATCCAAGCAAATCTTTAAAGTTTCAGGTTACCAAAGACTTTGAAAGCTATTTTAACAATTACCCATGAAAACTTTGAGACAATCAACCATTATTTTAGTTATCTTTTTACTAACAACTCGCAACAGAGATGACACAAGTTTGTTTGACCTTCAGTAAACCTCGATAGAATAAAAGTTTTACATGTAGTGCTGATAACTTAAAAGACACGTCGATCTTAATTAAACTGACAAACTGAACTTAGTTTAAATACCGAATTATGTTCCACCTGGATCCTCCCCAGGGTCAGTTTTTACCTGAGACGCTGGTGGGGAAATCGGGAGTGGGTAACGTTAGGTCCAGGGGGTGCTCTTCCTGCTCCTTGATGGTGAGGGTAGGAGGAGCCATGGTGCCTGGGATACCGAGGATGGTACAGAAACCAGTTGTGCAGGCCGCACCCCAGGTGTTGCGGAAAGAGGGGGGAGGGGGAGACAGTGAGGCAGAGAAAGGGTTCCGGGTTCTAGAGCTCACCAGCTCCAACAGGAGCAGACGCCATGTTTTCCTGCCAACAAGGGGGAATAGGCAGTCCATATCGGGCCAGAGAAGACAGGGAATTTCCCTGAAACTAAGGGAGTTTTGGCAGCTGCTTGGGAATATTCTTTAAAAAAAATCCCTGTCCTGAGGTAGACTAACCACAGATGGCTCCAGTTACAGCCATTAACCTGGGAGATGAATGAGGGAGACACCTCCATGTCTGTTAGAAGGAACAGTGAGGGCTGCCTGGGTGGCTCAGTCGTTAAGCGTCTGCCTTCAGCTCAGGACGTGATCCCAGGGTTCTGGGATGGAGCCCCACATCAGGCTCCTCTGCTGGGAACCTACTTTTTCCTCTCCCACTCCCCCTGCTTGTGTTCCCTCTCTCTCTGGCTGTCTCTATCTCTCTGTCAAATAAATAAAATCTTAAAAAAAAAAAAGAAGAAGAAGGAACAGTGAGAGAGAAGAGAGTCAAGTTCCGGTTGTGTGGGATGGCCTGTGTTTCCTCCAGCAACCTGGGTTTCCTCAGAGGGGACCTATTTTAGATAATTATCATCCAATATGTCAGGAGAGTTTACTAGCCAAGTGTGTTCTGCAAGATGCTGTTGGGGTCCTGGTGTAGAGCAGCGATGGCCTAGGTACGAGCAACGAAGCTACCCTGGGTCCATGTGCCCTGTTCCTTACAGAAGAGATCTAACTGATACATCCCACTGAGGCCATGCAGTGTTACAGGAGATCAGTACTTTCTTAAATTTTGCAATCTGAATTGTTTCCAATGGGTTAAAAGGCATCACAAGGGAGAATCCTTGGGAACCAAAGGGGAAGCCTACTGAGGCCACGGTTACAGAAAAGTAAAGAAGGTCCATTACCAAATCGCCCCCGACTCCCAGGTGGTGTCCCATGCAGGACATGTCAGAGGTTCCTGTGTGTCAAAAGCGACCAGAGGCGTCCCTCAAACAAGACATCGCTATTGATCACAATCCTGCCTTCCCGTGAAGGCATTCCTGCCATAAAAGGCCCGTAGGAGGGTGTCTCTCCCCTACCCCATCACATCCTCGGCTGCCGATGGGTGCTTGGTGAATGGAATGAAATGCCCAGGCCGTGCCATCATACGTCCTGAAGGATGTGTACTGCCCGGCCGTTTTAACCCATGGAAAACACTAGAAAAGTTTTACAAGGGGAAATTAACGAATTTCTTAATAATAACTACTTAAGCTTAAGTAGTTAGTAGAGGACATTGACAGGAAACAGTAAAGATGGAAATCCATCATGGTCTAAGCGACATTCCAACACAGGTGGTCCTTACAGCCAACTTCCCTAGGAAGTCCCTGGTTGGGTTGTAATTCCATCGGGTACTGGTTTCAGCCGGCTCTGAGTGGAGGTCCCGCGGCCATAAGCACTAGACCCGGGATGTGGAGGGGATCATATTAGATCCATCAGGGGGAAACCTCACATGGGGATCTGAAGATTGGCAGCCGTGCTGGTCACTTAGGTGGCTGTCCCATGCCCAAGACAGACGACTTTGTATAAGGACAGCAGTAAAGAGAGGCCATCAAGTTTCCAGGTCTTATTACCATCCCAGCCAGGGTACTAACTTCCAGCCAAAAGGCAGGCTTTCTCCTCCCCAAAGAGTAGCCACGGGCTGGAGGATTGCAGCCTGACCTATTGACATGAAAGGTTCCAATAAGACCGTACTCCTTGAAGAGCCCCTGCAATGAGAGTAAAGGAAGAGGAGAGAAAGTACTCACCAATTTTGCACCGAAGCTCAGAGTCCGGATGAAAAGACTCAAAGCCCCATGTTCGGGTGCTATCTGATGTGGTTTTGGAAGATAAGTGACGTTCGGTGGGGTGGAGTCCGGAGCCGAAAGAATTCTTGATGGTGCAAAATGGTGGTTTATTAAAGCACAGGGACAGGACCCGTGGGCAGAAAGAGCTGCTGCCCTGGGTTGTGAGGGGTGGCTGGTTATATACTATGGGGTTGGGGGAGGTAAGGAAAAAGGGAGGCTGAGAAAATACTTTTATATGTTAAAGAAGACTCACAGGATAGGGAGGCCTTGCCACTGTCAAGGTAAGGTTGTTTTCCCCTCTCGCAAGGTATTAGCATTATGATGGTTGGGGGCTTCCTGGAAGAATGTCACTCAAGTCCCATCCAAGAGTGGGGGTGGGGTGGGGGGAGGTTGCAGGGTGCGAGCTTGTACCTTGTGTTCAGCCGGTGTTCTGCTCCCTCATCACTGGGGGCCCACGGAAGGAGAAGGGGGTTGGGACTCAGGGGCATTAGAAGGGAGTGGGCTTTAGCCTGGCTTCTGCTGAAAATAGCTGAGGCCCCCTGCTCATCTGCTGGGGCTGGCAGGACGTCAATCTGCGTTTCCAGAGCTTGGAAGCTACAGCCTCACAAAGCCATGGACATGCTTCTCCTACTGGGGTGGGGGACAGTGGCCAGAGGGTCACACCCCACATGGGTCTTGTCTCTTGCTCCCGCTTTTCTCTCCAAGTTATAGCCCCTTGCTTTCGAACAAGTGTCCAGTGTGCCTGTGGCCAAAGGGTCCAGGCAAATGCTGGGCAGAAACAGGGACCTGACATGCAGAGGTGGACCTGTTGGCAAGTGCAGCAGGACTTCTGTGGGACAAGCCCATGGAGGGTTGCTCCTCGGGACGTCATGCTGCACAGCCCACACACGGCCTCACACTGATCCCTCCCCCATTGACCTTCCCAAGGCTCCATCTCCAGCCCCACATCTGAAGGCTGGAGACACCCAGGCTTGGCCTGTCCCAAATGAAGCTGCCCCAAAATTGTGCTCAAATAGCCTCTCTGCAGGGGTCACTTGTCCCCCTACCTCTCCTCCCCTACAGGCAGGACTGCCATCTAGGCACCATCCCTGCTGACTCCTTCTTGAGAGTGTGGCTTGGGGTCTCACGGGGGGGATGGAGAGTCTCCAGTGTTCTGAGGCCCAAAGGTTAAACGTGACTCTCTTGGTTAACCAGTGTCCACGGTCTTAGTGGCTTGGGCTGCCAGAAGCTAACACCATAGACAGGGTGACCTGAATAACGGAAATGGACTCCTAGCCTCCAAAACTGTGAGTAAATAAATTTCTGTTTTTGAAACCACACAATCTGTGGTATTTGCGATGGCAGCCTGGCAAATGAATGCAGTGGGTAACACTCAGCAGCCCACATACACCTGGACTCTGCCACACGCAACACCATTTCCTGCAAACCAGGTTTGCCTTTCAAAGGGGGGAACCCTGACTGACCACCCAGACTCAGGTGAGAAGGGGCTGCTACTAACTGACTCCCACTAAGCCACTCCTCCCTCCGGGAGGCTCACTCACTTCTTACAGGGAGTGCAGGGGTGCATGGTTCTCAGGGCAGTGCAGGCTGACGAGAAGGGCCACCAAGCTCAAGCAGCCTTCTTCAGCTAGGATGAGACCCTGAGGGTGAGCAGAAGACCTGGCTGCAGGAGCCCCTCAGGCTTTGCCCAGTTGCAGCTTAGGACCCTGGGCCAGGAGAGCCCCCCAGTGCTCCTCCCATCTGCTCCCCATGGCACCCCAGATACTAAGCCACTTTCTTGGGGCTTCTGGTTAACTTGGTGTCACAGCCACCCCCAAGACTCCTGCCCTCTTAGGATGAAGCACAGACTGCTTCACACCCATCACACATGGGCAGTCCCGCAACCCGGGGCAGGAGCATGCAAAGACTGAACTCTTCCCCTGGCCACATGAGGACACCTCCACACTGACATTTCTTAGTAAATAAAATTACCTGCCCAGCCACTGCTCTGCTTAGTGTCACACATGCTGACCCCTTAGAGACCTTGCACTCACAAACACATTCTTACACATGGCTGCACATACATGGCATCCCTTCACACATACAGATGACCCTTCCCCTTCACAGACATCCTTGCCCCCAACACTCAGTCCCCATGGACCCTGCCCCACCCACAGGTTATACACACAGTATATAACCCCCCCCCCACGTGCTCATGCCCCATCACCTCACCCCACCCATCCTTGGTTGCCCGTGTAGATTCCCCTTTCATACAGTTTCTTTCCCACACACTTAGAGGGAAGGGAGGGGTTTTTCCAAGTGCATCTCTTCCCTGGGACCCTTTCCAGAGACTCCTGGCCTGGGAGGGTGGACAGAGTGCTCTTTGTAGGCCTGGGTACATTTGGTCATCAGGGTCTGGGGCATTTCTTTCACAGAAAAATGGTCCTAGCCCCTCCCTGCTGTTCCTAGGAAACTTGGGGACCTTGTTTGTCCCGTGTGCTACAAAGGCAGCGACTAATTGGGCAGGCAGCTCAGGAACCTGAGGTCAGCACTTGCCCCCATCCCCCTTACTGACTTCCAGATGTGGCCTCTGAGGCCTTGGTCACAGAGGCTCACCTGGTGTCATCTGAAAAGTCATTTGACACAGAAGAGAGGGCAGTTGAGGTCTGGCCATGGAGACCACAAATCTAGGCTGCAGGAGAACCTGGAAGAGACTTTTACCCCTTCGTTATTACCCAGCTCTCCCCGTCAACAATTCTTTACATTCAAATTTCAATGTTTAGATTACTAGTGTGATTTTAATAAGAGCAGCTATTAAAAGAATAAAGAATGATCCCCCTCCAGTCAGGTTTCCCATCCCAATACCCCAGAACTGTTACTGTAAGGTCATCACTGACCTCTGCATTGGTAAATGCAACAAGCCATAGAGTGGATGCCGCCTTCTTCAGTCACTGGTTTACACTGTGTTTCCAGGATGCCCCGGCGCCGGGTTTTTCCTCCTGTTTCCCTGGTTGTGGCTTCTCAGTGTCTTTTCCTGACTCTTCTTTCTCCTCCGGACCTTTTCTCTGTTCACACGGACTGTCATGGTCTCATCTGGTTACACATGTGCCTCTCCCACTCTCTTTCTCGCGTGGACTTGTATCTGTGCCCAGCTCTCTGCTCATACCTCCACACGGACGTGGGAGCCCACCCACCTTTCCTTCACACTCACCTATGGCTTTTTACTGCAAGCTGCTGCACTCTACTCAGGGCTTTCTGGTCACAGGAATGTGCCTGTCCAAAGTGCCAGAGAATTCATGCCCTGGAAACAGATCTCCCAGCCATCCGTGCTAGGGTGCAAATCAGACGTGCCCTCCAGCTCTCTGAAGTCCCCGAAAGGACTGAGTCCCGTTGCCCACGCTGATAACCTGCCCGCCCACCTCCCTCCTAGTAGCCTCCGTCCAGATGAAGTACTTGCGCCCAAGGACAGCCTAGAACCCGTTCTCAACCCTAGGTTTCTACACCCGATCTGTGTCACACCTCTATGTCGTGGAACTGAATGTTGCGCAGGGCAAACTTTTGGCCTTATCGCTAGCCCTCTCTCTTGTCGCACTCTACACCCCTCTCTCGGAATCTGACCCCCTTTTTGTCCACCGCCACTGCCCTGGGCCACGCTGCTCTCGCCCCATCCGCAGTCTGTTCTTGACTTCGTCGGACCGCAGGTCAGTTCGGGCTGCCCTCTGCGACTCCCTCTTCTCAGTCCTGCCCGCCGCCCCCGCCCCCTCTGCCTGGTGCCTCACCTCTTCCCGCGGGGCGGCCTCGCGGGGCCACCCCACCCCAGGACCGCCCTCCGCCCGCCTTCTCTTTCGCATTTGTCCCCCTGCCTCCGCGCGGTGCAAGCTTGCGGAGGGCGGGGCTCGCCTGTGCTATTTATGACGAACAGCGCCAGGCATACAAGGAACGCGATAAATGTCTGTGGAACGCTTCTTCCGCAACCCGCGGACCGCAACCCGGTGACCAGCTCTGAGACCCCTCTGCAAGCTGGGGGGACCCACCCGAGGAGGTGAATCCGCTTCCTTTGTCCCAGAAGTCGCTCAGACCCGCAGGTCCTAGGACTACAAATCCCAGCATACGTCGCGCCTCCTGAGTTGTGGCGCTGAGCCTCCTGGGAGGTGTAGTCCATGCCGCTCAGTCTTTTTTGCGGCGCTTTGGGGAACTAGGTCGGGCGTCCATTTTTTGGCTGTTTGGCTGTTTGGCCTTTGCCAGCGAGGTACCCACTGGCGAAACAGATTTCGGCCTTCTTCGTCTGGTTGAGGGGGAAGTCTGTGGACTCCCTCCCGGCCAGGGTGGGCCAGGCGCCCTTCGCAGGTGCCTCATTATCTGTGCACCTTCTGGTGTGGGAACATTTACATTCGGAGTCCGTCGCCTGAATGACGGGCTGGCATGTCACCCGCCTCTGCGTGGACACCTCCCCACGGAGGACCGCGCGCACCATTTCATTCATTGGTTCAACAGCATTCGACCGCCAGCGGCTTGCCAGGCTGGATAGGCAGCCCGGGAGTCAGATAACAAACCCTTAGCTGGATATGTCCCAAATGTGGTGTAGTTGTAACTGGAAGACTCTGGTTATTGTATTTAAATGGCCGATAGAGGGGCAAGGGCTGAAGAGGGGGATCCGTGAAGAGACTGTTGAAAAGAAAACCACAGGGCCCAAGCAGTGTCACTTAGACCAAACGGGGGCTGGATACCTAATCTAATTGCAGATTTAACCTCCCCCAGAAATGTGGTCTTAACTCGCCAGGCAGGGATTTTTTCAACCAGCATCCCTGGCTCTGCCACGTGGGCCCTCTCCATCCTCCAAAGAAAGAAGAGGTAATCTGCATGATACCTTTGCTTTTCCCCCAAGGGAAAGTGGTCTGGAACAATCTGTTGCCTTTGCTGGTAAGTTTCTTGGGCCCCCTTCTTCTATAAAAACCTTCCATTTTGTACACCCCCTCTATTTGCTAGATGGAATTAAGCCCTATTCATGAATCATTTAATAAAGCCAATTAGATCTTTACAATTTACTCTGTTGAATTTTTGTTATTTAACAAGACTTCTCTCTGTGTGACCTTGGGCAAGTCATTTAACAGCTCTATGACTCGGTCTCCCCATCTAAACCTGAGTATAATAATAGTATCCACCCAGGCTCCAAGTCAGTAAACTAAGATGTATTACCTAATGTCACGACAGTTTCAAGTCCCCAGGAATGTCACCTCTAACCAGTCAACATCGCCGGTGAGCATGAGGAGATTGTCTGATAGATGCCTTCTGTTCCCCTTAGGAGTGTGACCTTGCCTAAAATAAAGGATTCTTTGCTAATAATTTCCTTTTTCCTTCTCCCTCTCTGCCTTTAAAAACCTTTCCTGTGTTTAACTCAGGGAAACTCTCCTCTGCTTGCTAGATGGGATGCTGCCTGATTCACAAATCATTTAATAAAGCCAGTTAGGTCTTCAAATTTACTCAGCTGAATTTTATTTTTACAGAGTTAATGAAGAAGAATTATTAAGAGTAGTGCCTAGTAGAGAGACAGATCCATGCACAATTTAGTAATTCTCATTATTAAAACCAATGCCACCAGCCAGGTGAGAGGTAGAAGTGGTTTTGGCCAGGTGGTAGTGATAGAGCAGGCAGTTAGTTAGACACGAGCTGGAGGCAAAGGTTGTGATAAGTAGGTGACACAGGAGAAGGCCGAGGGCAGAACACCCTGACTTTGTGACTCCCAACACCCCCGGGGGGTTGACAGACCAAGAGCCACAGGTGCCAAACATGCACTCTTCTCTTCAGCCTCTGCCCCAGGGTCACCTATAGCTTCATTGTAATATATTTACGTTGTGGTTTCTACCTCCTCCATGGCGAAAGATGGCCCTGACAGCTCCAGGTAGAACCCTGTAGGGCCAAAAACACCCCTCCCAGCCGGTAGGAGTCCCTTAGATAATTGGAAACAATCTCAGTCAGAGACCGCTCTGGCTATGACCCATAACCCCTGCAAACATAAAAGGAAAGACACCCCTAACCCCGGTGCAGTTGCCGCCTCTGTGCCCACCCACCCTCCCTTTTTGAGAGTGTACTGTCTTTTTTTTTTTTTTTAAAGGATTTTATTTATTTATTTGAGAGAGGGGGTGGGGGGAGAAGCAGACTCTCTGCTGAGCAGGGGGCCCAAAGGGGGACTTGATCCCAGGACCCTGAGATCATGACCAGAGCCGAAGGCAGATGCTCAGCCGACTGAGTCACGCAGGCCTCCGAGAGTGTACTGTCCTTAATAAACTGCTTTGTGCTTGCTCCCTTCCTTCCGGGTGTCTTTATCTGAGCGTGGATTCTCATGTAAATCTCTGGTGAGGAGATCCTAGAACCGGAACCTCCGTTCACACGACCCAGACTCTCCCACCCGAAACCGTAGCGAGGAGGCGCATGACAAGTAGTCACGCTCTGGAGCCGGTTTTCGGGTGGAGCCCACACACTGTGCTGAGAAGTTGGATGAAGGGCGTGACAGAAAGAGTTTTGGCCTGAACAGCCAGGAAGACGACGGGGTCATTTCCTGAGCGCTGGAAGCCTGGGAAATCCTGGCTGTGAGGAAGCACCAGGAATTGAGGTTTGGATATGTTAAGCTCAGGAAGCCTATTGGACGCGCACTACAAATGTTGAGTGGGCGTTTGGACATGAGACTGGAATGTGGGGAAGTGCAGGCTGTAGGGACAACTCTGGGAGTCACCGGGGTATAAATAGCTTTTGAGGCTGCTAGGCTGAATGAGGTCACGGGGGGTGTGAGGGAGATGGAGGCAGCCTGCAACTGAGCCAAAGGGCGAGTCAGCAGGTAGAAGGCTCTGGCTAGGAAAGCAGCAAGGACGGGAGCCCCACCTTGGTGAGGCTCTAATCTGCCATGTGGGAGATTTGTGGTTTCAGGCAAGTCAGCTAACCTCTCGGAGCCTCAGCTTGCTCGCCCGAGGAGGAAATAGGATTGTGTGACGGTTAAAGGAAATAATGCAGCTGCAGGGCCCTGCCCAAGGCCTGGCTGAACTAGGTGCTTGGAGCAACCGAGAGCCTGGAGTGACAGATGCCTCACTCCTATCTTACCCTTTCCCCATAGATTTCTACCCTGGGACAGACACCCAAGAATTCAAGACACTCAGAGGGAGCAACCTGCAAATTCCAGGCCCCAAACATTCCTCCTCTGGTCAGCTTGCTGTCCAGGTCTTAGGCAGAGCTCAGAGCTGGCGTCCTGGTTCCACTTCCACTGGTCAACAACAGAAGGGACTTGGAGCAAACTGCAAGCCTACAGGGATGGCTTAGAGCCAACGTATGAGCAGGGAAGAAAAAGGCACATTCGCATCTTTAATGATACAATTTTTGTCAATTATAATTCAGTGAAGCTAAAAATAGATTAAAAAAAATAAGACAAAACGATATAATAGAACCCAGAAAAAGAAAGAAAAGGAGAAAGAAAGAAAGAGAAAGAAAGAAAGAAAGAAAGAAGAAAGAGGCACGTTCTGTGGCTCTCTTCCCGTCTTCGTCTGTCCTGGTTGCTCTAAGCAATAGGACAGACCATCAGCTCATGAACAACAGAGCTGACGAGCTCGCAGTCCTTGCGGCTGGAAGCTGGAGGTCAGAGTGCTGGCCCAGTTGGAAGAGGGCCCTCTTCCTGGTTTGCGTCAGGTGCCTCCTCACTGTTGTCCTCACGTGGCGGAAGGGTGAGGGAGCCGGCGCGCTGTCTTTTATAAGAGCACCAATCCCATTCGCGAGGGATGGGTCCACCCTCACGACCCAGTCACCTCCAAAACCCCATCTTCTGCAGTCTCACGCTGGGCACTAGGGTTCCAACATGTGAATTCTGGGGGGACACAAGCATTTTGATCGTGGCACCACCTGACTAGTAAAACAGGACCGAAGTGCTCTGTGGTGGGAACCAAATTCAGGCTTCTGATCTGTGAGTGGCCCCTGAGGGCCAAGCTTTTCCACAAGAGGTGCCCAGGGCTGTGCGTTGTCCAGAGCGTGCTGCCTGGTGACAGGCATCAATTCTGCTCCGAGGTTTCTCTACATAAAACTGTTGTTGAGTTTGCCCTTTTGCTGACGTATTATTTTTGCAGGCAGACAGGTTTCTATAGTTTTGATTCAATTGTCATTGTTTTTAAACTGACTTTACCCTGTCATGAATATATTTCTGGCCATCTCGATTTGATATTTTGTATCCTGGCCTCTCAGTTAGATTTGAGAGACTCTGTAGTTTTCTGTATTATTAAATTTGCTGGCCCCTTCAGATTTCTTGGCAAAGATGCAGGGAATGCCCTGGTCCATGATCACCCAGACCTCTCGGGATGGGTTATTGTGCGATGGCTGCACTTGGCAGTGTTGTGTCGAGTTTTGTACTCACCAGAGGGATCTCTCATCATTACATATGGCTGTCGTCAGGAGAGCGTCGAACTGTGTCTGCTATTTCTCTTTTCTGAAGTGGAGGAGTCTTATGTAAACGAGCTCACTTCTGGGTGTTCAGAACAAGGGAGGCCCAAGCAGGGATAAGGAACAGAAAGCCAAGGTGATTTGAGGGTTCACTATTTTATTCCCTTCTCTCACGGGTTACAGACCTGCCTTACCTCTAAGCGGTTGTTCCTATTTTGTCCAGGACCGTAGTTGCTTCCATGGTTCAAAGAAAGGACGAATTCATGGATGTCTTGCTTCCGTCCGCGTCCCTGCGCTACCTGCCCTCCACACACAGTGCCGTTGGTCAGTTCCTGGCGTACCCTTATTTGGAAGCAAATGTCTACATGTACACTCTTATTCACTCCCCTGTTCTCACGGAAGGTAGCTGTGTGGCCTGCTCTGGACTCCACCTCGGGGACCCCTTCACCTGTCCACACAGGGACATGCCTCTTTCTTGCTGTGGTGCATTGTACTGTAGTGTGTGGGTGTAACTACTTTATTTGACCAGTTTCCTACTGATAGGCATTTGGGTTGTTTCTAATGTTTTGCCTTGACAAATAAATATTGCTTTAAGTGAAAAGCTCATGCATGTGTTATTTTTACTTGTGGAGGCAAATCTTCAGGATAGATTCCGAGTGGTGGGATTGTCAAAGGGCAGATGTGACTTTGCTAGACGGAGCCAGAACCTTCTCTTTGGTAACCCTACTATTTTGCGTTGCCAACATGTGCAGAGTGTCTATTCTCCCACAGCATCACTCATGGATCATTTTGTCAACATTTTGGATTTTTGTCAGTTTCGTAACTGAGAAATAAGTCATGAGAAGTCAGTTTGCGTTCATCTTATTGTGAGTGAAATTGAGTATCTTGTTATATGTTCAAGGGCTATTTTCACTGTCTTTTCTGTGAACAGTCTGTTCATGTCTTTTGTCTTTTTTTTGTGTTTTTAAAAAAGATTTATTTATTTATTTGAGAGAGAGAGAGAGAGAAAACTCATGTGCATTGGGAGGAGGGGCAGAAGGAGAGGAAGAGAGAGTCTCAAGCACATTCTGGGTTGAGCGTGGAGCATGACAGGGGGCTCAATCCCAGGACCCTGAGATCATGACCCCAGCTGAAACCAAGAGTCAGTTGCTCAACCAACTGCACCGCCCAGGTAACCCTTCTTGGTTTTTAAAAGCTCTTTATATATTAGAAAGATTAGCTCCTTATTTTTGATGTAAGTTGTACATTTTTTTTACCAGCCACTTGGGTTTTGCCTTTGATTGTGAGACTGTCAATTCCTTCCTGAAACGTCTTCTGCCTTTGGCCTTCGGTTTACTCTCTGGCTGCTGCTCCTCGGAGGCCCTCCTCCCTCTGCCTGTCAGTCATGTTTGTGTCCTGCAGTAGGCGTCCTCCTGTCTTCTTGCACCCTGTCTCTGGATGGCCTTGGCCATAACTGAGGCCTCAGTGGGCATCTCTGTGCTGTCTCTGTGCATCTCCAGCCGGGACTGTCCTTGGAGATGCCAGCCATCTGCCCCATCATTAATACTCAGATATCATCTCAGGCTGTGTGGGTCCCAGACTGGGACTCGGTAACATACTTTCTCTTGTGACCCTTCTCCTGGAAGTGGCAGAAATCTCTCTCAACCATGTCTCTGAGATTCCCTACATCATACCTAGTGGTTGGTTCTCAGGTTCTCTGTGGGGAAATGTCTCCTTTTTGTACAAACTGTCTGATGCTCTTGGAAGTTCATGATGTCCTGGTCTTGGAAGATCTTGCATGGGGGGTTGAGGGATCCACTGGGCAGCACTACCCTTCAGTATCCTTGACTTGCTTGGGGTCCACATGCCTTCACTAAATGTTTTCTGCCTCTGCCCTGAAGAGGGCCATGTTGGTTCACACAGATGACAGCATCCTCCCGGTACATTGTCCTCCATTTGCTGCATGCCATTGGGCACGTCAGCCCCCCAGGATGTGCCGCGGCAAGCAAAGGCCCCTTTTGCTCTTGGATGGTGGTGGTGTCCCCCAGGAGGCTCTAGTCCTGGAGATGCAGGACAATATGGGCCAGTTGGACAGTGGTTTTTCCACATAAGAATGGATGTGCTAAGGCTGGGCTTAAGTGGTCAGTGACTGCATCATGGCACAGTGGGGTCTGGAAGTCCCAAATAGTTCTCACCACAAAGAGAGTTAAACCCCTCTCTTGGCTTCAGAAAAAACACTGTCCAGTTGGTTGTTTCTACAGCAGAATTCTCCAGTTCTCCAGTGAGAGTCCTTAAAGTGCATCTAACCCTTAACATGTCCTAGATGGCGCTCCAAGTCTTCACACTGGGAGATACTGCGTCAATATGCCCTGTGTCTGCAGGCAGGACCAACACCTCCTTAGCTAATTAAGAGTGAAATGCAGATCTCACCCCCATTTCCGTGTCACCTGTGAACCACCCTAGAGTGCTTTCAGACGCATTGCCAAGAATGGTCCAGCTCCCCACCTGGTCTTGCCCCAGAACCAGTGACAAGCAGCTGCTCCCTCTGCAGCCAGAAGGCACCTGTTGATCCTGTCATCTGACCATGTTCTTTGGTCCTTGGAATCAAAACTCATGTCCTCAGATGGGAGCTCCCCTTGTGGCGAGCACAGTATAACGTAGAGATTTGTCTAATCTCTACATGGTACACCTGAAACCAGTGAGATTTTGTGTGTCAAGTATGCTTCAATAAAGCAAAGAAACAAACAACCCCCCCGAACTCATGTCCTTAAGCAGCAGCAACCTCAGGGTTGCAGAGCCAGACTGGTGTGGAGTGAGGGAGGCTGTGGGTGGCACAGCCAGACTGGAGAGAGGATGTGGCTCCCTGGGACCGCGGACAGCTGCTGCAA
Organism: Ursus arctos; assembly: GCF_023065955.2. NCBI lineage: Eukaryota > Metazoa > Chordata > Mammalia > Carnivora > Ursidae > Ursus > Ursus arctos. The sequence goes on along the minus strand of NW_026623008.1, from coordinate 58,843 downwards.
GACACCTGGACCCCGTGTTGTTGGATCTTCTGATTCTTTCAGGAGAAGCTGGAACTGTACAGTAAAAACTGTAAAATCTCTTCTCCTTTCTTTCACAATTCTTTGAACATGCCGTCCTCCTGCCTGGATTTTATTTTATTTTCCCCTCCATTTCCTACCCTCTCGAATATCCCCCCAAGCCTCTTGGACACCTGAGTCAATGTGTCTTTGGTTATGCATGTACCCGTGTATGTCACGCAGTGAGATTTGTGCATGTATTATCATATTTACGTACATATCATCCAGCCGTAGACGTGGTGCTTGCACCCCTTGCTCAGGACTGCTTTCGTATCGATCCCTGTGCATTACATCGTGACCCCCACGATGGGCCAGAAGGTGCTTCTAACGCCCACGCACAAAGCTGCAACGATCTCCCTCCCAGCTGCCCTCCTACCGCCCCCAGCCTGGCCTGGGGTGGGGGTGCCATGCCGTGGAATACGTGCGCCGACAGCCTGCAGTCCAGAAGGGTGTGTCATCGGTCTCCACACCCCAGCAGTGTCTTCCACCGTGCCGCACCCATGCCAACCTTTGTATATACACAAAGGGTACAGTGATGTGTGATTGCTGCGTTAATACGATTGGTTTTAATCATGCAGTTTGAACAGTATTCAAAATAGCCTTATAAAGAAGGCCTTTCATGAGAAAAATGTTGCACAAAGGAAAATTTTTTCTGTGTGTGATTACTTACCTCTGTGACTATCCTGTAGAAATTCAATATTTAGAGCTTTCATAACCTTTGTGTTGTAAATAGAGCTGTTACATTTCTCTCCCTGGGGTTATGGTCAGGGTTATGGTTAGGTGGTTAGGGTTAGGGTCATGGGTTGTGGTCAGGGCCAGATTTGAGATCAGGGTCAAGGGTCTGGGTCAGGGTCAGCATCTGGGCCAGGGTCTGGTTCTGAGTCAGGATCAGAGTCAGGGTCAGGTTCAGGTTCAGGGTTAGGTATAAGCATAACTGGCTTTCTTCCCCCTCTTCTATCTCTCTGGCCCTCTGGCATGGACAAGACTTGCCAGGGTCACACATGCATCAAGGGGTTGACCTGGAGCATTGGTTTTCTGCCCCCAAGTCCTGGTCTGTCACAGAAAAATAATAAAATGTCTTCCTGGTCACTGACTATTTCAAATACAACTCAAGCCCAGTCAAGGGTTGTGGAGGGCCTCAGAGCTTGTGCAAGGTCCTTCCACGCTCCCCCCTGGGTGTTGCTGGCCCCACTCTGCCTGGGCTGCGCCAGGTTCCAGCACAGCCCTGACCCACAAGGGCACTCAGTAGACACGTGTGGATTTATATAGGACTGGGTACAGTGACAGCCTTCTTTCAGGCTGGTGAAGCCCTCCTGGCACTGGCTGGATCCTTCATCCCATCCGAGTGATCAGCAGTAGACAGTCAGTAGACAGGACAGCCCTTGGCCTCCGACCATCCTGGCAGGCATCTGTGGTCCTCCCCCTTAGGCCAGTCTGGGTCTTGACAACCCCCATGGCCAATTGTTATTTTTTTTTAAAGATTTTATTTATTTATTTGTCAGAGAGAGAGAGAGAGAGAGAGCCAGCGAGAAAGGGAACACAAGCAGGGGGAGTGGGAGAGGGAGAAGCAGGCTCCCAGTGGAGCAGGGAGCCCGATGCGGGACTCGATCCCAGGACCCTGGGATCACGCCCTGGGCCGAAGGCAGACACTTAACAACTGAACCACCCAGGCGCCGCCCCCCCCCCCATGGCCAATTATTGAGGTGACTGTGTTCCTTGCGATTTAACAGGTCCATAGACAGTGTAGACAGACCACCTCCTGGGATGTTTCAATCCCAAAGTCTGTGTGGTTGAGACACGTGCCTCTTCCCTCACAGCCTGGCTGCCTGTGAAGAGAGGTCATAACCTTCCAAACATAGAATGTGGCCTGTGGCCACAGCACCCATACAGCAGACTGGCCCTGCAGTCCTTTGGCCTCCTGGTTATAATGTAAACATTTGACCTACATACTTGTTAAGAATCAAGGGTACAGGAGCAACTGTGTCTCCCAGTGTGCAGTCTTGGGGAGCTGCATGCATGAACCAGAAATCCTGCCACAGGTGGCTTCTTCATTGTGGAATAATCCTCAAGCCTCCCACTGGTTCGCTGAGTAATAATCTCCTCACCATCCACACATCTTGTCTCTCTCTTTGTAAAGGAGAGAGAAGAGACTGGAAAATGAGCCAGTTTGTTCTTTGGGGATGGGTGATTAATGTGGTGGGCAGGTGTGACTCCTGGGCTCCCTCCTCCCAAGGGCATGAGTGAGGTCTGTGAGCCTTCCAGTCTTTGAAATTCAAGGGCCTGATGTTCAGGGCAGGAGCCTTGTTTCCCACCAACAGCAAAGTTGCTCTTTCAGCAAGTGGAAGAGTGTGTTGTCATCGTGGGAGAAGAGCAAGAGCACTGGAAGGGTGGCTGCAGCCCCTGACCCTAAGTGACCCCTTCCTTCCCTAGGCTCCAGAGTCCACAGCTCTGCAGTTAACCACCAGTGACATGTGGAATCTGCTGCTTTCCCAGCCTGGCATCCGTTCTCACGTCCAAGTCCAGAACCTTAGCTTGCCTTTGAGAACCACATCTCACCTGCCTCCCATCCTAACATTTTCAGAGGGCAGACCCCACTCTCCACCCACCTCAGAGATGGGCGTATGATCCAAGTCTACCCAACCCCTTGCTCTGTTTTCTGGGTGCTTTAATGGCTCCAAGGATGAGAATGTGACTGAAGCCAGGTCAAAGGCACTGAAAGCCATGACTTTTTGTGGAACCCAAGAGAAAGAGAAACCCTTCCCAGTAGAATGGATGGTGAGTGGGTGTTAGCCTAGAGTTGCTGGAGGCCTCAGATGCAGTGGGAGAGACTGTGCCTGTGAATGGGGCCACCCCAGAGCACTTAGCAGGATGGAGGTTTGGCAGGGGTCCAGGTCACAATGTGAGAGTGTGAGCCCCTGGGCCTGCTAGGTGCAAACCCTCTCTTAAACTTGCCTCTTGCAAGTATTAATTTATTTCTACCATTTAAAATAGTAATTTTACTTCCATGTGTCCAATCACCTGCAAGCCAGGAAGTCCTAGCTATCACATCGGAACTAACAGTCCCCGAGACTCTCTGTGCACGGTGTCCTCAGCAGGGGGAGCATGTCTGGGGGAGATGAAGTTGGTGGGGTCAGGTCTCAGGGGAGCTCCAGAATAGCTCTGTCCCTGTTCCTTCCCTGTGCTGGGAGAGGAAAACCCCAGAACAGTAAGAGGAGGACCAGCAGAAGGAAGAGGTCCCTGGATGGCTAATTGGTCTGCTTGTTTTCCCCCTTATTTTAGGGTCCATTTTGTCAATGTGTGTCTTTACCAAGAAATAACCCTTTTTCTCTTGGTTTCTAGTCTGATGCAACAGGTTCTCTTATTTGACCTTTAATTTCTTCTCTCTTTTCTTTTTTAAAAGATTTTATTTATTTATTTGACACAGATTGAGAGAGAGGGAACACAAGCAAGGGGAGTGGGAGAGGGAGAAGCAGGCTCCTGCTGAGCAGGAAGCCCGACGTAGGACTCCATCCAGGACCCTGGGATCATGACCTGAGCTGGAGGCAGACGCTTCACGACTGAGCCACCCAGGGGCCCCCAATTTCTCCTCTTTTTCTAGTTTTCTACAAAATTGTCACAATTAATGAACAAATATTGATATGTTATTTTTAGCTAAAGTTCGTATTTTATTCAGGTTCCCTCTGTTCCACCTTTTCTTGCTCCAGGATCCCGTGCAGGGTGCTACGTGACATGTGCTCATGTCTCTCTAGGCTTGTCTTGGCTGTGACAGTTTCTCAGACTTGCTTCCTTTCAATGACCTTGGCAGTGTTGAGGAGGACTGGTCAGGCATTTTGTAGAAAGTCCCACATGGAGATTTACTTGTTTTGCTCACGATTAGACTGGGGTTATGGGTTTTGAGGAAGCAGATCAGGGAGGTAAAGTGGGCTGTTGTTACTTTATAACAAGGGAACACTTGTCACTGTCCATGTTAACATTGGTCACCTGGCTGAGGCAGTGTTGGTCAGGCTTCCCCCCACCCCCATGAAGTTACTCTTTCCCATGTGTAGGAAGACATTGCCCTGAGCTCACACTTTAGAGAGGGGAGTTAGCTCCATTTCCTTAATGAATGGTTGAGTATCTACATCTAATTATTTGGAATTCTTACAGGAGAGGTCTGTTCAATCCCATTTATACAGAACTATGTAATTTGTTAATAAAAACCCAACCAAGTAATTTAAAAGATCCCAATCCCATTGGCTTCACTGAACAATTCATGAAACAGGTAGCATCCCATTTAGCAAAAGAAAGGGGCTCCTTTGAGCTGCAGGGAAGGGAAGGATTTTAAAGGCAGAGAGGGGATTGAAAAACAGAAATTACTAGAAAAGGATGCACTATTTTAGACAATGTTCCCCTTCTAAGGAGAACAAAAGGGGCCATTCAGTTCATTTTCCAGGTTCACTGGTTAAAGTTTATGTGGAAGTGAAGGTGTGTGGAGCTGCAGTTAGGTTAGGCAGTAATTCTTGGTTTGCTGGCTTGGGTCTCTTGACATAGCTGACTCTATTTTGGGTCTGTTGCTCATTTATTTTACCAGTGTGGACACCAGGGTAGGTTATGCTCTGGCACGAAAGTGTTTGGTCGCTGGCTCATTCCTGCTTTGGTGATTGAGAGCACTTTCCATTGGCTCCTGTTTTCCATTGACATCATTCCGTCTCCGTGGCTCTTTTCTTGGCACTTCCTTACTTTCTGATACGTCAAGATTATCCTGGCTCCTATACTTACTGTCTCAGCTCCAGTGCCAGCAATTTCTTCATGGAGCCCTGGTTAGTAGAGAATGGTGTTAAAGTCTTACACGTGGGAGCTAAATGTGCTCCGCAGACAATGCAAGGCAATACATGCATGTATTTCCATCTATGTTCACACACCTAATTATAAAGATTTCTACGTGGAACTGTCTGTGTCCATAGGAAGCTAAAGACGAGTTTATACTGATGTCTCCAACCTGGTCCATCACCACATGGAGACTGTGATCTTCTCCCTTTGCTGATCTGTACCTTCCCACTCCAACAGTGACAAACCTGGCTCTCCCCACCTGCCATTTATTTAATTCATTGCTCCGTTCCAGATTACAGATGTGGTGTTTTCAGAACTGTTAGCTACCACTCTGATGGGAAAGAACTTTATCAAATAGAGTCCACTGTGTACGTACGGTACATTTTTCTTTAATCTACAGATTCCATTCATTTCCAAAGATACTTAGGTCTGCACCTTTTGTCATACAACCTACAGTGAGGGTTTTTTTCCCATATGTTTCTAATACAGTTAGGTTATGTGTCACATTTATACTCCATTGAAGGGGGGAAGAAATTTTCCTTGGTCCAAAGTTCTTACCACAAGACTAAGAATGAAATTGACATGAGACAGATTAATAAGAGAAAAAAACCCAAAGTGTAATGACGTGCACATGGAGACCCAACAAGGAAACTGGGTTCTAAAGAAATGACCAAGGAAGCCAGGTTTTATACTTTTTGGACAAAAAGAAAATAAACCTGTGATGAAATCACAGGACAAAGAAAACTTAATCTTGGGAGCTTCAATTAGTAAGGAATTCTAAACAGAATTTGGGCTGGGGTAGTAAGTTAGTAAAAAGTAACAAGGGTTGTTTATACAGCCTTCTGGGCTCCAAATGCCCATCTCTGGTGATGTCAAAGTCTCTTTACCTCCTGGTACAGGGACATCTTCACATGGGAGATAGATTTCCTGCTTCCAGGGGGACAGAGGAGGGTCTGAGGGTCCTCATTTCATAGACCGACTCTTAAGTAACTTTTATTTAAAATGATCTATCTGCCAAAGTGGCAGATTTGGGGCAGTGTGCCCTTGGCCCCTACACCATCTCGTGACATTCCCACATCCTAAATAACTTAATTTTAGTAGATTATGATTTACTCTTTGGGATATAAAAATGTTCGTGTTTTTTAAGATTTTATTTTTAAGTAATCTCCACAGCCAATGTGGGGCTTGAACTCACAACCCCAAGATCAAGAGTTGCATGCTCCACCGACTGAGCCGGCCAGGTGCCCCAAAATGTTTGGGTTTTGACAAATGCATCATGGCAGGTATAAATCATTAAACCATCATGGAATTCACCCCCTGATCCTTTTATCACCTCTAGTTTTGCCTTTCCCAGAATCTCCTACAAATGGGGTCACTCAGTGTGTAACCATTTCGGACTAGATTCCTTCACTTAGAAAAATGTAAAGTTCATCCGTGTCATTTTATGGGGGTGATGGTTCATTTCTTTTTATTGCTGAATAGATTAACAAGAGAAAAACAAGTCAAAGTTTAATATGATGCATACGTCCCATATTCATGGGAGATACCCAGGAAAACGGAGTAACTCCTCGAAGTGACCCGGCCCTAAATGCCATCTTCAGCTAAAGACCAGAAGATTTTGGGTGGTGGGAAGGCCAGTTAAGGGATGTTATCAGGTGAGCACAGTAAACGAGGGAATGGTGGTTGCACAGATTTAAGTCTGTGCCTTCTCTTTCGGTAAGAGTTTCTTAAGATTTAGTCATTCTGTTCCTGATACAGAGGGAGACAGGCTTACAAATGGAGCTTTCCTTTATCAGCGTAACTTTCACTCACCAAACAGCAACTTTTACCCAGTTTTTAGAGATTCTTCCATGTCTGCCTTTCCTTAAAATTAATCCGCCCAAATAACCCTTGTGCCAAAGAGGCATATTTTGGGTGGCATATTTCCTTCACATGGATACACTCAGTGTGCTTATGGATTTATTTATGGAAGGACGTCCTGGCTTCGTTAAGTTTGTAACCACCATGAATAGAGCTGCTGTGCATAACTGCATGTTTTTGTTTGGAAATAGCTTTTCAAAGCAGTGGTCTAAATACCAGAAGTACAATTGTTGGACCTTAACGTGAGACTTATTTAGGTTTGGAGAAAATGGCCAAACTGTCTTCTGAAGGGACAGTTGCTGCCATTCCTCACCTTCCAGCAGTTGGTATTCTTGTTTCTGGAGTTCAGCATTTGGGATAGGTGTGCAGTGCTGTCTCACTGTCGTTTACACTTGTTCTTTCCTAATGATGACGTCGAGCATATTTTTGTATGCTTATTCTGTGTCTGCATATCTTCTTTGTCCAGGCATTTTCAGACCCTTACCCATTATCAGTTCGGATGTTTGTTTCCTTATTGTTCAGTTCTGATAGTTTTTTGTATATTTTGAATACAGATCTTTTACCAGATATATGTTTTGCAAATATTTCCTCCCAGTTTGTGGCTTGTCTTTTAGTTTCTGAGCAAGGTCTTTCACAGAGCAGAAGTTCTAATTTTAGGAAGTTCATGTTATCAGTTTTTTTCTTTTGTGGATTGGCGTTTGGTGTTTTTTTTTTTTTTTTAATAATGATTTTTTATTATATTATGTTAGTCACCATACTGGCGTTTGGTGTTGTGTTAAAACTCATCACCACACCCAAGGTCATGTAGATTTTCTTTTATGTTTTCTTTCTGATATTTTGATAGTTTCACATTTTAAATTTATCTACAATTTTGAATGAATTTTGGTGTAAGTTGTAAAGCTTGTGCCTGCATTTCACTTAATTCCGTAGGGTTTCTAATTAATTGTTTATATTTCTGGAGAAGTCAGGGGATAATTGGACTCCATTTCAGTTTGAATTTTCAAAATGTAGTGGATTCAGCTGGACCCCAGAACGGACAGGTGCCTCCACTGAACTGAGCGCACCGGCCCTGCACCACCCCCACCGCCCGCAGGGGGCGCCCGAGTCCCGTTCCGCGACTCCCGCCGGGCATGCGCTTTCCGGTGCGCTGGCAGGTGTTCCAAGTCCTCAACCCTCTGTGCTGACGCCCAGGCTTCGGGAGGACGTGGGGCCTCATCCACGGTCAGGAGCCCGGCCTCTTCAGGACCTGCTGTGGAGACTTCGGGAGGACGTGGGGCCGCGTCCACGCGGACAGGACCTGCAGTGGAGGACGTGTTTCCGCGTCCACACCAACGGACCCGGGTCTCCCCAGGACCCGCCGCGGGAGGAGAAGGTGAGGAGAAGCCGCCTGAGCAGGGACTGCCGAGGGGTCCGTGCTCACAGGACCCCGCGGAGGAAGGGCGCGCTGTGTAGACGGTAGGGTTTCCGTGGTTTCTGTGCGGTGCCGTGGGGTCGCTGGCGGGGCTGTGAGCGGGGCTGTGGGGTCTCCCCTCTCTGGGCCCGGATCCGCTGGGCTGGTCCGCGGGTCCGTGTTTACGCGCACACGGATCCGGTTCCGGGGGCTCCGCAGGCAGTCTGCAGTCAGGGAACCTCCGGCCGCCCACCTGGTGCTCGTGCTCCTCCGGCCTCGGCCCCGCAGGGTCCTCCCCGCGTCCACACCCGGTCCGGGCTGTCGGTTCGGCGTCTGGAGGTTCGGTAGCGACAGCGCGCGCTCTGCAGACAGACGGCTGTGGGGAGAGCAGGTGTTCTCACGGCGTCGGTCTTTCCGTCTCCGCGTGTCTCCCTCGACATCTGTCGTCGGTGTCTCACGGGTGTCCGAGGGCAGGGCTGTCCGTCTCCCTCGACGTCTGTCGTCAGTGTGTCATGGGTGTCCGAGGGCAGGGCTGTCCGTCTCCCTCGACGTCTGTCGTCGGTGTGTCACGGGTGTCCGAGGGCAGGGCCGTCCGTCTCCCTCGAGGTCTGTCGTCAGTGTCTCCCGGGTGCCCGAGGGCAGGGCTGTCTGTCTCCCTCGAGGTCTGTGGTCGGTGTCTCCCGGGTGACCGTCTGTCGTCGGTGTCTCAGGGGTGTCCAAGGGCAGGGCTGTCCGTCTCCCTCGACGTCTGTCGTCGGTGTCTCACGGGTGTCCGTCTGTGGTCGGTGTCTCACAGGTGTCTGAGGACAGGGCTGTCCGTCTCCCTCGCCGTCTGTCGGTGTGTCACGGGTGTCCGAGGACAGGGCTGTCCGTCTCCCTCGACGTCTGCCCTCGTTGTCTCCTGGGTGACCGAGGACAGGCCTGTCCGTCTCCCTTGACATCTGTCATCAGTGTCTCATGGGTGTCCAAGGGCAGGGCTGTCCGTCTCCCTCGACGTCTGCCCTCGTTGTCTCCTGGGTGACCGAGGACAGGCCTGTCCGTCTCCCTTGACATCTGTCATCAGTGTCTCATGGGTGTCCGAGGGCAGGGCTGTCCGTCTCCCTCGACGTCTGCCCTCGTTGTCTCCTGGGTGACCGAGGACAGGCCTGTCCGTCTCCCTTGACATCTGTCATCAGTGTCTCATGGGTGTCCAAGGGCAGGGCTGTCCGTCTCCCTCGACGTCTGCCCTCGTTGTCTCCTGGGTGACCGAGGACAGGCCTGTCCGTCTCCCTTGACATCTGTCATCAGTGTCTCATGGGTGTCCGAGGGCAGGGCTGTCCGTCTCCCTCGACGTCTGCCCTCGTTGTCTCCTGGGTGACCGAGGACAGGCCTGTCCGTCTCCCTTGACATCTGTCATCAGTGTCTCATGGGTGTCCGAGGGCAGGGCTGTCCGTCTCCCTCGACGTCTGCCCTCGTTGTCTCCTGGGTGACCGAGGACAGGCCTGTCCGTCTCCCTTGACATCTGTCATCAGTGTCTCATGGGTGTCCGAGGGCAGGGCTGTCCATCTCCCTTGACGTCTGTCCTTGGTGTCTCAGGGGTGTCCGAGGGCAGGGCTGTCCCCTGTTGAGTATTTCATGGAGGAGGAGGAGGGAAGGGGAGGGTTGTTCTGGAGGAAAGTCCCCTGGAGAAAAGCGGGGTTCGGGGTGATGGAGGTTCTCCCCGGCTGAGCTGTAGGGGTGGTGATTTCTGGGAGGTGGTGAAACCTGCATGTTCCCCTTTGGGGCCTGTGACTGATGAGTCTCTGCTGTGGGGCTTCTAATGTGGGGTCTGTAATTGACAGTTGTTCCTGTGACTGACACTGTGATCGGCTCCGCTGCCCAGCCCCCCTTCTGGCGACCCTAGTCCACTGTACTGAGCCTTCCCTTCATGCATTTTCACAGTTCTAACCGGTTTTTGGTGGAGCGTTGTGGAAAATTGGAATTCCAGATCCTGCTGTTTCTCCTGTACCTGAGACACAGGGGCCGCCGATGTCATCCTCCCACGAGTCTCTTGCTAACCTGTGGCGTCCTACACTGGCGAGTGGCCTCTCCGCAGTGGGTGAACCAGGTCTGGGAGGACTTGGCCTCCATCAGGAAGCTTGATGTGGTCTCAGCTCCTGTGACCTGGTGCTGACCTGGTTGTTTGTAAGAGTACTTGACTCTGCGGTGATTTCAAGGTGCAGTGAACCTGTCACAGCAGCACAAATACGCTTTATCTCCACACTCGGACTCCCCAGCTGTCGTTTCTTTACCACACGGGATACTTCAGTGCGTTTTACCCCGAACAGGGACACGCTCCCGCGGAACCACCACATAGCCCTGAACGAGGAAATCACCGCGGTTTCCATATTATGATCCAGACCACAGGCCCACTTGAACTGTCGCCACCTGCCCCGCTGTCTGAAATGTCCTGCTCCATTCGGATCCAGTTTTCTTCTTCTGCAACTGCTCCCGAGACTTTCCTGTATTTGCACAACCCTGATGGATTTAGGAGCACAGATGGCTCCAATCTGGGTGGCCTGTCTGGATGGCTTATGTCGCTTGGGCTGTTTTCAGTGTCCATCCACGTGGTGACATGCATCAGTCCTTCATTTTTTCACTGTGACTAAACATAGTAACATTTACCACTTAAAACATTTCAGGATCACAGTTCTCTGGCCTTAGCTGAGTTCCCACGGTTGTACACCATTCTCTAGAACTTTTTCTTTCTCCCCGAGGGAGACTGTATGCATGAAACACCAACTCCCCATTCCCCTTTCCTCTCAGCCCTGCAGCCACGTTCAACTTTCTGTCTCTAGAAACCTCATACAGGTGGAATCACACAGTGTCTGTCCTTCTGTGAAAGCCAGCATCCTGTCCTTGTTCCTGATTTCAGAGTAGAGCTGTCAATCTTCAGACTTGAGCATGGTGCTTGCTATAGATTTATTGAAAAAGATTACCCCTTATTCCTGTTTTCATGAGTGTTTATATCAGCAACAGACATTGGATTTTGGTTAGAACCTTTTCTGCATCAATTAATATGACCACATGTTTTTATTCAAAAATTTATTGCGGAGTATAGCATTGCTTGTTTTCAGTATATTGAACAAGCTTTGAGATGTTTGTGAAGAGACACTTGCTTATGATGCACAATATATTTAAGAGCTCTTGGTTTTGCAATTTCTCTGATCAGGCTTCTTACATCTATTTTAAGACAGGTGTAGGGATGTATTTGCTGGTTTTGTGATGATTTCATTGGGGTTGGTATTAGGGTTAGGATTGGTGTTACGGGTTGTTAGGGTTATGGTTGGGTTAGGGTTAGGGTTAGGGGTCTCCCTGTCCTCTTACGCACAGAGCCCATTCTCCTCCAGTAACCAGAGTGATCTTTTCGACACATAACCTTTGGGCCTCTCTGTGGTCTGCTCCCCTCCTGCCCATCCTCTCCAGCCTCACCTCTCCCACCACGGCCTGCCTCTCTGTGGGCCACCCAGGGGTGTGGTTGTCCCACATGTGCCTCTGGCCTGAGTCCAAGCCTTTGCATTCACTGTGCCCTCTGCCAGGGCACTCTTCTCTCCCCCTGCTTCATGTTTGGGTTGTTTCCCCATTGGCCGGGGGATTGCCCGGCACAAATTCGAATTGCCCCCTGATGACCTGACTCATGCCTGCTCTGTGTGTGTGTGTGTGTGTGTGTGTGTGTGTGTGTGTGTGCTTGTCCCCTATTTAAATGTAGTGCCCGCCTTCCTGATGTGAGCAGTTTGCTAACCTGCCCGTGATGGGGCAGGTGTAAGAAAGTAGCCTTAGTGTCTGCACAAAAAATCAGTCCCAGAGGGGCTCACCACACTTGCCTGATGATGGGGGAGCTGCTGTCCCCATGGTGGGGAGCAGGTAGTCCCCTCAAAGGGGGACCAGCCATGTGAGGCGGTTGGACAAGACTCCCAGCTTCTTGTCTGGGGAGATGTAGACCTGGACCTGGAAGCTTACACCCTTGGATTCACGGCTGGGGCCTAAGCAAGCTCCTTCTTCTTCCAGAGGTCCTCTTTCCCCTTCCCTGACCATGGGCTGGACCTGATTCCTGACCTGGGGGAGTTCGAGGGTGACACCTCCTAGGAATACCAGGGGTTTACTGAGGACCTTGTCAGCAGGATGCCCAGTAGCCTTCAAGGGAGGACCGTACAGGAGGTAGAGACAGCTCTGTGGGGGCCAGTGACATCTCACTCAAAACAAATTGGGGCAGGTGGCCGGCCCTGCTGGTTCTACCCAGACTGTAGAGCATAGAAACCCGGGCTATGCCCCAAGGTGCTCCTCTCCTGGCAGGTGGGGACAGGACCTGGGGGTTTGCCCGGGAGCTCAGCACAGGGGGAGTGTTCCTGGCTCCAGCATGCTAGAGCCCATGTGGGGCTGCATGGGCTTCCAACCTCTTAAGCCTTAGGTACCCCTTTGTAAGGTGGGGTGCTGACGGCCCCCATCTCTGGGAGCAGAAAGTTGGGAGCCCATGGGAAGACTCACTCAGGAGAGGCCAGGAGAGTGGCTGTTGCTTAAAGCAGCCCAGGGCCTGCCCCCTTGAAGAAGGTACACAGGTTTATGGCCCTCAGCTTTGGTGTCCTGCTGCCAGCCTCTGGCAGTGACCCTCCTCTCACCCTGTCCCCTGTCCCTGTAGCTATGTGGTCTTCCTGGAGCTGGTCCTGCAGACGGTGAAGAAGCACTTCATGGTGGGACACAGGGTCACCTACTAGGTCTTCACCGACCAACCATCTGCCGGGTCCACGTTCCCCTCTGGGAGGGCCACAGGGTGGTGGTCCTCATGGTGGACACAGGGTCACCTAGTACATCTTCACCGATCAGCTGGCTGCCGGGCCCATGTCCCTCTCCAGGGGGGCCGGAGGGTGGTGGTCCTCGAGGTCCGCAGTGCCCCGCGCTGGCAGGATGTGTCCATGCAGCACATGGCGATGATCAGCTTCTGCGAGCAGCTTTTCCTCCACGAGGTGGACATCCTGTCGTGCACGGACGAAGACCTGAAGTTCCATGACCACATGGGTGTGGAGATCCTGTCCCCTTTCTTTGGCACCCTGTACCCCAGTTTCTACTGGGCAGCCCATGAGGACTTCAGCTACGAGCACTGGCCGCAGTCCCAGGCCCACATCCCCAGGGACCAGGACAACTTTTACTACATGGGGGCCTTTTTTGGGGGGGGAGGACAGTGGCGGAGGTTCACTGACTGACCTTGGCCTGTCACCAGGTGATGGGGGTCGACCTGGCCAATGGGATGGAGACCATGTGGCCTGACAAGAGCCACCTGAACAAGCCCACCAATGTGCTGGCCCCATAGGACCTGTGGGACCCACGGCTGCTGGGCTGAACTCCAGAGGACCTGTGGGACCCACAGCTGCTGAGCTGAACCCCGGAGGCCATATGGGACCCACGGCTGCTGGGCTGCCCCCCCCCAGGTCATGAAGAAGCTGAGATTCGGGCAGTGCCCAGGAATCACCAGGACATCCAGAACGCATGAGGGGCTTGCCCCGTCTCCGTCAGGGGGTGCTGCCCTGAGCAGAGCCATAAGAGCAGATTCCTTCTTCTGTCCCCTCAGCTGTGGAGTCCGGCACTGCCTGCTTGGGCATGTCCAGGGCCCCTAGCTGCCCCCATGCACAGGAGGCCTGCCTGGGGCACAAGTTCCTTTCTTTGTGGTCGGTGCATCTCGATAACTTCTGGGTCATTTGTAGCTGCGAACGGCTCCAGTTTTATGTTGAATGTTTTTCTGTGTCAATGCTGAGCAACCATCTTTAAAAAGAACAATTGAGGGAAAAGGTTTTCTCCCTGGTTCTAAACGGACACGGCCTGGTGGGCTGGGAGCGGCCCTGCAGCAGCCTTGGAGCCAGAACGGGCCCTGGCTGGGTCTTCCTCCCAGTCCCTGCACCTCGCGGCAGCCATGGGCCTTCAGGGTCAGGGGTGCGCCGAGCCATCTCTCTGACCCCCAGTCCCCTGACCGCCAGAGGCTGTGACTGCTAGCACGGCCTCCAGGAGCATGGAGCCCTCTGGGTTATTTCTGGTTCCTGCCTTGGTTTTAAATGGCTATTTCTGTGCTGGTGTTTGTGAGATGTGGGCACTGGCTCTGTCTGGATGCGCGTCCTGTTGGGATCCCTCAGTGCCCACTGGAGGGTTTGCACTTGTGGACTCTCTCTGCACTATGTGTTAGCAAGCACTTCCTGAGTGCCTACTGTGAGCTCGGTCACCAACAAGGGGCAGAGCGTGAGAGTGAGAACCAAGATACAGGGTCCCTGCTCCAGGGCCCTCCTGGGACTCGCGATGGCCCCGTCCTCCTGACTCACTACTTTCCTATTGTGGTGTAGTGGACATATGACTGATACCGTTAAGCACGTTTCAGGGTACAATTCAGTGGCAATACGTACATTCACTGCTCTGCACCTGCCACCTCCATCCATCGCCACAACTTCATTGTCATCCCAAACTGAACCTCTGCCCACGAGACCCTAACCCCCATTCCCCCTCCCCAGCCCCAGCACTCAGCAGCTCCTTCCATCTCTATGAATCGGAGTGCTCTCTGTCCCTCACGAGTGGGGTCGTCCAGTATCTGTCCTTTAGGGACTGGCTTATTTCATGTCAGATAGTAGACTCAGGGTCTGTCCCCATGAGCCTGGACCTGAACCACTTTTCCCCCAAAGGAGTGGCTCAGCCCTCTCCTGTCTAAGCTGAGCCTCCTCAGTCCCCTCTGCTCCCCTCATCTTCCTTCTCAGCCTGAAGATGATCCCAGCCAATCTGCAGCTTTGAAGACCTGTTCAGTCCAGATGCCAGACACACACCCCTGGGGCCTCAGGCCTCACCTACCGCATCTGTCCATGTCAGGTGCCTACCCCCCACCCAGTTGGCCACCTGCTCCTCCCACAGCTGTCCCCATCTCAGGAGAGGGAAACACCAAGTCCAGACCCTTGGAGACCTCGGTGACTTCTTGCTTACCACCAACTGTAGTGAGGTGGCTACTGGAGGGCATTCAATGTCCTAAACATTTAAAGGCATATGTGAGTCTCTGCTGCCCAGGGCAATGGGTAACAGTTGGGGCAAACAGAAACCAAGCAGATTCACTGGAAGAAAGGCTGAGTGATGAGGAGTGTTAGGGAATAGGGCCTGGAAGGTCTGACTGTCCCTACCTGACCTTCAGATGCTCCCCAGTTCCTCCTGTGCCTCTGGTGTCTTCCTGGAACCCTGACCTGGCTATTTTCAGACAGCTCTCCCAGTGGTACCCTCACTTTTGGGGGGGGGTTTGCTGAAATCCACAGTGTGTCCTGCTGCCCCACCTGGATCACATCGTCTGGGCCATCTGAGGACCCAAGACTGTGGGTCTGTGGCCTGGAGGGATTCTGAGCAGAGCTGGTGGGATGGGAGGGCTGCCAGACACAGAGACAGGTTTCCAGAAAGCTACCTTCCTACAGTTTTTGAATCAAAGCCCTGAAATCTTTAAAATGCCAGCAATGTTACAACATGGGCCAGAAAAACAAATGTCCCTGTGCACCCAACACCACCTAAACTATTGGCCATTTCTTGTCCCTTGAGCTGAGTACAAAGGATTGGGAGTGGGGACTTGAGGGAGGGGTCCTGGACCAGACTTTGTGTTTCGGGGACAAAGGCCATCCAAACAAGCTTGTGCTGGGCCTGAGGAGGGGGCCTGTGTGGGGACCCCAGCTGGAGGCACTGCTGTCCGCTGATGCCTCCTCGGCCTGCCCCAGTGCACCTGCTGCTGGGGGAGTGCCTGCCCCCTCCTCCCTGTGGAGGGCTCTCTCCTGCACCAGCGGTGCCTCCTCCCCTGCCAGTCACTGCCAGCCTGCAGCCTGGGAGTGTGGACACCCTGAGTTCCTCTAGCTGCTGGGGGAGCGCCTGCCCCCTCCTCCCTGCGGAGGGCTGTCTCCTGCACCAACGGTGCCTCCCCCCTGCAAGTCACTGCCAGCCTGCAGCCTGGGAGTGTGGATACCCTGATGGCCTCCAGTCCTGGGGACAGAGCCAGTGCATGTGGGACCTGGTCTCCCAGCAGGCCTGAGCACCAGGCCGCCACGGTGCTTGCTCTCCTTCTGCAGGCTCACTATGCCACGTCCTCCCTCAGGCTCCCTGAGCCCAAGTCCTCCTCTGCTCGAGAACCACCCTTGGGCCCAGGCTCTACACGCTGAGACTGGGAGCAGGTCATCTGGACCTTCTAGACTCGTGCTTCAGTGCCCGTGACATGGGCACAGTCCGGCCTCACAGACTGCTCAGAGGAGACCCAGCACGGGAAGATGCAGGCCGCTGCAAGGGGAGATGCCAAGTGACCCAGAGTGAGCACACAGGCCTTGCACAAAGCACAGGGCTCGTGGGGCCCAGCACAGGATGCGGGCACCTAGCCACTGGTCACGGGAAATCCCGGTGAGGGTGGCCCTGGTGGGAAGGCCACAGAAGGGTTCCAGAAGAATCAGGCGACAAGGAAGACAACAGGACAGAGCTTCCCAAGGAGGTCGATGGAAGAGTCAGAGGATTGCAGAGGCCTTGGGAAGACTCAGAGGTCCTGGAGATGTTGGCTGAATCGCTGTCATTTGGTCAGAAAAGGTGTGTCACAAACCCCCATCAACACTGGATGATTTACTCTTCGTTGGTTCTAGGAATCTGCGTACCTGCCATGAGAACTCACATTGCGTTAAGTCTAGGACATACTTACTTTTCAGGACTAGATTTTTCTAGAGGAAGTGCTAAGCATGGGTCTCTCCATTCTTTTCTTTGCGTGACTGGCCTCTGTTTTCAGGAGCAGATTCCTGGTGCTCATCACCCCTGCTCACCCTGAGGACTGACCCCTGTCACCACCCACAGTGGATGTGACTGCATGGTTTGGGGGGTGCTCACTGATGAAGCCCCAGTGCTCAGTACACAGCAGGGCCCCCAGATCCTCTGCTGAATGAGGGAGGGCCTGAGGAGGATGGGAGTGAGGGAAAGAGGGAGGGAGGGAGGGAGGATGGAAGGGTGGAGGGGCAGGAAAGAGACGGGGGGGAATGAATGATGGAGTGAATAAATGATGTAGGGAGGGAGGGAGTGAAACCACGAAGTAGGGTCCCTACATCAGGAGCCATTATTTGGGGTGCGGTCCGAGGGCATCATAGCCCGGGCCCTGGATGGTGACACGGGGCACTTCCATCTCCTTGGGCATTAGCGTTGGTGCATAGCCTGCTCTCTCCACCGCTGCTGTGATGAACACTCCTGAAAATACATCTGTGAAAAACCGAGTGAGAGTTTTCAGGGGTGAGTCTGAGGAGGAGCATGCTAGGTGGTGGGTGCACTTGTGGCCTGGGGTGGGTGCCGCTCACTGTTCTCCCAGACAGGGGTGCCCGTCACCCTTCTCTCCAGGGGACCTGCGGGGGACTTCTGTGTCCTCACATTCTCCCCAGGGCTGCTGGTCCCTGGACCAGAAACCTGCTGATCTGAACGTGACCAGTGCTGCCTCCATAGGGTTTCCTTTGCCGGAGTCGTTTCCCAAGAGCTCCTGCATCTCTGACACATACTCCCCACGTGCCTATCCTCCCCCTTGGACTTGCATGTGTTTGGTCTCTGTCCGTGTGGAACCCAGTGACTTGGAGCACGGTTTGGACCAGAGGCAGGGGAACTGTTTCTCTGGCCTTGGGTTGTGAGCCATGCTTTTGCCCTTTGTGGTGTGTCTACTAGCTTTCTGCATTTCCCTGGTTTCTGTGGGGGTCACAGGAAGAGCCAGCTGTTTCCTGTCTGAGGTCAGGCCGTGGTGTCCCAGCAGGAACAGGGGTCTCGGCCCTGAGATTGTGCCCCTAATTCCTAAAGTGGTCTCTATGATTATGTCTGATCTGTAATCCATCGGGGATTTCAGTATCGAATAAGGGAAATGCTATGTCAGATAAACACAGAAAAAAAGAGTCCCCTTTGAAAATAGGTGGGCAGACACGAAGGTACCTATTGTGACTCCACTTACAGAAACATCCGGAACAGGTAAAGAAACAGAGAGAGCAGCTTAGGGGTTTTGAGGGTGTGGGCTGGGGGAGAAATGGGCAGGGAGACTTCTGGTTCGGGGTCTCCTTTGGGGAAGGAGATATTCTGCAGCAATGTTCTCTGGTGGGGTGGCACAACATTGTGAATATACTCAATGTGCATGACGTGTTCAATTGAAAACAAGTAATTTTACTTAAAACAAATAATATACAGTATACAGAACATGAAAAGATAAAGTAACAGTCAATATGTACCAGAGAGAAAGAACATAGGGGGAGGGGATGAAACATTCTGGCGGGACATCGGGTTCGGGTGAAAGAACTAAGGGTAATTGCACAAGGAGCTCTCCCTGCAGGGCTGTGGGCTCTGGATGTGGCTCTGGGAGCCCTGCAAGAGCAGGAGTAGGGGCAGGGGTTGGGATAGGGGCAGGGACAGGAGCAGGGACAGGGGCAGGAGCAAGGGGAGGGACAGGGTCAGCAGCAGTGGCAGGGGCAGGATCCAGGGCAGGAGCTGGGTGAGGGGCAAGAACAGGACCACAGGCAGGGGCAGGGGGAAGGGGTAGCAGTTCTGGCAGGGGAGGGGGCAGGATCTGGGGCAGGAGCTGGGTCTGGGGCAGGAACCAGAGCACAGGCAGGGGCAGGGGAAGGGGCAGGAGCTGGGCCAGGAGCTGGGTCCAGGGCAGGAACAAGAGCACAGGCAGGGGCAGGGGTAGGGGCAGGAGTTGGGGCAGGAGCTGGATCTGGGGCAGGAACAGGAGCACAGGCAGGGACAGGGGAAGGGTCAGCGGCTCTGGCAGGGGCAGGGGAAGGGGCAGCAGTTCTGGCAGGGCAAGGGGCAGGAGTTGGGGCAGGAGCAGGGTCTGGGGCAGGAACAGGAGCATGGGCAGGGGCAGGGGAAGGGGCAGCAGTTCTGGCAGGGGAAGGGGCAGGAGTTGGGGCAGGAGCTGGGTCCAGGGCAGGAACTGGAGCACAGGCAGGGGCAGGGGAAGGGTCAGTGGTTCTGGCAGGGGAAGGGGCAGGTGCAAGGGAAGGGGCAGGAGTTGGGGCAGGAGCTGGGTCCAGGGCAGGAACTGGAGTACAGGCAGGGGCAGGGGAAGGGGCAGGAGCTGGGTCCAGGGTAGGAACCAGAGCACAGGCAGGGGCAGGAAAAGGGGCAGCAGTTCTGGCAGGGCAAGGGGCAGGAGCTGGGTCTGGGGCAGGAACAGGAGCACAGGAAGGGGCAGGGGAAGGGGCAGGAGCTGGGGCAGGAGCTGGGTCCAGGGCAGGAACCAGAGCACAGGCAGGGGCAGGGAAAGGGGCAGCAGTTCTGGCAGGGCAAGGGGCAGGAGTTGGGGCAGGAGCAGGGTCTGGGGCAGGAACAGGAGCATGGGCAGGGGCAGGGGAAGGGGCAGCAGTTCTGGCAGGGGAAGGGGCAGGAGTTGGGGCAGGAGCTGGGTCCAGGGAAGGAACTGGAGCACAGGCAGGGGCAGGGGAAGGGTCAGTGGTTCTCGCAGGGGAAGGGGCAGGTGCAAGGGAAGGGGCAGGAGTTGGGGCAGGAGCTGGGTCCAGGGCAGGAACTGGAGTACAGGCAGGGGCAGGGGAAGGGGCAGGAGCTGGTTCCAGGGTAGGAACCAGAGCACAGGCAGGGGCAGGAAAAGGGGCAGCAGTTCTGGCAGGGCAAGGGGCAGGAGCTGGGGCAGGAGCTGGGTCTGGGGCAGGAGCTGGGTCCTGGGCAGGAACTGGAGCACAGGCAGGGGCAGGGAAAGGGGCAGCAGTTCTGGCAGGGCAAGGGGCAGGAGTTGGGGTAGGAGCAGGAGCAGGGTCTGGGGCAGGAACAGGAGCACAGGAAGGGGCAGGGGAAGGGGCAGGAGCTGGGGCAGGAGCTGGGTCCAGGGCAGGAACCAGAGCAAAGGCAGGGGCAGGGAAAGGGGCAGCAGTTCTGGCAGGGGAGGGGGCAAGAGTTGGGGCATGAGCTGGTTCTGGGGCAGGAACAGCAGCACAGGCAGGGGCGGGGGAAGGGGCAGCTGCTCTGGCAGCGGTAGAGGAAGAGGCAGGATCAGGGGCAAGAGCTGGAGGGTAGGAACAGGAGCACAGGCAGGGGCAAGGGCAGTGGCTCTGGCAGGCGCAGGGGCAGTAGCTGGGTCTGGGGCAGCAACAGGAGCACAGACAGGGGCAGGTGCAGGATTTGGTTCAGGGGCAAGAACAGGAACACAGACAGGGGCAGGTGTGGGGGCAGGAGCACTGCCGGGCTCAGGGGCAGGCTCTCCATCCGCAGGTTCTCCAGCAGGCTCTTCCTGGACAGCTTCAGGATCTCCGTGGGCAGGTGCCAGGTAACCCGCTGGCTCCTGGTCTCCTGCTGAAGTCGCTGCAGGCACCACCCCTCCCTCTGGAGCTGCCCATGAACTTGGAGCTGGCTCTAGTTCCTCAGATGGTGGAGCAGCTGTGAGAGGAGAAAAGCTCACCCTCCTGCCTGCGTCTCGTGGCCTTTGCAGAGACAGAACCCAGCCCAGGGGCTCCCAGAGAAGCTGCAGCCAGGAAGGAACCCTGACCAGGACGTGTCCCCGACTGCAGTCCACCCGCTGGGTGCTCTGAGCCCGGTCCTTGCTCCTGGACCCACACCAGCCTCTGGGGGCTCCTCCCTGTGGGGCCAGCACTGACCCATCCCCACACACCACAAACACCCAGCCCCAGCCTTCTCACCTTCGGGCTCGGCCTCCGTGGGCTCTGGCTCCTGGATCACACTCACTGAGTGAATGACTACTGGGGACAGTGGCCTGGGCGGAGTCAGAACCCTTCCCAGGTGATCCCCTGTCCCTGCTCCTGGAGAGGAGGGCGTGTCCACCAGCTTCCTCTCAGTCTCATCCACGGTCTTCTGCAAAGACAGGGACCGGTAGCCGGCCCAGAGGCATCACAGCCCTGCCCGGCTCTCTTCACTGTCCTCCTGCCCAGGCCCCCTGCTGCTCCCAGATCAGACACAGACCTGTGTGTGCACAGCCCTGCACCCGGGACAGTGACCCATCCCTGCAGGGCTCGGGATAAACCTTGGGCAGAAGGGCGCAGCCCCCGCACACCCTGTCCCACCCAGCCAGGCTTGACCTGGGGTGTGAACATGACCTGCCCACTGGACATTGACCCCTCATCAGCCTGCTCCTGCTCGGAGTGGCCCCACCCTACAAGACCCCTCTTACACACACACACACACACACACACACACACACACACACACACACATACACACGGAGGGGACCTGGGGCTGCACAGTCAGATCAGAGTGTGTGGGGCTGGGCTGGCCGGCTCTGGGCCTCATGGTGTCACCTTTTGGTCCTTCCTGCCAAATGGCCAGAGGCGTCGGGGAGCCCTGACACGACATCCCCAGCGAGGGGAAGTGTTTTCAGGGCGCGCTTTCCTCAGCCTGCAGCCTCCGGACTTGGGGATGCAACACGCAAACATGTTCTTCGTTCGAGGATCTCCAATGAAATGAGCTGGGCAGGGGACTGGCTCTGGAATGTGGGTGCCTGGTTACCCGAGTTCCAAATTCTGTTGGGCTCCGTTGTCAGGGAAGTGAGGTCACCACTGCCTGGGGCTCCCTTGCCTGACTTCCTTCTCCCACGAGAGCCCCCAAGGGCCCCCCTCCCCCAGCTGCTCTATGCTCACCCTCCACCCCATGCCCCATCCATACAGTGACACCCACACCGTCCACCCACAGCCCCCAGGGGGCCTGGGTGCAGCCAGTGTCCCCGCTGTGAGGACGCAGAGCTGGGTTCAGACCGGGCTTCTGCTCGTGACCAGGGCCGTGACCCTGGACAGACCCTGTGCCTCTCAGGGACTCCCCAGGCTCCCCATCTGCACAGTGGGGTGTTCTGGCTTCTACATCTAGGGACACCATCAGGGGTAGGACCTCTACATACATTCCGTACCTGCTGTCACAGGAGGCTGGGGCACACACTTGGCAATGCAAGGATGAGTCAGGGGCTGGGCGGGGCATGGAACACGCTCAGAGGGGCTGGGTCTGCTCTGGGGTCCAGGCAAAGCCACCCCTTTGTCCCAGGCCCCGTGGGAAGGTTGCAATGAACTGATTCCAACCTTATCCCCTGGCGACACAGACTTCCAGGGGCTCCCATTAAGTTGAGGCTCAGGTCCCCGGGCCTTGTCTGTGCCCATGTGCGGGGCAGTCTCCACAGTGGTTCCCGGGCATTCCCGAATCCTGGTCACACATCCCTGGGGAGTCCCCTCCCCTCCAGGGTGGATGGCCTCTGTGACTGCGCTCTAAGGAAGAGAATGGAACAAATGGATGGGATGTCATTGGAGGAAAGTCTGTGACTTCTCCTGGTTTCCTCTCTCCTGGTTTCCTCTCTCCTGTGTTCAGTCTCTGTCTCTGTCTCTGAGTGTCTCACAGGAGCAGGATCTGAGGGCTCCGGGGACGATGTGAGAAACCCTCAGAAGTCTCCCTTGTCCCTGTTTCCCTTTCCTGTCCTGGTGCTCAGTTCCTTCCTAAGGCCTCCTCACCATGCCCAGAGCACTGACTCTGGAACCTCTTCCAAATGGGAACCCTGAGGCTGCACCAAGGAGGGTCCTGACCTTGGTCCCCCGAGCAGTGGTCAGTGCTCTGCCACGTTCTGCATACCAGGTCCTCAGCCCCCCAAGCCCCCAGGCTGCCCTCTGCTCAGAAGGACCTCGAGGGAGTACAAAGCATTTTCCCAGGACTGGCAGCACAGTGGGTCAGGGATGGAGATCCAAGGCCAGCAGGCTCTTCTACAAGCCTGTGGGACCCTAGGGACACCCATCTCTACAGCCCAATTGATAGAAGAGTAAGCTGAGGCCTTTTGTGCTGTAGCCCCCTCCTAGCAGGGGGTTTCTGTTCCTACTTCCAGGTGCCCAGGGAGGTGATGGACACCGGACCCCAGACCCTGTCCTCTCCCAGTGCCCTGGCAACCTTCCTGGGCCCCTTGGGGACCCCCTGATCATCAGCCTGACCTGTCTCCCCTCCCTATGCTATGGGTCTGGGGTATGGCCAGGAGTCCTGATGCTCCTGCCCCATGGCCCAGCTGCTCCGACCTCTTTCTTCTTTTTGTCACCACCTCGCTCCGAGGGTGTCCTCCCCTTCTGACCCCCAGCTGGGCAGTCAGAGTATATGTGTGTGTGTGTGTGTGTGTGTGTGTGTGTGTGTGTGTGTCTGCGCACACAGGTACACATGCTTCTACCTGCCTGGGGATGCCCAAGGTCATGTCCCCACATGGGACGGAGTGGGGAGCTATCCCCAAGGATCTGAGGGGCTCTCATCCCCAAAGCAAACCTCATGGGTGGGTTGATGCTGGCCTAGGACTGGAGAGCAGCCCTGCTCCTTGGACTGTGCACCCCTCATTTGTCCTGGGCCAGTCCCTGCCTCTCTGGACCTCAGCTTCCCAACTGTCCCTGAGGGTTGGGCATGGAAATGCTTGAATGTGGCCGCTCTTCTGGGGTAGGTGGAGGACAGGTGCACCAGTCACACAGGCCTCCCCACTGAGAGGGTTAGGTGTTCACAGGGGACCTGCACACAGAATGTGTATCATGACCCAGTCCTGCTGTGGACATGCACAAGACCCATGGCTCCACACCTGACTGGTCCCTCATGTTCCCTCACCACCGCCAAGTGCTCTGTGGCCCCAGAGTCCGCTGAGCCCCAGAACCATGCCCACGCTGGGCAGCAAGTCTCAGGGTGCAAGGCCAGGTGGGTTGGATATCTGGGGATGCAAAGGTCACTGAATACCCCCTGCCCCACCCAGCTGGCCTGGAATGCAGACTCCCTCCCAGGGTCTAGCTAAGTGCATGGCTGGGCCAGGGGACCTGGTGGCAGCAATGGAGGCTGACTCAGGGCAGGGAGAAGATTGGTCCATCCCTTCCCCTTCTCTTCTCATTCTGCCTCATCTTCCTGGCAGGACCCGGGACAGAGGTCCAGCCTGCCCCTGGCTGCAGCCCTGGCTAGAGTCAGAGGGACAGGAAGGAGGCCAGGGAGGAGGGGCCCACCACCAGGGTGCCCGAGTGTGAGGGTGTTGTTACTCTAATGAGGGACCCCGTGGGCCTTCAGGGATTTCAGCCCTTTTTAGATATGAGCAATGGCCCCAGGACTTGCCCCCTGCCCCATCCTACCCCCCCCTACGAGGCCCTGCATCCTCCCCAGCCCAGTCCTTGACTGCAGCCAGTCCTCCCTCCAGCCCCAGGAAATCCAGCTGCTCCGGAGGCTGCAAAATCATTACAAGCTGGAGCCCGAGGAGCCCTATGGGGCCTGGTTCTGGGTCTCGGAGCCCCACAGTGAGGAGAGGTGAGGACGGGCAAGAGCGGGGAAAGGACAGAGTGGACTATCCCTGAAGGCCACGGCTCCCTGGTCAGCAGAGACTCTGTTGCATGCTGGCCCCTAGGGCACCCAGATTCCAGCTCCCGGGCAGGCTCTGGGAGGGAGACCAGAGTGTGGCTCCTGCTAGCTCAGACGTGTCTCTCTGTCCTGTAGCTACAGCCTGTCCCGCCAGCTGGACTCCCCCTCCTAGTCGACCAGCAACACCTTCAGAGCCAAGAAGAACAGGCCGTCATCAAACTCAGGGACCAGCGAGTGGCTGGGCAGGCAGGGGAGGGCTCACTCTGGGCTCAGGGAGTCTCTGGGTGGGCTAGTGGGGGCTTGGGAGGGCTGGCCTTCCAGCTTCTCTGCGGAGGAGCCCTGTGGCTGGAGCCATTTGCCTCCCCTCTCTGGGGCCCGCTCTCCTCCTCTGTGCAATGGGGTGATGCTGAATGATTGCTCCCATGGCAGGAACATGTGGGGTGCTGGTGATTGACCTACGCTGGGCACAGAGCCTGGATTGCAGACCACTGTGGGGGATGGTGAGTGGGGTCACCAGTGAGCACCCCTCCCCCCAAAAGCAATTTAGGTGTTCCACGCAGCCGCCAGGCCCCTGGCTGGGACCCAGGAGCAGTGGCAGACCACACTCCTGACATGAGGTCCATGGGTGGCTCTTCTTCAGGAGTGGGGGCACAGTGGGGACCCCAGGAGCACGAGGCCAGCCCCTCCCTCTGAGGGAAGGAGAGCAAGGAAGACTTTCCCTGGGGTCCCCCAAGGCCACGTAAGAGGGGAGGAGGCTGTCCCCATGCCCAGACAGCCCTTCCCCAGCACCCACTTACCTAGTGGGGAGGGGCAGGCGTCCTTGCTGCGCACAGTGAATCTGGACTTGAGTACATGGAAATTCTGCTTTGGTTAGAACCTGAGCATTGGGGGGGGGGGGCTTGGTTCTTTCACTTGCTGGGGTGACGAGACACACATGCTCTCCAGGACTCCTCGAATGAAGAGTTCTTACAGAGTCCTGGGCATCCTGGACCTGGGGAGGGGAGAGGGGCATGTCCTCCCAAAGGCAGAATGGTTTCGGGTCGTGATCCTGGGCCAGGGCCAGAGACAGCCCCTCACTGCTCCCGACTCTAAGGCTGAGGGGGCCTTTCTCAGGCACAATGATGCCCACTGAATGCGGGGACTTCAGAAAGGACACACACCTGGATCAGGTCCTGCCCCGGGACAGTGGCTGCCTTCCCCAGCTCTGGAGGAAAAGGGACATCCTTGGCTTCTTTGGGTGGGAATCCTCCTGGAGTCTCATCTCCGCCCTCGGGGCTCCCTTCCTGCTGGCTTCAGGATGGAGGGAGAGACTGTGGTGTGGCTGGGAAGGCTCTGCCCCTGCCTCCTTCCATCTGCACACATCACTGCTCCCCAGGAAGCAGGGGCTGCTGCTCCTGCCTGCCCCGCACACGGCTGGTGTAAGGCACACATTCCCTCCAAGGCCCAGCCGCTCTGGCTCCGTCACATACACGGTGCCCACGGCTGCCTGGCTGGGCCACGAGTCCCAGGAGTGCTCTCCTTTCCCAGGATCAGGGTTCCTATTCCTGGTGAGAAAGAAGTACCATCTGTTCTCTGTGGGAGAAGGTGAATTCCTGGGCCGGGTGGCCCTCAGGTGCCTGAGGACGTGGTGGCCCCGACAGCTGCCCTGGAGAGGAGGGTGTCGGGCACCCCTGTCTGGGAGAACAGTGGGCAGCACGCATCCCAGGCCGCAGGTGCACCCATCACCTAGCATGCTTGTCCTCGGACTCCCCTCTGGGAACTCTGGTCCAGTGTTTCGGTTGTATTTTCAGGAGTGTTCAGCACAGCAGTGGTGGAGAGAGCAGGGAACGGAACAACACTAATGCCCAAGGAGATGGATGGTGGCTCAGTCGGTTAAGCCACTGACTCTTGATTTCAGCTCTGGATGTGATCTCATGGTTATAGGATCAAGCCCCACACAGGTTCAGTGCAGCGTGGGCTCACGATTCTCCTTCCACCTCCTGCCTCTCTTGTCACTCTCGTGCCATGCGCTCTCTCTCTAAAATAAATAAATAAAATCCTTATTAGAAAATGAAATCTTACAGAATGTACTTTTAAAAAATTGTAAAAAATCATAACATTAATTTTGCCATTAAATTTCTAATTTAAATTTTAGTTAACATACTGTGCAATATTGGTTTCTGGAGTGCAATTCTGTGATTCATCACTTAATAGGACACCCAGTGCTTACACAGCAAGTGCCCTCCTTAATCCCCATCACCCATCTAGCCCCTCCCCCACCCCCTCTCTCCAGGGACCCTCAGTTTGTTCTTTATCATGAAAATTCTCTTATGGTTTGTTTCCTTCTCTCCTTTTTTTTCTTTTCCCTGTTCCCACATGTTCATATATTTTCTTTCTTAAATTCCACATATGAGTGGGATCATATGGTATTTGTCTTTCTCTGACGGGCCTTTGAATGTCTGCACCCATTAAATCACAGCTTCCCCCTTTTCCCCCTTCCCTCAATCTCCTGGTTACTACCAGTCTAGCTTCTATTTCTGGAAATATGGCTACTTTGGAGAGCTCCCAGCTGTGGATTCCTACAGTATTTGTCTTTCTGTGAGGGCTTATTTCACGGAGCCTCGTGTCCTCAAGGTTCATGCATGTTGTAGCAGGTGTCAGGACTTCCTTCCTCGGTAAGACTCAATGATATTTCATTGATGGATAGACCACATTTGGTTTATCCATTTATCCATTGGTGGACATTTGAGTTGCTTCTACCATTTGGCCGTTTGTCTATTGTGAAGAGTGCTGCTGTCACATGGGTGTGCAAATATCTCTTCCAGACTTGCTTTCTAATTCTTTTGAATATATACCCAGAGGTGGGATTGCTGGATCATACTGTACCTGCATTTTTAGTTTTTGAGATGCTTCGATACTGTTTTCCATAGTGGTACACCATCTTACAATCACACCAACAGTGCACAAAAGTTCCAGTTTCTCCACATCTTTGCCAACATTTGGAGTTTTCTGTTTCTGGTTGTCTTTTTTTTTTTTTTCAGTACCCATCAGAATGAATGTGAGCTGATATCTCTGTGGTTTTGGTTTAGTCTCCTCTGATTATTAGTCATATGAGTGTATTTTCATATGCTTGTTGGTCATTTGCATACATCTTTGGAGAAGTCAATTCCTTTGCCCATTTTAAAATCAAGTCATTTGTTTTGTTATTGTGCTGTATGAGTTCTTTTTTTTTTTTTTTTAAAGATTTTATTTATTTATTTGACAGAGCAAGAGACCGCCAGGGAGAGAGGGAATACAAACAGGGGGAGTGGGAGAGGAAGAGCTGGCTCCCAGCGGAGGAGCTCGATGTGGGGCTCAATCCCAGAATGCCAGGATCATGCCCTGAGCTGAAGGCAGACGCCTAATGACTGAGCCCTCCAGCACCCCATGAGTTCTTTATTTATTCTGGATATTAACTCACCATCAGATATATGATTTGCAAATACTTTCTCCCATTCTGTAGGTTGCCTTTTCACCTGTTGTGTCCTGTGATTCACAACAGTTTTTTACTTTAATGTGTCCTCTTTGCCTTTTATTTTTGTTGTTGCTATGTTTTTGGTGTCTATCTAAGAAATCATTGTCCTATCCAGTGTCATGAAGCTTTTCCCCTATGTCTTCTTATGGGAGATGGACAGTTTTAGGACTTTCATTATTTAGTTCATTTCTGTAAAAGGTGAAATGGAAGAGTCCATCTTTGTTCTTTGACATGGGAATATCCAGCTTCCCAACACAATTTATTTTGTTAAATTGTATTTTATTTTTTTTTATTTATTTGTCAGAGAAAAAGAGAGAGAGAGAGAGCACAGCAGGGGGAGTGGCAGGCAGAGGGAGAAGCAGGCTCCCCGCTGAGCAAGGAGCCTGATGCGGGACTTGATCGCAGGATCCTGGGATCATGACCTGAGGTCAAGGCAGACACTTAACTGTCATTGCTGCTATAAACATTGGGGTGCAGGTGCCCCTTCAGATCACTACGTTTGTTTTTGGGTGGTAAATATCTAGTAGTGCAATTGCTGGGTCATAGGGTAGCTCTAGTTTTAACTTTTTGAGGAACCTCCATACTGTTGTCCAGAGTGGCTTCACCAGCTTGCATTACCACCAACAGTGTAGGTGGGTTCCTACATCTGTCCCATTCCTGAGGATGTCCCACATCCTCGGCAACATCTATCATTTCCTGACTTGTTCATTTTAGCCATTCTGACTGGTGTGAGGTGGTATCTTATGATTCGTATTTCCCCGATGGCAACTGCTGTGGAAAAATTTTTCATGAGTCTGTTGACTATTTGTATGTCTTCTTTGGGGAAATGTCTATTCATGTCTTCTGCCCATTTCTTGACTGGATTATTTGTTCTTTGGGTGTTGATTTGGTAAGTTCTTTATAGATCTTGGATAGTAGCCCTTTATCTGTTAAGAAATTTGTAAAAATCTTCTCCCATCCTTGGGTTGTCTGTCGGTTTTGTCGACTATGTCCTTCGCTGTACAAAAGCTTTTTATCTTGATGAAGTCCCAATAATTCATTTTGCCTTTGTTTCCTTTGCCTCTGGAGACATGTCTAGCTAGAAGTCGCTGCAGCTGAGGTCAAAAAAGTTGCTGCCTGTGTTCTCCTCTAGGATGTTGATGGATTCCTGTCTCCCGTTTAGGTCTTTCATCCATTTTGAGTTTATCTTTGTGGACAGTGTAAGAAAGTGCTCCAGTGCCATTCTTCTGCATGTGGCTGTCCAGTTTTCCCAGCACCATTTGTTGGAGAGACCATCTTTTCTTCCACTGGATATTCTTTCCGCTTTGTTGAAGATTGGTTGACCATAGACTTGAGGGTCCATTTCTGGGTTCTCTATTCTGTTCCATTGATCAATGTGTCAGTTTTTGTGACAGTACCATGCTGTCTTGATGATGACAGCTTTGTAATAGAGCTTGAAGTCCGGCATTGTGATGCCTCCAGCTTTCCTTTTTTTTTTTCAACATTCCTTTGGCTGTTTGGGGTCTTTTCTGGTTCCATACAAATTTTAGGATTGTTTGTTCCAGCTCTGCGAAAAATACTGGTGTTATTTTGATAGGGATTGCATTGAGTGTGTAGATTGTTTTGGGTAGCAAAGACATTTTAACATTTTTTCCCTCCAGTCCATGAGCATGGACTGGTTTTCCATTTCTTTGTGTCTTCCTCAATTGCTTTCATAAGTGATCTATACTTTTCTGAGTATAGATCTTTTACCTCTTTGGTTAGGTTTATTTCTGGGTATCCTATGGCTTTTGGTGCAATTTTAAATGGGATTGATTCCTTGATTTCTCAAGCTACTCCACCTTTCCGTTGACCCAGTGGTAGTTGGGTTGTAGAGTAAGTGGAAGTTCCACGTTATCCCTTGTTCCTTAGCCTACTGTTGTATTTGCTTTCCTGTGAAGCGGGTGCCGTGATCTGATTTGATAATGATTGGGATACCATAGCAATGAATCCAGATTTCTAATGCTTTGATAATAGTGTTTAAAGCATTTTTTTCTGGCAAGAATAGGAGAACACTATTTTTGACCATGTGTCTATAATGGTACATGGGTATAGTTTATTCTTTGATACAGACAAGGGTTGGTTATATTCAATTTGTATATTTTGGAAGAGTCTGTCGGCTTTGACTTTATGTGGGGTATTCATTAAAGATCTCTTGGCTTTAACTTTGGCAATCATGGCATTCTCTCTCAGTGAGTCGTTTGGTAACAGTATACATTTTGCTTCCTCTATGTTCTCTGTTATGCCAGCATGACCTCCTTGGTGATGTGCCCATGCAATGATCATATTGATTGCCATATCTATGTGTTCCGGTTTCATATTCCATTATCCTTCGTATTCATGGATGGTTCCATTTTGAATTGTTTTCCTCTTCTGCCAAAAATCATTGGTTTTTTAAATGATGTTTTTAGGTATTTTGGCCTCACTCATTTTCCTAATGAGGTTCTCTGCCTGGTGTTTAATTTGGTTACTTTAGAGTTATTCTTCTGATGTACAGAAACATGCATGATGAAGATGGAAATGTCAGCCAGGGCTAATTTTTAAAAAAGATTTTATTTATTTGACAGAAAGAGACAGCCAGCGAGAGAGGGAACACAAGCAGGGGGAGTGGGAGAGGAAGAAGCAGGCTCCCAGCTGAGGAGGGAGCCCGATGCGGGGCTCAATCCCAGAACTCTGGGATTATGTCCTGAGCCGAAGGCAGAAGCTTAATGACCGAGCCACCCAGGCGCCCCAGCCAGCGCTAATTTCTGCCATATGTTCTTAACTCCTATGTTCTTATTTTCTACTGGCAGTCATTTTTCTGACCTATTTCCAACCACAGTTTTGTGTCACTAGTTACTGCCATGAGTCTGAGAACAGGTACACCTCATTCTGGTTTTCTTGAACAGATTCATCAATCACCAGTTTTCTAGCTATTTGTTTTGCATGTTGTGCTGACCCTCATTGGATGCGTAGGACTGTCTGTCTGTCCTACTCAGAAAAGTATCATTTCCGTAGTAGGACTTAAGGTCAGGAGTGGTTCTGCTTTGTTCATCTGGGATCTGCTTTTCCCACTCCAGAATAGCCTTTTGGAGTTTTTGTATCATTGATGTCTTTTCTTTTTCTTTTCTTGTCTTTTTCTTTCTTTTCTCCCTTTCCTTCCTTCCTTCCTTCCTTCCTTCCTTCCTTCCTTCCTTCCTTCCTTCCCTTCTTTCTTTCTTTCTTCCTTCCCTTCTTTCTTTCTTTCTTCCTTCCTTCCTTCCTTCCTTCCTTCCTTCCTTCCTTCCTTCCTTCTTTCTCTATTCTTTCCTTTCCTTTTCTTTTCTCTTTTCTTTTCTTTTCTTCTTTCTTTCTATTGATTTTCAGTGAATGGTCCAGCCTTTTGTAGGGCCTCTGAGTGAGCCCAGGTGAGCCTCCCAATTAGTTGGTATCTGTTCTCAGAACATGGGAATCTCTTAGTCCAGGAGTCAATCAGGTAAACTTTGAGGTCTTGAAGAGTTTCAGTCCTCAGAGACCATGTTGCAAACTCTTGTGAGTATAGGCATTCTAGGGTATGCTCAGAGCCCTCATTAGCTAGTACCAATGTGTGACATTGTCAGACAGCATTTTCCAAAGTACCTCTTGAGTCTCTGTCCATGTCAGTTCCCTACACTTCCTTACACTAGTTATGTGATCAGTGTGTTTCAGGATAATCCCCACATGTGTTTTCTGCTATTTCCTATCAATCCTATCTCTTTCTGATCTTCTTCCTTTATGGTAGGGGTTGGTAAGCAACCTATGTGGCATATGACGTGGTGTGGCAGTTGTCTGCCTTCAGAGGATGAAATTATGCCTAGAAATTGTACTGTAGTTTGAGATCCTGAGCCCTAACTTAGGTCAATTGTCCATCCTCTGAGTGTCAGGAATTCCATCACTGGACTTGGATGCTCGTCTGTTCTCCAAGTTGTCCTCAGAAATAAGGATGTCATCCATCTAGGGAATACTGGTTTGTGTGTATGTTTTTGTTTTAGAAAGGTCCTGGATGTTCCTGAAAATAATACTGTTGAGTACCCTTTCCAGTCTTATTGGCCGTCTTTTGAGAAACATCCATTTTAATTTAATTTAATTTTATTTTTAGCCGAGGTATAGTACATCATTGGCTTTTGATATAATGTTCAGTGATTCATTACTTCAGTATAATACCCACCGTTAGTCATATCATGTGCCCTCTTCAATGCCCATCACCCAGTTACCCCTCCCCCACCTCCCTTTCCTCACTCTCAGTTTGTCTCCCAGAGTCAAGAGTCTCTATGGTTTGTCTCCCTCTCTGATTTCTTCCCATTCAGTGCCCCCCATACCCCTATTGTCCTCTGCGCTATTCCTTATATTCCACATATGAGTGAAATAATATGATAATTGTCTTTCTCTGATTGACTTATTTCACTTAGAATAATCCCTTTCAGTTCCATTCATGTTGATGCAAATGGTAGGCATTCATCCTTTCTGATGGCTGAGTAATATTCCATTGTGTATATGGACCACATCTTCTTTATCCATACATCTGTTGAAGGACATCTCAGCTCCTTCCACAGTTTGGCTATTGTGGACATTGGGGTGCAGGTGCCCCTTTGGATCAGTACATTTGTATCTTAGAGATGAATACCTAGTAGTGCAATTGTTGGGTCAAACGTCTTGAGGAGCGTCCATACTGTTTTTAAGAGTGGGTGTACCAGCTTGCATTCCCACCGACAGTGTAAGAGGGTCCCCTTTCTCCACATCCTCTCCAACATTTGAAGTATTCATTTTTAAATAGACTGGCTTTTATGGTTGATGCATAGGAATTCTTTATTGACGAGTCTTTGTCAGTGTGTGTGTTGCAAATCTTTACTTCCCAGTCTATGGCTTGCCTTTTCATTTTCTTAGCGGTCATGAGATAAGGAGAACCGTCACATTTTTATGAAGTCCCACTGAATCTTTTCAAAAGGTTAGTGCAGTCCGTGTCCCACCCCGAGATCAACATTTTCTACACATCTTCCAGAAGTGGTCTAACATTAAGCTATGGTCCATCTCAAATTTCTAAATTCCATTTTTAATTCTAATAGTGTATTTATAGACTATTTTGGATTTTCTGTGTACACCATCATATTATCTGTGTATAGTGACAATTATCCCCTCAATTCTTATACCTTTTGTTTCTCTTGCCTTATAACTCTGGGTAGATTCTCCAATGCAATGTTGAACAGAGCAGCATTGTTTGAGGATTTTAATATACCTTTCTCAGTATCTGCTAGAAAAAGCAGACAAAACATTGGTAACAAATGTCACCTAATTGACATATATGGAACATTACCTAATAAGTGCAGAATACATTCTTTTCTAGTGGTCACAGAATATTACCCAAATAGATGGTATGCTGGGTCACAAATCAAGTCTACAATTTTAAAAGCCTGAAATTAACTAGATTCTATTCTTAGACCACAGGGGAATTGAGCCTATAGTCATAATGAAAAGAAAACCAGGAAGTCCCTCAATGTTTAAAAAATTAAATGTAACTTTGCTGCATATCCTAAGGGTCAGAGAGGGAATCGCAATGGAAATTCTCCACCTTTCCATGTCAGGGCTCACAGACAATGGCCCTCTATCTGTGAAGAGCCCTCACTATCCTAATCTAGACGGGAGTTCAGCTTCAGAGCTCTGCCTGACCCAGCCACGCTTAGCAGCCTTGGCCTGTGCCTCCGCCCCCAGCTGCCCTTTCTGGTGGCCCTGAGCTAAGGGGGACAACATGGCCATATGGTAATGGGAAACTCCCCACTCCTAGTGATGATGGTGCTGTTGTATTGTCCTCACCACTGCAAAAACATGATTTCTCAGAGAAATATGACACAGAGTAGCTTCTTGACCTTCCTTCAGGTTTGAAAATCATCTTGTGAGTCATCTATTAGAAATATGAATTCGACATGTGTTCTTTCTTCTGGAAAAGAAATAGACCCAATAGTAATTATGGCTTCCTGAGCACCTGTTCTTGAGAGACATCATACTGGCTCTTTGTAGCATTCTCCCTCTTAAACTTCTCAGCTAGGATGTAGATATTATTAGGCCCCTTTTCAGATGGTTAGATGGGGACTCAGACAATACGAGCCACAGAGCATTTTAGTGTCAGAAACCTAAGTGGGATCCCCAAATTGACTCCAAATCCCTTGTTATTCCATACAGCGTACTATTTCCCTCTTATCTCTGGTCTTCTCTATTTGGAAACCTATCAGGTATCAGGATTTTCTTGTCGTGTGGCCAACTGGAACAGATTCAGCTGGTCTTTTAACCTCTGCCCATCATTAACATGAAGATAATTATCTCAGTGGAGGACCTCCGGGTGAGATACTCAAAGATCCCTAGGAATAGAGACAGTATAATATTTTTCTGGTATTAAAGTTACTGAAAGGAACTATTTTTTAGTTGACTCAGGCTCTGGTATGTTCAGAGTGTGCTGTAAGACAGGTTTGAAATAGTATTTAAAAACAGTCATCTCAGCCTCTTCTACAAAGTGAGCCAATGTTTATAAAAATGGCTAAAATATTCCCTTACCTGTGATTATTTACTTCCCAGCCATCGCGGTGTTTATATGGTATGACTGTGACTTACATTAGTCAACCTTTGCAGAGAAAGAACTTAGTGCATCCAGGGGGTACTTCATGTTTAAGTTAGTTTGTGACAATGAGCTACTCTGTTTTACTCTGTAGTACAAGGGAATGGTGCCAGACATCTCTAAGGTGTCCAGCAGTTCTAAAATTCTGATTTTCTTTTCTTTTTTATTTTTTAAAAGATTTTAATTATTTATTTGACAGAGAGAGAGAGAGAGAGAGAGAGAGAGAGAGAGACAGCCAGTGAGAGAGGGAACATAGGCAGGGGGAGTGGGAGAGGAAGAAGCAGGCTCTTAGCAGAGGAGCCTGATGTGGGGCTTGATCCCAAGGCGCTGGGATCATGCCTTGAGCCAAAGGCAGACGCTTAACGACTGAGCCACCCAGGCGCCCCCTAAAATTCTGATTTTAAATGATCTGTGTGCTTCAGAGATTTGGGCAGGAGAAGGGCAGGAGTCCAGAGACAGTGAACACTTCTGTTACCTGTGCTGACCATGGAGCAGGTAGCCTTCTGTAGGCATCATTTTGATTTCTTGGTACTCTTGTGAAAGGTGCTTTTGTCTCAAATTCCTCCATTTAGTAGTAATTATAATGATAAGAGTAATTTTTATCTTATATCATCTGTGGGCCCTGATCCTGGGCTCTCAGGGAAGCTGTCCTTTAACATTTTACCCGGCTCAAAATGACTGGGTAAAACCTCAAAGCATGGGCCCTATTTCTGCCCCAAGCACATGTTGGACATCTGCTTCGAGAAGAAAAAAATAACCAAAAATGCCAACAGAAAGATAAGAAAAAATAAAGAACCTCTCTGGCTCCCTTAAGATTAAAGTCATACTGACTTGCACATACTGAAAACATAAGAACAAGTCTGTCACTTTCTGGAATCTTCTTCCTCATCATGATGTGTAACTCTGTACGTAAAACAAAGCAGAACAAATATGTAACCCTGCCCCAAATGTTCCTTCACCGGAGCAATCCCTTCTTTGTGAAGATTGTGTCTCTCAGGCAGCTGTCCTGACTTGGGTTTGAATAAAACTCTCTTCCTTTCTCTCTAAAATGTTTATTTAGTTCATTTAGCATTAACAATAACAATGCGCTTTCTTTTTAAGTGTAAAATAAATGTTCCTGGTTCACAACAGCGACAGCACAGAAGGGCGGCTGTTCTCCATCCTGGACGCTTCCCTGCAGAACCAAGCATGTGTATATAGATTCCAGCACAAATGGGCTCATCCTAGAAGAATGCTTTGAAGGTCTGAGAAGCACTGTCCACTCCATGGGTGAGACCAGAAGGTGAAGCTCTTCCCAATTAGAGCATTACTTTTGGAGTCTTAAAGTTGCTTTGGAAATGCATGAAATCATTGCATTTCCTAAAGCCCAAGCCTTGGAGGGTCTGAGAGCAGCTGACCTTGCCTGGAACCAGGCACACCCCAGCAGGGAGGGCTGGTGCAGAAAGGGAAGGGGCAGGGCTCTGAGGGTCTTCTGCAGCTAGAGGGGGGTCCCCGGAAGGGGCCAGGTGTGTGAGTGGGGCCCAGCCCACGACCCCACTCATGCCTGTGCTGGGTGTTGGGGCAGGGAGGCGCCTCCTGGACCCCCTGCACTGGCAGGGTTGCGGGGCGCGAGGGCGGGTTGCCCGGCATCCAAGGGGCTGGGGCACCACCCTCCCGACCAATCACTGTGTGGGGGTGGAGCTACGTCTCTGTGGGCGGTCCCGGAGTTGCAGCGGGTTGCCGACCTGGGGCAGAAGAAGGGACGCTGGGAGAGAGAGAGTTGCCCTGCGGAGTTCCCCGCTGGTGAGTGAGCGCTGTGCACTGGCGTGGGGGTCCGGGGGTAGGGTGCGCCCCGGGTGGGAGGCGGGGTTCTGGAAGGGCGCGTGGAGAGAGTTCATCGTGGGGACTCAGGTGAGTTTTCTTTTTCAGTTTAAAGTCTCTTCTGCCTGATGTCCGTCAACTGGCCGTATTCCCCAGACCCGTGAACTCCAGGGCGCCTGCTCACCTGAGCTTTTGTGGGATGGGTTGCAGAATGTCAGGGTTTCCTGTGTTCCCCGGGAAGAGTGCGGGTAAGGGCCGCACACAGTCCCCATCTTCAGTGGAGTGTCTCCCGGTTCCCTGACACAGTGCAGGTGATGGAGCTTGAGCAGTACCCCGAGTTCAGCAGGGTGTTCCCTGTTCCCCCAGGCATACGTGTGGTGGTAACAAGCCCCAGAGCCGTCCCCCAACTTCAGCATTATGCCCCATGTGCCCCCAGGTTAGTGGTAATTGGCTGTTAGAATCGTGCTGGAAGTTCCTCCAGGTGGGGGCCTGGAGGCGGGTGTAAACCAGTTGCATTGGGAATAGACGGATTGAGGGCTTCTTTAGGAGAGTAGTCCGCTTTCCAGAAAAGGCAAGGTCATCGTCTATTTAGAATGAAGATAATTGCTGCTAAACAACAAGCATGTGTTGCCCCTTCGCCCAGAAACCAAAGCAGGTGTGCAGGCTTTAGGTCAGAGGTGCCTTCTTCTCCCCAGCTGACAGCACTTCTCTGCTCTGGCTCCACGAGACCCGAGTTCAGCATCTGAGTCAGCGAGGCAGCTTGTCACAGGACGCCAGCGTTCAGAGAAAGCACACGTACGTTTGGTGAAAGGTCCTGTCTATGTCAGGACTGGAGGTAAAACCTCTCATTTTCCCAAAACCTCCTGGGCTTTTCTCTTTTCTCTAGTTGAGCCTCAAAGTAAAACTTAAGTAGCTGTCAGCATTCTGGATTTGGTGCAAGAGTCACATAGTTTCCCTGCAGGTAGAACTTTGCAGGGGATGACAATTTCTTTGTCCATTTATTGCTTACAAATGTATTTTGACTATCTGTTTCCTAGGAACCCTCTTTTATTAGAAAGGGAAGGTGAGATTCACTCTGTGCCTGTTTGTAACATCTAATTTGTTCCTTCATCTAACAGTGTTATTCAGTTGGGCCTAGGATATGGTTGAGTGGCCAGCATCTAGAGTTAGGTGGCTTTTTGTCATCAGATACAGACTTGGATGATGTCTTGTCATTTGTCAAAGGTGATGTTTCATCATTGGTTAGTCTTTTCATTGGAAGAGTTAAAATTAGGGTGGAGGGAAAATTCAAAATTATCCAAAGCGGCCTGTTCCTGTTTAAAAGTTGAGCTTGACTTTCTAGTTTTACTAAATGTATTATCTCGATATTTTGAGGTGCCATATTCTCTCTGTAGTTTCTTTGGTGGTGGAGTCAGAAGGAGAGTCTGGTAATTCTTTTGGATAGTGGCATGCTGGTGGTTTCAAGGGGCTTGGCGTCAGGAGCCTTGGCATGAATTCTGCAACTGCTTGCCTGACCCTGGGTGCATCTCACAGAGGTTTTGTTTCCTCTTATGAAATTGACGGCAGATAATGTTCTGCTTAAAGGGGAGCCCTCCCATCCTGTTGGTGGGAATGCAAAGTGGTGCAGCCAGTCTGGGAAACAGTGTGGGGGTTCCTCAAAAAGTTAAACATTGAACAACCCCATGATCCAGCAATCGCTCTCCTAGGTATTTACCCAAAGGATACAGAAATGCAGATTCGAAGGGGGTACATGCACCATAATGTTTATAGCAGCAATGTCCACAGTAGCCAAACTATGGAGAGAATCCCAAAGTCCATGCACTGATGAATGGATAAAGCAGATGTGGGGTACATATATATAATGGAATATGCCCCAGCTTCAAAAAGAATGAAATCTTACCATTTGCAAGGATGTGGATGGACCTAGAGTGTATTAAGCTAAGCAACATCAGTGAGGAAAGACAAATATCCTATGATCTCACTCATGTGGAATTTCAGAACGAAAACAGATGAACAGAGTTGAGGGGTGATGAGAGAGGCAAACAAGGAAATAGACTCAACCTTGGAGAACAAACTGAGTGTTGCTGCAGGACAGGGGCGTGGGGGGAAGAGTTAAATGGGTGAGGGGTATTAAGGAGGGCGCTTGTGATGAGCACTGGGTACTGTATGCAGGTGAGGAATCACTAAATCCTACCCCTGAAGTGAATATTCCATGGCATGTGAACTAACTGGAATTTAAGTAAAAGAAGAAAGGAAAAAGTGTTCTGCTTCATGAAGAGTGAGGTAAAATTATAGTGAATTGGGCTGTACTATTCTATAGATGAGAATTGTAAAACACCCTGTTGTAGGATACACTAGTTTCTTATCGCATAAGGAGTCCTCGGAAAGCTGCAATGAAAGATTCAGGTCTCAGAGCATGTTCATGTTCCACTGATATGTACCAGTTTGCACAGGTAGGAAGGAAGGTGCAGAGAAATGCAACAGAAGGGGAAAGTAGGTGTGAACCTTTCATTAGTTAGCGTTATAGCTTTCCCATGAAAGCCTTGAGCCAGTGTGATTTTGGAAGAAGAGGGGCAATCCTGGAGCTTTGCAGGAGCCGGGGGAGTTCCAGGTCTGGGTAAAGCTGACAGGGGTCCCGGAGGAGAGCTGAATGCATTCTGCAGAACAGTGTGGGCAGGCAGGGCTCCAGGGGTGGCTGTGGGTCTCCTGGGTGAGAGTTGTGACAGGTGAGGGCCGTGTGCAAGTTCCTGTCTGAGGACAGGTGAGGCACAGGTGGAGAGCTGGCCGAGCCCCTTCTTCTGGGCCACCAGCCTCAGCCAGCACACACAGCCTCATCGTCTGTCCCTGTCACTCCAGTTCAGACTGTCAGAGTCGCCAGGCCGAGATGTTTGGTGGTGCTTCTTTCCTTGCATGCGTGCGAAGTTTCAAACCTGAGGTGATGGACGTGATGGGTCCTCAGAACATCTGTTACTCTTTTATTTCCTGCTCTACTTTCGATCACTGAAGTGAATTGGACCTGCTAGTGGAAGGGGCTATCTGTGCCTTTTATTTCCTGTTTTAATTAAACAATGGAAAAACAGTCTTCTGAAATATTAAGAGAATCCTTTGTGGGTGTTCATGTTTTTCTCTTCTGTGAGCCACATTCCGATATGAGAAATTATTTGTTAAAACAGCCTCAGAGCTGTCACAGGGTTTGGTGGCCTTTGTGAGAGGGAGAAAGGGAGAAGGAGTGTGGGTTCTTTAGGAGCTCGGGGAGTGCCACATTGTGCTCCCAAAGGAAATCGAGCCCCCCCCCCCCCGTTACCTTTCCTGGGGTGGGGGCGGGGGGGTGCTGCTTACCTGGAGGCCCATCCTGGGCTCTGGAAGCTTGACCCAGTGAGTCACTTGCGACTTGAGCTGGGGAATTGACGAAGAAAACAGAATGAATGCTGGGGGTTGCCTGTATCCTTTGGACGCAGACAACTCCATGTAGCAAAGGAACTCTTCACCCGTGAGGTGTGTCGGGATTCCTGAGGGTGTGGGGTTTGATTCATGGGCTGAGGTTGTGTCTTCATCCTTATCTGGACCAGAGTCATGTTGTCTGGCTGTGGTGATCCTAACCCTTAGGTGACAGTGTCATTATTATTATTGATGTTTTAAGAAAGCAATATAGACATTGACTTTGAGATACACATAGCAAAAGGAACAACACAAGGTCAAATATATACGTGATGATTGAACTTGTGGTATCTCTCACTGGTGTGGGTCTTGTAGGGCTGCCCGAATGAGAAAGACCAAGGAATTCGATGTGGATAGAAGTGTGCTGTGCCCAGGGAGTGTTTTATTCCATCAGTTGACTTCTCTCTCTGAAGGGAAACTAGAGTGGTGTCTGGAGCTGGGTTTCTGATTGGAAGGCCTGGGAGGCCAGTGAATCGAAGAGCAGTGTTCATGCTGGCATGGTGCTCAGTGCCCAGTGAGTGAAGGTTGGAAGCTTGGACTCGGAAGCCTTGGTGCTCAGGGAGGATGTTGTCCGAGTTTGCAGCACATCGAGTCACTTGGCTGGTCTGCCTAACCGGGCCAGTTTCTGCCTTTCTAAGGGCAGCTTGAAAGTGGCTTGCAACCCTAGGGCATTTGCGGAGTGGTCTGCATGGGACCCCTGTGTGGGCCAATGTAGACACAACCCAGGGAATTCCAGAGCTAATGATGAGGCTTTTCTGAGGCTGGAGATTGCTTCTCTGTGAGAAGGATTGAGCTGGAGTGCAAAGAATTCTCTGGGTCTTAGGACTCACTGAGCGGGTGCTAGCCTGGCAGGGTGGTCGGATCAGATAGCTGGGGGGTTGTGACGTCAT
This sequence comes from Ursus arctos, assembly GCF_023065955.2. Taxonomy (NCBI): domain Eukaryota; kingdom Metazoa; phylum Chordata; class Mammalia; order Carnivora; family Ursidae; genus Ursus; species Ursus arctos. The sequence continues at coordinate 18,182 of NW_026623008.1, read as the reverse complement.
GGTCTTGGACCGTCGCTCTTGATGGGCAGGCCAGGTTGCTACAAGGATCGGGACTGGGGTCACTTCCCCCCACCCCTACCCCCACCCCCCCCGCCCCGGCAGCACTCAGGCTGCATATGTGATAAGACAGTTGGTTCCTGATTGGTTCTCAAGCCCTCGGCTCAGCAGGGTGGTCAGTGGGAAGCAGCCCCCAGGCAGCATTATGGATTCTTGCCCAGTGTGCTGCCCGTTTCCTCGGAGGACACACAGCAGATGTCCTCTGCCTGGTGTCTGAGTTCAGCCAGCAGAAGCACTTCTTCCGGAGCCACACCCCTGAGAAATCCTCTCTCCACGTTGCTGTGCTTTGTGGAAGAGGTCAGTGTTCCTTTGGACCTTGAAATCTCCACTCCTGCCGTTAGGTTCTGAGGCCACACAGGACACCAGTCTCTGTGAAGGTCCAGTTCCGCGTGGGGCGGACGTGCAGGACTGAGGCTGAGCTGGGCGGCCTGTTGACACTGCTGCAGGCTCCTTCCTGACCACTGGTTTGTGAGGACCTCACAGGAAAGAGGGACAGGAGCACCGCTCTGCCTGAGCACAGGAGGATTCCGGACACCAATCCCAGGTGGTTGGTGCAGGGAGGAGAGATGTCTCTTTCCCAGGACCTCAGCCAGAGGGAGATTTGGACCCTGGGATGCGTCTTTGCTCAGCTTTCTTGGATGAGCACCTCAGGCAAGGGGAGGAAGCGTGTGTGCTCACCTGTCATCGAGGAAGGTGTCTGGTTTCAGGTTTCGTGTGCAGGTGGATTCCTCGTATGGCTCCCTTTCATGATGGTGTTCAGGGTGCAGGAGGTGGACCCCCGTGTCCCAGGCATCCTGGCTGTGCAAGAGCCTGGGGCATCTTTTCCCCTGGGGATTTGGAGCACGACATTGGGGGAAGTCGGTGGTTAAGCGAACAGTTTTTGCCTTGGTTTCTTGCTTGCCGAGATGGACTGGAGACATTTGATAAGTGCTATGGAAATATAAAACAGGAGACAGACAAGGGGAGGTGAGGGTGGTGTTTGCTATTCACATACGGGCCAGGTGGGACTTCACTAAGAAGGTGTTACCTGAGTCAAGATATAAAGAAGGTGAATGATATCACATCAAGAGCATTTTTTAATAATAATTTTTTATTAGTCACCGTACAGTACATCCTTATTTTTTGATGTAGTGTTCCATGATTCATTATTTGCGTATAACACCCAGTGCTCCATGCAATACGTGCCCTCCTTAATACCCATCACTAGCCCAGCACAAATCCCCCATCCCTCTTCCCCTGAGGCCCTCAGTTTGTTTCCCAGAGTCCATAGTCTCTGGTGGTTCATTCCCTCTTCTGTTTACCGCCCCCCCCTTCATTCTTCCCTTCCTTCTCCTACCAATCTTATTTCTTATGTTCCATAAATGAGTGAAACCATATGATAATTGTCTTTTTCTGCTTGACCTATTTCACTTTGCATAATCTCTTCGAGTCCTGTCCATGTTGCTGCAAATGTTGGGTAATCGTTCTCTCTGATGGCTGAGTAATATTCTATTGTGTATATGGACCACATCTTCTTCTTCTTCTTTTTTTTTTTTTTAAAGATTTTATTTATTTATGTGACAGGGAGACAACCAGCGAGAGAGGGAACACAGCAGGGGAGTGGGAGAGGAAGAGGCAGGCTCCCAGCGGAGGAGCCCGATGTGGGACTTGATCCCGGAACACCGGGATCACGCCCTGAGCCAAAGGCAGATGCTTAACGACTGCACTACCCAGTCGCCCCTGGACCACATCTTCTTAATCCATTTGTCTGTTGAAGGGCATCTCGACTCCTTCCACAATTTAGCTATTGTGGACAATGCTGCTATGAACAGTGGGGTGCCTACGGCCCTTCTCTTCACTATGTCTGTATCTTTGGGGTAAATACCCAGTAGTGCAATGGCTGGATCATAGGGTAGCTCTATTTTTGACTTTTTAAGGGACCTCCACACTGTTTTCCAGAGTGGCTGTACCAACTTGCATTCCCACCAACAATGTAGGAGGGATCCCCTTTCTCCACATCCTCTCCAGCAATTGTTGTCTCTTGCCTTGTCAATTTTTGCCATTCTAACTGGCGTAAGGTGGTATCTCAGTGTGGTTTTGATTTGATTTTCCTTGTTGGCTGATGATCTTGAAAATTTTTTCATGTGTCTTTTAGCCATTTGTATGTCTTCATTGGAAAAGTGTCTGTTCATATCTTCTGCGCATGTTTGATTTGATTATTTGTTTCTCGTGTATTGAGTTTGAGAAGTTCTTTGTAGATCTCGGATACCAGTTTTTTATCTGTAGTGTCATTTGCAAATATATTCTCTCATTCCGTGGGCTGCCTCTTAGTTTTTTTTACTGTTTCCTTGGCCGTGCAGAAGTTTTTATCTTGATGTAGTCCCACAAGTTCATTTTTTCTTTTGTTTCTCTTGCATTTGGAGATGTGTCATGAAAAAGGTTGCTTTGGCCGATGTCGTAGAGGTTGCTGCCTATGTTCTCCTCTAGAATTTTGATGTATTCTTGTCTCACATTGAGGTCTTGCATCCAATTGGAGTTTATCTTTGTGTATGGTGTGAGAGAGTGGTCAAGTTTCATTCTTTTGCATGTAGCTGTCCAATTTTCCCAGCACCATTTATTGAAGAGACTGTCTTTTTTCCACTGGATGTTTTTTCCTGCTTCGTCAAAGATTAGTTGCCCAAAGAGCCGAGGGTCCATTTTTGGATTCTCTATTCTGTTCCATTGGACTATGTGTCTTTTTTTGTGCCAGTACCATGCTCTCTTTGTGATCACAGCTTTGTAGTACAGCTCGAAATCCGGCATTGTGATGCCCCCAGCTTTGTTTTTCCTTTTCAACAGTTCCTTGGAGATTTGGGGCCTTTTCTGGTTCCACACAAATTTAAGGGCTATTTGTTTTAGTTCTTTGAAAAATGTCATTGGTAATTTGATCGGGATGGCATTGAAAGTGTAGATTGCTCTGGGTAGCACAGACATTTTAACTGTGTATTCTTATGATCCATGAGCATGGAACGTTTTTCCATCTTTTTGTGTTTTCTTCAATGTCTTTCAAGAGTGATCTGTAGTTTCTAGAATATAGATCCTTTACCTCTCTGGTTAAGTTAATTCTGAGATATCGTATGATTTTTGGTGCTATTGTAAATGGGATGGATTCCCTAATTTCTCTTTCTTCAGTCTCATTGTTCGTGTAAAGAAATGCAACTGATTCCTGAGCATTGATTTTGAATCCCGCCACATTACTGAATTGCTCTATAAGTCCTAGTAATTTGGGGGTGGAGTCTTTTGGGTTTTCCATATAGAGTATCATGTCATCTGTGAAGAGAGACAGTTTGACTTCTTCATTGCCGATTTGAATACGTTTTATTCCTTTTTGTTGTCTGATTGCTGTTGCAAGGACTTCTAGTACTGTGTTGAATAATAGTGGCGAGAGTGGGCATCCTTGTCCTTTTCCTGATCTTAAGGGAAAGGCTTCCAGCTTTTCCCCATTGAGAATGATATTCGCCGTAGGCTTTTCATAGATGGGTTTTTGAGCTTGAGGAATGTACCCTCTATCCCTACACTCTGAAGTGTTTTAATCAGGAAAGGATGCTGTTTTTTGTCAAATTCTTTTTCTGCATCCATTGAGAGGATCCTATGGTTCTTGACTCTTTTCTTGTTGATGTGATCTATCACACTGATCGATTTGTATATGTTGAACCACGCTTGCATCCCAGGGATGAATCCCACTTGGTCATGATGGATAATCCCTTTAATGTATTGGATCCTATTAGCTAGGATCTTGCTGAGAATTTTGGCATCTATATTCATCAGGGATATCGGTCTGTAATTCTCCTTTTTACATCAAGAGCATTCTAAACAGAAGGGAAAGCATGTGTAAAGGCCGTGGGGCAGGAGCATAGGAGGCACGTCCAGGAGCAGCAAGAAGGCCCTGTGGCTACAGGAGACAGCTTAGGACATGACCTCAGGGACGTGACAGAGCGTGACAGAAAGCCATTGCAGGGCTGTGACCCCACGGGACCCTGTTTCACCAGGCCATCCTGGCTTCAGTGTTGAGAACAGATGACAGAGGGTTGAGGATGGGCAAGGAAGGTCAATGATGACCCTTTTCTAGGAACTCAAGCAAGAGATGAGCTTCAGTGTGGACCAGACAGGTGGCCTTGGAAGGAGTGGTTAGTCCTATTCTGGGTGCGTCTTGAAGATGGAGCTCACAGGATTTGCCGACAGCTTAGATATTGGGAATGAGAGAAAGGAGGAACTGGGGTAACTCCCAGCTGTTGTGGGTTGTCCTGAGCTAGGGGAAGGAGAAGGTTTCTTGGGGTAGGAGGTAGTCCGTGTGCCGCATGCTGAGGAAGGTGCCTTTCCCAGTGGATCTGCTGAAGTTTGTGTCTGGGAGAACCTTTCACATCTCCTCCCTCAGCAACATTCAAGTACAGGTATCCCCCACTTTTTAAACGTTCACAGTAAGACACTTGGCTTTCTTGAAAGATCTACGTTATTACCCGGCTTCAGTAACAGGAAGAGACCTGAAGAAGATTTCCCTCTTATGAAAAAAGTCAAACAGTGAGAATCGCGTTCTGCGTCTGTTTTGGGGAGAAGCATGACAGAGGCGGCGTGCACCCCAACCAGCTCCTTCCGCTGGGAACAGCTCTCCGCGTCCAGCCACCAGCGCTTTGAATTGTGTCTGTGAGCCTCTGCTGTGCTTTATCTCCATTTATTTTTGGCATCCGTTAGGAGTTGTGTCCTGAGGCCTAAGAAAAGCCAAAGAGAAGGAATTTTTGGAGTCTGAGCGTGCTTTCTAATTTTTCCATATAAATTAATGGTCATTCCTTCTTGACACCATTTCTTCTGTGGAAGGTTTCCTTGGAACACTGTACTTTCAAAGAGCAGGGAAACCTATACCCCATCCTGCGGGGTTAGTTTTAGTCTCCCTGCTGGACAGAACATTCCATGACTGTTGGATTTTATCACTCAAACATTGCGCCTTTGACCACCTTCAACCGTTTCTACCACCCCATCCCCGAATCAGGCACCCACCCATCTGTTCTCAGTATCTATGCGTTCAGTATTTGTTTATTCCATGTGGAATGTACATGAGAGCATCTGGTATTTGTCTTTCTGTGTCTGAGTTACTTGGCATAAGGCTCCCAAAGTCTCTGTTTCTATGTCTGGTTATTGTGAATAATGCTGCAGTGAACGTGGGAGTGCATCTGTCTTTTTGAGGCAGTGTTTTTGTGTTCTCCAAATCAATAATCAGTAGAGCCATTACTGGGTCATGTGGTAGTTGTATTTATTTTTTTCAGGAACCTCCATACCGTTTGTCACAGTGGGTGCACCCATTTCCATTCCCACCAACAGTGTACAGGGTCCCGTCGTCTGCCTCTGGGACGATTGCCGTTGCAACAGTTGTGAGGGGATAGCCGATTGTGGTTTTGACTTATGTCTCCCTAACGATGATTAGTGATGTCGAACAACTTTTTCTGTCTGTTGGCACCTGTGTGCCATCTTTGGAAAGTATCTATTCACATATTCCCCCCATTTTTTATACAGTTTTTTTTGTTTTGATTTGTAAGAGTGTTGTGTGCATTCTGGATATTAGCCTCTTCTCACACATATGATTCGCAGATATTTTTTTCTTATTGGCTCAGTGGCCTTCTAAGTTTTTGCTGGTTTCTTTTGCCGTGTGGAAGATTTCAGTTTGATGTTCCACTTGTTTATTTTTGCTTTTGTTGCCTTTGCATTTGGTGTCCGATCTGAAGACTCTTTGCCAAAACCAATGTCGAGAGACTTAGTACCTGTGTCTTCTTGGAGGTTTATGGATTCAGGTCTTATGTTCAAATCATTCATCCATTAAAAATTTTGTGTGCGGTGTAAGAAAGTGGCCCAGTTATATTCTTCTGCATTTAGTGTCCAGTTTGCCTGTTACCACTCACTGAAGAGACAGTCCTTTCCCTCATGGCATATCTTCTGCTGCTGTGTCGTAAGTTAGGATCATCTACGTGTGGGTAAGTTCCTGAGCTTTCTGTTCTGTTCCACTGACCTGGTGTCTGTGTTTCTGCCAGTACCATCCTGTTTTGATGACAACAGCTTTGTAATCCAGCTTGAAATCCAGGAGTGTGTTGACTGCACCTTTCTTTCTCCAGGTTGCATTGGGTATTTGGGGTCTTTTGTGATTCCATACGAGTTTTAGGACTGTCTTCTATTTCCTCGAATAATGCCACTGGAATTCAGATAGGGATTTCATCACATCTGTCGATTGCTTTGGGTACGATGGACATGTTCACATAATTAACTCTTCCAGTTAAGGAGCATGGCGTATGCTTCCATTTGTTTGTGTTGCCTTCCAAATCTTTGACCCATACATTCTGCCCCCCCCCGACACACATGTTTTTCCTTTCTTTTCTGCCATGTGTTGAGTGTACCATGTCTTTCTCATTCTTGGTTACTTTTATTCCTAGATTTTTTTTGGATGCAATTGTAAATGGCATTGCTTTTTTAATTTATCTTTGCGAAAGTGTGTCATCAGTATATAGAAATGCAAGAAGTTGGGTCATCAGTGAAGCGTCTGCCTTCAGCTCAGGTCATGATCCCAGAGTCCTGGGATCGATCCCCGTGTTGGGCTCCCCTCTTAGCGAGGGTTTGCTTCTCCCTCTGTCTGACACTCCCCCTGCTCGTGCTTTTTTTCTCCCTGTCAAATAAATAAATAAAATCTGAAAAAAAAATAAATGCAACAGGTCTCTGTATGTTGACTTTATATCCTGCAGCTTTACTGAATTTGTTTATTCTAACAGTTTTTTTGTGGAATCTTTAGGGATTTCATGTCATTTGCAAAGAGTGACAGTTTTTCTGTGTGGATTTCGTATCTTCCTCTTTTTAAAAAATTATGTTAGTCACCCTACAGTACTTCATTAGTTTTTGATGTAGTGTTCCATGATTCATTGTTTGCATATAACACCTAGTGCTCATTATGACACGTGCCCTCCTTAATACCCATCACCAGGATAACCCATTCCCCTACCCCTCCCTTTCTGCAACCTTCAGTTTGTTTCCCAGTGTCAATAGTCTCTCATGGTTCATCTCCCCCTCTCATTCCCCCCCTTCACTTCTCCCTTCCTTCTCCTAATGTCCTCCATGCTATTCCTTCCGTTCCACATAGGAGTGAAACCATATGATAATTGTCTTTCTCTGATTGACTTAATTTCACTTAGCATAATCCCCTCCTGGTCCATCCACGTTGGTGCAAATGGTGGGTATTCATCCTTTCTGATGGCTGAGTAATATTCCATTGTATAGATGAACCACATCTTCTTTGTCCATTCATCTGCTGAAGGACATCTTGGCTCCTTCCACAGTTTGGCTATTATGGACATTGCTGCTATGAACATTGGGATACAGGTGCCCCTTCTTTTCATTACTCTGTGTCTATGGGGTAAATACCCAGTAGTGCAATTGGTGGGTCGTAGGGTAGCTCTGTGTTTAACGTCTTGAGGAACCTCCATACTGTTTTCAAAAGTGGCTGTACCAACTTGCATTCTCACCAATAGTGTAAGAGGGTTCCCCTTTCTCCATATCCTCTCCAACACTTTTTATTTCCTGCCTTGTTCATTTTAACCATTCTAACTGGTGTGAGGTGGTATCTCATTGTAATTTTGATTTGTATTTCCCTGATGGCAAGTGATGTGGAGCAATTTTTCATGTGAAGTATCTCTTTGTGTCTTCTGCCCATTTCCTGGGTGTTGAGTTTGAGAAGTTCTGTATAGATCTTGGATACCAGCCCTTTATCTGTAATATCATTTGCCAATATCTTCTGCGATTCTGTAGGTTGCCTTTTAGTTTTGTTGATTGTTTGTTTTGCTGTTGAGAAGATTTTCATCTTGATGAAGTCCCCATAGTTCATTTTTGCTTTTATTTCCTTTGCCTTTAGAGACGTGTCTTGGAAGAAGTTGTTGTGTCCAAGGTCAAAGAGTTTGCTGCTTGTGTTCTTTTGATTTTGATGTGAGACAGGAATCCATTATCTTTCTTTCCTGATTGTATTTGAGTCCTCTGTCTTTCTTGGTGAGTCTAGCTAAGTTTGTCAGTTTTGTTTATCTTTCCAAAGAAGGCAGCTCTTATTTTCATTGTTTTTTTTTTTTTGTCTTTTTAGTCTCCATTGGATTTATTTACGCATTCCTTTTTACTTATTTTCCTTATTTTTTTACTTATTTTCCTTATTTCTACTAATTTGGGGCTTTGCTTTTTTTCCCCCCTACTTCTTTACTACATGAAATCAGGTTGTTTATTGGAGAGCATTCTTATGGATTGACGAAGACCTGAATTTCTATGAACGTCCCCCTTAGAGCTACTTTTGCTGCATCCCATAAGTTTTTGTAGTTTCTCTTTTTCATTTGTGTCAAGGTACTTCTAAAATTTCTTTTGATTTCTTCTTTGACTGTTGGTTGTTCAGTAGCATGTTGTTAAATGTCCACATATTTTTTAAAGACTTTTTTATTTATGTATTTGACAGAGAGTGAGACAGCGAGAGAGGGAACACAAGCAGGGGGAGTGGGAGAGGAAGAAGCAGGCTCCCAGTGGAGGAGCCTGATGTGGGGCTCGATCCCAGGACCCTGGGATCACGACCTGAGCTGAAGGCAGATGCTTAATGACTGAGCTACCCAGGCGCCCCAATCTCCACATACTTTCAACTGTCCCATTTTCTTCTTCTTCTTTTTTTTAAATGTTTTTTTTATTATATTATGTTAGTCACCATACAGTAAATCCCTGGTTTCTGATGTAAAGTTCGATGATTCATTAGTTGCGTATAACACCCAGTGCACCATGCGATACATGCCCTCCTTACTACCCATCGTGTCCCATTTTCTTCTTGAGACTGATTTCTAGTTTCATATCATTGTGGTTGGACAAGATTTGAACCAGAAGGTGAAGGGAGCATTCAGATTAAACTTTGTTTCCTGGGGGTTTTTCTGAGGGCAGACCATGGGTTCTGTGGGGACAGAGGAAGGTTTTGTGAGATGGGAGGGGGGGTCAACCCTTGTTAGAATTACTGACTACTACCATGCAGGCTGTGTAGCTCTGTTCACACCGTAGTCCTGATGGACTTGTACTTCATTAGAAATATTTTATAGGGGGTGCAGTGGTAGCCTTCTCTAAAAGAAAGGTGCCATGTGGGTTCATGGCATGACAACACATCAGCAACCAGGATGTATGATATTGTGGGGGATCAGAACCAGGCTTTCTGTGGGAAGTGAAAGAAATAGGGCATGGTGAGCTCCATGACCATAGGCGAGGTCCCGAGTGACCCACTGGGTGTTGGGTTCTGTGGATCTGTCTCATCAGGGGCTGTGGAATTTAGCAACACCCTCCTGTCTGTGGAGTTGTGTGGAGACAGGTAGACATCAGTCTCTGGACAGGTATGACGTTCTCCTTGGACTGCCACCAGAGGGGCAGCGTGCAGGGGAGCCACTGCTTGGTTTCCAGGAAAACTGACCAGGGTCTGTGACCGTGATTCCTAGCAGCTGCAAGGGGAGAGGGGGCCGGGGGTGGTGCACACTTCCTAGGGCTGTGGTCAGGACTAGTCTGGAGCCCACTGAAGTCAGCCACACCTGGCACAGAAGGCACCCAGTCAGTGTAGCTGTGGGCACTGCTCCCATGGCACTTTCGGGCCGGCTCCATGCTGCGACCTCCTGCTTTTCATCATCATCTTCAAGGTCATGTGCCTCTGCTCTTGCCCCATGGCCTCCAGGGTATTGCCCGTCCTCCATCTGGCCCTCGTTCCCGGTGCCCTATGCAGTCCTATGCCAGGGTAGCCTTCTTGAGACACACCTCTGGCCCTGTCAGTCCCCTGAAGGAACACTTCCATGGATCCCCCATGAGGTGAGGACGATGCCCTGCCCTGGAAGGGGGCTGCAGGTCCCCAATCAGGAGAGCCATGTCTCCCTTTTCAGCCTGGCCTGCCCTCCTCGCAGTCCTCTTTGGGAAGCTTTCCCCGCTTCCTGAGATGACAGCTCTGAACTTAAAAACGAACATTGTTTTATATTTCTCTATGCCTTAGTTCATCCATGGCATGTCTTTCAAACCAGTTAGCGTGTTTTCAGCAGTCCTGGGGGGCTGTCTGCTCAAGGAGAGGATGACTTGGGAGGGGTAGCCTTCCCTCTCACCTCCCTCAGCATGTCCCTGAGCCCTGGAGCTAGCTGTCCCACTGAGGGTTGAGGGACCCGAGCCAGCCCATCCTGAGCCAAGGCTGTGTCAGCTGTGTAGTCTGACATGTGCCAGAGCGGTGGGCAGATGGCATGGTCGAGGGGCAGGCAGTGTCTCCTTCTCATTCCTTCCCTCCCTCCCTCCCTCCCTCCCTCCCTCCCTCCCTCCCAGAGGTAGCTCAGAGCAGCCTCCAAGCCCTGCATATCCAGATCCCTTGACCTGTGCCTCCTGTGTTCACCTGGTGACCTTGGAGTTTCCCATGGATTCTACCACCCATACCCGCTCCCGTAGGAGTTCCTGGATCAGGGGAGGGTTCGTACTCTTGTCTGTACTTGGTCCTCCTGTCCCGCACTGAGCCCACCCACCTTTGCATCTTCCATGTATGTGGTTGGAAGCAAGCCCATCCACACAGAACCTATTAGCCAAATGGATCCAGGTAATGACCGTTGAATTAGAGATCCAGGATATATAACAAACCCGCTCTGAAACCTGTCCCACAGTCTGTGACTATCTCACACTAAAACAGAAAGTATAACAGCTTTCTGGATTGTGACGTGGCATCTGTCTCTACTTCCAATCTTGAATGCATAGGTGCTGAGCCTGGACAGAAAAGGACCACAGCTCCACAGGTAAAGTGTAAGAACTCAGTGAAATTTGAATTTGAGGCATAGAGGGAATAATTATTGTAGAGTGAATCCTCCCAAGTAGGGCTTATGCACATTGCACAGCAGAAGCTTTTTCAAATAGGTTACTGAAAGAAAAATATTTTTGAAAAATTTATTTTAATTCTAGTAGAGCTAACATACAGTGTTAACGTTAGTTTCGGGTGTACAATAGAGTGATTCAGTAATTCTATATATTACTCAGTGGTCATCAATAAAAGTGTCCTCTTAATCCGCTTCATCTATTTCACTCATCCCTCCATCCACCTCCCCTCTGGTAACCATCCGTTTGTTTTCTATTGCTAAGAGTCTGTATTTTGGTTTGTCTCTTTTTCTCCTTTATTTATGTATGTTTGTGTCTTAAATTCCATGTAAGAGTGACGTCATATGGTATTTGTCTTTCTTTGACTGATTTCATTTAGGGTAATACTCTCTAGCTCCATCCATGTGGCTGCAAATGGCAAGGTTGCATTCTTTTTATGGCCAAGTAATATTCCAGTGTGTGTGTGTGTGTGTGTGTGTGTGTGTGTGTGTGTGTGAATACACACATCTATCATCTCATTTATCAATTTTTCAACAGACACTTGGGTTGCTTCCATATTGTGATATTGTAAATAATGTTGCAAAAAACATAGGGGTGCACGTATCCTTTTAAGTTACTGTTTTCCTAGTCTTTGGGTAAATACCAGTAGAGTGATTGCTGGATCGTAGGGTAGTTCTATATTTAATTTTTTGAGGAACCTTCATACCGTTTTCCACGGTGGCCACCACAGTTTGCATTCCCACCCACAGTTCATGAGGATTCCCCTTTATCCACATCCTCCCAACACCTGCTCTTTCTTGTGCTGTTGATGTTAGCCATTCTGACAGGTGTGAGGTAATACCTCATTGTCCTTTGGACTTACATTTTCCTGATGATGGTGAACATCTTTTCACGGGACTGTTGGCCATCAGTATTTCTTCTTTGGAGAAATGTCTGTTCATGTCTTCTCACTATTTTTTAACTGGATTATTTGTTTTTGGGGGGTCGAGTAGTATCAGTTCTATATGTTTTGGACACTATTGCTTTATTGCATATGATCTTTGCAAATATCTTCTCCTTTTGAGTAGGTTGTCTCATTATTACGTTTTCATTGTTCTTCTGCTGTGTGGAAAGTTTTTATTTTGCTGTATTCCCAATAGTTTATTTTTGCTTTCATTTCCTTTGCCTCAGGAGACAGTCTAGAAAAATGTTGGTACAGTCCATGTCAAGAAGTTACTGTCTGCCCTCCTTTTTTTCTTTTTTTAAAGATTTTTATTTATTTATTTGACAGAGAGACAGCCAGCGAGAGAGGGAACACAAGCAGGGGGAGTGGGAGAGGAAGAAGCAGACTCATAGCAGAGGAGCCTGATGTGGGGCTCGATCTCAGAACGCTGGGATCACGCCCTCAGCCAAAGGCAGACGCTTAACGACTATGCCACCCAGGCGTCCCCTACTGTTTGCCCTCTTGTAGGATTTTTATGGTTTCAGGTCTCACACTGAGCTCTTGAAACTGTTCTGTGTTTGTCTGTATGATGTAAGAAAGCAGTCTAATTTCATTCTTTGTGCGTAGCTGTCTAGTTTTCCCAACACCATTTGTTGTAGAGACTGTCCTTTTCCCTTTTGATATTGTTGCCTGCTTTGTGGAAGACTCATCGACCACATAATTGTGGTTTTATGCCTGAATTTCTATCCTGTTCCCTTGGTCACTGTGTCTATTTTTTTGTCGTACCATCCTGTTAGGATGACTGCTGCTTTGTAGTATAACTTGAAATCTGAAATTGTGAGTCCTCCAGCTTTGTTTTTCTTTTCCACATTGCATTGGCTGTTCAGTATCTTTAGTGGTTCCATACAAATTTTTAGGATTGTTTGAGTTTTTATTTTTTAATTTAAATTCCATTAGCCAACTTACAGTACATCATTAGTTTCAGATGTAGGCTTCAATAAATCATCAGTCGTGTGTAACACCCAGTGCTCATTTCATCAGGTGACCTCCTTAATGCCCCTCACCCAGTTACCCCCCCCCCCCCAAGTCTCCTCCAGCAATCATCAGTTTGTTGCGATAGTTAAGAGTCTATCATGGGTTTTCTCCCTCTCTGATGACTTCCCATTCTATTTTCCCTCCCTTCCCCTATGGTCTTCTTCCCTGTTTCTGATATTCCACATAGGAGTGAAAGCATATGATCATTGTCTTTCTCTCATTGACTTATTTCCCTCAGCATAATACCCTCCAGCTCCAGGTCGGTGTGATGGTAAGTATTCATCCTTTCTGATGGC